>NC_063056.1:12326746-14961746 GCF_018812025.1 Megalobrama amblycephala
TGAAAAACTGGTAATATGAAAGCTGTCTTGACCATAAGTCACTGCTTTTGTGTTAGCTCGCAAAACGTTTTGCATTCCCCCGAGAAACTTACCGTTCGCTCTCAAAACCTTTTGAGCTCTTTGCGTTCCTTTGCAAAAACTTTTGCGTTCACTCGCAAAGTTCCTCGGGTAATGCAAAACATTTGCGAGAGAGTGCAAAAGGGGGCTCCGTACATTTGTGATGTAATATGAACACACATTCACCAGGGTTTGATGGAATAAAGTGAGTGCGAAACAAGAGCAACGCTACGGTGGGCACTGGGAACAGTCGAACTCGGATTGCAGCAAATGTCCAGTGGGAAAGCCCCTTAGATTAAAGCGGAATCCCTGAAAGCTCAATCAGATTCAGACGTAAATTAAGATTGATATGTTAGTTGGTGGGCAGTTTAGATGTTAGCTGACATGCATAGGTAGGACTGTGCGCAGATCGCTGTTAAAGCAGATGTTTGAGGTCATTGTACCCAAGATGGACCTTTTATCCCTCTTTTGTGTGAAATCACAAAGGGAGCCTTCATTCTTTCTTGGAGCCTTTCAAATTAATACATTTTAGCTGTTTTGGTTGGTGGAGGAGAGTTTGTAATTTAATTTACTTTTATTTATTTATTAGTTTGATTTGGACCTTTTTGCAGTCATTTTATATCTTTTTTTTAAGTAGATATTTTAGGTGGTAAATAAATGCAGAATAAAGAAATGACTTTAAATCTTTGCACTAGAAGTGAAATGATTTCAGCTGTCAAGATCCAAATTCAAATTTTGCAGTTTGTAAACCATGACAACCTAAAAAACACAAACTTCTGAAATGCCATTCAAACATGAAGGATGAATTCATTCACTGATTTACACCAGAGATTCTCAAATCTGGCCCTCAAGATTCACTTTCCTGTAGAGTTTTGCTCCAACCCTAATCAAACACACCTAAACAAGCTAATCAAGGTATTCAGGCTTATTAGAAAGGTACAGGCTGCTGAGTCAAGGTTGGAGCTAAACTCTGCAGGAAAGTCTACATCGAGAGTTGCAAACCCCTGATTTAGGCATTGAGGTTCATCATTGTCCAGCTTAGCTCTTTCTTCATAGCTTCTAAGCCTCTGTGTGCTTTGTCAAAGACTGGTGAAGATAGATAGACATTCTAAAGACGTAACCAACTAACAGTTAATTACCTGAAAAAATGTAATGAATCCACAAATCATCAAAGTTTTGGTCTCTCTTGCTACTGTTTAAATTATTGCAGATTATTGCCCTTCCGGTAAAGTTAGTCTATAGCCCTGGCGCCATATATAATATAATATATATATATATATATATATATATATATATATATATATATATATAAGATAAGATTTTTCTTTATGACCATTTCAAATAGCCTAAAATGAAATGACTCCTTCAGTGAATTGCAATGTCCTTACAAAGGTACATGCATCTAAGCACTTTCTTTGAATTTTCTTTCAGCTGAGCATCGAGAAAGCCCAAGCCATTGCTGAACAGGTGGAGCTGAAGGCTAAGGTTGTGCAGTCAGAAGTGAAAACGATTACTCTACGTCATAAGAAAGCTCTGGAGGAACGAGAATGTGAGCTTCTCTGGAAGGTGAATGAACATTAAATTCATGGAGTATAACAACTACCTTTTAAAAAATCTGTCTTCATATTTAAGTATAAAATATAGTCATGGCTCTGCTTTGAAATACTTTTTGAAGCATCATCAACCAATTTTGTTTCCTGCACAGGTGGAGAAGATCCGCCAGGTGAAGGCAAAATCACTTTACCTGCAGGTTGAGAAACTACACCAGAATCTCACCAAACTGGATAGTACTATCGCCACAGTGACGCAGGTTTTAGAAGAAGGCCGTAGCATAGACGTCCTACTAGCACGCGAGCACATGTTAAATCAGCTACAGGAGCTTAAATCCCTCCGCTGCTTCCTACAGCCCCAAGAAGACGATCGCATCATGTTTACCCCTCCAGACCAGGCTCTTCTGATTGCCATCAAGTCCATGGGCCTCATCAGCAGTGGAGCCTTCGCCACAGCTTCCAAAGCTCACGGTGAAGGCCTCAAAAGAGCACTGCAAGGAAAGCCAGCTTCCTTTACTGTTGTAGGGTATGATCATGATGGTGAACCTCGGTTGTCCGGTGGTGACAGCGTCTCAGTTGTGCTTATGAGTCCGGATGGTAATCTGTCCAGTGCAGATGTTTCTGATCACCAAGATGGAACGTACACAGTCAGTTATCTGCCCAAGAGCGAGGGTGACCATTTGCTCTCTGTGCTTATATGCAATCAGCACATTGAGGGAAGTCCCTTCAAAGTGATGGTCAAGTCCGGTCGAAGTTACGGTGGTGTTGGCTTGCCCATCGCAACCTTTGGAGGAGAGGGTGATGGGGATGGGCAACTGTGTCGGCCTTGGGGCATTTGCGTGGATAAGGAGGGCTATGTGGTGGTCGCTGACCGAAGCAACAACCGTGTGCAGATCTTCAAGCCTTGTGGCACGTTCCACCACAAGTTTGGCACTTTGGGCTCACGACCGGGCCAGTTTGACCGCCCAGCTGGGGTTGCCTGTGACAGCCAGAGAAGAATCATTGTGGCAGATAAGGACAATCACCGCATCCAGATCTTTACATTCGATGGCCAGTTTCTTCTGAAATTTGGCGAGAAGGGAACCAAAAATGGGCAGTTCAACTACCCATGGGATGTTGCCGTCAACTCTGAGGGAAAGATCCTGGTTTCGGATACACGCAACCACCGCGTGCAACTCTTTGGGCCTGACGGGACTTTCCTTAACAAATACGGATTCGAAGGTGCCCTCTGGAAACATTTTGACTCGCCTCGCGGTGTGGCCTTCAATCAGGAAGGCCACCTCGTCGTGACCGACTTCAACAATCATCGGTTGCTTGTCATCAGGCCCGACTGCCAGTCAGCTCGCTTCCTTGGGTCAGAGGGAACCGGAAATGGCCAGTTCTTGCGCCCGCAAGGTGTAGCCGTGGACCAGGAGGATCGTATTATCGTGGCTGACTCCCGCAACCATCGCATTCAGGTGTTTGAACCCAACGGCAACTTTTTATGCAAGTTTGGGACTCAAGGAAGTGGCTTTGGCCAAATGGATCGCCCCTCTGGTATAGCGGTTACCCCAGATGGAATGATTGTGGCCGTGGACTTTGGAAACAACCGAATCCTCGTGTTCTGACCTTTTATCCTTTGAAATACAAAACTTGTAGCTGTGGACAAATGGAAAAGGAGATTTTGCACATCTATCATGAGCAAATGCAGCTTGATCTTAGCGAGGTGACTACAGTTGTGGATAGTTTTGTACGATCTCAGTGATCGTGTAACACCAAATGCTTGCCGTTACAGCACAGTTTTGACTGCTGCAAGTTGAGAGTGTTTTGCTCTTGGTATGCGTCTTCAAATCTTGTTTCGTTTTTTTTTTTTCTTCTTTTTTTCTCAGGGAATTACTTGCATTCTTGAAATATTTTCTCTCTGCATCCCACCTACCTCATCTAGCTTATGTATGAATGTACTCACGTTTGTGCAGAGACGTAGTCCGTGAAGTTTTATAAAGAAATGTCTACCTCAGTGTTTTTTTTTTTTTTTTGTTTGTTTTCGTAAAATGTGAGGACAAAAAACAGAAAAAACAAAAAAACAAAATGAAGCAATGTTTGGATATTTGCACAGTTCGCACAATTTTTTTTTCCCTGATTGTTACTGTGCAAAGAACGCAAGTTATATCCCTGAATGTTTCTCATAGCGATGGACAAAAACAGAGCTGCATGTTTTGGCAGAAACATTAGGATAGCATTTTGATATATCTACTGCTATGTTTTCTTTGCTTGAATTTTCGTGTACATTTTAAATCATCTTTATCTCGTACCTCATCTAAACCTCTTACCTCATTTACCGAATTATACCTCTGGGTCCATGAGCCTCATTACACATTTACCTCACATTACGGTCTTTTCCATTTGAAAATTATGCAAGCAGTTACCAAAAAATTAATGTTGTATAACTAATGAAAGAGACTGCTAAACTTAGCAAATTATCTGAATTTAGTAATTTAATAGGATCATGATGTAATCAGGAGTTTGCAACAAGAGAAATGCAGCTGCAGAAGAACAAATCCCATGATTATTTTAAATGTGTTATGATTAAAAAAAAGAGTGAAATGGAGGATGTTCTTCAAAGAAGATCTTCAGATCTATTTTATTTTTGGGGTGGGAAAAAAATTAAAAAAATGCAGACACTAAATGGAATATCTAAGTGTAAAAATGGCCCAGCCCTTATCTTTTTGTTGCTATAGTTTTTTGTCTTTTCATATGAATGATTTAGGATTTCAGACTTGGGAAACTTTTTATAGTGTTTTTTTCAATGTTTGATGTATTGTGAGACCAAGTTTGTAAGAGTCTCATTACAGACAGCTGCATTAGATCACAAGTTGTTTTTTGTTGTTCTATTGATTAGAGCATGGCCTACAGTGCTTCCTGTGCCAGTTTAAAGAAAGATCTCCAGGAAGACCATTCACTCTGTCAGTGTAACATCATTTGAAAACTGAAAACACTTAGAATCAATTGAACCCAGTTTGAAATTGGATAGTTTGTGCCTGTCTTTAAAGTGTTGTTTGCTTCTGTGTTCAATTGATTAAGAGGAAGCAAAGTATATTGGGATAAAGAAAAAAATAATAATATATAAATATTTAGCACTGGTATACAGCTGAACAAAAGCACATGGCTCTCCCATTATAGTCTGCCTAAACTTCTTATGGAAGTTTATTTATGATGACAGGAAAGTATATCTCGCCATTGTTGTCATACCTCAAAGTTATCACAAGTTGTTATATGAAGTTTGCAAAGAGGCAATGAGAATCATTAACCACTAAATTCAGAGTTTTTCATTGTGGCCCTTGTTAATTTGTACGTTCCTGTTCTTGCAAGCATCATGTGCGTGTGTGTTGGATATTTCGAAGTGGGTGAACGTGTGCTGGACCGTACATACATTGCAGGCCCACTTACAGAACCAACCCTTTATAACTTTTGAGGAAAATTTGCATTATGCTTTCCGTTTTAAACTTGAGGTATCATTTAATATCAGAAATTGTGGGAGAGCTGGATGACCTATTGGAAAGCGGTCACAATGTTTTGCCCCAGTGTTTTCCTGTAGGCTGCCGTTATCTTGTGTCCTGTCATAAGTGTTAACGTGCTTGCATGTAGTTACCTGTGCCTTTCGTGATGCTAGATAAATCGAAATTGAATGTCTTTGCCAAAGGGTGACTATAGGAAATAGGCATGTGCCAAAAATGATTCTGAAGGTCACCATTGCATCGAGCGTTTGTTTTTCATTTATAAAGTGAGTCTCTCTTTAGTGTTCTTTTTATGTATATTACCTCATTATAAACATAATATTGACTTCAAATTGTGGATCATCAGGCATATTTATGTTGCAATTTAAAGCGAGATGTGAATTATATGATAATGTTGCTTTTTACATATGGTAAGAGTGGAAAGTAGTCAGATTCACGAAAATTGATAGACATCTGCACATTAGACCATAACAGAAGAATAAAAGGACCAGCGTGGTTAACGGAAGCCCATTCGATGGATGTAAGAAGCTTATGCAATAAAGAAAAAGATTTGCTGCTTCCACCAACACACATCTTCCCTGTCTTACAGTATTAATATCACATTTGATCTGATTAGAATTTAGCTGCAAAGTTTTCACGCTGAATCCCTGCTCTCTTTAAGAGGGAACTTTAAATGTATATTTTTTTGCATGCTGTAAAGGTCCTTGAAGACAGGTGGATGTAAAACATGGATGTTGGAAAACGAGGGGAGGGAGGTAGAAAACGGACACTTTTATAATGTACCGGGGGAAAAAAAAAAGCGAATATCATTTGTTAGGTTGTGGTGAGTGGTTGACTATATGATTGTACTATTTCTAGATAGCTTTACAGAGTAAGGTACCTCATTGGGCTCCATTCAGATGCCTTACCACAGCTTCTTAGCTTTAGCTTTTGGAATCAAATCAGAACTGGAAAACTGCCAAAGACCTTGTTCAAATGAAACCTCAGTGTGTGGATGTATTTATAAATCGATTTTTCACGTTTGCCCAAAGATTAATATGTTTGGCATTGACCATTCTTGTATTTCAGCACGCTGTCGATATCTTAACATAGAGGCAAAACGCTCGCTGAACACGTCCCTGGACGTTGGCTTTTGTGTGTAACACGAGTTTTTGAGCAGGTGCCCTACAGGACCAAAGATGGAAAAATGTTTGAATCCAGCTCCCACAGTTCCCGATGAGAACTGATTTCCAACTGTGTGGTGGTAGCGTTAGAATTGGCGAAGGAATCGGGCAGCCATTTTGTGGGTTGTGATGATTGAAGCGAGATCAGTAAGCCACTATTTAAAACCCCTTTAGCAGTGATTAGGACACTATTAAAAGTGTAAGTTATACTTTGAGAGAGACGATTCACTTTTTAGGACTGATACTGTATGCCATCTACATACTTTCTGCCTCAATGGACATGAAAGTCGCTGTTATCAAACTCAGTCTGTGTCTTTGAATTTCAGATCATTGCAGTTTTTCTTTCTTTTTTTTTCTTTCTTTTTTTGGACCTCTGGTCTCTAATTGTACGGGTTTTGTCACCATTTCTGGTGTATTCCAACTTATGACTTCTTCCTTACTGGGGAAAAACAGAAAATGTAAGTTCAGAATTGTGTGGTCATAGACCCTTTTATGATTGTATTATCTTATGAAAAAAAAAAGATGTGTATACACACATTAAAACAACTCAGGTAGCTTTGTAGAGATTTGAGATTTGATTAAAATTCAATATTTGTTTCCTACAGTTTGATAGTGAATCTTTGTTAGTACCTCATGAGCTTTTTGTGTTGTTTTGATGGTAAAAATGCTGTTGTTGAATTCCATGGGATCCTTTTCAACCATGTCACAGATAAGTCAATGAGAGGGTGAACAACTCATAACCTAATACCAGCATGTCTCAATTTTGTGTTCTTCACACAATACTATCTTGATTTTTATAACTTTAAACTCCATGTAACTAAAGGAATCATTTACCTCTTTAACTGATGGAAGGATATGCTATGATTAAATGGATTTGCATTCAAAGGCTGCTACAAAATTCATTGCCTTGAGATAAGAAATGCCTTAAAGCTTGAAAATAAGTTTTCAAGAACTTTGAGGACAACAGTCTGTCTCAGAATTAGAAATGTAGTGAAGATGGACATTTAGACCCTGTGTCCCTGGCACTGAAATTTGATATGTACATCAATGCTTTCTAAAGCTCTAAAGTCACAGTGCTTTTAAGAGGCTTGGCTGTGAGACAGGCTAAGCAAAGAGGTGTGGGGAGATTCTGCCCAAAGATCTCACCTGGAATCAGTTTTGCCTTTTAAAATATAACGATTGGGGTAGAATCAAAGTAGCAAATGCTGATTCCAGGTCAGTTGTCCTCGGGTGGATGATATTGGCTTAGGTGCCCTTTAAGAGGCCCACCACTCTCTCCATATCTTTGTTTCATAACTCAACATCCCACTATCTGTCACCCTCTCAACCAAAGCTACATAAGAGTCATTTATTACTCTGAATAAGGCTGATGAGACTATATGAAATATTTGGTGGTCTGCAGTCTTGTTCTTTTGTCTTTGTGGACTTTAAACATTTCCTATGCAGTTTTTTTTTTTTTTTTTTTTTTTTAAATGTTTGGTTGTTTACAATTAAATAAAGTTATACCTCTTTGGATCCTGTATATGTGGTGAGTGTTTTTACTATTTTATTAAAGTATATTGAACATTAATCTAATGTATGTAAAGCCTACTTTATCATATCTAAATTATCATGATTTTTTTTTTAATAAAGAAAACAAAAGAATAACTTATTGTATCGCATTGCATTGCCTACAATAAAAACTACAGAGCTTTGAACATAAAACTAGGAATTTAAATATCATCTTACTTGGACATTTTATTGGGTGATATAGGCCCGGTTCCACAAACAGGGCTTAGCCTAAGTTAGGATTGGGCTTTTTTTCAATTAGAATATTTAAGTATATTTTATAAACATATACTAGAAAAAAAAAAAAAAAAAAAACATTACTGGTGTGCATCTTGAGACAAAATGTGGCAGTATAAGTTGCTTTCAGTTAAAACAGCTCAATCATGCATTTTAGTCTAGGACTAGCTTAAGCCTTGTCTGTGAAACCGGGCAATAGAGTAACAATGATATATGCAATTAATTATATATAATTTTTTTTTTTTTTTTTTTTTTTTTTTGGCAATGTCAATTTAGTTTATAAAACATTTTTTTCAACAATGTAAACAATATGAAAATTAAATTGGCATAATATAAATTCTCAACATAATGTAACAGCAGTCTTGTTTCCAATCCAGCTGTTGTATGCATAAATTCAAAATATGCATAAAAACATCTGCATGGAAACACTGCAAATTCATAGGTGGATGTGGAAAAGCTAACGTATGGCTAAAAACAAAATGTGACTAAGGTAAATGTAAACAGAAACCAGCAACAGGTATGTCCAGAAACACCCTCTCATAAACATCTGGTTGAATCAGACCCTCACTCTTGGCATATTCTGCTAGTATAATATGACAAAAACATGTTTAAATACAATTCATTTTTTTGACAGGAACTTTCATTAATAAGCCTTTATCTGACCGAGTTCTGCTGTGCTCTAAATCACTCACAAATCTTAGGATCATTCGATAATCTCCATTCAGTTTTCACACAATATTAGTTGTTTTCATGCCTTTTGCACAACATTGCACCATTTCATGCCTTTCATCTTCAGAAAGATCTTTTCTCCTCCCCATATTGAATGAGAATTGTGACTTGCTTAATAATGTGGAACAACCTCTAAGTAAGGTTTCCATAGACCTGGCAAATTATTTTGTCTGAGATTGATACCAGTTATTTAAAAAGACATGGATACATAAACATTTTCTTAGAAAAACTAAAATCAGAACGTTTATTGTACCGAAATCTTACTGATATGTCACTTGCATAATAATTTGGAACGTGGTGTATTTTAAGCAAAAATATGTTGCTGGGCACATAATTATGCTGCCTTCACATGCTATTGGAAAAATAATAAATATGAGTTTCCTAGTAAAAAAAAAAGAAAAAAAAAAGTCATGATTGCCCTTTCAGGTCATGTTTACCACTGGGAAGTTTCTTTGAATTTAACATTCCAGCCCAGTTTAGCCCCATCTTATTATTTACCCCCGGAATGGTTCCATCTGCCAGACAACAAACATTTTCCTGCAGGCTCAAGCTGACCTTCTGGGCTACGCCCCGCCCCATTCTAACCTTTGACCTGTTGGTATGCAGGGACGCCCTTTTCTCAAACAGCATTGGTGGCCTTAAGAGGCATTTGTTAAGTAATTTAGACAAAACAAAGACTCCTTGTGATAGTACTCTTTAAACAAGATGACAAATATCTCACAGAGTGATTTAAGGTGCAGTTACCATAACCTTGTCTTTAAATGCTATCAGACAAAAGGTCATTTTCCAGTCTCTTTCATTAAGGTAAAGAAATGAAAGCTCTGATATGGGCTCAAATACCTCCCCTCTAGTCGTCAAATGTCCGTATACAGCATCCTGAGGTTGCTTGCATCAATCACGAGCTAGAGGGGTGTTCCTTTGCTGTCAGTGAAATGCTCCCCCGTCATTCAGAACAAAGAAAGCTTCTCGGATTACGCACATTTCTAGACTACATCGAAAAAGGTTTATTTGCATTTGTCACTAAATCTACAATAACAGTGTATCTACAGGAATAGAATCAGACTTTTTTTTTTTTGCTTTGTTCCAAAACACCCATGTTTAGCTTTTGGCCAAAAAGAGATTCTCAAGTGCACATTACTATCCCATAAGGTCTTGGGAGAGTATTCTTAAATGGCGGGGATACGTCGCAACTGACACCGTAGGTCACAGCTCATTAACACAGAATGCGACATTTGGGTGTGTCTGATAAGGGAGACATCCAAAATGTGCAATGGTGGGGGATCCCCAGGACAGGTTTGAGAAGCGTTGGTTTCCTCAATGGGACACACTTAATCAATGTGTGATTGTGGTGCTTCATTTTCAAACATTTTACACACTACATATAATCTCTGCAGTCCCTGCCCCAATAAAATGTGCCAAACTTTACAATTTACAAACAAATTATATGTAACATTAATTATTTTAACTTGCACTGAAAAGTTTTCATAGACCTTATGCAAAATCGGGGCATGTGTACATGATGAATGACGAAATATGCTTAACCTCAAAGATCGCTCCGAAGCGGATTTAGTGTGCGTTAAGTGTACTGTACTGGGCTTTAGCATTTTTCAGAACTGGGACAGTTACTACAGGCCCATTATGTCCAGATTGTACTCATACTACATGCATACCTAATTTTGAGAATGTACTTTATTAATGGTCACCAAGTAAGCACTTCATCAAATGTAGTACCTACATACTATGGAGTTGAATCAACGGTTTAAGGAGACATACAAAATGTGCAGTGTTAAGGCTCTCATTCTCACAGAAAAATTGGAAAACAAACAGATATCATTTTGATCAAAATCTGGCCAAATTTTGGTGGTTTGAAACAGTTCACCAATGTGACCTTTTCTGTTAGCTTGTAACACAAATCAGCAAGATCTTTATAACAGTATAGCAGACTAGGAGAAGTTTTTTCTCAAAGTTTTTTCTTAAAGATTTTCTCAGAGCCCTGACTACATTTGCATTCCAAGTTACGACAGCAACCCTTGACTGAGCTGCCAGATAACATGCGATTTCATCATTGTTTCCCGCGGTTAGGTCCGGAAAGCAGTTTTCGAGTACGGTAAATAAATTGCTGAAGCGGTACTTTTTTTCTAATTACAAGTTGTTTTTCTCATTTCATGTGTCACAATAATGATCAATCTACAGGTTATTTAGTGCTGTAACAATAATTAATTTTTTTGACAGGAACTTTCATTAATAATCCTTTATTTGACTGAGTTCTGCTGTGCTCTAAATCACTCACAAATCTTATAATTCGATTATCTCCATTCAGTTTTCACACAATATTAGTTGTTTTCATGCCTTTTGCACAACATTGCACCATTTCATGCTTTTCATCTTCAAAAAGATCTTTCCTACTCCCCATATTGAATGAGAACTGTGACTTGCTTTATAATGTGGAACAACTTCTAAGTAGGGTTTCCATAGACCTGGAAAATTATTTTGTCTAAAAAGACATGGATACATAAACAACATTTTCTTAGAAAAACTAAAACCTGAATGTTTATTCTACTGAAATCACTTGCATAATCATGTCACTTGCATAATAATTTGGAACGCGGTGTATAACGCACAGTTAACAGTGAGTGATGCACAACAACATTTTATTAAAGTGTAAAAACATTGGCACTGCTGAGTCTTTATGAATTAATGTTGTACAGAAGGCGTGGTGATTTGACCAATCAGATGAAAAGGGCAGTTCAGTGCCGCCCACATGTGCGAATGACATATTGTAGCCATAATCCGATTTACACATCACAAATAAGGAGATAGAGCCGAAATTGTGTTTTTCGTTTTGTCAAACAAAATGAAAATAGCCATCTTTCCATTTTTCATTATTCCTTTTCAAATAAGAAGTTAAATGGTCAAAATATACATGGAACACCAGCATACAGAAAAACAAAATGATCGTTTTTCATTTGCCAAAACTGAATTGAATATTTAAATGATAGGATTATGCATGGAACCCAACTCCATCAGGTGACAGAAATGGAGTAAAAACAACAACCCCGCCCCCCCAGGCCAGTTCTCCTCTGGCCAAAGGAACAAGCAGTGTGATTTAAAATCACAAGTCAGATTGTGGATAGATAGCATTCAATTTTTTTTAATTCCAGCTCCTGCTTGAAGATTGGGATATACCATGCAGGCATTTTGTGGGAGGAAGAGTTGTATTATATCTAGCAGGTTGAAACATGAAGATAGATCTGCCATTTAGCCAGCAGTGGACAAATGGCTTGGAATTTCTACAAATTCGTCTGATCTCAGTCATACATTTTCATACGATCTGCTTATGTCCCAGTAATGGTTATGTTTAGGGGTGGGATTTAGGGTAAACCTTCATGCAGTGTTACATTCGATTTAATTAATTTTATCAACTCACAAACCCCCATTTAGAAAACCTTGGCCTATAGGGTGCCATTGTTTTTTAGGGCAGCATGTGTTGCCACACCCGCAAACATAGCTCAGATGCATGCTTCACATCTATATCGTTCATCCTCGGCCACTCCTAGGGGTCACCCACCTACAAATACCAGTTTATCCTTTAAGGATACATAAAACAGCAACAGCATGGCTATAAATAAGAACACTTACTCAGCTGTATTTATTATAAGAAACCAACAGCTGACCTCTGAAATTTGCCTGCATTTGCATAACATTGTTTACTTACCCATGGTGCTTTTACAAACATGACAAACCTCTTGGGGAACAATCTAATGAGCTGTGTTTTGGCACTAGCATCAGATGGTTGAAGAAGAAAAAAAAAGAAAAAGAAAAAAAAAAAACCCATAAAAGCTTAAAGAAGGGCTCTTTCTCCAAAGCATCATTGACAGAATGTCAGATCAGGGCAACAATGGGTGGAAAAAGAGGGGGTGTAGGGGCAGAGGGATTTAGCATAAGAAAGACTCAGCATGAGAAAGTTAATGGGCCACCCTCAGGAAAAAAGGGCAAAAAGAGGAGAGACCACACATGAAAGAAAGCCGACATCTGTCCACCCACGCCAGAGACAAGCTTTTAGAAATCAGGACATTTATTTGAGTCTTATGCACCAGTAGAGAAGGAATCAAGTTATACAAGTAAGATATTTAAAAGCTTCTACATTTTTAAGGACTGTTTTTTTTATATATGTCATGACTAATGTCAGACAAGTGTCCATGATTTTATGCTAATTACATCTTAACAGTGACCTTTGGTCCATCGATTTTTAACATCCACGTGATCCTGCTTATAAGAACTCCATGCAGATTTTCAATCTTTTTTTTCCAGAAATAATTTACTCATAATCTGTATATTTTCATATATGGCAGTTTGTCACTGACCCCATTAATGTCACACCACTAATAAGTGTAAATAAAATTTATTTATAATTTCATAGACCCCAAAACACATACATATTTCTAACAGACTGCAACAGACAACCAGTCTACAATTCTCTTGCTTGTTTTTTCACCATCATTCATCTTTGTTGCTGCAGTTTCATAAATAAAATTTAAAAAGATGTGTTTGTGCATGTTTTAGGGGTTTGTGTACGTGGAATCACTTGCGCTGTACTTGTGTAAAGGAGGAGGGGGTCTGTATGGGCTGTACAGGCTGTGATGACTGGAAGGGAAGCGGTTTCTTGCGGAGGTCAGGGGAGGAGATTGGCTTGACGGAGGGGAGGAGCTGGTTCCGTTTGATGATCTGTAAGGCCAGCTGTGTGTTTCCTGTGGAAACAACAATCACTGTTTTAAATGATCAAAAAAATATTCAGTTTGAAGTGACAAACAATTCCAGGTGAGGAAAGGTGACTGGCCACCCTCTGGAAATACAGGGGACATTTCTCAGCAGGCAGTGTGTAATTAAAATCTGTGTGCGTGACTCACCGTTCTGAAGTTCCAAGTAGACGCCCAGTAAAATGGCTTCTGGAGGAATCTCCTTAGTGTTCACCATTGAAGCAGCCTACATAGACAGAAATCAGAAAACAAATGGGTTGAAAACTGTTTAAACACCTAATGTATCTAGTGTCCACTGAGGATATTTGCATTATTGTGGTTCTGAGTGGTAAACTACACAGAAATGTGTTTTTACCTGATGGAGGCACTTGCGGGCTTTCTCATACTCGCTTCTCAAGCAATACGCACTGCCCAGGTTGAAGAGCATTGTGGCACGGGCTGAACTTACTGAGCTGGGGTAACATAAAGGCGTCTGTTTCCCTGCTGCAACGCACCAAAATTAAATACATGCATACATATAAAACAGGACCACACAGTGTCTGACCCACTGTCTTAACTGGTCTAATTGTGGACAATCAGAGCTGATTAAAAATTATGTTTTGAAATCATATAGTATACAGTTAAATGGTTATTTTTCCCTGCTTGTGTGAAAAGTAGAAAAAAAAAAAATTCTACAAAAGTGGAATTCTACAAAATGAATTATTGGTAACAATATTTTAGTGTCCTTGTTACATATGTAACGTGCTTACTGTAGTAATAACAGTGAATTATGCTTAATTACATGCAACTAACCCTAAACCAAAGCCTAATTATATAAAAAATGTATAGTTACACTGTAACAAGGACAACTTAAAATAAAGGGTAACACTTTATTTTAAGCTGTCTTTGTTACACTGTAATTATACATTTAAATACTGAGTAATATCAAGGAACTACATGTACTTACTATAGGGTGATGATTTGGTTTGATTTAGGGTTAGCTGCATGTAATTATGCATAATATGTAGTTATTACTATAGTAACTACATGTAACATATGTAACAACACTAAAATAAAGTGTTACAAAATAAAGTGTAACTGATTTTTTTTCTTCTAAAAATATGGTTTAACTTTTTAGAAATATTAGAAATCTAAACTTTTTGTAATCTCTTTTGGAAAAACAGTAACAACATGTGACCCTGGACAACAAACCGGTCTTAAGTCGCACGGGTACATTTGTAGCAGTAGCCAACAATACATTGTATGGGTCAAAATTATCAATTTTTCTTTTAGGCCAAAAATCATTAGGATATTAAGTTAAGATCATGTTTCATAAAGATATTTTGTAATTTTCCTACCGTAAATATATATATATATATATATATATATATATATATATATATATATATATATATATATATATATAAAAAAATATTTGTGTGACTGGATATGCATTGCTAAGACCTTCATTTGGACAACTTTAAAGGCGATACCCACAGATTCCAGATTTTCAAATAGTTGTATCTTGGCCAAATATTGTTCAAATATTATCCTAACAAACCATACATCAATGAAAGCTTATTTATTCAGCTTTCAAATGATGTATCAATCTCAATGCAATGGTTTTGTTGTCCTGGGTCATATATAGGGTCAGATATATTGCAACTTGAATACATTTTATTATTTCACTTCAAAATGTCTTATTTTCTAAGGTAAACTGTTTTACCAAATATTTATAACGTTAACAAATTTGTTTCACTGATTTACCAATTTACCATAAATAGAAATATATTTGTTTATATTATTATCTTTTAGTATATTATATTTATACTATTATCTTTTTAATCTAGGCTTTTTCTTCTTTCTTTTTTTTTTTATGATATCAGGACAGCTGTACAATGCAGGTACTTTTTTCATTATACCCCCAAAAATATGATTTTAAATTCAGAAATTAAAAATATGTTTATAATAAGAGGTATTCATTTAAAAAGAGAGAGAGAGAGAAAAGGAAAAAAAAAAAAAAAAAAAAAAAAAAAAAACTTACAGGACTCCACAGGCTCCAGATCTCCTTTATCAGAACCTGTCATTAACAGCACAGGCACGTCAGTAATCACGCATCACATCCTTTCACATCTGTACGTTTTGATTATGCGCACATTTTCATACCTTGGTCTTGTTCGCTGGATGACACGCCTAACGAGACATCAGTAACATTCTCTGGGTTGAGATGTGCAATGGCATCAGAGATTCTGTCCAGAGAGATCAGGGCTTCAGCAGCATATAGATGACCCAGGAACCTGAGAACACACGTACCACACAACTCATCAAAAATTGATTATTGATCAGCTGAATACATTATTTAAAGACACTTCTCAAGACAAAGACTAAAGCTAAACTGCCTGCTTTACATTGTGAGCGCCGATTCCCCCACTTAGTCTCAGCTTCATCTGTGTCTGAAAAATCTAGCTGGAATAAACTAAACTAGACACTGATGTTTTAAACCGATTAGCACATCATAATCTGGTATTCCAGGACATTTACAAAACAGCACGTCAATTTAGGTGAAAAATTTAGCTGCAAAAGTACAGGGTTATTATAGTTAACTAAGGGTGCATTCACACTTGGTTCAATTGCCTTGTCCGAACCAAATTGATTATTCCCCTGCTGGATTGTTACATTATATTATTTGGGTGTGAACCACCACACGTTTGCATCAAAGCAGCAGGCGTTTACCCCTGTTGCTTGGTAATGACGATGCAGGAGAAGGTGACAAAGCACAGCATTTGGTTTGTTTCGAATTATATGTTATAAATAGTTCACTTCCACAATTAAGTACAAATTCACATGAATCGTACTCCAGACCACCCTTTTTATCTGAACTCGGGTAAGTTTGGAAAACAGTGTTCACATCATGCAAAATATCTGAACTCTGACTTCAATCGAACCCAAGTGTTCACCAAAAGTGCTAGTGTGAAAGCACCCTAAAACTAAAACCATAAAAAACCTTTGGCACTTGAAATAAAATAAATTTTAACTGAAACAAATGAATGTCAATAATAATAATAATAATAATAATAATAATAATAATAATAATAATAATAATAATAATTCAGCTAGTTTGCCAAGGAAACATTTCTCATTTTCATTTAGTTGAACTGAATTAATCATTAACATTTAAGACATTTAAAAAAATACAAATGACAACAACAAAAGACAAACACAACATAAAAAAAAACATAAAATAAATACTAATTCAAAAAACAAATAGAAAAAATATATATAATATATAAGTGTCAATGATACTAAAATAACTGCAAAAGAATAAAGGCATTTTTAACTTCTTTTTCCCCCAAGGAAAAAACAATAAAAACAAAAAACTGGTACATCAAGTATCCAATCACTCAGGGTTGGCCATTTTAGGAGGGTAAATATTTGCTGAACGCTGTGAGTGCAGACCCATAAAAGATGTAAATCAGCCAGAAGAAGAGAAACAGACTCACTTGAGCGATCCTGACAGCTTTGTCTGATGCAAGAGCTTTTCTGCATGGTTAAGAGCCATTAAGTTGTCCCCAAGAGCAAGAGCCACATATGCACTGCAGGCTAGAATTGAGCACCTGTGAAGAGAGACAGACCAAAGAGAAGTAAGCAAAAAAAATAAAATAAAAAAACAAACAAACAAAAAAAACACTCTTTGCATGAATCAGTGTACAGCAGCCATAACAAACTTAACCACAGGAAATGTGTCAACTGCCTCACAAATAGTGTAAACAAGGTCCAAATCATGTCCAGGGTCAATATATTGCACCTTGAATACATAGTGCATACATTTTATTATTTAGCTTCAAAATGTCTTATTTTCCAAGGTAATGTCTTATTTTCCAAGGTAAACTGCTTTACCAAATATTTATAACGTTAACAAATTTGTTTCACTGATTTACCAATTTACCATAAATAGAAATATATTTATTTATATTATTATCTTTTAGTATATTATATTGTTTCACTGATTTTTGATACCAA
This sequence comes from Megalobrama amblycephala, assembly GCF_018812025.1. Lineage (NCBI taxonomy): Eukaryota > Metazoa > Chordata > Actinopteri > Cypriniformes > Xenocyprididae > Megalobrama > Megalobrama amblycephala. The sequence continues at coordinate 12,344,281 of NC_063056.1, forward strand.
ATGTTTCCAAGAATGTTTATATCCAGACCTATCAGTGACATCATACCTGCATTACCCTCGCTTTCCGGTTTTATTTTGTAGAAACCATGGAAACACCAAAGATGCTTTAATATATTATGTTTTATTAGACAGGTTAGCAACTGTTTGGATGGATACATTCATCGACATAACTAATCATGTTATATAGCTCAACAAAGTAAATCTTTTGTTTAAATCTTGTTTTCTTGATTTACAGCGAGTACCATGTTTTACCATTACTAATATCGATCTAGTTTACTGCAATGTGCAACAAGTGTCTCATGGTAGCCGCCGAGCAAAAGCACAGAGTAGCATTATAACCACTTTGGCACACAAATGTATCTAATATGATAAAACAGCGCTGCTTTACCCCACAATCACTTGACCAGAAAAAGAGGAAGCAGCGACTGTTGCATAATAAAAGCTCCACTGTTCTCGAGCCATGTGACGTGCTCGTCTCTCATTAGCTCCAGTGGCCTTGTTCCACTCCAATGGCTTTCAGCCACACCCTCCTTTATACTACAGTAACATTAATAATCTTATCCATGAACATGATTTCTGCCTGAGTCCTGTCCTGATTCTTTTCCACCAACTGTAGACAGAGACAACACTTCCCATGATTCCGCAAAATCAAGGCGTCATCAAGCTAGGCCTGTGTTTTGAATAAGCGATCTGTAGCAGTGAAAATGTACATATTGCACCAAAACAAATTATACCATTTAAGACTTTTCATGACCTTACATTTTATAAAACTACATTTAAAAGTTAAGGACCACCATCAAATGTAATTCGGATTGAGGTAAATCGGATCAATCGCAGTGTTAACATGATGGCCTGTCAATCTGATTAAAGGGTTCAACCAAAAATTTTTTTTTTTTTTTTAGACAAACAAAATCAGAGATACATTTAAAAATATTCTTAGTCCTCCAAGGTTTGTAATGTGTAATGTGATGAACCAAAAAAAAAAAAAAAAAAAAAAAAAAAAAAAAAAAAAAAAAATCAAACCATACAATTCCAGAGGGTTAATAAAGGCCTTTTGAATCAAAGCGATGCGTTTTTGTAAGAAAAATATCTATATTTAAAACTTTATAAATTCAAATAATTAGCTTCCGGCAGACGACCGTACGCAGAATGCGCAAGTTGACCTGTGCCAAATGAGTAACCCATGACGCAATGTCTTTATTAACCTTCTGGAGTCATATGGATTCTTTTTTTTTTTTTAGGAATGAATTTTTTTTCTTTAATTTGGGTTCCCATTCACAACCATTATAAACCTTGAAGGACTAAAGATATTTTTAAATACATCTCCGATTGAGGGTGAGTAAATCATGGGATAATTTTAATTTTGGGGTGAGCTATCCCTTTAAGCAACCAATGCAATTACTATTATTTTATTGCATATAAAGATAGATAATGATCAATGAAATTTGCATAAAAACAATGCATTCCAAAAATCAGGGACAAAAATGCATCCAATGAAAGGATTACAACTGTTTACAAATGGAAATATATTTCTATGATACCCAGGGGTGACCAGGCCCTCCACTAAAGTGGGGACAGTCTTACCTGGTCATCCTAACTCTATCCAGCACTAATTTATTACATTTTAGCAGCTGTTCTATTATGACTTAAAGTAACTGTACAACAGGTCAAATTTATATCAGCTTTTGAATTAACGTGAGGGAATTCTTTACTTCCTGGTGAGTTTCAGGGCATTTTTTTGCTTACAGAATGGTCCAATGAGTTTTATTTTCCATAAAAGTCCTTTTGTTTGAAATTCGTTTACCTTTTTTTAAAATTCAATCTTGATGTGAACAGGCCACACAATTGTGGGCAGATATGGACTAGTGCATGTTAAAACTTCAATGAAAAAAGCCAAGCTTCGCTATAAAAGCACATAAGTGGGTAAAGAGTGGGTAAAAGTAAAGAGGGGGAAACAGAAATGCTCAACGCTCTGAGTGGCTGCCTGTGACACAATAGCCTGCAGGATTCCAGGAAGAGCCCTCTGAGTAAATGGTGCTCGGGCTCGTAAAAGTGTCAGTATATCAGGGTGTCAGTGCAGGGTCAACACAATCCACACACCACACCCCTTCCCTTCACAAGGAACCACGTCCGGCCAGCCCTCGGGAGCAGACTGTGCCTCTGGATCAAAGACGAGGGGGAAGGGAAGAGAGTGGGATGGAGGTGGGGTTGAGGGTCTATCAATTCCCGAGGCAAAAAAACAGAGTAATGCGAGAGTGAATGGTGAAGTGGGTGCGTGAAATAAGAGAGAGGTGTATTGCGGGCTAGCCGGGAGAGGGTTATTCACAATTATAGGGCATACCCCTGAAGCAAAGCTTGCTGCCAGATGAGTCTAACAGAGACTGTGTTGGTTAAAATAATAGAGGTTTACTGCAGTTACTAATGTAATTAACAATTGTTGCATTTTATGTTATTTGCAAATTAAAGAATTTGAATGGGTTTAGCCAAGATCATTTACAGCAGTGGTTGGCAATAGGCAGCCCGTGGACCAAAACTGGCCCACCAGCAATAATATCTGGGGTGCCCGCAGCCATGTTATTTTGATAGCGTCTGGTTCTGAAATGGTTCTGGCGTCTAATATTATCACTGTGTCTACATCAGACACAACTTTTTTTCTGCGTCGCAATGGTCCGCAACAGCTAAACGCTGTTTACACTGAACGCGACAAACCGACCATTGCAAAGCACTTGGACGATGTCAAAAACAGACTGGGGAATCCGCTTACTGTCGGGAATGTGTTGTGTCGTGTGACTCGCGTTGCACCATCGTGTAACAAGCAAATTAAAATGATACACATTTATTATTCACAATATGGAAAGAGGAAATAAAACAGTCTGTTAAGAGCATGACTCAAACATGTCATTAATGGGCTCTTTATTTTTATCCATTCAGCATCTCCCACATATGTGTGTTTTAGCAAGGCAGTCCGTTTTGCAGGTTGGTGAATGAAGATACTTGCCAGGTTACGTGTCACTACTCTACTTTATTAATTTATCCAGTGTAAAACCCGGACACCGGCACACAAATGTGGCTTTTTGTTAATGGCTGTCCTACTACAGGATTTAACACAGAGTAACACCTCAATACCAGTTACAAAATACACTAACAGTCTGTCACAGGAAATTCTAGTTGCATTTTTCATTAATTCATTCAAATCATCCTTTGACTATGTTCTGGCCCACCATCTAGTGGTGAAATTTTTCTTTGGCCCGATGCCAAACTTAATTGCAGGCCCCTGATTTACAGTATTATATTGATATTTTGCATATTAAAGTATCAAATTTATCAAATCAATTTCTAAACCATTATGAGCATACTATGAGAGACAGCAATAAAAATAAAACAATATATAAGGTTTGGCTTTGGACAATTCAAACTGAGGGGAGTTTTTTTTTTTTTTTTTATGTTGGCTATGTTAAAAATAGCATACTACCATTTGTGACAAAATTTGTGACTAAATCTGCTTGGAATAATGTATCCCAAAATGATCTTCTTGACCTTAGTAATGAACGAACCATAAGAATTATCAGCTGTATTTTTTATGTTTGTTTGTTTTAAAGATTTTTCTAGGCATATAATATATGTAAAAAGTTAACCCAAAATTGAATGTAAAAATGTAACTGTTAATAAGGGTTTCTGCAGGTTATATAAGGTTAGGGATGTAAAATTGATATATATATAAATAAAATTGCATAGTGTGTTACATATGCATATATATGATGTAATTAATCGCGAATAATCGATTTTACAGCACACATTATAGGCTGTTAATAATTTTAATTGTAGGCCTATAATTCATTGTAAAAATGTCTTTAAATCATTTTCAGCAATCTTTTATTATGCTTGCAGCGCGTTGGTTATGCAGTGATGCATTATGAAATTAGCATATTGAATTGAAGGCTAATATCAATTTAATAAAAAGTAGGCCTACCCTAATAATAATAATAATAATAATAATAATAATAATAATAATTTAATATATAAACTGGAAATGCTAAATCTTTTTGATATTTATAGATAATGCTTTTGACGATATCTCTGGAAACATATGGTCAATCAGCGCAACCCAGCACAGGGGTTTATCACACATATTTCAAACGCATAGTGTGAGCAGTCAAGTCATGTCTCGACCATCGGACCGCATAGTGTGAGCACATAAATCGTGCGGTTTGGGTTTACATTGCACACAATCTACTTGTATAGGGAATTGGTAACCTTGCTGAAATCGCAGAGAAATCGCAGTGTATGCCCGCCTTTACGCAACCTCAAGTTGTTCCAAATCTGTAGGAGTTTCTTTCTTCTGTTGAACACAAAAGACATTAAAGCTGCAAGCAGCGATGAAAGGGCCCTCGCACCCGGGCTCACCGCCACCCGTTGGCCTTAGGAAAACAGAGAACAGTGGTCGACATGCATGTAAGCGAATGAATACAGGAGAATTATGCCATTAAGTCATTTCGAATTGCCACACTTCCTGCTGCCAACAGGTGGCGCTATGACCATAACCAAATATTGCGATATAGAGATATATGTGTTCAGACCCGGACTGTTATCAAACACGTGAAGTTTGGAGCAGATCGGACATCATATGCCTGAGTTACAACAACTTCCTGTTTCATGGCGTTAATCACATACATTAGCACTTAGCCAAGTGTTGCATGATTTAACGTGTTTCTAGTATGTTTGGTACTTTGTGGCATATTGAAATGTGGTTCTGTGAGGGAATTACAGTGTAAAGCATGCCATTTCCTGTTGCCAGCAGGTGGCGCTATGACTAACTGAATATTGGCATATAGATATGTTCAGGCCAGGACTCTTAACACACATGTGAAGTTTGGGGCAGATCAGACATAGTATGCCTGAGTTACAACGGCTTCCTTTTTCATGGCGGAACAACAGACTTTGTTATGCCGCCACGGACACGCTCTTCAACGAAAACTCTAGATCTTCGCAATTTAACGTCACAAAGGCCTTTAGATTAGACTGACCAAAAATGACATTGATCTGATTAAATCTCTAGGAGGAGTTAATCACAGTGTAAAACATGTAATTTCCTGTTGCCCCCAGGTGGCGCTATGACTGTAACTGAATATTGTTATGACGATGTCTTCAGGTCAGGACTCTAATAAAACATGTGAAGTTTGGGGCAGATCAGACATTGTATGCCCGAGTTACAACAACTTCCTTTTTCATGGCGGAAACATCGAACTTTGCCAGGCCACCACAGACACGCCTTTCAGCGAAAACTCTCGATCTTCGCAATTTAACGTCTCACAAGGCCTTTAGATTAGACTGACCAAATATGATGTTGATCTGATTAAAGCTCTAGGAGGAGTTCATTAAAGTACAACGCCTGGAAAAGGCAAAAACTGCCCAAATTTTGCAAAGAAAATTCAAAATATCTCACTTCCTGTTGGTTTTCAGATTTCACTCCAAGAGACTTTTTTGTAAGTATTGGGCTGTTAGATGTATGTACCAAATTTCATACCTGTACGTGAAACGTAGTGTCAGGGGCACTTCGTTGAAATTTTTTAGGTGGCGCTATCGAGCCATTTTGCCACACTTAATTCTGAAACCCATATCAGACGTAAATTTTCACCACTTCTGACGTATCTGCAAAGTTTCATGAGTTTTCGAGTATGTTTCGGCCCTCAAAAAAGTGATTCACCTTACATGGCGAAACATCAGACTTTGTCGGTCACCACGGACACGCCCTTCAAAGAAAACTCAAGATCTTTGCAATTTAACATCTCAAAGGCCTTAAGATTAGACTGGCCATATATGATGTTGATCTGGTTCAATCTCTATGTGGAGTTAATCACAGTGTAAAACATGTAATTTCCTGTTGCCCCCAGGTGGCGCTATGACTGTAACTGAATATTGTTATGAAGATGTCTTCAGGTCAGGACTCTAATAAAACATGTGAAGTTTGGGGCAGATCAGACATTGTATGCCCGAGTTACAACAACTTCCTGTTTCATGGCGAAACATCGAACTTTGCCAGGCCGCCACGAACACGCCCTTCAGCGAAAACTATAGATCTTCGCAATTTAACATCTCAAAGGCGTTTAGATTACACTGACCAAATATGATGTTGATCTGATTAAAGCTCTAGGAGGAGTTCGTTAAAGTACAACATGTGGAAATGGCAAAAACTGCCAAAATTTTGTAGAGAAAATTCAAAATATCTCACTTCCTGTTGGGTTTACAAACTTTGCACCCAGGGGCTTTTTTGTAGGTATTGGGCTGTTACATCTGTCTACTGAATTTCATAACTGTACGTGAAACATAGCACGAAGGGCGCTTAATTGAAATTTTGTAGGTGGCGCTATCGAGCCATTTTACCACACCTAATTCTGAAACCCATATCAGATGTAAATTTTCACCACTTCTGACACGTGTGCAAAGTTGCATGAGTTTTTGAGAACGTTTAGGCCCTCAAAAATGTGATTCATTTTGGAGAAGAAGAAAATTTTGGCTGAGCAATTCCAATAGGGTCCTCACACCATCGGTGCTCGGGCCCTAAATATTTTGAAGAACGTTGGTAATGCAACAGTTGACGATAGCTACTGACTTCCAAAGTGTTTTTTCCCCTACTATGGATGTCAATGGGTACCGTCAACTGTCTGGTTACCAACATTCTTCATAATATCTTCTTCTGTGTTCATACAGATTTGGAACAACTTGAGGGTGAGTAAATGATGAACATTTTTATTTGTGGCTGAACTATCCCTTTAATTAAAACAAAAAACAAGTATTTTTCTTACCCTTTTGGCAGATATTTGATATTGTTTGAAGCATAAACTCTCTTAATTTTGATTTAACATAAGACTTATCTGATGTCATTTTGCTTCTCAAGTAAATGTTTCCTGATTTAGAAATGTTCATATATTTGTACTGGAAAACGGAGTAAGAACATTCATTAAACAATGGGCTGAGTCAAATCAAACGTGTTAAAAGAGTCTGTTAAATCATCTTCAGGCTCTTTTTATATGAAGTGAGAAAAAAAAAGTCTCCTGTAGCCTCACCTGAGATTCTCCACCTCCTGCTTTCTCAAGGGTGATGAGGGAGCAGCAGGAATGAATTTGTCTCCTTCTTGGGTCTTCCCACTGTCAGTCAAAGAGAAAATCCAAGTCACCAGATCATCGCTAAACAGCACCAAAGGGTGAGAAGAGTATCTGACAAGTTCTTAAATGTGTTCAGCAAATTCAATCTTCAATTTTATTCAATCTAGTCTGGGATCTGTTATTCATAGTTTTCAGTCACATGTAAAGTCACATTTCAGTCACAGGCAAAACATCCATAGAACTGCATTACAGGCCTGTCAATCTTCCATCTCAAATAAAGTTTTGGGCACCCGTGATCCATATTCAACACCTGCAGCAGTATTTTCAATCATTAAAAGAACAGAGACACTCTAAAATGCTTAACATGAAAAACACGTAAGTGCCTTAATGTACTAAAACGGTGATAAGACCAAATTCAGTATACATCTATGATAAATACTATATACAGGCAAGATGAGCCCAGAATATGAATGCAACATGTTAAATGGTTAATGTCCCCCTGTAGCCAATAATTTTATCCCTTAAAAGATCTTTGATCGCAAAAGTGACATATTTAAAAAAAAAAAATTCCTGTGAAAAAAAATGTCTTCATGCCTTAAAATAGCCTGAATGTAACTCTACACTCTTGCTTCATCTAATACACACGGACCTATGAATATGCTAATTAGCCCTGCCTCCACTCACTCGGTCAACTTACTGAGGTAAGCGTTGCACAAAGGTATCGCTTTTTACAACATCAGACACATGATAGCAATTAATATTATCTTTTGCTTGACTACGTTATCAAACAGTTGCCAATAATGTGTTGCTAATGTTCCTCAACAAACCGCCTGAACCGTCGTGATGAATACGATCCTCAACTGGATGGAACTGGAATAAATACTTTGACAGTTGTGATCCCATCGGACTTATGATAGCTGCCTGGATCGTAATAAAGCCCTGTTCGCCAGAGGAGAACTGGCCCCCCGACTAAGCCTGGTTTCTCCCAAGGTTTTTTTTTCTCCAATTTTAACACCCGTTTGCCACCTGATGTCACCTGTTGGAGTTTGGGTTCCTTTCCGCTGTCGCCTTTGGCTTGCTTAGTTGGGGACACTTGATATTTGATATTCAACAGTGATTTGATCTGCCTGCATTGACACCATTGTATGCGAAGTGAACTGAGTTGGATGATGACATCGCTGTTTACTCCGGTGCTGATATAGATAAATTAACTAAATTAATAACTATTGATTCTTACTGCTTTGACACAATCTGCATTGTAAAAAAAAAAAGCGCTATATAAATAAAGGTGACTTGAGGTCAGAAACACTAGCGATTTCAATGGGTTAGACTTATAAATTTGCACATGGTTTGTCCTAAAGCATATGAAAAACACCGCATAGACTTATAAACAACATTAAATCTTGATTTTTACCACAGTGGGACTTTGTGTTTTCTTTATAAAGGTTTTCTATGGAAAAACGCTTAAAGAGAAACTGTGTTCTGTTAATTTTCTGGATTCATCTGCTTGACTGTACATAGTAAGCCTTATCAATAAGGTGTTTACTGAATTTGGTCTTTTATTATTTCTATATTACTTTATTAGTATGTTGTACAAACCTGGTAAAAATCACTGACAGGCAATGGAAGAAAGCCTTATTTTGCCCTCCAGGTAAGCGTTCTTATAAGTGTGTGACGTCATGTGAAAACTATGAATTGTCAGCATTGGTGTTGCATGCATACATGCAAGTACATGTACCTGCAGGCATCGCTGGTCTCGCTGCCGCTTTCTGTGCTGCCCGACTGACTGCAACTCTTGGAGCCGATGTCTGGTTTGCTGTCGTGCTGCTGGTGCTCAGGCAGCAGGAGCAAAGCGTTACGCAGACAGATTGCTGCAAACTCCATACTGGCCACTGGGATTGCTGCTGACTGGCCTTCACTGCACACAAACACAGGAATGCAAATCCATTATAGCATGGAAGTGCATCAGAAAGACTGGGGATTTTTAATAAGCTGGAAACCTAAAAGGTGTGATGCACATGACATGAGTCACTTAATGTCTTTGAATGCTACTTCTGTGAAGAAGTGCAACAGGATGACATCTTCTGGAGAAATTCTGACAATACAGTACTTTCACCAATTTGAAATCTAGTTACACCCCTTCAATCAGGCAGATAATCTCACACAGCTACTTTTCTAACACCAATAATAACTGGAAAATGTCATGGCCCATGAAGTTAAATCAGACTTCCTCACCTGTAGATGGTGTTTTGTGTGGACTGTGATGCTAAAACAATCTTGCGATGGTAGCCTTGCCCAACAACAGCCTGCACAATCCCCTTTTTACTGGGTAAACCTTTTGTTTCTTGCTCCGAGCTCTGAAGGAAACAACAGAAAGTTTATTTATTAAAGAAACAACTTCAAAATGTCAAGGATATTATAAAACCTCATATAATTCTTAAAATCCTCTGCTCATTACACAAAGCGTTTACAACTTCAAAAGATATTAATGATTTTTTCTGCGTTTCTCAAAAGCCTCATGAGCTAAGTTGATCATAGACAGCATTGGTGGCAATGGTTCTACAATCTTCTTCAGATTATAATGCTTTTGGTCATACCAAGTTTTCACCATGCATAAGGTTTAAAAAAAAAAAAACTGTCTGAAATATTAAACTGTAAATCTGTAAAAAATTTTAGTTTGGAAAATATTGTTTGCATATATTTTATACTTGTGTCATTTAAGCATTTGGTGTGAACAGGCCTTTAAACAAGGCAAACCAAATGTACAGTACCATTCAAAAGTTGATGGTGAATAGCATTTTGTGAATAATTCTTTTGTAATGTTACAAATGTTTTACAGTCACTTTTGATCAATATAAATAAAAGTATTAATTTCTAAAAAAAAACAAAAAAAAACTTACACATCAATCTATAGTGGTGTAACTTATTTGAGTAAATGTAATTAGTTATTGTACTTAAGTGTCATTTTGGCTAATTTGTACTTTGAGTATCAAATATATTAGCAACTTATACTCTCTACCTGACTACATTTTTTAACAAGTATATGTACTCTTCACTCAAATACATTTGTGATGAGTAATGCTATTGCTCACTGCATTTTCTGCAGCAGTTTATTTCTGCTACAAAAGAAGCAATGTCGTCATCTACAGGGCATTGAAGGTATATATCTTGTGTGTTTTGCCCATACTCAAACTTGTCAACAAGGCTACTTTACGCAAATATGAGTGCATTAGCGGGAAGTTGCTGAATTGCAGGCGTTTCATATGAGATGATAACATGGCTGCAGCCGGCGAAGAGGCTGAAACCAGCATGTCCAGTGAAAGTATGCTTTGACTATTTAATTTTACTTAACATTATTTTATTTAGCTGTTATATCGAAGTATTTGTAGACGATTTGTAGGCTGTTGTGTCGACCTTGATTTATTGCAATATTGAGGTATTCAGTTTTATTTCAATGTTAGAAAATAAACATGCGACTGCTCTTAAGTGTTGAGGACTAGCGCATCTTTAAGCCTACAGTACAAGTACAAGTAAAAATAATTACTGAAATCAGATACTCTAAGACTTTTACTCAAAAGTAGTGTTGGAATTGGTGACTTGTAAGCTGTAATACAGTCATTTCCACTGTAATTTTACTTAGGAATTGTTTTTTTTTACACCTTTATCATTCTAGTTTCAGTATATAGTTTAAGTGTCCCTGACACATTTTGAAAAGCAGGGTTTTTTTCAATTTTTAATTTTAAAAACACATGTGGTTTAATGCCTGTACCCCTTTATTAGCTGTGATGCAGCACTCTGCGAGTCTGAGCCAGAGTCGAGGACTGGAATGATACACCTGCACCGCCTCCATCAGACACTCAAACGCTGCCAGTGGTCGCCCGATATGAAGTAACTGAATCCCACAGTTATACAGCAACTCATAGCGCTTATTAGCTAACAAAGCACACATGGGGATGCCCGTGAACATCTTAGCTGCTGTGGAAAAAAATAAATAAAACAAAAGTTAATTTAACAAGGCTGCAATTTTTTTCCCCCACCCAAAAAATCTGCATATCATCTATTATGATCAGGCATGTAGGAGGTTTTCATTTCTCTTACCCTGCCCATTACCACCATCACCAAGCTGGGCGCATGTGTTGTCATTTTCTTGAAGTGCTTTTTTAAAGTAAAACAGACCCAGGTTGTGCTTCCCCATGGCAAAATGGATACAACCAAGATTATTCCAGAACATACACCTCACACATTCACCTTCAAGGGGGAAAACAAAGGACAAACATGAGCAAAACCAAAGATTTTTTTATTTAACAAAACATTTACTGAAATGTCTGAGATGTATTTTACATGTCTTATACCACTTCTTGGAAAAACAGATTTAAATGATAATGTTGTACAAATACCTCAGATAAAAAAAAATATTAAAAAATGCTATGAATTTTCTCTTTAAAACACCTATGGGTGGTTTTTAACTATGGTGCACATTACAGAGGTCATGTACCTGTTTTCAAAGGTCCTGGATGCTCTGCAATATTTGAACTATTTAGTAGTTTCACAGCTTTACGATAATTTCCTCTCAAATACTCAAAATTACTCTTCAGAAAGAGTGAGGGCGCAGACTGAGGGAGAAATATGTAAATACAGACAGTCAACAATTACATTACAAGTGTATTACATGTGCAGGTGTAACCAACATTTACAGCATGCATGTATTGTGTGAATCTGTTCACTGTGAATCTCCTCACATTTCCAGATGTGTTCATCACAGATTTGATTTCCCGTTTGCAGGCCTTCAGTGACTTCATCTGGATATAGGCTCGTACTTTATACTGCACACACAAACATATCCGAAACAGCTTGATTTTTAGACAATTTTGTTGTTCATGGTTGCTAGCTGATTAGCATATATTGATGCATTTTAGATTCAGAGTTAGAGTTCTGAACATATTCAACTTAGTTTTGAACTAGTTAATGATTGTAAACCTTTATTATTTCAGATTATGTTTAATCTTAGAGTTCTGAACATATTCAACTTAGTTTTAAACTAGTTAATGATTGTAAACCTTTATTATTTCAGATTATGTTTAATCAGAGTGCTGTAAATTGGTGCTGTAACATTCATTATGCTTACTGCTCTCACCTGGTGCATCTTTGATTTAGCTGCCTCGATCATAGCTGTGAACTCTGCTTTCAGAGCAGTAGATTCCTTATTCGTGCTGTTGGCGCCCTGTAAATGACATGTGATCCAAAAAGTTGAGGTTAAGAGAACAGAATCAGGAGCAACAACTCTGAATTTAGCACCATGCCAGCTACCCTGGCTATATTCATGGTGAGAAAGAGAGAGAGAGAGACACAATTTAAAAAAAAAAAAAAAAAACACACAATTTACAAAAATTCACAAAAATCTCTTTATAAGTGTCAGCTGAAAAATAAATAATTCTACCAGAGTTCAATCTATCAAAGTCCATCAAAACATGCTTCAGTGATAATGGATTCTGGCATGAGGGGCATAAAGGAGGATCTTCACCCGTTAACAGAAAGAGCGTGTGTAGGTAATATGATCCCAGCAATTTTCAAAATGGACAAAATGTTTTACTTCAACCACAGGACTGATATTGTAAAATTTCCACCTTTCAAAAGTTTGGGGCCGGAAGATTTATTTTTTGAAAGAAATTAATACTTTTATTCAGCAAGGACACGTTAAAATGATCAAAAGTAACTAAAGGTATGCGTTACATATTTATATTTTGCTAACACTTTACAAAAAGTCTTATTAGTTATTATTAATTAATGTATTTACTATCATTGTTTGACAATACATTTGTGACAGTATTTATTGATCTGTTAATATTAATTAAAAAATACAGCTGTTCATTGTTAGTTCATGTTAGCTCATGTCCAATAAATAATGTTAACAGATACAACTTTTGTTGTACGTCCTCACACCAAACAGATACAACTTTGTTGAAATTAACATTAACTGAAATTAATAAATGCTTTAAAAGTCATTTTCATTAACATTTCATGTTAATTAATATAGTTAACAAATAGAACCCTAATGTAAAGAGTTACCTTTATTTCAAATAATTGCTATTCTTTTAAAAAATTCTATTAATAAATGACAATCATGGATTGCACAAAACTATTAAGAAGCACCATTTTCAACATTGATAAAAATAGTCAGCATAATAGAATCATTTCTGAAGGATCATGTGATGCTGAAGACTCAGCTTTGCCATCAACAGAATAAATTACTGTACATTTTGAAAAATATACCGAAATTGAAAATTGTTATTTTAAATTGTGGTAATATTTTGCACTATTACTATTTTTACTGTATTTTTATCAGATAAATGCAACCTTGGTGAGCATGAGAGACTTCTTTCAAAAACATAAATAAATAAATAAAATAAAACCAAACCTTTGAAAGGAAGTGAATTTGTTCTTTAACATAGCTTTCTCTTGGTAAACGATGCCAATAAAGATTATAATTAAATCATATCAATTGTTCCTGAACTCAAACTTATCAATCAAAAGAGGAAACAATGACAGATAAAATTACAGCATGACAGAAAATGTACAAGCCTGTCAAAGTAACTGATAATAATTATTTGTAGCATCTGCCATCAGAATCCTACACTGGTTTATCAGTAATGTTATTTGAAAAATATTCTGTGTACATTTTTCCTACATATGTTTTTAAATATAACAGCAAGAACTAGTGAGAAACAATCAAAAATTCAAATTATTTGGAAGGAGCTGTACATCTCTCACCTCTCCTTTGCCGTTTTTGCTGTTCCCTTCCTTGACGGTGAGCTTCTCCAGCACAGCCAGCAGGTGCAGTGCCTTCTCTGGCTGGAAGGTGAGCAGATACAGATCCACCAACAGGAAGCAAACGGCCTGAGCAAACCTTTCTTCTAGGACAGAGAAACCCATCAAGCCATGCCACACTACTGCACCAGATACCTTTGGTGCTAGAGCAAGAACTCACTGTTGTACCACTCAACTCTCTCTGCAGTACCATAACATTTTACATTTGTATTCTGAAACATACCAAAAGGTTCAAGAAACTGGTAGAGCTTCTCCCCAATGGATATAGCTTCTGAATACTGTCGCATGTGGTAATGGATCACTGCTTGATTGTAGTAGAGGATACTGTTCTCCACATCATCCAAACCATCAATATCTTCCACAGCTGTATGCATCTGCAAACAACGATTCATTATCAGTAATAATAACTCATAACTATAAATGCAGGGCATTTTTATGACATTTGATGAGCAACATTTGACAATGAAATGGAGACTAATGTAATACCATACCTGATTCTTCAAGGTCATTAACATCTGCTTCAGGGTGCCAGTTGTTGTCTGCCCACTTTTATAAAACTCAGTGATTGCTTTATTCATTGTAATCTTGTAGTCATCTTTGTTTAGCTCCTGAAGGCTGTCAAGGTGTTTCAGGGACTCATCATAGCTTCCAGCCTAAAGAGACATCATCCCAATATAAAATCAACTAATATTCATTCATACAACCACTTGCTCAGACAACTGTATTAGTTATTTACGTTAAAGGCCTCAAAAGCATTGGTTGCCATCTCTTTCTCTTGATCCGAGATCCCAGGGGATGAAATGTTGTCATGTTTCATGTCACCAGCTTGATCTTGAGAGGGAACAGATGCAGTTAGGCTATAGATGTTTGAATCAATTCATGCAATACTACTGACAGCATTCACTACCATTATAAACTAGACCTTCAACAGCTTTAAACCTTTAAAACAAAAATAACTTTGACCTTTGTAATGCAAGCTATCGAAACAAGGTAAATTCAAAAGCCTAACCGTCACAAAAAAAAAATAAATAAATCTTAATATGCTTAAAAGCATTTCGTTTATCATTATCATGTATTCTTATATCACAATAATTATACAAACATAACTGATATTGTATTGCTTTAACAAACAGTATTAGGCCAGTTCACTGACGCAGTTAACTATCTGTTTAGGTCTTGTTACCACACTAATTCTACATTTGTAACCGAATAAGTTAAATGTCTACGAATATAAAAACAAGTATTTGTTTGTAAAAAAAGAAAATAAAAATGATCTGTTTACATTCCCCGCAGCGCTCAAGAACAGTGCAGTGTTTATCTGACTGACTGAATATTATACACAATGCTCACCTGAGACTGTTTCAGCCATTCCTTCAAATGTATGGACGCTAATTCGCTTTTACAACGGGTAAAGATGTAAGTTAATTCCACTATTTTAATCTATAGAAAGAAAAAGTGGAAGGTGTGTCTCTCCAGAGCAGATTCAGAATTCCGCCATGAATATTACCCACAACCACCGCGCGAGGGTTTTTTTAAACTAGACTTTATGTACTCGATCGCCACCTATCTGTTTGGAGGACGAACTGGAGGACTGTTGCTTAACCCTTTCAGACCCGAATTGATCTTGTTCAGTGTTGTTGACGTCAGTATAGTCCAAACATTTAGGCTATCGATTGCCTAACTTCAGTTCTAACTTCAATTATGTTCTGTCAACATAACTGAGTGTTGCAGGGGAGACATATTTTTTGAGGGCCAAAACCTGGGAATGAGTTGTTGTTGTGTTTGTGTTTTTAATTTTCTTTTTCTTTTTTTTTCTTTTTTTTTTTAGCATTTTTAGCACTTCCATTGTTCTAATGTCAATAGAGTACCTCAGAGATTACGTGTTTTTGTATGCAAAACCTGGAAGCGAGTTAGCATTTTAGGACTTCCGGTTCCATCATCCTAAAGTCTATAGGTTTTTTGAATGGGTTTTTGCTAAATTGCCTGAAATAAGGTCTGTGGTAAACAAAGCCTCTAAATGTTTTCATGTTTTGATCTATGTTATAACCCACTTGTGATTTTTTTTTAAAATCTTTATTGTGTCTTAAAAACGGCGGTTGCTAACAAGTTGCTAAAAGTGACTCCTTCCTTTGGCAGGGACTTTAGACGTCATCATGACAAACAGGACATTTGGACAGCATTATTCATAAAAAGGAGGATAAGTATTCATACACATTGCAGATCATAATCAGCAAGCATGTTTTAAAATAAAGCTTGAGGAAGCTTTGTGGTGGTGACATTGATCCGCGACCATGGTGTGCTGTAGTCCATTTATAGCCTACTGTTAGCTTTTTATATCTGACGACTTTATTTAGACTTCAAAATGTATAAATGTTGTGCTAACTTGTAAAGATTATCTTGATAGACAAAATATGTAAATGTCATCCTTTGTTAAACACAGAGCTTATTTTTTGTGAATTTCCAAATGTCTATGGGAAAAATGCATAGGCTCGAGGGAACCAGTGCGCCACTAACTTCCGTGTTGCCCTACAAAAACACATCATCTCTGAGGTACTCTATGGCTTAATCAAAGCAAAATAAAAGCATAAAGCAAGCCTCCAATGTAAGCAAAAAAAAAAAAAAAAAAAAAAACGTTGCCAGAGGAGACCTTTTTTATATTTTTATCATTTCAACAGCCTTTAAATATTTTAATTGGTTTTTGGTGCCTGAAGGTCTGTGGTTAACACAAACTTAAAATATCATCATGTTTTATTCTTTTTGCAAACATGTGGCTAAATAGGACTACAGAGGTTGTCAAGGACATTAAACATCATCATTCCAAACAGAACTCATAGTCACATAGTTCACAGCCTCATTGTGTCTATAATTGTGCTCTTGCAATCTCATACTTAGAGAGAAAATATTTTTTAAATAAAGACAGAAAGAGTTGCAGGATGATAAGTGGTGGTGATGTTAAAGTAATACAACCATGGTGTAGTTTATTTTTGCCTATATTTAGCTATTTACTTGTATTTTTCTTCCAAACTTATTAAATGTTAATTTGTGAACATTATGATGATGTACAAAACATGTAAGAATATTTTCTGCAATAGTCCAAAACCCAATGCAGGGAACCAGGGAAATGCTATAACTTCTGGAATGGCCTACAAAATTATATTCATCATTGCAGCTCTCTATTGCAGCATACAGTTCACAACATTTGGTTACATTGACACACTTTCCTTTACAAAGGATTTAAAACTTTTTGACATGATATTATGAATAATATTGTACTTTAAAAGAGGCAAAGTATTATTTAGTAGATCTAATCTAATGATTCTGATATTCAATCTTGAGTGCCCACAAAAGGCAAAAAAAAAAAAAAAAAAAAAAACAGTAGAGAACAACAGTTATGAGCACTGACATGGATGGAGTGTCTGAACATTTCTGAAATTCTAGTAGAAACCACTAGATGTCAATAGTATTAAAGAAGTTTAATTACTCAATGTATTAACTAACCATGATGAGCAATACATTTGTTACTGTATTTACTTATCTTTGTTAATAAAAATGCAGTTCATTGTTTGTTCATGTTAGTTCACAATGCATTGACTAATGTTAACAAGATTTTAATAATGTATTAGTAAATGTTGAAATTAACATTAACAAAGATTAATAAATGCTGTATAAGTGCAGTTCATTATTACAGAAACTTTGTAAATGATTTATTCGTGCATTTACACATCATCTATAACAGGTGTTGAACACTTTGTATTATGTACTGCAGTGTAAGTGCTGACTGGTGAGGGTATAGAGAGGTCTGTGCTGATGAGTGAAAGGATTTAACACAACCCACTGAAAGCCCCTGACTGTAAGGCATTTATAAATGTTCATCCACTTCAAAACAAATAAATTACTCTTCTTAAAAATAGTCCTTTAGCATACCTGCATGTTTGTGCTTTACTGATCATTTACTAATGGCTTGTTCATCATTTGTTCATGATTAACAATTGTTTATTGAGATAATGATACAAAACTATTTTGACATGAATACTTCAATGATTTATAAGTTATAAATAATGACTCAACTAATAATTTATAAACCATCTACTAATGATCTGTTTGATTTATTTCATGAATTAAACTTTTTTTAAAGATAATTTACAACACATTTGTAAATCGTTAGCATACCACTTATTACTCATTTATGAACTTAGTCATGTTTTGGAAATGATTCGTTCATCATTACCTAATAATTTATAAATGACTCATAACTGAATTAATAAAACATTCATAAAATGTTAACATATCACTTATTAATCATTTATGAATGTATAGTTGTTACAGTACAGAAGGGGACAGAGACACAGGAGTGCAGGTAATATAGTTTATTGAACAACCAGTTGCAGAAACGGAGTGCAAGTAAGTGATGGCAGATGAGACATGACAGATATGGATACTGGATTGATACTTGTCTTTTCTTTTGCAGATATCATTGACAGATGACAGACTGGAGCTGAGAAGACACAGTGGAACTCACACGAGACAAGGAACAACAAAGGAGACAGGTAAGTATCTTGGAAGGAGTCCTTGAGGTAAGTATACAAGTAAGACCATGGGCAAACGAGACCAGACAGTGACTGTGTGAGTGCGTGTGCCTTTTGTGCTTTGGCTGATGACGGTGCTTATGGGCTGCAGGTGTGCGTGATTAGAACTCGGGTGATGACGTGCGCTGTGTCTGGGTGATGATAGAGCCTGGCGTGTCTGTGACACCATCGTGGTGGTCGGCCTCTGCCACGGGGTGCGGGTCTCTCTGGATGAGTGGCATGGAAAGTGTCAAGCAGGCTTGGGTCGAGTATATCATTCCTGGGGACCCATGAGCGTTCCTCGGTACCGTAGCCCTCCCAATCCACGAGGTGCTCCAGAAGACCACCACAGCGCTGGGAGTCCAGGATGTCATGCACTAGATAAGCAGCAAACATTTCCTCACTATCCGCTAGCTGCCTGTCCCCTGAACACACTGTAAAAAAACACAGTCTCTGTAGTCGCCACAAGCTCCGAAAATGGCAATAAAAACAAACTGGTGCAGCCTGGACCACTTAACATAATAAACATGCCCCAGCCAATAACCGACAAGAATGATTTTAAATGCACGTTCATGACTGTTTCAGGAAGCACGGAGGGAAGGGGGAGGAGGAGGAGGAGGAGGAGGAGGGAGGGTCTAGATAGCCTCTGTTTTGTTTGACAACACTTCAAACGTCAACAGGAAGTTACATCCACCCAGGATCACTTAGAACACCTTTAAAGTTCATGTTTAGAATAATGACTTTAAGGTTTTTCCTATGTATAATTCACTTTCCAAAACAATTTCAGATTAACCTAGGCATTATTCTGAAAACATAGTATTCAAACATCATTGGGAAATATTTAAATTTTACCTGTGCATTCATGTATACCTTAACAGGCAAGTTTGTATATTTCACATGTACACAAACAGCACTCATTAAGTATATACAGTTCTGTTAATAGAAATGGAGAAGATTTGCTCCATTTTGTCCATTGTTTTCCATATTTATATAGAGAATACATATTTTGTGGCTTCAAGCCACATGGCAAAACCTGTCTGGTGAGTGGAGTCAGTGGCCGTTCTCAGACTGAGGAACTGGGGTGAACAATGGGGAAAATGGTGATAAGATTAGTCTGCTAAATGCCATGCTAATGTCATCATTCTTCCCTTGCACAAATGGCAATTGTCTTTGCAGGCTTGTCTCCTAGTCTGCCAAGTTCCTTGTTTGTGGAACTTCTTTTGGAGGTATGAGTTTTCTGCCTTTTCATCATGGCAGATGTTATGAGGGGAGTCTGCCCTCATGTTCACCTGGTGATTACTACAAAACTCAGTTCATAAAAGTTTCAAGTGGCACTGTGCTTATTGAAAGAACAAGAACAAGTCGTGCAAAGTCTCAAAAACAATGCAGTTAACCACACACCCGGAACTTTCTCACAAACATTCCTCCAGCCTCTGATGCAAGTTGATCATCTGTAAATCAACAAGGATAAAACTACTGAAGTTACTTCACACTGTGCTTTGGCTCCACTATAACAAGCTGATCTCCTTGCAGACACAATCCATTTATCTGATGTTCAGGTGAAACTACCATTATGCAATGTGTTTACGTTGATGTGAAAAAATACCCATGTGCTAATTTCACTGTATGCATCCAAGAACAATTGCATTTACTGAATGTTGCTTTGGTTGACAATGTACCAGCTGACATTTTGTGTAATAATCTAACAATACTTCACAGTAGCCTACTCCATGGACTCTCAGGCTAAAAAACAAGGTCACGGTTTTTATTGGCCTTACATGAAGAACCCTGTTCCCTGGACTGATGTATGTTGGTGCTCCTGTACACGGACGCTTGATTGCTCCTGTCTGCCTCCACTCTTCCGTCCCAATAAGAACATCAAACAGGTTCTCCCCAGTGATGCACCCACTGAGAATCCTGTTGAAAGTGCCCTAGTTATTGGCGATTCTATTACACGGAACGTGAAAATAGAGACACCATCCACCATAGTCACATCTTTGCCGGGAGCCAGAGCACCTGACATCAAAGCAAATTTAAAAGTGCTGGCTAATGCTAATCATAAATCCTCTAAAATTATTATTCACGTCAGCACTAATGATGTTCGACTTCGCCAGTCGGAGATCACTAAAATTAACATTAAAGAGGTGTGTGAACTTGCAAGTACAATGTCAGGAGAAGTAATTTGCTCTGGTCCCCTTCCTGTTCGTCGGAGTGATGAGATAGTTAGCAGATTATCATCACTCAATGGCTGGCTGTCTAAGTGGTGTCCGCAAAATAATATAGGTTTCATAGACAATTGGAAAAGTTTTTGGGGCAGACCTGACCTGTTGAAAAGAGATGGTATTCATCCCTCTCAGGATGGTGCTGCTCTTCTCTCTAGTAATATGGCACATAGTCTTAGAACTGAAACATGACAAAATGGGGCCCAAGTCAGGAAGCAGACAGACTGGCTAAACTGACCGTCTGCTAGCTGCCTCACATTACAGAAATCAGATAATTCCCAACACATAAAAACCTAGATATTATCACATAGAGACTGTGTCTGTACCCCGAATTAGTAAAAACAAAAAACGTCCAAACCCATTTAATGGTAAAAATTTAATTGATGTTCAACAAATAAAAAATAGAGATAATAATGACAAACAAATGATAAAACTTGGGTTGTTAAATATTAGATCCCTTTCTTCAAAATCACTTATTGTAAATGATATTATCACAGACAATAATCTAGATGTGCTGTGTTTGACAGAAACTTGGCTAAAACCGGACGATTACATTACTTTAAGTCTAGCCCTCAAGGTTATGATTATCGACACAATCCTCGCCAGAAAGGCAAAGGGGGAGGTGTTGCTGTAATTTATAGTAATATTTACAGCATTAATCAAAAGTCTTTCAAATGTAATTCCTTCAAAGTGATGGTACTTTACATAACATTATGTAAGTTGACATTTGTGCTGGCTACTGTATACAGGCCACCAGGACACCATACAGACTTTATCAAAGAATTTGCTGATTTTCTATCGGAGTTAGTACTAGCTGCAGATAAAGTCCTTGTTGTTGGTGATTTTAATATCCATGTAGATAATAAAAAAGACTCATTGGTATTGGCATTTGCAGACATTCTAAACTCTATTTGTGTTAGACAACACGTGTCAGGACCCACTCATTATTATCATACATTATCATACTTTAGATCTAATATTGTCACATGGAATTGATACTGATGCTGTTGAAATTCTGCAGTAAAGTGATGACATCTCAGATCATTATCTAGTCTTGTGTATACTACATTTAGTCAAGGCGGCTAAACTGCCTCCCTGCCATAAATATGGTAGAACCATCACTTCTACCACTAAAGATTGCTTTATAAATAATCTTCCTGATCAGTTTCATCGCCTTAGCATACCAGACAGCTTAGAAGACCTTGATGTTGCAACAGAAACTATTGCCTCTGTCTTTTCCAGCACATTAGACTCAGTTGCTCCTTTGCATTTAAAAAAGATTAAGGAAAGTAATCCAACACCATAGTACAATGAGCACACTTGGGCCCTAAAGGTAGCAGCCAGAAAAATGGAGCGCAGCTGGAAGAAAACAAAACTAGAAGTGTTTCGCATTTCGTGGAGAGAGGGAATGATTGAGTACAGAAAGGCCTTAAAATCTGCTAGATCTGCCTATTTTTCAAAACTTTTAGAAGAAAATAAACACAACCCTAGGTATTTATTTGATACAGTGGCTAAATTAACAAGAAATAAAGCTTTAACTTCTGATGTTTCCAAAGAGCACAGCAGTAATGACTTTATGATCTTCTTTTTATGAATCTTTTTCAAGACTGATAATATTAGAGAAAAAATTATAACCATGCAACCGTCTACTACAGTATCGCGTCAGACAGTGCATTGTAGTGTCCCTGAGGAAAAATTCAATTCATTTACTGCTTTAGGAAAATCTCACTTTTCTGTCAAAAATACTAGAAAAGGCAGTATCATCACAACTATGTTCCTTTTTAGAAAGAAATAGTATCTGTGAGGATTTCCAGTCAAGATTTAGACCGTACCATAGTACTGAGACTGCTCTCATTAGAGTTACTAATGATTTGCTCTTATCATCAGATGCAAAATGCAGCAGCTAGAGTTCTTACTAGAACTAGGAAGTATGACCATATTAGCCCAGTTCTGTCAACACTGCATTGGCTTTCTGTTAAACATCGTATAGATTTTAAAATCTTGCTAATTACTTACAAAGCACTAAATGGTTTAGCTCCCCAGTACCTGAGCGAGCTCTTAAAGCATTATAGTCCTTCACGTCTATTGCAATCTCAGAATTCAGGACAGCTGATAATACCTAGAATATCAAAATCAACCGCAGGCAGTAGATCCTTCTCCTTTTTGGCACCTGAACTCTGGAGCAATCTTCCTAGCATTGTTCGGGAAGCAGACACACTCTGTCAGTTTAAATCTAGACTAAAAACGCATCTCTTTAACCTGGCATACACATAACACATTATCAATTTATATTTTCAAATCCGTTAAAGGATTATTAGGCTGAATAAATTAGGTCAGTCGGAACTGGGAACACTTCCTATAACACCAGATGTACTCGTTACATCAGAAGAAGAATGGCATCTATGCTAATATTAGTCTTTCTGTTTATCCCGAGGTTTACCGTAGTCAACCGGATCCGGGCCGTATCCAGGTGAGACCAAGGACCTATGCTGAAGTATCAGCATAGATTGAGTCAACTAGATCATCCACTATGAAGGCCTCGTCAACACGACAACCAGTGGCGCAGTTCCTCAACAACCGTCCATACCGGCGTGATGAATACGATCCTCAACTGGATGGAACTGAAATAAATACTTTGAATGTTGCGATCCTATCGGACTTATGATAGCAACCTGAGTCGTAATAAAGCACTGTTCGCCAGAGGAGAACTGGCCCCCTGACTAAGCCTGGTTTCTCCCAAAGTTTTTTTTCTCCATTTTAACACCTATCTGCCACTTGTTTGCCACCTGAATTCACTTGTTGGAGTTTGGGTTCCTTGCCGCTTTCACCTTTGGCTTGCTTAGTTGGGGACACTTGACATTTGACTTGACATTTGATATTCAACAGTCCTTTGATCTGCCTGCATTGACACTATTCTTTAAGGGCTGCTGTGCAGCCAAAATAATGTACCAATTATCAATGTAAAGCTGCTTTGACACAATCTACATTGTAAAAAGCGCTATATAAATAAAGGTGACTTGACTTGACTTGACTATGTGAACAGACATTTAACCAGTTGAAGGAGATGTGCTCCGATTGTCAGGGTTCTGTCACTTCTGTCTAGTTTATTTCTTGGTTTTGTGACAGAGCTCTGACACTCCCGTTTTTGTCCTGTCTTTGTGTAAGCGTATGGTCTTGAGTGTTTTCAAGCCGTGCTCTCTCTTGTCTGTGTGTCTTGTTTCATGTTGGGAGCGTGGCGTTCAGATCCTGGCACTCATGTCTAGTTCAGTTTCGGTTTTGTTTCGATTCGGACACTCGCGCTCCCTGTCCTGTCTTTACTGTGAGCACACGGTTGAGTGTACTTTCACTTGCCGCGCATTCCTGTCTCGTGTTTTGTGAAGCGTCTGGTTGGTTCTTATTGGCCAGGCGCTCTTGTATTGTCATGTTTTGTGTAGCACGCAGTTTGTTTCCACCTGCCGCGTGCTTTTATGTTGTGTTTTTGTCTTGTGCTGTGTAGCACACAGTCTGTGTTTCATGGGCTGCGTGCTCTCATGTTGTCTTGTTTTGTGTGAACACGTGGCTTATGGGTTCTCTCATTAGCTGCGTGTTCATGTCTCGTTTAGTGCTTGTGTTTTTGTTATGTTCGGTGTGAGCACATGGCTTGTTTTTTTTGTGCCATGTGCTCTCATGTCTATTGTCTTGACCCCACCCATCTTGTTACCTCATTAATGGTTCATTTGCCCCACCTGTCCTCCCTTGTTACCTGCCTTGTTTGCTCTCCTATTTATTCTCCTTGTGTTTGCAGTCTTGTGCTGGTTTGTTGTTGTATGTTTCCCTTTCATGTGGTTCCCTCAAGTCAAGTCAAGTCAAGTCAGTTTTCCTACGGGGTAGTTTTTGTTGTGTTTTGTTTTATTTTTTATTAAAAGCCATTTTCCCTGCAATTGAGTTCTCACTTCATACCTTCAACACCCAAATCTGACACCGATACAGTCCTACAATGTCCAGACTTCTCTCAGCAATTCTTGGTCCCGGTAGATGCTGTAGCAAATTACCTCAAAAGGGAAATATAAACAATTAATCATAACTCTGTATATTTAATTATAAATATTTGAATCAGTTAATCAAATTAACTTGACGTAGCTGAAGTAATATTACAATCAATCAATCGGACAACAAACACTCAGTATTGATCATCTATCAACTGTCACAGACACGTCAGGCACATCACCGCCACCTGCAACTCATCATTGCACCAATCAACAGCACTACAAAGAGCACGCACACACAGCACTCTACGTCTGGTCTTGTTTGCAGATACTCATGTTAATGCTTACCTCAAGGACTTCCCGCTTCATACTTACCTGTCTCCAGCATGTCTCCTTCCCTCTGTGTGCCTCGTCTCCTGTGTGTGAGTGCTCAACCCTTCTTCAGCGATCTCCAGCTCCAGCGTGTTCATGGATTCCCACATCTAAAAAAAGAAAAGGGACAGTAACTATCTCCATTCATCTCATATATCCATCTATTAATCCATTACTGCTTACCTGATCACTGCCATTTGCTCTACTGGTGTCAATAAAAGACCATTACCTGTTTACATCTGTGTCCGACTCCTGTGTACCGTAACATCAACTCTTCAGAAAGGATATTTTCCATTGCCACAGACAAATAAAGCTTTCTTAGCATGTAGCTGTGATTGTAATCGTTGTCAGTGACATTGGTTTAGCAGATCAGAATCATCTTGCAAGAATGTTCACACAAGTTTTATTTAACTGAATCACAAACAAACACAGTGCTCTCCACAAATATTGATCTTTCGTTCAAACAATGACAAAATTCTAACCATTCATCGACGTAAAACAATTGAGGGGAAAAAAAAACATTATGAAATGTTTTTTCTCCAAAACATGTTGGCCACAATTATTGCCACCCCTAGATTTTTTTTTATGAGTAAAATATCTCTATTCCCATTCATATTTACATTTTTTTTTTTTTTTTAGCACACCAGGGTGATCATGAACATGAAATTGTCCAGCCATGACTTCCTGTTCCACAGGAATATAAACATGAGGAAACACAAAGGCCAAATTCCCTTAATCATTCATCACAATGAGTAAAATCAAAGAATATAGTTCTGATTTGCAGCAAAAGATTGCTGAGCTTCACAAAATAGAAAGTGGCTGTAAGAAAAAAGCTAAAGCATTGAAAATCCCCATTTCCACTATCAGGGCAATAATAAAGAACTTCCAATCAACTAAAGATGTTACAAATCTGCCTGGAAGAGGACGTGTGTCTAAATAGTCCTAATGCGTGGTGAGTAGGAAAGTTTGAGTGAACAAAGTCTCTCCAAGGATCACAGCTGGAGAATTTCAGAGATAAGTTTTCTTGAGTCTTAGAAAGCCAAAAAAAAAAAAAAAAATCAAACAGCACCTTCATCCCCACAAGTTGTTCGGGAGGGTTTCAAGAAAAATCCTCTGCTCTCATCCAGAAACAATCTCCAGCATATTCAGTTGTCAGACACGACTGGAACTTCAATCGCGACCGGCTTATATGATCAGATGAAATTAAAAAAGAGCTTTTTGGCAGCAAACCCACCAGATGGGTTTGGTGCACACATGGATAAAAAGTACCCCATGTCCACGGTTAAATATACTGCTTGATCTTTAATGTTGAGGGCCTATTTTTCTGCTGGAGGTCCTGGACATCTTGTTCAGATACCAACAGATAAGTGGGCTGTGGTTGGATCTTCCATCAGGACAATGATCCAAAACAAACATCAAAACAACACAAAAATGTGTCACTGAGCACAAAATGAAGCTTCTGCTATGGCCATCCCTGTCCCCTGACCTGAACCCTAAAGAAAATGAGTGGAGTGATCTGAAGAGATGAAGCGAGCTGTTATCTTGAGAAAAGCACATTGCAATAATTGGGTGCCAATAATTCTGGCCAGTGTAAACTAGAGAAAAACATTTATTTCATAATGGCCTTTTTCTCCTATTTTCAATTGCTTTACTTAAATGAAAGGTTAGAATTTTGTGGAGTTTTTGAATGAAAGATCAAAAGGATAAACAATGCAGATTAATTTTCACAGCCGCCTTTGCTCATATTTACCAAGGGTGCCAATTTTAGTGGAGGGCACTGTAGCTAGAATAAACACACACAGACATACAAATCACGCATACATAGGAAATGAGAGAGTAGAAATTAAATTAAACCATAGCATCACAGGGGAATTACATTATGCAGACCATTTTTATATATCAGAAGATAGAATCAGGAAGTTAAAGAGTGTTTTTTTTTTTTTAATGTGATGGAATGCATTTCTCTGAAGGAAATGTACCCATACACAAAGCAGGAATAGTTTCAGGTAAATTCCCGAAACTGGTAACCAAAAAAAAAAAAAACCTCAGCATATGCTCAATAAAATAAAACATAATTGAGCAAAATTGAGATCTGAAAAACATTAACATACCCCCCCCCCCCCCCCAAAAAAAAAAAAAAAAGCAGGCCTCCACTATTTGTTATCATCTGTAATAAAACTCATTGTCTGTGCAACTTTCATGTGTGGACATAAATAAACACAGAGGACAATGTTGTGACCTCAAGAAAGAATGTTGTGTTGCAACATCTTGAAATGTCTTGCAAAAACAAAACACACCATTCCATCAGACTATCAGACTATCCTTTGTTAAATGAGGAAGTTATTATCTTTAAAACAACAGTTTTGGTTACATTTTAAAATACGGTTTCATTTAGTTAACGTAAATTAAGAATGAACAAGACTTCTACAGCACTTATTAATTTAAATTAATGTTAATTTCAACATTTACCAATGCATTATTAAAATCAGAAGTTGAATTGTTAATATTTGTTAATGCACCATGAACAAACAATGAACGGCTGCATATTTATTAACTAATATATACAAAGATTATATTATTTGGTAACACTTTAGAATACTGATCCTTCATTAATGAATAAATACACAGGAACAAATGAATAATGCATTATTAACACTCTAGTAAATACTATTAACTAACAAGAAACTTTGATTAATGTATTAGTAAGTAGTACTGCTCAGTTGAAGGTAGTTCACTATTAGCTAATCAGTAACTACTATTTTTTTCATACCTAGAGGATTACCATGATCTTCACTTTAGAATACTGATCCAAATAAGTAGTAGTTACTTTAGAGTTATATAGTAACTCTTGAGTTAATACTATCCAATACTTTAGAATACTGATCCAAATAATTAGTAATTCCTTCTGAAGGATTTGGTAATACTTCAGTCATTACTAGTGGGTTACCATGACCTTTACTTTAGAATTAATTATACATTATTCATCATTCACATTAATTACAAACCTGTATATACTAGTTCTTAGTAGTTCTCTGGGAGGTATGAAAAAACAGTAGTTACTGATTAACTAATAGTGAACTACCTTCAACTGAGCACTACTACTTACTAATTCATTAATCAGAGTTTCTTGTTAGTTAATAGTAGTTACTAGAGTGTTAATAATGCATTATTCATTTGTTCCTGTGTAGTTATTCATTAATGAAGGATCAGTATTCTAAAGTGTTACCTATTATTTTTGTTACAAGTCATTACTATAACAGTATATAAAAGACTTTCAATGTAAGAACTTGTACATGAACTACTGAGGCACAATGTTCTAATAACCTCTAACCCCCCTAGAAGGTCATCAATGCAAATGACTTCAACAATATGCTACATAACAAAACAAGTATAACTATTTCAAATCTACTATAACAATCTGACCACAGTTGTATTTCCTCATGCACTCAATGGGGAGTGCTCATTTCCAGTCTGGTGCTGCAGGGGTTTGAGTTCTATTTAAAAGATGAGCAGGAAGGATGTCTTTACTAATTGATCCAAGAGTGTGAAGATCAAAATATCTACTGGTGAAGACACATCTACAGGTAAAGTTAAAGAAGCTTATCTTATGTAAAGTTTATGATTTGGATTAAGGTTTGTGTCATTTATTTTATGTGTCTGCATTTTGAAATTTATTTACTCCATTAATCAAATCCTGTTATTCAAGTTAATACATTTTTGATTTAAGTACAAAAGTCTGAGATTGTATTGTAAATTGTATTTTATATGTTTTAATTTAATATACTAATACATATATAATTAATTATAGTATAAATAATATATAAGGAATAATATAAGATTAGAACTTCAGAGAATTTAAACTGCAGAGAATTTGACATGAACACCACAATTTTGTGCAAGATCTTGTGCTTTAGTGGAAGTTCCATTAGTTACATAGAAAGTGCACAACCTTTAATATTTCTTATTAATTTGACTTCATATTGTTTCTTTAATTTACATTTTTCAGAACCCCAAACTTTGTTTATTTTAAGTTAGATTTTGAATCAGACCCCTCTAGCCTTAGCCTTAGTTATTAGTTTGTAGTATATAAATATTTGTTTGTTATTTTCAATATTTAATTTTAATATAAACTGTTTAATACAAATTGTAATCCATAAATAATTAGTTCCTTGACGTAAATGTGTATGATAACAGATTTATCATTCTAATTCAGATTAATTTGATTAAATGCATATATAATCTGTTCCTTAGACATGGAGAGTAAGCTGATGTTTTTGCTGGTTTGTATGATTGGCTGTGCAGTGTCTTGCATTAAGGCAGATGGCCACCTATCACCACCAACAAATTTGACTGTAAGAATATAATTTATGCATTTCCACTGTTTTGGTACAAAGAACATTTGGTTACACTTTATTTTACAGTGCCGTAGTTACATTGTAATTACTCAAATAAGCACTTAGCACTATTGATTAACTACAATGTACTTAATATAGAGATGTTTAGGGTTTGGTTTAGGGTTAGTTACTTGTAATTATACATAATTTACTGTTACTACATGTACTTACTATAGTAATAACGTGTAACTACGGCACTGTAAAATAAAGTGTCACCGAACATTTCTTTTCCTTTTAAACAATGCTGGACAAAAAGGTCATTTGTTTAGAATCAAGATGCAATTGTTATGAAAGCAGTTTAAGGTATTGATGTTGACAAAGGCATGCCTTTTTTCTGATTTTTCTTATTCATAGTCCAACATCACCAACAATGAGTGTGGAAAAACCAAACTGTGTTTGGACAACCCTAAAGGATGTGATCCTTCGGGTAGCTCTCAGTGTTTCTTCACCTCAGTTACCTTAACTAACATCAGCCTCACGGTTGAGCTCAGTGGAAACTCTACAGGTTACATCGCTTTAGCAGCTGGAGTGACATCTAATGTGTCTCAGGTATACAAAACACATTTTTCAACAAACACACTTCAATGCCTCTATGGATCATACTACCTTAAAGCAAAGATGATAACTTGTTTTGACCAAAAGTCATAAAATTGAAAGCCAATTTGGTGCTTAAGAAACATGTATTATTATCAGTGTTGAAAACAGTTTTTTGCTGCTTTATATCTTTGTAGAAGCCCGTAAGATTTTTATTCAGGAAGGACACATTAAAATTTATTTTAAAATTTGATTTTGAAATTAAAAGTAAAGACATTTATAATGTTACAAATGATTTCTATTTCAAATAAATGCTGTTCTTTTTAACTTTCTACTCAAAGAATCCTGAAACAAAATTGATCAAGGTTTCCACATACTGTTTTCAACACTGATGATAAGAATCATTATTAATAATTGAGCACCAGTAATAACATATATATAAACAATTGTAATAATAATTTACAATATTAATGTTATTATTGTAGGCCTATTGTTGATTTAATAAATACTGCCTTGGTGAGCATAAAGACCAACTCACACCGCACAGACAAGCACCAGCAAACACGTTTGTTGGGTTTTGTCTGATCAGTGTGTTACCCCTGTTGGAGTTGGTCGGAGTTTTTTTTCACCAGACTGACCATGTTCAATCAGTGTTTTTGGTGTTGCGGCAGTGTGAACACGGCTGTGTTATTTTTCATAAAATTCTAAATCAAATGACCAATTTCTTTGTTGCCGTTTGTCTGTGCGATGTGAATTGGCCTTAAGTGTCACAAACTGCTCTAGGACTTTGGTTGAAGATGCAACTTTAGAGCAATCCAGAATAATAATCCATAAAACAGGCAAAGGGGTCAATCACACGGACAAACAGTCCTAACATAAAAAAGGTCCAAGACACAGGCAAAGCCAGTGAGACAAGCAGATCAAATCCAATACAGTAGGGAACCAGAACCACTCAGAAATGCAGTGTGACACTAAACAAGACTTTGCAATGAGTGAATGAACACACAGGGTTTAAATAGGCAGGGTTAACAAGAAGATGAGACACAGGTAGATGTGATCAGGCATAATGAGTCCGGGTAATGGGTTGTGGGAAAAGTAGTCCATGGTGAGATAACCAAGAAGGAAGGAGTTCCCTCTGGAGTAAATCAAGGGCACTTCAGCTGGTAGATGTAACAATAAGAGACTTTCTTCAAATGCATAAAATAAAATAAAAAACTTAACCATTCCAATCGTTTGACTGCTATATTAACTCAGCACAAAATACTGGGGTGAACTATTCACACATTGCTTAAAAAAGGTCTATTATGGGTTTGATTAAACACAGATTAAACATGCAGTGACAGATACACAAACAGTGTCTATAAAGTAAATCTGATTGCATTCAGAGGTTTAAGCAGTCTGCTGTTTGAGGTTTACACTGTTTTTAAGATTGAGTAGTCTTAAATAGTGTGTCAATTTTCTGTCATAAAAGTTATCTAGCCCTGTGACACATGGTGGTTACTACAGTGGACAGCTATTCAGTTTTCATTTTCTTTTATAAACACTAGTTAGGGCCTGAGCACCAATGGTGTGAGGACCCTATTGTAATTGCTCGGTCAATTTTTCTTCTTTTCGTCCGATATGGGTTTCAGAATTAGGTGTGGCAAAATGGCTCGATAGCTGCACCTACAAAATTTCAAATGAATCGCAATTTGCACTACATTTCACGTACAAGTATGAAATTTAGTAGACACATGTAACAGCCCAATACCCTACACAAAAAGTCCTGGAAGCAAAATCGGAAAACCCAACAGGAAGTGAGATATTTAGAAATTTTTCTGCAAAATATTTGCTGTTTTTGTCATTTCCAGAGATTTTATCAGTTAAACATCATGTTTGGTCAGTCTAATCTAAAGGCCTTTGCATCATTAACTGAAGCATTAACTTTGAATGCGAGACAGAATACCCCTCCCCGCCAAAGCAGACAAAGAGCTGGTCAGACTGCCGGAAAGGCTGCGACCGCTCAATGTAGATTCTCAACGCTCTAACAGGGCAGAGTAATTCCAGCTCTCGCTCATCTGACGAGGGAGGCAGCGCTGAGAGGGAAATGACCTGTGCTCTAAACAGAGTTGAGAGCACTTTAGGGACATAGCTATGCCTAGGTTTCAAAATGACCTTGGAGTCGTTGGGCCCAAAGGCAAGCAGGGTTCACAGAGAGGGCCTGTAAGTCGCCAACATGCTTAACCGATGCTAAAGCAATTAGCAGAGTGGTTTTGAGCGTCAGGGGCCTGAGCTCAGCTGACCGCAGCGGCTCGAAGGGAGGTCCCTTGAGCGTTCTAAGGACCGTGGAAAGGTCCCAGGTGGGAACAGTAAGAGGGCGTGGGGGGTTTAACCGCATAGAACCTCTCAGGAAACGCACAACAAGGCTGCCCACTGACTGGCCCGCGATGGGAGTGTGGAACTCTGCGATGGCTGCTACGTACACCTTGAGCATTGAAGGGGTCAGACCCTTATCTAGACGCTCCTGGAGGAACGACAGTATCAGAGATATGTCGCACTCAACAAGGTCTTTGTTACGTGCCAGGCACCAGTCAACGAAAACCGACCACTTCTGAGCATAGAGGCATATCGTAGATGGGGCTCTCGCCTGAGAAATGGTGTTCAGCAAGTCCCCGGGGAGGTTTACAGGCTCCCGTCGAGGGACCAAAGGTGCAGAGCCCAGAGTTCTGGCTGAGGGTGCCAGAATGTCCTGTTTGCCTGAGAGAGGAGGTCCCTGACTCGTCTGATGACCTGAGGGATCAGAGCGATTGAGGAAAAGCATAAAGGAGGAGGCTGGGCCAGTCGTGGGCCAGCGCATCTTCCTCCTTTGAGAAATAAATTGGGCAGTGAGAATTGTCTTCTGAGGCAAAGAGGTCTACCTCTGCCTTCCCGAAGATCTCCCAGATCGTGCGAACTGTCTGGGGGGTGGAGCATCCACTCGTCCAAGGGGATGTTGCTCCGAGATAGCATGTTTGCTCCCAGGTTCGTTCTGCTTGGTATGTGCGTTTCTGAGCGACTGCAACCTTGGCAATGCCCACTCCAGGAGGCGCTGCGCCAGCACACAGAGGCAGCTGGAAGAAAGGCCGCCATGGCGATTTATGTAGGACACTACCATCATGCTGTCCGATTGGACTGAGACATGGCGTCCAGTCAGGAAGGCCTGGAAGACGTGAAGGGCTCGAATCACAGCCAGCATCTCGAGGCAGTTGATGTGGAGATGAGTCAAGCAGAATGAGTCGAAAACTGCCCCCAGGAAAATGATACGTTGGCTGGGAAGTAGTGAGCTCTTGGCAAAGTTGACCCTGAGTCCTAGGCACTCTAAGTGGCTGAGGAACACAGATCTGTGATGTTCTAGCTCGGTCTGCGACTGGGCCAGAATGAGCCAATCGTCGAGATAATTCAGAACCTGGATTCCCATCTGTCTCAGGAGGGAAAGCACCACGTTCATGCACTCCGTGAAAGTGCGGGGAGCTAGGGACAGCCCGAAGGGAAGGACCGAGAATTGGTAAGCCACGCCCTCGAATGCGAATCTCAAGAATCGCCTGTGGTGGGGGGCTATCTGAATGTGAAAGTAAGCATCTTTCAGATCCAGTAAACAGAACCAGTCCCCGGGGCAAATCTGCGCGAGGATCTGTTTCAGCGTTAACATCCTGAACTTCCGTCTCATGAGGGAGAGGTTCAGGAATCTGAGGTCTAAGATGGGTCTGAAACCACCATCTTTCTTGGGGACGAGAAAATAACGGCTGTAGAATCCCGACTTGCTCTCTGAAGGGGAGACCACTTCTATAGCCCCCTTAGCAGAGACATCACCTTGGCTCGGAGGACATGAGGGTTGTCCATGTTTATCGTGGTGGAAAGTATCCCACCATAGCGCGGGGGTCTGCGAGCTAACTGTAGCGAGTAGCCTTGATTTACTATCCCACTTTGACACTCTGGGGATGGCCTGCCAGGCCTCAGCCCGTGTGGCAAGGGGTAGAATGGCGTCAGATGACGGGCCACTGAGAAAGTTGGGAGCCGCCGGGTCCAGCGAAATCTTTGGCCGGGGCCCTTGACGCTGTCTCGGGAAGGAGAAGCACCTGGCGAGACGTGCTCGCCGGTGCTGTTCCTTGGGGGGGCGCTGCTTGGGAGGTGGAGGGAGCAGGCTTGCTCTGCTGAGCTGGTGCAGTCCTGGGGCAGCTCGAGGCAGAGGTAGAGCTGGAGCACTTAGGCAGGAAGTGTTGCATAGCCTGGGACGACTTCTGAGCTGCAGTGAAGCATTCTGTGAATCCCTCCACGGCTGGGCCAAAGAGACCGGTAGGAGAGACCGGGGCATCCAAAAAGACCGTCTTGTCCACCTCCTTAATTTCGGTCAGGTTGAGCCAAAGATGGCGCTCAAGCACGACCAGGCTGGCCATGGACCGTCCGATGGCCTGGGCTGTGGCTTTTGTGGCGCGCAGGGCCAAATCCGTGGCGCTGCGGAGGTCACGAAAAGCACTCACCATGCCCGTCGTCATCATGCAGAGGGGCTCTGCATGTGCCACAGCTGTGGCGCGGCATTTGCAACAATGCCGCCACCGTGAGAACAGCGATTGAGGGGCTCTTTTAGAGCGGTGAGGGCCACTGGAAGCTCTTTTAGAGCGGCGTGAGCCGCGGGAAAGCTCTTACAGGAAGCGGTGTTTAAACTGCGGGAAAAACGCTCTGTAAACAGCGCCGGATGGCGGCAGGAGACGCGCTGAGAGGTAGCCGGAAGCGGGAAGCGGGAAGCGGGAAACGGGAAGCGGGCGGCTCGAGAGCGGCACTCGAGGAGGCAGTCTGCAAGGGCATCGGCGCTGTCGTCGCTGGTGGTCTTAACTCAATCCGTTGCAGGTGCCTTTTCACCACGGCGAGAACTTCTTCCAGTCGGCGAGAGCTTCTTCCAGGCGGTGAAGGCTTCAGCTCGAAGATCCAGCAAAGAGATGTGAAGTCGTCGCTGAAGGAGAGAGAACTGAAATCCTACGGCGAAATGCCCACTTATATAACCATAAGCCCCGCCCGTTTTGGCTGGAATTTTCACACACTATTTCGCCATAGGCTCGCGCAGCTACGCCGCGGCGTCATTGGTTCAACAACTTCTCATGAGTTAACCAATGGCCGTGCAGTTGCACTGCATTTTTGAAAAAGGCTTCAGCAGCTTTATTCAAGAATCAGCTTGAGCGGCGCAACAAAAATAGACTCAGCACCGAAACGAATGCGGTACTGCCGCTACTGCTCTGCTCTGCTCCTGCGACTCGCTCCCATGCCACCCCTGCATCTGGTGTAATGCTCTAATCTGTTAACATGGGTGTCGGAAAAATCACGCACTCCTTATAGAGGGTATGCATCGACGTCACTTTCCCGTCGGAATGCGCTCCCTCAGCTGGACTGAGTGGCAAAAGAATTTAATTGGATTTAATAGGGGAAACTGCGAAAGCGCAAGTAAAACAAACAAATTACACTAAAGATTGGACTCGAAAGTGTTTCTTACAACTTGTCAAATAAACCTAATCCATGGATATTGACATGCAGCCAGGAGTCGTGTTTCCTGACATTTATATGTGCCTGATTTCGACGGCGGGGAAATACATAAAGCAAATCTGCCTGTGAATATTTTATATAACTACAATATAGGTAGGTTTAAATCCACGTAATCACTTATATCAATGTTAAATATATCGTCATGTTGTCCAGCCCTAAAACATATAGTTTTTGTCAGTGTTTATTTTAAAACACACATTATGCAGAATATAAGATGGAACATATTTAATTGATGATTTGTCAACATAATATATAACAATACAATATATACGGTATGATTTTACCTCAAAATCCAACAATTTGATACAAAATGATAACTGCAAATACATGTTTCTCTGCCTGGAGTCCAGCTGTTTCTGTGAATTGCAGCGATCCATTTGCTTCTTTTTTCTGTAGCTGTAAATATATACCTCAGGTTTTGTGTCAAAGCTATTTGTACAGTCAATCACAAAGCTCATTCCCGTTGTGGATGTGTTTTGTGTGTCTTTTGCGGCATTCACGTGAAAACCAATGCTGCTGCTCAGTCTTTTGCCACTCAGTGGGTGTGACCACAGTCATAACGGTCGACGGTGACGTCACGTGCATACCCTCTATTTCCGCTTGTGGTGTGAAACTGGCCTAATCATCACTGCATAGACTTCCACCCAGTGGCCAGTAGTTGTAACTGCAACCAAAATTTCTTCCAACCAAGATGGTCAACAGACAGCAAAAAAAGTTGATCATGGCAGGAAAATCGTGCCAATCCTTCTATCATAGAAGACCCTCAAACGAAAACATATGATGACATGCAGGCATGAAAGAATAAATGAACAGGCTGCTCTCAAATCGCTCTTGCTGTACTTTGACGCCATACATCACAGTCACATGGCATCTGCGCTGTCTCAAGTTGGACAAAATTTCTAACTGCCATGCATTGCTTCAAGTGATTATTTTTATTTATTTTTTTTAATGTGATATGTTGCTACACACTTTTTGCTATGTCATATGATGTAGGCTAAATAAGAGGGGGGGGGGACTCAAAAAGGGAAATTTTTGCCCCATATCTTGAATTTTAGGGACATTTTAACTACATTCCATAGGCTCCATCATGCAGTGAGTTGTTGCCCTGCACCATATTTGTCATCAGTCAACTGTATGTAATGTCAGATGACCTACGTACGTCTGGGATGGGCCATGAGCATTAAATGCATTAATAACTTTAATTAACATGTTATTTTCAAAGTAATTAATTAATCTAATTTTCAAAGTAATTAATTAATCTAATTTAATCTGCGTTAAATCGACAGCCCTAATTAAAACATATAGGGGAAAAAAATCCTGACTCACAATGACAATGACTCACAAGGCTGTCACAATTCATGCACCGGGGGCTAGAATAAAGTGTAATCTGTAACAGTGTGAAGTCTTTTCCTTTTAATCTTATTTTTTTTGTATTATATATAATACAAAAATATAAGTATTATATTTCTATTATATATATATATATATATATATATATATATATATATATATATATATATATATATATATATATATATATATATATAGAAATATAAATATAATACTTATATTTTTGTATTATATAATTTTTCAATTTTGGAAGTGTTTCTTGTCAATGTCAAGTTTATGTTCAGTTTGTTTGTGTTTTAGGGGCCGTTTACATGACACTGTTTTCAACTAAAAAACTGAAAGCGTTTTATGTGTTTTGTCCATCCATTTACATGACAATGGCATTTTGGGGCCTGAAAATGCAAACTTTTGAAAATGAGTTTCAGAGTGCATGCTTTTGAAGACGATACCATTATCGTCTCTGTGTAAACTACAAAAATGTGAATTTATGAAAATGGTGACATTCACATGCGTATTACATGTTCAATCTATAGGCGTGTAGTGTTTCTTTACAA
Source organism: Megalobrama amblycephala (assembly GCF_018812025.1). NCBI lineage: Eukaryota > Metazoa > Chordata > Actinopteri > Cypriniformes > Xenocyprididae > Megalobrama > Megalobrama amblycephala. Next base: position 12,381,715 of record NC_063056.1, read on the forward strand.
AGTGCCATGGCCAACTGCTGGCCTGGCAGCATAATACAGTGTTATTAAATGTTTTTGCAGTGAATAGGGATCGTATTGTCATTTTTGACAATGTTGTCGTCTGTATGCGAAAAAACGCAAAGGAAAACTTCCATTTTTAGTACATCGCTGTTGTGTAAACGTACCATTAGTTTGGTTTTGTTCTGTTCCTGTTTGCCTGTGTTCTCGATCCTTATTTATTTCTATAGTTACTGGTCATGCCCTAGTATGTTTACATAGTTGTGATTAGTTTCACCTGCATTTAGCTCCCATTTTAGTGATGATACATGGGGCAAGTTTTTGAGCAATGTCGCCAGGAAGTGTTGCCAAGCATGTTGTTTGGGCACTTTCCCATTGAGAATGGGCAACAAATTTGAAAGTATCCATATATAAATTTGTTGCCTATTCTCAATGGGAAAGTGCCCAAGCAACATTGCCTCACAACATTGCTCAATAAGTTGCCCCGTGTATCATCACCTTTTGCTTGCCCTGCGTATTTATACGCTGTGCTTTAGTTACTGGTTGGTTTGGTTCTCGATGTGTCAATGTATGGTGTAATTGTGTAAAGTTTGTAAAGTTTAATAAATACTGTTATTGTTATCTCCTTCGTCTTCATCGTGCGATTCTAAACGTGACAGTTGAAAAGCCTGAATCACATATAAATTCTCCATCTGTCACAATATTTCAATTTATGTTTTACTACCAAGCACTATCTGGAAGTGAGTGATTTCAACTGGGGGAGGGATCGTATCCCATTCACACTGTAGTTCTCTTGACTAGCTAAAAACCAAACACATAATTCTGCTTTCACATTACAGAATAACAGAGGCAGTCTTCTTGGTGCTATGTCCACTTAACAGATTACAAGGGTTATTTTCACATTCTCATAATAAAATCTACAGTGTTTTTTTTTTTTTTTTTTGCTTTTCAGAATCTCAATATCATCTTTGTCTGTGGCAATAATAATGGACGGTTCTTTTTCCGAACTACAACGCTTGTCAGTAATACACTGCAGATTACAAATACAGTAAGGATAATATTTTTGAGCATATTGTTTTAGCACTTCTACAATCCAATGGACTTTTTTAAATTTTTGCAAGAATTTGTTTTACGAAATTATTCTGATGAATCAGTATTCTTTTTTTCCCCCTTCAGCCTAATGTAACCAATATCCAGGGTTTGATACAGTCAAGCTTGATACAGTGTGTTTTCAAAATCCCAATTGATGAAACCGTCACCAGTTTCCTAAGCAATGTCAACATCACAAATGTCAAAATCAGCAACAAGCTTAACGTATTCCTTGACATCTTGAAGGGTTCAACAAGTGGTGAGTTTGTTTATATTTCAACACATTACAGGTTGTTATAGGATATGTAGAAGAATTACATTTCATGAAAAGATCTGTAATACAAATACAGTGGGGTCCAAATGTCTAAGATATTAAAAATCTGGCATTGGAAATCATTTTGATTAATGACAAAGATAAAGTAATCTTCTTTGGTCCTTCCATGTCAGCTGACTTGCTAACAAGTTAGCGCATATGTTATAATAGTTGAGAATTATTTCCAAACTTAAATCATATGTGACTTTTCATTATTTGCAAAAGATTATCCATGCTTATTTTATATCTGGCCTGGACTACTGCAGTTCTCTATAACTAGGTCTCCCCCTGTATTCATTAACATGCTTGCAGATGGGTCAGAGAATGCAAGTCAAGTCAAGTCAAGTCAGCTTTATTTATATAGCACTTTTTACAATGCAGATTGTGTCAAAGCAGCTTTACAGTGATAGAGGGAACATAATTTTGGCTGCTCTAGAGCTGCTCTAGAAGAAAATGGTGTCATTGTCCATCTTAACCCTCTGATGGTCTTTGGGGTCTTTTTGACCCCAAATGACGTTTGATAATTTTACATGGTTTAGTGTAAGATTTTTTGGAAAATTCAGTTTTAAAAGTAAAAAAAAAAGATCACTTTTACCAGTAGATGGCTGCAGAGCCCCACTATTTGCTATTTGACTAAATGAAATACATCTTTTCACAATTTTTTTCCCCAATTGGATTCATATCTAAATATTATGAAATCACAATTATAACAATAAAAATGTATTTTTGTCAACGTTTGACATTTTTTTCTATTTGAAAAAATACTTAGAATCCATGTGCTTTATTTGCTGATTTGTTATTGCTGTTCAGTTCATTGCATTTTGATATTCATGTATAACTGAGATTTCATAATATTTAGATATGAATCCAACTGAAAAAAACTTGTGAAAAGATGTCTTTCAGTTAGTCAAATAGCAAATAGTGGAGCTCTGCAACCATCTACTGCTGAAAGTGATAATTTTTCAAAAGATGGGCAAAAATCTTTCACTGAACCATGTCAAATTACCCATGTTATCCCCACAAATGAAAGTTAGAAATGTGGGTCTTTTATTAAAGAAAATTTTACATAAAAAGCTGTTTTTGTACAAGAAAATATTTTTACATTTATTTATATACATTTAAAAAATATCATAAATCTTCCAAAAACTGCACAAAAGTAAGAACATTAATAAACAGTGTAAAATTACATTTGTTTAAAAAAATAAGTATATTTTGTTACTATATTACATTTTGTTGCCTAGGGTCTCCAGAGACCCCAAAGCTCAGTTCAGTTTGCATACAATGGTGTCAATGCAGCCAGATCAAAACACACATTGTTGAATATCAAGAATGTAGCTGCAAGAATGTTGATTGCATGGTACTGAAAATCATGATCATATTACCTCAGTTCTGGGCTTGTTTCATTGGCTGGCAACACTTTATTTTAGGGTCCACTTCTCACTTTTAACTAGCTGCGTTTAGCTTGCATATTACTAGCATATTAGCTGTTTATTAGTACTTACAAAGCATATATTAATGCCTTATTCTGCATGACCATATTCTACATCCCTTAATCCTACCCAATACCTCAACGTAAACACTGCAACGACTACCTTATTAACTAATAAGCAGTAAATTAGATGTTTATTGAAGCAAAAGTTGTAGTTTATTGTGAATATGTGTTCCCTACTAAAGTGTTACCCAATGGCTATGTGTCAATTTTGGAATTCAGTTAAATTTTTCTAATTGTTTTTAAAACCTTTAATATGTTTTAAGGTCCTTTGTATAGCATGGTCATAAGTCCATATCAATGTTTTGTTCTTCTTCCATGGATCATCAGGTTTTGCTTAAGGAGTCAATGTCAGATTAAGTGCTGCTGTCATTAAAGCAAATGGTGGACATACCAAATACTAACACATAAAATATGTAAATTTTTCTACTCAACTTTTCTCTCAAATTGTTTAACTTGTTGTGAGTGAAATAATAAATATAAAAAATGAAAAATAGTAGCATTTTTAATGGTGGCTTCAGATTTGCATAAACACTGAGCTGATTATGAAGATATACTGCCATTTTGCAATTTGTTTTAAAGGAACTGTGCTGGGAACACCAACAAGTGTACTTGAGTCGTCTGTTCTGGTGGATCTAGCTAATGTGAATTCTACTAATGTTGTAAGCACCACAGCTACTCCAGCTAGCACCCCAGCTAATTCAAATGCCAGCATCTCATTCACCAGCCTACTGAGTCATGGTAAATACATTTCTCAATAATTATCCAATGATGTGTTAAATCTCAGTTGATTCCACAATAACATTTATGTTGTTTTCTCAGTGCATACAGTTCAAATAACGCCTTTCTTGTTCTGAATTACAGCTGCAGTTTGCCTTGTCAGTATCTTCTTGCATCTGATCTGATGAGACCCAGAGAAAGACCTGAAGACTAATCATGCTTTAGAACAGTACATGGATATTGTTGGCATGTTTTCTTTAAGTATCCTATTTCTATGGGCTTGTTTCTTAATCTGATTCTTTCTATAAGATTATTCACAAACATATAAGAAACCCATATGTGTTTGACATATACATGGTGTTAAGTATTTTGGACACATATAAAAAACTACTTTTTTATTGTGGTGTTTTAATGATCTTTTAACATTGTTTACTGATAGTGGAAATGATCATGAAAAGTTGTTTTTTGAAAGAGAAACCATTATTACTTGACAAACTGTCAGTAGATTTGTCAAATGACACTGTCACTATTTGTTGAATTTTACTTTCATTTTTATGCTGAAGAAAAAAAAATACTCTGGATCAACTTAAAAAAAAATACTTTTTTTTTTTTTTCTCAAATTATATTTAAGGCATGGTTTAAACATTACAAATTGATTTAATATTAATTTTAAAAAAGAAATAAAAATTTCCAAAGACAAAAACATACAAAGTAAAAAGTAATTTATGGTTGCACTTTTTATTTTACATGTACTTACAGTGTACTTACCTAGTACTGGGTAATATAAGGTAACTACATGGCTTAAGGTTAGGTTTAGGGGTAGGTTCAGGGTTAGTACCTAGTTATTACCAAGTTATTGTAATAACTATAATAAGTACATAGTTGCCTATATGTGTTATGAGCTGCTCAGAGACACGAAGGCTGAGGATCCAAGTGCAGCATTTATTGAAGGGAATTACATAATTCAGGTCAAACATGCAGAAGTCAAACACAAGTGAGCAGTCCAAACAATGATTAAAATCCATATAACAGGCAGAACAGATAATCCAGAGAACATGGGAAATAAACCAGAAACCAAGACATGGGAAAACAAGAATACACAGCCTCTGAATTGCAGTCTAACAGACAAATAAGATCTAGAAATGAGTGACTGTGAAGACCAGGCTTTTATAGAGCTAATGGGGTAAATGAGACACAGCTAAAACAATAACGGCAGATGATGGGAAATTAAGTCATTAATGAAATGATGAAAGTCCTTGGTGAAGTGCCCCCTGCTGACTCTCATGGGCACTCCAGCTGGTGAACATTACAGTATGTATGTACATGAGGAACAGGACTGTAAAATAATGTGCTTGCTAATTTATTATAAATACCAACATACTTAAATTAGCTATAAAATGAAAGAAGAATTTTCACTGAATATAAAACTATAAACATTGTCAATGTTTACTTACTATACTTACTACTGTATAAATGAAAACAACTTTAAAACTTTAATGTTCGTGATGTCTCTTTAAAATATGCAACATATTTAAACTGGAAATGATGATTTTCAATTATACCAAAATAAAAATGCACTTTATATAAATGACACAGTTGTTTCACTGTTATTCACAGTTGTTTCTCAGTGTAGGTGCTATATTTCTATGTAATACTCTATTTTTTTCTGTATATTGTAAATGTTCAAGAATAGAATATACGAAAATAGATCAAATGTTAGAAAACAGATAGATAGGGTTAGATTTGTGATTTGAAATTTAGATTTTTTTTTTTTTTGGTGGTGTGCTGGATTAAAGATTTTCAGAGAGGCTAGCAACAGCAAGCTCACTTTGAAAGCGTAAGATTCCACCCTTCCTTCAGAGCACTCTCCAAAGTCATGCCTCCTTCAAAACACATGAACACAGAGTCTGCAAATCATCACGAGAAGAGAGATTGCATTAAATTACCTCATGTCTCAAAGCACATAACATTACAATAATAATGAATGTAAACAAATAAGCTCTTACTTGTACCACCTAACTGCTGCAGATTCATTTAGTCGTTGATAGTGTTGACAAAGAAACGCATAAATACGAGTCTGAGGAAGTGAACAGCTCCGGGTAGAATATCACGGGTTGCCATTTTGTAATTATGACCTTATTTTGTAATTATGACTGGTTATGACCTGGCGTGAAGGTAGCATATGGCCTTTATTAACCCCCGGAGCCGTTTATATGCCGGAGTACATTTATGATGTATGAATGCACTTTCTTGAGCTTCATACTCGTTCTTCCCATTCACTGTCATTATAAAGCTTGGATGCATCAGGATATTTATTAATATAACTCTGACTGTGTTCATCAGAAAGAAGAAAGCCATATACACCTAGGATGGCTTAAGGGTGAGTAAAGCTTTGGGTAATTTTCATTTTAAAGTAAACTAATCCTTTAACCCTTTCATGCATAGAGGTCACTACAGTGGACAGCTATTTCAAAAAGCATTTTCTTGCATATGCATGGGTTTTGATGAATAGTTGCACATCAACCTCTACAGTGGACCCTAGTGCATCATTGCCACCAAGTGGCAAGCCATTGTATATAGATTTTTTCCCCCCATCAAAACCAAGATGCTTGATGGCCAATCAGAAATGCCATGTTGCTCCAGAATATCAATCTATTCCTTCTATCCTAGGTGTAACAATACGGGACTCAGGCAGGGATCCATTTGCTAGCTTTATTTAAAGTGAGCATGGTCGTACAGACAGGGTCAAACAGGAACAGCAAGGGACAGGCAGAATCGTAGTCAGGATACAGGCAATGGTCAGGACAGGCAGATATCATTCACAGGTCAGGGAACAATACACAGTCCAAAGGCAGGCAGCAGAGGGTCGTAAACAAAAGACAAACAGGATCAGAAACAGGCAGGCAATCAATACAGGGAAACGCTCAGAATTGTAACACAGGTTAACAAGACTTCACAATGAGGTGGTGTGTGAGTGAGTCTTAAATAGTCCAGATAATAAGCTACAGCTGTATGTGGCAAATGATGATTGGTGTGGAGTGTGCATGTGACTGGCAGGGAGGATTATGGGAAGTGTAGTCCAGGAACTGACAGGAATCGTGACACTAGGAGACTCTTGGAGGTGAAAAAAAAAAAATGTTGTAGCATCAAGCAATATCTAATGAGTCATATCACAGTTAAATCTTACAATTATTGATTTTCGATTGGGAGAAAAACAATTTCAGTTACAATTCATACTATTACTGTGACTGATATTTTTTAAAATACTTCATCTGCAGTAACTTTTTTGACTGTAAATAAATGTATTTGTGATATTAGCATATTATTTGCATTAACATCAAAAACTAATGTGATTACGAAATGTATGTGAATTGTAATGCATTACTTTACTCATTAGATCAAAAAGTAATCTGATTACATAATGCATGTTACTTTTAATGCATTACTTTACCCGTAACATCAAAAAAGTAATCTGATTACGTAATGCGTGCTACTTGTAATGCATTGTCACAGAAGAGCCAGGCTCTCTCACCACCCTGTCACAGCGTGCATCATCCCCAGAGTTCTGACGAGACACACCTGTCCACAATTATGCTTCTATCACTGACCTATTTAAGCACACACCTTATTCCCAGTCTTTGTCTGGTCTCAAACTAAGTAACCAACTCATACCTGATCTCCTTGTGTGATTCAGCTTATTCTCCCGTTTCCTGCGTTCTCCAAGATCTACCCCGTTTCTCCTGAAGAAAGACTCCCTCCATTTCCTTCCTACTGCTGAATCTATGTCTGCTGGATATTTCCCCAATTCACGAGATGTGTGCTACTAAATTGTTCTCTACTTGACACTCTGTGAACTCGCATCCTGCACATTTAAAAAGAACTGTATTATTGCTTCATCTCACTCCTTCAGTTAAAGTATCCTGTTTTCTCAGTGCTGTTAATAAACTGCTGATACTTACCGTCTCTGAGTCTTTCTGTTACATGCATTACTTTACTCCGCATTTCAAAAAGTAATCTGAATATGTTCTGCATGTTACTTGTAAAGTGTTTACAGTGATAGAGTGGGGAATACCTGGGCGGGGTTCTGATGTCGCCATGGCCGCCCACAGCTCCTGACCCGCCGTGGACGCCCACGGCCTCTGATCCGTCCTGGAGACCTCCGTTCCTGTCCGCTCCTCTCCCTGCACCTGCGTGCGGTCTGCAGGTGCAGGGAGTCTTCCCACCCCCCCCTCCCTGGCTGTTCCATCTACGGCGTGAGGCCGCGCCTACCGGGAGGTACTGTCACAGTTCCCTTGTCTCCCGGACTCCATTTCCCAAGATCCTCCTGTCTCCACACCTGCACTCACTTCCTCATCTCCCCATCATCCCTATATAATGGACTCACTCCCTTCACTCCTTGTCTGTCCTATTGTTTGTTTAAACGGTTGTTGATGTGTGTAATCTCCTTCGTTTTGTATAATAAATACTCTTAACTACCACACCACACCGGTAACAATGTCGTAGTTTAGATATATTTTTGCGGTTTTACAGATGCTAGAAACACCTTATCATCAAAACATAACTATTATGACCTGGTCATATTTTCTCTTGCCATAACAAATGTGCTTTATAAAAACAAAGTTGCAGCAGCCGAAGAAAAACTAATGTTAAAAATGTAAAAGTAAAAAGTCCAACTAAAGCAAACACTGATTTACATAATGGAGGCAAACAAAGACATTAACCCATTAATTAATCTATGCTAATTGTTCAAGTTAATTGATTCAAAAGTATGAGACCACTACACTGTAAAAAGTTTATAAGTAGTATATAAAGAAAAACCACTGAGCAACATGCTACATAACAAGAGACGCCGGAGAAAACGTGGAAAACGGGGTGGTGCAGCTGTCCGTCTGAAGTTGGCTTGGGCGTCTGGCTCCACTCCTGCCTTGCTGCAGGCCTCAGCACCGCCGAACTTGGTTTGCCGCTCCTGGGATTTTCGCGGCATGGCGGAGCGTAGCTGTACGTGGATTCGCTCGATTGTCCCGCATTCACCTCCCACGACTACCCGACGCATCCCGCTACGGATCCGACGAAGGAAAGTAAATCACTGCAACCTGCGTGCTCTACGTAAAGCATCTGACGCTCAACGGGATCTTCCGCAGCTTAGGATGGGGCTTGCCAATGTGCGATCTCTGGCAAATAAAACTTTCATCTGCAACGACCTCATCTCTTCAAATGATCTTGACTTCTTCTTCGTGACTGAATCCTGGATAAAATCAGGTGATCCGAGTCCTCTTTCTGAACTGACTCCCCCTCAGTATGATTTTTTTAATACTCCCCGGCTAACTGGCAGGGGAGGCGGTCTCGTGACTGTCTTTAAAAATAAAGTTCAGTGTCGCCTTCTACCCATGGCCAGCTTCAGCAGTTTTGAAATTCAGGAAATACACTTAAACTGCCCTCATCCTGTTTTACTCTTACTAATCTACCGTCCCCCCTCTTCCAGCAATTTTATAAATGAGTTTGCTGACCTTTTAGGAGATATCTTGACTAGACACGATCATATTTTAATACAGGTGATTTTAACATTCATGTATGCTGCTCTACCAATGCCTTAGCTAAGGAATTCTTAAATTTACTTTCTTCCTTGAATATTGTTCAGTGGGTAAATGGTCCTACGCACTGTCATGGTCATACACTTGACTTAATATTGACTTATGGGCTGTCAGTGGCTGATATTGACATTAGTGATACTCCACTCTCTGACCACAGACCAGTGCTTTTTTCAACACTGCTCCCTGCTCCACCTAAAACTTTACCACTACAAGCACGTTGGTCTCGCATTTTGACCTCACACTCCAATCATGCCTTCTCTGACTTGTATCTGAGGACCGAAAACTCACTTATCAATGACTTCATCACGCCACATTTAGATGTTGATGAGCAGCTACAATATTTTAATAACAAATGTTCCAACATTTTGGACTCTGTTGCACCTTGAAGGCTTGTTTATCCCCGAAACAAGTCTCAGCCTTGGATCAACAATGATATCAGATCATTACGACAGCAGTGCAGACGATTTGAACGTAAATGGAAAAAAGACAGGCTTCAAATTTCATTTGATATGCTGAATGTCTCCCTTAAAAATTTCCAAAAAGCTGTCAGGGCTGCAAAGCATAAATTTTTATCTGATATCATTGTTAAAAATTCACATTGTTCTAGAACGCTTTTTACGACTATCGATTCTGTCTTAAATCCTCCTGTTAAGACTCCATCTGTGATCTCTTCTTTTGATTGTGAAAACTTCCTTAACTTCTTCTTAGACAAAACCAACACTACTAGAGCACAAGTTTTTAATTCGATACAGCCTGCAAGCCTACCTGATCCCTCTTTCTCCAGTTCACAGTGGAGTGAATTTGAATTGATCTCCCTTCAGACATGTAGGGAAATCACTTCAAAACTGAAACCTACTTTTTCCCCTCACGACATTCTCCCTTCTCGCTTCTTAAAACAGATCTTTGATATAGTCGGCCCAGACATTTTGCGCATGATTAATAATTGTTTAGTCACTGGTACTGTTCCAGCCTGTTTTAAACTAGCTGCTGTGACTCCTATCCTCAAAAAAACAGTACTTGACTCTGCAATATATGCAAATTACAGACGCATCTCTAATTTGCCGTTTTTATCCAAAATTCTTGAAAAAGCTGTTTTTATACAATTGAGGAACTACCTGCAAATCAACTCTATCTCTGATATTTTTCAATCTGGCTTTAAAACCCTTCATAGCACTGAGTCGGCTCTTTTAAAAGTTTTTAATGATATTTTAATGGCCACAGATGCTGGTGATACCTTGGCCTTAGTGCTTTTAGATTTGAGCTCTGCTTTTGATTTTGTTGACCACAAGATTCTTCTATCTCGGCTTGAATACTCGATTGGTATCACTGGTACAGTGTTGAAATGGTTCCAATCTTTTTTGTCAAACAGAAGATTCACAGTCAATTTAGGTGTTCATTCATCCTCCGTGGCCCACGTTACCTGTGGTGTACCCCAAGGATCAATTTTAGCACCGTTATTATTTTCGCTGTATACGTTACCCCTGGGATCAATTATGCATAAATTTGGGGTGTCGTATAGGAAATAGTTTGGAAATAGTCATCCACGCTTTTATCTCAACTCGACTCGATTACTGTAACTCTCTGTACACCGGGTTACCTCTCTCTTCCATCTCTCGCCTTCAAATGGTCCAAAATGCGGCAGCCCGTCTACTCACAGGTAGCCGCAAATATGACCATATTACACCATTTCTACGTTCTCTGCACTGGCTGCCAGTACGACACCGTATCAACTATAAGATTTTGCTATTCGTTTACAAAGCCCTCAATAATTTAGCTCCTAAATATTTATCTGATTTGATTACTATGTACAATCCTTCGAGATCACTTAGATCCCAAAATAGTCATCTTTTATTGGTACCACGATCCCGTCTGCAATGCAGGGGAGACCGAGCTTTCGCAGTAGCGGGCCCTAAGCTGTGGAATAGCTTGCCACCACCAGTCAGAACTGCCTCTACGTTTGCTGAATTTAAATCCATGCTTAAAACACATCTCTTTTCTTGCGCTTTTAACTGTTGATAATTTGTATGTGTTTTTTTTTTTTTTTTTTTTTTTTTTTTATGTTCGTCTTTCTCCTCTTCGTCTAATCTCTATGTACAGCACTTTGGCCAGCTCAGGCTGATTTAAAATGTGCTTTATAAATAAAACTAAATTGAAATTGAAATAACAAAATGAGTATGATTTTTTTTTTTTTTTAAGTGACCCGTCCCATGTACTACACTTCTGCTATGAACTGTTATCCTCTAGGAGAAGGTACAGAATTCCTTGTTGTAAACTGAAAAGGTTCAAAAATTAGTTTGTGCCGGTATCTATTTGATTGTTGAATCTGGATCAGTGATGCCTTCTTATTTCTCATGTGTTCTTTTTTTTAAGATACCTGTGATGGTGTGTATGGATGCGTATGTTTACTATGTGTATGGTACTTTTAATACGTGTACCAGGTGATGTTGGAATGTTGCTTTTGAGTCAGGGACAATAAAGTATATTTCATTTCATTAAATAAAATCTACTACATAATCTGATGACAATTGTATTTCCTCATGCATTTAATGGGGTGTGCTCAATCCGGTTCTGTGGGATTTGACTTCTATTTAAAGTACAAACACGAAGGAATTCATTAATCATTTTCCAATGGTTTGAAGATCAACGTATCTACTAGTGAAAACATCTACAGGTAAAAGAAGTAAAAGAAGCATATCTTATGCAAAGTTTATGATTTTGATTAAGGTTTGCAGAATTTGTTTAATTTTTGTCTGTATTTGAATGTTTATTTAATCCATTAATTTAATCCATGCCAATTATTCATAATAATAGATTCAAAAGTCTGAGATCACTACATTGTAAAAAACTAAACTCTTCTCCTTTTTTATGTGCTTTTTTTAATTTTACTTCTAAAAGTTGAGATCTATTTTTAATTTTATAAATTGAAAATGCATTAGATAAATAAATTGGAACGCATTAAATTAAGTTTACTTTAAAATAAACATTTTTTTTTTTTAAAGTGTAGTTATATTGTATAGTAAATAGCATTTTTATATTTTGCAATTTAATATACTACATTTACCCCAAAAGACAAGGCTTAAGCCTAGTCCCAGACTAAAATGCATGTTTGAGCTGTTTTAACTGAAAACACTTGCACTTTTTTTTCTCTTTGTGGACCATGGACCACAAAACCAGTCAGAAGTCAGTCGCACGGGTACATTTGTAGATTTGTAGTAATAGCCAACAATACATAGTATGGGTCAAAATGATCGATTTTTCTTTTATGCCAAAAATCATTAGGATATTAAGTAAAGATCATGTTCCATGAAGATATTTTGCAAATTTCCTACCATAAATATATAAAAAATGTAATTTTGTGAGTGAATATATGTTGCTAAGGGCTTCATTTGGACAACTTTAAAGGCGATTTTTTTTTTCAAGGCGATTTTTTTTTTTTTATTTTTTTTTTTTGCACCCTCAGATTCCAGATTTTCAAATAGTTGTATCTCGGCCAAATATTGCCCTGACAAACCATACATCAATGGAAATCTCAGTTTCAAAAAATAGACCCTTATGACTGGTTTTGTGGTCCAGGGTCATATATATATATATATATATATATATATATATATATATATATATATATATATATATATATATATATATATATATGTGCAAGATCTTGTGCTTTAGTGGAAGGAACTAAATCTGAGAGATTAGTTACCTATAGGAAGAGTGCACAACCTATAATATTTCTTATTAATTTTATTTTATAATGTTTTTTTAATTTACTTTTTTTTTTTTTTATTGTAACCTTTCTATTCTTAAACAGTTAACTATTTGTTATTTGAACAACTTGAGTAAAACATGCTTGTTTGTAGAATAACATTTAGTGTAGACAACATTTAGTTTAATTATAAAATGTTTTATCTAAATCAGTGTTTCTCAACCCTGGTCCTGGAGGACCCCCAACACTGCACATTTTGTAAGTCTCCTCTGTCTGACACACTCATTTCAGGTAGTGGAGTTTCTTCTAATGAGCTGATGAGTTGAATCAGGTGTGTTTAATTAGGGAGAAAGACAAAACCTGCAGTGTTGGGAGTCCTTCAGGACCAGGGTTGAGAAACACTGATCTAAATTATAATCCATACATAATTAATTCAATAAATGTGTATGATATCAGATGTATCATTCTAATTCAGATTAACTGATTAAATGCATATATAATCTCTTCCACAGACATGGAGAGTAAGCTGATGTTTTTAGTGGTTTGTATGATTGGCTGTGCAGTGTCTTGCATTAAGGCAGATGGCCACCTATCACCACCAACAAATTTGACTGTAAGATTTATGCATTTCCACCATTATTTGGTTCAAAGAACTACTATTTCCTTTTAAGCAATGATGGACAAATAGGTCATTTGTATAGAATCAAGATGTAAGATGTCACGAAAGCAGTTTAGGCTGTTGATGTTGACAAAGGCATAACTAATATTTCTGATTTTTCTTATTCATAGTCCAACATCACCAACAATGAGTGTGGAAAAACCAAACTGTGTTTGGACAACCCTAAAGGATGTGATCCTTCGGGTAGCTCTCAGTGTTTCTTCACCTCAGTTACCTTAACTAACATCAGCATCACGGTTGAGCTCAGTGGAAACTCTACCGGTTACATCGCTTTAGCAGCTGGAGTGACATCTAATGTGTCTCAGGTATACAAAACACATTTTACAACAAACACACTTCTATGCCTCTGTGGACCATACCTTAAAGCAAAGAGGATAACTTGTTTTGACCAAAAGTCATAAAATTGAAAGCAGATTTGGTGCTCAAGAAACATTTATTATTATTGTCAATGTTGAAATTGAAACTGGAGTCTTCTTCCCTGTAGTGAAAGAAATTAGACATTAATGTAGAAGTTTATAGGCAAAACTGATGGCTTGATGACAATGTATACAAGTTGGATTGGCTTAATTAAATGATCCAGTCAACATGTATTACTATGATGCAGGAAGGGACATGTTCGGTACACTTAGTTTTGTTGTGGCTGTGACATATAACTAGTGGGAATGTGATAATATGTTATGGCCACAAAATTATTTTGTTGAGGTAATGACATCCTTATGTTATGCCCACGCAATGTTAATATGGCCTCTATGTTGAGGGAACAACCTTTTCCTTGTTTAATGTGTAAACAAACCTGTGACCAAAATGGGATAATCATAAAGGAACATTTTTACTAAATTAAAGGTGCTACAGAGGATCTTTTCGTCAACTGAGAAACCAAAGACTGTTAGTGAGTTTTTGAAATGAGCCCATGCGTAAGAACAACCCCCCTCCTTCACAGCTCATTTCGAGGGAACGCCTCCCAAAACTCGTGCATGAGTATTGGAACACGAGTGTTTACCACCGGCATTCGCTGTGTCGTGTTAGTGGATTCATTATGTCGGACTCACAGCAGGTAACTCATAATCTGCAGTTGTTACTCCTGTCTCCTGACAAAAACATTGCATGCGGCACCTGTAGAGTGTGGAAAGTTACTGGAGTGCGCAGCCGCGCACGTCTCGCACAAGGAACGTCATGGCAGTGATTGACAAGCCAGAGGGCCAATCCGCACACGTCTTTCACATGGAACGTAATGGCAGTGATTGACAAGCCTGAGGGCCAATCGTTTACGTGATGATCGCGTAAACGATTGGCTGATGTTTTTAAGGCCCTACCTCGTGCACAGATAATGTATATTAACATTATTCCTTTCAGTGCACCTAATAAATAGTCTTTTATCAGTTAGTAAAGACAGTTTCAAGTAATAATGCAAAAATGTATAAAACAAAACATCCTCTTTAGCACCTTTAACTTTTTATTTATAATTAAGAAATTATGGCATGAAGACAGTGCAGAATGATAACATGGCTATATTATATAATATTAATTTATATGTAAATGCCCGACAATCATGCCAGTAAAGCTTTGATTCTCTATTTCTGTATTACCATAGCTGGCAATAAATTAAATAACTTCACTTTAAAATAATTTATTATATTAGGCCATTTCATTTAATTTCATTATTTCTTCATTTCGGCTAGTTATTAAAAGGCTATATTACTAAGTATAATAATATACATGTAACATGCTTTGTTGAAGAATGATAATAACAAGTATACAAAAATTCAAATATTCATTTCTGATAATTCCATATTGCTATGATCACATAGATTTGTTCACACATTAAACTTTGTTTACCCAACAAAAAAATTGTGGCCACGACAAAACTAAGTGAACCGAACCTGTGCCTTCCTGGTCACCATAATGCTCACTTATCTTCTCTATAAATCATGACTCGACATATTATGCATACTAGTTAGTACATACCTGAAATGACTGTTGTGTTTTCTTTTCTGCAGCCTGAAAGAAAAGAGCTAAATAGTTTATGAAAAGACCCATGAGAGTTTATACAAAAACTTAATACAATAGAAAGTATTATGCTTCCATGAGTTGGGAATGAGACTCCTATTCACTTAAATAAGGCTAGCAACAATCTATTCTATTTAGCCGCAGCAGTTTGCCCAGCAATGAAGCTCAGAAAAACATGATCCTGTGAAAAATGTTGTGCTGTTTATTATTATTATTATTATTATTATTATTATTATTATTATTATTATTATTATTATTATTATATTATTATTGATGCTCAATTATTAATGGTTCTTAACAAGAATGTTGAAAAAAAATGTTTTACTGCCTTTGTGGAAACTGTAATCCATTTTTCAGTAATTTTAATCAAAAGTATCTACAGTTTATCAACAGTAAAAACATTTAAGACAATAATTAATAATAATTGAGCAATAAATTAGCATATTAAATATTTCTGAAGCATAATGTGACTAAAGATTGAAGTAATGGCTGCTGAAAATTCAACTTTGCCATCACAGGAATAAATTACATTTTAAAATATATTAAAACAGAAAACAGTTATTTTATATTTTAATTATATTTTACAATATTACTGTCTCTACCCTATTTTGGTGAGCATAAGAGACTTCCTTCAAATACATAAAAAAAAAAAAAAAAAGTAAATACATATTTCAAACTTTTGACCAATACTATACCAATACAATACTATTTGCACAAAATACTGGAATGAACTACTCACACATTGCTCGAAATAAAGTCCATTATGGGCTTGATTAAACTCAAATTAAACACACAGTGACAGATACACAAACAGTGTCTATAAAGTAAATCTGACTGAATTCAGAGGTTTATGTCAGGGTTAGGGTCTGTTTTGGTTGCATGCCTATAGACTAAACACGCAATATGCACCGGTTCTAGACATTTGGAGGCCCTAGGCAAAATTTATGTTGGAGGCCCCTCACAACACCTCTTTAATATTTTTATATTGTAATAATTTCACAGTTATTTTCCAAATTAATGTTAAAACAACTTAAAGCAACTTAAAAAACATTGAACAATTGCAAACAGCAATAATAAAACAAAAATGAAATCTATTAATTTGTGATCTTACATCGTGCAACAAAACTGCATGTGCTGCAATAGGATTCTAATTTGATATACTGTGTCTCAACTGTACCCCGCTGACCACCTCGAACATTTCTCTAGATTTTACGATGACCTTGTATGACACAAAGTCATGCAATATGTCAGTTTTTAGAGCACAGATTAAGGTTTACGAAAATGTAAGTTAACTTTAACAGTCATGTAAGGATGAGAAGCTATTCAATGTGGAAGCGACGTGGTGAAGTGAAAAAATTACCTTAGAAAAAAAAAATTCGCTGATATCTTCAGACTGGAGAAGCACATACTTCAAATTTCCCACGATCGAAGAGGGTGCTAATACGCATGTGCTAAGCAAATTTTACAGATCAGACTTGTTGCGTACACAAGTTATTTAAGGTGTTTCAACTGTACCCCTGAGCCAACTGTACCTGGTCTACCCTACGTAATTAAAGCTGCGACAATTGAGTGCATGAAGTGAACATTCCACACTTCGTTTTTTTCGTTAATTTAGTGCATCATCCAGGTATTTAAAGCTTACTTTTTCTTTTTGGAATTTTCAGTGTGAACGCACTACTCGCACTATTTATACTTAAAAACGTCATAGAATAGTGCATAAGTACGCGAATTGGGACGCACCTCTAGTTTCCTAGTTGTTTGCATAGCAACCTATTCTGTCCACCTGCCCCTTTGATAACTCATTTATTTACTCCTTGTTTAGTTTATTTCCTTGTTTGTAATAGTATGTCTGTTTTCAGTGTTGTTTTGTTCCTGCTTGTTGATAAATCTTGTGAGTGTTTATTTTGAATAATTATTTATTAAAGTTTTACTGCTGCTATTAGATCTTTCCTCATAGATATAAGCAAAGCCCCTTTTTAAGTGTTATACTATAGTCTTTGATATAAGATCATAATTCAGTCACTTCTTTAGACCTATTCAGACAGGACTAGTTTGCCCTGAGGTGGTTGGGAAAATTGGTGAGAACCAAAACATGTTTGTTTGTTTTTTCCAACCCAGTTATAAAACACAACCTCAATAAAATTATGTTGCAATTCTTTTTTTTTTTTTAGTATCATATGCAGAAGTGTTCTCCTGATCCATTTTCTCCTTCTCATAATAATCCCCCCCCCCTTTTTTTTTTTTTTTTTTTTTTTTTTTTTTTTGCAGGATCACAATATCATCTTTGTCTGTGGCAATAATGGCAGTTTTTTCTTCCGAACTACAACGCTCGTCAATAATACACTGCAGATCACAAATATAGTAAGGATGATATCTGAGAGCATATTGTTTGACCACTTCTAGAGACCAATGGCCTTTCAATATTTTGATATATGAATCAATATCCTTTTTTTTTCAGCCTAATGTAATCAATATCCAGGGTTCCATACAGTCAAGCTTGATTCAGTGTGTTTTCAGCATCCCCATTGATGAAAAAATCACATCCTTCCTAAGCTATGTCAACGGCTCAAATTTCAACACCAGCAACATTGCTAACTCCCACATTCCCGTATTCCTTGACATTTGGAAAGGTTCAGCAAATGGTGAGTTTGATCATTTTTCACACAGTACAGGTTGTTATGGGATATGTATGTAATGCTGAAAGAAATATATTTCATAAAAAGATCTGTAATACAAATACAGTGGGGTCCAAATGTCTAAAGACATTTCAAAATCTGGCATTAAAATAATTTTCAATAATCAAGATAAAGAAATATTATTTGGTCCTTTCAAGTCCAGAAGCTGCCTCGCTAGCAAGTTAGGCCATATATGAACGCAAATGTAAAAAATCTGGGTGTTACATTTGATTCAGATCTCTGCCTTGATTATCCGTTTTGCCATTAAAAATACCTTCTACCAGTTGAGAACCATTCCTAAACTTAAATAATTTCTGACTTTTCATGATTTGAAAAAGGTTATCCATGCTTATATTTCATCAGAACCAGGCTCTTCCTCAGTCCTCATTAACACACTTACAGATTGACGTTCAGTTGACGGGTCTTAAAAATGTAATCATATTGTTTCAGTTCTGGGGTCGTTTCATTGGCTCCCTGTCCATTTTAGAATTCATTTTAAGCTTCTACTAATTGTTTATTAAAGCCTTTAATGGGTTTTTATGTCCTTTGTGCAGCACTTTGGCCAATGTAAGCTGTGATTAAATGTGCTTTAGAAATAACATTTACTCATTTGTAAAGCAATCAATTAAAAATTTATCAAATATTGTAGATTTTGCACTATTTCTAGGTCACTAATCAAATAAGCAAATTTGTAAAATGAACATGTAAACTGTAGGTTTTGCTTAAAGGCACAATATGTAAGATTTTTGCATTAAAATCCAAAAACTACTAGCACAGTGTTATACATTTTTCTTCAGTTGTGTACTTACATTATCCCAGATGTTTCCAACAATTTTTAAATCCAGAGAAATTTGCAGTTTTAACTAGTGTAACGTTTCATGTCATTAACCTTGATTTCTGATCCTATTAAAAACATGGAAACACCAAAGATGCTTTAATATATTATGCGTTTTATTAGACAGGTGAGCAACTGTTTGGATATCTTTATCGACAGAAAACTAACCATTGTTATATATCTCAAAACAGTTATTCTTATTGTTTTGAATCTCTTGTTTTCTTTACTGCGAGTAACATGATTGTGCCATGCCTCAGACACAGTGCTATTTTGTCAAGTGTCTAACAGCATAATTAGAAAGAGCTTTATTTGTAGTAACAGTAATACAGCATTTTCTCCAGTATATATATTAAACTAATTGCATGCCAAGCAACACAAGTACATGCAACTTTTATTAATATATTATAATATCGACTGATAATCTTACTGCAGTGTGCAACAAGTGTCTCATACCAGCCACCGAGTGAATACACAGACTAGCGTTATAACTTTCAATACACTCAAATGTATTTTTAGTATGATTGTTTTGACCAAGTAAAACAGCACTGTGTTACCCCACAGTTTTAATTCTTCAGATAAAGTAACCTGTATGATTCAGCACTTGCGACTGTTTCATTAGAATGAAAAAAAAGTGAATTTATGTGATAAAACATACACTATATTGCCAAAAGTATTGGGGCACCCCTCCAAATCATTGAATTCAGTTGTTCCAATCACTTCCATGGCCACAGGTGTATAAAATCAAGCACCTAGGCATGCAGACTGCTTCTACAAACATTTGTGAGAGAATGGGTCACTCTCAGGAGCTCAGTGAATTAAAGCATGGTACTGTGATAGGTTGCCACCTGTGCAATAAGTTGATTCCTGAACTTTCCTCACTACTAAATATTCCACGGTCAATTGTTAGTGGTATCGTAACAAAGTAGAATCAATTGGGAACAACAGCAACTCAGCCATGAAGCAGTAGGCCACGTAAAATCACAGAGCGGGGTCAGCGCATGCTGAGGCGCACAGTGCGCAGAAGTCGCCAACTTTCTGCAGAGTAGAAAGAAATAATTATAATTTAAAAAAAAAACTTTCTGCAGAGTCAATAGCTACATACCTCCAAACTTCGTGTGGCCTTCAGATTAGCTCAACAGTGCGTAGAGAGCTTCATGGAATGGGTTTCCATGGCCGAGCAGCTGCATCCAAGCCTTATATCACCAAGTGCAATGCAAAGCGTCGGATGCAGTGGTGTAAAGCACACCTTCACTGGACTCTAGAGCAGTGCAGACGTGTTCTCTGGAGTGACGAATTACGCTTCTCTGTCTGGCAATCCGATGGATGAGTCTGGGTTTGGCGGTTGCCAGGAGAGCGGTTCTTGCCTGACTGAATTGTATCAAGTGTAAATTGTGGTGGAGGGAGGATTATGGTGTGGGGTTGTTTTTCAGGGGGTTGGGCCCTTAGTTCCAGTGAAAGGAACTCTTAATGCTTCAGCATACCAAGACATTTTGGACAATTTCATGCTCCCAACTTTGTGGGAACAGTTTGGGGATGGCCCCTTCCTGTTCCAACATGACTACGCACCAGTGCACAAATCAAGGTCCATAAAGATGAGTGAGTTTGGTGTGGAGGAACTTGACTGGTCCTGACCTCAACCCCATAGAACACCTTTGGGATGAATTAGAGCAGAGACTGCGAGCCAGGCCTTCTCGCCAACATCAGTGCCTGACCTCACAAATGCGCTTATAGAAGAATGGTCAAAAATTCCCATAAACACACTCCTAAACCTTGTGGAAAGCATTCCCAGAAGAGTTGAGGCTGTTATAGCTGCAAAAGGTGGGCCAACTCCATATTAAACCCTACGGATTAAGAATGGGTTGTCATTAAAGTTCATGTGCACGTAAAAGGCAGGTGTCCCAAAACTTTTGGCAATATAGTGTAACTGTAAGAAAGGTCAAGTTCATGGAAAAAGGAGGCGGATGTTAAATGTAATTGCATAAATGACCAGTAATTTCTTATTACTAAATTCAGAAGAAACAGAGATTCTAATTTTTGGACCAAAAACCTCTTCACGTAATAACCTAGAATACTGTCTAACACTTGATGGCTGCTCTGTTAAGTCTTTGTCGTCAGTTAGGAACCTGGGTGTGCTCTTTGATACCAATCTTTCATTTGAAAGCCATGTTTCTAGCATCTGAAAAACCACGTTCTTTCATCTTAAAAATATATCTACAGTTAGTTCATGCGTTCATGACCTCAAGGCTAGATTACTGTAACGCTCTACTGGGTGGTTGTTCCGCTCACCTGTTAAACAAACTACAGCTCGTACAAAATGCAGCAGCTAGAGTTCTAAGAATCAGGAAGTATGACCATATTAGCCCAGTTCTGTCAACACTGCATTGGCTCCCTATTAAACATTATACAGATTTTAAAATCTTGCTACTTACTTACAAAGCACTAAATGGTTTAGCTCCCCAGTACCTGATTGAGCTCTTAACCCTCTACAGCACAGCGTTGCCCTCAGGCAATGGAAAGTTTTCTTAACTTTTATGTTTAGTACATTTTTCTTTAAATGATTACAACCAATTAGAAAGGTTGAGAAAGTACCAAAGAACAGTCCAGTAAGGTGTGGGAGTTATTTTCAAGCACCATTTAAAGGTGGGACATCCTGTTCTGACACAGGGGCACAGGAGCACATGGTGTGAGAAGAAGGCAAAATTATTTGCTTTAGTAACGTTATTTAAAATGTCATGAACTGTACATAAAAAAATGTGTGTGTATGAAGGTGTAGAGAATCCTTTTGTCAGGTTTTATGAAGTTTCTTTTATTCTGCATGTTCAGAAATTCAGTTTTTCTTTTTGTTGCCTCAGCGCAACGTTGTGCGATAAGGGGTACTTTTCGAGGATGTTTTGGACAGTACCTCACACTGGCAAATAATGTGTTACAAGAAGGGAAGATGCAGGGATCCTGGGTGTGCAGGAACACCCAAAGTGATGTGCAAAAATTGTAACATACACCACTATTTCACAGAAGAGAAGAACTGCTTTTTGAAGTTTTGTATGGAGTGAAATCTTATTACATGAAGTACATTATATGGCATGACACACTACATGATACAGAGCTATGCATGTATCAAATTCAATATATCAATGTCTTTTAAGTGTTTTTCCCTTTTTACTTAATGATTTCTTGACATTTTTTAAAAATGTCATTTTGATGATAATTTTCTCTATGATTCTGTACCATTGTTGCACAACTTTGCCCTGAGGAAACGGAAAAATATTTTGGGGTGGGGTGGGGGGAGTTGCAAACATTTTTTTTATAAATAAAATTTTCCCAAATGAACCAAAAAATTATGTGGAATATATATATATATATATATATATATATATATATATATTTTTTTTTTTTCATGTGCCATCAACATGTGTGCAGTAGAGGGTTAATGCATTATAGTCCTTCACAAAATATGTTGATCCAGGAACGTGTCTTACTTAGCAAAATCACGGTGACCGCGTTCTAGAATTCAGGCCAGTTGATATTACCTAGAATATCAAAATCAACTGCAGGCTGTAGATCCTTTTCATATTTAGCACCTAAACTTTGGAACAGTCTTCCTATCACTGTTCTGGAAGCAGACACACTCTGTCAGTTTAAATCTTGATTAAAAACACATCTGTTTAAACTTGCATACACATAACACATTATCTACTTCTATAATTCAAATCATGTAAATTGTTAGGCTGCATAGATTAGGTCAGCCAGAACCGGGAACACTTCCCATAACACCTGATGTACTCGCTACATCATAAGAAGAATGACATCTACGCTAATATTAGCCTCTCTCTGTTTATCCTGAGGTTTGCCGCAGCCTGCCAGATCCAGGCTGTATCCAGATGAGATGAAGTACCTGCATCTAGAAATGACGATAACGCAGCCCTGACATTTCAACTTAACTATCCCCTGGGAAGGCCTCCTTCCCTTTCATTTCCCTATGTATAGATAAATCATTATCAAAATTATTCCAGTTCGCATAGATCTGCGGACACGGTTTTCAGTAGGAAATTCATAATTTTTACAATGGAAGTGATTCAATCAAAAACCACCTTTAGCTCGATAATTATTTTCCTATTGTCACTGAGAAGCTGCTTTGAAACAAAATGTATTGTGAAAAGCGCTATATAAATGAAGATGACTTGACTTGATAAACAACAAAGCGAAAGGAGCGGCAGCGGCCAACTGCAGCATATAAGTGTAATAAAAACAGCAACGTAAAATGTTTTCAGCCTCGCCTCTTTAATATGATAGCTTACCCATGAACATAATTATAATAATAATTAATAATAATAATTCCTTACATTTATATAGCGCTTTTCTGGGCACTCAAAGCGCTTTACATATTGAAGAGGGAATCTCCTCAACCACCACCAATGTGCAGCATCCACCTGGATGATGCGATGGCAGCCATATTGCGCCAGAACGCCCACCACACACCAGCTTATTGGTGGAGAGGAGACAGAGTGATGAAGCCAATCAGTGTATGGGGATGATTAGGAGGCCATGGTGGACAGAGGCCAATGGACAAGTTTGGCCAGGATGTCGGGGTTACACCCCTACTCTTTTCGAAGGACATCCTGGGATTTTTAATGACCACAGAGAGTCAGGACCTCGGTTTAACGTCTCATCCGAAGGACAGTGCTTTTTGACAGTATAGTGTCCCCATCACTATACTGGGGCATTAGAACCCACACAGACCACAGGGTGAGCACCCCCTGCTGGCCTCACTAACACCACTTCCAGCAATAACCTAGTTTTCCCAGGAGGTCTCCCACCCAGGTACTAACCAGGCTCAGCCCTGCTTAGCTTCAGTGGGCAACCAGTCTTGGGCTACAGGGTGATATGGCTGCTGGATGATTTCTGCCTGATCGGCTTGCTGTGGAGCTAAAGACGACAACTCCCATGATTCCACGCTCATTGCACGGTGTCATTAAGCTACGGAAATTACATATTGTGCCTTTAAGGAGTCATTGTCAGTTTAAGGGCTGCTGTCATTAAAGCAAAAAGTGGATATACCAAAGACTAACTCATTATGAAATATGTACATTTTTCTATTCAATATTTCACTCAAATTGTTTATGTATGATATAAATTGTAGTGAGAAAAGTGTATAATAAATATAAAAAATGCAAAATAGTAGTGGCCTTAGACATTTGGTCCCAATTGTACATGCATAATCCCTGATCTGATTATATACTGACATTTATGAATTTGTTTTAAAGGAGCTGAGCTGGGAACACCAACAAGTGTACTTGAGTCGCCTGTTCTGGTTAATCTAGCTAATGTGAACTTTACTAATGTTGTAAGCACCACAGCTAGCACTCCTGCTAGCACCACAGCTAGAACCATAACTAACACCACAGCTTATTCAAATGCCAGCATCACACTCACCAGTCTATTGAGTCATGGTAAATACTTTTCTCAAAAGTTCTCCAGTGATGTGTTACATCATAATTTATTCAACAATAAAATAAATGCTGTTCTTTTGAACTTTCTGCTCATCAAAGAAATTTGAAAAATGGATCTCAGTTTCCACAAAGGCAGCAAAAACTTTTTTTTCAACATTCTTGATGAGAACCATTATTAAAGGGTTAGTTCACCCAAAAATGAAAATTCTGCCATTTATTACTCACCCTCATGCCGTTCCACACCTGTAAGACCTTCGTTAATATTCGGAACGCAAATTAGGATATTTTTGTTGAAATCCAATGGCTCAGTGAGGCCTCCATAGCGAGCAATGACATTTCCTCTCTCAATATCCATAAAGGTACTAAAAACATATTTAAATCAGTTCATGTGAGTACAGTGATTCAACATTAATATTATAAAGTGACGAGAATATTTTTGGTGCGCCAAAAAAAAAAAAGACTTATATAGTGATGGCCGATTTCAAAACACTGCTTCAGGAAGCTTCGGAGCATTATGAATCAGCGTGTTGAATCAGCGGTTCGGAGCGCCAAAGTCATGTGATTTCAGCAGTTTGGCAGTTTGACATGCGATCCGAATCATGACTCGACATAGAAGATTCATAACGCTCCGAAGCTTCCTGAAGCAGTGTTTTGAAATCGGCCATCACTAAATAAGTCGTTATTTTGTTTTTTTGGCACTCCAAAAATATTCTCGTCACTTTATAATATTAATATTGAACCACTGTACTCACATGAACTGATTTAAATATGTTTTTAGTATATTTATGGATCTTGAGAGAGGAAATGTCATCGCTGGCTATGGAGGCCTCACTGAGCCATCGGATTTCAACAAAAATATCTTAATTTGTGTTCAGAAGATTAACAAAGGTCTTATGGGTCTTATTTTTCGCTGTTGTCCTTGCTTGCTTACCTAGTCTGATGATTCAGCTGTGCACATCCAGACTTCCTGCCCTTGTCTAATGCTTGAACATGAGCTGGCATATGCAAATATTGGGGGCGTACATATTAATGATCCTGACTGTTACGTAACAGTCGGTGTTATGTTGAGATTCGCCTGTTTGTCGGAGGTCTTTTAAACAAATGAGATTTATATAAGAAGGAGGAAACAATGGTGTTTGAGACTCACTGTATGTCTTTTCCATGTACTGAACGCTTGTTATTTAACTATGCCAAGATAAATTCAGTTTTTAATTCTAGGGCACCTTTACAGCAAAAAGTGGACATACCAAAGACTAGCACATTATGAAATATGTACATTTTTCTATTCAACACTTCACTCAAATTGTTTATGTATGATATAAATTGTAGTGGGGAAAGTGTATAATAAATATAAAAAATGCAAAATAGTAGCATTTTTACTAGTGGCCTTAGACTTTTGGTCCCAATTGTACATGCATAATCCCTGATCTGATTATAGACTGTCATTTTGCAATTTGTTTTAAAGGAGCTGAGCTGGGAACAGCAACAAGTGTACTTGGGTCATCTGTTCCGGTTAATCTAACTAATGTGAATTCTACTAATGTTGTAAGCACCACAGCTAGCACTCCTACTAGCACCACAACTACAACCACAACTAAGACCACAGCTCATTCAAATGCCAGCATCACACTCACCAGCCTATTGAGTCACGGTAAACACTTTTCTCAAAAGTTATCCAGTGATGTGTTACATCATAATTTATTCAATAATAACAGTTATGTTATATACAGTTCAAATAACTCTCTCTTTTCTTGTTATGACTTACAGCTGCAGTTTGCTTTCTCACTATCTTCTTGCATCTGATCTGATGAGACCCGAGAGAGACCTGAGGACTGATCATGCTTTAGAGTTGTATATGAATATGTAACCTTGGCATGTTTGCAAAAATAGTCTTATTTCTATTGGCTTCTTTCCTTATCTGATTCTTGATTATTCACAAATACAGTCAAACCAAAATTTATTCAGACACCTTGAACATTTCATTCATTAATACACATAGTTTTAAAAAAAGGTAATAAAATATTACAAGATCTCAGAGTTAAACTGTGTCAAAAAAAAAAAAAATAATCTTAATTATGTCAGATAACACTTAAGCAAAACATGGTCAGGTCAAAGTGTCTGAATATTTTTTATTTTTTTTTCCAAATTTTTATCAATTTTATTGGTAGTCCACTGTATGAAGAATTTTTGGGTATAATATGTCACAGTTTACTTTATTTTGCTATCCTCACTTACATAAATGAACTATAGTGTCCTGCACCCACTATAAAAATATATCAAAAATACCAAAAATGTCTGGTTAAAGATTTTTTTGGTTTGCCTGTATATAAGAAACCTAAGTGTAATTGACATATACATGGTGTTAGGTATCTTAGACACATAATAATCCTACTTTTTTGTTGTGGTGTTTTAATGATTTCCTAACATTATTTACTGATAGTGGAATTGATCATGAAAATTTAAACTTGTATTTTGAAAATGATTTGAAGTTATATTAAAAATTATTCGTTAAAATAACACATACATAATACATATTATAAATACAATTAAAGTACAATGTTATTAAACTAAAAACATTTTGTTGGTCAATGTTTACTTGCTATAATTACTACTTACTACAGCTTTGTATGTATATTGTGATATCTTTTTAAAATATGCATCATATTTTCTGTCGTATAATGTAAAGTTAGTTCCACTACAGTGGTTCAGGCTGCAGGATTGATGAATGACTAAAGAATCTTTATCAGCATGATGGTGTAAAATTGTGCCTTTCTGCTCTATTACCATGCACTGCTACTTATACAAATGATGGAAATAAGCACAATTAGAATAGCAAATTATGTGGGAGAGCATTGTGCTATGTTGCATTGCTACTGGTAGCACTTTAATATTAATACTAATATTGTTCAGTACTAGGTAAAACAATTTATAATTTAAAGGGTTTAATAACAGTATTTAGTTATGGTTACATTTGAATTGGTTACAAAATATATGTATAAGATGATAAAACATATACAGTCAATTGTGCCCTTCATGTTAAGAGAAGGAGACCTGAGTCTGTCTGGCCTATGGCATTTAAGTTGTACAGAATGCAAAGCTCAAGGAGAGAAGAGGAGCAAAGCCACAAGAAAAAATAAATAGTAACAAAGCTATAATCTCCTTTTATCCCTTCCTCAATCATGTTAGAAAAAAACAAATGTAATAAATAGGGCTTTTCACACTGCACTTAACTCAGTCGGCCTAAACCTCGCTTTTAACCCCAGGTAAAGAAACATTTCACACATGTAATTGGCTTGATGCTTAGCAACAGACTCATGTGCCTCATATTTACATGCTTTGGACAATCATGGAAACACAGTGCATTGTATAAACAGTAGTTTCAGCTTTCAGTGAAGAACAGAAAATTTAATTCTTACCTTTATAGTCTGAAAAGTCCATTCAGAAAAATATAGACAATAGAGTCAGACTTACTCAGTTTAGAATGACCCAGGGTTAACTATTTCAAATGTGAAATGCTTTCTAAGGTGTGACAACCAAGGCTTTTCACACTGGGTTACTCTAAACTCTGGGTAAATTGAATGGTTATCATGCTTCATGTTTCATATTGTTCATAATTTACCTGGGGTTAACAATTGATCCTGGGTATTTAGATGATAAAGTTTCACATTGTAAACTCTGCAGTATTTGCATATGTGTCAGTCTAATTGATTTGACGGATGCCATTTCTCACTGTACAAGTTTTGGCACTGCAATGTGGGGTTAACACTGTAAAAGCAGTATTATCTCTGCTCTGGAGGGATTCATAACCCTTGGTAAAAAGCTTTCTTCTGTGAAACACAAAAGAAGATATTTTGAAGAATATTGGTAACCAAACCATTTACCTTTGGAATGACATAAGGGCTTTGGAAAAAATAAGGGTAAATGGGTGAACTATGCTTCAAACAACAATAACATTTGTAAAAAGTTAACACCTTATTTATGTAAGACATTGATAATTATCTTTCATCAGCCTCTTATGGCTCATTTCCACCAAGCAGTACATTACAATACAGTACAGTACGATTCGGGACGGTAAACCCTGATCCAGCTTACGTTTCCACTGCAACAGTACCCTTACTTGATAGGAGTGGTGTATGTCAGAAAGTAGCGATCGATGTTATTCTCCCGTGAAGAAGAAAGCGACACAGTAAACAACAATGGAGGACATACAGCATATCTTGTTCTTGCTTCTCGGCATGTGCAATGGTACATTTCTGCGTGCTGACATTGTGTTGCAACGGTATTGTGTTTCAACTGTATATTAAAAAGGCACCTCTTATGTTTGATTCTTTGTCAACCAATCAATGTTCTGCAGTGAGTCTATCTCCACCCTTTAGGTACCGGACGACTGTGCTAGGTACCCAAACAGAAGGGTCCCAAAAAAGTATTTTGGTACCATTCACAACTTCTGACAATCGGAATGGAAATAATTGTATACGGTACTGTACTGTACTGTACTGTACTCTACTGTACCATAACTCTTGGTGGAAAGGCATTATTGAAATAACCTTTGACTTGAATTAAAATTCATTAGAACTGCCGAGGTTCAGTAGTTGAAGTGAGAGGTTCAGTAGTTCACATTTATTTCTAATCCAAGAATAAGAAAGATAAGTACAATGCTTACCTGTATAATAAACAAATCTAAATGACACATTACACACAATTTCATAAAGATAAACAAGGCAGAAATCAAACCCACAATGTTTAGATCACGCGCTTGTTACTTATCGCTGCTCACCACGTGGAAAACACGCTTTCACCTCACTGCTGGGGTTTAGTATTCAGGTAATTAACTCAAAATGAAGATTTTGTGTATAAATGCACCACAAGTTTAGTTTAGATCATTCTGAGAAAGACACAATGTCTAGAAAAGAATCAACATTTGCACCTTTCCGGCCACAGAATGTGAAGTTGAGCTCTTGGTCTTCTTTAGACACCATTTTAGGAGGACTGCACTGGATTACTGCTAATGAGTTTACGGCAGTGTTTTGATTTTCTTTCATGATTGTGAAAATGTTTTCATTGTAGGTCATTCATGCTGCATCAGAATTGCCATAGTAACTCACATCATTGTTCAGGGAGAAAACCAAACAATGTAATACGCCTTTTCTATGTGTAAAAACACTAAGAGAAGCAGGTTGAGGGGGTGACAAGACGCCAAATAGCAAATCTATTGATAATGTCACTGATTAAAAACTGCCTAATAATGTCACTGATTAAACTGTCTATCACTCAGTAAAATATTCAATAAAAAATAATGACATTGCTGAGTGTTTTTGAAAGTTTTGTATTTAGTTTGGTTTAAAATTACCTTTGCAAGTATGACTCTAACAGTTTGTCGGCTTGTGAATTAGCAGAACTTGCACGCATCCACAAAAAAACTGTTCACAAGCTTCTAGGAATTTGATTTTGTTTGTTGTGTGTTGAAATAAATGGATAAAAAACAGTGTGTCAGAGTATGTCCTCTGAATGTGACCCACAATCTCTGATTCCCATCCGTGGCCATGGGAAAGTGAATATTTACATATACATTGCCCTCCACAATTATTGGCACCCTTAGTAATTATGAACAAAAGCAGCTGTGAAAATAAATCTGCATTGTTTATCCTTTTGATCTTTCATTCAAAAAATTCACAAAATTCGAACCTTTCATTTAAGGAAAATAATTGAAAGTGGGGGGAAACTCACATTATGAAATAAATGTTTTTCTCCAAAACACGTTGGCCACAATTATTGGCACCCTTTTATTCAAAACTTTTTGCAACCTCCTTTTGCCAAGATAACAGCTCTGAGTCTTCACCTATAATGCCTGATGAGTTTGGAGAACACCTAACAAGAGATCAGAGATCATTCTGCTTCTTCTCTTCAGTTCACTCCACTCATTTTTTTTAGTGTTCAGGTCAGGGGGCTGAGATGGCCATGGCAGAAGCTTCATTTTGTGCTCAGTGACCCATTTTTGTGTTGGATTTGATGTTTGTTTTGGATCATTGTCCTGATGGAAAATCCAACCACGGCCCATTATTGGATTTCTAGCAGAAGCGGTCAGGTTTTGATTTTTTTATCTGTTGGTATTTGATAGAATCCATGATACCATGTATCTGAACAAGATGTCCAGGACCTCCAGCAAAAAAATAGGCCCATAACATTAAACATCCAGCAGTATATTTAACCGTGGGCATGGGGTACTTTTTATCCATGTGTGCACCAAACCCATCTGGTGGGTTTGCTGCTTTTTTTAGTTTCATCTGACCATAGAAACCGGTCCCATTTGAAGTTCCAGACTTGACTGACAACTGAATATGCTGGAGATTGATTCTGGATGAGAGCAGAGGATTTTTCTTGAAACCCTCCCGAACATCTTGTGGTGATGCAGGTGCCGTTTGATCATTTTTTTAGGCTTTCTGAGACTCAAGACTCAACTAATCTCTGCAATTCTCCATCTGTGATCCTTGGAGAGTCTTTGGCCACTCAAACTTTCCTCCTCACCGCACATTAGGACGATTTAGACACGTCCTCTTCCAGGCAGATTTGTAACATCTTTAGTTAATTGGAACATCTTAATTATTGCCCTGATGATGGAAATGGGGATTTTCAATGCTTTAGCTATTCTCTTACAGCCACTTTCTATTTTGTGAAGCTCAACAATCTTTTTCTTCACATCAGAACAATATTCTTTGGTTTTTCTCATTGTGATGAATGATTACGGGAATTTGGCCTTTGTGTTTCCTCATGTTTATTCTCCTGTGGAACAGGAAGTCATGGCTGGACAATTTCATGTTCATGATCACCCTGGTGTGCTAAAAAATGTAAATATGAATGGGAATATACTTCAGAGATATTTTACTCATAAGAATTACTAGGGGTGCCAATAATTGTGACCAACGTGTATTGGAGAAAAACATTTATTTCATAATGTGAGTTTCCCCCCACTTTCAAATGTTTTCCTTCAATGAAAGGTTAGAATTTTGTGAATTTTTTGAATGAAAGATCAAAAGGATAAACAATGCAGATTTATATTCACAGCTGCCTTTGCTCATATTTACTAAGGGTGCCAATAATTGTGGAGGGCACTGTATTTATAACAATAAAACTTCAGTTACATTTAAACGTTTCCAACAAAGAATTATATCGACTTCTTTCAGCTTGTTAAACACATATTTTTATTTGGATATTTCTACTGTGTGATGGCTGAAGCAGCAGCGACATTGTTTTGATAGTAACCAGATACACTGTGAATGGATTTCTGCAAAACTACAGTGAAAACATCAAATTATCATGCAATGCTATAAAATAGCTTCTTTTCCCTGCAAACGATGCCATGGAGAATGTGAATATTTAATTCAAAATTGGCAAAAACAAACCATAAGGTGCAGGTATTAATTAAGAACATAAGTTAAGAACTAGAAGTGAGGAGATGGTGAGAGGGATGCTGATAAACTGTCAATGAACCGAGGTAAGTCTGCAGTATATATATACCTCTTGTTGTTGGTTGAATTGATTAGCTGAATGCTTTCCACTTGTGCTAATTAGGTTAATTATCTGAACCTGCTCCTCCCGAACTTTGTTAATAAAACATAATTTATGGTTAAGTATTCCCCCCAGTATATATTACAGTAATTCAATTAATATAAACATGCGATTAGTCGATGTCCTAAATGAACCATGAACTAGTCAACTAGAAAATTCTTTGCTTGGGGGCAGCCCTAGTCATGAAAGTGTGGACTTGGAGGAAGACCGTGAGGGCTTAGGGTTCCATTTGGGACAGGGCCATAGTGCATGTTTTCACCCCGTTGATGTAGTTTAGTAGGCTATGCCATAAGAATTGCCCTGAGTTTTTTTTTTCTTATATATCTATACAGTAGTTAAGAAATATCACACGAGCATGTGTGCTGTTTTTCCAAATATCAGCATGATTGTAAATGCTTATTGAACTCTTGTATATCAATATTACTTTATCAAGGATATATTGTAAGTTACATTATTGTCTGTTTTTGCTGTATTTCAGCAATGAAAATAGTTCCAAACAAAGACCACAGTAGAACTGTTGTAGAACAGTAACAGTGGTGTTTTGTTCCTGAACGAGTCACCCTTTTTGAACGAATCAATGATTCAATGATCCATTCATAAAGACAGTCACTTGATTTGGTCCTGAATGAATCAGCTGAATGAATGACTCTTTAATTTAGACAGTGGCTGCGTTCGGAACTGCATACTCACTGAGTAGGAACTTAATTTCAATAAGTACTTACTTAGTGAGTGCTAAAAGAATATGTACTATATAGCCTGAATGCGTTTAGCATGAATGCGATCTGACCATTATCCGCCATGTTTATATTATCATGTGACCCATGATGTAATAACAAGCACAACAACTTAGAGGGTTAGTTCACTTAAAAATGTTAATTCTGTCATTAATTATTCACCCTCATGTCGTTACAAACCTGTAAGACCTTCATTCATCTTCAGAACACAAATTAAGATATTTGTTAAAATAGTCCATGTGACAACAGTGATTCAACCTTAATGTAATGTAATGAAGTGACGAGAATACTTGTTGTGCTCAAAGAAACAAAAAAAAAAAAAAAAAAAAAAAAAAACACAAAAAAACACAAAAAAACACAAAAAAACATCTTTATTCAACAATTTCTTCTTTTCCATGTCAGTCTCCGTTTTCACATTTGGCTCCTAAACTCTGGAATAGCCTTCCTGATAATGTTTTGGGGCTCAGACTCACTCACCCAGTTTAAATCTAGATTAAAGACGTATCTCTTTAGCCAAGCGTTCACATAATGCCTCCTTGTATCCTTGTACTCCAGTTATATCAGATCAATTGCACATGACTATCTTTGCTTAATCTTATGAACAGCAGCTACGCTAATTATTCTTCATTTGCTTTTCTGTTTTATCTCAGGATGCCCGTCCCGAGGTCGCTAGAGTACATCAGCTTCAGCTTGGATCCAGCCTCTTATGAAGACTTCAGTTGACCAACACCTGTGATGAGACGGCTCCAACCCCTGCGAGGACTTCAGAAGATGCAATCTCTGGATCAACATGCACCATTCTAAATTTTCACCATTCCAATATATCCTAATCATTGTTAATATGTTTTCATTACTTCCATGAGCTAATTGTTTCTACCTTAAATTAATACATTGTTAGCTACACAGCAAAATCTCCAGAGTTAAATCAATTCTGCTCAGAGTACATATGGTCCATCTCTAAATAGTGTTAAAATAACACTGAAGCGGAGTTAAAGTTAAAGAGATAATTAAGCAATTAATTAAGTGATGATTGTACATTAGTGATTAACACCTGCTGTTAACAAGCAGAATCACTGAAGAAAATAGAAACACAAGAACTACAACTGACTTCAGTCACAGCCTTATTAATGTAAGTGTGTAACTGCGTAACTTGCATATGTACATTGCTGAAATTACAAAAATTGGACACAGTCATCTCTGATAACAGATTACTCTAAATTGTAATGTTGACATGCATTCTCTGTAAAGATGCTTTGAAACAATATTTATTGTGAAAAGGGCTATACAAATAAATGTGAACTGAATTGAATTAAATTGAATTAGAACTTATAAAGACTATGTTGGTAGACCAGCTTAAATTCACAATGGTGGTTCACCAGCTAAAACAGCACCAAACCAGCACTTCTAGTCTAGACCAGACTGGAAATTTTTTGATTCTAAGCTGATCAGCAGGGATACTAACATGATTGATTTACAATGATTTACATATAGAAACATTGACATAAGTCATGCAATTTTCTCTTATAGACTGAACATTTAATAACAATAAAATACATTCAAATTGCAATAAATTTGCAACTTCCAAGTGAGAGAAACTGTTACACTGTTACAACTGTTAAACGTGCAGAATCTCATGAATTCTTCTCACTGTATGGAAAAACTATTAGTTACAATACATCCTCGCCTCACTGTATGTGAAACCTTCTACACTACACCACTACAATTTGTCTAAAGGAGCCTATTAGCCATAGAGCCTAAAAACCCCTCTCTAATTGACATGAAGACGGGACAGGTAGAAAAATGGAATGGAAAAGTTGTGATTGATGGCCTGTGAATTTCAAGTTATTCAAAGACCCAGTAACAATGACTGATTCTGCTCTCAGGGCAAAGGGGAAATGGCAGCATTCTAGAAAAGAAGAAAACTATTTACAGGTGCTGGTCATATAATTAGAATATCATGAAAAAGTTATTTTTTTTTTTTTTCATATATTCTAGATTCCCTACATGTAAAGTAAAACATTTCAAAAGGTTTTTTTTTTTTTTTTTTTTTTAATTTGTTGATTATCTGTTTGTTTGATATCTCAAAATATTAGAATATTTACATTTGAGTTTCATTAAATGACCATCCCTACAGTATAAATTTCGGGTATCTCTTGTTCTTTGAAACCACACTAATGGGGAAGACTGCTGACTTGGCAATGGTCCAGGAGACAATCATTGACACCCTCCACAAAGAGAATAAGTCACAGAAGGTCATTACTGAATGGGGTGGCTGTTTACAGAGTGATGTATAAAAGCATATTAAATGCAAAGTTGACTGGAAGGAAGAAAGGTGCACAAGCAACAGGGATGACCGCAAGCTTGAGAATACTGTCAAGTAAAGCCGATTCAAACACTTGGGAGAGCTTCACAATGAGTAGAATGAAGCTGGAGTCAGCGCATCAAGAGTCACCACACTCAGACATCTTCAGGAAAAGGACTACCAAGCCACTTCTGAAACAGAAACAACATCAGAAGCATCGTACCTGGGCTAAGGAGAAAAAGAACTGGACAGTGAACAGTGGTCGAAAGTCCTCTTTTCAGATAAAAGTATATTTTGCATTTCATGTTGAAATCATGGTCCCAGAGTCTGAAGGAAGACTGGAGAGGCACAGAATCCAAGCTGCTTGAAGTCTAGTGTGAAGTTTCTGAAGTTAGTAATGATTTGGGGGGCCGTGACATCTGCTGGTGTTGGTCCATAGTGTTTTATCAAGTGCAAAGTCAATGCAGCCATCTTCCAGGAGATTTTGGAGCAAATTATGCTTCCATCTGCTGACAAGCTTTATGGAGAAGCTGATTTCCTTTTCCAGCAGGACTTTAGCACCTGCCCACAGTGCAAAAACCACTTCCAAGTGGTTTGCTGACCATGATATTACTGTGCTTTATTGGCCAGCCAACATGCCTGACCCCTGAATCTATGGGATATTTTCAAGAGAAAGATGAGAAACAGACAATCCAACAATATACAGATGATCTGAAGGCTCAATAGTGCCTCAGCAGTGCCACAGGCTGATCACTTCCATGCCACACTTCACTGATGCTGTAATTTGTGCAAGTCATTTGCTGTAATATGTGCTGCCGACCAAGTATTGAGTGCACAAATGAACATACTTTAAAGAACTTGAACTTTTCTGTTTTGCAAATCCATTTTTTGATTGATCTTAGGAAATATTCTAATATTTTGAGATACTGGATTTTGGACTTTCATGAGCTGTAAGCTCTAATAATCAAATAAAAAAAAAACAAAAAAAAAACTTTTGAAATGTTTTACTTTACATGTAGGGAATCTAGAATATATGAAAGTTTCATTTTTAAAAATAATTTACAATAAAAAACTTAAAAAAAACAATAAAGAACTTTTTGATGATATTCTAATTATATGACCAGCACCTGTATAGTTTTTAGTAATTGTTTTTGGTGTTAACAAGCCTTAAACCACTAGATGGCACAAAAACTCACCTCAGCATTTTTCTGAACATCTGCGTTTCACTATGCACCTGGAAATTTGGCTGATCCTTAACATGTTCACGTTGCAGTATGCAGTATCTCATGATTTCTATGCTGTATGTAAAACCTTTTAGTCAAAGTACAACCTTACCTCACTGATCTGAAAACATATTAATCTTTTTACACCTCATGCAGTAAAGAGAGACATACGTAACCGCTTTTCCAGTACGACTACAATTTGTCCAAATGAGCCTATTAGCCAGAGAACCTGAAAACTAATCTAACTGACATGAAGCTGGGATAGGAAGAGAAAGAGTGACTAATGGAAAAGAAGAATCATGACTGATGGCCTGCAAATTTCAGGTTATTCAAAGAGCTAGTAACTATAACTGATCTTGCTCTCAGGGTACAGGGGAAATTGGAGCATTCCAGAAAAAATAACGTATTGTTCAGTCATTTTTAGCAATGGAAGATGAACACTGAAGGACTCTCGACTGCTAACTGGCCAGTCCAAAAATTACTTTGCAGTCTGTTCATTTCCTAATGTGATGTAACAGTAAAACCCTCAGGTGGTCTAATAACCAGTTCCTCTCTGATTGCAAACGGATGAAGCATTGATCTCTGTCAAAGTTTCACTAGAGGACAGAAAGGCAGCTTCTCCAGGGACGGCTCTGGGGACACAAGGGTTGCCCTGGCAGCTCCTTTGAAAGTGGTTAGAATTAAAATGGACTGCACATACAATTTTTGATCAAACCAAAACTGCACATCAATGCAAATTTCTAATTAACCAAGAAAGGAGTCTTGTTTCAGAGTATGTTTGATCATTCATCCATCTATAACCATTTAAAAGCAATACAAAGTTTGCTCTCATTCATTCATTCATTCATTCATGCATTTTTTTTTTGTTTGTTTTTTGTTTTTTGTTTACCTGTCAACCAATTTGTTTTTGTCATACAAAGAAAATAATACATCTATTCATCTCCGAGCTCTCTGAGCCATCATTTTGCAATGGACATTCTAGCAAGATGTCATTTCACCACTCGTAATTTACAATGTGGACAATTAGCTTGAGCGACTGTCATTTGCAATGGAGTAGGAAGTCATTATGGAGTGAAGGAGATGCTTTTATTGGGCTCAGAGGGCATTCAGAGACAGATGAGAGCAAGGATATGAGCGCTGGCCTCTTTGATAAAGTGTGCCATTAAATTTGTGCTTGTGTGGAGACAAACAGCATCTAACTGCCCTGCAGTTGGACCTGTGAATCTGCTACTGTGGTTACACTATCAAATGTTGCGTACAGGAAGGTTGTGTGTTTACATACAGCTCCAAAGGGGTTTCTTTGGAACACAAAGAAAATGAGAATTAATTCTTATTACATTCTAAACTGTTATGTGTTATTGGAATATAAATGAATGTACACAAACATGCTGCAAATATGGCACTTGCAAGGAAGTAAGTCTAATATAGACTATTAGACATGCAGACAAAAATGTATTTGCCATATTCAACATATTATCACACTCATTCTTAAAATACAAAAGCCCTTTTATTTTATTTTGCTTTGTCTTTGTTTTTGAAATAACTGTTTAAAAACCATAAAAATACATGCTGACAAATACATTTGCAGAGACTCATTAACAGACATGCACATACAATCAGTTCAAAGCAATTTAAAAGCAATTTATAATTGCTTAACTTACTCATTATTACACAAACACATGCACACTTAAATGCAAAAAAAAAATCTTTTAAAAATGTAAATAATAATAATTATTTTTTTTTAATTATGTATTCTTGTTTTTTTATGTATCCTTGCACAAAGACTTCAGGATACACCAGGAAGATGTTGCATTAGGCAGTGAAAAGACTCTCTGAACCTTATTATTTACCATGAATAGAGTACAAATTGGTGTCCTGATTTAAAAGATTGGAGACACAAATCACACTGTTGTGAACTATTACCTACCTCTCACAGGAGTACTGAGCTTCTTAACTGTATCCAACAATTACAATTATATAACAGCATCATTTTTCAAAATCTGTTCTGTTGAAATGATATTCAGATCACTGTAGTATAAGTCTTTTAATTATTAGTTAATTTTAATCATCACAAACAAAATGTTGTCTGTGCACTACACTTCGCATTCAACACTGTTACCACATGAGTTTCCACCATGAATGTGGACACTTTCTATATAAAAAGAAAAATATCTCATTCCATTTTGTCAATCTGTACGCAAATTGTAATTGTCTGTATTTATCAAGCTCAACCTTCATCCCTGTTACCCAAGGTATTGTGAGAAAAAATGAGAAATATACTTTAGGAAATGGCAGAAACCACAGTTAGCCCTTAAATCAGCTAACCTCAACTAAGCGACAGCTTAATTTGGGCTAAATCTGCAACCCTGTTACCCATTCTGGACTTTGTTTTATAAGGACATACTGTAAGGGTTAAGTACCATTTGTTTGAAGAAGAAAAAAGAAATTTGGAAATTCAAGTGCTGTTTTGACACTGTGTTAAACGGGCTACTCTGACTGGTGTAGAACAGTTATATGGTCCTTCTCAATGTCTCTAAGTCCCTGGAGCCTTGTGGATCCTCAGAGGCCATTAGAACACAATTCAAGAGCCTGCTTAATACCAGCCCAGTTCTGCCCATTTACTCACTTCATCACAGGCTAAAGTGAGCATATTTCTTTCCTTAATCTAAATGTGGACCTATAAATCACCTGCAAAAATATCAAGAAGAGATGCAAAGAACAAAGAAGAAAATACTGATGCTCTAGAGATGGCCACAATGCATATTCTTTTTTCTAAAAATAATTTGTGTCTATATGTATGACAGTATGCAGATGTGTACAGTTTGTATGTGTGTGAGAGATCGCTAAAGAGAGAAGTTCATCACTGTAACAGTTCCTACCTTGGAAAAACCAAAATAGCTTTAAGACTTTGCTTCACTGTTCATCTATTTTAAATAAGCTTCGGGGCTTCATTTGGTGCAGAGTCAATTAAGACTTATCCAACAGGGAAATCAGTTCATGAGTCTCAGTTAAAGATTTTAAAGGCAAATGGAATCTGATACAGACTGTCACCCATCACACTTTCCTTTTGATAGACATTAATTGTAGGATAAAGTAAGATTATATCCAATTCAGATCAGATAATGCCTGATCTTACATAAATATCAGGTGCACTGTAAAAAAAAGTTAATGTTGAGAAAAAATATATTGGGCATGTAATTATACTCTATTAGTATTTTATTACACTGTAATTAGAACAAAATGCACACAATTGTCGGGGTTATGTTCAGTACGTTCTTGTGTTTTTATTCATGTGCCTGTGTTTCTTGTTTCCTTTCAGTTTAGTGTTAATTATTGTTAATTCCCTTGTTAGTTTCCTTGATTGCTGATTAGTTACCCCTGTGTCTCATTTAGTTCCCTTGTGTACATATAATCCCTGGTTTGTTCAGTTCTTTGGTGGTCATCGTCTTAGTTTCAGTGTGAAGTCGCTACTGTCCTGAGATTCTCCAGTGTGTTATGTTAGTTTAATAAAGACTAATTATACTGGAGTCATTCATGTTGGATTGCCACACAGCTGTGGCAACAAAATAAATGCTTATTTTTATAGCAGTTAAAGACACCTAATAAAAAGTTGGGTGTATTAATATGTAATT
Source organism: Megalobrama amblycephala (assembly GCF_018812025.1). Taxonomy (NCBI): domain Eukaryota; kingdom Metazoa; phylum Chordata; class Actinopteri; order Cypriniformes; family Xenocyprididae; genus Megalobrama; species Megalobrama amblycephala. The sequence continues at coordinate 12,421,720 of NC_063056.1, forward strand.
TTTGTCAAGCAACAGTCGACATGTTGAGCATACGCAAAGTCACTAAACTGTTTTTTAGAAGAAGAGACCTTTATTGTGTACAGACAGGTGAAATAAGAAATCAATATGTTCTTTTCAAAATGAGAATATTTGAAGAGCTCTTTTCCAAAACGCGATAAACGCCAAATTTAAAAAAAAAAAAATGAGTTCGTCATGCCATTTTGCTGTGTACTGAACCAATAGAGTGCCCCAGGGATGCAGGGATGACGCGTTTTTGTAGGCCAACCCGGCGTACGGGTTCCCTCGGTTGAAAGTCTATGCATTTTTCCCATATACTTTAGGAAAATCGCAGAAAATATGCTCTGTGTTTAACAAAGTGTTAGGACACTTACACGTTTTGTCTATCAAGATAATCTTTACAAGTTAACACAACATTTATAGATTTTGAAGCCTAAATAATGTCGTCAGATATAAAAAGCTAACAGTAGGTTATAAACGGACTACAGCACACCATGGTCACGGATCAACGTCGTCACCACCAAGCGTCCTCAAACTGTATTTAAAAAACAACTTTATTTAAAAACATGCTCGCTGATTATGATCTGCGCTGTGTATGAATACTTATCCACTTTTTCATGAGAAATGCTGTCCAAATGTCCCGTTTTTAATGATGACGTCAAAAGTCCCCGCCAAAGGAAGTAGTCCCTTTTAGCAATTTGTTAGCAACCGCCGATTTTAAGACACAGTAAAAATTTTAAAAACTCACAAGTGGGTTATAACTGGTGTGTTTTATGTCATAGATCAAAACGTGAAAGTATTTAGAGGCTTTGTTAACCACAGATTTTATTTCAGGCGATTTAGCAAAAACCCATTCAAAAAACCCATAGACTTGACGTCGTTGGAACCGGAAGTCCTAAAATGCTAACTCGCTTCCAGGTTTTGCCTACAAAAATGCGTCATCCCTGAGGCACTCTATTCTCTGCTCCATCAATGTTTCATGCCAAATCGCTATATTTCCTTGTTTAAAATGTACCGCAAGATGCCGTTTCTTTCCAAACCGCTATAAGCGCCGAACCTGTTTTTAGCCTAAATGCGATATGTCCTCTCAACCAATCAGAATTTGGCAAACGTTCAATGCAATCTAACATGGCGGTTCTATGAAGCGAGGGAGTTTGTTTTTGCTCAGTCTTCAAAATGAGTGCTTTAAACTCTTAACACTTTTGATGGCCTGGATGAGCCAGTGAGACCTACACCTGGGGGCCGGAGTCCGGAGCGCCAACTCGGCTCGGTTCCCGAGGTTCGTTTGAATATAAGGGTGTCTCGGCTCGCCTCGCCTCGTATGTGTGTGTGTGCGCAAGTGTGTGACATCGTATCAGGCGATCAACCTGTTCAGTAAACTGTTTAAAACATATAGTTACCTGATCAATACTGAGATTCTAGATGTTTTTATATAAAAAGGCTAAAAAAAGGATGGATTTGTAGCGTTTTGAAACAAAACAAAACAAAAAAAACTTTTTGTTTCATTTAACAATCATTGTTTAACATGTTCAGACTGAGCCAATAGACCATTTTAACAGGATAAATTGAATATTAACCAAATGTATAGGTCTTGGTAAAAAAAAAAAAAAAGTCATTTTCATGAAAACTATTAAAATAAATGTTATAGCGTTTTGGAAAAGAGCTCTTTATTTTGTTCCCTCAGGGTAAGGAAAAAAACATATTTTGTAATAGGTAGAAGATAGTTACATCCTTTTCAACCATGGTGGCCTGAATTACCAAAAGTGTATGATGATAAGATTTTTTTTTTCACGTTTTGTAGCAGTAATATAAGGCGTCACTATTTATCAGTGTGTTTCTCAGCACTGTTATCTGTGACAACCCGACCCAAAAACTTGTCTGAGATGGAAAATACACGTCATTATTCTTATGACTGTTCATTTTCTCAACTATGCACATCTTAACTTCCTCAGGAACTACCTGACATGCTCTCCAACCAACAGGATATTTAAGGAATATATGATGCATCCAATCATGACTCTGAGGCTTCATATTTTTGAATACTGATTTCAAGTTTGTCTTTTCAATTTATTCGCTCTCTCTCGAATAAATTGATTGCTTGGAGGTGAGGCAAGAAGATAGTAAAATAATTAAAATATTAATGATAAATGTGAAAAAAAATCTGATATAATAAATAATTCTGTTTCCACAATTCAAACAAAAAGCTTTGGTCAAAATAAGTGTTAAGTTTGTGCCTTAAGATTGCAAAGAAAAAAAAAAAAAAAAAAACTTTCTTATAACCTCAGAGAACTCAAATTTCCTGAAAAGCACCACAGTATACAGCTGTGTAAATGGGATTCCAAAATGTAGAAAATATCTATATAAATGTATAGTGCAATATGGAAAAGCCAGAATCTCTTGCATGCTAAATGAAAATATTGCCTCCAGTCCATCAGGACAATCTATTTTCAACAGCGGATCCACGTATTTATTAACTAATATACATACTCTCGTTTCAAGACATATTGTATTATAGCAGATGCAAGGAAGAAACTATCATATTAATTTTAATATCATATTATTATTATTATTATTATTATTATTGTAATAATACAATTACCCCCTACGCAAATCTGTCCGTGCTCGCGCATTACATTGATATGCTCGCGCATTACATTGATATGCTCTCGCATCACAATAATGTGCTCTCGACATTTGACAGTAAAATAACGCCAAAAAATAGATACAGCATAAAAATGGAGTTCAGAGGAAATACTGCTTGTCCAAAAGAAAATCTATGAAATACTCCTGCTATACTGTGTTTCATGTGAAAAGAGAGAGAGAAAGAGAGAAAAAAAGAAAAACGATGTCAATGTAGTGATAAGATGTGGGATTTTTTATCTATCATTAAATTTTGTTAGAAGGCTTTACAGCTGTTGCTCTTTACAAAAGTTGGATTGCTTTAGTTGAGACAGCCAAGTGAAAGCCCTGTACATGCAAGACACTTGTGGTTAGATAATTGTTAATAAGGCCTGTTTGTTTGGGGAAAAGACGTTATTGCTTCTGGAAAGCAATTCTTTAAAACTTAGAAGGGGAATTGGGGATTATGCATACAAGCAAACAATATTACAGAGAATCACACTTTTATCTGGCTTCTTGTCGTGACCCACAGCTAATCTATGAACAATTTCTTCTGGTAAAAATTTGAACGTGGTGTATCTCTAAAGTGATTTGAGAGAATGTAAAATGAAGCAACAAAATACCATTGTCATGACACACAAAATTAGCCATGTCTTCTCTAGACCAGTACAGAATTGCAGAGCTCAATCAAGGATATACATCTCTTTAGAACTATATATGTAGTAGTAAACATGAGCAGAGAAAATGCATTTGTGCATTATTCCAGTGTGTGAATTTGTGAATTGAGGATGTGTGGATTTGTTGTGTGTATTTTTAGATTTTGTACATGTGGGAGGTTTTGCTAACACAATAAAATAAATAAATCTTTTTGTTTAGATGTTATTAAACAGTAATGTTGGTTGTTTAAAATGTAAGTTCAGGTTAATACATGAAAATCAATTTAAAATCATTAGTGGATCTCTGAGACAATTTCAAACAAATGTTCAAACAATCGCTGTTTATGTTTCTGCCTTCACTAGTGGCTAACTGGTTAACACTGGATATTCAGAAAAGGCAGCTTGTTAAATTGGGTTGATGAAATTCCTGAGTTGAAGTGCATTCTGGCATAAATGAGTGCAGGAGGTGTCTTATGGTACGTGACAGTGTATATTCCTGCACTACTTTGTAACCTCTTCTAAACCATTATGCAGAAATAACCGCAAATTCAGACTGATGATGAAAATAAGGACAGAAAATAGATTTTATTTTAGTTTTTTATTCATCATTATTATTTGAGTCACCTGAATGATGTTCAAATGACATACTGCATTTGCTCCTGGTACTAATCCAGGACTTTCTCTCTTAATCCAGCTCATCAAAGCTGACACACACCTCTATCTTTTTCTAGAGAGCCAGCCTGGTTGTTTTAATTGGCTTGCTCAGTGCCGCCACATTTTTATTCAACCCACTAACTGAGAAAATTCTAAGTTATTATGAATTCATTTTTGAAAAAGACAATAATGAGTTAACATTTAGTAATTACCCTTTATTATATTATTATAATATTTAGTTTATTCAAGTGTCCTATTAGTATACTTCTTTTAAACTAAAAATAAGAAAGTATACTTTCAGTCTACTTTTGTGTACTTCTCAGAAATATACAATTACACTTAGACTGACAGAAAAGTCAAAGTACATTTGGCCTATAACTATACTCAGTCTTTTGATTGAGATATACTTAAAAGTATAATAAAGTATTTTAAGTATACTTGGCTTGAAGTTGTGTTTAGTAGCCTATTAACCCCCGGCATGAGGGTAAGTAATAAATGACAGAATTTTCATTTTTGGGTGAACTAACCCTTTAACTCTCCCCAATACATGGAAAGGAAGAAGCTGGAGAATGATCACTGGAGCAAATCACTGGAGAAAATTGTTGGAGTAATTGGGGAAATCACTATAGATCAGGTAAGTAGTCCACTTCATTAAAATGAGACCAGACTATGAGCTGAGACAAGGTGTGTGATTTTATGGGTGGCTTGATTAGGGTGCAGACGAGGTGCAGGTGTACGTAGTTAATATTCGGGTGATGGAGTGGGCTGTGATTGGCTGATGACAGAGCCTGACAGATTCGTGACAGTATAGTGACCAGGACAGAGACTTGGGCTTGTTCTTTAATAGACTGGTGAGTTGGCTGGTGATGGTGCTGCAATTCTGGATGAACTGTAAGTAAAAGCTGGCAAACCTCAAGAAGCATTGGAGTTCTTTAATGGTGGTTGGAGTGGGCCAGTTCCCCTCTACCTTCCCTTCATCCACCCGGATACCATGGCTGCTATTGTTGTACCCAAGGAACTGCACCAAGGATTGGTGGAATGATCATTTTTCAGCTTTGAGGAAGAGGTGGTATTCTCTCAGGCATTTCAGGACCTCTACAATGTTCTGGCGATGTTCGGCCATGCTCCGGCAGTAGACGAGGATGTCATCAATATAGAGGAGCACAAAACAATGGAGGAATTCATATGTCATCACAATGTACTCATGTGGCCTGTAGGTGTCACAAAAGCTGTCTTCCACTCGCCCCCCCTCACATATCCGGATGAGGTTGTAAGAGCTACGGAGGTCCAACTTGGTGAACACTGTGGCTCTGCGGAAATGTTCAAGTGCCACTGGGACGAGGGGAAAGGGGTAAGGAAACGTGACTGTCATTTTGTTGAGTGCACAATAATCAATACAAGGCTGCAAGCCTCCATCCTTCTTGGCCACAAAGAAGAAACTTGAAGCAGCAGGGGACACAGAGGGGTGGATGTAGCCTTGTTGTAAAGACTGTTCTATGTACTCCTCCATGGCCTTCTGTTCAGGAAGTGACGGGGGATGAATCTTCTCACCCGGAATATGATCGATGGCACAGTCCCATGGCCAGTGTGGAGTATCAAAGACTGATGAGAAACAGGTCAGGGAACTTGTGGGAAACAATCATTGAAACATTTTTTGCCGCACTTCAAGACTTCACCAGTCCTCCAGGACATGGTGGGATCATGCTGCAATAGCCATGGTGGAGTGCTCCAGAATTATCATCATCATTGGCGGTCACTCGAAGAGAGTATGACTGTCCTTTCTGTTGGGTCTACCTGTGGGTCTTCAGATGGTTGTAGAGGCCAATCTGCATACTTTAGAGCAGTGTGAGCAGGGGACTGTTGATCGTTGATGGTGGTTGAGCCTTTTTGTTTTTCTCCTCGCTTTGTCTCTGTGGCATGTCTTAAGTCTTGGACGTTATTATTGTTGTTATTATTATTATTATTATTTTGGTGTTACTGTGATGTATATGGTATTGTGCGTGTAGTACATGGTCTTCTCTTTCACTCTCTCTCCCTCTCTCTCTCTGGCAGCGCCACTTGATTGAGACCAGCTGCGGCGAATTAGGTGGAAGAGCGGGAGCGCTTAAATGCAGGAAACAAGGACGGTGGTGCTGAGCTGTGTTGTGCTCGTCGTGAGGCTCCACGTGTGTTCTGTCCTCTGTCTCCTGCACCAGACAACTTTTAAGAGTGTTATTGTGTGACCGATGCTGTTGTTGTCAGATTGCGTAAGAATTGCTTTCTCCTAATCGTGTGACGGAGATCCCTTACCAAACTGTACTCAGTGAGAATTCATTCATCTCGTTCTTTATTTCGTTCTACACATTGTGATTATGACATTTGTTTCTTTAACCCATTTTTCTTTATTTTTGAAGCTGTAGGTTGGGGGAGCATCACTTTTGATTTGTGCAATCTTGTTTTCTCCTGTTTTTGTTTAGTTGGGGAGCTAGGGCAGATTATTGTATTTTATTTGTAATTTTCTTTGTCAGGTAAGTTAGCATTTTCTAAACCCTTAGTTAGTTCCCTTTTTGTTTGTTGTTTTGGCCTGAACCCCCTTACGAAGAAATGCTTTTGTTAATATTTGGTTTACGAAGAGAATAAAGAAAAGATTTACAATTCAAAAACTTTGTGGTTATTGTGAGCTGGGACAGGAGAGGAGGAACTGTCGATAACTTTAAGTTTATTATTATGTCAGTTTTATCTTTGTCACTGATCTATCCAACCCCTAGACTGGGACGGATTGTGACACATGGCAGAGTTCTATTTCATGATGTGCTACACCGTCCTGCATTGATTTCTTCCAGGAGCTTCTGTCCAGTGCAATGTGCTCCCAGTTCCTCAATGTGATTTGAAATTTCTTCAGAATGGCCTTGATATTGTCCTTTTTAACGTTTCTTTTGCCTGACACTTGCTTGACCACCTGCCTTCAGCAGGGAGTACAGGATCTGTTTGGGGAGACTTGTATTGGACATGCAGATGACATGGCCTGTCCATCCAAGTTGGTACTGCATTATTGTAGTGGTGAAGATGGTCATGTTGGCTTCCTCTTCAGAGTCTAAAGTAAGGGCATAAGCGCTCACAGCTGTTGCTATCTGGTTGTTGGCAAGCAGATGGTCATGAGACGCTCACTAATCCCCACAGGAAGTTTATAGAGGTGACTGATAAGATTGTTCCTAATGGCAGTTCCAATACCATGGATCCTGGGCTCATCATCAGCTTTTCCTTTTCAGAAGAAAGTGTAGCCACCCTTCTCCTCTTTCAGTTGTCCTTCGTCTGCTAGTTAGGTTTCAGAAAGGGCGGCTAGGTCAATCCGGTATCTTCTCAGTTCTCTAGCAATGTTTGCGGTTCTCCTCTCCAGTCTGTCACTGGTTGCACTATCCATCATTGTGCGCACATTCCAGGCTCTAAAGTTTGTAGTTTTATGTATCTGACCGCAAATGGTGATCACTCTGGACACGATAATCCAGTCAGGAGGTTTAAGCAAGGCTATTTTTAGGGCACCTTTTCTAGCCCCTTCCCCTCATGGGGTGAGCAGAGTAAATCCTATAGAGGTCTCAATTGCTGGGCTCTTGTTCCAAGCCTTCATCCAAGCCTTGTCCCAGCCTTCATCTGCCTTCCCAGCCATTGTGATGCTCATGTAAGGCCAGCCATCATCCTCCCCCTGCTCCACTGTTGAGGTCTTTGTTGGATTGCTCTTCATCAGGGAGCTAGTCTAGTGTTGTCTATTTGCATTGGTTCAGTGCCTAATTGTGGAGTGCTGATGGATGACTGCATATGATTGACATCTCTGATGGATAACTGGATGAAGTGTTCAAGGCTGATGGAATCATCGTATGCAGTGAGATGTAGCCGCACTTTGGGTTCCAGTCCCTGCGGTTAGGTGGTGAGGAGCGAGTGCTCATTTCATCTGCTGACAGCCACAAGAGTCCTGAACATAATCATTAATAGACATTTTTCCTTTGCAGAGATGATAAAGTTGCTCACCAACAGAAGTATCTCCCACAGGCTTTCCAAAAACCTCATGAAAGTGATTGATGAAATTGTCTATGGACTGTGTCACTGTACCAGCCTGAGTCCAGATGGGTTCCACCCATTGGAGCACTGGCCCCGTCAGCAGGGAGATGATAAAAGTGGTTTTCACTCTGTCTGAGGCATAGAGATGTGGCAGCATTTCCAGGGCCACCGAACACTGGAGGAGAAATCCGTTGCAATCCTCCGCCAAGCCAGACTAGGCTGCTAGTTTGGCCATGGGACTGGTGACAACTGTCTGTGAAGGAGTGGTGGTGGTGGTGACGGAAGTGGCGGTAGAATCCATGATCTCTTGGAACGGGTCAGGTGAACTTAGGTTGCTGGTACTGTCTTGGTCCGGTCTTCTGTTATGGAATGTAGACTCAGACACAGATATGACAATCAGTGAAGATCTTTATTGACAACAGCTGAGCAGAACGGTGATAACAGGTAAGTAGGCAGTGCAATGATATGTTAGAGGATAACTTGGTAATGTTGATAATTCTTGTCCTATAGGTCCAGAAGATTGTGGATGGGATGACTAGTGGCAGATGAGATGCACACACCTTGTCTGGATGGGTATATATACAGGTCTGGTTACAGGTGCAGACAGGAGACACAAGGGAGAGGAAGACATTGGAGAATGATCAGTGGAGGGAATCACTGGAGAATATCGCTGGAGTAATTGCTGGGGAAATCGCTATAGATCAGATAAGTAATCCACTTCGTTAAAGCAATACCGGACAATATGCTGAGACGAGGTGTGTGCTTTTATGGCTGGCTTGATGAGGGTCCAGACGAGGTACAGGTGTGCATGGTTAATATTTGGGTGAGGGAATGCATTAAGATTGGCTGATGAGAGACCCTGGAAGATGAAATAGGCATATTACAACAACTCTAATCAGTTATCAGTAAGTTATTTTGGAAATGAAACAACTAAACTGAAAAAATACTAATTTAAAACAACATAATTAGTGTACTCATTTAAAGGTCAAACTCCCTTTTCCGAGTTGAGACACCTCTTGCCTTTTCAATCGCTTTCTCTCATTCTGCTTCTCTTTTTTATAACTGAGAAAATAGTCACCACAAATGGGTTGAGTTCACAATTTGGAGACAGATCGGTCTGGCGTTTCAGTCATTCATGTAATTTTGCTGGCTGTAATGAGTCATGCTTGTCTTACTCACCCACGGTCTCATTTCTGAACACTACAGTGACATGCTAGACTTCACTTATGACACTGGTGCCATGAAGATGAAAGAGGATGTGAAGTTCAGTAATAAGTAGATGGAACCACTATCGATTGAATTCTATCTGATTTTGTGCAGCACTTAGAAAAAAGCAATTTGATGCTGCTGAAAACTTGTCTCCTGAAAAAAAAAAAATGGGAGTTTGTGAAAGAAAGAATGAAATAAAACAAAACAAAACAAAACAAAACAAATAAAACTAAATTAGAAAGAATGAACTCCAACAATCACACCTTTGACACTTTTAAGATCAAATATTAACACTGACTCTTCAAAATCTTTCTCAATTGAATGATAAATTAATAATAAATAAATTAATCTCTTTTTTTATTCACGTTCATGTATGTGTCTTGTTCTGTAGTGTGGCTTTCCAACACGCAAAACTCATTTAATAAATGCAAATACTAGCATTTAATGAACAAGGAGAATACTCAGAAGAGTCATAGGAGAATAACAAAGCCATGCACACTATAACTAAAGATGATAACTGACAAGGAACTGAAATGTAGGGCTATATATACAGGGGATAGACAAAGGCAACTAATCTAGAGACAGGTGGTGCTAATGAGTAAATATGGAAACTAATAAGGTAAAATCAAGAACTAAGGGTACAATTGCATGACAATAATGTACTAAAAGTTCTTCCTTTGCATTTTTGAAAGGTTTCGTGTATAGACGACAATGTTGTCAAAATGATCCCCGTTCACACTAATCTGCGAAAACGACTAAAAACTCTGAATTATGCATGCCAGGCCAGTAGTTGGTGATGTCACTTTGTAAAGAAACACTACATGCCTATAGACTGAATGCATAATATGTATGCATGCACAAAAACATTTGTGTTTTTGTAGTCAATTTGTAGTCGGAGACAATAACAGTACTGTTTTCAAAAACCTGCACATTGAAACCTGTTTTCAAAATTTTGCGTTTCAAAATTTCAAAATGTAAATTAAAGGTGCCCTCGAATGAAAAATTGAATTTATCTTGGCATAGTTAAACAACAAGAGTTCAGTACATGGAAATGACATACAGTGAGTCTCAAACTCCATTGTTTCCTCCTTCTTATATAAATCTCATTTGTTTAAAATACCTCTGAAGAACAGGCGAATCTCAACATAACACCGACTGTTACGTAACAGTTGGGGTGTACGCCCCCAATATTTGCATATGCCAGCCCACGTTTCCAACATTATAAAAGGCATTAGACAAGGGCAGCCAGTATTAACGTCTGGATGTGCACAACCAAATCATCAGACTAGGTAAGCAAGCAAGAACAATAGCGAAACATGGCAGATGGAGCAATAATAACTGACATGATCCATGATAACATGATATTTTTAGTGATATTTGTAAACTGTCTTTCTAAATGTTTCGTTAGCATGTTGCTAATGTACTGTTAAATGTGGTTAAAGTTACCATCGGTTATTACTGTATTCACGGAGACGAGAGCCGTCGCTATTTTCATTTTTGATCCATTTTGAGGGTTATATTAGCTGTGTAAACTTTGTTAAGGCACTGTTCAAGGCAAGCGCGAGCTCTGTGGGCGGAGAGCACGGGATTTAAAGGGGCCGCAGCATAAAATCGGCGCGTTTATAATGATGCCCCAAAATAGGCAGTTAAAAAAATTAATAAAAAAAAATCTATGGGGTATTTTGAGCTGAAACTTCACAGACACATTCAGGGGACACCTTAGACTTATATTACATCTTTTAAAAACATAATCTAGGGCACCTTTAAAGTGGACATGTTTATTTCTCATATGAGATAAAGCACATGAATGAAACATATAAAACATATTATAACTAAACAATGTAGTATTAAATATGTATATGTTATTAAAGGAATGTAAATAAAAAGAAAACAATTGCATAAAGCTATTTATTTTTATACACCTTAAAGCTGCAGTCTGTAACTTTTTCAGTTAAAAATGATTCAAATCCATTTTTGAGCAAGTATATAACCAGCCAGTGTTCTATAGTGTTGCATATTACTAGAATGTTGGCTGTTTATTAGTAATTATTATGATAAGAATATTGATGCCTTATTCTGCATGACCTTATTCTACATTCTTAATCCTACCCAATACATAAACTTAACAACTAACTTACTAACTATTAATAAGCAGTAAATTAGGTGTTTATTTAGGGAAAAGTCATAGTTAATAGTGAATACATGTTCCCTATACTAAAGTGTTACTGATGTTGTTAACATTAACAGTTTGAAAACAAAGTATAACAACAATAATAATTTGCATGGTTTGACGTGAGCCCAGCTTAGCGATCATTAAATTTAATCATCACTGGCAGCATGATTTATCGTAATGCTTTTTTTTCTCAGTTGGTCAAAACAAAAGTAGCAGACATGTTACTTACTTGTTCAGATGATATTTTCCAATGAAAATTCTTAATTTGGCCATACTTCCAAGAAGTAGAATCTGTGATTTCAAAGTACAGTATCCACAGCAGTGTGGTCACTGACAGCAAACATTAGATTCATCCGTGCTGAAGAGCCGTGCCGATGAACAACCCATGTACAGTAAAGATAATTCTGCAAATAACTGCAATTGTAGGTTTCAAACAGAGATGGCGACAAATGTAAAACTTACGGTCTGCAGCTTTAAGAAATCTTCTCGGAGTTACATAAAGTAAATTTTGGGCAAAAATTATGGCAAAATTTAAGTTACGTCAGCTTGACATTTTTAGTGCAGTCAAGACAATTAATGGAGACTAGGGATTTTAATACTTTTTTCTTTAATGCCAGTTTTATTATGCGCTATTTAATTTTTTTTTTTTTTTTTAAATGAAAACTAACATTTTTCTACAAATTAAAGTTGTTTTAAAACCTCCTAATTAACCTTAAATAGTGTTTTGCAACCTATCCCACTACTGGGTGAGGTGTATCAGAATGTGGGTTGTGTAGAATATTGACGTAAAAAATGTACATTCAATTTTAATCAAATGTACTAAAATGTTAAAAAAATGATTTTTATATCAACCCCTTAGGCTAGTGATTAGGATAGTGATTTCATACTTGTACCTGTAAACTGGTTAAACTGATGGTGTCAAAACTCTGTGTTACAACTGAAGTCCATAACTGTTGCCATCATTTTTGACAAATGAAAAATTACACTTATTTTTAACAGTGTGGTCAGAGATGGGCTGTTTATTTGGTATACAGAAGATTCTGCAGTCTCATTAAACTGAAAAACTACCCTCACAACCTTTATACTCAATATATGCAAATCCTTATATTTGAGATCCAAGACTGAATATTATCCAAAGGGTATTCCAGCATATCTGTGGACAGACATGGAATCTTTAATGGGTTGTAGCTTTATAATACAAATTTGGTGTCTTTCTGAAACAACACTTGTGAATGTTGTGTTTGATCAATTTAACTGTTAACATTTTCACTTTCATTAACTGTAAACCAGACTTAGCACTAATCCATGTCATCTCACCATGTCACCATTAGCACAGGCATAGAGTAGAGCGCTCCGCTTCATTTCAGAATCTCCCAAAATCTCTTTAACAAGCAGGGCCCACAGGTCAAAAAATCAGCAAAAGATATATTCTGCTGAAATTCACGTGTAGGATGAATACACTACAGACTGGAACTCTCATATTTGCTTTTAATACACACAAAAAAGTTAATTTTTAATTTGACATAATATAAAAATCATTGCAATTCTATAGGAAAGCATGTTACTCTTTAGATACATTCATTAAAAAATCATAGATTCAAGAAATGAAAAGAAGTTTAATATATGGAAACAAAAATATTATTAGTATACAATAATGTTGAGAAATGTCAATACTTCATTTAATCAGTGATTGTTCCCTTCTTGTGTCTGGCAAACGAATGAAAGATTATCTGAAAACCAGTCTTCAGGACACAAAAAGAATGAGATTTATCATTAACTAACCTCACCTTATATTTTCTAATTCATGAGCTGGCTATCAAAAACTCAAGATGATGATGCACTGGGGAAATCTAATGCCTTCACAAAGCTTGTTAAATTTTTTAACCAAGAGCAAAAATATAAACACAATATTGACCAAAACATCAATAAAGTTCACAGTCGCAGTTTAAATAAAGATCCCATGAATCTGTAAATTATTTCTAAGATTCCTTCTATTATAAATAGGGGAAGATTATAAATTGATGAATAAGATATGATGAATTTTTATCAGATGTTTTTTTATCAGCATGCAAATCAATTGTACCTCACTGACTCTCCGAATCAATAATGCAAGTCCCCTCGCCCTTTTTATTCACAAAAACATTTGTATTCTAGTGTTATTACTTTTTATCTCCATGTTATTTTTTAAACAAAAGAAATTCAAGATAGATTTAGTGTTTTTTTTTTTTTTTTGCAAACATACTTTGCAGACATTCTTTACAACTTAAAATTACTTACTCTGCTCAGTTATACAGTAACTTAAATAAGCACAAGTCAACCTGGCATACTAAACAAGACCACAGGGAGATGCCAATGGACTGCATATAGCTACTATACAGATACATTCAGAATTATTAAACACACCAAAATACAAATGAAAAATGAAAACAATCTGAATGTATAGAAACTCTGCGATCTGATGGCGGGTCGATGTCCTCAGTGAACAGTTCTTCTGTCAGAACAAGCAAGACACAATAGACACGATTGACAACAAGCATAAACACGATTGCTTGTTCTGACAGAGTAACTGTTCACTTATGAAATAGTTCACAAACTCCTCCAAAACACGCTTCCTCAGCGAGCATCCATTATAAAACACTCACAGTTGTACATTAATTTTGACAACTATGTGAATATATTAAACAGTATCATGCAGAAATATGATGTTATAGCCATCAGTGAGCCAAGAGAGCACATACACTGTTTGTTTGTGCATCAATGATGGACTCGCGTGCATGCCTAATGTTCGACTCCTGTATGTCACTGTAATCTTCTTTACCTTCATTACCTCCATCAAAAAAGAATTAGCGACACTGGTTTTCTTTATCCAACTGAGAGATGTAGTTTGCGTGTCCTATGTTCATGAAGCGGTTTGGTGTTTTGAGCTGCCATTCAGTCTGTATTTCATACAGCACGTCTGTACCCGAAAACGTCTAGGTTACTATTGTAACCCCCATTCCCTGAAGGAGGGAGCAGAGACGTTACGTCGATACTGAAGTAATGGGGTCTCGCCTGGAGCCCAATCACCTCCAAGTGGTACAAAACAAGCCAATGGGAATTGGCCAGTGAGATTTACATGCCGGTCAACACCCCCGGCATCCGGGTATAAATAGGACCGGCATACTCACTTCCATTCATAGTTTGCTGAGGAGCTGAGACAAGGAACCCGGCCATTCAGCAGTGATTCAGGGCTATGGCAAGGGGACGTAACATCTCCATTTCCTCCTTCAGGGAACGGGGGTTACAATAGTAACCTAGACCTTCCCATTCAGTCAGTCACGTTCGACGTTACGTCGATACTGACGTAATGTCCCAATGAAAAACGCCATAGCAACTGAACCACGTTACGAGTGTTGAGGAAGCAGATGCTGGCAAGCCATGGCGTGCCCAATGCAAGTGCTACCCCAGATGTTGTAACCTTCCAGCATCCGGAGTAAGCCCGAGGAAGTCTTCCATTCCAGTGGGATGGAGCAGACAGGGCATTACTCAGGGGATGGTTGAAGCTGCTGTTCCTTACCCCTGGGGAAGAGTGCTTCAGGACTTGATTCCCACTTTTCTCAGCCATGACCAAAACGCAAGGAAAGCATTCCCAGTCCAATGGAGAGGAAAGCTACGGAGACCACACCCTGCCTGATGGGAGGTGGCGTGTGGAAGACACATATGGACTGACCTGTTGGGCAGTAACGCGTATGCACCTGTCAGAACTTAATTTCCCATAACCCACTGCCTGGACTCATTATCCCTTGATTGCACCAGTTGTTTTAAGTTTGTCATTAGTGTCTGTCTATTTATACTCAGTTGTTTCTGTCCTTGGTGGTGGTTTGTTATTTTGTGTTACATGCACTTTGTACTTCTGGCTTTCTGTTTTTGTGGACTGTTACTGTGGAGTTTGACCCTTGCCTGTTTCTGGAAATACGACTTTGGATTATCCCATTAAAGCTGCGCTTGGATCTTACCATCTTGTCTCTGTGCAATCCGTGACAGAACAAACCACCATTAACAGATACCTCAATGGGAGATGGAGGGGCTGCAAATTCTGGATTTTTGGGATTTTGTCAGATATCTCTCCTTTAGAAGCCAATGGGCAACACATGCTCAGCCAGAGCCCGCTCCAGCCCGTGAGTTCGCTCCCGAGTTCACAGAGGAGGTGGGCACGGAGTCACCGCCTCACTCTCATAAAAGGAGGAAGAGGAGAAGGAAGGCTTCAGTCATCCCTCAAGGCCTGGAGGCCTGCCCAGAGTCCGCTCCAGCCAGTGAGTCCGCTCCAGAGCCCGCTCCAGCCAGTGAGTCTGCTCCAGCCAGTGAGTCCACTCCAGAGCCGCTCCAGCCAGTGAAGCCCGCTCCAGAGCCCGCTCCAGCCAGTGAGCCCGCTCCAGCCAGTGAGTCCGCTCCAGCCAGTGAGTTCGCTCCCGAGTTCACAGAGGAGGTGGGCACGGAGTCACCGCTTCACTCTCGTAAAAGGAGGAAGAGGATGAGGAAGGCTTCAGTCGTCCCTCAAGGCCTGGAGGCCTGCCCAGAGTCCGCTCCAGCCAATGAGTCTGCTCCAGAGCCCGCTCCAGCCAGTGAGCCTGCTCCAGCCAGTGAGTCCGCTCCAGAGCCCGCTCCAGCCAGGGTGTCCGCTCCAGCCAGGGAGTCCGCTCCAGCGCCCACTCCAGCCAGGGAGCCTGCTCCAGCGCCCACTCCAGCCAGGGAGCCCGCTCCAGCCAGTGAGCCCGCTCCAGCCAGTGAGTCCGCTCCAGGCAGTGAGTCCGCTCCAGAGCACCCTGCTTTCCTGGTCAGTCCTGTCTTGGCCCAGAGGGCTGTGCTCACTTTTTATGTTTTGGCTGTCTTGCGTGTGTGGAGGATGAACTCCAACTATGGACTTTGGAGCAGTCTGCCAGCCCAAGGCCGCTGTCGTCCCAGAGCAGCCTGAGCAGCCCGCTGTCGTCCCAGAGCAGCCCGAGCAGCCCGCTGCCATCCCAGAGCAGCCCGAGCAGCCCGCTGTCGTCCCAGAGCAGCCCGAGCAGCCCGCTGCCGTCCCAGAGCAGCCCGAGCCCACTACCGTCTCAGAGCGGGCCGCCGCCATCTCAGAGCAGGCCGTTGCCATCCCAGAACAGTCCGCTGCTGTCCCAGAGCAGTCCGCTCTCCATGTCAGTTCGGTCAAGGCCTGGAGGACGGTCTTAGCCTTCTACTTCTTGGCGTTTTGCGTGCCTGGAAGATGCACTCTAGTTGTTATGACTCTGGACCAGTCTACCAGCCCGAGCCCGCTGCCATCCCAGAGCTGCCCGCTCTCCCTGATACGGCCACGGAGGCCGTCACCGAGATGCCCGCTCTCCCTGATATGGCCACGGAGTTCCCTTGCTCTGCCCTGCCGCCCAAGCCGTCTGCCCTGCCACCAGCGCTGCCCTGGCAATCAGCCAGGACCCCAAACCTGCTGGAATCCGCCTGGTCAGTACCTCCAGCACCACCCTGGAAGTCAGCCAGGACTCCAGACCTGCTGGAACCCGCCTGGTCAGTTTCTCCAGCACCGCCCTGGCACTCAGCCAGGACTCCAGATCTGCTGGAACCCGCCTGGTCAGTTCCTCCAGCACCGCCCTGGCACTCAGCCAGGACTCCAGACCTGCTGGAACCCGCCTGGTCAGTTCCTCCAGCACCACCATGGCACTCAGCCAGGACTCCATATCTGCAGGAACCCGCCTGGTCAGTTCCTCCAGCACTGCCCTGGCACTCAGCCAGGACTCCGACCCCACTAGAGTCTCCATGGGCTGTCCCTCCGGCTCCCCCCTGGGACTTTGGACCTGGACCACCGTCCCTCCCCCTGGTCCTTCTCCAGTCCACCTCCCTCCTGAGAGTTTTTGTTTTTGTCTCATGGAGCATCTGGTAGCCGCTCTGTAAGGAGGGGGTACTGTCATGATCACGAGTTGGAGTGCCCTAGTTTACCACTAGAGGGCACTCCAACATGGACTTTTGTCACCTGTCAGAACTTAATTTCCCATAACCCACTGCCCGGACTCATTATCCCTTGATTGCACCAGTTGTTTTGAGTTTGTCATTAGTGTCTGTCTATTTATACTCAGTTGTTTCTGTCCTTGGTGGTGTTTTGTTATTTTGTATTACATGCACTTTGTACTTCTGGCTTTCTGTTTTGTGGACTGTTACTGTGGAGTTTGACCCTTGCCTGTTTCTGGAAATACGACTTTGGATTATCCCATTAAAGCTGCGCTTGGATCTTACCACCTTGTCTCTGTGCAGTCCGTGACACCTATATGCAGCTAAAAACTATACAGACCTTCACAAAGAAATTAATTATATATCCCCCTACCCACCTAATAAATATATTGCAATATAAAAGGCTACAATGTGGTATTCAATATAAATGTTCCACATTTCCACAATCCATGGTAAATTACTACAGTTCATTTATGGTAAATGTTTGTGTAAGTGTGGTGATTTTGGGATTTAAAAGTCTTCTATCTTCATTCATGGCATGTTTCTCCTGTTTTCCTCATTGTTGGGAATGTTGAGGCTGTTTCATCCTATTTAAAACTAGTTTAATCATCGAGTGTTTTGTGGTTTGTAACCAAAAGGTGTGTGTCAAATTTAAACGTTTCTTACTGGATATCACAACGCTGTTTAATAATGGTGACCGGGAATAAACGCAACTCCTTTAAGCTTTTTTTCCGTTATCCACTGTGTAGTTCAAAGTAAACTAATGATACACCTGAAAACAGCGTTATTTGTACTGTATTTGTTATTACTGACCGTGAAACAACTTCAGATGATTCAGTGACAGAGCAGTCTGAACGAATCCAAATCGTTTCAGATTGTTATGTAAGCGTGTTTGGCCAATTCATGGAAAAGAATCGAGACAAAAGAATGATTAATTCATGAATGATTGGTATCGCTGGTTCAAAATGAGTTTTGGCGTGCATATGATACTCACTTTATGGCGTGCACATAATACGCTTGGTAGTCTTGGGTAGGATTATTGGTGTGGGTGCCCACGGGCTGGATGAAGATGATTAGCGGGCCGGACTTGGCCCGCAGGCCGCCAGTTGAATAGCCCTGTCATATGGGCATCTAGCCCAGTACAAGGGCTGACCACCCGGGCATGCACACGAGTACTGGACTCGGATGCAGGAGGAACTCCACAGGGTTCACCATCTGGGGAACTGAACTGAGGAGCAGAAAAGTGCTCGCATTCCCTCGTCAGAAAGCGAGAACCCGTGGCTATCCATGTGTAGACAGCACACGGGAGGACACCGGGTCCACTCGGAGATTATAAAACCTCAGAAATGTGTTTGGTGTCGCCCAGCCTGCAGCTCTGCAGATGTCCGCCATAATGCCGCCGTGTGCCAGTGCCCAGGAGGAAGCAACACCCTCACATTGGAGTGCTCACAATGGCTTGCCTTAGTACTCTTATGCCAATGCGATGGCATCCACTATCCAGTGGGCCAACCTCTGTTTGGAGACAGCCTTTCCTTTCTGCTGACCTCCAAAGCAGACAAAGAGCTGCTAAGAGCTTCTGAAGCTCTGCGTGAGGTACATGTAAACGTGCAGGGCGCGAACGGGACACAACAATGCTAGGGCTGGGTCTGCCTTCTCCAGGGGCAGCGCTTGTATGTTCACCACCTGGTCCTGGAAGGGAGTGGTTGGAAATTTGGGCACATATCCAAGCCGGGGCCTCAGGATAACGTGAGAGGAAGCCGGTCCGAATTCTAGGCACAATTCGCTGACCGAAAATGCTTGCAGGACCACCTGGGGGTGGAGTCTCCATTCCCCCGGGAGTGTAAGCTGTCGTGAGAACGCGTCGGCCGCACGATTGTGGTCGCCTGGGATATAAATGGAGCGTAGCGAGATGGCGGGTGAGTTGTGACATGCGACGGGAGTGTAGACCACCTTGATGGTTGATGTACGTTAAGGTCGATGTGTTGTCCGTCCGGATCAGTACATGCTTGCCATGCAGCAACGGCCGAAACCAGTGCAGGGCAAGGAGTACTGCTAGCAACTTGAAGCAATTGATATGCTACTGCAGACGGGGTCCTGTCCAGGAGCCTGATGCAGCATGCCCGTTGCATACACCATCCCAGTTGTGACAACAACATGCCTGGACACTTATTCTAGAGGCACTCCAGCCTGTAGAAAGACAAGTCTGACCACGGGCTGACCGTTTAAGGACAGCTCAGTGTGGTGGCCACACCGAGCATGCCCTGGTGCCATGCCATCTCTGGACTCGGCTGTGTAGCCAGTGCTGAAGCGGTCTCATATGCATCAATCCGAGCGGCTACGGATACCATCTGCCCCAGGAGCCTCTGAAATTGTTTCAGTGGAACCGCTGTCTCCCACCTGAACACATTCCGGCAGTTCAGCACTGACTGTGCATGCTCGTTGGTCCATCTCCATACTAAGAAAAGAGGTGCTCTGCTCAGAGAAGAGCTTGCTCTTTTCCCAGTTGACCCAAAACCCCAGATGGCTGAGGTGCCTGAGCACCAGGTCCCTGTGTCCCAATCTCCGCTTACAGGACAGATGCGTCCTTGTCTGCCATGAGGCTGACTGTCTGAATGGGCCAGCGGAACGGGCTGGGAAGCTCTAGCGAGGCTCCCAAGGCCCGTATGACGGACCCTTGGGAGCAGTGAGGGCGCTTGTGCCTAACCCGGGAAGCACAGCCTCCCGAAGTAGAGGCAATGAGTGTTAGACTGATCGACTCCATGCCATGCCGCATTGCTGCACTGATTCAGGCAAAATGAGCCCCAACTAAGTATTGAGTGCTGTACATGCTCATACTTTTCATGTTCATACTTTTCAGTTGGCCAAGGTTTCTAAAAATCCTTTCTTTGTATTGGTCTTAAGTAATATTCTAATTTTCTGAGATACTGAATTTGGGATTTTCCTTAGTTGTCAGTTATAATCATCACAATTAAAAGAAATAAACATTTGAATATATCAGTCTGTGTGTAATGAATGAATATAATATACAAGTTGCACTTTTTGAATGGAATTAGTGAAATAAATCAACTTTTTGATGATATTCTAATTATATGACCAGCACCTGTAGATAACATATCAAATGTTAAAAGTGAGACATTTTGAAACGTCATGCCAATTATGTAATTTTGGATTTCAATAAAAGAAAAGTAGAAAATAGAAAAGTTAAATGTACATATAAGGAACGGCTGGAGGACCAATTTGCAACTTCTTAGGTCAATTGGCAACATGATTAGGTATAAAAAGAGCCTCTCAGAGTGGCAGTGTCTCTCAGAAGTCAAGATGGGCAGAAGATCACCAATTCCCCCAATGCTGCGGCGAAAAATAGTGGAGCAATATCAGAAAGGAGTTTCTCGGAGAAAAATTGCGTTTGAAGTTTGATGTTATCATCATCTACAGTGTATAATATCATCCAAAGATTCAGAGAATCTGGAACAATCTCTGTGAGTAAGGGTCAAGGCCGGAAAACCATACTGGATGCCCGTGATCTTTGGGCCCTTAGACGGCACTGCATCACATACAGGAATGCTACTGTAATGGAAATCACAACATGGGCTCAGGAATACTTCCAGAAAACATTATCCATGATCACAATCCACCGTGCCATTCGCGTTGCCGGCTAAAACTCTATAGGTCAAAAAAGAAGCCATATCTAAACATGATCCAGAAGCGCAGGCATTTTCTCTGGGCCAAGGCTCATTTAAAATGGACTGTGGCAAAGTGAAAAACTGTTCTGTGGTCAGACGAATCAAAATTTGAAGTTCTTTTTGGAAAACTTGGACGCCATGTCATCCGGACTAAAGAGGACAAGGACAACCCAAGTTGTTATCAGCGCTCAGTTCAGAAGCCTGCATCTCTGATGGTATGGGGGTTGTATGAGTGCATGTGGCATGGGCAGCTTACACATCTGGAAAGGCACCATCAATGCTGAAAGGTATATCAAAGTTCTAGAACAACATATGCTCCCATCCAGACGTTGTCTCTTTCAGGGAAGACCTTGCATTTTCCAACATGACAATGCCAGCACACATACTGCATCAATTACAACATCATGGCTGCGTAGAAGAAGGATCCGGGTACTGAAATGGCCAGCCTGCAGTCCAGATCTTTCACCCATAGAAAACATTTGGCACATCATAAAGAGGATGTTGTAGTATGAAGACTTAAGACAGTTGACCAACTAGAAGCCTGTATTAGACAAGAATGGGACAACATTCCCATTCCTAAACTTGAGCAACTTGTCTCCTCAGTCCCCAGACGTTTGCAGACTGTTATAAAAAGAAGAGGGAATGCCACACAGTGGTAAACATGGCCTTGTCCCAACTTTTTTGAGATGTGTTGATGCGATGAAATTTAAAATCAACTTATTTTTCCCTTAAAATTATACATTTTCTCAGTTTAAACATTTGATATGTCATCTATGTTGTATTCTGAATAAAATATTGAAATGTGAAACTTCCACATCATTGCATTCTGTTTTTATTCACAATTCGTACAGTGTCCCAACTTTTTTGGAATCGGGTTTGTATAAGGTGTTGTTTATATTTACTGCTAAAGCTTATAATAGCACCAACTGATTCAATACAAACAACATTTCTGAGGAAAAATATTAACGATATATACTTACACTTATTCTAAGTTATTTCCACTATTGTATGTTGTTGTTTTTTTTGTTGTTTTTTTTTTACAGCACTTTAAGTTAAGCCATTATAAGAAAAGAAAAAGAGTGAAATATTTTTTTTCTATAGATCTATCATAATGCGTGCGGTAGAGGGTTAAAATTGCTGTTTTCTGAGTGTTCTCCTGATAGCAATTAAAATTGCTGTTTTTTGCTCAGAAATGTACTCTCAATAGAGGTGAATTAGAAAGAGTGATCGCTGTACAACCTCTCAGCTCCGAAGCAAAAGTATGAATGGAAGTGAGCATGCTGATCCTATTTATACCCGGATGCCGGGGGTGTGGCCCGGGCATGCAAATCTTACTGGCCAACTGAATAGGAACTACTGTTAGATACCTGAAAAACCTGAAAACCACTGTTTATTT
The DNA here is from genome assembly GCF_018812025.1 of Megalobrama amblycephala. Classification (NCBI taxonomy): domain Eukaryota; kingdom Metazoa; phylum Chordata; class Actinopteri; order Cypriniformes; family Xenocyprididae; genus Megalobrama; species Megalobrama amblycephala. The sequence continues at coordinate 12,444,106 of NC_063056.1, forward strand.
TATTTGTATCTTTGCTCTACTGTATTTATTTGTGCTGTTGCTTATAGTTTGATTTGTTCTTATTTTCTTTATTTTTATTTGACACTAAGTCCTTTTTTTCGCTGAACATAGCAATTACCTAACCGTACCGAAACCGTGACCTATGGTCCTAAACCTAATAGTGCTAAAAACCGAACCGTGAGTAATTTGAACCATTTGTAACGTCTGGATGGATCCGTTCAGAGTCAATAAACTTTGTAGTTTTCAGAGCGCTTTTAACCTGGTGAACTTTGTTTATAAATCACTAAATCGGCGCCGGACGGCTGTGACTTTCGGCAGGTTTGTGGGCCTGCGATGGTAAACAGAAAAGTCCAACTTCCTCACTTTGGTGACTTCAAAAGGAGCACCCCCCCCAAGAGACTGACCAGATCCACATTCCAACACCCCACACACACAGGGACACACAAAAACACACACACAGACACATATAGAAACACACAATCATACATTTTTGACTGTAAAATACAACTATGCTGAAATACATGTATTTCATGTATGTATTTCAGCATGTATTTTAGGGCCTATGCATGTTTCCTAGTGTTTAAATGAGTGTATTTGTGCTAGTGTGCATTTTAACGATATAATTTTGTCTGTAAACCATAACTCCTTTTCTATGCCTTTCTGACCTATCGAGTTTGATCTCGTTTTAAAGCTCCGGACTCGAGCTATTCATTGAGATATTTCACATAGCGGACAAATGCATTTTTCTATGTGTTTAATGATCCTGTGAAGAACACGCTCCATCTCGAAATCCGATCTGATGGGCATTAAGTATGCAAACTCAGCTAGGATTCCAAACAAAGGAACTTTGCCCGCCAAATAGTGCTGCGCATCTATTGGTCGCTACAATTCAGGAGGTGTGTTAGCTTGGGTTCCATAAAACAACGACACACACCTTCACCTCGCTCTCTTCGCGCTCTCTTCTTCTTCTCCTTTGTCTCCCGACTGACTCAAGAGCACCTCGTGCACGGACGCCTCAGGTGACCGCGCTTCCCAACCACGCGCGCAGTTCGGGAGGACCACTTCCTTAGACTCTCTCTCTCTTCGGCTAAGTTACTTAAGCTTAAACCTCTTTTGAAAACCCCGCCGGAGAAACCCTCTCTGAAAGGACCAACCCAGCCAGGCGCATTGAAACTGCTACACACGGACTTGAACCAATAAGCAAGTATTATCATTTATCTGAATTTGTCTAAACTGATTTCTGTGCTGGCTCTCTCTCAAAAAGGTTTAACAAAGAATTTGCCATCCTTTGATCATCTTTCTTTCCATGTCTTTTCTTCATTCTCACTCTTGTGTATATATATGTGTATACCTTCTGTATATATTTTAGACGTATAATCTCAGTCATAGTTGCATATATTAAACACTTTAATTCATGCTCGATTGTTCTGTTCGTTCTTTCAACTGAAGACCAAGTCACTTTAACGTTTTTCGATCGCTTTTTGCTTTGAGGCTATAATAGCAAGTTATTTTCATGGCCAGAAAATAACTCTGTTTATAATATTCTGTGAGGGACTTAGTTTGCTGGACAAACGAACAGTTTCTCTAGATAATTATTAAACCAGAACTAATCATATATGTAATTGATTATAATTCGTTGTAATTGATTCACAATATATGTTTAATTCCCCATTGGGTTGATATATGAATCATAATTTATTCATAACCTTATGAATTATTATATTCATATTTCATCCATAAATTGATTAATAACTGTACGAACCGCTACATTCGTTATATATTACACATTGCACCCCTAATGGCCATCCGTTCAAAGGGGCAATCTGCTCCAAGGGAGCACAATGTTAAGCCACTTGTCCACAGGACCAGGAGAGGCCTCAGGAGAGAACAGTGCCCTGTCAATTGTATGCTTTACCAAAGAACATAGCAATGTTCTTCACACTGAATAAGTCCGCAACCGAACCCCTAGGGAAGTGCTCTACCTACAATTGGGTGTTCTAGAAATAGTTGACATCAATCGTCTAACTATAACCCTACTCAGAGGGTTCTCATGGCGCTTTTGTACATACCCTTCCAAGTAGCTCTTATTGGTTGATGGTTACCCATTTCTACAGTTCTATCGTATGACAGAGAGCAGACCGATAGCTGCGACAGAGTCCACTTTTATACTCTGTTCCAATACCCCTCATGAACCAATAGAAAAACATGCTAACACACTATGTCTATATAGACTGGAAGGGCGACAAATAGAGGTCTGTGTGTAACTGTTTTTTCGTCCCACTCCCGCCCACTCCCGCAATGGTTATATTCCACACGCACCCGCTCCCGCATAAAATTCACTCTGTCTTCACCCGCTATCCGCATATAGTAATTTCCTTCCTGACCCGACGGGTCCCGCTAAAGATCGCTTCCAGAATCTCGCGTTTAAACTTCCCCTAAAGAAAGAGAGTGATTGGGGATAACAAATATAAAATGTTGCAGATACATGATTTGTATTTGTTACTTGTCTATGATGCTGTCAACACCCTAAAAAATGTCAGAGAAAAAATGTCACAAAGAATAATAGGCTAAATATCACAGAGAAAAATAGGCTAAATTAAATAGCCTACAACATGTCCCTCAAAACTATAGGCTAAGCCAAAGTTACATAAACGAAAACTGTTGGCTTACTAGCTATACTGCAAAATTAAATATTTTTATTAATATATTAATCTCGAGATTGCAGACCTCTAGCGACAAATGAAGGAGAGAGATGCTGCAGTGGAAAAGTTCATTCTTGATTGATTGATTGAAAAACAATTGCACACAACTTGCACACAATTAACACACAGATAAATTAAGAAACAATGAATACATGATTAAGAACCAGTGAGACATGATACAGTTTCATAATTAAAAAAATAATAATAAAAAATTGGACAAAAGAACTTCTCATTCGTCCCAAAAGAACTTCTCATTCGACCCCCCCACCCCCAAAAAAATACAGCATAAAAAAGAACATTAGCAAAAATCCCTTGATAAAAAACATCTAAAAGCTTTGTGGTGACGTTGAATGACCTAAGTTTCCTCAAAAAGAAAAGTCTAGACTGGGCCTTCTTCATTAGGACATTAGTATTCTCTTTCCAATTCAGTGTTTCATCCAAGTGGACGCCTAAGAATTTATATGACTGCACATTTTCGATCAACTGACCATTAATTGTGACTGGAAGGACCTTTTCTTTTTTCTTTCTAAAATCGATCACAAGTTCTTTAGTCTCCTCTACATTCAGTTTTAAAAAGTTAGACTCACACCAGCTGAAAAATGACTGAGCCTCCCTTCTGTAAGCAAAATCATCGCCCTGATTACTAAGGCACTATCATCAGAGAATTTTTGTACCCAACAGGATGGCTGACTATGCCTATAGTCAGCAGTATAAAGTGTGAATAAAAACTGAGCTAAGACTGTGCCCTGAGGTGCTCCAGTATTAGTTAAAATGGTATCAGAAGGTTATTACTAAGCAATTACAAACTGTGGTCGTGATAAGAGGTAATCTAAAATCCAGGAAATGGTTGTATTGTGCAATTTAAAATCAATTAATTTGTTGGCTAAAATATGTGGCTGTATAGTGTTAAAAGCACTCGAAAAATCAAAAAACATGATCCTGACAGAGCTGGCAGTAGTTTCAAGATGACTGTAAATGTTATGGACCATAAAAAGTAGAGCACCATCTACCCCCAACACCCTTCCTATATGCAAATTGAAAGAGGTCCTGAAAAACAGACACCTGCCTAGTCAGGTGATCCAGTACATCCCTCCCAAAACACTTCGTAATGTGTGAAGTTAAAGCAATAGGTCTCAGATTAGCAAGGTTGTTGGACACCTTAGCTTTTTTGGGAATAGGGATAAGGCAAGATGTTTTCCACATAACTAGGATCTTAGCAGAGGACAGAGACAAAGAAAACAATAAATGAAGGACGGAGCATAGCTGGTCAGCACACACTTTAAGGGTGCGTGGATAAACACCATTGGGACCTGCTGCCTTATTAGATTTAATACGCCTTAACTGCTGATGAACCTCTTCAATGTTAAGATTAATAGCTGGGCTACAATCCTCAAAGCTGCTCTGCCTAAGATTAGAAAGAACATTCTCATGTAGAGAAGAAAAATCAAATTCATCAAACCTGGCAGAAAAAAAAAGCATTGGCATCATTAGCCTGTATACCCAATTGACATAAACTGGGATTACTGGTCCAGTAATAGACTTCATACCATTCCATAGCCCTCTTGTGTAGGTACAGGACATATTTCCTTCAAACCTTTCCTTATATTTTTGTTTGCCCTGTCTGATAATGACTTTCAGCTCTCTTTGAGCATCTTTAATCCTTTCTTTATCACCACTATAAAAAGCAGCTTTCTTCTTATTAATAGCAGCTTTAACTTCTCTGGTAACCCATGGTTTGTTATTGGGAAAGATTTTGATTTGTTTACTAGGAATTAAAGACTCGACACAATAATTAATATAACAAGTCACTTTGTCAGAGATACTGTCCAGATCACTGTCTCCATCAAAGAACACATTCCAATCTGTGCATTCAAAGCACCCCCTTAAAGATTCACAGGCATCCTCTGACCAGATGCGCACAGTCTTTGACGTAGTCGACTGTTTCCGTATCACCGGTGAATAGCTTACACCGCTGTAAGTTATGCGTAATTCTCGAAATTGTCTCAGTGGCACATTTCCCATTACCCGATGGAGGAATATACGCCACCATAACAATGACATGGGAAAACTCCCTGGGTAGATAGTAAGGTCGATGAGCTCAATGTTCGGGTCACAAACCCTCTCTTTTACCGTAACATGTTGAGTATGACACCACCGGTCATTCACATACAGGCAGACACCTCCACCTTGCTTCTTACCCGTGCTTGCTTGCTCTCTGTCCACCCTTTGAAGTGTGAAACCTTCAATATCCACATGAGAATCAGGTATCCTGTCCGACAGCCACGTCTCAGAAAAACAGATTAAACTGGTCTGCCGGAACATGCGATCGAACTTCAAGCAGGCTGTCAACTCGTCCGCCTTGTTGACCAGGGAGCGGACATTCCCCATAATAACCGAGGGTAGAACAGGTTTATATCCCCGCCGACGATTTCTGACCCGGACACCACCTCTGCTGCCTCTCATCCTTCCTTCGGCCCTGGGTTTGATTTCTGACATATCGCCGTCAGGATCCAATAAACTTGGTGCAGAAACCCACAGCCGAAGAAGCTCATTCCGGCTGTACGTAATGACCGGCAAGCCCCGCTTATAAACACATTATCGCCGGCAAAAGGGGGCGGCGCCAACTTGTCCTTACTTTACTTTACTCCTTACTTTACTGTGCATTCATAAATGTGCAGCCCCCAATCTAGGATGGGGCTTAGACAGGGAAGTGACAGATAAAATATTATACCAAATAAATATGTGACTATAATCATAAATGAGTTGTCTAAGTTCCTCAAGCATTCTCTGGTATTTTCCATAAACGTGTGTATTTATAATCACAATGATTAGCATAAGTAGTTCACACATAGCGTGCAAACAAACGGCTGAAGACAAAGAAGCTGATGACGTCGTCTCTAGGTGCCCTTAAATACCCTGCTGGCACACCTGTGACATCACCTGACTGGCTCATGAGGAGTGTTCCCATAGCGTCAACTCCATGACGCAGTGTAGAGTTCCACTTCGAAAGAGAATGGTCTGGTTACCAATAAAATCTCTTTTTTGTGTGTGTGTTCTACAGAAGACAGTCATACAGGTTTGAAACAACATGAGGGTGAATAAGTGATCACAGAATTGTCATTTTTTTAATTTTTTATAATATGTTGTAAATAATTTGTAAATAAGTTCTCATGTTGCTACATCAATTCAGAAATATAGCTTAAATGTTTTCTTTTTCAACTGTATATTCGGCTATGTCTGAGGCTGTGACAAAAACCTTAGTGTCTTCGTGCTCTGTCAAGCAAGATTCCATCACTGGTCAGGAGTGTAGGGACACACTGCGTTCCTGCTTTTTTCTGCAGTGATTTAATTCCTATGGACATAGTAGAGAAAACGTTATGATGCAATCAGTTTTCTGCATCACAAGCAAAGACTATTCCTATTCTTGGCTACAGAGAACAGCCAGGCTCGGTCACAAGGATTCACTATTCAGTGACCCAAACGGAACATCATCCCCACCTCAACCAAAGCAAGTGATGCTGGAGAGAACAAAACTGAAAACTATTCTGAAAACTGAAAATGTAAATGGTAATGATTTATTTGGTCCCTCTAGAATAAAATTTTAATCAGAACTTTACAATTGATATTTAGCAGAATGAATGCTGGATTATTTATTGACACATGCATGGTTTTCACATATATTTGCCTATAATCTAATGTTCCCTGAACATAATATATCCTGTGTTTGTATAGGCAAAACAAGCACTTGACATTCCATCCCCCATGGGCAAACACGTAGCATCTGACATCATTACCTTTCTCTAGACGGCTACTGTCCTTATCAATGGTGACTCTAAATTAATAAAAGCATTAATCACCTCAAATAATGCTGCCTGTTCAATTGATCTGCGATAGACAGTGTCAGTGTAGCTCTTGGGTTATTTAACTAATTGCTTCCTGAAGCAGATTTCACCTGAGGTTCACAGTAATAAATGAGAATGCTGACATGGAATGGTTCTTCCTGTGATTAAGGAGAAAGTAAATATGGTTTCTGAAGAGTTTGCACTTTGATCTGGTTAAATGTTATGTTGCATTAACTGGGCATTTAAAGGAAAACTACACAGGAAAATATATTAAAATTACAATACAGTGCCCTCCATAAGTATTGGGACAAAATTGCCTAATGTGAGCATAAGTATTGGGACGGTTTAACGTAAAGTAAATGTAAATGTGTAAAAGCTAATATTTAACTGTAAATCCCTTGCAAGCAATCACAGGAGCAAGTCTGTGACCCATAGACTTCACCAGTTTCACACTTTGAAATGCTTTTCCAGGCCTTTAGTACAGCCATTTTCAAAGATTGCTTGTTTTGGGGAGTTTTTAGTCTCCACTTCAGCTGGTGAAATGCTTGTTCTATTGGATTTATATCTGGAGACTGACCTTGTGAAAATCTAAAACCCAAAATTTCTTGGCCGTTGGCAGTACTAGTGTTATTGTCGTGTTGCCATATGAAGCACATCCCAGTGAGTCTGGTGGCATTTTCTTGAACACTGGTATGAAGATTCTTTTGTACACTTCTGAATTCATTCTTCCGCTGCCATCATTAAATAAGTCATCAATAAAGATGAGTGAGCCTGTTCCAGAGGCAGACATGCATGGCCATTTTTGGTCATTTTCGACCTAAAATGACATTTTTCACTTGTTTTACCTGTAGCTCGAAATTAGCCTGTGCGCATTCCGACTCATTTTGCCAGCACGGATCACATATATTATATATTAAAATATCAAATAAATGTTATTTAAAAAAATATTTCATAAGTAACAAATTAAGTTATTTTAAGGGTCAGGTCAGGTATGGAAATAGCTCTTTAAGCATAGCAGCAACACAAACATGTTCACTTCCTGACCAATAACAAAAAGGAATTGTCTCTGATGCCTGATTAAACTCATGTGACATGTGTCAGCGCTGTATTACTGGAAATCATTGTCATTTTATTTGCTGCTTTCATATCTCTCCAGACACTTTGACATTTGTATTCCAGCATACACACGTTTCAGTCCAGCAAATTTGCGTTGACTGAAATGTACCTGACTTTTGATGACGTTCTTTTCCTTTTCCACCCAGGCGGATATGAGAGCACTTAAGGCCTCCAGGGACATTCTCACAAACTGCCATTTTGCCTTCGGTCTGTTGGGTCCTTGTCTCGTTGATCTGTTCTTATCTACTCGAGTGTTTTTCTCAGACTGCCAGCATTCAGCCTGCAGGATTCAAAAGTACATGATACTTAATTCCTCTCTGCAGTGTCAAAGAGATCACAGGAATGTGTTGTAAATGAGCTTTCCACTTGACAAAGATCAAATAAACCAACTTTATCATACCGAGATATGCATTATAGGTGTGGAGGTGTGCATTATATAAGGCAAGAAAGAACCGCTTTGCGTCGTGGCCACATTACCACCTCGGGTGTGCATTATTTTCAACAGCCCGTTGTCAATTATTCCTTACATATTTACTAGTTTTCTTTTGTGTTCCAAGAAAGAAAGTCATACAGGTTTGTGGAATGACACAAGGCTGAGTAAATGATGAGAGAATTTTCATTATTGAGTGAATTAACCGTTTAACATACATTTTTACCAGTAATTTCATTCACGAGAGTAAAGAATGAGCAATAATAATAGAGATGCTATAACACACCACTAATAACATTTCTGCACAAATAGTGAATCTAGTTGACCTCAGGGTCACCACAACCACCTACTACTCTCAGTGTTTTATATTCATTCTTCCACCTCCTTCAATAAACACGTGTTGCTTCACACATTTAACTTCCCTGATGGCATGTCTTTCTGACAAAATACATGTAGCTCCAATCAGCAGCAGCCGGAGACAAAGAGCTGCGATCTGTAAAAGCCTGTGACCTCACTTACGCTCCAAATCGTTGCTTATGTTTCAAATCATATTAGGAGGCTCTCATAAAGTCAAAGAACTCTTAATTGCCAACCTCCATGCGCTCTTGTCGCTAAAATGTTTGTCACGTAATTATTGCACTTGAAGCTGTTTATATGAGAGTGCCTTTTCTAATTATCGCTCAGATAAATGTTATTGTTAATAATAGTGTCAGAGCTCATGTTGCATCAGACTATTGGCTTTAGGACACAATTAACATCAGGGCAGAACGCACACGCGCCAGTATGAAAATCATCGTCCATTAAACAGAGCCACCTTTCTGTGGAAAAACACAGAATGTGAAGTAGATTGAGAAAGTGCACTGAATACACCGTACAGTAAATGCATTATGATTGAATACTACAAAAGGTGAAATACTGTATATGAAACACATGTGAAAATAAAATATAGTATATTTGTATCTAACCTCTGAGCACATCTCCTTTAGAATCTCTGACACAGTTTCCAGTGACGTTTCCAGTGACGTCGTCAATGATGTCATTTTTTTGTTCACTCATAAAGCAGAAATGCTGAGAAAAGCAACACATTCACAGCCAATCATATTTGATGTTAAATATACAAGTATGTGGTTGGGATTTTGGACCAATGAGATTACACTGTGGATGGAACCAATTCATCACGACAGAAATAGAATCAAGAAAATGTCCTCATGTTTGCTGGTAGTCACGATAACAGCTGAAGGATAAAAACTCACACCATTGATTGAGCCAGTGTTGCCATGTCAGTATAGATAGGATTCTTGAATAAACAAAATGTTCTGAGACACCATATGTTTTTGGGAAAATCAACCTACAAATGGCTCTGTGGTGCTATTCAAACATTGCTCTTTGACTAGCCCAACACAGCAACATTGACCCAACTAATAGCATGAGTTTAGGGTAGGAATATGTGTGACAAATGACAGATAGGGTAGTGTTAGAGAAACCTTTACTTGAGTATTTGGATTATTTTTTTTAACTAGAGTCTTGAACTGATTCAAAAATTTTAGTTTATTTGTGATCATTCACAATGCATCGCTCCTAATTATAAATGTATATTATAATTGCACATTAAATCCCAAAATTAATGTAGGATTAATGAAAAGGAAAAAAAATTAAATATGAAATAATTTGTATAACATTTAACATTGGATAAAGCCAGAATTTTTATTTATATATTTACTTATTTATTTTGTTGACATATTAGAGTAAAAGGTTTTGACAGTGAGGATTTTGGATATCTCTTTTTATCGCTCCATTAATGAGAAATTACTGCCAACAGCCAGAAAAAAAGGCTAAATAATTAAAGGCTATATAAATCAGACAAATGGTATATGAGGAAACTCGGTCCCACCTTATATTAGGTGGCCTTAAAGGTGATCTATTATGCCCCTTTTTACAAGATGTAATATAAGTCCCCAGAATTTGTCTGTTAAACTTCAGCTCAAAATACCCAATGGATTTTTTATTATATCATGTTTTAACTTCCTATTTTAGGGTGAGAGAAAAAATGCACTGATTTGGTATGTGTACCTTTAAATGCAAATTAGCTTGTGCTCCCCTGCCCCCAAGCTCACAATTCCAATACACTGAGCCATAAATAATACAGGAGAATCTCACACAACAAATATAACTCTCAAAATGGATAATTACAAACTGTTCGGGATGCAGCTTTTCAGATCACATAGGTATGGCATGTATTTTGTGGATGTTTGCTAACATTGGATTCTGAATGAGTTTGATATTGTGCTGCACGGCTAACGTGGCTAAAGCTACGTTGGAGACTGAGAGACTCAATAAGAATGGAGGTGAGTTTATGAATTATACAGACTGCAAGTGTTTTTGGGTTAAAAATGGAAATCAGGACATGGCTCTTGTCTCCGTGAATACAGTAAGAAACAATGGTAACTTTCACCACATTGAACAGTATATTAGCAACGTGCTAACAAAACACATTCAGAAAGACAAGCATCACGAAATATATATGAAATTGGATCATGAACAGTTGGTATCGATCCATCTTTGAGAATCAACTTCTGCGCAAATCTTGTGTTTTAGTGACCCTCGTGTGCAAAGGCAGTCTAGTGTAAAATGACTTGCACATACTGTTATATCAGTTTATCTGGACACATTCCCTTCATAAATAAAATTACACCACTGCATCCTTAGTGGCTCAAATGCCGGGAGTTTATGGAGACTCATATGTTTACTATTACAGCCGTTAACAGATCAGTGATAATGTTTACATAGCTGAGACATATCATGTTCTTGAGTGCTACTGTCCTGCAGAGTTTTGCTCCGACCCATCTTGCCTTCCTTCACGTAGCTTTAGTAATACTGAAGACATTCAAGTGTGTTTGATCAGGGTTGTAGCTAAACTGTGCAGGACAGCTGCATTCCAGGAAGAGTGTTACTGGTACACCGTTGTCGCTTGCGAAAACAAAATGGCCGCGGTGTGGATGGAAACAGATTCAGAGGGCGGTAATATTATAATAAGATCACCTTCCTACGTCACAACAGTAGTGAAATCTGAAAGGCTTGTTTTTTTCACATGCCTGCTTGCAGAGAAAGTAACAAAACAAAGTTACTGGGTTGTCCTTTTTCATGTTTTCTGATTTGGTAGATGCACTGGGGACCCGATTATAGCACTTATCACAGAAAAAGTCAGATTTTCATAATATGTCGCATTTAACTACTATGTTCTAACATCAGAAAAAAAGTACAGTGTACTTATTGTGTTCATATTGTATTATAAAACACTTTTGCTGCTACTGAGGTCGGATACGGGTAAGGTTATGGACAGGTTTGGTGGTATGGGTAGGTTTAAGGGTGGGTTAAGGTGTAAGGGATGGGTCAACAGTGTAAATGTTATAAATGTAATTACAGAAATTAAATACAGATGTAATTGAATGCAGGTAATTTTTAAAAAAATATATAAATGTAAAAACGTGTATGTACACAATAAGTGCATTGTATCAAATTATTAATTTAAATGTACGTACATAGTAGTTAAGGCCACCTAATATAAAGTGGGACCAGAAAATCCTCTGTAAAAGCCTTTGTAAAATAGATTTTGCTATTGAAGTGGAGATTTCTGGATCAGTGCATGAGAAAAAAAAAAACTAATTTTGAGAAAATTAGTTAAAGATATGTATTACAATTGAAAGTTGTGAAATTTAAGAAATGTATGTTCTTACAACTAGTCTAAAAGAAGATGTTATGGAAGCAGCGGTAACACTTTACTTGAAGGGGTGTGCATACGACTGACATGACACATGTCATGCAATATGAAGGAGGTTTTATGAATGTTTATGACAACTGTCATTAAGTGTCATTCACTCAATTATGTCATTTTTAATGCAAAGATGACATTGTTTGAGATGTCCGAGTTATGACAACTTGACATAAACCAATACATCATAACCTGTCAGTGTCTTTGTCATGACAACTTGACATCATTTAGCTTTATGGGTTAACATTACATTAAACTGTCATGTAGTTGGTTTTGACATGAGGCCATTATAATAGTGTCATAAATATGTATCTTGAGCTCAAGTACAGTGGTACAAATTGAACTTGTCATTAAAATGTCATTAAGTGACAATACTCTGACAAATATTTTTATAACAGCGTCATGACTATTTTTCATTTCATGTTTTTTTTGTTTTGTTTTTTTTGTTTTTTTAAAGTTTCCTCCAACAGAAGGTCAGATAATAGACAATTTCAAATTTCGTAAAAAAGATGACACTGTCATAAAATAATGGTAACACTTTATTTTAGGGTCTTTTAACTAGTTGCTTATTACTATTAGCATGCATATTACTAGAATATTGACTAATTATTAATAATTATTAAGCACATATGAATGCCTTATTCTGCATGATCTTATTCTACATTCTTAATCCTACCCAATACCTAAACCTAATAATTAACTATAATAAGCAGTAAATTAAGAGTTTATTGAGGGAAAAGTCATAGTTAATCGTTTATATATGTGTTCCCTATACTGAAATGTTACCAAAATAATGTAATGTAATGTTAACCCATAAAGCTAAGTAGTTTTTTAAGTTTGATAATTAATCTGCTATGTCATGTTTATGACAGGTTATGATGTTTTGCTAATGTCAAGTTGTCATGACAAAGACACTGACAGGTTATGATGTGTTGGTTTATGTCAAGTTGTCGTAACAAAGAAATCTCAAACAATGTCATCTTTGCATTAAAAATGACATAATTGAGTGAATGACATTTAATGACAGTTGTCATAAACATGCATAAAACCTCCTTCATATTCATGTCACGTGTCATGTCAAGATTATGGTGTCATGTCAGTCTTATGCACACCCCTTCAAGTAAAGTGTTACCGAAGCAAACTATCTCAAAAACCCAAAATTGATGTGACCATTAAAAAAAAAAAATGGTTTGCCTGTAACTTGCCTTAAATAATAGTGATCATAATGCTAACCAAATAAAGTAGGGAAAACATTAAGTGAGAAAGAAAATGCTGCATTAATTCTGTTTTCAACACATTAAACAGCCTTAATTTTTAACTTCATAATACATTTTTAAAAGTTCATATTCTAAGTTATGATATTTATCTTATATAGACACTAAATTGTTCATGAAGGGCCACCAATAAATTGGTCTTATGTATCACTTGCTCAGTGGCTTCTGCCCAAGTTTGAGCACAATTAAAGCAACATTACTGTAATCTATCAGACCTCTCTCTCTCTCTCCAATACTCCACTTGAGAGTGGGTGGTTGTCTTGCACTCCTATCTGTTTGTCCTTTCCCTTGGGGACACTTTGGCGTTTATGTCACTGGAGTCACTCCATCACTCTATAGCCCGACTCGGTGCATGGCAGCTTCTGTCAAGACTGCAGGGAGGCAATCTATACAGATGAGCAACTGAAGAGCGCTTTGTGCTTCATTAGACTTCACAATGTTATTTCCATCTTTCATTTAGTTCTTTCTCTCTCTAGAAACTAAGGTTAAATGCAAAGCAGATGAAAAACAAACACTGAAATACTTTGCACTCAAAAACACAAAGGTCTTGCCTGCATTGTGAGTGAGGTTTGTTTGGGAAGAGCATAATGTGCATTATGCATTGCGTAATTGGACTGACTTTGCCTTTACAGTGAGAATGAATGGACAAAAGTCAATATGAGTGCTAGTCACAATAGCCATGACTCACTAAAATGAATAAGCCACTCAGCGTGTCTTTTTTGCAAAGCTACAAAAGCTGGCAACATGGTGTGTGACCTCAGAATTAAGCCTCTCCAGGACTGTGCGTTCAAGGGGAAAAATGGTAACGCTTTAAAACAGATGTTTTATTAATATATGTAAAAATGTTAAATTAAATATAATAATTCAACATATAATGAAATCATGAAAAATAAATATTAAATTGTTACTGTGTATTCATTATTTACGCTTGCTGATTGGTTGTGTTAAATTAACCACCAATTTATCTATTTTTGCTGCATTCAGTTACTGTAGGCTACAACAGATTTAAATATGGATAAATGGTTATCGACAGGGTCGCTAAAAAGGACAAATGCAGATGTTTCTTCTTCTATATTGTAAGGATAAATCTTCAGCAATGCCTGACATCAAAAAGACTAAAAATAAAGCTAAACAAAGAAAATACAGTACTGACTACTTAGCGCTAGTCTTCACGTGTGAGCAGAGAACAAGCAGCTACCGTTCTGTATTGCGGAAATGAAGCTTTACATTATTTAGCTTATCCTTACATTTTTTTAGCTTTACCCATTATTTTGCCAGAATAAGCTTCACGTCAAGCCTGATCTCCGTTTGCAACTTTCTTCTCTTCAGCCCAACATACAGTGCTTAGCAAATGCTAAACAACACTAACCTTTGCATTGGGTGAATCACAAAGATTTTAGTTCATAAGGTCTAATTGTCTTATTGTTATGTGCCAGAGTCTCTTGAGGCTCGGTCAGGCCCGGTTCCACGGGGGTGCAGAGGGTGCTAAGTACTCTCAAATGAAAGCAAGAGCACCCTCAGTTGAAGCTGTAATAATAGGATATTGCCAAACGCTCCAGTGCGTATTTGTGTTTGCGTTCTGGAGAGTGTCAAATGTTTCTATTTAGAACGTGCATTTGCAGTGTTGAGCAATGTGTTAACTCCATCTCCATTTCTAAGTCCTTTTTAACCAACGCGACACAAATAGTTGGGTCCATTAAAATTCTTGCCGCGGAAATTTACATGTTTGTTTGTGTGGGCAGCGAGTTGGAAAAGGTTTGGAACCACTGCTTTCGAATAGTTCCATCAATAATGAATAACTACATAGGAACAAACAAGTAACACGATATTTATACTCTAGTAATTGCTGTTAGCTAACAGGAAGCTGATTAATTAGTAAGCAATAGAGCTCAGTTGAATGAGGTAGTTCACTATTCAGGTAGTTCATTATTAGTTGATGCAGTTCATTGAGTCTATGCTCTGCACTTCCATAACTATCTGGTTTGGCTCAGCAACAAAATCAGACATCAGAAGACTACAGAGGATGGTTCGGACTTCTGAGAAGATTATTGGCGATCCCCTGTCCATCCTCCAAAATCCAGAGTGAGGAAAAGGGCTCAGAAAATCTCTCTGGATCTCTCACATCCAAGTCACTTTCTCTTTGAACTGTTGGCGTCCGGAAGGTGCTACGGAGCACTGAGCACCAGAACAACCACAAAGAAAAGATTCTTTCCCCAGGCAATCCACCTCATGAACAGTTCAATGTTTTCCCCACTGTGCAATGATAAATATGTGCAATAACACTTATATTTATTTGACAATTACCTTCCTCTTTTATTCCATACCCTGTAAATTCCATTCTACTCTGCTGTATATAGCACACATGTACATACAAATGTGTCTATTTTTGTTTATTTATATATATATAATATACACATATGTGTATATAATTCATATATATTTATTTTTATTGATAATATATATATTTATATAATATATATATTTATTTATTTTTAATTTTACTATCTGTGTACTGTTGTTGTCTCTGTATACTGGAAGCTTCTTCTGTCACCAAAACAAATTCCTTGTGTATGCAAACATACTTGGCAATAAAGCTCTTTCTGATTTCTGATTTCTGATGTCTGATAACTACAATTTCTTTTAATTCCTCCCACAGTACTACTATAAGAACTACTATATACAGGTTCGCAAATAATGCATAATGTATAATTAATTCTAAAGTGAAGATCATAGTAACCTACTAGTAATGACACAAGTATTACCAAATCCTTCAGATAGAATTACCAATTATTTGGATCAGTATTCTAGTGAAAAGCATGCTAACTCTCTAGTAATGACTGAAGTCATTGTAATCTTCTGAGGTTTTTGTAAGATTTTGGATAGTACTGTAATTGCTTCTAATGGATTTGGTAACACTCGAGTCATTACTAGTGGGTTACCGTGATCTTCACTTTAGAATACTGATCCAAATAATTAATTAGTTTAGAAGGAAGTAGTAACACTTGAGTCATTACTAGTGGGTTACCATGATCTTCACTTTAAATAGTGATCCAGATAATTAGTAATTCGTTTAGAAGGAAGTCAAGTCAAGTCAAGTCACCTTTATTTATATAGCGCTTTTTACAATGCAGATTGTGTCAAAGCAGCTTTACATTGATAACTGGTACATAATTTTTGCTGCACAGCAGCTCTTCAAGAATAGTATCAATGCAAGCAGACCAAAGCACTGTTGAATAAATGTCAAGAAAACTGTTGAATATCAAATGTCAAGTCAAATGTCAAGTGTCCCCAACTAAGCAAGCCAAAGGCGACAGCGGCAAGGAACCCAAACTCCAACAGGTGACATCAGGTTGCAAACAAGTGGCAAATAGGTGTTAAAATGGAGAAAAAAAAAAACCTTGGAAGAAACCAGGCTTAGTCGGGGGGCCAGTTCTCCTCTGGCGAACAGTGCTTTGTTTCAAATCAGGTTGCTATCATAAGTCTGAATTATTTCAGTTCCATCCAGTTGAGGATCGTATTCATCACGCCGGTATGGAGGGTTTGTTGAGGAACTGTGCTACTGGCTGTCGTGTCGATGATGTCTTCACAATGGATAATCTAGTTGACTCGATCTCTGCTGATACTTCAGGGCTGCGTTGTGGTCGTGGCCAATTGAGGATCGTATTCATCACGCCGATATGGTCGGTTTGTTGAGGAACTGTGGCACTGGCTGTCGTGTTGATGATGTCTTCACAATGGATAATCTAGTCGACTCGATCTCTGCTGATACTTCAGGGCTGCGTTGTGGTCGTGAGGAAGTAGTAACACTTAAGTCATTACTAGTGGGTTACCATGAAATTCACTTTAGAATACTGATCCAAAGAATGAATAATTCCTTTAGAAGGATCCAAAACCTTATAAAAACCTCAAAATCTTAAAAAGACTTCAGTCATTACTAGAGAGTTATGTGTTTCGCTTTAGAACACTGATCCAAATAATTAGTAATTCCTTCTGAAGGATTTGGTAATAGGCCTACTTGAGTCATTACTAGGTTACCATAATCTTTACTTTAGAATTAATTGTACATTGTGCATTACTCTCATTAATTATAACCCTATAGTTGTTCTAAGTAGTTCTTTGGGAGGTATGAAAAAGTTGCTGATTAGCTAATAGAGAACTACCTCATTCAACTGAGCGCAACAAAATCAGACATCAGAGTTGGGTCCATTCAAATTCTTGCCGTCCATTAAAATTCTTGGGTCCATTAAAATTTAATAATTTGTTAATCAGAGTTTCTTGTTAGTTAATAGTAGTTACTTTAGGTAACACTTTATTTTACAGTGTCCTTGTTACAAATGTTACATGTAGTTACTGTAGTAATAACTATAAATTATGCATAATTACATGCAACTAACCCTAAACCAAAATCTATTCCTACACCAAACACTATATTAAGTACATGCAGCTAATTATTATTACTCAGTACTTAAAAGTATAATTACACTGTAACACGGATATCTTAAAATAAAGTATAACCAAATTTTAATGTTACATTACTCATTTGTTCCTGTGTAGTTTATTCATTAATGACGGAACAATATTCTAAAGTGTTACTTTTTTAAGTGCACATTTATGCTGTTCCAGCTTTTACTATGACAGTACATTGGCTCTTGTCTCTTACACATGTCTATAAAAGGTCACATTTCATGGATAGGAAATGTGCAAACAGCTGTTAAACGCGTTGATTCAGACAATTGATCTTACCTGCCAACTGGAAAGAGGGTATGTTGTTTGTCCGATAACTGCAAGACTAGCCATTGGGCATTTTAAAGAGAACTTCAGAACTGTTCAGATGGAAAATTACATGTTGAAAGAACAAACATTTATGTGAAAGGCTATCGATCATCGTTTCAGTGCAATAAAGTTTTGTTTCTTCTCATAATTAGTGATCAATATTCATCAGCTCCTATTTTGTGGATTGTGTCTAGATAATTTTTTTTTTTATCTAATAGCAAATGTTACAGTTTAATGTGTCTCATTTTCTTTTTTGGTGCATAGCAGAGAGTGAGAGATAGAGAGATAGAAAAGAGGGATAAAATGCCCTGGAGCAAGTCAGAAGGTGTTACTGTGTGAATTGTGGTCAACCTAACCTGCTAAATGTGTCCCTTCTGCCATGAAAAACTGTTCAGAAACACTCACAGAGAACCCATTTATTGTTGCTGAGAATGGGATTATAGCACAACAAATATTAGAGCCCCAAGCTAAAAGGTACGAAATGTATAATTTCCTTCAAAAGTAATAAATTTGGATTACATTTTTGCTGCTGGATTCAACTTAAACAGAATCTCAGTATTGCTCATGGGAGAGCCAAAGTATTTGCAAATGTTCTCTTAAATTAAAGTTAGATGTCATATATCCAAAAAGGAGCAGTTGTCCCTGTCTCTGGCTTTGCCTGCACTCGTGGCTTATTTTACTTATATTCCTCCTTTCAGATTTTAATACTTCAGCTGCTCTCAGTTTGTCTTTCACCTGCCTTTGCTGCTGCTCTGAAAAACAATAACTGTGACTTTGATGTGAATTATGGGGGAAAAAAAACTATCTATCTATCTATCTATCTATCTATCTATCTATCTATCTATCTATCTATCTATCTATCTATCTATCTATTTATATATATATATCTATCTAAACTGTATTGAAAAATGGTATAGGGGAGTCATCACAACACTTTAACCATCTCAAACAGAACAACAACATACCATATACCATTCAGATGTCCAAAGTTTATGTTTCCATGCAGATTTGTCAGCAAAGAGGACAAAAGTTGAACAGAAAGACAAGGGAAGAGAGTGCAAGATAGATGTCTTCATACACAAAGAATTGGAATTAAACAGAGGAATAAATGGGATTAATGTCAGAGGAAGTTGGAATTTGCCTTTAGGTTCTGTTTTTGATGTAGGTGTTATATCCTTTCTATCTTTTTTCATTCTACAATATGAATGAAAATGGAGAAAAAGGGATATGCACAACACTAACACAAGACAGATTGAAATTAAGCTTTTATTCATTTTCAAATGAATGTTTCATACACAGAAAGCATCAAATATGAATCTCAAAAATCTCTAAAACTCATTGGTTCTCTCATGCCATGTGCCAAATGGCATGACATTGCAAGAACCACTGATATTTTGTGTTCATGGGTGCGTCTCAATCAGCTCTTTCGTTCAGTAGTCGGGGCACTGATCAGGTTGTCAGCCATTTTAAGGGCTGTCTCAATCGCAGAATCCTTCCAGTGCACTGAAGTATTCGCTCCCTAAAAAGTCCCACAATGCACAGTGAAAACCAGGGAGCATCCATGTTCGCTATGTTCCATTAAGAGAAGTTCTGAAGCGTGAAACTTAAATCATGCGAGCTATCTCACTACACATATATAACGTGCCATAAATGTTTTGAAGAAAACAAACTGTTATTTAGTTATATTTCAGCATAAACATACATCGCTAGACAGGTACTGAACATAATCTATAGTAGCTAATATTTATAATTTATGGCTAAATGTTGCAGGTATATGTACCAATCAAAGTATTTATAATAACTTTAAATAATGTTAAAGAAATAAATAACAGTTCTGTTGTTGTTCATATACCAGTAGTGACATTGTACAATAAGGATATTGTCATATCACCATCGGTGGCCCAATGTGTAGTGAACCAGGGTCCTTACAGTCCTTACCAGTGCCTGAATTCATGTAATGATATACTTATTCACAACCTAGGTAGCTAGGGAGCTGATTGAGATGCACCCCACGTCGTCATATTTGATGTATACTCTTAATGAGTGTTTTTTGATATGATTTGAAATAATTTGTTTTAAGAGTGAATAAAGACTTTATTTTTATCTGTTCATCAAGTGATTGTATGGTTTCAGAAGAATATAGCAGTCGAGCATGTCATATTGATTAAATTCACACTACCTTTATGTTCTTTTTGTTCCTGAATGTTTTGGACTCCACTGACTTTAATATGGATAAAAACGAATGAAACATTTATTAAATTTTTGTTGTTGTTCTGCAGAGGCTGAAAAGCCATATGAGATTGGAATGACATGAGGGTAAATAATGACAGAATTACCATTTTTATCATGGAACAGATGATATTGACATAACAATATTATGAATGTTTAGGAATTTCTGCTTAAATTAATCTGAACATGCTGGATTTGTGAACAAGTTGTATAGGTATTAGAATTTCCGCAAAGTTCAGGGGGTTGTTAAAGAGACAGAACGCTCTCAAAGTGAGATCGATACAGTGTTTCTGCACTACTAGCATCATCTCTGGGCTGATAATAGCTGCAACTCTGCTTCCTGTTGCTTCAGCAGCTTCTACTGTCGTCATTTGCTTAACATTGTTAGAGTCATTTTTTTTCATTCCCAGAAACATTACAGAAGCCACAACAGTAATGCATTCTATTCACAGTAATTCTATTCTATTCATGAGTTGTTATGTGTCTAATGGGTGTTTGTGTGTTACTAAATCAGTACTGTTATAGAAGCAATTGCTTGCATTGTATTTTGTTAGTGTTTGAACTAATATATGGGGCACCAAGCGTAACCTGACAGATTTTGTGTAGTGAATGATCTCCGTGACACAAAATACAGCCCGAATTTTAGAAAGGTTGGGACATTTTTTAAATTTGAATAAAATGACTTTCAAATCACATGAGCCAATATTTTATTCATAATAGAACATAGATAACATAACAAATGTTTAAAAGGAGAAATTTTACAATTTTATGCACAAAATGAGCTCATTTCAAATTTAATGCCTGCTACAGGTCTCAAAATAGTTGGGATGGGGGCATGTTTACCTCTTCTTTTCAAAACAGTTTGAAGATGTCTGGGCATCAAGGTAATGAGTTTCTGGAGTTTTGGTGTTGGAGTTTGGTCACATTCTTGCCTGATATAGGTTTCCAGCTGCTGAAGAGTTCATGGTCGTCTTTGACATATTTTTTGTTTAATGATGCGCCAAATGTTCTCTATAGGTGAAAGATCTGGACTGCAGGCAGGCCAATTCAGCACCCTGACTCTGCCACAACGAAGCCATGCTGTTGTAATAGCTGCAGTATGTGGTTTTGCATTGTCCTGCTGAAATACACAAGGCCTTCCCTGAAATAGACGTCATCTGGAAAACTTTATATACCTTTCAGCATTCATAGTGCCTTCCAAAACATGCAAGCTGCCCATACCGTATGCACTTATGCACCCCTATACCATCAGAGATGCTGGCTTTTGAACTGAACGCTGATAACACACTGGAAGGACACGGTGTCCGTGATTTCCAACAAGAATGTCAAATTTGGACTCGTCTGACCATAGAACACTTTTTCACTTTGAAACAATCCATTTTAAATGAGCCTTGGCCCACGGGTCACATTATAGAGCTTTAGTTGGCATCTGCAGATGGCACGGCGGATTGTGTTTACCAACAGTGGTTTCTGGAGGTATTCCTGGGCCCATTTAGTAATGTCATTGACACAATCATGCCAATGAGTGATGCAGTGTCGTCTGAAGGCCCGAAGACCACAGGCATCCAATAAAGGTCTTTGGCCTTGTCCCTTACGCACAGAGATTACTCCAGTTTCTCTGAATCTTTTGATTATGTTATGCACTGTAGATGATGAGATTTACAAAGCCTTTGCAATTTGACATTGATGAACATTGTTTTCCACAATCTTTTTCCACACTCTATCACAAATTGGAGAGCCTATGCCCATCTTTACTTCTGAGAGACTCTCTAAGACATCCCTTTTATGCCTAATCATGTTACAAACCTGATATCAGTTATCTTAATTAGTTGCTAGATGTTCTCCCAGCTGAATCTTTCAAAATGTCTTGCTTTTTCCGTTGCCCCCGTGCCAACTATTTTGAGACCTGTAGCAGGCATCAAATTTGAAATGAGCTCATTTTGTGGATAAAAGAGTAAAATTTATCTGTTTAAACATTTGTTATATTTTCTATGTTCTATTGTGAATAAAATATTTGTGTGATTTGAAAGTCTTTAAGTTTTCATTTTATGTAATTTTTCATTTTATGTTATGTCAGTGCTGTTTTCCATTTTCTATACATAAAGGTGTATGTACTTTATTATTTTGTGGATGACACCATTCATTGACAAAATGCTCTCAGCATGTTACAACTGCATTTCATCTGCAAAATGCTCAGTTTTTTAATTAAATATCCATTTAATCCACGAAGGGGCCCTGGATCACAAAACAAGATGTTTACTTTGCATTACATTTAGTTATTCAGAATGTCACAAAATGTATTTTGTCCACAAAATGCTAATTCTCTGAATATGATATGCATTTTGTCCACAAAAGAGGTTATCTGGATCCTGAATTGTGTGGAAAAAAATAAATATTGAATTCACGGAAAAAAATATATTGTTGACAAAATTCATTTTCTGAATCGTGGAATCCTAATTTTTGTCAATGTGTAAGTAAGCTGTTTCCTGTAAATGTGTAAAAATTCATTTGCAACTATAGATAAAAAACAAGAAAAATTACAAAGTACAATGTGATGCTGATTTTTATGGTGAATGTGATTTTGGTCACCATGATTTTGCCAAGTAAGACAAATCAACTATTCAGATTTGAGGGACACGTTTAGGCTTACAGTTTATGTCAAGTTTAGGCTCACAGCCAGGTTTAGGTGCCAAGAACAATAACTAAATATAAATATTATAATAACTATATTAGCGCCAAATATATAACTAAATTAACAACAAACGATAACGTTCAGTTTATTATGTGTTGCAGTAATATCGTCTGCCACTTAAAATGCTTGAGCTCTTTAAGGCAAGATGGATTTTGATTGCCTTATTGTTCATAAAAAATCTGAAAGTGATTCCAAAAATATTGTTCCCCTGTGTAGTTATTGTTATAGTTGTAGTGGACTTCATTTCTTGTTTAGAACAGTTATTAAAATGCTATAGTTGGTGTAAACGGACCTTTAGAATTATATTTTGGTCTTCTTTTTTTTTTTTTAGCATTCTGTCTGATTCCAACAATCATCTGGTGTTATTGTTTGTACTATTGAATAATCAGTCATGTCCTCACTATCATCATTAGATCTGCTCTCTTCTGGTGTCCTTCCATGGCTATGAAGATCTAGTCTTCCTGATAGCCCTCATACTTTTCCCATTGACATCAACCTAGAAGCCTCTGAGGGATCCCTGTGGCAAGAGGGCGGGTGGAGACAATGAGGCCGCAGTTTCTCTGACTCACACACTCAAAGTAATTGCTACACTCGTACGCCAGCGTCCTCATATCCACTCCAAATGATGGACTCTGCCACTGGATTATTTAATGAATCATGTTGGCCTGTTTTCGTGGAGATTGTTTTGGAGTGTTGAACGCTGGTTGCTCTGTAGGACTGAAGCTCATTGCTATTCATTATGCAGTTGTTGTTCTGTTGAGATTCTGAAAGGAGATGCTTTACGGGCCTGCAACCTTGACCACAGGTTAACTAACGGCAAGAGGCAAATATCAGAAAGACAATAGCTCTTTTGCACTATGTGAAAGAAGTTTTTTTAGTGTGTGAATCATTTTATGATTAAAACTAAAGGTTTAGAACAAAGTTATATAAACAGTGTAATATAAAAACAGTATAATACAATAGACTATAATAGACAGTATAACACACTCTGTCACTTATCACACTATCACAGTTCAATAATTCAGATCCCTTAAAGGATTGTTAGGCTGCATAAATTAGGTCAGTCGAAACCAGGAACACTTCCCATTATGGAATGGCATCTATTCTAATATTAGACTGTCTGTCTCATTCTTATCCCGAGGTTACCATACCAGACCAGATGGAGGACCTGAACCTATAGAGACATCCACAACAGCCCTGAATGTCAGTGGAGACCATGACAACTAGACGAGCCCTAGATATTCACATCTGTGAAGACCTTGTTGACTAGACAGCCATCGGCACAGATCCTCAGAAGACCACAAGAACCAGACAAGTCCTCTGCACAGACCCAGCTTCAACTCCTCTCCCACCAAATGCTGGCATAATGTATCCCAATCTTCAAGCAGAAGGGACTGAAATATTCTGAATGATATAAATTCACATTCTGACTGATGATGCAGCCTGGAATTATAACTACACCATGTTGGTTCGTCTGGCCAGAGGAGAACTGGCCCCTGACAGTTTCTCCTAAGGTTTTTTATTCCATTTCTATCTCTGATGGAGTTTGGGTTTCTTGCCACTGTCGCCTCTGGCTTGCTTAATTAGAACTGAACTGATTATGACATCACTGATGACATCACTGCTTTCTCCAGAGATGCTTTATAGACAAATTGAACTCTCTCCATAATTAATGACCTTTTACACAGTTATTAAACCAAACTGAATCAACTCTGAACTGAATTAAACTGAATAATGGCTGTTTACTATTGTTTTGTTAGAGCTGCTTTACAGCAGAATCGAATTCTGTTTGCATCACTGAATCATTTATTTCCCATCTGTAAATCTGCGTTGAAACAATCTGTATTGAATAATGCTCTATAAAGATGACTTGACTTGACTTGATATATGGATAATAATAGTAGAACAGGCTTAAAATAACTATAATACCAGTTATCTTGTGCATTTGGTGTCATTTTAACTACACGGAATAGTCTAAGTTCTAAACTAGTCATCTAAACTGAATGGTAATCATTTCAGGAATGTTATAGATAGAAGACAATACAGCAGCCTCTAAAGCTGATCTTTTTAAATGGAAAGACAGTGTTTTAAAACTACAATAAAAGTACACAACAATTGACTTTCAATTACTAAGCCATATTGTACAGAAGATATTCTAGTCTGTTTCTTCCCAAAGCTAAATACAAATTGTTTAAATACAAATTTCTCCTATTTCTTCATTCCTACTGACAAATTAAAACATTAACTGTGAATGTTGGAAGTTACTCTGATGCTCAACATAATTTGGCAGACATCTTGCGTGCAGAATTTGTTCATTTCCAGAAAATGGCTTCAGTGCGCACATTATTGGATCAGAATATTCATTCAGTGTTGTTCCACCTGGAAGATATAAAACAACCATCTGTCTTTGAACCAAATCTTAAGAGAATTGTAAGGTATATTTTAGACATGATTCCAGTTTCCTTGGTATCAGTACTAAAATCAATTCACCCCTAAATTCAAAGAGAATAGCTTTTGTTATGATGTTATACAATTGTTTTAATAATCCCTCAAGAGAAGACCATTATAACTGATTGTTATAAATCATTGTTCATTTGCTTTGTTAAGTCTAGACTCTCAAACACAAGTGCCTGTTTATACACACACCATTTTGAGGAGTAGGTGGTCAAGTGTGCGCAATTTCAGAAAAAGACAAACCCATGATGATAACACACAGAAATGCACTTTAAAAAGAGACACGAAGCCTCATTGAGACTTGAAATGTAGCGTCCTTTCCATTTTATGACTCACAATTGCATGCATCATTCACTGACAATAAATATTTCTTAGAAAATTAGTATATGGAGTTTGTAGCTAATAAAACAATGCTAATATTTTTAAATCCTGAAAACAAAACTTTCACTCTGTAACCAAAATTTTAGTGAATCAGGATTCACGTCGACATTTTACTTATGCATAAATATATTTGAGGAACTAAATATATGCTATAGCAGTGTTCAAATTATTATGGGGCTGAGAGGTCATTTAATTTTCTTATTACAGCAGAAAATGATGTTGAACTCATATTAATGATTTAAACGAAATATTTGAGTCAACAATAGTAACCTGATACATAGCTTAGTTGAAATATAAAGTGAATATGAACTATTTGGAATGTGATGGCAGAGTCAGTTTTTTGTTTTTTATTACTCAGTTGAAATAGTGCTGTGAAACATCTGTCAGGCAGAAGTAATTCCTAAGCTTACAGAAGATATAAGCTTGAGGCTGAGCATGCGAGCCAGGCTACAGTGCATTTACCTGCATCCCCATGATGGAGTCAATCCTCTTGAAGACAGACCGAGTGGTTGCCTGAAGTCGTGTTGAATTGTGTGTTATTTTCTCATAGCCGGGTGTTCAGTGGGTGTTCTGAATTCAATGAGCAAAGGATCGCCAAGGTCGGCCAATTTTATCCATCCTGGTCTTTCTATTTTTTCTTTCTTCTCTTTATTGTTATATTCAGTTTCTGTTCTGTACATATGCTACAGATGTAGTATTGTCTTCCATACAATGAAAGAGGATGGGAAACAGCGTCTGTTCAGCACCAGAATGGAAAAATAAGCATCTTATAGTCATGGCATTATGGACAAATTACCTGAAATGCATTTATCATCTAAAATCATCATCAGAACTATGCAAAGCAAAAGAAAATACAAGCTAAACTATGTTAAATATAAATTCACTAATTAAAAGAATAAATATAATTTGTACCAACCACAAAAGTTGTGGATGCACTTTATTTTACAGTATGTGCAATTTCAATGAACTCACAGTGTACTTACCAATGGAAGTAGGCTACTGAGTAATATAAGGTTACTACATGGGTTAAAGTTAGGTTAAAGTGCCAAAAATGAAAATTACCCCATGCTTTACTCACCCCAAGCCATCCTAGGTGTATATGACTTTCTTCTTTCAGACGATTACAATCAGAGTTATATTAAATAATGCCCTGGCTCATCCAGGCTTTATAATGACAGTAAATAGAGGATGAGATTTTGAAGCCCAAAAAAGTGCAACCATCATCATAAAAGATAACCACACATCTCTGGGGGTTAATAAAGGCCTTCTGAAGCGAAGCAATGCGTTTGAGTAAGAAAAATATCCATATTTTAAACTTTAAAAACTAAAATAACTAGCTTCCAACAGATGGCCTTACGCATTGATTTTTGTCGAAAGAGTAACCTCTGACCTGACGCATGACGTATTGACGAACGCGGAAGCGCAGAGGATCAAAACAAAGCACCGGTCATGAATTAGAAGTCTAAAATGAGAATTTAAAAAAAGAAATGACAGAGGATTTCGATTTAAAAGGAGAAGAGCTTGAGTTTGTTGCCCAGCCCTATTTGTTTGAACAGCGAGTGGCTTCAAAGCTTAACGCTACTCCTACATCGTGTCAGGGGTTACTCTTTTGCCGCAAGATGACGAGCGTACCGTCTGCCGGAAGCCAGTTATTTAAGTTTTAAATATGGATATTTTTCTTACAAAAATACATCACTTTGCTTCAGAAGGCCTTTATTAACTCCCCAGAGCTGTGTGGTTATCTTTTATGATGGATGGTTGCACTTTTTTAGGCTTCAAAATCTCATCCTCTGTTCACTGCCATTATAAGGCTTGGACGAGCCAGGACATTATTTAATATAACTCAGATTGTATTTGTCTGAAAGAAGAAAGTCATATACACCTAGGATGGCTTGAGGGAGAGTAAATCATGGGGTAATTTTCATTTTTGGGTGAACTATCCCTTTAACGTGTAGGTTCAGAGTTAGTACCTAGTTATTACCCAGTTAGTGTTACTACTACAATAAGTAGACAAAGTTTGCGAAACAGAATAAAGTGCTAACAAAATAAATAAACAAAATAAAGTGCTAACAAAACTGTCTTGGTTAATTGTTGGTAGTAGAGGTTTAAGACAGTGGTTAAGCAAGTCAAGTACGTCTAATATCATCTTCTATCTTTTTTTTCAAGGACACACACACACTTGTATATGTGGTTTACTCCATAGGTGTAATGGTTTTTGTACTGTACAAACTGTATATTTTATCCCCCTACACTAACCCTACCCCTAATCGGTAGGATTCACAGATTCATTTGAATTCCTATGAGTTTCTTAAAGGTGCCCTAGAATTAAAAATTGAATTTACCTTGGCATAGTTAAATAACAAGAGTTCAGTACATGGAAATGACATACAGTGAGTTTCAAACACCATTGTTTCCTCCTTCTTATGTAAATCTCATTTGTTTAAAAGACCTCCGAAGAACAGGCGAATCTCAACATAACACTGACTGTTACGTAACAGTCGGGATCATTAATATGTACGCCCCCAATATTTGCATATGCCAGCACATGTTCAAGGCATTAGACAAGGGCAGCCAGTATTAACGTCTGGATCTGTGCACAGCTGAATCATCAGACTAGGTAAGCAAGCGAAGACAATAGCGAAAAATGGCAGATGGAGCAATAATAACTGACATGATCCATGATATCATGATATTTTTAGTGATATTTGTAAATTGTCTTTCTAAATGTTTCGTTGGCATGTTGCTAATGTACTGTTAAAGGAATTTTAAAGGAATTTTCTCTGTGAAATTGTTGGTAACACTTTAGATTAGGGAACACTATTCACTATTAACTAGTTGCTTATTAGCATGCATATTACAAGCATATTGGCTGATTATTAGTACTTATGAAGCACATATTAATGCCTTATTCTGCATGACCATATTCTACATCCCTTAACCCTACCCTGGTTATTTCTAAGGCTTTTAAAAATGATATCACACAATTTCTACTAGGACGTTTTTTAAGCAATATTATGAATACTTGTAATACTGTAAACCTCATTGCTTATATTTTGTAGAAGCAATAGGGACAAGTACATGTAGCCATGCAGCTTTTCTTCAGTCCATCGTCAAACATCTCAGACAATGATAAAGTCTGTCATATGTTCTATTCAGGGAGAGATGGTTTATTCTAGTATATTATTCATATAAATCATTGTAAATTATTTTTTTAAAAAGGGCATATTCTTTGCATTATCAAAGCTTTACATTGGAATAATGCATGGTGTCTACTACAGTGGACAAATGTGTAATTCCCTCAAAATACATAATTTTAGACAGGAAAAGAAAAGAAGTGAATGATTTTGTTCTTGTTTTTAATATAAATGAATGTTTTCCTTTCTGATTTAATCAAATATGCTTTAATTAAAATGTGATAATATACTGTAATGCACTGTATGTCAAATAATTGATTAATTCTGATTTATTAATTTAACTACTATTATATTAATGTTATAAATATTATCATATAAGGCTTTTTTTTTATACTTTTGAGTGATAAACAATTTTTGTACTGTGATGGGTCACACATGTCCTATTTAAAATCTGGGTACTGAAGTAAAAATAGCTGAGAGCCACTGGAATAAGTGTCAAACTGTGCAGTAAAGACATCAGTTTCCATAACATCAAAATGTGCATCCTATGGCCCATGGCCAAAGAGGGATGGACTCTTATGGGTATAGGGAGGAGGAAACTGCATATGTTTAATTAGTATGGTCTGACCTCTGGAGATCCCCCGGTCCCCTTGAGTGACAATGTCACAATCAGTATCCTGTGAGAATACCTTGCTGCTCTCGGTTCTGCGTCAAGCTTGCGCAAATACACAATCTCATTCATACACACAGACAGTGGAATTGCGCCTGTCGCTACGTGGGTCAAACAGAGCCAGCCCACTCAGAGCGCTATTTAAGGGCCTCTCTTGCACAGTGCAGCGAAGTTTCAGACACACACTTGTTCTGCAGTCAGCGTGTGTTCACCATCTCTCTCTCTCCTCCTCTCTGCCAGAGTTTCACCTGAAGGTATGATCTCAATTTTGTTCTTAGTTTTGAATGTGGAGTGCTGCATGCTTAAACCGGCTGTTGTGTTTAAAACATGTTGTGTCAAATCTTTTTTTTTTTTTTTGTAACAGGTGTAAAATATATTGTAAAATATTTAAAATGTGTGCTCATGATGCATGTCCTAATATTTTGATATTTAATTTGTAGATTTTAATGAAAACAAAGAAGATTGTGATTGAGAAGTGATTGAATGAGATTCACTGGTGATGCAGTTTCTAGTTTGCTGTAATTATTGAGAAATTTAATCCATTTTCAATTCCTATTGCTGTTACTGATGCTTCTTGGCTCGAATCCAGTTAGGGATATTTTTTCCTCTCCAAAAAAAAAAAAAAAAAAGAAAGAAAAAGAAAAAAAAAAAGCACATTTTGGAACCCAGAAACAAATAAGACAGACCTCTTGGTGAAATGGGTTTTACTTGAACCTTGTGTACTAAACAAAAAAACATTAAGAGTTTAGATCTACCCAGATCATAAATTTTATTTAGTACATCTACCAGGTGTTTAATACAAATGCATTTACACTCTTTGTTCATAACCGTGCAGGATTTAGTATCTTTGAGTTGAGGCAGGAAGGACCATTTTATTTTAGCAATCATTATTATTTAGTTTGGTGGTGAATTTTAATGTTTGATTTTTGAGGTAAAGTCATTTAGAAAGCATCTAGTCTTACCATAAAAATGTATGTAATAGGATTAAAAAGCAATATCAAAGCTCTAACATGTGCGTGTATGTTTCAGCTATGAACACTGGAATCTGTGTATGCGTGCTGCTGGCTGCCCTCTCCACCAGCAGTTGCATTTCTCTCCATACACAATCAGAAGATGGGGTTCAGTCTGATCTCGGTACCTTAGTGGAACACAAACGCCACACCCGTGCAGCGCCCTCCAGTGGACAACTGAGCCTGCTGTCTAAACAAGAGGATGAGGAAGAACCCCGCAGCAGCTTGACTGAACTACTGGCCAGAATCATCTCCACCAAAGGTGGAATTCTTCTTTCAGATTATTTATTTACTTATCAACCATTCATCCTGCATATAATGTTATACTCTATAAACAATGATAATGCATTTAAAAGAGCACTCACAGGCATTAATTTTGGTCAATTATAGCAACATTATATAACAACATTTGTCCTTGTCCTTCCATGCAGGTACATACCGCAGAAGTTCCTCTCCGAATAGCAGGTCCATGGGTTCCACTCACAGAATAAAGGACAGAGATTACCTGGGATGGATGGATTTTGGCCGACGGAGCGCAGAAGAGTATGAATACTCCTCATAAGACCCATTCAACCAATCAACCACTTACATGAATCAACCTGATTAGCCAATCATCTGTACAGAGTCACCCATTTCAATGTCAATCAATCACAGTCTGAGCTCGGTCTGATGTAAATTTGTTTGTACTATGGAGATGATGCAATATATGAATACATGTGTCCATCTATATACGTTTATTTTGCAGAAAAAAATGAGTGAGAATGTAGTCTCTACTGCTTTTATTCTCGTAACTCATGTATATATGATTTTGTCCTATGACATATCACAGATGTCTATGAATAAATCATTGCCTTAACTCACTCATCCGAACTCTCATGGCTCTTGTAACTGTGTAATTGTGTTGTGTATACTGTGAACATACTTAAAAGGGGGAAAAAAAGAAAAAAAAAAAAATCTTGAGGCAGAGAAATATCAAATTTAAATCAGTATAATGTGCTTTTTTTAACATTAAACAACAGCAACAAAAAAAAAAACACAAAAAAAACCAAAAACAAAAAAAACAGAAAACCAGAAAAACAATAAGAAAACTAAATAAGTAGCTGAGGCCATTTGTCCATTGTAATGTTTCTTGATCCAGTAATGAAAGTCATATTAGCTTTTCTTAGCATGTATCTTTGATTCTCCGTCTTAGCTGAATCCACCACAGCTCAGTAAAGCCATTTGTCTGCTGTTGAGGGACCGGATTACTGTTAATGATCTTATTATGAAAGCTTTCTCTTATTCCCCCCCCAAAGCTGAACGGCTAGCATTACAGCACTAGTGAGTAGCCTTCAAAACCAATTCTCTCCCCATTGCTCGAGGGACAGATTAGAGTTCAGGCAATAATACCCGGTTCTGCTGTAGAAGAGAACAGGGTGAGAAACAGAGAGAGATACACATGCAGACAGTTAGATGGGGAGACGACATCCCATGGTTTATTGCGCAAAACACTTGAGTTAGCACATAATGGATGAATCGTAGGCTGATGATTGCGAGCAAATGAAGGGCTACACCAAACAAAAAGAGCCATTATGCCACAGGTGTGCCTTAGTGAAAGAGATTTCATTCTGTTAGACAATATAAAGTGAACCAATAAATGCTTGCTTACACACACAGTGCCAAACATGAAAAGGTTTGCAACCAGGGCAATTAAATGTGTTCTGGCAATGTAGATACATTGTCTGTGCCAACTAGCCAATTCTCTTATTTTCCCCATCCCTCATACATAGACGCATGCATCTTTGAAGTGTTTTTCACTGACTCAACTAGTATCGGCTGACAAAAGAGTTTATAACTAAAGAGTTTGGGTATCCCTTATTGAACACAGGTAAGGTAACCTTAAAATACTCTTGGTGAATAAAACAAGTCATACAGAGCAGTATATGTTTAGTAGCTAGATTGGCACTAAAATGGCACTTACTTTATTTACTATGTCTTGTCATCATCTTCAAATTTCCTGTATTATATAACAGTATATTAGATATAACTAAGGAAAGGCTTGATGTAATTAAATTACAATTCACTTACTCTTTTGACCCAATGACTTAATTTATTTTAATGAATTATGATGACTGAATGCTGTCATGTCTGTTTTGGTTTTGTTTCACGTCCATGTTTTCATGTCTTTTATTTTGAAGTTTTCCAATTTTCAGGTTTGTCATGTGAATTCCCTGACCCCATCATGTGATCCTGTCATGTGCTTACCCTTTGCATGTGTCTTGTTTTCACTGGTTCTTTATTCTTTGTGTCACTTTCTGATTGGTTCATTGTTTCTTTAGGTTTAGATGTTTCTTGTTGCTCATTTGTCATTTGTCTTCATGTTTCATTGTTCCTTTGTCTAGCTTTGTTCCCTGTACCGCTGTTGTTGAGTTTACGTTTAGTTCATGTTTCTTGTCAAGTTAAGTCAAGTCGGATGACAGACTCTGCAATTCCACAGTACCCACCACTCCAGAGCCTCTTCACATCATGGCCACCACGCCAGAGTCTTCAGCCATCATGGCCCCCACACCAGAGCCTCGTCACGTCATGGCCGTCACACAAGAGCCCCCTCAGATCATGATCACTGCTCAAGTTTCCCCTGATGAGTTTTCTTTGGGGGGGCTATAGCACCTCCAATGGACTAATAAAACATGATTTTGGTGGTTCCTAGTCCAGGGATCCCAAATCCAGTGATCCTGGAGGTCCTCCCACTATCAATGGTGGGAGGAGCTTTTCTTATATTCAACTGTCTATATCAGTGGCATCCAATCCTGCACCTGGATGGCCACTGTCCTGCAATGTTTAGCTCCAACCCCAATTACACACTCCTGAACCAGCTAATCAAGGTCTTACTATACTAGAAACGTCCAGGCAGGTGTTTTGAGGCAAGTTGGAGATAAACTTTACAAGACAATGGCCCTCAAGGACCGAGTTTGGACACCCCGGTCTATAATGTTATATTTTTATTAACCTAATAAATTAATCATATAAGACTATATTGCCAGGGCACTACAAATGAACTGGTTATATGCCTTTATTTTGTTATTCAAATTGGTATTAAAACATGGTATTAGCCCAAAGTATTTCTTATCCTGTAAAGCAGGCAACTGCAGACATCAACAAAATGGTTAAACTCTAAACAAGAGTGTAAAATAGACTCCCTTTCCCCTCTCTCTCTCTCTCTCTCTCTCTCTCTCTCTCTCACACGCACGCATGAACACACAAAACATTTTGTAAGTCCAGATGTATTTATCTTAAATTATTTTTATATTTTTATTAACCTAAATATTAAACTAATTCTATAAAAACTGTTTTAAGTGCACTATAAATGAAATGGTATAAATGAACTCAGTTGTGTTTACGGCTCCAATACCTCAAGAGAGGTGGGGTTCCTGTGTCTCTACCTTGATATAGTTCTCGTCCTGGTGGACACCAGGTGAGGGCTACTTCAGGCAGTCGCATGGATGACCTGAGGATCACGGAGAGGAACCAACCATCGGTTCCTCCCACCTCTTGCACTCCGCAGCCAGTGGAGCTGCTGGTGGAGCATGGTGGACCATCTTCACGATGTGTACCAGTTGTTTCCTTTGGTGCTCCCCCGATGACCAGATGTCAATTGCTGCATCGGAGAGTGAGCCAGATCTCTGAGGTGAGCAGTTTCCTCTATCTCTGGGTCCAAAGAGGGCATGGAGAGCAGTGGGTGGCGAAGAGCCTCACTACTCTCATCTTCCCCTTCTGTTGGCAGTTGGCAGGATTGGGTGGTTCAAGAACATGAATAAGTTTACTCACGCACCCTCTGCCCAACCATGGAACCAGGTAGTTGTTGCACTGCACACTCAAACCCTGCTGCGGGCCACCTCGAAGAGAGATCCCCCTGAGCTGGGTTCCTGTGTTCCACCTCGCTTGTCTGTGGTTCCCTTGATTCCACTTGCACAGTCTCTGAGAGCATGGCTAGCGCTCCCCAGTCCATCTCGCTGGCTCCTTCGGACCATCAGACTCGGCTATGCGATTCAGTTCGAGTTTTGAACCGAGTTCTGAGATGGGCGTGGCAGCACGGCACTCCCCGGATGAAAATCACACCGGCCTGTCATCAAACTTTCAGCCCGTGGTCAGACTCTTCATTGTTTCGGGCAGGAGTGCCCCTAGAACAGGTGTCCAGGCATGCTGTGGTGCACACAGATACCTCTGACACCGGCTGGGGTGCCACGTACAACAGGCAGTTTCAGGGGTTTGGACAGGACCCCATCTGAATTGGCACATCAATTGCCTTGAGTTGATGTCAGTACATCTTGCACCTAAAAAAAACTCCTAAAAGATTGTCCCATTCGAGCCCAGTCAATCTAAAGATTCTTTCCATGAAGACTTTGCTTCTGGTTGCATTGGCCTCCATCAAGAGGGTAGGGGACCTGCAGCCATTTTCGGTCAACGAATCGTGCCTAGAGTTTGGGCTGGCTGACTCCAGTATCACACTGAGACCCTGGCTCGGCTATATGCCCAAGGTTCCTACCACTCCCTTCAGGGACCAGGTGGTGAACCTGCAAGTGCTGCCCCCGGAGGAGGCAGACCAAGCCCTAGCTTTGCTCAGTCTGGGTAGTGGCACTGAGAGGCTCTGGCTTTGTGTCAGCTTGCTGTGCCTAATGTGCTTATATTGCTCCAGAGGGCAAACCCTGTTCAGTTCCTCCATCACCCTAGGCAGCCAGACGTGGCAGAGCGTCCGGCGCTAGGCCTCTCATCCGCTGAATCCTTGAGAACCGGTGTTAGGCTGGGTGCCCATATGTTGTGACCCTGCAGGGATCCCATATGTGTATTTCCACTATCGGAAGCCTGTGTCTTTCCAGGCCTGTTCTGCCGTCTCTGCCAGTGTACTCCTCCTATGGGTGAGAGCCACCTCAGAGACTTCCGTATGCACGGCCCTACGAGGTCAGTCCATATGTGTATTGCCACTCAGAACCTCCTGTGGAGGATGTGGCCTCTGCAGTGTTCCTTTTCCTATGGAAAGGGCATACTTTCCCAGTGTTATCCAAGTTCACTGAGTGGGCAGTGATCTCCTTCTCTGTGTAAGCCCTGTTCCACCACCCTAGGTACGGAGGGATCAGGAGGCTTACGCAGGGCGCTAGAAGGGACAGCACCTATGCCATTTTGGTAGGGATCCCAATTCGTTGATCATCGATGAGACATCGAGAGTGACCAAGTGAAAGGGAACGTCTCAGTTACATATGTAACCCTTGTTCCCTGAAGGAGGGAACGGAGATGTCTTGTCCCGTCACCATAGCTGCTGGGCCACCTCCGGGTTACTTGCTCGGCTCCTCAGTGAAAACCTGATATGCGCTTGCACCTGCTGCTCATTTATACCCGCGTTTAACATTTTACCCACGTTTTACATTTTACATTTACTTTAAAATGTTGTAAAATATACACAGATACTTAATTAATTTAGTAATTATTTTTTGGTGTTCTTACCATGAAAATTCAGAAACAAGTTCTCTAGTTTCTCTTGAAACAGAGAACGGCTCCTTTCAATATCTCTTTTAACTTAATCCATCGCTTGATCAGTTGGGGTAATAAAAATCTACACAGAATCAAATGAACATTTCACAGAATCCTGACAATAGCCGCCAACATCTCTCACAAACCTTCATGCACATTTATATTATTCAAACTATATAATGCCTATATAACCCATCATGGTTTGAAAACCCTATTGACTAGGGAACGCCCACTAGTGTTCCTCAAAGATATCCTGAGAAAATATGAGACTCTGAATTGTAGAATGAGTCATAATTTTTTTTTTTTTTATTTGCATTGTTGTTGTATTATATTGTATTGATGAAAATGAGAGAGAAAGCACAAATAAAGCATATGTATTCTGAGAATTTTTATAATTGTTTAGGAGCATACTATACAGTAGATAAACTCAAGGCTATTTTTGCTGTAGGACAAAATATTTTCTGAAGCCATATGATTGTTTTGTGTGAGTGACCCAAAAAGACCCAAATTTTTGGGACAACTTTGCCAATTTCCAACCAGCTTTGTATTGTTACAATGTCGACGTAAATGAACAACGAGTACTCCATTCTCCATGTTACCTGCAGATATCCCTGTTTATTTGTCAGCAAAAGTCTTTTTGACAGCCGGGTCCAGATGACACATTTTGCATCATCCAGCTGACTTTTTCTAACAAATACACAGGGATATCTGGGTGCAGGTAATATTTGACCATAACAGTCAAATCCCACACTCCCATATGCGAGTCGTGGGAGTGGGCAGTTGCTGAAGTGCTTTTTTGGTGTTTGCTCGCCATGATTCTCTGATTTGTGGAGATTTTGTGTTTTTTTTGTTTTTTTGTTTTGTTTTGCATAATCATGGATTTTGACAGGAAATTCTGCTTATAAACAATTACTTAAAAATACCATCACTAGAGGTCTATCTTAAAGGTTTCTAAATTATTGTTTGTAAAAACTTTAACAGGCAGATAAAAGTACATTGATATTTTTTAGTTATAATATAAGTGGAATTTTAAGTTGTTAAACACTGAAACTGGTACTGTATACTGATCCACTCCGTGAAGGTGCACATTCAAACGCATACATGTCTCATTCATTTTCCCCATAGAGGAACTGTTTTTTGTTTTGTATTTTTACAATTTAAAAGTGGTTAGGTTTGGTTAAGAGGATTAAGAGGTCTGAAATACAAATATATCTATGAATATTATCTATAAAGTATGTATAAATACTTCACATTTCAACAACTGCACAGTACAGCTCCATAATATCAAAATGTATACATTTTAAGTTTGTGAAGAAAAATATTGGGCCACTGAGTATAATCTTGCAAGAACAAACTTGTATTTGTATTTGTCTTTTACAATATCTTACAGAAGTGAGTACACCCCTCACATTTTTGGAAATATTTTATTATACCTTTTCATATGACAACACTGAAGAAATGCTACGGTCCCACTTTATATTAAGTGGCCTTAACTACTATGTACTTACATCAAAAAATAAGTACAATGTACTTATTGGGTTCATATTGAATTGCAAAACACATTTTCAGCTATTGAGGTGGATACGGGTAAGGTTAGGGAAAGCTTTGGTGGTATGGGTAGGTTTAAGGGTAGGGGTAACGGTTAAGGGATGGGTCAACAGTGTAATTATAAATGTAATTACAGAAATTAATTAGATCTAATTACATGCAGGTGTTTTTAAAATATAAGTACAATGTAAAAACATGTATGTACACAATAAGTGCATTGTATCAAATGATTAATTTAAATGTAAGTACATAGCAGTTAAGGCCACTTAATATAAAGTGGGTCCAATGCTACTTTGCTACAATGTAAAGTAGTGAGTGTACAGCTTGTATAATAGTGTAAATTTGCCATCCCCTCAAAATAACTCAACACACAGCCATTAATGTCTAAACCACTGGCCACAAAAGTGAGTACACCCCTAAGTGAAAATGTCCAAATTGGGCCAAATTAGCCATTTTCTCTTCCCAGTGTCATGCGACTCGATAGTGTTAAAAGGTCTGGAATGGGGAGCAGGTGTGAGCAGGTGTGTTAAATTTGGTGTTATCGCTCTCATTCTCTCATACTGGTCTCTCATATGGCACCTCATGGCAAAGAACTTTCTGAGGATCTGAAAAAAAGAATTGTTGCTCTACATAAAGATGCCGTAGGCTATAAGAAGATTGCCAAGACCCTGAAACTGAGCTGCAGCACGGTGGCCAAGACCCTGAGTGGTTTAACAGGACAGGTTCCACTCAGAACAGGCCTCGTCATGGTCGACCAAAGACGTTGAGTGCACATGCTCAGCGTCATATCCAGAGGTTGTGTTTGGGAAATAGACATATGAGAGCTGCCAGCATTGCTGCAGAGGTTGAAGGGGTGGGGGGTCAGCCTGTCAGTGCTCAGACCATACGCCACACACTGCATCAAATTGGTCTGCATGGCTGTCATCCCAGAAGGAAGCCTCTTCTAAAGATGATGCACAAGAAAGCCTGCAAACAGTTTGCTGAAGACATGCAGACTAAGTACATGGATTACTGGAACCATGTCCTGTGGTCTGATGAGGCCAAGATAAACTTATTTGGTTCAGATGGTGTCAAGCGTGTGTGGGGGCAACCAGGTGAGGAGTACAAAGACAAGTGTGTCTTGCCTACAGTCAAGCATGGTGGTGGGAGTGTCATGGTCTGGGGCTGCATGAGTGCTGCTGGCACTGGGGAGCTACAGTTCATTGAGGGAACCATGAATGAGCAGAGCGTGATCCCCTCCCTTCGGAGACTGTGCCGCAGGGCAGTATTCCAACATGATAACGACCCCAAACACACCTCCAAGACGACCACTGCCTTGCTAAAGAAGCTGAGGGAAAAGGTGATGCATGCATGTCTCCAGACCTAAACCCTATTGAGCATCTGTGGGGCATCCTCAAACAGAAGGTGGAAGAGCGCAAGGTCTCTAACATCCACCAGCTCCGTGATGTCGTCATGGAGGAGTGGAAGAGGACTCCAGTGGCAACCTGTGAAGGTGAACTCCATGCCCAAGAGGATTAAGGCAGTGCTGGAAAATAATGGTGGCCACACAAAATATTGAAACTTTGTGCCCAATTTGGACATTTTCACTTAGGGGTGTACTCACTTTTGTGTCCAGCGGTTTAGACATTAATGGCTGTGTGTTGAGTTATTTTGAGGGGACGGCAAATTTACACTGTTATAGAAGCTGTACACTCACTACTTTACATTGTAGCAAAGTGTCATTTCTTCAGTGTTGTCACATGAAAAGATATAATAAAATATTTACAAAAATGTAAGGGGTGTACTCACTTCTGTGAGATACTGTATTTGTGAGTTCACAACTTGCAGAGTGTTTCTATGGAAACCCTCTTCAGCTAGAGAATGTCATCTGAATATCATCACATTGTTAGTAAATAGCTGGTGTTCTTCAACACCAAGTGGCCTGTTGATCAGTCAGCTGTGATCTGGTCACAAGCATCTACTCACTCTATGCAAATTTGCAAGACAAGGGCCCTAAAGGGTTTCTGTTTCTCAAGATCAAACAATGACGAATTCAGAAACGTGAGCTGGCATATTTTGGATTTAAACACACTCAGTGTTTGGCTTACACAATATGGATATGTAGTTGCTGGGCTGATATGTAGATTGTAGGGACCAGAATTTATAACTGAATCATCTGTGTTACTGAATCCAGGTGGTAGGGACAATTTAATTGATTTG
This sequence comes from Megalobrama amblycephala, assembly GCF_018812025.1. NCBI lineage: Eukaryota > Metazoa > Chordata > Actinopteri > Cypriniformes > Xenocyprididae > Megalobrama > Megalobrama amblycephala. Next base: position 12,483,834 of record NC_063056.1, read on the forward strand.
GTGTTTCAAACACAAATGTAGAGCTGTTCTGAATGCTCAATGTTGGTGAAACACTCCATCTTGTGCTCAACAAGGCTAGTGCATGTCATGCTTTCTAAAGAATGTTGAGAATGGATATTCATGGACATATACTTGAACAAAGACCTGATAACATCAAAATAAGACAACCAACACTAAATTATCGCAACTGGTTTATTGATCCTGCAAAGGGGAGTTTCTAAAATTCATGAACAAAAACTCCTCTTTTCACCAGTTGTCATTGCTTTTCCATTTTCTTATTTTTTTTCCCCCTCAAGTTTAGTTTTTTTGCTTTTTATATATAAAAAGTTAGCATGTTTAAATTCTTTGCATATTTACCATTTACAATATACAAGTAAAATGTCCTTTCTGATGAAATAAACACACCATTGAAATCAATGATCAGTCATGGCAAATTCCTCTGAAACACATTCAATAAAGGTCATGCTATGATTAAATGTGCACACACACATACACACATTTTCACACATTTGATTTGCCTTAACTAAAAGAAAAAGACCTTTTCTTTAGAACAACTCATGCAGTTTCAACTGTATGTGCTTCCCTGACAATACATTAAATATAATATATCCTTCAAATATCTGCATTGTCAGGTAAAAATAACTGTTAAGTCAATACATAACACATAGTTACAGTATTTATGCCAGTGCATACTGTGGCAGGTGAAGCCAATATGGTACAGTCTGTCCAAAAAAAAAAAAAAAAATCAGGCACTATGAATTACTTCCTATTGCACCCTTGAAATCTTTAAAGCTCACAATACATACTTCACTTGCTTTACATACGACACATATCAGTCAGCAGGTTCCAAAACCACAGCAGATGTACAGTATTTTTTTTTTTTCCGGTTTAACCTGACATGCTTTTGACCAATGAAATATGTTGTGCAATTTTCTCATCAAGTCTTCGATACTGCAATTCCACACGCCATGTACATCCACACACATACACTAATGTTGGTCTTCAACAAAAGGACATTAAAAGATGACTTAACATGAACATGATTGTGTTTCAAGTTCAAACCTGCTGCAATTTCTTTCTGCAGCACCTTCACAGCCCCGTGGTCTCGGTTGTTCTCTGCAGTACTTCAGTCAGTTCAGTCGACTTTTGAGGATGTACAGAGCAGAGAGTTAATGTGCTAATGTAAAAATTATCACCAATTCATGCCAACAGCGCCCTCTACTGAGAGTCGTATTACTGAACTGTGTTATTACACTGTAATTACCATTATATTATGCATTAATAAGCCATTTGAGACAAACATTACGCTGCAGTTAATCAGTTGCCTGGACTAGATGGAAAAGGCTTCTGTGAAGGTATTTGTACTTAGTAAAAGCAGATTTTCGGCACACTATAGGGGCTTGATAAAAAGCAATATGGCATGGCCTTTAAAAAGTGCCAAATTAGACCAAATAATAAATAAGAAATGACAAGACTTCATTTTTCACCAATGTCTGGGCTACCATTAGCATTAAGGTGCTATCAGTGCTCTTGCTAGCATCACAAAACTAACAAATCTTGAAATGTCACGCCGGAAGACCAGATTTAGAAAAACAAAAAACAAAACATTTTCTTGCTCATCCTAGAATAGTTTTTAAATTCAAAAAGTGCTTCAACTGGAAATCATTTTGGGGCATGAATTTTCTGCTCTGTTTGTATGCTACGTTTTCTTACAGCTAGCAAGTGCAAATTGTGACACAACGACAAAAGCTTGGAATATGCCAAGCTATGTGACAATGCTGAATGAATTGTACTGTATATGTTGGTCAGGCAGAGAAAAATAGACAAAAAGAGGTTGTTATATCAACTGTTATAACAAAATAATCTATACAAATATCATCTTAATAACAGGCACTCGAGTTGTCGCAAGGATGATATACTTTATCAATGCAAATTTAAACAAATAAAAGGCAAAAGGGGACGACAGAGAGGCAACATTCACTTTTCATTGAGGCTAGTTTGTCTGGGTGGCCCATGGGCCAATAGCAGGTCCTCACTGGGAGGCCCTGGACCCTTCATAGCCATACTAGCCCCAACCATAGCTGGGTAACTGCGGTTTCTTCTCATCCCTGAGTTCAGCACTGGCAGTCCCCCGATAGGGGAGGTCACAACAGCGTGTGCTCCGAATGGCGGTCCTGGCCTTCCGATCCCTGAGGCCAATGTTCTGGGAGCCATGCTAAACTTCTTTACCTTGTCCACAAGTCTCAGGTTCTGCACACTGACTTCAGTCTGACACTGCGTATCCGTTTGAGCCCTTTCGTCCGCCTCCCGCACTTCCTTTAGAATTGAGCTGGCTGGCCGTGAAGCCAGGAAGGTTTCGTAGGGGGGGTCTGAGGGGCTGTAGTCTACAGGGAGCACAGGTCTGACAGGTTTGGACTTGCTGGGGGAGTTTGGAGGGGTGGAAGGCAGCGTGTCCGGACAGGTGTGTAAGGGGCTGGCAGTGTGTGATGAGTAGGGGTCTGGTGGAGGGGCTCGATCCGCCCGGTCCCAACTGAGAGGGTTATAGACAGCAGCAGATATACCTCTCTCCTGTAGGAGGCGCACAAGGCCCAGAGAGGTACTGGTGGTCTTGGTTGAGTCGCGGAGGTTGGTGAAACTCTCCGCCACGCTGAGGCGACGAGGCGTGCAGGGGGTGGACACAGGAGTTGAGCGCAGACTGCTGTTGGACATTACGCAGGAGGCCAGTGATGGACCAGACAAGAGACTGAGAAAGAAACACTTCATTAGTTTGCATTATCTGGCTATATAAGCAACATGCCAAACTGTGTGAACATGATTAAACAAACTGAAATATTCAAGCCAATTCAGGAACATTTTGCTCACAAGAAAAAATTGGTTAGTGTGTTTGCAACGTTATTGGGACAGATAGGATGTTTTGATTGTGACAGTTTAGATTTTCTTTTGTATAGAATATAAAGTGAATATAAAACTAAAAGCCACGCTTAAATCGATAGTTCACCCCAAAATGAAAATTCTGTCATCATTTGCTCACCCTCACACTGTTCCAAATCTGTATGAGTTTCTTTCTTCTGTTGAACACAAAAGAAGATATTTTAAAGAATGTTGGTAATCAAATAGTTGACAGTAGCCATTGATTTCCAACATTCCTTGGATGTCAATAGCTACCATCAACTGTCTGGTTACCAACATTATTCAAAATATCTTCTTTTGTGTTCAACAGAAGAAAGAAACTCTTACAGGTTTGGAACAACACGAGTAAATTATGACAAATTTTTCATTTTTGGGTGAACTATCCCTTTAATACTATATGAATTAGGGCTGCATGATTTGGGCAGGATTTGATGTGAGCAGAATTTACTGTGAATCGATCCGTTCTGAGGAAAATGAGCTGCTCATGTGTAAGAACAGTGTCGTGCTTCACCTTGAAACATGCACTGCATATACAGTTTAATTAAATTGCCGCCTTTGCGATTTGATTTTTGCAAGCCATATCACCATTTTAGTTTCATTTTAAATAATTGTGCATTTTAAATATGAATTTAAATGCATAAAAAGACTTTACAATATAATCAAACCAATTGACATCTTCAAATAAAATTATGCCTTGTCTCAGAGCTACCTTTGCTTACTTTTATTGGTAAACACAGGTGTATTGAATAATTTTTGGCAAATACTCTTATCCAAAACAACTTGAATTAGTTTCAAAGTAAACATTATTATCAGTTCTTGCATTCCCTGAAAATTGAACCCATGACCACCATTGATCTATTTTAAAATGATAATATTTAGGTTAATATCTAACATAATTTGAGAGGCAAATTCTTTTGATTATAGATTAACAGCCTGTTGACATCCAACCTCAGATTATTAATATATTGTTACGTTGCAGACAGTTTGTATCATGGTTTTGTAAACATTCTGTGTTCTCATGCACTCTGTACTTTACCACTGATTTACAGTACACACACAGATTCAACCATAGATTTATACACAGTTTGTATTATCGGTCACGTCATATAGCGTCCCACAAAAAGGTTCTGGTGTTAGTGAGAGAAACATCCTACAGGTCAGTTAGGACATTAAAGCGGTTTGTGTTTGGTTAGAGAATAGCATACTCCCATGACACAAGTTTAATCAGGACTAGGCAGGTCATGCTATTCATCCTCACCCCCAGGGGGTGCTGCTCAGTGACTCTGCTTTAAGCCCGCCACCAGAACAACATGATAGAGAGCCGCCTCATCATCCTCGTCATATGACCTGCAGTAGAAGCCAATCACACAGCTGTACAGTATGGCTGCTATAGAGACAAGCTATTTGTCAGGCACCCTCAGATACAGATTACACGGCCGAAGATTTTGTATGCTGGATTTATATTGGAAAACCTGAATGATTTCAATAAATGTAAACTTTATTTTAAAGTCCCAAATTTTGGCACCCTAAACCTAAGGGTTGCAATAAGGGTTGGGTATTGACACAAATTTCACAATTCGATATTGATTCAATATTTATGGCAGTGTATTTGTCAAAAGTGTCTGATATTATTTATGAAAGAATAGTTGCTAGGATGGTATTATGAAAAGACCACACTGTATTTACCTGGGTGTGACTCTGGTGAGTTCATCTGTAGGGTGCAATATCCTGCAGGTGGTGAAAGTGTACGTGGAGCTGGTGTGAGACATACATTTACCAGGAAAATGCACTGGGGAGAACAAGAGAGGAGAGACAAACATTAGTACACAACACCACAAACAAACTAATATAAACACAGAGGAAATTAAAACTGCTTCAGGATCTGAGGAGACCTAATGCAATGTAATGTGGTATACTGCAAAAATGCGACAGCAGAATTTGTACTGTTAAATTTCCATACAAATCATGAGTTTGTGGTGGTATGATTCATCCTGATGCAGTTTTAAATAGATTCACAAAGCAGGAGAGAACAGTGGGAAAGAGGAAAGATCAAATGATGAGGTCCAATTATTATCAACTGGCATTGTGGTTCAATAATTCTCTGCAGAAAGAAACATTAATTGTCATTAAAGGAATAGTTCACCCCAAACGAAACAAAAGAATAATAAAACAATAACAAAACAAATATTCTCCTCAATACATCATTTGCAGTCCATTTCAGACTTTCAGCTGTAAACCCAAATATTTTGAGTTATGATGTTCCCAATTTTAAGTAAGCAGAACTATCAAGTTTTAAGTTTGTAGTATATATGCATTATAATTGCTCCTTGAAGTACTGAGTTAGCTAACTCATACACTTTGATAGCAATTAAAATATTTAGTACATTTTTATTTTTTTTTATTTTGAGGTCTTCCAAATCAAATGAGTTATACTTCACTGTAATCCCTAATAAGAAAATTCAAAAAATGCCAACTTGCTAATTTGCTAACATGTTAATAATAGCATGGTGTAACACTTATTGAACGAGTACAGTAACTTAAAATATGTAACTCACCTGCTCTCAAACCAAGCCTCATGCACCACTTGTCACCATGATAGTAACTCTCCCAAAATCCACATTAACAGAAACTCTTCTAAATTAGCATAACAAAACATTAATCACTACTAAATATCCCTTATCCATTAATTTTGCACAAAAAAACATTATATAACACTTAATTTTAGCATTTACTCTCCCTTTCGAGTGCCACGGGCAAAGCATGCTGGGAAATAGAAATCCCAGCCCAGTTTCAGTTAAACTTAAGTTAGCCTAAATGAAAAGAAATGAGTTCATAAAACTCAAAACAATAAAACAGTTCAGTTTACTTAAAATATAAAAAGAAAGTTCTAAATACTCATAACTAATTAACTCATTTAACTAATTTGTTAAATTTAAGTTTGTTCTACTCAAAACAATTAAGTATTTTGTGAGCATTGTGTATAACTCTCCAGAAAAATTGGGGCTTTCAGTGTGTGTGTGTGTGTGTGTGTGAAAGAGAAAGTCTAGTGTGTGTATGTGTGTGGCTGACAAGCCTGACTTTGAAAGCATGTGGAGTGCGTTTGAGTACATGTGGTGTCAATGTGACCTCCGTCCAGTGACGTAAAAGTCTGTTCACTCACATGACTGCGACTCACACTTCCCTGTTTTTAATAGAACTCTGTAACATGATCCTTTAAAACACACTCAGAACTCTAGCTGGATGTTACATACTGGGGCTCCTGTTGGGACTGTGTGATGTGCACTAAATGCATCAGGGATGTGTATGTGTTGTACAGTTTAATATTAAACATCCTACTCAGGGTGGATGGCAACCTAAATCTCACATACAGGTTTATCAGGAGACAAGTGGGCTTGCATGTGTGTGTGTGTGTGTGTGTGTGTGTGTGTGTGTGTGTGTGTGTGGAGAAAGTAAGTAAATTAATGTTGTTTCCCCTCCACCAGGAATTAAACTCTCTGACGCAGCATTCTGGTAATGCAGGTAAGAAAAGAAATTTAGCTGAGAAGATTTTTCGGAAATTTAACGAGTGCTGAAAATGAGAATCAAGTCTAGAAGCACACACTTATCATCACTTATTATACTCCTATTCATAATTATCTTAGAGTAGACCTACTAATATTATATAATAAAATTAAAATTAAAATATTTATTTTTTACCATGGCAGTATATGTTATACTGACTTTTAATAATAATAATAATAATAATTAGTGCTGTCAAATCGATTAATCACAATAAAACACAACAATCACAACATAAAAGTTTGTAAATATATAATATTATATATGTGTATAATATAATAATATGTGTGTATACAGTATATATTTCTATACCCACACACTCCCACATGATGTCCACATGATGATTTTACATATATATATATATATATATATATATATATATATATATATATATATATATATATATATATATATATATATATATATATATATATATATATAAACTTTTATGGTAGATGCAATTAATCACGATTAATTGATTTGACAGCACTAATAATAATAATAATAATAATAATAATAATAATAATAATAATGTCTGGACAGGATGAGAATCTAATGGGAATCACTCTTTGAAAAATTAGCATTACAAACTCAAATGTTGACACATTACAGTAGTAATAATAATGGGGGTAGGGATTTTTTTATTGTAATCTATATGTTACAATGAAAAAAAAATTCTCTTTTGAATTTAGTGTGAAATATGACCCAGACGAAAAGGTAACCCCTGGCATACAGACGATAAAGTTTGGTAAAAATGTGGTACTGCTGACGGTACTTTAATTATCACAGATACTTTAATATTAAAAGTATTTCAACTGATACTTTGTGTGTTCTAGAGTTTCCATAGACCGATTTCTCATTTTCAGCACAAGGAGCCAGAGAGATGACAGGCAGAGTGACAGTAAAATGTTAAAAAATTGACTATACTCAAAAGAACATGGCAGCTGTCTTCAGGGGTGAGGTAGTGGTTGGTGTGCAGTGGATGTGTGCCTGCAGCTGAACAAGGAGAGAACCAGCTCATCCTATAGACCCTCACAGGCACAATACAACTGGGGGTTATGGGTTACTCCACTGGGGCATCGGTCTGTTTTAAAGTGAGGCTTTATGATCCCACACCCCTAAGCCTGTCCGGAGGGTTAGTGAGGTTATGAGGGTCCCTCACCAGAAGAGACCTCTTCCTCTCCAGCCTCCATTCGGTCTGGCCCCACTCCAGGGGTCCCTCCATTTTCTCTGAGCTGCTCTTCCTGGTTGTCAGGTTTGTTGGCACGTGGTCGTCGCAAAGCAGGCGAGCAAGGCAGAGAACCCAGGCAAGAGGAGATGCCGGATTGGGAATGCTGTCCTGGCTCATCTTCCTCCAGGTCGGTGAATTGGTACACCTCCTCCAGGTCCAGCTCTAGCGGTCGGAAGCCCTTGGTCACAACGCCCGGCCGCGTGTCCAGGATGCCGCCCAGGTGTGGCTGCGCGAGCTGCTGCCATGCGTGCAGAGTGGCCGAACCTGAGGAATGGAGGAAACGAGAGCACAGATCAGATACAAATTGCAACAAATGCCACATAACACGCAGAACATTGAGATCACACTGAACGTAAGGTGGTGTTCATGAAGTGTGACATGAGATACATAAGAGTGATTGGAATCTTTGTGGAATGTAGGGAAAGAATTTCAGATCAGACTGACTGATTTAAAATTAGCATCCATTGTAGTCCAAGAGAAAAGAGGCAGCATGAGATTGCTTGCCTCGGAAATGTATATCAAAATAAGTAATACTGGATGATGATTGAGCATGTGTGATTCTGCACTATAAGGTAAAAGCTGATTAAATGGCTAGTCCAGGTTTCCAAGAGTGAAAACCAATTTGTTTAAATGCTGAGAACTAATCTGTATGTTTTTTTTTTTTTATATAATGCAGCATCTGTCTGTGTTCCATTACATTTTAAAATCTATTTAGAGGCAATCAGATGTGGAGATATATATTTAATAGCAGTCATGATCATAATTATATATTCTTTCATAAATATGAATTGAGTAATTTTGGATTGCTTTCTGATTATAGTTACTCTTATTAAATTATATACACTACATATGCTATTTCTATTCTCAATTTTATATGTGCACTGGAAAATAGCTCTTAAGGTTACGAAGAGCTACAGTTCATGATATGCTAACTGCTATGGACAAACTAAAGCAAGAAAAGAAAGAGAAAAAGAAGGAGGGGGAAATTAAAGTTGTGTTTATTAGAGAGGTATAAACACTAAAAGACAAAAAGGTATGAAAACGAAAAAAATTTTTCAAACATCCAAACTGAAAACTGACAAGAGAGACAGTAGGAGCAAACAATGGGGAAAACAGTGGGGAAAACAGGGCTCAAGTCAAATAACATTCCTCATGAGCTAATCTGTCAGATTACTTGTTAGTACCTTTGAAACATATTTAAATATTTTAAACAAATCAGAATAAAACAGATTAATCATTCAATAAAATGCTTTAGGAGTAGTCCTAGGCTTTACTTTTGGGCAGGCAAAGTCAGACTGCTTAGCTCTATTAGCTATAACCAGCAGGGGGCGCTAGAGATGTAGTTATGAGAGCACCAAGGGAGCTGTAATCATGCTGTGATTAAAAAACATGATAAACTACAATCATTTGTAGCTCTGTTATATACAACTAAATGAATTCAATCACCTCACGCCTCACCTTGGCATAAATGAGAAGGGAAACATAGATATACAATCAACTTTGAGGAGATAAGTATGTTTTTAGCTTTTTTTTTTTTTTTTGTAAAGAAGCAATACCATTTTAAAATTAGTCTTTTAAAATATGTACCATAAAGTGCATTGTGGATAGTTTTATTACTACTAATTTCTAATTTCAGTTTGCTGAGTCATTATTCACTTTCTATATACTGGTAAGTGTGATTTGTCTAAGGTCTTGACACACTGTAAAGGTTCAGGAGTGACGACCACATTTACATATTGTACATATTGCACAGAACACGACTTGCTCCTAAAATTGCAATGACTGACACTACAGTAACCACTTCAATGTTCTGGTGTTTCGTGTGCTTGGTATCAAAGTAATATTACAGCAACCAAAGACTCGCTATGCTCTACAAGTGTTGCCATGTCCACTTATTATAAGCGTTTTTGAGCTTGGCTCATAAAGCGATCAAATTTATGGATTTATTTCATTGGGAATTTATTTCATATTTTCAATTTGACGAATTTGGATTTATTTTGGCTTATAATGTGCTTGTTCTTGTTTGCCGTTTTTTCTAACAAGATCTGGCAACACAAATGGATCAAGGCTCGTACCTCTTTACCCAGGTTTGTTTTGTTTTTGCACTGTGCATGCAGAAGAGAGACATAAGACAGAAGAGATATGTGTTTAAATACATCATTAACAACTAGTTGTTCAGTTCGATTTCGTGCACAATGCATAGAATTTTTGCAAGCGTGTTGTTCCTACAGTTTGGTGGATTTTGGACAGGGTAGGTTTGTTGAAAACATTTCTAATATTCAATTTTCTTTTGTCTTGTCAGAGGGAGAAAATATCTGTCTATCATAAAAAGCACACTGGGGTCAAGCTCAGGCTGGTATAACCTAATAACCCTGACCAAATATTTACGTTTCACATTCACATTCTATGGAACTTGTACACCCTGTTACATGACAATGTAACAATGCAATGCAATGTGTAACAGGGTGGACCATAACAGGGTGGACATTTTAAGCTAATAAAGGCCATTACTCACTACTAAAGAACATGCAAGCAGAAGATTAACATTTAGAAAGAATTAAAAAATTAAAAAAATAAAATCTATTAAAAAACAAAAAAATATCCAGTATAAATTGACAACAGGGTGGACATGTTATGTTTTACACTTTTAGATCAGTCACCTAAAAACGAGGAAAAAAAGTGAAAAGTTTATGACTGATTCTTACTTTTTTCTTAAAAAATGCTTTCCCTCCAAGAAATGATGTCATGCAAGACATGTAATTTAAGGCAAACGCTTAAGATTTTAAAGGGTAAATAGCACCGATGTAACAGGGCGTAAAACATGGTTTTACACATTTAAAAAAAACATGTATCACAGTAATTTGTGAAGTTTGGGGACATATATAAATAAAAACCTCTAAAACACCACTATGTCCAACTGCCCTCCACATTCGGTTGGTGAGGTCTGAACTCGCTCTGACAACGGAAGTGATGTCTCGCACTCATTAAAGCAAAGCTCGAGACATCACTTCGGTCATCAGAACGTGTTTTTTGACCTCACTAACCAGATGCTGAACGCAGTTGGACATAGTGGTGTTTTAGAGGTAAAAAATTATATAAATACTGTTCGGTTTCTCACACAAACCGACCATTTCGTGTCTTAGGTCATCAATGTGTCGTCACGAGCCGCAGGGTTTCATTTGGATTTGTCTGTGCGTGTTTTTTTGACTCTTATCGATGGAGTTCCTATTGACACGTATTATACGGCTGACAGACAGCAATGGAGTTAAAAATCATAATTTGTGTTCTACTGAAGAAACAAAGTCACCTACATCTTGGATGCCTTGGGGGTAAGCAGATAAACATCAAATTTTCATTTTTGGTCGAACTATCCCTTTAATTGGGGTACACCTATGCATGGAAAACCATGTGGCGTTAAAGTTGATTAACATTTTATGTCAAATATACAGTATTTTTTCATGCGGACATAAAATACACCAAACTGTAGGAATGACCCAAATGCGGTTGTCACTACTTGAATTTTCCGGGAGTTAATTCGGTTGTAGAATGTGGTTGCCACTCCCATAAATGACTATATCTCAAACCAGCAGCGAGGCTGTGTGTGTCTGAAAAAGAAGGAGTGTTGTGTAGAAAGATCCTCAGCATTGTGGTGCATTAACGCCCATAGAGCATCAAACAGTAAGAGGGTGAAAGGCCTGGGTTTGGCTCGGTCACCTTCCAGAGGCTTGACAATCTGGAGTTTCTCTGGTAGGTAGGATCGGGCGCTGTAGATGGAGTAAACCGAGTGCAGGGTGCCAAGAGACATGATGCTGTCTGCTGGAGTAAGAGGACCGCCGTCTTCACTGCCACTTCCAACATCTCTGTCCTCGTACAATTCGCTTTTGTCTTCTGCCAGGGCGTTGAGTTTACGCTCTCTCTCCTCCTCAAAGAAACGCCGCTCGCTAAGGTAGTTGTCCCGTCGAAGGGAAAGACGACGCAGTGCCGCCTCCAGGTCATGGGAGCCGGGTGTGCCAGGTGTGCCAGGCTTTCTGTTGGAGTCATTAGAGCTGAAACAAATATTACAGGAAAAAAATTAATACAATGTGTTCCAATGTCAACTACACTCTTGAAAGTAAAGGTTCCAAAACGGGGGTTTTGCATTTTTTAGTTTTTTTTAGTGTGAAGAATATTTGAAAGAGTGTGATAATTCGGTAACACTTTACTTGAAGGGGTGTGCATAAGACTGACATGACACCTTCATAATCATGACATGACACGTGTCATGAATATGAAGGAGGTTTTATGAATATTTATGACAACTGTCATTAAGTGTCATTCGCTCAGTTATGTCATTTTTAATGCAAAGATGACATTGTTTGAGATGTCCGAATTATGACAATTTGACATAAACCAATACATCATAACCTGTCAGTGTCTTTGTCATGACAACTTGACATTATTTAGCTTTATGGGTTAACATCACATTAAACTGTCATGAGGTTGGTTTTGACATTGGCTGTCATGAGGCCATTATAATAGTGTCATGAATATGTATCTTGAGCTCAAGTACAGTGGTACAAATTGAACTTGTCATTAAAATGTCATTAAGTGACAATACTCTGACAAATAATTTTATAACAGCATCACGACTATTTTTCATTTCATGTTTTTTTTGTTTTTGTTCTTTGTTTTCTTAAGTTTCCACCAACAGAAGGTCAGATAATAGACAATTTCAAATTTCTTAAAAAAGATGACACTGTTATAAAATAATGGTAACACTTTATTTTAGGGTATTTTAACTAGTTGCTTATTACTATTAGCATTCATATGGCTAAAATATTGGCTATTTATTAGTACTTATTAGTACTTATGCCTTATTCTGCATGACCTTATTCTACATTCTTAATCCTACCCAATACCTAAACTTAACAATTAACTATAATAAGCAGTAAATTAAGAGTTTATTGAGGGAAAAGTCATAGTTAATCGTTTATATATGTGTTCCCTATACTGAAATGTTACCAAAATAATGTAATGTAATGTTAACCCATAAAGCTAAGTAGTTTTTTAAGTTTGATAATTAATCTGCTATGTCATGTTTATGACAGGTTATGATGTTTTGCTAATGTCAAGTTGTCATGACAAAGACACTGACAGGTTATGATGTATTGGTTTATGTCAAGTTGTCGTAACAAAGACATCTCAAACAATGTCATCTTTGCATTAAAAATGACATAATTGAGCGAATGACACTTAATGACAGTTGTCATAAACATTCATGAAACCTCCTTCATATTCATGACACGTGTCATGTCAAGATTATGAAGGTGTCATGTCAGTCTTATGCACACCCCTTCAAGTAAAGTGTTACCGATAATTCTGTCATCATTTACTCACCCTCAAATTGGTACAAACTGGTATGAATTTCTTTCTTCTGCTGAACACGAAAGAATATATTTTGAAGAATATGGGTAACCAAAATGGCCCAGGGCCCCACTGACTTCCATAGTATGGGAAAAAAAATACTATGGAAGTCAATGGGGCTCATGAACTGTTTGGTTTCTGACATGCTTTAAAATATCTTCTTTTGTTTTCAGCAGAAGAAAAACAATTATACAGGTTTGGAACAACTTGAGAATGAGTCAATGATGACAGAATTTTCATTTTTGGTGAACTATCTCTTTAATAAATCTAAAGAACTCTTTTTGTTGAAATGTTCTATGGATGGTACATATGCTTCATGGAACCATAGAAGCCAGTAAGGAACCTTTATTTATTAAGAGTGTAATGAAAAACTTCCACATACACATTTGCCTAAATGTAACAACTTCTATTGTTTTAATATAAATAGAATCAATAAACATATATCAAAATTCTTACCAATAATGTTATAGTATAACAGTACGATAAATGACAAATGATATTTATAATATAATATAATGATATTTTGATACTATTTAATTATACTATTTTTAAAATAGAAAACTGAAGTGACACTAATGTCAAATTTTAAGTGAATTTTGGCATCACAATATTATAACATAAAATATAAAGAAAATTAAAATTTATTTTGAGATTTACTAACTATTAGTGTTATTTAAATTATTTGTGTTTTAAAAGATTAATCAATAATAACAATAATCAATAATAGTAGTTATAGTTACTACAGAGTTACCCAAAGACTAATAAAGTAACTTAAATAACAACAACTAAATACAGTTAAAAAAAAAAAAGAGTAAAATTGTGAAATATTATATACAATATACAATAATATTTTTTTCTATATATTTTAAAACATAATGTATTCCTGTGATGACAAAGCTGAATTTTTAACGTTATTACTCCAGTCTTCAGTGTCATATGATCCTTCAGAAATCATTCAAATATTCTGATCTGGTGCTCAGTTATCATCACTTATTAAATCTTAATTATTCCAAACTTTTAACAGGTATTGTATATACACAACAGTTCAAAAGTTTAAGGGTCAGTAAGATTTTTAAAAAAATAAATTAATACTTTTATTTATCAAGGATGCAGTAAATTGATAAAAATGGACTTCTACATTATTATAAAAAGATTCTTTTTTCACATACAGTAAATTCTGTTCTTACATTTGTAATATTTCTCAATATTACTATATTTTTGATCAAATAAATGCAGCCTTGATGAGCATAAAACATTTCTTTCAAAACCGTTCAAAAATCTTACTGACCCCAAACTTTTGAACTGTATATATTAGGGCTGCACGATATATCGCATGAGATTGTCACGCGCATTTCGTCAGTAAAGCCGGTTCCCTGATTACCGCTAAATCGCCATCACCTGCTTTCAAATGGAGCGGCATTTAATAGACAGAGCCGTAGATCACTGATAAGCCACGCAATATCGCGTTCATATCGCAGATGAATCGCCTTCGATAATGAACACGATATTGCGTGGCTTATCAGTGATCTACGGCTCTGTCTATTAAATGCCGCTCCATTTGAAAGCAGGTGATGGCGATTTAGCGGTAATCAGGGAACCGGCTTTACTGACGAAATGCGCGTGACAATCTCATGCGATATATCGTGCAGCCCTAGTATATATATAGTTTTTCCAGGTGAGAATTTGCCAGATTTCGCTCACATATGGGGACAAATTTGTCTCCAAACTATTGTTAAGTAAACATGCACAACATGTTTCTTATTGCTAATCATATTGTAATCATGTTGCTCAAAAATGTATGGTGGAAAATCATGTTTGTTGCTCTTACCCATCTTGAGGTGATTGGGTTTCCAGCAGCATACTGTTAGTGCGGTTGTCCATTTCAACACCGTCCCCACCGTACATGCTCGATCGGGGTGTGCTCAGACAGCTAGAACGCCTGGAGTTCATAGAGGATGTCTGATTGGACCCTGGGATGTTCATAGGGGATGGGCCCATGGAGCGTTGCCGAACCGTCTGGTTGATGTTACGCACCGTCTCAAAGACACGTTTTGGGTGCAACCTGAACAAAAATTGAACACAATGACTTTTCTTAGTCTTTGATGGATTACAATGTCATCCTTGGAGGATTTGAAACTACAAACTGATGAAACTGAAAATATTACAGGAAATAATTTTAAACATAAAATGATTTGTTTTTGAAATATACAAATATGTATATTATATTCCTCTAAATTTGACTCTGCATGCAAATGCAGAATATGAGACATACAGACAGGACACACGAAATGACACACAAACATACCTTTGTTCCTCCACGTCTGGATCAGACATCTGAATCTCTTTCCTCATGGTGCCTTCAATTTCAGCAGCTAAAGAGTCCTATTACACATACAGCATAAACACACCATTAGCCAGGGGAATAAAAGCGCGAGTGTATGCATTTATCATTATTTGTGCATTTATTTATCAAAGTATTGCTGTTATACAACATGCTAAACTGCAGAATGTTCACCTATTTGTAGTCAGACAAAGACACTGTATACGGACTACTATTTTGTGAAAATACTATGTGAAACAGTATGCTGTACAGTAATAAATGGTTTAAAAGTAATACGCTTCTGTGATGTCACACAACCTCATTTCCATGTTTAATTCTTAGTCTTATAATCTTGGAAATAAAAATTATAATTTGTATTTAAGTCTAATTTTGTGTAAAGATGTCTTGAGCAGTCACAAAAGATATATTAAAAATCTTAAATCATTTTACTTTGGTTCATTCGTCCCATGAAACGGAAGGTCAAGTTGAGCGCACTGCATTGCAAGATACAGTATTCCCAGCAATGTGTTTTGCAAATAAAATACAAAATTACAAAAAAATACAAAACTTTGCATTTCATACTGTACACATAATGCATACTGTAGTGTTGTAAAGTTGTATGGCAGTATGCTTTTCTGAACACAACACTTCATATGCAATTAAATAATAATAAAATAATTAAATAAATAAAATAAAATAAAAATGATCATTACAATAAAAAAAAAAAACACACAATACAAATATAACTATAATACAAAGATAAAACATTATAATATACAACATTAATAATAATGAATAATAAATAAATAAATAAATAAATAATAATATATATATATTAGTAAAAAATACATTTTTAAAAAAAATAACAAAATAATAAATTATGTTCTTTTTTCTTGTTGTCTGTTTCTCACCATGGGGAACAGGCCGAGTGAGTGGAATCGTCGCGGTGTACTGAGAGGCAGCGTTTTATTCCTGAAGTTCTTCAGTTCCTCCTGAGCTTCATGAAGCATCTCCATACACTCGGCATACTTATCCTCCAGCTCCCTCAGCTAGACAAAGAAACAGATAAAGACTGAGATAAAGAGACTTATAGCAGGTAAAACAGCAGTAAAAATCATTTAGTCTGTCATATATCATGGATTCAATTCAAATCAAATAATTCACAACTTTTTTATTATTAGTTGTTAAACGGTGCCATTTTAGTTGAATTGCAGTTAGTGAATATGCTGGTAGAGATGTGGTATGTTTGAAAGTGTGTGTGCATCTTACCTCTGCAGTTAGTGCTCTTTGGGCGTCTTTAGCAGCTCCCAGATGCTGGGTGAGCTCTTCATTTTCTAGTGCATACTGAAAAATAACAAACATTACACATGAATAAGTGTGCTTCTTATAACTTCTTATAACAGTACAAGCTAAATAAAATGAGATCCAAATAGAAAACAAGATACATTTTCACTTAAATTACACTAAAGAAAACTTGTCCAGTTAAGTAAATAAAAAAAAAAATATATTCATATCATTATATTAAATAATATTAAAACAATATAAATATTATTTTGGCATTAATATATTATTATTATTATTATTATTATTATTAAACAGGCAATGAATTCATCAAAAAACTGTCTCTTAACATTGTTCAATTGCTACAACTGTCATCATGCTTATTGTAATTTTTCCCAATTCATTTGTACGAGGAAAATTATTTCCAATGGAAACAGTCAATTATATGGTTAATAGTTCATGGACCCTTATTACATATTTCTGCAATAATTAACATTGTAAATCACGCATATTATATATTTTATATATATATATAATTTTTAGGTACATTTATAACATTATATAACATTATTATAATTATGAAAAGAAAAATGATATTTTCTATGAATCTCTAAAGAGTGCAGCAGTCGGGTTCCGGAAGTAAAAACTCATTTTCTCCACAAGGAAATTGATTTTGAACGGTAACTTATAAACCTTTAAAGACAGACCTACTGTGAGCTACGAGGTTGTTAATCCATGGTATTTGTTCCTGTTGAAGCCAATTATTTCACATATGAAGTCCACAGTATTTCAGCATATTTTTAAAATAATTGTGTTTAACAGCAGAACTCCTGGTGAAAAACGATATTACCCATGATAGTGTACAGAAAATTACACCAATCAGAGAGTCGAAAACAGCAACACGCTCCAAAATAGCTCTTTAGCTCTGCTTACTCCCATGAAACACTGTGAATGACATAATCCAGTCGATCTCTCTACGCTCTCAAAATACTGAATGTTTGTATATATACACACACACCGATCAGGCATAACATTATGACCACTGACAGGTGAAGTGAATAACACTGATTATCTCTTCATCACGGCACCTGTTAGTGGGTGGGATATATTGGGCAGCAAGTGAGCATTTTGTCCTCAAAGTTGATGTGTTAGAAGCAGGAAAAATGGGCAAGCGTAAGGATTTGAGCGAGTTTGACAAGGACTAAATTGCGATGGCTAGATGACTGGGTCAGAGCATCTCCAAAACTGCAGCTCTTGTGGGGGTGTTCCCGGTCTGCAGTGGTCAGTATCTATCAAAAGTGGTCCAAGGAAGGAACAGTGGTGAACCGGCAACAGGGTCATGGGCGGCCAAGGCTCATTGATGCACGTGGGGAGAGAAGGCTGGCTCAAATTGTAGCTCAAATTGCTCAAGAAGTTAATGCTGGTTCTGATGGAAAGGTGTCAGAACACAGTGCATCGCAGTTTGTTGCGTATGTGGCTGCATAGCTGCAGACCAGTCAGAGTGCCCATGCTGACCCGTCAACCGCCGAAAGCTCCAACAGTGGGCACGTGAGCATCAGAACTGGACCACGGAGCAATGGAAGAAGGTGGCCTGGTCTGATGAATCACATTTTCCTTTACATCAAGTGGATGGCCGGGTGTGTGTGCGTCGCTTACCTGGGGAACACATTGCACCAGGATGCACTATGGGAAGAAGGCAATCCGGCGGAGGCAGTGTGATGTTTTGGACAAAGTTCCATGTGGATGTTACTTTGACACGTACCACCTACCTAAGCATTGTTGCAGACCATGTACACCCTTTCATGCAAACGGTATTCCCTGGTGGCTGTGGCCTCTTTCAGCAGGATAATGTGCACTGCCACAAAGCAAAAATGGTTCAGGAATGGTTTGAGGAGCACAACAATGAGTTTGAGGCGTCAACTTGGCCTCCAAATTTCCCAGATCTCAATCCAATCAAGCATCTGTGGGATGTGCTGAACAAACAAGTCCAATCCATGGAGGTCCCACCTCATAACTTACAGGACTTAAAGGATCTGCTGCTAACATCTTGGTGCCAGATACCACAGCACACCTTCAGGGGTCTAGTGGAGTCTAGGCCTCGACGGGTCAGGGCTGTTTTGGCAGCAAAAAAGGGACCAAAACAATATTAGGAAGGTGGTCATAATGTTATGCCTGATCAGTGTATGTATGTATGCATATTTTGCAATAAAATATAATGCATATATTACACATAATCACATTTGTAAATTAGCAGTTTTATATTTCTCCATCATTTTTAATTTGATTATGCTGTTCGCAGTGCTTCATGGGATTGTAGTCCTTTCCCTCACTCTGTTAAATACACAGTCTGGTACCTTTGTCTTTTTGTCCGATTTTCAAAACCTTTTTGGTTCATGGCTTACAACTCTTTAACTAAAAACTACTTTAAAATCCCTATGGGGAAAAAAAAAAAGTTGAAAAGGGTCTAGTTGCCATGCTGTATAGTTGACTTCTGTGTTCCTAATCTGGAAATGTAAAAAGGGTGCCTCTGCAGGATGCCATAAATGACCAATCAGAAACAAGTATTCAGAGAGCCATGTATTAATCATGTCTACTGGATATAGTGAGGAGAACTCACAGATTTGGCTTTTTTCTGCAGGTCCACGATCTGAGAGAGGAGGTGTGTGATTTCCTCTTGTTGGCGAGAGGCATCCTCTGTTTTCTTAGCCAGCTCCTCCGCAATGGTGGAGATCTGTATGTTAGCATCTCCTAAGGGGAAAAAAGATACACTTCATGTCTAAGACGCCACATGAAAATACACCTTTGGTAAACACAAAACGTGGAAAGTCCCTAATCCCCTTTAAAGGCACGTTATACAGTTGACTAACCCCTTGGTATCTGAAGTCCATGACTTTATTAACTGCACTGCTAAGCTACAAGAGGGTAATGAATAGCATAAATGAATTTAACTAGTACAGGATGGGTAGTAATATCAGTTTACACTGGGAGGGAATGTGATCATTGATGGTGTAATAGCTGGATCTACTCACTGAGCTCTTTAACGCAGTCATTTACAAGCTGTTGTTCTTTTTCTTCATACGAGATGGTCTCTGTCTCCAAGTGATTCGCCTGTAAACACACACACACACACACACACACATACAATAAAGAATGATCTGA
Source organism: Megalobrama amblycephala (assembly GCF_018812025.1). NCBI lineage: Eukaryota > Metazoa > Chordata > Actinopteri > Cypriniformes > Xenocyprididae > Megalobrama > Megalobrama amblycephala. Next base: position 12,503,696 of record NC_063056.1, read on the forward strand.
ATAAACAATGGAGGCATCATTTTACATGGCTGCTCCTTTGTTTTAGGGTACTTGTCAGAAGAACAGGTTGTGTCTTAAGTGCCCATATTGTAGAACAAAACAATCAAGGTAGAATATAATCTACAGAAAGAGGCAAAAGCAATAGAGTTGCCATCTAACTCTGTTTACACAAGCTTTTTGTTTTCACGTCATGGCCCAGTTTAAAGGGGCTCACATACACTGAGAAATGTTATACAGTTATGTCTTTAGAAGTGGGTTCACTTTCTAAAATGTTTGGGTGTGAATAGGTCTTGTGTGGGTGTGGATGTAGATTTTATAGTCAGTGAGGCATGGAATTCCATCTGTCTGCTGGGGTCAGATGCCCGACACACGTCACTGCAGATCTACAGTTACAGTGAGGGGGGCAATCCAGTGAGAAAGAGCTACTAGGTGGGTGATAAAAGGTGATATGACCAAAATGTTATATTTCATTTTAAATGAAGGTAATTTTATTTCATGATAACGCTATATGTGACCCATACTGGCAAAATGAGTCAGAATGTGCACAGGTTAATTACAAGCTACAGGCAAAAAAAAAAAAAAAAAAAAAAAAAAGTTGATTTTGGTCGAATTTGAATGTTTTCACAAAAATTTGTTCATTAAGCCCTCATCTAGCTATGCTTCAAATAGCAATTAAAGATATAAAAGTATCTTTATTTGTGTTTTCTAAGGAGTACCTTTCCTTTGTCCATGAAAAATGCAGTTTTTCTCTGCTCGCTTCACCACTCGCGCTTCCACTCAGCAACTTCCTCATTATTCCAAGTTTGGTATCGTTTTAAAGTGCAGAAATCCAACTTTGTGAATATTCATAGCGAATTGTTGATGGCATGAGTCTGAACCAATGAAATGTGATTTTCAAACTCATGCTGATGTAAATAAAACGATCTTACTCACGCTGACTGACAGACTGCAATATTTTTTAAATCGAATCTAAAAATTGAATCTAAAAAACCCTGTTGTTTATTATTTGATTAACATTAAGGACAAAGACATCAGCAGGTATAGGCTACTGTCACTTTAACTTGTTACACATCCAATTTTGTTCTCAACTCTTCACATTCACGTAAGACATAACTGACTGTTTACGCAAGAATATTCACCAAGACGGGCATTTTGACATCATTTTGTGTGTATATGACTGTTCAAGTCGCAAAAGAGAACTCAATTTGAGACTGCATGCTCTTTGGGGCGTGTGTCAGTCATATCTTTATCATGCTAACGTGTCAGTTACTTTAAACAGCCTTGAGCTGCGTGGATATTATACATGGAATAGCAAAATATCACCCAGCCCTAAAAGCTGATAAAGCTAAATAAGAAGCCTAAAGAGGTGGTGATTTTCCTGTATGAACTTACTTCAGTGTTAAAAGTTATAATTCTGTAATCCAAAGCTGTATTTTTATTATACAATTATTATGACCACATATTAACTCAAAGATGAGAGAACATGAACTATTTTCCTTTTAAATTTATATTTAAATATATATTAAATATGTACTTTTCCTTTTTCTTTCTCACACGTATTTTATTATAGAGATTATTATAAAAGGTATTACAGTCCTTATTTTACTAAAGCACACAGATAATGCTCAAATGTCTTTATCCGAGAATGAAGTTGGGTACATATTGCGTTTGTCTTGGAAATGTGATATGCCTGAAAACCTGATAAGTTTGATTGGAGGCTGTTTTGAATAATATAATACAAAACACTCATTCATTCATTGAGCAGTGGAAGGACGTGAGCTCAGGCCTCACTCTCTTACCTCTGATCGCAGGACGATGTTCTCTTCCTCCAAGTCCTGGAGTTTTTTCTGCAGTGAATCCAGAGGGAGGTAAGTTGGGAGTGTGAAAGATGAGTCATTTCTGCGAATACTGCAAAGAAAAATCAGATTGATGTGCCTCCCTTAGTACAAAAATTATCCTCACTTAAAATAACATATTTAGCTAGATTTGTACATTTGTCAGGCAAAAATAGAAAAATAATAGTATCCTCATAATTTGAAGTATTGATCCTGCCAATGGCACAAGTATCAAGTAAATCTGTTGTCTAATATATGGACTCACGGTGTGGTAGAAGCAGACTCTCCATCACTCTCTTCAGCTGCACTTGTGTAGAACTGCAGAAGTTCATCCTTCATTGAGAGATCATGACGCAGCTGAGACACCTGAATGCACACATACAAACTCACTGTATGATCGCAACAATAACTGTGGACTCAAATGGAGCTCAAACATCAAACGTCTGTTTTTTTTTTTAATTTATGTTTTTATTTACGTTCAGTGTCAATTATCATTAACGTATTCAGCTAATAAACAATTTTAATTGGTACAATTTCCCATGTCAGTGTATATATATATATATATATATATATATATATATATATATATATATATATATATATATATATATATATATATATATATATATATATATTTTTTTTTTTTTTTTTTTTGGTATGGTAAACCCTAATAGAGACTACAACATTTTATAGGATCAAACAATTAGAGGGGTAAAATGCATTAAATTCATAGTTATGTTCATTTAAAATAGGTGCAGTCATCTTCAAACAGCCAAAATAAACAAAAAGGGTTGACATTAGCCAGCAGGCTTGTTTCACCTTTCCATTTTCTCATCTTACCTCTTCTCGTATGTGCTCCACCTGCTCCTCTAGGAAGGTGTTCCTCTCACTGAGGGTTTTGTTCTTTTTCAGCAGAGACTGGCCAATACGTGCTGCCAACTCCAAATCCCGCTCTTTCTGAAATGACATATAGAGTGATGTCATAAGTTTCTGTTTGATTCACAGTCACATTAGCAAAATGTAGGCAAAATTTTCCAGACAAAAGAGGTCCATTGTCTATTGTCAGTAGTGTAGTGACATATGAATCGCAGCTTACACAAAACTCACTTTTAAACCAAGCAGATTTCCACTGGATTTGCATGACCAACTTGAATATGAGCAAAATCGCTGGGAAACTCGTTTGCCCTTGTGAATTTCCTGATTGTGAACTTACTAAAATTCACCCAAAAAAAGTTTGCTGAGCAACGGTAAATGTGATTTGTACCTTCATCATGAGGCTATCAGTGACTTGGATACATCATTATTATGTTTTACAGAAATAGCTGAATACACTGTAAATGGATTAAAATATTCCTAAATAAATAATAATATCCCAGATCTAACCATCTACCATAATTATAATCTTACAAAAACTTATGGAAACATCACCCAGTGCAGGAATACAAGACTGTGGATCATACTTATGTAATTATTAACTATGATGGTACATTGTAAAAGCTACATCACAACATGTGGGACATGCTTTAAAAAAACAAATCAAAACAAAACCCTCTGCTCTATATTTTATTTTTAAATGGCTGCTATGACCCATTCTCCCACTTCACACAGCTTACCTCCTCCAGGAGACGTGTCACAGCATCTATGTCATTATATGTCTTAGTCATCTGGCCCACTCGATCAGCACATAGAACTGTGGAAACAGAGAAATGAAAAATTACAATTTTTTTTAAACATTTCTAAGTTAAAGCTACATTGTTTAAAACTCTAAAGTATCCATATGTGATGTATGTAATGTAATCAGTATGCTACATGCTTTTTACATGCTCCCTTGTGAAAAAGTATACTTGAGCATATTTTTTTTTTTTTAAATGGGGGCTCGTCCGGGATCATAATAGAACCCTGTATTTCTTGCGATAATTTTTTTGAGTGTGTGTGTTGTATGTTAGACAACACATCAATATAAGTGCACTTCTTTAAAGTTCAACAAAATATTAATACATTATTTAAAGTGTATTTTAATGTAAAAATATTAATTTGACATTTTTACAAAGCACAGTTTTAAATGTGTACTTAATTATACTTTAAGTACACTTTTATATCATTACAATTATATTATCTGCAAGTACAGTCTTTTAAATATACTTTTAAGATGTGAGGTACACTACAAGTGCACATCCAACACAATTAAGCACACTTCTTTTACACAATGGATGACACATGATTCTGATAAGTGTGGTGCTAAAGAATCAAATGCAAAGCAGACATTTCCATCTGCGTCACACACAGTACAGAACGAGCACAGACCAGCACCTGAATCCAACACCCAGATATTGACCTGCCAGCAACACCCAGCCATAAACCACACAGACACATTCCTGTAGCAGTCCTTATTTAAACACACATCTGCTCCATACTGTTCTTCTTCTGAAACAATCAACTCTATAATAATACATAACATTTTCAGTGTTATTATTTGATCATGGTTAAAAATATTTATTTAGGAACTACACATGCTTTCATTATAGTGTAGGTTAAACTTAGAACTGTGAGTCACACTACAACAATGGCTGATAGGACACGGCCCAATGGTAAACCTAACAAACCCTCCCAATACATCTTAAATGGTGTTGCTGGAGTGATATTGTTCTCATAATAACTTGAGAACCTCTGTTGTCCTGGTCACAAATCAATACAGAACAAAGTCCTAAAAGATCAGCATTTAATAAATGATCAACCACCAAAATCAATAAAAAAAAAAATAAAAAAAAAATAAATAATAAAAAAATAAAATAAAAAATAATAAAAAAGTAAAAACCATAATAAATTACTCTCACTTAACAGAAGCTTTAAATGCATAAAATACCAGATAAAAAGGAAAAACAGCATGGATAGAAAGGTGTTAAATGGTTGGTTATTTTGAAGAAATCTGCAATAAAAAAATAAAAATAATATAAGGAAGGTAAATAATATGTATACATGGTTTAAAATATTTAAATCACAATTCCTATTATGCAAAAATAGTCACAATAAAGAATGAGCAGGTGTGTTTAATCTTTTGACTGATAATGTATGTGGTATCTTGTTATACACTACAAAAATGCAATAGACATCTCAAAACCTCACTGAACAGAATATATAGACTATTTATAAAACAGTTAGTTCCTGTCCTTGATTCTGATTGGTCAATAGCTGTGTTTTATTCATGATAAATGTATCACTACACAACACCCTTAGCCACCACTCTTAGCAACGTAAACTGTATGTTCTCAATTGATATTGTTCATTGAAGTTTAATGTATTACGTAGAAGAGTATTGTGAGAAAAAGATCGAGTTAGCAAGTTTATTAGATTTAGCATTTTCCTTCAAGTCAGTCCTATGTTCATAGTAAAAAAAAATCTGTTTAAATGTCCGATGTATTATCCTGTCCTTTTAACAGTTAAGTGGTTTTCCCATGACTGACATGCTAGTCAAAGCATTTGTCAGTTGTGTCTTGTTTCGTGTTCACAACAATTCAGTCTTTTCAATATAAAAGTCTTCGCTACTGACTGACACACTCATAAAGACGGTCTTTGCCACCATCTAATGGCATAATGTAATTTCTGTTGCTGTTCACGGTCAGGGACATTTACTTCATGAAAGTTGCACTGATACATATTTTTGGCTTTAATATTTGTATTGTGTGGTAACCGTGTTATAAAAGCCTTAAGGTACTCGAGGCTAGTGCTTCGCGTCATGCCTAACAACGCCCTTCAGCCGTGACTTATTCACGATACAGCACAGCCTTGAGTAACTTATTTCTTATATATCTCACACCACATTTGAAGGATATCACATTATATACCTTTCACGGTTCAATGGTCATCACAACGAATTCATTTTCTTAGCAAGGTTTATTTACATGAGTAAACACTCATATAAGACCAAGTTAGACTATTAACAGCTGCTGGTCTAAGCTCCCAGGACAGTGTGTTTCAAACAAATTTTTCCATCCACCAGCATGGGTAGAGATTTACTTCAATTACCCCGGTACCATGACGCTCAACACCAGACAGAACAACAAACTAAGATCAACCGTACACAGTGGCCATGCCATCAGATCAGCTCCCAATGCACAGAGATAATTATTCCCATAGTGTAAACTGGACACAAAGAACGCAGCCAGGCATTAAAAGCTCCTGCATGTCTTGTTTAGGGTGTTAATAAAGGTGACTTTCTTTGTCCTAAAATAACCTCCAATAAAAGTCAGTTTGCACTCGTGCACATACAGAAATAAACATTCCCAGCTTTTCAAGAGCAGCTGTATATATAATGCATTATAAATGTATTGTTAGTGTGTTATAAAAGGTATATGCTTTATAATAAATATTGCAATTCGTTAAGATATAATTGACTTACTGATTGCTACACTGCTAAAGAGCATAACGCAAAAAAAAAAAAAAATAAATAAAATTATATATCCCATGGAATTTTGTATTGATCATGTGTTTTATCAATTACACAGTATAACAATTAATAAGGTAAGTTTGTATTACAATGTATACCTGAGGTTACAATTATTAATGAGAACATACAGCTGATTATAAGATGTTAACCCTAAAATGCACAGCTAACTCCACCTAATTTACATGTATATTCTTTAAAACCCTGCTTGTTTTATCAATATAAAATACATTTGATGATTTAGAAAAAAAAAAAAAATAATAATAATAATATACAGTATATATATATATATATATATATATATATATATATATATATATATATATATATATATATATATATGAGAGCATCTGTTTACACCTCAGGTTGCTCTGGGCTGACTGTATTAAATATGAACATGATATTTAACCTATGATTTGCCTGTAATAACATATATACTGTACATATAGAGATAAATAAAAGAGGAAAAATGACAGACAAACAAAAAAACTAGCAGAATAAATACAAAAACAAGTAGTTTGTATGATTAAACACACCTTAACTTAGGAATTGCGCACACACACGCACCTATATTTTTTCTTCAAAAAGTCATGTATTATTCAGTCTTTCAAATTCACATTTAATTCAATTACTTTTCCTTTCTTTGTAATTAATTGTGAATTTTTTTATGTACTGCTATAAAAAATAAACTTGTGAAATACATTTATTACTATTGCACTATTTATTATTTATACTTATAAATAATAAATAGTAAATGTATCATAAATAAATGTACTATTTATAAATATTACATTTATTCATACTTAATGCAATTTAGATTGACATTTATTGCTATTGTCTAATAATAATAATAATAATAATAATAATAATAATAATAATAATAATAATGTGTTAATATTATTATTATTATTATTAATAACACATTATTATTATTATTATTATTATTATTATTATTATTATATATTCAACACCAAAGGCAATTTTCATGGCATTAACAGAGTAGTTTATGGAGTACATAAACAAACCCTTACAGAAGTGTAAAAAAAAAGAAAAAGAAGGTAATATTGACAATAAAGAACATTTTGAATAAACCTTTTGCCTAATGATATTATAAGCAGGGCAGTCTTAAAGCAAAAAAGGAAAAATAGGGTTTATATAGTCAATTATTACTATAGTTAAAAAATGGCTTACGTGCAGTGCATGCTGGCATGCATGTTGTACCAATATGAGTGTGTGTAGTGTTGACAAGATCAACCTTATAAAGGTGTTCTAACACAAATGGCTTTGTGTTAACATTCACGTCAATAATATGAAATACGAATAGTGATTAGATCTGGGCAGAAAGAAACCCAATCAGAAGGGGAATCTGATACATTTTAAATGTCCTAACAAGGTATGTCATCACCAACCAAGGATGGAAAAACCTGTTTAGATTGTTGCGATTTCAGACTAAGACATTCTTGAAAGTAATTGAGTTACTTTGACAGTGCGTCTCTTTAATAACTTTTAAGAGGATCAAACTGTCAGAGGGCACAGGTACTGTACCTTGCTCCAGCGTATACGGCTCTGCATCTTCATCATCCTCATCATCAGCACTGTTTGAGCTTAAGAAAGATGAGGTAGATATTTCCAGTATCTCTGAAGAAGAGTCAAACTCAAAGTACTCCTCATTAGAGCAATTAAAAGGCAATGCCATGCTGTCACTGGGCTAGTTACGCCCAGGCTGGCTCGGTCGTCTCAGGTCCACAGCCATGAGTGAGCTTGTGATGTTGGACTGGACATATAACCTCAAAGATCAAATAGACAGTCTCTGACTGACACACACCTGTTTCAGGAGACTCAATGCTCGGACGCTACCATTCTCTACCAAACAGCAGGTGAGGTGTCACTAAAGTAGAAAGAAAATAACAACTACATTTTTGCAGATCAGCATGCATTATGTATAGGACTGAAAAGCTTATGAATGAAAAATTGAACAGATTCTATAAGGTTTTATATCAAGACTATTCTAACTTAAAAGAAATGTGACCCCCCCTTCTGCAGAGTACGGAATGGTACTTTCCTCTGATGCACCATGGAAACCTATCAAGGCGTGACTGAGTTGTGTTTGACTACACCTGTCGTGTGGGCGGAGCTAGTTTATATTCCCTGATGAAAAGATTTCACATTGCCATAGAGAAGGCAAACAGGACATTTGACACAACAGGAACTATAAAAAAAAAACAAAATAAGACACCTGTTACTAATATATACACAGGCAAACCAAAATTTATTCAGACACCTTGAACATTTCATTCATTATCATAGTTTATTCTCTATAGTTTAAAAAATGGTAATACAAGGATAAGATCTCAGAGTTAAACTGTCAGAAAAAAATAATCTTAATTATATCAGATAACACAGTCAGGCCGAAGTGTCTGAATTTTTGGTTCCAAATTTTTATCAATTTTACTGGTAGTCCACTGTATGAAGAATTTTTGGGTATAATATGTCACAGTTTACTTTATTTTGCTATCCTCACTTACATAAATGAACTATAGTGTCCTGCACACAGTAGTAAAAAAAAATATCTAGTGTCTGAATAGCTTAAGAAAGATGTATATATATATATACACGTCTGTTATATTGCCTCTATAGACCATAAATACTGTGAGATCTAATAAGTAAAAAATAAAATAAATAAATAAATAAATAGACCCTAATTTCTTTCTTTGAATTTGTTATGAAATGTGACTGTGTTTTGTGAGATTTACTTAATTACCAAACCTACTACTAATTACACCATTTTTAAAATGTAATCTCATGAGCATTCATATGTATTTTACGTCAAATGTGATTCTGCCACACATACATTTACTTTGTTTGTATGTATGGACTAAAACGTACAATATTGACGTGTCAACAGCATCTAAAACTTATACCATGAATAACTTAACAGTACGAATGTTAAACATTACAGATTACATTAATCTTTAATCTACAATAACTTTAATCTATAATACCTATGTATAAACAATGACCAGGCTGATTATTTCTAGATAACTTGCTTCATAAAACAAAGAGCTAAAGAGAATTTATTTGGAACGTGCTGAATCGTTTTAGTTCATGATATTGTGTTGTGGTGATAGACTTTACCCTTTAAACTCTGACAACCTTACAACTGGAGGGTGAAGGCATGAGATGTTTGATAACAGCTGTATTTCTACACTTGTGCAACTCCACCTAGTCTAACAATGTAACATGAATCACACATTAACTATTCAGTATGCCTGGGTTTGTTGTGTTATCACAAATGTTTCGTTACATTGACAGAATGCAAATGGCTTACAACTGCAATGCAATCTGCAGTACAACGTGGGCCTTCTGACGGACTTCATTCATATGGAGAAACAATAGCGTGATAGGAATGGTGTGATGGCACAATGGCTGTGGCCATGAAGGAGGCGGGATTCTCTTTAGTGTGAACTTAACCAGGGCTAAGACTTTGTGCTTTAGCTCCATTGAAGAGGAAAATGGAAAAGACAGCCAGAAAAGGGTGAAGAATATGCTGAAGGGCTGGGAAAACTTTGAGAAGGGAGGAGAAAGAGAGAATGGGTGTCTGAAATGCAAAAGAGGTCAGATGAGAATGAAAAAGAATGTGTGTGTGTGTGTGTGTGTGTAATCCCCCCCCCCCCGCCCACCCCTGCTAAGGTAATCAATATGCTGTACACGAGCGATAGAGACCCAAACCACAACACAGAATGTGGGTCATTGAAAAGTAAAGTCCTGAATAGTATACTGTATCACCAGCTGTACATTACAAACACAAACATATCATAGTATCACATATACTGAGAATTATATACAAAGTTAGTTTTTATTCAAGTTACTGATGTTGAGATCTGAAGGGCAAAACATTCATAGAACTGTAGCACAGGGTCTGTTTCAAGCCACAAATATTTAGATCACCTCTTAAAATAAGAAAAACAAATATATGTTAAGAAACTGCAAGATCTGGGCACTTGTGATCCACATACAGTAAGTGCAGCAGTATTTCTATCAGTGAAAACAGCAGAGCATTCTGAAGCACTTAACATGATAAACATTCCTTATCTCCTTATCTTGTCTATGAGCCATTAAACACATACAATATTTACGTCTCAATAATCTTTAACACTGCAATCTCCGTCTGTAGGATTTCTGGTCTCTGTGTTTGAAAACACGTACACGTTTCTTACAAAAATGCATTGCTTCGATTCAATAGGCCTTTATTAACCCCCTGGAGCTGTATGGATTATTGTTTTATAATGGATGGATGAATTTTTTTGGGCTTCAAAATCCCCCCTTCACTACCATTATACAGCTTTGAAGAGCAAGGATATTTTAAAATATATCTCCGATTGTGTTCGCCTGAAAGAAAATAGTCATATACACCTAAGATGCCTTGAGGGTGAGTAAATCATGGGATAATTTTCATTTTTGGATGAACTATCCCTTTAAGCCACATTAAACATTTTCTTTTTAAAGTAACACTCCACTCTTTTTGAAAATAGGCTCGTTTTCCAACTCCCCTAGAGTTAAACAGTTGAGCTTTACCGTTTTCGAATCCATTCAGCCGAACTCTGGGTCTGGCGGTACGACTTTTAGCATAGCTTAGCATAGTTCATTGAATCTGATTAGACCGTTAGCATCTCGCTCAAAAAAATTATCAAAGAGTTTCAATATTTTTCCTATTTAAAACTTGACTCTTCTGTAGTTACATCGTATTCCAACATCAACGGAAAATGAAAAGTTGCGATTTTCTAGGCGATATGGCTAGGAACTATACTCTTATTCCAGCGCAATAATCAAGGAACTTTGCTACTGTACCATGGGTGCAGCAGGCGCAACGATATGTTTGTAATATCATTGCGCCTGCTGCACCCATGGTATGGCAGCAAAGTCGCAAACTTTTCATTTTCCATCGGTCTTAGTACACGATGTAACTACAGAAGAGTCAAGTTTTAAACAGGAAAAATATCGAATCTCTTTGGTAATTTTTGAGCGAGATGCTATTGGTCTCATCAGATTCAATGAACTATGCTAAACTATGCTAAAAGTCGTACCGCCAGACCCAGAGATCGGCTGAATGGATTCGAAAACGGTAAAACTCAACTGTTTAACTCTAGGGGAGTTGGAAAATGATTGCCTGGAAAATCCAGCCTCACCACTGTACCAGTGGATGAGTCTGGTTGGCCATTGAATCAATTCGATTTCTAGGGTGGAGCAAATCCGAGCAAACAGGAAGCGGAGTAAACCAATCAGAGAAGGGCGGATATGACGTTAGCAAGCGACAAGAGAGTCAACGGCGAAAAGTAAATAATTAATGTGTTTTTGTTCATTTAAAACTGAATTCACGGCTGAATAGAACAAACTCTCGGGTCTCCCGTGCGCAATCTTTGTTGATATTGAAGGGTCTTTCACCGCACTAGAGTGACGCTGTTTGCGTCACTGAAATAAACAAATCTGATTGCACGGTACGGTTTGGAGTTGACTCGAGGCGCGACGGAGGGCGGACTGACCAGACTGATATATCTTGTAGAAGATATATCAGTCTGGCCTTGCCAGGCAAGGAAAATGAGCCCATTTTCAAAAAAAGTGGAGTGTTCTATGGGAAAATGCTTATTGTACAATTAGCGTGTTGCGTTTGTAACGGAGGCCAGCTAGTAAGAGCTGTGCGAGTAAACCTCCCTCCCCTGGCCTCAAGAGGCACACTAGCGACTGATGCTAGCGGTTGTGGTCTTTAGCATCCTTGTTAGGACCTCCCATGCTGCAAACGGCAATTCGAAACTTGCTCTGAGTGGTCTTTTAGTCTTTTAATATCACTGTCTTTATTATATAAACATTACAAAACACCATAACTGGTGGGCAGCAGAGTTCCAATAAGGGTGTGATGTCACATGATAACTATGAATAGCTTGGTCTAGTTTTATGCATGATGGGATGTCTAACCATTATGATGAAGAGTGTTTGGTAAAATATAACATCAGTTCCTTAATAAAACACTTAAGCAAACTCACGCCATCCGAGGTGCATGTCAAAGATAACATCAGTCATCTGGGGTAAATGTAGTTCAGACAGTTGAAATGGCATCCACAATTCTTATCTTGTCAACGAGTCATTGAACACATATTTACGTCTCTAATAATCTTTAACACGGCAGCCTCAGCCTGGAGGATTTCTGGTCTCTTTGCCTGTTTCTATGTGTTTGAAAACACGTACACATCTGTCTAGCTCTTCTGCACTGTTTATCAATGTATTTACACTAGATTAAAATGATCCATCTCTGTGATTGATTGATGCTTTTATTTGTTCCCTCTATTTAGGTAATGTGATAAAATCGAGACAGAAAGCTATTCATAAAATCCATCACAGACCAGAAAAACAAATAAACATTGCATATGCACAACTTGTCTCTAGAACTTGCATAATATGCTGCATGGAGACACAACACAACAGTAAATGACTGGGATCAAAACAGTGCAGTTTTATGCACAGGATTACGCAACCATTCCAATTTTAAGGAGAAGTATTATAAGGAAGGAAGGGTAAGGCGGCGATCAGTCATCAGAGACTAATAAAACATGCAGCAGGTCTAGATAAGACTACAGTGCTGTGATATAACATGCTGCTTGTGAAATAGACGGGGTGCATGACTTCATAAGGTCAACACATCATCAATGGCAAAGGCTGATCAGTGAGAGGCAGCACTTATTTAACAGAGCAGAGCATGACTAAATATCTGTGTGAACAATCTTTTCACTGATTTGAAATAAAGGTGCACAATGATATAACAAATGTTTTTGAAAGAACAATAACAGATAAATGAGATTTGTTGTCTATGAATATTCCGATACAACTAACTAGGATGTGATTGTGATTAAATCTGAATACAGACAGCCATAAACTATGAGACGAGTGAATGAATGTGGTTATTGGGCAGTTCTGCTGAAAAGCAACCCGTTTCAATAAGCTTTATGGGGAAACTTTGTTGATTATAACATCATAACAGAATATAATGCAGACCATTAGTTGGGATGGATTGGATGTCTTGTTGTCTTTATTTATCCATCCTTTATTGATGGATGAATGGATGGGTGAATAGATGGATGTAACTGGATGGATGTATGGATGGATGGATGGATGGATGTATGGATGGATGGGTGGATGGGTGGATGGATGGATGGATGGAACTGGATGGATGGATGGATGGATGGATGGGTGGATGGAACTGGATGGATGTATGGATGGATGGATGTAACTGGATAGATGTATGGGTGGATGGATGGATGGATGGATGGATGGATGGATGGATGGATGGAACTTGATGGATGTATGTATGAATGGATGGAACTGGATGGGTGGATGGATGAAACAGGATGGAAGGATGGATGGGTGGATGGATGGAACTGGATGGATGGATGTCTTTATTTATCCATCCTTTATGGATAGATGTATGGATGTATGGATGGAACTGGATTGATGAATGGATGGAACTGTATGTAAGATGGAACTGTATTTATGGATGGATGAATGTATGGAACTGGATGTATGGATGTCTTTATCCATCCTTTATGGATAGATGTATGGATGTATGGATGGAACTGGATTGAAGAATGGATGGAACTGTATGTAAGATGGAACTGTATTTATGGATGGATGGATGGATGGATGTATGGAACTGGATGTATGGATGTCTATATTTATCCATCCTTTATGGATAGATGTAACTGGATGGATGTCTTTATTTATCAATCCTTTATGGATAGATGGATGGATGGATGGATGGATGTAACTGATGGATGAATGGATGGGTGAATGGATGGATGGAGGAACTGGATGGATGTATGGATGGAACTGAATGGATGGGTGGATGGAACTGGAAGAATGGATGTTTGGTTGGAGGGATGGATGGGTAGATGGAACTCAACAGATGTATGGATGTAACTGTATGGATGGAACTGGATGGGTGGATGGATGAAACTTGATGGATGTATGCATGGATGTAACTGTATGGATGTATGGATGGGTGGATGGAACTGGATGTATGGATGTCTTTTTTCATCCATCCTTTATGGATAGATCTATGGATGTAACTGGATGGATGGATGAATGGCTGGATGGGTGGATGGATGGAACTGGATGGATGGATGTATGGATGGATGCATGCATGGGTGGATGGATGGATGGAACTGGATGAATGGATGGATGAATGAATGAATGGATGTATGGATGGATAGAACTGGATGAATAGATGGACGAATGGGTGGATGGATGGATGTGTGAGTAGATAGGTAGATAAAATGCTGTTTGAATAATTCTCACAAAATCATGCTGGATAACATTCATAACATTTGTGAATTTCATGTCAGCTTGAGTGGTGCTGTCATTAAAGCACAAGACATGTTGATTTTTCAATTAAACTTTTCACTCAAGCTGAGAAAAAAAAAGTTGTTTTAGACTTGGACCCCATTGTATATATTTTTTAGTCATTGCATATGCACTTCTGAACTTTTCAGCATTATATAAAGATTGAGACTTATTAATGCAAGTCATTTTAAAGCTTTACCCTGGTTCTGAGTCTGATGCAACACCGGAGCTGAGAGGCCAGCTAGTCACCCTCAATGTTACCTCCATCATTTTTATGTCTTGGCCCAAATCTTATTTCGACATTCACAGTCTTGTCCATGGCAGACCATGTAACTAACCAACTTTCTGAAAGTGTTTAATTCACATGGGTAATTCTCCCCACCCCTCCTCCTCCTCCTCTCTCCCCTTTAGTGGCAGCAGACAGGATTTTTCCTTCTTACCGTCAGTGCACTCTTCATAGTACCAGTCCAGCTCGTAGTAATCTGCCTCCACAAACCTCTGCATGCTCAGTCTCCTTCAGCCGTGAGCTGCAGCCTCTCCTGTCCACCATCTGAGGTCACACACACATACACGTACCCACAGCCGCCCATTCTCCCAGCAGCTCGGTAGCCGATCTACCACTAACTAATCACGGTGCATTCTACACACACACACAAGGTCAGAGAACAAGAGATGGAAGAGAGAAAAAATGCAGTGTCCCTAAAAGCCAACAGTGTTGCGCAGGAAACCGTACTGCTATAGTCAAGGTTGTATCACACTTCGGAGGGCGGGGCTTACCCCAAAAGCCAGCCAATCAGAGCACACTTCATCATAGCTGCTCTGGTCTTCTCTAAGCATTCGTCACAGCCCAACCCCGTCTCCTCATCTCTCTTGTTTCCAAGGCGCCTCCCTCTACAGAGGTTGCCATGGCAACTGGCTCTGACTCCAGGCTGTGTTGGTGTCTACACGTGCTCTGTTGCTTAACTTTCCCTCTGTTTTTTCTCCATCACTCTTCCATTGATCTTTTCTGCCACACATATAGCAGCAGTTGTGATGCATGCATGGAATATTTCATTTTGCTGCTCAGCTCAAGTGTACAGTAAGCGGCTGGTACAGTGATGGCAGGTGTTCTTGTGCTGTCTGCCTGCCAAAAGTAGCAGCTGACTTTCTGCAATTCACTGTGCCAAGAACAGCAACAAATATGCTGGTAGGGAAAAAATAAAAAAAGATCTCAAAAATCCTTGCTTCTTTATTTTATCCAAAGGCTTGTTATTCTTTGCACTGATTTAATTTGATACAATTGGTTGTCTTGACTCCTCTAAACACCACAAGCTTATGGTGCGAATCATCCAATCAAAAGCTTGCGTTCAGCTGTGATATCATTTTCCTGTGCCGTCGACCTGCAATTGGTGACTTTCCAGTTGCCACCTCATCGGCTGATACTGGCAGCAGGCTCATACTGATGACATCATGCTGGTTGGATAATGGATTTATGGAGCTGATATGATATGAATGATTGGAGGATACAAAGGAGAAAATCATGTCTATAATTACAATGGGTGACCTCTGACTTAAAGGATTAGTCCATTTTCAAATAAAATTTTCCTGATAATTTACTCACCCCCATGTCATCCAAGATGTCCATGTCCTTCTTTCTTCAGTCAAAAAGAAATTAAGGTTTTTGATGAAAACATTCCAGGATTATTCTCCTTATAGTGGACTTCAATGGTCAAACGGTTGAAGGTCAAAATTGCAGTTTCAGTGGAGCTTCAAAGGGCTTTAAACGATACCAGACGAGGAATAAGGGTCTTATCTAATCGAAACGATCTGTCATTTTCTAAAAAAAAAAAAAAAAAAAAAATACAACTGTATATGCTTTATAAACAAAAAATACCTCCTTGCAAGTGGTTCCGCCATTCCGCCTTACGTATTCTTCAAAAAGCTTATGTTGTATGTCCTACGCCTTCCCTATTCTACTTACGGAACGAACGCGGCGCCAGTTCCATTTTTTCTGTAAGTAGAATAGGGAAGGTGTAGGACATACAGCGTAAGCTTTTTGAAGAATACGGAAGGTGGAATGGCGGAACCACTTGCAAGGCAATCATTTGTGTTTATAAAGCATATGCAGTTGTATTTTTTTTAGAAAATGACCGATTATTTCGCTAAATAAGACCCTTATTCCTTATCTGGTATCGTTTGAAGCCCTCTGAAGCTGCACTAAAACTGTAATTTTGACCTTCAACAGTGGAGTCCATTGAAGTCCACTATAAGGAGAATAATCCTGGAATGTTTTCATTAAAAAACCTTAATTTCTTTTCGACTGAAGAAAGGAGGACATGGACATCATGGATGACATGGGGGTGAGTAAATTATAAGGAAAATTTTATTTGAAAGTGGACTAATCCTTTAATTATATAAATCTAATTTTTTTTCTTTTTTTTTCTTTTTTTTTTACATTGACATTTAAAGAAACCAATCATAATGTTTGCTGTAGGTTTTTTTTTTTTTTTTTTTTAATGTCAACTGGCTCATTTGATAAAGCCAGATTGTTTTCAAGTGCAAATTAAAAATAAATCCAATTCAGTGTCTTACAAATGTATTTTACAATTGAAATAAAACAAATAATAATAATAATAAAATAAAATAATTTGAAGTAATGACGCATTTTTTCATATTATTTAAAAATAAAGATAATGGGAGTATGTGCCAAATTAAAAAAAAAAAAAAAAAAAAGCTAAAATTAGCAGTTTTACGTTGTCAAAACAATCATACTAAAAGTAAATTCAAACACACCCAAAGCATTTGCAAAAAAGGCTGACTTACTATTTATGTATAACACATACTGTATTTAATTACACTGCCATAGACTTGTTTACCGGACTTGTTAAACAGTGTCAGGAAATGCCACACTGATATTGATACTCATTTTATTTCTCCTCTTGTCCAAAATTCTTCTTGGGTCATTTGATTCACACGTATGTTTACGTTTCTCAGAGATATCTTTGGCGACAGAACCTGCTGCAATCGATAACGAATAACTGTGGTCCATAAAGAATGTGCGAAACAACAACAGAGTGGAGTGCTAAACGCTACAACTACTACTTCCGCATTTTTTCATGAGACTCAACGTGTTGCCATGGTTT
The DNA here is from genome assembly GCF_018812025.1 of Megalobrama amblycephala. NCBI lineage: Eukaryota > Metazoa > Chordata > Actinopteri > Cypriniformes > Xenocyprididae > Megalobrama > Megalobrama amblycephala. The sequence continues at coordinate 12,521,482 of NC_063056.1, forward strand.
CCACGGCAGTAAAAGCGTAAACCGAGAATAACACGGACATGACGACATTGACAGGCGACGCAATGATGTTACACTAGTTAAAATTGTGCATTTCTCTGGATTCAAACATTGTTGGAAACATTTGGGATAATGTAAGTACACAAGTGAGCAAAATACAGTATTTAACACAGAGCTAGTGATTTTAGGATATTTTAATGAAAAAATCTGTATTATGCCTTTAACTTGAGCATTGTATTTTTAGCATGCCATGTGTCACGCACAAGATGCCGCAAAAAGATGCGAGAGGAGAGAGCAATGGTTAAAGAAGACCGTCTAGCGCATACTTACAATGAAAAACAATGGAAAATCAGCGCATTGGAATGGAAAAATGTGTTCTGTATGAACGGCCCCTATAACTCCATATTAAAGTTCTCCATAGTAAGTATTAAGACATTTAATATTGAGTAGCTTACATTTTCAGGGTTCATGCAGGTTTCAGTAAGTCAAATTTAAGACCTTTTTAAGACATTTTAAGACCATAAAGAATGAAATTTAAGACCTACACGACGCATTACCAAAAAATATTCAAATCAAAGAAATTCTGAAAAAATCATTTCATTTCAATGAATTCAGTCATTGAAAAAGCATTAATTTCATTTACAGATAAAGCAATCACATTAGTAACCTTCCACACACAACAACGTGCCAAATGGGCAGCCGCCCACCCCTTTTCCCCACCCCTCTAGGGGTCAGCCAGCTGTTTTTTCGTTGTTTTTGTTTTCCGTTTATATATATATATACATACAGAATTGGAATTAAAATGTGTTTGATTTAAGCCTAACGTTACATTTCAAAATTTTGTGTCATAAAATTATATCGCGCATACAGCTCAACTAACGCGATCGTTATAAAGGTGTTTAAACAACAATACACTTCCACTTGCATGTATTTGACAATCGGAATATCAGATATTTCATGCCATAGCTAACACATTTGTGAATATTCTGAATAAAAAAGGAAAAATGACATAAAAGCAGATCATCATTCATTCAGCGCTGTTGCTGCTGCGGTGTGTCACGTGACAAGCAATGACGCGTCACCATGGAAACCATAAAATAACGGTCGCCTATAGGCCTACACTACACACCGCTTGTAACCAACAGCAGAAATCGCTGTGATCTAGCCATGTCTCATTGAAAGTACACTTTCCCATTTTCCACACGTAGCCGAACTTTAACAAACTCTGAGGAGACGCAGACGTATCTCGCGGGCAGGTAAATTATTGCATTTATCACGGGATTTGTAGTTTTATCAACGCGTATACCAACACCAATATACCCCAGAAAGAACTACGACTCGCTACTTTTTTGCTACTTTGTAATAACTTTCAGCAGGTAGCGTTTCTGGAAATGGGTTAAAACATTTTTAGACCTGACTAAATGAAATTTAAGACCTCGGATGAAAATCTGGCCGTTTTTAAGACTTTTTAAGGCCTTAAATTTAAAGTTCAGAATTTTAGACTTTTTAAGACCCCGCGGGAACCCTGATTTTTGACAGTATTGACAGTCTTTTTGCTTCAAAAAGTTCCAAACAAAGCCACAATAGGATCAACTATTGTGCATCTCCAAGCGTTTCTGAACGAGTTGGTTTTTAACAAATCAGAAGTAACTTTTGCATATATTACATAACAGTATCACACACTGTGAAAGATTTGGTTAAAATCATGTTAAAGCCACAGTCCTTCTCCAACTCAGAGACGGGCCTCAGTTTGAACTGTCATACAGCTCTTTCACATATTAGCTAAAAATAGCTCATAAGATCCAGGGCATCAAATACAGGGCATCAGCTCCCAATGAACCAGTGTGAATAACAGAAAAACACGCTCTGCTGTAAAACTGTGATCTACAATGTCTGATGACTGTACTGTTCACTAAAGGACAACTATCTAAACCAGCATTTATAATGTCTGAAGGCATTTCTCCACTCTATATTTATAGCACTGGGTATTTTGGAACACGTTTACATATTTATGTAAAATAACTGGAGTCATTTTATTATTTCAACACAGTGGTTAAAAGATTGGCAGAATGTAAGGTCTACTGCAGATCTGCCAGTTAAATACTGAATAAAAAAAAAGTTTTGCATGTGGTCAAATACCAGTGTTCAATCACAAACTCAAGGACAGATCATAGCAAGGGAACTGATCTCATAGACCAATCAGCTGCTCGTATATAAACTGGTGCTGTGAGTGACAGCAGACTCAGCCAATGACCAGCAGTGTAGGGTGGTTGCCTGGCAATGAGATCCAGTGTTGTGGCTACCAAACACAGCTGTCACATAGCAACAATTGTACATGTATTAGCCAAGTTATATCTCAAGTTTCATGTAATGAGCAGTAGTTAAAGGTGCCATTGAACGTTTTTTTACAAGATGTAATATAAGTCTAAGGTGTCCCCTGAATGTGTCTGTGAAGTTTTAGCTTAAAATACCCCATAGATTTTTTTTAATAAATTTTTTTTAACTGCCTATTTTGGGGCATAATTAGAAATGCGCCGATTCAGCCTGCGGCCCCTTTAATTGCTCGCGCTCTCCGCCCCCTCCCGAGCTCTCGACTCTATCATTGCATAAACAAAGTTCACACAGCTTATATAACCCTCAAAATGGACCTTTACAAAGTGTTCGTCATGCATGCTGCATGCATACATCGGATTATGTGAGTGTTGTATTTATTTGGATGTTTACATTTGATTCTGAATGAGTTTGTGCTCCATGGCTAACGGCTAATGCTACACTGTTGGAGAGATTTATAAAGAATGAAGTTGTGTTTATGCATTATACAGACTGCAAGTGTTTAATAATGAAAATAATGATGGCTCTCTTGTCTCCGTGAATACAGTAAGAAACGATGGTAACTTTAACCACATTTAACAGTACATTAACAACATGCTAACGAAACATTTAGAAAGACAGTTTATAAATATCACTAAAAATATCATGTTATCATGGATCATGTCAGTTATTATTGCTACATCTGCTATTTTTCGCTATTGTCCTTGCTTGCTTACCTAGTCTGTTGATTCAGCTGTGCACAGATCCAGACGTTAATACTGGCTGCCCTTGTCTAATGCCTTGAACATGAGCTGGCATATGCAAATATTGGGGGCGTACATATTAATGATCCCGACTGTTACGTAACAGTCGGTGTTATGTTGAGATTCGCCTGTTCGTCGGAGGTCTTTTAAACAAATGAGATTTATATAAGGAGGAGGAAACAATGGAGTTTGAGACTCACTGTATGTCATTTCCATGTACTGAACTCTTGTTATTTAACTATGCCAATATAAATTCAATTTTTAATTCTAGGGCACCTTTAAAACAAAATATGCCCCAACTTTTTTTTTTAATGAATATCAAGATGTTAGTTTAAATCTTATATGAATAAATACAGGAAAGTGTATATCTTAGGTCCTCTAACTGGTTTTAAAATCACCCTTTTGTCTTAACTAGTTCATTTAAATAGTCCTTTAGTGTGGCAAATTAATTTTTACAACTATTCAAGTATACAAATATTCCATATAGTCTCTCAATTAATACATTATTAATTTAATAATAATTAAATATTACTAATTATATGCATATAAACATAGAAAACAATCTTTAAAAGAGTTTTAGAAGGATTATAGCATGTTACATTGTATGAAGTAGTAAAATATTGTCTGTTGTATGCAAAAAAGGACCTTTTGCTTTAACTTGCACATGCATATTTCCGATTAACACCTTAAAAATGCACATGTTCAACCAATGCATGCTCAATTGTAATCCTTATGTAAAAGCTTTGTTAAAGCATATATGAATGGTGGTCATGCAATGTTTAAGCGTATGTGTGTCAGTGCATGTTTGAGAAAAATAGAGGAACAGGAGAGAGTGAGTGATTCTGTGCTTACGGAAATATTTGAGGGTCTCCTCGATCTGTTCTGTGGTCAGGTCGAGGTTGACGTCGGGTGAGATGAGAGGCGTGTGGAGCCAGTCGTCGTGGTCATAGCCGTATATTGTGTCAGCTCTCAGCTTATAATGAGGCAACTGCTCCTCAAGCAAACTGATGATTTCCACCTCAGGAAGATCAGTGCTGTTACACACATCTGATAAGGAGAGAGAGAGAGAGAAAGCAAACAGAATGGTGAGAAAAATCAGGCACTGGGGTAGACATTTGCTCAATGAATCTAACCAGAAAAAGGAGAGAAAAAAAAAAGAAAAGAAAAAAAAAACCTGTACTAGAAATGGTACAACCATGTTTTCTGATAGCATGGCGGTGTTTGTAGTCAGTGCATTAGCAACAAAATGTGACATTTAATTAAAATTTTCAATTAAATCCTTTCCACAGAATTGAAAACAAAGAGGTTTCAAATCATGAAATAATAAATAAATTGTTCAAAATGAAGACAAAAATATTTCAACACTTTTTAGTTAAATGTGGGTCACTTTGGGGTGAGTAGGATTCAATTTATTGCAAAAGTACCCCAGAAACACCCATGCATATTTTTATATATATAAAAAAGTACCATAGTATTGCCATCAAATACCATCACTGAACTATTTACCTTATCCCATAAATTCCTTAGAGCTAATTAGTACATTTCAACATTTCAGGGATAATACTGAAAATACAGAAAAAGCTAAAACGACTCTATTACAACTTATGGTTGTAATAATTGTGTAATAACAGTGTAATAATACAATTTAGCTGATATGTGAAGTCAAAGACATGTTTAGGGTCCAAATAATTGCTTATACATGGAAATACATTAAGTATGAGTCTATGCTGACCTCTAGTGGTCTGATGAAGAACTACAAAACTATAAGTGGAACCTTTTCTGACAAAATCTGTGTACAAGCATATAAACGGCAATACTTTTAAAATGACAAGCCAGAACAACTGATAAAAAACACAGATTGTGGAAAAATACTAAGGTTCAACTTTTTGTTTAAACACAGGATATCTCTTTTGAATTCATAAGCACACAACATTACATCATTAGATTACAGCTAATTATCAAGCAGCCACACAGTCTTAACAGAATATTTTATTCTGCCCATCCTCCCATCAGACAACATGCTGTTGTTCAACACAGCAGCCTCTCCTCCGTCAGACAACCAGCCTTTATTCCAATCCACCAATACTGTTATAACAACACTCTTCTGTATAGTAATGACTAAATTGCTGCAAGCAGAAATTTAGGACTGAAAAATGTGGGGCAAATAAGAGACTCAACCACCATGTGTGATGGAGGGAGGCCGCATACTTGTGTTCAACTAAGCACAGGGGTTTAACCTCTAGAATGGGATTGGCCTTGTGGCTACATTACTGAGAGCACACAGAAACAATGCAAACCCATTACAGCCGTAATGCCAAAGAGATAAACCACTGACGGTCAGCAGAGAGTGTGTGAGAGAGAGAGACCTGAATATCAAGTGCACTACTGGCATGTAGCACAGTGCTGACTCCTTGACCCAAGATAAAAGCAGTATTCACCTTTAGACAAGGTCACTGAGTTTGTGCCACAGATACAATGCAACCAAGCATGAACTTTGCATGATTTTAAAGCTGCTGTTAGTAATTTTCTGTTAAAAAACTACTTAAATTACTTTCAATATAATGGCCACGTTCACAGAGTAGAAAGTGTTTGTCAGTCCTTTTTTTAAAAGATTATTACAGTTATGCTTACACAGTTCCAACACAAGTTTACTGGAAAAACATGCCTTTACCTAAATTTATCTACAAAAAAGTACAATACTGGTCAAAAGTTTGGAATAATTATGTTTTTTATTGTTTTTGAAAGACATCAAATTGTCCTTCAAAGCATTTAGTGCTCTATTATTGGTGCTTAATTATTAATGCTGTGATACATACAACAATGTAAACAATAATGTAATAAAATGTTTCCAGATTAATGTTCATCCGTTTCAAAGAAAAATCAAGACGTTTTTAGCACCACTCACTGGACAATTCACTTTGAAAAAGTCATGAAACATGCAAGAAGCAATGTAATGTCATTTTGCAGAAATGCAACATACAGACTGAGTCGCATTGTTCGGCTATTTACGAGAGTGACAACCACACTCTATAACCAAACTTACACATACAAATTGGATGAGAAGGATGAGAATGGAACTTTTCTGGAAAGGTGTTCTGGATGTCATCATCATCGATTTGTACTTTAGTCACTGATATACACAGCAAATAGAAAAGGTGATTGACTTTGGGTAATTCATGCAGTAGCGACTCAAATAGAAGATGTTGTTTGCAGGGGACAGTTTGAGATTCAAACATGAAAAACCAGTAATTATTTTAGCAATATTTCGGCATAATACCTAAAGAGTACTTATTGGGTTCATATTGAATTGCAAAACACTTTTGCTGCTATTGAGGTGGGATATGGGTAAGGTTAGGGAAAGCTTTGGCGTTATGGATAGGTTTAAGGGTAGGGGTATGGTGTAAGGGTTGGGTCAACAGTGTAATTATAAATGTAATTACAGAAATTAATTACAGATCTAATTACATGCAGGTGTTTTTAAAATATAAGTACAATGTAAAAACATGTATGTACACAATAAGTGCATTGTATCAAATGATTAATTTAAATGCAAGCACATAGAAGTTAAGGCCACTTAAAGGTACAATTTGTAAGATATTCGCAGTAAAATATCCAAAAACCACTAGGCTAGTGTTATAAAAAAAAAATTACAGCTGATTACTAATAATATCTCTAATGTTTTCAACTACTTGTAAATCATGAGAAAATTCCCATTCTAAACAGTGACACGGGGCAGTGCAGTCGCCTGTCAATGACGTCAGTTACCCTTTGTTACCGCCTTTACTGACGTAGAAACCACATGACAACAGTGTCGTGGACAAATGCGGAAGTAGTGTCTAGCGTCCAGCAAACCACTAGCTTGCTTCAAGCAGTTCCTTATTTACTTCTTGCACGTTTTATGGTGGATTGTGTTACTTATTTATGGAACATAATTACTGTTTACCATCTGCCGCTGGTTCTGTCGACAAGGACAGCTCCCGTAAACGTAAGCGTACGGGCCAACCAAACGACCCAAGAAGAGTTTGGGACAAGAGGAGAGAAAGAGCGAGGATCAATATCGGTGTTGCATTTTCTAGATGTAGAGAGCTTCGCGACAAACTTCACCTAGAAAGAGATGCCAATCTTGCTTGTGTTTTACTCGACAGGTGAGTTGTTTTGATTCGTATCTTTACAGAAAACATATGCCATTATAACGATCAACACGATTAGTATTATGGGGCATACACGCCAAATGCGGGGCATCGCGTCTCTAGACCCGCGCGAGGAAGCGTCTGATCCATAGTCTGATCGCGTCTTTGCATTGACTTTGTATGTAATCTACTCGCGCAAATCGTTGAACTCGCGTTTGCAATGTAGCCCAGTTATTGTGTTTGAATGTACATTAGTGCATATATTTGTTGAACAAGTGGTAATCATTTTCATATCATCTGACTAAACAGTAATCAATTAATTTGATAATTTACTGTCAAACTATTTGCTGTATTGTATTCCAATATAGCATGACGCAATATGTAATGGTAGCATGTGAAAATTGTCTTTTTCAGACACTTACGAAATCCAGTATTGGATAGATTTTGTTAGTTACTGTAGCAGCTACAGTGTAGTTATCATAATTTTACATCATAACCTCACAATAAAAATTGTGCTGTCAATACATATGATACATATAGTAAAGCGGAAGCAGCGCCGGTGATTGTGGCATAATAAAAGTCCCGCTACTTGTGAGTCGTGTGTTGCGCAATCGCTCCAGCGGCCTCGTTCAGCTCCCACAACACTCGGTCCTGCTCTGCTTCATACTACAGTAACGTTAATAATCGCATCCATTAACATGTTTTCTTCCCAAGTCCTATTGCACTGTCTGTTGAGGTGGAGACCACATGTCCCAAGATTCCACACTCAAACTTGCCATCATCAAGCTACGCCTTTGTTTTGAATAGGCCTCTAGCGACCTCTAGCAGACAAAATTATTACATACTGCACCTTTAATATAAAGTGGGACCCCTTTTTTGTTAATGAAACAAATTTGAAATAATAAATAGAAGACTTTTAAGAAGGTAATAGTCAAAGAACTCCAAAAACCACAAGATCCTTTTGCGGAGAATGAAACAAATGAAAGACCTTCAGTCACAGTTTCACATGTGTGCTAAACTAGGTTAGTTCAATACAGTACTGCTAACTTTATAATATGTTTTATTTATATAGTGCCTTTCCAATGCTCAAGGACACTTTTTTCCATTTTCCCAACTGTTTTCCCATTCATTTCTTCTCTAGAGACTTCAAAATTCATGCATGAACCAACCAACCAATCAACCAACAGTATAATCTTTGATTTTAAGCAAGAAAGTACATTAGAACGGTTAATAAAAAGCAAATGCAAATAGCAGAACTTAAAACACTGATTATATGTGCAAAACAACATATGCACAGTACATAAACACTATATTTAGTGTTTGTTGCTAAATATTCCAATAAAAAATATTTAGTGGGTGTATAGGGCAGTATAGGGAAATAAAATTGAGGAATTTGAGGGAGTTTATCAGAACATGATGTTAAAAACAATAAATGAATAAAATTAATAATAAATAAGTAAAATTAAAGGGGTGATGAACTGAGAAATCAAATTTTCCTTGAGTTTTTGACATATAAGTGGTCATCATACTATAAAATATCCTGTAAGTTTTAGAGCTGAAAACTTCCTTGTTAGTCCAATAAAAGTTTTATTGACACCAGACCCAGAAAACGACAGGATTTTCAAAGTGGGGATCTATGACATCAAAGGCAGCAAGCACCGCCTCCGCAGAAGAAGATCAATGCCTACTTCATCACTGCCTGTTTAGTCCCGCCCACCTATTCATGCATGACATTCAATAGAATAGGTAGTCTAATAACAAAGGCCTATATTGTGCTAAACCAGATCCAGCTACCAAGCAATAAACATGCCGTTGAGGATTACAAAATGCCTGGACTCGACAGTAATGCGACAACATGTAAGTAACTGTTCATTCTAATGCCTGATCTGATATGATTCATGTACAGTCAGATGCTCTTTGTCTGTGTGTCAGTAAATCAAACCCGTGACTAAACGTCAACTTGCGTTGTTTGAATGAAAATAATCTGTTATTTAACTGTGATTAAATTATATAAAGAAAGCAAACAAAGAAAGCTTCCTTTGCAATCATTGGAGCAGCGTGCGCTGAAGCTGCCAATCAAACAGCGCGAGTTTATCAGTGACTGACGCGTAAAACTCCCGTTTTATTCAACAAATCTCTTAGTTATACCGCGTTTGCACTGTTAGTGAAGATGAAAGCGTTTGTTAGTGTACAGAAATTGAGGTGCAATGACGAGATCACTGCTTTCATGCGCTCAACAACATGTCTGTGATCGACTACACAGTGTTCATCACTGCAACCTAAATCTAAATATAATGCCATAGATCTAAATGTAATGCAACAGTTTTCACGATTAGTTAACCTTGAGAGCTGTAATAGTAAAAATGCGTTAAAAGAGAGAGTGATACTTGGCTATTTCAAATGAAAAGATGTCAGCCAATCACAGCAGTGGGCGTTTACACTGAAGTATCACAGCAGACACGCCCCTTAAAACAGAGCATTCAAACCAGAGGGCTAAAATTAGGGTAGCAAAAATGACTTTTATTTATAAATGATGACAATTTTGGATGTAAAAAGCATACTAACATTATAAGTGCACCCCAGGAAACATTCATGACCCCTTCAAATAAATAGCCTAAATATCACAGACTTGCTCATGGCAGGTCTGTTTCAAAAAGTTTATTATTAAAGGGTTACGTCAAAAATTTTATGTAAAAACATGCATAAAACTAATAGGATTTAACTTCCCTACTGCTGTAGCACTCTGCTAAGATAGACTTGTATGGCTCAGGCAGTCTCTACACTAGCCTGGAAAGCATGGGGCCCATGAGAGGGAAACTTACTCTGTATTATACAGAATGACATGAACACATATCTGCCACATAAACAGACTGAGAATGGATATAACATCTGTACAAAAACGGTATGTATTTTTTTGGACTAAGGAAAAGAAAATCTATATACAGGTATTGGGGGGAGGTTTCGTTCTGTTGATTAAAGAGCAGTCTTTTTGTTTATCTAGAGCAAACTGACAAAAAAAAAAAAAAAAAAAAAAAAAAGAAAAAAAAAAGAGCAGGACAAAACCTGTCCGGACTTTGCTGAAATGAGGGGCAGTGCAAAAGTAACAAAACAGCGCACGTACACTCTATTAAAAGGTGCAGTAAGCAATTTCTGAAAAACTGTGTTGAAAGTGGATTGGACTGAGCACCACAACACACTTGCAGCCAATCAGCAGGAGGAGAAAGAGTGAGCAAGAGGGAGATTTGAAGAAAGACTGTAGAAAGAGAGATGGCTGAGAGACATTGCAAAAGAGTAAAGGTCAGAGGTAAGAAGGGTTTACGATCAGGCAAGAGCTTTAGGACCTGAGTTAATATTACAAAAGCTTTACAGCGCTGGAGAGACCAAGTGAGAAGGCATGAAAACAGAAGCCGATGTTGTGCTGTTTCTTCTCCATACGTGAGTGACATTGGTTTTGAGTGTGTGCTGCTGGCGACTAACAATGAACTCCTACTTGTATATACCCATGTATGTTAATTTTTTGTTCTTCCTCGTCATTCGTTCGTCATCTTCACTTTATTTTACGTGAAGATTTATTTTGCTTCATTTCTGCTATATGATAAAAAGACATCCATCCACTCTTGCATTGCGAGTTCTTGCATTTTGGGGGGTGGAGCAATGAAGGGAGGGGGTGTGTTTGTTTGGGTTGGTAATCAACCCAAACAAACATTCCCTATATTACAACCATTAAACTTCTTGTTAATAGTTATTTATGACCTGCTTCGTAAGTTTCATCTAGTCCTTGTAATGCTAATTCAATTTACTAAAGCAACCAAAGCCCCGCTGAATAGGCTTAAGGATCATTTATGATGGTTGATTTGCTCCTCACGTTTTCTAATTTGAAACTCATAATTACACTGGATATTTTGATTGTCTTTGAAGATGAGGTGATGTCTGCCAAGTCTTGGGTCAGTGCACTGCCTTTGGAGTACACTAAGTTCATACAGAAAGTGCTGTTGAATCTTTGGGGAAAAGGATCTTTTTTACATAAAAATGATCCAATCTGTTTCGGATGATGTTAGAACAGTTATTTTATATTATTATTTTAATTTTACAAACTTTTACAATTTAAAAAAACATTTTTTTTAACAAGCATATTTCCTTGTTTGTGCGGTCTTACTTGGGGAAAAAAGTCTTTAAAAAAGGTTGTTTTAAAGTTATATTTTTGACTTGACAGCACTGATTTTGTTTTATGCTTGAACATTCTGTGAAGTAAATGTTGTTTTTCAAAAAATACTTAAGAATACCCTCTTGTTCCGTCATCATTTTGTGCCAATGTTAGGTTTTGCTTAGCCTTATGTAACTTTATTACTTTGAGTTTGATTAACTTAAACCATTTACCGCAATCGGTTTCCTCAAACCATTTAAGTAACGATATAGTTGTTAAGACTTAGTTAGATTTGTTCCCTGAATTCAAACTGAATGAGTGGAATAAACTTAAAACTTTAAGTTGAGTTTACTCTTATGATTGACTAACTCAATGTATATGAGTTTAGAGTGCTTATAATTACTGGTTTTAAAACTTAAGTGGTTTACGGAAATCGGTTTCCTCAAATGGTTTGAGTTACCGCAACTTATCGGGTTTTAGTGTTCAGCAATGATTCTCAGAAATCGCTTACTGCATCTTTTGTACATAGATCACAACATTAAACTAATAAACAGACCTAAATTCTAAAACTTCTAACAATCATCAAGCCTCTATTAGTCTCCTCTTTTGAAGTCAGGACACAGATATGTGTTGAAACATGGTGTCCTTTTGCCCTGGAAAGCGAATGCATGTGTGAGTGTGTGTGAATGGCTAGTGATTATTTCAGGCTTGTGTTTTTACAGCAACAGCACTAGTGAAATCATGCTGTCCTTCCAGTCTCCTTCACCATTAAAGACTCTTTGTTCTACTAAGAACATTACCTACATGCATTTACGGTGTGGTCCAATTTGTAAATTCTCGATTTTACTATCAATTTTATTAGAATAGAATATACTGTACTATCAAAACACTTTCAGTGACAAGTTAAAAATTAATATACGTGAAATTCTCTCACACACAAACACATTTGGTTTCTAAAGCTGCAAGCTGTATGTATCAAGAGGCGTGAACTCTACAAGTTTGTGTAAAACCTTATGATAACATTATTCACACTGATCTGAAAATTATCCAGAGAGCACAAACCTGACCTTTTGCACAAAGTCAATGATATATATTTGCTTATTTGATTATTGTCCTAGAATTACATAGAGTCCTTATCTATTTTACATCAATTTGTTTTAATGGTTATTAAATTCCAGGTTTTAATCACTTAAATTTAGATTTTGAATCACAGACTTTTAAATCTCACTTTATGTGTATTAGATAGATAGATAGATAGATAGATAGATAGATAGATAGATAGATAGATAGATAGATAGATAGATAGATAGATAGATAAAATAAAAACTACACTAAATGTCTAAAATACCTAAAAGTAACTCAAAGAATCTCGCATAACATTTCCAATCCAAGACAAACTTATTCTTTGACAGCATTTAAAAAATGAAGGTTTCAAAAAAGTTTTTTTTTTGTCACAAGGCACTACAAACTAGCAACTTACAAAGTCACAGTTCACTGAACCCTAAAGTCAAACAACTTAGTCTCAACCCTAAAGCACAGATGGACATCTCTACAAAATCTCTGCCTACAGTTAGACAATGTCAAGAAAAATCTGACAAAGTCCAGTGAGAGTGAAGAAGCAGTACTCACTCATGGTGCTGCAGCCACGGGCACTCCGTTCGCTCGCCCAAACTTACATTTTCCACTCCTTCAAGATCGGACACGGCATCGAGGGAACGAGCGATTATGAGAGGAAGAGAGGGAGAGTGAAAAGACGAGGGAGGAGGCAGTGAGCAAACGCGGACACGGCCCAGTCATGTCTGGCATGCTGATGACACCAGTCACATGGCCCCTCACTAAACATAGACTGAATTTCTCTCAGGCCAGTCGACTTCAGCGCTCATTGTTCCTGTCCTCCTGACCCTGGATCAGTTTTCTGTTTTCATGAAAAAACATGTGTGACTTACAGTACTTTGTGCAGAACGGGCTGTAGATCAGGGGTTTTTGGGGGCGTGTGTTAGGCAGGAAGTTACACAGCCTCAGGGGAACTGCCTCAGAGATAAATCTAGTAGCTTAACAGCTGTTCAGTGTGTTAGTAAGTGTAAGGGGTAAAGAAAGAGAAGCAACCCAACTATCTCAACGATACATGCATGAATATATGCAATATTTTAAACGTAACAGAAAAAAATAAATAAAAATACACTGGGGTCCACAATAGGATTCAAATGAAATCTATGCCAAAGTCTTGTAGCAATTACTTTCCCTAACTAAAATTTCTCTCTCTCTCTCTGTACAAGCAGAGAATGTCAAGGTGGTTTAATGTCACAGACTGCTACTTTAGTTTGACATGAGCTGGAGCTCAGAACAGGGAGAAACTTTTGGCCACATGCTGCTGACTACTCTTGAACAGCTAAAAACATACAAACACACACACAACAAACTTTATACTACATATTTTACAGTAAAAGCACAGTATTTAGTACCCAGAGTGACTTCTAAAGTGCTTTATCTTCACATGCGACAATGACATGGTTGACAGATGGTAAACATATAATACGATAATAAGAGTTATCTGATAGAAAACATTAGCCATCAAGCAAAAGGAATTACATTAATACCTGCACACATTATTAACTTCAGAGTAACAGCATTTACAAGCTAATATAGATGAACAAATTCAAACCAGGATTTTTAATACAGCATATAATAGTTTATATAAATTATATAGACTGTTAAATACTATATTCAAAGTCTTGTTATGAAGTCTATTGAAAGTGGTGATTCTGCACCTGGATATTGAAGCCTAATGCATTCTGTAGACTATTTATTTTAGGACACAAAAGGTTTTCATGACTCAGCAGTATAATAACATGAGAGGACATGTGGGAAACACAAACGTGCATCGCAACACATGCACAGATGACTGCCATAAGGAGATGAATGGGGATCTTTGGGAAAGAGCCAATCAGATGGCAGTAGAGAGCTGCTGAAATGAAGTGTAATGACATCTTACTATAAGTCTCTAATTCATTTCGAAGATTTTAATGATATCTTACTATAAGTCTCTAATTCATTTCGAAGATTTGCCAATAAAATGGCTAGTTACTGTTACTGCCAGCTTACTTTACTTTACTTATTTATTTTAAATGTATTATTATTATTTTTATATTATATTATTATTTAAAATGTATGTTTTATTTCCTCTCTATATCTGTAAATTAAGGCTAAAAATCTGAATAAAATACATATAAAAATAATAATACATTACAAAAAAATAATATAAAAAATAATAAGAAATACATTTAAAGAAAATAAAATTAAATAAAGGCCGATAACTATGATATATTGTGCATACCTGTAATATTTGCACAGCCGGCTTTCCAAACCACACATAAGTGGTACATTACTATGGAAACAACAGTTAAACAGTATCTCTGTTTTGGGAATTCTGAGATAATCTTTTCTGTGAGTCAGGACAGGCAGTGTGACCTTGGCAACTGCATCAAAACAATACTAAAGTTGACTTTACAAAACTGTACTTAAACACGGATATACACAAATTTGACCCTGAATTAGTGTGTGTTGACTTGGCCCCGACTAGACCTGTTTTTGAATACAATAGGGGGGGAATTTAGAGCCTATTGTAATGTAACAAGTAACATGCTAAAATGAAAACAGAAATGTGGCCAGAGGAAGAATAAGTGGTGTCTGATACTTGAAAGTGTTCAATTGCAACACTAATAATGGTGTTACTAGAGCAAAGTACAGACTGCCTGACCGGTTGATTTGATGTTGCAACATCTTCTTGTACATCATGTGACACAAACTCCACACAAGTGATGTTCACGCAAGATTTTTAAACATTGTGTTTTGATTTTTGCTACCATGAATAGGGTACAAAACAGATGCGGAATCTCTGACAAACATTTCTTTTACTTTACCAACCAAAGAATTGTATAGTATTGTATTATATATTGTTTTAATTGGTAATCAACAATTTTAATTTCCATTCAATCATTCCATTAGTCTTTTGTATACATTTAACTAAAAAAAAGCCATGCTGTAGAGCTCAAAAGTCATACAGACATTTGATATAAATAAATTAAGACAAAACATGTAACTGAATTATTTAATCTCAACAAACTATTTAATGCATAATTGTCAAAGGTCAAAGATGAAATCCAGCTCAGAGAGAAGACGCACACCTGCTCTTCAGACAAGTTTGACTGCTGCATCTCAAACCCTCATTAAACAGAACAAGTAAACATGGGTTATACTGCTCATAGCCGTTTGACCTGCTATACAAATACTTGAAAGTGAGAAATAACGGCCATCATTAATAACCCTGGACATCCACTAGATGGCAGTGTGCCATGATATTGCATCCAGTCAGTTTAAAGAAAAGTAGGTTAAATGACCTAAAGCTTTCCATATGCTAATGAGATGCCTGTGGCATTACAACACTCTAACCGACATATCTTATCACATATGAAAGCAAAACACTAAAAACACAATGCCACGAGGGGGTGGGGTGACGATCTCACTCATTCACAGTCTGCCGTGTCCTTCAGCGGAGGATGGGCTGGTCATAAAATCCAAACACATTTCCTTGAAGCAGTGTATTATCAAGCTGACTGAAGACATTATTACCTATGAAGTACAGAGAGCCCTAACCTGGGACCAGGGTTATATATATATATATATATATATATATATATATATATATATATATATATATATATATATATATATATATATATATATATATATATATATATATATATATATATATATATATATATATATATATATTTTATATATTTATTTATTTTTATTTAATCTAATTGCCAAGGAAACATTTCTCACTTTAGTTTAAAGGTGCCGTAGAACGTGTTTTCAAAAGTTGTAATATAAGTCTAAGGTGTCCCCTGAATGTGTCTGTGAAGTTTCAGCTCAAAATACCCCATAGATTTTTTTTTTAATTAATTTTTTTAACTGCCTAATTTGGGGCATCATTAAATATGCGCCGATTCAGGCTGTGGCCCCTTTAAATTCTTGTGCTCCCCGCCCACAGAGCTCGCGCTTGCCTTAAACAGCATAAACAAAGTTCACACAGCTAATAACCCTCAAAATGGATCTTTAGAAAGTGTTGCAGCATGTCTAATCACGTAAGAACAGTGTTTATTTGGATGTTTACATTTGATTCTGAATGAGTTTGAGGCTATGCTCCGTGGTTAACAGGCTAAAGCTAACATTACACACTGTTGGAGAGATTTATAAATAATGAAGTTGTGTTTCTGAATTATACAGACTGCAAGTGTTTAAAAAATGATAATAACGACAGTCTTGTCTCCGTGAATATAGTAAGAAATTATGGTAACTTTAACCACATTTAACAGTACATTAGCAACATGCTAACAAAACATTTAGAAAGACAATTTACAAATATCACTAAAAATATCATGATATCATGGATCATGTCAGTTATTATCGCTCCATCTGCCATTTTTCGCTATTGTCCTTGCTTGCTTACCTAGTCTGATGATTCAGCTGTGCACAGATCCAGACGTTAATACTGGCTGCCCTTGTGTAATGCCTTGAACATGAGCTGGCATATGCAAATATTGGGGTCATATATATTAATGATCCCGACTGTTACGTAACAGTCGGTGTTATGTTGAGATTCGCCTGTTCTTCTGAGGTCTTTTAAACAAATGAGATTTATATAAGAAGGAGGAAACAATGGTGTTTGAGACTCACTGTACAGTATGTCATTTCCATGTACTGAACTATGCCAAGGTAAATTCAATTTTTTATTCTAGGGCACCTAGCCTAACTAAAATTACAAACTAAAACTTAAAGGGTTAGTTCACCCAAAAATGAAAATTCTGTCATTAATTACTCCGCCTCATGTTCATCTTCGGAACACAAAGTAAGATATTTTTGATGAAATCCGAGAAATATCTGACTCCTCCATAGACAGCGATTTAACCACCACTTTCAAGGCCCAGAACGGTACTAAATACAGTGGTTCAACCTTAATTTTATGAAGCGACGAGAATACTTTGTGTGTGCAAAAACAAAACAAAAATATTGATCTATAGATCTTAGATATATTAGAATATAGATCTTCTCTTCTGTGTCATTCTCCTATGTTGTTTACGTTCAGTGCTTCCAGGTTCTACGTCAGAACGCCGGCTCAGTATTGGCCGACGCTGATCATGTGAGCAGCATGATGAGTCGGCGTTCTGACGTAAAACCTGAAGACACCCCAACAAACACACACCTACCCAAAAGAAACACACCCCTCCCTTCGTTGCTTCGCCCCCAAAATAACAATCACGCTATGCAACACAAGCAACGATAGCAGCTGCTGCATCAGACAGTTTGTGCAAGTATGAATGAATCAGCCTATCTTGGTTCTGTGAAAAAAAAAAAAAAAAAAAAACATATCTAGCAGAAACAAAGCAACTCCGGCATCCATTTTCAGGCATTCCCGCTCTCTAATATCTCCCTCTAAATATCTATATAGTTTTATTAAAGGTGCAGTAAGCAATTTCTGAGAAACACTGTTAAAATTTAAATTCAACACACAAACAAACTATTTTGTGAATATTTGCTAGATGTTCATTCTGTGATGGAATGTCATGCCTTGGTTGGAGGAAAAACTCTGTAGGAAAGTGGACAGAGTTGAGAACCCCTGGGCTAATACAAACGGAAAACCAAAATGATACTGAAAGCTTCTGATGATGTTTGAAGGAGATCCCATATTTAGTTATCTGTGATGCTTACTGGGTGATCGGACTTATGATTTTCTCCTTTTGAACGATAAATAGGCATAGAAATCCCATAAGCCACATGTGTCAAACTCTGCTCCTGTCCTGCAGAGTGTAGCTCTGACCAGCTCCAAAACACCTTCCAGGAAGTTTCTAGCAGTGAAGGAGACAAGACACTGTTTTTTTAATGGATGTCTATGGAGGAGAGGCTTCACTATGCTGAATAAACTGCCTTTGTAAGAAAACAGCTTATCATTTAATGCAGGGATGTTCAAACCCACTCCTAGAGGGCCTCTGTCCAGTAGAGTTTAGCTCCGACTTGCCTCAACACACCTGCCTGGAAGTTTCTAGTATCCCTAGTAAGACCTTGATTAGCTGGTTCAGGTATGTTTAAATGGGAATGGGGCTGAACTGTGGCCCTGCAGGAGCAGGACTGAACACCCATGGCCTAAAATATCAATGACTTAGCAACCATAAAGAACACCATAGCAACATACTAAAAACAACTAAAAACACCTTAATTCCAGTAGCAAAATCCTGTCAAGCACCTATAGCAAATTACTCACCCTAATGCCGTTCCACACCCGTAAGACCTTTGTTCATCTACAGAACACAAATTAAGTTATTTTTGATAAAATCCGATGGCTCAGTGATGCCTCCATTGACAGCAAGTTAATTTACACTTTCAAATGCCCAGAAAGGTACTAAAGATATATTTAAAACAGTTCATGTGACTACAACCTTAATGATATGAAGCGACGAGAATACTTTTTGTGCGCCAAAAAACAAAATTATGACTTTATTCAACAATCAACGATTTCAAAACACTGCTTCATGAAGCTTCGAAGCTTTACGAATCTTTTGTTTCGAATCAGTGTTTCAGAGCACCAAAGTTATGTGATTTCAGTAAACGAGGCTTCGTTACGTCATAAGCGTTTCGAAATTTCAACGGTTCACGTGACTTTGGCAGTTTGATACATGCTCCGAACCACTGATTTGAAACAAAAGATTCGTAAAGCTTTGAAACTTAATGAAGCAGTTTTTTTAAATCACCCATGTTGAATAAATTCGTTATTTTGTTTTTTTGGTGCACAAAAAGTATTCTCATCGCTTCATATCATTAAGGTTGTAGTCACATGAACTGTTTTAAATATAACTTTAGTAGCTTTCTGGGCATTTGAAAGTGTAAATTAACTCACTGTCAATGCAGGCCTCACGGAGCCATCGGATTTTATCAAAAATATCTTAATTTGTGTTCTGAAGATGAACGAAGGTCTTACGGGTGTAGAACGAAATGAGGGTGAGTAATTAATGACAGCATTTTCATTTTTGGGTGAACTAACCCTTTAACATTTTCTTCTGAAATCTAACTATTATTGCTGTAGTAACAGTACAAATGTAACAATAAATCAATGGCAAACTCAATTGGTAAATGGTGAATTTTTAGAAGGTGGTGAGTAGGAAGTCTCTCACTGTATAATTAAGGACTACTTGTCAGGAGCAGGACAAAATGGCAGCCTAGTATTTGCACTATGCAAATTCAGCCAAATGAGAATCTGTGATAACAGCAGAGGAAATCTCAAAAAGGGGATTGAATGGATTATATCGTATAGTCAGTGATTACCGCTAAAGTATTCACTCTAGACAAAACCAACCCATCACCCTCAACTCATTTAATGCGCACAATAAACTCAAATGTCTGGAACCTTAGGGATGCAACATTAGGGATGCAATGATATTAAAATTAAGGCGGATACAGATAAAATGATAATTATTTTCATGCCGATTACTAGTAAATGGCCAGCATTCAATTTTTTTGTCTAAATAAATACATTTATAAAATAAATGAAAATAAAATAAAAAATAAAGCAATTTAAAATG
This sequence comes from Megalobrama amblycephala, assembly GCF_018812025.1. Lineage (NCBI taxonomy): Eukaryota > Metazoa > Chordata > Actinopteri > Cypriniformes > Xenocyprididae > Megalobrama > Megalobrama amblycephala. Next base: position 12,541,463 of record NC_063056.1, read on the forward strand.
CGAAAAGTAAATTTAAAAATCAAAACATTACAATACACATTATTAAAAGTGTACATCATTTTTTAAATTTCCTAAAGATTACATTTTGCCATTTTATTAATCAGTGTTTGCAATTAAATATCCAATTTAGACTAGTCAACATGTTACACAAAACCTGACAATTACACTAAAAAGCTTCATTCTTCTAGAATATAAAGGAGCTTTTACAGTGCATGACTGAATTTTGTGGATCAAATAAAACCATATTTGGCCAAAAGTGACTGGTACAACCCATTATAAAACAGAAAAGTATAACAGAAAATTATGTTTTGAGTAAAAAAGTAACTGATCTGGAGGTCTCTTTCCCACCCTGCCCTTTTCTCTGGGGAAATTTTAAACTAAGGAAGTGACCAAAAACTACCATCTTCAGTTTGAATTCTCATCACACATAAACATAATAGGGTTACACAACTACAGAGCCTTAAAGACGAGCAGAGAAAATTCATTAGAGCCTTTTTATCAAGGGCTCACGCAGTGTGTCTCCAGGAGGCGACAGGAAAAACTACGACAGCCTAAAGCTGGTGCCAAAAATTCAGTTACACTTGCCAGTTACGCTAATTTGGTATAAGGCATTTATCTCCAATGAATGGAATGAAAGCGGTTAGATGTGCAGTCCTATTCAAATGCACTGCTATACTATTGCCCATGTATCACAGTCAAACACACACAGACACACAGACAGACACACAGACAGACACACAGACAGACACACAGACAGACACACACACACACACACACACACACACACACACACACACACACACACACACACACACACACACACACACACACACACACACACACACAGGTTTGTTTTGCTATCAAAGTGAGGACGTTCCATAGGCGTAATGGTTTTTATACTGTACAAACTGTACATTCTATCCCCCTACACTACCCCTACTTCTAAACCTACCCATCACAGAAAACATTCTGCATTTTTACATTTTTAATAAAACATCGATTAGAATGTTTTTAAAGCTATTTTAAATATGAAGACTCATGAATTCATATTTAAAGGTGCCCTCGAATGAAAAATTGAATTTATCTTGGCATAGTTAAATAACAAGAGTTCAGTACATGGAAATGACATACAGTGAGTCTCAAACTCCATTGTTTCCTCCTTCTTATATAAATCTCATTTGTTTAAAAGACCTCCGAAGAACAGGCGAATCTCAACATAACACCGACTGTTACGTAACAGTCGGGATCATTAATATGTATGACCCCAATATTTGCATATGCCAGCTCATGTTCAAGGCATTAGACAAGGGCAGCCAGTATTAACGTCTGGATCTGTGCACAGCTGAATCATCAGACTAGGTAAGCAAGCAAGAACAATAGTGAAAAATGGCAGATGGAGCAATAATAACTGACATGATCCATGATATCATGATATTTTTAGTGATATTTGTAAATTGTCTTTCTAAATGTTTCATTAGCATGTTGCTAATGTACTGTTAAATGTGGTTAAAGTTACCATCGTTTATTACTGTATTCACGGAGACAAGAGCCGTCGCTATTTTCATTTTTAAACACTTGCAGTCTGTATAATTCATAAACATCTTCATTCTTTATAAATCTCTCCAACAGTGTAGCATTAGCCGTTAGCCACGGAGCACAGCCTCAAATTCATTCAGAATCAAATGTAAACAATATAACAGTATACAATACTCACATAATCCGACACATACATGCCGCATGCATGACGAACACTTTGTAAAGATCCATTTGAGGGTTATATTAGCTGTGTAAACTTTTAGGCACTGTTTAAGGCAAGCGTGAGCTCCGTGGGCGGACAGCACGAGATTTAAAGGGGCCGCACAGCATAAATCGGCTCAAATTTAGTGATGCCCCAAAATAGGCAGTTAAAAAAATTAATTAAAAAAATCTATGGGGTATTTTGAGCTGAAACTTCACAGACACATTCAGGGGACACCTTAGACTTATATAACATCTTGTAAAAAAACGTTCGATGGCACCTTTAATGTTACTTCATAATACCAGTGTAATACCCATGTCATTATACAAATTTGTGTCCTCATAAATCACAAAAACGCATGCGTCTTCATTTTTATCAAACTTTTAGTGATTCTTAAATCTCAAGATCAATCTTTTAGTCTTTGCTGTTTTCAGTTGATGCTTGAACAAAACATCACTAAACATTATTTGTAGCCCGTCTCTGATCCAATAATCGCAATAAGCTTTGTTCTTTGTTACTTTTGAAAGTTTCAGCTTTTAAATTCTGTCAGCTTTGATATCGCCACCATAGTTCAAGTCAAAGTGTTAACCGATCATCACTTCCTGTATACTAGTTATAGTCCTTGAGTTAGTGTTAAAAAAAGTGGGCGTTTTGAGCAGCATGAGTGAATTCTTCTAAAGGCCCTGATATACAAGTACTGTGCAAAAGTCTTAGGCCACCACCAGCTTTGACCATGCATATTTATTTATTTTGTCTTTATTATAATACAAACTATTATAATTATAATATATATATATATACATATATATATATATATATATAAAACAATCAGAAGAAAATGGTTTCTTTAAGCAAAAATCAATATTTAGTGTGACCTCATGGACTTCTTCCAGTTTCTCAAAGAAGAAAATCTGAGAAACTTCTCATCAGATTTTGAGTTTTCTTGGCCTTCTAGTCCTTTTCCATCCCATTTAGGTTTAAGAGAGCCGGTTCCTGCTATTGCTCAAGTCTAAGGGGAGGCCACTAAACACTTACCACTTTAGCCTATAGAAGTCTTTTTTTCCCCTGATATTTTCTGTTTTTTAATTCTGCATACAAATTTCCTTTATTTTCTGGTTATATTCTAATAAAGAGAAATAATTACATATGGTCATTATACCATTGTTAAAACAACATCTAATGGTGGCCTAAGACTTTTGACAGTACTGTACTTCAAACGAAATCGAAGAACGAACTGATGTGATGTAATTTCGAACAAAATCAGGCCAAAACAAAGTTGGTTTTGTGTTAATTTTGGGAGTTCGAAATGGCTTGCTAAACTTTCATAAACTTTTGTTGATCACAGAGCTTGCTTTTTTTGTGATAATCCAAAAGCCAATGGAAAAATCCTATGGGGTTTTTGTCAAGGGAACCAGTGTGATGCCAACTGCTGATTGCCCTACAAAGTGATGTCATACCTGCACCAGTCATACCTGAGGTGTGTGCACAGGCTCCACCTTCTTTCATGCATGAACTCTTCCCTGACTTATTTTGTCTGTTTGAGTACGTTGAAGTAAGATCTCCGCGGTTGAAAACATGTACAGACTGGATAGCCGCTTTATAGTAGAAAATGAAGTTGGGCTTCTGATGAAATGAGGCACTTTTTCATGTTTGATACTGTAAAGCTGCTTGCTTTTAAGCAATCTATTGAATAAAATGCCATATAAATAAACTTGACATGACTTTACTGGAGTGCTCATTTGCAGAGCTCATGTTAACATACCAATGTTGTTATGATCAGATGTTTTTATCATGCTTTCTATAAAAAAATGCTTGCTGTTTTCTCATTTTTTTGCTGTGTTTATTTTGTTACTGAGAGGAAAGCATGCTCACGTATTTCAAACTTCGTTTTACCCATAAATGGAGAACAACAAAGGACTTCACTGTGAGTATATCAGGACCTTAACTAAGCACTGCATGCGCTAAATTGGATAGAATGCTCAATGCTTCAAAAAACACTTTGTAAAGAGAAACCTTTGACACTTTTCACACAGCATGCACACAAATATGCACAAGAATACTTGAAAGCAGCCGCTTATTAGCAGGTACCAGACTGATTCGGTACTACTGTTACTGCTAAAAATCCTGGTATTGTTAGATTTTTTAAATTTCAGTACTAAAGTACAAGTACTTCTGACAACACTAGAATGTATACCCCAGAGAGCCAGAGCAGTCTGCATCACTCCATCATTGATGTCTAAATGCTAGACCTGAGCACCTCTATAACACTGGAACGAAGAGCCACAATTCCAGCTAGACAACAGCTATTTTTAACACTATAAGTGGAAAACTCAGAGAGAGGTCAGCTCTTTCCCAAAGTATTACCAAGAGGAAAAAGGGTTAGTTTCAGTCTTAAGAGAAAAGATTTAGGAGTCTTTTACTGCTGACCTAAGATCAGTCAAATGTGTCACATAATAATAATCATCATCAAGATCAGAATGACAGAATCCAGGACTGAAGCTGAAGAAACATGAGACCAATGACAGCACAAGTCAGGCTTGGCGCAGCACGTCAGTGTTGGCGCAGCAGAGATAATAAACTTTATGCCTCTTGAAGTGGCCTAGTTTCATAAATAATGGAGTCCAAACAGCCCTGAGTGTGTGTAGGCTGTCCGTACAGCATTACTCATGTTGAAAAACTGAAGGGAGTTACTACACTTAGTAAGTGCAGAAAGGCTTATTAGAAGCAACTGGTTTCATTTAAATAAGCAGACATTTATAATTTCTCAATTTTTGCAAACGTTCATGCATCGTCAAAGAAACAGAATTTCTGAATGCTTTTTTTAAGTATTAAAGTGTTCTTTAATTTTTTTAGTTTTAGTAACATCTTCACTATTGTTAATTCAATTACATTAAGTCTACATTAATGTTGAAGCTGCAGTCTGTAAGTTTTGCCTCTTTGTCGCCATCTCTGTTTGAAACCTGCAATTGCAGTTATTTACGGAATTATCATCTTACATGGGTTGTTCGTCGGCACGGCTCCTCAGCACGGATGAATCTAATGTTTTGAGGAGAATGTGCGGCTGTCAGTCACCGCACCGGTGGATACTGTATTTTGGAATCACAGATTGTAGTCTTGGAAGTATGACCAAAATAAGGAAAATGTCATCTGAACAAGTAACAAATCTGCTACTTTTGTTCTGACCAAGAAAAAAAAAAAAAAAAAAAGCATTACAATAAATCGTGCTACCAATGGTGATTAAATCCAGTGATCGATTAGCTCATATCACATCAAATCGAATTTCCCCCAGAAACCCGCCAGTACCACTCGAATTAGAAAACATTATTACAAGCTTAGCGTTGTGAATCAGGCTAAAGTAAGGGGATGGTTTTGAACACTGGCTGGTTATGTACTAGCTTAACTGATTTTGGATCATTTTTAAACCAAAAAAAAAGTTATGGAGTGCAGCTTTAAATGAACTTTTTTTGTTAAATTACCATGCATAATATTTTTCACACTTCATTCTGATTAATATAAATATAAATAAATAAATGAAATTATATATATATATATATATATATATATATATATATATATATATATATATATATATATATATATATAGCAGTAACAGACACAAGTCTGTAGAAAAAACAAGCAAAAAACCATTGTAAAACCACTGTAATCCACAAGGCCGTAAGTGCATATGAAGTGTGCCGTTTGGGACAGGGCCAATCCCCGAACTTTGTACACTCTGACCTGTGATGGTTCCAGCATCTCTGCAAATCCTGGAGGCATCATTGGCAGCGTCCTCGCTTACATACTGCTCCTCCTGGTGGTCTGGAGCAGTGGTGGGTGGGTTCCAGAGGCGCTGGATGGTATGATGAGAGTTCTGGGGGGAGAGCGGGACGGGCAGGGATGAGGTTGTGGCAGTGGGGGGCGATACTGTGGTGTCCAGCTTGACTGCTTTTCACAGGTCAACCCCAGGAGCCATAGGGCAGCATCCAGAGAGGACAGTCCAACAGGGCCGTCTGGCAGATATGCGTTAACTCTCTGTCAGCGAATCAAGAGCATCTCTGATAGGACAGATCTGGAGAGGAAGAGGAAGGTAAGAAATGTAAAGCCAACAGTCACTCAAGTCACAGGTTTGTTTATAAGAATAATATGATTCTTATAAATCATATTATTTTGAGAGGATGGAATTCTTGAAAATAAAACCTTATTAATTACTAATAAAAGGCATAATCTTTTATTATTATTTTTTTTTAAAAACAAATCAAAACACCAGAATGTTTATAAATATTTTGATATGTATTATTAATCAAACATTCAAGCAGTTTTTTGTTTTTTGTTTGTTGTTTTATTTTTAAAGGAATAATAAGAAAAAGTTATGCCTTTAAATAAATATTTAAAAACTTTGTTCAAATCAAAGTCATGTGGCATTACCAACAAATGGTCATGTGGTGCAACCATCTTGCTAAAACATACATCCACAAAACAAACAAAAAACAAAACAAAAACAAGAACAAAACAAAAAAACAAACAAACAAACAGGAAATTGTAACCCTAACCCTAACCCAAAAACAAGATATTTATACATGAATAATCCCTGATGTGTGTAAAATATTTTAACTTTGAAAAATATATTTTAAAATTTCATTAGAAACAATGATTATGATCTGTTCATTCATGTTTTACCTCACTGTTATTACAAACAACATGAGTGGCTACATTTACATTTTTTATTTATTTATTTATTTTTATGTGAAACGAACATGAATACAAAGTACATGTTTCAAAGAAAATATATTTTTAAAAGCTTTTTTTCTTGTCCTTATCTTGGACACTTATTATAAATGGATAAACAAATCCACCACATGTGATGCACAATAAACACCACAAAGTAACTCAGAGAAGCCCTACAAAATCAATACAACAATTCATTTAGCTAAAGATTGAAATCAGCCTGCGTTCAGCTCTCACTTCCATTCAATCAGTGCTGTGATTTACTGCTGCACTGGGATCAGCAGTGCCTAAATCGACAGAGTGCCAGACAAAGCCATTAGGACTGCCATGTCTGCCAGAGCTGTACTGTATGTTACAGCAATCAATCCCAGTCCTGGTCAAAAAAGGCCACAATACAGCAGAACTCACTGTTAAAGCAGTACTGAGCTAACAAAGACTATTGCTGATAAAGACGCAGTTGAGCTTAGACATAATAGACATAAAAACATGATGCAGTTTGTTGCATCATTCTTTGAATGGTCTAGAATGGTCAGGCGCGCACACACACACACACACACACACACACACACACACACACACACACACACACACACACACACACACACACGTTCACTATCCTTGTAGGGACTCTCCATAGACATATTGGTTTTTATACTGTACAAACTGTATATTCTATCCCCCTACACTAACCCTACCCCTAAACCTAACTAACTATCACAGAAAAGATGTTTTGGCTTTAATAAGAAGAAAGAAAAACCTTATGAACTCTAAGGAATGCCTTGCCCCTTAGACTTTCACTCTATGTTCATTATTGTAAACGTGATTTTGTGTCAGATGCTGTATATCAAGTCGAACTTGAGTGTTGTTTGGATACAAATCAAAGGTCAATGGTGACCAAAACTGTTTGGTTAACAACATTCTTCTTCTTTTGCGTTCTGTTAGCAAATGATGAAAGAATTTTTGGCATGAACTATTCCTTTAAAAGCCATCGCACATCATTAGTATGCGAAAAAAAAAAAAAAAAAAAAAAAATACACTCAGAAAACTTCTATACCTTCTTAAGTTTTAAAATATTAAAACACTTCTGGCAAAGTAAACATTAACAATTCTTAACAATAAAAAGTGGAACTGCTTTAATTAAGACAAAGTTTCACTTAAAGCTAGATTGAAAGAATTAAAATGTGACGTGACTTGTATATCTAATTTCTGGTAGTAAACACCCACAAGAACATATTTTTCCATTCAGAAAGCACTGGTGTCACTGGTTTTTCTTTATTACTGAGAATCATGAGCTCATACTGAATGTAACATGAAGCCATGAAGAACATGACCATGATGTATTTGCTCAAGCTTACCATCTGACAGAACCACAATCTGGCAGCCTTTCCTAATGATACTCAATAGCAGAGCTGGACTATTCTGGATAAATTGAAAATCATTGCGATATGCATATCAAAATCAACATTGTTGTTGTTGTTGTTTGTTTATTTCAAATAAAGATCACGATTCTCCCATGATTCTGAACAGACAAGAGACATCTAAACAAAATAAAATGTAATTTACTAGAGGTTTTGACAAATTGTTAATTGCTGCAGTCTATTTAAAATGTTTAAAGGTGCCATCAAACGTTTTTTTTTACAAGATGTAATATAAGACTAAGGTGTCGCCTGAATGTGTCTGTGAAGTTGCAGCCCAAAATACCCCATAGATTTTTTTAAATTATTTTTTTTAACTGCCTATTTTGAGGCATAATTAGAAATGCGCCGGTTTAGGCTGCGGCCCCTTTAATTGCTCATGCTCTCCACCTCCTCCCAAGCTCTCCACTCTATCACTGCATAAACAAAGTTCACACAGCTAATACAACCCTCAAAATGGATCTTTACAAAGTGTTCGTCATGCAGCATGTCTAATCGCGTAAGTACAGTGTTTATTTGGATGTTTACATTTGATTCTGAATCAGTTTGATAGTGCTCTGTGGCTAACGGCTACACTGTTGGAGAGATTTATAAAGAATGAAGATGTGTTTATGAATTATACAGACTGCAAGTGTTTAATAATGAAAATAGCGACGGCTCTTGTCTCCGTGAATACAGTAAGAAACGATGGTAACTTTAACCACATTTAACAGGACATTAGCAACATGCTAACAAAACATTTAGAAAGACAATTTACAAATATCACTAAAAATATGCGTGTGCACAGCTCCAGACGTTAATACTGGCTGCCCTTGTCTAATGCCTCGATCATGGGCTGGCATATGCAAATATTGGGGGTGTACATATTAATGATCCCGACTGTTTCGTAACAGTCGGTGTTATGTTGAGATTCACCTGTTCTTCAGAGGTCTTTTAAACAAATGAGATTTATATAAGAAGGAAACAATGGTGTTTGAGACTCACTGTATGTCATTTCCATGTACTGAACACTTGTTATTCAACTATGCCGAGGTAAATTCAATTTTCAATTCGATGGCAATTTTAATTAATTTGATTGAAAAATTTAATGACTCATTCATAATTATTTTACTTGTTTCATACATGGATGAATCAGTGTTTTTGAATGAATGATTCAATGGCACTTTTTAAGTCACTTGTCACTTAGTGGAGTAACAATGTAATTGATACAATCATTATTTGAAGCGGCAAGTTACTTTCAAAAGGATCGCTTTTGGATCGTAAAGGATTAAAGGATCGTAGACATCAGTGTTTATATCCAAGCTATAAACCTTTATCCCAGTACTTCTGTGCTAATATGGATATTTGTAACACAGAAATAATGACACTGTGTGGTTGAAAAGACTGTTGGTGAAGCTGTTTCATACCTATACATGATGATAACTGCTCTATTTGGCTCAGCAGCGGCACCAACTCAGATTTGAATGTTGCCGTATGATTTTGTCAAAGGTTTAATAGGAATGAGATTGCATGGGTGTTTGAATCGAGATCACAATCTAATCATGTGCATCTTCATGTGAAAACTCTCTCTTGAAACATGGCTTTTCCATTTTAATGCACCATTTAGACTTTTTTGAGGGTTGCCTAATTCAGACAAGCATTCTGAATCCAAACTGAGCCCTTTTAAGGTTCTGTAAATTAACAGTATGACTCTTGATGAGGTGGTCAAACTTGGTGCAAAGGTCAAGTACATGGTTAACAGGTTAATGAATGAATAAGGGAGGTTTATCTTCTGCATAACTAAACGTGGCAGTAAAACCTTGCTAGTTCTTACTCACTCTAAGGCATCACACTCCTCACACTCATCAATGTGACAAATAACGTAAACCATGTACACAAGGTGAGATCAGAGAGAATACAACTATACAGAAAGGTTTAAAATAGTCTGCCAAAACACTTTTTTTTTCTAAGGGTTTAAGTGTAAAGTTACCATTTGTTGCTTCACCCTAAATATCAGATTAGAATTCGGTAATGTAATATGTGTGTGATAGAGCAGACAGTTATGCCAGAGTGAGACAATCATGGTCGTCATGTCATTTGCAGCCATAAAAAATGATAAGGAATATTTGTGTACTATACAATAACCTAATATCCACTAAGCAAAGCTGTAACTGAATGAACTTCAGCATTATACTTTTGTGAGATTTTCAAGGGGATTCTTTTATTTACATAACATGCATTAATGTGTTTCTATTTCAAATAAGTATAATAAAAAAGGTGAGGCAGGGCTCCAGACAAAAAAATTCATTAAGGAGCCAGTGGCTCCTATGGGGGAAAAAACAGGCACCACACAACAATGAACTTAAATTTTTAAATCACTTTATAATCACCTTACTTTTTAATAAATTTATAAATATATTAAATTTGGTTTGTGTAACCAAATAACAGGGGAAATTGATATACATTCTACTTGACTTTGATTAATTAACAGGCCGAAATACAGCGTGACTCTTATTTTGAAATGTTTGTGCTTTACTTTTGCTGCTCATTCAAGTTCAGATGAGGAAGATAAAAAATTATGTTGTTACGACCATTTACAACACATTATAATATAAATAATATAAAGTAAACTTTATCATGATTGATCAGCATTAGTTCATAAACAATCGGTTGACAAATGTGCGCTAATCATTGATTGCAAGCTGCTCTGAACTGAACCTCTGTTGCGAGAGCCTGAAGAGCACGCTCAAATTTATTTAATTAAATTAAAGTTATCACATTAGGGACTATCGCGATTTGTTTTTCCATCCACAAAATATGATGCCTTAAAATTATTATTAATACTCTTGTTAAGGTACTGAAGACTTTTTATGACCTCAAGTTTATCTGATGAGCATGAGCGGAGTGGAATAATCAAAGTGATCAGCATGATTGATATTCAAAACGGTAAGCACGCACCGCATTGTGTGTGCATCTGCAGTCTGCAGAGCTGGATTTCCCTTTTGAATGACGAATACAGACGCATTTATATGAAGAAATGGGCAGTTGTCTTCTTTACGCAGCAGCAGAACTGTGTTCAAATGCAGCTTTTTTGCACCGACGTAGGTGACACGAGGTGACAACATAGTTGGCTTTCATCAGCGCTAGTTCTTTGGCGTCTGTTTGGTGTGTGATATTTTCCCCAACCCATTCATATTTTTGCGCTCTAACTCAGTGAAACCTTCACATGCAGCATCTCATTTAATTACGTCAACACAGCAAATGACGTGATAGGCTACTGGTCATGGAACACACAAATAACATTCGAATTTTACAGTCATAACGTACGAATTTGTATGGTCGCCAATGGCGACCTCAGCAAAAACATCACTTGCAAATTAATATTTTTTAGTCGCAAATGCGACCGTTTTAGGCACAGTCTGGAGCCCTGTGAGGAGATTTTCTGATCTATGGGAGATAGTGTTTGGAAGCTCAGAGGGTTTCTGTTACACTATTAGTCTGTAAGAGCCTTTCAGTTTGGTGACCGAACCAAGTGCTGCTTCCATGGAAACCACACATTTCAGAAGAGATCTGGACAAAAAGCTCCTGTCACATATGCTTAAAAATCTCAAACTCTCACTAAAAAAAAAATCAATAAAAAATAAATCATGGTTTATTTGTGCCTTTGGTTGTGTTAATGCATTTTTATGCAGTAAAGGATTTATGCAGTGTAGTTGCCTGCATTTCCCCTCATTAAAGGTGAACTCATTAAAGTATTATTTCAAAAACACTGTTTGGAAATTAGTTGGGCCGATACCAACAACAAATGTATAACCAATCAGCATTAGAGGGCGTATGACGGTCGATGAGAGAGAACGAGCAAGAGGGAGATTTGAAAATAAGAAAAAACAAAAAAACGCAGAATGGTTTGGGAATGGGACACAATACAAAAGAGCTCAAAAGAATATCACTGGAATGAAGGTTTATGACTGGGCAAGTGCTTTAGGACACACGTTAATATTAGAAAAGCTTTCCAGCCCTGGAGAGAGCTAAGTGGGAAGGCCTGAAAACAGATGTGGAGGCTGCTTTGATTCCTTGTCATGTGAGTAACACTGGGTTTTGATTGTCTGGAGCTTCTGTGCTGGTGGCGATTAACGACAAACTCCTGTTTGTATTTACTCTTGTGTACTGTGCGTTCATTTTTTGTGCTTTCTTGTCGTTCGTTCATCATCTGCTCTTTATTTTTTGTGAAGCATTTTGTTGTGCGTCAGCTGTGATGAAGAGACATCCACTCGCATTGCGTGTGTGACAGCGGCCAGATAGTGAGAGCTGTGCAGGTAAATGCAAATTGATTCTCGGATTCATCGCAAATTTTAACCATCATAGAGTGAAAGTCTATCATTTGCATGTGTTTTAGGTCCTGTCAGTTCAAACATTCAAGTGATTTTTAACCATTTGAGCTCACAAAGATGCGAAAGAGAACTCAATTCGGAACTCACACTCTGTTTTCTGTGCACACATCGAGCAGCACAGGCAGCACTATTACTGCTTAAACAGACACAAATTATGTTGAAATGCCCATCTCGGTGAGTATCCTCGTAAACAGTCACTTATGGCTTACGTGAACACAAACAATTGAGAAAGAAAATGAATGTGTATCATTAGATTGGATCCGGTGTGGTCTTAAAGTGACAGCAGCCTAATATACCTGCTGCTGTCTGAGTCATTAATGTTAATCAAACAACAAAATACAAATAAAACTTTAGAAGCTTTAACAAAGATATTTAATTTACATAGTGAAGACTATTCTGTGTTATTTTATTTTTGATATTTTCAATTTCTGTATATTTCAATTTTTGACTGAATTCCATAAAACCATGAAATCAAAATGGACAAATCTTAATTGAGGGCGGGACAACCTGTCACTCACACGTGATCACAGCAATAGCTAAACACAACCATCCAATCAATTCCTGATGGACAAAATCAAGTCTTGCCCTACATTTTTTCTTGTTCAAGCTGTTTCACTCAGAAATACATCACTATACAGCAGGGGTGTAATGATAACCTCATGCCACGCTTTGATACATACCACAATACTGAACTCCCGATATAATATATTTCTGATACTCCAAGACATAAGGTAAAAGGTTAACACAAATTAAAAGCAGGAACAGTTTTACAGATGGAGGCCACTGACATTTTTTTCCCTACTCATCTTTTCTGACTGTTTTTCACTAATTTTGCATTTGGCTAGGGTCAGTGTCACTACTGGTAGCATGAGGTGATACCTGGACCCTACCAAGGTTGCACAGGCAGTCCAACTCCTCCAGGATGGCACATCAATACATGCCATTGCCAGAAGGTTTGCTGTGTCTCCCAGCACAGTCTCAAGAGCATGGAGGAGATTCCAGGAGTCAGTTACTCTAGGATAGCTGGACAGGGCCGTAGAAGGTTCTTAACCCATCAGCAGGACCGGTATCTGCTCCTTTGTGCAAGGAGGAACAGGATGAGCACTGCTAGAGCCCTACAAAATGACCTCCAGCAGGCCACTGGTGTGAATGTCTCTGACTAAGCAATCAGAAACAGACTTCATGAGGGCCCGACCTGTGATTAATGCCCGGCACTGTGGAGCTCAACTGGCATTTGCCATTGAACCCCAGAATTGGCAGGTCTGCCACTGGCGAGCAGGTTCACCCTAAGCATGTGACAGAGGTGAAAGAGTTTGGGGAAGCAGTGGAGAACGTTATGCTGCCTGTAACATCGTTCAGCATGACCGGCTTGGTGGTGGGTCAGTTATGGCATATCCATGGAGGGATGCACAGACCTCTACAGGCTAGACAGTGGCACCCTGAACTGCCATTGGGTATTGGGATGAAATCCTTGAAACCATTGTAAGACCCTACGCTGGTACAGTGGGTCCTGGGTTCCTCCTGGCGCACGACAATGCCAGGCCTCATGAGGTTAGAGTATGCAGTCAGTTCCTGGAGGATGAAGTAATTGATACCTTAGAATGGCCTCCGCACTCGCCTGACCTAATAGAACACCTCTGGGACATTATGTTTCGGTCTATCCGACGCCGCCAGGTTGCACCTCAGACTGTCCAAGAGCTCAGTGATGTCCTGGTCCAGATTTGGGAGTAAATACTCCAGGACACCATCCGTCGTCTCATTAGGAGCATGCCCCGACATTGTCAGGCATGCATACAAGCATGTGGGGGCCATACAAACTACTGAGTACCATTTTGAGTTGCTGCAATGAAATTTCAGCAAAATGGACTAGGTTGCTGCATAATTTTTTTCACTTTGATTTTCGGGGTGTCTTTGAATTCAGTCCTCTGTAGGTTGATAATTTTCATTTCCATCAAACGATGTGGTATCCTTTTGTTCCTAACACATTACCCAGTCCATATCAGTATAGATATTCAGCATGATATTTTTCCCCATTGAGATCTGATGTGTTTTCAAAGTGTTCCTCTAATTTTTTTTAGCAGTGTATATAGTAGTTTAAAGGTGCCATCGAATTGAACATTTAATTTACCTCAGCATAGTTGAATAACAAGAGTTCAGTACATGGAAATGACATACAGTGAGTCTCAAACTCCATTGTTTCCTCCTTCTTATATAAATCTCATTTGTTTAAAAGACCTCTGAAGAACAGGCGAATCTCAACATAACACCGACTGTTACGTAAAAGTTGGGGTGTATACCCCCAATATTTGCATATGCCAGCCCATGATCGAGGCATTACACAAGGGCAGCCAGTATTAACGTCTGGATCTGTGCACAGCTGAATCATCAGACTAGGTAAGCAAGCAAGGACAACAGCGAAAAATGGCAGATGGAGCAATAATAACTGACGTGATCCATGATAACATGATATTTTTAGTGATATTTGTAAATTGTCTTTCTAAATGTTTCGTTAGCATGTTGCTAATGTACTGTTAAATGTGGTTAAAGTTACCATCGTTTCTTACTGTATTCACAGATACAAGAGCCGTCGCTATTTTCATTATTAAACACTTGCATTCTGTATAATTCATAAACAACTTCATTCTTTATAAATCTCTCCAACAGTGTAGCATTAGCCGTTAGCCACGGAGCACTATCAAACTCATTCAGAATCAAATGTAAACATCCAAATAAATACCATACTTACGCGATTAGACATGCTGCATGACAAACATTTTGTAAAGATCCATTTTGAGGGTTGTATTAGCTGTGTGAACTTTGTTTATGCAGTGATAGAGTCGAGAGCTCGGGAGGAGGCGGAGAGTGCGAGCAATTAAAGGGGCCGCAGCCTGAATCGACGCATTTCTAATTATGCCTCAAAATAGGCAGTTAAAAAAATTAATTAAAAAAAATATATGGGGTATTTTGAGCTGCAACTTCACAGACACATTCAGGGAACACCTTAGACTTATATTACATCTTGTAAAAAAAACGTTCGATGGCACCTTTAATGTAGGACTGACACTAAAACTCTCTAAACTTAAATTTTTTCCTCCCACAGTAATTTTCATTTTGGGTGAACTATACACAATACATATTCATCACTATCCACCATACATATTGTTGCATTTTTGTATTGTGATATATTGTGAAATGATATATTGTTACACCCCTACAGTATAGGAAAGAAAAGACTATCATAACTTCCATTTCATGCGGACTTTAAAGAGCACACAGAATCATCCATGTGTCAGGAGAATTCTCATGACATCATCAGCCCGGGGTAGGTCTTGTGTTGTGGCCACATGAGCACTGCTCGCTGTAACACACGTGAATGCAAGCTGCTATAAAAACAAACCTGCCTCAACATGAGCAAATTGCATTCACCTTAAAATCCAACATTGAGCCAGAAGAGACAAAGGATTATAGAACTATTTTTGTTTTCGTGCCTGCAGCAACAAGATTCTACAAGTTCATATCAAAGTCAATTCTACCCCTTACAGGCCATAAAATGTCTGTCTCCGAGCAATTGCACTTTTACAAAGAGACATTGCCTAATCATTCTGACGCCAATTATTTCCAAGAACCGCACACAAATCCAAGAAACTGTGAATGGACATTCATGACATATAATCAGCTGCCATGGGCAAATATTGACCCTCAAAGCCATTGTGCAAACTACAGTGGCATGAAAAAGTATGTGAACCCCTTGCAGAATCTGTGAAAATTAGAATTATTTTAATAAAATAAGAGGGATAATAAAAAATGCATGTTATTTTTTGTTTAGTACTGTCCTGAGTAAGATATTTTACATAAAATATGTTTGCATTTAGTTCACAAGACAAAACAATAGCTGAATTTATAACCCCATTCATAAGTACGTGAACCATTGATTCTCAATACTGTGTGTGGTTACCTGATGATTCATGACTGTTTTTTTGTTTTGTGATGGTTGTTCATGAGTCTCTTGTTTGTCCTGAGCAGTTAAACTGAGCTCTGTTCTTCAGAAAAATCCTCCAGCTTCTGCAGATTCATCAGTTTTCAAGCATTTTTGCATATTTTAACCCTTTCCAGCAGCGACTGTAGGATTTTGAGATCTGTGTTTTCATACTGAGGACAATTGAGGGACTCAAACACAACTATTAAAAAAGGTTCAAACATTCACTGATGCTCCAGAAGGAAACACGATGCATTAAGAGTCGGGGTGTGAAAACTTTTGAACAGGATGAAGATGTCATAATTTTTCTTATTTTGTTTAAATATCATTGTTTTTCATTTAGTACTGCCCTTCGGAACCAACAGAAGGTACTTGCATGTTTCCCGGCAGAAAAAATAAGTACAATTTACCTTGATCTTTGAATTCAAAAGTTTTCACCCTTCGGCTCTTAATGCATCGTGTTTCCTACTGGAGCATCAGTGAATGTTTGAACCTTTTTTAATAGTTGAGTTTGAGTCCCTCAATTGTCCTCAGTGTGAAAAGATGAATCTCAAAATCATACAGCCACTGCTGGAAAGGGTTCAAATATGCAAAAATGCTTGAAAACTGATGAATCTGCAGGACCTGGAGGAATTTTCTGAAGAACAGAGCTCAGTTTAACTGCTCAGAACAAACAAGAGACTCATGAACAACCATCACAAAACATAAAAAAAGTCGTAGATCATCAGGTAACCACACACAGTATTGAGAATCAATGATTCACATACTTATGAATGGGGTTATGAATTCAGCTATTGTTTTGTCTTGTGAACTAAATGCAAACATCTTTTATGTAAAATATCTTACTCAGGACAGTACTAAACAAAAAATAACATGCATTTTTTATAATCCCTCTTATTTTATTAAAATAATTCTCATTTTCACAGATTCTGCAAGGGGTTCACATACTTTTTCATGCCACTGTACTGTCACATTATTATACTATACTATTATAACAAAAAGAAAGTCTACTTTAACAGCAATACTGTAAATGTAGGGTTTGGAAAATTCTGAATGTTTTTCTATTTAGTCACAATGAGGAATGATCCTTCACTGCACCTCCCTACATTTCTTAATCAGATTTACCGTTGTATTTTGTACTAAACAATGGCCTGGACCACCCTGTGGTTCTGCTGATTACACCATTCAGAGCAGATCCTACTGTAGAACCACGGCATGGGAATAGGATAAAACACAATACTGCGGTGGAGGAGACTTCCTGTATGTTGGACTGTGTAGTTGATTGTTCACAATGCACAATGTTGTACTTTTACAGAGACACCCTTTGCTGAAAGAGCACATTTCCCATTATGTGTTTGCCTAAATTGGCAAAATTAAACAACTTTTATTAAAATTGCAAATATTGCAATTTTAATTCTAATCATTCACAAAGTACACTTGCAAGTATGACAAAACCTTTAAAGTGTAAAATGAGATATTTCTAACATATACAAGTCATAATAGGGTAACTAAAATGTTCTACATGGTCAAACCAAACCCAAACAAGATCTTATGTTTTTATTAACCTTGGCAATAAACCACATGGTACAATTCTGCTCAGTATTCCATTATCAAGATGGTGATTCTGAGCCAGTATCCACCCCTATTTAAAAACAAAGAATCCCAATACATCTTGATTACAACCCAAACAAAAGATGGCCAGCTGTGACATTAAAACTCTTAGCCTACTGACCTTAAACCTGACACATTTAGATAGAAATGAGAGCACAGATTATGTATGTATTGTAATGTAATCTAAACATGATTGAACAAAGCCTAACATGTTTTATTCTCACCCAAGACTGACAGCTTAAAATGCTAAAATGTCCCGCACTGTTTGTGATGCCTCAAATTATGCTGCTTTTTTGACAGGTTTAGTTTACCTATTGAATACCAGTGTTTCTATTAGAAAATCTCATCTTTCCGCTATGATATTCAGTGAATGTGTGAGTAATGGACTACATTCACCACAACTCCTCTGAGATTGATCAATGGTTTGATCTCCATTCAACACCATTCTTCCACTCCTGCAGCCCAAAGCGGTCTCATGTTCTAAAGGGATATGCAATGCTTTTAACCTCTTGTTCTGTCTATAAAGGCCAGCTATAAAAGATCAGATGCAGGCAAATGAAAATCACATCAAAGAATTCTATGAAACAAGCACTCAAAACAAAACACCTGCTGACTCAACAGGATCACACATCTGAAACAATGCCTCATGCTGGTGTTATGAGTGGGGATTTTAGTTCCCATGACAACCAATAGACTGCACAATCTCTTCTATAACTGCTCACTGTTTCCTCTAAAATATGTTATTATGAGGTAGGCTGTTATTGTAAGAAAATAATGAGTCTCAGGCTTTAGACTTTATCATTTTGGATGTTGATGATGTCCTGCAGATCCTAATTCATGAAACACTCCCAGGAGTCACATGTCTGATGTCTAAACATTTGTTGGATTATGGAATATTTTGACTACAGAACAAGCCAATGTTTCTGCAACACAATGTTTCTAAGAGCACATATAATACACAGTGACATTATTATTTAAAAAAATACAAATTCGATAAGAAAGTAATAATTATTTTTCACCTAGTAACTTCTTACAGACTGATTCCCATCATATTTCTCCCAGGTATATGTGTGTGTGTGTGTGTGTATGTGTGTGTGTGTGTATATGTGTGTGTATGTGTATGTGTATATATATATATATATATATATATATATATATATATATATATATATATATATATATATATATATATATATATATATACACACACTGAAAATCAAATGTCTCTCTCTCGAGTAAATTACTTAAATATTATTTTATTACATATTATATTATTTATTTACAATATATTATTATAAATTAAATAAAACAATTTTTAAAAAAAAAACACCTAATATTTCACAATAAATCATTACAAATATATTACAAAATTATACCAATTTTTAGGATTATCAAGATCTGTTTGCATTGTGACACTATTTACATGATTATAGTAATGCACAATGATTTTCTTTTTATTAAAAAACTCAATTAAATCAAAAAGTTACAGCAATTACCATGACATATAAATACATAATGTTTATGTGTCATTTCATATAATTAAATTTAAATTGAATTATATTACAAATGATAAATAATATAATTTTCCTGCATTGTAAGGACTGCCTCATTGTCTTTAAGAAAAAAAACTTTTTTTTTTTTCTGTTAAAATATGAGCTGGACATATTCTTGATAGGTTTCTGAGATTCACCCTATAACGCAACAAATATTCAGTTTACATCAAGTTATCCGAAACTCAAGCAGGAATCAATAATCTGCCTTACAGACAAACTAAAAGGCTGTTTCGGGAATATCATGTGACCTTAAAAACATTATCCATGAGCAATGTGCAGAAAGATGTCCATAAACTATTAATAAAGTGTCTACTCAGTTCACAGCAGAATTAACCGTTGCTTCTTCCCTAATGCTATAAAAGCTTTAATGCTCCAATAAAGTTTAAAATGTGTGAGAGAGATTTACTTTAGTACTCAAACTCTGCCTCGGACAAGCAGCCTCCTCCTATTATGTTTCTGGGACCATCTTTAAATGCAGGGCCCATTCAGGAGGCCATGGGACAGGGGTGAAAGACCTACCCCCACCACACCCTCAGACAAAGGACCACTCTTTAGGACAAAGAGATAGAGGTTAATAAGCTACAGTGAGCCCCGTCACATTAATTCCCCTCCTTGCTGCCTTAACTTGTAATCTGGCCACTCAATTTTCCAAGCATGCTGGTTCAACAAGCAAATGATGTGGAAAATATTTGCAAAATTCAGCTCTCCTTCTCAAGCCTTTGTTGGCTTCCACTCAGGCCTTGTATTTCCCAACCGCTCAGAGAGAGAGAGGGAGGGAGGTGATGGCACGAACTCTGTGTTAGGTAATTTTTGCCGGGTTTCTGTGATTGGGTAAGAATCCAGAGAAGCAGAGCTTAAACACAAAAGCGGATCTTTGGAAAGCATGAGCTCATTAGACAGAAAGATCAGCTCTTCCAGTTTGTTTAAGGCAGATATGTGCTTATTTCCTTCATTCATAACAGGACAGACAATCTGAACATGAGGAAGCCCTGCCTTGCAGAAAAAAATAAAAATATTCCGATTGAATTACGGTTGCTAGGAGACCACTGTAAGGGACCTCTGTCGGATACTTGACTAAACAAATTTCTGATTTATTCAGCATATATTTCTAAGGTCTCACTGATCTAACGGATCTATTATCATCTGTGAATGTGCCTCTTTTTGAAGTCTCTCTTTAGTTTAATCTGGGTGATTAAAGGAAAAATACAGTGTTGGTTATAGATAGGGGTTTGATAAGACAAACCTGCTTGGTTCCAAACATTCTTCTAAATATCTTCCTTTACAGAACAGCAAAACAAAGAAATTTATACAGGTTTGGAACAGCTTGAGGGTGAGTAAATGATGACAGAATTTTCATTTTTGGGTGAACTATCCTAACTAATCATCTTGTAATGAATATCATTTCAGTTCTACTTTCTAAGTATGAATTATCATATGCATTGAAAGACAACAATATACAAGCGCTGTAAAGGGTTTTGCCACAAAATCAACTGACTAGCTTCTCTCCTGAATGATTTCACATGAGTCTCTTCAGACCTTACTGTACATGAATTATGAGCTTCCAGAACTTCTGATTGAGGCTGTGTATGACCTAACTGAACTCCTTTCCACAAATTGAATATAGAAATAAAAACAAATAGCAAAAATAACACAATTTTTTCTTAGTCAAGTGCAAACAATAAGAGCAACCATAATCAAAGTACTCTCTCAATATTCAAATTGCAAACAGAGATCAGAACTAAGAGGTGGTTACTACACAGCCCAGCCTAAGATAGCTTTGATATTGGGAGACAGGCTATTGCATGTAGCCTAATTTGCGTGCATCAGGGAGCTTACGTTTTACTTTCGATTTCTAATTTGCAATCACACATACTCTGTGTATAGGGAGCAGTGGTGCTGAGTGCGCATTTTACAAGATAAGACATTAATCAGGCTCTGTTGTGCAACGAATCCGTCGCCATGGTCTTGTCAGTCATCTCGCCTTACTTTTGTCATGTGATCAGTGAACTGTGATTCCGGTGCGACTCTGCAGCTCGTGCTGGATGAGCAGAGCAGACGTTTCCAAAAGTTTACAATTGAAATGACCTTTATCCAACTGAATTAAAGGTGCCCTAGATTCAAAATTTGAATTTACCTTGGCATAGTTGAATAACAAGAGTTCAGCACATGGAAAAGACCACTTATGTAAATCTCATTTGTTTAAAAGACTTCTGGAAAACACGCGGATCTCAACATAACACCAACCGTTACGTAACAGTCGGGATCATTAATATGTACACCCCCAATATTTGCATATGCCAGCCCATGTTCCCAACATTATGAAAGGCATTAGACAAGGGCAGCCAGTAACGTCTGGATCTGCACAGGTGAATCAACAGACTAGGTAAGCAAGAACAACAGCGAAAATGGCAGATGGAGCAATAATAACTGACATGATCCATGATAGCATGATATTTTTATTGATATTTGTAAATTGTCTTTCCAAATGTTTCGTTAGCATGTTGCTAATGTACTGTTAAATGAGGTTAAAGTTACCATCGTTTCTTACTGAATTCAGGGAGACGAGCCGTCGCTATTTTCATTTTTAAACACTTGCAGTCTGTATAATTCATAAACACAACTTCATTCTTTATAAATCTCTCCAACAGTGTAGCATTAGCCATTAGCCACGGAGCACAGCCTCAAACTCACAGAGAATCAAATATAAACATCAAAATAAATACTTTACTCACATAATTCGAAGCATGCATACAGCATGCATGATGAACATCTTGTAAAGATCCATTTGAGGGTTATATTGGCTGTGTGAACTTTGTAAATGTGCTGTAATATAATATAATCGAGAGCTCGTGTGGCAGGGAGCACGCGAATTAAAGGGGCAGCGCGCTGAACAAATCAGTGCATAGTTAATGATGCCCCAAAACAGGCAGTTAAAAAAATTAATTTAAAAAAATCTATGGGGTATTTTGAGCTGAAACTTCACAGACACATTCAGGGGACACCTTAGACTTATATTACATCTTGTGAAAAAGCATTCTTGGGCACCTTTAAATGGTTTTTATTTCTATATAAAAAAAAAAGAAAAAGCAAAACGACAGTGGAGGCAGTGCCGCGGTGGGCACCGTAATGTAATTTAAACGTAGCGGTGGCATATTCTATGCTAATTTCACCCTCATGCCTCGCTATGGCAATATCGCGAGACAGCTTTTCACCTTGACGAGAAATCTCGTCACATTTTAATATCATGAGATCTTGTGGCTTAAGATCTCGTCACACCACTAATTATAGATTGTATGTATGGTTATAGATTAAAATTAAATCTGTTCATTATATAAAGCGATCGTGTCTCGTCAGAACATTTAGACTAAACTGCTCAGTTCATATGGATTAGCTTTACAATATCTCTATCAACATTTTGAAGGGTCAAAGTGGTAGTCAAGCTGTCAATGGAGAGATAGAAAGCTTTCAGATTTCATTACAAATATCTTCATTTGTATTCCATAGATGAACAAAAGGAACAACATGAGGGATAGTAAATTATTACAGAATTTTCATTTTGCCCCCCTATATATATATATATATATATATATATATATATAAAAAAAATCATGAAGTACATGTAGACAGGCCTAACATAGTGCCTCATCACCCTCTGACTTGTCTGGCTATCACCAGACCAAGCTCAATTTAAAATTGAACATTGGTCTGGGGAGTCTGTATGTATTTTCTACTGCACAAGAGGCGTGATCAATGAGCATTATTCACGCAATTGGATAGTCCTTCAACCAATCAGATCAACGATCTGGGTGACATACTTTGCAGAGTGACACAAAAACTCCAGACAGGTTTAATTTGTATTGGTTTGTAGCACTGAAGCAGCAATGGCATCGAGCGATTTTTGCAGGTTGTGCAAAAAAAAAAAAAACATGAAAGTGATTGTTATTTACACCCACTCGAGTGATTTGTTTGCTAAACTAAAGAAGTCATTCAGCATCGTCGAGAGGTTAAAAGGATTGACGGTCGAGCTTGCCGTCGCTTCTCTATTGTCATCATGTTATACCCGCCAATAGCGAGCAAGATGGATAAAGCCAGTCTGTGATTGGTTCCCGCAAAAGTGTAACAGAAGCAGTAGAAATGAATGTACGGGTTTCCAGACTGAGTTGCCGGGCGAAATCAAATCGCCGGCAGATCAGGCTGGGTTTACCCAGTCTACCCTCTGACAGAACATTACATAAACTTTCAACTAAGTAAAACAAAACAAAAAATAAATAAATAAATAAACGGGAGGACCCCATGTAGGCTAACATTCAAGAGTGTAGGATCGAGAAGATTTTTAAATGTTTTTGAAAGTAAAAGATAAAACAGTAATATTGTGAAATAATTTTAAATAAAATTACATTTTAAATAAGCGTTTTTTATTTAATATACCTTAAAATGTAATTTATTCCTGAGATGGCAAAGCTGTTTTTTTCAGCATCAAATAGTCAGAGAAGCACTAAGAACAAGAAACAGGAAGTAAGCTCTATTAATAGCACGTGGTTGTATTTTTGCCGCTTTGCTATGACACTTCCATAGACGAATGATTATTATCCATTTTGATTAAGCACAAATTACATTCCACCGAACAGAGTTCTGGTGCACCATTGTGTGGATGTAAATACAATTATGTACGAGAACTACAATTGGACAAATTTTATTGATAAACTATGAAACAGACCTCGAAAAGTCACAAATATAACAAGATTACACATAACCCAAATACCCAATATCCTGCATCTTATCATGTGCAGTCAACACAGATGGTAGATAGTGGAAGAGGTCTAAGCGCACACAGAGGAACTCAGGAAGATCACTTGTCTCAGTTCCCTCTTGATTGAGATTACAACCAAAAGAAAGAGCAGAGTTTGTTCAGAGGTAACATATGCCCTTCATGAGAGGCAATCAAGACAACAATGCACGTCCAGAAAAGAAAAATCAATAGAGTGCATTTAAAGGCTGTGGCCTTTCACCTCTCAAAGAGCCCTGGTCAGATGGGGCAGGCTATCATTTACATTACTTATTAGTAAAAAAAACAGCTTATTATTAAAAATGTAGATGTCTACCTACCAAACAGATTATGAATAATTCTATAATGTCTTGTAATCCGGGAAAGACAAGACATAGAAAATGGATTTGCATGATGTCTTTGATGTGTCTGTAATTGGGCAAATTTCTGCAAGTATTCAATATTTAATTGTACTTGTTCAGTTATCCTATTTTTACATTTATAAATCATCTTTACCAACAGCTAAAAGTATGGTTATCTTTAAAATCACTAACATATCTAATAGTCTCTAAAAAACATGAGCAAACCTCAAAATAAATATTATCCATTTTTTTCCACAATGTTGTGATGACTAAGATCACTTGTAGAAACATCTTTTAGTTTTTGTTTTAACCTGCTAGCATTCCATAGCGTTAATATTTGTACATCCTAAATATACATATCACTTAAAGATACTTTTAAAAATATATCTAGGGTACTTTAGAACTCTTCAAATTCAAGCCATGAAAATGAATCATATCTTAATAAAGTTGTTGATGTGAAGCAATAAGAAAGCAAAGGGTTAGTCCACCCAAAATTTGTCATCAATTACTCAACCTCATGTCATTCCAAAATCATAAATTTTGCTTGTGCACATCAAGCAAGCAAGCTTGAGCTTCTGTTTATCAAAATTTTGCTGATAACTTTTTATGTGCGAATAAAAGCCTGTATTAAATCTGTTAATCATATAAAGTGACTGTGTCACTTCAGAAGACTTTGATCAAACTGCTTGATTCACAATAAGGATTTCTTATACGATCTTTTTCTGAATGTTTTGAAGCGTCAGAGTTGTGTGCGACTTTGGAACCATGTACACGACACCATTTTCAACTAAAAACGTACAATTTTCTATGCGTTTTGGACGTTCATTTACATGACAACAGTGTTTTTGGGGCCTAAAAACACAAACTTTTGAAAACGGGTTTCAAAGTGCAAATGTTTGAAAACAATACCGTTATCGTCTCCATGTAAACTGCAAAAAAGCAAATTTGTGAAAACGGTGACAATATGCACATGCGTATTACGTGTTCAGTCTATAGGCGCGTATCGTTTCTTTACAAAGTGACATCGCCAACTACTGGCCTGGCATGAATAATACAGCTTTTTTTGTTGTTTTCACGGATCCATGTGAACAGGGATCGTTTTGACAATGTTGTCGGAAAATGCAAAGGAAAAACTTTTCTGTTTTTAGTACAATGTTGTGTTTTAATGGAGAGACAATATTCTCTCAGATTTCATTAAAAATATGTTCACTTGTGTTCCAAAGATGAACAAAAGTCTCATAGGTTTGAAATGACATGAGGGTGAGTAAATGATGACAATTTTCATTTTTGGGTGAACTAACCTTTTAAGTGTACTTGCCTTTTAGATGAACTTGATAAAGATAGACACCATTACTCAATTAAACAATCATCATCAAAAAATCATAAGAGAAGACAAAGTAAAAAAAAAAAAAAAAAAAAAAAAGGAAAAAAAATAAAAAAAAAAAAAAAAAAAAAAAAAAAAATTTTTTGTCAGTCTAATATTACCAAGGGTGAGTTATGAAAAGAGTCAAGCATGTGCAGACACACCTCTACGCAGGCAGCTAGTTATTGTGAGCCATAGAGAGCTTGACCTCTATGAGAGAGGACATATCGTAACCCATCTCAGCTGTTACAGCATGAACTCAAGCACACGTGCTCATGAAAGCAAACCACACATGCAGAAACAAATAACCCTGGAGGAAAAAGTGTGCTCATGTCTCTCTCTATATGCTTTCTTGGTCACTAGGGAGGATACAGCTGCTGCTATTCAGATGACTATGAAACAGACATTCTTATATTTTAGCATATGATGTTATTATGCAACAGGATTGTAATCTTTTATAGGATTAGAAATCACACACTTTCTGTTTCACTTCACATTTCTACATGTACCTTTCTCGAACATTACAAGACACCATAAAGGAGCACTGCTGTGAAATTTAGTACGTCATGAGTTAGATTAAATCTGATCTGTGATCAGCAGAACTTTGGGATAAAGCCAGATGTGAAAGTAACTTGATGTTTCATTAGAAATGACAGCTAGTACACTCATTTTTGTCAAGTATTCACCATATTTTCAGCGGTTGACGTTATAAATCATTGGAATTCCTACAAAATTACATCAGATGATTTTGCAAATAACCTTAAGCATGTTACTGAAGAGAGAAAAACTATATTTGAAAACATTTATAATTATGGTAATATAGGACTCTAACTAAAGTAGTGTTTCACCTCCTACGTTTCATCATGTTTATTTTTGCCTGTCCTGATGGGCACATGACTTGTGTGATATCGTCACCAAAATAGTAGGACTGAAGGATCAGATGAACTTTATACCATCTGCTTGTATAGGGTATCACTCTCACTTTTTCCTCTATATTTCGTAGAAAAACTAATTTTAGGTTGATAAGTGCATGATTTTATTCTGATGAGGTTTAATTCTCAAGAACCAGCAAATTTGGACTAAAAGTATAGATAAATAAAGGACAAGTATTGCTGCTTGTCACCCTTTTACTTGAAAGGTCAAGTACGGTCACAGTTTCAACTGAGCTACTCTAATAAAATCAAATCTTAAGTGTATTAAAGAAATGAGACTGATGTAATCGGATTCCATAATCTGCTTGAGTTGTAGTGAGAGCTTATTAAAAGTTGCATGCTGAAGTTTGCAGTTGGGCATGAAGTCAAGTCATAGGATAGATGTTTCTCCACTGAGCCTACAGTGGTTGGTCTTCAGCTGGTCTCCCAGTCTGGCCAAGCTGAAAGGTGCCATAAATAAACGAGCCAACAGACCAGCATCTAAACGTATGGATGTGTCTCAAAACGTAAATAAGCCGGCTTCTTGCAGCACTTTTTGGCATCATTCCAGTCAGCTGTCTAGCTAGGCAGCTCACTAGATTTTGGGACACAGACAGCATACATACACAATGGCTAAACATATTTAGATGATGAAAGGCGATGATGTTGTGTGAGTGTGTGTGTGTGTGTGTCATCTTACCATATGATGAAGGCTGTCCTTAAAGCAAAAAACAATACAAATAGTCCAGATCAGATGCAGGTTTACTTGAAAAGTCGTTGAAGACAATCCTGTTTTTTTTTTTTTTTTTTTTTTTTTTTTTTTTTTAGAACCTGAGAGTTGTAAAACTAAATTATTTAGTAGGCTATTTAACCGACAAACTTTTTACGACGTAGTGGACATTATTTCGTAATAATCCAAAAACAAAGTCAGTGATCCCTGGCTGCCTTTCAATGGACCTGCTGAATAAAAAGTAGCACAGCGATACTGCCCAGTTTGGTATTTCTGTTCTTTAGGAGATCCGAACATCTGTAATTCCCCTCAACGAAGCTCTGGGCGAAAGAAGAGCAAATAGAGGTGATATACAATTCCCAATAATAAGGACGTTATGATGCCCAGAATCTCATCAGAAAAGCCGGTATCACACGCTGCTCTCCGCCCCAGACATACAACACTGATCTCTTTTTCCCACCCTCCCTCTCTCTCTATGAGAGCCTGACGCCACTCCCCATTCTCAGTGTAGAGCTTTTGCAACTCTTTCACAATTACATTTTGAAGACAGCATAAGCATGTTTGCCCACATGGAAAGAACCTATATGTGGATATATACGCATATATGAAACCTATATGCAGTGTATATGTACATATATGCTGCATATATGCACATATATGATAATATATATGCTGCATATATGCGCATATATACTGCATATATGCTATATATATGCTGCATATATGCGTATATATACTGCATATATGTGTATATATGCCACATATAGGCAAAATTGAGGTGCATATATGTGCATATACAGGAAATATAGGTCTCCTGTATTGCTTCTTCATATCCATATATATGCCCTATACATACAAGATATGTCTTCTATATAGCTAATGGCAGGATCTGGTCATTTTGTAGCTCATATCTCATTTTTGACTGTCATACATGATGCCTAGCTCATATTTTCTATTATCAAGGCAAAAACTAAGAATTAACGAAAAAAATTATGCAAGAACTTATGTATGTGCGAATGTAGCAGTTATGTATTTAGACAATTATTTTGTGATTCCACTTGCCATGACCATATTTGGGGTTTCCTGCCGCCATGCTGACTTGGGGTGTTGACGCACTTTGCTGCTTCCCAGTCTGCATGAGACATCACAGCGGTAGGTCGCACAAAGTTTTTGCGGTGATTCAATTAAGGCCATGTTTCATGTAACAGCTGAATTCACATGATATATTTGTATGATTGTAATCCAAAACCCCTCTGTGATGTACATTCAGATGTTTCGTTGATTATTTTTCTTTACTTAAGTTACTTTTAATATCTCTCTTTCTCAGCGTTGTGCGTTGCTGCCGCATGCTGTTTGTATGCTGCACAAGTCCTCATATATTGCCATTTGTGTTATACAGAATAAAGTGAGGACCTGATGGCAAGATTTTTCGCAGTCTGTCTTTGATTACGACACAACGCAGAAAACACACCGCTACACGAACACGTGAAATTGGTCCCACATGGAAAAAACGTATATAAACATATATGTTTCAATATAGGTTTGATATAGGTTTTTAATATATGTGACATATATAAAATTGGCCGTTTTCCTATATTATGTGTACATATATGTGTGTATATATATATATATATATATATATATATATATATGTGTGTGTGTGCATATATGTGTGTGCATATATGTGTGCATATATGTGTGTGCATATATGTGTGTGCATATATGTGTGCATATATGTGTGCATATATGTGTACATATATGTGTACATATATGTACATATAATATAGGAAAACGGCCAATTTTATATATGTCACATATATGTAAAACCTATATCAAACTTATATTGAAACATATATGTTTATATAGGTTTTTTCCATGTGGGTGACCGTTGTTCGCTCTTTTTATTCCTGCTCTTTATAATCAAATGATGTACGTTCAATTTAAGTTTAAACGTAGTCCACTTTATTGGAATGATTGTTTTGTACGGAGCCCCTAAAAGGACGTGGTGGTGGAAAAAATTGGGTATGGGAGGACATTTTTTTTTTTTTTTTTTAATTCAAAATCTTTTGCGTTCCCTCACAAAACTTTTGTGTTCCCTCGCAAAGATACTATATCGTTATCGTCCCTTGCTGTGAGCTCGGACAAACACTTCCTCTTTAATGCCCTGCTGGCTGGCAGTAGTGTTTCAGTCAGCTTCATACGTTAATAATGCACAGAAATAATAAGCAGCTCATAATTTTAAGTTGTTGGACTCAAATATGAGGAAATGCGGTCAGTGCTTAAGTCAAGGAGTTCAGGAGTTCGAGCTTCCCGGATCAATAACTCGTGAGCTAAACGTTGTTAAAATACAAATGCAGCTACTTCCAATCATAGTAACCTAGACAACGAGCTACAACAACCCAATTTTCCTCAAATGTGCTTTATAATAAATTGGTCTCTATGAACAGGGGGCGGAGAGACGGGTCTTAAGGGACCGTCCACCACGACCACCCTTTAGGGGCTCCGTAGTTTTGCACACTCACAAAGTGACAGAAAAAAGTGTCAGTAATGTTACAGGTTACTTCATCAATATATTAATTAAAAATACAAAGCGAATATTAATGTATATGGTTACATAATATTAAATATTTGACACATTTAAATATGTATTTTTTTTTTTTAAATATGGAAACGTAAATATTAGAGAAGGCGGCGAATTGTAACCGGATGCTGCGGAGGCGCATGCTCAGTGGAACATGTTTCCTAAACTCAAGAGTGCGTCCTCTTCTGTATCCTAGCAACGAGGGATCGTCCAATAGTAGGGGTGTTGAGATATTTGGAAGTTGAACACAGATATGAAAAAGGCATACGTTTAATTTTTAAATATATTTATACAAATATTTTCAAAATGTATGTTTTTTACAAATGCAATGATATTATATAATTATAATTAAAATTACTATTTTAAACGATTTGGTCTTATGACTGAGACGACTTCCCCTCCCGCGAGTTAGTTTCGCTTCTAATTTTGTGTCCGTTTGTCAGTTGCCTACCGCGCGTAGAGAAACTTATACAAAAGATAACTAACGTACACCCGCATTTAAGCCCAATAAATTGTTGAAACATTACAAAAAGAACAGGGAAATGTTTTAAATATGGTGCTAATCGGTCCGCGTGTGTACTATTGAATATTCGTAGCGTCTGTATGGCCAGGAAGCTGTGTTTGTAGTTAGTACTGCCAGTGAGCTCGAGCTCTCATTCTTACGTGAGACTTTGAAGGTGTGTTTATGTGATTATTTTGCATCTAAACACTGGCTTTCAAAGCTGACGTGTTTTAGAAGGTTGTATTGGCGTTAATGTTCGTGCTTTTTTATCGCTGCATAGATGGAGAACTTTATTTTGTATGAAGAGATTGGGAGAGGTAGCAGATCAGTTGTTTATAAGGGCAGAAGGAAAGGCAGCATACATTTCGTGGCCATCATCTGCAGTGACAAATCCAAGAGACCTGAATTAACAAACCATGTATGTAAACGTAGTATTTCTTCAGCTATTTGTTTTAAACAAACTGTATCCCTATGTTTGATAAATGTCACATTATCTCCACAGGTGAGACTCGCCCATGACATTAAGCATGACAATGTGGTTTCTTTCTATGAATGGTATGAGACTAGCAACCATCTGTGGCTGGTGGTGGAGATGTGCACAGGTGAGATCTCTAAAGTTTTATCAGTGTACTAAGTCTGCTCTAATACCTGCTTTTCTAGCTATTGAAATCTAATGCTTGTGTTTTGCTTGACTGTAAGTTTTTTTCTTTTTTTTAGGTGGATCCCTGGCAGCACTGATCGCTCAAGATGAGTGCTTGTCTGAGGATGTAGTGCGAGAGTTTTCCATTGACCTGATAAAAGGTCTTAAATACATCCATGACTCTGGCATTGTAGTCTCAGATCTCACACCTGCAAAGGTATAAGCATCACACCTGCTAGGCAAGCCATTGTAATGTATCTCCATCCTGAGCTGGTGTCATATTACACCGTAAACAGAGTTTTACAGTGGGCTGCTTCTAGGTATAAAACAAAATACCCCCCTCGGAATAACATCTCTTCTCAAATGAGGTGTGCAGGAAAATAATCGCTCTCCTCCAACAACCTGTCACTCACATGAGATCACAGCAATTAGCAAACAACAGCGATCCAATCAAATCCAGTTGGACAAAGTCCCGCCCTACATTTTTTCTCATTCAAGAAGAAGGTTCACTCGAATTTACTTCACAATAGGGAAGAAAAGTAATAGCGACTTCTGTTTCGTGCAGATTTAATATTTTCTACCCTTTAAAAACACATTCTTTTTGATACCATGTTATTATGTTGTTCTATGCTGTTTTATATTACTTATTTATCCCATTTAGTATGCTCGACTTATGATAATGATGTGATCCTTATCAAACTGTTTGTTTTTATGTTTTGTTTTGTTTTGTTTTCTTAAGTTTGTTTTTTCTACAAGTAGTATTGAAGTTAGAAAGGTGCTAAATAAATAAAACAACTACTCATTTAAAACAAACGCTGTTAGGATAAGATTACGTTTATATACCGATAGTCTTTTTTTGCCTTTCATTTTTCTCAAATCTTAGCTAATATGTTATTATGTATTCATGCAGATTTTGTTGGATGGACCAGGAACTCTAAAGTACTCCAATTTCTGCCTGGCCAAAGCTGAAGGAGAAAGTCTGGAGGAGTTTTTCTCTCTTGTGATGGCAGAGGAGATGGGAGCTGGAGACTGTAAAGAGAGCATTGTTTCTCCACAAAACATAAGGAACAGAATTAAAGGTCAGCAGGACTATCACTTTCACTGTTCACATTTACAAAACAAAAAAAAGTTCAAACATTATTAAATGCAAATGAACAGTCAGTAAAAAAATACACTAATTACAAGCATAGATAAATACAAAAAAGTTATATATATATATATATATATATATATATATATATATATATATATCAGGTACAGAAATGTAGCCTAAAAATTAGGCCTAAATGTAAAGTAACACTATAGTGTTCTGTTCACTGTATCAATTAAATTTAGGGGGCTTTCACACTGGCAGTTTAGTTTGTAACAGGGCACGGTTCGCATGAAAAATTGCTAATGTGAAAGCTGTCATGCGAACCCAGGTGTGCACCGGGGTACCAAAATCGAGACTACCTGAAGGAGGTGGTCTGAGTTCGGTTGCACTCGATCTCTGCCGTGGTTCGGGTGAATATGAAAGCAACACGGACTCGGGTGCGCACTTGTTCAGGAAGTAAAGTAACCTATGCATGCGTTTTCGCGATTTATAATGTATTTACTTCAATAAAACACATGTAAGAGATGACAGTGTTGATGATTTACCGTGGATTCGAGCAGGAGTGAGCCTGCAGTGTAGTCGTGCTTTGCGAGTGCAATCAGAGTGGCAAATGAAAGGTAATCAGCTGTCTCCTCAAAATAGGCTGCTTGCAAGCAGCGGAAAACTGTCTACATGCAGCGCACATACAGTAAACACGTGTCACTTACTCTGCTGCACATAATAGCAACACATTAATAAAAAAACACAATTTATTGACCCACGTTCTGTTTTCTATCATGCGCCGTGCACGTCTGTGATCTTTCTGGACATGGACAGTGCACGTACATACATTTTAATTGGAGGGACAGAAAGCTCTCGGACTAAATCTAAAATATCTTAAACTGTGTTCCGAAGATGAACGGAGGTCTTACGGGTTTGGAATGGCATGAGGGTGAGTCATTAATGACATAATTTTCATTTTTGGGTGAACAAACCCTTTAATTACATAGACACCAGCAGGTATTTATAGGCTACTGTCACTTTAAGAGCGAATGCACAGATCCAATATTATGATACGCATCCGACTATCTATCTATCTATCTATCTATCTATCTATCTATCTATCTATCTATCTATCTATCTATCTATCTATATCTAATTTTCTAATGACCTGTAATATCTTCACCGTGCACTTGTATGATTTATCATAAGATGTTGTTCTGGCAGGTTCTCCTGTGTATTGCGCTCCGGAGGTGTTGAGAGGAGCAGACTCCAGTGTCTGCAGTGACCTGTGGGCGTTAGGCTGCATCCTTTATGAAATGTTCACAGGTTACACATTTTACCATTTTAATATCTAGTCAAATTGATATGTAATTTTCAATTTTAGTTTTGGTAACACTTTACCTAAAGCCTTTATATATAATGCATTATAAAAGTGTTTTAATGCCTATTGTGTACTGCACCTTATTATGCATTGTAATCTAATTACAGTTATAGGGCCAGATTTACTAACAGCTTGCACCAGCGCAAACCTTCTTTTGACATTAAAAAACTGCTGTCGGGATTTACTAAAGACAAGCAGTGCAAAATTAGTGCTGAAAAGGTGTGGACTGAGTTGTTTTTGCGTCTGACCTTATTGCATGTGTAGGAGTTTCCCTTTCAGAGGCAAAATTTATGGGAGGAGAGCATTTAAATAAAACGTGATTGACTAATGTTTGCACTCATCAATTTACTGGTATTTGCACCATTATTTAACGCCCAAAGAGCATGTCTTAACCCATTTTATGACATGGCTGCAATTGTTGCTGCTAGGAGGAGACACAGCAGAGAACAGAGAGCACGTGGTAGACTGGAGAAAATATTTTCTACTCATATTTATTTCTTCGGAATGCCAGACGAAGACGTTATACGTATATTACATGTAACAAGTTGTGTGTCGACCCGCACCTGATGAGCATCAGCTCTGCTTATTTGAGACCCAACGCTAATGTGCACTGCTCTTGGTAGATTGTGTTGGTCGTTATGTAAATGATGTTCTTAATTTGCGTGTCAGCAGTAGATCACACGCAAAACTTGCCACTCCCACCTGTGCATTTGTGGAATTGCGCTCTCACACTAATTTGCCTGGTTTAGTAAATCTGGCCCATGATGCTTTAAATTACATATCTATTCATTGTTACACATTTAGAAAGTATAATGCATTAAAACACATGACAGACAGCAAATTTCAGATGTAACAAGGAATCTGCAAATATAATGCATTTTAACTTTCGTTACAAGTATTTATGAAAAGATATAATGCATTACAACATACATTATGAGCAGCTATATGATACATTATACATAAAGGCTTCAAGTAAAGTGTTACTCAGTTCTCTGTCTCATTTTCTCTTTTGTTTCCAAGGCAAACCACCCTTTGTCTCTGAGAGTATGACTGGTCTAGTTGATCTAATTTTAAATGAAGATCCTCCACCCCTAAGACAAAAAGGTTTGACACCTGACCTTTGACATATTGTACTTGATATTGTTTTTTTTAAGTGTTCCTTTTATGACACATGTAATGACATATATTCTCTTTTTAAGAACCTGCTTTCTCACAGCCCAGCATAGAGTTTGCAAGGCTGGTCATGGGTTTACTTCAGAAAGACCCAGTGAAAAGGTGCAGCATTTACAGTATTTACTTTACTTTGTTACTACTACTACTAATAATTATTATTTTATAATAAGTAATTCATAAGTATTGAGTGATGTGATCACTCATTTCTCATTACTTGTGATATGAGATGGATACAATGATAGACACCAAATTGTTCTTTCAGCTCTTTAATTAAAAAAAAAGAAAAAAAAAAAGCAATTCATTGTCTTGGACATTTGCTTAGAGTACCATGAATGATAGGACCAGGAATAAAATCATTCACTCTTTCCACACCATTGAACATGTCACATTACATTAACATTGTCACTTCAGTACTCATCTGTGAATCTCCTAAATTACTGTCATCTGTAGGTTAAGCTGGGACCTTTTAGTATCTCACCCATTCTGGAGGGAAGTGTTGTCAGATGCACACATCACTATGGGAAAAGGGCAGGATGACGTCTCACTGATATCAAGGTACATTTGACAGTAGTGCCAAATATCCATTTGGTGTTCTTGACATTGTTCTGTTAAGTGTTACGTTCTTTATTAAGCCCATCGCCGATGAAATGTTTACTGGCGCAAGGGCAGGGCAACCTGTCACTCATGTGAGATCGACCAATAACAAACAACAACGATCCAATCAGTTTCCAGTGGACAAAATCAAGTACATTTTTTCTTATTCGAGAATCCGTTTCACTCGGATTTATGTCACAACAAGGAAGAAGAGACTTTGACAACTTCCATTTAATGCTGACTTTAAAGGGGACCTATTATGCAAAATTCACTTGCTCTTACATGGTGTTTGAAAATAAATGTGTGTCGGCACAGTGTGTACACAACCACCCTATAATGGTAAAAATCCACCCACTCCTTTTTTTAATCCTCATAAATCATAAGAAGCATCTCAGAATAACCTGTTTGCAGTTTCTATGCAATGTAACAGACCCGCTAGGCATGGACCAGTATGAGATTTTGATGGTATGGTAAACGTAAGCAAAAATATCACGGTATCACGGTATCAAGTTATTGCTATTACAGCTCTAAAATGTGTTATTTTAAAATGTCTTGAAAAAACAACAACTTTTTTCCCTTTGAACACAACATATTTATTTCTAAGCAACATAAAATATTGGGAAAAGTAGTAAACGTATTTTAGCTTAAATTAAAATAAATAATTTAATTCTTCTTAATTAAATTCAAATTATATAAAATAAAATAAATTGTCATTTAAAGGATTAGTTCACTTTCAAAAAAAAAAAAAAAAAAAATCCTGATAATTTACTCACAACCATGTCATCCAAGATGTTCATGTCTTTCTTTCTTCAGTCGAAAAGGTTTTTGACGAAAACATTCCAGGATTATTCTCTTTATAGTGGACTTCAATGGCCTCCAAACAGTTGAAGGTCAAAATTAGTTTCAGTGCAGCTTCAAAGGGCTTTAAACGATACCAGACGAGGAATAAGGGTCTTATCTAGCGAAACCATTTTCGAAAAAAAATGTAAATGTATATGCTTTATAAACACAAATGATTGCCTTGCACGTGCTTCTGCCAAAACCGCACTTTCGTATTCTTAAAGGTGCCGTAGAACGTCTTTTTAAAAGCTGTAATATAAGTCTAAGGTGTCCCCTGAATGTGTCTGTGAAGTTTCAGCTCAAAATACCCCATAGATTTTTTTTTTTTATTCATTTTTTTAACTGCCTATTTTGAGCCATAATTATATATGCACCGATTCAGGCTGCGGCCCCTTTAAATCTCGTGCTCCCCTCCCCCGGAGCTTGCGCTTTCCTTAACCAGCATAAACAAAGTTCACACAGCTAATATAACCCTCAAAATGGATCTTTACAAAGTGTTTGTCATGCAGCATGTCTAATCGCATAAGTATGGTATTTATTTGGATGTTTACATTTGATTCTGAATGAGTTTGATGGTGCTCCGTGGCTAAAGCTAACATTACACACTGTTGGAGAGATTTATAAAGAATGAAGTTGTGTTTATGAATTATACAGACTGCAAGTGTTTAAAAAATGAAAATAACGACAGTCTTGTCTCCGTGAATATAGTAATAAACGATGGTAACTTTAACCACATTTAACAGTACATTAGCAACATGCTAATGAAACATTTAGAAAGGCAATTTACAAATATCACTAAACATATCATGATATCATGGATCATGTCAGTTATTATTGCTCCATCTGCCATTTTTCGCTATTGTTCTTGCTTGCTTACCTAGTCTGTTGATTCAGCTGTGCACAGATCCAGACGTTAATACTGGCTGCCCTTGTCTAATGCTTTGAACATGAGCTGGCATATGCAAATATTGGGGGCGTACATATTAATCATCCCGACTGTTACGTAACAGTCGGTGTTATGTTGAGATTTGCCTGTTCTTCGGAGGTCTTTTAAACAAATGAGATTTATATAAGAAGGAGGAAACAACGGTGTTTGAGACTCACTGTATGTCATTTCCATGTACTGAACTCTTGTTATTTAACTATGCCAAGATAAATAAAATTTTTAATTCTAGGGCACCTTTAAAAAAAGCTTACACTGTATACGCCTTCTCTATTCTACTTACGAATGCAGCGCCAGTTCTGTTTTTTCCGTAAGTACAGGGAATAGGACATACAGCGTAAGCTTTTTGAAGAATACGAAAGTGCGGTTTTGGCAGAAGCACGTGTGTGCGCTCAGAAAACCATATATCAGAAGTTTAGACTGATATGGCTTTGAAGTTCATGCAGATAATAAACTTTCATGAAGATGAAGAACTGCAATATCATGTGAGCTTGACGCGATACGAGATGATAATCAAAACCAAACAGATGTTTAGTTTTTGGCAGAGTATCTGAGGCACAAGATGTACAGGCTCCGCCCTCTTCTGGAAAGCAAGGCAGGGAGCAGCAGCTCATTTGCATTTAAAGATACATGCACGAAAACAGCATGTTTTTCCTTTTTCCTTTTCCATTTATAACATGGTATGATAAATGATCTGTGAGGTATTTAGAGCTGGAACTCCACAGACACATTCTGGGGACACCATACATCATATTACATCTAAAAAGTGGCATAATAGGTCCCCTTTATAAAGTCTGGTGTTTGTATATGGCTCTGTAGATCATCTTGTGCACAGAAGCTCTCAGTCTAGCACTGATGCATTGAGTGGGGAAACAGCCCTATGGCACACTTCATACACTGCCTGTGTGTTCAGCACAATGCCTTACACAATAAGCCATTGTCCCATCCTAGCAAACACAACAAATGCAGGTTATAAAAAGCTTTTTCAGTAGTATTGGCGCTTCCTGCACTAAAAACAGACCACATCTGTTTCATTTGTTCCTAAGTCATTTGTTTTATGAGTCCAGGATAGTGTGTACTTATGTTTATGCAATTGTGTTGCTATTTACAATGAAGAATCAGAAGTTATTGACCAAGTTTAAATATAGGTCAGGTCATGAAATGAAGACATTAATGTGTGCATGTAGATGTTTTAAGACAAAACAGATTGATTGAATAGAAAACTTATACGCTCCAGCTGATCTGATGAAGTCTGAAAGTGTGGAGTGATGCTGACTTTGGGATGTGATTCTGATCTGAGCTGGTGTCAGCTGCTGTGAGTGGGCCAAAACAAAGACCATTGTGATTCAACCACAAGTATGCATATAAAATAAGAAATGTTACTTGAGCACCAAATCAGCATATAAGAATGATTTCTGAAGGATCATGTGACACTTCAGTTTTCCCATAGGAGGATTTCTTTTTTTAAATTGAAATAATAATATAATAATAAATTACAATAATATTCCATATATTACTTTTTTTATGTATTTTTGATCAAATAAACGTAACCGTGGTCATAAGATAATTCTTTCAAAAACTTAACTTAAAACTTTAAAGGGATAGTTCACCGAAAAATGAAAATTCTGTCATCATTTACTCAGCCTCAAGTTGTTCCAAAACTGTATGAATTTCTTTTTTTCTGCTGAACACAAAGATTATATGAAGAATATGTGTGTCCAAACAGTTGATGGACCCCATTGACTTCCATAGTATGGGAAGAAAAAAAAAAAAAAAAAAAAAAAAAAAAATCCTATGGGAGTCAATGGGGACCATTGCCTGTTTGGTTACTGACATTCTTCACAATATCTTCTTTTGTGTTCAGCAGAGGAAAGGAATTCACACAGGTTTGGATCAATTTGAGGGTGAGTAAATGATGACAGAATTTTCATTTTTTTGGTGAACTATCCCTTTAAAATCTTGCAACCCCAAAACTTTTGATTTATAGACACACCAGTGATATTTTTACCAGTGACGATCAGATAAATCAAATTACCTTTGAATTTGTACATCTTGGTAGTATTTGTAGTGTTGTATTTAGTGATTTTATTAAAAACAAAAATCGAACTATTGTCTCCAGGCAGGATGATTTTCATTACCATATTATGGCAGTGAGTGTTATGTTATTTTTGTTATATATACCAGCAAAAAAAAAAAAGAAAAAAAAAAAAAAAAGAAACATCCTGTTCAGTTCTTTTTTTATCTTGTAAAATATGACCCATTTATTTTTACATTTGTCTAGTGTATTCTCCAATTGTGTGTGTTTCAGCCTGCATTTGGCCCCTGTGACTTCTCAGACAGCAGATGAAGCACAGACAGCACCTGCTGACCCAGCCAGCCCAAACCTCAGCAAGTCCTTCACATTAGGTAATGCAACAGACATGAGAGTCAGCACGTCCTGCCACACACACTCTATGTGCCTGCAAAGGGTCTGTGGATTTTATGCCTATGCTCTGTGCATGTGTGGTCGGCAAGCACGTACACATGTGTCAGCCTGTACAACTCATGTTCAGTTTGCATTACTGTACAAATTATATTTATGTTCAGTATTAAATCACACACACATCCGTACACTCAAGGATTAGATTGCTGCTGGTTAATACCACCATTGCATATTATCAGAGAGGGACTACATGACAGAAGAGTGAGCTTGTTATGTAACCGTGAATCATTGAAACTCTTTTGTGCTGTACATTGTGTTAAAATGTAATCTGTTAAAATGAGCATCATTTGGAACAGTAGAGCTGTATAGAAAAAAAAAAAAAATCTGTTCTACAGATCTTTTACAGTGTTAACAAATTCAATATTTATACAAAAGAGTTATTTTTTATTATAGGAGGACATTATTGTCATCATTATGTTTTGTCCGACCTTTTCTTTGTGATGTTTTTGTATCATAGATAATGTGTTTGAGTTTAGACCAAAGTCTGCGCTGGACGGTGATTCCAAAGAAGCAATTTTCCTCCTCAGGTACCTCAACTCAGTCTCCTGTATCTTAATTTATATCTCTCTGAACTCAAAATCCTCCATAAACACTTTAATGTGCCTATTTCATGTAGATATGGATACTTCTGTGTTCTTTGGATATGTTTGTGAACTATGAAATATAGTCAAATCAGAACATTTTAGTTTCTTTCTCTTAATGTACACTACCACTCAAATGCTTGAACACATTTTTTTTAAATGTATTTTAATCATTACTATTTTTAACAATACTACTACTAGTAGTAAAGTCCTCACTATGAGATAAATAAAAAGTGTATATATATATATATATATATATATATATATATATATATATATATATATGTTAAATAAAAATGTATTTTATTATTATTTATTCTTATTTTTTAAAAAATATATAAAACATTTTTCTTTTTTAAATAAAGAACTGTATACTGGACAATTGTTGCCTGCTTTTTCTTCTCTTTCTTCTTTTTTTGCATCTGGTCTAACTCATTCATTAAAAATTTAAATAAAATGAAACTTTTAGTTTTGTGAAGAAAAGTATGTGTAGGCACAATTTACATTTGTCTACAAAACTAATTTCAAACTTTTAGATGAAAAGGTTTTAAGATCATGAGACATTCAGTTAAGTGTGTGTAGTGTGGTATGTCATGAGGAGTGTTCAATGCTAGTATCAGGATATTCCAGTATATTTCAGTTGTGTTTTGTATCTCTGATCAAACAGTTCCAGACCAACTCCCAGAACAAGCACGGCTAGAGAGAATGAAGACAATCGGCATGAAATTCAAGTACGTTCACAAGCACAACCATACAGTTGCCCTCCAAAAAGGTATTTGAACCCTTAAGACACACTTAGAACTGTACAAACATTGCATTATAACAAAGTATCAAACCAAGTGGCATCTTCAGAAAATTATGCTTGCTTTTCTCAAAACTAACTTCAATTTTCTAAGCCAGATTTGCAATGGCTTTTAACTAGTCCCACTGTAATTTATAGTGGGTGTATAAAGTCAGTTCCCCTCAGGTTTACTAAAGTGCTCTAGCAGTGTGTAGCCACAGGTTCTACTAGAGTTTGATAACCAGAACGTGTCCAAATACTTATTTAAATATTTACATTTAAATATTATTGCAAATTTATTTTTGTGAAATGTTTTGTAAAATGTCCCACAGTCCATATAAAAAAACAAAAACAACAACAAAACATCACAGTGGAAAGCTGAGCCATTAGTTTATTCCTTATGCTTGTTTATCAGTTAACCTCAGGCTTGCATATGTTTGCAGAATATCTTTTGTTAAACCACAGCACCATCTACTGGATATATTTAACATTTCAGTTTGCCTCAAGCACATTTGCTGTGTTTTGAAGGCTGTGCGTGGCACACATCATTGAGGCTGCCTCTTTTCAGAAAAGTAACTATTAAATTCCAAGGTAAGAAAGAAATGACAATAATTTACACCTTGCAAGGAATAGCAATCAATTTTATAGGGGTGTCTTTTCTGAAATGGGACATCCTTGACATATGTGCCCGACAAATGTGACCTCTGGAGGGCACAGCCTTCAAAATGAGACAGATATTGGGTGCGTCTTAATCAGCTCCCTAGTTTAGAGTCAGTGCGATCAGGGAGTCGGCCATTTTAAGGGCTGTCTCAATTGTAAAATCCTTCCAATGCACTGAAACGTTTGCTCCCTAAAAAGTCCCACAGTGCACCATGAAAAAGTGTTCCAATGTGGGTCAGGGGTCCTTACTAGTGTCTGAATTTGTGTACACGATATACTGGTTCATGACCTAGGAAGCCAGGGAGCTGATTAACATTCACCTATAGTGATAGCCACATTAAATACTAACTAATAAATAATGCCAGTCACAGCAGCAATCTTTCTCCCCTCCGCCATGTTTAAAGTTTATGGCCCGCCCAACTTAAATACGGTAAATACGACTTGAGAGTGCATTCATATCCAATTTTTAACTAGGAAATTCTTTACTATAATTCCAATAGCACATGAAGGCAGCATTAGCTTCAACCCTAATTAAACACACCTGAACCAATTAATCAAGATCTTCAGGATTACTAGAAACTTCCAGGCAGGTGTGCTTGAGTGGGTTGGAGCTAATTTCTGCAGGAAGGTGGTGGAATACGATTCGATAACCTTGCTCTGGATTATTGTTTGCAGTGGTGCAGGAATATAGTTTTACGGTTTGCCAGAAGTTAACACCAGTGTTAAATATAATTTTTATAGTACTTTTTAAGCAGTGTCAATAAAAGGATTGTGTTGCATGTGTTTCATAGGAATCCAGTGTTATGGTGGAGGAGCAGAGTGACATAAACACCTGTATTAAATCACTTTTATACACAGACAATGACATCACAGTGACTCCCATCATGGATAACCCAAAGGTAAAGAGACCTTCAGTCCAACAATATAGACCATGTCTGAGGGTCCTGTTGTCTAAACTTTGTGTCCCTATTTTGTTGTGAATATAACAATGTTCTGTCTAACCAACAGTTGTGGGTTAGTTAATTAGAGTTTTAGTTAATTCTGTGTAATTCTGCTCTATTTTTAGATTTTAAAGACTGCTCCAGTTCGTTTTGACCCCAAAACGCTTTGTGTACCAGCACACTCAGGTAAACTGGAAGATCTCATGTTTTTTTTTTTTTTTAATCATCTAGTGTTTTTAATCACATTCTATAGATGTTTTTAATGAATTGGTTGGTTCAAGTTTACATAAATAATTATTTTATGAATTGTACTTTGAATCTAGTTTTCAAGTTAGCAATAGCAAGCTAGCTTTGAAAGCATTCGATCCCAGAGGCCTCACCTCCTTCAAAACACATGAACGCACACAGCAGAGTCTGCAAAGCGTCATGAGATGAGAGAAGGCATTAAATTACCTCATGTCTCAAAGCACATAACATTACAATAATTAACGTAAACAACTTACAGAGCTCTTTCTTGTACCACCTGACTGCTGCAGATTCATTCTGCCATTGATAGTGTTGACATAAAAACAATGAACATATAAACAAATATAGGATTTAATATAAATATTTGCAATTTGATTTATTTTTTGTTGCATTTTTCAGATTTGTGTTGTTACTTCCCCCTTATACAAACCCGATTCCAAAAAAAGTTAGGACACTGTACAAATTGTGAATAAAAAAATGAATGCTATAATTTACAAATCTCATAAACTTATATTTTATTCACAATGTAATATAGATAACATATCAAAAATTTAGAAATGTCATGGCAAATATTGGCTCATTTTGGATTTCATGAGAGCTACACATTCCAAAAAAGT
This sequence comes from Megalobrama amblycephala, assembly GCF_018812025.1. Classification (NCBI taxonomy): domain Eukaryota; kingdom Metazoa; phylum Chordata; class Actinopteri; order Cypriniformes; family Xenocyprididae; genus Megalobrama; species Megalobrama amblycephala. The sequence continues at coordinate 12,585,019 of NC_063056.1, forward strand.
TGGGACAGGTAGCAATAAGAGGCCGGAAAAGTTAATTGTACATATAAGGAACAGCTGGAGGACCAATTTGCAACTTATTAGGTCAATTGGCAACATGATTGGGTATAAAAAGAGCCTCTCAGAGTGGCAGTGTCTCTAAGAAGTCAAGATGGGCAGAGGATCACCAATTCCCCCAATGCTGCGGCGAAAAATAGTGGAGCAATATCAGAAAGGAGTTTCTCAGAGAAAAATTGCAAAGAGTTTGAAGTTATCATCATCTACAGTGCATAATATCATCCAAAGATTCAGAGAATCTGGAACAATCTCTGTGCGTAAGGGTCAAGGCCGGAAAACCATACTGGATGCCCCTGATCTTCGGGCCCTTAGACGGCACTGCATCACATACAGGAATGCTACTGTAGTGGAAATCACAACATGGGCTCAGGAATACTTCCAGAAAACATTGTCGGTGAACACAATCCACCGTGCCATTCGCCGTTGCCAGCTAAAACTCTATAGGTCAAAAAAGAAGCCATATCTAAACATCATCCAGAAGCGCAGGCGTTTTCTCTGGGCCAAGGCTTATTTAAAATGGACTGTGGCAAAGTGGAAAACTGTTCTGTGGTCAGATGAATCAAAATTTGAAGTTCTTTTTGGAAAACTGGGACACCATGTCATCCAGACTAAAGAGGACAAGGACAACCCAAGTTGTTATCACCGCTCAGTTCAGAAGCCTGCATCTCTGATGGTATGGGGTTGCATGAGTGCGTGTGGCATGGGCAGCTTACACATCTGGAAAGGCACCATCAATGCTGAAACGTATATCCAAGTTCTAGAACAACATATGCTCCCATCCAGACGTCGTCTCTTTCAGGGAAGACCTTGCATTTTCCAACATGACAATGGCAGACCACATACTGCATCAATTACAACATCATGGCTGCGTAGAAGAAGGATCCAGGTACTGAAATGGCCAGCCTGCAGTCCAGATCACCCATAGAAAACATTTGGCGCATCATAAAGAGGAAGATGCGACAAAGAAGACCTAAGACAGTTGAGCAACTAGAAGCCTGTATTAGACAAGAATGGGACAAAATTTCTATTCCTAAATTTGCGTATCTTGTCTCCTCAGTCCCCAGACATTTGCAGACTGTTTTAAAAAGAAGAGGGGATGCCACACAGTGGTAAACATGGCCTTGTCCCAACTTTTTTGAGATGTCATGAAATTTAAAATCAACTTATTTTTCCCTTAAAATGATACATTTTCTCAGTTTAAACATTTGATATGTCATCTATGTTGTATTCTGAATAAAATATTGAAATTTGAAACTTCCATATCATTGCATTCTGTTTTTATTCACAATTTGTACAGTGTCCCAACTTTTTTGGAATCGGGTTTGTATACTTGGCGTCTAGGGGTTATGGGACATAACACATGAAAATGATTAATGATAACAAAGTGAGGGACAAGAGTGGTGCTAAAGGAAATGAATCAATAAAACATAAACATGTTAACTAAACCCCAACACAAACGCTAAGCTAAACAAAAGAAAACAGGAAAAATAACATCTTCAGCGTAGAACGCCACTAACTACGCTACCTAATAAACATAAATACATGGATTGGCACCCACTCATAACCATAACTTTACTCTACGTGCTCTGAGATACGTAGGTCATGTGACATACTAACCTGGTCCCATCACTATGTATTGGAGAAGGACTTGAATAAATTTTAGTAAACCGAGAGTCGAGTCACAGCATAAACTCTGTAAAACAGCGTTATGAGGAGTAATGTTCCAAAAGAAGAAAACTCTAACACACAATAACTCTAAATCAAAAAGAAACTAAGCAAGAGCAAACAAAGGAAAAGCAAATGCTCCACCCGCGCTTGTGTCATATCCGGGTCTTTATATGGGCCCACTAGCGTCTGATTGGTTCTCGGGGTGACGCGTGGACCCGATGACTGGCAGGAATATCCTCCGATCACAGGACCTGTGAGATGAGATAGTGAAGAGAGAGAGAGAGAGAGAGAGAGAGAGAGAAAGGAAAACAACCCTCCCAAAACAATATGGGACGTAACATTGTAAAATCTGCCTCTCACACTTGCTTTATGCTGTGTTCACATCATGTCGTAATTACCATAATTTTGAGATGACAACCCTGGCGTTCTACACTACGCTGGTCACATCCTCGGACTCGGAATTATGCATTTCTTTGGGAACATTATCAAAGCCAATATGAATCTGCAGTGGTCACATGGTACAAGTTGGATCTCTCATTAAAATTCTGAGTGTACAAGTTGTAATTACGAGTTCTACAAGGACATGAAGTCAGAAACTCGCAATTATGGTAATTCTGACATGGCATGAACGCAGCTTTACATTTGGTTGGGGAAAAAAGAATGAAAAATCTATGTTGCAGTGCATACTAAAACCACCGCTGAGATTCTCTCTCTCAATTTTCTCTCCCTCTCTGTCTCTTCCTCTCTCTCAGCTGAACGGTTGTCCTGTCTGAACTCAGAGGACTGGTCTCAGTTCTTACAGCAGGCATGTGCTGTTCTGGAGTCAGTGGACCGGGCCGGATCTGCCAACGCCACAGCACCACGTACTAAACTCAACCTGCTCTGTTACCTCTGCTCTGTCTGTAACCACAGAGAGACAGCCACACGCCTTATACACTCCCAGCTGGTAAGACTCATCTGAAACACATGCTATTGAAAGGCATGTATAGTCACATGGTCATTATCACAAATTGAACCCTGACAGGGTGATCAGGTGTCACATCATATCGCCCTGATCTTGTATCACCCTAAAGGGGTTTACTTTGTGACAATGACCATCTGACTTATGCTGTTTAATACACAACTACTTACTGAATAAGTAATAAATGTACAGTATAATGGACAAATAATATGAACACTGAAACAGTATGACATGCAATTCAAGTTCTTTGGGCTTCTTATCTTACATCTTTTGCTATAATGTAACATTTGAATGTTCTTCTGTGCAAAGTTTTAACTTTCTTGCTTTAACTGGAGACTTGACTACTGGCTATGTGTCAGAGGCATTATTGTCACCATAATGCATCATAAAGTTAATGCTGAAGTCTTCTGAGGCCATTTAAAAAAAAAAAATAAATAAATAATAAATAATAAATAACAAACTCAGTGCTGTAATTGACCAGCCAGAATCAAGTAATCTTACCAAACTACTTTATCTCTATGTATGATTTAAAGCGGCAGAATGCTAGATCTAATAAGCCACAACTAGCAAAAATAACCATAATTTTTATTTTTCCGTCAAATATTGCACCACAAACGTCAGTAACAGCTTTAACTTGTCAATGCTGGCAAATGATCGTAGTACAGGCAGGATAATCAATGGCTAGCAGTGCATTAAAATGATTTGAATCGTTGATTATCCCGTATCCCCATGGTCTGTCTGAATACTTGATTCTCAGTGGCTGAAATGTGTTCATTAACACCATTTAATGCACAGGTAATTCCAGTCAGTTATATACGCTCCCTTTCTGTGACAGTAGAAACACAATGCCAGGCATAGTTCAGCCAAAAATGAAAATTCTGTCATCATTTACTAGCAGTCATGTCATTCCAAACTTTCATTGATGTTTGAAACACAAATGACAATATATTTTTATTTTTTTATTTTTTATTTTTTATGAAACCTCAGAAATATATGCCCCACCTTCCTTTCTAATTAAAATCTGTTGGACATATAAAGTGATCATGTCTCTTCATTAGACTTGGATTAAACAGCTTGGATTACTTTTACAATGTCTTTTGAAGTTTTGGTGGCATGGAGATTCAATGGTGGGAAAGAAATTTAATTTGTGCTTCGAAGATGTATGAATGCCTTGATTTGTTTGGAACGACATTAGGGTGAGTAAATGATGACAGCATTTTCCCTCATCATGTTTGCATTTTAAATTAGATTAATGTATAAAAATGCATTTTAAATCAAATAAATTGAAGAGGATTAAGTAAACATTTTAATCTGTAACCATTCCATGCAGAGCAAATCTCACTTTTCTTTTGTGATATTATCGAGCGGTTGGAAGTGTAGATCATCTAATGAGGGAAGCTGAACAATAGTGTGTTAGCTGAGGAATGGGTGTCTGCTGCCGTCTGAAAATGAGCTTCCTCTTCCTCTTCCTACTGTAATCAGAGGAACTTAATAGACTCTAAATTTATTAGATTTCAGTGGTACCTAAAGGATTTGTTCCATATTTATACTGGAACCTTAAACCAATGTAAATCAGATAAGCAACATTTCTATTTTGGATTTGAACATTTTGGTCATTTTTTGGTATAATTTGTTGTCACAGTAGCCTGTACACCAGTACATTCCTCCTCTGGCCACCAGGTGTCTCACCACCATTAGCATTTCCATTCATCTCAATGAATGGCGATTACTCAGGTTGAGCACTCCCAATACAGGTTTTTTTTATTATTTTTTTTTTATATATAAGAGGCAATCGCCATGCCATGATGTGACTAGTCACTTTGGAGTCGCCAAAAATCATTTCTTAATGTGATGACTGCACTGATTGGCTGATGGCATATAAGCGCTCACACAGCTCTTCTTGGGATTGTCCTGAGCTATGATGTCAAAGGCAGAAGAAAATAAAAGTATATTATAAAATTACAGGTAGCACTTTATTTTACAGTTTTACATGTACATATTATAGTAACTGTATACATATTATAGTAATTAACTGGGTAATAACTAGGTACTAACCCTGAACCTACCTCATCTAGTTACCTTATATTGCCCAGTACTTTTTTAGGTAAGTACACACAAGTGCAAGTACTGTAAAATAAAGTGCAACCAAACTATAATTATAAAATATAAGGGAAAAAAAAAAAAAAATCATGCTGTTAAGAGTCCTTTAAAAATCCTCACTGGCTCTGATTTAATGAAATTGAAAATATATTGAGACGTCTCAAAATGTGACTTTTTTCCCCCTTTTTCTTTCTGACGCAGTTGCCTGTGCTGGTTCAACAGATGAGACATGCTCCAAACTGGGATATGTAAGTTTTCTTCAGTATATAACTCTGCGAACTCAGCCTTAATTAAAAACAAACAAACAAAAAAACGTTTTCATTTATTTATTACAACAAAATAATAATCTCTTATTTGTTGTTGTATTGATTTCACTTTGATTTTACGGTTACACATTATTTTAAGGTGTCCGTGTTACAGTGTAATTAATCATTTAAGTACCGTGTAACAATTATCTACATGTACTTACTATAGGGTTAGGGTTAGGATTGGGGTTTGGTTTAGGGTTAGTTGCATGCAATTATGCATAATTTATAGTTATTTCTACAGTTACTGCATGTAACATGTTACAAGGACACTGTAAAATAAAGTGCTACCGATTTCACTTAATCAATCATACAGCCAGATCATACTGTAACTAGTGTAGTATTCTCAGATGACACTGTTGGTGCCAGTCTTGGAGTGTCTGTTCAGAGAAATGCAGTGCCTGTCTCTCTTCTCTCTGTCCCTTTGGCTCTGAGTGGAAGGAATGACAGGCATGTGTCTCACTGGCTCCTCACAGGATTACAGCCTCTATATCTCTACACTACAGTCACCAAGCAACGGACAGAATGACTTTAGTTTTAAATGACACTGAAAACCAGCATGCTTATTTAAACATGACATGTGGTGTGCTTATACTGTATTACAAAAATAGTAAAAGAGGTTGTGCGTTACAGTGATTTTATCATGGGGTGTGTGTTACAACCATGGTATAATTATATACAATACCGTTCAAAAGTTTGGGGTCTGTACGTTTTATTTATTTATTTATTTATTTATTTATTATACTTTTGACTTTTTTAAGCATTTTTTATGCTTATGCTCACCAAGGCTGCATTTTTTTTTTTTTTAGAAATACAGTAAAAACAGTAATATTGTAAAATATTATTACAAATTAAAATAACTATTTACTATTTTAATGTATTTTTAATATGTAATTTATTCCTGTGATGGCAAAGCTGAATTTCTGGCAGCCATTAATGATGCTTCAGAAATCATTCTAATATGTTGATTTGAAAACATTTTTATTATAATCAACTTTTGAATGTAGTGTATTTAAATGTATTAACAATCATTTGAATAAACAATTCTAATGTAGTCAATACATTTAGACTGTTTAACGTTGCTAAATGAAATAGCAATTGGCGCTTCGATATTTACTTCGACAAGTTGATATAAATACAATAATTTTTAACCCTTAAATGCATACCTCGGGTCTTTAGTGACCCGGGACGTCATTCACTACCCTCCTCCTCGTTCAACCTTCTTGGTATTCCTCAATCAATTCATTATAAAGAATATAACAAGAAAAAAAAAATCATAAAATTATAAAAGAATGCCTATTTTTGTATTCATTTTTTGTAAAAATTGTATAGGGTCGCTAACGACCCGAGGTGTGTATGTGTACGTATATTTTTTTCTGCATAACAATAATTGAATCTTAGATGACGGTATAAGTGCAATTCACCTTTATTCCACAAGGTGGCAATGTCTGATACACAATGCTAAAGTGATGACTCACTCAGACAGAATACAAATAACACAAAATAATAAGAAAAACATGAAATGGCTCAACGATTTACTGCAGAGCAAGTACTGAAGGCAATCAAATATGACTGTAACTGTCACTGAATGGATCTGGTGAAGCTGTTAGTGATCGAAATATTGTTTTTGAAGATGTTGAAAATTATATAGTTTTGAGAATACATTTGAGATTACGAATTGGCTCGTATCCGTGACCTCAAACATAAAACTAGCCTGTTATTTGCTGAATGTACTGGAAAATTAAATAAAATATCTGCTCAAACCGAGCCCTTCCAAGCTCCAAAAGGTAACAAAATATGCTTTATTTTATTCTTCTTCTAATATCAGAGGAGTTTTATATTATCGCAACAGGTAGAGATCCTTCCATGTTAGATATAGATCTGGGTCGATAAAGACCCGAATATGTAAGAATGATTGGCGAAACAGTCATGCATTTAAGGGTTAAAATCAATATTATGGACAAAATCGGTTGTTTATAATGGTTTATAAAACTAATTTTTACTGCTGAGGATGGAAATGTATTACTTGCTTGTCATTTTTGCATAATGGAGAATGAATCTTTTACATAGATGATGGACATGAACAATCTGTGTTAGGATTATACCAATATAGAAATATTTAAACAATAGAAAAGATGTATTCATTAAATTGGAAACCTGGACTAGACACAGAATATGAATAAAGTTTCATTCATATCATCAATCTCCAAAAATGTTATAAACATTAATAATAATTAATAATTAGTTATAAAACAATGCTGAAAAAAACAGAAACACACCAATCCTTATACCATAGTGATGTATCGCTAATATCGCCATTCTTAAAATGGCAGGAGAGAGCTCAAAGCAAGATAAATTCCATTAAGAAAAATATTTTTAAAAGATAGGTACAATGTCAGATTTTAACAAAGTAGAACAGCTATAATGAAACAAACGGCTGGATGAGAGTCATTTGATTGTTCTAATTTATGTTTTAGAAGAAGCAAAGTGATGAGAGTGATTGGCCTGCTGGCCTCCCACTGCACAGAGCTCAGAGAAGATGTTCCTGTCACGGAGGTGAGACTTGTGTGTCTGTGTGTGTTTGAAGCATAATGGACATTTTCACATTAAAACGTGTTGTTTTTGAAAATAATGAGGAACAACCACCAGGTGTCACTGTAGCATTGCTTTATTTTCATCTACCACTCAGGAGAAAATACTAAACAAAAATCATCTCTCAGCTCTCAATCCAAAGCACTTGAAATCCAGTAAAAGCCAGGTGAAATTAGCTTTTTACGTCTCTATCCCAGCCTTTTCAAATACAAAGAGGACAGACATCTCATCCAACCAGGTTTAAAAAAGCTTTCAGTAATCATCAAAGCGCTGCACAGATGCATTGTGGCTAATCAAAAACAAATTCTTCCACCCCAATCCTTGATTTTACATAGGTTTGTCTTCTGTTCCACTACCAGCTTCTCCACCGCTGTGTTCATGGAGAATTTGGTGTACCACCCGGACTTTGCGTGGACAGCAGCACAAAATGGCCGTCCGCCGTAATCAAGCAAGGCTGAGTTCTTTGCCGTTTTACACAATACAAGCTTAAACTTTGCGGTTTCTCTCAGCTTCTTTCTCGCTTTTCTGGGCTCAGTGGGTCAGTATTGAAGAAGTGCTCAGGGTGACGGACTCTCTCCCCAGTGCTCTACGGGGGTTCTGTGTCTGAGCGGCCGATCCTGTCATGGCGATTTCTTTCAGTGCTTCTTTTTGGTGAGAAAAAAGCAGAGCTGCTTTCTTATGGTTCTTCTGCACTCTAGAGGGCCTTCTTAGATAATAAATTGAAGCTAAACTAAACTAAAGTCTGAACAGATTCATCGTACACTTGCTGATTTTGTAAATGGGTACAGAAAAACAAACCGGGCATTATGCACTAAACGACTGAGGTTCACACACTACCAAACTTTCAAATAATTTCGAACACATAAAAAAAAGACGCATGACAAATAAAAACAATAGACCTTCAGGTCAGGTTAGACGCAATATTGAATTCAACATGGATAACAACGAGGCTGTGAGGGATAAACTTACATCCTTTACAATGGCACACACTATATAAAAATCTTAGATAATGCAATTTTCACCACTTTCTTTTTGGCTTTTTTTTCGGAAAGATATTTCGTCAGCTGAACAATCGGTGTGTTGTTAAACAGTACAATCCATTAAACACACTGTACTTCTATCCCTTGCAGCCTCATTTTCATTCTTGTCAAAAATTATATTTGGCACTACCCTGATAAAGGTCTGTATGTGTTCTAAAATTGACTCAAAATATCAAAGGCTGCATTTACACTGGCACAAAAAATCTGACACATTGTTGCACACATGTAAACAAAAATCCGCACAATACATTTTTTTTTTTTTTGCATCTGTTTTCGAGTCACTTCCAAATGTGGTTTTAAATCAGATACATATATTCGATATCTGGACATCTAACCTACGTCTAAACACGTATATCTGATTCCCACTGGAATTCCAAGCCATCTCAAGATGAGGGCGTAATATTTGCCGACAAATACATCTTTTCTTGTCTTTTATTGAGGTGGAAACTTTATATATAAATAAGAGCTTGGGCACAGACGGAAACATTCAGGATTACAGAAACTTTTTGTTTGTTTTTGTGAATTGTGGGGACATTCCATAGGCGTAATGGTTTTTATACTGTACAAACCGTATTTTCTATCGCCCTACACCAACCCTACATCTAAACCTACCCATCACAGGAAACTGTGCACATTTTTACTTTCTCAAAAAAATCATTCTCTATGATTTATAAGCCTTTTGAAAAATGGGGACATGGGGTAATGTCCTCATAAGTCACCCTCTCCTTGTAATACCCATGTCATACCCATGTCATTATACAAATATGTATCCTGATATATCACAAAACACACACAAACACACACATACATACATACATACATACATACATATCTTGGGCTTTCGTGTTATATGGGGGCATTCCATGGACATAATGATTTTTATACTGTATATTCTATCCCTTAACCCTAAACCTACACATCAAAGGAAACTTCCTGCATTTATACATTAAAATATAATATATAATATATACAAAAAAACAAACAAAAAACAAACAAAAAAAAAAGTATGATCACTTAGTATGATTTATAAACTCTTTTCTTTAGGGGACCAAAACATAAGGAAAAGGATTTCAGGGATATTGCCATCTTTGTGGGGACATTTTGTCCCTATAACGTCACCATTATTTCGTCTGTTCAGTCAAATTTTGTGCTACAAACATCAATAGCTGGGTTTCCATTACAGATTTGCACAAAACTTGTGATATTTTCGAAATGTCGGTTAAAAAAAAAATATATATTGCGAAATGACAGCGTTTCCATTAACTGATGTTATGCGACTAAAACGTAAGTAAGTGTGTTCCAAGCATCAGTGGCAAGGAAAGCACCTTATACTTTGGGAGTGGTCACTTATGAGGTGTTTCTCCATCCTTTCTGCTTTGAGGTCTTGATAAATTGTGACATTTCTTTGTTGTTTAGAATCCAGTATTCCCATAATTATTTTGTCTTTTATGAGTTTAATAAAGAACTCTTCTCATCTTCTGTCTAAACATCGTGACATCTTTAAAGAATGATCCACTTTTACACCAGGTGAACTGTAAATGCGGAAAAAAAAAAACTTTCCATTGCAGTTTTGTGAAATATTCCTTTTTTAAATTGCCTGAAAAACACACCTCACGCAAGCATAACTTGTTTTGGGAGTTTTTGCGAAATCGACATGTTTCCATTTAGCGCATTTTCAATTCGCAATTTCAATTTGCACAATTTGAAGGGGAAAGGAAACGCAGCTAACGACAGCTTTAAATTGTACATGCTGGCAAGTGATCATGACGTAAGTGGGATAATCATATCTGGTGTGCATTAAAGTGAAATAACCACCTGGCGTGAATTATATAAGTCTTATATATGGCTGTTCAAAACCCTATGGTCAACCGTGTCACTGAAAGCGATCACCAATGGAATCATTCTAGCTTGGCGGGGATTAATGAAACAAAAAAATGGATATGGTCAAATACTTGGATCTGTGTGACAAGCCTTGTAGTGTATGGAATGGAATAAACGTCTAAAGCAAAAAAGAAAAGGAGTGTTTGCCCATAATGCGATTTTCTATGAAATTGTCAGCTGCGACTGCCTAAAATCAGCTGGCTAGCTCTAACTTTCAGCATCGAGCATCGATTTATTCAGATTGCAATTATTTGCAAAAATCTGGGCAAAAGTCTTGTAGTGTATTCCAGCCTGAATTGCACATTTTTTTCTTGAGAACTGTATTATAAAAGAGTGACAATATGGATTTTGAGATGTAATGCGTGCTGTTTTTTGGAGCTGGAAGCTTAGCAATAAGAGGATCCACATAGGTAAGTTTTACCCAGTATCCATCATCTAAAAGAAACTTGGGCTAATTCATTGTCATGGCAACGATAAAAGCTTCTATAAATAGAAATGTCGCACAGGGGCTTGATGCAGGAGGAAGGAAATTACAGAATTACAGGTAGAGCAGAAAAGTCTCTTCTCAGAAAAGTTTCCTTTGCTTTGCTTTTTGTGCTCTCTCTCTCTCTCTTTCTACATCCACCCAAAAACACTTGGTCTTTCTCCCTCTGACGTTTGGTTCGCCTCTAATCCTCCCTAAAACCCTCTGTGTCTGTGTTCGCCATGAATACTTGAGCAATAGTCTAATGAAGTGGTAAATTAATCATTGTCCTTGGCACCGGCAATCCCCCGTGCCCCTAGCCTAAATTCACAGTTACTCTCAGAAGAGCCTGACTGTTTCCCTTGACCAATCCCATTACACACGGCTAAGAATTACAGCACAGCCATCTGAAGGAGGTACCACAGGGATGAGCCAGTTTCGTTCTTTTTTTACTACTTTATTATTTGATGGTAAACCATTTTCTGGAAAGTCATTTTAAAGTTACTTCTTCCATATATATTTCATAGAGATATGTATTAAAAATCCAGATTCTGTCAGTGCATAAAGGCATCGCCATCTGCAGCGTCTTGTGCCGGAGGGAGTGAATATTTCAGAGTTGAATTTTAAGTGGCACACAAGAGTATCGGTGCGATTGGAAACCAGTGAGCGAGTATCAAGGGCACTCTGTTTCTCCCTCGCTCTGCCCGCTGGACGTCTAAGACACGTACCGTTTGACTGCATTTGTCTGACTGACTCAGGGAATGATATTGATTCTCTGAGCTTCAGTTGATTACAGTAGATCTGCATCTCACAATACGTCCTCCATGGTAACTTTTCGCTTCTCATGTCCTTTGTCTCATGTTGTCGATATTGTTGTTAGGAATCTGAATTTTAAATCTGGTTTTTGGTGTGACACTTTTTTTGGCTTTGTAGAAAATGAAGTTGGAATAATTCTAGATAAACTCCTAATACAAGTTTAAGTGATTTAAATCTTATTTATTCACTTTTTAATTTAGGAAATATGCTGGCTGAAAAAATATCCACTCATCCATTAACTCCCACATTAATATTTACATTATTAGAGAGATTTTAGAAACGTATTAAACTGAGGCATGATAGCGTGAACACACATTTCAGTGGATATTGTTTCAGATTAATTTTGGTAGTTTGTTCATTTGGGCACTTTTACTGATCTAGAACTACTCACTAGATATATGGAACACTGGACAAAGAGATCCAGTATGTGACTCTCCTAGTCAATAGTTGATCTGACAATCTTCATGAACTTACTGCAAGTTTACATTAGTCAATTATAGATTTAGATTTATATATAGATTTATATCAGTGTCATTTTTGGTTCTCTGGTTACTATCTTAACATTTTTCCATCAGAAATTGTCCACAATTTAGAATAATAGTGTAAAATAAGTCATCAAATAATAACATAACACTAATTAAAAACAAAAAATGAAGAAATAAATTCAAAATAATATTATATATGAAAAATGCAAATATATACAAATGCGCAAAAAATAAAATAAATAATTATAATAATAATTTCTAAAAATGTTTCTGAACCATGGGGGTGGGGGGGGGGGGGTGGGGGGGGGGGGGGATTCAAGATTACAAAACAAGTAATAATTAAGATATTTATTAATTTGTCTTTGAAGAACCACAATTCACCAATTCACATGGTTTTGGAAAACTTTGGAAAACTTATATATATATATATATATATATATATATATATATACACACACACACAGTACAGTCCAAAAGTTTGGAACCACTAAGATTTTTAATGTTTTTAAAAGAAGTTTCGTCTGCTCACCAAGGCTACATTTATTTAATTAAAAATACAGTAAAAAACAGTAATATTGTGAAATGTTTTTACAATTTAAAATAACTGTTTTCTATTTGAATATATTTCACAAAGTAATTTATTCCTGTGATGGCAAAGCTGAATTTTCAGCATCATTACTCCAGTCTTCAGTGTCACATGATCCTTCAGAAATCATTCTAATATGCTGATCTGCTGCTCAAGAAACATTTAATGTGTACAATTGTACAAAATATTTGTGTACAATATTTTTTTTCAGGATTATTTGATTAATAGAAAGTTCAAAAGAACAGTGTTTATCTGAAATCTAATCTTTTGTAACATTATAAATGTCTTTACTGTCACTTTTGATTGATTTAATGCATCCTTGCTGAATAAAAGTATTCATTTCTTTAATTTCTTTTCAAAAAAATAAAAATAAAAATTCTTACTGACCCCAAACTTTTGAACGGTAGTGTATAATGCTACAGAAGCTTTGTATTTCAGATAAATGCTGTTCTTTTGAACTTTCCTCTTCAAGGAATCCTGAAAAAAAAAGTACACAACTGTTTTCAACATTGGAAATAATCATAAATGTTTCTTGAGCAGCAGATCAGCATATTAGAATGATTTCTGAAGGATCATGTGACACTGAAGACTGGAATAACGATGCTGAAGATTCAGCTTTGCATCACAGGAATAAATTACTTTGTCAAATATATTTAAATAGTACACAGTTATTTTAAATTGTAATAATATTTCACAATATTACTGTTTTTTACTGTATTTTTAATTAAATAAATGTAGCCTTGGTGAGCAGACGAAACTTCTTTTAAAAACATTAAAAATCTTAGTGGTTCCAAACTTTTGATTAATCGCGATTAAACTGCTGCTGGTGTCTTGATGAAATTGATTCATAAACCCCCCCCCCGAGTTTTTTCCCCAAATATTAATTATGGCCATTCAACATTAAAAGCCATTATTTTTTTGAACATTGATTCGGCTTTAAAAATAGAACTTTAAAAAAAATAAAAAATAATAATAATTAATTTAAGTGAACAATCCTTAAACCCATAATAAATGTCATATTTACCTGTGCCCTTCCTAACAGATAGGAAAAATACCGAAATTGAATAAAGTTACCGAACAGTTTGCACTGCATAATTTATAGCCTAAATTAAATATAGACTAATCATTATTAAAACTACAAAAGTTCTTTAGTCAAGAGCAGTGAGTACTTTTCTCTGTTACCTTTGTTCTTTCATTATCTTCAATTACAGACAGCAATGGTTGCTGTCACTTTAAGAGCTCCCGCTGCTGCACGACACGGATCTCACACGTGTCGCACTTTCTCATGACTCTTTACTTTTGTTTAAGACTTTATTTAACTTATTCAAGGCTGCTCTAATGAGGATACTAAAAAAATAATCACATGCGTTAACACATTAACCTTGACAGCACTAATATACACTTCTAAAAGTTTATACCAGCAAGTCTTAAAATGAATAAAATTATTAAATGAATTGTAAATTATTAAAATTGTAGAACTTCTTTGGCAGTTTTATAATTAATGTACAATACTTTATACTGATTATACAATATTTTATTGGATAGAAATTGAATAGACTCCTGAAAAAAAAAGAAAAAAAAAAAAAGGTGTATTAATTACTATGCATGGCATGACAAAGTGACATTGGAAACATCAAACACAAGTTTTTTACTATTGAGTTGATCAGAGCTAATGCAATGCAGATATACACACAGAGGCAGCTGTTCCTTAAACATAGGATTCCATTAAAGTGCAAATCATGACTAGAACAAGGAGATTAAACATATAAATCTAAAAGAGTGAGTTTTGGATTAGCTTTGTTTGTATTAAGGATATTAAGGATTTCTTTCCGGTGGCACAGTGCAGTAAATATAACTGTTTAATACACATCTTTGATAATGAGCCAACTAGAGCACAGGTAGGATCCAGCTCAGTCTCTTCAATCTTGAGTTCCTGGGTACTTAGTTTAAAAACCCATAACTGATTTCAGGCCAGAGAGAATCCTGCAGTGCTCCACTGTCTTCTCCAGCATGCCACCTCTATACAGCTTAAAGCTTCTAATACCCAGCTCGACATGCACACTGTCTATGTGTGTCGATGATAATGATGTTTTCTAAAACGATATAGCATGTGTATATGTATTTATGTGCGTGTGGATAATAGCAGCATACTCTAGAAGAGAATTTGTATGTGTGTGTGTGTGTGTGTTTGTATATGTGTGTGTTTGTTGACGATAATGATACGTTCTAGAGCAGGAATTACTTTGCATGCGTGGTATGCTGAATAAGACAGCTTAGCCTTGTTTGTTTCTTCCTGTGTAACAGGAATCATCACTGCACGTCTCTCTCTGCCAAGACTCATCAAACACAGCCACCAACATCTGTTCCCTGCAAAGTCATCACTTATGAGACTTTAACAGTCACGGGGCAAAGCATGCTACATAGGGCATTTGCATAGCACCCTACTGAGAGAACAACTGCAGAGAGAGATGCATATATACTTACTCATACAAGCACTCAGAGAGAAGGAAGATAATACAATGCTAAAGGCCAGAGCTCTATGGATGAGACCATATATTGCTCTGTTTAAAAAATAGAAACAAAAACGCAGACCCAAAACAGGAGGGAAACAGACCAAACATTTTAATGACTCATCCTGCACTCATAATATCCAGTTAAATGCTCTGTAGAATGAAAATGTCCCACCAACTAGAAGTGGCAGGTAGCAAATAATCTTGATTCACAGCTGTGGTGCAAGTGAAAAGCTATTGGCTATTAAAAAATGTCCTGCCCAGTGTTGTGTTTTAAGTAAGCGATAAGGTATGAGAGGCTGTGCTTGTCGCGTCGTGCCTAACAACGCCCTTCAGCCGTGACTTATTCACGATACACACAGCCTCTTGTAATTATTGCTTTTATAAAACGGTTATCATACAATACAAATATTAAAGCCAAAAAAATATGTATCAATGCAACTTTCATGAAGTAAAATCACTAAAAGCCTGCCTTCTGCCGGAAAAAAATAGTCCCTGACCTTGAACAGCAACAGAAGTTACATTATTACACCATTAGATGGCGGCAAAGACTGTCTTTATGAGTGTGTTAGTCAGCAGCAAAGACTTTTATATTGAAAAGACTGAATTGTTGTGAACACGGAACAAGACGCAACTGACAAATGCTTTGACTAGCGCTGTCAGTCACGGGAAAACCCCTGAACTGTTAAAGGACAAGATATTGCAGCGGACATTAAAACAGATTTTTTATTATGAACATAGGAAAATACTAAATCTGAATGCAGGTAATAAACTCGCTCACTCGATCTCTTTCTCACAATACTCTTCTACATAATACAGTTAGCTTCAATGAACAATATCAATTGACCCTTTGCAAAGACCCTCCCCCCTTAGTTACTATTGCTTTGTCCAACAAGCCGTGGCGCTGTTAAGCCACACGCAGTGAAAAATACATCACGGAGCAAAGAGGACACTGACAACACGTCAACAGACAAGACAAAGTGGGTTACTTATGATCTTAAAGTCCCAGCTTTCAAACTGTGTAGTTTTTTAAGAAATTCAAACAATTAAAACTGTTTTGTGGCTCTTTAATGTGTCGTGACCATGGTCGTGACAGATTGCTGTAGCGCCTCAGCTCAAGAGGCTCGTAAACCGATCTCTTCCTACTAGTTCATGTATAGTATCAAATAAACATGAATGAACATGAGAAGGAATGTTGTTTCAAACGCGGAAAGACGTCAATATACACAATTTTTCAAGTTTAACTCCACCGAGGTTAATCTTCTAACTACTGACTGCTTTGTCGGACAAAATGGCGGATTCGGCGTTCTAATTGGTTAGATCGCTTGTCAATCAAACTCCCTGCGAAGGGTCAATTGAGAACAAACAGTTTATGTTGCTAAGAGTGGTTGCTAAGGGTTTTGTTTAGTGATACACAGAACCATTGGGTGAAGCGGTCATAGCTGTGTTTTATCATGAATAAAACAGCTATTGACCAATCAGAATCAAGGACAGGAACTAACCGTTTTATAATAGGTAAATATACACACAGGGAAACAACTCAGATTAAAGGAATTATTTTCACTCTAAATGAAAATTGTCATAATTTAATCACCCCCATGTCATTCTAAATCCATCATTTTTTTTTTTTTTTGTTAAACTTTGGATCACAAATGAAGATATATGTATGTATATACATATATATGTATATATATGTATTTATATATATATTTTCCAACAAAAAAATCAGCCTTTCAGTCATTAAGTAATCCATATGAATCAAGCAGTTTAATCCAAGTCTTCTGAAGAGACACGATTGCTTTAAGATGAACATAATTTAGGCTTTTATTTACATTTAAACATTGATCAATGCAGATACATAGATTATGTCTAATTTGGCAAATGACAGCTCAAATGTGCTCAAATGATTGCTTACGAAGGTGATTGGAACAACTTGAATAAATGGTGACAAAAATTTAATTTTTGGGTGATTCCATAGTGATTTCTTAGATCTTTCATCAACTAAATAATGGCATTTATTGTATGTAGATATAACATTTTATGTTTGGTTTGCTCCTCAGGCGGTGGCCATGTTCACAGAACTCATCCGAGAGAACTTCAGGAGCAGCAAATTGAAGCAATGCTTGATTCCACCACTAGGGGAGCTACTCTATCTCATTGCCACACAGGTAAAAAAAAAAAAAAAAAATGATGTTAATAATAAACAAGCATGTGGGCTGTTCTTTACTTGGTGGCATTTTTTCAAACTGCATTTTATCTTTGAAAAAACTAAGAAAATAAACAAACAAAAAACAAAACAAGCAAACAAACAAACAATGTGACTTATTCGCCAATGTGAGTGTGCACACCGACGCGAAAAATGGCAGGCGTAAAAGCGTCAATTTAAAAAAAAAAACACCTCAGGTTCGTTTTTTTGGTTTGAAGCGCTGCGTTAAAAACTGGCAGACCAATGAGATTGGCGCTTTTGTTCACGTGCATGGAGCTGCTGAAGTTAAAGTAAAACACGACTTGGTGGCACTCAAGCACAAAACGGTCTGGCCTAGCACATATTAATACCAAGATGACGAAGAGGAAGTAAGTAGACGAGGAAGACCCCTACAATCTATCCCTGCGACTCAAACAGCTCCCTAGCTTCCTAGGTTGTGTATCAGTATATCGTGTAAACGAATGTGGCCGACTCCCTGATCCGTGCCCTGACTACTGAACTAGGGAGCTGATTGAGATGCACGTATGGGTGCTCTACCAGTTCTTGGCCACACCAATAGAAGTGTATTATTTCTGTATTTTTACTGTTTTTTTCTTTTCTTTTTTTTCTTTTACATTCAAGAAATATAGTTGAGAATGTCCATTTCATAAATGTTTATTTGCAGTACCGTTCACTTGCACTACTGTCATTGTGACTTATTTGCACTACCGTCTCTGACTACCATCTCTCATATGTCATATATATGCCATATATGCCATTTTTATCTTCTTTAACTTTATTAATATCATAAATATGTTTATTTGCACTACCGTTAAGCACAAGCATTATATACTGTCAGGGAGTGAATATGCACATTCACTCTGCACATCGCCAGTGAAAATCGCTTGGGTATATACACCAAAAAATTGTCTTGAAAAACGCTGGTGATAAGCATGTGCGATATTCGTCCCGGTGTGTACAGGCTTTTAGTGTTTCGGTAAACAAATCAGTTTGATGCATCGCTACTGATTTTCACTGTAAATCTGCTGTTCTGGTTCCTCTGACACTTATTATTTACATCATAATAAAAAATAATAAAAAAAAAAAAAAAAAAAAAAAAACTCTTTTTCTCTAAAATGCTTATAATGACAAAAGTATTTAGGGCAATTATAACATTATTTCAACGTACATACTTTTTTTTTTTTTTTTTTCAAATTCTACAAAGTAAAATTTTTCAGTAACACTTTACAATGAGCAGTACATGTGTTACAGTATTTCTTAATCTTAATGTTAACTAATCCTAATTTATGGAACCTTATTGTAAAGTTTTACCAATTTTTCTGAATCTGAATTTAACACTTTCCCCCATCCATACTTTTTAACCTCACCTATATAATTAATGTATAAAAAAAGTAAAGACACAAAGTTTAAAGCTATTATAATCTCTTATTAAAAGGGGTCCTATTATGCTTTTTTAAATTTCCAACATTCTTTGGTGTTTAATGTTGCTTTTAGAGCATGAAAAAGGTCTGCAAAGCTTCAAAGAACAAAATCCACTCCAAAGAGAGAGATTCTCTATATCAGTAAATGCTGTTTTGCCTTGATTGTAGTCTTCAATTTTCTTCCGGGAACGTTCACGTCATAATATTTCTCAGTTAGGTCTGCATAGCATAGCAAGAAAAGCAAAGCAAGTCTGGGTGAGACCTGGTTGAGTAGTGTGTTGAAACTCGCAGTTATGATAAGGGGCGAGACATTTCCAAAACATGCTCAAAGCTGTTGATAAATCACAACACACTGGTCCACCCGATCAATCAGAATGCACTGCGCTTTTCAGAATGAAGGGCCTTATAAAGACAGGAACTAAACAGAATGTTACTGACAGACTGGGAAGAGAGGTGCTGCAGTAATGTAAAATATGTGAAAAATAATGTGTTTTTTGAACATTCATACATGAAAACCTACTCTAGTTGACATCAAAAACAAAACCCTTATAATGGGGATAATAGGTCTCCGATCTATATTTTAAATATATTTCTTCAAAATTATCCTAGGCGTTCCTCTAATTAAAGAATCATCTATAATTCACATATATCAATATTCACATGGGTCCAACTAGTAATGTAAGAGGTATACTGTCTATTATATTGTAGTAATTATTGATCAGTGCACAGCTTCCACTTTGACTTCTATGGGGACTAGCCACTGGATTGCGATCCCAAGAATGGATTCGTATGTTCAATGGCCTGAAATTTCATACAGCTCAAGTTGCTTCTCATAAATGTCTTACAGGCAATATTTGTCCTCCGAGTATTCCATGACATTTAAAAAGCTCCCTTATGAGGAGAGTTTCACTCAACCTCTCAGACCTCATTAACCTCAACATGAGAACCACCTCATAACAGATGCAGTCTGGTGAATCATGCGTAACCTTTGACAGATTTTTAGCACCATAAAGATCACTGCTGAAAATTGTACACTTTTTATTTGCATTTACCCGTTACCTCTAGTATTTGCCATGGCAACACTGTGTTTGCCAGCTATTACACAATGCTTTGGTCAAAGTCAGTATTGGGGGATTTTTAGCATCGCACATTTTCAGCAGCCTGTGAATGAGGTCTAAAGGTGTAATGAAGCACAGCCTCTGGAGTCCATAAACGACTCATCACAGCATCATTTTGTCTCATTACAACTGGTGTGATGAGATGGCCTATTTTCCCAGGACACATGTTTTTTTTGTTTTTGTTTTTTTTTTAGACCCTTTTTACCAAAATTTGTCCTGTGTTGTAGACATCTGGTCACCCTAATCTGATCGCTGTATTGATCGATGTAAGGGACCCGAAGTTAGCTGATAACATGCTTTGTTGGGCTTATATAAGTGTGTACCTCCTGTACGGTTGTGTTTTTCAGGGTCATGCAGTACAACAGCACACACAGCTTTTATTGATCATATTAGCTCTGAGACCAGGGGGAGGGTGAGGGATGCTGTGGCCTTGATTGGCTTTATCTAATGACTTTTCTCTACTCTTCAGTTCTAGTGTAATGCGAGCAATTGGTGTGTTGACGCTATGAATTTCAATTGCAGTCCAGGTGAAAAACTATGGCTGTGCTCTCTACAACATAGTGAATGGGAGTGATACTAGATTAGCCATGAAAACATACGCACACTCACATACTGTTTCAGTTTTCTTCAGTAAAACACAACTGTAATGTATTTGTTCTTTAACATTAAGAATAAATTCACCCTCAGTTTCAAACATGTTGCTGTATAATCATAAATAATATAGTCAAAAACAAAATAACCACACTGAAACATGATTCTTGACCGTTTCTTAGACAAAAGAAACAAAAGAAAATGCAGAAAGAAACATCTTCAGCATTCAGGACGCTATAACTAAACCATACTGTCTAACAAAACAAAACATACAAAAATAGCACCACTCTTTAAGGCTAGTGTGTCTAATACATTTTTTCCCCTGCGTGTGTAAATGTAGGTCACGACCTGCTTACCTGACTCGCAACCTCTCCAGCCAGGCTACGTAGCATTAGACCAGGATATGAGATGAAGGTTTCATGGGTCAGTTTTGAATCGGAACATGAGATGAAGTTTTCACGAGTATAGCGGTCATAAACAATCAGCATTTCAAATCAAGCATGTATCAATCACACGAGCACAAACAAACACAAGCACACCCAATGAAGTAACAAGAACTGATCCAACTGCAGGAATAATAAAAGCAGTAAACGCCCAGACACTGATCAGTCTCTCGGACTGGTACCTCGAACGAGAGAACCGTCCTCACAGAGCGTGCCTTCTCTCCCCAACCCAGGGCCAACTGAAAAGTATGAACATGAAAAGTATGATCATGTACAGCACTCAATACTTAGTTGGGGCTCTTTTTGCCTGAATTACTGCAGCAATGCGGTGTGGCATGGAGTCGATCAGTCTGTGGCACTGCTCAGGTGTTATGAGAGCCCAGGTTGCTCTGATAGTGGCCTTCAGCTCTAGATTTTCTATGGGGTTAAGGTCAGGCGAGTTTGCTGGCCAATTAAGAACAGGGATACCATAGTCCTTAAACCAGGTACTGGTAGCTTTGGCACTGTGTGCAGGTGCCAAGTCCTGTTGGAAAATGAAATCTGCATCTCCGTAAAGTTGGTCAGCAGCAGGAAGCATGAAGTGCTCTAAAACTTCCTGGTATACGGCTGCGTTGACCTTGGACCTCAGAAAATACAGTGGACCAACACCAGCAGATGACATGGCACCCCAAACCATCACTGACTGTGGAAACTTTACACTGGACCTCAAGCAACGTGGATTGTGTGCCTCTCCTCTCTTCCTCCAGACTCTGGGACCCTGATTTCCAAATGAAATGCAAAATTTACATAACTTTGGACCACTCAGCAGCAATCCAGTCCTTTTTGTCTTTAGCCGCTTCTGACGCTGTCTGTTGTTCAAGAGTGGCTTGACACAAGGAATGCTACAGCTGAAACCCATGTCTTGCATACGTCTGTGCGTAGTGGTTCTTGAAGCACTGACTCCAGCTGCAGTCCATTCTTTGTGAATCTCCCCCACATTTTTTAATGGGTTTTGTTTCACAATCCTCTCCAGTGTGCGGTTATCCTTATTGCTTGTACACTTTTTTCTACCACATCTTTTCCTTCCCTTCGCCTCTCTATTAATGTGCTTGGACACAGAGCTCTGTGAACAGGCAGCCTCTTTTGCAATGACCTTTTGTGTCTTGCCCTCCTTGTGTAAGGTGTCAGTGGTCGTCTTTTGGACAACTGTCAAGTCAGCAGTCTTCCCCATGATTGTGTAGCCTACAGAACTAGACTGAGAGACAATTTAAAGGCCTTTGCAGGTGTTTTGAGTTAATTAGCTGATTAGAGTGTGGCACCAATATTGAACCTTTTCACAATATTCTAATTTTCTGAGATACTGAATTTGAGATTTTCCTTAGTTGCCAGTTATAATCATCAAAATTAAAAGAAATTTGACATTTGAAATATATCAGTCTGTGTGTAATGAATGAATATAATATACAAGTTTCACTTTTTGAATGGAATTAGTGAAATAAATCAACTTTTTGATGATATTCTAATTATATGACCAGCACCTGTGTGTGTGTGTGTGTGTGTGTGTGTGTGTGTGTGTGTGTGTGTATATATATATATATATATATATATATATATATATATATATATATATATATATATATATATATATATATATATATTAGGGCTGTCAAAATAACGCGTTAATTGATTAATTAATCTGAGAAAAAAATGCAGATTAATCCATTCCGTATTGACCTTTGAACCTGGAGTCGTTCTCGTGCGCGCAAGCTCTTTCAATGTAAGCACCGTCTTGCACTCTCTCTACCTCACACATAATAATCTAAATCAACTGACACAATACTAAAAGTTCGTAAGACCGAATCCATGTTTCATGAGGCGCATTCGGAGAATGTTTTTCCTGAATAACCGTTGGGTGTGAATAGTGCTCAAAAGAACGTCACCTCATCTTCTCTGACAGGCGCCCTGCACGTGCAGCTGACATAAACCACACTTTCAGTAAACAAAAAGAAAATCCTATCCAGTGGTGAAGTGTTTTCTGTGTTGACAAATCTTTTGCGATGTCCTAATAACAGTCGCGATTCGCATGCAACGCGTCAACGTCCGCTAATGTCCGATTCGCGACCTAATGACTCATTTGAACAGATTCATTTTAATGAATCATGACAACAACTGATCGGTCCACACGGCCTATAATGAATCATTTACTCGAACAACTCTGAAATTTAGCAAGAGTGGTTAGTAAAATTAGCCTTAATAATCCACAATATTTTCAGGTTATTTAAATGACAATGTGTAGTGAATTAGGCCTACCTATAAAATCAGTTAGTTTAGACTGGAGTGAGGTGAAACCAGAACAAAGCAAGTTGTTGTTAGCTAGGTGCATTCAATTGTATATGGTAGAAAATTATATTATTAGTTAATATAACTTCTAAATGCTACTTTTTAATACTTTTCAGGTTTAGCAAAAAAGCATGTTCTCTTACAAAGCTATAAAATCACTTTTTTTTTTTCTTTTTTTTTTTTTTGCAAAGAGGGCAAGAAAGAATTACAGTGAGAGTGATGGGTACATTATTGTCATTATTGGGCTCGCAGATCACGTGGGTAGGGCACTTTTTACTGTTTGTGTGGATTTGACCCAGGAAAAGCCCTGCATTGATTCATTTGAATTGAAATATTTAATACTTTCACAGCAAAAATGATGTATGTGATTAATTTAGATTAATTAATCACAGAGTATGTAATTAATTAGATTAAAAATTTTAATCAATTGACAGCCCTAATATATATATATATATATATATATATATATATATATATATATATATAGTAAACATTTTAAACAGTCAATATAGCATTTCTCAGCATAAAAGTTTGCTTTTCTAAGATTATTTTGATTTATTTGGCAATTGTTACTTCTTATTTCATTCACAAGCACAAATGAGCAAGTGCAGCAATTTATGTGTCGACTTCACCTTTATACCTGCCAAAATATTCTTTAATGTAATGCTTGAGATATGCTTTGGAGCAATTGACACTTTTATTTGTTTGAAAATTACAAACAATACAAGTACAAAAAAAAAAAGAAAGATACAAAGAACAGAAAATGAATAATCTTTTATTCAATCTGTTTTTTTTTTTTTTCACGTCTTATTGTGCTTTATAATTCTTTTTAACATCATGCACATCCCACTCTATTTTATTATTCATGCATTTTTCTCTATCACTCTAAAGTGTCAAAAACTTTAAGTTGTACTGTGCTGTGTGGGTGTATTTACATACTGGATTATAAACAGTATAGCAAAAACTCTAACGATAGACACTTTATATTGTCACCACAATATATATCATCATACCACCCAACCCTATTCAGGAGGTGTAGCTACAGCAAATTATGGTCTAGTACAGTACTTATTGGTACATATTTTAACATCAGGCAATAAATGGTGGTTTTTAGTAAAATAACTTTTTAATAAAAACTAGAATATATGTTAATGTTTCTTTGCTCATCACATTCAGTTCAGTGAATTACATGGATGACGGAAATAATAGTCTATATTTTCAGTTCAGAATGGCAAAATGATACAAAAAAGTCAAGTAGTTTGCATCAATGGACATTGCGGCTGGTTGTTTAACTTTTCCATCTTAAAACTGTAATATTACGTGCACATAATGTTCAGCTTCTGTAAATAGTAAAGCCCACCTTTTTATTAGATTGGCCATGTCAATCATTTTGACATTTTAGACCTCTTAGGCAGACTAGCCTAAAAATGCAACTTTAAAAGCTTTCGTCATCCTTATAACAAACAAATCAGTACATAATGGAGTTTAGCATCAAAAATTTCAAATATGGTGTTTATGGCCATAACTGATTGGATATATATATATATATATTATTTATTTTTTATTTATTGGATATATACTATTTTTATTTTATTTTTTTTTTTTTTTTTGTCTAATGCAATGAAATGCATACATTCTTAGGTTTGGCAATAATAATAATACATTATATTTACGTTATAACTAAATATATAATAACTAAATAAATAATGTATTAAAAGTGAAGTTTAATCATCTCTTCAGTAACCAGCAGTATACATAACGAGGCCAGTTAATTAGTTGGTGCTATTTTTCATGCAATGATTTCTGCCTCCAAATTTATTGTATCAGCCACTGGGGGGTAGAGTTTTTCCCCTTTTCTGCTGCTATCCCATGACAACCAATTTTAATGGCCCTGGAAAAAGTTTGAAAAGTTCTCTGTAAGAACAAGAAGCCCATTGATGTACTCACTAATGGCTATCAGTCTATCGCATTAGATCCTTCCACATTTAAAGATTGTAAAATCTTATTGACTATAGAAGTGCTAAATTAACCGTAAAATATGTTATCGCACAAACTGCAGCAAAATCCATGGTACTGTAAATGGAGCTTTGAGTTCATTTATGCATGTTATATAAATATGATTTAAAATGCAACATGATTTTTATAAGAAAAAAAAAATGTATATATTGACATTTGCAGATTAATCAGGCTTGGAGATACAAGAGTAAATTGACTCTTTGACCGTTTTACTTTCCGACTCACATCTAACCACTTATGGTTTACTTCATAGTACATTTTAATAACGTTCAGTTAATTTATGTGAAATGATTCGTTTTGAATTATAAAGCTGTTTACACTCATGCAATTTAATTTTTACTTAGTTTAGGTAGGAATTTTAAGGCCAATTTGTCATAATAAAATTTCTACCTTATAAAATGCAATCATCAGGTTTTTTTTTTTCTTTTTTTTTTTCTCTTTCCAATTTATAACAACCTACTGCGCACTGCATAATGCAGCTACATATAAACAGAAATCCAAATCAGGCCTTGACTTGTACGAAGGTCTTTCAACGCTGTGCTGAATGTAAGCATTAGAAGTTAAATGAGAGCAGGATGTTGCTTCGCAGCGTTCTCCACTTCTCCCTCTAATTGACACGATCATTGCTTATCACTAGAGCTGTGTTTCCTGTACCTGCCTGAGCCTGGCGTCTTATTTACTGTCGCAGGACTTTATTTATTTAGCCTCATTATGATGGTGGCTGCATTTTCCTGTTTTTAATTGTTGCTTCAATGAGTCTCTGTAATAGTTCTCGCTCTCTCGCACACACACATGCTCTCTTTCCTTCCCCTGCAGGAAGAGAAGAAAGAGCGCCCAGGAGGATTGTGGGTCGTTCCTGCTGCCGCCTACACCGTGTTAATGAGGTGCCTTCGGGAAGGGGTAAGACTGCTACACTGTCCTCACAGAGTGTGTGTAAGTGTGCGCACTAGTGTGTGTGTGAATATGTGTGCATGGGGGCGGGGGGATCTGTCTGATAACGAACCTCCCCCAGCCCTTATAGGCATTATTCGCATGCCGCGAGTCAAGGGCGCTCAACGCGTTTGCTCGCACGTTCGTCAGTCAGTCCTGTCACACAAAAACACTCACTCACCTGCAGCAGAAATGCTCACATAACCACACCTCCGGTCGTCTCAGTAGCAATTAACCACGCTGGCCTGCATTGTTTAAGAATGGAACCATCTGCATGGAGACAGACATCAAACTGATCATCACCAGTCTGAACAGACTGTGTTTATTGTGAGTGCTGAGAGCTTCTCTTCCACAGGGGACCGAACACCATGCAGACTCCCTCATTATTCCTTTATTAGCAGGGGAAGATCTGCCATTAAGAAGACAATTTAGGAGCTATAGCTTATGTTGCAGACAACCCCTGGTCTGCAGCATTAAAATAAAGTATCATTCGGAAGGAAAAAGTTAGGCTTGATAAAAAAAAAACGAAAGTTTCTCTAGCTGTTCTGTGGCTGCGCTTCTGCAGCTACTGTTCTTTTCTGGCTGGTCAGCTGCCAACGTTTGGCAAAAGTTGTGCCCTCTAGTGAATGTGCCCAATTTTAGCCCTCTGCTCCAACCTGCTTATGCAGCATTTGAGTTTTTTTTTTTTTTTTTTTGTCTCATCACTTTTTGGTTAAATTTAGATTCTCAGCTGCTTGAAGTAGTTCTTCCTGGAGTTCATCTCATTCCATTGAACTTTCAAGGTTGATTTCAAATTTGTGTTTCAGAACTGATGGCCTGTAATGATCAACAGCTGCTGTCTGTTTTACTTTCATTAAAAACACCTTGCGTTTATTGATGCATCAGCAACTTTCGAAACTTCAGAAGTAGCTCCTAGTGGATATCACAGTTGTCTCTGCTTCAGACAGAACACCCATTGACCGTCGGATGCAAATTGCATGCAAAATGGTTTTGGTCAATATAACAAGCAAAAATAACTGGCTTTACCCAATAGCGGATAGCTGTTTTTTGGCCAATTCACACAACACCGACAGACGGCAACAGGAGTGTGTTGGCATCTGTCGGAGCTTGTTTTTGTCGATTGAACATGCTGAATCGAAATTAGAATGTCTGATAAGCGTCATGCTGTAATCTGGTGACCGTCGGTGTTGTCTAAAACTTCATTTGATAAAATTAATTGATTATAAAATTGTTTTTAAAAAATATGTATTTATTTATTTTAAATAAAATATGTATTTTATTATTTTTAAATTTTTGATATACAGTAATATATAGTGGCAAAATGTATTGACACCTAATCTACATCTGAAAATTTTTGCATTATATTACAAAATATCAAACCAAGAAGCAAGTATTTTACAGAAACATGGCATGCTTGTCAAGCAAAATATTACAAACAAACGATTCGATCAATATTTCCATATGTTGAGCCTATTTTACACAACCAGTTAAATTTGTATTAACTCACAACTGCAACCAAAATATATAACAAACATTTATTTCAAAATTTCACATCCTGAACCCTGATTGGGACATCCACAAATAAAAAATTCACACAGTAATCTAATGACAGCTTATGACATGACAACAGTCAAGAAAGTATTGAAAGTATTTACAGAAACATGGCATGCTTGTCAAGCAAAATATTACAAACAAACAAACAAACAACAACAAAAAGGTTATGAAGTTTTGGACACTTTATGGATCAAACTTTATGGAACATTTTCATAGTTAAAGTCATAAACTTTGGTTACTGTGAAAATCTCTAGAATCATTTACTTGTAAATGCCTTGATATTTTGTTTCTAATGCAACAACATTCATAGATTAAGCATGACCTATGTGTCCAAATACATTTACAACCACTGTATGCAATTATTTGTATCACAAAGGTTGACAAAACAATTTTAATATATTGTATAATAATATAATATGATATTGTCCATTTATCGGCTGTCAAACATAACATGGATAAGTTATCAGCATCAATCCGAATGTTAATATCAGTGCAACCCCTAACAAACAAGTACAAATACTGAGCAGAGAGACAGGAGGTGCGTCCCAATTTGCGTACTTATGCACTATTCTGTACCGTTTTGTAGTGTGTTCACACTAGCGTTGTCAAAAGTACCGACAGCGATACCAAGTCGGTACTGAAATTGTAAAAATGTGATGATTTGAACGCTGTTGAGCGGATTCGTAAAAACCTCTGATTGGCCATTGTGTTCACGCGCTCAACACGTGTCTGATTGGCTACAATGATCAATGCATAGGAGCGTTTAAAACACAGGGAAGTGTTTAATTTTGAAAGAGTTTTGAAAGCAGGAGCAGTAGCATTTGAAAGCAGGCATCT
Source organism: Megalobrama amblycephala (assembly GCF_018812025.1). NCBI lineage: Eukaryota > Metazoa > Chordata > Actinopteri > Cypriniformes > Xenocyprididae > Megalobrama > Megalobrama amblycephala. The sequence continues at coordinate 12,613,915 of NC_063056.1, forward strand.
ATTAGCAGACCGGTCCGCTGATAGACACCTGCTTTCAAGCACTCCCGTGTGTATCAGTGTAAGCGATAGCAATAGGACAGTATCAGTAGCTCAGTGAGTGCAACCATTTGACGTCATCGACATAGAACGCACTGTCCACCTAAACAAAATGGCACCGCCCATTGTCCAAATCGGTCCAAATATGTCATGGATTTTTTAAATAATGTAAATCTTTCATGGGTTTTCTACTACATATTTCAGTAAGAGACATCATTTACATTACATTAAGACATACACGTCTTAAAGGTGATAGAGAGGATTTTTTCGTCGACTTAGAATCCAAAGACTGTTACTGAGTTTTTGTAATGAGCGCATGCGTAAGAACAGCCCCCCTCCTTCACAGCTCATTTCAAAGGAACGCCTCCCAAAACTCGTGCACGAGTATTAGAACACGAGTGTTTACCACCGGCATTCGCTGTGTCGTGTTTTTTGGATTCATTATGTCGGACTCACCGCAGGTAACTCATAATCTGCAGTTGTTACTCCTGTCTCCTGACAAAAACATTGCATGCAGCGTCTGTGGAGTGTGGAAAGTTACTGGAGAGCGCAGCCGCGCTCGTCTCTCACAAGGAACGTCACGGCAGTGATTGACAAGCCAGAGGGCCAATCGTTTACGTGATGATCGCGTAAACGATTGGCTGATGTTTTTAAGGCCCTACTTCGTGCACAGATGATGTATATTAATATTATTACTTTCAGTGCACCTAATAAATAGTCTTTTATCAGTTAGTAAAGACAGTTTCAAGTAATATTGCAAAAATGTATAAAATAAAACATCCTCTTTAGCACCTTTAACACCATGGGTTCCCTTTAAATGCAAATGAGCTCCTGGCTCATCGACTGAAAATTACAACCAAAAGCTGCACAATGTGGCATCGCATATTATATTCTGAGTTGTGTTGCGGTAAAAATAGCTACTGACAGTGTCAGTAGCTTATTGAGTGCAACCATTTGACGTCATCAACATCATACTACATAGTTCAGTAAGAGACATCATTTACATAATATTAAGCCATACAAGTCTTAACACCAGGGGTTCCCTTTAAATGCAAATTAGCTCCTGCTCCCGGCCACTTTCCAGAAGAGGGCGGAGCTTTAACAGCTTGCGCTTCGGTTGCTCAACAATAAAGCTGGAGTATCTCACACAGCCAAAATGACGATTGTCAGTAAGGGTGTTCAGCCTTACGTTCAGCCTTACATTGTACTTTTGACTACACTAGTTCACACTAAAAATTCCAAAAGGAAAAAGTGCTCTTTAAATACCCGGATGATGCTCTCATTTAACCGAAAAAACAAAGTGTGAAATGTTGGACACTTCTTGCACTCAACTGTTGCGGCTTTAATCGTGTAGCGGAGGGGGAGGAGCTATCAGACTCCGACGTTGAATGACAAAATAACCTAATTCATACAAATTTCACACACTACACAGTTAAGTACATAGTGCATAAGTACATAGTGTATATTGTGTGTAATTTGGGACACAACTAGAGAAAAAAAAAGCCTGGGAGAGAAAGAAAAATGCACCTCAATTCTAGGATACAAAGCTTATAAGCAAGTCTAGTTCCTCGCAGTAATAAGCTCAGAGAGAGAGCTGGCCCTCCAGCGCTGTTACTCCCTCTCTCTCTCTCTCTCTCTCTCTCTCTCTCTCTTTCTCTCCCTCTCCCTCTCTTTTTTTTTTTTCCCAGCAGCACTGCCACCAGGCTGTGCAGTTGATCACTCTCTCTAAAGCAGGTCTAGACTGACAGCGACACGATTGGAGCAGAGGCAACAGCCAGGAGCTGGTGCAACTTCCCGATGCTGCCTTGCTAATTACACCCCGCAAACATTAACGGCACATCTTTTGGAAAGCCATGAAAGAAACGGGGGTTAATTTAATTCCGCCAATTCCCCAACATTAGCGTTGTGCGAGTACGGTAATAAATCCGTGTGTGAGGCTGATGTAGGCAGTAATTGTAATGCTTCGCTGTGCTGACCTGTTTGAGAACCTCTGCTGATTCAGAGAGAGCTGAGCTCAGGAAACAAGACATCAGAGAGGGAGAGAGAGAGGAAGGGATAGGGAATTAGAGGGAGAGGAGGAGAAAAAAGGCCAGGAGGTGATGATGGGAGAAGGTTGGGGGAGGGTAAAAAGTGCATAACGCACACAGAGAAGATGAGAGTAACCGAGCTAGCCAGAGAATATTGTGTGCTCAATCGAGAGTGAGAGTGCTCTTAATTCAGAAAGACAGCCAGAGCAGCATGCAGACAGGTTTTCAGGTCAGACTGCAGCTGGAAGAGCCGTGCGCGATTGTGTGTGTGTGTGTGTGTGATTCCGTGTGCATGGATGATGAAAGGGTTGTGCTCACTGTAAGTGGCGTGTAGCAGAGCCTTGGGCTGCAACTGGGCATCACACTACTCTTCCATTAAATATTTATTACGCACACACACATACTGTGCATATTCCATCCCCTCCCTATTAGCTCTGCCTGTAGTGCCTCTCTATAGAGCGCACTGACCCTTCCATGACTCTGAATATCTGTGATGCAGTTTATACCAATGTATTTTTGCCTCTGATCTCTGTCGCTCTGTAATCAAACACACTCAACGGCTCCACACGCGCTCCGTCTTTGCATTTAGCAAAGACCCTATGCTGAATTGGTCACAAACACCCATTCGTTATGCATCACCCTGGGGACCGTCAGGGAGCGTGTGTTTATCATGAAGGTAACTTTGTTACCGAAGGCTATCAGTGTGCTATATGCCAGTGGTTCTCAACTGGTTTGGCAATGGGACCCACATTTTCCCATGGTCATTAAGCCACAACGCAAATGTTTAGGCATTTGAATCATGCAAATTTATTTCTCAAAAATGGTTGACACAAGTGCTGCCCCACTTTACTTAAAGAGGTGGTTGATTATGATTTCACTTTTTTTTTTAACTTTAGTTAGTGTGTAATGCAAAGGAAGATATTTTCTTTTAAAGAATTCTCTGTTTAAGGACTACAACAACCAGCTGGTTGGCACTACAACGAGCTTCTTCCCGGGATAGTGACATCACTAACCTTACAATTTACATAAACTCTGCCCCTGAGAACATGCAACAAAGGGGGTGAGGCCACTTTGAGCTGCTTTAGAGAAGAGGAAGAGTTGTTGTAGTAGTCTTGTTGCCATGCTGTCATTTTACGCCGGACTGCTTCACAAACGAGGGTCAATTCAACGCTGGATTTGCACAAAAGATTAACATGACTAGTTAGTGTTAATGGCACATGCTAGTCGATGAGTTGATGACTCCACAGCAACTACATAAATTTATCCACTAACCATTCAGAAATGTCCAGATGCATTCTATAAGTTGTAACTTATGGGGTTCTAGCAGACCAATCACAACGCTCGCGATCTACGTAGAACTGATGCGTTGTTACATTTTGTAACACACGTAGCCTATGACAGGCCGTAGCTACAGCGCATACTCGACACAGAAGTATAAATTAGCCGTTACTGACAATAGTCATTTTGGCTGTGTGTGAGATTCTCCAGCTTTGTTGTTGAGCAACTGAAGCACAAGCCGTTAAAGCTCCGCCCTCTTCTGGAAAGCGGCCGGAAGCAGCAGCTCATTTACATTCAAAGGGACACACAAAAATGACATGTTTAATCGCCTTCATTGTATTAACTCAAATGTTTAATTTCAATGAACTCAAAATTTTAAGGCAACAGGTAACTTATTTTAAGTTAAACCAACTTAAAGTTAAACCAACAGTTAATTTTTACAGTGTAACACCGATGAACAAACAGTATAAGGCAAGGCTATTAAATAGAAGTTCCAAACTAGTTTTTCATAATACGATAAAGTAAGTTAATTGGTATGAGCCACCACATTCATCAAAGATATAGAAAATGGCACAAAGTGAAAAAGTGGTATTTTGGGTTAAGGTTATGGAAACGACAGTTACTCTGGTAATTACACAATACTAACATGAACTGTTAATAAAACATGAACACTGATCCTGATGAATAGAATGAACACCTGCATGGGAATCCTTCCCTAGTGACACATGACGTACAGCGCTCTGTGTAAATGAGTACACCCCCTTTGAAAAGTAACATTTTAAACAATATCTCAATGAACACAAAAACAATTTCCAAAATGTTGACAAGACTAAGTTTAATATAACATCTGTTTAACTAATAACATGAAAGTAAGGTTAATAATACCACCTAGATTACACATTTTTCAGTTTTACTCAAATTAGGGTGATGCAAAAATGAGTACACCCCACAACAAAAACTACTAGATCTAGTACTTTGTATGGCCTCCATGATTTTTAATGACAGAACCAAGTCTTCTAGGCATGGAATGAACAAGTTGGCGACATTTTGCAACATCTGTCTTTTTCCATTCTTCAAATATGACCTCTTTTAGAGACTGGATGCTGGATGGAGAGTGATGCTCAACTTGTCCCTTTAGAATTCCCCATAGGTGTTCGATTGAGTTCAGATCAGAAAACATACTTGGCCACTGAATCACTTTCACCATGTTCTTCTTCAGAAATTCAACAGTGGCCTTAGATGTGTGTTTAGGATCATTGTCATGTTGGAAAAGTGCACAACGGCCAAGGGCACGGAGTGATGGTAGTATCTTCTCTTTCAGTATAGAGCAGTACATCTGTGAATTCATTATGCCATCAATGAAATGCAGTTCCAAAAACATTTATCTTGGTCTCATCACTCCAGAGTGACTCCAGAGCAAACTCTAGGTGGGTTTTTTTTGTGCCTGGGCTTTAGGAGAGGCTTCTTTCATGGACGACACCCATGTATGCCATTCCTCTGCAGTGTACGCCGTATTGTGTCATGGGAAATAGTCACCCCAGTTTGGCTTTATACTTCTTTAGATAACTGCAGTGAACTTGCCGATTTTCAACACTTCTCATCAGAAGACGCTCCTGTCGAGGTGTTAACTTCCGTGGACAAACTGGACGTCTCTGTGAGATGGTTGCAGTTCCATCGTTTTTACATTTTTGTACCACATTTGCTACAGTATTCTGACTGAAGTAAATCTTTGCTGATCTTTTTGTAGCCTTCACCTTTCTGGTGTAAAGAAATTATTTCCTTTCTCAGGTCTTGTGACATTTCTCTTCCACGAGGTGCCATTGCTGACAGCATGAAATGGGAAGGGGTTTTAACCCTTTCGCACGTAAGTTTAAAATATTCTGGCTAACCCCCCAGCGTGAGTTTTTTTTAAGGCGACCGTTATTTAGAACGTATCACTTTATTGTTTCCATGGTGACGCATCATTGCTTGTCACATAACACACTACAGCGCTGTATGACTGATGATCTGCTTTTATTTCATTTTTTCCTTTTTTATTCAAAATATTCACAAATTTGTTAGCTATAGCATGAAATATCTGATATTATATGGATGTGTTTTTACGATCACGTTAGTTGGGCCATATGCGCGATGGGCGCCGCCATGATAGTTTGCACCGCTGTACAGAGAATCGGATCTGTTGGATTTACAACACGTGAATTTATCCACTTCTCCTGAAATACATAAAAGTAAGTGAGTCGGTGAACTGGGGAAGAATAGAGTAAAGTTACTTTCACAATGTGTATCTGATAGGAATAAAATGTGTCGTCTAATTATAATGGAAAGGATTGTTATTTCCGCTTCTGTAGACATCATTGTGTATTTTAAAAACTCTAAATATATTGTTTTGTTAACACTCGTGTATTTAAATGTCTGAAACCTAAAATAAACATTATTTGGTTGAAAACACTGCATATTTGTGATATATGAAAGCGCTGCGCACGTCCGTCTCTGGTTTAGCGCCAGCCAAAGCGCGCAAGCACATTTGAATTTGGCAGTTGATCACGTGAGGCGCTGAACATTCTAATCACACCGGTGTGATCGTACGCTCCTGGGACAAGTCAAGTCAAGTCAAATTTATTTATATAGCGCTTTTACAATTGGTAATTGTTTCAAAGCAGCTTTACATATTAGAAGCACAGAAAAAAGGGAAGTGGTTAAAAATAAGCTGTACAAACAAGCGTGGTAATATGTAACATATACAAGATGGTGCTACATTAAGCCAATGTCGGCTGACTCCCAGGGGTGGAAAAAACCCCCTAGGAGAAAAACCCAGCGTGCTAACACTGGGAAAAAAGTCCTAGGAGGGAAAAAACCCCTTGGAAGATATATATAATATATGTAAATGGATATGGAGATCAAAATCTGAATTATACATTTTTATTATAGAGATTAAAAATAGATTATATATAAATATATGTAAGCGGATACGGGGATTAAAAATCTGAATTATAGATGCAGCCAGAACTGGATCTGTAGGCCCATTGTCTCCTGGGCTACGTTGTAGTCAGGTCCAGACACAGGTTCTCCATCTGATCTGGATACGGCCTGGATCCAGCACCCGGCAAACCTCAGGATAAGCAGAGAGACAGATATTAGCGTAGATGCCATTCTTATTCTGATGTACAGGTATATCTAGTGTTATAGGAAATGTTCTCGGTTCCGGCCGACCTAATTATTGCAGCGTAACAAAAGAGACGGACCAGCCAAGACTGATCACACCGGTGTGATTGTACGCGTCAAAGGGTTAACACCCTTTTATAGTCAACTGTCTGCTGGATACCTGTGTAATGAACAGGGTTGGGGAGTAACGGAATACATATAACGGCGTTACGTAATCAGGATACAAAAATCCAGTAATTGTAATTCGTCACAGTTACGTCAAAAAACATAGTAATCAGATGACGGTTACATTTTGAAAAAAGGGGGGATACTATCAGGATCACAATAGTTTCATTTAAAACTAAATAAATCATTATTTCGCCGTTTTTTACACAAATATTAAGCGCTGCTTGATTATACAGTATTTCCTGGTTCTGTTACCAGTGAAGACTCACGTGAGCCACCCACTGGTGCATGCGCAAATAATAGCCGTCCACAATCTCCTCAAATGCAGATTGAATCACTGCTGCTAGTTGAAATTATGCTGTCTGCGGGAAAAAACTCAATAAAACAATTCATGGAAATTTCGCTGCTATTTTGTTTTCAAAGAAGAAAACGCAAACAACATGGTTGTACAGTGCAAACTCTGCCTTCCAGCTACGAAAACACTTTCTTTATTATAGGACTAAAAAATAATCTGTAATACCATACTGTAGCCACTAAATATCTGAATAGCCATATATATTCAGGGCTGTGTATTCCCAAGTTGTGGAAATGAGACACAATTGTTTAGTTTTAATAGGTTTTAGAAGTAACCAATATGCTAAACATTAAAATTAAAAACTTTTATATTTTTAAGCTCTAAACAACAACAACAATAATTATATTGCAATAGATAATTTATCAGATTTGTAAAATATTTTTATTGTTGAGACCCTTTCAAAAGTGTGGAATGTGTAACATTTAAAAACTTGAAGAAATTGAGAAGAAATAATTTAAGAATTTTAATTTAAAAATGCTATTTATTTATAGTAAAGTTAACTAACCCCCAAAATTTCTCTCTCTCTCTCTCTCTCTCTCTCTCTCTCTCTCTCCCTCTCTCTCTCTTCCTTTCTTTCTTATATATACAGTACATATATATATATATATATACAGGGAGTGCAGAATTATTAGGCAAATGAGTATTTTGACCACATCATCCTCGTTATGCATGTTGTCTTACTCCAAGCTGTATAGGCTGGAAAGCCTACTACCAATTAAGCATATTAGGTGATGTGCATCTCTGTAATGAGAAGGGGTGTGGTCTAATGACATCAACACCCTATATCAGGTGTGCATAATTATTAGGCAACTTCCTTTCCTTTGGCAAAATGGGTCAAAAGAAGGACTTGACAGGCTCAGAAAAGTCAAAAATAGTGAGATATATTGCAGAGGGATGCAGCAGTCTTAAAATAGCCAAGCTTCTGAAGCGTGATCATCGAACAATCAAGCGTTTCATTCAAAATAGTCAACAGGGTCGCAAGAAGCGTGTGGAAAAACCAAGGCGCAAAATAACTGCCCGTGAACTGAGAAAAGTCAAGCGTGCAGCTGCCAAGATGCCACTTGCCACCAGTTTGGCCATATTTCAGAGCTGCAACATCACTGGAGTGCCCAAAAGCACAAGGTGTGCAATACTCAGAGACATGGCCAAGGTAAGAAAGGCAGAAAGTCGACCACCACTGAACAAGACACACAAGCTGAAACGTCAAGACTGGGCCAAGAAATATCTCAAGACTGATTTTTCTAAGGTTTTATGGACTGATGAAATGAGAGTGAGTCTTGATGGGCCAGATGGATGGGCCCGTGGCTGGATTGGTAAAGGGCAGAGAGCTCCAGTCCGACTCAGACGCCAGCAAGGTGGAGGTGGAGTACTGGTTTGGGCTGGTATCATCAAAGATGAGCTTGTGGGGCCTTTTCGGGTTGAGGATGGAGTCAAGCTCAACTCCCAGTCCTACCCAGTTTCTGGAAGACACCTTCTTCAAGCAGTGGTACAGGAATAAGTCTGTATCCTTCAAGAAAAACATGATTTTCATGCAGGACAATGCTCCATCACACGCGTCCAAGTACTCCAAAGCGTGGCTGGCAAGAAAGGGTATAAAAGAAGAAAATCTAATGATATGGCCTCCTTGTTCACCTGATCTGAACCCCATTGAGAACCTGTGGTCCATCATCAAATGTGCGATTTACAAGGAGGGAAAACAGTACACCTCTCTGAACAGTGTCTGGGAGGCTGTGGTTGCTGCTGCACGCAATGTTGATGGTGAACAGATCAAAACACTGACAGAATCCATGGATGGCAGGCTTTTGAGTGTCCTTGCAAAGAAAGGTGGCTATATTGGTCACTGATTTGTTTTTGTTTGGTTTTTGAATGTCAGAAATGTATATTTGTGAATGTTGAGATGTTATATTGGTTTCACTGGTAAAAATAAATAATTGGAATGGGTATAAATTTGTTTTTTGTTAAGTTGCCTAATAATTATGCACAGTAATAGTCACCTGCACACACAGATATCCCCCTAAAATAGCTAAAACTAAAAACTACTTCCAAAAATATTCAGCTTTGATATTAATGAGTTTTTTGTGTTCATTGAGAACATGGTTGTTGTTCAATAATAAATTAATCCTCAAAAATACAACTTGCCTAATAATTCTGCACTCCCTGTATATATATATATATATATATATATATATATATATATATATATATATATATATATATATATATATATATATATTCCAAAAGTTATCAGATTACATTACTGAATACTTTTTTATAAAGTAATTTGTAACTGTAAGGGAATACATTTTTGAAGTAACCTGTGGTTGAATTCTTGTTAAATTAGACATTTGTAGTCTAAAATTTATCTTTGCTTTAGAGACTTTACTCATTTTTGCATCACCCTAATTTGAGTAAAACTGAATTTTGTTCTCTAAGTTATATTATTAACCTTATAAGTTAAACCGATGTTATATAAAACTTTGTCTTGTCAACAATTTTGGAAATTGTTTTTGTGTTCATTGAGATATTGTTTAAAATGTGTTCAAATCTTTTCAAAGGGGGTGTACTCATTTACACTGAGCTCTGTACTAGCTTAATTTATTTATATATTTTTTGGTAATTTCACAACTTACTAATTGACAATGTAACTATGATGTTGCTTGCTCGTAACTTATTTTGCTTTTTTATATTTAGTGATATACAGCACGCACAGTGAGCACAGTATATTGATCATTGCAGTAAAGTTTGTTTTTCTGAAGTAAGAGACTTTTTATTTCAAAACAGGTTACAGAAATAATGTTAGAATAATGACACTGACATATAGCCTGACAACATCTCATCTGACAGCAGATACTGAATCAGGACACACTTTACTTAGGCTGCATCTGACAAAAAAACCAACAGTGTTACCGCACGTCTTTCAAAATAAGTCTTGCATAAGAAAAACATTTACAATTGCTTTTTTGTTGTTGTTGTTGTTTCTTAGACTACACTCCGCTTTTGGGTCCCAACCCACCAGTTGAGAAACACTGCTATATGTGATTCAGATTTTTTTCTTTTGGAAAAGCTCAGTTTTAGGTCTACATGAAATGAAAATTAACTGTATTTACTTTCATAATACACATTGCTGGTCTTATTGTGTATGATTCATTGTGCACATTATTCCAGTGTTTTCAAATGTTTGTCTTTGTAATCTTTCAGCAGAATACAATGTACCTTTGAAATGACTTTGAAATATGTTCTTCAGGGTCTTCATATTCCAATCAGAAGGCCTCCTCAGTAGGGATGGTGTCAATGACAATTTATTTTATTTTTTTTAGTGTTATATTAACTTTTTGTTTTCTAAGGGGGGAAAAAAGTAATAAAAGTTCTCATATGAATACTGTTCCCATGTTGACTTTATTGAGCATCTTCCATAGTCTTCCTAGTCGTGACCAGCTCTGATTTTTCTAATGGGAGAGACCACATTAGCCAGAAGAAAAAAATGTTTATGCCTGGGACTGAATGGATTGATGCTGATGGAGAGAGAGAAAGAGCTCAAACAGTGAGATCACACTAATGAAAGGCCTGCCTGGCTCAGGCAATTTACATATTCCTTTATTTAGGACCAGGTGTGCTGCTCCTTCAAACAGACACTCGTGTTGTTAGAAGGAGCCACACAGAGATGACCTCTGTAAGCTTTACGTAATCTCTGTTTCTCACAAACACACACATAGAAATCCAAAGTAGGCTTGAATGAGTGTATTTAGCTGTAGAAAACACCTGTACTCCATTATGAAATATGTTCATTATTTTTTTTTTTAAAAGAGCCCAATCAGCATAATTTAACATTTAATGGTTTCCCAGATGGTTGCAAAATGCCAGTGACACTCAGGGTTAAGAAGACTATAATTAGTGGTGCTTGCCATGACAATCATCACAATTACTATTGCTCATACTTGCTGTATATTATTTGAACAAACCCCTAACCCTACATATTAAATTTCAACTGTTAGCTTGTCTACACCACTGTTTGTTTAGTGATCTGATATTTCACCTGTGGGTTGATTAAAAAGAAGAAGAAAAAAAGTGCTCACAATCTTAGAGAACTAAACTCAGACCCCTTGCAAAATAACCAAATTCTCTAGGTTCACACTGTCTGGCATTGAAAGTGTACCACTTTATCAAAATATGTATGTATGTATGTATGTATGTGGAACCCAACCTTCAGTATTATTGCATATCCGTATTATAATATTGATGATGAATATTATTACAATGAATATTTGAGGAATATTTTGTCTGACCACGTTAACACCATTTCTAATTGCTTTAATGATAAACAATAACAAATGCAAAGTCATGTGTCCTTGTTCAATAAATGTGTCCTTTGCTAAATTCTGGCATCAGTAATGCATATTTAATACATATTGTTTGTTTTTTATATCTTACATGGGGAAAAAAAAAATTGCAACGGACTAAAATTCAATATGTTTTGTTGTCATTTATTGTGACATTACCAATGAGCCTTCAGATGTGCAGTTATGAGTTTCAGTTCCCTTTAATGAATGAAACCAATTTGAAAACCCCTGAAATTAATTTGGCCCGTAAGCAAACATATACAACCCCCTCATATCACAGCAAACACACAGCAACTCAGCTACCATATACAAACATTCTAGTGTTGTGTAAGTGGGTTTTGCATGTGTAACCACCACTCTCATTTTCTTCAGAAAATGAAAAAAGAATGTAGTTGTGTTAATGATACATTGGGAGAATCTAAACTCTCCTGTATTTAGGACGGTAAATCTGTTTTAAAGGAATTATGTAATTTCACCGACTTCAAAGATGTTAAACTTTTTAACACTCCATCTCCAGTTACTGTTTCGGTAAGCATCGACTTTTTCACGAACGTAGACTAGTTTAGGTTTGACCTCCTGTTACCGTATCGAGTTACTGACTGCTGATGTTGCGAGAGAGAATTTGGGAGAAATACATAAATTCAGTAAAGTTTGGCTTGAGCATGGCCTGAGGCAAGAATCGAGCTGGGAAGCTCAGCAGAGGTGTGAGAGAGAGAATGAGGCAGAGATTGGAGGACAGATCTCTGGTGAGAAGCTGTCCTCACCTCGTAGCCCCTGTAAGTCTGACATTGTGTGGGTTTGGGAGGCAGCTGCAAGTTTATATATAAACATATATCGGAATAAGTCCTGTGTGCATCAAATCAGGTTAGTCAGGCAGAACACATGGCATAGATGAGCGGCACGATTTGGGCAGGGTATCTGGCTTACGCCTTGGTGTGTCCTTGTTTCCAGTCACAAGTCGTATGTCTGTTCACTTGAGATGTCAGAAGTACTGGTAAAAAGTTAAATAAAGAAATAAAGAAATAACCATTCCAGTTTTCTGTAATATTGGTAGTACCAACTTAGTACTAGCTTATACAACGTGTATGCGCTGTATATGCTTCTAGAAGAGCGTTCACTGCTAAGTGGTTGCTGTTTGGTTGTTAGGGTGTTCTAGATGATTGCTAGGTTAGGTTTACGTTATAGCGACAACATCAGTTTGTAACTAATTTATGCTAAATGTAAACTCATGGAAAACCTCCTAGTTTATATAACTAAAATCGTCATAGTCATACTTTATGTAAAATGTACAGCTGTAGAAATGTAAAATATTTATAAATCCTTTATAGATCAATTCTTATACCGATCATGCATAACATTGTGACCACTGACAGCTGAAGTGAATAACACTGATTATCTCTTCATCACGGCACCTGTTAGTGGGTGGGATATATATTAGGCAGCAAGTGAACATTTTTTCCTCAAAGTTGACGTGTTAGAAGTAGGAAAAAAGTTTGGCTAGATGTTTCGGTCAGAGCATCTCCAAAACTGCAGCTCTTGTGGGGTGTTCACGGTCTGCAGTGGTCAGTATCTATCAAAAGTAGTCCAAGGAAGCAACAGTGGTGAACCAACAACAGGGCAGCCAAGGCTTATTGATGCACGTGAGGAACGATGGCTGGCCCGATCCAACAGACCAGCTACTGTAGCTCAAATTGCTCAAGAAGTTAATGCTGGTTTTTGATAGAAAGGTGTCAGAATACACAGTGCATCGCAGTTTGTTGCGTATGTGGCTGCATAGCCGCAGACCAGTCAGGGTGCCCAAGCTGACCCGTCAACCGCCGAAAGCGGCAACAGTGGGCATGTGAGCATCAGAACTGCACCATGGAGCAATGGAAGAAGGTAGCCGGGTCTGATGAATAATGTTTTCTTCATGTGGATAGCTGGGTGCGTGTGCGCCACTTACCTGGGGGACACATGGCACCAGGATGCACTATTGGAAGAAGGCAAGTCGGCGGAGGAAGTGTGATGTTTTGGGCAATGTTCTGCTGGGAAACTTTGGGTCCTGCCATACATGTGGATGATACTTTGACACGTACCACCTACCGAAACATTGTTGCAGACCATGTACACCCTTTCATGGAAATGATATTGCCTGGTGGCTGTGGCCTCTTTCAGCAGGATAATGTGCCCTGCCACAAAGCAAAAATGGTTCAGGAATGGTTTGAGGAGCACAACAATGAGTTTGAGGTGTTGACTTGGCCTCCAAATCCCCCAGATCTCAATTCAATTGAGCATTTGTGGGATGTGCTGAACAAACAAGTCCATGGTGGCCCCACTTAACAACTTACAGGACTTAAAGGATCTGCTGCTAACATCTTGGTGCCAGATACCACAGCACACCTTCAGGGGTCTAGTGGAGTCCATGCCTTGATGGGTCAGGGCTGTTTTGGAAGCAAAAGGGGGGCCAACACAATTTAAGGGCTGTCCCCTAATAGTCGACTAACCATTATTCGATGAGAAAAGGCTTAGTCGACCAAAATTTTATTAGTCGCTTAGTCGCAGAAAAAAAAAAAAAAATCCACAAGAAGTGCCGAAGATGCAGTATGTGATGGACAGATTGTTAACAGCTGGTCTGTGTGGTAATTACAGTACATTGTGCAGGACATCCAATGTTCCTCTATCATCTATCAACTTCAAATATGGCTTATCATCTGAAACATGTAAGTAGAAGCAACTTTACATGGCTGCTCGCTTTAACGTTAACCTGGAAAAATGTGGGCTATTCAAGTGTTTGTGCGGAGTGTGAAAGCTGAATAGTAGCACGCTTACTGTTTGACAGTTAACATGGAGGCGCCAATGCGATCACTTGCACTTAAAATACTCTGTTATTTTTGGTCATACAGATAAGAGTAATACATCTTTTGAATCTGTGAAGATTCTACTTTTATTTGTTTGCACTCACAATAACAGCAAAACGTTGTGCTTTTGTAAAATAATAAAAACAAACATGCGATTTCTGACGTCTCTCTGTGAACTTGAGCTCGCCAAAAAAAAAAGCCAAAAAAATGTGTATGTAGGTGCATCCACGACTGCAGAGGTGACGAGCTTAGCATCGCCGACTTCATCACTGCAGCCGGAAATGCAGAAAACACTAGTTTAGCAATTAATTATTAAGATGTTAAAGCAATCTTCTTGCTCCTAGCATTACTTCTGCCGGTGTGCTGTGGCTTTATGCGTGCGCTTGAACGCTGATTAGGCTATGTAGGCATTAAAGGGTCTTTATTATGATTTATATGATTCATACCCCAAAGCAGTGCTAACTTTTCTCCAGAGCAGGGATTCATAACCCCAGGATAAAAGCAATGCTAACCCCATTTCTAAATTACAAGTGTGAAAAGTTCCTCTAGCCGGGGCTAAAAGTGGGGTTTAGATTGACAGTAACTCGGGAATCATTAGGGCTTTTCACATATGCTTAACCCCTAGACATTTTGTTTTAGTCTGGAGCCTGTCAGGTTAAGGCGTTGCACTGGATAGTGCTGTGTATACTTGCCCTGGTCACAACGAAAGCGCGTATGTGTGTGAGTGCGTGTAAAAGATGAGAAATGTGCTCTGTTACGTTTAGTTTCGGGTAATTTCTAGTCCGTCTAGTCAGGGTAGCCTACAAAACTCCATCCCCTCGACTGCAGCCAGATGATCCCTAAAGCATCTTACTCAGACCTCAGTGGAAATAGACTGGCTGTGTATATATTCGAAAAAGCACAAACTTGCCTACAACGGAGCGTATTTGTCCTGTGGAATTTAAATTCTTATTGAGAAACCTCAGGCTGGTGGATTTTAGTTTCATTTTCTATGCCTTTTTGACAAGGCTTGTGCTACAAGAAAAAAAGAAAGCACTCTACACCCCCTCCACCTCTTGCGCCCTGTAGCAGCTGTCAGTCATTTCCCCTACTCTAGCGAGTGCCAGCTCTAGTTCATTACCTAAAGCCTCCACGAAGCCAGACCACCAGACTCCAGCACAAAGAGATACGATAGGGCCAGGGACTCTGGAGGAGCTGCTATGTTATTTGTGTTGCGTCAGAATATTCTACTTCAGACTTCTTTCTACTTTTTTTGCCTCCAAGATACAGTATGTGTGTTACGTCCCCCCTGGCGTCTAGAGGATATGGAGACGTAACATGAGAAAAGATTAACTATTAAAAAGCTGTTAAAAGAATGGACTCATTTATTAAGGAGATGTGATGTGTGTAGTAAAGAAACAGGCAGAGAAGAACTAAATTTGTAGTTGCTTTTAGTAAGGGAAAAATAATTCAATGTAACAAAACACCAATGATACAATAAGCAGTGAACCAAACATACATCCAAAACAAACAAATACCTATTTACAAATTATGTACAAAAGTAAAATAAACGATAACAAAGCGAGGGACGAGAGCGGTGCTAAAACAAAAAAAATCAATAAAACAAAACAAGTTAACTAAACCCCAACAAATTCTAAACTAATCAAAAGAAAGCAAGGAAAATAACATCTTCAGTGTAGAACACCGCTATCTACACTAACTAACAAACATAAATACATAAATTGGCACCCGCTCCTAAACTAGTGTGTTTAAACAACTTTACTCTACGTGTTGCGAGGTGTAAGTCACGTGACATACTAACCTGGTCCCATCACTATGTATCGGAGAAGGACTTGAACAAACTCTGACAAATCAAGAGTCGAGTCACGCCATAATCACAGTATCAGTAGTAGGGCATGATGAACACAGTTTCAAGTGAAGAAAACACACAATAAACAAATCAAACTAAACAAGAGCAAAAACACGACAGCAAACGCAGGAGAGCAAACAAAACAAAGCAAACGCTTCTCCCGCGCTCGTGTCGCATCCGGGTCTTTATACGCGCCCACTAGCGTCTCATTGGTTCTCGGGATGTCGCGAGACTCCGATGACTGGCCGCGACGTCATCCAATTACGGGACCTGTAACAAGTGACAGTGAAGGAGAGAGAGAGAGAGAGAGAGAGAGAGAGAGAACGCTACGGGACGTAACACCCCCACCCTTAAAAAACAAACATACACATGTTTGATAGAACCAACCTATACCAGTAGGTACTCTTCCTTAGACCCGAGACAGAGCGTCTGCCACGACA
Source organism: Megalobrama amblycephala (assembly GCF_018812025.1). Classification (NCBI taxonomy): domain Eukaryota; kingdom Metazoa; phylum Chordata; class Actinopteri; order Cypriniformes; family Xenocyprididae; genus Megalobrama; species Megalobrama amblycephala. Next base: position 12,630,401 of record NC_063056.1, read on the forward strand.
TTATCTGTACCCTTCTTGTACCGGATCTCAAGATTGTAGTTCTGAAAAATAAGGGACCACCTCATCAACCTTTGGTTCTGGTTACGCATACGTGAAATAAAAGTTAAAGGGTTGTGGTCTGTATAAACAGTCACAGGAAATACAGAAGAACCAACGTAAACCTCGAAGTGTTGGATTGCCAACAGCAAAGCCAAAGCCTCCTTCTCTATCGTTGAATAGTTCCGTTGACTTCTATTAAACTTCTTAGAGAAATAACAGACCGGGTGATCGATTCCATCCTTATCCTCTTGTATGAGTACGGCACCAGCTCCTAAATCACTCGCATCCACCTCCAGTTTGAACGCCAAGGAGAAATTTGGAGCAGACAGAACAGGCTTACTACACAGCAACACTTTAATATTTTCAAATGCTGTTTGACAATCAGTTGACCAGACAAAATGTTCTGAAGGACTGAGTAAAGTAGTTAATGGTGCAGCAACGGAGGAGAAATTGCGACAAAAACACCGATAGAAACCGGCCATGCCCAGGAATCTACGTAGCTCACGTCGGGTCTTAGGTACTGGAAAGTCATTTATCGCTGAAATTTTGGCCATCACCGGACGTACTTGACCATACCCCACCTGCTTACCAAGGTAAGTCACTGTAGCCTTACCGATTTCACACTTGGAGAAATTCAAAGTCAATGAAGCCTCCTGCAAATGCTTGAACACAGTCTCTAAAAGAGATACATGCTCACTCCAACTCTGTGAATAAACCACAATATCATCAAGATAAGCGTTACAATTCGGGACATCAGCAAGAACCAAATTAACCAGTCTCTGAAAAGTGGCTGCGGCATTTCGCAGGCCGAACGCCATAACCCTGTACTGAAGAAAACAATCTGGTGTTACAAAAGCTGAAATTTCAGATGCTCTGGGCGTTAATGGAACTTGCCAATATCCCTTGAGCAAATCCAGCTTACTCACAAATTTGGCGGAACCAACGCTGTCAACACAGTCCTCTATCCGTGGCATCGGGAAACAATCAGGGACAGTTACAGCATTGACACGTCGGTAGTCTGTACAAAAGCGTGCGGTACCATCTGACTTTTGTACCAAAAGACATGGCGAACTCCATGCACTAAGACTAGGACTGGCTAAACCTTTCTCTAATAGATACTGAGTTTCCTTCTTCATTGCAGCTCTTTTAATAAAGTTAACTCTATAAGGATGCTGCTTAATCGGCTGGGCCTCCCCTACATTGATATCATGCTGTAAAACATTGGTTAGTGTAGGAGTGTCCCCCAGTATAGAAGAAAAATTGCTAAGGAGTTTAATGATATCATCCCTCTGATCGGTATTAAGATGTGCCAAGAAACTTGACAGATTGGCTAGGGTTTCAGAATTAGACAATCTAGCAGATAACAATGGGGTATCTAACTCCAATAAGCCTTCCGCATTGTCTTGATCGTCAGCAAATGAGCTCTTGTCACATGCCACACCTACTGGACGGACACAATCGTCTTCCTTCTCCTTAGGTGACTCCCTGTCATCTCTGGTATGGTAAGCTTTTAACATATTGATATGACATACCCGTTTCTGACGTCTCCTATCTGGTGTACGCAATACATAATCTGTCTCTCCTCTCTTCTCCAAGATCTCATAAGGCCCTGAAAACCGTGCAGTTAATGCAGACCCTGGAACGGGAAGTAGAACCAGCACCTGATCGCCAACTGCAAAAGATCTGTTGACAGCAGATTTATCATACCACATTTTCATCTTGCCTTGAGCTTTAGCCAATGTCTCACGAGCCAGCATACATGATTTCTGAAGTTGATCACGGAATTTGCTAACATAGTCTAACACGTTTGTTTTCTTAGAGTCCTCAATGCCTAACATCCTCTCTTTTAGGACTTTCAATGGTCCTCTAACAGTATGGCCAAAGACCAGCTCTGATGGGCTGAACTTGAGGGACTCCTGCACTGTTTCACGAATTGAAAATAAAAGCAAGGAAAATAACATCTTCAGTGTAGAACACCGCTATCTACACTAACTAACAAACATAAATACATAAATTGGCACCCGCTCCTAAACTAGTGTGTTTAAACAACTTTACTCTACGTGTTGCGAGGTGTAAGTCACGTGACATACTAACCTGGTCCCATCACTATGTATCGGAGAAGGACTTGAACAAACTCTGACAAATCAAGAGTCGAGTCACGCCATAATCACAGTATCAGTAGTAGGGCATGATGAACACAGTTTCAAGTGAAGAAAACACACAATAAACAAATCAAACTAAACAAGAGCAAAAACACGACAGCAAACGCAGGAGAGCAAACAAAACAAAGCAAACGCTTCTCCCGCGCTCGTGTCGCATCCGGGTCTTTATACGCGCCCACTAGCGTCTCATTGGTTCTCGGGATGTCGCGAGACTCCGATGACTGGCCGCGACGTCATCCAATTACGGGACCTGTAACAAGTGACAGTGAAGGAGAGAGAGAGAGAGAGAGAGAGAGAGAGAACGCTACGGGACGTAACAATGTGTATTAATGCACCTCTTCCATGGACTAAGCTGAACTTTCTTTTAGCTTTGAGACGGGGTCTAGGAACTACATTACAGTGAAGGCATCCATATTGCATAGCAGCAGTGCACAGTGTAACTGCGCCTCTAAGATATGCCCAACCTCTCCATTTGCTATTTTCCTCACTCGACTCTGCGTGCCTGGCGTTTGTTGAATGCTGTTAAATGTTTAATTTCCACCAGATACGGTTGCAGAGAGACACGCTCAAGGACAGGGGTCCAAATTCATAAAAACACAGCCAGCTAAATCTCTACATATTGCCCTTCGTTATCTGTGAGCGAGATTCGCTGTGGTGTGAAATTTAAGGAAATTATTTCACTCAAGTTTGGAGGGTGTTGAGGGACTATTAGGTCATGATGTAATTGCGTGAAATTCATAAAGGTCTGTGTGTCCCACTTACAAATGGATTTATGAACGCATGTCTTTGAGTGTAATAGTTAATGCTACAACCGTCCTTTAGATTCTCTCTCTTTTTTTTTTTTTTTTCAGAGCACGATTGCTTTTAAAGTCTGCATAAAGTACCATTTTACTTGTGTAATCTAATAGTTCTTAATTTTAGCCAATGGGAATTGATTAGATTGTGAAAAGTGGGTGTTGCATAATACAGTGGAGGTGGATATAGGGGAATGGTTGAAAATGAAGAGATCATGGTGACATCAACCAAAAGGTAAAAGTTGTTTCAGAGACGGAGCAAGTTATTACATTTTGATTTAATGTCCTTTTTTTTTTTTTTTTTTTTTTCTGGTAACACAAGGTAAATAAAACAAAGATAATTGGAGCATGTTTTTACAAGGAAATACTATTTCAGTCATTCTACTTCAAAATGTTGCATTCAATTCTATGTTACTTGCCGTTTCTTTGTAAATATTTGTGAAATTTACTAGCAATTTCCCAGTGAAAGTTGTTCAAAGTAATTGATGCTAAAGCCAATTTAAAGCAATATTAAATGTGTTCTGAGTTTGTCACTCCACAGAAAAACATGTTAACCACCCAGCCAAATTAAAATCCTAAAAAAAAAAAAAAAAAGGCAAGTAAATAAAATAAGTTATCAAAATTTTGAAAAAAAAAAAAAAGCAATATTCTCTGCTCTCAAACATTGGGGGTGTGTCTGCTGTCAGCACTGTCACCACACCCACCCTTTAGTACAGTTACTGCGGACTACCTACTATAATTATAACATAAGTACACAAGGCAACTTACACTCATTGATGGGCATGTACTGCCGACAATGGCACCAGATGTCGGCAGGATGGGAGGATGAAGGCCGGGATGGGAGATAGTCAGTCCGGCCCCATCACCAATTGTCGGTGGGATGGGAGGATGAAGGCCGAGGCGGAAGATAGTCTGTTCAGCCTCATTCACCAGTAACAGCAGATTATCAGCGAATCCTAGTTGTTTCCGATGAAAGTTTGTGTATAATGTGTAATACGTGAATACATTTCAATTATTTATTTATTTATAGTAAGTGTAATATAAAACAAATCTTAAATTTTTCTGTCATTTGGGGCTTATCAGGTGCTTGGTAACACATTGAATGTTGGAAGACTACAGCTAACCCTGTGTATATTGATTTAAGCAATAGCTGGATATTAATGAATTATGGGGGATTCGTGTTTCTCAGGAGGAGTTGGTGGTGAACCACATGGCTGCTAAAACCATAGAGAATGTGTGCAGCCGAGAGTCTCAATATGCCCAGGGATTCATCACTGCAGAGGTGGGACCTGCACTCTGGTATCTGTTCACACACTCCACAGTGGATGCACTCAGGGTCAGCGCTATATCTGTGAGTATCAAAAAACATAAGTCTCATCACTTTAACAGGGAGTTCAAACACGTACTGTTCAACAGTTCATACTGTTTAATTTATTTTCAGATTTTAATTTATTTTACATTCAGAGAGTTGGTTACAAAAGTTTCTCAATGCATCTGAATTTTTCAGCAACAACGTGAGATTGAAAATATTTGGTGCTATATACAAACTGCACTAAATGTCGGCTCTGACCCACCATAAGGAACCCGCCCTCCAGGTTCTGAATTCCAGATTTTCATTGTTGTTTAGTCAATGATTTAAAATGGGTTATATTTTCTCATATCCAGTGTAGGCAAATGTTAGCCGTTAAGAGACTGAATGCCAGTAGGCGGGGGCTGTGGTGCAATGATCTGTAATTATTCATTGATGTCTTCTTCTGGAAGCATGTTTTTACATTTTATCACATGATCTGTGATAAAATGTAGTTATCACAGATCCTGCAATATCAAAACGAGCTGTTTTTGGAGTTTGATTAAATAAATGCTTTGTTTTTTTTATAACGAGGAGGACATTTTAACCCTCTGGGGTCGACAAATGCTCCAGTGCGTTTTGTTGGATTATTTTCACATAGCAGCGAAATCGACTTAAAATGCTCTGTCATTTATGGTCATACTGATAAAAACAATACATCATTTGAAACTAAAGGGTCTACTTTTATTTGTGTCTACATACAATGAAAACTTGTGCTTTTGTAAAATAAAGAAAACAAACAGAGTGTGCTTTCTGCCATCTTGGTCTCTATGAAATACTTTGTGGAGCGCATCACAAAAATGAAACAAAACTTAGCGAATACTTGCCACACAGACATGAGCAATATATCTATAGAAACATTTGACTGTCTACTTTTAAATTATACAATTCAAAACAAAAACAAATATTCTCTGTTTATCTAATCTGTATGAAAATAGAGAGATGTAAAGTTGTGAGCTTATTACCGCTAAAGTGAACACTCTTGTGGACAGCACACACTATTCATACAGTAATGATCTGGGTTGATTCATGCAAACAACAACCACATCAACTTGATAAAACACATCAAGTTTCATCAGATTCATTTACTTTACATAGTTTTAGAATGTGGTGAGGAATAATCCTGGATGAATTTACATCAGAAGAAGAGCCTGACTGTGGTTTTGGTTTCATTTTAAGCAACGACTTGATCCTGCCGATCCAGCCTAAAAAGACCCTAGAGGGTTAAGCTATGAAACTTGCAGGATGTTTTAATGGTTCAAAGACCATCTTTATGTCAAAAGATCAAGGCAAATTTGATTTCTCATGTCATGACCCCTTTAAATATATAGTTCATGATGCTAAGGTTAGGTTTTTATTTATTTATTTATTTATATTTTTTTCTTACACCAGCCCTATGTACTGACACATTCTTCTTTTCTTCAACTCAACTTGCTGTTATTATACTGTAAGGTTCTCAACCTTTTTATAAGCCATTTACATTACATTCCTCTGAATAAATAAATAGTATGTAACAAAAAGCAGCAGCATTAGAGATACTGTATTTAACTCAACTCCACCCACCTGTCTTCTTACCTTTATCTGCCCTTCCAGGCTCTATGTAAAATAACACGCCAATCTGCAGGGGCCTTCCAAAGCGTGATTGACAAGGTGGGATTACCCAGCATCCTCAGTTGCCTGGTGTCAGGCATCAGCCGTGTCCAGCAACACTTGCTCACTATGTTCGCAGCCATGTTGGCATCAGGAGCACATTCCCACAGACTGGTACAGGACCGGGTATGTACATACAAGCACATGCATACATATTTATTAGGGCTATCAAAGTTAACACGTTTAGTCCATTTTACATTTATAGCTTTAATTTGGTGTAATTTATAATAATAATAATAATAATAATACTAATAATAAGGAAAATAATATTGCCATGGTGGAGTTTCCATTTATCATTTGCCTAAATTATGGAGAAGTACCTTCTGTGGATTATTTATTTATGAATCAAATCCAGATGGGCTGTTTAATGAAAGTTATGTCCATTCATTTTATGATGTAATTTGAATATCCAAACATATTAATTGCATTTATTATTTTCTTTTCTAAAAAATAAATAAATAAATAAATAAATAAATAAAATGCTAGCTACTTCAACATCTACTTCAACATCTTTAATTAGATTACTGTATTATTTACTCTTTCTAAAAAAGTATTGCATCACTTATTACTTTCTAAATCCCATATCAACTTTGACCAGTTGAACAATACAAGAACAGACATGAAATTGCTCTTTTAATTCTTTAAAATAAACAATATAAAATTGCATTAATTATTCTTGGACTGACCAAAGTATTTAAAGGGAGAATGTTACATTAAAAACATGCATTTTATTTCATTAGATGTTACATTTTGATGTTAAATGCACTATTCTTTCATATAGAATTGTTCTATAGTCTATACAGTATGTAATGCAATTACATCAGAAGCAACTGTAATTAAATTATAGAAAAATAAGTGTGATCCCTTACTTTACCTTTCCAAGGGAGTAGTAATTAAACTACATTAATTAATTACTTAATAATGCATTACATCCAACACTGGTCCAGACCAAACATTCTCCAACCAGGTTTTAGTTTCGTAAATTAAAAATGTAAACTGAGTGTGTACAGTCTTAATAAATAGTTCTATACTTTATTGGTCTTGGCAGTGTTTAGGAAGATGTTTTGGGATTTAACATAGCTGCATAATTCATAGTTATCAGAAATATACAAACATGTTTTTTTATATATTTAAATATTAATAAAGTGGTGGTGTGAAAGAAACCTACACCTTAATGATTGATGTTTTCATTTTCTCTCATGTTTTCAGTTTTTTCATTGCATTCAGAAAACATTCACACTCTTTCCTCTCACTTTTAATTAGAGTGGTAAAAATAGTTGAGAAGCATTTCAGTAGGGAAAAAGAAAAGGACAAGTGTGCTGTGTTGCCCACAATACAGTTGCACACAGCAGTTCTAGCATGTGAAGTCCTGGGTGAGATTTCTTTGAGTTAAGTTTGGAGCTGGGGAGAATCCGTGCAATTGCCCTGAGAACATGGTGTTTTGTACTTCCTGTATAAAGAAACCCAAAGGACACTGCTCAGATTTTACACACCTTGTTGCATTCCGAGTGCATTTATGAAAACACTTAAACTTGCACTGCTCTCTGCCTCTCTTTTTTTCTATTGCTGCCTTGCCCTTTTTTTTTCATTCTTTCCATCTTTCTCTCCCTCATCCTGATTTTAGTTCTCACTCTTTTTAATTATTTTGAGAAAAAAAAAAAAAAAAAAAAGTACTATAGACGTTCTGTACCATAATAGAGAAAAAGTCATTATCAAATTTAGTACAAAAAGTCTTACATTCACCCCGTAATGGTTGGTTCAAGGCAATTGTAACACTAAAAATAAAATAACTCACTGTGTCTCAAATGAGAGTACACTTCAAAGTAATACTGCAACTTTTAATACTTATTAATATATGGTACAAATTATTTTGGCTGTCAGGAATAATGTGCGTTTAAAGCAAAAGTTTTAGAGAAACCAACATGAAAATGGTTGGAAAAATATAATGGTTGGAAAACACTTTTTACTAAAATGTAGGCTTATTGAGGTGTTCCAAAAAAAAAAAAAATAATAATAATGCAATCATAACATTTTAAAGCAGTAATTCATTAATTCACCTTTATATCATTCACACCTGTATTACTTGCTTCTTACTGTGGAACTCAAATGATAAATCTATTAAAGGTCCCGGTTTTCGTGTTTTTTTTGAAGGTTTGATTGTGTTTATAGTGTGCAATATAACATGTGTTCATGTTTCGCGTGTAAAAAAACACAGTATTTTTCACATAATTTACTTATCTGTATACCGCTGTTTCCACTGTCATAAAAACGGGCTGATGACTTCCTTGTTCTATGAAGTCCCTCCTTCAGAAAAACGTAACGAGTTCTGATTGTGCCAGCGATTCCTGTGTTGTGATTCGACAGCAGCTTAGCGAACCTTGCCCAGAAAGGTCACGCCTCTTACCATAAAGTGGAGATGCATGCGCTCAGTGTTATTGTAAACATGTCTTTAATTTTACCCTATTAATTTGAGCCGGAATCAGACCCGGTGATTGGACTGCGGGATGAAAATAACAGCGTTTCGACGACATGGTGACAAACACACTCTACAAACGCAACTCTTGTGTATTCCTGTGGGCGGAGGTTAGTCAAAAAACTGTTTTAGTGACGTCATTAAAGAAGGAAGTAGAGGGATGTAGTCCAAACTGGCCGTTCGATGTAGGCGACTTCTGTTAAATAAAATATCTCGCTTGGCATTGAACTTTGAGCTTTAAAATTTTACAGATTTTATTTATACTCTAACAACAACATTACACACTAACTAAAGTTTGAAACATGGGATCACGAAGAACGGGACCTTTAATTTATTGACGCTTCACTCATTTCAGAATAATAAAGTATATTAATATTTCAGTATAATAATTTCAGTTCTCTTTGCCGCCTGCATGGTCAAATACAGACACAGTTGTAAAAATGTGTGTTGTAAATCTCACGTAAATACAGTTGTTTATGGCTTGTTATGTCTAAAGTGAACATATACAGCTCAGTGAAAACCGGATGTGTGTCAGTAAATTCTAGCATTCGGTTTTAAAGGGACAGCAGCCTAAAATACCCATCTGTGTCATTAATGTTATTCAAACAACAAGAGATGTTAAATAAATCTATACATGTTAAACCTACCTGAAAAACGTAATTTATTAGGAATATTGTAATTGCTCGGTCAATTCTTCTGCTTCTCTGAAATAAATTGCATTTTTGAGGGCCAAAACATGTTCAAAAACTCATGAAACTTTGCACACCATCAGAAATGGTGAACATTTACGTCTGATATGGGTTTCAGAATTAGGTGTGGCAAAATGGCTCGATAGCGCCACCTACAAAATTTCAATTAAGTGTCCTTTGCGCTACAAGTATGTACAAGTATAAAATTTGGTAGACACATGTAACAGCCCAATACCTAGATTTTATCAGATAAACATCATATTTGGTCAGTCTAATCTAAAGGCTTTTGCGATGTTAAATTGTGACGATTTTGAGTTTTCGTTGAACGGCGTGTCTGTGGCGGCCTGACACAATTTGATGTTTCACCATGAAACAGGAAGCTGTTGTAAGTCAGGCATACAATATCCGATCTGCCCCAAACTTCATGTTTGATAAAAGCCCTGGCCTGAAGATGTCTACATGCCAATATTCAGTTACAGTCATAGCGCCACCTGTTGGCAACGGGAAATGACATGCTTTACACTGTAATTCACTCCCTGAAACACATTTAAAAATGCTATAAAGTAACAAACATGCTAGAAACACATTAAATCATGCAACATTTGGCTAAGTGCTAATGTATGCAATTAACGCCATGAAACAAAGTTGTTGTAACTCAGGCATACAATGTCCAATCTGCCCCAAACTTCACATGTTTGAGAACAGGCCTGCCCTGAACACATCTACATGACAGTATTCATTTATAGTAACAGCGCCTCCCACTGGCAACAGGGAGTGATGTGTAAACACTGTGATGCACTACTAGTTACATACTAAAATATGCAATTGAGTATCAAACATGCTAGCAACACTTAGCTGAGAGCTAAAGCATGCTATTATCATCATGAAACAGGAAGTTGTTGTAACTCATGCATACAATGTCCAGTCTGCCTCAGACTTCACATGTTTGATAAGTGCCCTGGCCTGAAGACATCTACACACCATATATATATATATATATATATATATATATATATATATATATATAGTCATAGCGCCACCAGCTGGTAGCAGGAAGTGTGGGAAATACAAATGACTCACGTAGCCCTCGTATATTTATATACTTAAATGCACATTGCCCGCCGTGCTCTGTTTTCCTAAAGCCACCGGTGGCACGGGTGCCCTTTCATCGCTGCTTGTAGCTTTTAATTTAATTTGGAACTTGAAATCATATTTGGAAATTTGAAATCATATTTTTCTTATTGTTTGTCATTTACTTCTTTGTTCTTTTTTTATATAAAATAACTTAATGATAGTGCAAGAGGTTTTGAAAGCAGCTCCATTTCTCATTCACTTCCATTATATTAAACAGGCCAGGATAGAAATAATTGTTTATGGAAAGTCTCCATATTTTATTTATTTTTTTATTTTTTTCCCCTCTGTGACCTGTGATAACAGACCCTGGTCTCCTGTTAAAATTCCCTGCTTAATATTATTATTATTATTATTATTATTATTATTATTATTATTATTATTATTTTTATCATGCTGAGAAATTACAGTACTTTACTAAAAATGTACTGAGTGTCACTGAGTGTGCTGAAGAAATTTAGTGCGTTACAATTGCCCCCAGTGTTTGAACTCGTTAGGCATAACAGTTTCGTTCAGTACATACTGACCCCAATTCTGATCATTTCACTATGTTTGACCATAACTCTCTGAACAGTGGTGTCAATGCAGCAGCAGTTCAGCACATCCAATGTGAAGAAAATGCTGCATATAGTGCAGAATTGTTTTTTTTTTTTTCAGTTCTGCCAATAAGTTTTTGATTTCTTTCAGTTTGGCACACACTTTGTACATCCTGTGCCATCTCTCTCTGCTTTGTGTTATTGACAGCCTGTATCGTTCTTAGTACTGGCAGCACTTCATCGGTCAACAACTTTAAGATCGGACCATTTTTGTTAGTCTCAGCAACTATACGGTGTTCTGAAGCAGCTGCGTTTGCAGGCGCTGTGCCTCACTGCCACTCAGCATTCTTTCTTTTGTTAGTAACACCTGCAGAAAGACTGGCAGAAGAGGTTTTTTATGTTTTTTTATTTTTTTATTTTTTTTGTCTCTCTCGAGCCTTGACTTCTGGATGTAGAAGTACTCTGGTCTGTGATGTTTTTTTTGTTTTTTTTCCCAATTGTTTCAAATTAATTGATAATTGATTTCTTTGGTGCTGCCCTTTGATGATCCAATTCAACCATACTAATAAGCAAAAAAATGTCTTTAGAAAAACATCACATTTGTGATCAGCCTGAAGCTTATTAATTTCACTTTTGGTGTGAAAGAGCCTTTACATTTGCCAAAAATATAACTTTTTTTTTTGGTTATTAAAAAACAAACAAGCAAGCCAAGTTCAGGTGAGAATAAGTAACAACAGTAATTTAAGACATTGCTTTCTATAAGAAGTAACTAAGAATGAAAAATACTTCTACAACATTTATTAATCTTAGTTAATGTTTACTAAAATAGTTGGTGCAATATGTAAGAATTTTGCAGTAAAATATCCAAAAACCACTAGGCCAGTGTTATATATTTTTTTCATTTGAGTACTTACAATATCCCAAATGTTTGCAACTTTGTAAATCATGAGAAAATTGCAGTTTTAACCAAGGCTCCGGGACGTGTGAGGAGTCGCCTGTTAATTGCCATCATACTCGCGTTACCCTCGGTTTCTGGTTTTATTTTGTAGAAACCATGGAAACACTAAAGATGCTTTAATATTTACATTTTAATAGGCAAGGGAACAACTGTTTTGATATATTTATAGACAGAAAACTAATTATTGTTATATAGCTCAACATGTTTAGTATTGAGCTGTAGATTTGTTTAAATCTAATTTTCTTGATTTTTTGCGAGTACCATGCTTTAGTTCTATTTTTAGTAACGGTAATACAGCATTTTCTCCATTATACAGTGTTTTAAAATTAATTGCATGTCATTTATCAACACAAGCCATCCAGCATTTAATATGATATTCTAAAATCGATCTAGTTTACTGCATTGTGGAACAAGTGTCTCACAGGAGCCACCGAGCGAATGCACAGAGTAACATTATAACATTTTCAACACACTCAAATGTATCTAATATGATAAACAGAGCTGTTACCTCATACTCATGACCGGAAAAGCAGAGCCGGCGATTGTGGCATAATAAAAGTTCCACTGCTCGCGGCGTGTGTTGCTCCAGTGGCCTTGTTCAGCTCCCACAACACTCGGTCCTGCTCTGCTTCATACTACAGTAACGTTAACAATCGCATCCATGAACATGATTTCTCCCGAGTCCTACTCCAATTCTCAAGCTACGCCTTTGTTTTGAATAGGCCTCTAGCGACCTATAGTGGACAAAAAAGATTACATATTGCACCTTTAACTAATGTTGACAAATAAAACCTTATTGTAAATTACCTATATATATTTTTTTGTATTCTTCGAATATAAAGTTCAAAAGAACCACATTTACTGTATTTGAAATATAAATATTTTTGTAGCATTACAAATGTCTTTACTGTCACTTTTGATTAATTTAATACATCCTTGCTGAATAAAATGATTAATTTCTTAAAAAAAAAAAAAAAAAAAAAAAAGAATGGTAGTGTAGTTTTAGCTAATCATATTCATAACCATTATTTCTGTAAATTTAAAGGTGCCGTAGAACATGTTTTCAAAAGATGTAATATAAGTCTAAGGTGTCCCCTGAATGTGTCTGTGAAGTTTCAGCTCAAAATACCCCATAGATTTTTGATGCCTATTTTGGGGCATCATTAAATATGCGCCGATTCAGGCTGCGGCCCCTTTAAATTCTCGTGCTCCCCTCCCCCCGAGCTCGCGCTTGCCTTAAACAGCATAAACAAAGTTCACACAAAGTGTTCGTCATGCAACATGTCTAATCGCGTAAGTATGGTATTTATTTGGATGTATACATTTGATTTTGAATGAGTTTGATGGTGCTCCGTGGCTAAAGCTAACATCACACACTGTTGGAGAGATTTTTAAAGAATGAAGTTGTTTATGAATTATACCGACTGCAAGTGTTTAAAAAATGACAACAGTCTTGTCTCCGTGAATACAGTAAGAAACGATGGTAACTTTAAACCTATTTAACAGTACATTAGCAACATGCTAACGAAACATTTAGAAAGACAATTTACAAATATCACTAAGAATAGCATGTTATCATGTCAGTTATTATTGCTCCATCTGGCATTTTTCACTATTGTCCTTGCTTGCTTACCTAGTCTGATGATTCAGCTGTGCACATCCAGACGTCCTGCCCTTGTCTAATGCCTTGAACATGAGCTGGCATATGCAAATATTGGGGGTGTACATATTAATGAGCCCGACTGTTGCGTCACAGTCAGTGTTATGTTGAGATTCGCCTGTTCTCAGAGGTCTTTTAAACAAATGAGATTTATATAAGAAGGAGGAAACAATGGTGTTTGAGACTCACTGTATGTCATTTCCCTGTACTGAACTTTTGTTATTCAACTATGCCAAGGTAAATTCAATTTTTAATTCTAGGGCACCTTTAACCGTTATGTCCAGTTTTCATCAGGAATTATTTATAGGTATCCCAGTTCTTTCCCCCACATAATTAATTTTACAAGTTCTTTCAAAATTTCTCAATCCTCTTTTCAGAAACTGACTGCAACTTATGTTTCTCTTAGATTTACCCAGCAGCCCGTGAAGCAATGCCGGCCACGTGGCGTGTCAGGAACGAGCAAAACATTGTACGGCTCTGTTTTGCTCTTTATCTGAGGCAGTAATCAATTGGAAAATGGGCTGTATAAATTGATTTAAATGCCACTGTATACTGCCTTCAAGGCCCTCTCAGATTAACAATGCTAATTTTCTTTGACCTGTATTCATTTGCATGCAAATTTCCAATTTGACTCTGAATATTAGAAAAACAAAAAAACCTTTTGAGTACCTAAAACTTACTGGATCACCTCCGGACCAATTATAAACTGCTGTGGATTTCTCTGCTTAATTCCCCTGACGAATAGAAGTCCAGAACGTGGCGTGTTTATTCATACATTGTCTAGCATAGAATTTAAATTTCAATGAAGCGCCGAGCGACTGGGCTAATTGGGTAAGGAAGAGCCGCAATCTCGGAGTGCAGCTTGGAATACTGTTGATGTAATTACGATCCATGCCGAGAGTACAGTAGGTGCGTTTGAAATTAATTAACTCCCCTTCTCGTGCTGTAGTTAATCCTAATGTTTCGGATTGTTTTGCTTTTGACAGTTCCCCCCCAATTATGCTGATAGTGAAAGTTAATCAATTCCTCCTGATTTGCTGTCCACTAAATGCTGTGGAACTCATTAGCTTATTAACCTCTGTTTTATATCAAGTGCATTTCGGGGGGCTTTTCCATCCCCTCCAGCACCTCTCTGTGTAAGTGATAGCACCTGTCAAATTACTGTCAGACAATTGGGGCTTATGCCACACTAAATGTCCAGAGACCTCCCGGTCTTTTTAAATGACGCGTGTGTGCTAACAAGACTGTGCTAACGGCTTGAACGCCTCTTTGCAGGACTTTGTTATGAAGATAATCCGCTCTCTGGAGAGTCCGTCTTCAGTCATCCGCGCCAAGGCCTTCCTCGTTCTTCTGCAGGTCCTTATGAACAACAGAGAGATGCTTCTGCTCTGCTGTAACTCCAGGTAAACACTCTACACAATGAAATCCCAACAACCAACGGTGCAGAATACATTGACAGAGCACACATGTTATAGATCCGGTGAAATGCTTCTGTTCATCAATGGCGCTGAGAGCCAAATATACACGGAACGGTAAATAAAGACAAAAGAACAGAAGAAAAAGCAGGAGAGATGTTCCTCTTGTGCCTTATATCCAAGAAAAAACACACCACAAATAATTCCACATATGAATCAGAAAGAGAGAAAAAAGACCATCAGGGAGATGGAGATAGGGAAACACATAGACTAAATCAATATCATATATGTTTCATAAATGGTTGGTGGAAAGATGCATGAGAGGGTGGGAACTTTAGTGAGTCTGTTGCTCCACTGGACAGTAACTGTTTTAGTTGAAGGATTTTAAGGATTTAGGATTTAAGTTTCAGTGACTTTCCCCTGTTATGTTATGACTGCAAAAGTTCCACAAAATTTCTTTCCAACATTGATGATGTTTTAAACATTTCTTAGCACATTCTCATATTTAAGGGTGAAGTAAGGTTTTTTTTATTTTATTTTTTTTTTATACATTTTCTTAACCCAGTTTGTTCTGTTTGTCGTCATCTTGACTATTAGTATGCCTTTCATTGGCTTTTCTCCCCCAAAAGTGTAAACATTGAGCCTCCCAAGCACCATCAACACACTGAGAGTGGTCCAGTAAGATCTGTCAATCTCTTTCCAGCTCAACCTATAGTAAGAGTTTGGGGCGTGACTACTGTAGCAGGATGAGCCAAAGGGTGTTTAGATGGTGTGGGACCATGACTGATGCATTACACGGGAAAATAAATTCAGCTTTGGTTAAAGAAGTGCAAACCAAAATTCACTGCCTTTAGACCTTCAAATATTAAACTGGCCAGAAATATACACTGCAATACAACATCATCATGCACCTCTTCAGAAAGACAAATGTACCAGTTTGTAATGTTTATTTTGTGTCTAGTGTAGACAGCCTCAAACAGTTGTGGTTTGTCATGTCAAAGACATGTAAAAGGTGGGGTAAGTTATTTTTCAAAAACACCGTTTGGAAGTTAGTCTGGCCAACACCAACAACAAACATGTATCCAATCAGCATTAGGGGGCGTATGAAGGTTGAGGATTAGAGAACGAGCAAGAGGGAGATTTGAAGAAAAGGAGGCTGCTTTGATTCTGCTTCAGATGTGAGTAACACTGGGTTTGAGTGTCACTGATTGTCTGAAGCTGCTGTGCTGTTGGCGACTAACAACAAACTCTTGTTTGTATTTACTCTTGTGTACTGTACATTCGTTTTTTTGTGTTTCCTTGTCGTTCGTTCATCATCTGCACTTTATTTTTCACTCTCGCTTTGCATGTGTAATAGTGGCCAGATAGTGAGAGCTGTGCAGGTAAACCACTGCGCACTGACAACCGCTAGAGAATGCAGTGTTTAGCTTCATTGTTAGTGCTCTCACCTCGCCTGCCAACAGCGAACGGGCTGGGGTTCGATACCGACTTGGAGCAGGGTGGCAGGATTGGAGGGTGAGTTTTGGAGGTGGAGCAATGAAGAGAGGGGTGGATTTGTTTGGATTGATTTCATATATCAACAATGTCCAACAGCATTTTTGAAAAATGGCTTACCCCACCTTTAAAGTGTTAGCCTACTCAATTGCTTTCTCATGACACATATCAATACAGCTAAAAGTATTCCTAATATGTTGGAATTACTTTTACCTGTTCACAAGCCTTCACAAGCACACATTAGAGCTGTATTTGTGATGTTTGAATTGGGGGAAGCGTGATTGATGAAAGGGGCATTTGCAAGGTTTTTTGGAAATATGCTTTATTTTGTAATTCCTCTAGATGCCACTAGTGTCACAGAATCTACATTCTGTCAAATTTAGAAGATTTTCACAAAAAAGAAATATATAAATTAGAAGAAAAAAAAAAAAAGACTGATTCTGTCTGGACCTATTATTGCATTGACCATCAGAAAAATGATTGGTTTGACGGTGTGTGTGAATAATGCTATGTGAGTGGTGCTTCATACATCTCTACACAATTGTTTTTTTTTTTGCCCGCAAGATTTCAATAATCTGACCAGGCACCTAAATATACAGTACAACATCACCAAGACCACAGAATCACTCCTCAGAAATAACAGGATTTCAAACATCAAGGACTATAAGCTATAAGTTTTTGGTTGGTAGAAAGTTAATAATGAAAAGATCTCCTGAAGAAATTAGAGGGTATACATGAAATTCAGAGATGATAGACTATAGATTAGAATTTATGATGGTCACCTTCATCTGGATGGTGATTGCAGGGGGAGAGCTGCCTCTAGACACGACATGAAAACTTAAATAGATGAGTTTCATTCTCTCATCCTTCAAATGTCTCTCTGCTCCAAAAGTCATTTCCTCAAACAGGATTAGTCAAAACGAGATTATGGATGAGGACATTTTTTTATGAACTATTGGGGAGTTATTTTTCAAACTGGTTTAGGGCTGTTAATGATTAATTGATCATTTTAATAGTTTAATTGAGTAATAATTAATCAGTGTCAGCATTTAGTATTTTTTCTGACACTCAATACAAGCTCAATGAAATTGACTGCAAGAGCCTGTTTCTGATCACTGCAGATCAGAGCTTAAAAACGGGAAAAAAAAAAAAAAAAAAAATCAAAAAATTAAATCATTTCACTCCGAGCAGAATCGGTATTTTAACATTTCTGTTCCAGCGTTCCTTCTGTATTATTAACATTCCGAAACCAGTTTGTTTAGAAAAAATAATGGTTAATAGCTTTATTTTTTAACTTTTTTTTTGTTTGCATGTAGCCTACTTAATAATAATAATAATAATAATACGTGCAGAATTTTATTTATTTAAAAACAAAGAGAGTATTTGCCATCTTAGCCAATAGGCCTACCTATCTTTTATAACAAGATTCTGTCCAAATGTGAACCTATTAAACCAAAGGAAAATCTATCAATGTGTTATAAAGTATTTTTTCACGATATTTTAAAATTTTTGCTGCATGGTTAAAAATACAGACGCTATTCCTGAGAGGAAAAAAGATATGTCGTGTAGCCTATACGTCACATTTTATTATTACATTCAGAAATGGCCTTATGTAAGTTATCGGTAAATAAAATAAAATGTATAATATATAATATAATTATAATGTTTGTAAACATAAATTCTGCCCTATTTTATTTTACCACAAAACCTCTATTGTTAACAGCCTATTCAGGCTAAATAAACATCAAGCCAAAATGATTTTTTTTTTTTTTTTTTTATTCTCTTTTCTTTTTTAACACCATTCCATTGCTATATTCAAGGCGAGAAACAGGTTTATTTACTAGAAATAAAACTAAATAAGATCCTAAACAAATTAATTTAAAGTGAATCTGAAGCCTACCTTTCTCATTCGGCACAAATCAAACTGTTTCCATTTTCGAGACGAATGCTAAACTATTATTTATTATGTAAGCTTTGTACTTCACTTGCATTATCGACGTCATCCTTCACATAATAGCACAGTGAGGCGGTGGTCACGGGTGGTAAACGGCAGATTGTATTACAGAATTGAATTGAGCAGTGTAACGTTTTATATGTTTGGTTGATTGCATTTTATTTTAATTATTTAACAGGCTGCGATATCAAGTAAGCAATGCAAGAATTTGTGTGTGCACGTGAGGCGCCGGCGCGACCACTGGAATTTTTTGTACTGCGTAATTTATGGTCATACAGGTACAGTGGGGATCGAAAGTTTGGAACCCCTTTCAGAATCTGTGAAAATGTTAAAATTTTTAACAAAACGAGAGATCATAAAAAATGCTTGTTATTTTTTGTTTAGTACTGTCCTGAGTAAGATATTTTACATAAAAGATGTTTACATATAGTCCACAAGACAAAAAAAAATAGCTGAATTTATTAAAATAACCCCGTTCAAAAGTTTGGGAACCCTTGGATCTTAATATGTGTGTGGTTACCTGATGATCCATGACTGTTTGTTTGTTTTGTGATGGTTGTTCATGAGTCTCTTCTTCAGAGACTGAACTCTGTTCTTCAGAAAAATCCTCCAGGTCTTGCAAATTCTTCAGTTTTCCAGCATCTTTTGCATATTTGAACCCTTTACAGCAGTGACTGTATGATTTTGAGATCCGTCTTTTCACACTGAGGACAACTGAGGGACTCAAACACTTTCATGAACAACCATCACACAACATAAAAACAGTCATGGATCATCAGGTAACCACACACAGTATTAAGATCCAAGGGTTCCCAAACTTTTGAACGGGGTTATTTTAATAAATTCAGCTATTTTTTTGTCTTGTGGACTATATGTAAACATCTTTTATGTAAAATATCTTACTCAGGACAGTATTAAACAAAAAATAACATGCATTTTATATAATCTCTTGTTTTGTTAAAAATTTTCACATTCACAGATTCTGAAAGGGGTTACCAAACTTTCGATCCCCACTGTAAAAGCAAGACATAATTCATACATTTACAAAAAAACACTTAAATAACGAAAACAAGCAGAATGTCTGTTTCCTTTCCTAGATCTTTGGAGTGCGCCACAATGAACCATTTTCGTTTTGTTCATCTGTAGACCTAATTATATAGTGAAATATCGCGTAGCCTATAGGCCTAAATATTCCCTTATATTGTATATGTGTTATGTAGGCCTAT
Organism: Megalobrama amblycephala; assembly: GCF_018812025.1. Taxonomy (NCBI): domain Eukaryota; kingdom Metazoa; phylum Chordata; class Actinopteri; order Cypriniformes; family Xenocyprididae; genus Megalobrama; species Megalobrama amblycephala. The sequence goes on from NC_063056.1 coordinate 12,649,930, forward strand.
AGTTTTATTCTGTTTTCTCCGTTCACAAAAGCGCTGCATGTGTGTGATGTGACGTTGTGTGAACTTATGTTCTACATATCCTGCAATTTTCGCTGGTTTCAAAGCGCACAACAAGCTGCATATTAGCCTACTTGACATTCATTTTCACATAAATGTAGGCCTAATGCTTGATGGTTGGTGACATATATCATCGGAAAAACTAATGCCAGGGCATTGCCATTGTGACTTACCTAACCTATGATGACTTGACAGCTGAGCCTGAGCGCGGCCATTTCACACACTTTGGATGTGTCACTGTCACATTTGCATAGGCTGTACTATTTGGATTTGTGATTGGTTGATATTAAAGAGAACGGAAAAATAACGTTATTAACCGGTTAATGGCCATTTCTGTTCAGAACGATTACATTTGATTTTGTTTTCCGTTTCTGGTTACATTCCAGTCAAAATTTCATTAGTTTCTGGTTTTCACGTTCCTTGAACCGGTACAGAGCCCTGCTGGAGATGCTTTGATAGTATGTTTGAACATGATGACAAGCATTATAAACATTTGTCACCATCCACCAGTCTCCCTGACAGCATCTGATGGCCCCCCCGACATCATCATGTAAGTGTTAGCCGATAAAACATGTGCTGTAATTCTTGCTGCGACTGAAGTGATATGTTGTAAACCATGCTTACTGCAAGCTGTAATTTGTCTTGCATTAATGTTAATAATTAATGTTCATGTAATTAATGTTAATACTTTAAAGGGATAATTCAACCATATATACTTTTTTTTTTTTTGGTCCATACAGTTGAAGTCAGTGGTCACCAAAACTGTTTTGAAATTGATCCATGTGAAATTGATACCAAACATAAATGCATTAAAATAAAGAGGACTGAAATTGTATTTATAGAGTAAAATACCAATACTGGTAAAACAGTTAAACAAGGCATTTTTCATACTATCCCAGTTTAACATACAGAGACAACTGTAAGTGACACATTAATAGATTTCCCTAAAAAGTATAAGATTCTGTGGCACTTTCAAAACATGGCATTAAATTCAAATGAGGGCTGTTGATTTAAAGCATTAATTTAAGTAATTAGTTATGGAAAAATAATGCGGATAAAATGATTTTACACGCCCGCCCAGCCCCAGGCCTACATAGGTCACGTTACATTTCTTACAGTTGACTGTTGACGGACATAAAGCAGAGCAACAACTCACTGCATTATGTAGCCTATAGAATGCAGTTAGAATTCCCCGAAAATTCAAGATATCAGGGCAAAAATGCCCCTGTATGAGTTTTATTTATATTGTATAGTTAAGCAATATCACATGAGTAACAAGTGCAATATTACACAAGTGCAAATGTGATATTGATTTTATAAACAGTTCAATGAATAAGTTAATATTGTGTTATTTTTTTGTCTCAATATTGTCTGTTTTTGCTCAATTTTGCCAATGAAAATATTACCTGTAAAGCCAGAGCATAACTGTTGTGCGTCTCCGAGCATCACATTGAGGTGTTTCGTTTCTGAATTAATCCGTATTTTGAGCAAATCAGTCGGGGGTGACCAATGATTCAATGGCCCATTCATAAAGAGAGTGAATGAATCAGCCATTTGAATGAATCATTTAGACATTTACCACCACCTATTGGTAGTTTTAGTTTCATATTTAGAACATTACTTCATTTAAAAAAAAAAAAAAAGGGCATCATTTGCCCAAAAATGAAAATTCTGTTTACATTTATTCACCCTCATATAGTTTCAAACCTGTATGACTTTCTTTCTTTTGCGGAATATAAAAGAAGATATTTCGAGGAATGTTGTTTTGGTCTGTAAATATATCTAAATACCAATTCAGATGCAGCTCCTGGGGGAAAATAAATAAATAAATAAATAAATAAATAAAATATGGCCATTGAAGCCTAAAAGTTTGTGTTATAAATTCTATGTTGAATCAAATAAATTATTTCTTTCTAAAACTAGTTTTCGTAATGTCTATTTGATGCTTTTCTCTTCTAACGCAATAATGACTTTAAATTCTACTTTAAATTAAACTTTAAATAAATGATCTTTTAGGGGTAATTTCTCAGCCAAATTTGATGTGTGATTAATTTATTAGGTAAAAATAAATTAGGTTTTGTTAATCGGCACATCATGTAATTAATTAGATTAAACATTTTAATTGCTTGACAGCCCTAATTAAAATACAATCAACAGTACAAATTCTTTCCTTAACCCAGCTCATTTTGGCGTGGCAACAGATATGCTTGACCTCGAACTGTGAAACCAATGACAGAAACAGGCCGATCATTTAAAACTTTTACATTTTCCATAATTGAGTCTCTTTCCCTCAATCTTACATAAGAAGCCTGGATCTTGAAACTGATCTCATTATTCCTTTTGTATGTACATCTTCGGAATATAACCGGTCATTTTCTTTAATCATGTTCTCCTAATTCATCTATATTTAATTTGAAGCCAGGCTTGAACAGCTGAAGCTCCTAATTGCTCTCATCACTGTCTCACAAACACAGGATGTCTGTCATCACTAGCATTTCCTCTGCCTGGGAACGAGATGTGCTCTCTCTTCTTGCTCTCTCTCTCTCATTTTCTCCTTCTACCTCTGAGTCCAAGCAGTGCCGCACTGATGGAGTGTGTCAGAACTGACCCAGCGTTCCATCTCCCAGAGTGAGAGCGTTTCCTCGCTGTTCTCATAAACACTTCTCTAATTAGCAGTGCAGCGTCTGCTGCATGCAGCCCTGTCAGATGAGTGCTGCAGCCCGCCTCAGACATGTCAAACCGGACACGTTGTGTCCAGCCCCTCTCTGGTCAGAGCAGACACATTGAGTTCTCCCAGCTTCCAGATAAGGGGATGTTTTTAACTCAATAAGACGGCAGCAGAGCTCAGAGGTAGTGAGGAGATGTCTCTGTTCTAGGATTGGTCCTCTGGAGGTTTCTGATGGAGGAGGGGTTGGAGCTGTACTGGAGCTTTTAATTTGAACGTTGAGATAAGAATGTTTCATTTTAGAGACTGCAGAAATGGACTTTGCAGAATATTTGCATAGTTGAAAAGGTTTGTCATTTTATTATTATTTTATTTTTATTTTTTTTACAGTGGTAATAAATACTTACAGCTACTGCTGTTAACTGATCATTCTAACTCCCTTATACTCTAACAATTTGTTTGTGGCATTTCCCTAGCATCAATCTGGAATTCATTTTTCATATTTAATGTGCTTCCTTATAGCTTCATAGTGCACGCTTTATGATTTAGATCTGTTTTATGTCCAGTGGTCTAGGTTATAAGTTTTTTATTTATTTTTTTTTTTTTAACAGTTCAGTGCAACTATGCTGGGTTGTCAGGGTGTTGCTAGGGTGTTCTGTGTGATCTTTAGGTGGTTTCTGACCCAAGTTAAAAAAAAAAAAAAAGCCTGCCCAAAATTACTATGATATTCTTGGTCTTGCTTGTCCCCTTTCAATATATATATACAGTACAGTCCAAAAGTTTGGAACCACTAAGATTTTTAATGTTTTTAAAAGAAGTTTCGTCTGCTCACCAAGGCTACATTTATTTAATTAAAAATACAGTAAAAAACAGTAATATTGTGAAATATTATTACAATTTAAAATAACTGTGTACTATTTAAATATATTTGACAAAGTAATTTATTCCTGTGATGCAAAGCTGAATTTTCAGCATCGTTACTCCAGTCTTCAGTGTCACATGATCCTTCAGAAATCATTCTAATATGCTGATTTGCTGCTCAATAAACATTTATGATTATTTTCAATGTTGAAAACAGTTGTGTACTTTTTTTTCAGGATTCCTTGATGAATAGAAAGTTCAAAAGAACAGCATTTATCTGAAATACAAAGCTTCTGTAGCATTATACACTACCGTTCAAAAGTTTGGGGTCAGTAAGAATTTTTATTTTTCTTTTTTTTGAAAAGAAATTAAAGAAATGAATACTTTTATTCAGCAAGAATGCATTAAATCAATCAAAAGTGACAGTAAAGACATTTATAATGTTACAAAAGATTAGATTTCAGATAAACACTGTTCTTTTGAACTTTCTATTCATCAAATAATCCTGAAAAAAAATATTGTACACAAATATTTTGTACAATTGTACACATTAAATGTTTCTTGAGCAGCAGATCATCATATTAGAATGATTTCTGAAGGATCATGTGACACTGAAGACTGGAGTAATGATGCTGAAAATTCAGCTTTGCCATCACAGGAATAAATTACTTTGTGAAATATATTTAAATAGTACACAGTTATTTTAAATTGTAATAATATTTCACAATATTACTGTTTTTTACTGTATTTTTAATTAAATAAATGTAGCCTTGGTGAGCAGACAAAACTTCTTTTAAAAACATTAAAAATCTTAGTGGTTCCAAACTTTTGGACTGTACTGTACATATATATATATATATAGAAAACCTATATAATAATATAATAATACTTTAAATTACGAGAACAAATTCGTTAAATTATGAGAAAAATGTCATAATTTAACGAATTTGTTCTCATAATTTAACGACTTTTTTCTCGTAATTTAATGACTTTATTCTCAACATTTTATCTCAACTTTTTTTCTCATAATTTAACGAATTTGTTCTCATAATCTAACGACATTTTTCTTGTAATTTAATGACTTTATTCTCAACATTTTATCTCGACTTTTTTCTTGAAATTTAACAACTTTAATCTCGTGATGGTTTTATTTTTTTAATATTGCTTGGCCCTAATCCTCTTCCGTAATATATATATATATATATATATATATATATATATATATATATATATATATATATATATATAAACAAAAAAAGTACAATAACAAATGACAGCAACAACAACCAAAACAATACCCACTAAAATAATAAATTAAAATGCGATAGAAAATGAATGTCAAGTAGACGGCATGTAGAGATATGTAAAGTTGGAGATCTGACAACAAAAGGCAGGTTGTTCCATAATCTTGGACCAGCGACAGCAAAAGCACGATCACCCCTCAATTTGAGACACACTCGGGAATAGTTAATAGAAGCTTATTTGAGGATCTTAGCGTTGCATTTGAGTTATAAGATTTAAATAAGCTCAACTAAGTATAAAACCAAGTAAGTTGAATCCTGTATTGCATAGATAACCAGCCCAACAAAGATAGTAATGGAGTTATATGGTCTGTCTTCTTGGCATTCATGATCATTCTTGCAGCGGCATTTTGAACTAGCTGGATATGTGTGATATGAGACTGACAAGCCCCAAGGTAAATGTCATTACAATAATCTAACCGTCAAAAGATAAAAGCATGAATTACTTTTTCCAAATCACTAGTTGAAAGAATCGATTTTAATTTGGCTATTGCCTTTAGAAAAAGCAGTTCCGAACCACAGTTTTTATCTGTTTATCAAACTTCAGCGAGGAATCAAAAATGACTCCCAAGTTTTTTACTTGACCCAGGTAATAATTGGAGATTATCGGCCATCCATGTTTTTACTTCCTCCAAAAAACATAAGGAGTGTTGCCCCTGAGTCATTACTATTTGGCCTCAAAGGCTCATAAATTTGAGTGTCATCCACATATAGATGGTAAAACACACCATATTATTTAAAAATCATTCCCAAATGGAGCATATACAGTGAAAACAAGACTGGACCCAAAATGGATCCTTGAGAAATGGATGTCGATGAATCCTGGGGAGGAAAAATAGTTACCAAGCTTAACTGTAAAAGATCTTTGTGGGCAAAAAAAAAACAAAAAAAAAAAAAACAAAAAAAACAAACAAAAACAAACAAAAAAAACATTGTCATTGTAGCAATGCATGAAGTAATTTTCAAACCAAGCAGATTGCTGGTCAATGTGGCCAATTAGCGGCACCAACTTGAACACAAGTGAAATCTGCTTGGAGAACTTTTATTCCCCTTAAGCAAAACTCTCGATTGTGTGGATTCCTATTGAAATTACTAGATTTCACCTGCAAAATTTAACTGAGCAAAGATAAATGTGGCCATACTTTAAGTCTATAGTTTCTCCTCCGCCCCATCAGATTTAGTAGTACTACTAATAACATTCCCAGTAATCTGCTTAAGTCGATGTCACTCGTCACCCTTTCTGAGTTTAAATGCTCTATCAGAAGGCATAAGCAAACAACAAATGGTACTAATATACACTCACTGTGTGCTTTAAAACTAATCATTATCCTTACCTTTATTCCCATACCCAAATCCCAGATGGCCAGACAGTGATTCATCTTTAATGAAACATTCAAATATTCGTGTCCTGGATTCTGTGAGCCAGGAGATTGTAGTATGTATACTGTGAGTTTATAAAAGCTTACCTTAAATATATAATATCAATAAATAGCGCTCATAAATGACTATTGAGATGTGCTCACTTGAAATGAGTGGAAGCTTGGACCCAGAAATTGTATTCCTTATGTCAGGGGTAGGGAACCATTTTGGACCAAAGAGACTTTTTTTCACCCTTTTGATAATGCATTTTTCATCATATTTTGATTTAACTCATCAGCTCTTTATTTATTTATTTATATAAAACTGAAAGCTGCATGGGTTATCATACAGGTATAAATACAACACATTTATTGGACATATGGTCTGCGGTAAATACAGTGATACATCACTGATTGGTGCATAGTCAAGTCAAGTCACCTTTATTTGTATAGCACTTTTTACAATGTAGATTGTGTCAAAGCAGCTTTACATTGATAACTGGTACATCATTTTGGCTGCACAGCAGCTCTTAAAGAATAGTGTCAATGCAGGCAGATTAAAGCACTGTTGATTATCAAATGTCAAGTCAAATGTCAAGTGTCCCCAACTAAGCAAGCCAAAGGTGACAGCGGCAAGGAACCCAAACTCCAACAGTTGACATCAGGTGGCAAACAAGTGGCAAATAGGTGTTAAAATGGAGAAAAAACCTTGGGGGAAACCAGGCTTAGTCGGGGGGCCAGTTCTCCTCTGGCGAACAGTGCTTTGTTACGATTCAGGTTGCTTTCATAAGTCCGATAGGATTGCAACATTCAAAGTATTTATTTCAGTTCCATCCAGTTGAGGATCGTATTCATCACGCCGGTATGATTGGTTGTTGAGGAACTGTGCCACTGGTTGTCGTGTTGATGAGGCCTTCACGATGAATGATCTAGTTGACTCAATCTCTGCTGATACTTCAGGACTGCGTTGTGGTCGTGTCAAGGCGCAGGTCCTTGGTCTCACCTGGATACGGCCCGGATCTGGTTGACTACAGTAAACCTTGGGATAAACAGAAAGACTCATATTAGCGTAGATGCCATTCTTCTTCTGATGTAACGAGTACATCTGGTGTTATAGGAAGTGTTCCCGGTTCCGGCTGACCTAATTTATGCAGCCTAATAATCCTTTATCGGAATTTAAAAATATAAATTGATGATGTGTTATGTGTATGCCAGGTTAAAGAGATGCTCTGAGTGTTAAAAAGTGTTTAATTTGAAAATGCTTTGAAAATGTTTCACATATTTAGTAAATCTTATTAATGCATATTACTGCATAAACTCTTCTGTGAAAAGGTTATTGATTGTCCCTTTAGAATCAGTAACTGCGTACAGCCCCATTGATAGCAATAACTGCAAATAAACTCATTGTGAATTTATTTATGAGAGTTTCACACCACTGTGGAGGAATTGTGGCCCACTCCTCTTCGCAGAACTATTTCAGCTCAGTGATATTTTTAGGCTTTTGAACATGAACTCCATGTTTTAGATTCTGCCTTGCTTTTATGTTTTGCAATATTGCTGCATTACCCAACTGTGTTACAGCTTTATTTTACGGATGGATAGTTTAACATTCTCTGCTATGCAGCAGAATTCATGGTTGCCTCAAATACGACAAGGCATCCAAGGTCCTGATACCTCAAACCATTCCCAAAACATTAATATTTTGATTCATCTGTCCATAAGATGTTGTTCCAGAACTCTTGAGGTTCATCCAGGTGCAAATGTGAGACAGGTTTTAGTGTTTTCTTGATTCGATCTTGCTCCTTTGCCATGGACCCAATTTTTCCTAAGGGTAGAGTCATGTACACTGACATTCGCTGAGGTCTAAGGTTTTTTCATTGTGGCTTCACGTTCAGATAACAGACCCCTTTCACATTTCCAGGGTTCTGGAAATCCATCAAAGTTGGGTAAATATATAGTGGTGAATGAAAACTACAACAAATACCTGTATAAATTTGCTAATACAAATGTGCTAATGGATGGGTTGATATAAATATAAGGCTCTGGTTGCTATAGGTGTTGGTTAGTGCACAAAAAAACAGCTCAGAATGAAATATTGATAGACTTTTACCAGGTTATTTTATTCATTGGCTCCTTGTAAAGGAAGTTTGAGTGTCCTTGGTTTAGATGGTGCTGTTCTCATGCATCTCTGTCTCATAGTGCTGCCCAGTCTTTAGATTAGAATCCATTAATCAGGAAATCTGGTCTATTTTCTGCATAGCAAGTAGATCTAAAGCTGCTGCCAGACCCTCATCAGTTTTCAAATGAATTCTCTCCGTGCCCTGACATACCTAATTCATATAATCAAGGGTTCGGTAATTGACTGATAAGTTGAAAATGTTGCCTCAGAGCAGACAAAACCAAATATATGACCCCATTCTGTGGGTCTATAAGAACCGGTTCACAAATCACTGCATTACTGCTCGAACTGTCAGGATAACAAAGAACCGCTAGGGAATGAAATGTTACCCTGTCACTCCTGTTGTTCCCAGTCATTCAGTCAAGAAACGATCTCGCGTAGGATTCCAATTATAACCATATGCATGTAGAGCCATAAACGCACAGCAGTCCTGGCACCCAGTAAATGTAATTTATTGTGAAAGTCACAGTTCCCTTTTCTCATTTCTGTTCTTCCTCAGGTAATGTAGCGGCTGGCTCGCCATGTCCGTCTAATAAAGGGCTGCTTGATCCTAACATCTCAGAATAAATGGTTTTGTAAATCATGCTCATGTCTCCAGATTTTCATTTTCTCCCTCATACCTTCTCACCTACGAGCACTTGAGTATCCCTGACATCCGACAACAATTCTTTCTGAGAGAGGGAAAATGATAGCCTTTTGGGAGGAGGAAATTTATTAGGCTAATCCAGTCTGGCAGCAACAGAACTCCATTGGTGCACTTGTAAATACCAAGGTTGTCATTATTGCCTCTCTCCTGTCAGTAAGCAGAGGTGTGTTGAATTTTGTGAGGACCCTCAGAGTGCTTGTTTTATTTTAGATTTGTGGCAACGATTGTTCTTTGTCCAAAATGTTTAATTAATCTTGAAAAACCTTGCAGAAAAACCTTGATGGAGAGGTTTCGTTCAGAATACTGGCAAATAATATTTGTTGAAGGGAGAAACCTCATCAAATAGTGCTTATAATTACAATTAATAATAATAATGAATGAAAAACACTGCTCCTAAATTTTTATAATATTAATGATAACACTAGTTAACTGCATTAACTAACTTGAGCTAACCGCAAGCAATATATACATATATATATATATATATATATATATATATATATATATATATATATATATATATATATATATATATATATATGTTTGTTTTTTTTTGTTTTTATTAACTAACATTAACCTAATTTTACTTAAAAAAAATTGTCATTTTCTTGTTAGTGCATTAACTAATGTAAACCGATACAACTAAGTGTATCAGTAAATGTTGATATTATTATTAGCTAAGATTAGTAAATGCTGTGGTGTAGAAGTATTGTTAATTGTTACTTCATGTTAACTAAACCCGAGTTCACACTGCAGGATTTCAAAGTCAGATGGATCAGCGACAGGAGGTTACACATTGCATGACAATAGGAAGAATCGTTGACAGCTCTGTCTGGTCTGCAAACTACGTTTCACAAACAAACAGAAGCGAGAAGTGATAAGGAAATAATGCAAGGTCACACGCGAGACCGGAATTGTTAGTAAAAATGTTAGCTTGCAAGAAGCTTGCTATCCAAATTTTCTGTGCGCTAATTTGCAGCAAAAAAAGAGACAAAGAAAAAAAGATTATGCTGGAGGAAATGGTTGGGGAGATGCGGGTCTATAACTCCTCCCTGAACTTTCTGCTGCCCTATATCTTGCTCTCTCATTGGTTGTAGGTCATCGCCGATTTAGCAGACATTTTTCTCCAAAGCGACTTACAAATGAGAACAATAGAAGCAATTAAATCAACATGAGTACAACAGTCTGCAAGTGCCGTGTCAAGTTCCAGTTATTCCAGCAAAAGTGCTTGTAGCAAGGTTTTTGTTTGTTTTGTTTTTTTAATAGAGTGGGAGAATAGAAAAAGAAAAAGTAAGTGCTAATATTACTGGGTCAAGTGTTGACGAAAAAGATGTGTCTTTAGCAGTATTTTTGAAAATGGCTAAAGACTCAGCTGCTCGGATTGAGCTAAGCAGGTCATTCCACCAGCAGGGAACAGACAAGGAGAAGGTCCGTGAGAGTGATTTTGTGCCTCTTTGGGATGGCACCACAAGGCGCCATTCACTTGCAGAATTCAAGCTTCTGGAGGGTCTGAAGTAGTGAGTTTAGGTATAGTCGTGCAGAACCAGTGCTTGTCTTGTAGGCAAACATCAGAGCCTTGAATTTGATGCAAGCAGCTATTGGCAGCTTCTCACGAAGAGAGGTGTGGCGTGCGCTCTCTTCGGCTTGTTAAAGACCACTCTTGCTGCTGCGTTCTGTATAAATTGCAGAGGCTTGACAGTGCATGCTGGAAGGCCTGCCAAGAGAGCATTACAATAGTCCAGTCTGGATAGAACAAGAGCTTGGACGAGAATTTGTGTGGAATGAGTCTAATCTTCCTAATGTTGTGCAATGCAAATCTGCAGGACCAGGCCATTGTAGTAATATGATCTGTTAAGCTTAAACGATCATCCATCACCACTCCAAGGTTCCTGGCTGTCCTGGAAGGAGTTATGGTTGACGAACCAAGTTAAATGGAGAGGTTATGATGAAATGTTGGGTTGGCACTGACCACAAGCAGTTCCATCTTTGCAAGGTTGAGCTGAAGGTGGTGGTCATTCATCCAGGCAGATATGGCTGTTAGGCAAGCTGCGATGTGAGCATCAACCATCGGATCATCTGTTTGGAATGAGAGATAGAGTTGTGTATCATCTACATAGCAGTGATAGGGGGAAAAAAACCTGTTCCTGAATGACAGATCCTAGTGATAACATGTAGATGGAGAAGAGAAGTGGTCCAAGCACTGAGCCCTGAGGTACCCCAGTAGCAAGATGATGCGACTTAGACACCTCGCCCCTCCAAGATACCCTGAAGGACCTACCTGAGAGGTAAAACTTGAACCATTGGAGTGCGGTTCCCGAAATACCATTTGTCATGGTGGTGAACTGTGTCAAAGACAGATCCAGCAAGATGACTACTGATGATTTGGAAGCTGCTCATGCCAGTTTCAGGGCTTCAGTAACTGAGAGCAGGGCAGTCACAGTTGAGTGGTCACTCTTGAAGCCTGACTGGTTGTTGTCCAGGAGGTTGTTCTGAGTGAGATAAGTGTCTTTGCAATGAATGGAAGAATGGATATCAGTCTGTATTTTTCTAAAAAGTGCTGGATTTAGAGTGGGTTTCTTAATCAGTGGGATAATTCTAGCCTGCTTAAATGCTGTGGGAAATGTACCAATGTGAAGAGAAGTATTAATAATGTGAGTGAGTGCATGTACTTAACACTGCGTGATTGTCACTCATGTGAACAAGCACCGATTTGCCTCCAATTTCAGGCATTTGTCAGTGATTTCACAAAATCTGTCAGCGAGTGAAAATTGTGCCTAAAATCGTGCAGCGTGAACTCGGCATAATGTAGTTAACTAATGTTAACAAATGAAACCTTATTATAAACTGCCACCATGATAATAATAATAATAATGCAAACAAAACAATTGAAAATTATTTTTATTCATCCTTTAACAAGAAAGAAAGAAACTTTCACTTCAGCTGAAAGCACAGTGATTAATAACAATTTGCCCTAGCTAGTAAGAAAGACTTCCCAAGAGAACTTGAAGGCAGCATTACATTATACAATAGCAAAAACATTTCAAGAAGCTACATAATATATATATTTTTTTTCTTTCAGAAATTTCACCACAGGCGTTTTTTTCCAATTAGCCTGGGTTAAATTTAAAGGTTAAATTTAAAGTGAATGCTCACCACTCTAGTACAGTTTTTAGGAGACCTGTTGGAGTTTGAGCTGAGGTGTTTTTGTTGTTGTTGTTGTTGTTGTTGTTGTTGTTGTTGTTGTTGTTGTTGTTGTTGTTGTTGTTGTTTTGTTTTGTTTTTAATACAAATGCAAAGTACAAGTTCTGCTTCCATTAAAGTTGGACATATATTTTGTTAGATTATTGAAATATGGGGACAAGGGGGAATGGTGTCTAATAACTCTGCACAGCCCAGTCTGTGTGGTTTTTATCCCGTCAATTTTATTAACACTGTGAAAGTGTAAGAATCATTCCTTTGAACTCAAAGCCCAATCAAATGAATTGCATACCTGAAAATACTCTCTTCAAATTACTCCCAAGATTCTAAGAGATGAGCTTTGCTTTAAAGCTTCTGTCAATTATGAGTGTAGCTCTGTTCTGCTTGACCCTGGAAGAAATACTTGGCTGAAGAGAAAATGAGAACTGGAAGGCTGTGGTAGATTATAGCACAGATGACATTCAAAGCAATCAATTGAGTTTCTTAGTTTTGATGTTCCTTTGTTTCTTTTTGCTGAGGTCACTCATGAAATTCTAATACAAAAACAACATTCTAAGTTGTTTATTTAGATGAGGAAGATACACACATGTGAATGCTAAGGCAATAATCACTATTATATTGCCCATACTCTGTAAAAGCTAATGTATTAAACTTTGTGGTGAATCTTTTGGCGCTCTTCTTGAAAAAATTGTTTTACAGAGTACATAATTATGCTTCAAATTTTTGCAAATTTTTGAGAGCTGCTGTTAAGATTAAGTGATTAGGCTTACCCTTTTCTCCAGCTGTCAATGAAATGGATGGTAAAATCGCATAAATTTACATTCCAAGAGGTACCAGAATATCAGAGACTTGTAGTTTGCCTCTTTTTAACTTGGGCCAGTAAGTCAGAACCTTGGAAACACCCTAGCAACCACATAACAACCACCTAGAATACACTAAGATTATGGTGACAGAAATGTAAAAATATTACTTTGAATGCAGATGCTCATCCTAGTAGTTTTTCAGATGGAGAACAATTAAGATCCATTCATCCTCATATACAAGCATTGGCCCAAACCTTCTCTGCAAAGGTTAGAAGAAATCCAATTCAGCCATAAGCTCCAATGACTTTATATTTCTCACTCAAGGAACGATTCATTGGGTTGTAGCTTTCCAGCACATTGAAACACACATCACATGGAATCAATGGAGGTCACCTACACAGCCGTCAAGCTCAATCAGACTAATCTAAGAACAAACAGCATTCTTTGCAGATGAGCTCAGTGCCAGGTATGATTGTGAATGTAGCCTGCACACTACTTGTGTATTTATTTTTTTGCTTGATATCAAAAAAAAAAAAAAACGCTTGTGAAATGGTGAGCTATATTGTTTGCAATCCTTGCATCAGTGATCATTAACTTGCTAAGAATACTTAAATAAATGTCCATAATGAGAGGAATCAAATAGCTCTTGATCTTTTGAAACAATAGATCAATATGGCATGAAAACATTCAGAACTTTTTCAGAAGTTAGATGAATACTTAAATAGATAGTTGACCATTCACTTGCACATGCCACTGATGCCCACTTGTGTGTTCAGTAACTCCAGAAGCATTAACGATAAAGGCCGCGATATACTCACAGCAAAGTTCGAAATACCTTTGCTTGCGGTATACTGTTAGTGAACATGCAGATGCCACCTACGTTGCTGGATATGTAAATATGTTCACACTTTCCTCTTTGTAACAAAATAAACACACAACAAAAGTGAGAAAACAGCAGTTAAGAAACATTGATCATAGCGATGCAGATGTTTGCACAATTTCTGCATTTCAGCTCTCCAGTCAAGTAAAGTCACTTCCCATTTATTTACTTAGCACTTTATGTAATAGATTGCGTTAAACCAAATGGCTTTACAGTATTGAACATGAAAAACAGGGTTATTGTTGCTTTTAAATTAGAATTGCACTTCAATTTCTACTAAAAAGCAGCTCTCCAGTGTTTATGATTTTACTCATGGACATTTGACCTTGATGGACTGAAAAGAGGAAATGAACTGGAGAAGATATCCATGTCAAAGAAGGCGGAACCTTAGAGCACACCTACCTATTACATAATTGCCACAGCCTAATGGTATTTCGAAGGCGTTACCAGCCGGAGCAAACTTTTCCGGAAAGTTCGCTTTGGCAAGCTCCCAAAAAAATTGAACTTTTGAACTCCCAAAATGAACGTTTTGGCCCGATTTTGTTCATAATTTTGTCACACAAGTTTGTTCTTTGATTTTGCTTGAAGTATATTGGGGCCCTAGGAGTAGTAAGTGAGAAAGTCTACCAAACCTTGGGCTGTACATGGCTGTGTGTAAAACCTATGGCTTTGCATGTCCTTCCAAAGAATTTCAGAGTTAGGAAAGAGTGACTTAATTTTATTTTTAACAAAATTTATCATTTCGGTCTTACCTTAGTTTGACACATTTCAGCACATACTGTTTTGTTGTTGTGATGCAATGTACGGTAACTTTCCATTGCATTGTAACAGGAAGGGTAGGGCAGTGCAAATTATAAAGAGTGGAACTGTAACGTTTTGGAAGTAAAAATCATATTCATTTTCTCTTTAGACAAATTCATTTTTAGAAATGGCAAAAGCTGCAAGATATTACCAGGGGATCAGAGCTTAAGCAAAAATATGTGCTTCTGCAATTTTATATTGCAAAATTGTGCAAATGAGAATCGTGACAAATAACAGTTACCACTCCCATTAAGACTTGCAAAAAGCGTTTATTCTCACTTCACTCTCAAACAACTTTTGTATCTGTATACATTTGAATTGTATTTTACATTCATAGTCAATGAATTATAGTCTGTAGTTTTATATTGCTCAGCCATTTACCTCTTTTGCATTGATTCTTGGGGTGAATATTTCAATATTTCCAGAACCAAGGCTGCTGTAATAGTGGGTGATCACTGTTATATTCTTTTGGATCCAACAGTAAACTTGCAATTCATGAACAAGTGAAATTACTCATTTCGTAAGTGTTGTAAGTGTTTATTTAGAGTTCTTAACAATGACAGTTTGTTCGTTCGTTCATTCATTCATTCAATATTTTCTTTTTCTTTAAAGTAAAAAATGGAAATGTTCATAAAATGCTTAAATTACTTTGCTGGAGAAAAAAATGGACTTACAATGGAATATAAATTAATATGATCTATTTTACTGTTTTCATAGAAATTATTTAATATTCACTCTTTGGATATTGGATATTTAGCTGTTGTACTGCTTTAGATTTTACACCTTTCTTTCTCGGCAGTCACACATTTCTTTTTACTGGACGTTGAAGGGTTTAAAGCTTTTTGTTTGGTTGGCACTTTCTATATTGACTATTCTCGAAAGAGTTTTACCAAGAATATCCCTGAGCACAGAACTTCTGTGTTCATTTCAGTGCCAATTACAGTTCAGTAGAGTTGAGTCACTTAGCAACTATTTCAAAGGGAAGATTAAATCTTACATTATTGAGTTTTGGCCGTCCAAACAAGCTGTTTTAAATTATTTTAATGCTCATGTTAGCTTGTGGTTTTATTTATTTTTTGGTCAGTGCAGATTTTTTACAACAGGTACTTGCCAGGTTTGCATCCAGTCCCAGTTCTCCTCTTTGTCGAGTGTGCTAGTTAAGTAGGCGATTGCTCTCTCATTGGAGTTTAATCCAGTGTGTTCCCTCTAGTCCTATGTTCAAACTTACTTTCAGCCTCTGGTATAATTGCTGGGTGCATTTCCTTCCCACACTGCTGGGCTCTGTGCAATTTTCTCACTGTTTGCTTTTTCATCCGTGTCTAATTTGAGAGACGCGCCTCAGCAGAAGTGTGTGTGTATGTGTGTATGTGTGTGAGAGAGAGAGAGAGAGCGCGTGCGTTTGTTTGCGTGTGCCAGTTTGCATGATTGTGAGGGGCTGGGAGGAACTGACTCGCTTGCGGGGAAATGTTGAGGCACAGATTGTATAGAAGTGTGCAGTGCTGGTTGCAAACAAGTTAATTAACAGTGTTTCTTAATTAGCATGGGCTTGAGGGCAGAGACGGGCTGTCACTGCTGGTGCTGTGGATCTCACCCTCTCACAATCTCATTTCTCTCACTTAGAGCAGAGGAGAGGAGAGTTTGCTCTTGACAAGCTATTTTTAAAGACATCTGCACTGTTGTCAGAGCTGCACATTTTTAGTGTAAGAATAGTAATTGAATGATCTTAGAACATCTTAGGCCCTGCAATTAATTTAATGAGTACTACACAGTATGTCTGGATAGACTTGATGTCAAGCCAAGTTTTAAAGGAAAAAAAAAAAAAAAACTTATTTAGAGTAATAGTTTACCATAAAAACAAACATCTTTTTTAATGTATTTACTATTATGTCATACTGAACTTGTATGACTGTTTTTCTTCTGCTATATAATCATTTTGGTTACACTTTACAATAAGGTCCCATTAGTTAATGTATTAACTAACAATGAGCATTTGTAACATTATTTATTAATCTTTCTTAATGTTAGTTAATAAAAAAAATACAACTCTTCATTGTTAGTTCTTGTTAGCTCAGGTCCATTATACAGTATTAACAGATCCAACTTTTGATTTTAATTCTGTATTAGGAAATGTCGAAATTAGCATTAACTACAACTAGGGGTGGGATAGTTCGCTGTAAAAAAATCGAACCGTTCGGTTCTCCACCCACGGTTCGGCACGCGCTTGCACTGCAGTTCATCCCAAATCTGACGACGCATCTATAATATGGTTTGTTAAAAACAACGTGCAAAACAGACAGACGGATTCGGCTAATGTATGTTTCAGTCATTGAATATGCATTCTAGTTCTGATACGGTACAATAGCGATGATCAAAAGAACATGGACAAAACAGTCACTCGTTGTAAAGAAATGTTGAATGACATGCCGAAAGCTCTACGACTGGTCATTTATGCCATCATCACCCGGGTGTTGATAGCGTGCGCGACGTGAGCGCAAGTGAGACCTAAACATCTCATGTTGCTATCTGTGTTTAAACTAAACTCATTTAAACCTAGTTTTAACCTTCGTCCATAAGACGCAAAAGAGAATTTGTGCACGTTGTGAGGAGATTTGTGTGTACTCATCCGAAGCGCGTACACGGAGAGCCGCGTCACAGCGCGCAAATACTCTCGCGCAAATTCTCTTTCAAGTCTTGCACCTAAACGGACGAATTCACACAAAAAAATGTCAGCACGCCCATCTTAGTATGTATCCTAACAAACATAGTAGGTTATGTCTTAGTAGGTTAAACGAGACAGTGTATCATTATCAGTGTACTGGATATTTGAATTATGTCTTAAAGGGAAAGCAGTCTAATATTCCGGCTCTATGAGTTTTAATATTAATCGAACGACAAAGCACGAAGAAATCACTCTTTACTGAACAGCTTTTGTAACTTCAATAATGTTTCATCTTTATTTAACTATTCAAAGAAGTTTATACACAGTGTTATTTTATATTTGATTACTTTATTCAATTTCTGTACCTGAAAGCTGTTAGATACCTGAAAAACCTGTAAAGCATTGTTTATTTTATTTGTATCTTAGCTCTCATGTATTTGAAGAGTTTGGTTCCAAAACGCTATAAATCCATTTTGATTAATTTGAGTAAAAATGTTTTCTTTACCAAGAAATATACCACTATTTTCTGTTTCAAACTTTCACATAGCATCTTTTGGCTTTATTAAAACATTAAACATTCAAATCTAGATTTTGATTTTGAAAGGTTTATTATGAAAACGGATTATTTTCCCCCCAAATTGCAATAAATCCATGACACATTTTTTTTTTCTTTTTCCAAAATGCAATTAATCCATCAATATAAAGTTATTTTTTTCATATTGAAAATACACAACAAAGTAAGTTGATCCACATATACACATTCAGTCATCGCTCCCAAAATGAATTCAACGAGTCATCTTGTTAATGTTGTAAATTAATTATGTCTCCGTTTGTCATTACCGATTAAAGAGTATCTGGCGGTTAAAATAAACACATTTGCCAAGTACATTGGTTTTAAAAACGGCTTTCAAAATCTGTTCATGATTCAGTTTAGGGAGCCGTGACAGAAGTTTGATGCTGTCGTGGAACAAGCAACAGCCGGCATTTTTCCTCCTCCCGACTCGAGTGCCTCATCTTCTTTATCTCCTCACGTAAATGATTACATTTCCATGACTTATGTTTCTTCCCCACCGCAGAAACCACTACAGGTTCATCAATGATGTCAAAAATTATAATTTTTTTCTGTTTTTGTTGATCACAAAGTACAAAGTAGATAAGGAAAACTAGGTTGCCAGGTGTATTCAGAGCGACGCCATTACTGTTTACAGTGCATGGAATGGTGCGCTGTGATTGGTTGAGCAGTTCTGCAGAGAAAGGAGACTGGCGTTTGTCACGTTTTGGAAAGAAGGGGAGAAAACTAGACAGAATAACATGATGGAAATCGCATTTTGCGCAAAATTAATAACTGACTTTTCAATACCGACCAGATACAATACTGATTTTTTTATTTTTTTTTTTATTTTTTTTTTTTTATGTTTCTCGGAACCAAATTCTTCATTTATTTGTGTTGTTTCTTGTTGTTTTTATTTTATTTGTCTTTATTTGACAATTGTCCAATTTTTTACTGAACAGCACATATTGAACTGTACTGAAATGGTGACACTAAAACCGTGATACAAACCGAACCGTGAGAAATCTGAACTGTCCCACCCCTAACTAAGACTAATAAATGTAAAGTATTTTTCTTTGTTAGTGAGAGCAGATTTCGCTTGATTCAATTGGTCATGCGAATTTGCCACATTTTGAGAAACAGAAAGCTGCTTGGTTCGAAAGTGACTTCTTTGTGAGCAGTAAATGTGAGCAGTTAAATGGGAAAAGAAATTCAGCTTCGGGTACAGGAGTGAAAGAAAAAAAAAAATCACTGAAATTTAGACCTTCAAAGGTTAAACAGGTCATGAATGGGGCATTGGATGTAACATGCTACTGTGAATGTTTTAATATAGTATCATCATGCAGCCATTCAGAAAGACAAATGTTCTAGTTCATAATGTTTACTTTGTTTTGTCTAGTGTAGACAGCCTCAAAAGGTTGTGGCATGTCATGTCAAAAAAATGTGCCCCATTCAGATAGTTTGGATGGGTTTATTATAAGTGTTGGCTCAATTGCTTACTCATGACACATAGCAACACAGCTAAATGTATTCCTAATATGTTGGACATTTTATTGACAGTAGCCTTCTTTTACCTCTTGAGACATGCCTTCACATGCACTTGTAAGAGCTATATTTGTGATGTTTGAATTTGGGGAGGTGTGACATGCAAAATGGCTGTTTGCAAAATATGCTGTATTTTTGGAATTCCGCTAGGTGCCACTAGTGTCTAAGAAAAATTATTGAATTATTATTGTATCAGATTGTATTATTTTACCCTTGTCACAGACCCTGACTCTTAAAATACACTATATTTCCAAAAGTATTGGGACATCTCTCCAAATGGGTCGCTCTCAGGAGCTCAGTGAATTAAAGGGTGGTTCCATGATAGGTTGCCACCTGTGCAATAAGTCAGTTTGTGAAATTCCCTCACTACTAAATATTCCACGGTTAACTGTTAGTGGTATCATAACAAAGTGGAAGCAATTGGGAACAACAGCAACTCAGCCACAAAGTGGTAGGCCACGTAAAATCACAGAGCAGGGTCAGCGTATGCTGAGGCGCACGGTGCGCAGAAGTCGCCAACTTTCTGCAGAATCAATAGCTAGAGACCTCCAAACTTCATGTGGCCTTCAGATTAGTTCAAGAACAGTGTGTAGAGAGCTTCATGGAATGGGTTTCCATGGCCGAGCAGCTGCATCCAAGACTGCATTGTGCCAAGTGTAAAGCTTGGTGGAGGGGGTTTATGGTGTGGGGTTGTTTTTCAGGGGTTGGGCTTGAAAAATGAAAAATGGTCAAAAATTCCCATAAACACACTCCTAAACCTTGTGGAAAGCATTCCCAGAAGAGTTGAAGCTGTAATAGCTGCAAAGGGTGGGCCAACTCCATATTAAACCCTACAGATTAAGAATGGGATGTCATTAAAGTTCATGTGCACGTAAAGGCAGGCGTCCCAAAACTTTTGGCAATGTAGTGTATGAAAATCCATGAAATATGAAAGTACATTCTAAAATTATTAATCATTATTAAATGTTTTAAACTATGGTAATCTAAACGAAGAATGGAATAAACATAAATCAATTTGACACTGTGTGAAATAGATTTCTATACATTTTTACATTTATTCACGATACTCCAATGGCCTCGAGTACATTATTGCTATTATATAAAGGTTACCACACAATACAGATATTAAAGGCAAAAAATGCATGTATCAATGCAACTTTCATGATGTAAAATCACTAAAAGCCTTCCTTCCGTGGAAAAAAATAGTCCCTGACCGTGAACAGTAACAGAAGTTACATTATTACGCCATTAGATGGTGGCAAAGACTGTCTTTTTGAGTGTCAGTCAGTAGAGAAGACTTTTACATTTAAAAGACTGAATTGTTGTGAACACGGAACAAGACGCAACTGACAAATGCTTTGACTAGTGCTGTCAGTCACGGGAAAACCCCTTAAATGTTAAAAGGACAAGATAATACATCGGATGTTTAAACAGATTTTTTTTATTATGAACATAGGACTTACCTAAAGTAAAATGCTAAATCTGAATGCAGGTAATAAACTCGCTCACTCGATCTCTTTCTCACAATACTCTTCTACATAATACAGTAAGCTTCAATGAACCATATCAATTGAGAACAGTTTATGCTGCTAAGAGTGGTTGCTAAGGGTGTTGTGTAGTGATACACAGAACCGTTGGGTGAAGCGGTCATAGCTGTGTTTTATCATGAATAAAACACAGCTATTGACCAATCAGAATCAAGGACAGGAACAATTCATTTTTATTAAAAAAAATGTATATCACAGAATGCTGTCAAGTCCAAACACCCATAAAAATAACATTTAATTTCCCACCTGAAAAATGGGGCTGGTATCATAATTTTAGATCTAAGGCTATTCCCTGAATCCCAAGAGATGTGATCCATTCTTTTACTAAGATTGTTCTTCGAGCACCAACCTCATTAATCAATCCTAATATGTCGGTTTGTATGTTTGAATCAAGTCACATTCATTCATCTCTAATTCAGCCACCAATTTGTGTACCTTATACACTTCAAATTCAATTCCATGCCAGATGCATCTTGTTTTCCTCTGGTCCTTTCAGCCAGGCGGACAGACCTCATTCCCTTTCTGATATTGTTTCAGGATCAACACCATTTCATCTCCATTCTGTCACCCCTCCAGCTGTTGAGAGTAATTGATTAAAAGCATCTATCCTCTCCCCACTGTGTTTCAGCACGCTCTTGCTCTCTCTCTCTCTCTCTCTCTCTCTCTCTCTCTCTCTCTCTCTCTCTCTCTCTCTCTGGCCTGGGTGTCTGCAGATGAATAATAATGTTTTGCCAACCCTTCTCTCAGGCTGGTGATGTACATTGAAAGAGACGTCCGAAAGGCCACGCCAGGAAAGGAGCAACAAAGCGGCAATGAATACCTGTCAAAATGCCTGACCCTCTTCATCCGTCACACCGTGCACGAACTGCCAGCCATCCTGGGTAAATCAATCACAATACACTCAAAAAAAGAGGGAAAAGGGAACGCAAAGAATTCACCCGAGATGGAACAGAGTGAAATGGGCAAAACAAAGAAGGGGCAATAAGATTGAACATCCAATTTGATTGGCCTCTCTTTAATTACCTTTCTGATTGAATACGTGAGTAAGCTCTCAGGTATCGACCTGTTCCTCCTTTTTCATTTGTGAATCAGTGCCGCTACACACCACCGCACCCCCCCTTCCACCCTTAAACTGGTTCAAACCAGTTCAGTTCTTCCTGCGGGTTTCGTCCCAGCACTAAGACACACCTGCTCACGCCCCTAGCCACCTACCCAGAATAATCATGATGGTTTGTTTGTGATTGGCTGATTTCTCACTGCCTCTGTTTATGTGGGCTCTCTGTAGATGACATCCTGTCCGTGTTAGGCAGCATTGTGGGAAGGAAGCACCCCTCTCCTACGCAGTCCCGTCAGCTGAAGCAGAACCTCCCCATGATGGCTGTGGTGCTGCATCTGCTCACCTCACAGGTGTGTGTGACTATGTCAGGTCTTGCTATATTTACTTTTCTGCTAGTTATTCTGGGGTTTTTTTTGATCTACTCAAAGATGGCACAACCTGAAAAAAAATAAAAAATAAATACACTACAGGGACTTACCTTGTGGTGCAATAGATAATACCTTATTTCACATATAAACACATTTAAAGTCATTGTTTTGCTCAGAGGTTCACAATCTGTTCAGGCCAAGTACCCCTTTGACTAGATCAGAGAACAGGGGTGTCCAAACTCGGTCCTGGAGGGCCACTGTCCTGCAGAGTTTAGCTCCAACTTGCCTCAAAACACCTTCCTGGAAATATGCCTAGTAAGAAATATGCCTTGATTAGCTGGTTCAGGTGTGTTTAATTGTGATTGGAGCTAAACTCTGCAGGACAGTGGGCCTTCAGGACCGAGTTTGGACACCCCTGTTCTCTGATCTAGTCAACCCTGGACACCCCTGTCCTTGAACATCTTAGTCTGTCTTTGTTTCTGTTTTAATGTAAACTTAAAGATGAAATGTGTGATTTCTGGACCATTTGTGTCATAAAGGCAATTTCAAAAATAATGAAAAAATATTTCTCAAATTCTTCCCATCTGGCATTGGCCAAACAAACTGGTAGTCGCACCCCAAATTAGAACTATTGGTTGAGCCATTGTTGCTATGTTGAGCTGATCAGGATACTCAAACAAGCAAAGCCATTTTTGAAGGCATAAGTACAATATTGAAGGAGCAGTAAGCGAAACGCTGTTGAAAGTGGATGGGACCGAGCACCACGACACTCTTGTAGCCAATCAGCAGTAGGGGACGTATACACTCACGATGAAGGATGAGAGAGATTGAGCGAGAGGGAGATTTAAAGAAAGAGAGATGGCCGAGAGTCATTACAAATGAGTGAAGGTCAGAGTAATATCACTGGAAGAAGAAGGGTTATGATCAGGCAACGGCTTTAGGACCCGCGTTAATATTACAAAAGTTTTCTAGCGCTGCAGAGCCCTAAGTGGGAAGGCCTGAAAACGGATGCCGAGGTTGTGTTGTTTCTGCTCCATACGTGAGTAACATTGGTTTTGCTATGTTTCACAGAACCAAGACATGCTGTTGGTGTAATGTTAGCTAGAGTAACAGGACAGTTTTGAGTGTCATTGTTTGTCTGGAGCTGCTGTGCTGCTGGCGACCAACACAAACTTTGTTCGTCATCTTCACTTTATTTTTCATGAAGCATTATTTTGCTTTGTTTCATCTACGATAAAGAGACATCCACTCTTGCTTTGCGTTTTCGTGAATCTTTGGGGCGGAGTAATAAAGAGAGCGGTGTGTTTGTTTGAGTTGATTTCAAATATCAACAGTGTTTCTCAGAAATCACTTACTGCACTTTTAAATACAATATTAAATGTAAATTTTCAAATTGTTTCAAATTTATTTAATATTGAAAACCTTGAAATACATGTGAAATTATAATATAATGGTATGCATAGTATAGTATTAGGTACGATAGTAGTATTTCCATTTTGCATATATATATATATATATATATATATATATATATATATATATATATACAGATATATATAATTTAAAGTAATGTATATTGAATATATTTTTAAATAACCTGAAAATATTGTGGATTATTAAGGCTAATTATACTAACCACTCTTGCTAAATGGGGTAAGCATACTTATGTTCTCATTTCAGAGTTGTTCGAGTAAATGATCCATTATAGACCGTGTGGACAGATCAGTTGTTGTCATGATTCATTAAAATGAATCTGTTCAAATGAGTCATTAGGTCGCGAATTAGACATTAGTGGACGTTGACGCGTTGTGTGCGAATCGCGACTGTTATTAGGACATCACAAAAGATTTGTCAACACAGAAAACACTTCACCACTGGATAGGATTTTCTTTTTGTTTACTGAAAGTGTGGTTTATGTCAGCTGCATGTGCGCCCTGTCAGAGAAGATGAGGTGACGTTCTTTTGAGCACTATTCACACCCAACGGTTATTCAGGAAAAACATTCTCCGAATGCGCCTCGTGAAACATGGATTCGGTCTTACGAACTTTTAGCATTGTGTCAGTTGATTTAGATGATTATGTGTGAGGTAGAGAGAGTGCAAAGACGGTGCTTGCTTTGAAGACAGAGAGAGCTCGCGCGCACCAGGGAGGAGCTCTGCTCGTTCTGTCCGTCAGCGCAGCAGTCATCTCCCTCCTTCATTTTACAGTCCAATGGTGGCTAGAACGGCTCCAGGTTCAAAGGTCAATACAGAATTTTCAATGCGTTATTTTGACAGCCTTAATATATATATTACTTGTATGTCTAATATGTCAAAAACTCAAAACGTTTATTGGCTCGTCACATTCAGTTAATGGCATGTTTTCAATTCAAAATGGTGAAATTTTATAAAAATGTTGAGTAGTTTGCATCACTGGATATTACTGTCGTTTGCTGAACATTTCAATCAAAACAGTGGTCAAATATTAAATGTTTAGCTACTTGCTCGCCACCTACTCTCGCTTCTAAAACAAAAGCGTTGCATTGGAAATCGCACTCGTCTTCTGTGTACAGTAAGCCCCACCTTCTTTCGATTGATTGGCCCGCTCACTCATTTTGACAGTGATGAGCTGAGGTAGACCAGCCTAAAAATGTAACTTTTTGTTCATCCTAACAATTACAGCAGTATAATGGAGTACGGCGGAGCAGCATCAGTATTGGGGGAGACAATTTGGCCATATCTAATTATTGGGGGGACTTGTCCCCTAAATGTCTATGCTGGTTGCAGGTTCCCTGCTGGAGTGAAGTGTAGTGTAGTGTAGTGTGGTGCGGTATGGAATAGGAATAAGAATAGGAATAGATATAGTCTAAATAAAGTAAATTTGTGAATCATTTTGTGACTTTTAAACTATACAAAATAAACTTTCCAGACTCTTTTACTCACTTTATTAAATGTCTTCGTCTGCAAAGAAAATAAAGGAAGGATGTGCCGTACCTGCCTGTCACGCGCTGTGTGTAATCACCGTCTGTGTCAGAATGATCTGTTAAATAGCTTTCCGGTGCAGATTCAACACACACACACACACACACACACACACACACAGAGATTATTACCAGTTGCCAAACAGTGAAAAATTGGATTTACTTCTGACACACTCAGTCACGGCAAAATTAATATGAGGGGATCTGGTGTTCTCTGAGAAAGATGTTTGTCAGTGTGCAGAGTTGATGAGCCTCTCTGCTGATTAAATGCACTTTTACATTTGGCCAGGATTTGCCATGGAGACTCAGTGGCAGATTGAGTTGTCTCATTTGAAGGGGTCGGAGCTGATAGAGCTGTCTGTCTGATAGTTCCACTGTCATTAGCTCATCTGAGGAGGATACACTGATGTCCATTAACACAGAGCTGCAGTGGGCTGCTTAGAGTGGTAATAGGCAGTTCTTTTGCTTGTTTGTGTGTCTGTCTGCTTTAATGGTCCTCACAGTGAGTTGTGTTGGTGTAGTGCCAGACTCAGACTCAGACTCAGACAGCACATACACAAATCACCCACAGACCGCTCACTAGCCGCCTAATGCATATTGTACTCAAATATGGCAAATATTAGTACAGATGGCCAGCTCCAATCTTACTGGCTGAAAAAAATGTGGAAAATGTGTGGTGGTGGGCTTTTTTTTCCTTTTTTTTTTTCTTTTTTTTTTTCCTTTTTTACCTGTTGTGAAACAAAGTTGACAGGCTGTTCCAGTGAGCGCTTCCAAGGAAGAACTACACACTGGATTTTTTTTCTAACTTCATTTTTAATATGCTTTAAGCTCAAAATCTTGGGGTCAGTAAGATATATACTTTAAAGGGGTGATGAACTGAGAAATCAAATTTTTGCTTTTGACATATAAGAGGTCATCATGCTTTAAGAATATCCTGTACGTTTTAGAGCTGAAAACTTCCTTGTTAGTCCATTAAAAGCTTTTATTGACACCAGACCCAGAAAACGACAGGATTTACAAAGTGGGGATCTATGACGTCAAAGGGCAGCAAGCACCGCCTCTGCAGAAGAAGATCAACGCCTACTTCATCACTGCCTGTTTAGCCCCGCCCACCGATTCGCGCATGACATGCAATAGAATAGGTAGTCTAAGTAACATAGGCCTACGTAGTGCTAAACCAGATCGAGCTACCAAGCAATAAACATGCCATTGAGGATTACAAAATATTGTGCAGTGCCTAGACTCGACAGTAATGCGACAACATGTAAGTAACTGTGTTCATTCTAATGCCTGATCTGATATGATTCATGTACAGTCAGATGTTCTTTGTCTATGCGTCAGTAAATCAAACCCGTGACTAAACGTCAACTTGCATTGTTTCTCTTAGTAGGATGAAAATAATCTGTTATTTAACGGTGATTAAATTATATAAAGAAAGCAAACAAAGAAAGCCCCCTTTGCAATCGTTGGAGCAGCGCGCGCTGAAGCTGTCAATCAAACAGCGCGAGTTTATCAGTGACTGACGCGCAAAACTCCTGTTTTATTCAACGAATCGTTTAGTTATATCGCGTTTGCACTGTTGTTGAAGATGAAAGCATTTGTTAGTGTGCAGAAATTGAATTGCAATGACGAGATCACTGCTTTCATGTGCTCAACATGTCTGTGATCGACTACAGTGTTCATCTCTGCAACCTTTCATGCCACCATCTAAATATAATGCCATAGATCTAAATGTAATGCAACAGTTTTCACGATTAGTTAACCTTGAGAGCTGTAATAGTAAAAACACGCTAAAAGAGAGAGTAATACTTAGCTATTTCAAATGGAAAGACGTTAGCTAATCACAGCAGTGGGCATTTACACTGAAGTCTCACAGCAGACACAGCAGACAAATTAGTACTTTTATTCAGCAAGGACACATTAATTTGCTTTAAAATGGCTGTACAGACTTTTGTATTCTTACAAAAAAAAAAAAAATCTGTTAAATAAATGCTGCTTTTTAACTTTCTTTTCATCAAAGAATCCTGAAAAAATGTATCATAGTTTCCACAAAATGATTAATCAGCACAACAGTTTTCAAAATGGATAATAATTAGTATTTTAGAATGATTTCCGAAGGATCATGTGACGCTGAAATTTTAGCTTTGCCATCACAGCAATAAATTACATTTTTAAATATATTAAAATATAAAACAGTTCTTTTCATTTGTAATAATATTTCACAATATTAATATTTACTGTTTTTTCTGATAAAATATATTCAGCCTTGGTGAGCATGAGAGACTTTTCAAAAACCCTTTAAAAAAAAATGTACCAACCCCAAATTAGGACCGTTTTACACTTTAAAACATTAATATTTCTAATAAATCGAACTATTATTTTTTAATATTAGAATTTTTTTTAGGGATGCACCGATGTATCAGCCGCCAATATTTATTGGCTATAGCAGGAAAAAGTCTGATATAACAAACCAATGGTTTATTAATTAACTGCGTGAAGGCACTGAGCTGTATAATGTCGGTTGCATAATCCGAGCGCTGCTGTCTGTGCTTTAATGCTAATCAAATAACAAAAGATCGCACACTATTCTTGACTTAATAACTTTTGTAACTTTCATAAGTATAGCGGACCCCATCCGAATGATGACCAAAACTTTGTTACATTATCATCAACATACAGCGAATTACACAAAACACTTAATACAATTAACAGTAAACAAATATAAACATATCTCATGCCTTTTCGAGGGGTGCTTTATAAACTGACAAACTTTAAATCTGCATAATAATTCTGAAGAACAGCGTGCTTTCATTACCTATATTAAAGCTCCATAGACTAGAACATCTGTCACAATAAGAGTCCTGCCTTTGTAAAGGAGATAGTGCAGATTTTATACATATTTAAACTTATTAAAATATTAAAATGTATACAATTGTTAACAATAATGCAAACAATAATTGTTTGTTAAAATTGGTATCGGCCCCAAAAATTCCTATCGGTGCATTCCTAATTATTATTATTTTATTACAGTATATGCAAACTTTTTCAATACAGTTTAAAAAGAAAGCTCCTCATATAATTCACTGAGAAAATGCTAAAATTTGGTTGAGAGCATTTGGAGTTGGCTAATTTGAAGAAGCTAAAATATGAGATATAGTGTAATTTTGATTTAATTTAGCATTTTGGTCACTGAACAATTCACATTCTTCCATGTGTGTTATTCACAATGTTGAAAATAGTAAAAAAAAAAAATAATAATAATAAAAAAAAAAAGTCCAAACTTTTATCAGTCATATGACCCCTTCCTGCCTAAGTAGGCGGTTCTTGGCTAGAATAAGCTGAAGTGTGGGCTAGACTTCATGCCTACAGTCAAAAGTCTGGCTACACAAAACCTGTGTGTGTATGTGTGTTCTGATATTAAGAAAAATGCTGCAGGGCATAGCTGGTTGTCTTCCCAGTAGCAGGTTGGTCTGCATCTTTGAGACTTCACTGGCCTCTTATGCCCTTGAGCCCCGTATGCGTGATCTCTTCAGCTGCTGTGTGGTTCTGAGAGGCGTCATGCTCTTGTAATGTGAGAGCATGCCTGTGTTTTTGTGCATCCATACATACATTCATGTGATGAGCCCTCTCTGTGGTCTCATCTGTCTCTCTGGACTGTTGCTTCACTGACAGCCAACACGCTACGCTGAAACTCAAGCATTCATCAGTCACAGGGGTCAGCGCAGAGGTCAGATCCGGTGTTTCTCTCAGAGACGAGAGTGGATAAGAGCTCAATACCTCACTGTCCAGGACTGTGACCTCTGACATTGCATCATTACGGTCCTATAGCGCAAACACGAACCGCCTCATTCTCACGCCAGCGCTGAAGTCCTCCAGAGAGGAGGATCACATCCTAATATGACATTTTAAATGGAATACTCAAGCACCAAATCTCAGGGCTCGACAGTGCAAGCATTTTACTTACATTTGCTACTAAAAAGAGATGTTTGTGAATTGTACAGTGTATTTAGAAGCACGTGTGTGAATAAAAAAAAAAGTCCCTTCCTTCAGTTTTAGCAAATTTAGGGTCATAAAAATTCTTAAATATCTAAAATGGTATAATAAATGTATTCATTATTTTAAGAGATCTTAAATTTGGGGATGGAAAAAAAGAATTGCTATACAGCCTAATGTGATTATTAAACTTTAAAAGAGTATGATGTAATTAAATAAATGTGAGCACTGCATGGTGGTGGTGTGTGTTGCTGTTTGCAATCAATGAATACCGTGCATTTATTAAAATAGATTGCTTATGATGTACTATTGATGAATTATGTTTACTTCATGGTGTTTATATTGTAATATGCTGTAGATCAGTGGTTCCCAAACTTTTTAGAGGTGGCGTAACCCCCTGAGGCAATTGACATCCTTCTGCTTACCCCCTCTCTTCTACTTACACCATGTCTACACCAGATGTGAGTGGCGCAAAACACGACTCGACAAAAGACAATAGAACCCATTAGGGCTGTCACGACTCCTCGATGCAATTCGAGCAATCGATTTTTAAAAATCATTGATTGCATTCTGCCCGTGTCAAGTAACTGGCAAAATACCGGAAGTGGCGCATTCCATGGACGACAATCCATGAATGGCATTAGTAGACCGTTTTCTAAGGCTGCACAATGTATTAAACCCATTTAAAAATGATAATATAGCATAGTTCTATTGTGAAATCACAAAGACTGCGATTTCATGAAATAAATATATGCGCTGAGGATGAAGTGTGACGCTTTAATTATTTACATGCGTGCAGGTTACGAATTTCTTCCATCTCAGAGCGGCTCTGTTCATAGAAGCTTTGCACAAACTCGGTCTCTACACGTGCTGTTTGTTTGGGTTTCCAATAACATGCATTTGGGAATGCGTAATGTCTGATGTGCTTCGTGTTTCATATGAAGTGTTGCACTGTTTTACATGTGTGGAGTGAGTCTCAGCAGCTCGGTTAACAATCTCCATTTCTGCATATTCTGTGAGTTTGGGTTGCTTATAACGTTCATCTGGGAATGCACTGTGCACCATTTAATCAGATTTGTAACGTAAATCGCTTATAAACCTAAGCAAACACAGGGGATATATGTTTCTGAATATGCAAACTATTCATCGCGATTTCAAAATAAAAGTTTAAACTAGGGCTGACCGATATATATTAAGGATTTGATCTGCTGTGTAATAACAACAATCACTAGGCTGTTGGCGCCCTCTGCAGGCATTTGTTACAATACATAATGCATTTTCTATTTTTATTACCACAAAAAAATTTGATTACTCAATTAATCGTCAAAATAATCGATTGATTACTCGATTACCAAAATAATCATTAGTGACAGCCCTAGAACCCATTATAATCAGTGATGTTGTCTACATTGGATGCGGCAACATGACAAATCCCCAACAGTAAACTGATGCCTCGTTCTATTTATGATGTACTCCAAGCACTCGCAATACTACTAACTTTGTCACTTTGTCATGTCCAGTGTAGACACAGTGTTAGACTGCAGTCACACCTTTTCCATGAAGGGACTATATTTCCCCCTTTAAATTGATTTTTAAGTGCATTTTTTACCTTTATAAGGGCAGTGTTTCTCTAACCCTATTGAATGTATGACGTTTTACGTCAAATTTTAAAAATTTAAACAATCAATAATTTCAATCAAATGAAATCAGTATCAACAAAAGCCATCTTTGCACTGCAGTGGCACAAGCTGCATCTAGATGCATTTACAAACTCTTACAATGGCACAAATAGACTAATATTATGAGATGTTTTGAGTAGAAAAATAAAGTTCAATAGAGAAATATAAAATGTCAAAAATGAAGTGATACTTTTAAATATTAAATTAAAACTGTTAGTACGTGGCGGCAAGTCACTGTCTTAATGAGTGAGTCATTGAGTCATTCATTTATTCAGTAACAAAGCAAATGGCTGCATTTATGAATGGGTCATTGAATCATTGACTGTCCCGATTAATTCAAAGCTGCAGTTTCATTCACTGACAAAACACTGCTGTGTGTTGCTGAGAAACTGTTCTGCTGTGGCATCTATATACATCACTTAATGTTACCTTTTTTTTTTTGTTGAACTGTTGTATACAATGGTAACACTATATTTCGATGGTCCACTTTATGCATTCTATAAGTATTAACTAAAAGTAACTTTGCAACTACATGTCAACTAACTCCCATCAGAGTAGTAGAAGACTGTCTGCTTAATATCTGCTAACACTTTATTGCGATGCTTCCCCAACAGACATTCTACTGACTATAAGTAACTTTGCAACTACATGTCAACTTATTCTACTAACCCAACCCTAACCTAACAGTCTACTACAGTCTACCAATACTCTCATGAGGTTTAGTTGACATGTAGTTGAAAAAGTCCTTATAATTAGTAGAATGTCTAAAGTGGACAATCAAAATAAAGTGTAACCTATAAAATAAATATCACATTTGCAATTGTGTGAATATTTGGGAAATTTGGATTCTTGCTCATATAATATATAATCAACATTAGAAAACAAAAACTCACATGGTATGTTTTTGTATCGGAGAGAGTTTTAAAGGATTAGTTCACTTTCAAATTAAAATTTCCTGATAATTTACTCACCCCCATGTCATCCAAGATGTTCAAGTCTTTCTTTCTATAGTCGAAAAGAAATTAAGGTTTTTGTGAAAACATTCCAGATTTTTTCTCCATATAGTGGACTTCAATGGAGCCCAAACAGTTGAAGGTCAAAATTACAGTTTCATTGCAGCTTCAAAACATTCTACACGATCCCAGACGAGGAATAAGGGTCTTATCTAGAGAAATCATCACTCATTTTCTATTTTTTTTTTAATACGTTTTAACAATAAATGCTCATCTTGAACTAGCTCTTAGACACTGCTAAGTGTATTACTGCCCTCCACAGGTTAAAGTTTGAACTAATTGGTATATACTTTCACTAGCATATTGTATATGACAATTTAGTTCAAACTTTGACCTGTGGAGGGCAGTAATACACTTAGCAGTGTCTACACTGCTGGAATTCTAATAGAGAAGAGGAAGAAGAGAGCTAGTTCAAGATGAGCATTTATGGTTAAAACGTATTAAAAAAAAAATAGAAAATGAGTGATGGTTTCTCTAGAAAAGACCCTTATTTCTCGTCTGGGATCACTGTAAACTGTAATTTTACCTTCAACCATTTGGGCTCCATTGAAGTCCACTATATGGAGAAAAATCCTGGAATGGTTTCATCAAAAACCTTAATTTCTTTTCAACTGAAGAAAGAAAGACATGAACATCTTGGATGACATGGGGGTGAGTAAATTATCAGGAAAATTTAATTTGAAAGTGAACTAATCCTTTAAGTCAGTCTCTACGCTATGCATCGTCTGTATTTATTCATCATGTTAGTAAGTGTTAAAACCCCACATTTACAAAACTATATTGTTGAGAACGCCAGATTGAGAACAGCTCGATTTGCTAAGGCAGCATACTCTACACACAACCTATCATATGCATGCTGCTTGTGTGGATGCAGTCAGTTTTGACAGCAAAAGATGATTTAATTTGATTGGATGTCATGTATTTGACCTTTTACGGCACTACCATTTTCCTGTTTTTACATTACAGGTGGCATTTTGCCTATTAGAAATGCATGCTCGGTTTTAATGTTATTATAAGGTGGGGAAGAATTAAATTAGTGGCAAAACTCAGAATTTTGTTTGTGTACCTCCTCTGTCACCTCACATACCCCAGTTTGGGAACCACTGCTGTAAATGGATGTAGGAGTGCATATTTCATCTCCCTTTTTAAAAAGCAGCAAGCAATAGTAAAGTATACACATTTAAAAAATAAGAGTCCCAGTGTATTTAGGCCTTGTTTATAATTTAAAGTCCCACATTATGCATGTTTTTTTTTTTTTTTTTTTTTTTAAACCTAGTTATTATTGGTATTTTGGTGCACAGTAAACTGTATCTGACATTTAATTCAACATAAGCTCTAAGCTCTACGTTATTTAATATTGTTCATGTAAACATAGTTTAAAGTAAATAATTGCATAATTATTAAATACTTTTTGAATAAAAAAAAATATTTTATAAGGTAGTGCACTATATATTTTTATACTATATTTTTGCTTGTAAATGTGTCTTTGTATCAATTTATTAAGGAAATTTGTATCAATTTATTAAGGAAACATTATTTGATAAATTTTCATTTCACAGTTTGTTTGTTTTTTCTGTTGTTGTTGTTTTTTTTTTTTGTTGTTTTTTTTGTGTGCTCCTAAATTTTTTTAACTTCTGCTCCTTGGGAAAAAGTAAATGTCAAGCACTGCATCTTCTGTTACTTAGTCGAAATGGTGCATGATGGGAAAAATGTCCTCTGACAGAACAGTAGAGCTTTATAGCATTTTCTCTTAAACTGGCAGAACATTTTTCGATTTTTGCTGTCCTCCACGATCGTTGCTTGTCAGGTTGTACAGTACAATGTGTCCCGAATGAGATCTTGGGTAAAGCCCACGGCAGACTTTAACGGTGACATTCCTCAGTGACATTAACATTCTTATGTCAGACTGTGCGATACGCATCGTAGCTGGGATTTAAGTCACAATTGACAGTGTTGAGCATCGCAGGAGCAGTTAGATTGCAGCAATGCGGCCCAAAAATTCTGAACCTGCCAAAAGATTCATTGCAAAGGCAATTTATCGTCCGTCGGTGAACATGATGCATTAATAGATCCAAGACTGACGATTCTGCAGTACGATGAAAGAAATCTACAGCATGCATTTGGCTGTTCAAGACAACTGTAAGACTTCATAGCTGCTAAAGCTCAAGAGAGACTGACAGTTTTTAGTGGCACTCAAACGAAATAAGACTCAAGGATACTGAATAACAGTGTTGTAGGGTTGGCGAAGCGTCTTTTAGACTGAATCGCTTCATGACTGTGCCTGTTTGGTTTGACAGATCTTCCGACCGCAGGTGGTAACTGAGGCCTTTCTCATCAAATTTGGGAAACTGCTGGTGAGTGTGTCTCAGTTTAGTGATTATTATTGAAATATCTTGTAAATGTTTTCTTTTTGTCATTTGCTGTATACAGTAAATACTCTACTTTTCAAAAGTATGGGTCGGTATTTTATTTATTTTTTTATTTATTTTTGAAAGAAGAAATATGCTCACTGAGGCTCCATTTTATTTGATCAAAAATACTGTAAAAAAAAAACAAACAGTAAAATTGTTAAATATTTTTACTATTTAAAATAATTTTCTATTTTAATATATTTTAAAATGTAATTTAATTATATAATGACAAAGCTGAATTTTCCTCAGCCATTCATATTATCATATATGTTGAAAACTGCTTAATACTTTTTTGGAAAACATTCAATTAGGATTCTTTGAAAGTACAATAGAGCAGCTTTTGTGACACTGTAAATGTCTTTACTTTGACTTTTGATCAATTCAATGCATCCTCGCTGAATAAAAGCATTCATTTATTTCTTACTGACCCCAAACCTTTAAACTGTAGTGTATATAGTGTATACAGTATATTGCTTTCGAATATTTTTTTTTAAATTTTACATATTTATTTATTTATTTATTTATTTATTTAAATTCAGCAATTTTGCATACATCTTTCAATTAATTAGATTAGACTTATTGGCCATCCTGCTCTGCAAATATCAGTATCAGTCTTGCTATTGGCCACTTAAAAATCCAAATAGCAGAACACTAATTACCATTTTACATGTCAAAAATATGATAATACCGTGGCATGTTTTTGGTCATAATAGTGAAAATTATTACAAATGAATAAATAATATTAAAAATATGTATAATTTGATGTGTCAAATACAAAAACATGTTGTCATTTTAATATCTCTTTTCTCTTTCAATGTGGAAAGAATCACATAACCTCCATTGACTCTAATGAGACGAGTTTGGGAAGTGCTATAGGTAGGTTTTTATTTTTTGCAATTTTAGTCATCGTAAGATTTTCAAACACTTTTCAACCCTCTCTTTCTATCTCTGTCTCTGCTGTTTTCGTCAAACATAACTTGCATTAACTACATGATGTATAAGGTGCTTTGCTGCTTCATAAGACATTACTTAAAAATGAATTGTTCCAAAGTAATATTATTGTTTTGTGCCTACTTTTATGCTTTCTATGATAATTTCAATGAACAGGTCATGCAGCATCTGAAGAGCTGATCAGAAACACACTATCTGCAGTGGAGGCCATTTCCCAGCATCCTGTTCTCCTCAGCCTCTATCACTGCACTGTGAGTATATATACCACTCTTTGATGTTCTGCTTTTAATTTTGTGTTTTTCCCAATTATTTATAAATTATTTAAGCATCTGTCCAACAGCATTTAGTTACATTTTTTAGACGTGTGTTATGGGACTATTGCAACCCTGTTTGCCTCCCCACAAGAGTGTGTGCAAGGTGTTGATGAAAATATTCTAACAAAGTTGGTCTCTAAACTCTCTATTTGGCCCCATGCAGCTGTTAAAACTTTCCCTCTTTAAGGACAGACTCACAAACACAATATATCAAGCTGTGTATCAGAGCAGCCAGGGCCACATTCACGTCTAACTTGAGATCTCACATCCTCACGCCTGATGGAGCTACAACTGAGATCACGGCTCCCCTCTGCCCAGCACTATTATTCTCACAAACCTCTCGGCAACAGGAAATCACTCAGGAGTGAAGGGAGTTTGTATTTCTCTGTGTGTGAGGCTTTTGTAATGAGTATTGACGTGCGTTCTGTAGGACTGATGCATCAGGAAGCTTTGAGAGGACACAGGCTCTCTGATACTCTATAATAGAAGGCACCTTAATTACAGTTTGCCAGGAGTCATTAGATCCCATTCTCCACTCTCAAAATACACACACACACACACGCTCCATATAGCATGTGAATGACCAAAGCTTATTGCTTATATTCATGAGGGTTATATAGACAGAAAGGCAGTGCATTCAAAAATATTGTTCATTTTGACCTCCATAAATGCTCTATAGCTGCGTTTCTCAACCGGTGGGTCGCAAGACCATTTTGAGTGGGTTGTGAAGTGTGTAGTCAAAAAGAAACATGTACAAATTATGTTTTTCTGATGCAAGACTTTATTTTAAAAGATGTGTGTGAAAGCTGTTGACTCTTCTGTCAGACGCAGTTTAAGTAAAGCGTGTCTGAGAAAAACACTTTGTCTGATTCAGTATCTGCTGTCAGATGAGATGTTGTCAGGCTTTATTATATATATAATGTTATTTTCATAACAAAAATAAAAAGTCTCACACCTCAGAAAAATGAACTTTCCTGTCCTGTCAAATCTTATACTGTGCCTCGAGCCTCGTGCTGTATATCACTTAAAGACGCAATATGGAAGATTTTTGGATTAAAGTGTCCAAAAACCACTAGAACAGAGTTATATATTTTGTTGACTTGTGTACTTATATTATCCCAAATGTTTCCAAGAATGTTTAAATCCAGAGAAATAATCAACCAGGACATCAACACAATAATTTTAACCAGGACACGGACTGTGTCCGTGCGTCGCCTATCAATGACATCACACCTGCGTTACTCCATGATTTCCGAGTAATAATTCATTTTAACACCAAAAACGCTTTAATATGTTATATGTTTTATTAGATGAGGGAACAACTGTTTGGATACATTTATAGACAGAAAACTAATCATTGTTATATAGGTCAACATGTTTAGTCTTATCGTTTGAATCTTGTTTTCTTGATTAAATTAATGTGATATTCTAATATGGATCTAGCTTATTGTGTCTCATAGCAGCCACCGAGCAAACTCACAGAGTAACGTTATAACATAATTTGTGACCTGATCCAGCAAAATGAGTCACAGTGACCCAAATTTCAAAATTGAGATTTTGGTATCAATGGAAAGATGAGACAATAAGCTTTAAAATGATATCCAAAGTCATACCTTGAATGGTTTTAAAGATATACCCATTTGAATTATGGTCGTCTGCCCTCTTTTTCCAATTGAAAACCTGAGAAAAGCTTTTTTTTGTTGATATCTTTCAAAATCTATTGCATTTAAAGGGATAAACTATTTATTTTACAGCTTAATTTGACCAAAGACATTTTTATATATATAAATGCTGTTAAACCAGGCTGGGGGTGAATTGTTATGACCACGGGCGATGCACGTGTGCATGAGCCGAGCGCGTCTTTCCGCGCTCATGGCCAAAAGAGTTTCTTTAAAAGGCTCGCGGGAAATGAAGCCTTAACCGCTCTAAATTGTAATGGACTGGAGCTCACATCGGGAGAAATGGGAACACGGGGGCACCACGATGCGACCGCAAAGGGCACTTTCACTTTCACGATCAAAGTGCATGCCACTGATAAGCATTGTAAATGCAGTATTACAGTATACACATACCAATTAAACACGCAGTTCTCCTCTCGTGCGTCCTGCTCACTGGACTTTCGTTTCGCTTTCATATATTTCTTATATAGATGCCATCAATGCTTTTACCTTTCTAGATGTAATTACCGAAATCAAAACAGTCCATAAACTATAAATCCTCACGAAAACTTCAGTCTGAAGGACTGTCTGAAGCGCTAGTCTGACAGGAGGATGGCTGGACCAATCGCGTGCCTGTTAGTCGAAACGGGGCTTCCCATTGATAAAAATCAGCATTTATGTCATTGTGTTTACATTTCTAAGCTTTTTGATTGGTTCTATACAACATGTAACACCATATTTAGAGAGCAGAGATAGTGACGTTTCAGGGGATACCGGAAAATGCTCATAAGTGACGAGAGGAGTTGAGAAGTTCATTTCCAGCGAATTTAGTAAAACCATGTCAAATTTAATAGCCATTTAAATACCTTTACTCAATTATCTGGACTACGAACCTTTGGGAGATTATTTTTGAAAGTCTGTTCTTTGAAATTAGCTTAAAAAATTTTTTTTCATTGTTTTTCCACATTATCGGCCCATATCTTAAAATAGAACGTTGCGACTTCTGACTCATTTCGCCAGAGCGGGTCACATTTTACATTATAAACACACTCAAATGTATCTAATATGTTAAACAGTGCTGCGTTACCCCACATTCACTTAAACGGAAGAAGCAGAAGCGGCGACTGTGGCATAATAAAAGCTCCACTGCTCTTGAGCCATGTGTCACGCTTGTCTCTCATTAGGGGCCAAGCACCGAAGGTGCTTAGGCACCTATTGTATCTGTTGCCGTTCTTTTTATTTTCGATTCTTCTTCTTCTTCTTCTTCTTCCGCTCTTGAAGTCTATGGTAGCCCATAGAACCGCTTGCGGGAAAGTTATGAAATTTGGCACACAGTTAGAGGACAGTCTGAACTATGTCCACAGCAAATTTGGAGACTCTAACTCAATCCCTGTAGCGCCACCAGCTGTCCAAAGTTGCACTTATGTTTATGTTAATAACTTTTTAACCTTAAGGGTTAGAAACAAAATGCTTTTTTCCTCTGATTCGAATCGATTGCACACTATGAAAACAGAAAAACAGAAGTAAGGCTGTATCTCCGCAAAGCTTTATCGTATATTCAGACCAAACTTGGTACATGGCATCACAAGCATGACCTGAGGTACCATGCAGTGTTTCTGCGCAGCGCCACCTACTGGTGCAGAGATATGAAAAATGGTCATTTTTGCTTATAACTTCTGATGGGTTTGTCCAAAAATCATAAATTTGGTCTCATTGGATTCAGGGCATCATGTCGATGCCAATTTTCCCATATTGGCCATTTAGGCCGTCGGCCATTTTTAATTTTGTGCTAAAATGCTGTATTTTGCAAACACATTAGCGTATCATTACGAAACTCAGTATGGGTCATCAGGACAATGCCCTGAAGGAGCCTGAGAACTTTCGGCAAAAGTTATAACAAAATTTACAAAAATGCTAATAACTTTTGACTATATTAACCGATTGTAATGAAACTGGTCTCAGTAGATTCCTTGGATCATGCTGAGAACATAGATATCAAATTTACCATAGTAGGCTGAACTTCCCGTCCGCCATATTGCTTTTCTTTAAAAACCTACTTTTTCCTCCTAAACCGTTGCTCCGATTTTCACCAAAATTGAACCGTATCATCTTCAGACCATGCCGACAAAAAGTTATGGATTTCAAGTTGATAAGTCAAACCGTTTTCGTATACCGGAGCAATGAATTTGAGGCATGATGCAAAACACACTCTTCAAGCTGTATCTCTGTAATGCTTTGACATATTGACACCAAACTTTGCTGTTGTCATTGTCAACTCACTCTGACTATACCGCATGAATTTGGTCACAGCGCCACCTATTGGTGGAAAGTGATGAACCAGTAAATCTTTATTATTGACTGTATATGTGATTTTTCAGCTCTTTTGACTAAAATGATCCTAATAGGTCTTTAATTGCTCACTGTTTCAGTTTGTCTGATGCTTACGGCCATGTTGGCTGGCTTGTTGTGCCGCTTTTGTGCTTGGCCCCATAATTGCTGCTTGCAGCTATATTTAGCCTTGTTTCTGCTCGCACTGTACTCGGCCCTGCTCTGCTTTATACTACAGTAACGTTAAAAATCTCATCCATGAACATAATTTCTGCTAGAGTCCCATCCCGATTCTTTTCCCCTGGCTGTGAGGTGAAGACAACTCCTAAGATTCTGCACTCAATCTCGGCATCATCAAGCTACGCCTTTGTTTTGAATAGTCGACCTCTAGCAGTGAAATATTACATATTGTGCCTTTAATAATAATAACAATGCATTTTATTTAGAGCCACATTTCAAAACACTCAAGGACACCTTACAACTTAATGACAGTCGTA
This sequence comes from Megalobrama amblycephala, assembly GCF_018812025.1. NCBI lineage: Eukaryota > Metazoa > Chordata > Actinopteri > Cypriniformes > Xenocyprididae > Megalobrama > Megalobrama amblycephala. The sequence goes on from NC_063056.1 coordinate 12,690,208, forward strand.
AAAATCAAGACAGCAATACAATCAAAGTAACATCTGTTCAACATTATGATAATCCATAAAATACAATTAATCAGGAAAATCTAATTTAAAATGAGTTTTAAGACATGATTTAAAAGTAATAAGAAATCACTTTCACAAACAAATTGCGGAAGAGAGTTCCAGAGATGAGGAGCAGCACAGCTGGATGCTCTGGACCCCATAGTGGTTAAACGAACAGGAGGTATAACAAGGGAAACCGAGGAGGAAGATCAAAGAGTGCAGGTGGATGAAGTATAAATGTGAAGCAAGTCAGAGAGAGATGAGGATGCAAGATTGTGCAGAGCTTTAAAAGTGAAAAGCTAAATCTTATACTATATATACACTATATATAAAGAGCGAATGAAATCACTAGCATGCAATGTTACATTTAGTAAGTCATGTACTACCCAAAAAGTATCATTATCAAGCTCAGTGTCTATGTTTTATTAACAGTTTGTGATAGTATTGTGTATTTACTAGGGCTGTCCCCGACTAAAGATTTTTCTGGTCGACTAGTAGTCATTCATTTTAAGTATAAGTCTACTAATTGCATGTTTATTAATAAACCATATAAATCATAATAAAAAGAGCCTTTAATGCCTACATAGCCTAATTAGCGCTCAAGCGCACACATAAAGCCACAGCACACCTGCAGAAGTAATGATTATGAATGCATCGGGGAAAAACAGCATGGAGATTGCTTTAACATTTGAATAATTAATTAAAAAACTAGTGTTTTCTGTATTTCCAAGCTGCAATGATGAAGTCGACCATAACCAAAGAATATTTGTTTTTCGTAGCTTCCAAAATACCACTTTATTTTCACTTAGTTTGTTATTTTGTATATTATCGATGGCCGTGGTGGCTCATAGCTAACTTTGTTGTATTATGATATTTAATAGCCTTGCCCTTTTCAGTTATTCATCAGCGTTAGTGTTATTCTTACAATCTATGTGTATGTTAAGTAAAGAGGGATGGGACTTGTGTGTGTGTAAACCATTTTTTGAAAAAAAAAAAAAAAAAAAAAAAAAAGAAAAAAAAAATCCATTGGTTCAAATTCCTAAAAACAAATTGGGTCATGACTTCATGACCATGGAAAAATGTGGGTCCCATGACCAAACCAGTTGAGAACCACTGCCCTATAGATACATACATAGGCAGTGTCTACATAGGCAGTTTGTTGTATGTAATGGATAACAATGCTGACTCCCTAAATTAGAATGATAATAAGATGCCCAAAGACAATGTCATGGTATGCACTAGGCAGTTCATTGATACTCGCATATAATGGCCAAAAATTATGTCAGGTAGGCAGCTGACTAAGTTTGATTAAAACATGCATATGGTTCTAGGTATGCAGTTCAGTAAATCTGATTTCCAAAAATACTCTGAAGGTTTGTGATCATGTAAGTTTAGTACCAATAAAATTTAACATAAACTTAATATTCAAAAATATGCTAAATCATAGTAATGTGATTAAGCCAACAAAGTCATGTGGTTTTGTTTTGTTTTGTTTGTTTTTTTTACTTTGTTACATCACATGACATTTTCATTACATTTAAACTTTTGTTGAAAGTAGTATAAAGGTGATGATACACGGGGCAACTTTTTGAGCAATGTTGCCATCAACAGGCAACCTGGTGAAACACAGGGCAACTAATTAGGGCAACGGACAGTTGGCAGCAACCAATCAGAGAGGAGCAAATCTATTGCCAACCCGATAAATACTTTATTATAAACACTTGTTAGGCACTTTATTTCAACTTTTCGAATATTTTCTTAATTTTTATTAAATATAAATGCCTTTCCGATCTGATTTGTGATAGGCAAAGGGAGAAGAGCGAGTTTGATAAAAGGCGGATTTGAACCCGGGTCGATCACGTCAAAAGCTACTTTCAAGTGCCATACACCCTACACCCTACAGCACTACAGAAGTTAAACAGAACGTGTCTTTTTAGTATTTAACTGAAAACATTTGATGGTTAGATTACAGCCTATGCACATTAAATTGGACACCTGTTGGTATTTTAAGCATTAAAAGAGGTAAATTCCCTGTTTTAGGTTGACACATGACAACTTACCAGCGTAAGTTCTCTCTCCTTTTCTTCGCTCCACTGTTGCTGAGAGGCCGCCATCTTGTTTGATTCTTTTTTCTGAAATCTCCAAGCTGGTCACGTGATCGGCTGCTAGCATTCTGATTGGAGGATCTCAAAAAATTGCCCACAACCGATCTAAAATATCCAGATAGAAATTAGTTGCTCATTCTCAATGGAAAGTGCCCAAGCAGTATTGCTTGGCAACATTGCTCAAAAAGTTGCCCCATCACCTTAAAAGTTTTTCAAAACCATATAAAAAATTGACATGAATGCAAAAAATGCATTACTAAGAACTCGGCATGTGTGTTTTTGTAAAAGCATTCCTTTTCGTTATCAAGGACACTTTTATATATTGACCCATGTAATGGCTGTCTAGGTGGACAACTCACTAAGTTTGAATTTAATGTTCAAACATACCTCAACTAAAGCTACAGAGAAAGAATTACCATTATACTGACATTCACGACAAACCTCTCATAAAGAGCGGGCAAGAGATCAAAGATGTGCCGTGGGTTTAGCGTAGCACATGTACAATATGTGCGGCTTGGTGAAAAAATGGTGTCTTACAATAGAGAAAGAAGAAGAAAAAAATCCATAGATAACCTTTACAATGTGTTTCTTTGGTGTTCTTTTCACTTGGAGTCACAGAGAGTAAAATCCTTTTGTTTGAGAGATGCCCACAGCCATCCACATTAAGACACCTGTGTGCAACATTTGCTGCCGTGCGGCTGATTGTAGTTGGTAATAATTGTAAAACCTGATTCTAATTTTCAAAAGAGCTGGCGTAAGGCCTTTTGTTGGAACACACTTTCTATGATCAAAGGGCAGAGCTGACATCACATTTCCATGCAAATTGGAGCTGTTCAGAGCACTCTCTCAGTCTTCCGCTTCCAGCTGTTTCAGTTTCACTCACACCACGCAAGTGTGTGTGTGTGTGTGTGTGTGGTCTGCTGAGACTAAGCACATATAGGTGAGATTTCTCACATTTAGAATAATGCACTTCTCTCTGTTTCCCCAAGGTTGTGGATTTGATTGTACCACCACTGACGTCTCTGGCCTTCAGTAAGAATGGTGAGAACACACTTCAACTGCAAATAAGCAAAGACAATTATACACTATAAGTCAAGTTTTGACATGCCTACTCATTCTTTTTTTATTACTATTGTCTACATTTTAGAATAATAGAAAACTCATCAAAACTATGAAATAACACAAATGGAAGTATGGGAAAAGGGTGTTTCTTGGGCCCTGTGGACTTAGGCTCTTGTACCCAACAGTGGATATACATTTATATTAGGAGAATTCTGTACTTGTATTACTAAATTCTGTAAGAAAATTTTGTTAGGTAGAAATTACGATGATGTAAATTACATTTGAATTTTAACATTATTGGAATAAAATGACCATCTCCTTTATCTCGCCAAATCACCTCAAGCATGTTCTTCATTAATGGTGGAAATTAAAAAAGATTGAAATCATTTTTTACACCGTAAACATTCAAACGAAAGATTTATGATTGTTTCACTCTTTGATTAGAATATCATGAATTGTAAATGTATAAAACTATGTTTTTTGTTGTTGTTTTTTAATTGATAGCCTAGGTCTGGAACAAGGGTTAAAAAATAAGTCTATGCATAAACAACATTTGAAATCCAGCCAAGAATAAGTAATAAGTTTACAAGACAGTTTATATAACAAAATATGACCTTTATATAACAAAAAGCAAACAGCTGAAATCTGATAGTTTTAATAAATATAAATCTCCGGGACATAACAGTGGACAAAGCTTAAAATTAATTAATTAATTAATTAATTAATTAAATACAAAATTAATTAATAAATAAATAAAAAAACAAGGGAAAGGAAAAACAGCCAACATTTTTGTCACTACATAATGGTGTGTGTGTGTGTGTGTGTGTGTGTGTGTGTGTGTGTGTGTGTGTGTGTGTGTGTGTGTGTGTGTGTTTTTTCCCCCTCATATTTTTTTTTTTATTTATATGGGTAAAGGAATTTATTGATAGGCAGTAGACGCACATATTTCTGCATTTTAAGCATAAATATCCCTTTTCCTTTGAATATGAGCTATTAATATGTTGATGTATAATTGTGCATGTGAGTAAGTATGCATCTAACCCTTTTGCTCTGTGTGTATGTGTTTGTGTGTCCCAGTGGAATGGCGAATTGTGAGTTTGCGTGTGCTGTCAGAGATCACGCTGCTGCTGCTGCTGAGCCAAGACGAGGTGGAGGAGAGAGAGAGAGATGGAGGGAGAGAACGAGAGGGAGAGTGGGAAGGTGAAGGCATCTCCTCCAACACTCGCTTGCTAACGCTCATCTCTGAGGCCCTGCTGCCACAGTAAGACTCACCACTCACTTACCTATATTCTGCTCTCTCAGTTTACTCCTCCATCCTCTCTATTTTTTGAAACTAGGAAACTAACCATTATTATTTTACTGGATATGACAATATTATATATATTCATATATATATATATGAACAGTGATATGGCAAGACAGTGATATTGCATGTAAAGTACTTAAAGGGATAGTTCACCCAAAAATTAAAATTATGTAATTTATTATTTACCCTCATGTCATTCTACACCCGTAAGACTTTCGTTGGAACACAAATCCCGGGAAGGTACTAAAAACATATATACATACAGTGTACAGTGGTTCGACGAAAATACTTTTTGTGCGCCAAAAAAACTAAATAACAACTTTTCAACAATATCTAGTGATGGTCGATTTCAAAACACTGCTTCGAATCTTTTGTTTCAAATCAGTGGTTCGGAGCATCAAAGTCATGTGATTTCAGCAGTTTGGCAGTTTGACACGTGATCCGAACCACTGATTCAAAACAAAAGATTCGAATAAATTTGATTCGAATAGATTTGAATAAAGTCATTATTTTGTTTTTTTGGCGCACAAAGATATTCTTGTCGCTTTATAATATTAAGGTAGAACCACTGAACTCACATGAACTGTTTTAAATATGTTTTTAGTACTGTTCTGGGCACTGAAAGTGTAAATTAACTTGCTGGCAATAGAGGCCTCACTGAGCCATTGGATTTCATCAAAAATATCGTAATTTATGTTCTGAAGATGAACAAAGGTCTTACGGGTGTAGAACAACATGAGGGTGAGTAATAAATGACATTATTTTCATTTTTGGGTGAACTAACCCTTTAAACAGCAACAGTACACTCTTAAGGTGATGATACACGGGGCAACTTTTTGAGCAATGTTGCTGGGCAATGTTGCCGAGCAATTTTTTGAGATCCTCCAATCAGAATGTTAGCAGCAGATCATGTGACTAGTTCAGAGATTTCAGAAAAAATTCAAACAAGATGGCGGCCTCTCAGCAGCAGTGGAGCGGAGAAAAGGAGTGTGAACTTATATCTTTTTACGCTAGTAAGTTGTCATGCGTCAACCCAAAACAGGGAATTTACCTCATATATTGCTTAAAATACCAACAACTGTCCAATGTAATGTGTGTAAGTTGTAATTAAGCCGTTGAATGTTTTCAGTTAAATACTAAAAAGGCGGAATCTGTTTAACGTCTGTAGTAGCGTAGGCTGTAGTGTGTATGGCACATGAATGTAGCTTTTGATGCGATCGATGTGGGTTTGAATCCGCCTTTTGCTGATCTCGCTCTTCTCCTTTTACCTATCACAAATCAGATCGGAAAGGCATTTATTTTTAATAAAAATTAAGAAAATATTTTAAAAAAGTTGAAATAAAGTGCCTAACAAGTGCCCTAATTAGTTGCCCTGTGTCTCATCAGGTTGCCCGTTGATGGCAACATTGCCCAGCAACATTGCTCAAAAAGTTGCCCCGTGTATCATCACCTTTACTGTCACTAATACTAATTACATAAATATATAATGATTATTAGCAAGTTTTAATAAGAAGATTTAAATAATTATATATGCACTTTTTTAATATTTCAAATGAATGCAGTCACTGACAATACTATTTTAACCTGTAAAAAATGGGGAAACAATATTGCAACAATATTGCAATAGATAATATAATTGTTAAATTGTCAAAACATTCATTTAAAGCTGAAGTATGTATGTTTTGTTTTTTTATGTTAATTACACTCTCTTTACAAAGTTTATTGTTCATTGACTACTATTAGTATGCCATTCATGACTTTATAAATGCCATAAATACCATCATCATGCACTTGTTCAGAAAAACAAATGTAACCGTTGTGTCCAGTGTAAATAGCCTCAAACAGTTGTAGTGTGTCATGTCAAAAAATGCACCCAGTGCAGATACAGTTCGTTGGATGGGTTTATTATAAGTGAGACACTCGTGTTGGCTCTAGACAGAGTGTTAGCCCACTCAATTGCTTACTCATGTCATGACACGTAGCAACACAGTTAAATGTATTCTTAACATGATGTGGACTTTTTATTGAAAGTAGCTTACATTTACTGAAACATGCCTTCACAAGCACCAGTAAGTGTTTTTTGTGATGGGGGAAGCGCAACCATTTGCAAGGTTGTTTGAAAATATGCTTTATTTTTGTAATTCCGCTAGGTGTTACTAGTGGCGCAGAAACTACATACTTCACCTTTAAAGGGGTCATTGATTATGATTTCACATTTTTAACTTTCGTTAGTGTGTAATGTTGCTGTTAGAGCATAAACAATGTCTGCAAAGTTGCAATGCTCAAAGTTCAATTCAAAGGGAGATATTTTATTTTCAAGAATTCTCTGTTTAAGGACTACAACAAGCTTCTTCCTGGGTTAGTGACATCACTAACCCTAAAATATACATAGACCCTGTCCCCGAGAACATGCAACAAAGAGGGTGAGGCCATGTTGGGCTGCTTTAGAGAAGAGGAAGAGTGCCGTCATTTTACGCCAGACTGCTTCACAAACGATGGTCAATTCAATGCTGGATTTGCACAAAAGATTAACATGACAGCACATGCCAGTCGATGAGTTGAATCAACTCCACAGCAACTACATAAATTTATCCACTAACCGTTCAGAAACATCCAGATGCATTCTATAAGTTGTTCAAACTCCGGTTTGAACAATGTAAAGCTGAACACCATTACTGACAATCGTCATTTTGGCTGCATGAGATTCTCCGGCTTTGTTGTTGTTGGGCAAACCGAAGCGCGAGCTGTTAAAGATCCTCCCTCTTCTGGAAAGTTGTCCGGGAGCAGCAGCTCATTTGCATTTAAAGGGACTCACACACGAAAGGCGTGTTTTTGCTCACACTAAAATAGGCAAATTTGATAAGCTATAATAAATGATCTGTGGGGTATTTTGAGCTGAAACTTCACAGACACATTCTGGGGACACCAGAGACTTATATTACATCTTGTAAAAGGGGCATTATAGGTCCCCTTTAAAATATTTAAAATATACAGTGCATAATTTGCGGCGGTGTACTCTTACTGTCACTAATACTAATTACATAAATATATTATGATTATTGGTGAGTTTTCACTGCAGAGCAAAACAAGAAAATGCTGCAAATAGCAATAACAGTAAATTCAGTCCAGAAATCCTAATGGTTCTGGTTCGATTCTCAGAGAATGCATGAACAACGTATAAAGTGTATGCATTGAAATCAGTGATTAGTTTGTAGCATCTTTAAAGGTGCCCTAGAATCAAAAATTGAATTTACCTCGGCATAGTTGAATAACAAGAGTTCAGTACATGGAAATGACATACAGTGAGTCTCAAACACCATTGCTTCCTCCTTCTTATATAAATCTCATTTGTTTAAAAGACCTCTGGCAAACAGGCGAATCTCAACATAACACCAACTGTTACGTAACAGTCGGGATCATTAATATGTATGACCCCAATATTTGCATATGCCAGCCCTCATTCAAGGCATTACTCAAGGGCAGCCAGTATTAACGTCTGGATCTGTGCACAGCTGAATCATCAGACTAGGTAAGCAAGCAAGGACAATAGCAAAAAATGGCAGATGAAGCAATAATAACTGACATGATTCATGTTTACATTATATTTTTAGTGATATTTATAAATTGTCTTTCTAAATGTTTTGTTAGCATGTTGCCAATGAACTGTTAAATGTGGTTAAAGTTACCATCGTTTATTAATGTATTCGCGGAGACGAGTCGTCGCTATTTTCATTTTTAAACACTTGCAGTCTGTATAATTCATAAGCACAACTTCATTCTTTGTAAATCTCTCCAACACTGTAGCATTAGCCCGTTAGCCACAGAGCATATAGCCTCAAACTCATTCAGAATCAAATGTAAACATCCAAATAAATACTATACTCACAGGAATCGATGCATGCATGCAGCATGAATGACAAACATCTTGTAAAGATCCATTTGAGGGTTATATTAGCTGTGTGAACTTTATGCACTGTATAACTGCACTTATAGTCGAGAGCTCGGGAGGGCAGGGAGCGAGAGATTTAAAGGGGCCGCGCAGCCTGAATCAGTGCATAGTTAATGATGCCCCAAAATAGGCAGTTAAAAAAATGCATTAAAAAAAAGTCTATCGGGTATTTTGAGCTGAAACTTCACAGACACATTCAGGGGACACCTTAGACTTATATTACATCTTTTGAAAAGACGTTCTACGGCACCTTTAATGACTTTTATGAATTAACATATGTGTATGTGTATGAATTAGCATATGTGTACTATCCTATTGTACACATCGCATAACTAGTTTAATGCAGATCCTCTCTGCAGGTATGAGACTCTGCTCCTGGAGCCAGATCCTGTACCAGTGTATGCTCTTAAACTGCTGGTGTCCCTCACTGAGCACAGCTCACCCGTCAGCAGGTAACCAACAACACAGCTGTTTCTACACACTCTGGTGGATTTATTATTGTTATTAGTTATTAATTTGTTTAGTGAACATGCTTTAGAAGGGCTTTAATTTGACAGTTTGCACAGATACACCAAATCCCCTTAATTTTTGTATAACCCTCAAGATGAGCCCCCTCACACAGACATACACACACACATACACTCACCTGTGCACCTAGACACTCGTAACAGCCCACAGAGAGAGGTGGTAAGAACAGAGAAAAAATTAAAAAGACAAAAGAGATGAAATTTTGTGAGGATTGTGTAGGTGTGGGGGTGGGTGTCAGCATGTGTGCTACTAGTCCAGACAAAGCTAAGATCCACAAGAGTTGTGCTGACAGATTTAGAGCCTACAAAACATTTTCTCAAATTATCTCTTTACAGATTTATAAATTATTTGTAAATTTATTTAACTATACAACTCATATAATTTTTTTTTTCATTGTAACACAAAGCTGAATCTGTGGATGTGGTTAGAAACTATATGTGGCATCTCTGAAGTTTATTACTTCTCAACATGACCTACTTTTAAGGATCAATAATCTAATAAGGTTGAACTCAGCAACACACAAGAAAGAAATGCCTCAAGACAACATTCTGCCCGGTATCGTTGGGACTATTAGGAGTGTTTTTGTCCATATCTTCTCCTGTAAATATTCTTAGTACACTGTTCTGTAAGAATACATTATTAGTTATTATTAATTAAAGGACAAGCTGTCATCTTTTGGTTGGAGAACTGGATTTACAGTAAACCAGATCGTACAACACTGCTCACTAGAGAAAAAAAAATGAAACGCGCGTGCGCGTGTGTGTGTGTATTTCTTATCTCATGCTCATCCCCCCGCTGTTTCTCTAATGGCTCCTGCTGGCCTCCTGCACATTGTCTTTCTTGGTGCTGATAGAGCTGCAGCCACACAGTTGAACTATTCAAATTGATGTCACCAATCGGAAAACGCTCGTCTTTCGCAGAGCCAACACCCCCCACCCCTGCGAAGAGCTATTTCCACTCACAATAGTGAAATTAAATTGCGTTTGCCAGCGCTTGATAAAGTGCTAAAAAACGCAGACCTTCTCTTGATGGGTTCCAGGCAAAATGAGATTGCAAATGAGGGACATTAGCTGGTTCCGTGCGAGCATTGGTGTTCTTTTATTATCGGTTGTGATAGTAGTTCAAACTTTCCAATTATCGAGAACCTTTGGCCACTCTTGGCTTTATGGAGACTAAAGAAAATGTATGTGCTCTTAAGAGAGTGGTGCTGAACGGCTTCTCTAAAGTGTTAATTTTATCAGTATTAAGAATTTATGTCTAGAGTACATTGGCTATTGCTCAGACAGGGGATAATGAACTAGTTTCTAACCAGTATGTTTAGTTAAAAATCTTAATGGGCTCTGTCTCAGCTGAAGGAGGAAATGTGACTCACTGATGGTCTGATTGACTAAAACTAAATTGACTATTTAGTTCTTGCAAAGAGTGAGGGATTGTATGCTTGGCTGTGACAAATTGATCAGACCACTGAAACTTCATAGAATCTGTTTTATTTATTTAAATTGTGTTATGTTGTTTGATGCTAGAAAGACTTCAGGTAATAGGTATATTAATTTACACCGATCAGGCATAACATAATGACCACTAACAGGTGAAGTGAATAACACTGATTACCTCTTCATCACGGCACCTGTTAGGCAGTTATGTTGATATGTTAGAAGCAAGAAAAATGGCCAAGTGTAAGGATTTGAGCAAGTTTGACAAGGGCCAAATTGTTATGGCTAGACAACCGGGTCAGAGCATCTCCAAAACTGCAGCTCTTGTGGGGTGTTCCCTGGCTGCAGTGGTCAGTATCTATCAAAAGTGGTCCAAGGAAGGAACAAATTGCTGAAGAAGTTAATGCTGGTTCTGATGGAAAGGTGTCAGAATACACAGTGCATTGCAGTTTGTTGCGTATGGGGCTGCATAGCCGCAGACCAGTCAGGGTGTCCATGCTGACCCCTGTCCACCGCCGATAGCGCCAACTGTGGGCACGTGAGCATCAGAACTGGACCATGGAACAATGGAAGAAGGTGGCCTGGTCTGATGAATCACGTTTTCTTTTACATCACGCGGATGGCCGGGTACATGTGCGTCGCTTACCTGGGGGACACATGGCACCAGGATGCACTATGGGGAAAAAGCCAGCGGAGACAGTATGATGCTTTGGGCAATGTTCTGCTGGGAAACCTTGGGTCCTGCCATCTATGTGGATGATACTTTGACACATACCACGTACCTAAGCTTTGTTGCAGACCATGTACACCCTTTCATGGAAACAGTATTCCCTGGTGGGTGTGGATTCTTTCAGCAGGATAATGTGCACTGCCACAAAGCAAAAATGGTTCAGGAATGGTTTAAGGAGCACAACAACGAGTTTGAGGTGTTGACTTGGCCTCCAAATTCCCCAGATCTCAATCCAATCAAGCATCTGTGGGATGTGCTGAACAAACAAGTCGCAACTTACAGGACTTAAAGGATCTGCTGCTAACATCTTGATGCCAGAGACTACAACACACCTTCAGGGGTCTAGTGGAGTCTGTGCCTCGATAGGTCAGGGATGTTTTGGCAGCAAAAGGGGGACCAACACAATATTAGGAAGGTGGTTGTAATGTTATGCCTGATCTGTGTATAGTGGGATCAAAGTGGTGTTGATGGACAAGCCATGTAATGCCAGAATAAAGGCTAATAATTGCTGAATAAAAACAAAGAATAATGATAAAAGAATAATGAAGATTAAGTCTCATTCGCGGCAGAAGTGTGAAAGGTTCGTCAAGTGAGAACAATAGAACATGAATAGAGCAGTTCACCTCGCCAGACATTAGACAATAGTCTGCAAGTAGATGTTTACAGGGAAATAAAATATTTTATGAGCATCTTATTAGCCTTCTCTAAAAACTCACATGACATGGTCTTAGGAAATGTTTAATAAAATTCATAGTTTTAAGACGCTTTTCCATTCCATGGTACGGTTCGGTACGGTACGGTTCGCTAAAATAGTACCACCACGGTTGATTGTGGTATTGTGGTAAGTTGTTATACCACATCCACATAATATTTTTATACATTTAAAAAAATATATATTCTTGTTTTTGTTTTATGTTTGAGCTTATATATAACAGTATTGAGTATTGAACTGTAAACTTTCAAGTGTTGGCTTTCTAAATATATGTTGGTTATGTGTCTATTCAGAATAACATATGAGCAGCAACCTTTTTATTTTTTATTTGGGTCATTTATGCCCTGCAGTAAGGGTCAATTTTACTTTGAAAGAAAGAGCCTTTTCTGCTCTTTATTTCATCGAAAGTGGGGAGGTGACAATAAACAATAGGGAAGAGTGGGAAGAATGACTCAAGCCATACTCGGGTCATAATTCAGGTTGCCACCACGTGCAGAGCATGTGCGTTACTTGGCAGGCCACACTTCCTACCTATTGAAAAAGTTTAATGTGAATGGAATTGATTTGTAGGTATCCCACAGTCATTGAAACATGGAAATATCAGGAAAATTTCAATTTTTACTTCCCAAGACTGCAAAGTCTTGGAAATAAATGAAATCTTAAAAAGTCATAGAAATTTCTATAGTGATGTTTTTTTTTTTTTTCTACTCAAGGTGCGGTCACATGGTTGCTCAGTGAAATTTCATGAGCAAAATCCAGTAATTTCAATAAGAATCCATGCAATCAGAAATTACGCATTAGGCCAACAGAATGCTGCTTGGTTTGAAAGTGACTGCACAATAGTGAAATTAAAGTGGTGCTGAATGCAGATCTTCTCTTGATGGGTTGAGTGAATGTATTTATACATATATATATATATATATATATATATATATATATACATATAAAATATGTCTTTTTATTTCATTCAATAAGCTTTTTCCAAACTGGAAAAGTCATGTCAGTTAGGGCTGCACGATATATCGCATGAGATTGTCACGCGCATTTCGTCAGTAAAGCCGGTTCCCTGATTACCGTTAAATTGCCATCACCTGCTTTCAAATGGAGCGGCATTTAATAGACAGAGCTGTAGTTCACTGACAAGTCACGCAATATCGCGTTCATTATCGAAGGCGATTCATCTGCGATATGAACGCAACATTGCGTGGCTTGTCAGTGATCTACGGTTCTGTCTATTAAATGCCGCTCCATTTGAAAGCAGGTGATGGCGATTTAGCGGTAATCAGGGAACCGGCTTTACTGACGAAATGCGCGTGACAATCCCATGCGATATATCGTGCAGCCCTAATGTCAATCCATTCATCAAGAGTTGTGACAATCATGTATGTGAAAAGATTTATGGCAATAGACTGACATAAATTATCCTATACATTTTTTTAGTTGTGACCGTATTGTTATTGTTTTTGTTTCAAATAAAAAGATTTGTATTGTCAGAATTTACATTAATTGGTCATATTACAATGTAATTACCAGTATAATTACATTGGTACAGAATAATTATAACGAATAGTATGTACTTAATATATAATAGTTTTGTGAAGTTTCCAATATCTTGCAGCAGTTTATATTTAATATTGATTAAATACAAGTTAAATTGTTGTAAATTAATATTGTTTTTGCTATTATTATTATAATGTATATGCTAGCGTAGATGAGGTGATGTCTTTCTACACCAGAAAAAGTGTGTTTGCTGCTGTTGTGAAGGGTGACACCCTCTGCTAGCTGTATATTGGACAGGACGTGCGGTGTGTGGGAGCTGTCTGTGTCCATGGTGCTCAGGCATGTGGAAGTGTCACGATTTGTTTGTATGTGTGACTGTCTATTATTCTCTCAGCACTGTTTATGTGGGCAGCTCTGGACTGAAAGGATGTGTGGGCATAGCAGTTGCTCTGGCTACAAACGCTGGCAACATTGTACATCCACTGAACGGACGAGACAGAGATGGACGGATGGATGGTTGCTGTGTCTGGAATCTATGTAATGGATCTATTTGTTAGTACACTAGAACAACAGAAATCTCAGAGGTCTACCAAGGAGAAATCACACCCTACGACGGCTCTGATAGTGTCTCGGCCCCAGAGGGCCGGTGGTGCCAGTAAATGTCGGGTTCCATTCCGTGAGAGTGAGGGGGGAGTGAGGACTGCATAGCAGCGGCTCTCCTCACTGAATGATTGGAGATCTGATGCAAAGGTTGCCTGCAAGCGTAAAGCATTTTTTAGATGCTTTAGTGTCTTTGGCTGACATTTACCTGTGTAAATGCCAATCTCTGCACTTCTTGTTTCCGTGAAAATGCTGCTTAGCACTGTTAAAATCAGATGCAAACGAAAAGTTGAGGCATTCATTGTTTTGTGAGTTAAGACCTAGCAGACTCGTTTTTGAGACAGGAAAAAGACAAGATGTAGGATTGAGATTTGAGATGCCTGTAATGGTTGGACTCAACCTTATCTCTGCTGATAGAATGTTGATTTTGTGACAAATTTGTCAACATCACCAATTACATCAGCTTCATTTTTAGTGTGGATGATATCTGTCCTGAATTGACAGACCAGGCTGTCTGGTTAACTCTCTATAGTCCAGAGCATGTGAGCGATATATTCCGCTTTATTCCAGTGTGCTCCACTTAATCTCTCACGGCCCGCGCTCATGCTCCACTCATGTACCGCTTACACTCATTACGGCCATTGTGTTCATGCGCTCAACAGATATGTCTTTGATTGGCTACAATGATCAACACTTCAAAAACATGTTGTAAATGTTTGAAAGCAGGTGTATCTGTTGAGCGTGTGAACACAGTGGCCAATCAGAGGTGTTTAAGAACAGTGCTTAAAATACTAGGGGGAAATGCTGGTATCGTCAAATAAAATAAATGTGACGTGACTTGACTGGATAGGGCCGAATTGCAGAGCTTGTGCAAACATATCCATATAGCTGTGATCAGATGCTTTCTTCACTGCTGTTTTCTCACCACTGTTATGTTTATTTTGTTATTGACAGGAAAGTGTGCAGCACTTATTTACACATTCATCTAATCACAGCTCTAAGCAGCATGAGCGGCGTCAGTATGTTCACTGACCAGCATATGAAAAAGGACATTATGGGTTGAGCGAGTGACCCCGAGTGGATTGAGCGAGCGGAATCTTCTAAAAGGTGCTCCTTGCTCCAGAGGGGATATTACCACTCCCTGCTCTGCTCTGCTCCGCTCACATGCTCTGCTACAGACCAGAATACTATAAGGATAAATCTCACAAAAACATCCCATGTCAAACTTATTTTGCATAAAGAATTGAAGCCTGTGTTAAGCACTTTTTTTTTACACCAACTGGCATGTAATGGACCCAGACAGTTACTTTTTTTATGTAATTCCCATTATTCTCAAAAGTGATTCCATACTTTTATTTATATATATATATATATATATATATATATATATATATATATATATATATATATATTATTTATTTATTTATTTATTTTTATTTTTTTTTGTGCTAGTTTATGTATAGCATATATTATTTTACTCTGGTCCCAGACTTTTAATCTTATTCTACAAAAATATATAATTAAAAATATGAATTATCTCATGGTAAACTAAATAATGATGAAAAAATAATGAACTATTTTATTTATTTATTTATTTGATTGAAATAAAAAAAAAAAAAAAAACTGTGACATCATTTCCTCTATGACAAACATTATTTAATCTACTTGTTTACTGTGGAGACTAAGGTGTAAAGTGAAAAGCATGTTTGAGATAAAATGAGTAGAAAATAAGTATAAATCAACGTAAATATCACATCTGAACCAAATATGTTTTATTGCGTTTATTGGTGTTTAAATAATACATAAAATGCAATTTTACATAAAATCACATTTAATTTTGACATTTTATTACAAAAATGTTCAGAATGTCAGTTCTATCACTGACATTACACAAAATCCTATCAATATATCCTCTGAGAAGTAGTTAAAATGGGGAGGGGGGATTTTACAGATTTCTCCTGTGATACATGCTTGTCCACTGGTAGACATTGTTAGTAAGCAAATTATATAAACTAGTGTGACAAGTGTGTTTTAATAAAGTTTATTTTATTAAATATGGGATTGTCACAATACCTTTAAAATTGTTTAGATGTTTCAATGTTGCAATGCCCTTAAAATTGTCTTAGAAATTGTCATCATCTTTTTTTTTTTTTTTTTAATTTAGCAAAATATAACTTCTCATTCCTTCAGATTTTGGGGATGACCCTAACATGTTCTTGACAGATTACATGACTAACCTGACACAAACTCCATCGCTATGTGGGCCACGATCACTCTATTTAGGTACAGTTTTTGCAGTGAAAAACTGTGCCTCTGGACACCTGCTACATTGCCTGAGAACTAAGTGTGCCAATAACCTGGTTTGGTCTGAAAGCTGTGTAAGTGAATAGCTCAGTATTTTTTTTCACCCACCCAGTTGACCCTATTTACCTCCGCAAACGCCCGTCATTCAGAAAGATGGATGAGTGATCCTAGTCACTGGGCTGCTTGCCTATTAAAGACCTAATGGAGCATATACCGGGCACGAACAAGCCTTCGGTGAAAAAAGGCCACAATCCCTCTCCCTCACTGTGTGTCATGATAAAATGGTCCTATTCATTATGCCTGCTTACTCCGTTGTACTCAGAGTGTGTGTGTTTTGTATTGGCTTTTGTGTTTTGTTGGTAATTGTAGGGGTAATGATGTTTGTTGGGAAGGAGAGCGCAGACAGATGAGAGATCATTGACTATTCTGAATAAACATACTGGAGAAAGGGGACATCAGTGCACACTTGAGTGTACCAATTGCTCTGTGCGTCAGTGTTCTGTCAATGGACTAACAAGTGACTGTCTGCGTATAATGGGAATGAATTGATGTTTGCTACAGATATTCTATTTCTGGTATGTTGAAAAGTTTATTTGTTGCATATTAACTGTGTCTGATCCATGGCCTAGTGGTTTATGCACATTGTTAGACACGTCAAGTTGATGCTCATGTTGATGCTCAAGTCGATGATGCAAGTTCTAGTTCAGCTTTTCTGTATTTACTGTATACTATAGCAAGAATAGCAAAAAGCCAAAATGTTTTCCACAGAATATTTTAAAGAACCTATAAAATGGCTTGACAAGTGCAGTTTAACTTTCCCTTGATTATATATGTTAAATGGGTCATGAATTGAGAATTCAACTTTTCCTTGAGCTTTTGACATACAGTGGGTACGGAAAGTATTCAGACCCCCTTAAATCTTTCACTATTTGTTATATTGCAGCCATTTGCTAAAATCATTCAAGTTCATTTTTTTTCCTCATTAATGTACACACAGCACCCCATATTGACAGAAAAACACAGAATTGTTGAAACTGAAATATCACATGGTCCTAAGTATTCAGACCCTTTGCTGTGACACTCATATGTTTAACTCAGGTGCTGTCCATTTCTTCTGATCATCCTTGAGATGGTTCTACACCTTCATTTGAGTCCAACTGTGTTTGATTATACTGATTGGACTTGATTAGGAAAGCCACACACCTGTCTATATAAGACCTTACAGCTCACAGTGCATGTCAGAGCAAATGAGAATCATGAGGTCAAAGGAAATGCCTGAAGAGCTCAGAGACAGAATTGTGGCAAGGCACAGATCTGGCCAAGGTTACAAAAACATTTCTGCTGCACTTAAGGTTCCTAAGAACACAGTGGCCTCCATAATCCTTAAATGGAAGACGTTTGGGATGACCAGAACCCTTCCTAGAGCTGGCCGTCCGGCCAAACTGAGCTATCGGGGGAGAAGAGCCTTGGTGAGAGAGGTAAAGAAGAACCCAAAGATCACTGGCTGAGCTCCAGAGATGCAGTCGGGAGATGGGAGAAAGTTGTAGAAAGTCAACCATCACTGCAGTCCTCCACCAGTTGGGGCTTTATGGCAGAGTGGCCCAACAGAAGCCTCTCCTCAGTGCAAGACACATGAAAGCCCGCATGGAGTTTGCTAAAAAGCACCTGAAGGACTCCAAGATGGTGAGAAAAAAGATTTTCTGATGAGACCAAGATAGAACATTTTGGCCTTAATTCTAAGCGTTATGTGTGGAGAAAACCAGGCACTGCTCATCACCTGTCCAATACAGTCCCAACAGTGAAGCATGGTGGTGGCAGCATCATGCTGTGGGGGTGTTTTTCAGCTGCAGGGACAGGACGACTGGTTGCAATCGAGGGAAAGATGAATGCGGCCAAGTACAGGGATATCCTGGACGAAAACCTTCTCCTGAGTGCTCAGGGAGCCCTGACTTAAACCCAATTGAGCATCTCTGGAGTGACCTAAAAATGGCTGTCCACCAACATTTACCATCCAAACTGACAGAACTGGAGAGGATCTGCAAGGAGGAATGGCAGAGGATCCCCAAATTCAGGTGTGAAAAACTTGTTGCATCTTTCCCAAAAAGACTCATGGCTGTATTAGATCAAAAGGGTGCTTCTACTAAATACTGAGCAAAGGGTCTGAATACTTAGGACCATGTGATATTTCAGTGTTTTCTTTTTTTAATAAATCTGCAAAAATGTCAACAATTCTGTGTTTTTCTGTCAATATGGGGTGCTGTGTGTACATTAATGAGGGAAAAAATGAACTTAAATAATTTTAGCAAATGGCTGCAATATAACAAAGAGTGAAAAATTTAAGGGGGTCTGAATACTTTCCGTACCTACTGTATATAAGGTCATTGTACTATACTATACGTTTCAGAACTGAAAACTTCCTTTTTAATCCAATAAAAGCTTTTATTGACATTGGCCCATTGAACGACTGATCCTGGAATGGGCCTAGGTGAAACACAGAAGAAATCAACGCCTACTTCATCAGTGAAATGTTAGACCCGCGCTCTGGTGTGTTAGTGAGATGACAAGGAGAGAAGAGCGATACAGGACTAAAATAACATTAACTTTGAAAGGATCCTAATGCTAGGAATATGGTTATTTATTTTCAACCATGTGAATGTCTCAGTTAAACATTATTTATTTGTATTCGGTATTTCACTTTGGATACTTTTGTAAATCGGTCGAATTTTGGCGCAGACTTTGCAAACAGACTTTTACTTCAGTAATACAACATCATGTAAGTATCTGAGTTACTCCTACTGTTCTAATGCCTGATCTGATATGTAATGATTCATGTACAGTCAGATGTTCTTTGTCTGTGTGACAGTAAATCAAACCAGTGACTAAACGGTCAATTTCACATTGTTTCTCTTAGTAGGATGAAAATAATGTTATTTAAACAGTGATTAAATTATATAACGGAAGCAATCAAAGAACGCTTCCTTCACAATCATTGGAGCTGTCAATCAAACAGCACAAGTTTTTCAGTGACTGAGTTCTGGACATGCGCCAAAACTCCTGTTTTATTCAACAAATCTCTTAGTTATATTGCGTTTGCACTGTTAGTGATGATGAAAGCATTTGTTAGTGTACAGAAATTGAGTTGCAATGATGAGATCTCTGCTTTCATACGCTCAACATGTCTGTGATCGACTACAATGTTCATCACTGCAACCTTTCATGCCACAATTTAAATATAATGCTATAGATCTAAATATAATGCAGCACTTTTCACGATTAGTTAACCTTGAGAGCTGTAATAGTAAAAACATGCTAAAAGAGAGAGTAATACTTGACTATTCCAAATGGAAAGATGTTAGCCAATCACAGCAGTGGGCGTTTACACTGAAGTCTCAAAGTAGGCATGCCCCTTAAAACAGAGCGTTCAAATAAGAGGGCTAAAATCAGGGTAGCAAAAATGCCTTTTATTTCTAAATTATGACATTTTTTTTTTTAATGTAAAAAGCATACTAATATCTAAGCACACTAAGTGCACCCCAGGAAACATTATAAATCAATAAAACAATGCAGTTCATGACCCCTTTAACTTGCAGGTAGGACAAAATATACCAGGGCTTGTCAGCAGCCAATAACCATTATGTCTCAACCCTGAACTTATTCATGGTTCAAATTCAAGCCTGTACAGATAAGCAGATAATTTTTCATGTCATTGTAATAATATTTTTATTTTATTTTATCTTTTTAAGAAATTAATACATATTTTCAGCAAGGATATATTTAATTGGTCAAGAGTTATAGTTAATAATAGAAATATAATTTCTATTGTCACCAAAATTGTCACTTTCTATTTATCAAAGAATTGTGGAGAAAAAAAAAATGATTCCACAAAAATATTAAGCAACACAACTGTTTTCAACTGTAGTAATAAAAAGAAATGTTATACTTAAGCACCAAATCAGCGTATTAGAATGGTTTTTGAAGGCATTTGACTCTGAAAATGGCTGCTGAAAATTCAGCTTTTCAGAATTAGTTACATTTTAAAATATATTAAAACAGAAAATAGATCAAATAGATCTTTGGTGAGCATAACCCGGACCCAAAACTTTTAAACGGTATTGTAGATGGTCACTAACAGACACTGATTAAAAGCAAAACTAATTTCATGGGGTGTATGACTGTACTATGTGAATAGTACTCTGGTCTCACTAACAAAATGGCATTGCTGTTGCAGGCCCTGTTTCTGGTTTTGTTTATTTTTTTACCCAACTCCATCAAAATACACAATCATTTTGCCACAGTAAAACCTGTTTTGACCCTAAAAATCCCTAAATCCCAGGTTTTGAGCTGTGCTGACTTCTAGTAGACTTTCAGGCACAAAGAGGATATTTCTCTCTCTGCCTGTGACTTTGGTTCATATAGCAAGAATTCAGCAAGTTAGTTGGAGATTTACTCATAGATCTCTGCATTCACCTTATCTTAGGTATACTGGGCAGCTCCCTCTCTTTCTCACTAAAAGAAACCATATCCTCCATAGAGGACACACTCAGGGGAGAATGACCAAATAACTATAGCTATGTCATATATCACTCTATTGACTGGGAAGGGCGCTGTATTCCAAATGTGACCCTTCAACTAAATTCATTTTTTCTGTCTGTCCTTTTCTCAAATTAGTGAAGCATTCTGCTCTATGCACCTTTTGCATACGGTAATTGGCTGGGAATCAAAGACCTTAATCAATAAGAGAGCATGGCGAGTCATTTTCAATAAAGGCATCCATTACTCCTCTGAGCCAGGCCGTCTGGAGCATTCTCTGGCTGTGTTTCAAAACCTCGTCAGCTGTCTACCTAGACAGTATTTTTGAGCTTCATAGGTGCGTTTGAAGTGGACTATCTACCAAGATGTATTTGAATGTTCAAATCAAATGATATGAATCAAGTGAGTAGCCAAGATAGTCAGCAGTTTTGGACATCATAATTACATACAAACCTAGCGAGCAGCCTACCATGTCAGCAATTTTATGCATCATATAGGCACATTTGTACATTCTATTTAAATGATTTAAACCTTGTGAACTGCCTACCTAGTCAGCACTTTTAGACAACATATAAGCATATTTAAATATTGGACTCAAACTAAATGAGCACCTTATCTAGATGGCATTTTAGCAAACATTTGCAAACATGTTCAAAAATTTTATTTAAATTGAGTTGACTACCAAGCAGTGATGGAGTACTCGAGTCCTGTACTCGGACTCGAGTCCGACTCGAGTCACTATTCTTTGGACTCGAGTCCCACTCGAGACTCCATTCTCTGGACTCGTGACTCGACTTGGACTCGCGGACTGATGACTCGTACTTGGACTCGGACTCGAGGATATATAAAATCGGACTTGAGCATTCATCACGTTGTTTTTGACTAAATATGTTATAAAAAATTATATAAGTTTATATATAATAATAAATATTATATAAGGTTTCGTGCCCAAGACCGGCCGGGATCTATTTTTTCCCTCACAGACACTGCTACCGCTCGCTCTCTTGACAACACACTCACTGACGTCACTCACTTTATGCTCGTGCATGATTCGGGGGCTAAATGTTCAAATTTGGAAAATGCAGAAAGATGTGCCCCGGATCGTGAAATTCGCCTACACAAATTTTGCATCTAATGCTGGAAAGAGCCGTGCTAAATGTTGTGTGTGTAATCGCACAATTAAGGAAAAGACTGGGACAACTTCAAACTTTAACAGACACCTGTCACGGATGCACCCAGAAAAGTAAGTAAACTATTATTGACTAATGCATATATGATAATAAACAGAAGAAGCTAGGGTTAGGCGATGTTTGACAATTTGGCATCAGACGTCGACGATGTCTAATGTCTGGTTCAGATTACACATTTTTTTTGGTCTGTTGCAATGGTCACTGTGTCAGATGGATGACGCAATTTTGACTCCTAAAATCCTGTGGTGTCGTGGACAAGAAACATGTCAGACTAGCGTTACACGTTGCTTTCTGACCAGTTGCGTGCCGTCACACACACACATTCACTTGAACACATACAAACGCACTACTCACGCTAAATCACTCGGTCACTCACTCACAAACGCGCTCTCTCTCTCTCTCTCTCTCTCTCTCTCTCTCTCGGCATATCGTATTGATTTTTACGTTTTAAGTATTTTTAAAATACAGTGCCCTGTAAAATGCACGTTTCTTTTTTTCGCTGAGTGTATTTCTGTAATACAGTGTTAAAGGATTAGTTCACACAAAAATGAAAATTTCCTAATCATTTACTCGAATACGGGACTCGAGACTCGACTCGGACTCGAACACTGGGGACTCGAGACTCGACTCGGACTCGAACTCTGGTAATGGTGACTCGACTTGGACTCGACTCGGACTCTTCTTGGTGACTCGAGACTCGACTCGGACTCGACAGTTAGTGACTCGACTACAACACTGCTACCAAGACAGCATTTTTGGCTGTTATAGTCATGTTTGAACAATCAATTTAAAAACAATTTGAATACATAGTATTTTTGAGCAAACCTTCTTTGCAGCCTTTTTAGACATCTTAGACATCATACAATTGATTCAAATGAATTGAACACAAGCTGCCTATCTGTACAGCTACTTTTGGCACTCATAGTCACATTTGTATGTTCATTTCAAAAACTGAGCTGCCTACATGTACAGCATTTTTAGGCCATCATAGATGCATTTATATATTAGAATCAAATGGTCTGAACTTAGTGGAGCTTCCTTCTTGATAGCGTTTTTTTTTTTTTTTTTTTTTTTTTTACCATAATAGTCTTCTTCAGTTAATTTGATTCAGTCCTAGTGAACTTTCTATCTAAACAGTCTTATTGGACAGATTCAAACATTTAGTTAAAATGATTATACCCATACTCAGAATTTGTCCTTTGCATTTAACCCATCCAGTTAGTGCACACACATTAGGGAGTAGTGAGTAGTGAACACACACACACACAGCAAACCGTGGACACACACCCAGAGCAGTTGGCAGCCATTTTGCTGTTGCACCCGGGGAGCGATTGGGGGTTAGGTGCCTTGCTCAGAGCCGCAGATTCTTTCACGAAACACCGCTGCGTGTTGCAGTTCTTCTGTGGCTTTCATTGGAACTATTATTTCATTGCAAAATTGAGCAAACAACACTGACAATACTCCATTTAAAATGCGTATCACTTAATATGTTGTTGAAGTAAAACCCCTTTATGTTGTTGAAGTGTTATATAAATTTGTGCAACCATTACGTGACAATCCTGTAATACCTGAAACATTTTTTTTTTAATTGCAGCCGCTGCCATTTTTCTACCTTAATTCATCTGGAGTTTTTTATACAGTGTATACACAGCATTTTGTGGCATCATAGGCAAGTTTAAACATTAAAATCGTTAGATTTGAACTTGGATCAAAGTGGTGCTTCCCTCTTGACAGACTATTTGAGCATAATAATCTTATTCTTTGATTCCCAAAAATGCTATCTAGGTAGGAAGCTCACTAGGTTTTTATATACATCCTCTTTATTTCTCACTCTCGATATATTGTTGTGTTTCCATCTGACTTACTCCCTCCATCACTCTTTCATCCTTTCAGTGGCATACTTTCTCTCTCTCTTTTTCACTTGTCACTGGATTAGTCAAAGGTCATTTTCCCAACTGACTGATCTTGGCACGACAGTGTTCACACCTCAGCGGTCCCGTTCAGAGCCAAAACCCAAATGCACGCACAAGTGTCACACTAATGAAGATGGAACGTGGGCCTAGTGCCATGAAGTAAATGTGTGTGTCACAAGTTAAATGCGTGTACACTTATGTGTGTGTGTTTGTGTTTTCCCCCAACAGGCTTGTTAGAGAGAGTCGTCTCCTGCCTGCTATCTTTCAAGTCATAGAGGTAAGTGTGCTTCTAAACCTTCTGGTTTCCTCACTGTCTGTTTGCTTGATTCGTTTATTGCCTTGGGTTTTCTGCTCTGACTTCGGAAAGCAATGATATTACCAGAAAATGATGAGCTTTATGGAAATCAGAAAACACTATATTGGAGAAATTGGCCATGTTGCAGTAATGCGTCAAAGTATTTTAAAAAGAAATAGCAGTAGAATTGTACCTGTCCTAGATAAAGCTGTGCTGTATTGGTAATTAAAAGGCATAGTTCATTAAAAAAGTATCTTCTGTCATGATTTATTGATTCCCAGTTCAGTTCTGATTCCATTCAGTGTTATTTTTATTTATGTGTATTTATTTGTTTGTTTATTTTCGAAAAATAGTGAATCCGAGAAAAAAAATTCAGAATTGTGAGATATAATTGAGATCTCGCATTTTTACCTCGCATTTCTGACTTTTTTTCTCACATTTGCTAGTTTGTCTCACAATTCAGACTTTATATCTTGCAATTATGGCTTTATTTCTTGCAATTAAATTTTCTTCTGTGATTTGTGAGTTACAAACTTGCAGTTGTGGATCATAAAGTTGAATTGTGAAATATAAACTCGCAATTGCAAAAAAAAAAGTCAGAATTGTGATAGAAACTTGCAATCCCAGGGGAAAAAAATTGTAAGTTTATCTCACAATTCTAATTTTATATCTCACAAGAGTTTATAACTCACAATTACAAGTTTATACCTTGCAATTCTGACTTTATTTCTTACAATTCAGAGTTTATAACAATTCTGACTTTTTTCTCAGATTTGTGAGATATAAACTTGCAATGGCAAGTTACAGGGTGTTTTCACACCTGTGGATCGTTTGTTTTGTTCCAAAACAGGGACTAAATTTGTTAGTGTTGCATTTTCTTCTTGGTTCATTTCGCGTTCACACGGCAGCATTTCAAAGTGTACCAAAATGTGTTTATGCAAGTCATATGCGAGTACAGCTGTCCTCTTATTGGTCAGAGTTTCTCAGCGTCATCCATCAAAATGATTGACAAGTTAGCTCCATGAGCTTATTGTGGCTTTATTTGTAGTTGTCGAGACACACGCAAACACTATACGAATGTAGCCATCATTCCCGCTGTTAAATCATATACTTCATTCATATTAAAGCTGCAGTAGGTAACTTTTGTAAAAATGTATTTTTTACATATTTGTTAAACCTGTCATTATGTCCTGACAGTAGAATATGAGACAGATAATCTGTGAAAAAATCAAGCTCCTCTGGTTCCTCCCAGTGGTCCTATTGCCATTTGCAGAAATACACCGCTCCCGGTAAGAAACAACCAATCAGAGTCAGGAGGAGTGTCTTAGCAGTGTCAATCAAGCTCGTGTGCGCGCTGATCACACTCCTGTCATGCACAGCCATAGTGCACAGCGTGTACAGGCATTCAAATTCAAGATTACCGGTGTGCAGCAGCTTTGCTTATGGAGGACAAACAATCCAGTTTCGTACGTATAATACCCCATAAAGTGCGTATCATATGCACGCGAAAAACTCATTTTGCCGTATATATTCTACGAGATTACAAACTCGTACTATTGATACGCATTTTCGTGTGATCGGGCTCTATTAAGTCATGATATGCAGTTTTAAGATTTTTTTCAGGCGAGAATGTGCTGGTTTAAAGCTCAAATTTGTGGTTTATTGATAAAGATTGCGCCTTTCTGAAAATTTGATCTGACGTTGTCGGAGTTTTGAGATCCAGGCGATCACCGGACTCTCAGCACTCATGTACCCAGCCGAGAGCAGCCTTACCTCGGCTAATCCTTCTGACGTTTGCCGCTGGCTCCTTTTTGGCTGAGGGTAACGTGACGTTTCATAAATTTATAAATGGCTATTTAACTTTTGTATCATACTAAAGCGCTGATTTTGTACGCTTGACTGAATTGTTTGCTTTATTTCTTATTGTATATTTTTATACCTTTTATAATGGCTATTATTGAACATTAAAACTGACATTTAACAAAGAGAGAAGGTTGTGTTTTATGTTAAAGCCTATTTCATTTCATTACAGTGAAGATAATCAGAGTATGCACAAATAGTATTACATTTAATATGTTTGAAATGTAAACGAAAAGAGGCAGGGTTGTTTAATATTCGTTTTGTTATAAATATAAGCAGACATTGCAGATAATTAATCACTCGTCGCCTGAGGCTATTAATATGTTTTTGTTTGTTTCTTTAAATAAAACGAAAAGAGGCAGAGTGGTTTAATAACAAATTTTGTTTTATTCTTGGCTAAAATATACATACAGAGATAACCGGAGAAGCCAGTTATTTGCGTACTGTAACATTACCGTTATATTATCTTACTAACTATTTATTACTTATAGAAATAGTGCATATACGTCATATAGTTACATTACATGTATTGCAAAATACGTAATGTTTTGAGGACCAAGTTTGTAGTCAAAGTATGGGAAGGCCATAGTCAATGTAAATCATATTGTTGATGTTTTGTCCGTATCAGTGAATGTGCTATAACTGTTTATCCGCCGTCATCGGTGGCCCTGCTTGCTTACTAGCCTGCGCGTTCACGGCAGGCTCTGTTGTGATGGGGGAGGAGCTGTGGAGGGAGGGCTGTAGCGCAGCAGAGAGCAAGGGGGAGTGACCTGTGAGTTGTGCTTGTTCAAATTTTCAGGCTAAGTCAACGTTTTCTAAAAACTCCCTACTGCAGCTTTAATACTTGCGGCAAATTCAAACTCTCAAATTCTTCCTCTCTGGATCTCCCAGTGCTGTCTAGTAGTCTAACTGTGCCGAGACCATATATATGTTATAATTGTTATAATGTTATAATTGTTATAATTCAGGTAGAGCCGGAATCAAGGCTTCGTCAGGACAGCATTCTTGCATGAAGAAGCACAATTACACAACATTTAAAGGTGCCCTAGAACTTTAATTAGAAATGAGCCGATTCAGGGTGTGTGGCCCTTTAAATCTCGTGCTCCATGCCCCAAGAGCTCGCGCTTGCCTTAAACAACATAAAAAAAAAGTTCAATTAGCTAATATAACCCTCAAAATGGATCTTTACAAAGTGTTCGTCATGCAGCATGTCTAATCGCGTAAGTACAGTGTTTATTTTGATGTTTACATTGATTCTGAATGAGTTTGAGGCTATGCTCCGTGGCTAACGGCTAATGCTACACTGTTGGAGAGATTTATAAAGAATGAAGTTGTGTTTATGCATTTTACAGACTACAAGTGTTTAAAAATGAAAATAGCGACGGCTCTTGTCTCCGTGAATACAGTAAGAAACGATGGTAACTTTAACCACATTTAACAGTACATTAGCAACATGCTAACAAAACATTTAGAAAGACAATTTACAGATATCACTAAAAATATCATGCTATCATGAATCATGTCAGTTATTATTGCTCCATCTGCCATTTTTTGCTATTGTCCTTGCTTGCTTACCTAGTCTGATGATTCAGCTGTGCACATCCAGACGTTCTGCCCTTGTCTAATGCCTTTCATAATGTTCAATTTTATAATTCAATTTTTGAATCTAGGGCACCTTTAAGATGTAGAGGTGCTCTTTGGTTTTCAACTACGGTAACTAATGTGCTCACTCACAAAATCAGACACTACTGCTTTTTCATTTCTCATTATGAATTACAATATTGTTTGGTTCGTTGGTCCATTGGGTTGGATTGCTTTCACATCTCAAGCGAACAGCTCCATAATTGGTTTGAAAGCGCCAACTTGAAGAGGTGATCTTGGTACGCTTGGGGGGTCTGCTTTTGGCTCACACCTGAGTGCGATTGCTGCATTCACATCTGCCCAAATGAACTGCACCAAGGGGGACAACGAACTCTAGTGCGATTCAACCGAACTAAATGAGGCAGGTGTGAAAGCACCCACAAAGTAATTGCCAGATATAACTTGCAATTTCAAAAAAAAAAAAAAAGTCAGAATTGTGAGATAAAAAGTCACAATTGCCTTTTTTATTTTTTTATTTCGTGGAAGAAACAAACTCCATGAAGCTTTTTTGTGAAAAATACACTGAGCAAAATTATAAACACAACACTTGTTTTTGCCCCCATTTTTCATGAGCTGAACTCAAAGATCTAAGACTTTTTTTATGTACACAAAAGGCCTATTTCTCTCAAATATTGTTCACAAATCTGCCTAAATCTGTTAGTGAGCACATCTCCTTTGTCGAGATAATCCATCCACCTCAGAGGTGTGGCATATCAAGATGCTGATTAGACAGCTTGATTATTGCACAGGTGTGCTTTAGGCTGGCCACAATAAAAGGCCACTCTAAAATGTGCAGTTTTATCACACAGCACAATGCCACAGATGTCGCAAGTTTTGACGAAGCGTGCAATTGGCATGCTGACTGCAGGAATGTCCACCAGAGCTGTTGCCCATGAATTGAATGTTCATTTCTCTACCATAAGCCGTCTCCAAAGGCGTTCCAGAGAATTTGGCAGTACATCCAACCGGCCTCATAACTGCAGACCACGTGTAACCACACCATCCCAGGACCTCCACATCCAGCATCTTCACCTCCAAGATCGTCTGAGACCAGCCACCCGGACAGCTGCTGCAACAATCAGTTTGCATAACCAAAGAATTTCTGCACAAACTGTCAGAAACCGTCTCAGGGAAGCTCATCTGCATGCTCGTCGTCCTCATCTGGGTCTCGACCTGACTGCAGTTCGTCGTCGTAACCGACTTGAGTGGGCAAATGCTCACATTCGATGGCATCTGGCACTTTGGAGAGGTGTTCTCTTCACGGATGAATCCCGGTTTTCACTGTACAGGCAGATAGCAGACAGCGTGTATGGCGTCGTGTGGGTGAGCGGTTTGCTGATGTCAACGTTGTGGATCGAGTGGCCCATGGTGGCGGTGGGGTTATGGTATGGGCAGGTGTATGTTATGGACAATGAACACAGGTGCATTTTATTTATGGCATTTTGAATGCACAGAGATACCGTGACGAGATCCTGAGGCCCATTGTTGTGCCATTCATCCACGACCATCACCTCATGATGCAGCATGATAATGTACGGCCCCATGTTGCAAGGATCTGTACACAATTCCTGGAAGCTGAAAACATCCCAGTTCTTGCATGGCCAGCATACTCACTGGACATGTCACCCATTGAGCATGTTTGGGATGCTCTGGATTGGCGTATACGACAGCGTGTTCCAGTTCCTGCCAATATCCAGCAACTTCGTACAGCCATTGAAGAGGACCAACATTCCACAGGCCACAATCAACAATCAACTCTATGCAAAGGAGATGTGTTGCACTGCGTGAGGCAAATGGTGGTCACACCAGATACTGACTGGTTTTTGGACCCCCCCAATACAGTAAAACTGCACATTTTAGAGTGGCCTTTTATTGTGGCCAGCCTAAGGCACACCTGTGCAATAATCAAGCTGTCTAATCAGCATCTTGATATGCCACACCTGTGAGGTAGATGGATTATCTCGGCAAAGGAGAAGTGCTCACTAACACAGATTTAGACAGATTTGTGAACAATATTTAAGAGAAATAGGCCTTTTGTGTACGTAGAAAATGTCTTAGATCTTTGAGTTCAGCTCATGAAAAATGGGAGCAAAAACAAAAGTGTTGCGTTTATAATTTTGTTCAGTGTAGAAAGGGAATTAAATTGTTGTTCGCTGAAAATCTTCACTGCTTCGCCTTCACTGCAGCTCTCTTTTCTTAATTTTCTATATTTGAACTGCCTTGACACGTTAAGTCACGACATGCGTAAAAAAAATGATGTTTTGCAGTCAGTGGTGTGAAACCAGATGGCATATTGACGTGTCATTTAATAATCTAAATGTCAATGAGATTACAGAGTTTCAGTGGAGGGGAAAATTATTGGAAAATAATGACTGTCTGTCATAAAATGGATGACTACGAGTTCCACTTAAAAACAAAACAAATAAAATCATTATCAGTTTATTAATTACAAAATAAAAATGTTAATAAATCACCTTTTAAATGACGTGTCATTTTAGAATCTGAATGCTAATGAGATTACAGAGCTTCGACGGAGAGGAAAATTATCGGAAAATTATGACTTTATTTCTGCCTGTCACAAAATGGACAGCTAAAGTTCCACTTAAAAATAAAACAAAGGATTCAGTTATTAATGTAATCATTTCAAATTAAAAATGTTAATAAATTAAAATGAAACAAATGTATCTTTTCAAATTGAGAGATAAATTGACATGTATGAATGTAATTCACATTTACAAATGCAATTAAATGTAACAATACAGTATTAATATCATAGCATAACTTACAATATTGTAAAGTATTTTATAAGCATTTAAATAAAGGCAATTTGTGTGTGTGTGTGTGTGTGTGTGTAACAGTCAGACCTTTCCCTCTGAGCATGTTCCCATCCCAGTATCCATTGAGTTATTATGTAAATGAGGCAGTAGGGGTCTGACCTATCACAGTGTAATGTGTAATTGGGTTGCAGAGTTAATGGAGTGTGGATGTGAGGCCTTTTCAACAGCAGGTTACATTCTCATTAGAGTGGACCCTACATCGACTGTTAACAGTCAACACCACCCCCACCCCTCGAAAACACACAAACACACACACATACTTATACTTACACCCACAGTGAACGGCAGTCTAATATATCATCACTGTCGGGTGGAAACCTTGTTTCTCCAAAACCGTTACTTTTCAGGAAATGGAAATTTTAATTTTTTACATAATTAATATGTTGTCAAACACTATATTGTCAAAGTTGATATTGTGGCTTCATATGGACATTGGTCAGACATTGGTCATTTTACCAAAATCAAGCTCAAATGGAGTTGTGAATTTTGGACATGTATGATTTGTCCATCATTAAAACATCTGCATCTGAGGCAGTAAGTGCATTGCATTACATTCTCATCAACTTACAGGTTATGACTTTTTTTTTTTTTTTTTTTTTTTGGTTGTTTTTTTGTCATTTTGCTAAAATCTCATGTCATAAAAGATGAAGTGCTTTGCACAGGCTATTTAAGACAATATTGTCTATGACTCGACAACAAATAGACTAATGCCGGGTTCAGATTGCACAATATTTTTGTCGTTTATGATAGTCATTGTGTCAGATTATATGATTTTGACTAAAATGTTGTTGTGGTTGGCAGAAAGACACCCTTCTCCACTCTCAAAATACAAAAACATTTATTTTGGTCTCATCACTCCAGAGTATAGAATATAAAAATATTTAACAAGCTATGAAGTAAAATATCTAGCTTCTGCCAGACTGCCTTCTGTATTCAAATTACAGAAAAAAAAACGCAACTGGCATCGCGTCAGTTAAGTTTTTTTCCGTAAGTTAAATAGGGAAGGTGTAAGACATAGCGTAAGCAACTGCAAGAGTTTTACAGAAGGCAGTATTCAGCAGACCCTGTCTTCAGCTTATTTTCCCATAATGCTCTGCGGTGAGCTGATTGCATGCCTGTTATCTTCATTTACCCGATTTCTCTCTCTTATTCGCTGACCTGTGGTCTGTAATCACATTTGCTGCTGATTTTAGCACTGTGCCAATGAGGTGGGCTCATCTCAGACCTGTAACGTCCATCTGTGCTTGTCTTGTCTTTTTCTCACAGCTAGCGTTTGGTTTGGAAATTCTCTCAGCAGTATAGCAAGGCAGTTAAGCCCCACTTTATTTGGTCAGTTGCTGTTGTCTGGCAGGAGATTAAATCAAACAGCCGGAGAAGATCTTTCGGTTTTAATCTGGAGAGCTTCTGAACCTTATGAACCTTATTGTAAAATGTTACCGAATTTTCATTTTGGGGTGAACTAACCCTTTAATTAAAGTGCTTCTATTCTTTTTAAAATATTACCTTTCATGTACTGTATAATATAGCTTGTGAATGTAAAAGGTCTGCAAAATTTTAAAGATCGAAGTGCACGACAAATAAAGAAAGAATTGATTCTGAAATGCCGTTAATGAAATGTCGTTAATAATTCCTGTCTCACTTCCTGTTTCAAACCTACGTAACAATGTAACAAATTTGCATAATGCCAGCCCTTAGATCTTCATTGGCTGCCCATGAACAATATCTACTTTGCTCTGCCCTCAAACACTGTAGTTGTAGTTGAGACTGGAAGAGTTTGGTTTTTGTTGTCGGCATTTCGAGAAGAGGCTGTTTTCACTGCTGCGAAAGCAAATCCACTTTGCATGCAATTCAAAAGGATGAGGACTCGCTCTAGAATTGATACGGAGAAGAAAAAGAAAAAAAAACGACTGTTTGTACAGTGCTCAGCGTAAATGAGTACACCCCCTTTGAAAAGTAGCATTTTAAAGAATATCAATGAACACAAAAACAATTTCCAAAATGTTGACAAGACTAAGTTTAATATAACATCTGTTTAACTTATAATATGAAAGTAAGGTTAATAATATAACTTAGATTACACATTTTTCAGTTTACCTCAAAATAGGGTGATGCAAAAATAAGTACACCCCACAACAAAAACTACTACATCTAGTACTTTGTATGGTCTCCATGATTTTTAATGACAGAACCAAGTCTTCTAGGCATGGAATGAATAAGTTGGCGACATTTTGTAACATCTATCTTTTTCCATTCTTCAAGAATGACCTCTTTTAGAGACTGGATGCTGGATGGAGAGTGATGCTCAACTTGTCTCTTCAGAATTCTCCATAGGTGTTCGATTGGATTCAGATCAGGAGCCACTGAATCACTTTCACCCTGTTCTTCTTCTGAAATCCAACAGTGGCCTTAGATGTGTGTTTAGGATCATTGTCATGTTGGAAAAATGCACGACGACCAAGGACACGGAGTGATTGTAGCATCTTCTCTTTCAGTATAGAGCAGTACATCTGTGAATTCATGATGCCATCAATGAAATGCAGCTCCCGACACCAGCAGCACTCATGCAGCCCCACATAAGGACACTGCTACCATCATGTTTCACTGTAGGCACCATGCAGTTTTCTTTGTATTCCTCACCTTGTGACGCCATACAGTTTTGAAGCCATCAGTTCCAAAAACATTTATCTTGGTCTCATCACTCCAGAGTATCGAGTCCCAGTAGTCTTCATCTTTGTCAGCATGGGCCCTGGCAAACTCTAGGCAGGCTTTTTTGTGCCTGGGCTTTAGGAGAGGCTTCTTTCGTGGACCATGCATGCCATTCCTCTGCAGTGTACACCGTACTGTGTCACAGGAAATAGTCACCCCAGTTTGGCTTTCTACTTCTTTAGATAACTGCAGTGAACTTGTATGTCGATTTTCTTCAATTCTTCTCATCAGAAGACGCTCCTGTCGAGGTGTTAACTTACGTGGACAAACTGGACGTCTTTGTGAGATGGTTGCAGTTCCATCTTTTAAAATTTTTGTACCACTTTTGCTACAGTATTCTGACTGATACGTAAAGCTTTGCTGATCTTCTTGTAGCCTTCACCTTTCTGGTGTAAAGGAATTATTTTCTTTCTCAGGTCTTGTGACATTTCTTTTCCATGTGGTGCCATTGCTGACAGCATGAAATGGGAAGGGATTTTAACACCTTTTATAGTCAACTGTCTGCTGGACATCCTTGTAATGAATAATTAGACTCACCTGTGGTTGAATTCTTGTTAAATTAGACATTTGTAGTCTAAAAAGTAGCTTTGCTCCAGAGACTTTCAGTGGGGTGTACTCATTTTTGCATCACCCTAATTTGAGTATAACTGAAAAATGTGTAATCTAAGTTATATTATTAACCTTACTTTCATGTTATAAGTTAAATAGATGTTATATAAAATGTAGTCTTGTCAACATTTTGGAAATTGTTTTTGTGTTCATTGAGATATTGTTTAAAATGATACTTTTCAAAGGGGGTGTACTCATTTACGCTGAACACTTAGCCATTGTGTATGAAGCACAGAGAAAGCCTCCAGAGCTGAAAATGCAGATATGGTAAAGGGAATTTTGTTTCTGGCACACGCTGTAAGCAGTAGGCCAATCACAACAGACTGTGCTATCTGACCAATCAGAGTTGTCTTTAGGAAAGGAGGGGTTTAGAGAGACTGAATCTTCAAACTAAACATTTTCAGACTCTATGAGAAATGAGATGATGTGTCATGTACTGTATACTATGAGAAAATTAAAGTATTTTTGCATGTAAATTTATTGTAGGACACCTCCAAAACAAATTTAGGAACCTTTACAATAGCATAATTGGGGCACTTTAAATTAAAAAAGCTGTAGGTTTGCTCTGTAGAGAATATGTCTCACTGAAATTGAGAGAGGATGTTATGGAATGAACAACTCTTGTGATAAATGAGATGTAGACTATTACTGCTTAAGCAATACTGTGCGAAAGGCCATGCTTTACTGTGAATAGTCACAGCTAAAGGTCAAAGTGAGGCAAGATGCACAGCTGAATGCCTGCATCTCCTTTAGCTGTGACTGTATTCATAGTACAGTAGTCTTTAGTGACATGCTTTTACAAAATGGTTTCTACATGATCTTTCAAAGGTTCGGGGTCAGTAGCATTTTTTTAAAGGAAAATAATTTTATTTTTCATTTTTACAAAAACATATTTCAAATAACTGTCTATTCATCAAGGTGTCATGATTTCCACAAAAAAATAAAAAACTAACCAGCACTACCATAATAAGAAATGTTTCTTGAGCGCCAAATCAGAATATTAGAATGACAGAGCAAATGTTAAAGTATTGCATTTATTAAAGAAATGCAGCTTTGTTGAGCATAAGAGACTCAAATATTAAAAAAAAAAAAAAAAATCCTGACTTGTTTTCATTTCCTGATCTCCTCTCATATGACTTCCTGTCATTGCTTCAACTGTCCTATAAATATAAATAATAAATGCAAAAATGAAGTGAAGTGACATCCCACAGTTTGAAGATATAGTCCCTGATGTATCGCCCAAAAAATAAATAAATAAATAAATAAAAGATCTATCATTATTGTTGCCCAGTGAACAGGTGTTTCAAGTCATAGTACTATATCTATATCATGGATTTTAGCATATTCATCATGGCGTATTGAGCAGTCAGTAGCAAAGTGATCTGTTTTATCAGTTATGCTCACCACCCTTCTCTGAATCTACTGTCTCAATATTAAACTTTCTTTGGAGGCCAAACTGAACTTGATTTTACCACTTCAATCAGAGTGCAGCCCGGTCTCTGACTCTCAGTGTAATTCAGATGCGGTCCATTCATCCTCATGAGCCCTGAGAGGACATGAAAGGAAGCCGAGGACTCTAATGAACAAGAGATCGCTAATGAACCAGGAGAGAGAGAGAGAGGTTTGTGTGACTTCTTTGGCCATCTCAGCAAGCTAGTGAGCCGTAAAGAGACGTTAGCTACAGCCTCACATCCCCTTTAATGCCAATCCCTCAATACTGCTGCCCTTCCAGTTCACAATCTGCCCTCCACACAGAGGTTTGGGCCTGTTTGCTGTAACAAGCGAAGGGATTACCGCTTACCGAACATTTGAATTGTGTTAATGTGCTGAGGCGAGTCTTCTCTGTGTATCCCAAATCCCAAAGCGCCTTATTGGTCGAAACTTTCAACTGAAAAAAAAGACTAATACTGATGACAAAGGCTGAGTTGTTTAACGTATATCCAGCTCATTCAGCTCTACGAAGATTATGCTATAGGAATCAGTCCGCAGTTATACAACTTACGTGTCAACCAGAGAGCTGGTCAAAAGTTTTAATGTTGTTGGAAAAGTGTCTAGAGCTCACCAAGTCTGCATTTATTTGATGAAAAATACAGTAAAAACAATAATATTGTAAAATAATATTATAATTTTAGTGTATTTTAAAATATGATTTTCCACATTCATTACTCTAGTCTTCAGTGTCACATGATCCTTCAGAAATCATGATTTGGGGTAATATATATATATACAGTGGGTACGGAAAGTATTCAGACCCCCTTAAATTTTTCACTCTTTGTTATATTGCAGCCATTTGCTAAAATCATTTCAAGTTCATTTTTTTCTTCATTAATGTACACACAGCACCCCATATTGACAGAAAAACACAGAATTGTTGACATTTTTGCAGATTTACTAAAAAAAAAAAAAACTGAAATATCACATGATCCTAAGTATTCGCTTTGCTGTGACA
The DNA here is from genome assembly GCF_018812025.1 of Megalobrama amblycephala. NCBI lineage: Eukaryota > Metazoa > Chordata > Actinopteri > Cypriniformes > Xenocyprididae > Megalobrama > Megalobrama amblycephala. The sequence goes on from NC_063056.1 coordinate 12,726,506, forward strand.
CTCATATATTTTACTCAGGTGCTGTCTATTTCTTCTGATCATCCTTGAGATGGTTCTACACCTTCATTTGAGTCCAGCTGTGTTTGATTATACTGATTGGACTTGATTAGGAAAGCCACACACCTGTCTATATAAGACCTTACGGCTCACAGTGCATGTCAGAGCAAATGAGAATCATGAGGTCAAATGAACTGCCTGAAGAACTCAGAGACAGAACTGTGGCAAGGCACAGATCTGGCCAAGGTTACAAAAAAAATTCTGCTGCACTTAAGGTTCCTAAGAGCACAGTGGCCTCCATAATCCTTAAATGGAAGACGTTTGGGATGACCAGAACCCTTCCTAGAGCTGGCCGTCCGGCCAAACTGAGCTATAGGGGGGGAAGAGCCTTGGTGAGAGAGGTAAAGAAGAACCCAAAGATCATTGTGGCTGAGCTCCAGAGATGCAGTCAGGAGATGGGAGAAAGTTGTAGAATGTCAAGCATCACTGCAGCCCTGCGCCAGTCGGGGCTTTATGGCAGAGTGGCCCGACGGAAGCCTCTCCTCAGTGCAAGACACATGAAAGCCCACATGGAGTTTGCTAAAAAAACACCTGAAGGACTCCAAGATGGTGAGAAATAAGATTCTCTGGTCTGATGAGACCAAGATAGAACTTTTTGGCCTTAATTCTAAGCGGTATGTGTGGAGAAAACCAGGCACTGCTCATCACCTGTCCAATACAGTCCCAACCGTGAAGCATGGTGGTGGCAGCATCATGCTGTGGGGGTGTTTTTCAGCTGCAGGGACAGGACGACTGGTTGCAATCGAGGGAAAGATGAATGCGGCCAAGTACAGGGATATCCTGGAAGAAAACCTTCTCCAGAGTGCTCAGTACCTCAGACTGGGCCGAAGGTTTACCTTCCAACAAGACAATGACCCTAAGCACACGGCTAAAATAACGAAGGAGTGGCTGTTCTTGAATGGCCCAGCCAGAGCCCTGACTTAAACCCAATTGAGCATCTCTGGAGAGACCTAAAATGGCTGTCCACCAATATTTACCATCCAACCTGACAGAACTGAGAGGATCTGCAAGGAGGAATGGCAGAGGATCTGCAAATCCAGGTGTGAAAAACTTGTTGCATCTTTCCCAAAAAGACTCATGGCTGTATTAGATCAAAAGGGTGCTTATACTAAATACTGAGCAAAGGGTCTGAATACTTAGGACAATGTGATATTTCAGTTTTTCTTTTTTAATAAATCTGCAAAAATGTCAACAATTCTGTGTTTTTCTGTAAATATGGGGTGCTATATTGTTAATGTTACAAATTATTTATTTTTTTAATGCTGTTTTTTTTGTTTGTTTTTTTTTACTTCATCAAAGAATACTGAAAAAAGTGGTTTCCACAAAAATATTAAACTGCAAAAACTGTTTTCAACATTGATAATAATAGGAACCATTGTTGATAATTGAGCACCAATAATTGATAATAATTGAGCACAAAATAACCATATTAGAATGATTTCTGAAGGATGTGACAGGAACGGCTGTTGAAAACAGCTTTGACATCACATAAATAAATTACATTTTAAAATATACTGAAATAAAAAAAAAAACAATTGAAATTGAATTGAACAATTCAAAACATTAAAGTACGTTTAAAGTTGCAATGTGTAAAATTTGGGAGGACATGCAATATAATATACATAACTATGTTTTCAGCGATACATGAAGACCTTACATAATGAACCATTATGTTTTTATTACCTTAGAATGAGTAATTTCTATCTCATACACCGCGGGTCCCCTTACATGTTAAATCATCATTATGTGCCGGCATGTTTCTACAGCTGCCCTAAATGGACAAACACTCTACAGAGTGCATTTAGTCACTATGTTGTTGTTCTTCTAATTCATTCATGTTTTTAAAGGCAGCTTGCATCATCACTATACTCTGCTGTTTTAGGCGATGACATCTTTGTCTTGTGTCGGCCAAACGGTCACCGTAGCTTCTCAGTTTTGCTTTGAAAGGGAGGGGTGGGCACTGTTGTTTGCAGTTCACAACCTCACCGCTAGATGCCGCTAAAATTTACACACTGCACCTTTAAAAGGATGTATGAAAAGCCTGTGATTTATTTGACATTCTTTATTCTTTACTTAACTTACTTAAATATATCAAGGCAGCCATGAACCATTTAAAGTCATCGTATAGTATCATTGTGGAGAAACTTTAATGAATTACTCCAACACTGCTTCCCTCGCTTTTTTTACTGCCATGGCTTTCTGTTGAATGTGACCTGTCAGTATAGATCGGGAAAAAGAAACCATTAATGTTCTTTAGAGCTGAGATGTACTTGCAGCCACACTTTCTGAGCAAGAAAAGTGCACTTAAAGCTTTTAGCTGTTCTTGTCAATCTAAGGAGCAGAAATAAAAGGATTCTGTTTTTAAGGTAGTAATAGATGAGAGTGTAAGACAGTGTTCTGAATATTTCTTCTTTAATATAGTGGATCACAACAGGAGAATCTGAAAACCATTAGTCTTACCTCAAATTTTAAATATGAAGATGTAGATATTTTTTATTTAATCTATAAAATGGGATTAGCAGGTCAAACAGTCTAATTTTTCTAGTTTCTAGTGAGAAACTGTTCAGAGGGGCATCTGCCATGGTAACACATGTAAATTTTGATGCAAATTGTAAATTTTGAATGCAATAAAAAGGTTTTGCTGGTTAGCATGTCTAAGGATTTGTTTCGTATTTTGTTACATTATGAAGTAATAGTGCGACGAAAGACCACCTCTGCAGAATCAGATCAACGCCTACTTCTACATCATTGTATCTTTGACCCCGCCCACTGGCGCGTCAGTGAGATGAGGAGAGAAGAGAGATACAGGATCACTGGACCAAAAATAACATTACCTTCCAAAGGATCATAATGCTAGGAAAATGGTTACTTATTTTCAACTATGCGAACATCTTTTATTTGTTTGTTCGGTATTTCACTAAGGATTATTTGGTAAATCAGTTGCAATTTCGGCACAGACTTTGCAAACAGACTTTTACTGCAAGATATGGACAGTAATGCCACAACATCCAAATAGCAGTGTTACTTCTAATGCCTAATCTGTGATTCATATACAGTCAGACGTTCTTTGTCTCAAAATCATTTATACATCAGTAAATCAAGCCAGTGACTAAACGGTCAACTTCAGATTGTTTCTCTTAGTAGCTTGAAAATAATCTGTTGTTTAAATTGATGAAATTATATACAGAAATCGATCAAAGAACCCTCCCTTTGCAATCGCTGGAGCTGTCAATCAAACAGTGCGAGTTTATCAGTGACTGTGCTCTGGACGCTCGCCAAAATGTCCATTATAATCGATGACGCTGTCTACACTGCACAATGAATCTTTTATTTACATCGCATTTATACTGTTAGTTATGATTAAATCATTCATGAGAGTGCAGAAATCGAGTTGCAATAATAAGATCACTGCATTCATATGCTCAACAGACGTTTCTGTCATTGGCTACAATGCTTAACGGTAACCTTTCATGCAACAGGAGTAGATCTAAATATAATGATGTAATCACTTTTCACAATTAGTTAAAGGGATAGTTCACCAAAAAAAGAAAATTCTGTCATAATTTACTCACCCTCAAGTTGTTCCAATCTGTGGAAAAGAAAAAAAGTTATTTTCCTCTCATACTATGGAAGTTAATTGGGTCCATCAACTGTTACTCTTCAAAATATTTTCTTTTGTGTTCAGCAGAAGAAAGATATTCATACAGGTTTGGAACAATTTGAGGTTGAGTAAATGATGACAGAATTTTCATTTTTGGGTGAACTATCCCTTTAATCTCGAAAGCTGTACACACGTAGTAAAAGTTTTCAAGAGAGTTCCACATGCAATACTTATTTCATATGCATAGATGTTGGCCAATCATAGCAGTGGGCGTTTACATTGAATTCTCACAGCAGACATCTCCATTCCAATAGAGCTTTCAAATCAGAGGGCTAAAATCAAGGTAGAAAATGGCCTTTTATTTGTAATTTAAAATTTTTCCCTCCTGTGACTAACCAACTAATTACAATCTAGCTAAGCTTTTTCTCATCGACTAACGTTTAGTTGACTATTAGGGGGTCGACCTTAGTTTATTATTCAGCTCAATTTAGTTCAATGTTGGTTCTATTTAGCTCAGTAACAGTGTAGATGTTGCAAAGTTCATTAGCTATGAAGCAAACTCAGTTTAACTATAAAAAAGCTTTACAAAAGATAATGGTGTCATTATTCAGCTCAGTTCAGTATTGATCCAATTTAGTTCAATAACAGTGCAAAGTTCATCAAATTATGAAACAAGCTTAATTCCGCTGTGAGAAGCTCTACAGAAGGCAATAGTGTTATTATTATTAAGCTCCAGTCCATTCAGTGTTGATTCAGTTCATTATCTAGCTCAATTTAGTCCAAGTTTTGTTGTTATCCAATAGTGTGAGTGCAGTCAAATTGATAATATTACTGAATTTTAAGTGTCTATTTTAATGTATATCGGCGAAATTTGAAATTTGTTCATTGGGAATTGGTTGGATCGTTGTTGGTTAATTGCTGTCATTTTCTAATTTGCTAATTATGAACATATAATAAAAGCTCACAGAAGTGATACAAAGAGCAGACACAATAAAATTCTCACACTATTCTTATTTTATTAGCAAAATATCCTTCCATGTCACACTCAATCGCCATTCCATGTGTGATACCACAACTGACCTCGTTTTTTGATGCAGGACAGCAGTAGATTATCTGTCATCTTTGCAGGAATGTAATATGAAGATTGTACAAGGTAATATTTATATTACCCAACACTGTGCAAGAGAATGGCACATAGCTGGCACATGCTGGTATAACCATAGACATATATAGGTACAATATACGTCACATGACTAAACACGTGTCATCGTTTTTGAATACCTTTATTGTCACAGTCCACAATACAATGAGAAAATGGCATTTTCAGATGTATCCACTTTGGGCCAAAAGGACAAAACTTAGACAAAAATATGTTTTCAAATGTTTCCAGACTAATGCCTGTGACATGTAGATGAACTGGTTTTGTTAGACAAGTTATTTTCAGCACACTCACAATATTAAACGCTTCCTCAATGTCTCTCCTGCAGTTTGTATGTGTGTGTGCTATATTTATGTATGGACTGAAGCTTCCTGATGAATGCACGACCCCTCCACTCCACCTCTCCCGAGGCTCCGTGCGGAAATAAAGTGGAAAAAGTAATGATTCCAGGCCTTGAAAATTCTTGCAGAGCCTGTGGAGGGGCTCAGAGATTCCCCTGAGACAGACATACCCTTCTCTATCTGTCTGTCAGCCAGTAGAGTTGGCCAGACCCCTCTTTCTCTCTCTTTATCTCACTTTCTCTCTCTCTTTCCCTCCCAAGCCTCACTCAGACCTCTAATTAAAACCCCCATCGATTTTTCCCCTCCTTTTTCTGCCTTCTTTCTGCTCTTCTTTGTCTGTTTATCATGTTTTTAATCGGCCCCTGGACCTGAGCTCGCTGCAGGATTAGACAGTGTCTTTGACCCTAGAGTCGAAAGACCTAGACAACACCGTCCCGACACCTCCGGCCTTAGCCGGCTCCCCCTGTTGGCCTCACCCAGCCTCGGGTGTCCGCCCTGGGGGAGAGATGAGAAGGGCAGAGCCTTGGCTCTCTCTATCTGGCAGCACCTATGCCCTCTCTGGTTAGATTCACTCTCCACTCCTGAAAATAGTAGACGGCTACACAAAAGTGGAATTGATGATCTGCACTTTTTCATATTGCCGGTTTTATAACAGACAGTGTTTGCCTCACTGGAAGTGCTTTATAGTCTTGTATTAAAGCATTAAGCAACAAAAAGGCTTGTGCTACAGTGATTTTATCAAGGTTATATGGAGTTATTTGGCACAACATGGAATGAAATGACAAAATTACTAACTATGCTAAAAGCATTGTACTGGACTGTCTTGAGTGGCTTATTTTGTTTACAAAATGGTGGTAACAGCAATATAAGAAACCAATGATACATAAATAAAACTAAAATAAATAGTTATTATTATTATTATTATTATTATTATTATTATTATTATTATTATTATTATTGAGTTCATTAAGTAAAATATTATAAAGTTTACATAAGTAAATCATTTAACTTTAAATAATTTAAGTCAATAATAATTATTTTGTGATGAAAATACCACCACAATGCTGGGGTGTTCTGGTTGGTTGCCTACTTTCAAAAAAGAATGTTGAGCCAAATTTCCACTGTAAATGTGGCACAGAAGCTGCTTCAGAAACTGGTATTTATGTCTTTACACAGACTGTATAATTGTGCTCAGATGTGACATAAATGTATTTGCACAGCAGTTTTAATAGTACTTTTATACTTGGGGCTAAGGTGTGTCAGAACAGGCATAATTTAGTCTGGCTTTTATGCAGCATTATGTTGTTACACAGAATTTTGAGCAGGCACAGATCAGCCTTAAATCATCTGTGTAAAGATGCATTTTGATAAGTAACTCTAAAAAAGGTAATCCACTACATTTAACCATTACTTATTATTTTAAAACATTTTTTAAATTAACATTAGTGATATTTGTATTTTAGTAATATAATAATATTTTATAATATATTGATATTATTAATAATAATAATAATAATATCAAATTATGTTATTCATTACTTTACTGAAAATGTGATGGGATTACAAATTACTTTCATGTTACTTTCTAAAACCTTCAGTGTTTGTTTATTTAAACATTCTTTAATGAGGAATTTACATTTCACAGAAAACTTTTTTTTTTTAATTTATTCCACTCAACATATTACACATAATGTCTGTATTTCCTTTTTGTCCTTATTCACATGTAAACCACACAGTTAACTTTGAATACCTCTGTCGCACTAGAGATATATGGTCGTAATTCATGTTTTAAATTTGAAATAATATTATTTTAAAAATGTGTGTAACCCAATTAATAATTAGCAATTGTAATGTAATCAAAAGTTAGCTGTCTGTAACATTTTAGACTACTTTATTTGCTAAAAAATATAATTAAATAACAGTGACTAATTACTGAACTTTGTATTCCATTACACCCTTCACTGCCCCCAAAGTCTATGTGCCATTCTGGTCAATATACGAATCCTTCAATTTGACAATGTGTCATCCAGCCAGCCTGATCATTTAAAACAGTGGCTCAAACTTTTTCACTCCAAGGTCCCCTTTGTCCTAGATAATATTTAAATATCTATGCTGATATGTACCTCTGGCACTTCTGTTGTATTAAAACAAATGAACTCAAAGTTATGATGTCATTTTATCATTGTACATCTTTATTTTCAGTGTTTTAATCATTTAAGATTGTTAAAAATTCTGTAAGATTATGTTAAAGGCTTAGTTCACCCAAAAATTTAAAAAAAAAATACTCACCCTCATGTCGTTCCATACCCGTAAGTTCTTCGTTCATCTTCGGAACACAAATTAAGATATTTTTGTTAAAATCCGATGGCTCAGTGAGGCCTCTATAGCCAGCAATAACACTCCCTTTTTCAAAACCCAGAAAGCTACTAAAAACATATTTAAAATAGTTAATGTGACTACAGTGGTTTAACCTTAATATTATAAAGCAACAAGAATACTTTTGTGCGCCAAAAATAACAAAATAGTTACTTTATTCAACAAAATCTAGTGATGGGCGATTTCAAAATGATGCTTCATGAAGCTTCGAAGTTTTACGAATCTTTTCTATCGAATCAGCGGTTCAGAGCGCCAAAATCACATGATTTCAGTAAACGAGGCTTCGTTATGTTATAAGTGTTTTGAAACTTCAATAGTTCACGTGACTTTGGCAGTTTGATACGCGATCTGAACCACTGATTCAAAACAAAAGATTCGTAAAGCTTCAAAGCTTCATGAAGCAGTGTTTTGAAATCACCCATCGGTAGATATTGTTGGATAAAGTCACTGTTTTTTTATTTTTGGCGCACAAAAAGTATTCTCTTCACTTTATAATATTAAGGTTGAACCACTGTAGTCACATGAACTGTTTAAATATGTTTTTAGTAGCTTTCTGGGCATTGAAAATGGGAGTGTTATTGCTGGCAATGCAGGCCTCACTGAGCCATCAGATTTTATCAAAAATATCTTAATATGTGTTCTGAAGATGAACGAAGGTCTTACAGGTGTGGAACGACATGAGGGTGAGTAATAAATGACATAATTTTAATTTTTGGGTGAACTAACCCTTTAAATAACTAAATTTATTGTTACCCGCCTGGAACTTTGCAGAGGTCCCATAGTGAGCCCCGGCCCCTGTTTGAGAACCACTGGCTCGGAAACACAAAAACACACCTCTATTGAGTATGAGCATTTGGAATAATAATAGGGTTTTTCTTTTCTTTTTCCTCCTTCTCCACTAATACACAATTCCATATGTGTAGAATTCTAGTCATTCGTGGTCACAGTCAGTGTTGGGGGTAATGCATTACAAGCAACTTGAGTTACGTAATCCATTTACTTTTAACTAGTAAAGTAACGCATTACTTTTTTAAATTTACAACAAAATATCCAAGTTACTTTTTTCAAATAAGTTTTCACATTTATTGACTGACAGCTCTCCTGTCCCCATGTTGAAATTAAATAACACAAATATACTTTATGTATTTAATCTCACTTTATTAACCAATGTCTTTGCTGCTGACCTTCAATGATCCAATTTATCCATAATAATAAGCAAAAGTTACTTTAGATTAGATTTAGAAATAACAGTGTTGATCTTCCTTCTCCTGCATCCTATTCTTCTTTAATTCAGAATGGCAGCACAGCTGAAAGGTTTGTTTGAGATACGCTCTTTACTGTACAGGTGTAAATATGCATTTTTCTTCAGCTTGATGCTTATTCATTTCACTTTTGATGTGAAAGGGCCTTAACATTTGCCAAAAATAGAACTTTTTTGTTGTTGTTGTTGTTGTTAAAAAACAAATAAGCAAGCCCAGCTCAGGTGAGAAAAATTACACAATTAGTTACTTTTTTAGGGAGTAACGCAATATTGTAATGCATTACTTTTAAAAGTAACTTTCTCCAACACAGTTATGTCCACTAATTTACACACAGCTTTGAATCATTAAAAACTACTTTTAACTTTATATATAAAAAATAATGTACTTTCAAATATTTATTCAGATATTCTTCTTTTTCAGGAGCACCAGAATAACACAGTTGGCAACACGATGCAGAACGCCATGGCTCTCCTCAGCAATTTGATTGGACAGAAGGGCACGGACCTCCGACCGTTCTACCAGCAAGGTGCAGTGCATCTGAACGTCACTCGCTTTGATATATCGGCCCTGCGGTTTCTAGTCTGTCTCTGAACCAGAAAACATAAACCCACACAGTCTTTTCACCCAGACACTGCCACGCACATGAAAAGGGCCTGCATTCAGAGAGCTGCCCTTGTTTTGTTTTCGAGTGTTTTCATTCCATTACCAGACCCTTATTGCTCTCATCTCGCTGTCTGACTCTCGTGTGTGACTCTGATGGAGGGGGAGGGCGTTCAGCTGCCTTTTTTAAGGGCTTCCACCAGATACTGCTGCTTTTATCAGCGTGGACTCTTGTGCGGTGGCCCTGTAGCCCACATCTACTTAGTGTCCCACCCCTCTAGCCCTCATATCACCCACCGTCCAGGCTTGGGCATCTAAAACAGATGCCTCTTTCCTTCTGTTTTCATCTGGTGCTATCTACCCAGCTACTGGGCAGCCTCTCACTCATTCTCTCATCTGCACAAGTTGCTGTCTGTTGTCTCTGTTCATAACCATGCAAGGCTGTTTTTTTGTTTTGTTTTTTTTCCCCAGACTGCCGTATGAATGCCCAGTCTCATCCTGACACTTTCAGCTCCCTTTGCTGAATTATTGAGTAATGGATTCCTATAGCCTTACTTATGTTGACAGTTTTGGACTCGCATGCCTGTCTTCGCCACACGCTAGGGCGAGATGGACGCTGAAGTGTGTGGGGGTGTATGTTTGTGTGTGTCGTGTTTGTTTTTTTATAAAAGAAGATGAGTCAGATTCACACACACTCTCCACATTCAGCAAGGTGTGAAGAAGGGGCACCTTAGGGGAAAAAAGTGTGTCGGTTCACACTTACGTGCTCATGTGGTTCTAGAGAAGGTGAGATTCACGTTGACTGCATTAAGTAACAAGTTCTTAGCTCTCATAGCTGGGACAGGTGACCTTGAGTTTACCAAGCAAAACATATTCCTGGTTCTACATCCTTATTGTTCATTTAAAAAAATATATTTTAACCATTCAGATTTTACAGTTAGAATTAGGACTATAACTTCATGATTTGGTCCAAAGATCCTATTGCGAATATTTTAAAAATTTGAATTGCAAAATGATAAACATTTAACATCTCATAGCTGCTACTTAGAAACTTTTTGCCACAAGTGCAGATCTTGGTGGCCATTTGCATGGTTTTAAAGGTCCTGATAACTCATGACAACGTTCTTTTTCGTTCTTTGCTTAAGAGTAAGTTTGAAGTACCTGAACAGTAGTATACTGTTAGCAGACATCCTGACATCGGGAAAAAAAATTGCATTGACAGCATTCGAAAGTTCATGTCTTTCTGAACAGACATTAGCAACATTTATTCAAATTAAATGTTTATCGCACCAAATTTTCTCACACCTAGGGGCTAAGTAACTACTATTTAGTTTGTGCAAAATTTGGTTGCACAATTTGTTCTTAAGTCAAGACTAAACTAATAGTAGTGAGGACTCTGTACAATAATCTGTAGTTATAAAATGTGGCATTTACCTTTTTGATCTAATGAATAGACTTCAAAATTGTAAACAGAATTAAGTAATTAAGCCATGCATTTTATTTTGTTCAGAATTTTTTTTCCCCTCACACTTTTTCTGCAGCAGTTTGTTTCTGATATAAAGAAGCGATATCGCCATCTAAGGGCATTGAAGGTACTATATCTTGTGCGTTTTGCCTTTACACATCCAAACTTGTCAACAAGGCTACCTTACATGACTGTAAGTGCATTAGAAGGTAGTTGCTGATCGCAGGTGTTCGATTTGTGGTTTGTAGATGAGGAAATGACTGCAGCTGGTGGTGAGGCTCAAACTAGCACGTACAGTAGACTTTGACTATTTAATTCTTCTTCTTCCGCTCTTGAGTCTATGGCAGCCCATAGAACCGTATGGTAAAAAGTTGTGAAATTTGGCACACAGTTAGAGGACAGTCTGAACTGTGTCCATAGCAAATTTGGAGTCTCTAACTCAATCCCTCTAGCGCCACCAGCTGTCCAAAGTTGCACATATGTTTATGTTAATAACTGTTGAACCGTAAGGTTTAGAAACCAAATTCTTTTTTCCTTCGGTCAAGACGAATCGAATGCACACTATGACATAATTTTCCGTCATGAAAATTTTTCCGCCGTTTAGAATTTTCTGAAAAACCTACTTTTTCGAACTTCGCCTAGGCCGTTACTCAGATTTTCACCAAAATTGAACCAGATCATCTTCAGACCATGCCGACAAAAAGTTATGGAATTCAAGTTGATTTCTCAAACCGTTTTCAGGAATAATATCTAAAAAAGTTTGACAATGTCAGTTTAAATGATTCGGGGAAAGGCAAGGTCCGAGAGCAGCTGTGCAAACTCCAAAATCTTTATTCACAGCTTAATTCACAAAATAAACTCAGCATGAGGGCTCTTTGCAACATCAACTCAAAACACGTGCTCATCAGCAGTTTCAGCTCGTTCACACAGCTCGTTCTCTCTCTCCACAGCCAGACATCACAGGCTTTTTATCCTGTCTCTCGACTCACTGCAAAATGATAACACCTGTTAGATCTCGTTAACCAGAGGCGTTTCCCTTACCACTCATGTCTCCCGAGCTCACTTTCCGTCTGCGGCGAATGCTAAACCACGCCCCCCTTGCCACAGGAAGAAATATATACTTATACAGCAAATTTATATATTTTAAATGATAGTTTTTGTGTTGAAACCTGTCATGTACAAGCTGATCATTCAGATTGGTTTAAGCCATTAATAATTTAAGCTATTTGCACAACGTTCTCGAAAAATTTAAATGAACACACGTTTAAAGAAATGTCTGGCATGCAAAACGTTAGACCTTGATGAGTTTTTGTTATGGGGAAGGTGCATATTCTGGATATTTTACATTTGGATATTCCAAAATGCTTGTATATTTGTACTAAAAATGTGTTTTTTACAGGTTAGTTCCTGTCTGTCAGCTGTAGTGAGGCTGACCGTAAGCACTCACATACGCACACACATCCCAAGCCTTCCAGATAAGTACAGGCCTGTAATGGCTTTTTTTCTGGTAGATCTGTGCACAGCAGGCTTCCCGATATCACAACAACCCCTCACGGACCTCTTCTTCTGTCTAAGCGGGCCAGTCTGCTGCAGGCTGGGATCAGACGCAACAAACCCTGCCCTCCACACCTGTTTTTTTACAGCACAGGGTCATCTACAAGCCATCACATGCAGCCACCATCGTTATCAGCACTCCTCCTCTCGGAAAGCTCTGACCCAGCACTAAATATAACCCCCTACAATTAGCGCTATCTTGCTAATGCCAGCCACCTCAGCCCTGCTCCGCTCTAGAAGGGGGGAACACTGTAATTGGTTCTTTTAGGTGCGAGCAAGAGAGCATGGGCACGGGATGCAGATACAAGAAGTGAAGGAGGGAATAAGAGAGAGATGAAAAAAGAAAGAGAAAATGTGAGGAAAATAAAGAGAGCTGCGGCGGGGTTGAGGGTTGATTGAGATGAGGAAAGAGTGAGAAAGGCGAGATGAGTTTTATAATTGGTGAGATTTGTCGGGGTGAAAGATAAGAGACCGAGAAGGAATAAGCAAGTGGAAGAAGAATACCAGAGAGAGAGAGATTGTGGAAGACACAACAGAGTTCAATGTTCAGGAAACTACTTTGAAACTGTAGCTTGCCTAGTTACGCATTAATTTAAAGTAGATAAACTAGTCAAGCTAACCTTATGAAAAAGTAGCTATTTACTTAGTATAGATACTAATAAAAAGTAGCAGGAAAGACTGAAGCTATTTAAAGGGATAATCAATTTCTATTTCCTGCTAATAAGATATTTTGAAGAATGCTGATAATCAAATCGTTTCAGTTCCCATTGACTTCTGTTGTATTTGTTGTCCATACAATGAGAGAAATGGGAACCGAAAATTACATTCTTCAACATTCTTCAAAATATCTTATTTTGTGTTCTGCAGAAGAAAGAAAGTCAGACAGGTTTGGAACGACGATTAAACAATGATAGAATATATATATATATATATATATATATATATATATATATATATATATATATATATATATATATAATTTCTGTCATGACAACTCTCTGAGTGTTTGGTATTGTAATGGATATGACAATGTAGATATATTTGGTCTTGGCGGAATAGATCTGCTACGCTGCTGCTGCTTAATTGCTGCTGCTGCTGCTGTTGATTATTGCTGCTGCTACTGCAGAGCAAGTACGGGACTTGCTACTGCCAATACATACACGACCCGCTGCTGTGAGCAAGTAAGACATGCTGCTGCTGTACAATATAGTGTACATGAATAACCGTAGCAGATCTATACAGGTGGAGCTGGGGAAGGTGGAGGGTTTCTGAAGCATGCTGCGCTACTAAGCATGTATATGTGTGTATATATATATATATATATATGTGTGTGTGTGTGTGTATGTATGTATATATATACAAAGCAAAAACAAACTCTCACTTGCGATCCATGAGATTGTCTCTCAACTAAACTCTAATAAAGAATAAAGAATAAATTCTAATTTCTAAATTCTAATAAAGAAGAAAGGTTCTTTATTGGCATCTATGATTCTATGAAAAACACTTAACATTAGGGGTGTGACGAGACAGGTATCTCACGAGACGAGATTTTTACACACTATTTTTAAGAAATCCTCAATGGCGAAATACATGACTAGAAAAATATTCTGCAGGTGTATTTGAAATGTTTTAAATAATCATCTTGTAATGAATGTCATTTCTGTTGTACTTTCTGAGTATGAATTATCATATGCAGTAAAAGACAACAATACTCAAGCACTGTAAAAGGTTTTACCACTAACTCAACTGACTGACTTCGCTTCTGTATGATTTCAGTCTCTTCAGACCTTGCTGTACATGATTTATGAGCATCTACAACTTTTGACCTCCTAACTGACCTCCTTTCCACAAACTGATCATAGAAATAAAAACAGTATAAATAAAAATGGTAACACTTTACAATAAGGTCTCATTTATTAACATTAATGTATTAACCAACATCAACTAACAATGAGCAATATATCTGCTACAGTATTTATTAATCTTTATGTTAGTTAATAAAAATAGTCATTCGTTGTTAGTTCATAATAGTTCACAGTGGATTAGCTAATGTTAACAAATTAAACCTTATTGTTTGTGCTTAATAAGATTAAGAGAAAACAGTTTTTTATGGTAACACTTTACAATAAGTGCAACCATAATCGCACTCTCTCAATATTCAAAGTGCAAATAAGACCAAATATTTCTTTGATACAGAGCTAAGCGTTTACTTTCACTTTTGCGATCGCGCGTACTTTGTATATGGAGTGGCTGTGACCGTTATCCAACTTGATTAAATGTTTTTTTTATTATTATTATTTAAATACAAAGCAAAATGACAGTGGAGGCGTAATGTAAACGTAGCAGTGGCATATTCTTTCCTAATCGTCCTCACACTCTGTCATGGCAATATCACGAGACTACTTTTTGCCTCGACGAGAAATCTCATCACATTTTAATCTCATGTTACGAGATCTCGTCACACCCCTACTTAACATCCATGGAACTTTTACATTCCATTAATATTTAGAGTGAAAAAAGGTTCTTTGGATGTTTAAAGATGTTTATGTTCTTCATACTCATAAAAAAAAAATAAGAAATAAAAAAAATTGTTGTTTTAAGAGCTGTTCATTGAAAGGTTCTTTGAGGAACCAATGTTCTATGACATCACTATGAAAGCCCCTTTTTAGAATATTTATTTCATGGTTGTGAATAATTAAGTGAAGTGTCTTCTCAGTTGATAAGGACATGCAGTCTCATGAATAATTAAAAGGAGTCATAGGCTACTACAGTATAGCATATCCTGTGACATTGACACAATGACTATTAAACCTGGAAGATTAAAATAGTGCAAAAATGAACCAGTTTTCCTCCTTAAAATTAATGGATGCTAACCTTTACTGAGCTTGTCACGATACGTTCTGGAATGGCCTTACACATGAAATATACATGTGATGCTGCCTTAAAGTGCCCCAATTATGCTATTTCAAAGGTTCCTAATTTTGTTTTCTACAACAGGTCAAAAATCACTTTCATTTTTTCATAATATGCATTAAAGATTACCTAATTTCTCAAAGATTCTCAGATGATTAGTTCGAAGTAGTTCAAAGATTTGTCTCTCTAAACCCCTCCTTTCTGTTAGCCTACTGTGCTCTGATTGGTCAGATGGCCCAGCAGGGTCAACTCTAAGTCGGGCCAGTGTTTCAAATGTTTACTTGCCCCACCACAAAAAATTAAATAAGTAAAAGAAAAGAAAAGAAAATGGGCCCATAAAATAAGCCTAGTTCTTGTTTCCGTTGTTTTTGATACATGTAACCTTAATAAATAAGGTTATGACACCAAAAGCTACTAGATTAATGCAAATAAATTTTAAATATTGTTAGACGAGTAAACAGTAAGTCAGTAACAAATAATCAAATTACAAGTAATAGCACAAATAAATAGAACAAACATATAAATGAAATAAACTGTGCTTTTCTGTTTTTTTTTATGTAGGCTTAAACAGGAAATTTTCAGGTACAGAAATTGTCATCTAATGTATAACTATGTAACTATAGACAAAGTCCCTTTAATATAGTCTTTATATTACAATTATATTAAAGTCTATAGATTAAACTTTATCAAAGTTAATCAGTCAAGAGCAGTTACAGATAATAATAATGTTTTGAAATGTTGAAAATATAAAACGTTAAATACTGTTATTTGAAATTATTTTTAAAATGAAAAGATACTTTAAACGTGAAATTAAACTGTAGGGCTGAGCAAATATGGGTAGAACTCTTTAATGCCCTAGTACTTCAGAAATCCCTTTTTTAAAAGGTATACATGTGAATTAAACATGGCACAATGGCCTTCATCATCACAGTATGCTAATGCCTATCTAGTGCGAGGGATTCATCAATATGCTGATTGAGGACTGTTGGGACACTTCAGGCACTCCAGGCATTTACACCTCAATACGCCTCATCTGTACCATTTGCTTCACATGACATATATGCTTTCAACTACATGCTATTTATCTACTAGTGTTTTCTAACTAACTATGTCATGTTTGGTCTCAACTGACAGCTTATAAATTGAACTGAATGGTAGTGTACTTAATGGAGACATAATCCTAATGTACAATCTAGGTATTGCTTAAACATGCATTGAGGAGAATATGCTAATGTACTTTTCCCCCTCTTGATCACCACCCATTTGCCATATCTTTTGGTTTCCTGTCAGTTGGTTTTGGTGTTGGGATTCCATTCATGTATAACAATGCTTTGCTCAGGGTATAAGAAGGAAAGGTAACTAATGTCCGGGGAGAAAGGCTTTAACCCTGCCACTCCTGCACACCGATGCGTAACCTCGTAATACAAGAAAGGCTTTTACGGCCTCTTCTGCACAGCAGTGCATTATTCGTTACAACTAAGCTTTCTATACATTATGTTGTTCTATATATTTAAACATGTAACTTAATAAATAACTTTGCCTGCTTTAAAGGTTTTGAGAATCTTTCCTTTTGTAACTGATAATGTTGAAAGCTAAATTGATTGTAAACGTTCTACGTTGTAAACGTTAAAATCCTACGTTTTCCTATCAATTCTAAGAAAGACTTTTACCTTTAATGAATAAGAGGTAAAAAATAACAACAACTTTAATGGAGTCAGATTAATTATATTGGAGTCAGATAAATAACTGAATTATGCACGTCATCCTTCAACTGCTTTTTGTTTCCGATTATTGCTTCAAAATAGCAGCGTAAGCTTCCAGCCTTAGAAAACCATAGACTATAAAAATATATGGACGTAGTGTCCGTGGTGTCACCCATAGATTTCTGAAGAGCATTTTTGAAGCGAAAATGAGACCGCTGCCATCTTAGCAGCGCGTCACCGCACGTCACTCCCGGATAAATAAAAATGGGCAAAAAGGCAGGACGTGGTTGGAACTGAGGTACCTGGTTGCTGAAACCTGGCTCGACGTGATCATGTTAGCAGGCAAAGGAGCTATCCATCTATCTTAGACACTATCTAAAATATTAATATTCTAATGATATAACTTATCTTTATTAGTTAATAAAGATAGCAAGTTATATCATTAGAAAGTTCTAAAGTTTTATTGTCAGTCTGTGTCATTTTTACTGTATAGATGCTCCAGCAGCACCAGCAATTGTAATTTGTGTCGGGTGCGCACATGACAACACGAAAATCAAACGAGACTTCATACCTTTATAATGAAATGGCGATCACAAGATGAATCCAATCCGTGGCACTTGGGTAAAATGATGTGTCCATTGAAAAACAAAAAAACAGTACATTATTGTACAATGTTGATACTTTATCCATTGTTTGCATCACATTTGAATGATCTGCTCTCCATCATCGTTCTTCAAGAAATTATGCAATCTGAGCAGTGTTTATGTTGTAAAACTGTATATGATCGTATATATCTCACAAACAAACAAACAGCCCGCGTCCAAAGTATAATTTTTCAAAATGCATCAGAATATATCCAAGCAGCGCTGTCTGAGTTTTATATCCTCCCACCATTGTCATTATAATAAATCTCACAAAACGTTTAGCCAATGCCACGATCCAACAACGTGTGTTCTGTTTATCTTCCAAACGTGTGCACATCTGCACAGACGCACATCTGTCTCAAGTCTTGACCATTAACGCACCAAGCCATTTTATTTTATAACTGTATAAAATAATCCCGAAAAAGCACAAATAGGGCAGAGATGGCAAGTTCAGCGGCTGGAATTAGCTGAGGTGACGGCTGACAGACAGCAGCGCAATTCACCTGTCACTCAAGTGACCACGCCCTTAATTATGCAGAACTTTAAGGCTCAATAAAATTTTAACGGATGAGTTATACAATTTTTTACCCCCCTCAGAGTTGTCATGAAGGGCAAAATTAGCAGTTTAGACCAAAAACACAATTTGTACCAGCTGTAAACATATTTTATTTTCTACTGTAAAGTTGGCCATTTTAACATGGGGGTCAATGAGATTCTGCTCTCTTTTAGAGCCTGTCCCTAGCGGCCAGTCAATGAATTGTAGTTTAAGCCACTTCTGTATTGGCCTCAAGAGAAACTGGGGGAGGTTGCCACCCTGCCCTGTCTGTTGTGATTGGTCTACCACGTACAAAAACGTTAGCCAAACACAAACGTGAATGACTGATAAAACACAATAAACCAAAATCTTGATCCATCCTTTATCATCACTCCAAGTAATAAGAGTGACAGGCATTTGTATTAAAGGGTTAGTTCACCTAAAAATGAAAATTCTGTCATTAATTACTCACCCTCATGTCGTTCCACACCCGTAAGACCTTTGTTCATATTCGGAACACAAATGAAGATGTTTTTGATAAAATCCGGTGGCTCAGTGAGGCCTCCATTCCCAGCAAGTTCATTTACACTTTCAAATGCCTAGAAAGGTACTAAAGACATATTTAAAACAGTTCATGTGGCTACAGTGGTTTAATCTTATTGAAAGCTTTGAAGCTTTATGAATCTTTTGTTTTTCGAATCAGTGGTTCGGAGCGTGTATCAAACGATTTCAAACTACCAAAGTCACGTGATTTCAGTAAACGAGGCATCATTACGTCATAAGTGTTTCGAAATTTCAGTGGTTCACGTGACTTTGGCAGAGCTCCGTACCACTGATTTGAAACAAAAGATTCGGAAAGCTTTGAAAAAGTGTTTTGAAATTGCCCTTCATTAGAAATTGTTGAATAACGTTGTTATTTTGTTTTTTTAGCGCACAAAAAGTATTTCCATCGCTTCATAACAATAAGATTGAACCACTGTAGTCACATGAACTGTTTTAAATGTCTTTAGTACCTTTCTGGGCTTTTGAAAGTCTAAATTAACTTACTGGGAATGGAGGCCTCACTGAGCCATCGGATTTTATCAAAAATATCTTAATTTGTGTTCCGAAGATGAGCGAAGGTCTTACGAGTGTGGAATGACATGAGGGTGAGTAATTAATGGCAGAATTTTCATTTTTTGGGGGGTGAACTAAGCCTTTAATCGACAAAATTGTAGGTAATATTGAGTAATAGGGCTGCACGATATAGCGCACGATACGAAAAATAACATTGAACTTGAACGCGATTATCGCTTAAACGCGATTCTTAGTGCAATTATGAAATAGCAAAGGCTGTGATTGTTTTTTATGCACGGCTTGTCAATGAAGTATGGTTCCAAATGCTAATCCATCTGAAAGCACTGCGAGTTTGAGTCGCTTATAATGTTCATTTCAAAAAGCAACACCCGTCAAACTTCTTTTCAGACACGAGAAGCATTTATTAACATCTTGTCCAACAAAAGACAACAATTAATAACATGTTTTTACTCAACTCAGTTCATAACAACAGTTGAGTGTCCTTCTGTGAGATGATGTGGCTTCTTACACAGAATAAGGCAGTCGCGTGTTTATTAGTCATGTTTAATTAATCAAAGCATTTCAATCTTCTGTTTATTCAGCTACTGCAATATGATGCGTGTTATCTTCTTCTGCTGCTGGGCATATTTTGAGTTTCTGCGCAAGAGCGCCCACTGGCTTTCAAATGGAGAAGCATTTACTACTGATCACAGAGCCGTAAAGCTCTGACAAGCTGCGCATTAAATAATCGCAGCCTTTGCCATATCGTGTGCGATTTTATTGCGATAAATCGTGCAGCCCTATTGAGTAATACTGAGTACTCAATATTAATATTGAGTAAAAGAGTAATTATAGCCATTTAGCCAGAGACTGGGTTTACACAACATTACACACAAAACTACATATTTGTGTATGCATACGTACTCGATAGAAAATGTAAAAATCAATTATTAATCATACTTAAAGGTTGTGATTTTGAGAAGTTAGTTCAAATGAACTAGGTACTGACTCTTCTTTCATAGACACGTGTTTTGCGAATCCTGCGTTGAACTCGCTGAGATTTACGAAGCAGTCATCAGTACAATGATGGGAACACAACAAAAGTTTGGGATTATACTGTGGTATCGTTGTAAAAGATTAATTCTAACCATTGATTCTTCACATCCTCATCCTTTGGAAGTGAAAATAACATGAATTTGCTGTCACAATGCAAAACACAGCATCTTTTTGAACCACACGAACCAGCTACAGTGTTTGAGGCTTGTCAAAAGTAAGCACTGTTTGCAGGCAGCCAACGAAGACCATAGGCGGATATTGGTCTTCTGGGATTCCTGATGGCTCGTTTCAGAGTCGATTCTTTCTTTTGGGAGACAATAACTTTATTTATCGTGCACTTTCGATGTTACAACTTTGCAGACCATTTACATTCACAGACAGCTATATTACACACTGCATGAAAGGTAATATTCGAAAAAGCATATTAGGGCACTTTACATTTTGGCCAAAAGTATGTATCTTAGAAGATAGCATTTTTATGCTGCCTAACGTTTGGAATAGTCTTTGTGTTGAGAGTAAAATGCTGTCTTTGATTTATTAATAAGAAATCAGATGTGCTTATTTTGACACATAAATGTGTGCCATAATGTAAACCTCAGACATATACCCTGGCTTTTGTGGCACATATCTGCTTTCTGACTGCCGTACGAAGGAAAGAAAGAGGTATTTCCTCATAAAACGTGAACTGCTGACTTGTTTGTTTTTGCTTTGCTCGTGGAGGCGGAAAAACATCCATATCCTAAAGTCGTATTTGCATGACTCATTTTACTGGAAGTAATAGCAATAAATTCGGAACCAAAAGAAAGGAAGTTACATAAATTTAACTGTACAGCTGTAAGCATAAATATTCAGAGTCTGGCAAGAAGCTCTTTGTGTTTGAGACAGCGCTGAAATACTGCTCACAGCTCTGCTAAGACCTACGTATGCATTTCAGTTCAATATATTTACATACAAATTTCAGAAGTAATTTTTGCACCGTGCGCATTTATGGTAATTCACCTAAATTGTGAACGTTTCAGGCTGCAGTTCCGGTTTCATCTGTATTTCCCCTGTATTAAAGGTGACAGCCTTGGCTGTGTTTTCTTCGTTCAGCAGTGGATTTGTATTGTTGATGGCATTGCTGCTGTATTCATCTTGCATAATTTGTCAAGCGGCGAATTACATGCGTGGGTCCTTCACCTCAGATAACTGCAGTACTAATCTCAGATAAACAGCATGATAGCCTCAGGTCTTACTCAACTCCTCCTGATTATTACTGCTGGGACTGGAAGATAGCTCAACTCACACACTCACTTTCTCATGCCATCTCCAATACACTGGAACTGGAAATAGTCTATGTTCCAAGTGGGCACTTCAGCCTTTAGTGTTTTTTGTGTTGAGTTTGTAGTCCCCAGGGTGCAGCAATGCAGTGAATTGATAGTATCCTCTATATTTAGCATGGAGTGTTGTGCTTTCCTCTGTATCTCTAGAGTCATAGGTCCTTCTGTATGTGGTTGAATGTATCGATCATTCAAACACGTCATGTGTTTCTGTGGTGTGTTGTCAGGTTGAATCCTACTTACTTTATTATAAAAAGTGCTTTTAAAGCTATTGTAAGCTTTTTTTTTTTTTTTTCCCTCCATAAAATATCTTACTTGACAGTAGGGTTGCAAAATTCCGGGAATTTTCAAGGCTGGAAACTTTCCATGGGAATTAATGGGAATATATGGGAGTAAACAGGGAATTGCAGGTTAGCCTTTAACAGGGAACTTAAATGTAGTTGAAAAAAAAACCTTAATAGTAGTATAATACAAAGCTGAATTTTCAGCATCATTACTCCATTCTTCAGTGTCACATGATCCTTCAGAAATTATTCAAATATACTGATTTTATCAATGTTGGAAACAGTTGTGTTGCTTATTATTATTATTTTTATAACCTGTGATGCTTTTTTCATGATTCTTTAATAAAAAGTTAAAGAACAGCATTTATTTAAAATAGAAATCTTAAAGTATCATTCAAAATGTGGGTGTCGGTAATTTTTTCTTTCTTTTATTGAAAGAAATTAATACTTTTATTCAGCAAGGATGTGTGAAATTGATAAAAAGTGATAATAAAGACTTGTATTGTTAGAAAAGTTTGTTTTGTTTTGTTTTTTAACAAATGCTGTTCTTTTTAACTTTTTATTCATCAAAGAATCCTGAAAAAAGTATCACGTTCCAAAAAAAAATATTAAGCAGCACAGCTGAAATTTCCAACATTGATAGAGTATCAAATCAGCATATTTGAATGATTTCTGAAGGTTCATGTGACAATGAAATAAATAACACGTATAACAATTGCTGCAATAAAAATATATTTATTTTACATACTCAAATAGAATTAATTGGATGCAAAAAATAAATAACTGTTGTTTCATGTTATTATGGCCAAACTAAATGTTTATTTATGTTTGTGTATATGATATATTTTATATAAATTTATATAAAATTTATTTAGAAATTTATATAAACTTCCCAAAATTTCCAATTAATTCCCAACAATTCCTGTTAATTCCTTTTAAGTTTCCAAAATTCCCCAGGTTAAGTTCCTGTGGAAATTTTCTGGAAAGTTTCTCTGCCCCTTTGCAACCCTATAAGCCATAGCTGAAAACAGAAAAGATGGATGGATGGATGGAGATATGCCATGATTATATGGTTAAATAACATGGTTAAAGTTAGTGTTACTAAAGTAAATACATGGTAAATTGTGGTTTGAAAATCTTTCTAACATATGAGTAATAATGTTTCCTTATTTTTCTAATTATTGTTATGAATTTTAGATGCAGCAATATCATTTAAAATTTAGCAATACAATAAAAATGTTTTTTATTATTATTTATTTATTTTATTATTATTAAAGGGATAATTCACCTAATAATGAACATTCTGTCATCAGTCACTCACCCTCAGCATGTCGCAAAAGGACGCTATTGTAGGAAATGGTGTTAATGTCTTCTTTTTTGGTCAGTTTTCTGTTTTAGATCAACTACATGGTGAAGCGACAGTTTGAAGAGAATCTTGTTACTTAGTCAACACATTTATAACACCTTAACTGAATAATAACATATCTGTTTAATGTCAGATACGTCTGGATGTAACTCTATCACCCCTATTGCAGAGCACATGTCAAATAGGTTCAGTCGGACCACATGTTGACAGCATGGTGTCAGCCCCTCGTGATGCAATCACAATTATGACGTTTGGTCATGTGATGTGCATAAATCAATTAGGTGTTTTTTGATGCTTGAGGTTTGTCGACTTTTGATAAAGTCTGTGTATGTGATCCTTTTCACACTTTTTAAAGATAAAATTGTATTGTATTTTAGGTGGCTTTCACACTGGGCTCGTTTGCCATGGTCCGAGCCCGGGTGCAATTGTTCCCGGTGCCCCCCGCAGCGTTGGTCTTTGCCACTCTTATTGCACTCCCAGAACGTGAATACACTGCACTACCATCTCTTACATGTGTTTTATTGAAGTAAATACATTATAATAGGTGAAAACGCATGCGCAGGTTACTTTACTTCCTGAACAAGTGCGCACCCGAGTCCGTGTTGCTTTCATATTCATGCGAACTACGGCACAGTTCGAGTGCAACCAAATTCAGACCACCTTCTTCAGGTAGTCTTGGGTTCGGTACCCCGATGCACACACAGGTTCGCATGACAGCTTTCACATTAACAATTTTTCATGCGAACCGTGCCCTGTTTCGAACTAAACAGCCAGTGTGAAAGCCCCCTTAGTTAATATCCTTTTTTTTTTGAGTTTACAAGATGGTTGGGATTATGGCCTATTTTTTACCCAAAAAGCATGCTTAAAAAAAATCCACTTGAAAAAGTTTGCCATCTGGCAATCACGATCAGTGTTTGTACACCAACAGTTTGGTTCTCTTGGTTCTATTGGTTAGGACCAAAAAAAAGAGAAAAATATGCATTTAGTCCTAGTTCACTTAGTGTTGACGTTGTCATTTTTAACACCTAACCTAAAGACACAAAACAAACGACACAAAAAAAAATACGGCTTTTGACACATATATTGCGAACATCCAAAACAAAGCTGTGTGCCAGGCTAAATGTTGCTCGTTGTGTGTGTGTGTACATATGGTGGTATTTTTACCAGCTGAGAACTCACAAAGAGCTTATAAAATGTGTAAATGAGTCAAAACAGCACCAGGAATTCCTCTATTACACGCACAAACAAAGATCTGCTTCAAGGAGACATGGTCTCAATGTCTGTACTGAACTGTAATGGGCAACATTGTGACAATGACGAAAAAAAAAAAAAAATGTAATCTTGAGCATTCTCCCGTTTTTAGGTTGACATTTTGTGACATCACGTCCTGTTTTTGGTTTGTTTAGATCATCTTTAGATTTGTCTTTGGTCTGTGTTGCATTCATATTTTAGTCAAACCATACCAGTCTTGGACCGGACTCTGTCCACTTGTTTGGTGTGTACCAGGGTTCAGATGGCAGCATTCACACTTATTAAAAAAAAACGCACTAACTAACTCAGAGTAATCACACTGAAATTTTTTTTAGACAAACCAAACCTGCCAAATGTGAACACGTCCTTAGTTTAGGTTTCATCCTTGTTTTCATGTTTTTCCTTCCCATTTCCTGTGTTCTGATCACTAGTTTGTTGCTATGGTAACCAATTATGTTGCTTACCTACTTCTTGTTTAGTTTGTCATTATCCTGTGTTTTTAAGCCCTCAGTTTGTTCAGTCTTTTGTTTAGTATTATTTACATATTTTTGCATGAAGCTGTTGCATTAATACTGTCCAGAGGTTGTCACAGTTCTAAAGGCCTTGTGCAAAGATTTATTTATTTAACTATAAATTCATTTAAAATGTACTGTCGCTGTCTTCCAGAAATACAAACTCAGAAAAAAAAAAGATGACACAATGCATTGGAGAAATGCCAGCCAATCTAATGCTTTCTAGAGTGAGAAAATATTCTCCCCTCTCTACATTTTAAATACCACATGAACCAACATGAAATAAAAGATTTTCAAAACACATATCTTCACTATTACTAAAACGAAGGGGTAGGGGAAAGGGAAGGGGTAAGGGGTAAGGGGTAAGGGGTAGAATTGGGATTGGGCCTTAGACTACAAGTCAGCTCACTTTTTTTATTGTTCATTGTATATTTTAGCTTGCTAACAGGAAAATGCAGAAGCTTGTGCCACCTGTAGCAACAATGGCAGCTGTGTGTAGTAGCAGTATTAAAAACTGTGTTTGTCCACCTCCCAGTATATCTTTGTGCTTTCAGTGTTCTGGGATACAGATCAGGCCATGTTGAGCGCTTCACAAGGAAAGGCGAGAAGACACATTATTCATTTAATCTTAATATTTCAACAATTCTGAGAAAGAAAGCCACAATAAGGTGGAAGGGAAGGCAAGGATTCTGTCTGCTTTTGTGGAAGATCATATACTTCATGTGTCAAAAATTGCGAGGAAAAAGGGACTTTTTTATGTTTTGTATCTCAGACTAATAACATGTCTGTGAGGTCTGCCATTCATGCTGCTTCCCTGAACGAATTAAAAGATCTGGCTGGAAATGGAAAATAACTTTTTGTCCAACTCCACTTTACTGTGGAGTAATGTAAAAGTTATTTTCCATTTCCTTTTTTGGCATCCTTGAAGTTAAAAATGGGCAAAGGCTTAAATGAGAAGACTTCTGTACATCTCTCTACTTCTGGTCTTTGGAAGTCACATTGGGTGTATTACACTGTGGATTAGGTTGCACTGCATTTTTCATTTGAAAGTTAATTTGGACCTGAATCATGTGGTTTTTGGCTTGAACCAGAATTAGTCTCACTTGTAAGGATTCAAAGACTTTATTTGCAAGCTCAAAATAAACTTTAGTCATCCCAGTTACATGTGGTCTGTGTTTGAGTTTATGACTCAAAACTGACTCAACAGACTTAGTAGCTTTTCTGGCAGGAATAAAATGATCAATGCTAAACTTCAGTAATTTTTATATTTACAAATAGAATAGAATATGTAGTATGGGATATGATACATCATTTAATGATACTTACATACATCCTTTAAGATCCTCAATATAATATTGCCAATTAAAATATTTAAATAGCAAAATATCTTGTGTGTTTTATGGTTTTACAAACCAACCATCACAGCATTTTAGCACGCAGCCACATCAGTCTTCGGTGTCACATGATTCTTCAGAAATCATACTGATGAATATGCTCATTTGGTGCTCAGAAAAAAATAGTATTATCAATGAAAACAGTTGTGCTGCTTAATACATTTTGTGGAAACTACTTTTTTTTTTCAGAATTTTTTGATAAAAATAGAAAGCACAGAATTTATTTTCTAACATTCTATAAGATTTTACTGTCACATCTGATCAATTCAATAAATGCATCCTTGCTCAGAGAAAAAAAAAAAAAAAATCTAACCCCAAACTATATAAAATGCACTACAACTGTATATTGTTTAAATACAAAACATTTTTTCAACCCCTTTTCAATCCTAAATAAATAAATAAAATACATCAGATTGTATAGGTAAAATTTTGAAAGGTTTTTAATGTCTACCTTTTTTGGTTAAAAAAAATGTTTTGTTTTGTTTTTTCACCATAAACTGACAATTTTGATATACTCTATGCTCACTTGTGTGACTATGACCCCTCCAGACAGTTAGTATATTGACTGTGATGTAATGTGTGACAGGCAGTTGTTTAATTAAATTGCTTATATCTTATGTTAGATGTGTTTGTGTCCATCAGATGGACAGTGAGAGCAGATGCATGTATAGAAGAGTGACTGTGTATGTGTTTATCTCTCTTCTCAGGTGTAATTGAGGTGGTGAGTAATGTCTTTGTGGAAGTCTCTGGCATGTATCTGGAGAAAGAAATGCACTCAGGGCTGAAGAGCTGCTCTTCTCTGCTCCTGTGTCTGCTGGACATCATCCACTGCCTGCTCAAAAACCTTTCGTCTGTAGTCCGACTGGCCCTGCAGGTAACATTCTCTCTCTATGTCAGTATAGATGTGTTGTCATGACAAGTAATTAAACTAGGTACTTGAAGTGCGCTTGTTGATTTTTTTTATTGTGAACACACTATTCACATTATTTATACCACAACATGGCAGAGACTGCTGCCTAAGCACGCAAGTTGGGATGCACACACTGTGTTCTGTTTTTAATTTGACTGGGTTTTAGTAGAAGCTCAGGACCAGCTGAGAGAGGAGACTGCTTTCTTTACCAACACTGGCTCATTGGAAAAACATGCCTGTACCTACATTTTTGCAAAATTCAAAATACGTACCAATACCTACAAACCACTGCAGTTTCCAGCTGAAATGAACACTAGAGGCAGTAAAACAACAGCAACTTAAATTCATGTTCACTCAAAATTGCGATTAGACATAAAGACATGTTTGCACTGTTCCTTGCACAATACTGTGTTGTGACTTCAAAACACTTTTACCATAAGTCATGATTTGTATGCATCACATAACCAGCTCCAAATGTGTGGCTTTTATAGTATAGCAGGTTTGCTCGGTAGCTCACCTGGTACTGCATTGCACTTGCGATGCAAAGCACTCAAGTACCATTCTGTGAAAAACGAGTCACAATAAAAGAGCTCAAAGACTTGTAGCAAGCTAAAATGGCACAGTTGCTTCAGCAAATGTGTTTTTATGTCACGTTTGCTTTTGATAACATTATCGGGTGCGTTTAGGGTTTAGAGTAGGTGGTACATTATTTTCAAATGCTAAGGTTAAAAGCATTAATCTTTTAGTTCCACTCACCAAACATTTCATTTCCAAATTGCTGTGCCACATAAAACAACCAGTGTAAAACTTTGCCAGATTCACATTCAGCTGTTTTGGATAAAACTGAATGCACTTTTAGCACATTGGCAAAAAGGGCAATGGGTTCAATTGCAGATTCTAATATTTCCAGCCAAATTCTAACAGGAGTTTCTAAAGGGCATTGTCGTTTTATGAAATACAAGGCCCTGCGGCCATTATATCCCAGTTCATTTACAGTGGGGTTAAAGTTTCCTGTGGAATTGCTTTTTGTAGGCCTACTAGATAATAGTGTGATGAGCTTGTTATGTGGTTAGTTGCTAATGTCAATATGTCTTGTGTTTTCTGGGATGTGGATATTTTCTAGAAGGTCATGATTGTGGATTTATTGGGTTTGACTGGCAGTATTACTCCAGCAGGGCCAGGTTCAGCTGTAAACACTGTTTAGTGTAAGGCAGCAGAACCAGCTCATCTGTGCAGAGCAGATGTTTGATTTCTATGTTGAGTGAAGTGAGACCAGGGGCTGCTGGTTATTCCACACTGGTTCCACCTTGTTCATTGATTTTACATGTTGATGTACATATTGAATAATGTTGGGCTAAAGCAGCAACATTCATTCCACTGTCCTGAGAAATGTGTTTTCTTTTGTTGCTATTTTTTATTATGCATTGACTTTTAGTGTACATTGATTTAATAAGGTTGTAGGTTTTAACCCCTTACACCACTCTATCTATCTATCTATCTATCTATCTATCTATCATCCGTCGGTCTGTCTAGATTTTTATCTTTTTTTTTTTTTTACGTTTTTTATATGTTTGTTTTTTTTCTGTTTTTTTTTTTTTTTTTCACAGATAGAGTAACACCTTTAATGCGAGGATATTGTAGGTATCCAGATTAATTATCTATCTTTGCTGTTATCATTTTTGGATAGTTTCATGTTGGTACTGTATGGTACAATTTACAGAACTGTTTGCTAGTTAGTTTGTCCTTTTGATATATAAAGTGGTTGGACTGTGATTGGACAGAGGGTTTTTTTTATAAAAAAACAAAAACAAAAAAAAAAACAATTAATACTATAAGGGATGTAGGTCATTTATCAATACTGTATTATTCCCCTAAATATGTCCCCTCATATGACAGTTGACAAAGACACGGACTCTCCCATTATTGACAGTATGGTCATGGTTATTTCTGTGGAAATGCAAAATGTTGTTACTTATACAGGACATCTTATTATTAATATATTTACTTCCCTGTGTCCGTGAAGTCAAGCTGTAATCCAGTTTTTTTTATTCAGATCCCCACAAACAAGCAAATTTTCCTGAGCCTGGAAATGGCATGTCTCTTTTTCCAGTGTATGAAACATCTTCACTGCAGGGGGGGTTCTGGCGGTGGAATGTATATGCCACATAGGAAGATGTCTTGTTGTGACAGGAAAAGTTCTTTATGGAGTTTTAGCTAGATATGGTATTTGCCCATTTTCATGGTGTCAATGTAGTGGCAAAATTTATTCTGCCTTGGCACACTTTGCTAAGTTTTCGTGAGGTTAAAATGATTTCTCGGTAATTGGGAGGACAGTCTTTCTCTCTCGTTTTCTTTATTGGCCTCTATCCTTCTCACTCTGTATTCTACGATTTCAATTTTGTTTAAATTTATGAATATGGATATACATGAATAAGCATATTAAACAGTAGTCTCGGTCTCAGCCTCAGATGTGCCTATATGGACCTTTTACTGACCACACAATTATGACAATTTTCAAAGATCATTGCGTTTGAATCTGTTGAATATATTTTTTGAAAGAGAATAGGAACTCTTTGAAAGAGACTTTGTTTGATACACTTAGAAGAAAACATGCAAAATTCACTCAATATGTTGATAAAATATATATTTTATATGCCTATATTTCCTGCTTCTGTCCAGTTTCAGATTCATCTATAAAATAAAAATGTCACTGTACACCTCAGACAGGGTGTTCTATTAACTTAACTGCATTTTTCAGGAGTGTGACAGTAGCAAACCTCTAACCATTCCTTTTGCATAAATTATGGATGGGCCAGGATGGTCTACTAGTCATCCAGCAACCAGCTAGTTGGATACTGAGGTCGACTAGTGAGGTTTTTCTGTTGAAAGTGACCATATTTTATATGCTACATTATGGCAACTCTGTACCATGACAGAAAATTTGTCAAGTTTCTTATTGTTTTATTTAATGTTTCTTCTTTAATTTAGGGCTGTAACAATGAAATTCAAAAATAAATAATAAAATGAAAATATAGCTAGCTTTAAAGGGTTAGTTCACCCAAAAATGAAAATAATGTTATTTATTACTCACCCTCATGTCATTCTACACCCACAAGACCTTCGTTCAACTTCGGAACACAAATTAAGATATTGTTGATGAAGGCCTCAGTGAGGCCTCTATAGAGAGCAAAGCCATTCAAACTCTCAAGGTCCATAAAGGTAATAAAAACATATTTGAAACAGTACATGTGAGGTCAGT
Organism: Megalobrama amblycephala; assembly: GCF_018812025.1. Taxonomy (NCBI): domain Eukaryota; kingdom Metazoa; phylum Chordata; class Actinopteri; order Cypriniformes; family Xenocyprididae; genus Megalobrama; species Megalobrama amblycephala. Next base: position 12,757,123 of record NC_063056.1, read on the forward strand.
GGTTCTATCTTATATTATAAAGCGACACAAATACTTGGGTCCCACTTTATATTAAGTGGCCTTAACTACTATGTACTTACATTTAAATTAATCATTTGATACAATGCACTTATTGTGTACATACATTGTACTTATATTTTAAAAACACCTGCATGTAATTACATCTGTAATTAATTTCTGTAATTGCATTTATAATTACACAGTTGACCCATCCCTTACACCTTACCCCTATCCTTAAACCTACCCATACCACCAAAGCTTTCCCTAACCTTACCTGTATCCCACCTCAATAGCAGCAAAAGTGTTTTGCAATTCAATATGAACCCAATAAGTACATTGTACTTATTTTTTGATGTAAGTACATAGTAGTAAAGGCCACTTAATATAAAGTGGGACCAATACTTGTTGTGCGGCAAAAAAAAAAAAAAAGACTTTTCAACAATATCAATATGGACCAATTTCAAAACACTGCTTCAGAGCTTTACAAATCGAATCAGAGCGCCAAAATCACGTGATTTCAGCAGTTTAGCTGTTTGATAGGAGATCCGAATCACTAATTCGAAACAAAAGATTCATAAAGCTCATAAGTTTCATGAAACAGTGTTTTGAAATCGGCCCCTATAGATATTGGTGAAAAGTTGTTATTTTGTTTTTTTGGTGAACAGAAATTATTCTTGTCGCTTTATAATATTAAGATAGAACCACTAAACTCACAGGAACTGTTTCAAATATGTTTTTAGTACCTTTTTGGACTTTGAGAGTTTGAATGGATTTACTCTCTATAGAGGCCTCACTGAGCCATCAGATTTCATCAACAATATCTTAATTTGTGTTCTGAAGATGAACGAAGGTCTTATGGCTGTAGAATGACATGAGGGTGAGTAATAAATGACATTATTTTCATTTTTGGGTGAACTAACCCTTTAAGGCCTTTATATGGTCAATTTCTTTCAAAATTCTCTAGGGTTGTGAGTCAAACAGTCCCAGCGAGTTACCTTCCGATCGGCCTCCGTTTACCTTGTCTGATAGCTGCTCAAAATTCACTGGCCAATGATGAGATACGTCAACATCCTCATAGACAATCATGGCACCTCGGATGAAGGCACTGCATGCCAATTTTCAAGTCAGTCGGACTAACAATGAAATAGTTAGAGGTGTTTTCATGTTGGCCAAAGTGCCAGTTGCGGCGTCCTTTTCACACGATCACAGATTGAGCTGGGTTTGCCCACTTTGAACGTTTTGGTGGCCTTTAGGGGCCGTGAATCGAAATTTCAACTTGTTTTGATAATTATTGACAGTCAGATTCCGGAGAATCTCACTGCACTGATTTGGTTCCAATCAGGCCAAAAACCTACGACTAGTTAGTAGGTAGTAGCAAAGACTATAGAATAACACAAGACGTGTCACTCGTATTGTTTTGAATGGGAGAAAGTTTAACGCGCAATATGGCGAAATAAGTCCCGCCTTCTAAATAAGAGCCAATCACCGACTGGTAGACTCATCGCGTCACTTCAGCGGCCGTTAGAATCACCGGTTTCCATAGAAACAGTTAGACGAGGCCTCAGAAGAGACACGCATTTAGGTCTGCGCATACGCATTAGCTTGATCCAGCCTGAAAAATACAGTTTTTTGTCATGATTCGAGCGTTTAGAAACTAAATTTATGAGCCGGTTGTTGTTAGATTTCATTGGTGATTTCAAATATGAAATGTAATAGTAAGGTTGACGAACAGTTTTGGAGAACTTGTTTCCCCATTCAAAGAGATTGCATGATGCCCAGGATGCCCGAGAAGCCTTTCAAAGGTGGCCGCCGAGTGAAATGACTTGTCTTAAGGGACTTTGGTAGTAGTTAGTAGTAGGTTTTTCAAAAAATGCAAAATACCTGAAAATTTAGCCAGAATGATGAGCGATTCCGAGGCATGCAGTTTGTCCGTCTTAAGCCAGGGATTCCAACAACATAAAACACTTGAGCCTAGGCCTAACGGTTTAGGAGTTATAAGTGATGTTGTACTTTTCATCGCTGTAGCGCCCCCGTCAGGCTGATTGGGGCGAGCTTTGGTGATGTTGTAGACGGTGTGAGTACTAACAACCCTCAAAGTTTCAAGTCTCTAAGACTTATGGTTTGGTCTGCCCGATCACTTTTAGGGAAGAATGCTGATCCTTGGAAAATTTAACAATTACAATAGGGTTTCAGTGCTGTGCACTTGAACTCCTAAAAATGTGTTTGTTTGTTTTCTGAATAGTTGAATAAATAATCAACAGATTAATCGATCACCAAATAATAAATAGATCAAAATAAACTCAATGCCCTTCTGCCTTCATTTTTACTCTGTTAATCCCCTCTTACTCTTTTCCTTGTTCCAGTAAATATCCATCCTTATTTTGTTTTCCCTCTCTCACCCTCGCTGTCCCATCCTCTTGTTTGTAAACACTTCTCACTCTGTCGCCCTCATTTCTTGAGCTGTTATCCTCATTTTTTTTCTCTCTCCTCCTTTCCCTACACCCCCCAGCCCCCCGTCCTCAGGGAGCGCTTGCCTGCTACTGTCGCCGTAGGCATGCTTTTAGGGGGTTCATGTCTGGATCCTCTCCTCACTGATGATTAGATTGTTATGCAATGACAACTGCTATGCAGATACCAGCAAGATACATCCAGCCACTCACTCCGAGAGGATCCACCACACCATTTACCCATAATTACTCGCAGCGGACATCTTTGTCAGAGTTACCGAGTGCGCGCACACAAACGTTCCTGTTCAATTTCCAATACTTTGACGTCTAATAGTTCCCAGTGCTATTTTTTAGCAGTGTGCTTCAGCAGACCTGTGGTAAACAGCGCTTTAAAGTCAGATATGTGACACACAGGACTCACAGGAAGTCGCTCCCCTGTCAGTTCCTCCTCAACCCTCATTATCCACCCAAGGCCTTTGTCTTTCACTCAGCGTCCTTCCATACATATTCATTCACGGACATCGCCAAAAAGGAGCCTATAATGGAATTCAGTACACTGAGAGAGAGAGATAGAAAAAAAAAAGACAGCAACAGAAGAGTGAAAGCAAAGCTTATTAAAAAAGTGTCCACACAACCCAAATTCATTTGGGTGATAATGATGAGGGAGACATTCCCAAACACTTTTCCCACTGCGCTGACTGTCCTTCCCTCCGCGTTCACGGTTTCTCTCACGATGTCAGCCTGAGCTCCATCATTAATATTTTAAATGAGTGAAGGGAGTTTAATTGTGAAAAAGCTGCAGTCCTATTAAGCGAAGGCTTGCTGTAATCTCATTGCTCCGGTCTGTCAATCTGCTTGAGGATCCCAGACACTCACATTCACTGAAATATTAGCCAGAATAAGACAGCTAGAGACAGCGGCATGAACTTTTGAACCAGACTCCCTGCACGGCTGCTCTCGCTGATGACTGATGGGTAACAAACTTTGCATTTCTTATGCATTCTTGCTGTTGTTGTCTATTTTTATCTGTCTCTCTCTCACTCTCTCTCTCTCTCTCTGACAGCTGTTACTAAAGAGTAAGATGTTGTGGCGTATGGTAGACAGCGAGCTGTACACATTGTTCCGTTCCGGCAGCAGAGCTGGGCAGTGTGCAGAGACCCCAGCACCTCTGAGGAGCGTCTCTGTTAAAAATAGCACAAGCTTCAAGCTACTGTACTTCCTGTGATGATTACATGAGCAGGATTCTCTCAGACTCTCAATCCTCTGTTGCGTTGGGTCTTGAGTTCTCTTCTATAAGCATCCCCCCAATGACTGACTGTCCTCATTTTCTTCCTTTCACTTCCCCTGCATTCTCCCTCATGTGTTTTTTTTTTCTTCTTCTCGATCTAATAATGCTCTCTCTGTTTCTCCTTTTTTGTAGAGATCAGACAGTAATGAAAACACTGAAGCTGCAGAGGAACTACTACTCATCAACAAGCCACTGACTGACCTAAACAACCTCCTCATTCAACTGGTCAGTTAGTGTGTGTGTGTGTGTGTGTGTGTGTGTGTGTGTGTGTGTGTGTGTGTGTGTGTGTGTGTGTGTGTGTGTTGTTGTGATTTATGAGGACAAATTTGTATAATGACATGGTATTACACTGGTATTACGACGTAAACATGAAATATGAGGACATTTCATGAGTCCTCATATTTAAATTAGCTTTAAAAACATACTAAACAATGTTTTATTAAAAATGTAAAAATGCAGAATGCAATTAATGTTTAGTTCAAAAATGTTGATTTTACTTTTCTTTCTTTTTTTTGGGGGGGGGGGGGGGGGGGTATTTGAGATAACTTTAAAAAAAATAATCTTACAAGTTTCTTACATTTACAAGGTAAAGAAATGACAGTAAAGGTGGGGTCACATTAGCAAAATTTTGCATCAAAAAAGGTCCATTGTCTCTTGTCAACAGCATAGCAAAGTATAAAGTACAGCTCACTTTAAAGGGATAGTTCACCCAAAAATGAAAATGTGACGTTTATCTGCTTACCCCCAGCGCATCCAAAATGTAGGTGACTTTGTTTCTTCAGTAGAACACAAATGATGATTTTTAACTCCAACCATTGCCGTCTGTCAGTCAAATAATGGGAGTGAATGGGAATTCGAACAAAAAGAGTCAATAAACATGCATAGACATGTCCAAATTAAACCCTGCGGCTTGTGGCGACACATTGATGTCCTAAGACATGAAACGATCGGTTTGTGCGAGAAACCGAACAGTATTTATATCATTTTTTACCTCTAATACACCACTATGTCCAACTGCGTTCAGCACTCGCTTAGTGAGGTCTGATCGCGCTCTGACAATGGCAGTGATGTCTAGCACTCATTGAAGTATATGCACGAGGCATCACTTCCGTTGTCAGAGCACGATCAGACCTTACTAAATGAGTGCTGAACGCAGTTGGACATAGTGGTGTATTAGAGGTAAAAAATGATATAAAAAACGATCGTTTTGTGTCTTAGGACATCAATGTGTTTTCACGAGCCGCAGGGTTTAATTTGGATTTTTCTATGCAAGTTTTTTCGACTCTTATTGTTCGAGTTCCCATTCACTCCCATTATTTGACTGACAGACGGCAACAGTTGGAGTTAAAAATAATTATTTGTGTTCTACTGAAGAAACAAAGTCACCTACATCTTGGATGTGCTTGTGGTAAGCAGATAAACATCATATTTTCATTTTTGGGTGAACTATCCCTTTAAAACCAAGCTGTTTGTCAGCGTGGTGAATTCAAGTGACCGTCTTGAAAATGACCAAAACTGAGTCATTCCAATAGGAATCCATGCAAAACTCCCAATAGGACGGATTCCTGTTTTGCCCGTGAAGTGGTCACATCTTAACAGGTTGTGTTCAGAGGAGCACTCTTCCTTGCCTGGCAAGTCCAGAATGATATATCTTCTACAAGATATATCAGTCTGGTCAGTCTGCCCTCCGTCGCGCCTCGAGTCAACTCCAAACCGTACCGTGCAATCAGATTCGTTTATTTCAGTGACGCAAACAGCTCGGATTCCCTGTTTGCTCGGATTTGCTCCGCCCTAGAAATCGAATTGATTCAATGGTGACCAGACTCATCCGCTGTTACAGCGGGGAGGCTGGATTTTCCAGGCAACACTCTTCCTACCTGTTAACACAATTAACAGTCTGTGCTTTTGTTTTTCTTTATTATCAATTGTAGTTTAGCCATTTAAACAGTCCATTGTTTTGCACACAATGTTATCATGTTTTTATAGCCCTAACCCATTGAGCAGGATGTGGAATAACATATTTATTTATTTATTTATTTTCAAATAAAAAGTAATAATAAAGATAATAAATTCTGCCTTTTTACCCAATTAATCCAATAATTGAAGAAATAATCACCCAATTAATCTATTATCAAATAATCATTAGATGCAGCTTTATCATATGTGTGACCATTTGGAATTAGATTCAAACTCAAATTTATTTATTATAATTTGTCTTTTAATATTGTTCTTAAAAGCCAAGCTCATCCTCACTGGCTCTGTTCCAAACAAGCTGTGAATTTAGAATTATTTATTTATGAAAAGTCCCAAAAATTCTCATAATAATGCATAAATGGAAACCCATTTAAAGTTAGTTATGCATTTTCTTGGCCTTCTTAATGAATAAAAATTATTTGACTGTGTTGTTATGATAAATATAATTAAATTGCATTGACTATGTTTACATTCACCCTCATAATGAGATTATAATGGGATTTTGACAATATTGCGATTAAACTTTACCACATGTAAACACCACACTCACTCAAACAAATGCAATAAAACTTATAATCATAGTAACCATAATCACAGTAAATTTCAGTCACAATAAACAGGCATGTAAACACCTTAATCTTACACGGATGTCGTGTGTTCACGCAACTTCATGAAAAGTTTTCCCTCCACTCTGAATCGCTAAACTATCAACATAACTCGCTGCGCAGACTCTGTGAAGAAAGCAATGCAGTGTAGGCAACCCCAGTGATGTTCATCACGTGTGGCAAATAACCTTCCAATATGTCCATACAAATATGTTTTGCATTTGATGTAAGTTGAGTAAAACAGTGGCCAGCAACATGCCTACTGTATGTGAGTTCATCTTTTGTGCTATGGAGTATACAAATAATGGCGGTAAAATTAACCAAACTTCTTAACGAATAATCAAAATAAATAATTGTATTTAAGCGGGAGTAAAGAGGTTTGTTTGTCTCATATAAAAATCTTATTGCAATTAAGTCCTTACTCTGATTATTGGAAATAATTGCATTATTGGTGCACATGTAAACATAGGCAATGAAAACTTAAATAACTGCATAATATAATTGATGCTACTATATAAAAATTCCCAAGAAGGCTGCGCATTACTGCAGTTTCATTGTGGTGCAGAATTGCCATATGGCAACAAGACACTGTGGCACACCGTTGCCTTATGGCAGCCTTCATATTTTCTTAATTAACGAACCAAAAAATCCAGATGTAGAATTAAATCTGCACTAATGCCTTTTACAGCACAATTTGAGGAACTCTTCAGTATGTGTCTCCCCTATATGGGTGACCCCAGGAAAAACTTGTAGAGAAAATCAGGTGTCATTTGATTTAAAAACAGCATGTTGTTATTTTGTTCATTTGTTTAAGAATACCCTTTTAATTCCTAGAATTCAATTTGATGGTGTTTCATACAAATAATGAAATACAACCTATCAAGTTCTCGATTTTGAAATTCTTAACAAAAATCTGCTGAACAAATCTGGTTCTCAATGTTCTTGTCCTTCACTGTGGGACATTGTAAGATCACAGTGTTCGACGTTTATGAAACTCGGAGCCAAAAAATGTTACCACTGTTCTCTGACCTGCACACTACTGCACACTCACTTGGAATTCACAGAATAATCTTGAGGTACTGAACTGAAATATTGATCGGAATCATCATCCATCAGTCCATCAGAGCAGATTTATTTAAAAAAATCAAGATTTTGCTTTCAGCAAAGATGGGATGTTTTTTTTTTTTTTTTTTTTGATCAGTTCACTAAAACCCAATTCAAGCTCATCAGAAATACATGACTCTGCCTACATTTCTGATAAACTTCAAAAACGTACCTATACACTGCAGTTTGTATCTGAAATGAACACTGGTGGAAGTAAAACGGCAACAACCTTTATTCCGTTATGATTTCAGGGGCAAATTGTCAATAAATAAAGACTTATTTTTGTTTGGTTCCTTGCACAATAGCTCACCTGGTACAGCATTGCATCTGTAAAACATGAGTCATGACACAACAAAAAGAGCCCAAAGCCTCTTAGAAGCAAGCTAAAGTGACATGGTTGGTTCAGAAATGTTTTTTTCCCCTCATGTTTGCTCGTTTTATCGTTTAGGTTTAGTGTAGGTTGTACCATAATTGCAATAGAGCATTATAGGGTTAGTTTAGAAATTTTTGTCATTAAAGGTGCTAAAGAGAATCTTTTCGTCGACTGAGAAACCAAAGACTGTTAGTGAGTTTTTGAAATGAGCGCATGCGTAAGAACAACCCCCCTCCTTCACAGCTCATTTCGAGGGAACGCCTCCCAAAACTCATGCACGAGTATTGGAACACGAGTGTTTGTTTACCACCGGCATTCGCTGTGTCATGTTAGTGAATTCATTATGTCGGACTCACAGCAGGTAACTCATAATCTGCAGTTGTTACTCCTGTCTCCTGACAAAAACATTGTATGCGGCGCCTGTGGAGTGTGGAAAGTTACTGGAGAGCACAGCCGCGCACGTCTCTCACAAGGAACGTCATGGCAGTGATTGACAAGCCAGAGGGCCAATCATTTACGCGATGATTGCGTAAACGATTGCCTGATGTTTTTAAGGCCCTACCTCGTGCACAGATGATTAATATTAATATTATTCCTTTCAGTGCACCTAATAAATAGTCATTTATCAGTTAGTAAAGACAGTTTCAAGTAATATTGCAAAAATGTATAAAACAAAACATCCTCTTTAGCACCTTTAAGTACTTACCCTCATGTCATTCCACACCCGTAAGACCTTCGTTCATCTTCAGAACACAAATTAAGATATTTTTGATGAAATCCAAGGGTATCTGATCCACAAATAGGCAGCAACGTCATTGCACCTTTTGACGTCCAGAAAGCTAGTTGAAAACATGGTTAAAATAGTCAACGTGACTGCAGTGATTCAACGTTAATGTTATGAAGCGACAAGAATACTTTTTGTGCTGAAAGATTATATGTATTTTTATTATCTTTAGTTAGATGCATTTACATTGTGACTGCACCTCAGATGCAATCAACTCTGTGTTTGTAAAGGTGTGATACAAATGGCGCATACAGACGTATGGCCCACAGAAACTGATGGGTGTGAATGACAAACAAACAGCATTGCTCAGAGTAGATCGCAGGGTAGATCGATCTCCTGTGGGAGGTCCTAACAGTGTTCTATTGTTTGTAGCCCTTTTGATGTCATGTATAAAGTTCTGTCCCACAGACAGAACTTTGGGTTAAGGTATTTTGAAGGCTGACGCTAACATCGCAGCTGAAGAACTGTGCTACACTACTACCTTCAATAAATTCTTCTCCCCACAAGAACTCTGGTCGAGCTTACTTATTTTATGTATTAGAGAAATCTAATACATTGGCGAGCCACGCAAATGACTGCACGACCAAATACAGCAAAATCTAACAGTGCGCAAATGTAATGAACTCAGTGCAGGCTTCCTTGTTTACGTCCGAAAGCCGGCTCATTATTGGAAACATGCTACGAGCGAAGCAGTATCATTTTGCAAAAATGTACCCACAAACACTGGGCTTTTTAATAAACCTACATCTACAATGGAGAAAAACATGATATGGATTATAATAAAGTCCCTTTAAGACAAGTCATTTCACTCGGCGGCCATCTTTGAAACATCTCTCGGGCATCCAAGTGCAACTCTTATCTCTTTGAATGGGGAAACATCAAATTCTCCAAAGCTGTTTGCCAAGCTTTCAATTAAATTTCATATTTGTAATCACCAATGAAATCTGACAACTGTCTCATAAATTTTTTTCCAAACGCTCGAATCATGACAAAAATGAATTTTTTAGGCTGGATCAAGCTAATGCACATGCGCAGACCTAAATGCGCGTCTCTTTTGCCTCTATAGAAACCGGAGCTTCTAACGGCTGCTGCAGTGACGCAATGATTTTACCAGTCGGCGATTGGCTCTTATTTAGAAGGCAGGACTTATTCCGCCATATTGCGCGTTGCACTTTCTCCAATTCAAAACAATACGAGTGACACATCTTGTGTTATTCTAAGGTCTTTGATTATAGCACCTCTTGTGGATGTGTCACCTGAAAAGTGCAGCAAAATGTTCTTCAGGTTTTATAGAATGTAGGCAGGGTCACTTATTTCCAATGGGTTGCATCAAAACAAGTGATTCAAACTTTGCTGTGTTGTACACACAATTACAGCTGCCTTCTTTATCCTTTTCATTTGGCTCTTTTTCCATTCACTCGCTATCTGCACTAATGTGCCTTCAATTGACGCACACCTTGTCCGTATCTTTGACAAGCTACATAACCCCCGTTTATTTCTTCAGTCTGCCAGAAATATTACTTACACATATTGTTTATGTTCATTTATTGCTATGCATTTTGTAATTAATATACAGTTCTGAACATTATAAAGCCAGCTTATCATATTTACGGTCTCTGGTCTGGTCTAATTTAATCATATTTTGTTTGTACATGATGCTACATTAGAATCTTAAACTATATCTATATCTTAAACTATAACTATAATTGTTTTGTTAAGTTTTAGAAGTCAGTTTTCATACTAGATTTCTGTAAAAAATAAAGTGGGATACGTTAATCTCCCATGTCACTGTTGCTGAGCTCTAGTTTTGTGCTCACAGCTGATTGGTCCATGGTTAGCCTCAAAGGTTCCAGGGTAGACAAAGTGTCAGACTGAAAAGCTCTAATTGGAACTTTTATTTTTAGAGTGCTGATGATGTGTGGACAATACTGTGGTTTGTAGTAAAGAATATAAAGATATCAGATCATACCTGATGACACATATTGAATCAGTTATGACCCTTCTACAAATAAGAATGTAATTTTAATAGCAATTTGCATCAAATTGATTTCACTGTGTCCAACAGTAATTTCATGATATATAACAAAGCGTTCTTGATGTGAAATCCATTATTAGATTATAGTGCATATGGGCCATTTTTACACACACTCTGCTCTCCATCACATTTTCATGTGTCATTAACCGATCCCTATAATGAATAATGGAGCATCCATTTCGAAAATAATCAATCCAGACAAGTGAAACATTCATAATTGAAAAGAGAGATTTACCTCTCATTCGTTTCATGAAAGCCGCAAATTGACAGAAAGATAGATTGAATTTCATCGCCAATGATTTTTGTGTGTTCGCCAAGGATTTTGTATCTTTCTCATGAAAGAATATTAGAACAGCCAGCCACAGATGAAGACTCGGTACAGCCTTTGAAAAGAGGGTCTGGATGTTTGTGGGAGATGCAATAAACAGAAATGCTGTTCAGTATTAGTTTGTGTGGAAGGCTTTGTTGTATTTCATATTCCATTGTTGTAGTTTCATATATTGCACACTGTATATGACTCATGTCTGATAGAGGCTTTCAGCAGACACTATATGACATCTAGATGAGACTACACTGAAAATCCCATCTACTGAAGATAGAGAGTGAGTGAAATGAAAGTGGTTGGCATAGTGATGCACTGTGGCATAATATTCCCACAGATGGCAGAAAGACCAGAGACCAGCTTCCCACCAAAACACTCCACTCAACTCTGTAACCCTCAGACGTGCATCCAGGTTGCGTATGTGTGTTTGAGTGGCAAGCTGTACCCACATGACCCTCAAAGCAGAATCCAAGCTGATTCTGCCCACTGTGCCAGGAAAAACTGACAGACTTATTCTTGGAGCCAGTTCACACAAAACATTTTTGCTGCTAAAAACGCATGACGCAGGTCAGTAGAACTTTTTTAGAATGCTGTGTCATGCGAGAGACACTACAAAAAACACGAAAAGCGAGCACCATGTAAGCGTGTTTACATTGCAATGGAAAAGTGGTGTAGTGGAATGGAAAAATGCCCTAAGGGGTGAAGGGCCCTATTGTTTTCCTTTGGTAAAAATATTTTTTTGACCTTTTGGGCACTATTGGGGCCTTTAACATGCTCAAAAACTCTTTTCACACACGTTGGAATCGTCTGCCATTAGGGCTGGGCACAAGTTGTTATGGAGGGGTCTTGGGCGTACTCTGTGGTATGGGTGTTTATATGGGTGTATTTGAGGGGCCCTGTAGCGCACCCCTTTTCACCTACACTAACCAAAATTCATACAGTTATAGATCACATTGGGATTTCCAAATGTGCTTTAATCTTCCTCAGAATAATGTCAATACATCGCAGATGTACACCTGTGAAAAGATTCTTGATATCTTGAATACTGTTGTCATGGAAACATGTCAAACTTTAATTATTTTGGGGGGGGGTTTGAGACTTTTAGCATGCTTCAAATTGCATGAAACTCACACACATAAGGGTTGTCAGCCAAAAGACATAGACAAAGCCTTAGAAATGGGTGTGGAGGAGAGGCTCTATAGCGCCACCTTTTGACTAAGGTTGAGTCACTAGATGACAGCATAGGCCTGTGAACGGCATAGGCCTGTGAAAACACAGAAGTGTTTTCTGTGATGGGATCATGACAGAAAGTGTAAATGCTAATGTGATTTTATTATTCATATTCTAGGTAATGTAATTACTATGTAATAAACATGTAATAAGTAATAAGAAAATGCTCTTGCGATTTGCTCAGCCGATTTATTCAACAATATCCAATTATCAAATTATGTGACTTGGAATCTTGTTTCTCTACTTTATCTCCCCAAAGAAAGCACTTGAAACTTTCTGTCACATTTTTTGTCACATTTTTAATCCCTATTAACAGTTTTAAATAGGGGGTTTGTACAGACAGAAAAGGATGCATTGGAAGGAAGTCAATGCAGTCAGTCTAAAAAATGGCCAGATTCTCTCTGGATAAAAAAAAAAAAAAAAAGCATTTGCCAGAAATAAATGTGGCTTGTGGCTCATGGCTCTGTGGCAATATGAAAGCTCTGTTAGAGCACCCACGTGGCCCAAAACCAACATTCGCTCAACAGGACAGCTTGACTAATGACAGATGGGTTGAGTGTTTGGGAAAATATCTAAATATAAACATTTTACAATGCCATATACTTTCTGGAATAGCTTTTTAAAACAGTCATGTTTGTTGTTGAAAAATCATGGATATGTTTCTGTCTTCTTCCTTAGTTCAGTACATACACTTGATCAGTGAGTCAGACATTTTCAGTACTGTGCAATGAAACATCAACTCCCTATGAATAACATACTGGACAGTAAAAAAGCACACACTGACTGATCACTATACTATACTATAACTATACTTGATACCAGCAGGACTTCAGTCATCTCGTCATATGACAATGTTGGTTAATAAATGCCAGCTGTGCTTTTAATGAACAACATCATAACTGTTCGCAGGCAATTGAATCATCAGTGTCCCACTGTTTTTTTTGGATCAGGATTTTAGAAGAAAATATATATGCATAGGCCTATATAAAATCTACATTTTAAGGTGCTGTATTGCATACAGTGTATTACATTTTAGCTTTTATGCGGTTCACTTAAAGGTTTAGTTCCCCCAAATATGAAAATTCTGTCATCATTCATCATGTCATTCTAAACCCATAAGACTTTTGTTCATCTTCGAAACACAAATTGAGATATTTTAATGAAATCTCAGAGATTGCTGTTGCTCCATTGAATGTCTATTCACCCTAAACTTTAAAACGTTCATAAAGAAATTATAAAAGAAATCCATATGAATTGAGTGGTTTAATCCAAGTCTTCTGAAGAGACACGATATAATGAACAGATATAATTTAGGCTTTAGGCTTTTATTTCACATATATGCAATGAGGTTCATTCTCATGTCACGCCAGCATGTTTGAGCTTCAGCAGGAACCAGTGAGGTTTGTTCTTGTGCATCAAGCAAGTAAGGTTGAGCTTCAGTTTAGCATATTTGATGTGCTCTATGTATGTTCGCTGATCAATGTGAATAAAAGCCTAAATTCAGTCTGTTCATCATATAGTCATGTCTCTTCAGAAGATTTGGACTAAACTTAATTCTTTTACATTATTTTACAATGTCTTTATTAAAGTTTTGAACCGTCTGAGTTTTGGTTGAATAGACTTTCAATGGAGGGACAGAAATTTTGTTAAAAATATCTTCATTTGTGTTTCGCAGATAAATAAAAGTCTTATGAGTTTGGAAGGACATGAGAGTAACTGATGACAGAATTTTCATTTTTGTGTGACCTGTCCCTTTAAATAATGCTGCACTGTGAATAATAAACAGTGCAAGTATTAAAAGAATTTAAAAATAATGTTTTTTAAATAATTCCAAATCATGTACATCATGTAACATTGCAGTACACTGCTGTCACTGCTTGAAATTTAATGTCAACTACCCACCTGCAGAATTCTGCAGAAAGATTTCCACAGAATTTCGTCATTTGCCAGAACACCTGTTATTCACATTCTACACATCCACTGGGCTATGCATTTAGTTTATTTATTATTTTGGCTAATAATGGCTTAATAATCCTGTGAAGAAGACAATGTGGACAGAAAATGTAAAAAATAAATAAATAAATATGTGATATTGGACAAAATGACTACATTTTTTATATATCACAAAGTTCTGTTGCAGAATAACTTGTCTTTTAGCCATCAAAGACAATTGTGAGTGCTCGTCATACACTTCTTGTGAATAAGTCATGACTGAGCAGACCATTCAAGCAGGACATCCCACAAATATATGTGATCATGAGACATCTGAATAGGCCAAAAACCCTATGTTATGGGGACAAAATGTCCCTACAAAGATGGCAATATCCGAAATCCTTGTCCTTGTGGAGACATTTTGTGGTCCTCATGAGGAAAACAGCTTATAAATCATACTAAGCAATGTTTTTAGGATTAGGGGATAGAATATAGAGTTTGTACTGTATAAAATCATTATGCTTATGGATTGTCTCCATAAAACATGGAAACCCGTGTGTGTGTGTGTGTGTGTGTGTGTGTGTGTGTGTGTGTGTGTGTGTGTGTGTGTGTGTGTGTGTGTGTGTGTGCCCGCATGTGGAATCAGGGCACCAGGATGGGTTAGCGTGTATGTTGTCAAGGGCAAATGGTGCCCAAGGATCAGGTGAACAGATTGTCTATGTGTGCTAGGGACATACTGCATTTTAAATAGATCATCCGAAAGAGAAATGTGTCACCTCAAAGTCCCCGCTCAATATAAAAGCCTTTTCATGTGTTTACTCCTCACGCTTTTCATTTTTGGTGGTAAATATTTCGAGTTTGCCCACAAACAATCACACACGATCTTCCCTGCAGTCTGTTTACGCAGCGGCTGAGTTCACAGTTTGAAGCAACACATGGTTTGAAAAATGTAATTTGCAGTGTTGTTTCTTCCAAAGGAGGCGGTGGGAAATATCGATCGCCTCAAATACACAGGCCCAGTTTTGTGCCTGAGTACATGCGGAGGTCATGAGAGGCCTGCGTGTTACACGTCCCCATAGGCTTCGGTTCTCCTCCTCTTCTCATTCTTTCTTTCTCTCCTCCAATCATCCATTCACAGCCCACAGTGGCATTAACACTCCCTAATCTCCCTGATTCCTGTGTGCTTTTCAGCCCACAGTCCCATTAGACTCCTCAGCCTGATTTCCCCGATGCATCTACAAGCCCTGCTAAGTAAACAGGGTGGATTTGGGAGGCCGTCTAAGCAGGTGTTAACTCTTGTTCTGCTCTGACTCCGCGTTGGCATGTGAACAATACCGGAGCCATGGAGCCCGTGGACGCACACCAAAGGCCTTTCAGCGCCAAGGGATCTCCCTCCGGTCAGCCTCTCTGTGGGCCGGGGAGGAGGCGGCGCTCTTTGGGGGTATTGTCTGGCCTCCTAAAGCACCGCACTCCATTCTGGAGTGGCCGGCCACATCATAAAGAGGGGCGTGATTAGGCGCGGCTGGCCCTTGCCCCAGAGTCTCTTGGGATTATGCCTTTATGGCAGAGGGCAGCTCCAGATCAGCGCCCAAAGAGGCTAGAATCCCTGAGCCGGCCACACAGGGCTTTGAGGGTCGAAATGAGCGGCGGAGAAAATCCCCACGGCCCTTGTGTGTTGCTTTTTGTCTTTATCTCAGTCTTAGGCTGAGCGGGGATTGTTGTGGTCTGGGTTGAGAACTCAGATACTCCGTGCCGCTCCCCTGATGGATGTGTTAAGCCTGTAACTTACAGTCTCTGAGGATGATAACTCTTCCTGTTGTACCTTTTCAGCTCTCCTACCCCGAAATTATATCACTGCCAATATATTTTTCTGTGTGGTATTCAGTTGATCACAATTCCTGCTAATTCAGCTTTGGTTAGGGATGACAATCATAAAGAAATCACTGGTTCTGATTCTAATGCACTAATCGCTTCTGCATTTAGCCTCAGTGGCCAATGCAACTTCCTGTGCAGCTCAGTGTATGGAAATTGTGCAAGAATTAAATGCAAAATTACATCTCGAGAAGGTGTTACAGGACAAGACAGAGCAATATTGATATGATCCATCTTCACGCTAAAGGTATTTAAACCTTCTGGAACTCATTACAAAAAGTTGTTTAATATAATATACAAAAATGTTATGTTGAATATATATATTAGGGCTGTGAAGCGATTAAAAGTTTTAATCTAATTAATTACATGATGTGTCGATTAATTAATGTAATTAATTGCAAATTTATCATACTTCAAATTTGGCTCATAAATGACCCCCAGTTGATAATGTGAAGTTGTGTAAAGCATCAAATAGACATTACAAAAAGTAGATTCAGAAAGAAATACTTTATTCGATTCACCATAGAATTTTTTACATAATCTTTTGGACCATTCACAGTATGTGCACATTTATTATTAATGTGGAGGGCGACGCGTCATGCAGGCATAATAGTGCTGTATAACAGATGGGTTAGGGTTAGGACTTTTTATTTTGTTTTTGCTTTTTTATTCAAAATATTCACAAACTTGTTGAATAGCCTGTCATGAACTATAGGCTATATATGCACGGAAACACCAGATATTCTCCATTTATTTTAGCCAATAAAAACCGACTGCAGCTTTTAGGCGCGACGTTCTTTTCATTTTTATAGTTTACTTGAGGGAGTTACTATGGCATTTTATAACTAAGCTAAAGTTTGATTCAGACTTTGATGTTGGCTTGGGAAAGCCTTGATGGGCAGCCTGCAGCAAAATAGCCACGCACATGTCTGTTTGGTGTTCTTGAGATGGCCCCCAGTAATGTATCAGTTATACAAATATGCATGCTACTATCCATCACTCTTTGAAACTGACAACAGCATTTGCTTACACATGAGTTTTGAAATGTTGTCTTAATTCAGAAGATTAAATATCTGGTTGAATACATCTGTAAAGGAACTGAAGTCACTTCCGCTTTAAGAGGCGTGGCTCGGCTCGTGAACTGTGTGAATGTGTGTGTGTGTGTGTGTGTGTGTGTGTGTGTGTGTGTGTGTGTGTGACATCGGATCAGGCGATCAACTAACATATTTGAGCCCTTTCCAGCAGTGACTGTATGATTTTGAGATCCGTCATTTCACACTGAGGACAACTGAGGGACTCAAACACAACTATTAAAAAAGCTGCAAACATTCACTGATGCTCCAGAAGGAAACACGATGCATTAAGAGCCGGGGGGTGAAAACTTTTTGAATTCGAAGATCAAGGTAAATTACTTTAATTTGTCTTCCGGGAAACATGTAAGTATCTTCTGTTGCTTCCGAAGGGAAGTACTAAATGAAAAAAAAAAAAGATATTTAAAGAAAATAAGAAAAATTTGGACGACTTCATCCTGTTCAAAAGTTTTCACCCCCCAGCTCTTAATGCATCATGTTTTCTTCTGAAGCATCAGTGAATGTTTGAACCTTTTTTACTAGTTGTGTTTGAGTCCCTCAGTTGTCCTCAGTGTGAAAAGATGGACCTCAAAATCATACAGTCACTGCTGGAAAGGGTTTAAATATGCAAAAAATGCTTGAAAACTGAAGAATCTGCTGGACCTGGAAGATTATTCTGAAGAACATTGCTCAGTTTAACTGTTCAAGACAAACAAGGGACTCATGAACAACCATCACAAAACAAACAAACGATCGTAGATCATCCAGGTAACCACACAGTATTATGAACCAAGGGTTCCCAAACTTTTGAACGGGGTCATTTTAATAAATTCAGCTATTTTTTTGATTGTTTGTTTGTTTGTTTGTTTTGTCTTGTGAATTATATGTAAACATCTTTTATGTAAAATATCTTACTCAGGACAGTGCATGTTGTATGATCGCTTATTTTGTTAAAATTGTTCACAGATTCTACAAGAAGTTCACAAACTTTCAAGCGGCACAATACCTATATATATATATAATGTATACACTCACTATATTGCCAAAAGGGACGCACATTAACTTTAATGACATCCCATTCTTAATCCGTAGGGTTTAATATGGAGTTGGCCCATACTTGCAGCTATAACAGCTTCAACTCTTCTGGGAAGGCTTTCAACAAGGTTTAGGAGTGTGTTTATGGGAATTTTTGACCGTTCTTCAAGAAGCGCATTTGTGAGGTCAGGCACTGATGTTGGCGAGAAGGCCTGGCTCACAGTCTCCGCTCTAATTCATCCCAAAAGTGTTCTATCAGATTGAGGTCAGAACTCTGTGCAGGCCAGTCAAGTTCCTCCACACAAAACTCGCTCATCCATGTCCTTATGGACCTTGCTTTGTGCACTGCTGCGCAGTCATGTTGGAACAGGAAGGGGCCATCCCCAAACTGTTCTCACAAAGTTGGGAGCCTGAAATTGTCCAAAATGTCTTGGTATGCTGAAGCATTAAGTGTTCCTTTCACTGGAACTAAGGGGACAAGCCCAACCCCTGAAAAACAACCCCACACCATAATCCCCCCTCCACCAAACTTTACACTTGGCACAATGCAGTCAGGCAAGTACCGTTCTCCTGGCAACCGCCAAACCCAGACTCGTCCATCGGATTGCCCGACAGAGAAGCGTGATTCGTCACTCCAGAGAACACGTCTGCACTGTCCAGTGATGGCAAGCTTTACACTGCATCCGACGCTTTGCATTACACTTTGTGATGTAAGGCTTGAATTCAGCTGCTTGGCCATGGAAACCCATTCCATGAAGCTCTCTATGCACTGTTCTTGAGCTAATCTGAAGGCCACATGAAGTTTGGAGGTATGTTGCAATTGACTCTGCAGAAAGTTGGCGACTTCTGCGCACTGTGCGCCTCAGCATGCGCTTGACCCCGCTCTGTGATTTTACGTGGCCTACCACTTTGTGGCTGAGTTGCTGTTGTTCCCAATTGCTTATACTTTGTTATGATACCACTAACAGTTGACCGTGGAATATTTAGTAGTGAGGAAATTTCATGAATGGACTTATTGCACAGGTGGCAACCTATCACGATACCACGTTTGAAGTCACTGAGCTCCTGAGAGCGACCCATTCTTTCACAAATGTTTGTAGAAGCAGTCTGCATGCCTACATGTGTGATCGAGAGAAATATAACAGAAAGAGTTTGCTATGGGAGAGTAGCCAGCCAGCGGCAGCATTTTTGATAATTTTGAACATTTTTATTCCTCGATTCATGCACTTTTTTTTCATATTTAATCAAAATTTGAATGGTGGTATGTTTAATTAAAAAAAAAAATCTTTCAAAATCTTTGAATTTTGTGTGAACTATCCCTTTAAACATTTAAAGTTTGTGTTAGAGTTTGTTATGTTAGAGTTTGTGGCATCACACTCCATTTACAGTGTGGACAGACAGATTTCTTGTTTAAGGAAATGTAGCATTTTGGATTACAGAACTTTTCTGTTGTACCCTTAAAACCTCTATATGCAGCTGAGCTTTGATATGCTAACATCTTCACATTTAAAAAAAGAACCAAGTTGTTGAATCCAGATGTCAAAGCCATGATGATTTTTGAACGACATTTGTAGCAGAGTTGTCCCTGAACTTGTGTATTTCTGCATTATACATCAAACTCTTGGTTCATGGGTTTGATTCCTAGGAAATACTGATCAAACTGATTAAATGTATACCTTAAATGCAGTCACTTTGGATAAAAGTATCTGCCAAATGTAAATTTAAAAAAAAAAAAAAAAAAAGCGTTTTCATGATTTTTCATGTTATGTTTCCCTAAATGCCCTCCTCAATGTGACTTTGACAAAATAACACCTTATTTGAAGTCTGAGAGAAACATATATAGCTTAAAGATAGATTCTCTAGACCACTGCTATTGACTGTACATGGACAAACAGATTTGTAGTACAGAGACTTTCTCATATTTCCCAAAAGCTATAGAAGAGCAATATAAAAGTCTGAGAA
Organism: Megalobrama amblycephala; assembly: GCF_018812025.1. Taxonomy (NCBI): domain Eukaryota; kingdom Metazoa; phylum Chordata; class Actinopteri; order Cypriniformes; family Xenocyprididae; genus Megalobrama; species Megalobrama amblycephala. The sequence continues at coordinate 12,777,156 of NC_063056.1, forward strand.
ATATTTGCGTGAAGGGTTTGCTGGCTGCAGCTCAGTTGTTCAAAAATTCAGCCTGTTCTTTCAAACTGTTATATAGATGCAGGTCTATTGACAATTTGAAAATATTTTCTTATTAAATCTGGCTATTTGCAGACCAGTGTGTAATTTTGTCAAAATAGTTTGCATGTAATATAGTTATATACATTATCATAGTGTTTCATTTGAGTTGTTCCTGGGTAAGTGTTCAGATGTCTGTGTTTCTCTCCCGCAGCTGGCGTGTAATGACAGTGAGGTGTATGAGGAGGCCAGTCACTGTGTCTCTCTGCTGGCTCAGCTGTATGGAGGAGATGGCGCGGACCACCTGCAGCCAGAGGAGCTGCTCAGCCTGGCGCATGCACTGCAGATGCACACTGAGCCCAGACAGCAGAAATTGCTGCTCCGCGTGCTGAAACGATTGGTGAGTGTATGCAAAATCTGATCTGAGACCACCTGAGCTGTACTCATGAATGCAATGTGAATGATCGTTGCAGTAAAAGCAAACAAAAGTGTGATATTGGATACACTCTAAAAAATGCTGGGTTAAAAACAACCCAAGTTGGGTTGAAAATGGACAAACCCAGCGGTTGGGTTAAATGTTTGCCCAACCTGCTGGGTAGTTTTATTTAAACCAACTGTTGTTTAAAAATTGCTATATGGCTAGCTTAAAATGAACCCCAAATAGTTGGGAAATTAAAAGCCAGATGCAATTAGAGGCAACAATAATAGACAAAAGGTGAATGTTTATTAATAAGCTTTAATATTTTATTAATATAAATTTAATAGTTTAATAGTTTATTAATATAAACCCTAACCCTTAATAAGCAATTTAATAAATGTTTATTGTTTAATAATTATTCATTGAACATTAATAAATGTTCATTTCCAACATACTTTGGGTTAATTTTAATTAAGCAATACAGTAATTTTTAAACAATAGTTGAGTTAAATAAAACTACCCAGCAGGTTGGGCAAACATTTAACCCTACCGCTGGGTTAAAACAACCCAATTGCTGGGTTTGTCCATTTTCAACCCAACTTGGGTTGTTTTTAACCCAGCATTTTTTAGAGTGTATATAATTTAAAATATGATATCAAATGGCTTAGCCATTTTTGAAGCATATTTTAAGTAGCTAAATATTTACACTACACTAAACAGAGGAATAAGGAAGGATGTTTCTGTTTTTTGTTTTGTTTTGTTTTGTTTTTCTGATCTTATTTGTTGAAGGGGACTTGTGGCGCTTTTTTTACTTTACCTTCCCTTTAGTGTTTAATATAACTGTTTGTGCATGTAAACAACCTGCAAAGTTGCAAAGGTGGTAAGCGGTAGACCAGTCACAGCACACTTTGGCAGGCTAAACATTAAATCATGTAAAAAATTCTAGTACAACCCTGAACAAAATTAATAACCCTTAAATGAGCATAATATGGGCCCCTTTAGTAGCTAAACATTAAGCTAACACTAAGCAGAGGAATAAGAAAGAAAGACTAGAAAATAAATTAAAGTTCAAATGAAGGGCCCTATTTAGTCTATTATTTTCAGATTTTATTTATTAATATTATTTATTTATCTATTAAAGGCACCATATGTGTTTTTTATTTATTTATTTATTTATAATATTATTTATTTATTAATACACCATGTCATCTCTAAAGAGTAATAAGAATTAATAAAGAGTAAAATGGAGATCACATATCAAGGAAAACAGTTTTTTTTTTTTTTTAGCTTAATTTTAGGGCTGTCAAACGATTAATCGCATACAAAATAAAAGTTTGAGTTTGCCTAATATATGTGAGTGTATTGTGTGTAATTATTATGTATATATAAATACAAACACATTCATGTATATATTTGAGAAATATTTACAAGTATATGTATTTTTTTTATGTATATATATAATTTATATTATATATAAATAAAAAATATTTTGTACATAAATAACATATTTCTCTCAAATATATACATGAATGTGTTTGTATTTATTTATTTATATATACATAATAATTACACACAGTACACCCACATATATTATGCAAACTCAAACTTTTATTTTGTATACGATTAATCGCGATTAATCGTTTGACAGCCCTACTTAATTTAATGTGTGACTCTGGAGGAAGAACAAGTAGGGAGTTTTTATTATTATTTTATTTATTTATTTTATATTCTGGTGCTGTCAGAGTCAGTGTGTCGGCTCAATATGTCATGCATCTATGTGAGGCAGATCGAACCCTCTCTTTAATATTGGATAGTTTGTGTGGTGGAAGGGCATGAACTGTGCTTCCTGTGCAGTGTGGCCTTCTGGGTTGTCGAGAGGTTGGTTACAGCCATACAGAATGAGGAGGACAGCACCCAGACACTCATGACTGTTGATTTCTTCTCTCTCTCTCTGTGTTTCTGTATTTGAATATATTAACCAATCATTACTGAGGTGATTTACATATTGAAGTCTTAAAGGTACCGTAGCAAAAACAGCCTGTTTAATTCTGCTCTCTCCCTTTCTTGATCCTCTCATTTGCATCTATTTTTTGATTAGAGGGACTGTCCAATATCAGCAAGGACAAAATATATATCATTAGTCTGGATGAAAATAACACAGCAGGGCATCAACTGTGTGAAAGTCAGCGTGTCATTGATCTTTCTTATTTATGATGGGTGAGACCATGAGGATGACTGATTTTTTAATCAGGATTAATCCCAGGATCCCATTCCTTATCCATGTTTTCAACAATTTGCCTCGATTAACTATAAACATTTATTTTATAATTTGCAAGGCAGAGAAGATTTACATAATCATGCCAAAATGTGATTATTTCATTTGCACTGTACAGAGCGAAGTCAACATTTAATAAAAATTGACTCTATAAACAACAAAAACTTTCCATGTAAACTCGTAAAAATTCAACCACTTGCTTCGCCTCTGAAACTTCTTTCCATTTCGGCTTACGTTACTATGTACACTTAATTTTCAGCACCTCCCGTCCAATTTCCTGTCATATCGAGCACTTATTCTTAAATATTTAAAGGCCCCATGACTTCTTGAGTTACTGAATTAATCCCAATTTCCCACTAAAATATTTTTTTAACTTTGCATAGCTAGAAAAATGTATTTTCATTATGTAAAAATGCCCATTGAGTTTTAAGATTTTATTAGTTTACATGACTTTCCATGTCTAGAAATCACACTTTTTAAATCAGGATAGCTAATTTTTCCTAGGCCATAGGAACCTGGTTCTTCAAAGAAAGAAAAAAAAGATTAGTTGGTTTACCTTATTTTAATGTTTCTTCTTATTTTAAAGTCATCTTGAGGCCCTCTTGGAAGTTTACTGAGGAATCACTGATATAGAGACCAATCGCTTCCCAATGGATGAAATAAAATTGGAAATAGATATCCTATTCCACACAGTAAAATGGGTGGTAATGTTGCTTCATGATGACTTTAAACTGTTTATAATATATTATTTATCATATTTGAATAATCATGTTTATCATATCATCATATCAATAATCTAATCTAAAAATATTTATATATCATATTTATATAAGCCCATTCTTGTGATGAGCATACATGAGTATCTAGTGTTATGGTCACTATCCAAGATCCAGGAAAGGTCCTTCTTTCTTATTGTGAGATAGTCTGTCTGTGGATAAGTGTGTGTGTGTGTGTGTGTGTGTGTGTGTGTGTGTGTGTGTGTGTGTGTGTGTGTGTGTGTGTGTGTGTGTGTGTGCGTGTGTGCATGTTTTTTGTGATTTATGAGGACACAAATTTGTAGGGGCAGGTTTGGAGAACATGTTGCAAAACTTGTGGATTTGTTATCGTGTGTGAATATATGGGTATCTTCTGCTCATGGGAATGTGTGTGTGTTTGTAGTATGTGCCCCTTGCCTGGCCTGTGGTTGAGTCATCAGTGTTCTGATGACTTCATCTGTTCTGAAACACTGCAGATATTTGGAGAGGAGCTGTTGGCTTTGGCAGACTCCAGAGAGAAGAGAATGACCTCATCCAAACAAATCACTCACACACTGCCCAGCCACAAACCCAGACTGACACTTCAGGGACACTCAAGTTCTCATATGAAAATATTAAGCTGAAAAAAATATTTTTCTTATATGAAAAATAAAGCTGAGCTTCTGTAGATAGTTCTCTCTTTTTTTTTTTTTTTTTTTTGCTGAAAAGAAATTTGATTTATTCCAAAATTGTCTGTAAATAATTTCATCAATCAACTCCGGTTGGTTACAATTAGTTTTTACAAATCATACTGGAAAATAATAATAAAAACAATAATAATAGTAATAAACATAGCTGCAGGTAGCAATTATCGAGGCCAAGCACGCTATAGCCAAAATGGGAAGCTAAGCAAGCATGGCACGTAGCATCAGACCAACTGCAAAAATTAATACTTAAAGTTAGTGATACACTTAAATGGAAATTCTGTCCCGAAACCAAAAATTCAGGATGCACTTGGCTGAAAAACCAAAAATGACTTTTTTAAAATTATATAAAAACAAACCGTGTGTGTGTGTGTGTACAAAACACATTTGACTTTAAAACTGCAAGAAAATAAAAGCCAAAAATTCTGAACAAGTTTTGCTGCAAATTTTAGGTGATATCTCAAAAAAATGAGCTTTCAGTAAGATTTTGTTTGTGTGCAGTACCAAACTTTTCCATATATGGTTTTCTAGCGATCTGAACCATAAATTTCCATAATTTTCATACAATTTATGAAGTAGACATCCTATTCAGAAGTAGTGTGGGGGTCTGGCAGTATTTGTTTTAAATTCAACCTCTAATAAACACATAAAAGACATGCAAAAATAACACGGAATTGTGTTATAGCTCATCACCGGAATGAATTAAATGAAGAATCTATCTTTATATATATATAAAACATTTTCAGACCTTTTTTTTCAAAAAATAAAATGGCTCTAAGCATAAAAAACAAACTGAGGTTTCTGCGGAACTTTAAAGGTGCCGTAGAACGTGTTTTCAAAAGATGTAATAAGTCTAAGGTGTCCCCTGAATGTGTCTATGAAGTTTCAGCTCAAAATACCCCATAGATTTTTTTAATTAATTTTGGGGCATCATTAAATATGCGCCGATTCAGGCTGCGGCCCCTTTAAATTCTCATGCTCCCCACCCCCAAGCTTAAACAGCATAAACAAAGTTCACACAGCTAATATAATCCTCAAAATGGATCTTTACAAAGTGTTCATCATGCAACATGTCTAATCGCGTAAGTATAGTATTTATTTGGATGTTTACATTTGATTCTGAATGAGTTTGATGAGCTGAAGTTGTGTTTATGAATTATACAGACTGCAAGTGTTTAAAAAATGAAAATAACGACAGTCTTGTCTCCGTGAATACAGTAAGAAACGATGGTAACTTTAACCACATTTAACAGTACATTAGCAACATGCTAACAAAACATTTAGAAAGACAATATACAAATATCACTAAAAATATCATGTTATCATGGATCATGCCAGTTATTATTGCTCCATCTGCCATTTTTCGCTATTGTCCTCGCTTGCTTACCTAGTCTGATGATTCAGCTGTGCACATCCAGACGTCCTGCCCTTGTGTAATGCCTTGAACATGAGCTGGCATATGCAAATATTGGGGGGCGTACATATTAATGATCCCAACTGTTACGTAACAGTCGGTGTTATTTTGAGATTCGTCTGTTTTTTGGAGGTCTTTTAAACAAATTAGATTTATGTAAGAAGGAGGAAACATTGGTGTTTGAGACTCACTGTATGTCATTTCCATGTACTGAACTCTTGTTATTCAACTATGCCAAGGTAAATTAAATTTTTAATTCTAGGGCACCTTTAATGATTTTTTTTTTTATGTGCATCACTATAAATAAACGTCTGAAAAGGCCTTATGACTGATAAATATTATTGTTGCAAATTAATAGGGCCGGGTCTAGGGGGGGGCTAGGGGGGGCATTGCCCCCCCAGAATTTCCTTGTGCCCCCCAAAAATGTGCAGCCAACAATAAAAATGAATAAGCCTACATAAACATTAAAAACGTCTTATCTATTGAATAAGGATCGGCCACTTTAATCACAGAAAAAAAAGTGAATATTATGCTTATAATGATATTTAATCTCACAAAAATGGACTTAAAATCCAAAAACATGCGAACTGGGAAGTAACGAACATTAATCAGAAAACACGTCGAAAACAAGTGTACACCTAATCTTCAAGCAAGTAGCCTAAAAAAAATATCACAATGAGGATCACATCTGCATCAGCCGAACATATTTTCTGCATGCTGAGATAGCTGTCAGCGAACATTTCCTCAGTAATTTCGTTAACAATGAATAATTTGAACATTATATCCAGGGGCGGCGCTAGGGGTGGGCTAAGGGGGCTGGAACCCCAAATGTTTTTCCAAAATCCCTGAATCTTTCAGGTTTGAGGTTTCTGTGCTGCGTGTTTTAAAGAGAAGTGTGCATCCGAAAATACAATGTAGACTGAGACTCTATATCACAACTAAAAAGATGTTTGAGCCCTCTTTCATGACCAGGTACAAGTCAATGCTGTTTCTTTGTTCCATTTGCACTCTGTACATGGGTTGAAGCTCTCAGTTTTGAGCTTCCAAAGTGCACCAGACTGATGCATTTAACCTTAAAATACACAAAAATTTCTTAACGGGGGGGCATGCCCCCGGACCCCCCTAGATGATGGTATATAATGTACATTTTATGAACTTTAACCAAGAATACTACAAAAAACGCTCCTTTCATGTCAGTAAATTAAAATGTCATTGGACAAATATAGATTTCGGTTAAGCCCCGAATGTTTACAATGTCTGGCTCCGCCCCTTATTATGTCCATAAATAATTCACATGGCCTACATAGCCAGTACAAATTAGGCTATAGCCTATAATTTGTTAGCCACAAGACGATTCTTGATGAATCAAAAAAACAAAAAGTTAGCTATGAATATTAGCCTAGAAAATGCTGCCCTACCAAAATTTGTGATTGCCCCCCCCAGTCCAGCAAGCCTAGTACCGGGCCTGTCTTCCTCTGTCATTTGCATTGAAAACTAAAGTCTGTAAGCTTTCAAATGACAGTTTGTCAATATTACTTTAGGCTTACACCGTGTCTACACCAGAATAAATACACCAGTGACCTTTACTGACCTGTCTACACTGAATGTGACAAGATGACCGTTGGACAGCACTTGGACTACGTCAGAAATAGAACGGGAAATCCGTTTACTTAATTCCGTTTAGGAATTTGTCACGTCCAGTGAAGATAATATCACGGATTATAATGGGTTCTATTGTCTTTTGATGTGTCGCGTCCGGTGTAGACATGATGTTAGACTAAGATAAAATTGTTTTAAATATGTAAAAACATAAACATTTAACAAGGACTGTAATAACTTGTTTTTATGACATTTATTCAAGTATGCATTAAATGATTAAGACATCACAGACAGGTTCAGTAAAATATAATGAATATGTAATCTAAAATGCACCTCTCTATGGTTATTTTTAAGTCTTATTAACTAACAAGTTTATGGTGATTGAATGGCTTTCCTGAGGTAAATATAACATTAAGTGACATATTTCATACAATCTGTTTTATTGATGTCTTTCCCTGATAAACATGAGACATGATATATTTTGGGTAAGTTCTACTGTGTCTATCAACATACCTTCTGATGTTCATCCATGTTTTTTTGTTTTTTTTTCATGCTATAACATCTATATAGAATCTTGTCCCCTTCTCAGGGAACCAGGGTTACAATCATAGTTAAGAGGTTCCCTTTTGAGAGAACTCAGTGCTGTGTAGAATGTTGATGCTATCGGAACATTCATGCCCGCTATGCCATGCAGAGAAATACCTACCCAAAAGATGTAATTGGGATTGACATGTTTACCCTTTAAGGTTTATCCATGTTGTATGTATGAAATAGAACACAGTCAAAATGTGCCATCGGAGAAGTTCTAATAAAATGTCACTGTTTTGGTCAAAGATTTCGGCCCTCCAAAACCATTTTAGCTGAAACCGAAAATTGCTGTTTTGACCGAGAATTTTTGGTAGCCAAAAGTTCGGTGCATCACTATTTAAAAGCCTTTGTTGATGATTTTAGGAAAATGGTTGAAAACCATAAATACAATCATGGTTCCGATGACACGTACCAACTTTCGTAATGATACTGCAATGCGTTTTATATGTACAGTCAAACCAAAATTTATTCAGACACCTTGAACATTTCATTCATTAATACAGTTCACTATAGTTTAAAAAAATGGTTATAAAATATGACAAGATCTCAGAGTTAAACTGTGTCAGAAAAATCTTATGACAGATAGATAAAAGGTATAATCTTATGTCAGATAACACTTAAGCAAAACATGGTCAGGCCAAAGTGTCTGAATCATATTTGGTTCCAAATTTATATCAATTTTACTGGTAGTCCACTGTATGAAGAATTTTTGGTATAATATGTCAAAGTTTACTTTATTTTGCTATCCTCACTTACATAAATGAACTGTAGTTTCCTGCACCCACTAGTAAAAATATCAAAAATGTCTGAATAGTTTACCTGTATATATATATATGTGTGTGTATATATATATATATGTGTGTGTATATATATATATACACACATATATATGTATACACACATATATATGTATAATGACAAAATTCTAAATGGTCGATGGCCAAAATGGCAGACAGTGATTATTGATCAAACTGTTTAGAAATTATAAGCAAATGTACATTTCTCATATACCTTGACCAGTAGGTGGTGCTTTGCCGAAACTGCTCATATACCCTCAAGTCGTCGTTGTCATAACACACCAAATCTGATCTGAATATGTCAAAGTGTGGTGAAGATATAACCTCACATACATTTTGACATGCACTTTGGTGAATTTGTTGGCAAGTTATGGTTAGCTTAATCAACTTTAATTGCATAAAATGTTGTCGCCATGGTCCAAGGATGATTAAATTAAATTTTTGTGATAATTGGAGCAGTACTCTAGGAGGAGCTTAAATTTTATTTATTTATTTTTTAATTCAAAATGGCAGGGAAAAAAAATATTTTAAAAACAAATAAAAATATTATTAAAAATATTAAAATTGATATCCAGTGATCACAAACTAATTTCATGGAAAATAATTGGTTAATATGTGTGGGAACCCTGACAACTAGAAAGTTTGCAGAAAAATCAATGCAGTGTAGTGTCGCCACTGGCAAATGTGTGTGCCTGTCATGTTGGTATCCCTTCATTGATTGCATCAGTTTTTTTCCCTCCTGATAAGAACTGGATCTGTTCCTCTGAATGCAAACAAACCTCAGACTGCTCTGAGCTTCAGATGTGGAATACTGTCTAGACAGAGAGAGGAATATTTTTTAGTTAAGGTTATGTTACTAGTCCCTTGGAATGATGGTGCCAGAAAGACACCAGCACAGCATCTCGCTCTCACACAATTACACAGTTCTACAGGAAGATGAACTCCATGACAGCAATTAAAACACATCATTTCTGCTTCCAGTACAACTGTGTTTGTAGATGAAGACAAATATCTTATATATCATTGTGATTTTTATATTTGAGCAGAGGCCCAGGGCTGATATCTCATCAACACATTTCTCTCACACATTCAAGTATGTGTGAATCTACTGAGGTCACACACATTGAATGAGAAGGGAGTATTTGTGTGTATTAATCAGTGGGGAAAAAAAGAGAGTATATCTGGCTAATATATAAAGTCAGTGACACTAAAGTTCAAACGTTTGGGGTTGGTAAGATTGGTTTAATGTTTTTGAAAAAAGTATCTCATGCTCAACCAAGGCTACATTTATTTGATCAAAAATACAGTAAAATTGTGAAATATAATTACAGTTTAAAATAACTGTTTTCTTTTTTGATATATTTTAAAATGTTATTTTTATTACTCCAGTCACAGTGTCACATGATCCTACAGAAATCATTCTAATATGATGATTTGGTGCACAAGAAACATTTCTCATTATTTTCAATGTTGAAAACAGTGATCCTGCATAATCCATGATGCTTTTTTTTTTTAGAATTTTTTGATAAATAGAAGTTTCAAAAGCATTAAAAAAAAAAAAAACATTTTTTATGTCTTTACTGTCACTTTATCAATTTAATGCATCCTTGCTGAATAAAAGTATTTTCTTTAAATAAAATCTTACTGAGCACAAACTTTTGAACAGCAGTGTATGTACTAAATTGTCAATTTTTCACTACAATTCATCACTACATTATTGACAATCTACACAAACCTTTTTTGCCCCCAAATTATAGCTGAAATTTCACTAATGTGGCCACACCTTAAGTCATACAGGTTTACAACAATTCCTTTAATATTCTACCACCCTTGATTCCCTGATTACAACCATAATGAACAGCAGAAAATCATTGTCTTTAGCATAATGGCCACATTAAGAAAGTGGTTTCCCACTTCATTGCCATAATGTAAATTACTTTGGCGAAATAGACTGCCGTCTCTCAGAACATTATCTACACAGATCACTTTCTGTTTAGAACAAACTAAAATGCTCTACCAATCTGTCACACCCATGTTCTTTTTACCATCTTTCTCTCGCTTTCTCTTTCTCTTTTTCTGTGTAATCACCAAATACTTTTCATTTCCTATTTCATGATCCACAGTGTAATGTGTGCTTCAGTGTTTTACATGTTTGTGTGGAAGCCTCCCTCTCTCTCTCTCTCTCTCTCTCTCTCTCTCTCTCTGTTGATCATCCACCCCCGTTTCTGCCCCTCTAGGATCTTCTCCCTCCATCAAGAGCTATTATAGGCCTCATTAGTGTCATCGAGCCAGATCACAACACTTCTGTTGTTTTAACACTGTCTCTCCTTTTATCTGTCTGTCTCTTACTGTCTCTACCTGTTTTTGTGTCTCTCATCCTGGATTTAGAGGGAGATGTAAATAATGGCTTTTTTTAGTTTAGGTGTGATAGAGAAGACTGTGTTTGTAAGCACTTGAACCTATATATATATATATATATATATATATATATATATATATATATATATATATATATATATATATATATATATATAGTGTGTCATATGTGTTTAACGAAGCATGCGATTGACATTGCTTCTTTATTGATCATTCTCACTAGCAGAACATATGGCTATAGATATGATTTTTGGTAATTAATCAACAAATGAATTAATTGTACTCAACAAATGAATGAATTACTGTTTTTGTGGACTTTGGCATAATGGTTGATAAGAAGTTCCATCCAAGCTTTTTTTAAAAAATGTTGGAGTGTGGACTGTTTACAAATTAGGACTGCATGATTAATCGAAATTAACCTGAAATCGCGCGTAACCGATTTGGCTTAGTGCGATTATGAAATCGCAAAGGCTGCGATTTATTTCATGAGCATCTTGTCAGTGAAGCACAGCTCTGTGAACAGTCGTAAATGCAGCTCCATCTGAAACGACTGGGAGTTTGAGTCGCTTATAACGTTCATTTGAAAAAGCAGCACTTTTGTCCAACAAAAGACAACATTTAATAACATGTTTTTACTCCAAACTCACTTCATAATGTCAGTTGAGTGTTTGAAATAACATCCCTCTGAGAGATGATGTGCCTTATACACAGAAAAAGACACACAACATATTATCTCATAGTATTCTATACAGTGATAAAGGCTATGTCGATTAGCATTGCATTATAAATATACTTTATTATCAAGAAAATACCCAAGAAGGCTTGAAGAACTCAGATAAACCATATATTGTTGTAATTGTGTTTATTAGTCATGTTTAATCAAAGCGTTTCAATCTTCTGATTATTTATCTACAGCAATAGTATGATGCCCATTGGGAATTCCTGGAACAACGTGCTTTATTTTACTTCTGTGAGGCATATTTGGAGTTTCTGCGCAAGAGCACCATCTGGCTTACGGCTTACAGATGCAGCAGCATTTACTACTGATCACAGAGCCGTGCTTCACTGAAAAGCTGTGCATGGAAAAATCGCAGCCAATCGCAGTCGATTTAATTTCGATTAATAGTGCAGCCCTAGTACAAATGTGTCAAATGGACCTCTCACCATCTGTATCACATTTATAAGTAGAAAAAAATAGTTTAAAGTATAACATTTTAAAACAATTCTGTTGTGCTTCGTTTAGCTTCGTTTCTGAGCACAAAAACAGGGTCTCTCCAAAGCTAAAAGTCACTGTATACAGTCTATAGTGTCTTTCCCAACACTAATAAATCAGACTACAAGGAGCAGCGCAAAATAACACCATCATTAATCACAATATCAAAAATGATGTTGAAATAAAGTCAAACAATAATTGTCATGTGTTGCCGTGATCGATCATTTGATGGCACCTCAGAATGCTTATGTTTATTACTATTTGTGTGTGTGTTTGTATGCACTGAAGCATGTCTGTTGGTTTTGTGTTTTAAATTGTCCTCTTTGATTTATGACTTGCTGTCCCTGTCCTAATTACACACGGGCTCTGTCACTGCAGTGCTAATGGAATGAAATGACCTGGTCACATTACTGCCCTCATCTGCTGTCTGCCTTCCAAGACTCCTGGAGATAAATCACCCCGTCGGGCGTTTCTGACACACACACATATACACTCTCTTGGCATCCCTCTGATGTGTTGCTGTATGCGTGGTATTTTATTGTCATGTCTGATTCTACCTAATGATTCAGTCTCTAGAGAATCCTGCTCTGCTCTGATCCACATTGAGCATGAGTAATTAGCTTCCTTCTCACAGGCAAATGACACTGTTTGTTCCTTCATAACCTCCCGCTTTTTGATATAGCTGCTTTATTTGTGAATCTGTAGGAGTTTGAGACTTTTCGTTTAAACTTTCCCTGACTTCCTATATTACAGCCAATTAGTTCCATTAAGCACAAAGTTCTGATTAGTGGTGATTGGTAAGGCAAGCATCATTACTACTGTAGCGCTTGTGATACTGATACGAGAAATAACTCAATTGTTGAGAAGTTGTTGTTTTTTTCCCCCGGGGGGACAATAAAACAGGAGAAGGCGGCACTGAAGAAGTAGCCTGAGCCATATCTATAGACCAGAAACCTGCTGTATTTTAAATAAGTTTCTCACCTGTGCTGTAACCTATGGGTTAGGTCGCATACTCCATCATACTGGATCATGGTTCTCCTGTGGCCAGCAAGCATTAGAATCTGCAGCATTTGCAGATCCCGTTTTTGTCCTCTGCCCACTATCCTGTCAATATTAAGTGGCAAAAAGCCCAAAAACATGATTCTCATCATTATGATTTTCGCCTCCCCTGCTGTGACGAGCCCTGGACCACAAGGACACGAGTGTGGCTGCTGTTCTACATTCTCAATCAGTTCACCGAGTTGTTGGTGACAACGAAAGGGGCGAACGAGGAGACAGCTAGAGACAGAGGACGTAGTGAGACATTCCCTGAGATACACATCACACGATGCTCTCAGGATAGCAGAATGTGGCAGTGTGTATCAAGTGCATGAATAATGCAGAGGATGGAGCAGGACAGTGGTGCTAGCAGACGCTCGCTCACACACAAACACATCCACACCATTTTTGCACGGCAAGCTCCCACTCCTGGGACTCAGAGGCGTGCTCATTAGCTCTGCTGTGGCCACCCCTGCAGACTGGAGCCCCTCACAGCATGACAGTAGCAACAATGGCCTCGTCGCTCAGCCCAGCTGCAGCATGAAAGAGTATTGACCCAGGTACGGTGCCTCGGGCCACCGGCCTCCACTCACAAACACACATTTGCACACTCCTCCATGGGCAAAACTTGTTTTCAAAAAAAGATGAACCGTCAGGGCTGGATACCGCGCTACTGGTCGCAGAAGAAGGTGTGAGCTGAATTGTCGATGAGGTTGGGAACAGGAAGGAGTGACTTTGCTGTGATCGACAATTTTCCAGTGCAGTTATTGGTGATCATCTTTCCTGCAATGCTTCATTTGTTACTTGTGGGGCTGTTATCCCCTTCATGTTTATGTTAAAACTCCCCTACCCCACAGGCAGATCTTTCAAGGTTTCCTGGAGGTGAAGGGCGTCTAAGTTTCATCACCTAACCACCGGGGTGCCTCAGGGTTCAGTGTTGGGCCCCCTCCTCTTCTTGAAATACACTGCTTCACTTGGCTAAATCATAGAAACGCGTGGTTTCTCCCATCACTTGTGCCCATGCAATATTAGGACAGTTGGACCTGTTTGAATATACTTTGCAGCTCCTGGTCCAGGTGTTTGTCATCTCAAAGCTGGAATCATTCAATGACTTGTAAGATGGATTATCAAACAATGGCTAGCTAATGAAATAATCCCCGATGATAATGGCTAGTCTTCAGTGGGGGGGTCCATGTGTGTCTAGTCTTCAAGGAGGATCCATGTCACACTCCATTGGCTATCCACATAAAGCTGCCTGCATCAAATTCAGTATTGGAGTTTACATCTGAAATGTGTACTATTCTGGTATACATTGGATAAAAGTTCCTACTTAATCAATGTAATGTCTATGTAAATCTCATGCATCTTTTACAGAAGAACTAACAGATCTTACTCCACTATAATATTAATGCGTTATCAGCCCTAACAACAATTATACTGTTGTTACTCGCTGACCTTGTCCTAGTTTGGCTTTGTAGGGTACAGCATTGTCAATGTCATGTTCCATTTCCACCGCCACAGCAAAGCCAAAACTGTATTCTTTCTCTATCTCTCCTCCTCTCTCCATCCATTTTTATCTGTCCTCTATCCCATCTGTACTATCTGCTCTGCATGGTGTCTGCAGTAAAAACAATGCACTCCAGCTTTCTGTTATCAGCATAGATCTGCATTATCTCACACAATTATCAGCTCCAGAAACAGCACACGCATTGGGATTTGAGTGCTGGCACGCTGCGTGCTGCACAGTTGCATAAAAAGTTTTTAATGCCTGAGGTTTCAGGTGCGTGAGCTGAGTTTTTTTTTTTTTTTTTGTGGAGTTTGACGTGGTGTTAGTCTCTCCAGTAGATACTGTACAAATAGCAAAGGTTCTTGATTAATAGCCAGGACCTGTAGACCTCATCTTCAGTTGGGTAAAAGCCTGTGACTGGACAGGTTACCACATCAAGACCAATGTCAAATTCAGATATATAGTAAAACCACCATATATCCATGTTTCCCTGCCTTCTGCCCGATACTCTGGGATAGGCTGCTGCATCCCTGCGATCCTACATATGTTGCTTTGGAGAAGGAAAGAATGGACTATGACACCTAACATGTAGTCTAACCTAGCCAAACCTTTGTCTAACAACATAAGCTGTGGTCCACAATGCAGTTTGTTCAAGCCAAATCCCACTTAGACAGAAAAAGACTGGCTTACTGATATGCAGTGCTACCATCGGGGTGATTTGTTTTTATATGTTGTTTGGGAATAGGTCAATTAAGTCAATTATATTCAAACAATGGGGTGGTAATATCAGCAGGGGAAACACTGGGAAGTGTCTGTCTTTGTCTAAAATGTCTGTCTCTTTAAAAGTAATACCTTATTTCACAAATATAACTTGACCGCCATACAGTTATGCATGTATATCCTAATACTTAGCATCTCGAACAAAACTAAGCTTATCTGATTCCACTAACTTTGGTAAATCCAAATATGTGTTCTTCCTAAAAAGTGTGAATAATATCAACCTGGTACCTTAAACACAACAAAGTTCTTTCAAGTTTTGTGTAGAATGTACGTCCGGTAGTCAGTGTAGGGAGTTTGTGCCATTTGAGGCTGAGACTACCTAATCTGTTAAATATGGTAAAAGAGGCTAGTCTGTCATACTTCAAACTCTACAGACTGTCTTCTCTACAAAATTCTCTCTTTGAATTTGTCAAATTGAAATTGGATTGACCTAGATCCGGTAACATTATTATATGGCTTTAACACACTAGTTCCATTAAGAGGTGCAAGGCTCCAAATAAATGACACATTCTACACATATCCATTCAATCATCACTCTTTCCTTCCGCTTCCCGCACCATACAGCGAGACAGGTCGACTCTCTGCTGTCTTCAGAACATCCAGAAGGATGAAAGAGTGATGAACCGAAGCCAGTTTGATGAAAACCTGTGCGTGCATGGATTATTCAATCGGACAAACTTGTGATGGTTTGGATGTTTTATAAATCCAACTGCTTTCACCACCTATGCAAAAAAGCTTTATATTTATGCAAATGATGCAAATTAATTTACATTGTTCTCTTTTTTCGGAGTGACAGAGAGCACTTATTCACACGCGAGTGGGCAAGTGACAAAGGGTTTCAATTAAAGCAAGAAAAACCAAGCTCACTCATCCATCTCTCACCCCGGCCATCAACAAAGGCCTTTTAATTAGTATTCATTAATTGCAGCGCAGTAAAATCTATGCATGCTCATTTTTATCAAGCCATCAAAGACCTCACTAATTGCCTCTATAATATCAGAAATAGATCCAGCACATGATGAAGGGGTTTTCAAAGAACAGTACAAAGGCTAAAGAGGAAGAGGGCTCCATTTCACTCCCGGGCCACTCAAAACATTGGGTCAGAATGGGAACTGTATGTTCTGAGTAACAAAGTGCTGTTTAAAAAGAAAAAAAAAAGATGAGTCAATGCATGCTGTTTATGAGTCAGCAAAGACCAGGAGTGATCAGCATATTGCATTGATGTGTAATGTTAGAGCTTTAATGAGAAAGTTGATAAATAACAGAGAGTTTAAAGACTATAATCAGAATTAGAGGTTTGTGTCTTTTAGTCCATTTGCTTAGAGGCAAAATTGACAAAATTTCGCCTCTAAGCAATCTCCCTCCCACCCAACCTGTTTCAGTTGGAAGATGTTGACACAGGGCTGAAAATACGTTATTCAAGCGGGGTCTGTAGACTGCTGATCAACTAGGAAGCTTCTTGCTTATGTTTGTGCCATTTTCTACAAGGTTTCTGTAAGGATCTTTAATAAACATGCAGGTTAATGTGAAAATGACGTGAGGTGTAGCCAAGTATGGAGTCCCATACTCAGAATTTGTGATCTGCATTTCACCCATCCAAGTGCACACTCAAAGCAGTGGGCAGCCATTTTTGCTGTGGCGCCTGGGGAGCGATTGGGAGTTGCTCAAGAGCACCTCAGTTGTGGTTAATGAGAGTGGAATAGTGCGCTGTGTTCACTCCCCCCACCTACATTTCCTGCCGATACAAAGTCTCGAACCCGCAACCTTCGGGTTACAAGTCTGACTCTCTAACCGTTAGGCCACAACATTGGAGTCACAATAAACTGCACTCCTAGGTGCTTATGTACAACCAGTACATGGTTGTACATAAGGCTGAAGGTTTTACTTGTACAAACTTTCAGCCTAAGACATCAACAGTTCTAGAAATGTAATTAGAAAAGTTTGAATATTATTCTAAGTGATCAGATTTGCCCTTAGAGAGGGAACAGGGTGAGAATTGGGACTTAGGCTTTTTTGACTTGGTCCAGTAAGCAACCACTTAGCAATTCCCTAGCAACAGAACGCCCTAGAAAAGGCATAGCAATCCCATAACATCATGCTGGCAAGTTTTTCACAGGCACTATTCTTCATGTTTTCTTTATAAATTGCAAAAATCTTTTTAATATTAATTAATATTGTAACGTTGATTGTAATATTGTCAAGTACAGTGTCTGATTCTGATAATATGTCAGAGTCTTGATTCTTTTTCTTCTGCCCTTATCTCTTCTTCTGGGTTTTGTACCCTAAAAGAATTTAAGTCAGTTTGAAGAACAGAAACTTTATATAATTGAATGAGTCATCACGATTTCTTCTACTGTTATGTCCTCTGTGGTCAATGTGGGTCAATGTAATACATTCTGATGTTAGAAAGATAGGCTGTGAAAAAGAAAGGTTTGGAAAAACAAGTACAAGGTTGTTGAACTTTTTGTTCTGAACCACTCCGTGCACTGTAGCAACTGCATCTCTGTCTTACCTTGTACTTTTCCCAAGCAATTTTGGAACTTGTGTTTTGGCACTTGTTCTCAACTCGTGTTCCGATAAATAAATACATGTAAGTGTAATGGACAAATCTAGAGAATACACATAAAAGAATCATGATTTGGACATTTTACTGTGGTAAAACATTGTTTTGTGGATACACCATGGCATTACCATTCTTTGTCATCATTCAGTACTGTGGTGTATATTGAAGTACACAGTATAGTAGCTTTATCACAGCACTGCCACAATACTTTTTTTTTGTAAGGGAATGATGAACCTGCACTTTACAAGCTAAACGTATTTTGAATAACGTTCATCATACTTGTGTTTGATGTACAGGTTTTTAAAACTGCATCAAATAGGGCTGGACGATTATGGCCTGAAATCAAAACCTCGATTAATTGAACATTTTACCTCGATTACGATTAATGAACGATTATTTTATTTCTGATTTTTTTTTTTTTTTTTTTTTTGCCCTCATAGTTCACTGACAAGGTTAGATATATATGTATATATCTATGCGAGCGCGGTAGCTCGATATAATAATACACATCCGATCGTCTAATCGCTTGAATGTCCAAACCATAAAACAAATACAACTGACAAAGTTTAGTCAAGACGCAAGTCTCACTGCTCGCGCGCCATCACTATGTGTTGAACCGGCGTTCACCTCCGTGTTTTGCTTTTATGCCACTGACTGGTCTGGGCGGAGTCACGTGGCTACACACGCAGTTATGTTTTTAAGGGGGAAGTATTAACAGGATTAAAAAACCGAAATAACCGACATGGGAAAATTACGTCGGTTAGAGGTTCTGAATTTCGGTTTTGATTACTTTTCGATTAATCGTCCAGCCCTAGCATCAAACAACATTTGCCTCTTGTCTCACAGCACAGCCATACATTCAGAATGCTTTTTTAGTAGATGATACCCATCCTGCTTACCCACAAAACATTCAAACCTGCATCAAACTGTTTATCTTCTCATAGTCGCCAATATTTTTCCACTCAGGTCTAACGAGAGGTATTGTCTGAAGACAATGTGCATAAGTGTCTTAAAGCTCTTGTGTTCATCTTACATGATTATGCAGCCACTGATGAAAGTGTGTGTTTGTGTGTGTGTGGCACATGTTTGTGGGTTGTGGATTGATTGGGTTCATCTCCACATCCTCTCATCTTGTCCTCTTAACAGAATGGCGGGTCGTGCACTTGAGTGAGCGAGTGAAGGAACATTGGAGTCTCCCTTAAGACCCCATCTGAGAATCTGTTATACTAATATGCTAATAGGCATGTTAATTCAGTTGGTAATTACAAGGACTTGGGTGTACTGTTCCATGTCAGCCTTTGAAGTGGGGAAACTAGGAAACTGCTTGCATATTAAATGTGCAACAGAGCTTGTTTAGGTTCGGAGGAGGGAGTTGAAGGAAAATGTTTGTTTTTCGTGATGTTTTCATATCAGTGTTAAAATTCTCTTTGTCAGAAGGCTCTTCCTAAGTTCAGAGTTGGTAGTGACTAGATCATTTTAGGGTGTGTTCACACTGACTGCATATGTCTATTGGCGCAAAGTTGAGCGGATGTTTTCAATTGATTTTCTATAAGAGTTCAGTGGCAAGCTTGCAAGGTTCACCTACTGTATGTACACTTTTAAGGTAGTTAGAGCAGGTAGGTCATTCTAAGCATCTTGGAAAAGTTGCCACAGTTGTTCTATGGATTGCTTCTGTCTCTTGTAATCTCACACTGACTTAATGATGTCAGAATCAGAGCTCTATGGAGGCCATGCCATCTGTTGTAGGACTTCATGTTCATGCAAAAATCTCATTGGATTGTTACACTACTTGCAAAGGGAATATGTGGAAATCTATAATTGATGTGTCCTACTGGTACACTAAAGAGAGAAATAACCATCTTAAGAATAAGGTTTTATTCGTTAACAGTTAATGCTTTACTTAAAATAAACTAACAGTATACTTTTACAGCATTTATTAATTTTTGGTAATGTTAAATTGAGTTGTTCATTGTTTGTTCTTGTTGGTTCTCTCTTCATTAACAATTGTTAAAGAATTAGTTCACTTTAAAATGAAATTTACCCCATGGTTTACTCACCCTCAAGCCATCCTTGGTGTATATGACTTTCTTCTTTCAGACGAATACAATCAGAGTTATATTAATAATCACCCTGATGCTCCTAAGCTTTATAATGGCAGTGCACGGAAACCACCTGTTTGAAATTCAAGAAAGTGCATCCATCCATCCATCATAAACGTACTCCACACGGCTCCGGAGGGTAAATAAAGGCCTTCTGAAGCGAAGCGATGCATAATGCCTCTCGCAGTTCAAAACACGCTACATCCTACGCCTTCTGTATTCAACTTACGACTTTTTCGTAAGTTGAATGCGAAAGGCGGTCTGACATAAGCTAGTTATTTTACTTCATAAGCGTTAAATATGGATATTTTTCTTACACAAACGCATTGTTTCGTTTCCCCCGGGGCCGTGTGGGTACGTTTTTCATTGTTAGTCTGAGTTAACCAAAGAAACCTTTACACATTTTCTTACACAAATTATAAAGTTTGTGATTTTCCAGCTGTAATTATGTATATGAGATACACCCACAAAATCTGTTTATAAGAGACAATAAATATTACCAGAAACATTTTCAGCATATTAGGCATTACATTAAGAGTGAATGTGTGCATATTGTGTTTGAATTTAATGGCTTTCCTAGAAGCCTTTCAGTCAATTAAAAAAAAAATAATAAAACTAAAATTCTTAGACTTTAAAACTAGAACAAGGTAAAATGTGTGACGGTGACCCCAGTGTGTTTTCACATTTTATTCTAGCTTTTTTATCAACACTTAATGTGGGTAAAGTTCATTAAAAAAAGCAACATTTTCAACAAAAAGCTAAGAAAAATAACTTTTTTTTTTTTTTTTTTTGTCAAAGACTATGTCTGAATCGGATTCAGAATGATGGTCAAAACATAGATGGAGTAGATTAAGTCCACACCCCCCAAAGCTTCACAGTCCCATACCTCATCCTGGGTCGATATTATATTCTGTAACTTTAGGCAGTTTTGATTTATATGCTGTTTAATGTTTGACGATCTCATTATCTTACATGTGTACGCAAAGATTTTATTGCTTGTTTCTGCTGCTTCTTTGCCTGTGTTTTGATCCGGAGATTCTGTTCTCTTTCAGAAGATGCGTAATGGCTCCCCTACCATATAACAGCGAAAACATGGATTGCTTAAAAAGTCCGTCAGTGGCGTTGTCATAAATTACAGAAAATTCTGTCAATGGTGGAGAAAGAGTTAAAGAAGTGTAATAAAATATATCACTTGCAAACAGTTCAAATGCATTACATCATTGCGTATTTGCATGTTTTCATTGGCAGCAGTCACTCTTTCTCATGTTGCATTAAAGTAGGCCTGATAATATTAATTAGCACAAAACAATTGACACATCCTTCCATTTAAAACAAAAAAATCAAGGTTATGGTAAGGCACAAATAATAGAAGTGAATGGGGGGCAGATTTCTGGAGGGTTTAAAAGCTTATGATTTAATAAAGCACTTGTATGAACTCTTCTGTTAAAACTTGTATTTATTTATTGTATTATTTATAATTTTTTACAGCCATTTTAGGGTGCATGTTGGGTTGTTATTAGCATCTAAGTTGTAAAATTGAAAAGTTTAATGTGGTTTTTCCACATTAACACTTCTTTTTTTAATAAAAGGAGGGACAAGTTGAAATTAATTATTGTGGTAATTAACATTTCTGCCACAAAAGCTGTCTTTTGAGCTTAACTTATGTTCCTTTAAATTACCAGTTGTCAATAAATGAATTACTTTTGATTTTCATGCTGCAAATTGCTGTCACTTTGAATGCTCATTTAAACCAGACTGACTGTCTGCATCTGATGACAGTCATAAAAAGCCTAAGTGATTCAAGCCATCAGCAGTTAAGCTCTCACACATGCATATAACATTTCTTTCACTCCCTCCATCTCTCTGTCTCTTGTTATATTTTTCCACTGCCCTTGTCTTGATTACTCTTTCACTCACTATATCTTGTCAGCTTCCATTGTTCGTGTCACACTGCAACCTTTTGCATCTGAGATGCAAGATTTTGTGTCCAACTCCGAGAAATGAAGGCCAGCATAGTGTCTTGCATTGAGTCAGACTGCTTCAGGCGTGTTGGGCACAGTGAGTTACGCAGAGGGGCTGTGAGTCTATCAGCTGCTGAGAAACAATTTCAGCAGCTATTTAAAGCAGTTTCTTCTAGGTGGCTGTTCCAAAACATTCTCCTCATCCGCTATCTGGTGGACATGTGAGGGCTTTCCAGGGAGAGATTGTTTGTGAGTCATATGGCTTCTCTCAAATTAATTCCTGGCAAAAATAAGGAGATTTTCTCAGAACAAAGCTTCATATCCGGCTAGTCTATACTATGTCTCTTTTTTTAATGATTTGTAATTAAACATAATAAAGCATTGAAGATAATGGTATAAATTGTGGCTGGAGGAGGAAAAAAAAATATCTGTGGCATAAAGAACAAATATTAAGAATCAATAAGAAAAATCATAATATTGTACCTGAAATGTTTGAAAATAATTTCAAAGGAACATATGATTATGAGCTTAATTCAAAGCATTACACACTGTGGAAACATTTGAGAAGCCGAGGTTCTGGGGTCGAATTCACAAAAAAAAAGAAAAAGACATTTCTTAAGATAAATTCTAAGAAGTTTGTAAGAATGTTCCTATGTACAATGCAATACAATAGTCCCACTTTATATTAGTTGGCCTTAACTACTAAAAATAAGTACCATGTACTTATTTTGTTCATATTGTATTGCAAAACACTTGCTTCTATTGAGGTGGATACGGGTAAGGTTAGGAACAGGTATGGTGGTATAGTTAAGTTTAAGGGGGGGTTAAGGTGTAAGTGATGGGTCAACAGTGTACTGTATATATGTAATTACAGAAATTATTTTCAGATATAATTACATGTAGGTATTTTTTTAAAATATAAGTACAATGTAAACATGTATGTACACAATAAGTGCATTGTATCAAATTATTCATTTAAATATAAGTACGTAGTAGTTAAGGCCACCTAATATAAATTGGGACCATATATACAGTATACAAATACAAATATTTTCTTAAGAAAATGGCAGACGTGTGCAGATCAACTCAATTTAAAAATAAAAACTCAATAGCTCACTTTTTGTACAGCCAACACATTCAAGTAATCATAATCATTATTTTCGCCAGGCTTGACAGCTCAGCACTTGGAATTGTGCTTTTAATGTACTGTGTATTTAAAATAGTTTTTGTTGTTGTTTTAACTTGTGTTAAACGTCATGTGAAAACATGTCGCCATCTCTTATGACCAACCAAAGTTAATCTGTTTTTATATGATGTTTAAAGTGACCCTATTATGCTTTTTTGGATATCATGTAGTGTGTAATATAACTGTTTGTGAGTGTAAAAGACCTGCAAAGTTTCAAAGTTATTGTCTCCCAAACGAAAGAACTGATTCTGAGCTTCCTGAAACGAGTCGTTAGTAATTGACCCTTCGCTAAGCCACGCCCGAAAACCGCCACAGGCCAATCGTGGTTTAGCAACCGTAACTAGGCACAGGAGGTCTGTCAAGTTTTCGAGTGAGGGAAACAAGCGTTGTGAGTATGGATTGTGTAAATCTGATACCCGGTATCCTAAAAGTTTGGACGGAGTGGTGTAATATGATGTAGCATTAATCGTTAGAACAAGTATAAATCGATAGCGAAAACTGCTACTTATCAGATTGTGCTTCCAGCGTGATATTAACATGGTCTATGGCTTTATTAACATCTACACCTACCCCAACCCTAAACCTACCCTTACAATAATGCAAATACAGTAATTTTAATATTGATGTGCGCACATGCAGTAAGCCTAGGTAGGACAATCTGACGGGTAGGTTAGCTATCTAGCTAACTCAGCGCATCATTGCTTGGAAATAATGACGGTTCTTTGTTCATAATGCATATATTTGAACGTAAAATACGATGATTAAAGGCAAGATGGAGTAGCCTGGTGTGCTAAAAATATAAGCGGGAGAATGTTATCATTGAAAAGTGGTCAGGCTAATCTCTTGTGTTTATTCCACAAGACTTATGGATAAGATGTTTGATTTATAATTATTAGGTTATTTTCACAAATTTCACTTAACCTGCTGTGGATGAACAAAGCTGTTCCTCAATTTGTGTGTTTCCCATTTGAATGGTCAGCATATGAGGTGGCTGCTGCTTGCGCTGGGAGCTTTAGCTTCAATTCTGATCAAATTATTTTCTAATCGGTTGTACAGGTGCTGGTCATATAATTAGAATATCACCAAAAAGTTGATTTATTTCACTAATTCCATTCAAAAAGTGAAACTTGTATATTATATTCATTCATTACACACATACTGATATATTGCAAATGTTTATTTCTTTTAATTTTGATGATTATAACTGACAACTAAGGAAAATCCCAAATTCAGTATCTCAGAAAATTAGAATATTACTTAAGACCAATACAAAGAAAGGATGTTTAGAAATCTTGGCCAACTGAAAAGTATGAACATGAAAAGTATAAGCATGTACAGCACTCAATACTTAGTTGGTGCTCCTTTTGCCTGAATTACTGCAGCAATGCGGCGAGGCATGGAGTTGATCCGTCTGTGGCACTGCTCAGGTGCTATGAGAGCCCAGGTTGCTCTGATAGTGGCTTTCAACTCTTCTGCATTGTTAGGTCTGGCATATCGCATCTTCCTCTTCACAATACCCCATAGATTTTCTATGGGGTTAAGGTCAGGCGAGTTTACTGGCCAATTAAGAACAGGGATAGCATGGTCCTTAAACCAGGTACTGGTAGCTTTGGCACTGTGTGCAGGTGCCAAGTCCTGTTGGAAAATGAAATCTGCATCTCCATAAAGTTGGTCAGCAGCAGGAAGCATGAAGTGCTCTAAAACTTCCTGGTATACGGCTGCGTTGACCTTGGACCTCAGAAAACACAGCGGACCAACACCAGCAGATGACATGGCACCCCAAACCATCACTGACTGTGGAAACTTTACACTGGACCTCAAGCAACGTGGATTGTGTGCCTCTCCTCTCTTCCTCCAGACTCTGGGACCCTGATTTCCAAAGGAAATGCAAAAATTACTTTCATCAGAGAACATAACTTTGGACCACTCAGCAGCAGTCCAGTCCTTTTTGTCTTTAGACGCTTCTGACGCTGTCTGTTGTTCAAGAGTGGCTTGACACAAGGAATGCGACAGCTGAAACCCATGTCTTGCATACGTCTGTGCGTAGTGGTTCTTGAAGCACTGACTCCAGCTGCAGTCCACTCTTTGTGAATCTCCCCCACATTTTTGAATGGGTTTTGTTTCACAATCCTCTCCAGGGTGCGGTTATCCCTATTGCTTTTACACTTTTTTCTACCACATCTTTTCCTTCCCTTCGCCTCTCTATTAATGTGCTTGGACACAGAGCTCTGTGAACAGCCAGCCTCTTTTGCGATGACTTTTGTGTCTTGCCCTCCTTGTGCAAGGTGTCAATGGTCGTCTTTTGGACAACTGTCAAGTCAGCAGTCTTCCCCATGATTGTGTAGCCTACAGAACTAGACTGTTTAGAACTAGACCATTTAAAGGCCTTTGCAGATGTTTTGAGTTAATTAGCTGATAAGAGTGTGGCACTAGGTGTCTTCAATATTGAACCTTTTCACAATATTTTAATTTTCTGAGATACTGAATTTGGGATTTTCCTTAGTTGTCAGTTATAATCATCAAAATTAAAAGAAATAAATATTTGAAATATATCAGTCTGTGTGTAATGAATGAATATAATATACAAGTTTCACTTTTTGAATGGAATTAGTGAAATAAATCAACTTTTTGATGATATTCTAATTATATGACCAGCACCTGTATATTATGTTGTGGATATATCCCTCGAATGCATACTGCTTTTGTCTTGCTCTCTCAGATATTTCACCTGTTCGCCAAACTAATTATCTCCTTGGAAATGTCTGACACCAGTGCATACATACTGTAATAGACTTGCCAGGCGCGAAAGCTTGACAGGCATAGCAACAGTAACTAAGGAGGGCGGGGCTTAATGAAGGGTCCATTCCAGTCTCACTTCCTCCACAAATCTATGTAGGTTTATTACAAGTTTGCATAATGCCAGCCTATGATCTTCATTGGCGGCTCGCAAACAGCATCTACTGTAACCCTCAAACACTGCAGTTGTGGCTGAGGCCTCGAAGAGTTTGGTTTGTGTTGTCGACACGTTGAGAAGACGTTGGTTTCTGTGCAGTGAAAGCAAATCCAATTTGTATGCACTTCCAAACGATGAGGACTCGTGCTGGAATTGATACGGACGCCATCGTTACTGCTCGTATCAATGTGTGTCAAGTGCTTAGGAAGCCTCCAGAGCTGAAATTCAGATATGGTAATGGACGTTTCGACACACGCTGGCTGAAAGCGTTAGACCAATCACAACAAACTGGGCCATCTGACCAATCAGAGCAGAGGAAGCTCTTAGATAGGAGGGGTTTAAAGAGACGAAAATCCTTTATCAAAAGGATTTCAGATACTTTGAGAAAAGAGATGATACTGCAATATATGTATGCAGAAAGTTTTTTTTTTTTTTTTTTTTTTTTTTTGACTTTGGATGCATGTAAACCTATTGTAGGAGACCTCCAGAACAAAATTAGGAACCTTTAAAATAGCATAATAGGGGAACTTTAACAGCAGATAGGGCTTGCAAAGCACATTAAAAAACACAACGCTGAGTTTTAAACTGCTTCCTGTCAATGTGGGAAATTGTAGGCCAGAATAAGCAACAGTGTGCACTAGACATCACACCAGTAGTCAATCATCTGGTTTGAAGATCTTGTGCTGGCCTCATTTATGAGTAAATTAATGACTGAATAAATTATCTTTTTATGATATTGTTAAAATATATATGTATTTATCATATACTTATCCCTCTGTCAGCTCCATTGAAGAGCTGCGTCTGTCAGGGTTGCTAACCATATGTGATTATTTAGCATATATGGTATTTGTCCATTCCTAATGGGTGAATAGGTAGGCTAGTGCCTTGTGTATTGGGGAGCAAGGAAATAAAGACAAAAGGTGCGTCCCAATTCGCGTACTTGTGCACTATTCTATGACGTTTTTAAGTAAAATAGTGCAGTAGTGCGTTCACACTGAAAATTCCAAAAAGAAAAAGTGCACTTTAAATACCTGGATGGTGCACTAAATTAACGGAAAAAACGAAGTGTGGAATGTTGGACACTTCGTGCACTCAACTGTCGCAGCTTTAATTACGTAGCAGAGGGGAAGGGAGGATCGGACTCCGTTGTTAAATGACAAAATAACCTCATACAATTCACGCACTACATGGATGAGTGCATAGTGCACAAGTACATAGTGTATAAGTGCATAGTGTATAGTGCGTCATTTGGGACGCAACTAAAATGACGCGTTCAGCCGGGTACATAACCCTGTTGCCTAGTAACGGGTGGATATTGAGGTGGGCAGGCAGGCTGGGGTGATGACATCAGAGATAAAGAGCACAGTCGTGTGAGACATCAGACTCTTCAGAGACGTAATAAAGCTTCCACCACCCTTCTTATCACGGACCCCTTCTCATACTCAGTGGTGTTACCCTGTTCCTCCGTCAAGGGTTTCTTTGAAATGTAAAATAAAAAAAATGGCATATTGGACCCTTAGTGTCACAGGAGTTGTTTCAGATAGTATTAGTTCTTCAGACACGGCTTTTGTGCACAAGCTGTCACCCTGTTGTGTTTTGCCCGGTTGTTTTGGAAGTAAAGGGAGCATTTTCTGTACGTGCCATATCACAGTCTGGGGGCTTCTTGCTTAGATGTGGCTCAGCATGAAAGAGTTTGTGCGACATAAACACCTAAGACAAACTTCTGAAGTGCCAGTTCATCCCAGTCTGTTCGGGAACTTCAGCGTAGAGTCTGAACATGATAGTCTCAGTTTCACATCAGCTCTGTTACTTCCTAGCAGCTTTTGCGGCCGGCATACAGGTTCCAAAATTAACTTTTTACCAAAGTGATAGATTTTTTTCCTTAATATTTATCATTTTAGCTACATATTTAGGTGATTAATTCCAACAAAGATTGACTTAAGATTGACTGCCATAATTTATGCTCTAATTTGGCACTTGGTAAGTTAAAATAAAGTCAAGCTACTCTTGAAAAAGTATCTGCATTGAACGTCTTTTTAACGTCACTACATTTTTATTATATAAATATCACATTGTGAGTATTTATCATGCAGAGTATTTATCATGCAGATTTAAATAAGGGTGTCAGTCTCGGGTAAAGGGGACATAACACACACAGTTTCTGCCAATCTCATGTTAATCTCGAGTACCAATAGAGTAGTAGTTGCATCCTTAATATCTCCAAAGAGTCTTTAGTTTTATCAGATTTATAAAAGACAGATATAGTTGTACTGCTTCTTTCTGAAAACAGTCGAGCTCCTGGAGGTGGGCAGTGGGCGGGGCTAAAGAGTCACAAGCAATACATCATCAAATTATCCCTGGATAACTTTTGATTCACTATACATTCATGTTGTTTACATTATATGCACTTACGCGCCGATTGCCAACAAAACAGACATTTGATGACGCTTTACTTACTGCCAGCAGTTCCGACTCATAACCGGGATCTTTAATCGCTGGGACCGCTCCATTTTTCAAATCCAGCGTCGAACTGGACCTTGTTTATAAAACATTCTGCAAAATGCCTGGAGCAAACAAACACTCTTGCACAACTCCGTTGCTGCCCCTGCAAAACAAACCTCATCCACTGTTCCCTGAACGCTGGGTTCTTTGGGAAGCTGAACAAGGTTATCTTTCCTTCACATCCAAAAACACACTTCTTTGGTGACACTGTTGATGTCATGGTCTAGAAACAAATTGACACATCTTTTCTCAAACAAGTCCTGTGCAGCACTGCCGACGACTTCTGTAACCCGGACAAAGCAGGTTGATGGTAGTGCTCTTGCTCTCTCGCTCTGGTTGATGTGTGCTCATGCTTCCTGGAGAAGTGCCTATACAAGGAATTCCACCTTTTATGACGTCATACAGGGCCATACTTGACAAAAACTTTCCGAAACGTATACAAACCCTGAAGGAGTGTATTTGAATACTCCGTCATTCATCCAACTCATTTTTTGAAACTTTGGTCATGTTTAGCATGTTTAACAATCCAACTCTTTAACAGGGTAATGTAAATAAGTCCGAATGCATGAAATGGCATTAGACATCCACTTAACATAAATTTACACACAATGAGAATAAGTTTATGTAACTGAACTGAAAAATTAATGATAGATTAATTTAATTCTAGTTAACCCAAAAATTCTGGCATCATTTACTCACCCTCATGTTCCAAGCCTATCAGACTTTCATTCATTTTTAAAACACAAAAGAATGATATTTTTAATGAAATTAGATTTCTGTCCAAATAACCAAAACATTCATGCTTCAATAAGTTCATAAAGACGTTCCACATGTCAAAAACTAATCCATATGAACCAAGTGGTTTAATCCAAGATGAACAGATTTAATTTAGGCTTTTATTCACATAAACATTGATCAACACACATAAATAGATCACATCAAATATGGTAAACAGAAGCTCAAATGTGCTTAAAGTTTTTTGGTTGGTTTTGTTTTAGAAGACTTGGAATAAAATTATTAATATTAATTACTTTTCCAATGTCTTCATGAACTTTTTAAAATGTAAATGTTTTGGTCAGGTTTTTCAGATGGTTTATTCACTTGTCCCTATGTATCCGTGACCCATGATCCCTGTTGTTTTTGTGTTTGTTTTGTTTTGTTTGTATTGCGTTTGTTTATAGAGTTCCGGTGTATATTGTTCACAGCTGAGTGATAGAGTTGCTCTGAGTTTGTTGTTCTCAAGTCTTTATTATTCTGTCTAAGATGAACTACAGACCCTGTTGATGTAGCATTTTGTTCCTAAATTTTCTAAACAGATGGACTGCTATCAAGTTAGCAGTGTTAACTTTATTTACACCTCAAAATTAGTTCACTAGTGCGTGTGCGTGCGTGTGTTAT
Organism: Megalobrama amblycephala; assembly: GCF_018812025.1. Taxonomy (NCBI): domain Eukaryota; kingdom Metazoa; phylum Chordata; class Actinopteri; order Cypriniformes; family Xenocyprididae; genus Megalobrama; species Megalobrama amblycephala. The sequence continues at coordinate 12,807,297 of NC_063056.1, forward strand.
TGTATACATGGTTGTATACAAATGTGTATAATGACATGGGCCAAATGGCTTAAAAAACATACTAAAACTGTATTTTTTTTTAATTAAAAATAAGCATACAGTTTTCTGTGATGGGTAGGTTTAGGGGTAGGGGTAGTGTAGAGGGATAAAATATACAGTTTGTACAGTATAAAAACCATTACATCTATGGAGAGTCCCTGTAAACCACATATACAAGTGTGTGTGTGTGTGTGTGTGTGTGTGTGTGTGTGTGTGTGTGTGTGTGTGTGTGTGTGTGTGTGTGTGTGTGTGTAGTTTTTTAAGGAGCCTGTGAGTTATTAGGCAAAAAGTTAAAAACTTCCCTTTATCTCAGTGTGTGGTGTACGTCCAAGTGGTGCTCACTGCAGAGCCAAATAACATCCAGCTCCCCTTCTCTGAACGTAATGGATGGAACTTTACCAAGTCCATCTCCACCTCTGTGGACCTAATGGGTGGAGTTCTGCTCCACCCATTGGCTCTGCAGTGAGCAGCCTCTCTGTACGTCTGCCAGCATGAGGAGCAGGATTCACAGAGAGCTCTTACAGAGATGAAGTGTCTGTGCTGTTCATCAGAGGGGGCTTTCACTGACCCTCATTCACTCAGATGAAGCATCTCATCTGTGAGACGCCACAGAGATGACATTGTAATGGGGTCTGTCACGCTGAAGTGCGAGAGCTGCTAATTCTAAAAACAGACACATCAAATCAGCGGCAAAGTACTCGAGTGTCGTACGGGTTACCATTCATGCTATTTTCAGTCTGTTATGATAGAACGGAGCTTGTGGAGCACGTTAAAGTGACTAAATAGGTTTCATGCTGCTTCTTTTTGACACCATATGAGAGTGTGCCGTCTTGTGAGCCTGCTTCCTAAGGTACATTTTATCTTCTTCCTGTACAGATGAGTGCAGTTGGCAGCTCCTGTTGGGGTTCTTCAGAAGGGCAGATCCTTGTTCAGGTGCTGCAGAAATTGGCGCTGCCTACTAGGTGAGTAAATCAACACTGGCTCCTTGTCAGCCCCTCGTCCAGCACCACATGGGCCCCCGGTCGAGTCTCTCAGTGCGACCCTCATCTTTGATCCATTCATGTCGGGGGCCGAGGCGTAGGCCTCTGATGAGTGCTTCCTTGAGCTCAGGCCTCACCCACAGATTGATACAGGACTATTGTGGCTGCCTGTGGGGGCAAGACCCCCTCCTCTTCCCTCTGCTGAAATGAGAAGGCATCCCTTTGAAGTTGGCCAGCCAAGCTTGGGAGGCAAAGCTTCAGTAATATTGGGTTCTTGGCAAAGCAGAGTCAAATTATTGAAAACAGTGCGTTACTGAATGACGACATCACCAAAATGCGTTTCGCTCTTGGAGGCTCTGTGAATAAAATCGAATATAGCCTTCTTTTAAAGGAACATTGTAGTTATGATTCTAGGTAAGTTTAATTAATAGCATTTGCGGCATAATTTACTTTTTCTTTAAAGAAAGCAAAAATATAGGTTACAGTGAAGCCCAAAGTAAACATCAGTTTTGACTCGAACAGCTGGTGCAGGGCTTAATTCTTGCTTATTTCCCAAGGGGCAGATGTGCTCCAAAGTTGAAAAATTTGATAGCATTAAAGAACTTTAGGGGTGCCATGAAAGTTTTTGTAGGCCTACTTTAATCTAAAATATATACAGCGCTCTGTGTAAATGAGTACACCCCCTTTGAAAAGTAACATTTTGAACAATATCTCAATGAACACAAAAACTATTTCCAAAATGTTGACAAGACTAAGTTTAATATAACATCTGTTTAACTTGTAACATGAAAGTAAGGTTAATAATATAACTTAGATTACACATTTTTCAGTCTTACTCAAATTAGGGTGATGCAAAAATGAGTACACCCCACAACAAAAACTACTACATCTAGCACTTTGTATGGCCTCCATGATTTTTAATGACAGAACCAAGTCTTCTAGGCATGGAATGAATAAGTTGGCGACATTTTGTAACATCTGTCTTTTTCCATTCTTCAAGAATGACCTCTTTTAGAGACTGGATGCTGGATGGAGAGTGATGCTCAACTTGTCTCTTCAGAATTCTCAATAGGTGTTCGATTGGATTCAGATCAGGAGCCACTGAATCACTTTCACCCTGTTCTTCTTCAGAAATCCAACAGTGGCCTTAGATGTGTGTTTAGGATCATTGACATGTTGGAAAAATGCACGACGACCAAGGACACGGAGTGATTGTAGCATCTTCTCTTTCAGTATAGAGCAGTACATCTGTGAATTCATGATGCCATCAATGAAATGCAGCTCCCGACACCAGCAGCACTCATGCAGCCCCACATAAGGACACTGCTACCATCATGTTTCACTGTAGGCACCATGCAGTTTTCTTTGCATTCCTCACCTTTGCGACGCCATACAGTTTTGAAGCCATCAGTTCCAAAAACATTTATCTTGGTCTCATCACTCCAAAGTATAGAGTCCCAGTAGTCTTCATCTTTGTCAGCATGGGCCCTGGCAAACTCTAGGCGGGCTTTTTTGTGCCTGGGCTTTAGAAGAGGCTTCTTTTGTGGACGGCACCCATGCATGCCATTCCTCTGCAGTGTACACCGTATTGTGTCATGGGAAATAGTCACCCCAGGTTGGCTTTTTTTTAGATAACTGCAGTGAACTTGCATGCTGATTTTCTTCAACCCTTCTCATCAGAAGACGCTCCTGTCAAGGTGTTAACTTCCCTGGACGACCTGGACGTATCTGTGAGATGGTTGCAGTTCCATCTTTTTTAAATGTTTGTACCACTTTTGCTACAGTATTCTGACTGATACGTAAAGCTTTGCTGATCTTCTTGTAGCCTTCACCTTTCTGGTGTAAAGAAATTATTTTCTTTCTCAGGTCGTGTGACATTTCTCTTCCATGTGGTGCCATTGCTGACAGCATGAAATGGGAAGGGGTTTTAACACCTTTTATAGTCAACTGTCTGCTAGACACCTGTGTAATGAATAATTAGACTCACCTGTGGTTGAATTCTTGTTAAATTAGACATTTGTAGTCTAAAATTTTGCTTTGCTTCAGAGACTTTCAGTGGGGTGTACTCATTTTTGCATCACCCTAATTTGAGTAAAACTGAAAAATATGTAATCTTAGTTATATTATTAACCTTACTTTCATGTTAGAAGTTAAATAGATGTTATATAAAACTAAAGTCTTGTCAACAAAGACCTATTCTATTCTTCTATTTTCTGATGAACACAGTCGGAGTTATATTAAAAAATATCCTGACACATCCAAGCTTTATAATGGCAGTGAATGGTACCACCGTGTATGAAGCTTTTTTTTACACAAATGCATTGCTACGCTTCAGAAGGCCTATATTAACCCCCCCTGGAGCCGTGTGGAGTACATTTATGATGGATGGATGTGGATGGATGCACTTTCTTGAGCCTTAAACTCCCATTCACTGCCATTATAAAGCTTGGATGTGTCAGGATATATATTAAAATATCTCCGATTGTGTTCATCAGAAAGAAGAAAGTCATATACACCTAGGATGGCTTGAGGGTGAGTAAATCTTGGGGTAATTTTCATTTTAAAGTGAACTGATCTTTTAAGATATTTAAGAATTTTTTAATCTTAAATTTCATAAAACAATGTTTTAGAATTTTGAAGGACCTTATTGTTTTTGTTTTTTGTAATACTTTCTAGAAGTTATGAGCGATAAACATATTTTTGTTCTCTTTTAAACTAGAGTTGCGTGTATCTCTTAATCCCCTCACACAAGACCTCATCAACACGGATGTTGTTGTTGCATCTCCAGTAGTTTGTTGTTGTTCTGTCTCATCAGTTTCTTTTTCGACTGTGAAACAACGGGCTGAGGCGATGTTGCCACCTTGTAGACAAACTAATTAGCGCAAAAAGAAGTAAGCCGTATTTGCGAGCTGAGCATACAGAGTATGCACAGTTAGAAAAGTCAGGCTGTGTGCATACAGTATGCATACTATGGTGATAATGAAAATTATGCATACCCTAATAATGTGTAAAAACTGAAACACGATTACAGTGGAAGTGAATGGGGTCATTCCGTGAATATTAAAATAGTATAGTCAGAAGACAAACAGTATACATGTTAACATGATTTCATTGTAAATAAAATTACTTTTCAGTACAGTTATATCCTCTTTTGTTTCTTTGGCCATTACAACAGAACGCCATAAAACAACTATAAAAATGTAGTAGTAGTAGTTTTATCATTTACTCGACCTCTTTCATTCATCTTAGGAACACAAATGAATTTTTAATGAAATATGAGAGATTTATGTCCCTTCATTAAAAGTTCATCCATTCCAGCAAGTACACTTGAGCTTGTGTTTACCACATTTAAAGGGATAGTTCACAAAAAAAAATGAAAAATCTGTCATCATTTACTCACCCTCAAGTTATTCCAAACCATAAATTTCTTTCTTCTTTTGAACACAAAAAAAAAAATAAAAAAAGATATTTTGAAGGATGCTGGTAACCAAACAGTTTCTGGTCCCCACTGATTTCCATAGTATTTTTTTTTTTTTTTTTCATACTATGGAAGTTAATGGGGACTAGCAGCTGTTTAGTTACCCACATTCTTCAAAATATCTTCTTTTTTGTTCAACAGAACATAGAAATTCAGGTTTAGAACAACTTGATGATAAGTAAATAACTTTCATTTTTGGGTGAACTATCCATTTAATGTGCATTTGTCAATGTGAATAAAAGCCTAAACTAATTTAGTTGATCATATAAAGTGAAGACTTGGATTGAACCGCTTGATTCATATGGATTTCTTTTATGTCTTGAACATTTTGGTTGAGTGGGCTTTCGTTGGAGTGACTGAAATCTCTTAGGTTTCATTAAAAAATATCAGAATAAATTCTGTTTTGAAGATGAACAAAATTCTGACGAGTTTGGAACGGCATGAGGGTGAGTAAATAATGCCAGAATTTTCATTATCCAGTGAAACTAACCTTTTAACTTGTATTGAACCAGGAATATTCCTTCAATGCTTTAGAACAAAGTGTTTCAGTTACTATGTTGCAGAGCCTTTAAAGTAGAGACAGTGCTGCTCTTGTGCTCGATTCATCAGTGCATGTTATACTCTTTGCCATTTTTTAATCAAAATGTAACAAGCAGCAGATGCTCAGAGAAATAGGGCCTGATTTCTGGGACAAAATTTTAATCTTCTCCGCAATATATTGCAAACTTGCTTTCAGAACACCCACTTCATGATCCAGCCAATTTCCAACAAAATTGCTCTTTTTCCACTCAAAAATATCTACATTTCGTATTTCTGAACATTATGTTGGTAAAATGGGTTGGGAGTGGGTTTCATGTTTACGAGACAATGTTAGAACACTACATGTGTGTGCAACGTTAAGACCTGTATTAGTTTCAACAGAACTCCATCCTGCTAATTTGTCAGGTTTTTTTTTTTTTTTTTTTTACTTTAAGGTATATCGAGGCAAATGATGAATACACCTCAGAAAACTATCTACTTGACGTTTAAATAATTTACGCTCAATGGTGGTAATTAAAAGAATTGAATTAGCTCAGGTCCAGGTTACATCTACTCAGTTTTAATTTGGAGAAAAGTTAAAGTTTTTAAATTAGTTATTAATTTAGGGTGAAATTCAGTGTCTACATCAATAATACATGTGGACAGCGCTGTTATCTTATTTAAGCAGGTCTTATTTAAGCACTTGGCACTGCTCTCTAATTACCATATTCATGAAGTAAACAACCATCGTGAATAACTTTTGACTATACGCTAATGCACTACATGCTTAATGCATTTACCTACCATGAATAATCCCGTTCAATTCTGGTACAAAATTAAAAGTATATCAACTCCCAATCATAAGATGTAGTTCTTCATGATGTCCTTCAGCTCATGGTAAGTCTGCTAAAGCAAAACGCACACTATAAGACTAAAGATTGCTGCTTTTCATGCCTGAATAAAGCTACAACCCCAGAATACATTGTCATAGCAACAGCAGTTCATTTTTTTTTTTTTCCAATATCAAACAACATGGATGAGAGTGCGCTTTGGGGAGCAGTTTGGGGTTTATTTTGCTCCCATTTCTCAGTATGCCACCGTCTTGTGCTCTGCTGCTCATCAGGATAGCGTACACACCTGACAGGCCAAAATCATTTGCGGCGTCTCGCAAGTGTGCGCGCCAGATAAAAGACTGTGATGGACAGACCCTGCGATCTGAGACTTCTATTTGCTGACTTAAAGCAATGAGCTTGAGTCTTGTATTGTGCATTTGCTGTACATGAATGACTGACTTGTGTGAGAAATCCAATGTTTGGACTACCGTATAAATGAAATTAACTCAATTGATTTCGTTGAAAGCATGTGTAGGATATCACAATCACTTTTTTCTCTTTTCCAGGTCCCAATCAGACATGACAGTGGAATCACTAGCTGCAGAGATCCTGAAGTCCATTGGGTCCCAGGCAGAATTGAGATCCACACAACAGAGTTTCTCTCCTGGTATTTAATACGTGTGTATATATTTGTACTTTATTCTAATACGTGTGAAAAACCTGTAAATATTTCACAATGGATACTGCACATTTGTAAATCTAGATTGAATGTAACACTTTTCAACTTTAGAGCATGCCAGAAATTTTCCAAAAATAAAAATGTCCGCAAAATTAAATTTAAAGTCCATTTTATTGTTTAGCCAGGTCATAACCAAGTCTCCAACCAACAATTGCAGGCTACAATAATTAGGGGTTCTTTTCAAAACCTTTCTAAAGCTACCATCAAAAAATAGATCAAGACAGGGAAAAGAAATAAAAAGGAAAAAAAAAAAAAGAAAAGAAAAAAAAGAGCAAAACTGGCCCCAACTGATTGCAAACCCTTTGGAACATTTGTGATTTCATTAAAGCAAGAGAACTGATATTTGGACTTCTCCAATTCTTGGTTTTATACAAAAGCTACACAATGTTACATTTGATAAGAATACAATTGAACTGATTAATTAGTGTTCTACACCATAAACTCGATAAAATCTCGGATGGATCATTACCACTATAACTCAACACTATGAGAGAAAGAGAGACAGTCGAAAGGAATACAAAGTTCTGCAAAATAAAAGACGAATATCATAAAGCAAGCTAGATAAGTACCATTACAGACTGAAATATCCTTTGAAAAATAAAACGTAATAAAAAGTACAGGCAAGGCTAAGGTTGAAAACTCCATCTTAGGATTTGCTTTTTGGGCTTTCTTCTGTCAATCACACCAAATTCTGACCGACTAAGACCAGAACAAAAGTTTTACTTCCATGTGTTCCCATAGGAAACTCAGCTTGTATTAGTGTGTCAGGCACTTTCAGAGAAACTAGCCCACTCTCTTGAGCCCGCTCAGCAACTCTACAGGCCAAAATCACAATGCAGGTTCATTCAGATCAGACGATACAGCTGCAGCAGAGAGAAAAGAGGGGACAAACAGATTAGAATCCCATTAAACGCACACATACAGGATTGTAATGAATTCAGATGCAGCTCAGATTAGTTCTGCTACCGGCGTGCTTTACTCCAGCCTTTCAAATCTCCTACACACACAGTGCGGTCAGCACAGATCAAACACAACCGGCCGTTCGCGAATCGAGTGCGTGTTCGGCCGTCTCGGTGCCTCACCTAAAAAGTCATTGTATTTACAGATCGGTATCGAACCAGGCCAGCTGATTGCTGTCGCCTGGCGGGAGGCCGTCGATCAGGTCCTGGGCGTGGCCGAGGTCGGGAAGGCCGTCTACGGGGTAATCTGGGCCGGGGTGGTGCCCGCCCATCTCGTGCTCCATCATGGGATCCATGCCCATGGCATCCTGCCCGTAACCTCCGGAATGGAAGGAGCGGTAGCTTGGGTCTGGAGGACGAGGGGAGTGGATGGGAAGTGGAGGGAGCACACACACACACACACACACACTTACACGTTAGAGGAAGCATATTAAACAGGCAGCTTACAAAAGCACAACCTCAGACCCACAAGACCAGACTCAACTGGAAACTGGCATTTTCCATGAAGACGGTACACTTTGGTGCCCCACTTCAGAGCTTTGAGGACTATTAATCCATCCATCTTAACTTTCTGGTGCTCTTCGGTAATTTTTGATTGAAAATTTTTTTTTTTTTTTTGAATTTTTTACTTCACTGGAATGGTATGAAACTTGGTACTTGCTATGTGAAAAAAAAAAAAAAAAAAAAAATCATGGACATGATTCAAAAAGGTTAAATGGTCCTGAAAAAAAAAGTCGCTTTGGAAAAATGACAGCATTGGTAATTAATGGGAGATGAATTTCACCTAGTGAACACTTTTGGTACTGCAGCCAAACAAAGTCTTACTGAAAGCTCATTTTTTGAGATATCAAGCTCAAATTTGGAACACAACTTGTTTAGATTTATGGTATATATTGATGATATATATATATATATATATTTTTTTTTTTTTTTTTTTTTTTTTTTTTTAAGTTGGACAAACAAGGAAATGTTAGCCAGAATGACTATTCACTTTCATTGCATTAAAAAAAAAAGAAAAAAAAGAAATGGTGACTAAAGCTGTCTGGTTCTAACATTATGCCTAAAACAAATTCATGTTGTAAGGTGTCATGTATTTGAAACAACATGAGGTGTTCCTTTTTTTAGTCCGCTATCATATTAAGAGTTCCAGGCCCTATTCAGTACCCTCTTCGTGTAAAGTGCCAGCTGTGTTCAGCTCTAGGTTTGGTGGGTGAAGGCTGATGAAGCAGTGGATTAGTGAGTATCACACCCAGATGCTGAGAGCTGATCTCATTTCTGAGAATGATGAACTTACCGTCCTGTCTGTAGCCTAGAGGCTCTCCCTGTGCACCGATGTCCAGCCCTAGATCTCCAGTCTGCAAACAGACACGCAAGAAAAGAGGAACGCTCACTTCAACCTCTAATTCTACATATATCAGGGCTGAATCAGTTCCACAAATGCTTTCGAAGTGCTCGAGGCTCATAAAAACAATAATGCTTTGTTAGAAAGAATCACCTGCCCAGTAAATTCAGATATAACACCCACATCTGTCATAACAGATTCTGTAATGCACTGGGAATTTATAGGCTTAATCTACAGCAGGGCTCTGTGCCAGCGTTGATTGCAGGATTTAGCAGAGATGAGCCCCCTTACCTCGTTCCAGGTCATGGGCTCAGTTCTGAACAGAGAGCTGGTGAGCTCCACAGACAGTCGTTTCTTGTAGTCCTGGGGCTTATCCTCAGACATGCGGAACAGAACTGCGGCAGCATACGTGGCTGTGGGCGAGAGATAGCAACGTTAGTGTGACCGAGAAAACATTCGAGCCAGCCCTGCTCACCTCAGCCACTGCCTCCAGTGGAAATCAGTGCAGAGCTGGGAAAACAAATCTGCATAGCATTTTGTATTCACACTTGCTCCTCTGTTTATTCTGTGGAAGTGTAACTTGTTTCTGCAAACTTTATCTTGAAGACATCGCAAGGCAGTGACACAGCGTGCTGCCTTTATTATATTTAATTGTCTTTCTGCATTATTCTGTATCGGTTGCATGGGCACACACTTGCAGTTTATTAGAAGAGGAGAGAGCACACTCACCAACGCCCTCGTTTCTGGAGTGGAGGAGCTCTGTGAGGGGAGCGGTGGCTCCTTCTGCCTCGATGGCCTCGGCTGCCTCCTTATCCTGAGCCAGCTCACACAGCACACCTGCAGCCACACGCTGGATGTTCTCGATAGGAGAATACAGCAACTGCAGAGAGAGAGAGAGAGAGAGAGAGAGAGACACACACGTCAGACGGGATGAAACTAGTTCAGCAGATGTAATTACAACTTAAAGGGTTAGTTCACCCAAAAATGAAAATTCTGTCATTTATTACTCACCCTCATGTCGTTCCACACCAGTAAGACCTTCGTTCATCTTCGGAACATAAAATACGATTTTTGATGAAATCAGAAAATCTTTGACTCATCCATACACAGCAATTTAATTACCACTGTCAAGGCCCAGAAAGGAGTAAAGACATCGTTAAAATGGTCCTCGTGACTACTGTGGTTCAACCTTAATTTTATGAAGCGACAATTTTTGTGCGCAAAGACAAAACGAAAATAACTTTATTCAACCATTTCTTCTCTTCCCCGTCACTCTCCTATGTGGTTTACGTTGTATAGACAGTGCAGTGCTTCCGTGTTCTATGTCAGAATGCTGGATCATTATTGGCCGGCTCCTGCGTCAGTATCACACGCATACGTCGTGCCGCTCGTGAACAGCTTTGGCCAATACTGAGCCGGCATTGGGACGTTAACACGGAAGCGCTGCACTGTCTATACAACATAAACAGCCTAGGAGAATGACAGGGAATAGAAGTTTTTTTTTTGTTATTGTCGTCACTACATAACATTAAGGTTGAACCACTCCAGTCACATGGACTATTTTAACTTTTACTGATTAATCATTACATTTTTACTACCTTTCTGGGGCTTGGAAGTGGTAATTAAATTGCTGTCTCTGGAGGGGTCAGAGAGCTCACAGATTTCATAAAAAATATATGTGTGTTCCGAAGATGAAAAAGGTCTTACGGGTTTGGAACAACATGAGGGTGAGTAATTGATGACAGAATTTTCATTTTTGGATGAATTAACCCTTTAAATGTCAGGAAACAAGGGTCACCCAAAATTTCACTATTACTTAATTCACTAAAATAGAACAATAGAGTGATAGTTCGATGAAACAGTAGAATAATAGAGGTAGAATGAATGTGCGAATGATAGATAAGCAACAGGCAGAACGATAGAACGACGAAACAATAGATGCAATAGACTGAACAAATGAGCAAACAAACGAAAGATAGATCAATAGACATAGAATGAACAAACTGTAGATTGAATGACAGAACGATAAAACGAATGAATGGACAAAACAGATCAATAGGCCGAAAGAATGACAATACTGATATAAGAAACTATATTGAATGAACAAACAAAAGACAGAAAAATCGACCAACGATAGGTAGATCAATATACAGAACAAATGACAAGATGACAACAGAGAGAGTGAGCTCTCAGTGACTGACCTGAACAAAAAGTGGAATAGTGTTAAGTCCTCTGATGACAATTCTGTTATGAATGTCTCTGGCTAGAATGTGCAGAGCTCCAGTGCAGCCCTCCACAATCTCCTCCATACGCACACCCTCCTGAAACACACAACACACATGAGATTCATTCACCTTGCCCTTCTGCAAGAAGCATTTCACATGTATATTTTAACTTCTGAGCTAAAAGGTTTCATTTCAGAATCATGAAATTTCACAATTCAGCTGCCTTAAAAAAAAAAACTGCCGATCATATGACCATGACTCACCACAAACTGCTGCTGTGTTCCACCCATGGAGGTGCGTCTCTGAGTGTCCTGATGGGCCCTGACCAGAAGCTGCACCAGGCGGGGAATGGCACCCTGCTCTCTGAGCGGGGCGTGGTTGGCAGGGCACAGCGCCAGGTTACGGATTAGTCCAACTGTGGCCTGGGAGAGAATACATAAAAAATTGTTGAAATATACCTATTTTTATTGAAAAAATAATAATCATTTCAGTTCAGGCACAACAAAAGCCACTAAAAGACAGGAGTGATGACCTCAAGTCAATTACATACCTTAATGAGAGGCCAATGTGAGGGAGGGTGGAGTAATTTGACCACCACAGGTAGCCCATAGTGCAGCCGCACTGCATTCTGGGCCATCTCTGCATCCTGGTGTCTGGAAGTAAGGTGACGGAGAGCACAGATAGCAGGCTCCGTGATGTCTTCTCTGTCTCCGGCACGAAGAACAGTGCGCACAAGGGCCTCGATGCCACCCACTTGGCACACCATCATCTTGTTCTTGTAGTTGTTGCAGGTGAGGTTGGACAGGATTCCAGCAGCACACGTCACCACATTGATGTCGTCCGAACCAAGCAACTGGACCAGGGTGCCCAAGAGCCCCTCCATACCCTCCTGTAGACCAGAAGGAACCAGAGTTGAGACACACATCTTTCTTTAACCCATCCATGACAAACTCGATCCAGGATTTTTTTTTAGTCCCGCACACGACCAGCCACAGCCACTCGTAACATTTTACTACACGTTACATGAGGTTGTAAGCCTACCATGAGTGGGTAAACGGTTAAATACACAAAATCATTCCAGAAATGTTTTGATAATTCAAGAATTCTGACATCACAACAACAGCAGGGTGAAATGTACACATAGCGCAGGCATTACAACCAAATGTAGCATCCGTTCATGCTCCATCGACACTGCTCTTTCACAATTTGATGTCCTGTGTGGAGTCAGAGCTGGCTACAGCCCTCAACCCCCATCACAGACAAAGGCAGGAATGACTGTTACCTGCACATCTACTTCTGCTAAAGACGTCTTCTCCATGGAAACAATGGGGAGACAGAAAGAGAGGGCTCATGTAGGAAGAACAGAAGACAGCGTAAAAGAGCTGAGGGAAAAAGAGACAGACGGATCGGTACCTGTTTGGTGGCAGCATCTGAAAGATTCCTCAAAGTCCACAAGCAGTTCTGTACCAGTCGCTGACTGGGGTCTGTGAGATGGAGGCCGAGTGCCTGCATGCCACCTGAAAACAGACACGAAGCTTCCATGTTCAAACCATCCTAAATCGTCAACCTTACGCTATGATATACTGGACTAAACTGAAGACAGATGGTCTTACCAGCCTCAACGATGGCAGGTTTGTTGCTGGAGCAAACAGAGAGCACTTTGAGCACTCGACTGGTGGTCCACAATAGTTTCTCATAGGTGTAGGTCCTCATGATGTTGACCAGAGCCTGTGGGCCTCCGCTGGCCAGAATGATAAGCTGAAAAGAAAAGTAAATTGCATGTGTTTACTCAGTTTACCCAAGTTAACATTTACTCCATACTGCACAGCTCAAACCTGGTAACTTTGTTAATAAATGACCAAATATGTACAAAAACAGGCAAATAAGTGCATGTGGCAAATAAGTAAAATAATATAGTAGGACTGCACGATTAATCAAATGTGATTATCAAAAATCACAAAGACTGTGATAATTAAATATATGTGCTGCATGTTTCAGAGGGAAGTGTGGCAATGTGCTTATTTACACGCAACCTCGTGATCTAGTGTTTTCAGTGTCTCGGAGTGGCTCGGTTCACAGTAAAAGCTGCTCCTCACCAACTCCATTTCTGCATGTGCTCTGAGTTTGAGTCATTTGAAATGTGTATTTAGGAACACAACATGTGACAACTTGAGAAGATGGGAAACCGGCTGTGAACAAGCACCAAAATAAAAGCTCAATGGTTTAATACTTGAAAAAGAAGAAATTAAGACAGTCATAAACATTAGTAATGTAATTGAGCAAATTGTGCAGCCCTACAAAACCAGCACAGCAAACCTGGAGCACTTTAAATTAAATTGTTTTAGCAGAATTTTTTTTTTTCCCAAATTGTGCAGCCCTATAATATAGACAGACATTCAGCACAGAGGTGGTCAACATCAAGGTGCAAATAAATAACGCTTAATCTAAATATAGAGGTATTTTGTTGCTGTGCTAAAATGAGTGATGTAAGATTTTGAAGAAAAAAAAACACCCCGTAAACAGGTGTGAAGTTGGCCAAGCACCCTTCCGTGATGTGCCAAGTTTTGAAATTTTTTTGCTTCTTACTTTGCTTTCCTGATTTCCGTATGCCAGAATCTGAAGGCAGTCTGTCGTGATGGCGAGGAATTTCACATTTGTTTTGTTTAACAAGGCCACCATTTTCTGTAGGCCTCCAGCCAGACGGACAGCCATCTTGGCCCCTTCCTGGTGCAGTAGCAGATTGTGTAGAGTCGTAATGGCATAAAACAATACAGAGTCCACCGGGGAGCTGAAGAGACCACATCAAAATCAATTAGCACCAAACTACAGATAAATGAAAATGGATTCAAGCTTAGGCACACAGAGCATGTCTCAATATGACTCAGTCCTTGAATTCCAACACACTGCAACTCCCCCGATTCAAAATTCATTATGGTTGATACATGTGCTTAAAAACACAGCATGAAGGAGAACCAACCCAAGCATTTTGACGAGGGCAGGGATGCCTCCCGATTTGAAGATGGCAAGCAGGCCTTCTCTGTGGTGGGAAAGGTTGTGCAGGGTGCCGGAGGTGCAGCGGGCCGTTTCTACATCACTGGTGTTCTGCATGGTCCTCACAATGGCTGACACCATTTGTGGGGATCGCATGATGGCGTGACGAGAGGCCTCCTTCTTAGAGAGCTGATGCACCATCACAGCTGCCTTATTAACCACCACCTGATGGAGGAAAAAAAAAAAAAAAGAAGAAAAGCCATTAGCGCACTCTCACATTGTCACAGCACTGGATGTTTTTGACAATCTGGCTTCCAACCTGATCCTCATCATTCAGTAGTTTGGTAAGCTCTGGAATGGCGCGGGTGGCCAGCTCTGCATCGTCCTGGTAGTTGATGAGGTTGACCACGGCGTGTTTGAGCATCTGCGAGGGCTCGGCCAGGCGCTGGACGTTGGTGGGGTGAGCAGAGTCAAACTGTGTGGAAGGTATCTGCATGCCCTCATCTAGAGTCTCGGGGAACATGGCCGCCCGGACTCTCTGGGCTCTGGTCATGGCGTACTGACCATCAATGTCTACAGAGAAGCATAGTACTATATAAAGTCTTGTGCACAGTTAATCAAAATGACTTCAAAGATCTATTATGTCTATGAATATAATCGAGTGATTGTTAATTCCACATTGAAAAGATACAAACAAGCCAGAACAATAAGCAATTGTCTCAGCATCATGTCTTACATAACCCTTGTCAGTGCAGTTCATAGTTTAAATAAGTGAATTGTGCATTTTCCATTCCAACATTCAAGGGTTTTTTTTGACTCAACCACACATTAATTAAATTAAGCCCTTGTTTTTTTCCAAATATATTCTTTCCACAATTTCAAAAACAACAAGACAATAGAATCGGCACATACCTGCTACCTGCTCCTGGTTGAAGGACTGGTTAAAGCCCTGCTCCCATTCATAAAGCACCTGATTATCCACATCTTCATCCTCTGGGTTGCCCTTGCCGCTCAGGGATGGGGCAGTGGTTGTGGCCCCAGAGTGGATACCTGAGTCCAGGTAAGACTGCTGCTGCCAATGGCTGACCGCAGCCTTGCGATCCGGCTCCATGGCCATGTCCAGCTCCATCAAGTCAGCTGCACATGAAACATTACACAATGAGTTAATAAATAGTATATTAGGCAAGAAGTAGTATTTAAACTCTTCTACAAGTTTCTATAGTAAAATATTTTTGGTGTAACAAGTTGAAATGTCAGAAGAACTTACATTGGGTAGCCATGATTCTCTCACAGCCAAGCACAGCTTCCTAATCTGAAACACACACAGCAACATGGTTAATTTCACATTCGTAGTACCAACTCTCTCTCTCTCATATAGTCAAACACAGCTCAAACACATTCCAGAGAAGTCCAGCATGAAGCACACACAAGCCCCAGTGTTCGGACTGAATGCTCTCTGTCTCCTAACCTGACTGCAGCTGGGATGAAAGAGTGAGGCAGGATGTGCCGCACTACACACACAGCTACTCTTATTATCTGCAGGTCCCTCATGATACTCCCCGGAAAGACACACGGTGAAACAATAAACAGAGCTACAGGAAATCAAAGGCCTTTGTGATAATTCAGGAATTTAGGGGTTATTGTAGGAGTTTCTACATTTATCATTCAAAAGTGTGCATTTATCAGCTAGAAAGAAAAAAAAAATGGTCAAGAAGTTATTACATTACGTATGTAAAACAATGTAAATGACATCAAGGTAACATTATCTACCCAGCTGACAACAATGAGGTTTTGTTGATACTGACAATATTTTAATTTTTCAAAACAAATGTCTTTTTTTAAAATCAGCAAACATTTGAATTTATAGCCATGTAATTTCCTGCTATCACCACAGATACTGCTAATTTAACTTATTTTTGCATTGAGGAAGGTTCAAAGAAAGATATTTTTTTTTTATATGTTTCAAAACAAATGACATTTTCCGCTTAAAAATAGACCTAAATATAACAGGACTCACAATGACATATTTCTTCCAAAAATACCCATATACAAATCCATATTTGTGATTTTGCAAAGTAATTCCATCACAAGCATGTTAAAAAAAAGCTTGAACTATTAGCGTTACTCCAAACATCCAACCCCCATCTCCTCCTCTAAGCCATGAGGGATCTTAACACATTCACTAGCAAAAGAGGTGCTAAAGGTTTATATGACCTTCAATAATGTGCTCAGCCAGAAACCCCACCATCACAACAGCGTCAATATGCACATGACATTCTTTACCGATTGCCCATCAACGTCAGCAGTTAACACCTACTGAAGTGATACTGAATTCAGTGTCTCAGTCTGGGGGGCCCCCAGTCTCCTTCCCTATTGTGAGGCCTCTTCCAGAATTACCATAACACAAGCTCAGAGCCCACCTCCTTTATTCAGACGTACAACACCCCTCTCCAAGTCAGCAGGCAGAATGCAACCCCTCTCCGAGACATCCAGCATTCACATGTAGCCTTGGGACCGAAACTGGCTGCCCATGCCTCTCCATTGTGTTGATTAGCAAAACATACTGTTCCTCTCAGTTAAACAACTCTTACAAAACACAAACATGTTGCAGCATGTGAAAAGGTCACTCGGCAGAACGTTTGTTTCATTAAGCTATCATCAACATTTTGCTGTTCTTGTTCAAGAGCTGTTAGTCCATGTCGAACAACACCTCAGGAGGTGTAGCTTAACGAGTGCAGCAAGGACTTGGAATTATTCAGAGAAAAATAACTTTCCTGTGCATTCGGCTCTATAGTCTCGCACACATTCACTATTGTCAGGATTTGGCTCTCGAAAGCAGGCTCTTAAAGTTCAGGAGCTAAATTAGGTCAAGTGAAGAAAAGCTAGACTGGAATACAGATGTGTGTGCTGTTGCACAGTCTATGGATAAACCTCAACTATTCAGAAACAAATTAAATTAACAGTGCTTTATATATTTATTTAATTTTCAATAACAGAAGAATTCAGGTAAGAAATACAAAAATTCAATAATTAAATGTAAAAATAATCACTGCATAATCTTTAGTGCATTAATTACAGCAGGGCTTGACAATAAGGACTGCCGATGGCCTGGGGTCAGCAAAAAAATGACGTTCGGGACAGTTGATGGAACTGTCACTTGCCCAATCTGGCCGGCGCTGCATCGTCAAGGAAAGTTTATCATAAGCCTTGCCAATTTAAATATTCAAGCACAAGAAGACGTGAAAGAACTCAATTCAATACTCGTGTGCTGTGAGAAGTTTGGTGTGTGCAAACTGCACATCTGAAGCACGCGCACAGAAAGCAGCCTCTCAGACAGGACGCGAATGCTGAATTGAGTTCTCTTTCACATCGCCTTGCGCTTGAATGGACATTCTCATAAAATTGTCAAAATGGCCATATTTCTAAGTCATAAACATTGTCTTATGTCTTAAGTGAACGTAAACAGTTGATAAATAAAATGCATAACAGTATATTGGATCCGTGCAGCTCTTAAAGTGACAGCAGCAGGATTTTTTTTTATGTAAAAAAAAAAAAAAAAGGACAAATGGAAAAAAAAATTAAACTGATCTTGACAACTTTTGTAATAAGGATTAATATTTTTATAATTTATTCAGTGAAGACTTTGAAGTGCTATTTTACATTTGACCTGAAAAATACTGTTAAAAACATGAAGAGCACTGTTTATTTGTATATTTGTTTTATAGTATTTATTTGTGCTATTGCTCGTAATTTGACTATTTGTTCTTTCTTTATTACTGACGGTTTACCTGTTAGTTAGGCTAGTAGTTTTTGGTGTCAAACTCATTAAAAAAAAAAAAAAATCTATGCTTTCACTTCCTTTAATCCCTCCCTATTCTAGCTTATGCTACTCTGAAACTTTGTATTTTCGAGCACTTGTGGTGTCTATTTGCCTCTACACGATGAATCGCTTGCTGTATTCCGCACCTGTAAAAGCTACAAAAGTTTAGTCAAGCAGTGTGATTCCCTCTTTTCTTTTGTTGCTCGATTAACATTAATGACAGACAGCAGCAGGTTTATTAGATTAAGACCTAATGCACGGATCTAATATAATATTACACATCAGATTTCCATGGCTTATTGCTCTTGATTCTGTTTAGCATCAAGCACATCCTGCACTATTTCACATTCACGCATGTTCTTTTCGTAAAAATCAAAATATCAGAAACTTCCTAAGGTTGCTTCGAAGTTGTGGATCTTCGAAAACTGAGCCTCTTGCAAAGTTACAAAACATGCTGCGTGAGAATGAAACTTGATTGCTGAACATGGAGGGGCGGGGCGGCATATTTCCGGCTTATATTTTCAGCCTTTTTCTCTTTCGGCCAAAAAACGAAATGCATTTTCGGCCGATAATTTCCGGTGGCCGAAAATTCAGTGCATCTTTAATATCAGCATTATGATGCATCATAAAAACTATTATATTCCACAACTCTAGACAAATTGCTGTAGCCGACTCAGTTCAAGCGGAAGCACAGAAACATGATGATTTCTACCTTTTTACTACTAGTTGTAGCACACACAAAAAAACAAACATGAATGAACAATAGAAGGTATG
The DNA here is from genome assembly GCF_018812025.1 of Megalobrama amblycephala. Lineage (NCBI taxonomy): Eukaryota > Metazoa > Chordata > Actinopteri > Cypriniformes > Xenocyprididae > Megalobrama > Megalobrama amblycephala. The sequence continues at coordinate 12,825,996 of NC_063056.1, forward strand.
CTGAAATAAACAGTATGACTTATTTAACCTGTTAGTGATGTTTTCATTAATGCATGTAATAAATAAATGCATGTAATAAATAAATCTTTCATGAAGTGTAACTACAGCCACTGTTTCAATAATGTATTGGAATAAAAGCATTATATTAATAGGGTGTTGCAAACTGGCTAATTAGCCATTTAAATGTTTGTATACAACTTAAATGTTTGTTTTTATTGGTGTTGCCTAATTATAGTAGTCAACATTTGGATCAAAATCTTTCAAAGTTGTCCTAAACTTCTTCTTAAGACAACTTAGTTCTTAGAACAACTTTGATGAACTTTTCTTGATCCACTTCAAATGCTGACTACTGTATCAACCGATTATTAAAAAAAAACTATATTCAGTATCTTTAGTTTGCATTACTACAACCAAAAGTTTAATCAAACTGTACCGTAGCTCGACAGTGAAACCAAAAGCAGGCCGTGTTGTGAATGATGAAGTTAAGGAATGGAAATCTCACCTGGACCAACAAAGTGGTGCCAAAACAAACCCCTGGCCCAGGAGGAGAACGGAACTGACACACCAAAGAATACAAAACTCTCTCAAATCCTGTACAGCACTGCGTCAAACAGAGTCAAAATGACACGGTCAGCTCTTATGGCATGTATATTTGCCAATAACGAGGACAGTTCCTCTAGGAGGCAGCTTTCAGTATTCTGAATGCAGAGCATGGAAAGTGTGTTTGATAAGGGGATGTGTAAAACAGTGCTGCTGTGGCACTCCGCCTGGGGCTGCCGAGAGTTTCACAGCAGTCAGCCAGTCACTTGGTCTATGGTTCACAACATCTGGAATCAATTGGAGAGATAAACCCAGCAGCATACAGGCTTTAACCCCCCTGCGGTATGACTGCTCTCTTTCGCACGCAACGTAAGATGCCAACTGAGCCTCAGCCTCCAAGAAATCCCACACACAAGCTACACTTAAACAGTCCTCTTGCTCACAGTCAATTGAGATGATGCATGGAAATAAGTCCTAACAAACCACTACAGGTTAGTCTGTGTCACTGATGAGGTCATACTGGATGTATTTAGATGATCAAACTGACTCAACCCTTTCCAGAGCTCAATCGCTGGGTTATACAATCATCTGAATGGGCAATGATGAAGAGAAAGGTGAGCTCTTCTGAATTTTACCCTAGCTGAACTTCACTAGTAGTGTTGTCAAAAGTACCGACTTCGATACCAAGTCGATAGTGAAATTATAATGTGACGCTTTGAATGGATTCGTATACACCTCTGATTGGCCACTGTGTTCACATACTCATCAGATAAACTGTGATTGGCTACAATGATCAACGCTTTTCAAAAACATGTTGTAAATAGACATCAATGATGCGCTTCACAGAGCGCTTACACAGATGGGAGCGTTTGAAAGTAGGCGTCCATCACCGGACTGCTCCCGCTTTCAAATTCAAAAACTTCTGTGTGCTTTCAAACACTCCCATGAGTTGATCATTGTAGCCAATCACAGATATATATATGTTGAGCACGTGAATACAATGGCCAATCAGGAGTTTACGAATCCACTCAACAGCGCTCTAAGAGTCACATTTTTAAAGTTTCACTATTGACTTGGTATCAAAATCGGTACTTTTGACAACTCTATTCCCTAGTATCTTCATTTCACAGACAGACTTGCTTGGTTATGAAGAATCCCAACCATAATAACCACATTCGTGTGATTTTCACTGCCCGGCCAACATGCACATCTGAAACTAATCTGAATGTTTTGGTACCTCTACTGGGTGGAACATGGGTGGACTTGGCTACACATAAAAATGTGAGGGGGGGGGGGGGGGGGGATGCACAGTCCGCATAGAGCTCTAGCAGAAAGACTACTAACAATGAGCAGCAAATAAGCACTCATTACTCAAAGCCTGAATTTGACTTGGAACACAAATCTATGTTACGCATACTTAGAATTTCAGAGTCAGCATTGTGAGGAAAAGCAAACGTCTGCATCTCAAAACAATAGCCTGGACCAAACTCACTGTTCTTTTGTCATTAGTAACTTCATCCCCTAGCTGGAGCTCTATTCGAACTCCATGTCCATATGAAACTTTGCACTAAAATAAGTGTGAAGACAAAAAGAGAACAAACTAGCCTACACAGTTCATTTAAGATGCACTTATGTAATTCACACACACATGACTGCACCTGGGCTCCACATCAATATTAAAAGTATCCAATATATGGATACCAAAACAGACCAACTACAAAAAACTACAAAACAAACAGCCAAAGTTCTCCCAAACCCTGTGCCCATTTCATACTCCACGACAGGCTTCTCCAATGAAACTTAAGGAGGCTTGAGAAGACTGAGGCATTTGTTTGTAATCCTTGGCATTCAAACAGCATGTGAATTTAAATACCACCCAAATGGCTTGGGCTAAGTGCCTGTTGTGACCAGGGGCATGCAGCTTAGATAGCGATTTCAACACCCGCATTCGATTTCAGAAATCTGCCTATTGTGCGCAGTATTTCAAAAGATCTTAGTTGCTAGCTCCCAGGAACATCCTATACTACACATCTGCTCCCAATGTGTCAACCGTGATGAGAGATGCTGTAACAGCCCGAGTCTGCGCACACGTACACACCGAATACAGCTTGGCTCGATGTTTGACTTCACATTCAAAAACACACTGCTGATATGACTGCTAACCCAGACACTCATTTAGAGAGTTCAGGCATAAAGACTCAGAGTAAACAGTTGGGGGAAATATTGTGTGTATCAGACAAACACTTAGTCCACAGATAAAGGAAAAGGATTTACAAACCAATCAGAAAAACTAAAACTTTAAAAGTATTCTAGAAATGCTGGAAAGCTTGATAATGCACATGACTGCCATGCTGAATGGGTGGTGATGTATTAGAACTATCACAGGCATTTTATTAACTCAGATAGGATCAAAGAATATCAATTTAATGTGGGGAAGAAAAGTAAAATTGACTAATGTTCTCTTTTGAAAGTTTTTGCAGTTTTCCCAAGTAAAAATCTACATTGATTTCTCCATTCTTAAGGAGTGTTTACACAAAATCTTAATTTTAGATGGATTTAAACAGATGTTTGTCACTCACTGCACTGACATTAGCACAGTTATGATTCAACAAACACCAGTCATCATATAAACATCCCAAAACCTGTGGTTACTTCAACAGAAACTCTTAAATGCCCAACACAACTTTACTTACCCTTACATTGTTTCAAACCTGTATGAGTTTCTCTCTTCTGTTGAACACAAACAATATTTTGACAATGTCAGCAGACAGTTGATGGTAGCCATTAATTTCGATAGTATTTTTTTTCTTACTATGGAAGTCAGTGGCTACCCTCAACTGTTTGGTTACCGACATTCTTCAAAATCTCTTTTCAGTTCAGCAGAAGAAAGAAACTAATACAGGTTTGGAACACCACATGGGTGAGTAAATAATGACAGAAATTTCATTTTTGGGTGAACTATCCCTTTAAGTTAATGCAACAAAAAAAAAAAAAACTATTCATGGAGTCCCAACACAAATGAATTAAGTAACAATTTTACATATTAAAGTGGACTTGACACAAATTACGTTGAATAAAAAATTCAGCAATTATGTTGCTTTAGCTCATTTTAATTAAATGAATTGAACAAGCAGCAAAAATCTTTTTTTTTTTTTTCCCCAAATGTACGCTTACTGAATTTCCAGAACCTACCAAACCACCACAAAGTTTCATGGGAAAAAAAACAACAACAATGGATTAGTTACTACAACCAGGGATAAAAAAGACTAATACCTAATGTCTATGAAAAGGAAGGAAGCTAAATTAGTACTCCATGGCAGGGGTAGAGGAAAAGACACATGTTTGGTTTTCATTTTAAGCCACGTGAATCATTAACAAATTTACTGCCAGTGGTGCTTACAGGGGCGACTACGGTATCATATGCTGTGCTAAAAAAATAACCATTTAACACTAAAATATAAACCCACACATTCGCAGAACACAAGGGAGCTTGCAGGAAATAATGTATCATTTAGTAAAGCTGGAGACGGATGTAGTGTGAAGAAGAGGAGTTGGGGAGTGATGTATTGGTAGGGTATGCGCCCGTCCGCAAAGCCCGTGTGCGCGCATCGAGCCCGACGATCCCCACCCCCCATCAGCGCGAGCTCCAGCAGAGTCAGATTTCACTCAAGCTCCTCCTCGACTTCCTCTCAACGGCCAAACACTTTAAATGCCTTTGTTTGTTTCTTACTGAGAAACTTGGATATGGGTCATATTTACTACCGCATGATTTTACTAAAATCACAAGTGTTTATAATTCAAGGTGATACAGATGGCCAGGCATTTGAGCAGAACATGTTACCAAAAACTTGGTGTCCTCCAGATTTTTGTCAGTCACAAAAAAGTCTACATCTCGGGTTCAGTAAATACGCAAACGAGCTTGAAAAAGTCAACTAAAAGACTCCAGTTTATATTAGTTAACCACAGCCTAACTTTTAACCTAACGTTACCACCACATACCCGACTTAAACACAGATTTACTGTTGCGGTGAAACCAAACCAACTTTTTTGTTGCGTTTACACTGAGAATTCGCATATAACTAAATAATTCGTGTAAAAATGAGGTAGATATCCAGCTGAGTTAGCGGAGGATTTGACATGGTCTCCACAAAACACTTTTCCAGCCCTAAAATGCTAACCAAGCTAGCACCAAAGACACTAAATGTCTTAACTCTGAGCTTCAAATACACCTTTTCTGATTAATTAAAACGCCTACTCGAACAAATCCGCGTTTATATGAGTCAATGTAGGAGGAATTTGGTCGTGATTTTGCAGCAATACGTTATATCCAGTGGCTGATCTCCTCCTCATTCCCCACAGCTGCAGAAAGGCATTACCAAACATTCCGTACAATAACCAACAACACATTTAATCGGCAGAACACTTACCTGTATCAAAAGCTGTATATTCCTTTTTCGCTTTTCAGTACTTAAACACGAATAATGGCGACAATCCGTTGAGAAAATGTGAGAGAATGACCCGCAGCTCCTGCTGAGAGTGAATGTGTGCGCGAGGACTCCGCGCTCGCGCAGCAGCAGCACACTGGGAAAGATGGCGTCACTCCATATGTGCGCGAGCCATTATAAAAACTCCTACCCATACCATATCCTACCGCCTTCCGGAAAATTAGATCCCGTGCCGCCGGATCTTTATTGTAATTAAACAAAAAGACGTTTCCATACCCAACAACGGCTTACAGATATAAAATTGAGTAGTGTTGGAAATGGCGGCGCGCTGAACAGCCGAAATGTAAGATAATTTTAGGGAGTATGTAAAATAAGGATTCGTGCGTATGAATACACGAGCTACACGGCTGTGGTGCGGCAAGGGGGGCGCACCTATTCATTAAGTTTTATGACTCTCGCAAAAAAAGAGTGTGTAGTGTTGACGAGAAGCAACGCTTCTGACCAGCCTAAAATCACGAATAATAATAATAATAATAATAAATATTTGTGGTAATAAATGTCTGTAAATCTTTCTGGCAAACGGGAGCTATATGGGCTCGGCGGTTTAGGTTTTAGGGACGGAGGAAGTTTTTCCATCTCTCTCCCCAGTAGAACAATGCAGCGAGGATCGGAAAACTACTGGATCAAACCAATGAGACATTTTACTTATATATGCTAAAATGTCGATCTATTTAATTATATATTGTATTTAGAACAATTTACAACTAGGAAAGCTCCGAGGACATATTTTCGGCTGCAGCAGACTGTTGGGTTCATGAAAGCAAATTTTCGACGTATGTCGTTTAAACCAATGAAATGACTATACATATCTAATTAATGGCCTTTCAACGTGCATATTTTGCGTGTATCCAAAACACAATTAGTGTCGTGACTGTGTGCCTCCATGGTGAAGCTGTCATGTTGAGACTGGCTCTTACCTCAACTGTTCACTGAGTTTCCATGCAAAATAGAGAGAGAGAGGAGGGGCTGAGGGAGCACAACAGTGCCAAAACACACACTTTGACCATATTTAATAAGATCATCTTTAATTGTCACAGTAAAACATTCTGAAGTCATTGTGGTATTTTGTATACCTTATGACAACATGGTCATTTGTTGCCCCCTTGTTTAGACCCCTGTGCTCCATTGACTTATTGAAATCTTATTGAGGATGCAAGACATCACCATTGAAATGCTAAAAACTGACAATATGTAAAATATATGTCAACAGCAATCAAGATATGTAGGGGTTCAGAGTTGACCATTGAAGTCTATACATTATATTTTATTTCTAAATACTAGTTTTACATTGATGTGACCCACTGATTTTCCTTCAGTCTATGACATTAAAAGCAGAACAGGCAAATAAAGCTTCCCTATTTCATAAGCAAGCAATATTGTAAACTGGATTCAAAATAACATGTGTCTGAATAAATGATACAATTTAGTTGTCGCCCAATACTCATATTCAGCTTTTCATATTACATAAGCATTGACCCCCACCAAGATAAAATGTCAATTTAATTCCATGAAGTTATATTTTAAAGCTTTTTTACATTCTACAATGTTTATTAATTGCAGTCCAGATATGTTTATTCCTATAGAATCAACATCTAATGTTATCTTCTTTTTTAGCCCCTTTAAATAGCTGCTGAAATATATTTAAAGCTTGAAATTAAATATAGTGTCTGTGTGTGTGTGTATAAATATCATAAGCAATACTAGAATATATTTATGCTACAGTATGAGCAATTGTTTCAGTGCATTTGACAGTTTTTCCAGTTAACTTTTTCTCTTTCTCTCTCTCTCTATCTCAACAGAAGATGATAGAAAATGCTATTAATTTGTTCATACGGACTAACGATAAACATGTTTGCATGCATAGAAGCACAGCTTGTATTTTACTTTAACATTGCAGTCACAACCAATTAATTGTATAAAGTTAATACATATTATATTATAATTCACCATACATTTTTATGTATATTACAATTACAATATTCTCTCCTTCATGAAATAACTTAATGTAACATAACTCTAGCTATGCCTTCTTTTATCTTCATTCCACATGATGTAAGCGTAGTGAAAGAGGCTGTTATATACATATCATGAATGAGTTATTATTGTTTATAAACTTGAATCGTATGTAACCCTTGCTCCAGCCTCCATCAGAAGGATTGACTTTGTTCAGTTAATACATATAAAAAAGTAAAGATGAAAAAGTTAACCTCAGCTATTTGCACTTTGCTCCTTAACATAGTAACATCAGCATGTAATAAATAAGGGCCAAGGAAAAAAAAAAGAACAAAAGAAACTGAGTCTTTCTCTCTCACACATAAGCACACATCAGGATTACATATGCATCTCCTCCCTTCTCCCAGTAGGATCAAGCTGAGAAAAGAAGTCACAGGTCTTGCGCATAGCCAGGAGTGCCGGTTTACCTAAAGGAGAGCCGAGGTCACGTCCCGCTAAGCTTTGCTCTCCTACTGGAGTGTCTGTATGTGTGTGTGAGAGAAAGAGGGTGAAAGAGAGAAAGATATAGTGGGTTTATTTAGAGAAAGGCAGTATTTTCCCTCGGGAAGCCGGAGGAATTGAAGCTGTGTGCTGAGGGGAGGGGCACCTTTCTCTGCACGTCAATGAAAGGGGTGCGCTAAAACCCACTTGTGTGCTGGCATGATTGTCTAGCATGACCCCGACTTCACCAAAGGTCCTGAACCGACATCCTGGCTGTCACAATAATACTGGGCAGGAGCCAGCCACATCCTGCCCTGGTCCACGGTACCAACATGGAAGTGAACAAAAAAGTCTTTAATTCACTCATGTGACTTAAAAACTTTGGTTTTTTTTAATGTAAATAAATTAGTCAAATTGATTAATCACGATTAATCACATCTAACATAAATGTTTGTTTACATAATATGTGTGTGTGTGTGTGTGTGTGTGTGTGTGTGTGTGTGTCTATATATATATTATGTTATATATATATGTGTGTGTGTGTGTGTGTGTGTGCTATGTAAACAAACTTTTATGTTAGATGCGATTAATCGCGATTAATAGATTTGACAACACTAAAATAATGTAATAATAGTAGTACTTTAATGGCATTATTAACATGACAGTGATCTCAACACTGGTAACAATGCATACAACAGCACATCAGATGAAGGTGCATCTTTTTGGGACATTTTCATTCATTTGTGTTAATTATGAAACTCTATTCTGAACCTTATATGAATTTCATTAGTGTTACATATATCTTAACCAAATGATTTATGTGTCTTACCAAACACTTTATTTGGATGTATGATTTTTTAAACTTCCCATGGAAGAGCAGGTTATCAGTTTCATCATTTTTATTGTTTATGGATACATTAAATGTATTATTAAGGGTTATTAAATTACAATACATAATATTGTTGTTGTAGAAATTATAAATTCTGAAATTACAAAATTATGTTTAGGACCAGATTTTAATACAGGACTGAAAACACTTAGCAAAATGGAGACAAAGACAAATCACTGTTTATAAGAATACAAATTGTTTTAATGGCGGAATAAAAACCAAAATAAACTAACAGAAAAACTAAGAAATAATAATAATAATAATAATAAAATGTATTATTTTTTTCTGGTAGCTTATAAGTATTATGCTTAATGTTCAACAATATTTGTTGGTTTGCTGAAAGAAGCATTAAACATAAAAAGAGGCATTGCCTATAACAGAATATACCTCAAATCATGTAAACACATCCATTTTAAATCACCATGATTATTCTTCAATATTGTAAATATTGAGGAGAAATTGTCTTGAATGAACATACTTGCAAGATTTTCTTTAGAAATATTGCATGCCATAATTTAAAGGAGAGAGTGTTTAAAATAATAAAACCTTTTTAGAAAACCAAAGAACGAAAACCACATTTAATATTAAACACAACATCTACAAAACATGTTTAAGATTTAGGACTGGAATTTAGGAAGAGTCTAAACAATTTCAAGCAATATTCTTTGTGGTGAAAGGTCAAATAAAAACACTGACCCATCTACTACACGTGTCAGATCATTTTAATTGCAAAATACCATATTTGATGCTCAAACAATGAATATAAATTTGAGAATTTGAAAGCATTTACATATATTCATCCAGCACATTAACAGCAGTCAGTCACAGTGAAGAGAAAAAATACAAGCACTAACATCAGTCTTTTTATTTATTTAAAAAAAAGTACAATTTTCATTTTATTTAAATGCAAACATACACACAAATAGCACCGGCAAATAGCATAAAGCCTCCCTCAGTATGTTCTGATTAAATTGCAACTTTTTCATCTTAACTGTTTAACTGTTAAATCACAGAACTGCAAATATCCATCTAGCCTCAAACATCTCAGTGAATCTCATGCATGTAAACAAATACAAAGCTTCTTTTCAGCGCGCCGACTCAAAATTCTCTTCAAAGGCTCTCCGCTTTGTAAGGTTGCACAGGCAACAATATCTGTGTGCGGACCAGCCCCTTTTGTGTTCTGGTTCATTGTGAGGTTCAAAAACACAGACTAAAGACTTGGTTTGCCACCCCCATTACATTCAGCCCTCCACTTTTATTCCAACTGGTGCTATTGAAATCTCTAATACCGAATAAAGTTTGGGATCCCCAGATCAATGCGGTGTAGTGCATTGTGATTTTAAAATGGAAAGCTCCTCGTGAACACAGCATTAGAACTTGGAGAATTTTAGTCGGGCACTTTGAATGAATACCTCTGCATAAAAAAATTTGAAAATGTCAAGGAAAAGGAAAATAAAATGAGTTCAAGTTTATATAAATGTGTCTTCACTAATAGAATTATTATTATAGTCCAGTTGTTTACTTGTTTTATTAAGAAAGTTGTCAAATATCAAGACATTTGATTCATGTAATATAAAATAATTGAACATCTTTATTATGAGCTTCTTACAATGTTGTTAATATCCGTTTAGTGGCAAATGGCTATAGCAAATTAACCCATGCACAAAAAATAATAAAAATAGCTTAATATTTAAAATTTAATAGAGTATTTATTTTTTCAAACAAATATTTGTGCATATCATCACTGTGTAATATTTTAAAAGATGTAGCAACACCAAAACAATTATTTCAAACAATACAGAATTGCTGTCAAATTTCACCTGTTTTATTATCGCTGCTAATAATGATGACAATAATGGTGACTCTTTGTCAATTGTTTTTGCTATTTCTCACCAACATTTATTAGTACTGACTGTTTTTTCCCCCTATTAATCTCCCCTGAAGCAAAAGAAAAACAAATCAAAGAACGGTTAAAAGATGAAGAGTGTAATGACATCAATAAACACCAACTAAAAACCGTATAATACACATCAGAGCGTTGAACACATCTCCATCAATTTTCTCTTTTCTTCCTGCTCTTGCTTATGCAGAGATCAGCCTTTTATCCTTTCTTTGTTTGCAGAAGTTAGAAAGGGGGGAATACGTCTTTGAAGACATATCAGAATATAAAGAAGTGACTGTGCAGTTTGTTTTAGACAAATAGAGGATTCAATCATGATGTAGATTTGTAGACGATGATACAGACGGAGATGTCTATGTCTAATGTCCTGGTGGCATATTAAACCTCATGAAAATGATACAGAAATGGCTGCTGCTCATATGTTAAGCCACGCACGAGCTTGGGCTTGTACTAGACAGCATACAAAATAAAAACGGTGCTGCAATGATTAAATACGCATTCATTGTAAAAAAAAAAATGATTTCCATGATTTGTTATCATAACAGACAATTAATGTAGTTCAGATAACATAATATTTTGAGTTTCTGTTCATTAAACCAATCGCCTTAATTGTATTAACTCAAATTCTTTTTTACAGTGTTGAATTGCAACATGTTGCATGAAATATGAATAACTGAATTTATAGATAACATACTTATACATATATAATATGTATAGCCACACTACAAAATGCACTAATGTATTATTTCTGCAGCATCATGAACCTATACACTGTAAAAAAAAAAAAAGAATTGTTGGTTTAACTTAAAAACAGTAAGTTACCTGGTTGCCTTAAAATTTTGAGTTCATTGAAATTAAAAAATTGAGTTAATACAATGAAGGCGATTAATTTAATCAACAGAAACTCAAAATATTCTGTTATCTGAACTACATTAATTATCTAAGAAAAAATATTATGATAACAAATCATGAAAATATTTTTTTTAGTGTAGAATTTTAAGGAAAATTGATATTAAATGTCACAATTAGATTTAATTCCATTAAAAAGGATGTTATTTAAAAAATAGCAATTTTGCTCTAATTATTTTATAGTACTGAATTAGTGGTTAAATACCGACCATCAGACACCTTGATTCGAAAACACAATAAGCTTCATCATCTGCAAGGAAACTAAAACATGCAACACATCAGTTCAGAGGAAAACACTGCAAAAAGCTGAATCAAAGCCAGCTTAAAAACCATAATAGTGCTGAAAAAAATGTGTCCTTTGAGGGAGGGTGAGAGAAAGAAAGGAAAGAGAGAGAAACGGGCGGAATATAATCTCATCATGCAGCGTCCACGGTACCTATTTACATCGAATGCAAAGAGGGCACGTCTGCCTGCGCATCCCTGCTGTGTGGAGTGAAAAGCAGGAACAAATCAAAGACACAGCTCATCTGTGTTTATATTTTCAGACAATGAAAAACCTACTCTTTGTATAAATACACCCCCCCCCCCACACACACACACACCATTCTTTATTATTGTATAACCCCCCCCAACCTATTCAACAAATCCATCTATCCTGTCATGGATAATTAACATCGCTTGCTTATTTTTAAAAATTACTAGTTTTCGAAGGCTTATAATTATCTTCCGATTTTCAAAGTGATGCTGGATTTGAGTGACGCTACTGCTGCTATTTGCTTCCTTATTGTTTCCCCAAACAGACAATCACAGATCCTGCAAGGGCCACATCAAAAACGGTCTTCACACCACACCTGCCATCTGATATATCAGGATTATACCTGTCTATACATGTCTTCTGAGAGGAACCGTGATACACGGGAGCACAATGACTCTCTGCACACACAGACAGACATACTTGCATCACTCAGTCTGACCCCCCCGTCCTCCATCTCCCCTCTGCAACATGCACAATGCTTCCTTCGTTCCCCATGCCAAACTCAGCTCCGGCTCAAAGTTTACAACATCCCTAACACAATGATTTGCATTCTGCCCACTGGAATCGCGCCTGGATATCCTGAATTTTTCAGCCGTGCGTCACATGCATTTTTCAGATGGACTGACAGAATACAGACAGCACTGGCGGAATGGCTGCTGCTTGTGTGTGCAGTGTTGTGTGTGTTTGTGCATTTTTGAGGAAAGAACATGGCGTGTGTGTGTGTGTGTGTGTGTGTGTGTGTTTGTATGTGTGTTGCAGGAAGGCTGGTCCTTATAGCTGCATTGTTTTGAATCCTCACCTCTGCATCACCAGCTGTATGATTCTGCCGACACACACACACACACACACACACAGCTGACTCTGCTCAGAAAATGCTTGCACACATAATTTTTAGAACAATACATGATGTAGTCTTGTTAGCATTGCAAATACTGACTGTTTTGTTGGCACTTCAACTTTGAGGAAGCTCGCAACATACGCAAAGGTATTAAACGATATCTAACACGATATTTACACCATTTTCAAACTCAAGTCTCTCTGAGCTCTGATTGTGATTTCCTATATTACATGAGAAACAATGTCTGATCTTAGACCTGAAACAGAATCATTCTGATGGGAAGGAACACAACGCTCACCTTTTTTTAAGCTCGCTCACGACCACTAGCATGTCACATCCATCAGCCAATATATGGAATTTCTCCAACAGTCCATGAGATCCTGCTCTATAAAACATCGTACAAGCAAACCCAAAGAGGAACAAGCCTCAACCTATTTCATCTTAGATCTACTGCGAGCGAGGACCGATGCGACCACTGCTCCTCGTGAGCTCAACTTTCATGTAAGCCGGCGACAGATGCAGCTTTTGGGTCTCTTTTGGGGGGCCTCTCCCCAATATTTTAAGCCCAATTTTCTATGGTTTGATTTAAGGACGATGGGCTTGATGCCGGGAGTGAGACAGCAGGCTCAGCGGGGGCCATTAGCCATGGTGTGGTGGCCGACTTAAAAAGAGTTCAAGCTCCCGCAAGCGAAAGGAGGAGGGAAAACCCCCAAGTCTTCCTTTCCCACCTTCTCCTCTTCAGTAACCTGATGATGGTGCTTATAGCTATGATAATCTTTACCCTCCATCAACAGACTTCTTAGGGAGTATGAATGGATCACTGTTTTTGAACTATAGAGTGTCAAAGTTTGTCTGACAAGCATTCACTATTCTTTATTTTTGATGTTGTGTAATATGAAGGGTGCCAGATTAGTAAAGCAGAATCTCATAATTCATTTAGTTTGTTTCGTTCAAACAGCACGAGATGTACATGAACATAATTCTCATACTGATTGGCTTCCGAATTTGAATTTGGTTTGGGTTTGTCATTCTTTTTACAATAGGCCTATATTGCAACTTTACAATATGAGTATATTTACAATATGAATATGAGAATCCTCTATTAGACTATTTTCTGTCACTGCATTTCCAATGATTATGTACAGTAGAAAACTTTCTGAATCACTGCACAGTGAAAGAACTATGGATTTTTTTTTTTATTTTGCAATTTTTTTACCAGATAATCTTCATTATCACTCCACTTTCAGATAGTAGACAGTCGTAGAGGTATATAAGTAGTTGACATGAAATACATTTGAGAAACGGACATAACTGAGGTGTGAACACTGGAAAGCGGTAAAAAAAAAAAGTAAAAATAAAATTTATTGGTGACACTGAACCACAAAACCAGTCATAAGGGTCAATTTTCTGAAATTGAGATTTATACATCATCTGTAAGCTTTCAATTGGTGTATGGTTTGTTAGGATAGGAAAATATTTGGCCGAGATACAACTATTTGAAAATATGGAATCTGAGGGTGCAAATATTGAGAAAATCACCAAGTTGTCCAAATGAAGTCCTTAGCAACACATATCCACTCACAAAAATAAATTTTCGATATATTTACGGTAGTAAATTTACAAAATATCTTCATGGAACATGATCTTTAGTTAATATCCTAATGATTTTTGGCATAAAAGAAAAATCGATCCTTTTGACCCATACAATGTATTGTCGGTTATTGCTACAAATATACCCGTGCGACTTATGGCTGGTTTTGTGGTCCAGGGTCACATTGGAGTATGCTGTAAAAGAAAATACTATTTCAGTCTTTCTACTTCAAAATTTCACATTTAACTGAATGTGTTACTTTTCAGTTCTTTGTAATCAATTTTGAAATTTACTAGCAATTTCTGAGTGAAAATAGTTTCTACACCATTTTTTTTTCAGTGTATTCTTACTTAAAATGATTTTAGCAGCTTTTATGGCCACTTTTATGTCAACTAAGAAATTGCATAAAATTCTTTTGCCATTTGAAATGGAAAAACAACAACAACAACAACAACAACAACAACATTAATTCAATTTTAAAAGAAACGTTGACCAGTTACAGTACCTAAATTATACACTTTAATTCAAAATTTTGTCGGTAAGATTTTTAAATGTTTTTGAAAGAAATCTTTTATGCTCGCCATGTATTTGATCAAAAACACAGTAAAAGTGGAAATATTGTGAAATCTTATTACAATTGTCCAGAAATCTTTCAAATATGCTGAAGAAACTGCTCAAGAAACATTTCTACTATTATCAGTAGTGAAAACAGTTATCAATATTTTTCTGGAAACCGCGATCCAATTTTTTTTCAGAATTCTTTGACAAATAGAAAGAACAAAAGAAAATAACAGCATTTATTTGAAATAAAAATCTTTCTTGCAACATTATAACTTTCTTTACTGTCACTTTTTATCAGTTTAATCTGTCCTTGTTGAATAAACATATTAATTAAAATAAAATCTTTCAAAAAAGTCACACTGATCCCTAACTTTTAAACAGTGGTGTACATTTTCCCTTATAGATCCACATAAGTTAAAGTCTTGATGTTGGTTTTATGCATCAGTTGTAGTTCATGTATCCATGTGGTCTGTCTGATAATTATCAGAAATCTGTAAATTCACTTCACACCTGGATGATCCACTTTTACGAATAATATACATTAATTGGCTGCTAAAATGCCCATCACGTTTTGATATGTGTTATGCATTTTTAATTAAATATACTTCAGTAAAGCTTGAGATGTATGGGGGCTTTAAATGTGTTACTTTACTGAGAAGAAAGTCTTTGATTAAACTTCATCCTTTGAGATTCTGATAAGTCTGAATAGTTATGAAAACCAGGATTACTTTAAAGAACATTTTCACAGATTCTGATTCAACGCCACCTATAATAGCCAGGATTGATTCAAATAAAATGCACCACAGGAAAAAAGAAAAGCCCTGTCAGTTGTTAAGTATCCGTTATACTTTTTAATGATGCCAAGTAACTTTGTTTCAGCAGGTTTAGCCAAACACTCCGTTAATTCTTCATAATGACAGTTTCTGTCACTCTGAAGAGTTTGAAGCTCAATATGTCTGATTATATGTTGGTTTAGACCTTGTTCTCTGCCCAGCCTCAATCTCAGCAGGGTGCCTCCAATTACGCCACTGATTAAGACACTCTTGTGCGAAAAACCTAATTGGCTTCGTACTACAGAGAGCTGCTGGTTTTTTTCACTGTGGACATAAAACAAGAGGCACTGAGAGTGAAAAACAAGACCCTCTCTCTCCTTCACTTCATATTTTCCCCAGTGGCCGAGGTTATTTTGAAGAATCCCTAACCGAGAACAGCTTTGCAGAGCGCCACTTTGTACCTGTTGCCACCATCTTGTTTTCCGATAACAAGCTGGCAACAAAACGGGAGAGAGTTCTCAATAAACATAACAGCAGCATCTTCTCTCATCTGCTGCAAATTAAATAGAAAATCTAGAATTATCTACTCAACAGCTGTCAAGAAAAGCATTTGCTCCCCTCGGTTGCATTTGTTTTTTTCCCCCCTGCTCCCTAAGCCCTGATAAGACTGTTTGTGAAGGCCATTTGTGTGTGTGGACGTCTAGGAGGATGGGAAGGCTAGTTGGTTGGGGGGTTTGAGATCTGGTGACATTTGTTCCTGGGTTCTGTCGAGGACTCCCTGCTGTGTTGCGCTGGGCTAGAGCTTCTGAAGCCGGCCAGCCAGGCCTCCAGGAGCTCTAACTAAGCCCCCTTCCCCCATACGCACACACAAAGCATACACGTACATGGACACATGAGCACTTTCATACGTGCGTTCAGTCACACACAAGTCTGCAATGTCAAATTAGAAGCGACATGCATAAACTAGCAAACATCCATGCGCAGATATAGAGTTTAACTGGTTCATGCGAGCAAAACTATGTGCTATGATTCCTAACGATGGGCTTATTTTCTGTTTTTCCCCTTCTGCAGGCATTGCAGTGCAAAAAACAAAACAAAAAAAAACACTACACTGACTAATTCACAGCAGATTTTACAGTCGCTGAGCTAATTTAGCTATTTAATTGCATTATACATAACCTGCATGTATAGTGATCCACTCAAAGGTTACAAAAAGTAAAAAATACTGGGTTACAGTGAGGTGCTTACAATTGATGTGAACGCCAGTCTGTATATAAAATAATAACTGTTTCAATGGTACAGCCTCTAGATGTAAACAATATGTTATTTCCAAATTTACAACTTTGTTACCATGACAATATAATGGCTAAAACTCCACAATTGTAAAAATGTAGAGAACTCAAGAACAACTTTACAGCTTAAATAATACACAAATTTTGACAGAAGAATAAATGTATACTAGTATAGTATACTATAGTATACCGTTCCAAATTTTGGGGTCAGTAAGATTTTTGTTATTCTGCAAGGATTATAAAGGTTTATAAATGTATCAAAATTAAATAAATACTTATATATATTTTTTTCATGGTTTCTGAATTGTTGGTTTAACTTAAAAAAGTAAGTTACCTGGTTGCTTTAAAATTTTGAGTTCATTGAAATTAAAATTTTGAGTTAATACAATGAAGGCAATTTATTTAATCAAAAATATTTTTTTACAGTGAAAATATTAGGCAGAACAACTATTTTCAACATTGATAATAATAAGAAATGATTTCAGAAGGATCATGTGACATGTGAAACTTCAGCATTGCCATCATAATAAATTAAAATAATTTTAAAATACATTAAATAAAACTAATTGTAATAAAAATAAAAAATAAAAATAAAAAGTAATTGTAATAATGTTTCACATTATTATATTATATTATATTATATTATATTATATTATATTATATTATATTATATTATATTATATTATATTATATTATATTATATTATATTATATTATATTATATTATATTATATTATATTATATTATATTTTACTATATTTTTGATCAAATTAATGCAACCTTGGTGAACAAAAGTGACCCAAACTTTTGAACTGTATTATACTTTTAGAAAATTATAAAAGCACTTACATTAGTATATAAAATTATAATCATAATCCTGATTTTTGCTTGTTATTTATTTATTCAATTTTTATTTTTTATTTTTTTGTGGTAATCAACATAATGTTTTTGATTGAGCTTAACTCTTTAACACAAAATATTCTATTCTAAAGCGAAACATTCACAACACTACTCTATACAGAAAAAAGGAAGACATTAAGATCTCTCACTATACCCGTGTTCACCCTACTTATGTGTAGTACCTTGATACTTATAGATTAGAATTTTCATATCATCTTCTTTCCATCTATTATTGTTCTGTTGAATAATTGGTAACATGCACGTTCGCACACCTCAACTTCATCCTCGAAGACGAGTGCCCTATGACTGATATGATCATGAAAATCATCTCAATAACGTTATTAAATGGTGGCATCAGCAATTCCAGTTCACTGAAGATTCCATGGAGATTCCCAGTAGATATAATCACCTAAATGCAAAGAAGCATTGTAAATGAATATGACCGTGATGATGAAGATTTTAATGCATTTGCTTATACGGAGACATCATCAAAGACGTGGGAATCTTGCATTTTAA
Source organism: Megalobrama amblycephala (assembly GCF_018812025.1). Taxonomy (NCBI): domain Eukaryota; kingdom Metazoa; phylum Chordata; class Actinopteri; order Cypriniformes; family Xenocyprididae; genus Megalobrama; species Megalobrama amblycephala. The sequence continues at coordinate 12,844,177 of NC_063056.1, forward strand.
AATACGTTTATTTCATTTAAGAGGCCTGTTTGAACACGATTCTCATTTAGATTGGTTATCTGCACAACGTGTGATGCAACAATAAATGAAAAATGAATTACTGTAATTGATTGTGTCTGGGTCTGCTTTCTGAGTCTTTAATACAAATATACTTTTGATTTTTCAATTCCAGGTCATTCGAACAACAATATTACTGGCAAATGAGAATCTTCCACAAGCCTATTTTTACCTTTTGAGAGCAGAAACTTTATGAATATATTAAAAAATATTAAAATAAGAGACTTAAAGAGACTTAGGTCTAATCCATCCTATACTCAACTTCTGAAAGATCACGGGCCACAAAGCAGGATCCTTTTAACCTCAAGGGCCGAACTTATTTTTAATAAAAGGCAAAATTTTATGTCATGATATGTCTGACTTTGTAAATCTCGTGAATCTCGAATTTCCAAAGATGTTCCCTCTCTTTTGCAGCTGTTTCTGACTGTTATGTCATCAGGCTGGTTCAGTGTTTTTGGTCCGCGTGATACCTGAAGTAATTATATGTATGAAAGCTGAGACACCAATTTATCAATAGTTTAAAGTGAACGTGATAACGCAAACATCAATAACCAGGAGCAATGAAACAGAAAATTAAAATTCAGAGTAAACAAGCACAGTATGACATTATTGCTGTATTAGACCGAGAGCTGCAGGCCAATTTAGTGAGCTAGTTTAACAGGAGCCCCAAATGGGATTTGATTTGTGCCTGCATGTGTGTGTGTGTGTGTGTATGTGTGTGTTCACGAGAAAGGGAGAAAGCGAGAGAGAGAGTGACTTTGTACTGCAGGTGAGTGAATATCTCATGCTCTCAGCCCCTGGACCCCCTGCTGTTTTCAATCAATACCATTAGAATGCCTGAGTCCGGTCACCCTGACTGTAATCTGCTACGTGTGTGTGTGTGTGTGTGTGTTTCTCTGCCAGCCCCCTCCCTGCTACTATCAGTTCGATAAGCTTTGGCACAATTTAGCACAGATTTGGGCAATGGTTCATTTTTAAGGTTTTTCATTTTTTTTTTTTTTTTTGATTATCAGGAAAAATAAGGAAAACAGCAGATGGTCATGAATCAGTGTCGAAACGCAATACTGAGAACTGCCTGATCATGGCTATTGGAGGATATGAGTGAACTTTAATACATATCCTTATATGAAGCTCAAGTACTTTTTAAAACAGCATGTCTCTAAAAATCTTAAAAAGAATCATATTTACTCATTCTTATTTTTAAGTGAGTAAATAAATCAATAATTCTAATTTATTGCACATCATTGCATTTATTTTTCTTTCTCAAGCTAAAAAGATTAGATAATTGCAAGATTAATTACAACATTTTAAATGGTTTGCCAAAGAAATATGTTTATGTTCACAGCATATGCACTATTAAAGAAGTTTTATAACATAAATACATAGGTTCAATACATATTTTAATATTTTTCTGTATATACTGGGAAAGAAATGACAGCTCCTGCACTTGTACATGCAGTGTGATCCGTGTACAGCAAGATCATCTGTATCTGCCCAGTGGATATATGTGCACATTTATAAATATATGTAATGAATCTGTCACCCCCAGTTGTGCACAGCTGCATTGACTTTGCACATAGGTACATAAGAAAAATTATATGCTTGCATTATTGTGTTCAAAACAATAATCTATGGTAATTACAGTTTTATTACACCATAATTACACAGTAAGTATACAGTCATTACAAACAAATATATTCTCAGGGTATATAATTGTGCTAAACATTGACTACTGTGCCTACTGTGTTCACACAAAAGCTACTTGTTATCAGTTATCATTTTTTGACAGTTTTAGTCATTTTACATTTGTATTTCCAGACCTATGGTTCTGTTTTTTTGGGGTAACATATGTGTTTAATCATGCTATTCTCCTCACATTAGTAAGAATGTATTTTACAAAAATATAAAAGTTATCCTAATATTAATATTAGATATAAATATATTTTGAAATTTTGTACAAGGAAAAAATTGCATTACATATTAAGCAAAGACCACAAAGCTGCCTGACCAACTTCCTTATTCACATCCAATTATTGTCTAAAATGCAATATTTTGCCAGGTGTTCTCTTAATCAATGATACAGACAGAGTTTTTTATTTGAAAATTGGATCTTGAAAAGCATTTTAAACTTAACTGCAGATTACAGCTCCAACTTTAATGGCCGATTCACATTAGCAAGTAGGAATTCTCTAGCATTTATGTGTGATTGCTGTGACAAATTAAGCCCATTTCAGAAAAAATATGGTTTATGTGTAATGTGGTGAGAGCCAAACAGCAAGATTGAACTACCACTAGCCTCATCATTGAAAGTGTGAATAAAGCACTTTGGATGAATGGACCATCAAGTACTGCTTTAATTGGATGGTTGCGGGGTGTCAAACCGAGGTTAAACGTATTTGCTGTATACACAAATATGAAGCTGGGAATTTGATCTATTCTTAAAGTGAGAATTGGCCTCTGAATTAGAGAATTTAAAATGACTCTGTATCTGCTTTTTTACAGTTGACACTGTTGTTTTTGTTATTATGTAGAAAACAGATTCTCTTATAGGCCTATTTATGTTTATTCAGAATTGGCTTTTTGTGTTGTTTATATTCTATATTGTTTTTAAAACCTGATATTAATTTAATTTAATTTAATAATATAATTCTTTTTTCCTCTTCTACCTATTGTTTGCCAGATAACCTTTGGCACTGTTTCTTTTTCTGTCTTTTTTTTTTTTTTTTTCAGGACTCAGATTTTGATGGCATTTTCTTTGTGACAGGACACGGTTTTGCAGGAGATGTTAAGAAGATTTTTTATGCCTTTTAGTGTTTAGTGGGGATATGTACACCTGGGAAGCTTTACAAGCAATACGTTTAGCAGTATATACCAAATAATCATACAATGAATATAAATGATGGTGATGGACAATAGAAATTTGTTTTAGAAATTTGTTACGAAGTCCTGGTTTTACATGTAATTAATCATAGTAAATTATATTTATGTTGATACAATAATTTATAAACATGTTTACAAATCATGCTGAAGCCAGTATAAAATTAAGGAAATGCAAGTGATTTTAAAAAAAAAATATTTTTTAGATCACAAATAATTTGTAGGTACCACTTTATTTTTTACAGTGTCCTTGTTACATATGTTACATCTACTTACTGTAGTAATAACAGTAAAGTATAGATAATTACACGAAACTAACCCTAAATCAAACCCCATTACACTTTATTTTAGTGTCTTTGTTACACTGTAATTACACATTTAAGTATTGAGTAATATTAGGTAACTACATTTACTTACTGCAGGGTTAGGATTAGGGTTTGATTTAGGGTTAGTTGCATGTAATGATGCATAATTTATAGTTATTAGTATAGTAACTGCATGTAACATATGTATCAATAAAGTAAAGTTTACATTTTATTTAGTGTGACAATATATGACAAGCGATGATAGACTATAAAATTCAATAAACTCAAGCAGAAATTGGATTCACATAGAAATTTGTTATACGAACTGATTGCACTTAGTAATATTAATTAACAACGTACTTACTAGGGTTTGAAGTAACACTTTAGTGTCATTGTTACATGCAGTTACTGCAGTAATAACTATAAATTATGCATAATTACATGCAAGTAACCCTAAACCAAACCCTGATCCTAACCATATAGTAAGTACATGTAGTTACTTAACATTACGCAGTAATTAAATGTATAGTTACATTGTAAGACACCTTAAAAAAAAAAAAAAAACCCTTTATTTGAATGTGTCTTGTTACAGTGTAACTACAGAAGTACTGAGTAATATTAATTAACTGATACTTATAGATTTAGGGTTAGGTTTATTGTTAGTTGCTATGCAAAATATACTGTTAATACTATGGTAAACATGTGTAACAAGGACACATTCAAATAAAGTGTTGCCATATATATGTGGACATATACGGCTTCTGTAATAGTAAACAGTGTATTGTAAGCATAAACATGCTGACAGCTGACATGCAAAAGCTATTTTTTTGTCATACACTACCAGTCACTGAACTGATATGACAGAGGTTTATAACGCACCTGATTAGGATTCAGCGCAGTCAATACCAAGTAACCCTTGATGCAAAAGAAAAAGTTTTTTTGGGGTGTTGGGGAGGTAATGAGGTACCATTAGCATTAGCTAGCGTGTCACCTTGGCAGGTAAAATATAATTGGGTGCTGGAGCGTCTCTGTATGATCAGCCCATCGTGCAGTGCATGCACATACTGCATTATTTAGCAGCGAAAGGCACAACGCAGCTAGGTAGCAATCTCCTTTCACAGCCCATTAGCCAGCACTGATCCCGCGCTGGCAACGAGCTGCCCCATTCACAGCACACTAATTATTTTACATCAGTCACAGTATTTTTCCCCCAACAAATGTGACCAGTGATGCATAATTATGAGCGGTGGGGTTCGGAGAATGCTGAGGGCGCTGGGGACTAAACTGTAGCTATTTTAGAGAAAGCACAGATGCAAGCTGAGAGAACAATCAGGTCTCCACCTAACTCGGCTAGATACACCAATAATGTCTGAAAATGTAAAACCCAGCTGAGTATGTGGTGCAGTTAAAAGTCGGGAATTGTCTGCGTCAACTTTTTTAGATAAAAGTTATTCCTGACAGATTGGTTAGTAGCAATTTTGGCTAAAGTTCTTTAAGAACTTTTACATTTTTCGAAACAATATGAAGTAAAAACATCACACTCTGTTCATAAAGACCTTCACAAACTCTCTAAATACAATTCGTCGCATTCTTTTCCACTCACAAAGACCTAATAACAAACCCAAACAGTCATTAAGCTTCGTATGCTAATTCTATTAGCTTTAGCATAATATCTCTTCTCATGAGACAAAGACTACTGAAGTATCACAAGACAACATTTTCACAAAACATACCTAGAGTTGACTTAATGTCGAAGGACACAACAAGCACCATACAAAGGCCATAGCTGGTCTGGCTGGGTCAAAAATGTCCACTTTTAATCTCATCCAGAGGAGAAAAACAAGTCCAAATCTTCAGTTTAAATGATGCAGGTGAAACGCATCATTCTTCTTAAGAGGGAGAGGAAAATTTAGGTTTTCTACTTGCTTGCCTTGTGATATTTCTGAGCCGTCAGCAATGTAGAAGCTGCTTTTCTCTCCCCTAATTCTGTGGACTTGGAGCTTTGAAGCCCCCCGACTGTGCACAGTATGGTCTTTGAAGCGGGGAAGAAATTCAGAGATTTAAAAAAATGGATAAAAAGCAGGGGGAACATGCTGCTCCTCACACATTGTCTACATTTATCTGTTTTTGGGTGCCATGTTCACTTTTGGATACAGGAAGCTTGATTTGGACGGATCTCTGACTGGTACAGCAGCAAAATATGGAACAGTAGAGCTACACTTTCGTGCAGTTGTTTTTATAATATGTAAAAATATAATCTATGCACTCTGTTTAATTATACTACTCTCTATATAATATATAAAACTATAATATATAATATTTACAAAATGCATGTCAAGAGGATCATTAAATTGCCAATTTTGCTTTCTGTACAAATGTAACCTTTGACAGATTTACCTTCAGATCCTGTAACAATAAATTATGCTATATTTATATATTAAGTTTTTAAATTTGGTACCTTGGCATTCATTTAACTTGAATGAATAAATACAAAGTGTTCTTTTTAAATCAAAAGACTAAAATCAGAAGAAAATGGAAAATGTTTTAAAATAAGGGGTTTAAATAATCAGATGTTCTGAGGTATATAGATATCAAACTACATTTTGTTTTAGCTATAATACACTTGTAGAGATCGTCCAGTCTAATAAAGGACATAAACCAACAAGGATTGACATTTTGGTGCTTTTTCCCCCCAGTGAATGCTAGCAAAGCTCCACGAGATCTTGTGAGAACTTAAACCAATACGGCCATAATGCTCATTGTTAGGAAGGCGTAATGTTATGCAAATGGACTTCAGCTGAGGGGCCGTCTTCAGTACCTCTGGGCCTGTGGCTTTGATAACCTCCATTACTATAGGATTAGATGAATGCTGATGTTTTGTCAGTCTCCTTGGACACTAGTCCTCAACTCAGGACTAATCCTGTAATTCTGACCATTTGAATAGAAGGACCCAACCATAGTATCTTTGTCGATGACATTCAGCAACATTGGACAATGACACTTGGACTTTAGATGAATCTGCTGTGTAAATAACAGCCCAACAAACCATAAACAAATCGGATATCAACGCCCACCTTTGACAAGGAAGGTTTTGATGGTGTATTTCAAAGAAATTCTCTTTTATTTGTCAATGTTTTTTAACTATATGGATTTAGTTTATCTCTTTCTTCCACCCTCTGACCCTCTGTTGTTTTCTTTCTTTGAGCTTCTCTGAGACATCTCCAGATTTTTGGAGGTGATGGTCTGTCTGCTCTCTGGCTGTTATGTTTATTTATTTGCTCATTGATTTTTTCAACATGTATGTACACACGTTTCTCGGCTGACGGATCGATTTTTTTGCAGCGCCAGAAATCCGTTCTGCATTTAGCCGTGTCCTGTGATCATATTCCATTTTAACCACTTCAGATGCACTTTGGGCCTTTCTGATCGAGGAGAATTGAATGAAGGAAACTAGGTTGTATTCCCATGTTTTTTTTATAACTCTAGCAGGAAAGCGAACAGCTAGTGAAATATAGATTAGATTGTGATTTGTGTACATAATTTGTAATACACTGATTAATAACCATTCAAAACCATAATTAATAATAGTTAATATATTTACTGGACCTATTTATTTCCATATTCACAGTCTGTCCTGTCTGGATGGATGGATGGATGGATGGATGAAAACCACTGGATAGATAGATAGATAGATAGATAGATAGATAGATAGATAGATAGATAGATAGATAGATAGATAGATAGATAGATAGATAGATAGATAGATAGATGATTACATTTACAAATATTGTTCTAAAATAATAGACAGTTTAGTGTTAAGTGTTTGATGAAATCAACATATTTATCAACTGCTAGAGAAAACAAGCATATGAACCATATAGGCTAGTATAAATTATATACTTTAAAGGTAGGGACATACCAAACTGACTCCAAGAACTAGCACTGATAAAAGCTGACTGTGTTGTCGCCTCACATGCAAAAAAACTGCACGTGAACACACAGACAGAACTACAGCCGACTGTCAGCCAGCACACGCGTTCTGCGCCTGCGTGTAAGGAAACCGCTGTCTATTTTTTCATATATATTCGTGACATTTCATTCTACCCGTCAGATTGTCCTACCCGGGCTTACTGCACGTGCGCACATCAATATTACATCATTTTTGTCATGATAAATAACACAAAATTACTGTATTTGCATTATTGTAAGGGTAAGTTTAGTGTTGGGGTAGGTGTAGACATTAATAAAGCACAATCTGATAAGTAGCTTTTTTCATTTATACTTGTTCTAACGATTAATGCTATATTGTATTGTGCTACCGCTACTGTACTTGCATTATTATAAGGGTAGGCTTAGGGTTGGGGTAGGTGTAACTGTTAATAAAGCCATAAACCACGTTAATATCACGCTGGAAGCACAATCTGATAGGTAGCATTTTTCGCTGTCAGATTTTGATACCCACTGTTTCAATGGGAGGTAGCAAACTCTGACAGGGTAGCACAAATTGTCAGAACACCGGTGTTGTGCCAAATTTCAACCCCCTGCCAAATTAATACCCCCCTCGTTGAAGTCGCTACCTGATTGCCTAATCTTAATCCCACCCCTAATCCTAACCCCTCCCCCATACCTACTCCTTAACCTACCAATACTAGGGGGGTAATAATCTGGCAGGGGGTTGAAATTTGGCACAACACTGGCACTGCAGGCTGTAGATACACAAACCGTAAACAAAGCAGCGCGTGCTTACCGTTTTGAATATCATTCATGCTGATCACTTTCTATATTCCACTCGGCTCAACATTCGCCCAGGAACACTCATTTACATGACATAAAATTAGAACAACCTTCTGTCTGTACGCCTTGACTTGTTTGCTCGCTTTGACTAATTCACTAACTGAGCAGTCAATCAGAGCAGTGGCATAATTTCACCAAAAGCCAGGGTCAGAGCCATTGAAAAACTTATTTATGGCTCTGACCAGGGTATGGCAGACTCTGATGACGTCATCCTTACTCCCTCGGCGTGACAGTACCACTTTCTCCAGCACTTCAAAGCTTGACAATTCTGAATATTATCCAATTTAAGTGTTATTTTTACCAAAAACATTTTTGTTCATCCTAAAAAGATAAAACCTTTTATAAAACTAAAAGTCAATCAATCAAAAACTACAGCCAATCAGAACACAGTGTGGGCGGGCTCTCTGGTTTCATTTGCATGGCACCAGAGATTAAGCTTGACGGCAAGTACATAATCAAATTCACAAATATTACACTATTTAAACATTATTAAAAATACATACTGAGCTACTAAAACAATATTTGTCATAGAATACATTTTTTTGTTCACAGTTTGAACGCTCTTGCTTCCATTTGTTTAATTTCAAGATCTGAGGTGAATAGACCCTTTTCACAGACTGTGATGACACGTTTTTAACGGTCATCAAAGTTTTTTATATTTTCATTTTTTTTAAAACGCAGGTACATTTATAACACTGTACTTAGTTTTATATTAACATTGCATCAAATTACAAAAATTAACGCTGCTGTGAGGGTGTTTCTGATACAGCGGCTATGGGAGTGACGGTAAAAATGACATCTTTCTCTCTTCTGACTGCCATTATCAATCGCTCTTTATTTTTTTCCTCTTTCTGAAAGTTGTGAAAACACTATTGTGGAGTTTTTCTTTTGCTATTTGAGCAAATGGAAACAAAAAAATATATTTAATGTATTCTCTCATTCACCGCTATAGAATTTTACCCAACTATGATGACTTGCGCTTCTGAGAAACCCGGAAATGTGAAAAAGTGTACAATGAGTCTGAGGCATGACGCCTTTTCGTTATATGACTGAGGTCTGAGGATGTTCTAAAATGTACACCGTACATGTTACATGCTTTTAACATTAAATAAAGCACATAAAAGTTACCTGATATTAACATTGCCATACTTTGTGTTGTTGTTCCAGCCGCGACTTACAGACCACAAAAATATACAAACCGTTTCTAAAATAGAATCGTCGCGTCACCGTCGTGGCTGGTTAGGACAACCGGTAACTTAAACAGCTCTGATTGGTTACTATTTTCAACAGAAATCCCTGTGATTGGCTACAATACTCAATGCTGCAAAATCACATCATGAATAGACACATTGGCAGCGTCATTGATCTTACATGACATGAATATAACAACCAGATCGCTTTAATTTACTTACTTTTCTTTTTTATTTAAAAATACAAATTATATGTTACACATAACTCTGTTAATCCTGCATGCAATGCATACAATTATATAAGATGCATTGACATGACCAGGCAGCCACACCCTGCCATACCCAATTGACACCCCTGAATCAGAGTTCTCTCTCTCGCCTGACAGCCCGACTCTGATTCTACATGCTGAATCGGCCCAAAAAACCCTGAATGCATCCAACTAGAGCTAACACACCGGTAAAACATAGTTGGCCGGCGCTTAAAAACGGTCTGACGTTGCCTGATGGCCAGTCGTCGCTTGGTGTGTCCCAGGCTTGAGGGATTTATGAGATACCCCTGTATCCAGTATTCATCATTTGTTATATTTCAGCTATATGATTGAACTCAAATCCATTATAGGATGTGTCTAATGATTAAATTTGGTATTGAGTCCAAATTTAACCTAATTTTCACTTCACTTTGACCGCAACCTTTAGGAAAATAGGCATTAAGAGTCATTGTTGAACTCCAGCAGGACTCTCTGGACTCAATAATTTGATCAGTGAGTTCTCTCCAGGGGCTTTCAGTGCTGCTGTCAGCACTTATGACCCCTTGTGACTTCTTTCTCTGCATTAACAGTATCCTAGACTATCCAGACAAACACACCTCAGAAACCGGTATGAGGACAGAGAGAGGTTGGTCTGTACACAGTAAACGCCCATATTTGAAAAAAAGAAACAAATGATAGCCTTCATATTGTGACCTTTATGTAACTTTAATTATTATATTGTGCAGAAAGCCTTCTACAAAATATTCCTTGACTTATGCATAAAGAAACGTGTTTGGCTTTATGCTTGTATAACTGGATTTTTATTATTCTAAATCAGAAAAACATAGTATTGTCTACTCCCAATGCAATTGATGTATTTTTTTTTTTTTTTTGGATGAAATGTGTTTGTATCATGCATATTATTATCCTTACTGTGTTCTGCAGAGGTATTCCAGATGCTTTCCTTGTGAAAAACTAATATAAGATTTAAAAAATAATAAAATAAATGAGCAGATCTTTTTTTTTTTTTTTTTTCACAAGCAATCAGTTTATATACTACACATGGCTGCTGTATTACTCAAGTCATTGTGTATGCCAGAGCTGTAGTATGAAATGTTTCATACAATGGTGTTATTATGGCAGTGTCTTGTTTTATGTGCAGTCCTTGTTACAGTTTTTATTTGCAGTCTTGTTTATTGATTGTTTTAATGTATGAAAACAACTGTACTGCACATACTGGCAAGGCAATTTGCAATTATACTGCAGCTACAGGCCATTAAGACTTTTAAATAGGACAATCAAATGTGCCAGCCATACATAAATCCTAGCAAAAGATTTTTTCATGAAGATTTACTGTCACAATCATGTTCAAATCAAGGATGAGTAAATGTATGAGACCGTGGCAGGGTTCTTTTAAAATTTGCAATCAAATGATTTACTGACAGTGTTTGTGTTGTATGACAGATTTATTCCATGTACTGTCAAGCTAAAATGACCCAGTAATTATAAACTACAGCAGTAATTCTACTGCTAAAAATGGACCTATTCATTATTTAGGACATTGATTTATTTTTCCTTTTTTATGTTAAAGCAGGCAGAATGCATTGATCTGCATTCACATTTTAATGCTCTGAATCACTGGATGTTGCAATGTCCTCAGGTCGCTAACAAACTCTTGACCTGGCTATGGAACGGGAAATGCTCAAAGCACTGCTTAAATTCCCTTAAAGCTGCAGTACGGCACGTTGGCATGTCTGGATCTGGTGTTGGAGGTTTGGAAAGGACTGGGATAATGATAGACTGCTGTGGTCTGCACAGCTGGAGTGTAGTTCCCAAAAGTGCCAGTCCTAATTTTCAATTACTACTGTCCGAAGTACAAGTAACAGTCAGTAATTGCTTTATTTTCTAAACCTTCATGGTCTGAGAGCCTCTGTTTCTTTTTAGTCGTCTGTCGAGGAACAGAACGAAAGAAGCTGCTGACAACCAAACTGCCACTTAAAAGAAAGCATCCCTTCATCTGTGTTAAGGTCAGAGGGACTGTTAGTCATCAGCTACACCATTCCTATTCTGAGAATCTCTTGGACTCCTTCGGTGTATCATATCAGCCAGCTGAGTTGATAGAATCCTGCCAAAATTCCACAGGCAAGGGCCACTTTGACTGCAGAAACTGTAGTGATGCTGATGACGACATTAAAACAATTACAAACATTTCCCATGACGATAACAGGGAGCTTTTGTTATCAGAGCTAAAGCTGTCACAGATTATATTAGGTTATATCAACTATGTACTTACATTTTAAATTTAGGTACAATTATTGTATTCATGTTGTAACCTATTACAAAACATTACAGTATGTGGACTTTCAATATACTTACCAAGAATGTACTGAATAATATAAGGTAACTACATGGGTTAAGATTAGGTTTAGGACTCGTACCTAGTTATTACATAGTTATTACCTTGTTATTCTAATTACTTCAATAGGTATATGGTTTGTACATACGAAACATGACTGTAAAATACAGTTCTACCAACTATTGAGCTATTTACAGTTATGGTTAGGGTCAGGTTTGGTGGTATAGGTTTAAGTGTGGGTTAAGGAGTAAGGGAGAGGTCAACACTGTAGTTGTAGATGTCATTACAGAAATTAATTACAGCTATAATTACATGCAGGTATTTTTTACATGTAAGTGCAATGTAAATCATGTATGTACACGATAAGTGCATTGTATTAAATGATTTAAATGTTAGTACATAGTAGTTACACTTAATTTAAAGTTTAAATTAATTAATTTAAATTTAAAATTATTAAAGAAATTAAAAAAAAAATTGCTGTCAAAGCTGTTGACTGTAATGAAAAATGTATTAAATTACTGTGATTGACAAAATTTGTCAGATAACCTAAAATGCACTTTATTTGGTGACATCTAAATTAACTGGTTATCAAAATATGATTTAATGTGACTGGGTCATCCTGACAGACTTCAGTTACACCAATAAAAGCATTTTACAGGTAACGATAGAAACGGTTCTTTAAGGTATCAACCGGACATTTTCACTTTTGCCATGCTCATATTATATATATATATATATATATATATATATATATATATATATATATATATATATATATTAGTCAAGCTTATGTCTTTGTGAAAATGGGTCAATGACATATAAGAGTGTCCATGATAATGAAAGGAAAAAAATCATTCGAAAATCTTGTTTGAAGTACATCTTGGAAATGTACTCTTTGTCATGCAGGTTTCAATATGATTTTGAACAGCTTTGAAACCATTGTCAAGAAAAGTTAGAATTTTTGACTCTAAAAATGTCATGTGGTGTTACCATCAAACAAAAGTAAAATGTAAAGAAAAAAAAAAGTGTTTTCCTTGCCCTTGAGTGCCCTTGCCTGTTCAAAAAAAAAAAAAGTTTAGATAGTCTGATGTTTTAAAAGACTAACTTCATGATGGTCTGCTGGAGTCCTTTCTTGTTTTATATGTTTTGTGTGTGTGTGTGTGTGTGCGTTTTTATTCCTGTTTTATGTTTGCTGCACCACATGATTTTCTTGCATTATTTTAATGATTTTTTTCTTCTTCATGATATCAGGACAGTTGCTTCACCCTAAAAAGGAATTTTGTATTTGAAAAACATGTATCATAATCTGGTGGATTTTACTCAGAATTTGTCATTAAAAGAAGACAAACTGTTTTCCTAAACTTAAAATGTTCTCCGTTCATTCACAGTTTGATGTACACTGAGTGAAGGCAGTCAAATCTTGCAGTAGACAACATAGAAAAGATATTGAAAAGCACAGTGCTTCCCACCACAGGGACCAATTTGAAGCCTGCGCAACATCCGCTACCACACACACACACACACACACACACACACACACACGCACAGACATGCCAAAGCTCATCCCTGACAGGTGGGACTCTGACTGCTGGCTCTTTCAGGGGGTTTCTCAGGGGACCAGCGCAAGTGTCTGCCTCCATACCTCACACACACAGCCAGAATATGACTCTGACAGTCTCTGACACTGAGCTGCGGCTCTGGGAAAAAAGTGGCCTTCATTAGTTCAACTCTGTACTGAAAGATCTGACGGCATCCTTTAAAATGAGCCTATGCTGTTTATTGTTTATAGCCAATGTGATGTATTTGGAGTCACACTGTTCCTTCTGTTTAAGGGATGTAAGAATAAGAGTTGTGCCATTTTAGGTCAGTGTTGGAAAAGAGTTCTCTTTGTACAGTCCTCCACAAAATGAATTAGAATGAATTTAGATCCTCTCCTCACCTTTCTTCGGATTGGATTGTAACAGATGAACTGACCGATAAATGGATCAAGCAGCAGTGAAGATTCTCTTCCTCTCGCAGGGGGAACAGTTCCTCGATAGACACACTTTCCTGGACTTATAACATCTAGTTCATTATGATGACCATAGCCTGTGTGTGATGGACCTTGAGGGATATTTAAGGAGTATGTGGAGTGGGTACTCCAGCCGCAGCCTCCATCCCAATGAAGGACGAGATTGAGCCCACTGCAGACGTGGAGTCAGAGCTCACCACGATCAACGTGCCAGCTTCAAGGACTGAACCAGGGATTGTCATGGTGCCGAAAATACATCTAACCTGGTGCGAGAGCCAGCCACATCGTTAGACCCTAAGGGAGCTGAGAGGAGAAAAAACTTTTCCGGAAGCTCAAATGTGCTGCGTAACACATGAGAATAAAACGCATTGGTTACGCCGCAAGTTTGAGCTTCTGGTAGAGGTTTATTCCGCTTTTAGAAGCATCAAAGATCAAGTTGCAATGGCAGTCTATGGAAGGACAGATATCTCTCAGATTTCATCAAAAACATCTTAATTTGTGTTTCAAAGATGAACTAAGTCTTACAAGTTTTGGAAAGACATGAGAGGTAGTAATTAACAAAATTTCCATTTTGGGGTGAACTAACCCTTTAAATACATTTATAAATGATTCATTTATATTTACATTTATATACATTTATAATACATTTTTACAAATACATTCATCATTAATGAAACAGAGAACAGGTTTTTAATCAGTTGTTGTCATTAATCAGAAACCATGACAACAAATATCATTGCCATAGAAACCAATGCAGATATTCCGGAAAACAAAAAAGCGGCATGGAAACACAAATCGGATCTGAACAGTTGCGAAACACAATGTGGATGTCAATAATTATAGATCAGATTCCAATCGGATACACAAATAATCGGATTTGAACTGACGGTGTGAACTTATTGAGCTTTCATTAAACCCTCCCCCGAAAAGTGCTTCCTCATGCTGCAAAAGTCCAACTGAGGCAGGAGGGAGGGGGTTCTGGAGGAGGACGAGAATACAGAGACAGATGTGATCAAGGAGGATATAACCGAAGGTAACACCAAGGCAGAGATGATGGTGGGAGGAAACAGGAGGATCCAGAGGGTGACCCGTTGCAGAGACATGATGAAGGCCCACGGAATAATCGATGGAGGGAGGAGCCAAGATGACTGAGATGGAGACATGGACCTGGCAGACCTGGGTGGAGTAGGTGTATCTGAGAACAATGTTGGAACCAGAGAGAAAGAGGAGACTGGCAGGGTCAGAGGGGTGGAGGGTCTAAGCACAACTGAAGACTCGGAATTCCAAGGTGGAGCCAAAGTGATGATTGACCAAGGTGGAGCCAGAGGGACAAAGGAGCCCGGCGGAGCCTAAGGGATGACAGACCATGGTGGAGCCAATGGAGCGTTGAGCCAAGGACGAGCCGGAGGCCTGAGGTGGAGTCCGAGGTCAGAGGCTTGAGGAAGAGTTGAGGGATCCACAGGTCAAGGCTGAGCTGATGACTCTGAAGCCCCAGGCGGATCCGAGCAGCTGGGTGCAACCACAGAAGGAGGAGCCTGGGGGCTGAAAGGAGACAGCGGAGGCAAGGCTGAAGAACTGGATGGCTTCGGCAGAGGAGGAGGGAGAGGGTGGCTGGGCGGTACCATCCTCGACAAAGAAGACTTGGAGCTGGGCTGAAGCACAAAGAGACAAAGATGACTTGGGATTGGGCTGATCCAGTGGCGAAGAAGATGACTTGGAACTGGCCTGAACCATCAAAGAAAACTTGGAACTGGATGGAACCAGTGGAAATGGTAAACTAGGCAACATTATATCAATGTTCTCATCAAATATTAGTATAGCAGGGACCCAGCTCACTGCACAAACCTCAGCATCTGGTGTTTGGGTGGGGCTCAACTCCATTCCCTCAAACTCCACTAAGATGCCCACGGTGACGGAAGTTGCCGGCTCACGCACCTGTTCAGACTCCACAATGGTCTTGGGCACTGGGACGAACATGGCGTCTGGCAATTGCTCTGGCTTATGCTTCATGATGGGCTTGGGCGCAGAGTCTATGGTGTGCTCTGGCAAAAAGTCAGTGGGGGGTGTGGCTGACAGCAGGCTGAGCTCTGGGTCTGGAGTGGGGCTGTCTTGAGCAATGTGTCAAATGGTATATTGGGACTCACATCTAAACAGCACCCACTCCACATATTCAGCGAAGCTCCCTCGAGGACCTTCCATGGGCAGGCATGTCTTCAACCATTCATTGAGGCTTGTGATGTAAAATACGCAGAGCGAGCAGTAGGGATAGTTAGTGAGTCACCCAGATTGAGAAAATCCTGTGTGTGATCTTCAAGGGAGCGATTCACTTGGCAACCTACCCCGGAAAAAATTGTAGCCAAGAAAATTCATGGACATTCTCTTGTGTATGGCAAGAGATGGCCATAGAATCACCAACAGTCAGATATGACTGAAATTGTAATTGATAGATAGATGGGTAATTTTAGTGAGGTTAGTCAGTGGTATGGTTAGGTTTAAGGGTGCATTAATGGGTAGGGTCAAAAGTGTAATTATAGATGTAATTACAATGTAAAACTGTACACAAAAAAAGGTGGTAACACTTTATTTTAAGGTGACATTAATACAGAGTAATTACCTCATTAAGTACTTAGTAGTAGATGGTGTAATAACATGCAACAAAATGTACTTAATATGTAACTAAGTTATTGAACAGCATGTACTTACAGATTGTAATTATGCACATGTAATAGGCAGCAACTGTTACACTTATGTAACAGGGTGAGTCCTTTACACAGCTACCTACTGATGTAAGAAAAGATCTTGTTACATATGTGTTACAATGTAATTATATAAAAAGTACTTAGTACTACACAATGTAACAACAAGTACCTACATATGTTACTAAGGTGTGGAAAAGCCTGTGGTTACATAGGGTAATTTTGTATGTTCTGTAGGCTGCTACACGTATGAAAGGGCAAAGTTGGTTACACTTTATTTTAAGGTGTCTTTGTTACAGGGTAATTATACATTTAAGTACTGAGGAATATTACGTAATTACATGTACTTACTATAGGGGTAAGATTAGGGTTTGGTTTGATTTAGGGTTAGTTGCATGTAACTATGCATAATTTACTGTTATTACTATAGTAACTACATGTAACATTTGTAACAATGACACTGTAAAATAAAGTGTTACCCAAAAAAATTTCAGCAAATTTAAATGTTAGTACATAGTAGTTAAATACTGTGTAAACTGGGTAAAATAAAACTACTATTAAAATTACTATTATTAAGCTTAACTTATCAGAGAGCAGATCTGAAGTATATAATAGTGCAGGACTTTAATTATTTCTTTCATTAATGCTTGAGTCCTGGATATTGAGTGCAGATAGTTTCACAGCAGGGTGTCTGGCTGACAGAGAGAGAACACCTTGTCAGTTATTTGTCATGCACAGTATACGACCATCAAGACAATTCAATTTCGCTCATCTCACAGTTCCTAAATCATTCAGTGACCCTGAAACAGTGAACACCTTTGTAACAGTCAGCCAGTGAAGTGTGATGAGCTCTGATTCTTGATCTTCCCGAGCCAGCCTGTGATTTATTCAATGAGATGCAGCCTCATCCAGCAATTTCATGATTTGCAGTGCAATCAACAAGGTGTTATGGTGTATTCATTAGCACCTGTCCATACAGAACCTTACATGCCTTGATTTGCAATTCTGTATAGATTCCTTATTATAAAAGATATTTAAAGGTCCCGTTCTTCGTGATCCCATGTTTCAAACTTTAGTTAGTGTGTAATGTTGTTGTTAGAGTATAAATAAACTCTGTAAAATTTTAAAGCTCAAAGTTCAATGCCAAGCGAGATATTTTATTTAACAGAAGTCGCCTACATCGAACGGCCAGTTTGGACTACATCCCTCTACTTCCTTCTTTAATGACGTCACTAAAACAGTTTTTTGACTAACCTCCGCCCACAGGAATACACAAGAGTTGCGTTTGTAGAGTGTGTTTGTCGCCATGTCGTCGAAACGCTGTTATTTTCATCCCGCAGTCCAATCACCGGATCTGATTCCGGCTCAAATTGATAGGGTAAAATTAAAGACATGTTTACAATAACACTGAGTGCGTGCATCTCCACGTTATGGTAAGAGGCGTGACCTTTCCGGGCAAGGTTCGCTAAGCTACTGTCGAATCACAACACAGGAACCGCTGGCACAATCAGAACTCGTTACGTATTTCTGAAGGAGGGACTTCATAGAACAAGGAAGTCATCAGCCTGATTTTATGACAGTGGAAACAGCGGTATACAGATAAGTAAATTATGTGAAAAATACTGTGTTTTTTTACACGCGAACATGAGCACATGTTATATTGCACACTATAAACACAATCAAAGCTTCAAAAAACCACAAAAAATGGGACCTTTAAGGGCCATACATTATTGATTCATTTGAAAAGGTGAATATTGTCTGCTGAAAATGTTTACCACCTCAGACCCAAAATACCATGTCTGTAATAACCACAGACTGATTAATAGTCCAAACTGTATGGCTTTTTCAATTGTATGTTGTTTCATCTTTGCAGTATGTGATTTATCTTGTTAATAAGTATCAATGTGACACATGACAGCATCTGTAAAACCAGATAAGTATATCAGTAAATGACTACCTGATCTACATACTCAACATACTTTTTTTTTTTTTTTTTTTTGGCAAAATGTGAAATACATTACTTTAGATACAAACTGCTGCAGTTTCCAGGTGAAATTACCATTTTTAAAGCATCTTCCTTAACACGTTCTCTTTGTAATGTAGCACATTGGATTTTACATCAGATCAGTGCCCTTTTCTTATCAGACACTTTTTTGCCAGTTTATAAATTATAGTGTGCAAATGAGATGACCAGTGTGGTCACCGTGATTTTGCCAAGTAAGACATGTTCCTCGATCAACATATTTTGTTGATCCTGGAACAACATTCCAGTCTGAAAATTTATTCTTAACCCTATTCCTACCCCTAAACCTAATCCTACCAATAACTTATCTCTGAAATCAGAGGGGAAAGATTGATGTAGAAGCACCTAACCATGGTTGCAAGCCTAAACTTGACATAAACGGTAAAGTTGTCCCTCTAATCTGATTGGTTGATTGGATGTTGATCCAGGAACATGTCTTACTTGGAAAAATCACGGTGGCCGACCAGGTCGTCGTCCGCTGAGCAGCTGTCCTGATTCAACCTCTATCACCCTTTATGTTGTTCAAGCAACCTGAATAATCTTCAAAATTATGTTGCTTTATCTGTTTTCTATAATAAATTATTATATATTTTGGGAACCGAAATTTTTCCATAGGTACAGTTGCTTGGAATCTTTACAGAGGAGGGCACTTTAATTAGTTGGGAATCTAATTTATGAGACCATTGTTTTCTTGTCTATTTGTGGAAACGGCTAATAAATCAGGGACATATGGGGCAATGGTTCCTATAGCAGCTCAGAGAACTAGAACA
This sequence comes from Megalobrama amblycephala, assembly GCF_018812025.1. Lineage (NCBI taxonomy): Eukaryota > Metazoa > Chordata > Actinopteri > Cypriniformes > Xenocyprididae > Megalobrama > Megalobrama amblycephala. The sequence goes on from NC_063056.1 coordinate 12,863,504, forward strand.
AAGAAAACTTCAACAGAGTACATTTTTCTAAATGTGTTCTTGGCTAAATGTGAAGAATCATGCAGTAAAGGGCAGAAAATGTAGATAACCACTGTAAGAGAAAAAGCATAAGGCATGTTCAGCACTTTCTTGTGAATGCAAGTCATGTGGAAATGTATCTTGAAACAAATGATGTCACCCCCTTAATCTACAAAACTGTCCACAGTGTTTGTCATGCAACCATATATTTAGAAAGGGGCTGTCACATAAAGCTGCATATGACTGAGAAATGCAAGGGATCCAAATGCGGGAAATACTAGTCTGAATGGAAATGTTTACATTGAGGACAAATTTATTTCAAAGTCTGAGGTGGCTTGGGCAAATAAATGACCTTTCAAATACATCGATCAAGGATTTGTTCCCTTTAGTTTATGAATTGAAGTTGTCAATGTTTAGTTTAATTTTCATGGACATTTAATTGTATTTCTCAGCTTCCTGTGTTCTCTTGTTCCGTTTTTCCCACCAGTCATTAGTTTCTATGGACACTCATTTAAGGCACACCTGTTTGCCCTTGGGCTTGTTATCTTTGTGTACTCCTCTTTGTTTTCATTTCATGGTCAGGTATTGTCATGTGTTTCATGCTGTCATGTTACCTGTTCATCATCTGTGGATTACTTGAGTTTGTTTAATATAGAAAATACATTTGTTTTGTGAATCTTGTGAATTGTGATCATCATCATCTGGACTAAAGTGTTACAGAAGTATGCCTCTATTTTCAGGAACCCACTAAATAGGGGTTTATTCTGTTCAGTATAAGATTTTTTTGTAAACCTTAATTAGTTTTTCAGTCAAGAATTGAATTTTTTGGTTGATTTATGTATCTTTTAAGAATGGAACAATGTGCAACAATACAAAGATCCATTTTCAAAACTTTTTTCTGAACATTTTCTCAGAGAAAGCAGTGAGGCGCAGTGCAACTGTCACGCTTATATAGAAAAACAGCGTAGTGGAACACAACAAAACATTCTGTGTGAACCAGCCATAAGACTTGGAAAGGGATAATTATTACATTGTTTTTTGAAAATAACTAATAATTACTTTTTGTTTATCACATTTGTACGGCCTTTTGTTATAGATGCTGTCGTCTTAATTTCGGTTAATTTAAAAAAATGTCCTGAAATATGCCTATTAGGAATAAGTCTCCTTTCTCAATTCCTACACAACAACATAAGTAAACATTGGCATCTCTTATCCCCTTCTCCCTAACCACAATTCCTCTGAAGTATATGTTTGGCTTTAATAAAGTTGAAAGAGACCTGTTAAGTTAATGACAACAGAGGAAATAACTAACATTTGTGTTCTACTTTTTTATTTATTTAGTGAAAGTTAATGATACAGCAGTGTTATTTAAGGATTCTCCCATTTTTCTTTAAAACTATAAGTGGGTGAATTACAAACAAAAAGTGTCTATATGCCAGGAGTCTGCCATGCTGCAGACAGCAAGTTCAGTCTCTATCTCTAATCCCCTTTTAAGCACATGACATACTGGAGCCAGTCGGGTGCAGTGTCAAGTCGCAGGGCTGCCACATTCTTCCCTTTGTTCCAGTCTTTAGAGCTCAGACACTTAGGTGACTTTTTAAGGAGATCTCATGTTTGAAACATTGAATTATTATCAGCGCATAATAGGAATGAAATTCTCTGCAACTTTCCCTTCTCTATAATGATGCGGGCTCCTCTGGAAAGCCTCGCCTTGCGCATTAGAAGAAGTCTTCATTTGTATTCTTGAGATGCTGGAAAAATGGAATACAAATTGAACATCAGCTGGGATGAAGGATGTTTGCAGGTTGGGGGAGCACGCACTGCTAATTTAAGTCGAGTAGTGAGCGGTGCGCTCATTACCCATGACCATCACAAAAGAAATCAATATAACAAAACCCGTCAGACATTCAGAGGGATTAAAACCATCTTTTGCATGTTCAAAGATGACTAAGATTTTTGAAAATTTTCATCTATGTCATTGATTGAATTTTTTTGCAGGATTATCTTGCCCTGAGGCTTCTGGGCCTGTTAGCAACAACTCAGCACTTGAGTGAGTCAAAAGAAGGAAGGACTTCTTCAAATCCCATAAACGCTAACTCAATATAATCTTAAAAAGGCTGCTCTGTGTGCATGGTGCACGCAAAATCCAAATGGCAGTGGATTGAGGCTACATATGCCACTTTTTTCCTGGTGGTTCTTCTACAGCTCCATCTGCGCTTCAATTTCCCAGAAAGCCAGGCGGGGCCCTGGAGCCTCGGTTTGGTCCTGTAATTATGTGAGCCTGGTTAGCCACATACCATCCGTCACTGCCACGGCTCTTCACAAACCCATCATTTACTGCACGTCCACATGCAGACACAGGAACCGCAACTCTGCAGCAGCAGGGACACAGATGTCAGGGGTGGTGAGGTCCAGGGCCCTGGTGATGGTGCTCCAGTTGGGGTGGAACATACAGTAGTCCTGCAGGAGCTCCGGTTGGCAGTTAGCCTGTTGTACTACAGGCTTCTCTCGAAGTTTGTGCGGAAAAATAAACTGAGGACCCCAAGAGTCCATTGGAAAGCCTGGTTCAGCACTGGACACTGGACAGCTCTGACAATTCGATTGTTAAGTCTGACGTCACGCTGCAGCGCTTCCGAGTCCAAACACTCTATCTCATACCACAAGAAAACAACAAATGGTGCTAATATACACACACGATGTGGTGTAATACTTCCAAAAAATTATAATCATAACCTTTATCTCCATACCAGAATCCCAGATGGCCAGACAGTGATTCATCTTTTATAAATTGTTAAAATATTCATGTCTGTGACGCTGTGAGCACGGAGACTGCTGTGTACACTGTAAGTATTTTAAATGTTTAACTTTAAAATGTTAAATGTTTCGTATGAATAAATAGTGCTCATAAACGGCCTTGGAGATGCCATTCTCAAGTGAAACAAGTCGAGGCTTGGACCCAGAAATGGCGCTCCTTATGTCACGAATTAACAAGTGGATAGCAGGAGAGCAATGCTGTTTAAATCTCCTAACGAAACAAAACCGATCAACATTTAAAACTCTAAATCGAACAAAACCAACTGACATTTAAATCTCTTAATCGAACACAACCAACATTTAAATCTCATAATCGAACACAACCAACATTTAAATCTCATAATCGAGCAAAACCAACTGACATTTAAAACTCTTAATCGAACAAAACCGACTGACATTTAAATCTCCTAATCGAACAAAACCAACCAACATTTAAAACTCTTAATTGAACAAAACCGACCAATATTTAAATCTCTTAATTGAACAAAGCTGATCAACAAGCTGATCGAACAAAACCGACATTTAAAACTCCTAAAGAAAAAAAAAACTGACCGAAATTTAAAACTCTTAATCGAACAAAACCAACATTTAAATCTAACGGAACAAAACCAACTGACATTTAAATCTCTTAATCTAACAAAACGATGACATTTAAATCTCTTAATTGAACAAAACTAACCAACATTTAAATCTCTTAATTGAACTAAATCAACTGACATTTAAATCTCTTAATCGAACAAAACAGACATTTAAATCTTCTAATGCAACAAAACTGACTGACATTTAAAACTCTTAATCGAACAAAATCGACCAATGTTTAAATCTCTTAATCGAACAAAACTAACCAACATTTAAATCTCTTAATTGAACTAAATCAACTGACATTTAAAACTCTTAATCGAACAAAACCGACCAATGTTTAAATCTCTTAATCGAACAAAACTGACTGACGTTTAAAACTCTTAATCGAACAAAATCGACCAATGTTTAAATCTCTTAATCGAACAAAACTGACTGACGTTTAAAACTCTTAATCGAACAAAACCGACCGACATTTAAATCTCTCAATCGAACAAAACCGACTGACATTTAAATCTCTTAATCGAACAAACCCGACCGGCATTTAAAACTCTTAATCTAACAAAACCGACCAATGTTTAAATCTCTTAATTGAGCAAAACTGACCAACATTTAAATCTCTTAATCAAACAAAACCGACCGACATTTAAATCTCTTAATCGAACAAAACCGACAGACATTTAAATCTCTTAATCGAACAAAACCAACCGACATTTAAATCTCTTGATCGAACAAAACCAACCGACATTTAAATCTCTTGATCGAACAAAACCAACAGACATTTAAATCTCTTAATCCAACTGTATGTGTTTTGTCCATCATTAGCACAGCTACATCTGAGGCAGTAAGTGCATCAAATTAAATTTTCATCAACTTACAGGTCATGAAGTTTACTAGTAGTTATGTCAGCGATCAGTTTTGTTTCTGTCATTTGGCCAAAATCTTATATTATAAAAGATGAACACATAAAACATTAGCGATTATATAAATACTGTTTTCTGAGTAAAGAAAATATCAATCAACCAGTTCTTTATTTACCCTTGCATTGCAAACAAGCAGACAGTCCAAAATGTGTGTGGCACTTAATTCAAGATTAAGGCTGGGTGGAGTTATGAGGCTGGGTTATGAGGTTTTACTGGCAGTTTGAGGAGCCAATGGAGTTACGAGGTTTAGTCACAAGCTCTTTTAATCATTTTCATTGGTTAAACATTTGCAAAAAGCCACAGACAAAGGAAAAGGGTGACCAATAGTAATGATTTATGAACAACAACAACAAAAAGACAAAATACGGAGATATGAGGTTTCCACCCAACAGTGACAATATCATAGGGTTTCAGGTTTAACACTGATAGTATCTCTTCGGAAATAACGGAAATTAATACAAACATCATGTTAGGTTTATTTGCTGATTATTCAACTGATTTTTTGGTGGAATGAAGTTCCCATCTGTCTGTTATTTAGAGAAAAAGTGACAGCGTATTGGCATTGTAACTCTGAATACTTTTTTATTGAAATGAGATACAGCTCATAAACTAGATTCAGTGCCAGGGGGCTTCATTCATTTTCTTGGATCCTACATGATATAGCTGCACTTGTGCCAAAGAGGAAATCCTTTGGGAGGAAAATTAAGACCGTGTTTACAGTGGTGGGATTTACACTAACCACTCAAATGAGCAAGGGCCCTGTAGAAGAGATAATTATAAGATTATTATGCTGTGAGAATTTTAATTAACATTCTGCCACAGGACACTGAAAACCTTTTACTCTTTTTTTTTCTGCATAAAAATTATGAGACCAACTGTCAATGGCAGCCATTATTAGATGATAACTAAATATTTCAAAACAATTCTTATTTTACTTTTTAGTTAATAATAGACAATAACACACTGAATTTTACAGTAAAAACAGCAGCTATGTAAAGAATACCATAAATAATATGATGTTAGGTTTTACAGACCGTAAAATTTACAGGTAAAAAAAAAATATTGTATATATTTCAATTTATAAAAAAATAAGTCATACACTTAAATCTGTTTATTACCTTTAAAATAAATTGACATCCACTTTAACAACACAGGTGGTACAGAGAAAGCCATATACATTATTATGAATCAAAGTTCATCACAAGCTATTTCACAAGCGGAGGTGAATACCGTACTAATATATAGGAGGTATACGGTGTCATACACACAAATACAAAATACCATCATGGTAACACAAATGATACTAAAACAATGCAATAAACAAATGCAAAAAACATAAAATCCTGATGTCCATAATTGACAAGAAAAAACTCAAATGAGAGCTGTCAAACAGAAAATTCTGGGAATGTCAGTTTACTGTCACAGTTATGGACTCTTATTTTGATATTCTGTACTGTTTCCTTAAGTTCCTGTTTTGTATGTTTTGTTCTGTGTCCTTAGTTTCTGAATATGTCCCTGTTTGTTTCTTTGGTTAATAATTATCATCAGCCATATCTCATTTAATTCTCCTTGTTATCCCCTGCATATGTACTCCCTGTTCAGTTTAGTCCTTGATCAGTTATTGTTTATGCGTAACGTGTTGTTTACTCCTGTGTTCTTCTGGAGTTCTCCAATATTTATCATTAAAAGCCATCTAGAGTATTCCTAGTTTCAGGCATGTTGCTTATCCTCACCAGCTTGTTACATTTATGTTTTTTCACTGTAAATTTCAAGATACTGTACAAAAAGTATTTTACTGTAAAATTACATGAAATGTCCCATTAGATCTATTACAATATTCACCTTTTAGAGCAAAGGAACTTACAGTTAACCAACTAACAGGATTTTACCGTTGGATTTTTGACATTTTTGACCACTAAAATTATGAAAATCTTTTTATTATAGTCTTTGATTTAGTCTGAGAGAATATTTGATATGAGTTTATCATAAGTTTTGTATTCACATGTTTGTGTGTGTGATTGTATGGAGGATTAAGAAGGAGGGCCAGGTGGCAGCAACATGTTGGCCTCAAAACACCACGCCTGCGTTGAGGGACATGCCCAGTCATTTTAGCAGATGGGTGAAAAGCCGGACTTGTTTAGCGAACACATGGGTTCTGACAGCACCTCAGGCCCAGTCTGTCCCTCATCTGCAACTAGTTGAGCCAGATCAACTAATCGAGGCTGGTCGCTCCAGACAGGCCCTTCCGTGTTTGCCCCTAGGTGAGGGCAAAATATCTATATCAGTGCCAACACTGCGGTGTCTCAGCTGCGTCAGATTCCTGTTTGGGGGAAAGCTATATGAATAATGGAAGCAAAAAATGAGGGAAACAGGGAGGAGGCTCATGCATGGGAAATAGTCAGGTGTGTTTAGGTAAAAATGTGGCATTTGGTTGGGCTCAGGTGAACAGAGTGGATTAGAGGAGCCTCTTAGGAGAGCCTAACTAGGACAGTGGTGTTTTTGAGTTGAACTTGAATTTGGGGTTTTGTTGGGAAGTGTTGAATCCTTTTGAATACTTGTATTCATGCATCAAAAATTCAATCCATTTGCATTGAAACAGCTTCACGAAGACGTTGATGATCTCTTATCTCATATCAGCCTGAGAAAACTGAATCTTTATGGAAAGGTACTCAAGAACTTGATGCTGTATGGAACTGATACTGAGAGCTGCAGGATGTTATCAGTGTCTCAGTATGACTCACATGGACGTCACTGCTTCAGATGATGCCAAAGATGCGGGGTTAACAATGTTTCTACAGACACTCATCAATGTCTTTCACAAGAAAATTTTGTTTATCCTCTTTATGTCATAGATCTTGCAGACCTATGTTCACACATACATGGAGTTCATGAAGGGAACTATACCTTTTAATGGTGTTCACTTGAATGCCTCATATATAACATACTTACAGGCACACACACAAAAAACATGTACACAATAAGTGCATTGTATCAAATCATTAATTTAAATGTAAGTACATAGTAGTTAAGGCCACTTAATATAAAGTGGGACCACATATTTTGTTGATCCTGGAACATCATTCCTCTTCAAAAATGTAGTCCTAACCCTATCCCTATCCCTAAACCTTAACACATCCCTAAAATCAAAGGGAAGTGAATAACACTGATAGAAGCACCTAACCCTGGTTGTAAGCCTAAACTTGACATAAACTATAAACTTGTCCCTCAAATCTGATTGGTTGATTGGAATGTTGATGTTGATCCAGGAACATGTTGTACTGGGTGAAATCACATTCACCTACTTGGTCAAAATGGGTCAATAGTCTATTTACTACTTACTATTGCTACTTCATCAATGCCATCTTCATTCAAATCATTTTCAGATTTATGTCCATCATAGCGAGACACCCAGATTTTGTGGAAGTCAGCAGGATGGCAATCAGTGTTGTTCTTTCTCTGGTTGCCTGGCTTGCACGCAAACCTGCAGTCCACGTTTGCAGATGGCCAGATTGAGAGGCCTGATAAACTCACAACACAGATGACATCTAGCAACAATTGCGCTAATTCTATGTGAACAAGCTGTTCTCTGGGAATCTGATTATGTAATACTCTTACTAAGTTTCTTACATTTTTTTTTTTTTTTTTAAATAAAGTTAAAAATACGTTTTTTTCAAATTTGCCTTATCGTTTAACCTAGCCAAAAACTAGTTGTCTAATACTAATGTTGTATTGGTTTCCTAATGAATTTCAGGGCAAAATGTTGAAAATAAATGTCAATTCATTAAAAATAACTGAATTAAAGCTGCAGTCCGTAACTTTTTTTTAGGTTAAAAAATTTGAGTAAGTATATAACCAGCCAGTGTTCAAAACAATCTCCTTACCTTAGCCCGATTCACCGCTGTAAGCTTGTAATGTTTTCTAATTTGAGTGGTACTGGTAGGTTTCTGAGGGAAATTTGAGCATGCTGCCATTCGTCTTTGCGTCATTACGTCACGTCTGTTTACATAAAGAAGGAGTCCCAGCTAGTAGGCTATATGGCATGTGGAGGATTCTGCTGGTAGCGGATCATTTATAGCCTTATCTCACAGCAGCTGGATTAATTAAACTTATCGTTTTGATGGCGGATTGTATGGTATGACAAATTAACGTTAGAGAGACTGTACAAACTGAAATGCACTTAGTCACGCAATGCTAATGTTGTTAACATTAACAGTTTGAGAACAAAGTATAACAGTAATAATAATTTGCATGGTTTGATGTGATATAAGCTAAGCGATCGTTAGATTTAATCACCATTGGTAGCATGATTTATAGTAATGCTTTTTTTCTCTCAGTTGGTCAGAACAAAAGTGGCAGATTTGTTACTTACTTTTTCAGATGACATTTTTTCATGAAAATTCTTATTTTGGTCATACTTCCTAGAGTGCAATCTGTGATACTGACAGTACAGTATCCACCGGTGTGGTGACGGACAGCCACACGTTCTTCTCAAAACGTTAGATTAATCCACGCTGAGGATCCGATGCACAACCCACGTAAAGATTGTAATTCTGCAAATAACTGCAATTGCAGGTTTCAAACAGAGGTGGCGACAAAGAGGCAAAACTTATGGACTGCAGCTTTAATTACACAAAATGCTGATTAAATGAATTGCAACTAATTGCAGCTATATAATTTTCTGTTTAATGTCCCCAAATTAAGATAAGTCAAATACATTACTGTGGCAGATAAAGGTCATTGATATGCTAGTGCAGATATACACATTTAAAGTCTTTCTTTTTAGTCTTTATGTTCAGAAAAAAAAAAAAAAACATCAAAAATATTGATTATTCATGTTTCAGTACACAAATATTTCTCCAATCACATGCTCCCTAGAATGAAAACGTCCCTTAATTTCACCACATCATTCCAAAAATGTATATTAATTTGAAAGTGAAGTGTCTTTGTGGGAATGAGAGAGAATTGTCCTGTAGTTCCTGCAGCTAAAACTAAAGAGCATGGCAAAAGCAACTCCAAGATAATTGATTTGATTACCATACGGAATTCATAAACTGATCAAATTTATACCTTGAATGCAATGTAAGTCACTTTTGATGTAGAATGTAAATTATGATTCATTATGACATAATGAAAGCCTATTGGTTATTTATTTATATATATATATTTTAAAAAGGACAAGCCCTTTATTATGTCCTGCCCTAACTTCTTGTTTTAATGGGGAATACAACACAGGACAGAAAACTGTGTTTGGCAGTGTTTCTTTTTTTTAAATCACATTTTTATTATATTTTGCATATTTAATTGTACTAAATTAATGTGATAAACTGAAAACAGCTTATGGATGACATTGATTTTCCTATACTCTGCTGGCACTCTAGCAGTTCAAAACATATTAATAGACTGCCATTTATGTTTGTTTGATGCAAAGGCCGTTAAGGGTCTCAGTAGCAGTTGTTATTGGTGATAATAGTCTCTTGATATTTGCCCATTTAAAATATTCCAGGGCATTAAATGTTCAGATGGTATCTGAAAACTTGTTCTGTACCCTTAGAGCATGTTATCAGAGTGAATCATTGCTTGCAGGTATTTTCAGACCGTGTAAATTCATCAAGATGTCGTTCAATAAGGTCACCATTAATCCCCTGTGCTGTCTGTATCCTGCTTCATGACGTCCTGTGAATGATAATGCACCATCAGAAATGATCAGGAAGAGATGAATGCTCACACAAACACGCACACTGGAGCCCCTTTCAGTCCCTGTGGGTCAATGTGACTGAGGATTATCACAAAATCATTTCATTCCTCTTGTCTACGGAACGATCATGATTGTAGTGGAAAAACTGACTTTACAATCAAAATCTTACAGCAGAACTGTGTGCTTCTGTTGAGTTTTGAACTGGATCTTGTGGTTTGACCTGACCATTGATTTGAATATTCATCTAGACATCAAGAAAAGAAAAGATCAGTTTTTCCACAGCAGCCCTGCCTAACAAAATAAGTTTTTTTGTTACCTGACCTTTAGTTATTGTATGATGTCTTTTTTTGGCCTTTCAAAATATTATATTACATGAACAAACAAACAAACAAAAAAAACATTCTGTCATCATTTATCCATTCTAATGTCATTGCAAACACGTTTAACTTTCTTTCATGTTTACACACCAACAATGTTTTGAAGAATGTTCATGCTGCTCTTTTCCGTATACAATGCATATAGTGACCAGGGGCAATCAAACTCCCAAAGAACCAAAGATATTTATATTAGGTGTCTTTAAATACTATACTTACGTCAAAATAATGATAATAAAAAATACAAATAAATAATTGTTAGTTACAGTGTGCTTATTGCATTCATGTTGTATTGTTTTGCCACAATTGAGGATACGGGCAAGGTTAGGGACAGGTTTTGTGGTATGGGTAGGTTTAAGAGTGGGTTCAGGGTAAGGTCAACAATGTAATTATAGATGTAATTACATGCAGGTATTTATTTTCTTAATATAAGTGCAATGTAAAAAACATGTAAGTACACAACAGGCCTTATTTATCAATCTAATGTAGAAACAAGCACAGAAATCATCTTATGGCAGGGTTCATGTGTGATTTTAGAAGCCTTGCCCCTAGAATTTACAACATGAAGAAATGTAACTCGATGGAGATGAGGAAGTAATCTCATGAAAGAGCAATTGATCTTACACCAAAATCACCTGTTAAGCTCATAATTGCAAACAATTAAATTATTACATAAGTATTTAATATAAGGATATACATAATGTTATGGATAGGAAATGACACACTGTCAATAGAATATTTACCACTGGCAACACATTTTTAAATGGTAAATGTGTGGTTTGGCTTCAAATGTTTTCATTCCAGCCAAAATGCTCACATAACAATTCTCCGCCAGATTTACTACGCTATATGCAAATTTAGGCTAACTCAAAAACTTGTGTGCACAAGTTGAAACCTGACGTGAGATTTGATCATTGCTTCAGCTCACGTCTATATTGATAAATGCCAAGCTTTGTGTGGAAATGACCGTACGCCCGGTTTTCTGTCGTACGTTCGCTTCGTAAATGTGGGCCAATAAGAGCATTGTAACAAATGATTCATATAAATGTAAGTACATCGTTGTTAAAGACACTAAATATGAGTCAAGGATGAAAAAGCACCATGAAAATCATCATAAAAATGGTCCATCAGACTTGTGCACTACATTCTATGTCTTCTGAAGCCATACAATGTGACAAACAGTCAATCTGCAAAGCTTAAAAATGTACTTGTGTAATCACATGAAATTTGCATGCTATGGTGGAGATTTCCAGGAAATAACAACTTACATTTGTTCTGTTCCTCATGCAAAGCCATTGTATAACTTCAGAACATTTAGAGGTAACACTTTACTTTGATAGTCCAATTTAGACATTCTGCTAACTATAAATTACTACATGTCAGCCATACCAGTCATTAGAGTATTAGACTGTCTGCTTAATATCTGCTAACACTTTATTTTGATGCTCCACCAACAGAAATTCTGCTGACTATAAGTAACTTTACTCTTACCTAAACCTACTCTAACCCAAACTGTTCATATGTTCATATGTACTTGCAGAGTTACTTATAGTTATTAGAATGTATAAATTGGACTATCAAAATAAAGCGTAACCAATTTGAAATATAGACTAAAAGTCATATAGACTACTTGCAATATTATTTTAGGAGCTTGAATATTTTCACTGTATAGAAAGGTGCAGCATGGGCATTTTTCAAAACATCTTCTTTTGTGTTCTAAGGAGGAAAGAAAGTCAAACATATTAGAAACGACATGTGGGTGAGTTGGATAACATTCTAATGAAAAGAAATCACTGCTGTCCTACTTTACCACTGTTCTGAATTTCTATCTGTTGACAGGAGTGGGTTGACGCGCTTAATTTGAGGAGATTGTATAGTGTATCCATGGGGGTTGTCTATAAAACTTGTGTTGTGGAAGAGTTGGATGAGTGACAGCTCGGAGGTGGAGGGGAGGTTTCAGCTGGAGCTTCATTCCCAGTCACAGGTGTGTGTCAGAGCCAGAGAGCCTGGAGCCAGGCGCTGAGGGAGGGAGCACAGGTGGCGGAGAGCAGGGAGAGGAGCTGGGGTAGCAGGCTAGCATGTGGCACTGATCCAGCCTCTGCTGCAACATATGCCGGGGTGTGAAGAGAGCAGGGCACAGACAACGTGACCTAGTGCGTGGGGAGAGAGGACAAGAGTGCATGACTATGTGTCTCTGTGGGAATGACAGAGAAAATTTTCCATAGACAGTTAAGGGTCTTTCAGGCACTGTGAGAAAGAAAGAAATATACCAATTAGTGTCTTATTCTTTTATTGCATTACACTGCAAGAATTTCTGCAATATTACAATGTTATACATAATTTATAACAATGGTAACTAGATTAGCATTTCCTGAAGGCAATACTAGTGCTTGTATGGATACAAAAATGTGATAAAGTTTTAACTAAGCTTAGGTTTTAGACATTCTGGGTTACACTTTATTTTAAGATGCCCCAGTTACAGTGAAATTATACAAATGAGTACTGCGTAATATTAATTAATAACATGTACTTACTATATAATTAGGGTTAGGGTTTGGTTTCAGGTTAGTTGCTTTTAATTATATGTAATTTAGTGTTATTAAAGGAACAGGAACACTGTAAAATAGTGTGTTACCAAATATTGCATTAGATCTGCTTTGCCCTTTGTTTTCACACCAACTCAATGCCGTGCAAAAGTGGATAGAATTTTCTAAATGTATGCTAGGAAGATAACACCAATCACAATTTAGTAAGCAAATAGGCATAAAGAAGGCCAATTAAAAATCAAAAACAAAAAAAAACCTTGTGTACTGATTGCACACGGCAACTGTTTCTTCATAATGTTCTTCTTCTTTTTATACTTGTATACTTAATCAAAACATCTGTTTCTTTTTGCACTGTACGTAATCTTTCACACATTTCTACCACTTTCACAACCAGAGCATCTTATGTATAAGCTGTTTCTTATTTGCACTGACTGGTCTACCATCTGCATCTTAAACGCACTTTAACACACATTATAAATATATATGTGTATACAAAAGTATTATATACTTATATTGCTATTTGCACTTCTGTATTTATTGGCTTTGCACAGTACTCTGCATAATGACAATAAAGTTAAATCATATCTACTAATTATGTTGACAGCATCCACTGTTGGGGAAAGTTACTTTTAAAAGTAATGCATCACAATATTGCGTTACTAAATAAAAGTAACTAATTGTGTTATTAAGTAACTATCTGTGTCTTTTGTATTGTATGGATTTTTATGTTGAAGCTTATTCTCTGTTTTCATTGTTTCCACGTTCCCTTCCTGCTTCCTGCACAAACCCTCTTTTGCCGTTAAAAAAATACTGTCAGGGTTTACTAAAGACAAGCAGTGCAAAAGTAGCGCTAAAAATGTGTGGATTTAGTTGTTTTTGTGGCTGACCTTATTGTATATGCATTTGTAGGAGTTTCCCTTTCAGACTTAAAATTTATGGGAGGAGAGTATTTAAATGAATCACGCAACGCAATTTACTAATGTTTGCGCTAGTCAATTTACTGGTAATTGTGCCATTATTTAACGCTAAAAAACGCATGTCTTAACCCATTTTGCGACATGGCTGCAATTGTTGCTGCTAGGAGGAGACACCTCAGAGAACAGAGAGCACGTGGTAGAAGGGAGAAAATATTTTCCACTTTTTCCAATTTCTTTGGAATGCCAGAGGAAGACGTTATCCATATATTACATGTAACATTTGTGCCTGTGTCGACCTGCACCTGATGAGCATCAGCTCTGCTTATTTGCGACCCATTGCTAATTTTGTATTGCTATTGGTAGATTGCGTTGGTCATTATGTAAATGATTTGACTGCGTTTGTGTTATTTAATTTGTACATCAGCAGTAGATCATGCGCAAAACTTGCCACTCCCATCGGTACATTTGCGGAATTGCACTCTCGCTAATTTGCCCCGTTTAGGAAATCTGGCACCAAAAGTGAAATGAATAAGCTTCAGGCTGAAGGAAATGCAAATTCATGGCTGTACAATAGAGGGCGTAGCTCAAACTAACCTTTCAGCTGTGCAGCCATTCTGTATCGCAGAAGAATATGATGCAGGAGAAGGAAGTTCAACACTCTTACTTCAGCAATAAAAACAAAAACAAAAAAATGAAACACAAATGTGATGTTTATCTAAAGTCATTTGTGCCTATTCATATGGTTGAATTGGATTGTGTGAGGTCAGCTGCAAAGACATTGGTTAATAAAGTTAGATTAAATACATAAAGTATATTTGTGTTATTTAACATATTTAATTATTGCATAATATTCTGTGTTTGCATTTCACAGTTTTTTTTTATTTTGAGGAGTACTGAATCTGAACTGCCTGCTTACATTTAGTCTATAACAACAATAACCATCATGTTTACACAGTGCATTGGGTTACACTTTATTTTACAGTGCTGTTGTTACATTGTAATTACTCAAATAAGTACTGAGAACTATTAATTAACTACACATACATACTGTAGAGTTACAGTTAGGGTCAGGGTTTGGTTTAGGGTTAGTTACATGTAATTATGCATAACATAACTACGGCACTGTAAAATAAAGTGTTACTGCGCATTGCACTTAATCCCAATTTCTCTCAACATGGGGACAGTCAATAAACGGGAAAACAAAGTAATTTGCATAACTTATTTGAAAAAGTAACACAGATATTTTGTTCTAAATTTAAAAGTAATCCCTTACTTTACTAGTTACTTGAAAAAAGTAATCTGATTACGTAACTCACGTTACTTGTAATGCATTACCGCCAACACTGACGGCATCACTGTTGATTGAATTTTGAATACTGAACATTTTAGATAAACTATGAATCAAAGGGACACCTAAAACTTTAATTGTAATAACATTATTTTATGCATAATTACAAGCAACTCACTCTAAAACAAACCCTTATTGCAACCCTAACTCTATAGTAAGTACATATTGTTAATTAATATTAAAATAAAGTGTAACCCAAAATAATAATGGTGTTCATTAGTAATTGCATTTGTAATTACATTATAATAGAACCATTTTGAAATAAAATGTGATAAATGCATTTGGGCTTAGAGTGGTTTTACAGAGTAGTTCTCTAAACTAAACACTTATGACAATGACTGTATATAAGGACCTATATGCACACCAAAAACATTTTTTTTTCAATACAATATTTGTATTGGTTTATCACACAAATAAGTCTTCAGATTAGCTTGAAGGCTCAGGGTGCCTTACAGCAGTATGTTAAATATTCATGATACTAACCACACAAAGGCAACCAGGCCACCACTGGCGATGCCACTGTGGTCTTTAGAGGAATGTCAATCCACAAACAAGACCTCCCAAAAAACTCTGCTCCAGGCTTCAATCTCTGACTCTCTCTCTCTCACTCTCTCTCCGTTTCTCTCTGCCACACATCCTAAGGCTCGCCCAGGCCCGGCTCCTTGGGAGCTGCTCCAGCCTGCCAAGCCAACGCCAGCTTGCATTATTATCATATTTCATCAATTATGTAAACGATGTCCTGCTGAGTGTGCCTGCAACAGAGCACCATCAGGTCCCGCCCCTAAACGCATGCAAATGAGCTTGCCTGCAGGCGTGAACTGACCTCCGCCTCTCCCCGTCTCCGCAGCTTACCGTGATTCGCTCTCCTGCGTGTCAAGCAGCCCGGAACCCTGGACCACATGAAACCTCGAGCAGCGAGCCCCATGGGCCTGCTCTCCCGATGTTTGTATACCGGCAAATGTTTCTGAGCGAGTTGTTCATCTTTGCAGTGTTTTGAAAATTTAAATTTCTTGACATGAACTTGATCCAGTAGTCAGTGAGCCAAGGCCACTGCATAGCCTCTGTACAAATTTTATGAGCTTGAGGAGGAGTGTGTTTAACAAATATTTATTTTATATGAGGGGGAGGACTAGAGTCGGTGCTGTAGAGCAGTGATTCTCGACTGGTTTCGCTTCATTTTTACCAAAATTATTTATTTTATGAAAGTAAAAAATTGTTTATTAAACAAAACATTGAAATTTAATTTAAATAAATGAAATAAAATACTATTAATCTCTGCCACCAATAATTAACCACACAAAAACACACTTTCTTTTCTTTCTTTCTTTCTTTCTTATAAGTTTTTATATTTATATATAAGTATTTATATGTGACAGGAGAAATTACAGCAAAATACTGTAGAATTTAATTTGATGCATTGGTTCGTGTCCATAAATCTGCAACTCATTTTGGGGTTACGGCCCACCAGTTTTTTAACCCCTAGTATGGGTCTCATGTCATTTTGTCCATTTTTTTTATGGGACCACCTTCAATCCAACTCAACAATTAGCCTTACTTTTACGTCTGTTGCACAATGGGGTGCCCATTTTTCCCATATTATCTAAATTCACAGAATGTTTTTAATAACCTTGAGCACAACAGGAACAGAATTTCATTCTTTCTAATTCTCTCTTTCACATGCTGTCACCAAAAATGTTACTCAATGTTAACTTTTATCATTGTGTGAAATGGTTCTTTGTCTATAATCGGCAAGCCTACTCAGTTTTCAATGTCAAAGGCAAGGACACGCACTGGCCTCCAGGACTGAATGGAAACTCAATGAGTTTGAGCTACACATATCTGAGCTTCATTAGGCAGAAACTATAGAGCACTGAAAGGAAGAGAAGAGTCAGGACTTTCACTCAATGGAATCTCATATCTGCCTAATCCGCTCCCTCTCTGCTGTTTTACTGATATATATCTCTAGATAAGATGACTGATGCTGCTGAAAAGATGTCCTCCCTAATAATTAAATAAATGAAAAAATGAATAAATTATAATTTTAAGATCCCCGACTGAAGATTTTGATTGGGGAAATTGTGTTTGTGTATTTATAACTGGATTAATGTGTCTATAAGATGGACATTTATAATACATTACTTGCTAGTTTTTACTAATTGTGACCATGGACCACAAAACCAGTCATAAGGGTAAATTTTTTTAAATTGAGATTTATACATAATCTGAAAGCTGAATAAATAAGCTTTCCAATGATTCCATTGTTTGTTAGGATAGGATGATATCTGGCCGAGATACAACTGAAAATCTGGAATCAGAGGGTGCAAAAAATTCAAAAATTGAGAAAATCGCCTTCAAAGTTGTCCAAATGAAGTCCTTAGCAATGCATATCCACTCACAAAAATACATTTTTGATATATTTACAGTAGGAAATTTACAAAATATCTTCATGGAACATGATCTTTACTTAATATCCTAATGATTTTTGGCATAAAAGAAAAATCGATAATTTTGACCCATACAATGTATTGTTGGCTATTGCTACAAATGTACCCGTGCAACTTATGACTGGTTTTGTGGCCCAGGGTCACAATTTAATTCATAATATGTATAATAATTATAATGAAAACCTCTGGTCATGTAACTTACACATGCAAATCTATTCCATTTTTCTCACACATTGTAACATTTCAGAAGATTTAGAATATAGCACATACAATTTTTTTTATTATGTCACTCTTTGGTTTTGACTGTCACAGAGCACAAAGAACAACAAGTTTATACTGAGGGTGCCACTGGAATCAGACTGAGGCTAATTGCTTTCATAGTGAGAAGTGACCCCAGTGATGTTTGATATTTGCACTGCAGTCAGCCTGAGCTGTCAGATGAAGACAGCTCTATCAGAGTGACAGTTATCTATGCAAAACAAAACAGGTGATTTTCCTTTCTCTGTCACTCCACTTTTATGCATGACAGACAGCTATTCAGATATGAGTGCAACAGAAGAACAGAGCTGCTAGGCTCTCCTCTCTCAGTAGGGAAGCTTCTCTGGCTGTCTGATAGCCTGAAATAACTCCAAATTACAGTTAACTTTTGTAAACACCACATTACTGCCTCACATATATTCTTCCAGTATAGAGTAATTAAATTAATATATTATAGCAGGTATTTTGAGTATAATTTCTGGGCAAAAATTAAGTTGTAGAATGTGGCAGGATGTGAAATACTAGTCAACCAAAGCATAATATATAATTATTTACAGTAAGTCTTTATAGTTTTCTTTATGGAATATTCCAGGCTAAATACAAATTAATCTCTCTAGAAAGCATCTGTGGCTTGTTATCAATTATGGCTGAAAAATAATTTTGACTTGGCCTTGAAATGAAAAACATGTTTACTTGCACTTGCACTTACAATGGCTCCCTAGCAGGCTTACTGTTTGACATTTTTTTACACATTATAATTTGTTTAGAGAAATTATTCTGAGCAGTAAACACACTCGCCTGCTATTAAAATCATTACGAAAGTAATTTCCAAGTCTATTCCATTCTGAAATAAATGAAGTAAAATAGACATTTAAAGGGGTGAGAAAAAATGTTGACAAGGTTTGTGTTGGCAAGGTGGTAATTGTTTTGTCCTGGCCATGGCATGTTGATAAATTCACTGTAAAAGTACACATATTGATTACAGCTATCAAAAGCACCCTGTCCTAAAACTCAAAGATGGTACAATTAAATTCGTAAGTCCATCCCTATTGGAAATCAATGCTAGCTGTGCTTTGATGGAGCCAGAGCTGTTAGCTATGTTAAGACAATCTGGAGGAAATGGGCACCGAAGGTGATTGTGACGGCCATTTCGGCCCCAACAATCCAAATCCTGCTCCCCCCTCCTACTTTATTGAAGGTAACTATATGTACTGTCAGATTGGCTCTATCTCTAGCCTGTCAGCAGCAAGCAAACTTTCTGCTTTCCACTGACAGCCCAACCTGACTCACTCTGATCAATACAGAAAAGCAGTGCTACTCTTCCATTATGTCCCTCTATGGAAAGAGACAAGAGAGAGAGAGAGATTGATAGAGAAAAGGAAATGATGGGAAGACCAAACCAAGAGATATTTAGAATAAGATTTATATAGACTTGGTATCAAAACTGGCAGTTGTGGGGATAATGCTGGAGTTTGATTTGATTTTGGCTGTGCTTGCAGTCTGTCAAGACCTGGGGTTCTAGTAGAAGAAAATTCATTCTGAAGTCTATCTGCCAAACTGACCAGTGATATTTGAGCCGTACATGTCTGACATGGTAGCTGGTGTATTGTTTTAGAGGAGTCGTAATATTTATTGTAAATATAACTTAATAAATAAATTAGATACACAGCAATGAAATCACTATGATACATGACCACAATCCTGAATCAACTTTTCACTTATAGGTTATAATATAAATTAAGTTTAATACACAACTTTTATCATCTGATCAACATATTCTCTTGATTAATTTGATATATTATTTATAAAAAAAAAAAAGATATTTAATGTAAGACTACTTTTGTCCATTTCCTGCAGCCAAAAAGACTCAAGAAAATGCTCAACTGTGAAAGTGAGTCTCAGACATGCTGGCTCTGTTATTTTTTTCAATTGCTAGCTCGCGTTTCTTGTTTTTGTTCGCTATTTCTTTCAACTCTGAGATTTTATAAAATGTTTTCTTTTTTAAAATCTTTTAATTACTGTTTTTCTCAATCAATTTGACACATTTCTCCAAACTCGGATCACTGTTATCAAAACAGTTAACTCAAGTGATCTGAACACTTTATAGTTGTCCTAAACAGATTGTAAGTTTTCATTCATTTCACACGAATTGCAAAACATGTGAACCATTTTCTCAAAACACTATGCACAGAATGCCCAGATGTTTTCATAATAGTTCATACATCCAATCAAAACTTTAATATATATAAAAAACAAAAAACAAAAAAAAAAACAAGCCACAGCTATTTTTATTGGCTTTACACAAATCACAAACATTTATGTACCATTTGTCCAAACACAACAAACAAAACTCAAATTTGTCATATTATCAAATGTACATGGTATGTTTTCAATTAGCCCCAAACTGATAACTGCTTGATTCAGTTTGCCTGCCCATTTAGTCTTACATTTTTTTTCAACTGCTTACACACATTTTCAAAACTTTACACACAAATCCAAGAATTGCATATAAAATGCAAAATGCCTCACATTTCTTGCAAAATGAAGCACTGCATTAAAAATATTTCAAACACATCTCAAAAGCAAACATTTGTGGTTGTGAATACAGTATTACACAGTATGAAAGAAAAGAAATACATCAACCATGTGTAGTTGAACAGAAACAATGGTTGTGTTTGAAAAAGAAATCAAGATACTTCCTGTTAGATATTTGTAACATAGAGAATTGTGTGTTGTGTTTTGCAATAAGTGTTTTATGAAACTGAAAAGCCGAAGGCCCAGAATTAGCAGGTTTTGCAGATTTGGTGTGTGGTTTTGGTGTTTGAGTGTGACCGTGTCCTAACCAGATGCGCCGCGACGCCGCAACTCTTGATAAAAGATATCTTTCCATGTTAAAATGTTAGTTCACCCAAAAATGAAAATTCTGTCATTTATTACTTACCCTCATGCCGATCCACACCCGTAAGACCTTAAGCCAACAATCCAACAGCACATATGAACAGCTGCTGATGATCAACTGGGAGCTAACAGAGATCAAACTTACTCTAACCAGAATAAATCTCTCTACACTCAACCTGAGTGTGCAATCCAACTGGTGATGCACTCAGTGAAACACAAACCCTAACCGGGGAGTACAACAAAACACCACGTTCATAGACAGAGGCTAATCACAGCCTGCTATCACAGAAACAGGCGTTAACCTGTGGCAGCACAAGAGTAAGCTCACATATATATGTAGGGCTAAAGCTTATAACCCCAAAGCAAACGCAAATCCTTTGTAATACATGCCATCCAAACAGGATAAATGTTTCACAGAACAGATCTGGGATCTGTAATGAACTCTAGAGAACGAAAGCTAAACAATTTAGAATCGCAATCACAAACTTGAATAAAATTCAAGAGGCTCATGTGAAGACATTATAAAGGTTCTAAAAAGTGACAAAGGTTCTAAAAAGGTTCTAAAAAGTCGGGCCTAGCAGTACTGCATAACTCATCTTCTCGAAGATAAGGGCCTACCACCTGGGAAAAACAGCACCATGGAGGCTAATAACAGCCTAAATCCTAGCTGTTAACCTTAGCTATAGCACCTACATACAGATATGAAGGGGGGAAAATGGGCATACGACCAACAACTCCCTCAAGAGGAGGCCAGAACTAGGAACTAGACAACCATGAAGGGATAGTGATAATACGGGTGATGTAACACAGACAAACACCTAAACCTAGCTCTAGCCTAGCCGCTAGCTAAGGCCTAATAAGACCAAGCCATGCTTGGGCTCCATCTTAAATCCTCCGATGCGAGGAAAAAATGAAGCACTACAAGCAACAGCGGCAGGCGGCTGAAAGGAAGAAGAAAGAGCGAGGGCGAGATGTTTCAGCCCCCGCGAGAGAGAAGAGATCGATCATCTGTGCTGCTGGCGCCTATGCTCGATCACTTCCCTCAGATCCTGCTTCTTCCTCCTTGCATCCTGCCGTCTCTACGACTTGCTCCGGGGAGGAGGAGGCGCACGAGCGGCGACACTGGATCTCTGGGCCTGTCTCAGAGCCTCGACTCGAGACGGCCCGGGACCTCCCGGCTGTCTGGGCCCAGGTCTGGATCTGAGCGGGATACAGAATCTGAATGCAGCAGAGCACGCCTTTGCCTCCCTGAACTTCTCGACCACCGCCTCAACGGATGTGCCAAAAAGCTCAGTGGCGAAACCGGGGCATCGAGAAGAAAGTGCTTTTCTTTCTCCCCGATGTCCGCACAGTTAAGCCACAGATGTCGCTATGTGGCCACCATAGCCGCCATAGATCTACCGATCGAAGCGGCCATCTGTTTGGTTGCCCTCAGAGCAAGATCTGTGGTTTGGCGCAACTCAGCGACCGCCTCAGTGGACAGACCCTGACCCTGATCAAGATCCTTGAGCAGATCAGCCTGGTATGCTTGCAACACAGCCATCGTGTGCAACGCAGCATCAGCCTGACCTGCAGTGGCGTAAGCCCTGCCATTCAAGCGTGACGTTACCTTCAGCGCCTTGGTTGGCAGGGCCGGAGCTTTCAACGTCGGTGCGCTCCTTGTAGCGAGATAGTTCGCGAATGTCTCATCTATAGCTGGCATCGACGTGTACCCATGCTGGCCCAATCCCTCAACATCAGCAAAACTAGCCCGCTGATGCCGGTGAATTTGGGCCGAGTATGGGTTCTTCCATGCCTTCTCGATCTCAACGTGCAGATCGGGAAGGAATGGAAGGCTAACTGGGGTTACAGGGTTGTGGTCCGAAAGAAACCGCTGCCGCGAGCAGGTTCCTTTCTAACGCACTCCCAGGGCAGCTGCAGCCTGTCTGAAGCGTGCTCCATTACGTCCAGTAACTCCGAATATGCCCGACAGGGCAGCCTAAGAGGGGCCGTGGGCTCTACCGCTTCCTCCTCCTCAGCCATCTCCTGCTCTCTAGGGCTTGCAGCCAGCAGAGCACTCGCTCCCGGATCCGATGACATCAAAGACAGAGCTGCCACTCTGCCTCAGCACAAGCAGGGCCGGAACCACCAGGCAACGGCGGTGACGCCTCTTCCCTCGAGAAGAGGGCCAAACGAGAACAGAGCGTCTTCATGGGCAGATGCTCACAATTGACACAGACAGCGCCCTCAAGCACGAACAAAACAGTCAGAAAAGACGAGAAGATGTTGACTGCTTCCTCAAGCGCTCCCTTTATACGTCATGGTTCAAGCAATATGACGTCATAGGCTGTCGCCGGCCAATAGGATTGGAGTTTTGTGATTCTTGGCATTTCGAACACCTGTCACAAGTGACGGTTCCCCCAATGCGATTGAACGCAGAGTTGAAGTTCCCTTTCGAAAGGGAACAAGTACTTGTAATTAGAGTAAACTACTTATAAAATACTCGTAATCAGACTACAGTTACTTTTTTATTGATTACATGATTACATATTATTTACACAATGGCAGTAAAGTTGTTCACAATTCATTGATTCTCCTAATTTTTAATTTTTTTAACGTTTATATTTTTTTCATAATAAACCTGCCGCTTATATACATTCGTGATTCTTCGAGTTTTTCTGGTGGTGAAGAGGAAATATACATGAAATATAGATGAATATATATGAAATATAGATATATATATATATATATATATATATATATATATATATATATATATATATATATATATATATATATATGAGACAATATAATAATAATAATATATACGGAATATAGATGAAATATTTGATGTAGCAGTAATATTGCTGTGAATTTCATGTTTTTCATTATTTGTTTTTGTAATGTTGCTGTTTTCTAAATTTACTTGATTTTAAGTAAATATGTTTTAAAATCATAAGATGTGATTTTATTTTATTCAGTGTTACTATCAGCAAACACTATAACAGGTACATTATTTATAGTATTTTGAAGTATTAACTGTCCATACAGTTTTGCAGTTTAAAAAGAATCTGTTGAGGTTCTTGTTGGTAAATAGAATATATTTTTTGGAATATATTTTTTCTTTGTATCTGTCAAAATAGTACAAGATTATCCTACAATATATGTGACATCAATTAAGGGTTAGCACAAAAGTAATCTAAATGTAATCCAAAAGTAGTCAGATTACCTTACCAAAAATCTGCACTTGAGGGATCTACCCATATGTTGTTAAAATTTGGTTATTTTAAAATATATATATAATAAATATTAATAAAGCAAGATGCCCTGTTGAAATATGTTAGATGTAAAGTTTATTTAAACTGCAGAAGTAAAACATACATCTTATTTGACGAATAGAAGCTTCTCTGTTAGATTAGGTAACTGTTCTTCATCACCTACTCAGCTCTCTTGTGGAGTACTGCAGGGTTCAATTCTTGCACCTATTCTTTTCTCTCTGTATTTACTTCCTCTGGGCTCCATCTCCTTAGAAAACATGGTGTATCATTTCACTGCTATGCAGATGATACCCAAATCTATTTACCTCTGAAACGTAACACAAATGCTGCTCTGGAATCTCTTTTTGTATGCCTAGATGAAGTGAAAATGTGGTTCTCTCAAATTTTTTTGTTTTTAAACGAATCAAAAACCGAGGTTATAGTCTTTGGCCCCCATCATAGCTCGACCTGGTTTACCTCATCCTGCATTAAAAACTTAGGTGCTTTTTGGGATCAGAACTTCACATTTGAAAAGTAAATAAATTCTGTGATTAGTTCTTGTTTTTTTCAGCTACGTCTCCTCTCTAAGATTAGATCCTCGCTCTCTGAAAAAACCTTAGAGATTGTGATCCATGCGCTTATTACATCTCGCTTGGATTACTGCAATTCTTTTTACTATGGTATGTCCAAATCCTCTATCGCTCGTCTTCAGTTAGTGCAAAATGCCTCTGCAAAATTTCTCAAAAGAACATGCAAGTTTGATCGTTACTCCAATTTTGAAATCGTTGCACTGGTTACCTGTACATTTTAGAACTTCTTTTTGTTTTTAAACCTTTAAATAACCAGTCACCGAGCCATCTGTCTGAGCTCCACCCCTACAATCCCACACCAAATCTGAGATCTGGTGATAAGAGAATTCTCTATGTCCCCAGATCGCGATTAAAGCAGAGAGGTGATAGAGTCTTTGCTATTGCTGGCCCCAGGCTGTGGAACAGTCTCCCGGCCTATATCAGATCGTCACAATCTCTAACTATTTTTAAATCTTCTCTTAAAATGTACTTTTTTCTTTAGCTTTTAATTCAGTATGAGTGTATGGTGTGAATGTAGGGTTTCACTTGGTACTTCCTTTTTTCCTTCGCTTTATGTTCAGCACTTTGGTCAGCCATGCTTGCTGTTTTTAAATGTGCTATATAAATAAAATAACCTTGAAACTTGAACCTAGATCTCAATAGCTTCAATTGATCCTTTTGGTTAGTAGCTTAAATGTAGCCAACTACTTTTTCAAAAGGGTAGCATGAAGATCAGTCCTTCAGTGAAACATCATCTGTTTTCTGAAGTAAACATGACACAGATAATAAATAAATACTGGCAGTTCATTTATACATTTTGTCAGATATTTCTTGGGAATGCATCCCTTGTGTTTGTTTCATCAGTAACACTGAATTTCATTGACATGTTATGTGTCACATCAATGGTAAAAAAGAAAACTCTAGGTAAAATGTAGTTAATGTGGTTGTAAATTCTATTTTAATTTGTGTCGTCTCAATAAAAAGTGCTTTTCCAGGTGACTCTGGCTCTGTGTTTGCAATCCTGGCCCTTTCTCTGCGTATATTGAGTGCAATGACACAAAGAGACACGATTATGACCAGAGCACCACCCGTTCCTTTTGATCCGGTCCTGGGAGCCCTGTGTGATTTCCTAGTGTGGGGCAAACCACCACCCAACCCCCCCACAATCCCTTTGGCTTTTACGCTGAAAAGAACACAACAGGCATTGTTCAGAGGATGACTGTCCTCTGTCATTGTTCTCTTTGTCAAAAATCATTATGTAGAACGACAAACAGGTGTTCAATAGCTTGTGAAGGTCAGTGTCAAATTCATGAGCTCCAGCATCCAATGATCCCATTGAATCTTATTTGTCGAATGAGTAAAAAAATCAAGATTAACAAGTATACATTTTGTCACGTTTAGAGTAATTAGTTTTGAGTATCAGAATATGCTCGTATTTAAAAGCCTCAATATAAACCAAAAATAAACTTGTCAGAGAGCTCTTCACTTTTTAAATGAGGTTTTCCAACATGTCTATAAATATTTGAAACAGGTGACAGAGAACTGTCAAACACTGCAGCAAGTTTGACTGAATATCAGCAAGGAGAGGCATTTTTCTGCATTTTTTTTTTGTTTTTTTTTTTTGTAATCAATATGGCAGAATGTGGAGTTGAGACCAAGGGTGCATTGTGAATACAGCCAAGTCCCAATGGGTCAGTATGGCATGATGATAATTCCTACTTGTATATGGATTATTAACAGTGTATGTTTTTAAGACGTTTGGTTTACGAGGACACAGGAAGTGTGTTTATGTTGTAATGTCATTATACTCATTTGTGTCCTCATAAACCACATATACAAGAACACACACACACACATCTCCCTCACCCCCACACTCACACAGGCACTCATCATCTTCCAGACAATCTCAGCTGGCACTTAAACTTGACATTTTTTGGTGGTGAAAGGCCAGTCTAGTTTCTGACAGACACTGCCATTGCATTAGTCTGACATTCAGCTGGTGGATATCTGGGCAAAACAAAATGTGCACAGGAATTACCACAGCATTATTATCTCATTTACTTTGTGTGTTATAATGAAGTATGAGAAGTAAAATGTTCTTTATATTTATGCTTTTCTTGTGATATGAGCTGAAATTATGTGTCTAACTAGGCAAAGCACAGTGAGTTGAAGTGTATTTTTTCACCATTAGCATCACCAAGTGGAATTGCATAAATAATGATTGTTATTATATTTGCATTGCTTTCAGGATACCCCTGTGAAAAAGACAACTTTTCTTCTACTTAAAGGGTTAGTTCACCCCAAAAATGAAACGGGTCGCTTTATAAAATTAAGGTTTAACCAATGTACATGGACTGTTTTAAATATGTCTTTACTACCTTTTTGGGAATTGAAAGTGTAAATGAACTTGCTGTCAATGGAGGCCTCACTGAGCCATCTGATTTTATCAAAAATATCTTAATTTGTGTTCCGAAGATGAACAAAGGTATTACGGGTTTGGAACAACATGGGGGTGAGTAATTAATGACATTTTGGGTGAACTAACCCTTTAAATATACTTCAAAAGAATATACTGAATATATAGTGCAAACCGAAATTAATGTGTTTCAGACACTTAATTGCATGTTATTTACAATTACATTAAAATTATAGTTTAAATACATTAAATGCAAGTATGACTTAAAGGATTAGTTCACTTCTGAATGAAAATTTCCTGATAATTTACTCACCCCCATGTCATCCAAGATGTTCATGTCTTTCTTTCTTCAGTCGAAAAGAAATTAAGGTTTTTGATGAAAACATTCCAGGATTATTCTCCTTATAATGGACTTCAATGGAGCCCAAACGGTTGAAGGTCAAAATGACAGTTTCAGTGGAGCTTCAAAGGGCTTTAAATAATACCAGACGAGGAATAAGGGTCTTATCTAGTGAAACGATCTGTCATTTTCTAAAAATAAAATTCAACTGTATATGCTTTATAAACACAAATTATCACCTTGCAAGTGCTTCCACTTTCCGTATTCTTCAAAAAGCTTACGCTGTATGTCCTATGCCTTCCCAGTTCCGTTTTTCCGTAGGTAGAATAGGGAAGGTGTAGGACATACAGTGTACAAACTAAAACTTATAATTCTACTGAAACCTGTATGTCATGTATTTAAATATAAGTAATCTCACATATTTGTTATGATGAAGTTGCAATTTAGTGCATTTAAAATATATTAACTTTAAAAATAATATCAAATAACACACTACAGTTAAAATTGTAATGAAGTACTTAACATCTGCATTAGTATGTTTCAAATAAGGGTTACACTTTATTTTAAGGGAATGTAGTTACACTGTACTTACTCAAGTAAGTACTGAGTAATATTAATTCACTACATGTATTTGCTATTGAGTTACAGTTAGGGTTAGGGTTAGTTACTTGTAATTATGAATAATCTGCTGTTATTACTATAATAAGTACATGTAGCAAAGTACGTCACCTTAAAATAAAGTGTTACCTAAATAAGCATGACACATTTTTATTAAAACAAAATGTTTTAAAATATAGTTTTATGTAAAACTTAAATTTGACATTATTACAAAGTACACTTTTTAAAACTGTACTTAAGTGTGTTACGAACATTTAAATACACTTAACTGTCTTCTATTTAATTAATATTATATTATCTGCAAATACAGTTAAATTCAATACATTTAAGCACACTTTATTTTTACATTAAGTACAGAAGAGACATTCACATACACACACTTGATAAGGTTCCCAAACATTCACAAATAGAACAGATTGAACATATTTAAAGGGATAGTTCACCTAAAAATTGAAATTGTCTCACCCTCATGTCATCCCAAACCTGTATGATTTTCTTTCTTATGTGGAACGTAAAAAAGAAGCTATAGTGTCCATATGGAAGTCAGTGGTCACCAAAACTGACATTCTTTAAAATATCTTCTTTTGTGTTCTGCAGAATACAGAAAGCCACTCAGGTTTGGAGCGACATAATGACAGAATTTCATTTTTGGGTGAAGCTCAGTTGGCTCAATTTCCTTAGCTCCTATAGTACTTTGGGGCACATTGGTCCTTTGCCGTTTTGAAAACTCTTATCAGTAGCAGGCAGGTCGAGCTGCCCCGGTGACAGAACAGCCCATTACGGCCCTAAAACATTGAGGAAGGATACCACCATCACCTTAGTTCCCTAGGGGCTGTAAACACTAGTGGAGCAGAGCAGCCACACAGAGACAGTGCCGTCATTCAATCCTAATGCTTGCACCTTCACTGTGTACCCTAATGTGATTCTAAACACATCTAAATGACATTTCCTCTCACTGAGATAGTGTCGATGGCTCTATTAGAAGTTGATAATGGCAGATATAAGTGCTGCAGGAGAGGATATGGAAGATCCGTATCTTAAGTGGCTCTCTTTCTTTCATGTCTCACTCCATCACTGTAAGGTTCCTGAGCTCGCTCTAACACACTGGCAATGTGCCTAAGGTGATATGTGCCCAAAACAAGCACATAGTTCATATGTCTGCATTAACACACACAATTAGGCAAGTGGGCATGTCTGATATGCTAAAGCAATCATGCAATGAAATATAGAAATATAATACCATGGGATGTGGGGGCTAGAAGTGGTAGAGTCTTATTTTACAGTTCAATCTTGGCCATTTAATGCATTTCCCATGTTTTGTATTGGAAAAAGAAGACATTCAATTTCTGGATTATTACTGTTATGCTCACTAACATGCTTAATAAAGAGAGTTATCATGCTTTTCCAAGAGATGCCTCAATAATACAGTGCTTAGCCTCCGATCCAGAATAATATTAGTTTTTGGCCCCTAGAGTATTGGAAGACAGGCAATAATAACAGTGTCTGAGCAGCAGTGATGTTTTACCTCAAAATGGGACTTTCCATTTAGAAGCATTTGTTTTTTTCCCAGCTATGTGACTCTGACATGGAATTCTGGTTTGCAGCCTTTAATTTTTTTTTTTTTACAGCATAAGTCACCAGCCCTTTTTAAACAGAACCATTCAATTATTTGCTGTAATAAATAGGCCTGGCAGTTTTGCTCGGAATAACAATATTTGCAGGCATGGGAATTTGCACGCTTCTGTGCTAAAGTTAACAATATGGAAATGTCTTTGAGCTTACCTGCCAGACTTCTCCGAAACACATTACTTGCAAATTGATAGCAGTGCTGAAAACAGCTGATTAGAAACAGGTAGACGGCTGCTGGATCAAGCATGATCCCCTAAAGACATTAGTTGTGCTCAAAATAGCTGTATGGTACATTTGCAGATGAATAACATATGTATAAACCTAAACACTCCCATATCAATGATCATTCATTTATGACTTGAACACTTTGTATGCGTGTTACTTCACATTTTTGTATGAAAACTAAATGTCTTTATTAGTTGCACATAATCATCTTTTTTATGTATATTCACTCATTCATTCACTCATGATTTCTGTGTATTTTATGTATATATATATATATATATATATATATATATATATATATATATATATATATATATATATATATATATATATATATATATATATATATATATATATATATATATATATATATATATATATATATACATTACATATATTATATTATATTACATATATTAATAGCATATATATATAATTAATACAGACGCCTTTTTTGTTTTTTTCACTATTCTTAAAAAAAAATGTTATAAATTTTACTGGTAGTCCACTGTATGAAGAATTTTTGGATATAATATGTCACAGTTTACTTTATTTTGCTATCATCACTTACATAAATGAACTATAGTGTCCTGAACCCACTAGTAAAAATATATAAAAATAATATAATGTAATTATATAATTACATTATTAATAATATATATGAATAATAATATAACATATATATATATATATATATATATATATATATATATATATATATATATATATATATATATATATATATATATATATATATGTTATATTATTATTCATATTTATTTAATCTACAATTTCAGTACTTTGAAAAGTATTAGGCACAGTATTGCTCATAATTATTGTGTTGATGCAATTCTTTGTCATAATAATAATAATAATAATAATAATTTAATATGTATTTAAACTTTAAAATGTCAATGCTTTAGGCACAGTAGTTGCTCATATTTATGGATAATTGTTTTTTGTTTTTTTAGATTTTTTGTGATAACAACAACAGCAATAATAATAATGTCATTTTATAATAATAATAATTATTATTATTATTCTTAATTTAAAATAATAATTTTATTTTTCTATATTGATTTAT
The DNA here is from genome assembly GCF_018812025.1 of Megalobrama amblycephala. Classification (NCBI taxonomy): domain Eukaryota; kingdom Metazoa; phylum Chordata; class Actinopteri; order Cypriniformes; family Xenocyprididae; genus Megalobrama; species Megalobrama amblycephala. The sequence continues at coordinate 12,894,435 of NC_063056.1, forward strand.
TAATTGAATAAATATGAATAATAATAGGTTTAGTTAGGTTTAGTTATAAACCTAACTAAACTATAAAACAAAACTAAACTAATAGGTTTAGTTTATTTTTTCCCCCCCCAGGACTTTTAACATATAAGCTTTGTTGTTAGGACTCTTAACACACATTAAAATATAAACCCCTAAATGCCCACGTTTGATTTGACAGTGTAAACAACATTTATTTCACAGACAAGATTATATTAATAATTAAAAGAAAGTATTTTTTGTTTTTCTTTTGCCTCGTAATTTAGCTCCTCTGTCTGCACTTGTATTCAGATGTCGAACACGGCCACATCCTCAGATCCCACTTGATTAAAAATCTACAGCTAAGCTCAAGTCTGTTCTACAAGAGTCAAAACATTTCCTTCACCCTGTTCTTAAGGGTAGGATTTGACTGAAACCGAAGCCTAATTAATGTGAACGACTGAAACAAACTGGCAAATACTGTGTGTCCCCAGCGGTGGAAGAGAGGTAAACATATGAAAGATTTCCAGATTTATCACATCTGCTGCCACGGATAATCACTTCTGAGGAAGTAAAGAAACACTCACAAGAATTGTATTTACACATCTACTTTCAATTTGGTATTCAGCTACCAGTTCACGAAGCTGGTGGAATTCCGGGGATGCAGCTCGGCTAGTTCGCATGCAGCCTGGGCTTCTCGTCCACGCAGCGTATCGACTGAACCGACAGGAAAAGAGAGAAAGAGAGAGAAAGGGAGGGCGAAAGCTGCTGAAAAATTCATGCCTCTGCCAGCTCTGTCTATTCGCTGCTCAGCAGGGGCCCGCCTTTGATACTTCACACTTGCGGAAAAAAAAATGCAAATGATTTTTTCGCTGCATAACACGGAGAGAATGTATCCCCAGTAAGTTATAGGAATATCCTGCCAAAACATAATGAAATTTAGCCACCTCTCTCTCTACCGTTTCTATGTAGGTGTGTGAATCTAACCTTTCGTCATATTCTGGAATACCAGCTTTTGTTCTTGCCAAATTCGCAGATCGCACCACATACTACGTACTAGGACCCATACTTTCAATCTATCCAAAATGTCCACATCAACAATAAGCCGTGGCCATTTTCGAAATGAAGAGAAATCAAGTTAAACTTCCATCTAATTACGACTGGCAAACATATTATGCAGGTGCTCGAGATTGTTGGGAGGAATGATGGGTAATATATGAAAGGAGGTAAATGTGGTCTTGTTGTGGGGAGCTGAAGGGGAAATATTGGCTTTGACAGGTAGCACAGCAGGGGGGCCGCAGTACTAAGACTGGGATCTATTTTCTCACCCCGACTCGGTTTCAGGAATGCTGATTAGATATGCTCTCTCTGTGTCGGAGTAATCCACCAATGCAACCACAGACCAGACCTGCTCCCCATTTCCCACAACTAGCTCCGCCATTTTTATTCCTCTCCCCAGCTTTGTTTTTGCTCAGATTAAATCGTATTCGGCCTGATTATCGCTCTCTTGCGTTGATGTTTGGCGGGCTTAAATAATTGCCGGTGTGAGACGGTTTTATTTATTGTAGCGTAGGATGCTTGTTTGGGCTTGGGTAGGGAAGAATATGCTGGGATGTGGGGTGGGGTGCAACGGCGTCTGGTGTGTGTGTGTGTGTGTGTGTGTGTAATAATGTCTTCGCCTTTGTGGGTGCCCACATCAGCCAATTATGAGGCGACATCTGGTTTAGCTGACAAGTGACTGCGGAGGAGGGCGGAAAGTGTGTGTGATTGTGTGTGTGTGTGTGTGTTGTTCTGGCAGCAAGGAGTCGTTTAGTAGAATAGATTTGAGCTCTGAATGCTCGGCAGGGCAGAGGTTGGGCAGAGGGCGGTGTCAAAAACATATACTAAATGAATCTATAATTAATAGGCACATATGAACACCATACTAAACCATGAGAAATATTAAACACCTGTGTGCAGAAAAATATGTTTTAATAACACCTTGTGTGTGGATAATATATAATGAATGTTGTCAATCAAAACTTCACTTCAATATTTCATTCTGCTGTTCATTCTCATGTAGGCCTACTCATATTTGTGTTTGTTTAAAATTATAAATACATTTATGAAGCATTTTTTCCCCCCAATAAACATCTGAACTTTGTCAGAACATTTCAGTGAAACTGCAGTCAATCAATAAACAGATAAAATCAAATCAGTACAGATTTATAATGTAGCTTTGGCATAAAAACATTGGCATGTTATTGAAAGTGGTAGTTTGGCCTGGTTTTTCAGTGTGATTGTTACGTTCTGAGAAGGTCTCCAGTATCAGGCCAGTATAAATGAGGCAGCTGACATGGATTACCTGCGGCGATGTGGATCATACTGAGCTGGGTGAAATACATTAGCACTGTGAAATGGGCCCCAGCCGAGGGCCCTGACTTCTACACAGGCACATCACTGACACTCAAATCAGAGAGCTTCCCAGGAATGTTTTATTTGTTCCATTAAAAAAAAAAACAAAAAAAAAAAACCTTACATAAAATGGATGAATCTATGTTTTATGATTTCTGTGAATTGATTGTTTTAGCACACATTTTTCCAAGGCTTCCCTTTCGTGTAGGCACACAGAATTATGAAAAAGATTATTTTTGTGTGTGTGTGTGAAATTTTCAAAAATTGCACCATTGTATTTACCTTATTATTACAAAGTAATATATTATATTAATATAAAAATGTATATTAAATTATATTAATATTTATATTATTTAATATTTTAAATATTAATATTTATATTATTAATAAAAAAAACAACAGTGCAATTTTGGAATATTTCACACAATATATATAAAAAGAGTAAAAAGAGAATATACTGTATATATGTGTATATATATATATATATATATATATATATATATACAGTATACAGTATATATATTCAGTACATATATGTATGTGTATGTGTATATGTGTGTATATATATATATATATATATATATATATATATATATAGTATATAGCTACAGTGTGTGTGTGTGTGTGTGTGTGTGTGTGTGTGTGTGTGTGTGTGTGTGTGTGTGTGTGTGAATTTTCCAAAATTGCGCTGTTGTTTATTTTATTATTGCAAAATAATAATTAATAACACATATATTAATAATTAATATTATTATTGTAATTTTCCATTGCACCATTTATTAATTCTATTTTTGTTTTGTTTTTAAACAGTCTGTTTTTGATAATATCTTCTGGGGGGAAAAAAGGGAAAAATATAATCTATAAATAAAAAAATAATGAAATGGTTCTCACTCGCCACACAAAAAAATACATTGTGATTTACTAGATAAAAACAGATTAGATGTTTAGCCAACACCCAAAACTTACCCTGTGTACATGCTCATTAGATTCCAGTTCTGTTGTATTGTATTCTATTTACAGATATCTGTTTTTAATTCACTTTATAGAAATAAAGATGATCTTGTGCAGTGGCACTGCTATAATGGTTCTTTGCTAAGTGCTTTTCAAGCTAAGTAGAAACAGCTTTGCAAATATGGGTGACCAGGAGTCAGACATGGATTCTTTTGTTTGCCCGAACGGGTTATAGGCACTTTGATTGAACTAAGTCTCAGATCACCTGCCTTCATGGTCAGTTTGTGGTCAGAATGGATTTCTTTACTCTTTTTGCTCCTCATACAAATGGAAGCATTGATTATCCAGCAGTTCCAAGGCTGAGCAGATGTAAACTAACCATGGGCATATCGCAGCGTCTGTTCCCATGGTCCTCTGCTCCTCTTTGGACTCCGATTGAAATGTTTGCATGTATGTTGTTCTCATACAGAGGTGAGAGGATTTGCCTGTGTCTCTAAGTGGTTTGGTAAATCCGGCCCGGTCCTAGACACCGAAATAATTAATCCCTTCGGTGTTGGCTCCTCGTTCACCCTTTCAATGATTCTCCGAGCGGCTTACCACCGCGTCGGAGCCTGGGTGAAGAGGAAAGGAAATAAAAGGCAGCAGGGAGATTCATCAGGGATGAGAATGTCTTAATGCAGACCCACCATCCCCCTCTTCCTTCAAACACACTCCATTCTTGCTCCAGAGACCATGAAAGACCCTTCATTCATGATTTTAAAAAAAGATAATTCAGCCGGTTTCATTTCCTTTTTCATTTTCGCTTCAAGGATTTTACAGTGGCACGATAACCATTTTCATGGCTGAAAAGTGCAAAAGGAGAGATCTGATTTTCATCTACCTCTAGGACTCCATCTTGAATGTGACCATCCTCAGGAGTCATCATTAGGTTTGAGGTAATGGAGAGACTGAGCGTTAAAGGACACTTAGCTGCTTTTACCCTATCAATTCTTGATGAAGGACTTTCTTTTCCTGAGACTCTTTTGAAAAAGTTCTACTTTAAATGTGTTGATACTGTTGCAATTGTTAGCTAAAGTTGCAGAGAGTTTGCACTCACATATTTGATTGCAACAGTGTCACGACTATCACAGCCCCCTTTTAACCTTTGACCCTTCTTGACCCTGGCTCAATGGTGAAAGCACAGCCCTTTGACTTGGAATTAAGGGATAAAACTTAAAGTGAATGGACACTGAAATGGACGCTGTAGTGAGTTCCCGTGATAGAACACCATCAAACAGAATATCTGATTGTTTTGAGCTTGTTTGGATGTGAGATGTGAGTCTAGCATGTGCTTGGGTATATATATATATATATATATACATATATATATATATATATATATATATATATATATATATATATATATATATATATATATATATATATATATATATATATATAGATATATCTAACAATACATTCTTATTGTCTTTGATTGTGGATGAGATTATTCTTCTCTCTCTGATGTGCATTTACGCTGAGAAACTCCCATCACCTACTCATCTTTAAAGGCTTAGTAGATCATAATCTGATCTAGATCTTTTCAGAGACTCCACAGATCTGGTAATTAGTGGGTGATGCATGGATTCAGCATCAGGGTTTAGTATTGACTACTGTACTTTTGCAATATAAACAAATCCCACAGGTTAAGACAGTTCTGTTAATTTAAAGACTCATAACAGTCAGTCCTATTGACTTTCTTGGTTATTATCTCAGCAACAATCCCTGCATTATGAGGCTTATTTATCAGTATATGGCCCCTGAAGTATTCATAGACAAAGCTGTAGTCTTTCTTCTTAAAAATAAGAACAATCAGCCCTCCTGGTGCCTCTGACTATCAATAATACAATAACTCAGAAGACTGCATTTGTTGTTGTTGTTATTATCATCATTCCCATTCTTACTGAATATTAACTTTGAAGAAGCACAAACATCATCATTAGTAAATATAAATTTAAACATGGTTCGTAAATTTAAAAACAAACAAAATGATGAAAAACATCTCTTAAATATTATTGTGTCTGCTTAATTATTTGCTTTAGTTTCCTCATTTGAATTCGTTCATCATATTTCTTACAAAACAATAATGCAGATCCAATTCTCAATACTGCACGTTCCTTAAATTTGAGAGGAAAATACTTATTATATTCTAATAATGATAACCTGAATTACATGAAGATGATCAATTAATGATCTTTACAGTACTGTATGCGCACATCCTGACTTTGCCATTAGCTACAATTAAAGTACAAAGCAAAAGTATGTGACATTGAACTTTCAACCTTGCTACTCTCATGGAGTCTGTCTCAGAATAAAGAACATGAGACAAACACATACTATAGACCTAGACTCTCAAATTAAGACAGATGACAGTTAAATCTTCAAATGTTAGGTTGTCTGCCTGTGACAGAGTTTTTTTGTAAATGTATTGTAATATAATCAAAATTTAAACAGTAACATTTTATGTTACACATTTAGGTGTCCATGTTACAGTGTAAATGTACATTTAAGTATCGAGTAATAATAATTAACTACACTGTAAAAAGTACTTTCAAGATTTGTTATCACAACATTTTTCTTTTTTCAAATCAACTTAGATAATTAATGTAGTTCAGATAACATAATATTTTTTGAGTTTTTGTTGATTAAATCAATCACCTTCATTGTATTAACTCAAATTTTTAATTTCAATGAACTCAAAATTTTAAGGCAACCAGGTAACTTACCTTTTTAAGTTAAACCAACAATTCCTTTATACAGTGTATGCACTTACTATTAGGTTAGGATTAGGGTGTAGTTTTGGTTAGTTGCATGTAATTATGTTCAATTTATAGTAATTACAAGTAACAAGGACACAAATAAAGTGGGTAACACATCATTGTCATTGTTACATATGTTACATGTAGTTACTACAATAACTATAAATTATGCAGAATTGCAACTAACCCTAAACCAAACCAAACCCTAATCTTAACCCTATAGTAAGTATGGATAAGTAATGTTTATTATATAATCTGTGTGGTCTATTTATTTCATTACATTTACAGTAACTATACTTTAATTTCTGTTAAACTATTGAAAAAACTCATGCGTCTTAAACATGGCTGCCACTGAAGCATTACCCCAGCCTGAGTCTCACAGCACGTCTCCTCCTAAGATGACTTAATTACATTCCGTGGAACCATGCATTTATCGAAAGCATAACCTTTACAACTGACTACATGGCAACCGCTGTGAACAACAATTAATAAATAGAGGTTACTGAGATGAACAGGCCACATGCAGGGTGCTGAGCAATGGACATCTTATTTTGCTATAATTTTCCACCAGGAATGGCAAGCTTTTTTCAAGAATTAAAACTAGAGTTTGATTAAAATATTATATATATATTAAATAAAACTGGATTTTAAGCTTACTGGTTAGCACATTTAGCAGTGAATTAACTAGATTATGGATTGATCAACTAATTTTATTTCTAATCAAATATTGAATTTTAAAAAAATATATAATAATAATAATTTAATAAATTACATTTGATTATCTTATTTCTTTTCTAGGATTGTAATATTTGCTCATTTCTGTATGGAGTATTAACAATAGCTGTATTCTGAGTCTCAAATAAAATATTTTAATTCAATAGCTCCCATTCACTGATATTGCCTGTAACAGACTGTATTAGTCGGGTACAGCAACACAGCTGGGCAAGATGCTTTCATGGCATTTTCAGGTTTGTTTAGTCATAAATAAAAAATCAGATCAACAAAGTGAAAGCAAACCTTTGATGTAGAGAGCTGGCAGAAAGGATGAGGTCTACCAGCCATCAAATAATAGCTTTATGGTGACTGTGTTATTTACATTATAACAAAAAATATGATTTAAATTTAATGTACCATAGCGATGTCATGTAATGACTAACAGAATGTTGCTCTTTAGATTAAATAATATTTTACTATTCTAGTAATAAGACAAAATATTGTGTGAAATCAAGATATTACAAATAAAACAATTAATAGTAGGCACACTATAGTTACTTTTGTTTTAAAATTAATGAACATTTAGTTAGTAGCAAAATACTGGACTGGCCATAGAGACTTTAATACAGTTAATTGAAATACAGTTAAATGAAGCTCTCAGTTTCACAGTTTGACAAGCAACTTCTTTGGATTTGCTGCCCTCTTGTGGCATTCTACTGGAATTATTATTGGAAATGAAAAAAATGTAATGCAGGTAGGCTAATTTATGTTGCATTTACTAATAAAAAAGTTCTGCTGTCTCAGTTGCCTTCATATTTCAAATCTATAAGCACAGGTGAGCATACAATGATTGTGATGTTAAATGCACCTGATCTAGAAGTCTAGCTTCTGGTGTTGGGTTCTCTTCCACCAATCTCTGTTGAAAAAAACAGCATATGCTGGTTAAGGTAAGGTTTTGAAGCTGGTATGCTAGTGTGAGCTGGTTTATGCTGGTCCATGCTGGTCCTATAAGCATAAATCAGCTCAAACCAGCATACCAGCTTCAAAACCTACATTACCAGCATGCTGTTTTCTTCAACAGGGATAGCAAAATTAGTAATTCTACCTATGCCAAAACGTAGCCTATCTCTTTAATATTAATTAGGTCATGACAGTGATACTTACAGATGACAAATGACTTGCTTGTGAATATTAATTTTGCCACGCTTTATCGTTGCTCTGTAACTCAACAATAATATAGGATATATTATTGCTGTGAGGAACAATTCAAACAGGCATTTGTAAGCACATATTGCTGTTTATTGCAGGCCTTTGTGCCAATTCATTTCGTTGTTGATTCAGCTCATAGAAATGGCTATAGTGTAATTTAGGCCTATATTAATATGCTGCCTACAACAATGCTCGATTCGCGAATAATAAATCACTATTTTAAGTCGGTTAAAAATTGCTCGAATCGTTTGCGTTTGGAATAGCCTGTTATTCGGTAGCCTACAAATATGCCTATCCATTAGAACACTAAGAGCAAAAGGACGCTGGTTTAAGTGAATATTTACCAATACATATTCTAAATAAATAAATGTAACAATAAATAAATAAATAAACCAAACCTTCAAGTCTACCATATAGTTTGCCGATGAAAAAAGGTACCTGAATTCGCAGCTTGTGAACGACTGCATATAGGCTAACCAAAGCGAAAGAAAGCACTAGAATAACCTTCAACAAATCAACTCAGTCCCCTGTTTTCGCTTCATTAAGAGAGACTGTCTTATTTTACATGAGTTATAGTCTTGTCCAAGAGACCTGAGGTTAGTAAAGTGTTATTGGCTCGAGAACCGGTCGAAAACGCTTCTGTCCGTTTAATGAGCTAATCATTGAGATTGATTTTTAAACCGGTTCAGCAGATTAAAGATCCGACTCAAAAGAACGATTCTTTCACGAATGGACTAAACCTTCACCATAGTAGGGTATATGTTTCCTTTCCTTTAGGAGTAGGGATTATTTCGTTGCTCATTCGGGAAGGTTTTTTTTTAATTCCTTTAGAATGGAGGTCGACTCCGAGTCCGGCTTCGACAGCAGCGGTACTGCCAGAACCAGTAAAAGCTCGAATATAGAGAGTTTAGGCTTGTCACACTCAAAGTTGGCTTATGATGGGAACTTTATTCGTTCTGCGTGTGGCATGTTTATGGCTGGAGAAATCGTAAGTATGCCGTGAATGTGCTACCTCAATAGTTCAATATTAAATCTAAAATTAATTAGATAGTTTTAAGTCACGTGATGAAACAAACATAGCCTATTACAGAACTATGAATAAGAATGAAAGAAATCTAGATTAGTAGGCTAACTATCTAGAAGAATTTTGTTTCCACTTTCCATTTCCCAGCGGACCATCGCTGCATCTTTTGATATTGTAAAAGTGAAACTGATTGAAATCTTCTTTTATTTCAGTTAAACAGCAGGCTATTAATCACTTGTGAAGAAAAAGTAGCCTTAAAATACTTTTAAAAAGAGCACTTATTTCAGAAATAATATAGGCTACTTTAAAATAATAGCTACATTTAAATGCAAACTCTAGGCTAATTAAATGAAAATGTACTATATTAAATTTATAGTGCAGTTTATATTAAATGCATGCAATTATCCGAACTTAAGAGAGCTTAAGACATTATGTCTTATAGCTATCTTTATATGTAATTAGATTATAGCTCCCATTCACTGATTTTGCCTGTAACAGCCTGTATTAGTCGGGTACAGCAACACAGTTGGGCAAGATGCTTTCATGGCATTTTCAGGTTTGTTTAGTCATAAATAAAAAATCAGATCAACAAAGTGAGAGCAAACCTTTGATGTAGAGAACTGGCAGAAAGGATTAGGTCTACCAGCCATCAAATAATAGGTTCATCAAGTACTTTATACACTATTGCCAAAAGTATTGGGACACTCCTCCAAATCATTGAATTCAGGTGTTCCAATCACTTCCATGGCCACAGGTGTATAAAATCAAGCACCTAGGCATGTAGACTGCTTCTACAAACATTTGTGAAAGAATGGGTGACTCTCAGGAGCTCAGTGAATTCAAGCGTGGTACAGTGATAGGTTGCCACCTGTGCAATAAGTGCATTCGTGAAATTTCCTCACTACTAAATATTCCACGGTCAACTGTTGGTATCATAACAAAGTGGAAGCAATTAGAAACAACAGCAACTCAGCCACGAAGTGGTAGGCCACGTACAATCACAGAGCGGGGTCAGCGCATGCTGAGGCAGATGACAGTCGAGAAGAGAGAACGAGCAAGAGGGAGATTTGAAAAAGAAAAAAAAAAAAACTGCAGAATGAGAGATGGGACACAATACAAAACAGCTCAAAAGAATATCACTGAAATGAATGTTTATGACTAGGCAAGTGCTTTAGGACCCGGTTTATATTAGGAAAGCTTTCCAGCACTGGAGAGAGCTAAGTGGGAATGCCTGAAAACTGCTTTGATCCCACTTATCATTTGAGTAACACTGGGTTTTGATTGTCTGGAGCTGCTGTGCTGTTTGCGACTAACAACGTACACTTTGTATTTACTCGTGTGTACTATATGTTCATTTTTTGTGCTTCCTTGTTGTTTGTTCATCAACTGCACTTTATTTTTCGGGAAGCATTATTTTGTTGCGCATTAGCTGTGATAAACAGACATCCACTCGCATTGCGTGTGTGACAGCGGCCAGATAGTGAGAGTTGTGCAGGTAAACCACTGCGCACTGACGGCCGCTATAGAATGAGGTGCTTAGAGTCATTGGTAGTGCATTCGTCGCGTATGCCAGCAGCGATCGGGCCAGGGTTCGAGACTGACTCGGAGAAGGGTGGTTAGAATTGGAGTGTGAGTTTTGGAGGCGGAGCAATGAAGAGAGGGGTGGGTTTGTTTAGGTTGATTTCAAGTATCAACAATGTCCAACAGTGTAGTTCAAATACCTTTAATGCTTCAGCATACCAAGATATTTTGGACAATTTCATGCTCCCAAGTTTGTGGGAACAGTTTGGGGATGGCCCCTTGCTGTTCCAACATGACATGACTGTTCCAACATCCACAAAGCAAGGTCCATAAAGACATGGATGAGTGAATTTGGTGTGGAGGAACTTGACTGGCCTGCACAGAGTCCTGACCTCAACCCGATAGAACACCTTTGGGATGAATTAGAGCGGAGACTGTGAGCCAGACCTTCTCGTCCAACATCACTGCTTGACTTCACAAATGCGCTTCAAGAAGAATGGTCAAAAATTCCCATAAACACACTCCTAAACCTTGTGGAAAGCCTTCCCAGAAGAGTTGAGGCTGTTATAGCTGCAAAGGGTGGGCCAACTCCATATTAAACCCTACGGATTAAGAATGGGATGTCATTACAGTTCATGTGCACATAAAGGCAGGCGTCCCAAAACTTTTGCCAATATAGTGTGTGCTTTAGTATGTTAGGCAATACATCAAAATAAGTGTACTTCTTCAAAGCATTACAGGTCCCACTTTATATTAAGTGGCCTTAACTACTATGTACTTACATCAAAAAATAAGTACAATGTACTTATTGGGTTCATATTGAATTGCAAAACACTTTTGCTGCTATTGAGGAGGATACGGGTAAGGTTAGGGACAGGTTTGGTGGTATGTGTAGGTTTAAGGGTAGGGGTAAGGTGTAAGGGATGGGTCAACAGTGTAATTATAAATGTAATTACAGAAATTAATTACAGATGTAATTACATGCAGGTATTTTTAAAATATAAGTACAATGTAGAAACATGTATGTACACAATAAGTGCATTGTATCAAAATGATTAATTTAAATGTAAGTACATAGTAGTTAAGGCCATTTAATATAAAGTGGGACCTTATAAAGTATACTTTAAGTATACTTAAAGGGATAGTTCACCCAAAAATGAAAATTCTGTCATCATTTACTCCCCCTCAAGTTGTTCCAAACCTGTAAAAAAAAAAAAGTTTTTGTTCTGCTGTACACAAAGAAAGATATTTGGAAGAATGTTTGTAACCAAGCAAATCTCGCCATTGACTGTCATAGTATTTCTTTTTTTTCTTCTATGGAAGTCATAGGTGGGTGAAATCTGCTTGGTTACAAACATTCTTCCAAATATCTTTCTTTGTGTTCAGCAGAACAAAGAAATGTATACAGATTTGGAACAACTTGAGGTTGAGTAAATATGACAGAATTTTCATTTTTGGGTGAACGATCCCTTTAAGTGTGTTAAGAAATGTGTGTTAAGTAATGAAAGCTTACTCTCTTTAGGTACACTTCAGTCGCCTTTTATGTAATTAAAATGATATTTTTAGCAAGTGCAGTTTTTAAATGTACTTTTAGGATTTGAAGTATACCAAGAAGTGTACATTCAATACAATTAAGCAAACATATTTTTTCACAAGGGATGGCTTGCAACCATACATGTAGTGAATAGGAAAAACAAACATTTTGTTGGTTATAAAGATGCTTACTCACTACGGAAAGAGAGGAAGAGGACCAACCAAAACATTTGGGAAACAAACTCTTCCTTTCGGCTTGTATTGTTCTTCTTCCTTCCACCATGCTCTGAGTCAAATTCAAGCATTCCCTTTCCTGCCGTTATCTACAGCCAGCTCTGTCTTCTAAACCCAAAATAATTTTTCCTGTAAAATCAAGCACACAGTGAAAAATTCTTTGGCTGTATATAACAGGAAGGGAGGGTGGGAAGTCTCTATAACATGGTGTTAAAAAGGAGTGGTAGAAAGGCCCTGTTCTGCTGCTTAGAGAACATAATTGTCATTGTTATAATTATATATTTTTGTTCAAAATGTGTTTTTATAGCTCTTTTTCAGATGAGATTGGTGATTATCTGTATTTAATCTTAAGCATTTGGCAGACTTTTATCCATGCATTAAAGTTATACATTTATCAGTTCATCAGATTCGAACCCTCAATGTTGGCTTAAAAATGGTATCATGTTTGATACCGTTATCTGCTTTATTATAGCTGGTTTTAGATCACTTTCATTGTGTTTCACTTTATCAAAAGAACAGTGCTGTTTCAGTCGAATGAGTGTCTGTGTTCCATCTTCAATCTCAGGTGTTTGGGCTTCTGGTGTGGACTTTGATTGGTGGGACGGAGTACCTCCATGTTCCTGCACTGGGGTGGGTAATGTTTGTGTCAGTCTTTTGCTGGGTGCTTACTGTCATTCTCTTCCTCTTATACCTGACCATGGCCCACACCAGGATTCCCCAGATCCCATGGACAATTCTGGTGAGTAAATTAGAATAAATAATATTTGAACTTATCTAAATGAAACGACACAATTTAATGTAAAAAAGAGTCTCTCTCTCTCTCTTTTCTTAATTCACAGGGAATATGTTTTAATGGCAGCGCCTCTGTATTGTACCTGACAGCAGCTGTGATCAGTGCCGTATCTTTGAATGTGGCCATTAGGGGGCGCTACTACTTCATCAGCTGGGTTGCATCAACGGTATGACAAGCAACTTCTCTGATTCATTTAGCAAAACTCTTGTTTCAGTGTCTCCCATACAGCAATGTCTTTCCATCCACAACTGATTATTTTCATGGACTGAAATCATTTGTTGACATTAACTAAACAGACATTACTGTACTGAGTTTTGTGTCATAATTAAATGAATTACTTGTAGTAGTATATTATTTAATGATTTGAATCATAAATTACTTTGTTCTTTTTCCTTTTCAGATATTTGCCTCACTGGCTGTGGTGTGTTATGCAGGAAATACAGTTGTGAATTACAAATCCTGGAGATCAAAATGTGAAGATACATAAGCAGATACATTTTTTAATTATTCCTGAGGTATTATTTATGCAAGTTTAAAGAATCACAAAACAAGACAATTTTGCTGTGGTTATATATAGCATTGTTCTCATAAGTAAAACTTTAAATGTTATGTAAAACTGTACTCAAATGTCCTCTATATTTCTCATTTGAGTTATTCTTTAGAAGTTAATTATTGAGAATCCATATAAAATAGCTCCCACCCCCCACACACACACACACACACACACACACACACACACACACACACACACACACACACACACACACACACACAAATTAGCATTAAACAAAGAAAATGAGGTCTGCCTATGACACTACAAATTACTCTAATGAGTCAGTTCTTTTTAGTAAATTAATCACAACTAATCAGTGTAGTTACTGATTGGTTGTTCATATGACAATGTGTAGTTAAAGATGCATGTGTCTTTTTTTTTGTTTGTTTGTTTAGCATTGCTGTTTATTATTAAGGCCAATTATTGGATTGCATTTATGTTTCTTCTAAAAAGACTGAAGCCAAGTCCCTTTAAGACAAGTCATTTCACTCGGCGGCCATCTTTGAAACGCCTCTCAGGCATTCAAGTGCAGCTCCTATCTCTTTGAATGATGAAACATCAAATTCTCCAAAGCTGTTTGCCAAGCTTTCGATTAAATTTCATATTTGAAATCACCAATGAAATCTGACACCAACTGTCTCATAAATTTTGTTTCTAAATGCTCGAATTTCATGGCAAAAAAACTATTTTTCAGGCTGGATCAAGCTAATGCGCATGCGCAGACCTAAATGCGCCTCTTGTGTCTCATTTCGGAGTCGCGCAAGCTTTGGCCGCTGCAGTGACGCGATGACTTTACCAATTGGCGATTGGCTCTTATTTAGAAAGCGGGACTTATTCTGCCATATTGCGCGTTGCAATATCTCCCATTCAAAACAATACTAGTGATGCATCTTGTGTTATTCTCTAGTTCTTTGACTGAAGTCACAAAAAAGTCTGTAAACACACCTTTTGCAAGAACTGCTTTGGCAATGTAACTGTTAAAAAATCAATATTTATTTAATATTCCATTTAATAAGTAACATTTCATTTCATTTTTTTCAACCAAACCAACTTTAACCCACAATTCTGTAATGTACCTTAAGGCACTGTCATATAATTGTTATTGTGTATATATCTAAAAGCTTTTCTGTATTAAATATGTTTGATTTCATAAATTTTTTTCTTCCTGAAAAAAATTCACATGATTTAGGTTCTTTAAAGTATGTGGGTTTTTCCTAAACATCATGAACGCCTATTACATGCTTTAAGTATATATATTGTAATCTATTTATTGAAAGTAGCAAGCAGAGTTTGGCATAAATTATTTTGATTTAAGTAAAAGGATGTCAAACAGTCATTCAAACTGTTTTGTTGCAATTGATCATTCAGTTTAATAGTTTAACAAATATTTGTTGTTGTATGTTTTTTAAGTTTGTGTTGAAGAAACACCTCAGGTTACGTATATGTAACCCGGTTCCCTTAGAGGGGAACAAGACGCTGCGTCATGGCGTTGACGCTATGGGAACGCTTGCACATGTACAAGCGTAACCTGGGAAGTGGCAACTCAACACAGCATCTCATTCTCCTCTCAGGAAACTGGGTTACATACGTAACCTGACATGTTCCCTACCAACTGGTTTTTGACACTGCGTAATGGTGTTGACGCTTATGGGAACTTGAATACTAGCTCTGCCATGCCCTGGGAAGAACCTTCCCACAAAGCTGTAAGCACAAAAATCAGTAAGTCCTTCATCACTTGAAATAAGCTGCTGTAAGCAGTAAGCAGAAACCATTGTTGAGCGTCGACTCGGACTTGGCTCAACCCTGAAGGGCTTATCTGCATCTAAACTGGCATGAGTGATGGACATAAATCTTCAAAGCACGGAACAAAGAACAAAACAGATCTGCTTGGCCATCGCAAACTGCCCATGAAAAAAGGCGTTCATTGCGAGAGACCTGTGACGGCAACATGCCCCAAGTGCCAGGCTTCTACTGAGGAATCCTGGCACCTTCCAAAGCCGAAGTGCACGAAGCCCACAGCGTGTGGGTTTTACGACTCTTGAAGGATGAGTCTGAGGATGGAAACTTCTGCTCTTGAGCCTGAACTGAAGAGGTCTCATGTGCAATAGACCTAAAGGAATAGCGTTGGCTGCTGCTGTCATGAGACCTGGTAGCCTTTGAATTTGCAGAACTGAAAGCTGTTGGCCTAACTTGACATCCTTTGCTTAATTTTTTTTTACAGTGTTTAATGTAATGAAACCATTGGTTGATGCATGATTATTTGCTTTATAAGTTTTGTGATTGGTGGATGATATTGTACTTAATTTTTTCATTGGTTCTTTGTAAGTTTGAATTTTGTCTCTGTTTGCATTTAAAGGAACCTACACACACCTGTAACCTTTTAGTCCTGATGAAGGCCTGTGTGCCAAAATGCATTGGCAAAATAAAATATTGATCTTTTAGCTCCATCTTTTGTTTATTTTGACCCCTTGACGTCGCAAGTGTTGCTGGTATCGTCTATAAATAGCTTTGTTTTTATTCCATGCACCTTGTTGATCGTGTGAAGTTGCACCAGATTAACTACACAATACAACCTAAATGTGACATAAATACACAGAGATAACAAGGAAACTAAATGAACAACAGCGAATGTAATCCAATCAGAAACCATAGAAACTAACTAGCAAACAGAACTCAGTAAAAACAACACAGGTAACAGACTATAAATTAAACCAAAACAGAACAAGACCATTACATCTACACATTAAAGTACATATCTCAAATTTTTACATGAACTTTTGAACAAATTTTATTAGGACCAAAATAGTTTGGTGTGGAGGAAATGATGGCACATCTGTGGGGCAGTTTTCACACAATACATTGAATAGGTTGTTTGCACATGACGTCATTGCTGCATGCAAAATGCGGCTGGAGGGCAAAAAGTGATTTTTCTATATAGAAATCCTATCACAAACTCAAAATTCATGTTTTGCATTGTTTATGGTTGTTCAAATCGATCAAACCGAGAAACCTAAATGAGCTTTTATCGTTTAGGTAACTTCTATAATTTATTAACTTTAGCGTTTTGCGTTTTGCATCTGCTGATACTGAAATGAATATGGATACCTGCTTACCTTTTTTGTTTTTCACTTCACATTCTTCATGGTATTGTTTGCAGGGAAAAGAAGATATTTTATCCCATTGCATGATCATTTTATGTTTTCACTTCAGTTTTGTAGTAATTCAGTCCAATAATGTTGATCCGGTTACCGTGAAAACAGTGTCACGCGCTGCTGCTTCAGCCATCATATGGTAGAAAATGTCCAAATAAAAAAATGCATTAAACAAGCAGACAGAAGTCAATCAATTTCTTTGTTGGAAGGATGTAAATGTAACTGTAGTTCTAATGTTTTCTTTGTAAATATTCACCTTCCCATATGACCACGGAGGAGAATCGGAGGGGCATTCAGCGGACAGACACCCGTTTTCACAGTCTATGACAGACACCGACACACTGTATTTTTTTATTTTTTTTATTTCAACAAATGACAACAAAAATCAAAACTATAGAAGCTTGTGAACAGTTTTGAAGTGGCTGCGTGCAAGTTACTCAGTCACAAGCCAAGTGAGAGTCATACTGGCAAATGTAATGTTAATTAAACCAAACAAAATACAACATTTTCAAAAACACTCAGCTAGTGATTATTTTATTGAGTGATAGGCAGTGGGTTCAATCAGTGACATTATTAGATTAGCTATACGCCGTCTCCCCGCCACCTCCTCAACCTGCTTCCCTTAGTCTGTTTTTACACATAGAAAAGGCGAAAATTGTATTACACCATCCAGTTTTTCCCCTGAACGATGATGTCAGCTCCTGTTCCAATTCTCGATTCAGCATAAATGACCTACAATGGCGACATTTTTCACAATCATGAGAGAAAATCAAAATACTGCCCTAAAGTCACTAGCAGAAAGGCAACGCGATATAAATAAACCAGACCCGAACATGGCGTGATGGCAGCTTCACATTCTCTATACCTACCTCCTCGATGGCAGTCAAGTTTATCAGTTCAGTACAAAAATCGCTCCTCTTCATAAGGCTCACGTCCAAAATATGTTGTGATTTTCTGTTTATACCTTTCTAAACCAGCACAGTATGGACTTTCCCCATCTCTTCCATTCTAATTTTCACTGCTTGCCCTCCACATTAATTTTGCACATCACCAGAACCATGTGATTGCAAACAACCTATTGATTTATGTTTAGTTCATACCTGGTTTAGATTATCATAGTATTAAATATTGTGAATTTGTAAAGTTTGATTGAAAGTCTGGGCCAAGGGTAAACAATAAAATCTATACAATAGCAGACATATGAAAGTAGCAAAAATAAATGATAAAGGCATGTTAAACATTTTAATAAGTGAGTTTATTGTGATCTTCATATGAAAAAAAAAAAAGTATATCGGTTGTTTTAATAAGTTTAATAGTTAGTAAAATCAAGTCTAATAGTTAGTTTTAAAATCATCCATATCCAGGATATGTATACATTCAGTACAGAGTTTATCCAAATCATTCTCACTGCAGTTTTGGGTCACAGTGTTTTTTAGGGTGACACCCAGCATTTCAGAATGCCCTTCTTTTTACCTCTATATTTTAACTTTCATAGTGATGTCATAAAAAAAAAAAAAAAAAAAAAAAAAAAAAAAAAAGTTAATTTAGGTTAATATTGGTTAAAAATATTGTATCATCTCATAAATGTTATATAGTCTAACACAAAAAGTTTTTTTTTTACTAAAATCATTGAGAGCCTTTAGGAATTGTTGTGTTAAAGAAGCCCATAAGGCATGATTAGGAATTAAATAAGTTTACACCAGTCTCCTTATAGTGTTGAATTAAGTAATTGGTAAATTAATTTTACTCAGAAAGTTCCAAAATTTCATCATCAAGAGCTCAGAAAAAAAGTAGGCTACTTGTTAACTGGCATTTTCCTCACATAAATTGTGAAATATTTCAGTCTTTATGATGCAGTCGAATTGTTGTCAAACACAGCCCAGTGAGCCCCAATGGAGGTCAGGGCAAATCCATTGTGTCGACCGCTGAGGAAACGTAGTTCACTTCCATCATGGGTTGGGTAGAAGTTAAATGAAAGTCCAGTTGGCTGCCCCACTTTGAAAGAGCGCCCCTTATTAGTGACAAACATAAGCTCAGAGATGTAGCCTGAGTAATACTTTCCAGAGACTTGAACAAAATATTCGTCGTCGAAGAGTGTCATCTCCCTTTGATTGCCATAACTGTTCGTGCCAACCAGTGTTGTCCAGTTACCGTTATATTGCAACTGGAGCCTATTAAACAGATACGGTATGTGCCATTATTGTTAAAACAATTCACAGCAAAATACCATATAACTAACATAACAACAGAATGTTGAAAATGCTATATGAAGTTGATAATTTGTTGCAAATGGATTTACGTGCAGGCAACCAGTCCAATAATTCTGACAGATCAGGTTCTTTTGCAATTGTTAAAATGTTGCCTAATGTGTAACTATCTAGCAGTGCTTGGCAAAACTTACCCATTGATGTTGTTGTTGTTGCTGTAGTATCCATAGTAGGGATATTCATATAATCTGACTCCAGTGATGCGACCCTCGCGTGCAGTGGAAAATTCAGTTCCACTGCCTTCCCCCGCAGCAGGGGAGTACGAGTAATAATTAGGTACAGCTGAAAAGGTAATTAACAGCTATTAGTCTCTAACTAAAAATGTGTTGGTACTTTACAATTAGGTTTATTTGTTAACATTACTTAATGTATTAACTAACATGAACTAAACATGAGGAATAGCCTACATTTGTACTGTATTTGTTAATCTTTGTTAACGTTAGTTAATAAAAATGCAGCTGTTCATAGTTTGGTCATGTTAGTTAAGTGTGAGGCTAAGAAGCAGATTTGTGGACGCGATCGCAGCACTGTCAAAGAAAATAAGCGAAATGAAGGAGCTGAATTCAAACCGACTGACGGAGAACGGCGGAGAGTGCCGAGCGAATACGGAAGAAAGTGAAAGTCACATGGCAGGTAGCCTAGGCTACATGCACGTAGAGTGCATAGAAGTCGTTGATGCAATCGTTTCAATGTGAGATAACGACGCGGGTTAGATGCACGAACACTTTCTGTATGAGGATGACGCGTGCTGAAAGTTAAAATGCTGTGAGTAAAGCGCAAGACGGGAAACGCATCAGCTGTCGGTCATCATGCAGGGACACTGATGGTATAAAAATATATCTCTGTAATTATAAGAATGACTGATTGTCACTTGAATCCGCGATATTTGATCACTATAATGTAGCCTAGCCTACAATACGAAGGAGAACAGTATGTTATGCTATTATTATTTAAGTGCATGATGCACAATTTTTGTGTATTTAATGCAACAAAATGGAATATCTCACATGTTTGCTTAAATAGTTCATGTAAAATGTGCTTGAATCAGGAAAGAAATTAAGCTAAATATGTAAATTAACAAACAGACAATTGCCTATGTGGTAAAGTTTATTTAAATTGTATTTGTTCACATTTGTTTACATTTCATCAGAAGTAATGACGTAGCTATCCTTAAAGGTCAGTGTGTAAATTTTAGCGGCATCTAGTGGTGAGGTTGCGAATTGTAACCTACAGGCCTGTACACACCGGGACGAATATCGCACGCGTTTATCGCCAGCGTTTTTCGAGACCTTTTTTGTGTTCATACCCAAGCGATTTTCACTATGCGCAGAGTGAACGTGCAAATTCACTCCCTGCCAGTGTGTGGCACTTGTGCTTAACGGTAGCGCAAATAAACATATTTATGATATTAAGTTAAAGAAGATAAAAATGCAGATATGAAATGGCATATATATGACATATGAGAGATGGTAGTCAGAAACGGTACTGCAAATAAACATATTTATGAAAAAGACATTCTCAACTATATTTCTTGAATGTAAAAAAAAAAAAAAAAAAAAAAAAACACAGTACAAATACAGAAATAATACACATCTATTGCTGTGGCCAAGAAGTAGCAGAGCACCTATAGCGTGCATCTCAGTCAGCTCCCTAGTTCAGTAGTCAGGGCACTGATCAGGGAGTCGGCCACATTCATTTACACGGTATACTGATACACGACCTAGGAAGCTAGGGAGCTGATTGAGACGCAGGGATAGTTTGTAGGGGTCTTCCTAGTCTACTTACTTTCTCTTCATCGTCTTGGAATCAGTGTGTGCTTGGCAAGACCGTTTGTGCTTGAGCGCCACCAAGTCGTGTTTTACTGTAACTTCAGCATCTCCAGGCACTTGAACAAAAGCACCACTCTCATTGGTCGGCCAGTTTTTAACGCGGCGCGTCAAACCAAAACAAACAAACAAAAAAAAACAGAGGCGGTTTTTTTTAAAAATGACGCTTTTACGCCTGCCGTTTTTCGTGTTGGTGTGCACACTCACATTGGCGCCCTTTGTTTAGTCACGAGGCATTAAACGTCAGTGATAAACGCGCGCGATATTCATCCTGGTGTGTACAGGCCTTATGGCTCAGCACCGTGCTCAGCCCTCCCTTTCGGAGAAACTACGATGGCGCTGACACAAAGACAAAAATGTCGTTGTCTGAGACAGCTGAGTAAGGAGTCAAGTCAAGTTTTCCTCTTACTTTTATCAAAGAACGGTCTCTGCTTCTAATAAACCAGACCTCCTCCTACTACTACTACTACTACTACTTCTTATTCTTATTCGTGCGTATTCAACGTAGTGACGATGCAAGCTGTCTCTAAAATCACCAACGAACATAGTGACGAAATGCGTTTTGTAGAGCAGTTTATTAATTTAGGGTTGACATCCCAGATAGCAAACTGACTCCGCAACGGATCCGCCCCGGCGGTATCACAAGCTCCGGAACGGATCCGCAAAACGGGTCCGGAACGGAGTCCACTTGCACAGCGCAGCGGATCCGGAACAGATAAGGATTGCGGATCCAGTTCAGATCCGGAAGAGACCCGCCCCGTGTCCGCCGATAAAGTAGTTCATCCGCCGCGGATCCGATCTGGACCCGTTCATGAAGCAGCTGATCCGCCGCGGATCCGATCTGGACCCGTTTATGAAGCAGCTGATCCGCCGCGGATCCGATCTGGACCCGTTTATGTGGTTCATTTGGTCTAGATACCTTTCAGATCACTCTCGAAATAGTATTCTGGCCAAAACTGGCTACACAGAAATATTTAAAATCTAATGGACCAACATCAGACAGACTGGATTGCTCTATAAAAGCTTGAATATTTAATGTTTACCTTTATTAATATTAATAAAACATGATGAAATCATTCAAAACTTTAGCCAGTTACAATAAAACTATAAAAATAGTTTGTAAATATATTTAGAGTATGTAATTACTATTACTATTTTTATAGTTTTATTATTTATGTACATTAATAGGTATTGAATAGAATTACAGAAAATGAAATGCAACCATAAATTGTACCAAAAACATTTTTTATTTAATGAAAAATAACACTTAAGAGTAAATATTCGAGCAACATTTTTGTTATTAATGTTGTAAACAGTTGTACTGCTTCATTTTTTTGTAGAAACTGGATTTTTTTTAAGATTCTTTGAATAGAAATTAAAACAATTAAAACATTTATTTAAAAATAAACTTGAACATTCTTTATTTTATTGTAACTGTTGCGATTTTAAATGAACACTTCAAAACACTGAAGTTAACATTGGCTACGTTTACATGCACCCAAATAATCCATTTGTAATCGGATTGACGGCTCAATCGGATTGAAAAACGTTCATGTAAACACCTTAATCGATCTGAATGAAATTTCGATCGGATTGGAAGGGGTGGTTTATTCCTTTTCTAATCCGATCAAACAGCAAAAAATAACCATGTAAACATTGAATCCGACTACTTTCTCAATAGTATTCAGAAGCCTCTGGGGCACAACAGTGCAATGCTGACACGCATTTAAAGTTAACGTTCACGTCTTTAGTTGTAAAGATGTATGTCAACAGGCAGTGGCGTATGTATCACTTCGTCACAATATTCTTCCATTTTAAGACAAGACGGGGAGCCAGTGGATATCACACAAGAAGCAACGTCCAAACTTTGCGCAAGAGTTATGCTGATGAAAAAGTCTCAAACTCGGTCAGTATTCACCACAAAAAGTAAAAAGTGACTGAGCTGTCTGAGGCTGCTTTAACAAAGCATATTCTCAGAGACAAATTTCAACATAAAATGCTGATAACGGTAGCCTATGTAACTGTCTAAATTTATTCCATTATTTCACTTGTGGCCGTACATATAAGCTAGTGAAACAAATGAGAATAATAGTATTTCGTGTTAAACAGGTGGTTTGTTTTTTAAAGTCAGTGCTTGAAGTAAAGCTGCGCTTAATTTTCATTGACATTCTTAATAACTTTAATTATAGGCCTATAATTCATTGTATCAGACCTAAAAAAAGTTTAAATCATTTTCAAAGATAGCTAATAGCCTAATCTTATAAGTTATATTATTCTCAGAGCACGCCAGTTATGCGGCGATGCGCTATGAAATTGTGGGGCAAATTTATTATAATATTAATTTAATAATAAAAGAAAGAAGCCTAACCTAATAGTAATAATAATAGACTAGAAGTATGTAACAGGCCTACATTAATTGGAAATACCAAATCCTCTTAATATTGCCAAGATTTGCTGCATTTGACAATATCTCTGACTCTGTTGACGCAACCTGGGTTACCGCAAGTGTGATTGATATGACATCAAAGTTTTAATCGGAATGTATATAAAACAAATATAAATGGATATTTGAATCAGATTACAATGTTTATAGTACATGTAAACAGATCTGCAATCAGATTCAATTAATTCAGATTGACGAAAATCGGTGCATGTAAACGTAGCCAATGATACTCTGAAACTCTACTGTTGGGTGCTCACAGTGGGACGGTTCCTGGAGCTTCCCCTATCAGCTGCCAGGCTGAACCATCGTATTGTGTTTTGTAATGTCTTCATCAGTGGCGGTACGTGATACATGGTTCTTTCTCACAGCACCTGTAATACACAAGCAGATTTATTTAAAAAATTAATTCACATTGAAGCTACCAGTTTTTTTTTTTTTTTTTTTAAAAAGGATACACATAACCACTGCTTTAAAAACAAAAGTGTACTATCTGACATTTATAGGTACACTATGTAACTTTTGGTGCTCTAGCGGTTAATAAACAGAACTACATGCATCTTGCGGAAGAACATTATAGCCGGAGCTATTTCTCTCTGTTTATGTCTATGACGAGTCACACAGATACTGTGCTACTCCACAGTGCTGCCGACCAGAACCAGTCTGAAATAGTCCCAGTGTGAACTCACTCGTTACATACATTTTGAACAACAACAAAAAAAGTTATGTGTTGGCAAAAAAAATAAATGTACTTAAATTTTTTAGCCAGGCAAAACTTATTACATTTACTTACACAGGAGGAACTTCTTGGACTCCATGTGGTTGAATGCGGGAAAGGATGTTCCTTGTGACACATTTTGTGTCATGGCGCCCAACAGTTGCACGGGATAAAATAGAAAATGTAACAAAAATCTTGTCAATTTCTTATAGTTGAAGGGTTAGTTCACCCAAAAATGAAAATAATGTCATTTATTACTTACCCTCATGTCGTTCTACACCCGTGATGCCTTCGTTCATCTTCAGAACACAAATTAAGATATTTTGATTGAATCTCATGGCTCGGTGAGGCCTACATAGGGAGCAATGACATTTCCTCTCTATGATATGAAATAATGATCTGAAACAACATTACATGAGGTGGAGAATTGTCAAATGTAAACAAAAATAGACTCAAACTAGTATACTACAACTAAAGTTTACTGATACAAGTGGGTTTTTAAACTTTAACCCATCAATTATAGGTATAAATCTTTTAAAACGGCACATTTATTACATGTTAAAAGCTGTAGTTGTGGACCATTATCAGTATTTGACAAAAGAACTAGCTAAATCAAGTTTAAAACAGTTTTTAATCTTACTTTCCTCAGATGAAAGATGAAATAGAAAGAAGAAATACTCCAAAAACACACTGGCGGCACTTGAATGAGCTGTAAGCTGCAACAGAACACACACACACACACACAGTAACTTATTAATTATGAATTAATATATGAAATAATGATCTGAAACAACTTTACATATATTCTCCACCTCATGTAAACAAAAAAATAGACTCAAACAACTAGAAGTTCAGTGAAAAGAACAGGTAACGTTAGGCCTAACATTAGCTTATCTCGCTTGCTATTTTACTGGAAAGGAGTGAAAATTTGCGTTTAGGATTGGACTTAAACCCGGACAGCTTATTAAATCACCCCACCTCCCAGAAATATAAAGAAATTCTGTCCAAATAGCGTTGTACTCAAAAGGTTATTAGCCAAATTATTTTTTTACTCAAATCTAAGTAACGCTAATGACACTAAGAGCTAACTTGGCCACAGTCATTTTTAAAAACATCAAACAAAGCAATGAACGGTAATGTTACTGGATACAGCTGAACAAATAAAGCATATTTTAACTTTTCTTACCGTGTTTAGTCTTCACCGACCTGCCGGCTCCAGCTTTTCCACGGTGAGGAGAAGGATTCAGTGACGACGACAGTTGAAAAAAGGCGCGTCCGGTCAGTGAATCCGCCCAGCATCTGTAACGAGTCCGCGAGTTGACAGTGCGCTGTGCGGAGGCGGGGCATATCCTGTGCGCGTTGCCGAATTGAATCTGAGCGTACAGCGGAGCTGGCGACTTGAAGGCGGATCCGCCCCGGAGTCTGTTGCTATCTGGGATGGAGGGAGGACCTGCGGTGTATGAGATAGAAATGGCTCGTTCTAAGGTAACGGTTCATTATGCAAGCTCTTTATACACCACTCAAAACATAGCCTAGTTATATGGGCCTATATTATATTGCATTTCTGTCAATCTACTTGTTAAGTCGCGATGTAAGGAACGCCGTTTCTGGGTCCAAGCCTCGACTCCTTTCATTTGAGAATGGTATCTTCACGGCCGTTTATGAGCGCCATTTATTCATATTAAACATTTAACATTTTAAAGTTAAACATTTAAAATACTTAGAGTCTACATAACAGTCTCCGTGCTCACAGCGTCACAGACATTAATATTTTAACTATTTATTATTGTTGTTTTCTTGTGGTATGAGATAAAGCGTTTGGACCCAGAAACGCTGCAGCGTGACATCAGACTTAACAACCGAATAGATCCTCCTAAATTTTATGCATTGCACCTTTTAAGTTTGTTTTTTTGTTTTGTTTTTTTTTTCATTTGAGGTTATCAACCTAATTGAATCTACTTAAGCCTAACTGAAATTACTGTCTAACCTGCCAAACTGCTAAATACAATTTTTTCCCTGTTAACTAATGTAGTTAATGTTAATAAATGAACCTTATTGTAAAGTGTTACCAATGTGTTTCTCATTGATCACTAAAGCCCTTTTTTGGTTCTAATTGGAACCTTTATTTTGACTGTTTTAGTTATACAAGTTTCGACCTGGCAATTTATTTTATTCTACTTTTAAAAGTGCTTCTAATGCCTAATTCTAACACTTGATGCACATTTAATTAGACAATATTGATTTATTTATTTAACTTCTGACTTAGTTAATGATACTCACGCATGGTCATGCTCATGGCACAAAGGCAAGAGAATACCACAAAATAATGCAGCATTTTGGAATGCTTTGCTGTTCACTGCACTCTGAGAATCTAGATCAAACCAAACACAAGCGTTGAGTTATTAAACTGTGAATACTTCAAGAATGTTTTTGCAAGATGCAGATGACAATAGTTTAAGACAAAAAATTACAATTAATGAATTTTATATATATATATATATATAAACATATCTTTTTACTGTATCCACAAATAAATAAATAAAAATATTTTAAATATTTTTTAATATGTTAATTGATGCCGTTACCTGTAGTTAAGCCCGAGTGTGTGTTCCTTGAGGAAGACAGCTAACCAAACCTTCATTTATACTCTCTTGTTGGTCCAGCCTCTTCTTTTTCATACTTTTTGTTTTGAGATTTTTGCTTCATGAGTGTTTCTGGAAGGAAAATATTTTAAGAAGGAATTTCTTTTTTGTTTATCATTAGTCACCTGACACATTTCTGGAACATGTTTATTATTTTAAGAAATTTATGACGTCAGATAATTATCTTATTATCATAAGTTTTATGGAATATAAAAAGATTTTTGATGCCATGCAGTAAAGTGTTAGTTTTCTTAACAGTTTTTGAACAACTAGTCATCACAAAACAATACAGGCCATTTATATCTCAGAAAAGAACAATTTATACAGTATATTATATAGGTTGTAAAACACAGTCGGAGCCCTCCCCCCAGACAGCACGCCAAATATGCATACAGTGGTGGTCAGAATTATTGGCACCCTTGGTTAATATATGATGAAAGATGACTGTATAAATAAATCTGCATGGTTTATCCTTTTGATCTTTAATTCATAAAATTAGCAAAAATCTAACCTTTCATTGAAGGAAAAGAATTGAAAGTGGGGGGGAAATCATGAAATAATTGTTTTTCTCCAAAACATGTTGGCCACAATTATTGGCACCCTTTTATTCAATACTTTTTGCAACCTCCTTTTCCCAAGATAACAGCTCTGAGTCTTCTTCTATAATGCCTGATGAGTTTGGAGAACACCTGACAAGAGATCAGAGACCATTCCTTCATGCAGAATCTCTCCAGATCCTTCAGATTTCCAGCTCCATGTTGGTGCTTCTTCTCTTCAGTTCACTCCACTCATTTTCTTTAGGGTTCAGGTCAGGGGACTGGGATGGTCATGGCAGAAGCTTCATTTTGTGCTCAGAGACACATTTTTGTGTTGGTTTTGATGTTTGTTTTGGATCATTGTCCTGATGGAAGATCCAACCACGGCCCATTATTGGATATATAGCAGAAGCGGTCAGGTTTTGAATTTTTATCTGTTGGTATTTGATAGAATCCATGATACCATGTATCTGAACAAGATGTCCAGGACCTCCAGCAGAAAAATAGGCCCACAACATTAAAAATACAGTGTTATATTTAACTGTGGGTATGGGCAAGGGTAACTTTGGTTTGAAAAGCGTGGGGAACACACACCTTCTAGGGGGGTCTGGGGGCATGCTCCCCTGGAAGGAAATTTTCTACATTTTAAAGATAAATTCATTAATCTGGTGAACTTTGAGAGTTCAAAATAAAAAGCTCCAACCCATGTTCAGTGTGCAAATTGAACAAAGAAAAAGTCTGTGCATTGACTCGGATCCACTGTTAAAAATAAATTATCCACCCGCCAACCGCCTGATGATATTCTCTGATTTAGATACCTGAACCTGATCATCCCATTACAATTATTCACATTGTCAGTGTTAAGCATGATAATATTGTAATATATCACACTTATAAATGAACTTTTTTAAAAAAAAAAATGTTCCCTTCAACCTTAACTTGTCACTGTTTCATTACATCATTGTAGGAAAACACTCTTATCAGAATGATGGAGGCGGCCGCCTCGTAATTCTCTATGAAGGAAAAACCCTGTTGACAGAAAATGTTGTGGTTTAAAGTGGCCAAATTTCTGAAAAGGAAACCAGGGACATTTCCTATTTTAATGGTCAAAATTTCACTGAAATCTCACTTATTATCTATTAATTAAAAAATGGGGACAATACATTTTTGATTTTTTCTTTTTTTTTTAAAGTTGTTGTGGGTTCCACATTGATTTTACATTAATACTTATTATGATTTAATTTTATTATTAGGATTTTTGGTCTGGTTTTAACAATTCTCAAAAAAAAAAAACAAAAAAAAAACTAACCAGTATGCCTAGATGCAAAAAACTATTAAACTATTACACTATTTTGAAAAATCACATTACAAAATAAAAGAACATAAATATGAGAGAAATAAAACAGCAAATATTTTTAACATTTATTATTGAATTTAATATTTTCCATTTTCACAAGCTGTTTTGCCTACAGAAATTAACTTTAAGCTTTTAACTATTTTTAACTATTATTTTGCATTTTAGACTCATTTTAACTAAGTGAGTTGCAAGAGTATTGTTATATTAATTATTTTTATTGTTATATTAATTAATTTTTTTTTATTTATTCATATTTGAGTGTACCTCACGATATAGTTAAGATGTTTAAAATTGTCCAAAACCATCCCGCATCATGTTGAGGCCCTGTTATAAAACACGTAACAGTATTACTTTAATTCAGAGGTGGAAAGTCCAGGGGTCAGAAAGTAAAAGTCCTGCCATATTTTTATTCCACCCACAGAAGCATTAATGAGATAAATAAGTGATTAATTGAGTGATGATTGACCATTATTGAAGACACCTGATGATAACAAGCAGAATTACCAAAGGAGAAAATCACATTTTTTAAGACACCATCACAGAGATCAGGGTTTGCTTTAGTTCAACTCTTGATCCTCTTGACTTTTTAATAATAGAATTTGTTTAGAGCCCAATCTCTGAGTTAGGTTTACATTATTGATTACAGCACTGTGATTCTACAGCAGAAAATCGGCTTTTACAATATAATTCAAATTCTTGATGTCTGTGTGTGCCTAAAAGAAAGTTTTTTTTTTTTTTTTTTTTTAATCAGAACAACTTTTAAGAAAACCTTTGAATTCTATTGTAAAAGCTGATCTTTTGCTATAGAATCACAGTGCTGCTGTAATCAATAATGTAAACCTAACTCAGAGATTGGGCTCTAAATGAGTTCAGTGATTCAGATCAAATAATGATTATGTGAAAACATAACCAACACCACCTGATCATCTTTTCTCTTTGCTTGTCTGGCTGTCATAACTCAGTTACAGCAGCCAAACAAATTCTAACATTAAAAAGTCAAGGGTCAAGAGCTCAACTAAAGCAAACCCTGATCTCTGTGATGGTGTCTTAAAATCGTGATTTTTCTCCTTTGGTGATTCTGCTTGTTATCATCAGGTGTCTTCAATAATGGTCAATCATACCTAAATTAATCACTTATTTATCTCATTAATGCTTCAGTGGGTGGAATAAAAATATGGCAGGACTTTTACTTTCTTCCACCTCTGCTTTAATTTAACATTATCTGTTAGCAGGGTTGGGAAGGTTACTTTTAGAATGTATTTCACTACAGATTACAAAATACATGCTTTAAAAAGGAATCTGTAACGGATTTCGTTACATTACTCAAGTTTAGTAACTTAATCTAAATACTTTGGAATACTTTGAAATACGTAACACAAAGGACCATATTAACTTAATGTTCTGTTTTAAGTTTACAACCTGTAAATAAAACTGACCTCTACCCACCAGGATTTGGTTTTCCACTAAATTCTATTTTTAACATCAGTTACAAAATGTATATCTGCAATTTATTAGACATAACCTATGTGTTGGTAAAGAATTTCAATATCTTGATAACCAAATTAATAAAATATTTGTTTCTTTTAACATCACATCCCTATATAATTACTATTGATATATCATTCCTAAATTATATTTTTATATCTGTAAAGATGTGCATCAGAGGGATAACAAAATATTAAATGACAATAAAATATTTTTAATAATATAGGTTGTTTTATAGGTGTATAGAGTCGAGATGACACAGTGGTTTAAATAGTTTTATTAACAAAGTTTGTTTGTAACATTTAGAATGTTTATAAAGAAAATGAAATGAAATGATATACCCAATAATCTCGAGAGAAGGCATATATTCAAAGATGACTCACCTATGGTTTCTCAATAGTTTTTTGCATCTCTCCACCACATTTTACAGGTTTGGAAAAAATATGATCATTTTGTGTGAACTATCCCTAGTATAAATATGTTTATACTAATATTTAACCTTAGTGCACTGATAGCTGCATTAATATTAACCATATAAACAACAAACAGCAAAGAAAAATAAATTGATTTTTTAAAATAATCATTTATTTATTTTTTTTTAATTATTATTAGTGATGCACCTATTTTGATTTTTCATGGCCAACAGAAGCAAACTGGCTGATTCTGATACTGGTAGCAGATTTTTTTAAAGCAAATTTATTTGTTGTTTATTTGTTCAAAAATGTGTAGCTCTTTGATATCATTTTAATATCACTGGATTTTTATCACAATCCCAACAAAGATGTTATGAACATGAGCATGATCAGTTGTTTTTCATTTAAATTATTGTATAATTTCAAGATTAACAGCAAAAACAGCATGGTCTGACTTTAGCTTTGTGAAATTATGCTACGTAAGACACCTGCATGAAATGTAAATTCACTCTCTGACAGTAGGTGGCACTTATGGAAGAGCAGTGATATAGCGTTTCCATGGTTACCACTATACACAAAGCAGCGCTGCGCTGGAGATAAGAGGAAAAGCCATCAAAACTTTTCTGAAGACAGTTCCCTTCAGAGATACATTAATACCAATCCCAATTTAATATTTATATTATTCTTCCTATATTTTGCGAACAGTGAGCTCGTGCTGGTAGTATTTTCCCTGCTGGCGCATCTGTTCTCTTCTTTGTGTCCATTTTCAGTGTGTGCCTGTGTTAACGTCCTGTTGACAGGCTTAGTAAATATTTCCTGAAATTTTGGGAGCCCGGAAATTAAAGCCCAGAATAAAGATCAAAATAAAACAAAAAAGCCTTTGGATTTATGAAGTGTACTACTGCATCTCTATTTTTAATCATGAACTCGCGTGCGCCATGTACCTAAACATTTGGAATTATTATTAAGATTTAAACTTTGTCTGTAAAGTACACCAAGAAATTGGCTTTATAAAACATTATTTAACGCATGATTAAGTGGATGTTAATTCTATGAGCATTCTATTCTATTTTTCAAAGATCTAATAAATTCTTATAAATATTAACCGTAGGCTAAGGATAACATACAAAGCTCAACGTACGAGTAAATAGGAAAATAAGGAGTAAACAAGGAAAATAACATTTTCAAAGACCAAGAACAGCTTAGGCCTACCTCAAGATGCTTTTTCAGATTAGATGTTGAATCCTCTGAAGCTGATAGAAGTTTTGTTGCAGGTAGACACAGCTTTGCACTATGATGTTACTGTACGTCCTCCTTCATGTTTATAAGTAAAACTGTCTTTGAATTTCCACGAGAGGAATGCATTACATGCTGTTTTCCCGTCCATTTTTTTTGCGTGCAATCTCATGTCTGCACTCTGCAGGTTGCTCATATCTGAACAGGCTGCGCGCGTTTTTTTTTTTTTTTTTTTTAACAGACAGAGTCAGAGAATCATCAACAATTGGCTCATTGGTTAAAAATCCTCAAACGGCTTACGTTAATAGCCTTATTAAATAAAAATAAATGACATAAAAATTCAAAGTAATCCCTTTGGTAATCTAAAATACTTTTTGAATGTAACTGTAATTTGATTACCATCTATTTAAAATGTAACTGTAACGAAATACAGTTACTCAAATTTTGTATTTTAAATACGTAACGTCGTTACATGTATTTCGTTACTCCCCAACCCTGTCTGTTAGTATGTTACTACCTGAAAGCTGAAAATGATAACGATGTTTGATAACTGATGATAATGGCGCCGGGGTTGCCAGGTTTTCATAACAAAACCCGCTATACTCAAAACTATGTGGTCCCACGGTAAAAATCGCATTCCAGGGGCAAAATATCATGTTATTTGGGTCACTTCAACCAGCGGACATGAAAAACGACCCGCGGGAACAGTGAAAATGTACTCCAATTCCGCTGGGAAAACATCGGACTTGGGACGCAAACGGGATTTTGAAAAGTGGGGGGGACATGTCCCCCCTGTCCCCAGTGGAAATTACGCCCTTGGGTATGGGTTACTTTTTATCCATGTGTACACCAAACCCATCTGGCGGGTTTGCTGCCAAAAAGCTATTTTTTTTTAGTTTCATCTGACCATAGACGCCGGTCCCTTTTGAAGTTTCAGTCGTGTCTGACAGCTGAATATGCTGTAGTTTGTTTCTGGATGAGCAAGGAGGATTTTTACTGAAACATAACATTATTTTTTTTAGGCTTTCTGAGACTCAAGACTCAACTAATTTCTGGAATTCTTCAGCTGTGATCCTTGGAGAGTCTTTGGCCACTCAAACTTTCCTCACCATGCATTAGGACGATTTAGACACGTCCTCTTCAAGGCAGATTTGTAACAACTTTAGTTGATTGGAACTTCCTAATTATTGCTCTGATAGTGGAAATGGGGATTTTCAATGCTTTAGCTATTTTCTTACAGCCACTTTCTATTTTGTGAAGCTCAACAAACACATCAGAACTATATTCTTTGGTTTTACCTATTGTGATGAATGATTATGGGAATTTGGCATTTGTTCCTCTTATTTATACTCCTGTGGAACAATGGCTGGATAATATCATGTTCATGATCACCCTGGTGTGTTAAAAAATGTAAATATGAATAGGTATATACTTCAGAGATATTTTACTCATAAAAAATTCTAGGGGTGCCAATAATTGTGGCCAACGTGCTTTGGAGAAAAACATTTATTTCATAATGTGATTTTCCCCCCACTTTCAATTCTTTTCCTTCAATTAAAGGTTAGATTTTTGCTCATTTTGTGAATTAAAGATCTAAAGGATAAACAATGCAGGTTTATTTTTACAGTCATCTTTGATCATATTTACCAAGGGTGCCAATAATTCTGACCACCACTGTAACTTTTACTCTAATTAATTATATGTACATGTGAACTCGTGAAAATTTTCATTTATTTTGTTAGTCATAATTTTTCTACCAACTGTTATCAACCCTCCACCCCTCTTAAATGTCCTCAATATCCTTGGCATGAGTCATGAATGGGTTGTGATATGAAACATGTCCCCTTCCATTAAATACAATATAAAAACTTTTCCAGTTTATGGAACTTTTCTTTGTCACCATTCTTGAGGTTTGTATGTCAAGTGTTGAGGTCTATTTGCAAACCTCTAAAACCCTTTTCCACTTATCTTTGCTTTGTAAGATTGTTGTACCTTTAGAAACAAAAACATAGTTCACTTAGCATATTACGCGTCCTATAAAAGAATACATATGGTCACCAAAACACAATTATTGTGTTTACTAAATGAAAACTTGTTTATTAAATCTTCTTGGTGGTTATGGATGTAACCCCGGTTTCCTGAGAGAGGGAATGAGACGCCGTGTCAGATATAGGAATGCTTTTGCATGAGCCAGTATCTGAAGCATGTGTGTCAACGCACCAATGAAGATGCCAAGGCGTGTACAGTATGGAAAAGCGACCTCTCTTTCCCTCTCTCAGTGAACGTCTAGGTTACAGGGACGTTGAGTCGCCGCTGACTCCAGAGGAGGAGATAGCGGGCGAGTTGCACCATGTGATGTGTGTGTAGACCACCCTGGTGGTTGATGTATGCTACAGTCGATATGTTGTCTGTCCAGACCAGTACATGCTTGTCGTGCAGCAACAGTTGAAACTGGCGCAGGGGGTGGTGGAGGCATCCGTTATTACAATAACATGCTTGGACACTTGTACTAGGGCCCCCCCAGCCAGTAGAAAGCAAGGTGCGACCATGGGCTGAATGTATGACAACAACTTGGTGTGATGACCACACAGAGCGTTCCATGGGACCATGCCCACCTCGGGACTCGGCTGTATAGCCAGTCCTGAAGCGGTCTCATATGCAGCAATCCGAGCGGTGTGATGCCATATGCCCCAGGAGCCTCTGAAATAGCTTCAGTGGAACCGTTGTTTTCTACAAGAACATATTCAGGCAGTTCAGCACTGACTGTGCGTGCTTGCTGGCGAGACGCAGAGTCATACTGACCGAGTTCATCTCCACACTGAAAAAAGAGGTGCTCTGCACAGAGAAGAGCTTGCTCTTTTCCTATTTGACCCCAAACCCCAGATGGCTGTGGTGCCTGAGCACCAGATTCCTGTGTTCATATGAGCCAGAATGTGTAGGACATGAGGCCATGAGACCAGCAAGACACCGCTGAACCTGGGGGATTGCCTGGCGAACTGAATCACAAAGCCGAGTCTTGACTGTCCGAATGGGCCTGCGGGATGGACTGGGAAGCTCTAGCGAGGTTCCCAAAGTCTGTACGAGTGGCACCAAAGGGACAACAGACGTACCCGCAGGGGCAGTGAGGGTGCTTGGGCCTAACCCGGGAAGCACAGCATCCCGAAGTAGAGGCAGTGAGTGTGGTGCACTTACCTCATCTGTGGGTCCCGTGTAGGACTGGCTACGGTGGCGTGAGGAAGCAGTGCGTCCTCTAATGCACACTCCCTGCCTGTGGCGAAAGAACAGAGCAGAACGTCGCTCACTGCCCACACTCACCCTGTATGACTGGAGAGTCAGGAAACTGCTCTTTCTTGAGAATCAGGGACCACTAGCCATTGGGCCAATGGCAGAACAGTAGTAAGATTCTCCACCTGGTCCTCCTCCGGGGGAAGGAGTGGTGCGTACACCAACTCCAGAGAAAGAGCCATTCCCTGCAACTCCGTGTCACCCGTCCTGCATCACCTTCCTGCAGAGGCCGGGGCGGAGCACTGCTCGCAGGGGGGTGTTCTTGGCGACAAGCAGACTGAACCACAGTGGCAGAGTGACTGCTTCTGAACTGTCGGGAACTGCTGTACAATCTCTGGCAGTGTCGCCAAGAGATCACGTTGTGAGATTGGAGCATCAAGACAGCGCACTTTGTTGACATCTCGCCTCTCTGCAAGGTTTAGCCAGATATGGCATTCCTGGACCACAAGGTTGACATCGTCTGGCTGAGGGCCCGTGCCGCGACTTCTCTCGCTCAGAGGGCAAGGTCAGACAGCATGCACGGGTCCTGTAACAACCCCTGGCTCAGAACTACCTTCATGCATTGCTTTGGCCAGCAGGATGAACATTGCTTGCAGGAAGAAGGTGGACTGTCCAGCAGAACCACAAGGCTTAACAGCTAGAGCTGCCATCACCTCACAGGCATTGGATGGGAGCCACAGATGATTCCTCCAGGTGGCAGCACTCTGCAGGCATAAATGCACCGCAATTGCACAGTCCACCCGAAGAACCCCCATGAACCCCCTGACTGCCCCACAGA
Source organism: Megalobrama amblycephala (assembly GCF_018812025.1). Lineage (NCBI taxonomy): Eukaryota > Metazoa > Chordata > Actinopteri > Cypriniformes > Xenocyprididae > Megalobrama > Megalobrama amblycephala. The sequence goes on from NC_063056.1 coordinate 12,930,288, forward strand.
CGAGGGTATTGAGAGAGGAAAAACTTTAAACAGATTTTGGCCCAAATATACCTCCATACTGCCAAAGCTCTTCATGCATGTCCGGGAAGAAAGGCATGTGGGCGGGGCGAGGTGATCTTTCGCATCACGCTCCAAGCCCAGAACCGATCTACCAGCTGAGATCGCTCAGACCGAGCGTGCGGCAGATCGGGAAAGCATGGCTGTCAACTCAGCATGAGCAAACACCGCCGAAGCGGAAAGCTCAGCTTCATCTTTCTCTCCAGAGAACGATAGCCCTCTCACCAATGCAGCTATCGACATCTGATCCTCATCTGGAGTGGCCAATGACGTGCTGAGTTGCCATGGCAACACGCGCTGTCAGCAGGCAGCTCACAGGCACATGACATGCTGAGGAGCGGGAGGTCCATGAGGCTTTTCCCGGTGGAAAGCTCTCACTGTAATCCTCAGTCTCCCAAAGTGTTGATTAGACCCGTGGCTGTGCTTTTACACACAAGTGGTGGCTGGGCAACAACAAAGGGGACTCAAGCCTTTACGAAAAAAGAGAGTCACGACCTGCATGTCAATGTGATCATGTTCCCTCGAGAACATGAATCACCCACAAACGCTGTATCAACATGCTGGGCACGTGAGACGGCAATAGTGGCCGTCAGATGAAAACCGGAAACAACCGCATCTAGGAATGCACAGACAGAGAGGCATCTTTAAAAAGAAGCTCGCTGCCGTGCTTGCTCTTTAGGGAAATACTCTTAGCCGAAGCGCCCAGGGGCGAATGCTGCCCTGTGTGCACAGCAAGCTGGATGCAAACACCGTTGGAATGCTCCATCACACCTGCAGAGAGATCCCACAATGAGCTGCAAGCAAAATAACAATTAAATTCTGAGTGTTCTCCTGATAGCAATTAAAATTGCTGTTATTTGCTCAGAAATTTACTCTCAATAGAGGTGAATTGGAAAGAGCGATCGCTGTATACCCATTTGGCTCCGAAGCAAAAGTAAATGGAAGTGAGAATGCTGGTCCTATTTATACCCAGATGCCGGGGGTGTACCCTGGCATGTAAATCTCACTGGCCAATTCCCATTGGCTCATTTTGTACCACTGGGAGGTGATTGGGCTCCCAAGTGAGACCCCATTAAGTCTGTATTGATGTAACCTCGAACATGACTGATTGAATGGGAACCAAGGTTACATCCGTAATTCCCAAGACTTTCCCCTACAAAGGAACTCAAAGGCATGTCATATTTACACTAGGGGAACCAATGCGCTATATTGCCAAATGCCTGGTCAAAAATGTGAATAAGCGCTATTCTAAGACCAAGCCAGGAAGCAAAGGTTAGTACCCTTTCTTACACTACATGGGGGGCGTGGTTGCAACGCATCCACCAACAGCTTCAATAAAGAGGGCTGAAGTTCTCATCATTACATAGACCAATACCTAACTCTAGTGCTAAACCAGCAGGAAGATGAAATTGTCACCTTCGGTCTAAACACAATGCCCAAAGTGGCAGCAGAGAAAATGAGACCACAATCACGCCCGCCAGCAACTCAACAGAAGAGGGCAGGTTGCCACTATCCTCAGACTAAGCATGGACTGTGAGACCTCTAACTCTACCTTTATTACTGCTCTCACCTTTGGCCTATCACAGTGCTGAAGGGGGCAGCAGACAAAGTGTAACTTGGTTAGGGAACTCTACCAAATACAGGTTTAACAGAAGAGGGCAGGAATTCTCATGACCAAGTCAAACCCAGTTTCACAGACTCTTAAATCAACCCAACCAAGGTGAGCATAAACCATGGGAGCTGCAGCTGCATCAGCCTACATCTCCCAAATGGAAGAGGGCAGGTTACTGCACTGCTACCTTTCAAACTCCATGGGCAAGAGAGAGCACAAGCCCACTCAACTGCCTCTTCATCCTCCCCGTCCTCCTAAGAGGATAAGTACAAGCACTTCAGAGGGTCTTGCCCGGAAGGGCAGCCGATGAAGCATGGAGCAGAATCTCAACTCAACATTCTCCTATCAACTGCCACTTTCCTAGCAGCCCGTCAGGGGAGCCTGCTGATTATAACGTCTGCATGCACGTCACCTCTGAGCTACAGCTGGAGTGGGTGACAGGGAAAGCAGCGATCAAGCCGCTGTCTATTTATTCATCATCCTCCCTCAGCAGCTGAGGGACCCGAACCACGGGGCATAGGATAAATTCTTCTATATTCTTCTGTCTGTACCGTCTTGTCTTCTTTGCTGGCTGTTTTGTTCTTATCCCGTTCACTGTCTCAGAGTTCTCTCTCTCATTGACGAAGCCAAAGCCGATTCTACATGCTAAATTAACCCGAAAAAATGCGACGCCATCCGACTACAGCCAATGGTGCAGAACACACCGAAAAAAAACTAAGTCGGTGTGTCCTGGCCTTAAAGGATTAGCTTCACTTTCAAATGAAAATTAACCCAAGCTTTACTCACCCTCAAGCCATATGACTTTCTTCTTTCAGATGAACATTGTCATGTCTAGTTTTGGTTTTGTTCAAGTTTCATGTTCTTGTCTTGTTGCTTTGTTTATGTTTTGCCATGTGTTCCCTTTTGTCATGTGATTCCCTTGTCCTCATGTGATCCTGCCATGTGCTCCCGTTCATGTGTTTTGCTTTCAATTGGTTCATTGGTTAATTGTTCACAGGTGTTCCTTGTTTGTTCATTAGTCCCTGTGTATTTTAGCCCTCATGTTTGCCATGCATCCTTGTCAAGTATTGTCCATGTACTACTATTGTTGAGTGTCTTGTTTAAGTTCATGTTTCAAGCCAAGCTAAGCTAAGCTAAGCTAAGCTATGTTATGTTATGTTATGTTATGTTATGTTATGTTATGTTATGTTATGTTATGTTATGTTATGTTTTGTTTTGTTTGCACTTGGGTTCTTACAACTCTCTACTGGATCCACGTTACATAATACTTGACCATCTTCAATGAACCCAGCAGTTCTCCTCTTGGATCTCCATCAGGGCAATCGCCCCATAGAGGAATATGTGGAGAAATTTTGTGGACTTTCTTGCAAGGTGGAGTTTAATGATGTAGCCTTAAAGGACATTTTTTGTAACGGGTTAAATGAACCCATTAGTTCAAGGATGCCAGGGGGAAAAATCCACTGGACACTGGAGAAATACATATATCATGTTTAGTGGATCCTCATTTACTGTAGGATTTGCGGATGAGGAGCCCTGCAATCTTACAGCATCCACCATACCAGAGTTTTTCCATGTTGGTGTGGCAAGTCCTGTTCACTCTATGCCAGCCAGGTCAGTTTCTGTTCACATCATGCCTGCCCAGACAAAGACTTTTCACATTGTGCCTGCCCAACCAGAGACTGTTCACATTATGCCAGCCAGGTCAGTTTCTGTTCACATCATGCCTGCCCAGACAAAGACTTTTCACATTGTGCCTGCCCAACCAGAGACTGTTCACATTATGCCAGCCAGGTCAATGCCTGTTCGTATGATGTCTTCCAAGCCACAGACAGTTCACATCATGCCTGCCCAGCCACAGACTGTTCATGTCATGCCTGCAATTCCAGAGCCTCGACCCAAGATGGCCGCCATTCCAGAGCCTCGACCCAAGATGGCCGCCATTCCAGAGCCTCGTCCCAAGATGGCCACCATTCCATAGTCTCCAAAAAAATGCAGCACTGACCATTATGGCACTGCCATGCCAGAGCCTCTCCACATCATGGCTGCCACGCCAGAGCCCCCTCACATCATGTCTGCCCAAGTATTCCCTGGAGATTTTGATAATCTGAGAATTCTGATGCATCCAGGCTTTGTAATGGCAGTGAACAGGACCAATGAGTATGAGCTGAAGAAAATGCTTCCATCTACATTCATCCATCATAAACGTGTACTCCACATGGCTCCGGGGGGTTAATGAAGGCCTTCTGAAGCGATGCATTTGTGTAAAAAAAAAAAAAACATATTTAAACAAGTTTCGAAGTAAAATATCTAGCTTTCGCCAGACCGTCATATTCAACTTAAGAAGAAAGCGAACAACTCTCTTGCAGTTCACAAAGCCTACGCTATGTGCTACACCTTCCCTATTCAACTTATGGAAAAAGTGCAACTGATGTGACGCCAGTTTACACTTTCTTCGTAACTTGAATATGGAAGGCGGTCTGGCGGAAGCTAGATATTTGACTTCATAACTTGTTTAAATATGGATTTTTTTTTTTTTACACAAATGCGTCGCTTCACTTCAGAATGCCTTTATTAACCCCCCGGAGCCGTGTGAAGTACACGTTTATGATGGATGGATGGATGGATGTGGATGGAAGCATTTTCTTCAGTTCATACTCAAAAAAAAAAAGCAATTGCAAGTAACCCTTTTGTGTGTGTGTGTGGTCCTGGTAAATGCTACATTATGGGCACAAAATGTACATACTTGTCCTTGTGGGGACTTTTTTTTTTTTTTTTGGTCCCCATAAGGAAGACTATTTATAAATCATACTAAATTATGTTTTTTGAAAATGTAAAAATCAGGGATGTACTGATGAAACCAATACCACGCAGGCTGTGTACATTGTCCAAACAAAGAAACGCTGATGACAGAGCAAACAGAGAGCATAATGTAGATATTTCATGTCATTTTACACTTTGCAAAACTTAACAGACTTAAAGATATAGTATCAGGCAGTGAGCGATATCATACCTTGTGTGGTTAAAACAACAGATTAAGAATGAAAAAAACAAACAAACATCTCACTGTCTTTATCATCAGCACCATACACGTACATACACATGCTTGGCATTGTTGGATGAATTCCATCACAAAGAACATAGTACACACAATGTTCTTTTTGATGGAAGTTAACCAACAATGCCAAGAGACTTGAAAGTCTAGAAATACCAGTCAAGAACTGTGGAAAAGAAAGATTTCCTCATAGTGAAAGAAATGTTGATTCCTTACAATAAGTTTATCTTGAAACATGGCTGTAACAAGTTCAATATTTTTAGGAAGGAAGAGGACGGGTCGGCTTAACTGAGACTCGTGCTTTATTTGATTCACTCCAAAAACAAACAAAGTTGCGCTATCAGCACTCAGCAACAGTGTAACACATTCAACAAAAGTTGTGGCTTCTCCAGCACAGTTCCGACCACGCACACACACGTCACCCACGCACACACGCCTCTCTCCCAGCGTCTCACTTCCAGATGGCTTTATGCGGTCTCTTCAGGCCAATTACTGAAACAAGCGTTGAGTATTTGTCATTTGAACTTGACCCACTTACTCACCGCTCGTTTCCCAACTCTCTCTCCCGCTGCAGACTTCGCGGAACCACGCCTCCCTCCACACATTGGCCTTTTTTAATAGCATTGGCATCTGTTATATTCCTTAATTTCCCTCAGCTCTCTCTTTGAGCTAAACTATGCAGGATAGTTGCCCTGCATGAGCAAGGTTGGCTACCACTGATCTTACTGTAAAAATAGTAATTTCCTAAACATTGGGAAATAATGTAAGTAAGTCTATATTGTCAGAGATCGGCCAGGCTCCATCACCACCCAGTCACAGAGATCACTGTCACCAGAGTACTAATCACCCGCAACTGATCATCATCTCCTCATCACCACAGCAGCATTTAAGCACACACTTCACCCAGGTGAAGATAACTGCTTCAATTTTTGTTGTGTTGATTCACATTGTTTCTAGATTACTGTGGATAAAATAGTAAGTAAATTTGATTTATATAGCACATTTAAAAACAGCAAAGCTGACCAAAGTGCTGAACAGAGTATAGAATAATAATAATAATAATAATAATAATAATAATAATAATAATAGATAAAATAAAATCAGAATAAAACAACATAGTAGACAATATACTACAATAACACAGAACTAAGACTAAAATAAAACTCCTGGGAGAAAAGACACGTTTTCAGCCTCTTCTTAAAAATGATAATAGGCGAATATCCAGTGGCAGCTGATTCCATAAGCGAGGTGCAGCAATTGAAAATGCTCTGTCGCCCTTGGTTTTCAAACGTGATCGAGGGACATATAAGAGTTACTGATCTGCAGACCTTAAAGGTGCCCTAGAATCAAAAATTGAATTTTCCTTGGCATAGTTGAATAACAAGAGTTCAGTACATGGAAAAGACATACACTGAGTTTCAAACTCCATTGCTTCCTCCTTATGTCAATCTCATTTGTTTAAAAGACCTCCGGAAAACAGGCGAATCTCAACATAACACCGACTGTTACGTAACAGTCGGGGTGTACGCCCCCAATATTTGCATATGCCAGCCCATGTTCAAGGCCAGAATTAGCAGAATCATCGGAAGTTCTGCAGGCATTGTGAAGAAACAAGTGAGGATAATAGCAAAAATGGCAGATCATGGAAATAAATGTTATGTTCCAGGCTGTGCAGGGGATGTGAAAACTTTTCATAGTCTTCCTACAGAACAACTGAACTGTCAACAGGCATGGTTGATGTTTATCTATAACCGGATACCGCAACATTTTAACTCAAAGTTGTTAGTTTGCTCTGGCCATTTCACCGCGGACAGTTTTTCTAACCTGGAACAATATCAAGCAGGCTTTGCTCAGCGTTTGACACTGAAGAAAGAGGCAATTCCAACTATATTCCCGCAAGCAGTAAGTATGACACGCTTGTATTTCAGAGTACATCACCGCATACAAAAGATGTAGGCTGTCAAACAGATGCTCCTATCGTCTTATGTAAAGGAACACAACTGTCTTTGAACACAATGAGGTCCCACCTTCGAAGCAAAAGTAATGTTAGTTATCATTAAGTGCGTATGTGCTGCATTATAAGGACAGATCAATTGTGTACTATTATTAAATGCAAGCTTGTTTAGCTCAGTAAGTCAGCTGCTATTTTTAGTTCTATTCATAATCATCAAAATCCATCTGCTGATGTACAGAAATGATGGCTTGTGCCCAGTTATTGAAATCTAGTATGGGTTAACATTATTCCCATTACTATTTTTTTTAATAATTTTTTTATTTTTTACTGGAAGGCATACAGGTGACAGTGTCACCTCAAAGTGTGGCAGTCGGCAGTACAACTACTGAAATATCATTGTCCACAATCCATCCATTTACATCAACACCAGTGAAGGCTTCAAGGCCAGCCAAAAAAGACCCCATGTTGAATTGAAGGACGAAAAGGAAATGGGGAATATTTCCTCTGCAGGGACTGATCCACAAGATTCTACATATGATCCTGTTTTTGTGAGACAGAAACAGCACATGTTTTGTAAGTAAAGTTATATTTCTCTAACAATACAGCAATTAATACACACAAACTATCTTGCATTGAGGTTTTCACTAACATGCACAATGTTGTTTCTTTGTTTGTTTGTTTGTTTGTTTTTGTTTTTGTTTTTCTTTCAATGCCACATCCATAAGGATGCAAAGTACATAGTTTTTGAAAAATGTCTCCTTAGCCTGTTTGAGAGTTGTCCTGTTTGCACCAGGGCTTGTAATGTCTGCCCACGCAGAAGAGGGGCCTTCATAGCCATTGACCAACTGTGCCCTCATTGTGAGTTCTTCAGACAGTGGAGGAGTCAGCCTGTCATTGGCAGCACCCCTGTGGGCAACCTTCAGCTATCTGCTGCCATCTATTTCAGTAGAGCTTCCTTTCTGAAGATGGTGGGTATTGTATAATTTATATACACCAAATAAGTCAAAGCTAGACAGGGCAACTAATTATTTTACAACTGGGTTTTTACAGGTGTTCAGGGCGATGTACCTGAAAACGCATACATATGATGCTTTTAGAAGGCATGCCAGGACATACCTTGAACCTGCTATTATCTACAAGTGGAATGAGGAACGAAATTTGCAACTGCACTACTTGAGCGAGAACAAGAATGTCATTCTTGGTGGTGACGTGCGAGCAGACTCGCCAGGTGCACATTTTTATTTCAGTTTCTCTTTGTATGTAACCAACTTTGCATTGTACAAGGCCTTGTAAATATGCAGATGACTTGTTTTTTGTTTTATAAACAACTCTGCAGTGTTTTAAAATGATTATTATTTTTTTTTTATTGCAGGACATTCAGCAAAATAAGGGAGCTACATCATGATGAACTTGCAGACCACCAACATTGTAGACATACAGCTGGTGCAGGTACTTCAACAGCAGACAATGGATAACACTCATGTTATGTACAACTATGTAAAAATTGCAATTATAGTCCTTTTTTTGAATTTCATGTTGTCAGTTGACATCTTTGTCTGTAGTTTCAGTTTTTTAACGCATCTATGGACATTTCAGAGATAAAATATAGCATGCATAACATAGAGCAGAAGACTTTATTTTTTATACACACTTCATACTACATATGTAATTTACAGAGATATTACATATACCTTTTATGTTTCTACACAGAGCAACGAGGTAGGGGGTAGCTACCATTTGGAGAAGGAGGGCCTTAAAAGAAGCTTGGATTCACTGGAGGAAAGCGGTATAAAGTTGGACTGCATTGTTACTGACCGTCACCCCCAGGTACAAAAGTGTCTAAAGAATCGTAAATTCAACCATTGTTATGATGTCTGACACATGGCGAAAGGTAATTCTTACGTCTTTGACAGAAAATGGAATTTAAAATGTTCATGGTTAAAGTAGCTATCCATATTTTGGAAAAAGCTTATTGCATCAAAAAAAAAAAAAAAGTATGATATATTTTACCTGTAAAATTTACTTAATTAGGATTGACAAAGAAGGTGGAGAAAATTTCCAGAGAGAAGGACTGTAGTTTGGTGAAGAAGTGGCATAAGAGCATCACCAACCACCTGTGCTGGTGTGCCACCAGCTCAGATTCAGGACCAGAGAAGGTAGCCAAATGGACCTCTATCATCAACCACATTCAAGACATTCACACACATTCTGACCCAGCGTTCCCTAAGTGTCAACATGAACAACGGGTGTCTAAGGACCGTAGCAAGTGGTTTCATCCAGGTGTGTAACATTAATGTGCTATTTGCCAAGAAAGTCTAAAGCATTAATGGGGCATTAATGTAATCCTACAACATTCATGTGTTTTATCAATAATATCACACTGATTTCCCCTAAGGTTCTACAGCAGAGGCTATATGAATAGGCTTCATAAGGTCCTGATAAACAAGAGAGTGCTTTCAGATGTGGAGATGCTGAGCCCACATTACCAGACATCAATTGTGGAGTCCTTTCACAAAGTCATCTTGCACTTTGCACCCAAAAATGTTGTCTTCCCCTTCGTTGGAATGCTATGCAGGTATGTCTTCTCCCTCACAACTTGAACACAACACATAAACAGTTACAGTGCCCTCCACAATAATTGGCACCCTTAATAATTATTAGCAAAGGCGGCTGTGAAAATAAATCTGCATTGTTTATCCTTTTGATCTTTCATTCAAAAATTCACAAAATTCTAACCTTTCATTGAAGGAAAACAGTTGAAATTGGGGGGAAACTCACATTATGAAATAAATATTTTTCTCCAATACATGTTTGACACAATTATTGGCACCCCTAGAAATTCTTATGAGTAAAATATCTCTGAAGTATATTCCCAGTCATATTTAAATTTTTTAGCACACCACGGTGATCATGAACATGAAATTGTCCAGCCATGACTTCCTGTTCCACAGGAGTATAAACATGAGGAAACACAAAGGCCAAATTCCCTTAATCATTCATCACAATAAGTAAAACCAAAGAAAATAGTTCTGACGTGCAGCAAAAGATTGTTGAACTTCACAAAATAGAAAGTGGCTGTAAGAAAATAGCTAAAGCATTGAAAATCCCCATTTCCACTATCAGGGCAATAATTAAGAAGTTCCAATCAACTAAAGATGTTACAAATCTGCCTGGAAGAGGACGTGTGTCTAAATCGTCCTAATGTGAAGTGAGGAGGAGAGTTTGAGTGCCCAAAGACTCTCCAAGGATCACAGCCGGAGAATTGCAGAGATTAGTGGAGTCTTGAGTCTCAGAAAGCCTAAAAAAAAAAAAAAAAAAAAAAAAGATCAAACAGCACCTACATCCCCACAAGTTGTTCAGGAGGGTTTCAATAAAAATCCTCTGCTCTCATCCAGAAACAATCTCCAGCATATTCAGCTGTCAGACACGACTGGAACTTCAAACTGGACCGGCTTCTATGGTCAGATGAAACTAAAAAAAGAGCTTTTTGGCAGCAAACCCACCAGATGGGTTTGGTGCACACATGGATAAAAAGTACCCCATGCCCACGGTTAAATATGCTGCTGGATCTTTAATGTTGTGGGCCTATTTTTCTGCTGGAGGTCCTGGACATCTTGTTCAGATACATGGTATCATGGATTCTATCAAATACTAACAGATAAAAAAATCAAAACCTAACTGCTTCTGCTAGAAATCCAATAATGGGCCATGGTTGGATCTTCCATCAGGACAATGACCCAAAACAAACATCAAAACCAACACAAAAATGGGTCACTGAGCACAAAATGAAGCTTTGCCATGGCCATCTCATTCCCCTGACCTGAACCCTAAAGAAAATGAGTGGAGTGAACTGAAGAGAAGAAGCACCATCATGGAGCTGGAATCTGAAGGATCTGGAGAGATTCTGCATGAAGGAATGACCTCTGATCTCTTGTCAGGTGTTTTCCAAACTCATCAGGCATTATAGGTGAAGACTCAGAGCTGTTATCTTGGCAAAAGGAGGTTGCAAAAAGTTTTGAATAAAAGGGTGCCAATAATTGTGGCCAACGTGTTTTGGAGAAAAACATTTATTTCATAATGTGAGTTTCCCCCCACTTTCAATTATTTTCCTTAAATGAAAGGTTATAATTTTGTAAATTTTTTTGAATGAAAGATCAAAAGGATTCAAAGGTTCAAATTATTAAATTAACTGTATAAATAAAAAAACAAACTTCTCATCCTTCACAGGCTGTCATCAACTTATAATAATAATTCCTTACATTTATATAGCGCTTTTCTGGGTACTCAAAGCACTATTGAAGGGGGAATCTCCTCAACCACCACCAATGTGCAGCATCCACCTGGATGATGCGACGGCAGCCATATTGCGCCAGAACGCCCACCACACACCAGCTTATTGGTGGAGAGGAGACAGAATGATGAAGCCAATCAGTGTACTTGATGAATACTGTTTTTGAAGAGGTTGTACGCGATCCCCTTCCATATCTGGATGCCATACAGCAGATTCCTGTGCCTCAGCATGAAAGACCTTCCATGGAAGAAGCCGTTGCTGAGCACGTGTTGCGTTTCAGTCAAGGGGTGGCTTGAATCCAACATATTGGCCTGCAACATCAGGAAACTCCCTTCTAATGCGCAGCACCACACATGAAGGGATGGCAACACCAATGCTTCGTCCGAGGAAACCCCAGCACCAGCTAACAAACCACCTGTAGGCCAAGTGTCTGCACTGCCTGCAGGAAGAGAGGGAGAGCACATATTGTTTGTTTTAGTATTTATTTTGTTGTTTTAGTATTTCATTTTTTTTATTACGTTCAGACACAATAAAAGTATCACATCATTAAGTATCTGTCATTATTGCATGTTTCTTCATTTCAAACAAAGATAATTCTAACAGAGCCAAATTCTATTTACAAAACATGTAACTAATGTGTGAAATTGGCCTTACCCTTCCATCCCTCTGAGTCTAATTGGCCCATGGTCAGCTCTATAAACATTCATTGCATTTTGCAAAGAATATATATATTGAGACATACAGGTTCAAGGCTGGGATGGTCTGTCATGCATGATTCGGAACTTGGCCCATTCTTCTTGTGACCTGCAAAAGAAAAAAGCATAATGGCACTGTTATTTACAGAAACCTTCCATACTTTTGAAGTAGCAGAAATCCCACACAGGTTTAAAAAATTACTATCCAGTGCAGTTTTGAAATACCTGTGGTATTTCCCTGCAACATATATTCTCTCTCTCGAGGGCCATACGTGCACAATTTCCACAAGTACACCTGTGGAAAAAAGGATATTTATAGACAACGATGTAAGTTTTTGTTACTAATAGCTAAATCATAATCACACTACAGCAGCTGAGTAGTAAACATGACACTGATTATACTGAATGGCATCTATGCTTTACTTTGGTTGGCTAAATAAATCAAATTTCAAATCATATCGCTATTGTCAATTTATTAGAAACAAATAAATTCAATTTATTAAAAACAAACAAATTCGCGCTACCCAGTTTGCTGTTTAGAGTTGTTAATGCAAAGTGAAGAAGCTATCATTGTAAAACCATACAGTGATACATTATAACAATTAAAGTTTTTACAATGCTAAAAACAAAGTTGTGACTACTGACGTTATGAGTTATCGTGTAAAGTTAATGCTATATGCTAGTTCTAGTATTGACATAACAGTTACGTTTTGCAGGTTCATAGTGAAAATAAAGACTAACTTACCACTCAGAAACGTCCATGGCCAATCGCAAAAAAATTGGTTGTTCCTCTACATCTGCATCTTCTTCAGAAACAGGCTCAAACATATAAGGTTGAATAACCTAATCTCTCCATCATTCACGCCGTACAGTTCGCTATCACTGTGAGCTACTGAAAGGAGCCGCACAGTGAAACAGCCAATCAGAGCAGAGCACCATGCTACTATTCATGACCCTTCCAAATAAGGTAAAAACTGATCTCCTTTCCCAAAATTGATCATAGAAATAAAAACAGTATGAATAAAAATGGTAACACTTTACAATAAGGTCTCATTTATTAACATTAATATATTAACCAACATCAACTAACAATGAGCAATATCTTTGCTACAGTTTTTATTAATCTTTGTTTATGTTAGTTAATAAAAATAGTCATTCATTGTTAGTTCATGATAGTTCACAGTGCATTAACTAATGTTAACAAATGAAACCTTGTTGTTTGTGCTTAATAAGATTAAGAGAAAACTGTTATTCATTTTTATGGTAACACTTTACAATAAGCACAACCATAATCACACTCTCTCAATATTCAAAGTGCAAATAAGACCAAATTTTTCTTTGACACAGAGCTAAGAGATGGTTACAACTACACTGCCCGGCCTAAAATAGCTTTCATATTAAGAGATATTTGTATTCATCAGGGAGCCGGTCTCAAAATGCGGTGACACGAGATCTTGTCACATCCCTAGTAGCTATTCATTAATGATGGAATGTAAAAGCATTTTTTCTGTTCCGCATACTTGAAAAAACAAACAAACAAAAACAAACAAACAAAAAAAAAACACTTCCTCATTTCATTATATTTGAGTCAGTATAAATCAATCACTACGTTTGTTGTGCAGCCCACTTCAGTCAGGCTTACAGTCAGCTGTAGTCAGCTAGGGTACTTTGTTTGGTTGCTAGGGAGTAGCTTAGCATCTGCCAGTAATGATACACCAAAGGCTGCTTGCCAATATAAGCCAATGTCCAGAAGAAGATTAATAAGTATGCAAGATAATGGCAAGCATCATTAATAATTAGTATGCAGCATTACAATAATGATACTTCACCTTTGGCAAGCACCATTAATACTAGAATGTACTAAGGTACTTGGGGTGGTCGCTAAGGTGTTGCTAGGCGGTTGCTAGGGTGTTCTGGGTGGTTGCTATGGTTTTACTAGGTGGTTGGTAGTTGTCACAGATGGATACTATGGAGCTTTTATAGAGTTTGTAGCATGTTCTTAGCCCACTTTAACGCTTAGCTAATCACCATTAGCATGTGTAGCATGTTGGAAGTCCTGTTTGCTAGCATGAGTCAAATGAGCCAACCCCCATGTCTCTACAGTGCTCTGATGCAGAGATATAGGTCTTGCAAAACGGTTGCTAGGGTACTCTGTTTGGTTGCTAGGGAGTGGCTTGGCATCTGCCAGTGATGATACTCCAAAGGCTGCTTGTCAGTATGAATGATATAAACCAACCCTAAGATGTTCAGATTTGAAGATATCCCTCTTTAGGTTTGGGTTGCTAGGGTGCTCTAAATGGTTGCTAGGGCAAGGCTAGACAGTTAGCAGTCTTAAACTAATAGACTGCATGTGTGCCCAAATCAAAAGAGCCAAACCCACATGTCTCTATGATGTTCTGATTCATTTATATCCATATCATATATATTTTCAATGGACGTCTATGGGGTGGTTGCTAGGGTGTGGCTATGATGATGATTTTAGGTCATTACCTATCCATGGGTTTCAAGGACATCACTTCCGCTATGCCCGCCGCCATATTTGTGTCCGAGATGGCCAAGGGCGTAGATTTGGTTTCAACTTTGGGGGGGTTGAACGTTGGTATGGTTGTATTGTATCGGGGGGGGGGTTGTAACTGATGGCTTTGAATATTGGGGGAGTTACCTCCCCCCCATCCCCCCCACAAACTACGCCCCTGGAGATGGCAACTAACACAGCAGCGCTTCATTGTATTGATGGTCATCTTTAGCTTCAGCGCGAGTGCTCAAACAGCAACACAAAACATTATCTATGTTTGTGGCTGTCATATTAATAACATTTTAATTGTCTACACACTATTGTATTAAAATATTGTCAATTCTAGTTACTGTATTTCGGCGTGTTGTTACAGGATGGACGCATCCACAACAGGAGCTATTCTGACTACGTTACCAGTTCAAGTTCATGCGCATGATTTTGTGCAAATATAAGTTGTAATTTTATGTTTATCTTGTATAAATATATATGAATTACCATATATAGGATGTGTTTCGTTGAATTAATTAACCTTCTAGCAAAGCACTTCAGTTTACGGGTGTTCATTCAGCGCGCCTAACGTTAGCTCAATCAGTAATGTTATTATCAAAATGAGATGATTTGAGGAAAAATTCTGTTATTGTTCGTCATCCTTATTATTAACCAAACCATGTGTTTATGAAAATAATACGAGAACAATATAAGTGCTAGTTATTAAAAAATAATGCATTCATTTTTTGAAAACATGAAAGTTTTAATATTAGCCTACAGTAGTAATCACTGCTGTTTTGAGCTGCGCACGCTGAAGCTGAAGAGAATCAAAACCCATAAACTGAAGGTTAATTAACTCAACTGAACACATCCTATATAGCAGTGGCTCCCAAACTGGGGTACGTGAAGTGACAAAGGGGGTACGCGAACAAAATGCTGGGTAGTTCATTTAATTCTACATTAAAATAATATTAAAACAGAGCATGTATTTCTAACTACCAAAATGTCATAAATCCAGTACATTTAATCAAATTACCTCATCATTTGCAGTCAAAAATGACTGTATCGACACAAGCAGCATGCATATGATAGATTGCGTGCCGAATCTGCTGCCTTAAATCGCGCTAAATGTCGTTCTCGACAATGCACCTTTGTAAAAGTGGGGATTTAGCACTTATTCGCATGAAGAACAAATACAGACTTTCTCTGGTACAAAAACATACCTTGTGTGAGTTCTTTGTATTTAATGATGATAACGAGCGAGAATGCAATTGTTCCCAAATATCCACATGACTGCAAACGTGGCATTATTATACAACAGGTCAAAAAACAAAACGTACATTTTAAACACAGTACTGCCAGTATTTACTCTATTTTGCAATGAAGTAATAACGAAAACCACAGCAGAACTACAACACACGTCCGTGTTTCACGAACAATTCTGCCGCTTTGAACGAATCGTGAGAGTCGATTCAATGATTCATTCACAGCCACTTGCTTCGTTACTGAATGAATGACTCGATGACTCACTCATAAAAACAGTGACTTGCTGCCACCTACTGGCAGTTTTAGTTTAATATTTAAAAGTTTTACCATCATTGCATATTTCTCTATTGAACATTTTTATTTAAAACATTATTTATTGTATAAAGTTATTCATAAAGGTAAAAAAAAAAAAAAAAAATGCACAGGAAAATCAATTTAGGGGGCAAATATTGTCCCTTAATGGTAAAGGTGTGACTGCAGTCGAAGTGGAAGAGAGGGGGTACGCAGAAGGATGGTAATGCCTTCAGGGGGGTACTCCACGCTAAAAAGTTTGGGAGCCACTGCTGTAAGCAAATAAACTAACATAGTTAGCTCCGGTGTTATGTGTTGTTGATCAAATATAGGCCAAATTATAATTATATCCGATAAAAGAGAATTGGCATATGTATCTACGGTTATGTCGTAGATTTATACAGGGACGTGGGAACTATATTGTGAGGGGGGGCGGGATGTTATGTTAATTTTTTTTTTAATTTAACATTAAAAATGTTAAATTAAAATAAAAAAAAACGTTATCCAATCACTGCTTAACCTAATAAAAAATATTGACTATTATAGCCTACTGTTATATTATCTGTGCGTATACATAATATAGATTTTAATAGCTTGATGCTCTTTAAATATTTTGTTGCATTGTTAAAAGTTTCAGTGCATAGGACAGACCTATCCGCGATCGCTCTCCATGGTTCTGACCAAAGAAGAGCGCTTTGGAATCTCCATTACGCATGAAACGCATCATGCGTTTCCCGATAACATTGTCTCTTAGCGCGCTACGAAGACTCTTAAGGTATAACTTAACTAAAGGTATACTACCACTAAAGGTATATCATTGCTAGGCGTCTTCAGGGCTATCATCCACTCGCGAGGCATAGGCGCTGAAAGAATGATGATCTGCTTTTATGTAATTTTTCCTTTTTTTATTCAGAATATTCACAAATGTGTTAGCTATGGCATGAAATATCTGATATTCCGATTGTCAAATACATGCAAATGGAAGTGTATTGTTGTTTAAACACCTTTATAACGATCGCGTTAGTTGAGCTGTATGCGCAATATAATTTTATGACACAAAATTTTGAAATGTAGGCTTAAATCAAACACATTTTAATTCAGATTCTGTATTTTTATATACCCCCCCCCCCCCCGCCCCCCTGTTCAAACGTCTATGGATTTATATAACATAGACAGGAAATAATATTAACCTCATCGTAAATAGTAGTTACTTAGACTTTGCAATTTGTTACTGTACTAGCCTCTTGCGTTGGATCTAGACAACACAGGGTACATGATCGTTAATGTTGTTAGCTCACTAAGAAACTTTCAATTTAATTAGAAATAGTTTCGACAGCCAAGATGTGGATAAAAGCACTACTTACTGCTTGCGGGAATAGTTGGAATCAAGGGTGTAACTTTGGTTTGAAAAGTGGGGGGAACACACACCCTCTAGGGGGGTCTGGGGGCATGCTCCCCCGGAAGAAAATGTTGTACATTTTAAAGATAAATTCATTAATCTGGTGAACTTTGAGAGTTCAAAATAAAGAGAACCCATGTTCAGTGTGCAAATTGAACAAAGAAAATGTCTGTGCATTGACTCGTACCTGGATCCACTGTTAAAAATAAATTATCCACCCGCCAACCGCATGATGATATTCTCTGATTTAGATACCTGGGGCCGTATTCACAAAACATCTTAAGGCTAAAAGTAGCTCCTAACTTGCTGATTTAGGAGAAACTCTTAAAAATAATGGGCGCGTCATATATATATATATATATATATATATATATATATATATATATATATATATATCTATATATATAATAAGCGCATTTGGTGTGCTGTCCAAGGGGATCCCCAGCCGAGGGTGAGGAGCGTGGTGGCAGAGGGATGCAGAAAACTGTCGAAGTAACTACAGGCGAGTCGGCTCTCATCTGTGTATATATTCCTCCTCTCATGATGATTAGAAAGACAGTTTGAATGTGTTTCTCCCAAACTTTGTTTATAAAACATAATTTGTCGCTTGAATTCTGCATCCAAGAGGTGGACAATTAACTGTATAGGCCTATACTAGTTTAATTAGTGACATTTAGCCTACATTTTAAAACCTTTATGGCAACAATATGGCAACATTTTATTTTAACTATGGCAACGTTTTTATTAAAAATATATATATTTGAATAGGGCAACATTTGTATTTTAAAACCTTTATTTTAATATGTAAACATGACGCCTCATTCTACAATATTTCTATGATTAACCCTTTGAGCGGTACGGTCCCACATATGGGATTTTTATTTCAGTGCCCCTGGGCGTACGGTCCCACATATGGGATTTCGAACGCTCAGCGACGTCACATAACTGCCAGATTCAAACTGTGCTTTCGCGCTCTGGCTACAAGACGGACGCGCGCAGCTCTTGTCATATATCACAGCTATGCAGTGTTTTCAGGCACATAATGTTTATTTTAAGGTTTCAGACATTTAAATATGCATAAGCACCATTAAAACAATACATTAAGCGTTTATAATTTATACATTGATGTCCGACATCAGTGGAAGCAGCAATAACAAATATAATTTGGCGACATTTATTCATATCAGACACACATAATGGGCCTAAGTAACTATAAAGTTTACTCTATTATTCTTCCAGTTCACCAGCCACTTACTTGCATATATTTCGGAAGAAAATGATGAATTAACCTGCTGTAAATCCGACTGACAGGACTCTTGTGAACTGCAGCGCAAACTAAGATGGCGGCGCCCATCTCGCATTACAGATCAAGATAAAGATCATTTATAAAGGTTTTAAAACAACAAAGCACACTCACTTACACATATTTGAGAATCGGAATATCAGATAGTTGATGACATGGTAAGCAATTTTGCGAATATTTTAAATAAAAAAGGAAAAACTAAATAATAGCGATCCATCTGTCATACAGTGTTATTGTTGCTGCATTCAGCGCTCGTGACACGCAAGACGCGTCGCTATGGAAACATTAAAGGCGAACGTTCTAAAATAACGGTCGCCTTAAAAAAACTCACTCTGGGGGGAAAGTTAGAATATTTTAAACTCACGATCGAAAGGGTTAAATCGCTGACCTGATCATCCCATTACAATTATTCACATTCTCAGTGTTAAGCATGATAATATTGTAAGATATCACGCTGAAGAAGGTTTCTTATAAATTAACTTTTATTTAAAATGTTCCCTTCAACCTTAAATTGTCACTGTTTCATTACATCATTGTAGGAAAACACTCTTATCAGAATGATGAGGCCGCCTCGTAATTCTCTATGCAGGAAAAACCCTGCTGACAGAAAAAATGTTGCAGGTTTAAAGGTGTCCAGATTTCTGAAAAAAGGAAACCGGGGACATTTCCTATTTTAATGGTCAAAATTGGATGTGGTTGTGGTGTGGATGGGGTTGGTTGACACACAGTCTTTCCTCTCTCCGTTGTTCTTAAATATTTTCTGACCATTTTGACTTCTAAAAGAAAATTATTTCATACATAAGTTAGTTCATTATATTATATTACATTATATTTATTATGTTTTAACATGTAAAATAAATTAATACATTTTTTAACCAAATGGCTATACTGGGGTTGGTTATCAGTGTGTCAACCAACCCCATCCACACCTCTTTACTGACATGATGTTAGCCACATAGTATAGCTCATCAGAAACTTGTAAATTTCCTGTCAAAATATAGATGATTCCTATCTCTATAAACTGAAATCCTTACATTTTATATATCTCTATCTATCACAGTTCTACAATATATTTAGTGGGGAGAACTTTTTTTTGTTTTGAGACTCTAAAATAGAAAAGTTGTCCTCACTTCAATAGTTAGTGACAGTTGAATGATTTCAGTAAATGTGTGTGCTCTGGTCAAGAGGGCAGTCATTTTAATGTTAGATTTTTGTGGCAACCAACCAACCCTTGACCCAACCAGCCCCGCTCTCCCCTACACTTAATCACTGTCTTTTGATGTTTTATAAAGGCACAAAGCCATATCACAATTTCGATTTTAGCTTGTTGGCAAACGTAGTATTTTAAATTTTCAGTTCATTATGAAACGGTGGCGGCAGCAGAGGGTCATTAATGGGAAACACTGAATGAATGTATAGCTGATAAATGTGCTAAAGTCGTCACATCGGTTGTTATAACAAAAACCCTCCCAGCCAGCAATAGCCGTCATTTCACCGTCTCAGTTAACTATAGACCCGATATAGTCCGGCTATGTGTAACCCACTTTTAGCCATAATAATCTTTCATTTGGTTACATGTCGTTTTTGCCAAAATAACTTGCGAGTTGTATGATATTGCATCATGTAAGTGAAGTCAACAGTGATTACAAGGTGTTTGGTTTCACATCTTTGACATGTTATATTGTGTAGGCTGTGCGTAGCCACAATTTAGCTCGTAGTCAGACCGGCTATTTGTAGCCCACCTATAGTCAATCCTGATTTATTGTAGTTTTTGGACAGGAAGTGCTTGAGATGGTTGATATCTCATCATGTTTGCAATGTCAATGATTTCTACAAGATTTAAGTGGCATTTCGTGACATGGTCTATATGTAGTCACGATTTAGCTCTGAATTGGATAGGCTATGTGTAGTCTGCTTTTAGTCCACCCGGTGAAATCGAGGCAATTTATAGTCTAGTTTTTATGGCTTGGCTATAGCCCTGATTCAGACCAGCAATGAGTGTATCCAAAATAGTGTTAAGTCATTTTCGACCACAAAGCTTGTGGGATTCTTGATATACTTGCATTTATACATTTATATGCAAGTATATATTTGAAACAGCATATTTTTGCTGTCACACAATCCTACATTCTACGATATCATATATATATATATATATATATATATATATATATATATATATATATATATATATATATATATATATATATATATATCAGGGTATAGCCAAGCCATATATTAATTATAATTAAATACCACACACATATATGACTGTATTTAATTTTAAGTTAAATAAAAATTTACAATTCTCAACCGCTAGATGGCAACTGTGGTTCTACTGAGACATGACCACTGGCAACGCGAGACTTGAACGTTAGCTCTCGATCACTGTTTCCAGCTCTCTATGGGATTAATATCCTGCCATGATTCAAAACTGAAAATAAAGTTCTGAAAGGTTGAAACTAAGTGTTTTGAAACTCAAAATCTTACCAAAAAAAAAAAAAAATTTTGCAAGATCGAAAAATAAGATTTGCAAGCTTGCAAAATGTAAAAAAAATAAAAATATCTCTGCAAACATTGTTGTTTTTGAGATTTCCTTCTTCAGAACTGCAATTTTTTTTTTTACGATGTTGTGCAAAATTTTCAGAGTTTCAAATTTGTCAGTGTTCTCCCACTGTATTCGTTTGTTTTCCAGGTTTGAAACCTTGTAAATGGTGATCTGAAAACTGGTGTGCGAATGTGTGAAAAAAGGTTTTGAAACTCTGAAAACAGAGTTTTGCAGGCTTGCAATGTGGTAAAAAAATAAAATAAAATCTCTGCAAACATAATTTTGTTTTTGAGTTTTCCTTCTTCAGAAGTGCAACACTTTTTTTTTTTTACGGTGTTGTGCAATCATTTTTTCAGAGTTTCGAATTTGTCACTGTTCTCCCAGTGTAGTTGGTTTTCCAGATTTGAAACCTTGTAAATAGTGATCTGAAAACTGGTGTGCGAATAGGTGAAAAAATTTTTGAAACTCTGAAAACTGAGGTTCGAAAGGGCGAAACTTATTACATTACATTACATTTGCACTCCTATTGCAGACTATTTTTTCAGAGCCGAGTTTACAACACCCACTTTGCGGAAATACGCCCACACAGTTGCGAGCTTGCGACTCACGTGATTTGTGGCAGCGTTGTCACCATAGACTGTAAAAAAATATGGATGTAGTGTCTGTGACGTCACCCATAGAGTTTTTTTTTTTTTGCAGAACTTTATTGAACAAAGAATTTAACAACCACAAATGGATTGGTACAAAGTAGAAAATTTCTTAGACAACAGACAAGCATCCGACAAAGAACAAATGATTATATTAAAAAAAAAAAAAAAAAAAAAAAAAAACTAAGGGTCACTAAGGGTTCTCTGCAAGATCGAGATCCTCTATCAAATTATAGAGGATTACAGCATTCTTTTTCTTCATTAATTTCAAAGAAAAGAAGTTACACAATTCCTTATGAAATACGAAAAAGTTTGGTAGTGTTTTCAAAAATCTGTTTTTATGCAAGAAAAATTTTCCAAGAATAATAAATGTGTTAATTGCCAAGTCATATGTTTCATCTTCCATAAACATACCAAATATAACATTTTCTTTTGTTAATACATGTAAATTTTCAACCTTTGGATATAACCAGTAATGCATATCCTCCCAAAAGGCACAGGCATAGTTACAGTCATAGAAAAGATGTTCTGTTGTTTCGATCTGATCATCACAAAAAGAGCAGTTGTTAACATCAAGACCAAATCGACATCTTAACAACTCTCTGGAAGGATATATACCATTAATAATTTTAAAGTGGACTTCCTTTGCTTTTGATGTAACTGGGTATTTAAGGTATTTTGTTCTTAAGACCTTAACTTCAGCTTTAGAAGTTTTGAGAAATTGAAAGTTTATTTGAAGAAAAGGGATATAATTCCTTAACGAATGCTTTTCTAATTGTGGTATTAGGTAAATTTATATTAGTGAGAGAAACTCCATTCACCAAAAGCTTTTGAAAAATTGAGAGACAACTGAATTATGGATTGTGGAATTGCTTTGATGATAGTATTATATTGTTTCCTGTCAGTTAAATTAAATCTTGAACAAAATATATCAAAAGAAATAATTCCAGTTTTATCTAATATATGTATCACAGACCATGTTACTTTCTCCCACCAATTTTTGTAAAATAAAGACTTATTTCTAAAAATCACATATCTACAATTCCACAAAGGGATATTATGGGGACTAAAGTTATGCTTGTAGATCAATTTCCAATAAAGTAAAACCTGTTGATGAAACAATGACAATTTAACAGGGAGTCTTTTAAGGTCATAATCGCATCTAAGGAGAAAATTGATTCCTCCTAATTTCATAAAAATTTGACTGGGGATATGAAACCAAAAGCTATTTTCATTTTTCAAAAAAGATCTTAACCAGTTTGTTTTAATAGTTCCATTAATACATTCAATGTCGATTGCTTTTAAGCCTCCTTCTTCATAATCTTTGACCAAAGTTCCTTTTCTAATGTAGTGTGTTTTTCCTTTCCAAATAAATTTAAAATTGGCTTGGTTTATAGCTTTTATTACATTTTTAGAAAAGGAAATTGAGTAGGGTAGATAAGTCTAGAGATGCATTCTATTTTTGTGAGAAAAATTCGGCCAATAATAGAAATATCTCTTTGAGACCACAAATTTAAATAGGATTTGCATTTCTCTAGATTATTCCAAATGTTAAGATTATTAAGTGAGGTGTTATCCTTTGTAATGTGTATCCCTAGGTATTTAACAGTATCTTTTATAGGAATATTGTAAAAAAGTTGATAGAGAGGAATTATGAATTGGTAATAATTCACATTTTTTAAGATTTAATTTCAAGCCGGATGCCTTAGAGAAAAGCTCTACATTTTGAAGAATTTTTGGAGCTTGATTAATGTTTTTCATAAAAATGGTCGTGTCATCAGCCAGCTGACTGATGACTAATTGTTTGCCAAAAACTGTTAATTTTTCAAAATCAGAGTTTTTAATAAGAATGGCAAGCATTTCCACAGCAGCGATAAAAAGCAGAGGAGAGATAGGACAACCTTGTTTAATTCCTTTATCAATTAAAAATCTTGATGTTGTACCCTGTGGTAAGATAACAGAGCTATTAGTGTCTTTATAAATTAACTTAACCATGTTAATGAAATTTTCTCCTAATCCAAATAATTGTAATGTACGAAACATAAAATTGTGTTCGACTGTGTCAAAAGCTTTAAAGAAATCTAAAAATAAAATAAAACCTTCATCTTCAATCAAACAATTATAATCCAGTAAGTCAAGTACAAGACGTATATTATTGTGAATTGAGCGCCCCTTTAAAAAGCCTGATTGTGTCTCTGAAATGATCTGTGAAATACCAGTTTTAAGTCTGTTAGTGTAAATATGAGTTAAGATTTTATAGTCATTATTAAGCAGGGTTATAGGTCTAAGATTGTCAATTATTTTAGGATTTTTCCCAGGTTTGGGGATGAGAGTGATAATTCCTTGCTTCATAGAAGGTGGAAGAATATTAGAGACAGATATTTCTTTTAACATATGAAAAATAGGGTCTTTAATGTACTCCCAAAAATGTCTATAAAAGTTACTTGTTAATTCATCTGAACCGGGCGATTTGTCTAATGATAAACATTTCATGGCTTTTTCCACTTCATCCACTGTGATATCTGCATCACACAAATTTTTAAAACTCTCATCTACTTTGGGGATCCACTCTTTAATATAATCAAAGAAAGCATCAGCAATCTGTGTGTGAATAAGTTGAGGAGTAAAGTTTACTATAGAAACAGTAAATCTCCCTAGAAATCTTATTAGGATCAGTACATTCTTGATTATTGATTAAAAGAGCCTTAACACCATTACGCTCTTGTCTCTTTTTCTCCAGTCTACAAAAATAAGCAGAACTCCTTTCGCCCTCCTCTATCCACTTCGCCCTCGATCTTATATGCTCCTTTGGCTTTATCAACATAAATGTTATCCAGTGATGATTGTAGGAGAAGAAGTTTTTGTTTGTCATCAGCCGTTAAAAGGGTTTTAATACAGATATTATTTATTTCTTTAATTATTTCCAATTCTTTTTTTCCCCTATTCCTGCTTAATAATTTACCATAAAATATGGAGATCTGACATACCTTATATTTTATATATTCCCATTTTTCTCTATACGTTTTAAGAGTTGGATCACCAATTATGTTGTTAATTGTAGCTATGATTTTTTCACAAAGTGGTTCACTATTTAACAAATTTGAATTAAATTTCCAGTATCCTTTTCTCCTCTGATATGATTCAGTGGGTTTAAGAGTAAATTTAATCAGACAATGGTCAGTTAGAGGTGCAGCAGAAACTGTAGAGCTTGACTCCAGACAAGAGTTAAACTCGGAGACTAACCAGAAATCTATTCTGGATTTGCATGAACCATCTGGCCTAAACCAAGTGAAACCTTGAATATTAGGGTTTTTAGTGCGCCATACATCTATCAATTTAAACACATTACAAAACTCAAGCAATATGGGATAATGATGTCTCAGATATTTTGAAGGACATCTATCAAGCCATTCGTCTATCACCATATTAAAATCCCCTCCAAAAATAAAGTCTGCAGTAGGATACCTCTGAGATAAATCCTTTACTACCCTTGTAACCTGATCAATTAGAGTTTTGTTTTGGTTATGACTATAATATCCATATATATTTCCTAAAATCAAAAAGTTTTCATCCATTTCAAAAACACAAATTATCCAATGCCCACAGGTATCCCTAACAGTTGTTAAAATCTTCCCAGGAAAGTTATATAGAAGTATAGCAACACCTGCTGACCTATTTGAGCCATGAGAAAAAAGTATTTTATCTCCCCATTGGTTTGACCAGAATTTTTCATCTAAATCAACAGAATGGGTTTCTTGAAGAAGAAAACACTGAGTTCTTTCATTTTTACAAAAAAGGAAAATTGATTTTCTTTTAACAAAATCTCTTAGACCCCTAGTGTTAAGTGAAACAAAAGAGAACATCTGATTATGAGAAAACATAGAGAAATAAGAAATAACAATAATTAGTGTAGTGATTCTTTTTTTCCTTCTCTTTTTAAAGTTAAGCACAAACCCCTTTCAAACATTAAGTGCAGGCAGATTGAGTATAACAGTTTTTCCTTTCGCTATTTTTTCCCCCTTTTTCTCTTTTACACTTAAGAAACTAACTTAGCCTACTCATACTTGAAGAAAATTGGTTAAAAGCTTATCCAACCATTTGAACGTTTCCCCCTGTAGACCTTATAACGTAAAGATATCTAAATGAAAAAAAAAAAGGATTTAAAAGTGCTGCTGTAGACAATAAGGGAATTATTTACCCCCTTTTTTATCCTCCAATTTAATTAAAGCAAACTTAGTATAGCAACATCACTTAACTAGCAATGTACAATTTGAAGGGGTGGATTCTGGAATCCACTGCCGCTTCAATATATATCTTAATAAGTATATAATAATAAGTTATTAATCAACATTTATATTTCTGTTAAATTAATTGAATGACTTCTTCAATGTATGTTAAAGGATCTATTTTCCTCTGTACCTCTCACTGAGAGAAAAGAACATGTTATCAGTATGTTTTGGGAAAGTTTCCTGCTCAGAGCAGATCTCAGATCAACTTCAGCCTTGAAGAAGCTGTGAATCATGTGTATCTGTGTATGTGCGCTAAGTGTTTTGTGCAGGTCCCTTTGTACTGGACAACTGGCATTCTGCTTGAGACCAGCAGACGCCACATCAAGGACATCCGGTATACCTAAATCCAGGGTCCCCCTCGTCATCACCGTGATGAAGGGAGATATGCTTCTTACTATCTGTCCACGTGTGGAAAATTTCTAATCTTGTCTATTTTTCTTAGCCAATCAGAATCATCCAACCTGAAGTAATGACATAGTTAGTTGACTCTGTTAGAGTATAATTGTTGTGGAAATGTGAATGTACGCAGAGCGGCCTACGAACTCCTTGGGAGACTTGAAGCTGGCTTCTGCTGATGAAACTGCAAACTATTCTTTATTAAATTTTTCTTCAATTTATTAATTTTTTTTAACTTTGACTCCGGGTCTTTATTCAACATATCTGGTCTCAAGGGTCCTAAACTGTTTATCCCCAACAGTTTATGGTGGAGAATGCGGGCAATCATTCTTCGGTGACATCCCTGGCTAAACAACAAACAAGGTAGGAAGCTGTTTTATTATTTGGTTAGGGCTGTCTGAGTGGAAGAGATTGGGGCAGGAGAGCGGCAGAGCCTCACTCAGACATGAGTGAGGAGTACCGTAGAACCGGATTTGAAGGCCGGGGAGGTACACTAATTATACTAGCTTTATGATATTGATGATCATTGAATTTGATAGTATAAGAAGTCGCTGAAGCCATGTGACGGCAGGCAGCGCATCGAACGCACTCCAATACAGGGACACAAAGTGATTAAGACACTGCGTGGTGTACAGAGGTACCCCTACAGGGAGTGTAAGGCACTGGATTGGGAAGCTCCAGTGGCACCGTGAACCTAACTCTGTCTCTTCCACATCAGATAGGGGTACCCCGAACTTAGTGATTCAGACAGTTAGGGACTAAAACCATTAGTTAATTACAAAATAAAAATTAAATAGAGATAGGGTTTCTTGTTTGCCTGGGATGCATCTAGAACGATTCAGAGAAAAGTAAAAAAAAAAATTGTGACCCTAATTGGATTGGACCAGTATATGTAAACTGTGATTTTGGAGTATACTTTGCAGTTTCATCAAGCAGAAGCCAAAGCTGTGTTGTTTAAAGATCGCCGCCTCCATCTCTTTCAGGTGAGTATTAACTTTGACTAAAATATGGCTGACAAATTGAGTAACTTGATCAGTAACTTGATCAGTTCTGATACAGATAATGAGATAGAAGAGAGTAAATGCTGCATGCAGCTCTGCTCTAAAACCCTCACTTCAAAAACATTTGCAGAGATTATTAAGAAAATGGTTAATCAGGGTTTTGATTCTGATTGGAATATTAAACAACAACCTGACTGGCTACAAACAGGAAAGAACCAGAAAAATTCACTTTTTAGCCATTTGTGCTTATTCAGCATATCTGGTCTCAAGGGTCCTAAACTGTTTATCCCCAACAAATTAAAACAACTTTAAGGTTGGAGGAGAATCTATTAACGTAAAGACTTTGAAGCTTCGAATCTGTTAGAGTGAGAACTAAGTGACCTGCTTAGGCCTGAAACACAGTCTAATCCATAGTAAACCTTTTACCGTTAATGTATCCCACATGTCCTCTGTAGTAAACATTTTGTCCTGCTGCCCTGGCTTGCTCCATCTTCGGCCATGCAGCGGCACGAGCTTCTCGTCAGCTTTACAAAAGTCTTGTTTGAAGTGAATCCCCAAGTCTTTGCAGAGCCTCGAATTTTTCGATAACTTCCAGAAGGAATCCCTGTGGAATCGCATGGTGAATTGGATGATAGTTTGACGATCTTTCCCTTCTTCTTTTCTCCCGATGTGGTGAACAGTATCAACAATCGATTCTATCGATGTCCCCCATTGTGGCGCTAACTTGGACAGGATGCTCATGACAACGTCTCGGGTATTTTCGTCAACTCTTTCTTTCAGACCGTGTATTTTAAGATTCCAGCGCCAACGTTCCATCTCCGTGACCCTTTCTTTCAACTCCTCATTTTCCTTTACGAGACGAGGCATTTCTTTTTCCATGTCTCGTATCTTGACTTTACACTCTTTGATTTCAGTAGCATTCAGCTCTACTAGTCTGGTGATATTAGCTACCATGACCGAATTTTCTCTTAACTGAATGCCAAAAGTGTCAATTTTAGAAGTTAGCTTTTCAATAGCATCAACAAGAGATGCATTTGAAGCTTCAGAAGAATCCTGGATGAAGAATCGGCATCGGGTAATTATGGTCCATGTTAGTTTGGCCTGAGGTTGTGGCTAATCTAGGTTCAGGCTTCCCACTCCGCATGTTCGGTTAAAACTTTGAATAAAGTTTAAAACTGTGTTGTTTAATGCGTCAATTGCTCATTGAAATGCGTGTAAACTTAATTACTCAATCACCTTAAGTTTTCAAGTAAATTTCAGGGCAAATAAACGAGAGCTTAAAGAGTGCTGCTTGCCTGGACCGCCATCTTGCCGCCTCCCACGTCACCCATAGAGTTCTGATCAGTTTTGACGCGCAAATGAGGCCGCGGCCATCTTAGCAGCGCGTCACCGCACGTCACTCCCGAATAACTGAAAATGGGCAAAGAGGCGGGACGTAGTTGGAGCCCATGCGACTTGTTGCTGAAACCACGCCCACCTAGCATATCTATCTTAGTATACTTATGTGTGCTAAAATATTAATAAAGATAACAAGTATCATTAGAAAGTACTAAAGGTTTACTGTCAATCTTCTACGGTGTTTTTTAAGATAGCGTTATAGATGCTTTAACAGTAGGCTAATTAATTTGTGTGGGGTGTGCAAATAACACAAAAAAAATCAACTTGGACTTCATACCTTTAATGAAATAGAGATCGCGAAATGAATCCAATCCGTTGCACTTGTATAACTCTCAAATGTTCTCTCAAACTAATGAGCACGTTCCCAAAGTATAATTTTTCAAAATAGTGCAGCAGTTTTAGTTATATCCAAGCAGTGCTGTCGGAGTTGTATATCCTCCTGGTATTGTCATTGTAGTAAATCTCAGGAACAAAACTTTTAGCCAATGCCACGACGATCCAACAACGTGTGTTCCGCATGCGAGCACATGTACACAGACTGACATCTGTCTCGAGTATGCAGCAAGCCATATATTGTATAAAATAATCCAGAAAAAAGGCACAAATACGGCTGAGACGCCAAATTCAGCAGCTGAAATGAGCTGCTGAGGTAACATGACGTCTCACAGACAGCAATCCACCTGTCACTCAAGTGACCACGCCCTTAATTATGCAGAACTTTAAGGCTTAATATAATTTAAACGGATGAGTTATAAAAAAATTCACCCCCCTCAGAGTTGTCATGAAGGGCAAAATTAGCAGTATACACCAAAACTCAATTTGAACCAGAGTGTAAACATGTTTTTTTCTGCTGTAAACTGTTTTAACATTATGGTCAATGAGATTCTGCTCCCTTTTGCAGCCTGTCCCTAGTGGCCAGTCGATGAATCGCAGTTTAAATTACTTCCGTATTGGCTTCACGAGAAACTGGGGGAGGTTGCCGCTTGGTTGTCACGCAGCTCTGCTCTGAAACTCTGAAACTCAGACTGAGCGAAAATGAAGCTTCGCAACCTCGCAACTTAAAAAAAAGCCTGGAGGGAGGGCCTTCTGCTCTTGGCCAATGCTTTGCTGTCTGCTGATGTACAGTCCAATTACAAGTCATATTTACTGGAAAGGTGGGATTGACCGACTGCTCCGCCAATGATGAAAGCGCACAAGGCGGTCCATCTAGAGCTGCAAGAGCCGCGTCCATGGCTGGGAGAGAGGTGAAAAACTTTGTTAACAGTACCATGTTGTAACCATTAACTTTAGCTAACTAAAAAGCTAATACCTGTGAACTTATTAGCATGCTTGTGATCATCTCTGTAGTCACTAGCTAACTGAGGCTGTGTTCGAAACTTTAAAGTAAAGTTATGGGGAATTTTCCCGGGCAGATTCATCACTCCTCCTGACAGTAGGGGTAAAATCTTTGTGGCAGGGGCAGCTGCCACTGAGACCTGTCACTCGACCTGTCACCGCTAGTGGCAGCTGCCACTCGACCTGCCACGGATAAACGCGCCTGTCACTCGACCTGCCACCGCTGCCACTCGACCTGTCACAGATATATGCGCCTGTTACTCGACCTGCCACGGATAAACGCGCCTGTCACTCGACCTGCCACCGCTGCCACTCGACCTGTCACAGATATATGCGCCTGTTACTCGACCTGCCACGGATAAACGCGCCTGTCACTCGACCTGCCACCGCTGCCACTCGACCTGTCACAGATATATGCGCCTGTTACTCGACCTGCCACGGATAAACGCGCCTGTCACTCGACCAGCCACTGCTGCCACTCGACCTGTCACAGATATATGCGCCTGTCACTCGACCTGCCACCGCTGCCACTCGACCTGTCACAGATATATGCGCCTGTTACTCGACCTGCCACGGATAAACGCGCCTGTCACTCGACCTGCCACTGCTGCCACTCGACCTGTCACAGATATATGCGCCTGTCACTCAACCTGCCACGGCTATACCCGCCTGCCCCGCGACCTGCCACGGATAAACGCGCCTATCAGTCGACCTGTCACGGATAAATGCGCCTGACAGTCGACCTGTCACGGATAAACGCGCCTGCCCCGCGACCTGCCACAGATATACGCGCGTCACTCGACCTGCCACGGCTATACCCGCCTGCGGGACCTGTATGCGGTCACGCCATCTATGCTTGAAATGTATTGCGCGTCTACATGAGGTTGCGTGGTAGATGTTTAATGTCGCTAAAAAATATTTTTAAAATTAATAATAATTTTAAAAAAAAGTGTTTACTGCAAATTTCACCTGATTCTTGTTATACATGTCCCCAAGTACCACTGTGGTGACTATCATGTTGTTTTACTGTTTTATTCTTTTTTATAATTATATGTCAAAGCCATAGACTATATCGCCTACAAACATATTTTAAAAATTCATAAAAATATATGACATCAAATTGTTTTCTGCAAACTCCACCTGATTCTTGTTCTAGATCCCCCCAAGTAACACTGTGGTGATTTTCATGTTGTTTTACTATTTTATTTTTTAATAATTATATGCCAAATTTTACATTCCTACCCTAGTGAAAAAAAAGTATACTAAGTATACTTGCAGCAAGACTAATTATTAGTATATTTCAAGTGTGTTAATGATTAGTTCATTTAAAGTGTGCTATTTTGAAACAACTAATTTTGTACTAAGTATATTTAAGTTGAAATTAAGTAGTATTAAAATAAAACTTTAAGTATATTTAGTATACTTATGTGTGCTAAATTGGAACAACTTCAAGTATACTTAGTACACTTTAAGTATATGTCTGTGTAGAGACTAATTACATGCTTGATTAGTGATATTAAAGTGTACTTAATTTGTGTTATAAGTATACTTTATTTGTGTTAAAAGTATATTTTTTGTTATAATATACATTGTATTATAAGTATACTTTATTTCTGTTATAAGTATACTTTTATTTGTGTTATAAGTATGCTTTATTTCTGTTATGAGTACACTTTGTGTTATAAGTACACTTTATTTGTGATTTAAGTACATTACAAAATAATTACGAGTGTCTTCAGAAAACACAAGCAATATACACTGAATATATTATTTTACAGGTAATAATATATACTGTATGCTCAGTACCTTTGGCTTATTCCAAATATTAAACATTACACACTTTGCAGTCAATAACAATACACTTTGTTATTACTTATACTTTGTATACCCTAGTGAAAAAAAAGTATACTTTATTGTATTTTAAATATATTCCCTTTTTCTATAGTACACTGCAAATATACTAACAAAAAATTTACTATCATTAAATATATAAAACGTATATTAGTATCATATTTTCACAATGCAACTTTTAACACACTTTAAAATAATTGTACTTTAGTATATTTTCTAAAAAATATATTTTAGAAAAATATACTTGAAGTGTAAGTTCAGTTTATTTTTTAAAAGTGTATTTATTTGCACTTTATAAAAATATATTTGAGGTATATTTTAACAGTGTGCTGGAAATGATCATTGTAACAATGCACTGAAAGTATATTTAAAAAATACATTATTTAATATCCTGAAGTTGTAGTGTATCTAATGTTAAATTTGAGTATATTTTTTAAGTTTACTTCTTCATCCTTGGAATTCATTATATTACTTGTGCTATTTATTTCAGTATGAATGCATTACAAGCCCATTTAGTATATGCAGTGTAGCCTATACAATTTCCAAATATGTGTAAATGTTTATTAAGTTTACACTGGCAGAATCATTTTACAATCGTACACACAAATCTATATTAAACAACACACCAGCAGCAAAAGTAATGCGAAAAAAATATGTCGAGTGGTTAAACTTATCGGAATTCAAATGTCTCTTCAACTTGGTCTGTGACCAATCAGATTTTGTTGCTCACTGCCTTCAGCCAATCAGAGCTGCTGACGTCACGGTCGTCGTCTGAATCTCCTCGCTCAGTCAGTCAGGTGAAGTATAATGTCGCAATGTGTAATTTATTTAATAAAACACTGAAAGCGCAATACATCGCTCAATCTTGGGGATTCTGACCAGTTCAATCAAGTGACATCGCAGCCTGACCGTGATGGCGACGACAACCTGGGAATTTAATGGCCTACGCGATCCTGAAAGAACCGGAGAAAAGTGCTGCTATTGGGAGGTGAGTTGTAGTCTACCAGTTAACAAACTTTATTTTATTTTCGTTAACAAACGGAGAGCGATATTTCGGCTTGATATCTCCTTTTTGAGTTTTTGTGTGGTGGTTTATGGCACGTTTGTATGCAGCACCAAAACATTCATATGATTGGTCATATCGGCCCGTATTCTGTACGATATTAATTCATAAAGTGTTTTATGCTTGACTATGTACCGAAAACAATATCGACATGCCATTCTGATACAGTTCCCTGCTGCTAATCCTCATTTACTGTTCAAAAATAGTATTGGTTCAATGTAGGATTTAGACAAACTATTGTAAACGTGAATAAAGAGTTGAACATGCTGTCTTATATCTTTGGTATATTCTGTCAACAGATGCTGTTCTTCACGAGTCTCTGCGGTCATCATTGTGCCATCAGACACAATGAGAAGCTCATCAGAAAATGGAATATAATGTGTAATTTGTATTTGTGTATAGAGGGTTAGGGTTCTTTAATGAAAAACATGGTAAGTTTTGCTGAATCTAAGTTTAAATAAAAACTATTGGATTTGTCAATGAAATATGTCTCTTCATTAGTGATGTTGTTACATTTTATTTGTTTTAATGGCCTTGAAAACAAATTCATTCAACTTTGGGAAAATGTGTTAAACTGTATTTAAATAGTAGCACAACTGTATTGTGTGAGATTATGTAATTCAAAGTACAGTAATCAACATTTGAAGCGGATCAAAAAAGTTAGGACAACTTTGATTAAAGGTTTTGATCCGCTTCAAATGTTGACTATATTATACAAAGTATAAGTAATAACAAAGTGTATTGTTATTGACTGCAAAGTGTGTAATGTTTAATATTTGGAATAAGCCAAAGGTACTGAGCATACAGTACTATTACCTGTAAAATAATATATTCATTGTATATTGCTTGTGTTTTCTGAAGACACTCGTAATTATTTTGTAATGTACTTAAATCACAAATAAAGTGTACTTATAACACAAAGTGTACTCATAACAGAAATAAAGTATACTTATAACACAAATAAAAGTATACTTATAACAGAAATAAAGTATACTTATAATACAACGTATATTATAACAAAAAATTATACTTTTAACACAAATAAAGTATACTTATAACACAAATTAAGTACACTTTAATATCACTAATCAAGCATGTAATTAGTCCCTACACAGACATATACTTAAAGTGTACTAAGTATACTTGAAGTTGTTCCAATTTAGTACACATAAGTATACTAAATATACTTAAAGTTGTATTTTAATACTACTTAATTTCAACTTAAATATACTTAGTACAAAATTAGTTGTTTCAAAATAGCACACTTTAAATGAACTAATCATTAACACACTTGAAATATACTAATAATTAGTCTTGCTGCAAGTATACTTAGTATACTTTTTTTTTCACTAGGGTAATATAGTCAACATTTACAGCAGATCAAAACCTTTAATCAAAGTTGTCCTAACTTTTTTGATCCACTTCAAATGTTGACTACTGTACTTTGAATTACATAATCTCACACAATACAGTTGTGCTACTATTTAAATACAGTTTAACACATTTTCCCAATGCATTTGTTTTCAAGGCCATTAAAATAAATAAAATGTAACAACATCACTACTGAAGAGACATATTTCATTGACAAATCCAATAGTTTTTATTTAAACTTAGATTCAGCAAAACTTACCATGTTTTTCATTAAAGAAAAAAAAAATATTGGACCATGGTGATCCTCTATACACAAATACAAATTACACATTATATTCCATTTTCTGATGAGCTTCTCATTGTGTCTGATGGCACAATGATGACCGCAGAGACTCGTGAAGAACAGCATCTGTTGACAGAATATACCAAAGATATAAGACAGCATGTTCAACTCTTTATTCACGTAGGTTTACAATAGTCTGTCTAAATCCTACATTGAACCAATACTATTTCTGAACAGTAAATGAGGATTAGCAGCAGGGAACTGTATCGGAATGGCATGTCGATATTGTTTTCGGTACATAGTCAAGCATAAAACACTTTATGAATTAATATCGTACAGAATACGGGCCGATTTGACCAATCATATGAATGTTTTGGTGCTGCATACAAACATGTGCCATAAACCACCACACAAAAACTCAAAAAGGAGATATCAAGCCGAAATATCGCTCTCCGTTTGTTAAAGAAAATAAAATAAAGTTTGTTAACTGGTAGACTACAACTCACCTCCCAATAGCAGCACTTTTCTCCGGTTCTTTCAGGATCGCGTAGGCCATTAGATTAGCCGGTTGTCGTCGCCATCACGGTCAGGCTGCGATGTCACGCAGTTGAACACTGCGGTCAAGCCAGCCGCGGTTTGAAAATACACGGTCAAGCCAGCCGCGGTTTAAAAATACACGGTCAAGCCAGCCGCCAAAAAAAAAAAAAAAGCGTGTGCGCATATTACTATAAATATGGTAATTTCAAGAACAGCAGAGAGAGAACGCGCTTTCAGAGCGCGTGTGTTCTATCTATCTATCTATCTATCTATCTATCTATCTATCTATCTATCTATCTATTTCTATCTATCTATCTAAAGTCTATCTATCTATCTATCTATCTATCTATTATTTCTTTCTTTCTTTCTATCTATCTTTTATTTTTTCTGTCTAATACATAAAGCATCTCTTTCTTTTTCTTTCTTTCTTTCTTTCTTTCTTTCTTTCTTTCTTTTTAGGTTTACAATATTAAAATGACAATTACTCTTGAATTAAATTGTGTTACTGTCTTACTGCATGAGGATTACTGTCTGATTAGGCCTATAAACACTTCATTTCAAATGAGTAGAAAATACCAATGGCCTGTTTCTATAGGGGACATCCCATACAGTTTGCATACCTCAAATCAATCCTTTTCACTGCAGCATTTTGGAGATATGCCACATTATCCGACTTCAAATACCTATAAACACCTCATATGAGTCAATTTGACTGCATTATCTTGGAGATATTTCACATTATTTGACTTCAAAAGCCTATAAACACTTCATTTCAAATAATTAGAAAAAAATAATGGTCTGTTTCTATAGGGGACGTCCCATAGAGTATGTCTACCTCTTATGAGTACATTTTACTGCAGCCTTTTGGAGATATGCCACATTATGTGACTTTGGAGGCCTAAAAAGATCTCATTTCAAATAAGTAGACAAAAACTAATGGTCAGTTTCTATAGGGGACATCCCAGAGAGTATGCACACCTCACATGAGTACATTTTACTGCAGCATTTTGGAAATATTCCACATTATTTGACTTTGGAGGCCTATAAAGACCTCATTTCAAATAAGTAGAAAAAACTAATGGTCAGTTCATAAAGGGGACATCCCAGAGAGTATGCACACCTCATATGAGTACATTTTACTGCAGCATTTTGGAGATATGCCACATTATTTGACTTCAACGGCCTATAAACACCTAATTTCAAATAAGTAGAAAAAACTAATGGTCTGTTTCTATAGGGGACATCCCAGAGAGTATGCATACCTCATATGAGTACATTTTACTGCAGCATTTTGGAGATATGCCACATTAGTTGACTTTGGAGGCCTATAAAGATCTCATTTCAAATAAGTAGAAAAAAATAATGGTCTGTTTCTATAGGGGACATCCCAGAGAGTATGCATACCTCATATGAGTACATTTTACTGCAGCATTTTGGAGATATGCCACATTAGTTGAATTTGGAGGCCTATAAAGACCTCATTTCAAATAAGTAGAAAAAAATAATGGTCAGTTTCAATAGGGGACATCCCTTAGAGAGTAAGCATACCACATATCTATCCTTTTCACTGCAGCTTTTTGGAGATATGCCACATTATTCGACTTCAAATGCCTATAAACACCTCATTTCAAATAAGTAGAAAAAACTAATGGTCCGTTTCTATAGGGGACATCCCAGAGAGTATGCACACCTCACATGAGTACATTTTACTGCAGCATTTTGGAAATATTCCACATTATTTGACTTTGGAAGGCCTATAAAGACCTCATTTCAAATAAGTAGAAAAAACTAATGGTCAGTTTATAAAGGGGACATCCCAGAGAGTATGCACACCTCATATGAGTACATTTTACTGCAGCATTTTGAAGATATGACACATTATATGATGTTGGAGGCCTATAAAGACCTCATTTCAAATAAGTAGAAAAACCTAATTGTCTGTTTCTATAGGGGACATCCCATACAGTATGCATACCTCATATGAGTACATTTTACTGCAGCATTTTGGAGATATGCCACATTAGTTGAATTTGGAGGCCTATAAAGACCTCATTTCAAATAAGTAGAAAAAAATAATGGTCAGTTTCTATAGGGAACATCCCAGAGAGTATGCACACCTCATATGAGTACATTTTACTGCAGCATTTTGAAGATATGACCACATTATATGATGTTGGAGGCCTATAAAGACCTCATTTCAAATAAGTAGAAAAAACTAATGGTCAGTTCATAAAGGGGATATCCCAGAGAGTAGGCACACCCCATATGAGTCCATTTTACTGCAGCATTTTGGAGATATGCCACATTATTTTACTTCACATGTCTATAAAGACCTCATTTCAAATAAGTAGAAAAAACTAATGGTCAGTTTCTATAGGGGACATCCCAGAGAGTATGCACACCTCATATGAGTACATTTTACTGCAGCATTTTGGAGTTATGCCACATTATTTTACTTCACATGCCTATAAACACCTCATTTCAAATAAGTAGAAAAAACTAGTGGTCATTTTCAATAGGGGACGTCCCATTCAGTAAGCATACCACATATCTATCGTTTTCACTGCAGCATTTTGGAGATATGCCACATTAGTTGAATTTGGAGGCCTATAAAGACTTCATTTCAAATAAGTAGAAAAAACTAATGGTCTGTTTCTATAGGGGACATCCCATAGAGTATGCATACCTCATATCTATCCTTTTTACTGCAGTATTTTGGAGATATGCCACATTATTCGACTTCAACGGCCTATAAACACCACATTTCAAATAAGTAGAAAAAAACAATGGTCTGTTTCTTCAAGGTAAGTACCATACAGTATGCATACCTCGTATATATCCCTTTTACTGTAGCGTTTTGGAGATATGCCACATTATTCGACTTCAAAGGCCTATAAACACCTCATTTCAAATAAGTAGAAAAAAACAATGGTCTGTTTCTATAGGGGACATCACATAGGGGAGTATGCATACCTCATATCTATCCTTTTTACTGCAGCATTTTGGAGATATTCCACATTATTTGATTTGGAGACCTATAAAGACCTCATTTCAAATAAGTAGAAAAAAAACAAAGGTCTGTTTCTATAGGGGACATCTGCTGTAGGATGCTGTATGCTGTAGGAACTATGGACGAACCAGACAAATGAATTTTGACTATTTTGACTGTTGCAATCTCAATCGGTTTTATGACCTGTAAAGTGAATCACACTAAAGCACTGTTTAGGATTGTCACATACTGTTTAGGATGGATAGAATGCGCATTGAGACGCAGTCTCAGTGAAAAACAGAATAATGACACACACCTGGAAGTAATCAAGCCTAATGAGTATATGCAATGGGTTATGGGAAATGAAGTTCATGTTCAGATAACAAAGGAGAAGGAAGGAGTGCACTCTGGTGCAGATCATGGGCACTCCATGCTTTTGGTTGTGAAGCTACATCAATACAAACACCAAGAATTTATATTTTTTATTATTTTAATTTAGCTGCATTTTTTTTATTTGCATTATCTTTTTTAATATTGTTGTGACAATTTAAAATGATAAAATTGCCATTTGTGGCCAAATGTATATAGTAATTAGTGACACTTATGACTTAACTTTATAAAGATATAGTTTTGACTAATAATTAAGTAGCCTACACATGAATTTGTTACAACATGACCAACGCTTGGCAGACAATAGGATGTACTTTAAAAGTGTATTATATATCATATATATATATATATATTATATTTTTGTCTTTTTCTTGAAAGTTGTGTTTTGAAATTAAAATAAAATCACAACAATCTCGGATATTTGCTTTTTTTTTTCATTATTTAATTTGTGACGTAGGCCGACATTTCATTGACGATAATTATGCATTACTGCCGTGAGTTCCCGCAGAAAAGGGTAAGTGTTAATTATCTGTAATAAGGTGAATACATTCATAAATACATTTGCGCATTGGTATTAATTTATTATTAACAAAGACTGATTAACGCGTGCATTACTTTACCCATAAAAGTGAATATGGGTTAAAAAATAATGTGACAGAACAGTTGAGGGGGAACAGTGCAACTTTGTTGTAAATTCCTCAATAAACCAGTTTAGTCCATTTAGCAGGCTATATTCATTATTCGAGTTTCATATTCAGAAATGCATAGGCTACTATTATTGTATGTATAAACGCATTGCATTTACAAAAAGTTGATTGATATGTCTATAAAGTTCTGAGGTGATTAACGTATTCAGCCATAAGCGCGGGAATTTTTAAAGTGAGGTGCTGAAGGGACAGCGCCCTGGAACATGCTGCTAAATAAAGTTGTGTTTTAAATTTAAAACAAAATCACATCAACCACGGCTATTACTTTGTTATTTTATTGTATTTTTAAAATATATTTTAATATATTTGATGTACATTTGTCATATCATATTTCATTGTCGATATAGCTACTTATGCATTACCGCCATGAGTTGCAGAAGAATAATTTGAATGATGGGTACTAACTTATGATTAACAAAGACTGATTAACGCGTGCATTACTTTATTACCCATAAAAGTGAATGTGGTTAAAAAATATTGTTGACAGAACAGTTGAGGGGGAACAGTGCAACTTTTTTTTTTTTTAATTCCTCGATAAACTGGTTTAGTCCATTTAGCTTATATGGTTTCTTAGAGCTTAATATACCGAAACTATTATTGTCCAAAGAAACGTATTACATTTACAAATACTTTGATTTGCGTCGATTGATATGTCTACTTTACACTTCTGAGGTGAATTACTTATTCAGTCATAACCGCGGGAATAAG
Organism: Megalobrama amblycephala; assembly: GCF_018812025.1. Taxonomy (NCBI): domain Eukaryota; kingdom Metazoa; phylum Chordata; class Actinopteri; order Cypriniformes; family Xenocyprididae; genus Megalobrama; species Megalobrama amblycephala. The sequence continues at coordinate 12,970,224 of NC_063056.1, forward strand.
CGAGGTGTTGAAGGGACAGCGCCAGAAAACGGGTGGTGATAAATTTGCCTACTATGCGATGGACGTTTTAGCCTGCAGGCAGGGCCTAGTACAAGTCTTGAAAGTAGATTAATAATGATAATAATAATAATAATAATAATAATAACAATACAATTAAATTGCATTGATTTATAATTTTTAGTTCATAAATCGTGCTTAATAATAATAATAATAATAATAATAATAATAATAATAATACAATAAGTGTAATTATAATGCTAATTATAAGTGCTAATTACAAGTTTGTCATTGCGCAATAGCTCGCAACAGCAAGGAGTGAACAAAATGAAACGAGTGATTGAGATTTGTAGAACATAGGCCTTTTATAAATACACATTACTTGAATATGATAATATTTATTATTTAAAATTATTAACTCATTTAATTTATATAATAATTTAATATTATAAATGCATTTATTAATTTCATTGCTACTTTCAATAGGTATGAATAACTGTGCAACTTTTGTAGTTTCATTGTTTATTAAAAAAGAACAATTTTGATCTGTCATGCCTCAATTTGTGTTCAATACATGTAACATTTAATAATGCTAATAAGAACAAACATACAGTATAACCAAATGATCACTTCCACCATATAGCCTTGGTATTATGAGGTAACAACACTACCTCATTTGTAATGACGATAACAATTGAAATGTCTACCTTTACAGAGTATATCTCTTTTCAACATTTGGAAAGGTAAGCATGAATTTTATATGTACAAACTGTATTAAGTCTTTTGAACATTTAAATATTACATTTGAAATTTAAATCAATTCCGCAGCATTACTGTAGGCTACTAAATATCTAACTTCTTCCAAGAACTCTCACAACAAATGCTGCAATTGTGTGTATTTGTCTGAGACAGTAATTCAGTCATTTTAACATAATTGTTCTCAAGGTGCTTCTTCATAAATACTGTATTTTAAAATAAGCCACATCGACAATGCCCTTTATTTTGAACAATAAGGGCAGTGTTTAATAATTGCGAATCCTATGTACTTGTTTGTTTTTTTCTATTTATGTAAAAGTTTGTCTTTACTGCTTTCATTGAAACTTCATGGCACTAGTGTATATATATATATATATATAATATTAATAACAAATTAATAACATTATATATTCAAATACATTAATTCCTTTTTTTTCCCAAAGTGGCTTAAGAGTACAAATATCTGTATGCCACTATATACAATATATAAGTTCTACTACAATGTTGGGGTAAAATTATTATTAAAATTATTATATTTTATAATAATTTATAAAATTTAAACTATTAAATTTTATAAATTATTATTTAATTATTTATTATTTTTGTACTTTTGTGGAATAATAAAGCATGTATTTTATCTTTCCACCTCCAGGGTCGTAAAGTTGAGCTTACCTTAAAAGACATACAAAATGCTTTACAACCATATGGATCTGGAACAGATGTAAGTGCATATCTCTCCAGTGCCACTTGGGGTAATCTTTGCAAAGACTTGCAAATTCCAAATACCCCGACCAACAGGATTCGACTTAAAAATGCATGTATTGCACACTTGCAGGTAAAAAAACAACAACATCATGCAAATCACATGCACTTTTAATATGGATAATCAGTTGCAGTGTTTGTATTATGACATTGTAAAATAATTAATATATTAATATTAATAAAAATTATATATTATTATTATTATTATTATTAATAATAATAAATAAAAATAGAAATAACAATAATAAAAATAAAGTACATTTAAATAAAAAAATATGTAACATGCTTTTTGGATTAATATAAAGAAATATGAGGTTACACATTAAAAATCAATATGTTTAACAATACCTTACTATAGTTTGTAGAATATAATTCTAATTAATAATGATAATTAATAAAAAAAACTTTATAGATTTATAATACTAACGTTTCTATATTCTAAATGTAATTTAATATTTATAAAAGATAGATGTCTCGTAATCTTAATAACCCATGAACCAGAAGTTGCAAACGAATTGTTCTTCGTGTTGTGACGTATTACCATCAATACTTTTCATGTTTTATTGGTTATTTCAAATTTTCTAGTGAAAAAGTATGTTTATAAACAGTTTGAATTAAAGAAAAATGTATTCAAAATAAAAATAATTAAAACTAAATCCATACAATGATATCATGATGTGAACCTATGTGCCTTACATACTTTAGATGTCATATCTTTGTTTATATATATATATATATATATATATATATATATATATATATATATATACACACACACATACACTTGCTAAACAAGCATTCAAGTTAAAGCAAAGTTCTATATAAAGATAAATGTTTTAAATTATTGCAGTGAAACGGAATATTGAATAGTTACTTTAGCACTCCTCCTCACCATATCTTTCTCATAGCAGACAAACTTTTGCAGAGGAGTGGTTTACGTGTTTTCAACCCAAGCCATCAAACTGACATCATCATAGAGGGAATGCTATATTTCCAGATTGATTAAAGATTACCACGACAAACTATTTTTTTTTCTGTCGGATTAATTGTTAAATCACTTGTAATATGCACTAACAAAATAAATAGGGTCGAATTTAAATTCATTAAAGAATTGGCAATTTAAACACTTTTATGCTCCTTAAAGGTTTATTGAGATGTGATCCCTCACACTAGGATGATCACATTTTGGGGGTCACATGAAATATTTAAGATTAAATCCACCCATAGACTAGCGATATGCATTCAGCATATATTAGAAACACAAAACCAGTGAACGGTGCACTATTACTTCCGAGAAAACATCAAGTTTCATTTTGTTTTTTTATTACAAGCTTTTTTTTATTACAAATTATTACATTACACTTATCTGCTCACTTTAAATGTGAAAAGTGAAAGTGTTAGGATCATTAATCATTTTCACAGTTTTATTGTAATATTATTATTTTGGATCCTCTAATTTTTCAAATTTCAAGGATAATTCACAAGACCATCTCTGCACATGCATCAGAAAGTGATTTGATTAATGAAGAAAGAGAAGATTCCATTTGCATTTCAGCATCACAGAAGGTTTGGTTTCAGTAATGCAAATCAATTTTAAATACTCTTTTCCATGAACAAGTTGATTGTGTACTCTTTTTTTTTAATGTAAAGAACTTGGCAATCTAAACATTTTTGCTCCTCTGTTCTATTGAGATTTTACAGGAACCATCACTGATTACACCTGCTCCACCACAAGACAGCGATTCTGACAGAGACAGTCCAGTGACTGGTGCACCATCTCCAAAGGTCAATAAACTTTCATGATTTTACCAAGCTGTTGGAAAATAAATGAACTTGTTGCTTCTATTACTGTGATTAATTATGTATACTTCTATTTTTTAAATGTATTGTCTGTTATTTGTATATTGTATTACATAGAGGTTATGTCTAGACCATCCTATCCAGATATCTGACAGTGATTTGAGTAATGAAGAAAGAGAAGATTCCATTTGCATTTCAGCCATCACAGAAGGTTTGGTTTCAGTAATGCAAATCCATTTTGAATGTTCTTTGCCATGGACAGTTTATCAGGGCACAGAGCATTCAATACTCTGTCATGATTTTACTATGATGTTTACAAAGTTGTTTATATTGTTGTGATTATTTGAATATCTGATATTTTGATATTTTGAAGTGTGTATATATATATATATATATATATATATATATATATATATATATATATATATATGTTTTTGCCCTTACAGGACACTGGCAAACCCAGTGACACCGCATCGGAGAACAGTAATGCAGATGCTGACCTCTTTTTTAGACACAAACTGCCAAAACATCCATGTTTTTTTTTTTTTTATTAATAGCCAAACCTGGAGTGACCTTAGGAAAAGACAAACTCAGTATCAATTCAGAGATCTTCAGTGGACAAATGTTATTTCCAAAGGCATAGAGTCAGTGCACCCCTACTGTAGCATTGCTTTCAAAAGACACCACGTCAAGATCAAGGGGTCCAAACGAAGGGGACCTCTTTTCCACTGTCTGGGGTACTGCACATTTTCAGACTGTCCTGTCTGTGTTGAGGTCAGTGTAACAGATGAGAGTACCCTGAAAGCAGCTGTCACATTCCAGGGAAGAAGAAGTGTGCCACAGCCTGGAAGAATTAAAAAGTAGACCTGTGCGGGCTGATGAAAGGCATAATTTTGCCAAGCAGTTAGAGTCGATACTCCCAAGGGCTCTACATTTGCAAAATCTTGAAAAAATCGACAACACGGTGTTCGAGTCAGGGTGCAGAGATAAAGCCCCTACACCTGCCGTGCTGAAAAATATATCATGGAACAACAGGAAAAAAGCTCGCCGACATCTTAATGAAATTCTGAGTCTTCAGAAGATGGTGGAGGAGAGAATCGATTCTGAAAAAATTCTCCAGAAGGTTGCTCCTGCATCCTCGAGGAGTGATGCTCTGGTCACAAAGTTCAATACGGCTGTTCCACCAGCGATGTAAAACAGATGTTGTGTACATTGATGCCACAGGAAGCATCATAAAAAAAGCCAAAGGAAAATCAGCTCCATTTTACATCTATGAGCTGGTAGTAAGACATCCAATTAAGGGTGCTTCTCCAATTCCTGTGGCAACATATGTAACTTGTGACCACACTACCTCTTCTGTCACCTACTTTTTGGAATCATTTCAAACTGATTACTTTCGATTGTTTGGAAAAACATCACAGAGGAGGCCAGTAATGATCATGTGTGATGGGTCCCTCGTTCTACTTCAGGCTGTTGCCTATAGTTTCTGCAAAGTATCTCTGGGCCAGTTGCTGCAAATCTACTATGAAGTAGTTACTGGAAAGTTGAGGGATGAGGAATTTAAGATTCCAATTCTGCACCGTTGCTTGAGCCATGTAATGAAGAATGCCAAAGCCTTCTGTAAGAAACAGTAAGTGTGCATTTATACACCAGCTAATTTCATGAATTTTCTTAAGCAGTACATCACACATCTTATAATCTGCCCCCCCCCCCCCTCTCTCTTTTATTAGTATTGTTTTCTATTAGTATGACAAATATTAATTTGCCAATCACTGTTAATGTTATGTTGTACAATATTTGCACAATTTGACATTTTGATCAATTGTTGGTTTATACTGATTATTATTATTATGCTGAGTATTTTAACAGTAAGTTCCCAAGCAATATTGAGTTTTTTGCTGAGGACCAGCATGCAAAACATATCCATTTTCTATTGACTAACAATCCTGGATTTCTTCTCAAGGGTTGCAATGTTTTGATTGCAAGGTGGAAGGTGGTACAGAGGATGTTTTGTTTTATACATTTTTGCAATATTACTTGAAACTGTCTTTACTAACTGATGAAAGACTATTTATTAGGTGCACTGAAAGGAATAATATTAATATACATCGTCTGTGCACGAGATAGGGACTTAAAAACATCAGCCTATTGTTTACGCGATCATCGCGTAAACGATTGGCCCTCTGGCTTGTCAATCACTGCCATGACGTTCCTTGTGAGAGACGCGCGGCTGCGCATCTAGTAACTTTCCACACTCCGCATGCAATGTTTTTGTCAGGAGACAGGAGTAACAACTGCAGATTATGAGTCACCTGCGGTGAGTTCGACATAATGAATCCACGGCTTTAGGTCGCGCACACACTTAACGATTGTAAGGTCGATTATGAATGTAAATTGATACTTATGACTAATCGCGCTCAAACGCGTCCAGTCAGAGCCAGTTGCGTTCAGTCTGCGATTACAGTCGGTGTTCAAATCCCTTGTGAAAGTATATAAATCTGCTTCAGGAGCAGGAAACAATCGCTGTATGTTGAGCACAGTCTTAGAATGTTTTAGCTAGTCGTTAAATGTGTGCCCGGCTTAATAACACAGCGAATGCCGGTGGTAAACAAACACTGAAGGAGGGGGGTTGTTCTTCCGCATGCGCTCATTTCAAAAACTCAGTCGACGAAAACATCCTCTGTACCACCTTTAACTTACTAAACATATGTACAATACAATACTTGAAAATGTCTTTCTGGAGAACTATTTTTGCTAACATTTCTGTTTTTGCAGTTCTCCCAAAAACTACAGGCTGTCCATGCATGTTTTTGGCTTGTTGACATCTGCAGCTACATTGGTAGAGATGGAAGACATCCTAATAAGCATGACAGTTGTCTTTTCAAGCCCCTAGAGTGGCGATAATGTGGAGAAGCATTTTCACAATCTCCAGAACAAGATGTTGAACATGGGCATTTCGGGAGATATGACAGACATTACAGATGAGGATGTAGAGGTGGTTTTTTTTATATATTTTTAGATTATTTATGATTGGTTGTTAAAGGTGATTTTTTTTAATTTATGTGGAACTATCAGTACTAATTATAAAATATAAATAAAAACATATATATTGACTTCAAAAACCTAATCAACGTAAGAGAATACAATGATATTTAAAAATCAGCTTATCAACTTTTAACATGGGATTATTGTTATCAATTGTTAGCTCGACATGGGACCCACACCTTTTCAGAGGCACTTTGAACACATCGTTGCAGAGGCACCTGTACACGATGAGGGAGAGCCAAATGAATACCATTCTGCCACATTCATGCCCAGTCTGGTGAAAGTACTTCTTGCCTCATGCCCCTCTCTGGTCTGCGCTAATGCTGGGTGAGTTTACTTTGATTAATGTTTTAATAAGTTCCATTTAAAGTTACATATGGGACACGTAGATATGAATGAGAGGCTGCTTACTGCAGAGCCAATGGCTGGAGCATGATTATAGGAGTCAATATCAACCTATTTGGCTGCATTTACACTTGAAAGATTTGATGCACAGATCTGATCTTTTTACCATATCCAATTGTTGGGCCAGGCGTGTTTACATTCACTTTAGATGCGACTGGTACCTGATATGTGTTTACATTAATTCCCGCCTTAAATGATTGCCATTGATAGCTTTGCATGCACATGGTAGACACACGCCAAACCCTAATCCTAACTCTATAGTAAGCACATGTAGATACTTCAATATTGCTCAGAAGTTAAATTTATAATTACAGTGTAACAAACACAACTTAAAATATAGTGTAGCCTTTTTTTCCATTACAAAAATTTCCTCAAATAATTTTATGGGCTAAAATAAAAAATTATTTAAATCAATTCAAAATCTTTCAGGAGATTTGGGCCGCCATGGAAGAGGTCCTGCCTACAAAAATCTCTCAAAGAAATTTGAGCAATGTAGTCAGTTGGACACACAGGTCTGTTCTTCATTGTTTGTACAATGGATCTGTTCTTTAATACCCGTTTGACATTTTTCAGAACAGCATGTTCGTTTTTTTAGAATTACACAAATGACAATAAAACACAAGGCAATTATGGAGAAGAGCCAGTGGGACCTGAAACGTGTGCGCTTTCACAGACGCCGCCTCACACGGCTGGATGATTTTGTCCATATTTACCAAATAACCCATAATTCCCTGCTGAAGGAGTTTTCAGACTCTACCCGCAAGAAAAAAGTTAGAGTTATAATTTGTTTAATTTTTGGCTATCTTTAGCTATTAAGTAACCCTGTTTTCAACATTGTTTCCAAACATATTTTAAATTTAGACACACAGAGTAGAAGGTTGAGCGTTGGAAACAGAGAAGGCGTTCCAAGAAAGGCATTTATGTATCGCCACTACTAAAGGCCTTCCCCTTCAAGAAAGTCAAAAAGGTAGGATGATGTTAATGTATTATATAACTTAGCAAGATACAGTCAAAACCACACATCAACAATTCTTATAAAATACATAATGTACTGTTTTTATTTTTAATGTAGCCCAGGGTGCTGACCAAAAAAACTGGACCACAGGCAGCAAACCAAGAGGAAAATGTATGCAGGCAAAACTTGGTATGTACAGTAAACTATCCAAGCCTTTTTAGCTGTAAAAGTTTGATTCATCCCAGTAAACCTAGTGCTTTGAAGCTGTTCATCCAAATGATTAGTTCCAATACTAGCAGTTACCATTTGTCCGTTTTACAAATTTACTACAGTAGGCGGCAACAAATGAGCACCTTTTATGTGTTCTGAGTGAGTAGTTGCATTAAGTTGTATTGAAATACAAAAGTTCTTAATGTATATACTGTATCGAAATGTGTACACATACACTTTTTATGTTAACTACAGAAAGAAAGAAAGAAAGAAAGAAAGACATTATTAAAATGTGTGTTGTATGACTTGTTTAGACTGCAGTGGAAGGATGTGACACATCCTTGATGGAAGACAATGCTCAAAATAAAAGTGAAGAGGTAATCTCATAAATGAGATTATTTTACATGATATAACATTATTGGACTGCATATGCATATATAATTGCATACCCTAATTAATTACTTTTCCATACCTTTAAAAACGTTACACAGCCTATAAGCAAGATTGTTCAAAATGTTAGTGGTGTTTATATGCAAAAGATTACATCAAACAGAGTTTAAATAGAGTAAAGTGGGGAAAAAAATACAAACACAAATAAATTTGATCACATGAGTGCTGTTATTTAAATACAGGTCATGGTTCTGACCCCGACGGATGAACTACCAACAATAACCACAGAGAAAAGTCTGGAAGGAGAACATTTGGTCAGTGCTGTAGTACATTGTAAAACCAAGATTTCCTTTAATTTAACTATTTCTATTACAAGAATTTGAAGTTTTTTTATAGTGTGATAATGCTGAGTTTTTACAGAGATGAAATGAAAGCAGATTTTAAAAACTGTATTCTGAGGAGAAGACCTTAATATGTCTATGTTTGTGTGTATCATATGCCTTGTTTAGACTGCAGTGGAAGCATGTGCTACATCACTGACAGAAACAGTTGATGTGTGATCCAATTTGCTGACACTAAAGGCAAAAAGGTATTAATTTATTTATATTATATTTATGAAATTTAACACTTTTCAAATGCATATATATGTTAAAACAAAAACAAACTGAAACACATTCAACTTGATGTTTAACAATGTGTCATATTTGATTGAAATTTATGGCATGCAGCTCACCTCCTTGTGGAAAAGAAAAGCCACAGAGGTTGTGGTGTCTGTGATCCCCACACAACACATAGGACAAATTATTAATGTTCATCACAAAGAGCTCCGTTCACTTCAACCACACTGGTTATATGGTGAGGTATAGTGTGCATTTCATTATCTTAAAAATGTAGTTATACAAGCTGTAGTTTACAATTTTAAATCTGTACTTCTATTTTTACACTGCAGCTATCACCATTTGGTAATATGGTAAAAAAGATTAACTAATCTGTAGAAGGTCAATTTTGGACAAAGATATTTCCTTAACTAGTAATCAGTAATTACAAAATGAGATTAGCCTCATTAAGAACTATCAATGAATGATGACAAGTAATAAACAAATTCTGAATTATTACCGCATTAACGTATCTGACATTGACTATGTAACAACTAAGTAGAAAATTACCATATGCAGATGAAAAATATTTATTATCTCTCTGACCCACATTAATGTTGTGATTAATAATTAATTGGAACAATTATTTGTTTGATGTCTTCTTAACATTGTATTGTAAATTTATAATGCAACTTGAAATAAATAACATTTCCCCCACATTTCTCATTTAGATAATTGAATGCCTGTTTCATCTTGCTGTCAACCAGTTGGAGATGGGGAACTCCATATACATTCTCAATCACTACACAGCATGGGTGATTCTGTATGGGGAAAGCTCGCAGCTTGTCCGGCACAGTTTGCCAAAGGTAATCAGTGGTTGCATGGACTAGAGTGTGGAATTTTGTGTATATTTAGCTGGGAGAATTATTGTATGCCTTACAAACGAAAATTAATAAAAAAAAAAAAAAAAACAGTTGCAGTACTACATAACAGTTTACAGCTAATTGGCCAGCTTTCTATATTGCTTTATAAAGGTAAATGTATAAATGATGGTTAACAATGCAAAGTTAGTTATTATTTAACTTCTTTATTAGGTCAACTTTGACGATTACCAGGCGATTCTTTCATTTGTGAACATCAGCAAGGTCCATTGGAAGCTTCTGGTGAATATCAGAATACCTTTCATTAATTGCAATGTCTGGTGAATTATTAAAAGATGTACTGAATATTAGTTGCATTTACCCCCTCTTTTTCAGTACATCAATGCTGTCAACCACACAGTGTACCTGGTAGATCCTTCTAAAAGCTACACAGAAGAAGCTGATTCCAATTATGCTGGACAAAAATTCAGGTTCTCATTTCATGACTCATTAAATCTACAAGCCACATTCTATCACTATTTGCATGGAGTTTTGCAGCACTGAAGAGATAATGAAGACACAAAATTCAGTGATTCCCATTCACTAAAAGGGTTACACCAAATATTAACCCAATAGCCAGGCAAATAGTTAAAGAAATTCAGTATATGTTACAGTTTCAGCAGATGGAGACAGCAGGTAAAAATAAATTTGGTTTATTAAACACAAACAGAGTTGATATGGATCACAGGTGAGTAAATGGCAAAGGAAGTTGCGATGGTAGAATGAATGGAGTTTTATACTGTCCTTTGTTTTGCAGGAAGGTCGCTGGAGAACACTGGAGTGGAAGCTGACTTGAAGACACTCACACATTGGAATACAGGAGGGAACAAGGAGACAGGTAGGTATCAACAGGAGTCCTTGAGGTAAGCATAGAGGTAAGTTTCTCTTGATGCAAACGCGACCGGACAATGTGACTGAGTGTGTGAGTGTCTTAAGTAGTGGTGATGATAAGCATGATAATGAGCTGCAGGTGACGGTGATTAATACTCAGGGGAAGGTGCTCGCTGTGATTGGAGGGTGCTGGAGCCTGGCGTGTCTGTTACAGTATATCATATAATTTTCCTGTATCAAAAGTATTTACCACCAGTATGCTTGATGGTAAAATTAATTAACGATCAAAATTTATTGAGATATTACAATATTGTAAAGACTGTATTACATTAAAGTAGTGCATTTATTTACATTCCATACCATGTAGGTCATAGCAGAGTGCTTGTGACTGTTGTATTGGGAAAGGAGATGCAAATAATTTGTTTTGTTATGGATTTAGAAATGAAATTAAGAGTTCAGGAGAATTACTTACTTGTATTTACACTTTTCACTCTTATAAAAAGAGTTATACATTTAGAATATATTATTCTTGGAAAGAAAAGCTTTCTGTAATCTTTCACTACTTAATACTGTACATATTACTGTTATTGTCACTGTTCCCTCGTCTCCTGGACTCCATTACCCATGATCCTCCTTTTCTCCACACCTGCACTCACTTCCCTCGTCTTCTCCCCATCACCACGGATTACCTGCACCTGCTCCTGATCATCTGCACTCCCTTTATAATGGACTCACTCCCTTCACTCCCTGTCCGTTCTCTGTTTATGTTAAGTTGTGTGTTGCTGTGTCTATATAGTTTATCTCCTTTGTCATTAAAATCCATCAATGTGGATCTCCGTGTACACTTCATCTCTTCTGCATACACCAGCTGTAACAGTTATGCATCACATTTCCTTTTACATTTCCTTTCACGCAGTGAATACCTACAGATGAGGAAAACATGCCATGGAAAAACGGACTGGGTGGGCATAAAATGTAATGCAGCTTCAGAGGAAAATAGATGGTTATAAAAAGAATTTCACAGTGAATCGAAGAAAGTTGTCTTTTAACACTCACAGCCTATTACATTAAAGCTACCATAAAATGTAGGGTTGTCAGAGGAGTATCCCAGTTTAAAAGAGCTCAGAAAATACAATTTAAAGCTGCAGGCAGCAATGAAAGGGCCCTTGCACCCGGGCTAACTGCCACCTGCTGGCCTTTGAAAAACAGTGGGTGACATGCATGTAAGTGAGTAAATTAATTTCAAAGTTTCACACTTTTGCCAAGAGGTGGCGCTTTGACTAACTGAATATTGCCATGAAGATTTCCTTCAGGCCAGGACTATTAACAAACATGTGAAGTTTGGAGCAGATCGCTCATTGTATATCACAGAGTGACCACAACTTACTGGATAATGGTGAAACATGGAACTTTGGCAGGCCTCCACAAACAAGCCCATCAGCGAAAAGTCTATATCTTCACAATTTTGATGTCGCAAAGGCCTTTAGATTGATGAAATACAATGCAACGATGACATATTCGGAAGAGGCATAAGGAATATCAATAATTATTAATACATGGTATAATACATTAATACATACATTGGCAAGTAAACAAGCCTGGCCAAGAACAACAACATATTCCAGATAAGTATGTAGAGGCCTGAAGGCATGGAAGTATTGCTCGCAATGACACATAAACAGCAACCCATATATATACTGTGACATAAAGGGGTTCACAAAAGTTAAAGGTGTAAAATGAATGTCTTGACACAAGTTACACACATTTTATTTTTACACATTGTTATTGTCACTGCAGGTACTATACTAATTTAAAACTTTGTTTAAAAGTTGCATTTAGTAATTACCTGAAGATCTTGTGGTTGTTATTCAGTACAGGATGACATAAATGATAATGCAGACTTTGCTGTGTGTATTGTTGATTTTGTGAAGTGGATTAATTTAAAAGGTAATGTAAATTGAAGAGTACATTTTTGTGTTACTAGTGTGTTTATTTCTTATACTTTAGTGTTTGCAGAGATGGGCATAAATACATGGAAATGTATTTAAAATACAAATACAAAATACTGTGTGGAAAAATGTATTTAAATACAAATACAAAATACTGTGTGGGAAAATGTATTTAAATACAAATACAGTATTTTGTATTTTGAAAATACACAAAATACATGTGAAATTGAAGATTCAGTGCAGGTATCCCTATTAGGCTGAAATCTATCTGGGCCTATTCTGAATGCCAAAAAGCATTTAGATGTGTGCAACTACTTAGAAACTTTCGTTTTAATTTTATATACCTCTTCCCTTCCCCTGCCCTGTAGGAAATAAAAAACTACAAAAAAAACTAATTTTTAACTTTTATTATGTTTTATCACCATCATTAAAAGCCAATGTGACAATGTGTAATTTGTTAAGCTAATTATAAATAGTCACAGTGAATTAAGAAACTACATAGGCCTACTGACTTTTAATTCCTTACCTCATTTCTGCACTCTCTGTCATTCTCTCTCTGTCATTCTCTCTCTCTCTCTTTCTTAAGTGCTTGCTTCCTTGCTGGTAATTACAAATAAACTTATGTAGTGCAAAATAGCAGCCATTTATATACTTATTTCTGACAAGGTTACAATGTAGTCTATTACTTATGGTGAACACTATTAAAAAAAACTGTAAAACTGTGGGAACCTTTTCTGCTATATAGCAAAGAATAGGGATGGGTGATATGACAATATATGGCATGGTTTCACAATTATCAACATCAGTTTTGATACCACAGCAAAAACTGAATTTCAAACTCTTTTGATGCTTTTTTTTTACGCAAGCAGTATAGTAACTTTTATATTTATTTAATGTAAAGTTTATTTGTTTCTATATACATAATTAGAAAATATAAAGTTTATCTAAAATAAAAAAAAAATTAATTAGAAATCATTTGGCACTTTTTTTGGTGAACAATAAAACTAAAAGTGTAGTGTATCTTTCATCATTGTCATCACAAATGCACACAATCACTACACTAAACTGATGGAGACAGACAATGATTAACCTAATTATTTCGTCTCTACATAAACAAACATTTGCATAGATGGGTAAACACAATCACAATTTGGAAATGTGTCCAGTTACATTTTGATAAAGCACCATGTTTGTAAAATTTTAAATGATTACATTTACAAAATGAGCCTGCATAGCAGAAATAATGAATAAAGTAATGGTCGGTGTTTAATACAATCATTAATTGAAATAAAATAATTAATGAATTAAAAAACATATATAACACAGTATTGTTCAATTTAGTGTTATACATATGTTATCATATTAATATGTTTTGTTCTAATGTCTCAAGTCACAATTTCAAGTTTACTGGGTTTAACTTGATTATTTGGGTAGGGTTTAAGAAGTGTACTAAAAAACTTTTTCACATGTGTCGTCAAAATGACCTATAACCTAATCAGTTTACATGTGAAGAAATCCATTTATTCACAAGCTTCTCACGAGACGAGTGTTTGACAAATTATTCGGCAAACTACTTCCTCTCATTGCTGCTTTTTGGTGGTTTGGAGAACAATTACTCAGAGTCGCCCTCTGTCGTTTTTCACAGAATTATACAATGGAGAGCACGTCAAGCATAAAAGCCTAACTGTGTGTTCACACCGCCGGCGGCGAGAGCGTCAAAGTGACGCTAGTCATTCATTTTCAATGAGAGCCGGCGGCGCGTCTTGGACGGTGAGAGCGTCGAGGAGAGTTGAAATCAGGTTAACTTTATGGTAATGAGCTATGACGCTGTTCGGAGGCAACCAATGGAATGTAGAGGTCCTCGCTTGAGAGGCTTCCGATTGGTTGACGCGACTTATCATTTACTTTGACCCTCCCGAACGAACAGTACAGCGTTGTTGGCAGGGCGGCCAAGGCGATTGTTGACGCTCTCGCCGGCGGCGGTGTGAACGCACGGTAATAGGTTTACTGAGGAGCGCGCGCAGTAAGCTGGTAACAGGTTCATGGCGTAGAGCCATGCGAATTGCGAAAGTATAAACAAGGCTTCAACTGCACAAAGCTAAAGAGAAAGCGGAAAGTCCTATCTAAACATTGTAATGTTTATGTGTACGAAGCCATGCTTGCTGATATTGTGGTCTATAACTCCTCCCCGAACTCACGTGAACGAGCAGCGATTTGCCTGTGATTTCGGGCATTTGTCTGCGATTTCTCAAAACCTGTCGGCGAGCCAAAATCGGGGCTAAAATCATGCAGTCTGAACTCGGCTTAACATGCAGTAACGTTAAAGGGATAGTACACCCAAAAATGAAATTTTGATGTTTATCTGCTTGCCCCCAGCGCATCCAAGATGTAGGTGACTTTTTTCTTCAGTAAAACACAAATGATGATTTTTAACTCCAACCGCTGCTGTCTGTCAGCCAAATAATGGGAGTAGATTTGGGACTTCGGCTAAATAGAGTAAAAAAAGCTTGCTTAGACAACATCCATCTTAAACCCTGCGGCTCGTGACGACACATTGATGTCCTAAGACATGAAACGATCGGTTTGTGATGTCTGATCGCGCTCTGACAGCGGCAGTGATGTCTGATCGCTCTCTGACAGTGGCAGTGATGTCTGACACTCATTAAAGTATATGCGCGAGACATCACTTCCGTTGTCAGAGCGTGATCAGACATCACTAACCGATGCTGAACGGAGTTGGACATAGTCGTGTATTAGAGGTAAAAAATTATATAAATACTGTTCGGTTTCTCACACAAACCGATCATTTCGTGTCTTAGGACATCAATGTGTCGTCACGAGCCGCAGGGTTTAATTTGGATTTGTCTAAGCAAGCTTTATTTACTCTTTTAGCCGAAGTCCCCATCTACTCCCATTATGTGGCTGACGGGGGGGGGGAAACCTGGTCGAAAACAACACCCTGATAAAGAGGTTGACTGTCTCAAAGTATTTTGAGTATTTTGAAAATACAAAAATACTCATCTTAAATGTATTTAAATACAAATTTCATTTGATTTTTTCCAAAGGCTTTAAAATACAAAATACAAAATAGTATTTTGTATTTCAAATACGTATTTTAAATACATGTATCTGAAATACTGCCCATCCCTGAGTGTTTGATGAGACCAATAACTGTTCTATGTGCTCACTGAATACTGTAAAATATTGATGTTAAATACATTGTGTATCCCATTTACATTATCCAATTATATTGTGTTAAATAAGTAGTGTGATATTTACTATCCAAAAAGTGGGGCTAATTTTGAAAATAATTTGTAAATAACAATTATGTGCATGTGAAATTTTACATCAGAATGTCTTGTAATTTTGTAGTTGACACTAAAGGCCCGGGTATACTTAACTATACTTCACCATGTCCAGATGCGTTCCGCTCGCAGTCCTGTCCACGTATCATTCGAAGCACACTCAACGGCGAATGACCGAGTTCTAAACAGGTGCAGTACAATAATTATATATACTTTACTAGACATCAAAGGGCAGCACTGGGTCATTTCAAAATGGAACATTCGCTAGGCAGAATTGAGAAATGGGACTTTATATTTCTTGAATTTCTGAAAATATGAGCAAAACACCACATACATGAGTTTTGGGGGCTCTTATTTTGTACTGCAACATCAGAATGTCCTGAAACAATGCAGTTGACACTGGGACAAGGGGAATATTTCCAAAATGCTGCAGTAAAACGTACTCATGTGAGGTATGCATACTCTCTGGGATGTCCCCTACAGAAACTGACCATTAGTTTTTTCTACTTATTTGAAATGAGGTGTTTATAGGCATTTGAAGTCGAATAATGTGGCATATCTCCAAAATGCTGCAGTAAAATGTACTCAAATGAGGTATGCATACTCTCTGGGATGTTCCCTATAGAAACAGACCATTATTTTTTTCTACTTATTTGAAATGAGGTGTTTATAGGCCTTTGAAGTCGAATAATGCGGCATATCTCCAAAATGCTGCAGTGAAAAGGATAGATAGGTGGTATGCTTACTGAATGGGATGTCCCGTATTGAAACTGACCATTAGTTTTTTCTACTTATTTGAAATTAGGTCTTTATAGGCCTTCAAAGTCAAATAATGTGGAATATTTCCAAAATGCTGCAGTAAAATTTACTCATGTGAGGTGTGCATACTCTCTGGGATGTCCCCTATTGAAACTGACAATTCGTTTTTTCTACTTATTATAAAATGAGGTCTGTGGCAAGGGGGCGTGGTTTAGCGAACCCTGCAGCGGGGGAGAGCGTCAGGAGAGGCGCGGTATGTGAGTGGGTTAAGTGCAAATAACAAACACCTGTCTCTTGTTGCAGTAATTGGCATGGAGAGAGTATAAAACGCCAGGAGAAACAGGAGCGAGTGAGAGAGAGAAGGACTGCTGGCTGCCACACTCTTGGATTCCTGTGTTTATTTTAGTTGGAGTGATTTTCTTGATTTATGACCGTTTTGTGCCTGTCTGCACACTTTTGTTTTTGTGTTGAAAATAAAGAGCAGTCAGCAGACGAAAGCCGACCCTGTTGTCTTCCCTCCTACAAACTCGAACATTGTTACACTGGTGCCGAAACCCGGGAGGGAAGATGGATGCCGCCGCCACAACTGCGTCCTCCGCTACACCATTTGCAGAGCTGATTACATCCCTCGCGGTCATGCAACACGACCAACATCAGGCCCTGCTGGACTTACGACATGATCAAGAGAGGCGGTTCCAAGCCGTCCTCCAAGCCCAGAAGGAAGACCGCGAGAGGTTCCGGAGCTGGATAGACCGGGAGGTTCGGCCGGAAGCCACGGTCCATCAAGCTGTGCCCGCCCATCTCCCGCTCAACAAGATGGGGCCTGAGGACGACCCGGAGGCATTCTTGGACTTATTTGAGAAAGCGGCCGAGGTCCACGGATGGCCGCGGGACCAGTGGCCTATGCGCCTGGTCCCATTGCTCTCCGGGGAGTCCCAGGTAGCGGCACAGCAACTTCCGGTGCGGAATCTCCTGGTCTTCGAGGATTTGAAGAGAGCCATCATTCCTTCGTGTTGGCCCAACAGCTCCGGGACTCCTGCCGCAAATGGTTGCTGGCCGACGGAAGCGACGTGGAGGAGATCATCGATCGAGTGGTGCTGGAGCAGTTCGTCACTCGGGGGCGGGGCGGGAATGGCCAGAACCATTATGCAGCTCCCCGAGTCCCGCCCAGGGGGGGGCCCTGGCACCGGCCGGGTTGGACCCCGCCCCTTTTTCTCCGCTCTCTCCACGTCAGCCACTTAACCCACTCCCTGCCACTGGAGCGGCGGGGAAGTCTGGGCCGGCCTGCTGGCGTTGCGGGGACCCGGACCATTTTGTGGATAGGTGTCCCGTTATGGAGGTGGGGTCCCGGATGTCCCGCAGGCTGCCCCCGGTCAGGCTGGGTGGTACCAAATACCTGTGAGTATCAAGGGGGGTACCTATCAGGCATTGGTGGATTCAGGATGTAACCAAACCTCAATCCATCAAAGTTTGATACAATCCGGGGCATTGGATACGAGCCGCATGGTTAAAGTACGGTGTGTGCATGGGGACGTGGTTGAGTATCCTATTTTGCCGGTCATTATTAAATTTCGGGGACAAAAGCATAGTGTTGAGGTGGCAGTTAATCCGCACCTCCGGCATCCGTTAATTTTGGGGACAAATTGGCCAGCGTTTAAAGAATTATTGGGAATTTTATGTACGGATGCCTCTTGGGGGGAAAATGCGTCGGAGGGGAGTGAGAGTGTGCAGGTGGGAGAGACTGAACCGGGACCACTGAGTACTGCCTCGGGGGAACAGAGCGAAATCGAGAGAATTATTCTCTCGGAGTGCGATGATTTTCCCCTGGAGCAGTTTCAGGATGAGACGCTGAAACGCGCATTTGAACAGGTCAGGACCATCGACGGTCAGCCTCTCCAGCCTGAACAACCGCTTACCTATCCATATTTTGCAATAATTAAAGATAGGTTGTATCGAGTGACCCAAGACGCTCAGACAAAAGAAGATACAACCCAGTTATTAGTACCTAGGAGCCGCCGGGAAATGCTTTTTCAGGCGGCTCATTCCAATCCAATGGCTGGTCATTTAGGACAGGTAACGACACTAAATCGCCTCATGACCCGATTTTTTTTGGCCGGGCATTCACGAGAATGTGCGCAGGTGGTGCGCGGCTTGTCGTGAATGTCAGTTGGTAAACCCACCGGCCACCCCAAAAGCGCCTTTGCGCCCCCTTCCATTAATGCAGGTCCCCTTCGAGAGAATTGGCATGGACCTCATCGGGCCATTAGAGCGATCAGCACGAGGACATCGTTTTGCATTAGTCATTGTAGATTATGCAACACGATATCCAGAAGCAGTGCCGCTCCGCAACATTTCCGCTAAGAGTGTTGCTGACGCACTGTTTTCTTTAATCTCCCGAGTGGGGATTCCCAAGGAAATCCTCACTGATCAGGGCACGGCGTTTATGTCACGGACGTTACGCGAACTTTACGAATTATTGGGCATTAAATCGATTCGGACCAGCGTCTTTCACCCACAAACGGACGGGCTGGTCGAACGGTTTAATCGCACGCTTAAGACAATGATTCGTAAATTCGTTCAGGAAGACGCCAAAAATTGGGACAGATGGTTGGAACCCCTGTTGTTCGCTGTGCGAGAGGTCCCGCAAGCCTCCACGGGGTTTTCCCCCTTCGAGTTGCTTTATGGTCGCCAGCCCAGAGGGGTGTTGGACGTCATAAGAGAGACTTGGGAGGACGGACCTTCTCAATCTAAAAACGAAATTCAGTTTGTGATGGACCTGAGAACAAAACTCCACACTTTGGGGCGGCTCTCTATGGAGAATTTGTTACAGGCCCAGGACAAACAGAGCCGGCTGTATAACAGGGGAACCAATTTGCGTAAATTTGCACCGGGAGATAAAGTGCTTGTATTACTCCCAACGTCAAGTTCAAAATTACTTGCAAAGTGGCAAGGACCGTTTGAGATCACACGGCAAGTGGGAGAGCTCGATTATGAGGTAATACGCTCAGATAGGAGAGGAGCACGTCAAATTTATCACCTCAATCTCCTTAAAAAATGGAATGAGGGAGAATCAGTGATGTTGGCGACTGTGATTAGCGGAGAGGATGATCTTGGACCAGAAGCGAATATAAAAAAACAATCTCTCGCTCTGGCCCCAGGGGGAGATCACCTCTCGCCCTCCCAACTCATTGATTTGACTACATTACAGGCAGAGTTTGCTGACATGTTTTCTCCCCTACCTGGTCGTACAAACCTCATTCAGCACCATATCGAGACAGAGCCGGGCGTGGTGGTTCGCAGCCGGCCTTATCGCTTGCCTGAACACAAGAAAAAAGTGGTTCAGGAGGAATTTTTTTTCGACATTGGACTTAACGAAGGGTTATTGGCAGATCCCCTTGTCTCCATTATCCCGAGAAAAAACAGCTTTCACGACGCCGTTTGGATTACACCAATTTGTTACACTTCCTTTCGGGCTGTTCGGGGCACCGGCTACCTTTCAGCGGCTGATGGATAAGGTGTTGCGGCCCCATGGTGCATATGCGGCTGCCTACCTAGATGATATCATTATATTTAGTAATGATTGGCAGCGGCATATGCAGCATGTGAGGGCGGTATTGAGGTCGCTGAGAGGAGCTGGGCTTACGGCCAACCCGAAGAAGTGTGCAATTGGGCGTGTGGAGGTAAAGTATCTGGGTTTTCACTTGGGACATGGGCAGGTGCGTCCTCAAATTGATAAGACTGCAGCAGTTGCGACCTGTCCGCGCCCCAAGACCAAAAAGGAGGTGAGACAGTTCTTGGGGCTGGCGGGATATTATAGAAGGTTTGTGCCTAATTATTCGGACCTCACCAGCCCCTTGACTGATCTTACTAAAAAAGGAAGCACCAGATACGGTCCAGTGGACGGAGCCGTGCCAGCAGGCGTTTACCCAAGTAAAGGCTGCTCTGTGTGGCGGGCCGTTGCTTCATTCTCCTGATTTCTCTCTCCCTTTTTTGTTGCAGACGGACGCATCGGACAGGGGGCTGGGTGCTGTCCTGTCCCAGGAGATAGAGGGGGAGGAACGGCCGGTGCTGTACATTAGTCGTAAGCTCTCTAAGAGAGAGACTAAGTACAGCACCGTGGAGAAAGAGTGTTTGGCCATCAGGTGGGCTGTCCTCACCCTCCGCTATTATCTCCTGGGACGGGAATTCACCCTCTGTTCGGACCACGCTCCCCTGCAGTGGCTCCACCGCATGAAGGATACCAACGCGCGGATCACTCGTTGGTATCTAGCTTTACAGCCTTTTAAGTTCAAGGTGGTCCACAGGCCGGGTGTTCAGATGGCTGTGGCCGATTTCCTCTCCAGAAATGGGGGGGGGGGCTGCAGGCTGGATGGCTCCCCGGCCTGAGTCGGGCGGTGGGGGTATGTGGCAAGGGGGGCGTGGTTTAGCGAACCCTGCAGCGGGGGAGAACGTCAGGAGAGGCGCGGTATGTGAGTGGGTTAAGTGCAAATAACAAACACCTGTCTCTTGTTGCAGTAATTGGCGTGGAGAGAGTATAAAACGCCAGGAGAAACAGGAGCGAGTGAGAGAGAGAAGGACTGCTGGCTGCCACACTCCAGGATTCCTGTGTTTATTTTAGTTGGAGTGATTTTCTTGATTTATGACCGTTTTGTGCCTGTCTGCACACTTTTGTTTTTGTGTTGAAAATAAAGAGCAGTCAGCAGACGAAAGCCGACCCTGTTGTCTTCCCTCCTACAAACTCGAACATTGTTACAAGGTCTTTATAGGCCTCCAAATTCAACTAATGTGGCATATCTCCAAAATGCTGCAGTAAAATGTACTCATATGAGGTATGCATACTGTATGGGATGTCCCCTATAGAAACAGACCATTAGTTTTTTCTACTTATTTGAAATGAGGTCTTTATAGACATGTGAAGTCAAATAATGTGGCATATCTCCAAAATGCTGCAGTAAAATGTACTCATGTGAGGTATGCATACTCTCTGGGATGTCCCCTATAGAAACTGACCATTAGTTTTTTCTACTTATTTGAAATGTGGTGTTTATAGGCCGATGAAGTCAAATAATGTGGCATATCTCCAAAATGCTGCAGTAAAATGTACTCATATGAGGTGTGCATACTCTCTGGGATGTCCCCTATAACTGACCATTAGTTTTTTCTGCTTTTTTGAAATGAGGTGTTTATAGGCATTTGAAGTCGAATAATGTGGCATATCTCCAAAAAGCTGCAGTGAAAAGGATAGATATGTGGTATGCTTACTTTAAGGGATGTCTCCTATTGAAACTAACCACTAGTTTTTTCTACTTCTTTGAAATGAGGTCTTTATAGGCCTCCAAATTCAACTAATGTGGCAAATCTACAAAATGCTGCAGTAAAATGTACTCATATGAGGTATGCATACTCTCTGGGATGTCCCCTATAGAAACAGACCATTAGTTTTTTCTACTTATTTGAAATGAGGTCTTTATAGGCCTCCAACATCATTTAATGCTGCATATCTCAAAGATGCTGCAGTAAAATGTACTCATATGAGGTATGCATACTTTATGGGACATCTCCTATAGAAACAGACCATTTGTTTTTTCTGCTTATTTGAAATGAGGTGTTTGTAGGCCTCCAAAGTCAAATGATGAGAAAAATCTCCAAGATGCTGCAGTAAAATGTACTCATAAGAGATAAACATACTCTATGGGATGTCCCCTATAGAAACAGACCATTATTTTTTTCTACTTATTTGAAATTAGGTTTTTATAGGTCCTTTGAAGTCAAATAATGTGGAATATCTCCAAAATGCTGCAGTAAAATGTACTCATATGAGGTATGCATACTCTCTGGGATGTCCCCTTTATAAACTGACCATTAGTTATTTCTACTTATTTGAAATTAGATCTTTATAGGCCTCCAAAGTCAAATAATGTGGCATATCTCCAAAATGCTGCAGTAAAATATACTTATATGAAGGTATTGCATACTGTATGGGACGTCCCCTATAGAAACAGACCATTAGTTTTTTCTACTTATTTGAAATGAGGTCTTTATAGGCCTCCAAAGTCAAATAATGTGTAATATTCCCAAAATACTGCACTAAAATGTATTCATATGAAGTGTGCATACTCTCTGGGATGTCCCCTATAGAAACAGACCATTCGTTTTTTCTACTTATTTAAAATGAGGTCTTTATAGGCCTCCAACATCATATAATGTGGCATATCTCCAAAATGCTGGAGTAAAATGTACTCAAATGAGGTATGCATACTCTCTGGGATGTTCCCTATAGAAACAGACCATTATTTTTTTCTACTTATTTGAAATGAGGTGTTTATAGGCATTTGAAGTTGAATAATGTGGCATATCTCCAAAATGCTGCAGTGAAAAGGATAGATATCTGATATGCTTACTGTATGGGATGTCCCCTATTGAAACTGACCATTAGTTTTTTCAACTTATTTGAAATGAGGACTTTATAGGCCTCCAAAGTCAAATAATGTGGAATATTTCCAAAATGCTGCAGTAAAATGTACTCATATGAGTTGTGCATACTCTCTGGGGTGTCCTCTATAGAAACAGACCATTAGTTTTTTCTACTTATTTGAAATGAGGTGTTTATAGGCATTTGAAGTCGGATAATGTGGCATATCTCCAAAATGCTGCAGTGAAAAGGATAGATATGAGGTATGCAAACTGTATGGGATGTCCCTTATAGAAACAGGCCATTGGTATTTTCTACTCATTTGAAATGAAGTGTTTATAGGCCTAATCAGACAGTAATCCTCATGCAGTAAGACAGTAACACAATTTAATTCAAGAGTAATTGTCATTGTAATATTGTAAACCAAAAAAGATATATTAGAAAGAAAGAAAGAAAGAAAGAAAGAAAGAAAGAAAGAAAGAAAGAAAGAGATGCTTTATGTATTAGACAGAAAAAATAAAGGATAGATAGATAGATAGATAGATAGATAGATAGATAGATAGATAGATAGATAGATAGATAGATAGATAGATAGATAGATAGATAGATAGATAGAACACACGCGCTCTGAAAGCGCGTTCTCTCTCTGCTGTTCCTGAAATTACCGTATTTATAGTAATATGCGCACACTCTTTTTTTTTTGGCGGCTGGCTTGACCGCAGTGATTGACTGGGTCAGAATCCCCAAGATCGAGCGATGTATTGCGCTTTCAGTGTTTTATTAAATAAATTATACATTGCGACATTATACTTCACCTGAGTGACTGAGCGAGGGGATTCAGACGACGACCGTGACGTCAGCAGCTCTGATTGGCTGAAGGCAGTGAGCAACAAAATCTGATTGGTCACAGACCAAGTTGAAGAGACATTTGAATTCCGATAAGTTTAACCACTCGACATATTTTTTTCGCATTACTTGTGCTGCTGGTGTGTTGTTTAATATAGATTTGTGTGTAGATTGTAAAATGATTCTGCCAGTGTAAACTTAATAAACATTTACGCATATTTGGAAATTGTATAGGCTACACTACTAAATGGGCTTGTAATGCATTCATAAAGAAATAAACAGCACAAGTAATATAATGACTTCCAAGGATGAAGAAGTAAACTTAAATAAAAACTCAAATTTAACATTAGATACACTACAACTTCAGGATATTAAATAATGTATTTTTTAAATATACTTTCAGTGCATTGTTACAATGATCATTTTCAGCACACTGTTAAAATATACCTTAAATATATTTTTATAAAGTGCAAATAAATACACTTTTAAAAAATAAACTGAACTTACACTTCAAGTTTATTTTTCTAAAATATTTTTTTTTAGAAAATATACTAAAGTTCAATTATTTTAAAGTGTGTTAAAAGTTGCATTGTGAAAATATGATACTAATATACTTTTTATATATTTAATGATAGTACATTTTTTGTTAGTATATTTGCAGTGTACTATAGAAAAAGGGAATATATTTAAAATGCAATAAAGTATACTTTTTTCACTAGGGTAAGCTATCTATTAGGCTACTTCAAATCTCAAGGTCAAATCAGATGATTTTTTGTAAACATTTTTCTGTAACAGCTGCCAAAAATAGTAGCTCCACTGTGGTTTTTATCAAATAAATAAATAAATAAAAACATCCTCCCTCTGTTTTTTTTTTACAAATCGCACCCTAGCTGGTCTTATGTATTATATGTGCTTGACAATTTAATGTATTAAACTGTTGATCTTGTTACCGATCTATTAATTAGTGTTTTCACAACAGTTGGATATTCATATCCGCTACAAGAGCTCATTTAGGGTGACCAGACGTCCCGAAAAATTCGGGACAGTCCCGAAATCTAAACTGTGTCCCGAATCCCGAATCTGGCCCTAATTGTCCCGAAAATTATACTAAAGCAAAATCTTGAGTAGTTATTGTCTGATAAACATTAAAAACTCTGCGGAATGTGAGTCGTCCTGCAACCAGCCCCCGCCGGCTGCTCATTGGCTGCAGCATCCTTTTTCTAAGTTCTAAAAAAATACCGTAGGCGGCTAGGTGCTAATTTAGATATGCATGCTCTTTTTGTTTTAAGCCTTAATGAAGAGAGCGCAAGTTGCTGCAGCCGCGAGGAGGACAGTGATGCACGCGCACGAGTGATTGATTGTTCGCAGCACTGTGTAGGCTACAAAAAAATACTTCACTACACAACTTATTTCGTTATTTTTGTTTAAGCTTAGCGTTAGGCTATAAAGAAAGGTCTGATTTATGCACTGTTACTTACAGGGGCGGCCCGAGGCATAAGCGAACTAAGCGGCTGCTTGGGGCCCCCTGGCCAATAGGGGGCCCCCCAATCATGTTTTTTTTTTTTTTTTTTTACAATTAAATAACTTAAACAAGTGATATAAATGAATGAATGAATGAATGAATGAATACGAATGAATAAATAAATAATTCGAGACAAGAAAATTCTGATTTGCCGACAACTGCTGCTGTGTCTGCTAGCGTTTGAGTCATGCGCAATTGCGCATAGACACCTCGCGTGCATTGACAATTCGCGCCGGCGCGCAAGTGCACGTCACTGTAATAAATGTTATAAATGATAAGCCATGTCACAAAAAAGGATGTATCCCTCTGGTGCCGAAAAAAGAAAGAAGAAAAAGACAGAGGAGGGGGAAAAAGAGCAAGATAATGGTATGTTTGCATAATTATTTACAGAATGTTTTGTGCAGCAGCACAAATTGTGCTCATGTCACTTGAAGTAGCAGCTAGTCATGACTCATGATCTTATATAAGCCATCACCAGAGCTAACGTTAAATCGCATTATTAATATACATTTATCTAGGTGTATTTCACGTATTGATTATAGATATCAGTTTAAGTTGAAAGGGATGCCATATTTCTTTATTATTTATTTATTAATATGGTGGCGAGTGATGTAGCAGTGCTATCCTCGGTAACACTTTAGAATAATGGTCCGTCATTAATAAGTAACTATGCAGGAAGAAATGCAGGACTAATGAGTAGATCTACATTAACACTTGAGCTACTACTATTAACTAATATAGAAACAAGCTTAACTAATCAGTAAGTAATATCAAATTTAGGACAAAGATAGTTCCTTATTAGCTAATCAATAATTAGAGAATGACATTGGCATCAATAATAACTAATAGGTAACTATGAGAAATTATAAAGAATTACTAATTAATTATTAATCACAACATTAAAGTGTTTGAGATGTGAGCAATTGTCTTTTTTTACTCTCAGTGTGGTCATAAAATGCATCATTAATTACTCAAGTGTTACCTAGTCACTATGCAGGAACTACTAGTGATCAGGACCATTATTTTAAAGTGAAAAACATGTTTTTCACTTTAAAATAATGGTGCAGACCACTAGTAGTTAATCTCAACATCGTCATAAAATGCATCGCTAATTAATCAAGTACCTAGTCATTTTCTTCAAGAACTACTAGTGATCAGGACCATTATTTTAAAGTGAAAAACATGTTTTTCACTTTAAAATAATGGTTCGTGATCAGTAGTAGTTCCTGCATAGTGACTAGCTAACACTTGAGTAATTAATGATGCATTTTATGATTATATTCAAAGTAAAAATTATGACTGATTACATCTCAGACACATGCTAATGTTCTTTACAATTTGTCCATTAGTTAATAGTTATTAATGATGGTAATATCATTAGGTAATTACTGATTAGTTAATAAGGAACTATCTTCTAAATTTGATATTACTTACTGATTAGTTAAACTTGATTCTATAGTAGTTAATAGTAGTAGCTGAAGTGTTAATGTAGATCTACTCATTAGTCCTGCATTACTTCCTGCATAGATGTTTGTCTATTTTGGTTTTATTTAAAAGATTGCACATTTAATGCACATTTGCATTTGCTAATTATTTATTTCATGTTTTGTGACAGTTTGTATACAGAAGTTTAAGAATAAAGTATTTTAAGTATCGATTTTTTTATTATTTATTTTGTATTAATACATAACCTCACTGTATTCATTTATAATGTAACATTATAGTGTGACATTTGTGTCAATAATCTTCAACCACAGGTGACTTCACGTGGTGGGAGGGGGGCCCCCAAATCAAATGCTGCTTAGGGCCCCCAAGAGGCTCG
Source organism: Megalobrama amblycephala (assembly GCF_018812025.1). Taxonomy (NCBI): domain Eukaryota; kingdom Metazoa; phylum Chordata; class Actinopteri; order Cypriniformes; family Xenocyprididae; genus Megalobrama; species Megalobrama amblycephala. The sequence goes on from NC_063056.1 coordinate 12,997,506, forward strand.
GGCCGGCACTGGTTACTTACAACAATCATTGTTTTTTTTCTTTTCACAATGACATTTGAGTTCATGTTAATGTTAATGTTAATGTTGTTGTTTTTTTTTTTGTTGTTTTTGGCAGACTAAAGACTAATGACAGACTGTTGATCTTTGAATAAAAATATGTTTGGTTCAGGTTTGAAATTCATTATCTTTTATTATAGGCTACGCAGTCTAATATCATAGAACACCTACCACGCAACTTCATGTAGACGCACAATACATTTCAAGCATAGATGGCGTGACCGCATACAGGTCCCGCAGGCGCGTATAGCCGTGGTAGGTCGAGTGACACGCGCGTATATCTGTGGCAGGTCGCGGGGCAGGCGCGTTTATCCGTGAGAGGTCGACTGTCAGGCGCATTTATCCGTGACAGGACGACTGACAGGTGCGTATATCTGTGGCAGGTCGCGGGGCAGGCGCATATATCTGTGACAGGTCGACTGAGAGGCGCGTTTATCCGTGGCAGGTCGCGGGGCAGGCGGTATAATCGTCTAATTGATGACTAGTCTGTTTTTGGGTTATGGTTAGACGTCTATTAGATTTTCACTGACAGCCCAAATGTTGCCTTGTTTTAGTCTAGACGGCCGGGCTATGTTTTGACGGCTATTAGACGTCTAATAGACATAAAATTGCTTGGTGGGCTTCCACCGGACCGAAAGAGAGTCTCGAGGCCTGCCGCTGCTCTGAGTGAGTGACAGGAAGCGTGGCTCTGTAGCCTACAACTGCGGTGTGCGTGAACTCGCTGTCGGAGAGGAGAGAGAGAAAGCGCTGCCGGTGTATGGTCGGATACTGTAGAAAAGCGGTATTAAACTGCTTAACGTATTTTAATAGAGAGATATGTTTAGAAAAATTATATTTTGAGAGCACTGTTAAGAAACCTCAAACCTGAAATTCCTGCTCGCTGACTGTCTCGCACTCTTGCGGTTAACTGTGCTAGCTCCTCCTCTACCTGCTGGATATTCAACAGAGAGGAAGAAACGGAGTAGCCCATAGGCTACCGACAGCAAAGAAATTTATTCTATAGGCAAGATTATTTTTAAGGTCTATTTTTACAGGCTGTATGCAGTATATGCAAAGCCAAAGCGCAATGAAATAAAGCAACTTATGATTTCGGGGATTTACATAGGCTATTGTCCAGTTTCATATTTGCTCAGTGACAGCCATTACATTCGGGGCTTGACTCAAAACATTCGGGGCTGAAGCCCCGGCAAAATTGGCTGGCGCCGGCCGCCCCTGGTTCAGACTGCACGATTTTCAAAGTAGTCGGGTCACTGTTCTTTTCACACTGCATGACTATCTTGGCCAGCATTCAGTCGCTGCTGTGCACGATGGATCGGCGACAGAAGGTTTCACACTGCATGACTTTACAATAGGAAGAATCGCCGACAACTCTGTCTCAGGGTGCGAACTACGGGGGAGCTAGGGGGAGCTCGGCTCCCCTTAATAAGACATGGGCTCCCCTGGAAACGTGATTTGTGAAATTTTGGGGGGTCTCAAAAAATATTGACAATGTGTTATTTTGACGTGCAAATCCAGTTTTGTGTAGTGTGATCATCGTGGAATATTATGTGTAAAATTAAAAAAATATGATTCTTTCATGCATGACAGCGATTTAAACCTAATTCACTTCAATAAAGACAACTATACATGCTATTCTTGTCATGAGCATCAAGGTGTGGGGGCGCTGTGGTGCAAATTCCACTCATGTTTAGCCTACATGTTAAAGGTGCTAAAGAGGATGTTTTGTTTTATACATTTTTGCAATATTACTTGAAACTGTCTTTACTAACTGATAAAAGATTATTTATTAGGTGCACTGAAAGGAATAATATTAATATACATCATCTGTGCACGAGCTAGGGCCTTAAAAACATCAGCCAATCGTTTATGTGATCATCGCGTAAACGATTGGCCCTCTGGCTTGTCAATCACTGCCATTACGTTCCTTGTGAGAGACGTGCACGGATTGGCCCTCTGGCTTGTCAATCACTGCCATGACGTTCCTTGTGAGAGACGAGCACGGCTGCGCGCTTCAGTAACTTTCCACACTCTACAGGCGCTGCATGCAATGTTTTTGTCAGGAGACAGGAGAAACAACTGCAGATTATGAGTTACCTGCGGTGAGTCCGACATAATGAATCCACTAACATGACACAGCGAATGCCGGTGGTAAACACTCGTGTTCCAATACTCGTGCACAAGTTTTGGGAGGCGTTCCCTTGAAATGAGCTGTGAAGGAGGGGGGGCTGTTCTTACGCATGAGCTCATTTCAAAAACTCAGTAACAGTCTTTGGATTCTCAGTCGACGAAAAAATCCTCTCTATCACCTTTAACTCGAACAGCAAAGGAAACGTGAACTCAAAGACATTGACAGTGACTACGTTTACATGGACAGCAGTAATCCGATATTAATACGATTAAGACAATACTCTGATTAAGAAAGGACCATGTAAACAGCGATGTTTTATTACCTTAACCCGACTAAAGTCATACTCGAAGTAAACACAAATTGAATTAAGACAGGTGGAGTATTCCTATTTTAGTCGCATTATTGGAGTGCATTGTAGACATGTACACACCTTAATCACTATGAACGTCATATGGAAGTTTTCGCCACAGGACACATAATACACACACGGCAGTGATCAACCGTTTTGACGGCAAACAAGAGAGCAAGCGTCAAGCAAGAAGACACAAATCAAATTCCTCTCACCTCATCTCTCATCCAGTACCTGAGTTTGTCGCGGTGGCATGAATAAAAGTTGCCGAATTAAAGTACAGGAGGCCTGTTGCTGGAGAATTTGTATCCACCGCTGTCTATTTACAGAGTTCCACACATGAGAGAGAAAATAAATGCTAGCCTGGGCTAAATCGTGTGAACAATTTACTAATTTGTTCCCTCTATGTATAAATCGAGGGAACGAATTAGTAAATCATGCACACAATTTATTTATTTATTCTTGCATGTCATGTGCGGGCTCCGTATATATATTTGCACGTATTGCATGTCAAATAATTAACTGCACTTGAAGCTTTCGTAAGATTAAAAATGAAAACACCCAAAACTGTATATGGCACGAACTGTGTGGTGATGATACGTGAAATTCTGTAGAGAACGTCGGACAGCGTGCTGTGGGGACGTAATGACGTGTGCCTTTAATCGATCTAAGTTCTATCCACCTGTTTCCGCGGGCCGCTACTGTAAAAGAGAACGTGGGTACAACTTCCGGTGAGGCGGCGGAAGTAGCATACCAATGGTATTTAGTGTGCTAATTAGCGAAGAGGCTACGTGTTTTTTGGATCATTGTTTACTTTGCAAAGTTGCAAATCTTTATGAGAGATGTCATTACGGCGCTCAGGGACAACATCTCAGTTTAGTACATTTATTAGTTAATAATATCACAATACAATAAACAGTTTTCGTGCCCTTAATTGCCCTTTACTTTACTGACCTTCCACAAAAGTGCTGCTGCATGACTAGAGCATCCTGACCCTGCAATACATGAACAACCCGCTGTCTGTACTTCCCGTCACTGATGCTAGCACCAAAGCCTTATGATGTGATATTTTACTCCTAACGTGTCGTGCGTGCCAGAGCCAGTCGCGTTTCCACTGTCATATATGCGATGCTAAAGGCTACTGATGTTAACCATTGCGATAAATATACACGTTTATGGAAAATATCAGAGACTTGAGGAACGAAGACAATTCTTATATGATTATAATCGTGTATTTATTTAGTTTTATCTGTCTCTTCCCTGTGCCTGTTGATTCCTGACAAATGCATATCTTTCACAGATTCACACACTCCGGTTAACTCGTATAACTCATAACTCCTGATGCCTTCTCATGAGCTCCCTCTGTTGCTCTGGTTGAAAGGATCAGGATAGATAGACAAGAGATCGCGCAAACATCCTCGGATTGCAATCATCGCATAATTTAGAGGAAAGTAAATGCTCAGAAAAGTGACGTAAACATAGAGTATGTTATCAATATATTTCTAAATGTGTAAGCCTTTGGATTTAAAAGCCTTATGGAGTTGTTTTGTGCATTCTCGTGATCGTAAATAAATGGAAGCAGGCGCAACTGAATAGGTCTGTTAGATTTAGCATGATTGATCTGCACTCCTGACATAAATTAATACATTACTATTAATGTAACACTTTTTTATTGTAAAACATTGTTCAAATATTGATGCTGGAATCTTAAATCTTTAAGTAAAAAACAAACGTTCGCAAGTTTGGATCGTTAAATCTTGAATGACTGTCAAATGTTGAATGAATAAGTGTCACGTCCAGCTTGTTTACTTCGAACCGGAAGACGCTCCCACGTTTGACGCAAAGCCTCATGGGGCGTAGGAAACTTGTGAATAACATGTAAAATGGGAACATGAATGGAATATTCTAAAAGCAACTCATGTAAACACCTTAATCATAATATTGTCTTATTCAGAATAAGGTCAGTAATTAGATTACTGCTGTCCATGTAAACGTAGCCAATGACAGCCTAAAGCGAGCCCCTTAAGGCTTTGTTTTTAGACTATGTGTGGGTGGCTGTTTGTTGTTTCACTGTGTCGATAAAGTATAATAGGGTAAATCCTGTAATAGTGATTTAGGGGCGTAAATCTGCGTGTCTGTAGAAAAAAATATATAATTAAGTATATAATTAAAAATACAAACGCTAACGGGCGTTTTAAGTTTAGAAACATTTCGAGTCACCCCTCCCTTGCCTCACAGTGGTTTGGTCCACCGCGCACGTCTGTGTGTACAAGTCCGGCGGTGCCGGCGGGAGAGTACAGTTCTACAGACAGTAGTTAAGAGGAGATCCAGTATAGGCTTTCAAGGCTATTTTATTAAAAAACTTTGGATGAAGTGATTATTTTCTCTTTAATACTGAGTAATAGTCATACAAAATAACAGATTTTTTTTTCCGTGATTCCGCTATGCGATTATAATGTTACCTGGGGCATATTCTTTGTACGTCGCTAACTCACTTAGCTGGACTGATGACTGACTGATGGCGATTTGGCATGATCTTGGATTGTTCGGTTCTTCGACGCTCATCCTGGACTTGCTGTCATAGCAACAGGTCCTTAAGCTCAAACCTGCTCGGGAGCAGGCTTATTTCATGTAAACAGGATTAGATTGCATCTTTTTAAGCGGAGGTGATACTTAAAGTCTGTCCCAGCCACTGCTACTTTCCCACAAGAGTACCCTAATGTAAACCAGGGACAATAATAATGATTTAAAAGTAAATTTGCAAATAATACTATAATGCCGTGTAGTGTCATATAGACACCGACAGTTTTACTCTTTGAGAGATTCATTCGTGAAGGAATAATTACGTAATACTTTTTATTGGAGTCTTACACACATGATGTACAGATGTCTATGCCGTACATGCATTTGTGCATTTGAACCGCGACAGATATTATGGGAGTGGCTTGATGATCTTGACCCTTAAAACTTTAATTAATGCTGTCAAGTATGCTTCAAAGGTAAATTAGTTGCCAATTACAACATTGAAATAAAAATTTGCCTGTACAAATACTAGAACTTGTGAATATAGCCTAATTAATTGGGTAATCATGTAAAAAAAAAAAAAAAAAAAAAGTGCACATTTCATTTATCTATTATAACATTTATGTCGTTCTTCTGTCATTTATTCGCTTGGCTTTTTCCTTATAAATGTAGAAATTCGTCAAGTTTTTCGTCAGGTGTCTTTTCTCATTCTATGATGTCATTATGTTGCCGTCTTGACTCCAGCCAATCGCTGCATTGCTGGTTATCGTCGTGGTTAGTGTATCGATACATCTGCCCTTTTCATGGAACAGGAGACCATGCAGTAATCTTAGACAACTTAATCCAAATATTTTAATCCGATCTGCAAATTCGTTTGAAGAACCAAATTAGCCAGAGTTCAGTTATCACGATTAGAAGATCTGGCATCTGTCAAATCATCTCAGATGTATTAAACGAGGTACGAAGAATATGCCCCTAGATTGTTTACTAGCTTGTTTACGATAGCTTGTTAGATACTAACATTAAGTCACCCACACCAACAACAACTAACACTGTGATAAGCATAAGTGTGAACTGTAATAAGGCTAATAGATATAAGTTACTGTTGCGTGTTGGGTTTTGCTCAAAGTGTATTCATCGTATTTTGGTGACTTTTTTTGTAAACAACTTCACAAATATTCCAATAAATAAATGATTTTAAAGAAGAATATTTTGGTCAATTTAGTTTTTTTTCATTGAACCAAAGAGAAACAATGAGCATAATGGCACAGTCTCCATGTTACAACAGTCATAGCTGTTATGTATTTTTGTAACTCACTGCGCAAGCAAGCCTGAGTGAGTGACAGGAGGCGTGGCTTGTGTGCGTGAACTCGCTGTCGGAGAGGAGAGAGAGAAAGCGCTGACGGTGTATGGTCGGATACTGTAGAAAAGCGGTATTATGGTCAGATACTGTAATAAAGCAGTATTGGTTGTGAACTACGTTTCCAGAGTTCAGTTATCACGTTAGCTACTACGTTACTACGTGAACTACGTTTCACAACCAAACACACGCGAGATGTGACAAGGAAACAACGTGATATCACGCGTGCAAGACCGGAGTTCTCACGTGAGACTATTATTAAAAATGGTAGCCTGCAAGAAGCTTGCAATACAAATTGCCTGTGCGCTGATTTGCAGCAAAATCAAGAAAAAGAAAAGAAGAATATGGAGGAGGAAATGGTTGGGGAGACGCGAGGAACAAGGATTGTGTGTTCTGCAATGAGAGTGGTCTATAACTCCTCCCCGAACTCCCCGCTGCTCTGTATCTTGCTCTCTCATTGGCTGTCGGTCATCGCAGATGTAGTTTTCAGTCAGAACACTTTTCACACAGCAAGATTTTGAATCGCCGACAGGTCCAGATATTTAGCATGCCAAATATCTCATGGGCGGCCGATTCTCTCAGATTGCGTCTTTGCTCATTCACTCTGCGTGATTGTCACTCGCGTGAACGAGCACCGATTTGCCTGTGATTTCGGGCATTTGTCGGCGATTTCTCAACCTGTCGGTGAGCTAAAATCGTGCAGTCTGAACTCGGCTTAAAAAATCATAACAAACTAGTTTAAAAATGGGGGGGGGGCCACAAACGGGTTTTTGAAAAGTGGGGGGGACATGTCCCCCCCTGTCCCCAGTGGAAATTACGCCCTTGGTTGGAATTGCCCCTTTCTTCAGTGTCAAACGTTGAGCGAAGCCTGCTTGATATTGTCCCAGGTTAGAAAAAACTGTCCGCGGTGAAATGGGCAGAGCAAACTAACAACTTTGAGTTAAAATGTTGCGGTATCCGGTTATAGATAAACATCAACCATGCCTGTTGACAGTTTTGTTCTGTAGGAAGACTATGAAAAGTTTTCACATCCCCTGCACAGCCTGGAACATAACATTTATTTCCATGATCTGCCATTTTCGCTGTTATCCTCACTTGTTTCTTCACAATGCCTGCAGAACTTCCAATGATTCCGCTGGGTGGTTCCGCCTGGCCTTGAACATGGGCTGGCATATGCAAATATTGGGGGTGTACACCCCGAATGTTACGTAACAGTCAGTGTTATGTTGAGATTCGCTGTTCTACGGAGCTCTTTTAAACAAATGAGATTTACATAAGACGGAGGAAACATTGGTGTTTGAAACTCACTGTATGTCTTTTCCATGTACTGAACTCTTGTTATTTAACTATGCCAAGGAAAATTAAATTTTTGATTCTAGGGCACCTTTAACCTTGATTTTATCTCATTCTAGCTTATCAGAAATTCAAGTCAGCCAGTGTATTTAACACTGTTCTTAACACTGGTTAAGTAAAGACATTTGACCTTACACATCCAAAGATAGGATAAGGAGTGTCAAACTCTTTGGATGGTCACATTCCTTTAGAGTTTAATTGTTGTGCTGAAAGCCTTGATTAACTGGTTCATGTGTGTTAAATTACAGTTGGAGCCAAAATCTGTAAAACTGTTTAACACCCCTGATTTAAATAATAATGATTGTTTCTATAAGATTGTCCAAATGTATTTTTTCCCCCTTCTTCGGTGGCCGAGAGAGCTCAACGCGCTGCAAATGAAGAAAACACATGCAAATAGAAAAAACACCAGCAAATAAAGAAAACATCTTCATCAGTTTGACAACACATGCGCTACAAAAGTCCACAACACATGCAAATAGACAAACGCGCTGCAAAAGTCCACAACAAATAGACAAACGTGCTGCAAATAGCACATACCAGGCCCAGCGATCTGAAGCCCTTCTGCGATGATCTGAATGATGATGATGATTAGGCTACTTTTAGAATTAAATTAATATTTTAATTTAACAATAATTTATAGTGTATCATGCATAACCGACACGCTGTAATAAGATTAGCTAACTCGTTTAAAAAAAAAAAAAAAACTTGTAACACCTACATCTCTTCTCATTTTTTTCAATACGTATGGGCCACAAGAGAAATATTAAGAAATAAATTAAGGTTAGGTTAAGGTCTGTTATCAGAACATGTTGAAGTAGAGCTCTCTTCGCTTTTGTTTTTAGTTTCACTTTCTGCAGTGAATAATTGACTGGAATTTGAGACATAAAATCAAATAAATTATTAAAAAATATATATTATATAAATATATATTAATATTTTTAACGCAAAATAATCGTTTGTCCTGGCGCCGGGACTGGCACAGACCACAACAAAAATGTTATAGGGAACACATTGACGTACCTGTCTGGGACTGCTGGGATTGTTCAGTGTTTACAATGAAAGTAAATTATCTTAAAATACACTTTCATACTCTTTTTTTATGTTATATACTAAAAATGGCAACAGTGGACATAGATTTCTGTTACTTTTGTCTTTTTTTTCTATCTAAAAAAGAATTTCACACCACAGTGTCCACAACACCTCAAATAATGCACTGTGTTTAGAATGTTCTGTGTTGGAAATTACTTTTTAACCATTTTTGTAAATGCTAACATGCACTAACAATGAACAATACATTTGTTACAGTTTTTATTAATTTTTGTTAATATTAGTTAATACAAATACAGCTGTTCATTGTTTGGTCATGTTAGCTCACAGTGCAACTAATGTGAACAAATACAACTTATGATTTTAAAAATGTATTAGTAAATTATGAAATTGACTAACTAAGATTATTAAATGCTGTAGAAACACTGTTCATTCTTACTTCATGCTAACTAATGTTAAAAAATGAAACCTTTTAGTAAAGTGTTGCTAATTATTTTATAGCAGCCATTTTATGTATCCAAATTAAACAATTAAATTATATTTTTACACTTTTTACAGCTTGAGTGGAAATTATGCACAGTAAAAAAAAAAAATAACCAAGTTTAACTATGTTCTGTTTTTTTTTTATTTTTTTTATAGCATCTTAACATTGTAAGACTGATGCCAGAGTGCCTGCACCAAGAAAGGGGCACTCTTTGAGAAAACAAAGGAAATTAACATTTTAACTCTATCTTGCAAAATTAGAATCCCCATTCGAGACGCAATCACACTGAGTCGATCACACCTCAGCAATGCCTTAATCTACATTTCCCTTCCTTCTCCCCCTTCCCCCATCTCTTCTCTCTACATGCAGAGATGACCTGAAATTCACCCAAAATCTATATAGTTCAATATGAACAGTTATCATACAATACTATACATGTTTGGTATCATTTGAAATGTCTCAGTGCAACTGGTACAAAGGTCTCATTCCCATAGAAATAAACCAGAAGATAATAAAGGTTTAAAGATTTTAGAGATATTTTGCTCTCTGTAATGGGTGTGTCCACCTTCATAGGGTCTTTCATGCAAAAGGTGTAAACTACTCAGTCTAGGACCCTGTTTAATGCAAATTCCCATTGAGAAATCATGTTTCCATTTGAAAGAAGTTTCTGTCTTGGTCTGGGTATTTAAAGAGATGTTGCAGGAGGCTCAGGGCTCTATCCTGTGCAGATGTGCATTTTTCTAATGTCAGGTATTCATCTTTTATTCTGTTTCTGAGCATTTGATGCTTGTATTGATCATCTTTGAGATAATTATGTAATTGGCATGATACATTTACCTGACTAATAAATTGTTACATTTGACTTTATTCTGACTTACTCTGAAATTATTGACTCTTAGTAGATTACATTAAGTCCATAACCCCACAAATCTACGCTCAGGTTAGTAACGGACTAAAGTACAGTTTAGGTGGAGCAGTGGGGCACACCAACTGATATTTTAGAGCTCCGACTAGCACATTGGCATTATTAAGTATACTGTGTAGGCTAATAATGGGTTTTTTCCTTTAAGAGCAACAGAGTGTTGCTAGATCAATCTAAACAGGGTGGGCCTCAACCTCTGGTTATGGTGAGATTATTCTAACTAAGTGTCTGTGGGTAAACCACTGCGTGATTATGTAAAGTTACCACTAGAGGAAGCTAAATTGGTCAGCCTGATTTTATGGTAATGGTCATGGCCCCTAGTTAAAAGTAATCTTATCTTAATTTGGTGTGTTCAGATCTATGGGGACTAAATAAACGTATTCTAGAATGAGCAAAGTTTGTACGGCCTCTAGAATATTAGTCATCGCCTCTGTCAAATGACCAAGACTGACGAGATTGTGCGTATAAGATCGAGTACAATAAGAGTAAAGAGTTAAATAGAATAATTAAATGTATAGCTAAATTGTTATACAAATGACCAATAATCAGTAGACATTCTAAACTAAATTCGAGGTCATAATAAAATGGAGTCAGATAAAAGTTTACTTGGAATTAAACTACTTTGCCACACTGAAAAGACCGAACGCGCAAGAAACCTTCCCCGCCCGGTGGGAAACCGCCATTGGACCGATTGGGCGGGCCTTACAACATTTTACATGATCTTTTGAACATTATTAGGAACAAAAAAGTTTGTGTGGAGGAAATGATGGCACAATGATTGATGTTTAGTTTTTACTTAATTTAAATTATCATAATAAATATGTAATAATTCATATTTTTATATGAATTTGTAAAGTTTTATTGAAAGTATGTCAAGGGTAAACAATAAAACCTATACATAAAATACATTTAAAAGTAACAAAACTAAATGAAGGCATGGTAAATATTTTAAGTTAGTTTTATTGTGATCCTCATATAATGAAACAAAGTATAACATTTGTTTTGATAAATTTTAATACAAAAAAAAAATCACCTTTAATAGTAAAATCAAGCCTAATAGTTTAATAATCATTGAAAGCATTTAGGAATTATTGTGTTAAAGGAGAAGCCCTTAAAGCATGATTAGGAATAACATTTGATTAGCCAGTCTTGAATTATTTAATTTGTAAATTATTTTTAAGACTGAAATATTAACCAGAAATGATTTCAAATAATGTTGACAACTCAGAAAAATCCAAAATTTAATCATCAAGAGCTCAGAAAAAAATATTACTAGGTATATTACTAAAATATTAGGTTACTTATTAACTTGCATTTTCCCTAAATAAACACAAAATTCTTAGCCAGAGAGACATTTCTGTCTTTATGATGCAGTCGAATTGTTGTTAAACACAGCCCAGTGAGCCCCAATGGAGGTCAGGGCAAATCCATTCTGTCGACCGCTGAGGAAACGTAGTTCACTTCCATCATGGGTTGGGTAGAAGTTAAATGAAAGTCCAGTTGGCTGCCCCACTTTGAAAGAGCGCCCCTCATTAGTGACAAACATAAGCTCAGAGATGAAGCCAGAGTAATACTTTCCAGAGACTTGAACAAAATATTCGTTGTCGAAGAGTGTCATCTCCCTTTGATTGCCATAACTGTTCGTGCCAACCAGTGTTGTCCAGTTACCGTTATATTGCAACTGGAGCCTATTAAACAGATACGGTATGTGCCATTATTGTTAAAACAATTCACAGCAAAATACCATATAACTAAAATAACAACGGAATGTTGAAAATGCTATATGAAGTTGATAATTTGTTGCAAATGGATTTACGTGCAGGCAACCAGTCCAATAATTCTGACAGATCAGGTTCTTTTGGAATTGATAAAATGTTGCCTAAATGTGTAACTAGCAGTGCTTGGCAAAACTTACCCATTTATGTAGTTGTTGTAGTAGTATCCATAGTAGGGATATTCATAAACTCTGACTCCAGTGATGCGACCCTCACGCGCAGTGGAAAATTCAGTTCCACTGCCTTCCCCCGCAGCAGGGGAGTACGAGTAATATTCAGGTACAGCTGAAAAGGTAATTAACAGATATAAGACTCTAACTAAAAATGTGTTGGTACTTTATAATTAGATTTATTTGTTAACATTACTTAATGTATTAACTGACATGAACTAACCATGAGGAATAGCCTACATTTGTACTGTATTTGTTAATCTTTGTTAACGTTAGTTAATAAAAATACAGCTGTTCATAGTTTGGTCATGTTAGTTAAGTGTGAGGCTAAGAAGCAGATTTGTGTACGCGATCGCAGCACTGTCAAAGAAAATAAGCGAAATGAAGGAGCTGAATTCAAACCGACTGACGGAGAACGGCGGAGAGTGCCGAGCGAATACGGAAGAAAGAGAAAGTCACATGGCAGGTAGCCTAGGCTACATGCACATAGAGTGCATAGAAATCGTTGATGCAATTGTTTCAATGTGAGATAACGACGCGGGTTAGATGCACGAACACTTTCTGTATGAGGATGACGCGTGCTGAAAGTTAAAATGCTGTGAGTAAAGCGCAAGACGGGAAACGCATCAGCTGTCGGTCATCATGCAGGGACACTGATGGTATAAAAAGATCTCTCTTTAATTATAAGAATGACTGATTGTCACTTGAATCCGTGATATTTGATCATGTAGCCTAGCCTACAATACGAAGGAGAACAGTAACTTGTGTTATGCTATTATTATTATTTAAGTGCATGATGCACAATTTTTGTGTAGGCTATTTAATGCAACAAAATGGAATATCTCACATGTTTGCTTAAATCAGGGGTCTCAAACTCAAATTGGCGGGGGGCCGTTTCTGTGATTGACACCTCATAGGAGGGCCATATTAACATTCAAGCGCAAGAAAGCGCAACATTTCAGAAAATTTACTTTCCTTTGCAATATTTCTAATTTACATCCAATTTAATTAGGCCTACTAAAATATTATACTATAAATATTTTATTTACTTATTTATATACTAAATGTAAACAGCAGTGTCTCTCTCATTGTTACAGAGTGTAATATAATTATATAATACTATTACTAATATAATACTACTAATACTACTACTAATATAATACTATTAATTGCAATAGTCTGGTGCAACTTCTCACATCCAACAAGGTGCATGGAATAAAAAAAAATAGTAATTTAGCAACTTTATTTTGCCAAAAAAATAAAAATCTCTCATTGTTACATACATTATTAGTTTTTAACATTTAGTGGAAGTATTTTCACTTACTTTATGTTAGCTTAAATAACATTAAAATCTTGCACTGAACAACACCGTACTGAACAAATACAATCCCTGAATACATTTGTACACTCTTCTGTTTCTTGACAGACACATGGCAGCGCTTGTGCTCACACAGCTGAGACACATTTGTCCAAGATGCCGTTTGAGCATCGGTAACGTTTAATGGTTGCATCGGACGCGTTTCGGTGGTTTAAATCGACGGTCGTGACTTAATGTCGAGTGCTTTTACTGTAATTTAGGCAAGCGCGCTCATAATAGAAGCAACGCGGTTGAGAGCGCGGCTCATGGTTGCATAGCAACAACAGACGCCACTGGAGCGAAAGCGCTTTGGAAAGAAGGAGAATGCGGCGCGGCCGCTTATGTGACGCGATATGTGAATGCCCCTTAGAACGGCGCCTTTTTCTTTGCATATCAGACAGGTAGCAACTAGATAATAATTATAATAATAATTTAGCTGGCCGGATTATGTTTTATTTTTGAGATCAGTTGCGGGCTGGGTAGAGGGGGAAGGCGGGCCGTAAATGGCCCGCGGGCCGGCAGTTTGAGACCACTGGCTTAAATAGTTCATGTAAAATGTGCTTGAATCAGGAAAGAAATTAAAGGTGCTCTAAGTGATCCTGGGTTCCTGTTGACGTTCGAAGGGTCTAGCTAGCCTCTGTTTTGAGTAGCCTCCCTCCTCGTCCTCCTCCTCCTCCCCCTCCCCTCCGTGCTTCCTGAAACAGTCATGAACTCGCAATTAAAATCATTCTTGTCGGTTATTGGCTGGAGCATGTTTATTATGTTAAGTGGTCCAGGCTGCACCAGTTTGTTTTTGTTGCCGTTTTCGGAGCTTGTGGCGACTACAGAGACCGCATTTTTTACAGTGTGTTCAGGGGACAGGCAGCTAACGGATAGTGAGGAGATGTTGGCTGTATGTGACAAAAAATATTTTGGCCTAAAAATGCGTGACATCACTTAGAGCACCTTTAAGCTAAATATGTAAATTAACAAACAGACAATTGCCTGTGTGGTAAAGTTTATTTAAATTGTATTTGTTCACATTTGTTTCCATTTCAACAGAAGTAATGATGTAGCTATAAAGGTCAGTGTGTAAATTTTAGCAGCATCTAGTGGTGAGGTTGCGTATTGTAACCTACAGGCCTGTACACACCGGGCACCGGGACGAATATCGCACGCGTTTATCGCCAGCGTTTTTCGAGACCTTTTTTGTGTTCATACCCAAGCGATTTTCACTAGTGATGCACAGAGTGAACGTGCAAATTCACTCCCTGCCAGTGTGTGGCACTTGTGCTTAACGGTAGTGCAAATAAACATATTTATGATATTAATTAAGTTAAAGAAGATAAAAATGCAGATATTAAATGGCATATATATGACATATGAGAGATGGTACTATACGGTACCATCTCTCATATGTCAGAAACGGTACTGCAAATAAACATATTTATGAAAAAGACATTCTCAACTATATTTCTTGAATGTAAAAGAAAAAAAAAAACAGTACAAATAAAGAAATAATACACATATATTGCTGTGGCCAAGAAGTGGCAGAGCACATAGAGCGTACTGATACACGACCTAGGAAGCTAGGGAGCTGATTGAGACGCAGGGATAGTTTGTAGGGGTCTTCCTCATCTACTTACTTTCTCTTCATCGTCTTGGTATCAATGTGTGCTTGGCAAGACCGTTTGTGCTTGAGCGCCACCAAGTCGTGTTTTACAAAGCACCACTCTCATTGGTCTGCCAGTTTAAAAAAAAAAAAAAAAAAAAACAGAGGCGTTTTTCGTGTTGGTGTGCACACTCACATTGGCGCCCTTTGTTTAGTCACGAGGCGTTAAACGTCAGCGATAAACGCGCAATATTCATCCTGGTGTGTACAGGCCTTATGGCTCAGCACCGTGCTCACCCCTCCCTTTCGGAGAAACTACGATGGCGCTGACACAAAGACAAAAATGTCGTTGTCTGAGACAGCTGAGTAGGGAGTCAAGCAATGAGTTTTCTTCGGGTGTGCCTCATACGTCCTGAAAAGTGAAGCTGCGGGCTCTTTGATCGCCCCCTGGAGGCTGGATGCAGTACAGGTCATAAACACCGCCCGCTCAATGCAGACGAATGAGACTTAAGTTAAAACATAAAAATAAATTATGCTTCAAATAAAATTTTCCGAAAGATGGTTTTGGTCATTTAAGGTAGTTGTTATCATTTTGATTTATATTCAATTGTTCGTTTTTGTGATAAGTTTGATTTTAGCTAGAAATTTGGTGCTATAGAAACGGGGCATGTCATCGTGATTCACAGTTGATTGACAGCTCGTCTGAGGACTGTCGGAGCTTTGAGGGGAGATTTAAGATAAATAAATAACTATTAATTTTCAATTTCTGTGTTATTTCACACCGACAAAATGAGCTGTTTAGCAGTAAACTGTACTTACTGACCTACAGGATCTGACGGATATCTGAGCTTTTCTCTGTAACATTAAATGTGGACTTCATAAGCTAATTAATAAAAGTTATTAGTTAAGATAACACACCTAACGTTAGCCATGACGGAAAAACAGCAGGTGATCGTTATCTGGCAGTTATAATTATTTTTATGGGTATAAAATAATAATTAGCAGGATAAAACTAATGATAGCCTACTCTAATTAATTATAGAGCACTGTCTATAGCAATCGATCTCCTGTAACGTTAGTTTAAAAATGGTAGGACCATTTCTGACATTTTAGAGTTTCTAGAGGCATATTATATTGAGTTCATCTACTGAATTTGCTGTTTCAAAAATATTATTGCTCTAGAAACAGAATAGCCTATTATTTTATAGGTAGAATTTTAAATTACATATAATTTATATAGCCTATTTAAAATACATCAATGATGACGCAGCCGTCTGGGCGGAAGTTTGATACCGCGACTCCGCCTCCGGGCTCCACTGACGGGTCTTTCTGCACATGCCCAGGTTCCAAACTTTTTTTTTTTTTGACGTTTTTGCGTAACGTGTCAGTGCCCATCGGCGTCCGTTTTGGCTTCAGTTCAATACAATGGAAGGAAGCGGCGTCGCGGAGTCCATCTTTTTTTACAGTCTATGGTTTTCTTCTTACTTTTATCAAAGAACGGTCTCTGCTTCTAATAAACCAGACTCCTACTACTACTTCTTCTTATTATTATTCTTATTCGTGCATATTCAACGTAGTGACGATGCAAGCTGTCTCTAAAATCACTAACGAACTTCAGGCCCGGATTAACACAGTGTAGTGCCCTAGGGTGACCACATTTGAAGTGCCCCCCCCATACAATTTATATGCTAGTGCAACATGAACATGGCATACTAAATATTTCCATTATAAAAGGCATGTATGAGGACTACATGCAAAACCATTTGTTAAAAAAAAAACAAATAAGCAAGCCCAAGAAAGACTGTTGCAAGCAATCATATTAACAGCTGAATTCAGCATTCAGCAGCTGAATAGAGACCTACATCGGATGAGATGGATTTTTCAGTCCCGCGCCCGCCCGCCCTCTCCCGTAGGATTCAGTCCCGCTCTTTTATGCAGTACTGTCTGCATAAAAACTCCACCGTTTTGAGTGGTGAGAGGATTCTAACATAAACACCTGATTGTGTTGCGTCTCCATTGCATGTCAGAAAGCAACAGATATGTCTGTGATTGGCTACATTGCTCAACACTGCAAACACTAGTTATACATAGAATCTCGCATATGCTTGCGAATGTAAATCGTTTTTATTTATAGGCTATTAGTTGTTCTTGATGCTTTTTTGCAATATATAAATAAAAATGTATTAGTTTTTAGATATTTTATGTTTAAATATTTCTATTTTGCGGCAAATCATTTGATTCTCCAGCTGCCCGCAACCCGCACATGATAGTGTCTCACCACCCGCGCCCATCAAATCTTGTCCCGCGCCGCACTCTGTTGCGTTGGGTCCCGCGGATCTGGGAGTGCAGGCCTCTACCGCGATGCGACCTCAAAGGGCACTTTCACTTTCGCGATCAAAGGGGCAGGGCTCTTTATATTCTCTCTGTATATATTGTATCATTAACTGTTAATTTTGTATCCGTATCTTTCCAGATAAATAATATATATACAAAACATGATTAAAAAAAAAAGTCTAGTCATTATCTTTATCACTTGGTGCCCCCCTATTGGCTGGTGCCCCAGGGCACTCGCCCAATCCCGTCTATGGATAATCCGGCCCTGACGAACATAGTGACGAAATGCGTTTTGTAGAGCAGTTTGTCCATTTAGGGTTGCTATAGAAACATGCCGACGCAAAATGACGACTTGACATGGAGGGAGGACCTGCGGTGTATGAGATAGAAATGGCTCGTTCTAAGGTAACGGTTCATTATGTAAACTCTTTATACACCACTCAAAACATAGTTATATAGGCCTATATTATATTGCATTTCTGTCAATCTGCTTGTTAAGTTGTGATGTAAGGAACGCCGTTTCTGGGTCCAAGCATCTCCACGGCCGTTTATGAGCTCCATTTATTCATATTAAGCATTTAACATTTTAAAGTTAAACATTTAAAATACTTAGAGTCTACATAACAGTCTCCGTGCTCACAGCGTCACAGACATTAATATTTTAACTATTTATTGTTGTTGTTTTCTTGTGGTATGAGATAAAGTGTTTGGACCCGGAAACTCTGCAGCGTTCGGTCTGCAACCGAATAGATCCTCCTAAATTTTACGCATTGCACCTTTTTAAGTGTTTTTTTTTTTTTTTTTTTTTTTTCATTTAAAGTTATCAACCTAATTGAATCTACTTAAGCCAAACTGAAAATACAAGAGCTGAAAAAGTTGTTCCCTGTGTCCCATGTAGTTGGCTGATGCTTTGTCGAGCCAGAAGCAGATGTTGATGTGCAAAATTCCCAGATAACTCGACACACAGTGCATTAACTCTTGATTTTAATCATGTATTAGTAAATGTTGAAATTAACATTAACAAAAATTAATAAATGCTGAAGAAGCAGTAAAATGCTGTAGAAGTGCAGTTCATCATTAGTTCATGTTAACTAATGTAGTTAATGTTAATAAATGAACCTTATTTTAAAGTGTTACCAATTTGTTTCTCATTGATCACTAAAGCCCTTTTTTGGTTCTAATTGGAACCTTTATTTTGGCTTTAAGTTTCGACCTGGCAATTTATTTTATTCTACTTTTAAAAGTGCTTCTAATACCTAATTCTAACACTTGATGCACATTCAATCAGACAATATTGATTTATTTATTTAACTTCTGACTTAATGATACTCACGCATAGTCATGCTCATGGCACAAAGGCAAGAGAATACCACAAAATAATGTAGCATTTTGGAATGCTTAGCTGTTCACTGCACTCTGAGAATCTAGATCAAACCAAACACAAGCGTTGAGTTATTAAACTGTGAATACTTCAAGAATGTTTTTGCAAGATGCAGATGACAATAGTTTAAGACAACAAATTACAATCAATGAATTATATATATATATATATATATATATATATATATATATATATATATATATATATATATATATTTTTTTTTTTTTTTTTTTTTTTTTTTTAAACAAACAACAACAAAAAACACATCTTTTTACTGTATCCACAAATAAATAAATAAAAATATTTTAAGAGTATTTTTTTCATCATGGGTGCAGTAGTGTATTGAAGCCATTACCTGTAGTTAAGCCCGAGTGTGTGTTCCTTGAGGAAGACAGCTAACCAAACCTTCATTTATACTCTCTTGCTGGTCCAGCCTCTTCTTTTTCATACTTTTTGTTTTGAGATTTTTTTCATGCTTCATGAGTGTTTCTGGAAGGAAAATATAGAGGAATTTCCTTTTTGTTTATCATTAGTCACCTGACACATTTCTGGAACATGTTTATTATTTTAAGGAATTTATGATGTCAGATAATTATCTTATTATCATAAGTGTTATGGAATTTAAAATGATTTTTGATGCCATGCAGTAAAGTGTTAGTTTTCTTAAAAGTTTTTGAACAACTAGTCATCACAAAACAATACAGGCCATTTATATCTCAGAAAAGAACAATTTATACAGTATATTATATAGGTTGTAAAACACAGTCGGAGCCCTCCCCCCAGACAGCACGCCAAATATGCATACAGTGGTGGTCAGAATTATTGGCACCCTTGGTTAATATATGATGAAAGATGACTGTATAAATAAATCTGCATGGTTTATCCTTTTGATCTTTAATTCATAAAATTAGCAAAAATCTAGAATCTCTCCAGATCCTTCAGATTTCCAGCTCCATGTTGGTGTCTCTTCTCTTCAGTTCACTCCTCTCATTTTCTTTAAGGTTCAGGTCAGGGGACTGGGATGGCCATGGCAGAAGCTTCATTTTGTGCTCAGAGACACATTTTTGTGTTGGTTTTGATGTTTGTTTTGGATTATTGTCCTGATGGAAGATCCAACCACGGCCCATTATTGGATATATACAGTAGCAGAAGCGGTCAGGTTTTGATTTTTTATCTGTTGGTATTTTATAGAATCCATGATACCATGTATCTGAACAAGATGTCCAGGACCTCCAGCAGAAAAATAGGCCCACAACATTAAAAATCCAGTGTTATATTTAACTGTGGGTATGGGCAAGGGTAACTTTGGTTTGAAAAGTGGAGGGAACACACACCCTCTAGGGGGGTCTGGGGGCATGCTCCCCTGGAAGAAAATTTTCTACATTTTAAAGATAAATTCATTAATCTGGTGAACTTTGAGAGTTCAAAATAAAAAGCTCCAACCCATGTTCAGTGTGCAAATTGAACAAAGAAAAAGTCTGTGCATTGACTCGGATCCACTGTTAAAAATAAATTATCCACCCGCCAACCGCCTGATGATATTCTCTGATTTAGATGTCTGAACTTGATCATCCCATTACAATTATTCACATTGTCAGTGTTAAGCATGATAATATTGTAACATAATCCACTGAAGTAGGTTGCTTATAAATGAACTTTTTTTTTTTTTTTTTTTTTTTAAAAACCTTCAACCTTAACTTGTCACTGTTTCATTACATCATTGTAGGAAAACACTCTTATCAGAATGATGGAGGCGGCCGCCTCGTAATTCTCTATGCAGGAAAAACCCTGCTGACAGAAAATGTTGTGGTTTAAAGTAAGGTGGCCAAATTTCTGAAAAAGAAACCAGGGACATTTCCTATTTTAATGGTCAAAATTTCACTGAAATCTCACTTGTTATTATCTATTAATTAAAAAACGGGGACAATACTTTTTTTTTTTTTTTTTTTTTTTTTTTAAGTTGTTGTGGGTTCCACATTGATTTTACATTAATAATTATTATGATTTAATTTTATTATTAGGATTTTTGGTCTGGTTTTAATACAATTCTCAAACAAACAAACAAACAAACAAAAAAACTAACCAGTAGCTGCAAAAAACTATTAAACTATTACACTATTTTGAAAAATCACATTACAAAATAAAACAACATAAATATGAGATAAATAAAACAGCAAATATTTTTAACATTTATTATTGAATTTAATATTTTCCATTTTCACAAGCTGTTTTGCCTACAGAAATTAACTTTAAGCTTTTGACTATTATTTTGCATTTTAGACTCATTTTAACTAAGTGAGTTGCAAGAGTATTGTTATATTATTTTGATTTTTATTGTTACATTAATTGTTATTATAATTATTTTTTTTATTTATTCATATTTGAGTGTACCTCACCATGTGATATAGTTAAGATGTTTAAAATTGTCCAAAACCATCCCGCATCATGTTGAGGCCCTGTTATAAAACGTAACAGTATTACTTTAATTCAGAGGTGGAAAGTCCAGGGGTCAGAAAGTAAAAGTCCTGCCATATTTTTATTCCAACCACAGAAGCATTAATGAGATAAATAAGTGATTAATTGAGTGATGATTGACCATTATTGAAGACACCTGATGATAACAAGCAGAATCACCAAAGGAGAAAAATCACAATTTTTAAGACACCATCACAGAGAGCAGGGTTTGCTTTAGTTAAACACTTGATCCTTGACTTTTTAATGTTAGAATTTGTTTGGCTGCTGTAACTGAGTTATAACAACCAGGCAAGCAAAGAGAAAAGATGATCAGGTGGTGTTGGTTATGTTTCATGGTTCGGCTCATGCAAAAGCATTCCTATAGCATCAATCTGACGCGGCGTCTCATTCTCTCTCTCAGGAAACTGGGGTTGCATCCATAACCACCAAGACGATTTAATAAACAAGTTTTCATTTAGTAACACAATAATCCTGGGGTGGAACACTGCTCGCAGGGGGGTGTTCTTGGCAACAAGCAGACTGAACTACAGTGGCAGAGTGACTGCTTCTGAACTGTCGGGAACTGCTGTACAATCTCTGGCAGTGTCGCCAAGAGATCACCTTGTGAGATGGGAGCATCAAGAAAGCGCAAGGTTAAGCCTGATATGGCATTCCTGGACCACAAGGTGGACATCGCCGCGACTTCTCTCACTCAGAGGGCAAGGTCAGTCAGCATGCGCGGGCAGGCCCGGATTAAGAACACATTGGGCCCTGGGGCTATAGCAACACCAAGGGCCCCTTTTATCTGACTGCCATAACACAGTGTCTTGTACCACAAGAATTTATTTATTTATTTTTTTAATTATTTTTATATTTTTACAAATCTCATTTCATCAAATAATTTTATATAAGCACACTAAATATTCCATGCTATTTAACATATTTTAAAATGTATTTAACATATAAAATATTTAACATATTTTAAAATTGTATTGCATATATTGCTGACACAATAATTCTTTCCTCTGATTAACACAAAATAAACTATTTTGAAGAATGTGGGGTGATGGTTGATGGTCCCCAGTGATTTCCACATTATATATATATATTTCCTACTATGGAAATGCATGGGGACCAGCAACTGTTTGGTTACCCACATTCTTCAAAATATTTTCTTTTGTGTTCAACAGAAGAAAGAAACTCATTCAGGTTTAAAACAACTTGAAAGTGAGTATGTGATGACAGGATTTTAATTTTTGGGTGAACTATCCCTTTAAGGACAAGAGTCCGCATGCTAACTATTATGATGCTGTCACTTTAAGACCTGCACGCGTCCGATTTTCTCAACTCACTTCAGACATAACCAACTGTGTTTATGTAAACCTTTTGTGTATTTGACAGTATTATAGTGCAATCAGCATCCCTTTTCTCCCTTTCAAGCTTATTCTTCCTTTTTTGCGCACCACTATCACTTTATCATTTTGAACACCAGCGAGGCTGAACAAGCAATAAAGACCAATTTCCGAAGGCGAATTGTGAATTGATTTTGATTGTACGGTGATTTATCAATCAGGCACATTTTCCAATCATTTTTTCTTGTTATTTTATTAGACATAAATCAACCACCTATGACTTGTCAATCTCATTTCCTCCAGCCAATCACGGGCCTCCTCTACCAGTGGGCACTGAGGCTTCAGCCCCACCTAGCCCTTATGTTAATCTGGCCCTGCGCGGGTCCTGGTAAACCCTACATTATGGGCACAAAATGTCCATACTTGTCCTTGTGAGGACTTTTTTTTTTGGTCCCCATAAAGAAAACAGTTTATAAATCATACTAAATTATGTTTTTTGAAAATGTAAAAATCAGGGATGTTCTGATGAAAGCGATACCACGCAGGCTGTGTACAGTGTCCAAACAAAGAAACGCTGATGACAGAGCAAACAGAGAGCATAATGTAGATATTTCATGTCATTTTACACTTTGCAAAACTTAACAGACTTCAAGATATAGTATCAGGCAGTGAGCGATATGATACCTTGTGTGGCCAAAACAACAGATTAAGAATGAAAAAAACAAACAAACAAACAAACATCTCACTGTCTTTATCATCAGCACCATACACGTACATTCACATGCTTGGCATTGTTGGCTGAATTCCATCACAAAGAACATAGTACACACAATGTTCTTTTTGATGGAAGTCAACCAACAATGCCAAGAAAGGACTTGAAAGTCTAGAAATACCAGTCAAGAACTGTGGGAAAGAAAGATTTCCTCATAGTGAAAGAAATGTTGATTCCTTACAATAAGTTTATCTTGAAACATGGCTGTAACAAGTTCAATATTTTTAGGAAGGAAGAGGACGGGTCGGCTTAACTGAGACTCGTGCTTTATTTGATTCACTCCAAAAACAAACAGAAAGTCGCGCTATCAGCACTCAGCAACAGGGTAACAAATTAAACAAAAGTTGTGGCTTCTCCAGCACAGTTCCACCCATGCACACACAAGTCCTCAGTCTGTCCCTCTCTCCCAGCGTCTCACTTCCAGATGGCTTTATGCGGTCTCTCCTGGCCAATTACTGAAACAAGACACAGGTGTTTGTGATTTGAACTTGACCCAATAGAGGGTATGCATCGACGTCACTTTCCCGCAGAAAGCACGCTCCCTCAGCTGGACTGAGTGGCAAAAGAACCTGCTGCGTGACTGGATTTAACAGGGGAAACTGCGAAAACGCGAGTAAAACAAACAATTACACTAAAGGTTGGAATTAATGTGTTCTTTACAACTTGTCAAATAAACCTAATCCATGGATACTGACAAACATGTAAAAAGTAAAACATATTTCTGTTCAATTTCTGTAATGTTGACATACTGTACACAGACATGACCAAGTGTTTTCAATGACAAATTTTGTTTTGCAAGGTTTGCTGCTTTAATTTTTGTTGTGTTGATTCACATTGTTTCTAGATTACTGTGGATAAAAAGTAAGTAAATTTTATTTATATAGCACATTTAAAAACAGCAAAGCTGACCAAAGTGCTGAACAGAGTATAGAATAATAATAATAATAAATAAAATAAAATAATAAAATAAAATCAGAATAAAACAACATAGTAGACAATATACTACAATAACACAGAACTAAGACTAAATTAAAACTCCTGGGAGAAAAGATACGTTTTCAAGCCTCTTCTTAAAAATGATAATAGAAGGTGTAAGGCGAATATCCAGTGGCAACTGATTCCATAAGCGAGGTGCAGCAATTGAAAAAGCTCTGTCGCCCTTGGTTTTCAAACGTGATCGAGGGACATATAAGAGATACTGATCTGCAGACCTTAAGGATCTACTAGATCAATGTGGAATAATAAGATCTTTTAAATAAGAGGGGGCTTGATTATTAAGAGCTTTAAAAACAAACAACAGAAATTTGAACTGAATCCTTAAATGGACTGGAAGCCAATGGAGCGATGCTAAGATTGGGGTGACATGGTCAAATTTCTTTGCTCTGGTTAACATCTTTGCAGCTGCATTTTGAACCATCTGGAGGCGAGCAATGGATGACTGAGGAAGGCCCAAATACAATGAGTTGCAATAATCTAAACGTGATGTGATAAAACCATGAATGACCTTCTCCAAATCTTGAAAAGACAAGAATGATTTAAGTTTAGAAATAATCCGTAATTGATAAAAACTATTCTTAACAACTGAATTTATTTGCTTGGTTAAGCATAATTCAGAGTCTAAGATGACACCAAGGTTCCTAACCTGAGAAGAAATTGAGGGGAAATGATTTCCAAGTTCATTAATGAGTCCGTTTCTCACTCTTGGGGGACCAAAAATAATGATTTCAGTTTTGTCTTCATTAATTTGGAGAAATCAGCAGCTTTCAATAGAGTGTACAACTGGGTATCATCAATGAAACGAAACATTGTGCCCTATAATTGTGCCCTATAATAATATTCCATAATAGACGTATATATAAGTTAAAGAGGAGCGGGCCCAAGATGGAACCCTGAGGTACACCACTAATAATAGGAGCTGAAGAAGAGGAAAATGTGCCCAAAGATACAGAAAAGATATGAAGTGAACCACTGTAAGGCGATACCCTTGATACCAATCAAATGCTCTAAACGCCAAAGAAGTACATCATGATCTACAGTATCAAAGGTGGCTGTTAGATCTAGTAGCAACAAAACAGCATTTTTACCAGCTTCAACTGCAAGTAAAATATCATTAGATACCTTTAACATAGCAGACTCTGTGCTATGATAAGCAGTGAACCCAGATTGGAAAGGTTCCAATAACTTAGTTGAATTTAAAAACAAGCTCAATTGTGACTGCACAACTTTCTCTAACAACTTTGACAAGAACGATAGCTTAGAGACAGGGCAATAATTATTTAAAGAACCCTCATGCAAACCCTGTTTCTTTAGCAAAGGTTGAACAACAGCATGTTTAAAACAATTAGGGACTAACCCAGCATCCAAAGATGAATTAATCAATGCTTGTATACTGGGGCCAATTTCAGAGAAAGATGCTTTTATAATCTCTTAGGGGAGAACATCAAGTGAGGTGGAAGTTATTTTCATTTGGTTAACCAGATCACCCAGATCCTTTAACGAAACATGCTGAAAATGATAAAAGCATACCGGAGTAGCCAGTGAATTCAGGGTTAGATCTGGGAACTGTAAAGTGAAGGAAGAACGAATGGCTATCACTTTGTCAGAAAAAAAGGTTAAAAATTTCTCACAAAGTTCAGCCAAGGGTTCCCCATGAAACTGGCAACTAGGGTTAATTATTGAATTAATCGTGGTAAATAAAATCTTAGGCCTGTGTTGATGTGTAGCAATTAAATCAGAAAGATACCTTGATCTTGCTAATTTTTCAGCATGCTGAAACTTGAACAGACAGTCTTTAAAAAATCTCAAAGGACACAGTTAAACGATCATGCTTCCATCTCCGTTCCGCTTTACGACAGGCCTGTCTGAGAGAACGAGTATTATCGTCCAGCCAGTAATAAGATTTTTGCTTTGGTTGTTTCAGCTTGAAGGGTGCAATGGCATCTAAATTGTTAGAGCAAAATGTATAAAATAAAGTAACCAAATCATCAGGCCCAGAGGAAGACTCGGCAGCATTTAAGATAGATGATTCAACAACATTAGCTAGATAACATTCACTAAACTGAGAAGCAGTCAGCTTCTCGGGAGTAGTAGCCAATAGGCGTAATTAACACAGCAAAGCTTACAGCAGGAACATTAAAAACAATGGGCTTGTGATCAGAGAAGGAAGCTTTTTCAATATTAACATTATCAATACGTGTCCATATGACAATATAAGGTCGAGAGTATGACCAAGGAAATGTGTTGCTTGATTTATGTGTTGACTAAGACCAAAGGAATCCAAGACATTACAAAATTCAGCAACAAAGGGTCGACCTGGGCAGCATACATGTACATTAAAATCACCCAAAATTAACATACGATCATGGATCACGGCAGGATAAAAGTTACAAATTCAGAAAAGTCGCTTATAAAAGGACTGTTCAGGTTAGGTGGCCTATAGATCAATGCACAGAATAGAGTGGAAGAAGTGGATTCTAACGCGACACACTGTACCTCAAACGAAGAGTAAACCCCAACGGAAACTGTCCATACGTTAAGTGTTTGTTTAAAAACCATAGCAACCCCACCGCCCTTGCCAGCAGACCTTGGGGTACTAATAAATCTATATAGGCGGACAGAGTTCCTCGAAGACTGTTGAATCACCAGCACTGGCCCAAGTCTCTGTCAAAAATAAGATATCCAAGTCATAACTGGTAGAAAATACGTTTAATATAAAAGTTTTGTTGCACACAGACCTAGCATTTACTAGAGCCATATTCAGATGAGACTCACATAACGAGGGCAGATCCATTTGTGCAAAATCCAGTTGGCGAAGATTTGAACAGTTTACTCCTCCGTGATCGCGGAGGGGTGGAGCAAACTGACGAGCGAGAGAAGTCCGGAGAAATAGGCAGATGAAAAACATATCTGTAATCCCATGAGCGTCGCGTCAAGTGAAATCCCTCCAAGTTTAAAGTATCCAAGGGAAACTCCACCGATTGTATGGAAGAACCAATTGTCCATCTGGTTCTCACTCGAACACCACCACGATTACCTCTCTTTCTGCAGCGCTTCCTTAGAAGAGGAACGCAGCAAGGTAACCGGCGAGCGCACTCTACCGCGGGTCGGTTGAACGAGGATTGAAAACGAGAATACAGAACAGGACAAAATGGATGATCTCCCATACAGTTCTTGATGTTGAGCAAAGCTTGATGATCATAGGTCAACACTGAGTCTACACAAGACCAGTGCGCCACCATGCAGAGTAAAAACAACACAGACACCAGATGAGCAGGTGCAATAGCTACAGACTGTGAGAGATGGCATGCTGACAGGTACACTGGCGCCATCTTGCTAAGATGCATTTTAAATAACTGCAAAAAAAAACAAAAAAAAAATTTTGGCCAAAAAACCCCCCTCAAATTTCACTGTTTGGCACAAAATGACCAGCTAACATTTCACTAATCATATCAGATGGGAAAGTGTGAATGAGTGAACCACTGCTTGGATTATATTGGATTATAAGAACAGACTGAAGAAGTGCTTCCAGTCATTGTGTTCTAGGGCCCTATTTTAACAATTTAAGCGCATAAGGCACACGGCACAAGTGCACATAGGGCATGTCCGAATCCACTTTTGCTAGTTTAATGACAGGAAAAATGGTCAGCGCACCCAGAGCATGGTCTAAAAGGGTTGTCCCTATTCTCTTAATGAGTAATAGGTGCTTTGAGTGTACTGTGCAATAATGCTATTTACAAGGAAGGATTTGCAAGTGAAAAAAAAAAGAACACTTCTCTAGCGAGGAGACTGATCTGCTCATGCGCAAGGTTAAAGATCATCTCCGGGACAAGATGGATTCCACCAAAGCATTTTTATCTTTATGCACTCAATAATAATCTTTTACACTGTGATCCTTTTATTTTAAATATTTGTCATGTTTGTGTGCTGCTGCGCATCCCTGTGTGTGTAATAAGCAAAGTGTATGCACACCTATAGGTGCATATTACTCTTTAAATAGCAAAAAAAAATAATAATAATAATTGCGCCATTGACTTTAGACCAGGTTTCAGTTGGTCAGTGACGCAGTCTATTTCAATTGCCTCAAAATAGCAAATAGCATAATACCGACTGTTATGTAACATTCTGGATCATTAATATGTACGGCCCCAATATTTGCATATGCCAGCTCATGTTCAAGGTATTACACAAGGGCAGGCAGTATTAACCCTCAGGGGTCTGAGGATTTTTGGGACCCTGGAGAAGTTTTGACATGCCCTGACATTTGTGCTTTTTTCAGTTGTGAGGAACATGTATGTACATGTTTGTGTTTTTGAAGGAATAACGTTTATGCGTGGTTATTGAAAAAAAACAAAAAACTTAAGTCACTGAAATAAAGCCAAAATATATATATTAAATCTTTGTTCACAAGACTTCTGGGTATTTGAGGTTGTAGACTAGAGTTTTTGCTTCAAAATGAGGTAAACATTATGCTGCCTGCTCCTTCATATAAAACAATAGAGAGATTTAAATTTTCTAAAACATCTTTGGTCAAGAAACACAGTATGCGTGGAGGCGTGAATCCTCATGTATAATGGGTGATTCTCACCTGAGAAGACAAAAGAATCACATAATAATGACCTGAAATGACTTGCATATTAATAAGGCCTTTCAGTCAGGTAGGCTGTGAAAAAACCCTCTGTGATGGTGTATATCAAACATACAGAAAAAACAGCAATACTGTGAAATATTATTACAATTTAAAATAATGGTATTCTATTATATTCTTTAAAATATAATGTATTTCTGTGATGCAAAGTGTCTGAACAATTATGTTACCTCTATGGCATTTCATATAGGCTTTTAGCTTAAAAGCATGCACATTTGGAGAAATATTGATGGATTCTCATATGTTTGTCAATTTTCTATACAGAAGAGTAATATTTATTCAGGATTTATTGTCATTACTATGAGTGCTGGATACTGTCGATTCATACTTGCAGCCGGAGGGCGCTCTGTACACCTTTAGTCCACAAATGCCTGAGCACTAAAGAAGAATAGGCAATCCAGGAACTAACCGAACTAACAGAGGACAGAGATCGCTAACTATGGCTATTCAAAACACTTTTCAAGACAATAAATACACGATTGAGACGATGAATGCATGTATTGACTCAGAATTTGCCTCTGAATAGCGCTGGCTCCGTGGGCGTGGCCGCATTAGTGGATAATGAGCTGAATCACGTATTTCTGACATGGCTCTCTTTTCATACAGATTACATAAACACAGAATGATTGTTTTCGATTTGACTTACACGATTTAAAACCTGACATTTCAACGTTTTTTTAGACATAAGTCTAATTTTTTTGTGATTAGTATTCACTAAGTTACAGTTCATTTTCTGAGAACTATCAGATTGGAGTTCCTTCAGAGGGAGACGAGAGATCACGCATCATTTTCTTTATTTTACAAAAAGCACAACATTTTGTTTTTACTCTGAGTGTACACAAATAAAAGAAGATATTCCACAGATTAAAATGGTGTATAACTCTTAATTGTATGTGCAACATTAACAGAGTATTTTGAGTCTCTTTCACACTGGTAAGAAAAAAAAAATGCTGTGGTATCGCCGGCGATACCCTCAGACCTCAGAGTGTTAACGTCTGGATCTGTGCACAGCTGAATCATCAGACTAGGTAAGCAAGCAAGAACAATAGCGAAAAATGGCAGATGGAGCGATAATAACTGACATGATCCATGATTGCATGATATTTTTAGTTTATAAATGTTTCGTTAGGATGTTGCTAATGTACTGTTAATGCATAAACACATCTTCATTCTTTATAAATCTCTCCAACAGTGTGTAATGTTAGCTTTAGCCACGGGGCATAGCCTCAAACTCATTGAGAATCAAATGTAAACATCCAAATAAATACTGTACTCACATGATCCAAAGCATGCATGCAGCATGCATGACAAACATCTTGTAAAGATCCATTTGAGGGTTGTATTAGCTGTGTGAACTTTGTAAATGCACTGAATTATAATTGAGAGCTTGGGGGGCAGGGAGCACGAGATTTAAAGGGGCCCCGTGCTGAATCAGTGCATAGTTAATGATGCCCAAAAATAAGTTAAAATAATTAATAAAAAAAAAAAAAAAATGGTGTATTTTGAGCTGAAACTTCACAGACACATTCAGGGGACACCTTAGACTTATATTACATCTTGTGAAAGAACGTTCTAGGGCACCTTTAAACAACGTGGTGGAGGACGTGAAAATGATAACTGCGTTGGGCTGAAACTAGCATAAAACACTTGTTTTGCGCCTTGTGCCACATTGCGCCGGGTGTATGATAGAGCCCCTTGTGTTAGCAACCAAAGAACTGGTTAACTCCAAAGAATGACTTACAGCAATCATTGCTTTGCATCAAAATGGCCTCACATGCAAAGAAATTGCTGCAAAGTATATTGCACCAAAAGAGCCATTTACCAGATCATCAAGAACTTAAAGGAGAAATGTTCAGCTGCTAAAGAAGGCTTCAGGACGTCCTAGAGTGTCCAGCAAGTGCCAAGAGCTATGGAATTGTGTGTGGAACCAGTGCAGAGCTATTCAATATTGGCAGTAGGAGGGTGTGAGAGCATCTGCACAGTGAGGAAAAGACTTCTGGACAACAGCCTGGTGTCAAGAAGGGCAGCAAAGAAGCCTCTTCTCTCCAAGACAAACATCTAGGACAAACCATAATTCTGCAAGAAGTACAAGGATTGGACAGCAGAAGACTGTTGCAAACATATTTTCTCTGATGAAGCCCCCTTCAGACTGTTTGGGACATCCGGAAAATCGATTGTCCAGAGAAGAAAAGGCAATGCTACCATGAATCCTGTGTTGTGCTAACAGCAAAGCATCCTGAGACCATCCATGTTGCGGGGGTTGCATTTCATCCAAGGGAGTGGCTCTAATATTCTGCCCAAAAATACTGCCAGGAATAAAGAATGGTATGAAAACGTCCTGCAAATGCAACTTCTCCAACTGATCCAGAAGCAATTTGGTGATTCATGCATCATGGAGCACTATGTCACAAGAGTGATAATGATGTGGCTCGGAGATCTTTACATTGAAATTTTGGATCCATGGCCATGCAACTCCCTTGAGCTTAATCCCATAGAGAACTTGTTTTCAATCCACAAAGGTGAGTGGACAAGCAGAAGTCTACTAATTGTGATAAACTCCGAGCACTAATAAGGCAAGAATGGATCGCCATCAGGATTTGGCCCAGAAGCTGATATCCAGCATACCAGAGCGGATTACAGAGGTTATGAAGAAGGGTCAAAACTGTAAATATTGACACTTTTCATATATTGAATCTTTTGCCAATAAAAGCCTTTCAAACTTATGAAATGCTTATCATTGTTTTCCATTATACAAGAGAAACATGCATCAAACTTTGCTAAAAACAAATTTTATGTCACTGCCAATACTTTTGGCCATGGCTGTAGACCAAACATAAAGACAAATTGATTAACTTTAAGGCTTAGCTGGAATAACAGTGCCCTCAACTGTTACATTGGGGTAGAACACAGCTCAGTGAGCCCTATTGGAGGTGATGCCTAGTTCATTCTGTTGACCACTAATTACCAGAAGGCTGTAACATTTTAAAAGAGCACCTATACAGTATGTTTAGTGACAAACCTGATACTTTCCAGAGACCTAAATTAAAAAGACTTGCCATTTCCATCAGAGTGCCATAATTTTAACCAATCAGTGTTGTCCACTTAAACAGATATGTTGCACTAATAAATGTCTTTAATAAATAAACTTTAAAAAGGGGTGTGTTTTACCTCTAGTCACATGTGTTTCCTTTGTCTAGTTTCCCGCCACCATTGACACCTATCCTAATCATCACAGCTGTTTGCAGTTAATTATCTGTGTATTTAAGTTCCCTGGTTTCTGTTCATTGTTGTCGGGTCTCGTCTTTGTTTGGATGTGTGTATGTTCTTCTCTTCCTGTGGATTTATTAAAGACTGCCTTGTATTCATCATCTTCGTGTTTGCGTGAGTTATACCAGCAGAGTCCCTGACACATTGCCTTTCAAAAGCAATGTTCAATTTGGATGCTCAGTATCCACTGTCCAGTGGTGTGTTGCTTAACTTACCCAAAATGTACATGCTATTGTAAAATAATTGTCATTAAACATTGTCTCCTGTTGTTGTTAAAAAAAAAAAAAAATGAAGCACCAAACCTTGCTTTGCTCAACAATGTTAATGTTTACAGAAATAAAACTAGCAGTAAAGACGAGAAAACCTGTATTTTTTTTTTTTTTTACATTGAATATGTAAAATGTAATGTGAATAACTGTAAAATGTTTTTTAAAAAGTAAAAACTATTAATTAGTGTAATAAATAATGTGTGACATCAGAATTGATTATATTTATTTAAATACCTCTGTTTCTTATGTCTATTGTCAACAATCATAACTACCATTCCTTTCTCTTGCAGGATTAACGTTTATGCTTTTTAAAACTAAATGTCCCCAAAGGTAGTATGTGTTGAATGTAACAAAAGGGTAAACAAAACTAGACAGCTGTTTGTATACTAGAGAAGCACGATACCTTTTTTTTTAGGGACCGAGTATGAGTACCTATATATATATATATATATATATAATATATATATTTTTTTTCTTGTACTCACTAATACCGATACCAATACCTATAGATTTATTAATTTCCAGTTTTTTTGTTTTTTTTTGATGTGGCAGTTTTCCAAATACGACACAGCGAGACTAATGAATGTAGGACAGCTTCTTTATTATTACTCCATGAAAAAAAGTTAAAATTTTTTTAATGTGCTTGTCACAAACTTAAAGCACAAATTTCACAGTGTCCAATAACCTTCAAAGGGCATAATTACCAAGCCATAATGAAAAACAAAATGGGAAAGAAAGAAAGAAAAAGAAAAAAAACATGTCTTTTTTAACTTGCCTTTCAAAAAGTGCTAAACAAATATTACAGAAGAACAAATGTTTATAACATAACACTGTGAACCAATGTAAACACAACCTAGAGTGACCAGATTTCTCATGATGGAATACAGGACGAGTGGGAAATATGACCATGATATGAGAAATTTTATTTCACGAGATATATGTGTGTGTGTGTGTGTGTGTATATATATATATATATATATATATATATATATATATATATATATATATATATATATATATATGGACAAAATGGAGCAAATCTTCTCCATTTTTATTATCAAGGACTCTATATACTTAATGAGTGTTGTTTGTGTACATACAAACTATACAAACTTGCATACCAAGGTATACATTAATGCATAGGTAAAAGTTCAATATAACTAAATAATGTTTGGTCATTATGTTTTCAGCACAATGCCTAGTTTAATCTGAAATTGGTCTGGAAAGTGAATTATGCATAGGAAAAACCTTAAGGACATTGTTCTAAACGTGAACTTTAAGCTATGCAAATGAACCTCATGCAAGAGGGGGGCCATCCAGCAGCCACCTCTGACAGCATCAGCCAATCAAGACACTGCATCTGAAAGGTGCCAATTTGCATTTCCCTCCTTCTCGGGACAGGTTAAAAGACTTGTTTCTGAGACAGATAGGGGTTCCAGTTGGGTTGCTGCAGTTTCCCGTTCTGGTTCCAGGCTCCAGTTCTTGTTCCAGTCCCGGTTAAAGGTTCCGGTCCCAAGATGTGCTAAGCTAAGTCCAACTCTACAGAGTTGTGAAGTTGCTCTCTCAAGACTCTGAAGCTCTAAAGAGAGAAACAAGGAAGTTCTGCAAGAAGTGAATTTTTGGAGTTTGAAAACTGCAACAGAGACAATGACTACAAGCTTAGCCCCCCATCTTCAAGATATCTTCTGTACCAACTTCAAAATCCTCTCATCAGAGTACTTCGTGTTCAAGGCTGTGAAACGGATTCCAACTCCTTTCTTCCCACTGCAACGCTGCTCAGCTCAACAAGTGGAAGACGTCACCTTCGGATTCAGCACAACCAGGCAGACGTAAATATCACTTACCAAACCTCTTTCCAGAGACCTTGGCATTAGTGTATATTGTCTGTATATGATTATCTAATTTGCATTAGATCTTGCATAGCTGATATCAGTTGATAACAAATAATCTCTTGGTTTATTTGTTGAATTCAGAATAAGGTTTGCATTATTTTTTGTAGAGAAACTACAGTTTATCTTTCCATAAGATTAACTTGTGTTGTGGAAATTTTAATTTTTCATATGCTTTTTACCTGTATTCTTATGAAATATGATGCTTATGGAACATGGTATGATGTTGGCTTCATTGGTAATGTTTAACATAGTGTTAACATAGATGTTAGAAATAGAAAGAGCAAGATATAGTATGGGGAAATGCAAGATGTATGTCTGTGCTAACAATGTGTGGAAAGTTACAGCCACTAAGGGATGTTCCAAATATGGTAAAAGGACAGAGGCTTCGGCCTTGGAGGTTAGAGATATAAAAGTGAGGGGAAGCTTTCGTTCTTGGTCTTACACTCTGCAGCTACTTGTGTTTCTGTATGACCTGTCTGACCTTTCTTGCAGGAAACAAAAGCTTTAAAGACATTTGGACGTGTTTGTCTCTTATGCAGTAGAGTCGGAGTTGATTTTGTTTGCCACAACACTTGTAACTGCCATAGTAACATCCAACTCATCCACTTGCATTTATCAGTCTTTTTGCACTTTATCCATTCAGTAGTTGTTAGTTACTCTTGTCTATCCTTTTGTTAATAAAATCCATTTATTACACTCGTGTCTTCCTTGTGTTGATAATACAGTAAGAGGCTCTACAAGTTAACAATATCTCACAAATCCTTCAGATTGGTCAGATGATGAACTTCCTCCAATTCATATAATTGTAATTCAGTCAACAATCTTCCATGATTGTTCTTTATTGTCAAGGTGAAACTTGACTGGTGCCCCGAAAATATTGGAAGGAATCATCTGAATCAATATTAATATTAATACTAAATATATATATATTAATATTTAAGACCATAAACCACTAAATTTGAGGTACCCTCAGGTGAGGCTAGTCCAAAATCACTACAGGCCCGAGCGAAGGCTGGCTCGTGTGGTCCGATCCAACAGATGAGCTACTGTAGCTCATATTGCTCAAGAAGTTAATGCTGGTTGTGATAGAAAGGTGTGAGAATACACAGTGCATCGTAGTTTGTTGTGTATCGGGCTGCATATCCGCAGACCAGTCAGGGTGCCCATGCTGACCCCTGTCCATTGCCGAAAGTGCCAACAGTG
Organism: Megalobrama amblycephala; assembly: GCF_018812025.1. Lineage (NCBI taxonomy): Eukaryota > Metazoa > Chordata > Actinopteri > Cypriniformes > Xenocyprididae > Megalobrama > Megalobrama amblycephala. Next base: position 13,033,190 of record NC_063056.1, read on the forward strand.
GGCACGTGAGCATCAGAACTGGACGATGGAGCAATGGAAGAAGGTGGCCTGGTCTGATGAATCACGCTTTCTTTTACATCACGTGGATGGCCGGGTGCGTGTGTGTCTCTTACCTGGGGAACACATGGCACCAGGATGTACTATGGGAAGAAGGCAAGCCGGCAGAGGCAGTGTGATGCTTTGGGCAATGTTCTGCTGGGAAACCTTTGGTCCTGCCATCCATGTGGATGTTACTTTGACATGTACCGCCTACCTAAGCATTGTTGCAGACCATGTACACCCTTTCATGGAAACGGTATTCCCTGGTGGTTCTGGACTCTTTCAGCAGACTAATGCGCCCTGCCACAAAGCAAAAATGGTTCAGGAACCATCTGTGGGATGTGCTGAACATACAAGTCCGATCCATGGAGGCCCCACCGCGCATCTTACAGGACTCAAAGGATCTGCTGCTAACCTCTTGGTGCCAGACACCACAGCACATCTTCAGGGGTCTAGTGGAGTCTATGCCTCGATGGGTCAGGGCTGTTTTGACAGACACACACAGTCTAGTCTCATCTTAGACTCACCTGATGTTCTCCTGGATTGTTACTCACCTGGAGTCTACTTACCTGCTGTTCGTTTCATCACCCAAGTCTCCTATCTCCAGTCTCTGATCTCCAGTTCCTTGTCTCCAGTCTCCAGCTCCGTGTCTCCCTCCAAGCTCTGTGTGTCTGACCTAAGAAATAAATTGTTTAACATATTATCTACAGTGACTGAATTCGTGTGTGTGTGTTTGTGTGAGGCAACTTTCCCGTTTGTTTTTCTCCATCAGCATTTTCATTCAACCCCACTGCATATCTGCTGTGTTCAGTAAAACATTGTCTTTATTCATACTTACCCTTCTATCGAGTCTGTGTTTCCTGACAGAAGACTAGACTTTACAAACAGCATGGCAGTATGAGAACTTCACAACCAGACCCGTTTCAAGAGTTAGTAGATCTCGTTTCCCACTTGCTAACCAATCCATCCACCGCTACACCAGTCACTGCACCGATTACTTCTTTGCTACCTGCCATCATCGCAAGCCCCATGGTCAACCTGGCACCCTACTCTGGCTAAATCATCTACCATCAAAGAACTCCAGAAATTCCTTGGATTCTTAAACTTCTATCGTCGTTTCATCTGTAACTAGTGTTCCATCACCAGTCCACTCACCTCTGTAATGACTGAGACAAATTAGATACAGTTATTTGTTAGTTGACCAATAGTTTTAAAGTCCCTGTAAAGTCATTTTAAAGTATGTGTTCTGAGTTTGTCACACCGCAGAAAAATGTGTTATTAACCACCCAGCCAAATTTGAATGATTGAAAAAATCTGCAAGTAAATGAAATAAGTTATCAAAATCTCGAAAAAATAAGCAGCGCTCTCTGCTCTCAAACGCTGGGGGCGTGTCCGCTGTCGGCGCTGAAACCACGCCCACTCGCGAGACCTGCCGTCTCAACTGACTTGAGTCTAATGAGTCAAACATACTGATGCATATAAAAAGAATCATTTAGAGGGTTGCAAATTTTAATAGAGTTACTGTGGACTACCTACTAATTATAACATAAGCACACATGGCAACTTACACTCATTGGTGGGCACGTACTGCCGACTGTTGTCGAGTCGACAAATGATGGCGCCGCGAGACGGGAGGATGAAGGCCGGGACGGGAGAGACCGGCCCCATATATCATCGGTTATCGGTGGGACGGTAGGAAGGCCGAGGCGGGAGGGGGGCCGAGGTCTGTTCAGTCACATTCACCAAAAACAGCGGATTATCTGTGAATCCCAGCTGTCTGATGGAAGTTTGTAAAATTATCCGGTGTAGAACGATCACTTTAGAATCCTTCATGTCATCGTTTTAGGAAATTTAAATAAGGAGACCATGTAATATGCATTCGCGTGACGAAGGCATTACTAGCTAAATGTGCAAAGGGCTGTATAACTGTAATGACACTCGAGATTGAGCGGGTGAGCTGCTGTAGCGTTAGAGGTGACGCCATACTCGGTGCGTCATCGACAGTTATATAGTGTTAGGGGAGGGGCTATGCTCGGGGTCTAAGTGCGTCATCAGACCCCCGTTTTAGCTCCGCCAAAAAAATCCTGAGCAGAGACTTGTTGAAAAACTGTTTAACGCTCTAACTTCACAATTAAGCATTACACAATTCACAGTCTTTGTAATGTGTTTCAGCAATACATTTGTAACATTTATAAAGTGTTTAGAAAGAATTCTCAGAATTGACTTTACAGGGACTTTAAGCTCACTCTGGGGTCTGGCTTCCATCCCCCGAGAAGTTCTCATTTACAAGTTTTATTGCACCAATAAATGCCGCATGGAGAGCAGAGAAGAGACACACAAAAACAAGCATCTTTCCTGCTTTATCTACACATAATACAGACTCTCTTGCATTAATGTATAGACAGACTGTTCTATCAATGAACATGCACAGTACCAGGAAATGGTATCCATTATTATCGTTGCTGTATTACAATCATTGTATTCACATATGTATGTGTATGTTTTATGATACATTTAAGGTAACTTCAATCATGCCATGTTTAGTGTCTATGCATTCGTATCAGGAAGATTTAAATGCTTGTGTATGTGGTATGTCCATACCTGCGCAACACATAAGTATTACAAGAATCTTTAATAGTTCTTATTCAAAGACTCAGCTTGTTAATCTGCTTGGTCATAAAAGCCTCGACAAGGGGGTGTGTTGTCACCCGGAAATACAACACCTTCATTGGCTGCATCAACCTTAAGAGGTTGGACTTTGACCAGAGGTTAAAAGCTAGAGAACAATGCTACTCCCTCACCTGAACAGAACCCTCTTTGCCGAAGGCCTCTTCAGGCCAAGGCCTGTTAGGCCTAGGCCCGTCGGCCTCGGCCTATAAACCAGCCATGTGCTCAACATCCAAAATAGAAAAGACTGGCAACAACTTCAGACAAAATCCTCAAGATCTCTCCTCAACCTGCCAATCTGACGCTCCTCAGCCTAAAGGCATCTTGCAAGTATCGTACATTTTAACACTAAACAGCGATTTAGTATTGATTTGTAAGACTTACCTTTGCTATTGCTAAAAGAAACTAATGATTCCTTTCCAGATTTTCTTTGACTTTTTCCTATAGCTCTAGTAACAGTACATCTTCCGGTTCAACCCTATCATTACTCATTCTTACCTACAGTATGTATGTGTGTGACATCTGTTGTATGTTATGTGTTTGTTAGTTTAGTTATGTGTTTGTGAGTTAGTTAATAAAGATTGTACACAATACATGTTTGGTTCTGACTCCGTCTGCTAATAAACTGCCTCTTAAGTGATTTAGACTTGGAAATTAACATTTCTTGGAATTAATAAACAATCAACACTGAGTGTTCACTGGACAAACAGATTAATTGATTGTAATATTAATCTTAATATAGCTACATCCAGTTAAGCTGATTAACGGATTTACATATTCATAATTAATCATAATTAATAATCATAATGAGTTATGAATAATTATTAATATTTCCCCTTTGAGTTAATTCGCTACACCTCACTTCTCCGGGGTAAGCCCAAGTCTCTGTCCTGGGGCCTCATTTATAAAACTTTCTATAGATTTCATCCTAAAAGTGTACGTATGCACAAAAGCTAGATTCTGCGTACGCACAAAAAAAAAATCAGATTTATAAAACCATCATTCAAATACAGTGGTAATTGTTTGAAGATGCCTTCACATGACATCAACACCTCCGTGCAGCTGTGGTTATACAGTAAGCTATTGGACCTATTCAAACTGGACAACAGTCCATTCGACCACCAAATCAAGCAGTGTTGTCCAAATCCAAGTTAAGTGTGCATCACTGATCGTTGTTCTTGCTAAAATATTTTGTCATAACATCTGAAGTTTAGTTTAAAGAGGAATTATTGTGTGCCTACCACTCTTCACTGTCATTAAAGTGATTAAAAGTAGCACATCTACTATCTAAATTCATATAATTTTTGTTTCTGCGTAATAACTGCGTGTAATTTCAGTGCTTATCGCCATTAGTGAAAGTGTAATAATAATGTAAATATGTATATCAAAATTTTATTGTGAACATGCACTGTATTTATGATTAGGACTCATAATTAGGATTTAAAGTGGTTTTCCTTCATCTGCTGTCAGTCCCTCAGCTCACCATCAGTGTCGCCAAACTGCTCTCTGTCCAAAATGTTTGTACGCATGAGTCAGAGTTTGCGTGGAGGTGCACACATTTTCCCGTCAAGTTTGTTTTTATAAATCACAACTTATGCGTCGGAAGTGGTGTACGCACTATCAGGGCCTGTTTTGTGCATACGCAAAGTTTTATAAATGAGGCCCCTGGTCCTCAGAAGCACTCTCAAACAAGCCTTCTGTTCAGCACTGCTCCTCACTCATCCTGATCCAGACCATACGTTCATTTTGTAGGCGGACGCCTGTACCACTGGAGTAGAAGCGGTGCTTTCAAAGCAGCAGGGGATGCCTCCCAGACTCCATTTCCCCTCTGGCAAGCTCCTTTCTCTGCCCATTCCCAATCGCCCTTTGTCACATCTAGTGGTGGATTTTATCATCAATCTGCCATCATCCCATGGTAACATTTGCATCCTAGTAATTGTGGATAATTTTTCTAAATCATGCTGTCTTGTTGCCCTTAAAGGATTGCCCACTACTATGGAAACCACAGAGCTCCTTTTCAACCATGTTTACAGATACTATGGAATCCCCGAAGACATTTTGTCGGACAGGACACCTCAGTTTATATTCAGAGTGTGGAGGGCACTCATGAAGCTCCTAAGTGTGACCGTAAGCCTGTCCTCTGGATACCACCTTCAGACAAATGGGCAGACGGAATGGAAGGTACAGGAAATTGGCTGCTTTCTCAGAACTTTCTGCCATAACAACCAGAACTCCTGGAGCCAGTATGTAGCCTGAACTGAGTATGCACAAAACTCTCTCCACCAACGAGCCACGTGTCTTATTCTATTATAATGCGTACTCTGCTACAAACCACCCATGTTCCCCTGGTTGGGGGAACCGTCAGATGTACCATTGGTCAGTCACTGGTTCCAGGAGAGTGAGAGGTTCTGGGACTCAGCTCATCACCATCTACAAGGAGCCATACAGAGACAGAAACATCACATTGACACACGTAGATTGTCCACTCCAAGAACCAAGAACATCAGGTTACGTCTACCTTGCTGAGTCCTAGGCACATTGGTCCCTTTGAGATCACTAAGGAGATCAATCCTGTATCCTTCAAACTCCCATATCACTACTGTATTCATCTAGTGTTCCACGTCTCACAACTTAAGTATCACCGTATCACTCACCTATTTCTCTTCCTTCCACTAAGCCTTGTGATAGTGGCATACCTCCCTTCCCTTCCATAGTGGATGATGGTGGATTGTTAACTGTTCGAGAGATCATTGACTCTCAACGCCGAGGTGGTGTATTGTGTTACGAACCCCACTTTCAAAGTGCTCGTTAGGGAAGGGGGCAAGTAACATAAAAAGGACATGCGAGACAAAAAGACAATTTAACTTTTTATTAATGCTGCTGCACTGTATCACAGGCACATGAGTATCACACATAAGTAGAGAAGAATCAACTCACTGACACAAATACCATTAATCAAAATAAACAAACAAACACACAGATCAACAAGACATAAAAAGAAATACAACAAAACAAAATACACAGTTTATCCAGTGGCGTACCGCAAGTCTGTGAGGCCCCCCCGCAAAGAAAGAGATGGGGCCCCTCTCACATGCAGTGATGTCATGTGTTAAAATTTGTTGTGCACCTGAGTCCATCTGCCCCACAGTTTACAAAAACTGATTTAACAGTGAATCATGTGGTGAATTATCATTGCATTGATCCATTTGATGTTATTATCGAATAATATTATAGCCTAGCCTATATGATAGGCCTATAAAATGTTTAGTGATTTTGATATCGCAGACTAAAATACCGGCAGGAATAAATATTTAGGATAATTTATTCATTAAAACCAAAGGAGCGCCAAGAGAACGGATAACAGCCGCAACGAGCACTGGCCATGATTTCAGAAACAACACATTCCAGCGGATAGATCGCCTCTTATTTAACACAGACCTACACATTTCTTATCAAATGGAGATGTTTCTTTACAGTTATTCAGCGGGTTTAAAAGCATTTTGAGACGTTTCAGAAAAATGCTCGCAGAGAGAAAAAAGTACACCATTTGTAGTCTTGCACTAATCTGTAGGCTATCGCCAAAAATGACGGAAGGTCTGTTTTAAGTTGTTTCAGCTGTCATGAGGAGAAAATCCATCAGAACGCGCCAGCGCATTCGTCGGCCAGAGGGATAAAGATGTAGCCAATTTAGTTTCATATTTATATTTAAATATTGGGCTATAGCCTATTATTTTTTTTAAATGTCACCTATGTTGATTCTAGTTGATTACCACTTCATTAAGTTTTGTTTTATAGTAAGTCTTTCTTTAAAGTGAATTTCGTTTTGTAGAAATTGTATCTTAATTTCAATCAATGTTTCATCAACCACTTGCCTATATTTAATAAATAGGAAGAAAACCAAGAACGTCGGCATTTGAATAAGGCTGACGCAATAGATGTCTTTCTGTTTTTATTAAATTTCTTTATTACTTTATTACATGTCTTTATTACTTAATTAATTGATAAGATATTTTTGGCCTAACAATATATATTAGCTGGTCTAAATTCTAAGTTAGACACAAATTTGCGTATAGGCGTATAAGGTTCCCTTCTAGACAAGCGCGTAAAATGCTGTTTCGGCCGCGAATCTTCAGTAATTTCGATCGGTGCATCAAAAGAACTTCAGACATTCTGGTAGCTGACCATTAGCAGAGCTGGAGATGGGGTAAATACGTTTGGGCAATATATAATAATATAAATAACAATAATAATGTCTCAGCAAAGACCGAACATAGGCCTATTTATTTGTCTCGGCACACATCCGCTAACAGTAACACAGCGCGTCAAGGCTTGCTGTTGTCTTGGCTACCTTACAAACGGCGATGGAAACAACAATAGCCTAAATAGGTGAATCTGGGCCGGGTCCATCATAGGGTGGGGGCCCCCACGCACCGCGGGGGCTGCGGGGGTGTCCCGTACGCCACTGAGTTTATCAGCAACGGCTGGACATCAGGACGCACACGGAGCTTTTTATGAACACAGCTGGTCGTCAGCGTATGCTTAGACAGCAAGAGATTCCCCTCAAGTGTCACCACGCTCACATTGAGCTAAAGACAGTGGCGGTGGTGGCCAGGCGACTGGAGTTCTGATGGAAACAGCACAAGATCGACACACCCAGCAGCACACACTCCGCGTCTACACTCTCTCATCTTATATCCAACCCTGAGCGTCATGAATGAATAGGCCACAGGTGTACAGGGGCAGAGCTTACCCTCGGGGGAAGAGAATGGACCAAATCAATACAAAAAAAAAAAAAACATACACCACGCTAAATAATTAAAAATAAATACAAAGGCTTGGCCCGTAACACTTCCCCCCCTAAAAACAGAAACAGATTTCTCATTTTCCCCTTATCTCATTTTGGAGAAATAATGGGAAAAAATGGTTCAGAATGCAAAAGATAAGTTTAACCCCGTGACAAAGCGCCGGCCACCACTATCTCAGATCCCTTCTTATGACAGATCTCCAGGTTATACGGTTGCACCATTAGTGCCCATCTCATCAAGCATTGATTGTGATTGTACATCTTACTGAGAAAGACTAACGGATTGTGGTCTGTATAAACCATAACAGGATACATACTGGCCCCAACGTAAACATTAAAATGTTGCAATGCCAGTAAGAGTGCTAAAGTCTCCTTCTCAATTGTTGAGTAGTTAAGCTGATGACGATTAAACTTAGTAGAAAAGTAGGATACTGGATGAGCTATTCCGTCAACACCCTCTTGTAGAACAGCTCCTGCTCCGATAGCACTGGCATCCACCTCCAGCTGGAACACCCGAGACACATCTGGAGCCGAGAGAACAGGAGCACTGCAAAGAAGAGATTTTGCAGACAAAAAATGCCTGTTGACAGTCATTAGTCCAACTGAAATCAACTTTAGGACTACACAATCAAGTTAATGGAGCAACAACACTCGAAAAGTTCTTGCATAAACACCGGTAGTATCCTACCATTCTAAGGAATCTACACAGCTCTTGCCTCGTAGTAGGTACCGGATACTCAAGAACAGCAACCATTTTTCCATCTAATGGCCGAGACTGCCCGTTTCCTACCTGCTTTCCCAGGTATGTGACAGAAGCTTTAGCAAATTCGCACTTTTTAAGATTTAAAGTGAGAGATGCAGCAGATAAACGATGAAACACATCGTACAAAATCAATAGATGTTCAGCCCATGTGGACGAATAGATGACTACGTCATCCAGATAGACGTTACAGTTAGGAATCCCACCCAAAACCATGGACATCAAATGGTGAAATGTCGCCGGTGCATTTCGCAGGCCAAACGCCATCTGCGTGTATTGAAGGAAAGAATCTTGGGTAACGAACACGGAGATCTCAGAGGCGCGTTCAGTTAGAGGCACCTGCCAATAACCTTTTAATAGATCTAATTTTGTAATATATTTTGCCACCCCAATATTATCAATACAGTCATCAATACACGGCAACAGAAAAGCATCAGGCACAGTGATGGAATTAACCTTTCTGAAATAAGTGCAAAAACAGAAAGATCAGATTTTGGCACCAAAATGCATGGCGAGCTCCAAGGGCTGGTACTCCAAACAGCAAAGCCATTTTGCAGAAGATACGTTACCTCACGTTCAATTTCTTCCCATTTACTTACCGGACAACGATATGGATACCTCCAATCCATCATCCACATCATCCGTAAGCAGAGTGCGAGTAAGCAACGAAACGCGCTCCCTTGACTCAGTCACTGGCTCAAGAAAGGAAACATCAGCATTCTCATCGAAAACGTCAGCGGTCTCGTCCTTAACATCAGCACGGCACAAATATGGCTTTAACATATTCACATGACAGGTGAGTGTCATGGGTGTTTTGGTTTTGTGTTCATGTTTTGTGTTCCATGTCTTTTATTTTGTAGTTTGTTTCATGTTGCTTGTTTTTGTCATGCTTCCCTTGCTCTTCATGTTCTTCCTTAGTCCATGTGTCATGTTCTCATTGGTTCTCTTGTTCCTTGTGTCACTTCCCCATTGGTTGTCCTAGTCATGTGTTCTATCAGTTCTTGTATTTATAGCCGTTGTCTTCCCCATGTTCCTTTGTCATGTATTGTAAATGTAACCTGCTGTCGGTGAGTCATTTTGTCAAGTCTTCTCAAGTCTTCTCAAGTCAAGTCAAGCCATGTCAAGTCATGTCTGTTTTCATGTTCCTGTTCACGTTTGTATTTTGGATTAATATCATTAAACTGCACTTGGGTTCTCACTACGCTCGCCTCCAGTGGACTCCTTCTGTTACAGTGAGTTTTTCACCTCCGTTCAAGAGTATGGATTATGTAATCCATCTCACTTACCTTGCTTTTAATAACATAAGGACCTGAGAGTAGGAATTAATACTAAAACTTTCTCTCCTGGTAGAAAATTACACGTAACTGCCTTCTGATCAAAACAGCACTTCATTTTCTTCTGTGACAGAGCAAGAGCTTCTTTGGCTGCAGTACAAGCTGTTCGTAAACGTTCACAAATACGAGAGACAAGATCACATTCGTCTTCTCGGAAGGACCTGTGTAGAGAAATTCTTCCTTCAACATTTTTAAAGGCCCACAAACATTATGTCCAAACACTAATTCTGAAGGGCTAAATCTCAACGAATCTTGTCGCGACTCGCGACTCGCGCCTCACAAATAAAACGAAGGGAACTCCCTCTTCACAATCATTCCTAATCTCTATGCAATACTTACGCAGACCTGATTTCAACGTCTGATGCCAACGTTCTAGAGCCCCCTGAGATTCAGGATGGTAGGCACTCGAAACAACGTGAGACACTCCTAGAGCTTTTAACACATTACGGAAAACGTAAGATAAAAAATTTGACCCCTGATCCGTTTGGACAATTTTTGCGAGCCCAAAAGTCATGAAGAATGTCTTAAGGGCTTTTGTCACAGATTTGGCAGTTATACTCCATAAAGGAATCGCTTCTGGGAACCGGGTAGCCACGCACATGATCGTCAGTAAATATTGACAACCAGACTTGGCGCGGGGAAGTGGACCCACACAATCTATTAAAATGCGCTCAAAAAGCTCTCCTACGGCAGGGATAGGACAGAGAGGAGCGGGTGGCACCACCTGATTAGGCTTTCCCCCGACCTGGTAGATATGACATGTTTTACAGTACTTAGAGACATCGGATTTTAACCCTGGCCAAAATAAATGTTGGAGCACTCTATTATAGGTTTTATTCATTCCGAGGTGTCCAGACCAATGATGATCATAAGCTAAGCTTAGTACATGCTGTAGAAATTGAGAGGGAGCCACAATTTGATGCACCACATTACAATCATCTGCCTGCTCAGCATTCAGTGTACTGCTCCATTTGCTCATTAGCACTGCATCACTCCAATAAAAATGTTGATTATGCTGCGACAACAGACTATTCTCAACACTCGCACAACATTTTTGTATGGTGGGATCATTTTTCTGCACATCAATCAAAGCTTCACATGAAATTGACGCATCAACAAACAAATCAAAACAAACATGTGAACTCGGCATCATTTTAGCAGCATCCAAAGATTCTGGAAATGCATTATTTCCTAGAATATCTGAGAAGACAGAATCACTGAGGTTAGTATTCTCCTGAACGTCACGTTTTGCTTGTGCTCGTATCATAAAAGCACTTATTGAAAACACATCAGGCAAAATTTCAGCAGGTCATCAGACTGCATATCTCTGCACAGAGCATCAGTCACTTTTACGACCAGCATAACCTTACCACCAGCGATATTATTTCCCATTATAAAATGACAGTACCCATCCAGAGAGACCAGCACCACACAGCAGGGTGCATCCACCTCACCGTTGTTGGAGTCGTCAGCCCTCAGGTGCGGTCCGTGGAGAGGGGGGTACTGTGGTGGTATGTTTAGGATCATTGTTGTGTTGGAAGGTGAATGACCTGCCCATCTTCAGCTGTCTAGCAGAGGAATGCAGGTTTTCCTCAAGAATTCGGATGTACTTGCATCTATTTTCCCTTCAATCCTGACCAATTACCCAGTCTCTGCTGAAAAAACTTCACAGGTCCTCCCAGTTGAGATGAAAGCATTTCGAAAGCATTTCGAAAGCATTGTTTGGAGTCTGGTTACTGCTGCACAGCAGGTTAGTGGAACACTAGAGACCTTATTCCCAAGTGATAGTGTTCATAAGGGGCGAGACGTCATCAGACTCAGCAGGGTGTCAATTAGGAAACGCGCTAAGCTAGAGGATAAATTTGTAAGTGTAGATTAGGAGATGCTTGGGTGTCAATTAGGAGATGTCCCAGGTTAACTTAAAGCTGCAGTCCGCGATTTTTCCTCTTTGTCTCCATCTCTTGTTTAAAACCTGCAATTGCAGTCATATGCGGAACAGTTATCTGTACGTGCGTTGTGCATCGGCACAGCTCGTCAGCGCGGATGAATCTAATGCTTGCAGTCACCGCACCGGTGTGGATACTGAACTTCAGAACCTCAGATTCTATGTCTTGAAAGTATGACTAATATAATTTTCACTGGAAAATATCTCTGCACAAGTAACATGTCTGCCACTTTTGTTCTGACCAACTGAGGGGAAAAGCGTCTGCCAAATGAATAAATGTAAATGTAAATATTAGCGTTACCTGTAGATTTAAATTTCTGTAGCCACTCCACAGTCCAAAGTCTTTTGCTTTTTGACTACGGGTGAATCTCCAGTTGTCACTGATGATCCGCTATATGAAGGCTATAAATGATCCGTTACAAGCAACGTCCTCACGTGATATAACTGACTAGCCTGAATGGGACTCCTTCCTTTCTGTTTACGGACGCGACGTAATGACGCACAGAGGAACTGCTGCATACTCAAATGTCGCTCTTATTATAAAACATTATTACAAGCTTACCGTTGTGAATCGAGTCAAGAAAATTAGATAGTTTTGAACACTGGCAGGTTATGTACTTGCTCAAAAATTGATTTTGGATAATTTTTAACCAAAAAAAGTTGTGGACTGCAGCTTTAAGTCAGGTGTCAGGTGACTGCAGCTTTAAGTCGTGTCATAACAGCACTTATTGAAAACACATCAGGCAAAATTTCAGCAGGTCATCAGACTGCATATCTCTGCACAAGTAACATGTCTGCCACTTTTGTTCTGACCAACTGAGGGGAAAAGCATTAGGCCTACAATAAATCACGCTGCCAATAGTGATTAAATCTAACGATCGCTTAGCTCGGATCATGCCAAACCGTGCAAATTATTATTACTGTTATATTGTTCTCAAGTTGTTAATGTTAACAACATCAGCATTGCGTGACTATATGTATATTATGTGTATATTGCGTATATTGCGTGATTATGTGTATCTTATCCTCTCTATTGTAGCTTATGATACTCTGAGCACTGTCTATAACTTTTATTGTGAGCACTTCTTGTCTATTTGCCTCGTCATGACGACTAGCTTGTTGTATTCCTCACTTGTAAGTAATAAATAAATTAATAAATAAATTTAGGGGAATTTCTACCATGTGTGTAATGTGTATTAGTTGTTTTGTATTTCATTTTATATTATTTAGTTAATGTTTATTAAATTATTTTAGTGTTATGTGTTACCCTGATGGTGTAGAATGGACAGGCTGCTGACAGCTGCAGCCTGTTGTGACTCCAGTTAGTGGCCTTTAATAACTTAAATTCTGCTCTTTACCTCAAACAAAACTATTATATACCACTAGAGAGTGACTGAAACACGTCATCATTTGGACTACTTTTGGCATTTTTGCAATAAATAAATTATATTATTATGTTTTTCTCTATAACTGTATATATTTTCTAATAAATTGTTAAGGGTAGATTTAGAGGTAGGAGTGGCGGCTCAAAATATCTTTTTAATGCTATATTGTTACTAAAATTGTAATTCCCTTTCAAGGGAACTTACGCTGCATTGGAAGTTATGACACTATAGAAATGCCTCTGTGATTGCGTCTTGAAGCACGTGTGTAATCAGTCCACTCAGAGCTCTGTGTTCAAAATTGTCTGTCTATTTGGTGTTGTTTGTCCCGTTTGTCCACTCATTTCATGAGTGAAATGGCGGTGCTGCAGCTATCCAGCTCCGAGTAGGGGATGTGCACAGCATCAAGGCAGGGGAGTCTTAGGATTCGCCACCTCACTCCCCTGCTCATGAGGAGCTGGGGGAGGTTATCACTTGTGCTGTGGCCAAATTAAATATTGATTGGCCGGCTGAGAAGCAGGAGGCTCATTAAAAAAAGCAAGCTCGACAAATGCTTCCTGCCCTTTAAAGTGCAAGCTCCATATCGAGGTCTTCTATTCACACTTAATATGCACTTACGTTCTAGTGGACTTACAATGGCTACTGTGTGCTTGTGATCTTGAAGTCCACAAGATCGTGGAGTGTCCCATTTGTCATTTTAGGTTTCAGAAGTGTGCTCGCGAGTTCCCCCTTTGCAGCCGATATATGACCTCGATGCATACTTTTGCCAAGAAAAAATTGACAAAGAACTGTATGTTTCCGTGTTTATGGAAACAAGTAAATGTATGTGTAGAACCAATCTTTAAGTTCAAAATACATACTCATGAGGCACATTGGATGAACATAATTGTCTGAAAACCCAGGTGAAAAAAAAGTATACTTGAGTGCATTAAAAAAATACTTAAATACAAGCAAGTACATTTGTAGTACATTCTTTTATTTTGGTGCTAAATAAAAGTGTCAAAGTTATACACTATAAATATACTATTTTAAAGTATATTTGTACTTCAGTAGTACTTCACTGCAATTGGAAAAGTATACTAAATACCAGTACTACTTAAATTGATTTTTAACATTTACAATGTACCAACTTAATGTATTATAAACATTTGTCAACTATTATTAACCATTGCCATAAGCATATTTAAAATGAATATGTTGTTCAGTTTTACTTATTTGTACTTGTAAAAGGTTATGCTACTTAAAAGGCTGTTGTCCTTTACATGATATGTTAACTGTAATAGAGTACTACTGGAATTCCCACAAAGATTTCAACATCATATTATTTGAAATGCACCATAAATTAATTTTCCAAAGATACTTTAAAAATCACTATATATTTACTTGTGTTTAAATTTAATCAACACGTGTAACACACGTGACGAATCCTGATTGGTTCCAAGGTCGTTGAACAGCTCTGATTGGTTCTTATGATAATGAGCTGCAGCCTCTCAGCCTATGTGCCTTGAATGTTAATAGAAGACTAAATTTAAACTGTTAAATTATAAAGACTAGAGCGATCATGTCACTTTAGAACACTTGGAAGAGACCACGCGATTCATATGCATTACTGTTTTTTGCGATTACTTTTTGAAACGTTTTGGTGAATCGTCTTTCATTGGAAGGGATATAAATCTCTGAGATTTCATAAAAATATCTCAGTTTTTCTTTCGTGTGGCTTTTGGAACCCCGTTATTTTGTGACTCCAGGTAAGATTTGTATTTGATTAACTTGACTTTTCTGTGCTAGTCGTATTTTTGATACAAAGTGTAACATCGCGTCTTTTTCAATGCAGCTACATTCGATTTGACCAATCAGATGCAAACAGATGAAGATGCTGCCCGCAGAAGTTACTGGTAAGTTTTTAGTTGCTGTTTGTATAAAGAAAATGTATGCTGTTTGCATAAATTAGAAAAATAAAATAAAAAAATAATGAAATCCGAATGCAGAGACAAGCGAAGAAGAGTGTTTTAATGTCATATCACCTCTGTTATTGTCACAACCGCACTGCCTGCACCATTGGACACGGACACTTACGCCACGCCCACTCGTTCACAATCACCGGAATTCTGATCACCTGTGCATCATCACCAGAGCCACATATAAGCACACCACACTCTACCACTCGCTGTCTGGTCTTGTACCTCATCTCTTATGTTACCCGTGTCTACTAACCTGTGGATTACTTACCTGTTCCTGTCTTCCGCCTGGTCCTCATCTCCTGCCTCGTCTTCATTGTCTTCCTCGTCTTCATTGTCTTCCTCGTTCTCTCCTCCTGCAAAGGAAAGTAAACAGTTGTCATCCATTAAGTTTTCTACGTGTCAAGATATCCTCCTGTGTTCAGCCTGTGTCCGATACCTCTGTTTAATAAACTGACTCACTTGCACTTACCTCTGTGTCCTCGTCTGTGTCTGACAGAAGACCAGACCGAATGCAGAGCTCTCCGGACACAGGCGGGGACCGCACCGCTTATCCATTCACTGCCCTTGTTCAAGCTGTATGGTCCTCACTGATGCAAAACTCCGACCCTTCACCACCAGCGGCTAGCACGACCGTACAGCCATCACCATCACCTGCGGCACCCGTCACTTCCTCAGCTGCCTCTGCGAGTCCCATGGCCCGACCAGCGACCTACAGTGGCGCGGCGGAGGATTGCAGCGGGTTTCTGTTACAGTGTTCACTATACAGGGAAGCGAACTCTCACCTGTTTCAACATGAGAGAGGCCGAGTGGCATTCATCATCTCCTTGCTCTCAGGACGAGCACTGCAATGGGCGCAGTCCTTGTGGGAATCGAATGCTCCGGTCACTGGCTCTGTTTCCGCCTTCTGTGATCATTTAAAGGAAGTCTTCGGTCAACACGCAGCCGAAATGACTATTCATGACCAACTCTTCTACATTCGTCAAGGAAAGAGAGAAACCGCTAGTTCATATGCTTTACGTTTCCGCACGCTGGCATGTATTAGCGGTTGGAATGAAACCGCCCTCATAACTGCATTCCGCCATGGCAACTCATCGTAGTTTATGAAGATTCCTTGGGTCTAGAGTTATTAATCCAGAAAACGGTCCGAGTATCACAACGTCTATCAGCCTGTGGTATCACCGCGCCCGCTGTCAATCCTCTGCCCGTTCTACCATCTGTCGCACCTCCAGCACCAGAACCCATGCAGATTGACACCCACCATCTCACCACTACCGAACGCCAACGCCGCATTCACCAACAGTTGTGTTTGTATTGTGGGGGAGATGGACACGGGATTTCCACCTGCCCAGTTCGACCTCCACGCCCAGCGGTGAGTACAATTCAGTTACCTCCACATACTGCTCATCTCACAAAGACCCTGGTGTACGTTAATAATTCTCACTCCTCCATTTCAGCGCAAGCCCTCATTGACTCCGGGTCGGCCGGGAACTTCATCAGTCAGCAAACCCTCCAAAGACTGAATGCACGTCGCCAACGCTGCCCAGTCGACCTCAGGATCACCACGATACAGGGAAAGCCGCTGGGCCGAGGTCGTGTCCGCCATTTCTCCCCCACACTCATGCTCCACATTGGTCATCTGCATGAGGAGACCATCACATTTATGGTGCTGGAGGAGTCAACTGCTGACATCATCCTGGGATGCCCATGGTTAAACCTGCATCAACCCCACATTCATTGGTCCTCTGGAGAAATCCTCAAATGGAGTGAAAACTGCTTCCAGAACTGTATAACTCGTCCAAGTAAAGTTAAACCCAAATCCTCTCCAGTCCACCAACAGCTTCCAGTGCAGTCTACATCAGTGGAAAGTCCTGACACCCACGTCTGCGTAACCATTCCTCCAGCTCACCGGGCGTTCCAGGATGTCTTCAGTAAGCGGTTGGCTACCAAACGTCCACCTCATCGGCCATGGGACTGCGCCATCGACCTCCTGCCTGGGGCTACCTTACCCAAAGGCCGCGTCTATCCACTGTCCATCCCGGAGCAGCAGGCCATGGAGGAGTACGTGCACGAAGCGCTCCAACAAGGGTTCATAAGACCATCTACCTCCCTGCCGCTTCGAGCTTCTTCTTCGTGGCAAAGAAGGATGGAGGCTTGTGGCCATGTATTGATTACCGTCATCTCAACTCCCAAACCGTTAAATTCAGTTATCCCCTTCCTCTGGTCCCAGCAGCCCTTGAGCAACTCCGAGGTGCCACCATCTTCTCCAAGCTCGACTTAAGAAGCGCCTATAACCTCATTCGCATCCGGAAGGGTGACGAGTGGAAGACCGCATTCATCACCCCTTCCAGGCACTACGAGTACCGGGTGATGCCGTATGGGTTGTCCAACTCACCTGCCGTCTTCCAGAACTACATGAACGAAATCTTCCGTGAATACCTGAACAAATTCGTCATCGTCTACATAGACGATATCCTCATCTACTCTCGTGACATGAGAGAGCACGAGGGGCATGTACTCCAAGTCCTCCAAAAACTACGGGAACATCACCTGTATCTCAAGTTGGAAAAGTGTGAGTTTTATACCACCTCAGTCCAGTTCCTAGGTTACATTATTGACAATCATGGCATCAAGATGGATCAGAGGAAGGTGGAAACCATTCTTCACTGGCCATTACCCAACACCATCAAAGAACTACAGAGATTCCTGGGATTTGCCAACTTTTACCACCGCTTTATCCACAACTACAGTCTGCTCAGCTCACCTCTCACCTCCCTGTTAAAGAACCGGCCCAAGTCTCTGTCCTGGAACCCCTCTGCCAAAGAAGCCTTCCACCAATTGAAGCTCGCCTTCCAGTCTGCTCCGATCCTGGTCCATCCAGATCCTAACTGCCAGTTCATTGTGGAGGTGGATGCCTCCTCTACTGGGGTCGGAGCAGTGCTGTCACAGCGGCAGGGAGAACCCTCACGACTCCATCCATGCGCCTTCTTCTCGAAGAAGCTATCCCCGGCGGAGCAGAATTATGATATTGGTAATCGGGAACTCCTGGCTATAAAGCTCGCCCTGGAGGAATGGAGACCCCTTCGAAGTAATCACCGATCATCGGAACCTCGAGTATCTGAGAGATGCCAAACGGCTCAACCATCGCCAAGCAAGATGGGCCTTATTCTTCACTCGCTTTAACTTCAAGGTCACGTATCGTCCTGGAGACCAAAACAACCGAGCGGATGCTCTATCTCGTCTATATCAAGCGGATCCTGAACCGGAAAACCCCGAGACCATTCTCCCTCCAGCCATGCTCGTCAGTCCCATTCAGTGGGCCATCCATCAACAGATCCAACTAGAAAACACCCACAACCCTGCTCCGCCGGGAGGTCCAGAGGGGCGCCTGTATGTGCCACCTAACCATCGCCTTCCCCTCTTGGACTTAGCTCATTCTTCACCGGGCTCTGGACACCCAGGCAGGAGAAGGACCCTCTCGCTCCTACGTCAGCGTTACTGGTGGCCCTCTATGCCTCAGGATATCTCCCGTTACGTCAAGGGGTGCTCAGTCTGCGCCATTGCGGATACTCCTAGGAAATTGCCTGAGGGAAAGCTGGTGCCTCTACCCATCCCAGAACGCCTGTGGACTCACATTGGGGTGGATTTCATGACGGATCTCCCCCTATCTCAAGGATTCACCTGTGTCTTAGTCGTAGTGGATCGCTTCTCAAAATCATGCAAGCTCATTCCCCTCAAAGGGTTGCCTACCGCTCTGGAAACAGCGGAGGCACTCTTCCAACACATCTTCCGTCACTTTGGACTCCCTGAGGACATCGTATCCGACCGTGGACCCCAGTTCATATCTCGAGTCTGGTCAGCCTTCTTCCGCCTCCTAGGAGTATCCGTCAGCCTATCCTCTGGGTACCATCCTCAAACGAATGGCCAGACTGAGCGCAAGATCCAGGAAATCGGGAGATTCCTGAGGGTTTACTGTCATCGGAACCAGGATTGTTGGAGCCAATATCTACCCTGGGCCGAGTACGCCCAGAACTCCCTCCGGCAGTCCACCACAGGGCTCACCCCGTTCCAGTGCGTCCTGGGATATCAGCCCCCTCTCTTCCCATGGTCGGGTGAGCCCTCGGAGGTCCCAGCGGTAGATCACTGGTTCCGACAGAGCAAGAGGGTCTGGGACTCAGCTCACGTGCAACTCCAGCAGGCAGTCCGGAGACACAAGGCACAAGCTGACGTCAGGAGAAGACCCACACCTCAATACCAACCTGGGCAAAAGGTTTGGTTATCCACCCAGGACATCCGTCTCCGGCTGCCTTGCCGTAAATTGAGTCCCCGCTACATTGGACCTTTCACCATCGAGAGGCAGCTGAATGAAGTGACTTACCGACTCAACCTTCCTGCACAGTACCATATATCACCATCATTCCACGTATCACTACTCAAACCCTTCACTGACCCTTTGTCTCCTCCTTCCACAGAGCCTGGTGATGATGCCGTACCTCCTCCTCCCATCATCGATGAGGACCCCAACATCTACAGGGTGAGAGCTATCCTCGACTTGCGGCGACGGGGATCACAGCTGGAATACCTTGTGGACTGGGAGGACTACGGACCTGAGGAGCGGTGCTGGATCAATCGGAATGACATCCTTGACCCCAATCTTCTGACTCAGTTCCACCAGGACCATCCTAACCGACCCGCTCCTCGAGGCCGTGGTAAACCCCGTCGCCGCCAACCATCGCAGTCGTCAGGCGCCGCCCGTGGAGGAGGGGGTACTGTAACAACCGCACTGCCTGCACCATTGGACACGGACACTTACGCCACGCCCACTCGTTCACAATCACCGGAATTCTAATCACCTGTGCATCATCACCAGAGCCACATATAAGCACGCCACACTACCACTCGCTGTCTGGTCTTGTACCTCACCTCTTATGTTACCCTCGTCTACTAACCTGTGGATTACTTACCTGTTCCTGTCTTCCGCCTGGTCCTCATCTCCTGCCTCGTCTTCATCGTCTTCCTCGTCCTCTCCTCCTGCAAAGGAAAGTAAACAGTTGTCATCCATTAAGTTTTCTACGTGTCAAGATATCCTCCTGTGTTCAGCCTGTGTCCGATACCTCTGTTTAATAAACTGACTCACTTGCACTTACCTCTGTGTCCTCGTCTGTGTCTGACAGTTTTTTTTTTTTGTTGTTTTTTAAACATACATATCCTGTAATACTCACAGTTTGCTTTATTGATTCAAATATCAGTATCAGTGACTTGTGATTGAACTCTGCTCACTGTAAATTGTGTTGTTGGGCTTCTTCTAATCTTATGTTCAGTGTAACTCGGAGTGCTGCATAGTGATGACAGACGAGAATAAAAATGAACACTCACATGTCAAGCTTGATGAGGATATAGTCAAAAGGTAAACTGAGAAGTCAACAAAATTCTAATGAATATCAATGCAAATTATAAAACACTGTATATTCAATCATGGATGCAAAACTGTTATTCATTTGTTAATTTTATACAAATTCTTTTTTCCCTTTCACAGATCCTGTAATAAAGCAGCCTTCAAATAGTACAGTGTCTGAATTACAAGCCCTCAGTTGCGGAAAATGCAATTTGTGCTCAAAGAAGTAACCCTCCACTTGAAGATGAAGATGTGACATTTGAACTCTTTTGTTTCTTTGTTTGGTTCAGGCATTTATATTTGTTAAAAAAATGCACTTCACTTCTGTACTTTGTTTTTCAGTGACTTTTTCAGAAAATTGCATTGTAATTCTTATTCACTTATGCAAAATTCTGTACTTTTCCATAATACAGGTATAACTGAAATGTTTTATTTATTAAGTATTTTGGTCAAAATGCTGCTGTACTTTTTTAATATACTGTAAGAATATTTGTAATGGTGTACACAATATGTAGTGCATTAAATTTTTTAGATTTCAAAGTGTGTGTGGGTGTGTGTATATAAACAGGTAAAAACAGCTTTATAATTAACCAAGTAGTGTTATGCTAATGCATTTGTAATGACCTGAAATTGTATTGGAAATGTACACAAAGCACATTAAAACAATACTTCAAATATACTCTAACTGTAATAGCAAAAGTGTTAAAAGTATAGAAATACACTTAAATTGCACTAAATGTACTTCAAATCCAAGGTCCATTTTAATTTAATATTGCAAGTAGCTTAAAACTGTCACGGTTGATCAATCCGCTGTCTCATTCTGGTGTCTGTGTGTTTGTGTGGGTGTGTCTGGTTGATTGTTTCATGTGGGCGTCGCCGCTGATTGTTGATCAGCGGCAGCTGTGTGCAATCATCATCTGCCTATTTAACGCCTTGTCTTTCGTCTCGTGTTTGTCAGATCGTTGTTTGGAGTCCTGGTGTTGTGTCCTGTGCTCTCTCGTGTTTGTTTGTTCCCCGGAGTGGATTACCTCGTCATTGTTTCCTGTTCCTGTTCTTCGTCGGACTCTCTCTTTGGATTGCACTCACGGATTCACGGACGCACAGACTCACGGGCTCACGACACCATCTCACCTCACCACAGGATTCCAGCTGCCCATCGAAGTCCCTGCGTCACCACTCTCCTGCTACTGTCTTTTCTCGTTTGCTGACTAACTCTGGTGTGAAGCTCTAATAAAGAGATTAACTTGCACTTGCATCTGTCATTCTTTCCGTGACAGAACGATCTGACCACTATGGATGCAGCAAGTTCAGCAGCGTTGACGGAGTTCATCAATCACAGCATTTCTCGTATGGATCAACAACAGGAGAGTATCTCTTCAACCGGACGCGCTGTTCAAGCGCTGGTGACGCAGGTGTCCGAGCTCTCCCAGCAGCTTCAAGAACTTCGCGCTCCCACTGCGCCGCCCATGTCGCCGATTCCCCCCACACCTCTGGAGCGAATGGACCAGCCGGAGCCACGCCTCCCGGTTCCTCAAACCTACGCTGGTGAGCCAAACTTTTGCAGAGCCTTCTTGACCAGATGTTCCATGCATTTCTAATTGCAGCCACGCACATTTGAAAGAGAAGAATCCAAGGTGGCGTTCGTACTGACGCTTTTGACGGGTCAGGCTGCTTTGTGGGGAACGGCGGTGTGGGAGAACCAGGACCCGTGCTGCGCCTCGTTCCAGGCACTCGCCGTGAGAGATATGGTCGACCAGTTCATTTATGTCTACCTGGATGACATATTGATTTTTTCTTCATCTCTCCAGGAACATGTGCAACATGTCAGACGAGTGCTTCAACGTCTGTTAGAGAATGTCAAGGCGGATAAATGCGATTTTCATGCACAGTCTGTTTCTTTCCTAGGGTACATCGTCTCGTCTGAGGGAGTGCGCATGGATCCTGACAAGGTTAAGGCTGTGGTGGATTGGCCAAGTCCAGATTCCCGTAAGGCCCTACAGAGGTTTCTGGGGTTCGCCAATTTTTACCGGCGGTTTTATTCGCAATTTCAGCCAACTAGCCGCATGCCTCTGACCGCCTTGACCTCCCCCAGAACGACGTTCAGGTGGTCCGATGCAGCGGAGGCTGCATTTACCAAACTGAAGAGTCGCTTCGTTTCGGCTCCCATTCTGATTGCCCCTGATTCCTCATGTCAGTTCGTGGTGGAGGTCGACGCGTCAGAGGTGGGGGTAGGTGCAGTGTTATCTCAGCGTTCTCCCACAGACGATAAGGTACACCCTTGCGCGTATTTATTCTCATCGTTTGTCTCCCGCCGAACGCAATTAACGACATTGGTAACAGAGAGTTGTTGGCAGGTCAAATTAGCGTTGGAAGGAGTGGCGACATTGGTTGGAAGGTTCGGGGTACATTTTATCGTTTGGACTGGATCACAAGAATTTAGAGTATATCCGATCAGCTAAAAGACTTAACTCCAGGCAGGCTCGGTGGGCACTTTTTTTCGGACGATTTGATTTTTCTCTCTCGTACCACCCGGGAACATCACTCCAAGAACATCAAGCCCGATTCTTTATCTCGCATTTTTGACCCTTCCGAACGCCCGTCTACTCCCGAGTGTATTCTTTCCCGAGACATTAGTGGTCTCCACTCTTACATGGGAGGTCGAATCGAAGGTCTTGGTCGGCCTTAGAAGGGGTAACGCCTCCGCCCGGATGTCCCACCGAATCGTTTATTTGTGCCGGAGAAGTTGAAGGTCCAATGCGTTATCACAGTGGGGTCACTTGTTCCAACGTAGGCTTGTCATCCAGGGGTTAATCGTACCAGGTTTTTGGTCAAGCAACGATTCTGGTGGCCTGCCATGGCTCGTGACATTCGCAGTTTTGTTTTGGCTTGCTCGGTTTGCGCCACTGGTAAGACTTCCAACCGACCCCCAGATGGGTTACTCCAACCGCTGTCTGTCCCTTCGAGACCCTGGTCCCACATCGCGCTAGATTTTGTCACCGCCCTCCCACCCTCTCCAGGGGTAACACGGTCGTTTTGACCATAGTGGACCGGTTCTCGAAGGTGACTCATTTCATTCCCTTAACCCAAATTACCCTCTGCTAAGGAGACAGCGGTAACTGTCGTTGACCACATCTTTCGGTTACATGGCCTCCCGGTAGGATGTGGTGTCCGACAGGGGTCCCCAATTTGTGTACCAAATTTTGGCAAGAGTTTTGTAGATTACTGGGGGCGACTGTCAGTCTTTCATCTGGGTTCCATCCCCAGACCAATGTTCAAACCGAGAGAGCCAACCAAGATTTAGGAGAAGAATGTTGCGATGTTTGGCTTCCAAGAATCATTCCTCCTGGAGCCAACAACTCTCTATGATTGAGTACGCACATAATTCATTACCAGTGTCTTCCACGGGCCTCTCACCGTTTGAATGTAGTGTTAGGTTACCAGCCACCTGTTTTTCCCAGTCTGGAATCCGAAGTCGCGGTCCCCTCCGCTCACGCCTTTGTCCAGAGGTGCCACCGCACTTGGAGTAGAGCCCGTGAGACTCTTCTGCAGGTGAGGGCGCGCACTTAAGGCTAAGACTGATCGCCACCGGTCGAAGCCTCCCGTATACGTCGTGGGTCAAAAAGTGTGGCTTTCTACCAAGAATATTCCGCTCCGCTCCGTTTCTAACAAGTTAGCTCCCAAATTTATCAGGCCCGTTCCCTGTCACCAAGATCATTAGTCCGGTGGCAGTCCGACCTCAAACTTCCTCCAGCGTACAGGAGAATTCATTCCCGCCTTTCCATGTCTCCAAAATTAAACCTGTGTTTCATTCACATCTTAACCCGCCCACTCCGGTTCCCCCACCGCCGCGACTCGTAGACGGGGAACCTACTTATTCGGTCAATCGTATTCTGGACTCAAGGCGGAGGGGACGTGGATTCCAGTACTTGGTGGACTGGGAAGGTTACGGTCCGGAGGAGAGAAGTTGGGTTCCTGCTAGGGACATCCTGGATCACTCCCTTATCGATGATTACAATCGACAGGTAGGTGGTTCTGGGAACGCCGTGAGGCGTTCCTAGGAGGGAGGGTACTGTCACGGTTGATCAATCCGCTGTCTCATTCTGGTGTCTGTGTGTTTGTGTGGGTGTGTCTGGTTGATTGTTTCGTGTGGGCGTCGCCGCTGATTGTTGATCAGCGGCAGCTGTGTGCAATCATCATCTGCCTATTTAACGCCTTGTCTTTCGTCTTGTGTTTGCAGAGGTGTCAAGTAACGAAGTACAAATACTTCGTTACCTTACTTAAGTAGAAATTTCGGGTATCTATACTTTACTGGAGTAATTATTTTTCAGACGACTTTTTACTTCTACTCCTTACATTTTCACGCAATTATCTGTGCTTTCTACTCCTTACATTTTAAAAATAGCCTTGTTACTCCTATTTCATTTCAGCTTGTTTTCATTCCGGCTTGAAAAAAAACAACTATCCAGATAAATCGCACTATCCGGATAGAGTGAATTTGATTGTGGTTGGATGAGAATAAACATAGGCTATACCATTCTGACACCCTATTGGTTTGTACGCGATCCATCACACCTGCACATGACACAAATCACGTCACACTCCAGCAAGGACGACAGTGTTGGGGGTCGTTACTCAAAAAAGATTATTTATTAAAAGTTATTATTTCTCTACTACTGGCTCATTTAGGCTATCAAACGGCTGTTTTCTCTTCGTCCTCTGCAAATTATGCTAGGTAGTTCGGTAGAGAGACGTTTGAATTAATTAGCGTATACACCGGTTTTTAATCTTTTTTTTGTTTATTTTTTTTTTATTTTATTTTTTTTTAGCGCGACCCTTTTTATTTATATGACCCATAGTCATATACAACCATGTAGCTAAACATGCCTAAACGAATTAATTTAAAACGAAACTGAAGGTAAACCTGCGTTGCTCTCATGGTGTTATACCTCTCTCTTTCGGTGAAGTGGAGCAGTGCTCTTGCTGAATGGCACGGATTGCACTACGAACTATTGTACATTTTATATGTTTGTTTTTTTTAAACTGTATTTTATTTTTTATAACGAACAAGCTGCGATGTCACGTTTCCAGTGCTTTGTTGTGTGTGCGTGAGGCGCGGGCGCGATCAAACAGCTGTCTTTGCCAGGGACTTGTCTCATCGTCATGGCAACGGTTCGTGGCCAGGTTAGATTACGTCAGGCCCTGCGTTCCATTCGGAAGGGCTCATCCCTGTGCCCTAATCCCTTCAAAGGGTTTACCCTCCGGAGGGAGAGCTTCGAAGGGATGAAGGGTGTAGGGGTCAAAAATACTCCTTTTTTAGAACGCACTTCTGCGTCATCTTAACGAGACAGTCAAGGGGGATAGATAGCGCAAGCTGCGCCCTTTGTTTAACGTTAGTTTAGGCCAATATATTTATTTATTTTTGGTTTATCGCACCATAATGTATATTGTGTCTATGTATTTGAAACATTTGAATGGACTGATAAAGTTGTAAAGTATTTTTTTGAAGTACAGTGTCGTTTTGACCATAATAATGTACTAAATCTAACTCGTATAAATATTACAGTAGTAGCCTATAGAAAAATACTATACATTCATTTATAGGTAAAATCGAACTCCGAGCCTCCTGTACCCATTCTGTGATGACAAACAACTTCCCTGTGCAAAGGATCATGGGGGCCCGAAGTGTCCATCAGTTGTACCCTTCGAAATCCTTCATTCCGAAGGGCCCTTTAAAGTGGCCAGTTTTGAACACTTCGGTTTGGAACGACCCTTCAATATGGCGGCCATGATTTGTTGGATGCTCAGACGACCAAACAAATGCAGATTAAACATGTTCAGTCTGGTAAAAACAGACTCCAACCAACGCCAACAGGGTTATCACACCTATCCAACAAACTCCAACAGACGAGTTTGTTGGTGTTTGTCGGTGCGGTGTGAACTGAAACAGCTGAAATCTACCCGCATTTGGCGGGTTGGCGGGTGTTAATGTCAAGCCCTGATTGTTACTAAGCCTGCCCTGGGTACACCAAAACTACTCGCATTTTTCTTTCCGTTGCCCTCACAGATTCCTGCAGTTAAGCTTGGATGTATGTTGCATGCCGAAATAAATGAAGTTCCAGGCGTGCTTGGTTTGATGGGTTCGTTTAATGTTGTTTTTTTTGCTTACACGTATTCGTAGTTCACAAATCTGCCTGCCTTTTTCAACCAATGCCAAAACCCAACTAATTCTCTCGCTTGTCATTTACGCCCGCACCTTTCTTCCGCGGACGCCCTCTCCTGTCTGATCACTAAAACAACATGCCTGCTTGAGCATTACTCACATTAAGCAGGATTTTATGCATTTGCACCAACATTTTTAACCCCAACCATACATTTAGAAAACATAACCATCAAAATGAACTATACAAAATAAAATAAAGACATATGGGGGGGTACGCTCTCTTTAACCATTAACATTAACATCACAGGGAATGTTATTATGAGCCCCACACTCTCCCCTCCAAAAATGAATGCCGACTTGGCATTCCATCGTTCCAAGCATCTCTGTCCTCAACATTAGAGCAAAGTAGTACATAAGGGAGTCAGTCTCTATACTTGATGCTAATTTGTCTTGCAACTGTCTTCGGATGACATGTATCTCCCCCTTCATGCCATCTGCTGGAGTAGACACCACTGGCCACATGATGTCTGAAAGATTGCTCCGTCATGCAACGGGCCACACATCAAGTGCTGAAAGGTTGGAACCTTAGACATAGTCTATGCTCTATAAACAGACCCACATTATAAGCTATTATGACTGTATCACTATAGTTTAGCAATTTATGTGCCATTGTCTGTTTACTGGAACTGTATGTATATTAAATAAAACAATCTCATGAACTTTCTCTTACTTATGAACTTTATGAACTGTTTTTACGAACTTCACTTAGCAACTATGAAATCAAAGAACCTCTATGTGTGAGAGAGGGTTTGCCTAATGTATCATACGTCAGTGTTGTGGGTGGATGTCTTTGTCTTAAAGGATACTTTCTCTGTGGCAGGTGAGTTACTGCTGGGCTGATGTCATCTGCTTCATCTGATGATGTCACCTGCCCCCCTTCTGCCATCTCCTTGTCATCTTCCACTTCATTTGCAAACGCTTCTGAGTTTCCGTCCTCTTCATCACACCTGGGCAGTACATGCTCACCATCTGACTGCTGGTCCAATGCTCCTTCAGTAGCTTTTAAATGGAACTCATCCTCTTCAGGTCTCAGCTGGCTTTCGTTCTCTGTAATTTGCTGTATTGGCAAGGTCGTCACGCCTCTCCAGTCATCCTCATCCTCTGAGTCCTCTTCAGTTACAGCATCCTCTTGATGTGTGTCTTTTTTTCCTTTTGTCTTTGTCTCTTTTCGCCCTAATTGTGTTTTACTGCTCTTTTGTTGGTTGTTGTCAGCAGGTAGGAAGTCGCAAGGCAGCAACAAGTTTCTGTGAAGGACCCGTGCTTCCCCAGGGCCATGCTCTGGCTTAACTACATACACTGGGCCGTCTTCATACTTCCTTTCTGTCACAACATGCACTCTGTCCTCCCAGTATGACCGGAGCTTTCCCGGACCACCTCTTTCTCCACAATTCCTCACCAACACTCTGCTTCCTGGCTGGAGATCTGTTCCATATATTTTCTTGTCGTAGCCTTGTTTTGCTCTCCTCTGCTCCTTCTGCACTGTTCTTGATGCCAATTCATATGCCTCTTTCATGCGCTTTCTCCACTTGGCGGCATAATCACTGTGCGACTCTCCACACTCCCTTGGCTTCAGGCCAAACATTACATCAACAGGCAGCCTTGGGTGTCGTCCATACATGAGGTAGTACGGGGCATAACCTGTCACTTCACTTCGCGTACAGTTATACGCGTGGACAACCTTGTTAAGGGAGCTCTTCCAGTCAGCTTTGGCTTGACTCGGCAGGCATCTTAACATTGACAACAATGTTCTATTAAATCTTTCCACCTGCCCGTTTCCAGCAGGATGGTAGGGAGTCGTGTGGGAGCGTTGGATATCGCAGAGTTCCTCCATGTGGGTGAACAACTTGTTCTCAAATTCCCTTCCCTGATCATGGTGGAGTTTAGTGGGGAATCCGTACCTGAGAACAAAGTCGCCAAAGATTTTTTCTGCAGCTGTTTTTGCAGATTTGTTTTTGCAGGCATACGCTTGGGCAAAGCGTGTGAAGTGGTCCATTAATACTAGGATGTATTCATAGCCACCCTTGCAGCCTTCCAGATGCAGAAAATCCACTGATACCAGTTCAAAAGGGTAAGTCGTCACTATGTTTACCAGTGGTGCTCTCGTTGTCCTATTTGGACGCTTGCGTTTCAGACAGCTACACACTTTGGTGACATAATGTTCCACATTGCCTGCATGTGAGGCCAATAGAACCTGTCCCGGATAAGGCTCAGTGTGCGCTCCACTCCTTGGTGTCCCATCTCCTCATGAAGCTCCTTTAACACCAAGTGAAAGTATTTTCTAGGCAACACTGTCTGGGATCGTCCTGCTGATTGTCGACACAGTATTCCCTTTTCATCTAAAAACAACTTTTTTCTCTGCCTGTACAGAACAGTCAACTCATCACGACGGCCTCGTCCCACCAACCTTGGCCAACGTTCTGCTAGAATGTATTCCCGCACTTTTCCAAGTACCGGATCTTGTTCTTGGGCTGTTTTGAGTTCTTCGGGAGTCACTTTGTTCACTTGTGATGTTCCTTGCTCCTGCTCAGCCTCAGAGCAAATTGTAGCTATGGTGATCGGGCACATCCAGGGCTCTTCTTCCTCTGGCTTCAGGAGAAGTGCATTCGTGACAGCAGCTATGACTCTTGGACTGGCCTCCTGTGAACAGGCCTGCATGTAACTCTCCATGTCTAAAGGCATCCTCGACAGTCCATCAGCATCCCGGTGTGTGCGGCCTGGTCTATATTTGATAGGTAAAATTGTAGTCAGCCAACTCTGCTATCCATCGGTGGGTGGTGGCATTGAGCTTAGGCCGTGGACAACACATATGTCAGCGGGTTGTTGTCCGTATAGACCACAAAGGAAGTTGCGTGATAAAGGTATTCACGGAATCGCTCACTAATAGCCCATTTCATTGCAAGGAATTCCAGTTTCCCCGAGTGCAAATGATAATTCTTCTCCGGAACCGTTAGTGTCCGTGATCCATAGCCAATCACCACCAGCTTCCCTTGCTGCCTCTGATATAGTATGGCTCCCAGTCCATCTTGTGACGCATCACAATGCAAGATGAAGGGCTGTTCGAAATCAGGGTAGCCGATGATTGGGGGGTGAAGCAAGAACTCAAGCAGCTGGTTGAGGACATTCTGGTGTTGTTCTGTCCAAGTTATAGAATGACTGGAATTAAGCTGTGCTAATTTTCTCCCTTTTCCCACACTCTTCTTACAGCTTTCCCCTTTACCACCTGCCACTTTTCCTGGCGGCTTTCCTGCTGACAATAGTTCATAGAGGGGTTTAGCAATTTGGGAAAAACTGGGAATGTATGTGCGATAATATGACAGGAACCCCAGCAGTTGTCTCAAGTCACCCACCGTCTTAGGCTTACGGTCTCTTAGTGCTTGTACGGGTGCAATTTCCTTGGGGTCCATAGTATAGCCTCCTTTAGAGACTATTTTACCCAGGAACTTTACCTCAGCCCTGAACAATTCACACTTCTTAGCTGTGAGCTTCACCCCATGTCTCTGGTAACGACGTAACACTTCTCTGACATCACAGAGATGCTCCTCGAATGTCTTACTGTGCACAAGGTTATCATCCAAGTATGGAAGGCAGGTGTCATCCCTCAGTCCTGCTAAACATTCTTCCATACTGCGCTGGAACTCGGCGGGGGCAGAGAACAGCCCAAAAGGGATCCGGACCCATTCATAAAGGCCCCAAGGCGTTATGAAAGCTGTGTATGGTCGGCTGCCCTCCTCCACGAACCCCTGATGATACGCCTTCCCCTAATCCAGGACTGAGAACCATGCACTCCCACTTAAGCTGTTTAGCATGTCCTGTACCTGTGGAATAGGGTGACGGTCTGGGCCGGATTTGCGGTTGAGCTCGCGGTAATCTATACATAGGCGTAAACTACCGTCTTTCTTCCGTACACAGACGATCAGAGATGCATAAGAGGAGCGAGACTTCTGAATCCATCCTTTATTCAGAAGGTCTTCCAAGTATTCTTTCACCTCTTTATGTAGCGGTTTTGGCACAGAGACATAAGTACGCTTTACTGGAGACATGTCACTTAAGCGGATTTTCATTTTGAGGGATGGGATGCACCCCACATCGTCCTCATCCTTCGAGAACGCTGCACACTCCTCCCTCAGCAGCTGCTTAACTTTTCTCTGTTGCTCTGGCGTGAGATGATCAATTGACACTGGTGGGTCCCACAGATATCCATTAGCATCCTGGCCGGTGTTGTCAAACCCGTTCAGAGATGTTACATCTTTACTTTCAGTGACCACCACTCCTGCTATCACACTATCACCACTGTCAGTCCGGTCTGACTCTACAATAGCGGGTTTTGTGTCTGCTGGATAAATGGCTCGGACTCGCTGTACTCGTCCTAGTATAGTGCGGGGAGCCAGCATAATGTCCACATTGCTGATGTTGGTTACTGGGATGTGA
Source organism: Megalobrama amblycephala (assembly GCF_018812025.1). Taxonomy (NCBI): domain Eukaryota; kingdom Metazoa; phylum Chordata; class Actinopteri; order Cypriniformes; family Xenocyprididae; genus Megalobrama; species Megalobrama amblycephala. Next base: position 13,064,122 of record NC_063056.1, read on the forward strand.
ACTTTTGTCAAGTTTCCATTCTGTAGACTGATTACCATTCTAGCTACATCCAGTCCCTCAGGCCACTGTGGAATAACTTCTGGCTCAAACAGGACTTCCTGCTTTGAAACAAGAGGACCAGCCCTCACTCCACACTTCACCATTTTTGTCTGTCCTGCTGCAACTACTGTAGTAATTCGTCCAACTTTCACTACTCCTTCTCTCTCGACTCGGTCCCCATTTTGTATCATTCGTATCAATACAACAGCTTTTTTGCAGTCACATGAGAAAGCTTCCTTTACCACTTCTGAGATGACATCAGGGTGCTGCTCCATTCCCTCTGTCACCAGCTGCTGAATAACATTGTAGCCAATGATTGGAGGCTGCCCCACGCCTTGTTCATTTGAGACAAGCACTGGCACCAGGAGTTCTGCCTGGGACCCTTTTTTTGGTCCCTAGTTGGAATTTCAGCTCCACCCATCCAGAGAAGGGTATATCAGTTTGATTTGCTGCTCGACCAATGAGCGTTTCACCTTCATCCAGCAGCTCATTCAGGCTGCGTGTCTCAATGTGAGGAAAGCAAGTTCTTCTCCATTCCTCATTGACAATGGTCACCTGCGATCCAGTGTCCCAGAGCGCCTGCACCGGCACGCCTTCAAAGAAGCAGTCAACCATACATCTTGGACCAATGAGGTTCTCCAATCTCGCTCGATGCCGCAAGGGTATGTGGTTGGTGTAGGTGGCAGCTCTAGCATGCTCTGTTTTTCCTCTTTGCTCTAGCTCTGCCTCTAGCTGTTTAATTCTTTGCCGCAGGAGCTCTTGAGTTTTCTCTTGTGGACCACTGTAGCCCAAGATGGTGGTTGAGCTGTCTGGTCTCATGGAATGAACTGATATTTTTACATCGCTCCTCCCTTCTGCTGGATTCTTTGGCGCTCTACAGCCCCGGGCAGCATGACCCACAACTCCGCATCTGAAGCAGTGTTCACATCGATCCTCTTCACCTTTCTCCTGACATGCTCTGCATCCCTTTCTGTAGCTGGATCTTCCCCTTGCCATACGTTCAGGAGGGTTGTTTTGGTTTTTCCTGAGTTCTGCAACTTCCTCTCTCAGGAGTTTGACCATCTCATATAACTCTGTTTCTCTGCGCCCCTCCACTGCTGGTGTATCTCTGCTTTTTCGCCTGACTATATCACTTGACTGTTCCTGAACCAACACCTTGGCAGGTCATCTCATCCTGCCTGCATGGATGGGCCTGCATTTCTGGACAGAGTTTGTGTACTTTTGCCACTTTACTTGCAGTGTTCTTCTTTTGTTTATTCAGTCTCTCTATCTCATCACCAGCGGCTTCATTCATTTTGTTTATCAACATTTCGTCAGAGATCTTTGAATCATCCAAGTACGGCCTCAGCTGAAATTTAATATTATCACTGATCAGCCCTGTGCTAATAGAGCGTAGGAATTTCTTCTGAACGTGCTCTGTACTGAAGTACTCACCGCCCTCTTCACAGGTGTGCAGCAGCTTCTCTTTTAACTCAATGGCTCTGAATAGAAATGCTTGTGGAGATTCATTGGCATTTTGAGTGATGTTCAACAATTTGTAGTACAGGTCAGTAGAACTGTCCTCCTTGAAATGTCCCTTTAATATTGTTTTCAGCTGTGACAGAGTGAGATCTCTCTTGATTTCAAGCATATTGCGTAGACTCAATCCTGGGCTAATAGCTTTTATTACTGCTTCAATAATTTCTGCTTCACTATGGCCTCTTCTCAATCCTCTGTCCACCTGGTGCATCAAATTAGTGAATGACAATTTATCTTTTTGTCCGCTCTCTCCAATTTGACCACAAACTTTGAAATCCCTCCTTACAGTGACTTCAGGGGCAAGACAAGTAAATGGTCGCTGTTCTAGGGGCCGATTTTGAACAATTTCATCCTCTTTTCCTTTTATTTTTACCATCTTATCTCTCATCTCCGTATTTTGCGTGTGCATTTTAAAGTGACTTTGCTGTAAATATGTCTCATCCACAGTATACTTTTCAGCCTGTGAAATGTCTGTCGCATTTTTAATACTGCCGCCGTCATTTTCATCGTCCTCTCTCTCTCCCTGCGTTTCCATGAACGTCAACATTGACAACAGAAAATGCTTTGCTACGTCTTCTTCCTCGCGTTCAATCACAGCATCGATCGACTCAGTTACTCTCTTGATAAGTGCGCGCTTAGTGGGGGCGTTTTCGAGAGAGATTTTGTTACAATCACATACCTCTTTCACTTGATCGAGCCGCAACAGCCACAGTCTCTCTGTTACACTTTCGGCCAGGGCTTCCAGATCCATCTCGTGCTGATATTCACCCGCTTAGTCGGCCGAGAATCTCAGCGTTCTCTCTGGCTAGCTCTCTCTCTCGTGAACCCTTCGGCTCGCACTTCTTACAAATCCCAGCGGTGCCTCCAAGTTTGTTGCATGCCGAAATAAATGAAGTTCCAGGCGTGCTTGGTTTGATGGGTTCGTTTAATGTTGTTTTTTTTGCTTACACGTATTCGTAGTTCACAAATCTGCCTGCCTTTTTCAACCAATGCCAAAACAACTAATTCTCTCGCTTGTCATTTACGCCCGCACCTTTCTTCCGCGGACGCCCTCTCCTGTCTGATCACTAAAACAACATGCCTGCTTGAGCATTACTCACATTAAGCAGGATTTTATGCATTTGCACCAACATTTTTAACCCCAACCATACATTTAGAAAACATAACCATCAAAATGAACTATACAAAATAAAATAAAGACATATGGGGGGGTACGCTCTCTTTAACCATTAACATTAACATCACAGGGAATGTTATTATGAGCCCCACATGTACATTTACATTCCAATAAATGTTATTGATGACATTTTGAGGAGGTGGAGTGCACAATAGACCCCTGTAGCGCGGCCTAAGCTTTTGTCCTTAATGGCATTTTTTTCCTTACATTACTTTTACTTTTATACTTTAAGTAGTTTTGAAACCAGTACTTTTACACTTTTACTTGAGTAAAAAGCTTGAGTTGATACTTCAACTTCTACAGAAGTATTTTTAAACCCTAGTATCTATACTTCTACTTGAGTATTGAATGTGAATACTTTTGACACCAGTGCGTGTTTGTCAGATCATTGTTTGGAGTCCTGGTGTTGTGTCCTGTGCTCTCTCGTGTTTGTTTGTTCCCCGGAGTGGATTACCTCGTCGTTGTTTCCTGTTCCTGTTCTTCGTCGGACTCTCTCTTTGGATTGCACTCACGGATTCACGGACGCACGGACTCACAGGCTCACGACACCATCTCACCTCACCACAGGATTCCAGCTGCCCATCGAAGTCCCTGCGTCACCACTCTCCTGCTACTGTCTTTTCTCGTTTGCTGACTAACTCTGGTTTGAAGCTCTAATAAAGAGATTAACTTGCACTTGCATCTGTCTTCTTTCCGTGACAAAAACATGAACTTAAAGGGGCTTTATGTAAGATTTTTACTTTAATAAAGCATTGTAGCAACTGTGGACGAACCAGACAAATGAATCATTCAGATGATTCTTTCAAAACATAATTCTAATTCAGAATTGGGGTTCCGGCTCCGGCCCGTCTGCAGATAAAGCCAGGCTGATTACTTTTACGACACATGCTTCCTGATAGCAGAAGCGACATACCAAAGGGTCACCCAAGAAGACAGAGAGACAATCCAGACCCTTTTGTTTCTTTACTTCACAGGAAAGCCAAAGAGACTGTTGAACAAATAAATCTGCTTCAAAATTGTTCCAACAATTTTAACGGACTTATCAAACATCTTTTAACTACATACATTTTGCATTATGTGTCCACAAGTACTACCTGTAAACAGTTAGGCTTTAGAACACTCACAATTCATGTAAATGTGTTAACTCTTGACTGAATGACTGAAAGTATGCCTTATTTGGACTTGATCTATTTCTTTTCATCTTTCTTAAATCATGGCTTGAATGAAATCTGTTTAAAATGTATTGTATTCCATTTAATAGAAATTATGTTAAAATGGCACTCTCTGCTGAAGCAGAAACAGGATGTAACACTTATGTTTTATTGGGGTCAGAGGAAGGCCCTCTTGAAACAGGACAATGTCTGATTTTGGCCAGGACTCCTCAGAGGTGTGACAAACAACTAAGTTTAAATGATCATATTGCAAGATAGTAAACGGAGAAGTTGGGGGGAGAGGTTGGTCACTAAACGGGGGAGAAGTTGGTTAGTAAACGAACAGGGAGTTGGTTCTGTTCTGGGAAAAGAAGCCAAGACAAGTACCAAGAACAATGGAGTAACAAGAAAGAACAGACAAGCAGCTCATTCAAGCCATTCAACCTTCACTCACTTTTCTTTTCTTTTACTTAATTCTCCTTTACCGCTGAAAGTCTCGTGTCCTAAGTTTCGCCGCAAAGTTCAACCAACGACTTTTGCCGCTTCAACTCCAGCGACAAAGAGACTTCCTTCATTGTTCCACACGGACCTGATCTGGACCAATCATCGACTTGGGAAACCCCTCTCTGCACGACGAGGGAAATTCACCTTTAAGCCAACGCAAGCAAGTACCTCCAGATGAAAACTGAACTGGTGCATTTAAATGAGAATGATTCATGGTTCGTTCTGGTCTTTGAAATGCATTGATAGGAATTCGGTTAATCAGATCACCCTCTCTCTCTCTCTCTCTCTCTCTCTTTCAAAACTCTTTCTCTCTCATTTCCTTCTTACTGCAACGCGTATGAATGTATGTGCGTGTGTGTGTGTGTATGTGCGTGCCTTTGTGTTAGATTAGTTTGTGTTAGAATAAATAAAATCTCTTGTAGATTTTAAAAAGAAAGTGTCTTGTATTATGTGCTTTATGATTTAATGTCTTAAACTGTCGATTTCAAGTTACCGTGCTCTAATCAGTGTTTTCACGATTGTTGGATATTTATATCCGTTACAAGAGCTTATTACGGCTCGAGCAAATGAACGCTGGATGAATCAGTTGCTCGGTCGTAATCTAAACAACTCTTTATTCATTTGAGCTAATTTTACTTCCTAGGGTGTTTTCCCTACAGCATATAAATACCCCAATATGTTTGCAGATATTAAGGAAACATGCTAAGTTCACCTTCTTGTTTCTGAGTAAAACAATGCTTCAGCCAGATATTCTATTTTGAAAATGTGCGTTCCTTGTCGGAATGTCTGGGGTTTTTTTTTTTTGGTCTGTGCAAAACCTCATGCTGCAGTTTATCCAATAGTATTTCGACATCACAGGTTGCCAGTTGGCGGAAAACACCGCGTATTGCAGCAATGGAGACCAGCAAACAAACTGGGTCAGAGAATCAGGCAATAACGTTAGCTGCACGTTCCTGCTCTCTTCTCTGTCACGGTGAAGTGACACTCACTCGCGCGGGCGCCTCCTCTCTCTCTCTCTCTCTCTCTCTCTCTCTGTCTCTCTTGTCTCATTCGCTCCGATTAAGTAGTGCTTGTATTGCGCATAAATTTAGTCATTCACGCAGGTTTCGCGGTCACACCAAAAGCGCGCGCACTACTGATCTATATAAGTGAAGCGAACAAGCCACGCTCAGTCTGAGAGACAGAAGTCTTACAGAGTCACAAGTACCAAAATAAGTACCAAAACTGTCAAAGTGCCAAAACTGTCAAATACATACTTAAGTATGTCAAAACCAGCTGCACAGGTAATCTTGCCGAGTATTCAGATAAACACAGTCCGTTTTGAATCGTTAAATAGCTAAGAAAGTGAACCCATGTCGTCTGTAACAGTATTGGGTCCGTTGAACACCGTTCATAGACTCTTAAAGGGACAGCAGTCCAATATAACTGCTGCTGTCTGTCATGTTAATCAAATAACAAAAGACAAAGAAAACCACTTTCTGCTCTTGACTGAATACGTTTTTTTTTAACTTTAATGGTAAGAATTATTTACAATAAAGACTACAGAAATTAAGGAAACCAATGCAAAATAACATAATGTGTTATTTTACATTTGATTACTTTAATTTCTGTAGTATTTCTTACCTGAATAAAAACCCTGTTAACCCGAAAAACTTAGTTTCATAGCTCTCTTTATTCTATTGCATTTATTTGAGCTGTTTATAATTTATTACTGACTTTTACTTTTTTTTTTTTTTTTTTTATGAAAATAAAACTCATTGAAGAAAAGTAGATTTTTGTTTGTATATGTTCTTGTATAGTTCTTAGAAAGAAAATCGGAATCGGCAAAAAATAGGTATCGGCCGATCACACTAACAAAAAATCGGAATCGGCAAGAAAATTGCAATCGGTGCATCTCTACTAAAAAGCCTCTGAATCCATCTAAATATCTCTATGAACAACAGCATATCAAAACAGATAAATCAACTCATCAGCTTACAGTGTTCAAGTCTCCTCAGCTTTCATTGTCAATTGCGCTCCCTATTGTTGCTGGCAACTATATGCTGTAAAAGCTGGCAACCCGCGTCTTTGAACGAGGGGGCGGGCCAAACAATATTTTGAATTTGGACTGCAGTTCTTATTTTGAACACTGGGTATCATCATTACATAGAGCCCCTTTAAGTAAATCTTGAAATATGTTTATTATACTTCAAGTTGTTTCAAAATAATACATTTAATATGCACTTATAGTATAATTTTTTAATATATTAAGTGTGTCCACAAAGCACAATTTAAATATATTTAGTGCAGTAAAATACACTTTTTTAGTACACTTCCATAATGTACTTAAAGTGCTCTATTTTCGTGCACTTATTTTCTACTTAATATACTAAAAGCTCTTCTTTAGTACTTTAGATAATCTTAAGAACATATAAGTGTACTCAACTGTGCTATTTTGAGACACCATGAATTTGAACTAAAATGTGCTTTTAACATACTATCTCTGTATTAAAAAAATGTATTTAGTTACCACTTGTTGTATACTTGAACCCATCTATCATACACTTTTAAATATACTTAACAGACATAGAAAATAGACTTATGATGTATTTCAAATATAAGATTAACATATAATGAATATACACATAATGTAATTATAATGTATGCATACCACATTATGAATACATTTTGTATATATTATTCTTATATTTTAAATAATTCTTAAGTGTATTTCCTATGTCTGATGAGTACATTTAAAAGTGTATGAAAGATGGGTTCAAGATGGGTACAAGAGATTACTAAATACATTTTTTTTTTTTAATACAGAGAGAGTGTGTTAAAAGCATATTTAGTTCAAATTCATGGTGTCTCAAAATAGCACAGTTGAGTACACTTAGATGTTCTTAAGATTATCTAAAGAAGTACTAAAGAAGAGCTTTTAGTATATTAAGTAGAAAATAAGTGCACGTAAATAGAGCACTTTAAGTACATTATGGAAGTGTACTAAGTGTACTAAAATAAAGTGTATTTTACTGTACTTTTTTTTTTCACCTGGGAAGGAGGAACTGTCATACAAATCATACAACCCTAACCTTGATTTTATCTCATTCTAGCTTATCAGAAATTCAAGTCAACACTGTTCTTAACACTGGTTAAGTAAAGACATTTCACCCTACATATCCAAGGATAAGATTTAAATCAAGAGTGTCAAACTCTTTGGATGGCCACATTCCTTCAGAGTTTATTGTTGCGCTGAAAGCCTTGATTAACTGGTTCATGTGTGTTAAATTACTGTTGGAGCCAAAATCTGCAAAACTGTTTAACACCCCTGATTTAAATAATAATGATTGTTTCTATAAGATTGTCCAAATGTATTTTTTTCCCCTTCTACGGTGGCAGAGAGAGCTCAACGTGCTGCAAATTAAGAAAACACATGCAAACAGAAAAAACACCAGCAAATAAAGAAAATATCTTCATCAGTTTGACAACACATGCGCTGCAAAAGTCCACAACACATGCAAATAGACAAACACGCTGCAAAAGTCCACAACAAATAGACAAACGTGTTGTAAAAGTCCACAACAAATAGACAAACGCCCTGCAAAAGTCCACAACAAATAGACAAACGCGCTGTAAAAGTCCACAACAAATAGACAAACGCGCTGCAAATAGCACATACCAGGCCCAGCGAAGGTCTGTTATCAGAACATGTTGAAGTAGAGCTCTCTTCGCTTTTGTTTTTAGTTTCACTTTCTGCAGTGAATAATTGACTGGGATTTGAGACATAAAATCAAGTAAATTATTAAAAATATATATTATTTATTATTAATAATTTATTAATAATATTTTTTAACGCAAAATAATACCCCCCAAATCATTTGTCCTGGCGCCGGGACTGGCACAGACCACAACAAAAATGTTATAGGGAACACATTGACGTACCTGTCTGGGACTGCTGGGATTGTTCAGTGTTTACAATGAAAGTAAATTATCTTAAAATACACTTTCATACTCTTTTTTTATGTTATATAATAAAAATGGCAACAGTGGACATAGATTTATGTTACTTTTGTCTATTTTTTTTTTCTTTCTAAAAAAAATTCACACCACAGTGTCCACAACACCTCAAATGATGCACTGTGTTTAGAATGTGTTGGAAATTACTTTTTAACCATTTTTGTAAATGTAATAACTAACATGCACTAACAACGAACAATACATTTGTAACAGTTTTTATTAATGTTTGTTAATGTTAATACAAATACAGCTGTTCATTGTTTGGTCATGTTAGCTCACAGTACAACTAATGTGAACAAATACAACTTGTGATTTTAAAAATGTATTAGTAAATGATGAAATTGACTAACTAAGATTATTAAATGCTGTAGAAGCATTGTTCATTCTTACTTCATGCTAACTAATGTTAAAAACCTTTTAGTAAAGTGTTGCTAATTATTTTATAGCAGCCATTTTATGTATCCAAATTAAACAATTAAAATATATTTTTACACTTTTTACAGCTTGAGTGAAAATTATGCACAGTAAAAAAAAAAATAATAATAATAACCAAGTTTAACTATGTTCTGTTCTATTTTTTTTATATAGCATCTTAACATTTTACATGATCTCATGAACATTATTAGGAACAAAAAAGTTTCTGTGGAGGAAATGATGGCACAATGATTGATGTTTAGTTTTTACTTAATTTAGATTATCATAATAAATATGTAATAATATGAATTTTGTAAAGTTTTATTGAAAGTCTAGATCAAGGGTAAACAATAAAACCTATACATAAAATACATTTAAAAGTAACAAAAATAAATGAAGGCATGGTAAACATTTTAAGTCAGTTTTATTGTGATCCTCATATAATGAAACAAAGTATAACATTTGTTTTGATAAATTTTAATACAAAAAATCAACTTTAATAGTAAAATCAAGCCTAATAGTTTAATAATCATTGAAAGCCTTTAGGAATTATTGTGTTAAAGGAGAAGCCCTTAATCAAAATCAATAATCAAAATATTACTAGGTATATTACTAAAATATTAGGTTACTTATTAACTTGCATTTTCCCCAAATAAACACACAATTCTTAGCCAGAGAGACATTTCTGTCTTTATGATGCAGTCGAATTGTTGTTAAACACAGCCCAGTGAGCCCCAATGGAGGTCAGGGCAAATCCATTCTGTCGACCGCTGAGGAAACGTAGTTCACTTCCATCATGGGTTGGGTAGAAGTTAAATGAAAGTCCAGTTGGCTGCCCCACTTTGAAAGAGCGCCCCTCATTAGTGACAAACATAAGCTCAGAGATGTAACCAGAGTAATACTTTCCAGAGACTTGAACAAAATATTCGTTGTCGAAGAGTGTCATCTCCCTTTGATTGCCATAACCGTTCATGCCAACCAGTGCTGTCCAGTTACCGTCATATTGCAACTGGAGCCTATTAAACAGATACGGTATGTGCCATTATTGTTAAAACAATTCACAGCAAAATACCATATAACATAAATTCAGTGCAGAAAAAACAGAATTTTGAAAATGCTATGAAGTGTATAATTTGTTGCAAAATGGATTTACGTGCAGGCAACCAGTCCAATAATTCTGACAGATCAGGTTCTTAAAGTTGCCTAATGTGTAACTATCTAGCAGTGCTTGGCAAAACTTACCCATTGAGGTAGTTGTTGTAGTAGTATCCATAGTAGGGATATTCATAAACTCTGACTCCAGTGATGCGACCCTCATATGCGGTGGAAAATTCAGTTCCACTGCCTTCCCCCGCAGCAGGGGAGTACGAGTAATAAACAGGTAAAGCTGAAAAGGTAATTAACAGCTATAAGTCTCTAATGTAAAACTTTGTTTCTCAGTGATCACTAAAACACTTTTTATGGTTCTAATTGAAACCTTTATTTTGACTGTTTTAGTTATACAGGATGAAACTTGGCATTTTATTGTTATTCTACTTTTAAAAGTGATTCTAATGCCTAATTCTAACACTTGATGCATAATCAACATAGATTTATTTATTTAATTTCTTTTGTTAAGTTGGACAGTTAATGATACTCACGCATGGTCATGCTCATGGCATAAAGGCAAGAGAATACCACAAAATAATGCAGCATTTTGGAATGCTTAGCTGTTCACTGCACTCTGAGAATCTAGATCAAACCAAACACAAGTGTTGAGTTATTAAACTGTGAATGTTTTAGATAGAAATAGTTTAAGACATCAAATTACACTGAATTATAATTTAAAAACAAACATATTTCTAATTCTTACTGTATCCACACACATAAAAAAAAATCAATAAAATAAACATAGATAACTGAAATCATTTAAAACAAATTTTTCATGATGTAGTGTTAATTGATGCCATTACCCGTAGTTAAGCCTGAGTGTGTGTTCCTTGAGGAAGATGGCTAGCCAAACCTTCATTTATATACTCTCTTGCTGGTCCAGCCTCTTCTTTTTGAGATTCTTTCATGCTTTATGACAGTATTTTTAAAGAAGGAATTTCCTTGTTGTTGATCGTTAGTCACGTGACACATTTCTGGAACACATATTTCTTATTTCTAAAAATATATATATGATGTCATAAAATTTTCAATACAAGTTTTAAGTAATTTAAAAGATTATTGACATCACTAAACCTTTTCCAGTAAAAATATTTTTAGTTTTCTTAAAAATGTTTAAACAACTGATCATTACAAACTTTTGAAGGCCATTGAAAACCCAGAACATATCAAATTATATATTATATATAGGTACAAGATGTAATACACAGTCAGCATCTTGAGAGGTCATTTCTTTACTACTCAAGGAGTAGAAAACCCAAGAAACATAATATAGGTAACCTTTGAACTGGAGAGTTACTGAAAGAACTTATTACCCATGGTTTCTTGAGTAAAGTTAATAGCTATCTTAAAATATCAGCCTATTAGGAGATAATCCTTAATCTGCGTAAATTATTAAAGTGCAAAGAGTGTTTTGTTAAAAACAAATACACTCGCAGAGTGATTTGTAGCAGTGGGTGGGATGATTTGTAACACTATTAGAAAACATGGACATCAGTTTAACAACCTTCTAAAAACATATCTTTGCTTTGTAAAATTTAAAAACAAAGAGATACAGTAGTTCCCTTTCGGAATTTAACTTCAACGCTGTGTCTTGGTGTTGACGCTATGGGGAACAACATCAGCGTGACCGGTGTCTGAGGCATAGGCGTAATTTGAGGGTGGGACAGGTGAGACATGTCCCCACCACTTTTTGCCAGGGCCACTTTTTGAAACCTCTCGCGGCACGGATGTATACTAATACAAAAGAAACATCTCTAGTTGATTAGCAATTTGTTCGTTTGTGTTAAATAATAGGCAATCTGGCGCTAGGATGTGTTGTTTTTGAAATCATGTTGAGTGTTCGTTTTCACTGTTATCAGTGGCGCAAACAGTGTTCTCTTGGCGCTCATGCACATTGCGCAGTCTTCACACGGACGAGCACTTCAATCTATCGGCCGAAGACTCTATTCGTTACGGTGAAATCACAAAACAAAATGCACATAAATGTGTCCCTGCTCTTGATATACAATCAATGATGAACATCTTTGGTTTTAATGAGAAAAAAAAAAAATGACATGAGAGCAGATTAGAACCCAGAACCTCTGGGACACTGAACAAAAATTCTGCCACTAGTCCAACAGAACAATGTAATGTTAAATGCAGATCCACGTATTTATTGGCTAATGTAAATACCCTTGAGTCTAACAATATATTGTATTATAGTAGATGTAAGGGCAAAATATCATATTAAACATGAGATCTAAGTCAATAAATGTTGTGCAATTATTATTGTAATGATACAATTGCAATGCACCCCCCACCACCACACACATTCCTGTCCCACCCACTTTTTAAAACAAAGTTACGCCACTGGTCTGAGGAACATGTAATCTCACGCCAATATTCATTGGCGGACGACAGTCCATGACATCATAAGCGGAGCATCTGTTAGTATAAAAGGGTGCCGAGAAAGAACGAGAGAGAGAAATTGTAATAGCCTATGAATATTACTAATATGAACACTTTACAATAAAGCTACATTTGTCAAAATTCATGAGGTAACCTGACCTAACAGTATTATAGCATTTATTAAACTAGGTCAATAAGTAATTATTTATAAATATACTAATACGTGTTTAGCATGTTAACCCCTAAATGCATACCTCGGGTCTTTAGTGACCCGGGACGTCATTCACTACCCTCCTCCTCGTTCATTTTTTAAAGTTAGACATCAACCTTCTTGGTATTCCTTAATCAATTCATTATAAAGAATATAACAAGAAAAAAATCATAAAATTATAAAAGAATGCCTATTTTTGTATTAATTTTTTGTAAACATTGTATAGGGTCGTGAACGACCCGAGGTGTGTATGAGTGTACATATATTTTTTCTGCACAACAATAATTGAATCTTAGATGACGGAATAAGTGCAATTCACGTTTATTCCACAAGGTGGCAATGTCTGATACACAATGCTGAAGTGACGACTCAAACAAAATAAGAAAAACATGAAATGGCTCAGCGATTTACTGCAGAACAAGTACTGAATGCAATCAAATATGATTGTAACTGTTACAGGATGAATCTGGTGAAGCTGTTAGCGATCTAAATATTGATTTTGAAGATGTTGAAAATTATATAATTTTGAGAATACGTTTGAGATCGCGAATGGACTCATATTCGTGACCTCACATAAAACTAGCCTATTATTTGCTGAATTTACTGGGAAATGAGCTCTGACGAGGAAAGTGATGGTAGCATAAAACATCTGCTCAAACGGAGCCCTTTCAAGCTCCAAAAGGTAACAAAATGCAATTTATTTTATTCTTCTGTAATTGTTACTCTAACATCAGAGGAGTTTTATATTATCGCGACAGGTAGAGATCCTACCGTGTTAGATATAGATCCGGGTCGATAAAGACCCGAGTATGTAAGAATGATTGGCGAAACAGTCATGCATTTAAGGGTTAACATTACTTTGTGCATTAAACTAATATGAACCCAAACACAAACCTTACAATAAACAAGATTAATAAATGTTATAAATGTTGATTGTTCTGTGATGATGCATGACAGATAATGTTTTATGTATAATTTCATTATTCCTCCCTTTGACACCCACAGAAAGGAAAAAAAAAAAGCTCCTTCGGCTTCAGGTAGCCAGCCTACTATTTCAGAAGTACTAGCGGAAACAAGAAAATATGAAAGCCACTCCAAACAAGCAAAAAGTCTCAACAGGGCTGTTGCAGAGGTCATTTGCATTGACCAAATTCTCATTTCTGTTGTTGATAAAACAGGGTTCAGAAACCTTGTGAAACAGCTTGACAGAAGGTATGAGATGCCAAGGAGAAAATACTTTACTGAGAAAGAGATTCCCACTTTGTACAGTGAAACAAGGTCTGTGCTTGAATCACAACTGTCCAAGCCTTATTTTGCTTGTTCAACAGACCTTTGGACTGTTGATATGAGCCACACTCTGCTTCATTAGGAAATGCAACTTTTCTAGGCTACTTATATCTAGGTCTTCTGCTTATAAAGAATAATAATGACAACACAACTGAGATTTAAGAGGAAAAAACGTTTATTGAAATAGGTGATTTATAAGTAATAATAATGACAACACAACTTTGATTTGAAGATAAACAGAAGTTAGCTGTTTATGAGGTACAGCTATCATAAAGAGATACCTTGGAGGAAGAAACATGTTCAATGACATGTTTGTGTGTAAACAAGTGAAAAGAAGTTAGCCTTTTATGAAGTACAGCTGTTATGATAACTTGTATATATAGATATATAGATAACTTGTTTATGGGTAAACAGTGAAACAAAATGTTTGATAACTGTTTATGTAAACAAAAAGGTTGATATCTGTTTATGTAAACAAAAAGGTTGATATCTGTTCATGTAAACAAAAAGATTGATAACTGTTCATGTAAACAGAAAGATTGATAACTGTTCATGTAAACAGAAAGATTGATAACTGTTCATGTAAACAAAAAAGGTTGATATCTGTTTATGTAAATAAAAAGATGTGATCACATCAAACGAATGTAGAAAAAAAAAAGAGCCCAATAGCATATATATTAACCACTGAAGAATGACAGACAACTGTTATTGTAACGTCTTTATTAAAGCATATATTAACCATTAAAGAATGACAGACAACTGGTATTGTAACATCTTTATTAAGGCATGTATTAACTACTAAAGAATGACAGACAACTGGTATTGTAATGCCTTTATTAAAGCATGTATTAATCACTTATGAAAGAATACAAAACAACTGGAAATGCATTTGTTAGTAACATGTTAGTAGATTAGAAAGGAAATAACATGTATTAGAAAGAAAGGCAATCTTACCGTTGAAGGATGTCTTGATCAGAAGAGCAGGACGCAGCAGAAGAGAAGAGTCCAGAACAAAGAGACGAGCCTCTATATATAGACATTTGAGGGGAATTCCCAAGAAGATGACATCAAGTGGTCAGATAGTCTATAAAAGGCTGGACCATGAAGAGAACAGGAGGGGCTGCTTCACACCTGAGGCTGTACCTCCGACACCAGAACCAGCTGATGATGCCTCCATCGTTGATATTGCCTTGACTGAAGAACTTTTTAATACTTATACTTTATTTAATTACTTGTATAGAATGATAGTAGAATATATGTAATGTTAGTAGTATTAGTGTAATAAATAAATGAACTTATAACTTTATAACTAAACTCAGCCTCATGTGGCATTAATTTAAGTCGTTGAACCTGAACAGACCACGGAGAAGTCTTCTGTCTGATTGTAAGTATTTTTAAAATGCTTATAATTTAGGTCAGATTTGACTTTCTTACCTAACCTGAGAATAATAAAAATAAGGTAAAGGTGCTTAGAGACGCATCGCAAAACATGGCGCCCAACGTGCCCGGGGCAGATTGATCATCAGTTACTGGCCAGGACTGATGACCAAAATGCTCGACAGTTGGCTTAATACTCGTTTGTGTGTTAAATATGTAGAGCATGAGATGAGAAATTACTGAGGAGAAAACTATATCCTGTAAGACCCAAAACAGAATAGAATAATTCTAGGATGAATTATTAGGTTCGACCCAGAAAGGGTTGAGTGCGCACACAAAAAAGAATAAACCGTACGAGCTTAGAAAGCTGTAGAGTTTATTTAGCCAATAGATGTGAGATAAGATCTCATATGGCAGGTCTCTGAGAGGCTAGAATAGCAGAAGAGACAGGGCTTTCTGTCAGGAGAGGGACGCCTCACTAACAGAGAGCCAGACTCTTCATTCAGGTTTATGTGAGTAATATGCTTGAATGGGAGAAAAATTAGCTTTAAAAGTGAAATCATTGATTGAAGAAACTGAAATAAGTAAGCTGATCCTTTGAATCCCGTCCAGATTGGGTTAGAGAAAAACCAAAATACTTAAAAGTAAGTTAAAAGTGAGTGATAGGACTTGAACATTAAAAATCTTTAAAATAAATGAAATGGTGAATGTTGGATAACTACAGTTTAACATGACAAATTTAGGCAAAAAGAAAAAATATACAGTGTGTATATTAGGGAGTTAAAAGAGAGTTCAGGAAGAGAAATGAGAGGCTATATTGTTAAAAGTATCATAAAATTAAAATAAGACATTGTAAATTAATCAGAATAAATGAAAGAGAAAAATAAAATAATCAGGGGATAGATCCATATTAGCCTGGAAAAAATTAGAAGAGCTTCAATAGATGTTTATCAAAGTAATAATGAAACGGGCAAGCCCGGGGCAGAAACAGTTAAGAGTTTGAGTGTTTAAAGAGAAAGGGGCCTCAGACAAAAAGTGTAAGCACAGATTAGATCTAGGAGTGTGTGTACATTTAAATGCACGACACCACTCATATGTTTAAAAACTGTTTTTGACACGGAAAAGTGCTTGGAATA
This sequence comes from Megalobrama amblycephala, assembly GCF_018812025.1. Taxonomy (NCBI): domain Eukaryota; kingdom Metazoa; phylum Chordata; class Actinopteri; order Cypriniformes; family Xenocyprididae; genus Megalobrama; species Megalobrama amblycephala. The sequence goes on from NC_063056.1 coordinate 13,080,469, forward strand.
ACATCAGGGTCTAAACAAATGTATGCATTTTCCTTGTCAAAAGTACGATAGGTTTTTGTAAATTTAGGTAATAGCTTTCACTTCTGAAAGTAAGGCATACGCATGTTTTTTCATGTGTGTGCATTCATTCTAAAAATCACATATGCACAGATGAGAGAAGATTGTAAGGTCAGAAATAGGACCTTATATTCATTCTAAGAAAGAGGCCCATGGAATATAAATCTCTTAGAGGAGTGACAGTGCAGATAAGATTTCTGTTTTCTGGTAACTGAGCTAAAGCAAAGACCTAATATCAGAAAGGATTGCTATAAGGACGTTTTATCTGCAGAACAAATTTAATGTTTAGAAATAAAAAACGCACAAATAGAAATAAACAATACTAAGAAGCAAACAGGATAGATAAATTTAACTTAAATTGAGACAAAGACAATTTGAACATACAGTAAAATTTGTAATTGATATGTAAAATCACAAACGTAACTGAAATAAAATAAAAATGTAAATCTGTTAAAAGTAACAAATTAGAGAGAACAATAGAACAAATGTAACAGATAGAAATGATAAGCAGGGAATGAGCAGCTAGGATAGTTGCGGCCCGTCAGCAGCCTGTAAAATGCCTGCAGTGAGAAGAAGATTTACTACAGTCACTGTGAGACAGCTGTGGTAGTGAGAGTTTAAATGACTCTTTATAGCATATGAAGAGCAAATAATAGTGAATCACATTATAAAATACCAAAGTTAAAATTTAGAGAATATTAGAAGAAGTTGACTAATTGTGAATGAATGAGAACAAATATAAATATATATATATAGTTGAAGCAGAGAAGAAGAAAATAAGTGTAAAATGTGAAAGGGACTAAAAATTAAATAAAGGCAAAAAAGACTTGTTAATGAAAAATGACAAGTAAGTTGTCCCAAGAAGAAATTTAACTAGCAAAAAGAAATGATGAATTAGTTGCAGAGCGTTACGCAGCTTGAGAATTGATTAATGACTGAAATATAGTGTATAGGACGATTGCAATTTAGAGAAGATTAAACAAATAATAATAGCCGAATAAAAATAATACTTTTTAGAACTAGAACTTTAGAAAGATTATTATTAAAAAAAAATAATAAAATAAAAGAAAGAGGACCTTTGAAATCTGTCTAAAAACAGAGATAGAGAGGAGAAGAGACTCGGAGAGCAGAGAAACAGATAAACCAGAGATATGAAGATTTACAATTACCCCAGACACTGGGAGGTTAGTGAGAGCAGAAACAGAGAACAGAAGGTCTAAAGAAATCAAATGACAAAATAAGAAAAATGTAAAAATAAGTATAGTAACTCGTCGGATTTAAAATACTGATTTGAAACAGAGAATAAGGGAACACAAAATTATAGTCCTGTATTAAAAAGGTAAGGTGAAGCACATGAGAAGAGAGAAAAAACAAAAACAAAACCCAACTTATTCCTGAATAAGAATGTAAGTTGTAAGTAAATAAGAACTACTGGTTAATTAGCCCACACTACGTTGTACAAACAACTAAGAACAAGAATTATAAGAGATGTGGATAATGTTTTTGGACAGTGTTAATTTGACAAAAAGATAGGAAAAAATAAGCTATAAGTGTATAATAACAAACAAGAACTTTAAAAGGAGAAATGAGCTGAATAAAATAATAACCATAGGGAAATAAAGAAATAATATATTAAAGAATTAGTGGCATTAGATTATTGAAAAGATTAAGTAACTGAAAGCAGATCTGATGAGATACATCCATGAACTCCTGACAGTAAAACAGTTAAGTAATCTAGTCAGACAGCTTGATTATACGAGCCTCAGAGGAGGCAGACTAAAAATCAGAATAAAACCCCCAAACATGTTAGTGTTAAAATTATAAGAGTTAATCAGAAGCAATAAGAAACCAAATATAGGCGGTGAGGAAAACATAAAATCAGATATATGCTGATTAAGCGAGAAGGACTGAGAGAAAGTCCAACTATGATTGATGCTAGAGCATTACCTGAGATAAGGTTATTAGAATGATAATACCACTTAAATTAAAGAAACATTTAAGTAAACATAAAATGAGCAATTGAATTACAAGACTAAAGAAACACTAAAGTATATTTGGAGTGAGAGATTTGGTCAATTAGTTTAATTAAAATAAGCTATAAAGGTTTGTGATTTGTGCGACAGTGACAGAGTGAATGGAAAAAATCACTTTGAAGTTGGATTAAACACAAAGGTAATAGAAAAATACAGTGTCATACAATAAAGAAAAAGTGTAACATATTTGTTTAGAAAAAATAAATAAATAAAAAACAATTCGAATGACAGAGAAGATCAAAATTATGAAACAGATAAAGCTATGGAAAGGCTTTGGTGAAAAAAAAAAAAAAAGGAGTTTAATAAAGAAACAAATGTAACCAAGAAAAAATAACAACATAAAATAATGTAAAACTAGTTACCATACAAGTGAAAGTAAATGGCATTATATATAAACGATACATGATGTAGACGTATGCAAAGACAAGCAACATATTAAGAAATATAAAAGAAAAATGGATACAAATTTAAATTATAAATTGTGATGGATAAAAGGTTCAAAACTAATGGAAAATGAACAGATTAGACAATACAAAAATATTTTTATAAGCTAAGAAATATGTGTAAAGATGGACAAAGATATGAAAACAAACAAAAAACTAAATAACATATTTATCAGATATTGTTGAAGAAATAACAATATCAAGATTAAACAAATATATGACACTTATTAAACTTGACAACTAAAGTGTAATAGGAGGATTAGAGAAGTTCCAAAATATGAAAGTACATAAAACTAGGGAGGTTGATTACTAGAATTTAAAATTGAATAAAAGGTATGTTTTTACCAAATGCTATTAAGGAAAATAGGTGAGAATTAACTGCTTTCTCTATAAACAACAAAGAAAGATTGCCATAAGGACCTACAACATGTCTGTAGGTGATAATACTTTGCAGGAGGGATAAGAAAAAAAAAAAAAAACATCTGTCAGTTTTAGTCAATGCAAAGACTATAAAGATAACGATAAAGATGCTTGCAAAAGCAGGACTAAATATGAAGAATGATGACAAATGAATTATTGACAAATATGAGTGTATTTAGAGGATGTTAAATATTTACACACTAAATTGGTGAGAGCATAAGCTGATATAAAATCCCTAAAATGAAAAGGAGTTTGAGATAAAAAGCAAGAGACTTGGTTAATAAATTGAGTCAAATAGTGAATTTAGTAAAGTGATAGAATAAAACAAAAGATAAAGATATACGTTAGAAGAAGCAGTGTATGCTACAGTTTACAACATTATGATGAACAAAGGTGAACCAGAAGCTCTAAAAAACACATAAAGACATAGTACATACCTGTTTGAAGGTTGAAAAGTCCTGAGATTGAGTTTTACTTGTAAACAGAGGAATAACAGAGCTGATTTAGAGTTATAATGAGCTCCAGGATAAAACTACGACATATAGCTTGCTATGAATAAAGTTATGAACAGGATCTAAAGTCTAATAAAAACCATTAAGAAAAATACCAAAACATATAAAAGAATTAAAAATGAAGAGCAGAAAAAAGTCTAAGGAAAGAGACTTTTTACGTTAGAGGCATGCAGTGTTTGCTGAGGGAGTTAAAGCAGTAAGGTCAGAGGTCAGGAGATAGAGCCACTCCGTTACGGTAACAGACGCAACTCGCTGTGTGAGTGTGTGTGTGAAGTGAAAACACTGCAGGAATTAGTGTAGCCTGATAAATAAATTAATCTAAATCAATTTAAATATAGACTAATAATTAATTTAGAAATGAAACAAAAAGGTTGTGGTAACCATTGTGGTAGTATAGGGAACACATATAGACTATGACTTTTCCCTTAGTGAACTTCTGATCTGCTGCTTGTTAGTAGTTAGTGAGGTATAGTTTAGCTATTGGGTAGAGTTAAGGATACAGAATAAGATCATGCAGAATAAGGCATTAACATGTGCTTAATAAGTATTAATTAGTCAGTGTTGTAGTAATATGCTTGTTAATAAACAATTAGTTAAAAGATGTTAAAATAAAATGTTATTAAAGTTGTATATATTAAAATGTGAATAAAAAAAAAAAATGATTAGAATAAGTAGAACAATTAAAATTACAGACTGATAATAACGATATGTTGAAAAAGAATGAGACAGTGGGAAAAACTATTAATCAAAAATTCAAATAAGTGAAAATATATGGAAAATATAATTTTTCCATTCAAAGGCTATGAAGAAATGTAAATAAAATTTAAGAGTTATTAGTGCAAAAAGTACAATAACAAACAAAACTAAATAGAAGGGTCATTATAAGATGTTATAAGACCGTTGAGAATGAGCAAGAATAATGCTTATTGTTAGAGGACCAGCTAAAAACTATTAACTGTAAAGAGAAAACAGGGTTCTGAATAAAGTCTGAGAATTATTGTCTCAGGACGTGAAATGAGTACTTTGAAAAATAATTTGTGAAATAATGACTTACAATAGGATAAATGTGCAAGATTAAAGTTTAAAAAAAATTAAGTTATATGGAGTTAAATTGAGGGAAAAAAATGGAAATATGAACTTAAGAAAGGATTTAATACAAATTAAAATAAAAATAAGGGATAAAACTTGTTAAATTAGACATATTAAAAACATAAATAAATAAATAAATAAATAACATAAGAGAAATTGAAACAAAAATGTGAAGAAATTCCCACAAAAAGAGTATAGGTCAAACAAATAATATAGTGTACAGTTGTTGTAATTGACTAAACTGAGAAAGAATAAAACATCAAAATAAAAAAGGTATTATTAGCAGAGACTAATTAAAAGCAAAAACTTATAAAGGTCAAACCTAAACAAACATAATACCTGTTGTATTAAGAGTCTTTGATAAACTCGTAAAAAATGACATATAACTTGTGTGTGTATTCGCCAGGAATGCGAAACAACACATGTCTTAGAAAGGGCCATAAATAATAGCCTAAGTGTGTTTCTGGACGGGATACCACATTGGATCTGTGAACATTAGCTATGAGATAATACTGATAAGATGTGTCTATTGATGAATGATAGGCAGAATTTGGGCATGGATTTAGTGATTTGACTAACAGAAATTATAATACTAAACTAAACTCAAGGCAAGGCAAAACAGCTTGGTGATTCTGGTGTCGTTAAATTCATGGTAAATGATAAGAAACAAAGCAAGATGATTCTAATTGATTGGAAAATCCAAAAGAACAAAAACTAGACTTTAATTTCTTGCTTTGATATATAAAATAAAATGTTTCAGCTTAATGAGGAACAATATTCAGCTGAAACAATAATTAACGGACATATTATTAATTAAAAAGAAAATGAATTAAAGAAAAACAAAACAGAAAATTAACTTCCCAAGAAGGGGAGAGTTTGAAGTAAATTGCTTAAAGTAAAGTACTGAACAACTGGATAGAACATATTAATCTTAATGAACAATTATTAACAAATACTTAATAATTGATTAAAGATACAAGTACTGATGCCAGAATATCTTCTAGAAGGGGGGGAAGTGGTCCATCTGTAGAAGATCTTCTGACATTCAAACACAGATTTTAAAGCAATAGTTAATCTAATGACTATTGTTGGAACACAGATTCCAGTCTGTGAGTATGTTGAGGTTTGTGTGGGAAGATTTATGACCAGAGCTGAGGCACAGAAGGGTCAAACTTTCTGCTGGCATTAAATGGAGACAGAGAAACAAAATGAAGAGAGATGGGCAATGAGCCAGACATAATGCAAAGATTATGAAAATCCTGCCTGTATAAAATAATTGTAAAATAATTTTAGTTATAACTAACAATTATAACTATAAACAAAGCAGGATTTTGGCCTTTATAAGTATATAAGCATTTAAGTAGTGATTGAGATATTTATGAAAGAAGTAAATAATATAGAGCATATAGGCCTGGGTTTTGTCAAAACAGCCCAAGATCTAGATATGATGGAAAATAAAGGACATTAGGACCTTAAGAAAATAAATAAATAAATAAATTAAATATAAAGTTAAGCTAAATAGACAAGAGAAATAAATTATGTTTTAAGAATATAAACAAGGAAGAAAATACTATCAGTTTAGATAGAACCAAGGTTTGGGAAATGGAAACATGGCTTTATCTTAAAGATGGGAAGATAAAATAAGACAGAATAACAGAGTGACAGATGTACAAAACAAGTTATGAAAGTCACTGGTAAACACAACCTCACTAAAGGATGTGCTTAGATGCCAAAGTAATGATAGTAAAGAGAAAAGAGACTGTAAGTAATCAGGTGATAGCTTAAATCATTTGGTTTAATAGGAGATATTGTAGTTAATCAACAATTACAGAGATAGAAAAACGCTTCAATTCTATTATTTGAATAGAGAAACAGTAATGCATATCAAGGTGAAATAGAGCCCTCCATCTAAGTAAAGGAAACTGATCATTGATTGGACAAGTCACTATAGCTGCCATTGGAAGTTCAGGTTCCCATAGAAACAGGAAGCTAATGAATGGGATTGCACATGTGCATTGGCTGATGTAATTTAAAAAATAAGCCTTTTTTAACTATATTTAAGCATGGAAAACAACACTTATGTGAGTTTATGTCAAAATTAGTGTCTAATTATAAATATGATATTAATCAGGGAGTAAAGTAACTAATTGAGTAATTAAGAGTTCTGTGAGCAGCTTTTGAGATTTCAGGATCCCCCATTCAAATAGACAGGACATGAATGTTTGAACTAGCAATTACAAATATGGACGGCAAGCAAACAGATGTATCTTTAAAGGGATTTTGATTTAACAATTCAAGATGCAGTTACAATGACTATTGAAGGATAAATAATAATAAAAGACCTAAAAAAATATTAGGCAATATAAGTATGTAGATTAGAATATACAAAACAACATAGAAGAAATTATTAGGGTGAAGATCTTGAGTACTGCAATAAATATAAAGCATCAAAAAAACAGACTGTTCTTTACTGAGCAGGATTTATAGGTTAGTCCTTCACCCAGGAGAGTAGGTGCTCTGAAAGCTCATAAAACAACATGCTTTTAATAATATAGACACAGAACAAGAGAAACTTGGCAAAACAACCTGGGATCTAAAGAGAGATGTAAAAGATAAAGAGACTTAAGTATTTAACTTCAAAAGAGTTTGGACGAACAAAGATACTAAATAAAGATAAGCAGCTATAAATACAGAATGATAATATTTAAATTAATCGATTGACAACAAGCATAAGTGACAAGTCAGATGAGTTTATACAATGAGGTGTATAACGCTGTTGTGTTGTATATGCCTAGAAAAATGAATGTATAAATGAATTGTAATGCACAATGTGAAGGAATATGTATGCCTACATTTCCATTTTGTTTTATTAAGACTGCAGAGTAATACTGCATGCATGTAATACAGATACATGTTGTCTGATTGGAAATTAGAAAAAGATTATGAAAACTATTTTTTTATTTGAAAGAACATTTTAAGAGTAACTTTGTAAAACTTGCAGAGAGCAGCAAATAAGCATCTGATAACAGAAATAGGTGAGACCATACTATAATAGCAATTACAAAGGCCTGTGAAAATGCATATATGTAATGAGATGGAAAGAAAGAGAATAATGAATTACTTCTACACAGTGTGGAATATAATAATTACAAAGTGAGAAAACAGATAGTAAAAACCTGGAGAAAACTGATGTTAGTAAATATTATTGTTAAGCAATATTTACTATGAATAAAAATGCTTTAAGGGCAAATGAGCAATTAAATAATGTGAAAATATAGAACAAATGAACATTTTGAAATGGTCACCCAAAGGTCAGAGATCTGTGTTATGATGGGCGAATACAAGATTAGGAGATTATATGTGCTTTACTTGTCAAACAAGATGGAACTTTTAAATATAAAGAAGGTGTTTTAAAACTAAGATTAAAAGGAATAAAGTAATCCCTTGAAATATCACCTCTTGGTTAAAGCACAGTGAAATGCGCGGCCCATGGAAAGGTATAAATACCAAGAAACCATGATTCCCATGACTGACATCTGTAGATTGTCTAGTCACTGGAAGGGGCCGTATCTTTCTATGTGAAGATCCCAAGAAGGTATTTGATTTAAGAAGGAAAACTTATAAGGTACAAGATAATACATTTGTAATGGCAACAGAGCAGAGTACAAACATTTGAGACTCTGGCAAAATTATGCATTAGAAAATGAATTGATTAATCAAACACAGACGACCCTGGGTGGACTAAATGAATGTATTTTAAATAAAGCTTATAACAAAAACAAGACAGATTAAATCAGATCAGATATCAGATTAAAGTAGTATAATACAAGAGGGAGAGAAACATGCAATGATTAAAAGTAAACAAACAAATGTAGAACAAAGTTGCATGAAGGGGGGTGTTGATATGAGCCACACTCTGCTTCATTAGGAAATGCAACTTTTCTAGGCTACTTATATCTAGGTCTTCTGCTTATAAAGAATAATAATGACAACACAACTGAGATTTAAGAGGAAAAAACGTTTATTGAAATAGGTGATTTATAAGTAATAATAATGACAACACAACTTTGATTTGAAGATAAACAGAAGTTAGCTGTTTATGAGGTACAGCTATCATAAAGAGATACCTTGGAGGAAGAAACATGTTCAATGACATGTTTGTGTGTAAACAAGTGAAAAGAAGTTAGCCTTTTATGAAGTACAGCTGTTATGATAACTTGTATATATAGATATATAGATAACTTGTTTATGGGTAAACAGTGAAACAAAATGTTTGATAACTGTTTATGTAAACAAAAAGGTTGATATCTGTTTATGTAAACAAAAAGGTTGATATCTGTTCATGTAAACAAAAAGATTGATAACTGTTCATGTAAACAGAAAGATTGATAACTGTTCATGTAAACAGAAAGATTGATAACTGTTCATGTAAACAAAAAAGGTTGATATCTGTTTATGTAAATAAAAAGATGTGATCACATCAAACGAATGTAGAAAAAAAAAAGAGCCCAATAGCATATATATTAACCACTGAAGAATGACAGACAACTGTTATTGTAACGTCTTTATTAAAGCATATATTAACCATTAAAGAATGACAGACAACTGGTATTGTAACATCTTTATTAAGGCATGTATTAACTACTAAAGAATGACAGACAACTGGTATTGTAATGCCTTTATTAAAGCATGTATTAATCACTTATGAAAGAATACAAAACAACTGGAAATGCATTTGTTAGTAACATGTTAGTAGATTAGAAAGGAAATAACATGTATTAGAAAGAAAGGCAATCTTACCGTTGAAGGATGTCTTGATCAGAAGAGCAGGACGCAGCAGAAGAGAAGAGTCCAGAACAAAGAGACGAGCCTCTATATATAGACATTTGAGGGGAATTCCCAAGAAGATGACATCAAGTGGTCAGATAGTCTATAAAAGGCTGGACCATGAAGAGAACAGGAGGGGCTGCTTCACACCTGAGGCTGTACCTCCGACACCAGAACCAGCTGATGATGCCTCCATCGTTGATATTGCCTTGACTGAAGAACTTTTTAATACTTATACTTTATTTAATTACTTGTATAGAATGATAGTAGAATATATGTAATGTTAGTAGTATTAGTGTAATAAATAAATGAACTTATAACTTTATAACTAAACTCGGCCTCATGTGGCATTAATTTAAGTCGTTGAACCTGAACAGACCACGGAGAAGTCTTCTGTCTGATTGTAAGTATTTTTAAAATGCTTATAATTTAGGTCAGATTTGACTTTCTTACCTAACCTGAGAATAATAAAAATAAGGTAAAGGTGCTTAGAGACGCATCGCAAAACAGGACACAGGTCGAACAGTAGACTCATATATGGTGACAATTCAGTTCATTAGTGACACTTGGGAAATGCAGTCCTGGTGTCTTGGATGTGCAGCAATGCATTCAGATCACACAGGAGAGAACATTAACACTCAAACATGGAAACTGGACATGACATGCCTGAGTGGAATCACAACGGATAATGCATCCTCAACAGTGCGAGAGGTCCTGGGCCCACTAAGTACCTTCATTGATGCCCTGTGTGGAGAAAAAGAGACAACACTTTCTTCTGTCATCCCTGTGATGTGGAAGATACTGTCACATCTGCAGGACAGTGATAGAGACTCTGTGCTAACCTGCAACATGAAAACAGAGATCAGGAAAGATCTGGAGATGAGATACAGCAATGTGGAGTTACAAATCCTTAATTCAGCAACCTTCTTTGATCCTAGATTTAAGAACACATTTGTAAATAAGGAGAAGGAAGTGACAGAAGTATTAATGCAAAAAACTGTCACAGCTGATCTCTCGAATCATCAGTCAGTACTGGAGTCAACTCGGGCAGGGCAGGAAGAACAAACAGCTGCCAAAAAACAAAAACAAGACTTGGGGAGCCTCCTGTCTACCATTGTATCAGAGAAAAAACAAAAAGAGGTGGAAAAGGGAGATGAATGTCAAGCCGGGAGAGGATATCTAGAGATGCCAGCAGACAGACTGAACGAAGAGCTCCAAACGTACAAGGTCATGGAAGAGACCAATGCCACAGAAAACCCACTTTTTTGGTGGAAAGGCATGAATCAATCCTCCCCATTCTTTCAGTGTTTGCCAAATATTACCTTTGCATTCCAGCATCAAGTTCAGCCTCTGAGAAAGTGTTCAGTACCTCTGGCCTCATCTGTAGCCCACTAAGATCCAGACTCTCAAGTGACAATATTGAAAAAGATGTGAAGATATGAACGCATTTTAATTGGGTTTCTTCAGTTTTATTTTTTCCAAAATCAAAATTTAACCTATGTTCCCTGTAGGTCTTTTGTTGTTGTTGTTTGTTTGTTTGTTTTTTTACATACATTTTGTTTGCACCATGTGATAAAAGAAAGAGATAAGAGATATGAAGATTTTTTTTTTCCAAAATCAAAATTTAAACTATATTCTCTGAATGTTTTATTTGCACATTTGTTACTGCAGAGTTTTAAGCAGTTTATTAATAAAATTGTTTCAATTCACTTATCTTTTGAGGCTGGTTATTTGTCACCTATGGTATCAATTTAGTATCGATACCGAGGTGTTCGTTTCTGGTATCGTGCCGAAGCCAAAATTCTGGTATCAGAACATCCCTACTTTTGACAATGTATGTATGTAGTGTACAGACGTAATATTTTGTAATTGTGTTTACATCATCATAATACAAAAAGTACATGTTCTTGTACGAAAACTGTTCTTTATGTATGGCCATTATTGATTGATAATGATAATATAATAGTTTATTTGTGTTATCAGCATGAGTAACTGCACAGATATTTTACAGATGTAACTGTAAACTGTAACTGTAAATCATCCTAATTCAAAACGTTTATGTACCTGTATGGCATTACATAAACTGTTCTTTTTGCTGTGCATGGTGATAATATAAAACTCATATGAATTTTCTATGTCTCATATGACTATATTTTAGCTAGTTTTGACAGCTTACGGGAAATATTGCCGTACAAATGTTTGTGTATATATGCTCAAGTGTAAATGTTTGTAATGTGATACAATCTAAACATATTCATAATATATTTAACTCATTTTTGGTAATGATAATAACACAGTTTCTTTGATTGTTTTATCAGCGTGCTAACACTTTTTTTTTCTTCTTTTTTTTTAACAGATGTGACGAAAATTTCCAAGCAGGCAAGCAACAGGCAGTCCACTCTGTCATGGAAGACAGAGACTGATGTTGACATGTTTCCACAGACTCTGCAATTCCTGCCAGCATGTGAAACTGGAATTAAACGCGCTGTCCCAGCTAATAAGGTGCAATTACCTATATTTCAATTAAGGAGACAAAGAAGGTCTGCACTCTAAAAGAGACTTTAATAGAAGTTCACAGGAGATAAGTCAACAAACGTTTCGGCTCTTCACCTTTGTCAGTGTAACAATTTCATTCACTCTCAATGATTATATAGAAAATATACTCTAAATCCACAGGTGTTTACAATCATGATTAAAACAATCAAATAATTAGTTCAAACTTCAGTTTAAGTCTATAATAGGTCACAATTAAATGGCAAGAGTAAATCACATCTCTGACAAGAAACTCACAAATCTAGCAATGATACACAACGATCTCCAAGGGACCAGAATAGATCCTTCAAAAACAAAACTGTTGCTGTTTCATAAAACAAGATTAGAAAACAAGCCAGGCTTATTTTATTTAGTCAGACTTGTTGTCAGCGAATTCTGTTTCATAAAACAAACTTAAATTAGTTCAAACTCAGTTACTCTGGCAACTTATGCTGGGAAACTAGCCTGGTCTGGAGCAGGCTAACTGTCAGGCTAAGCCGAGCTCCTCTAACACTGACCAATAGGAACGCAATGATATTACAACTGACTCTCTCACATACAATTATTTGACTTTATTAACATATATATATATATATATATATATAGTGTGTGTGTGTGTGTGTGTGTGTGTGTGTATTGTGTATATTATTATGTGTGTATATTATATATATATATATATATATATATATATACACACATTTACTAAATAGTGCTAAATAAAAAAATATATATTGGTGTAAGTTTAAGGCTTTTTTTTTTATTAAAAGTTAAGTATGATGAGAAACAAAACATTTAAAGAGAAGTAATTTCTTAAAAATTAAGTGTTATATAGCCCACTGAATCATTCTCAGACTTAATGCTGACAACAATGGAAGCACTTGGGAGAGAACTGTCAGAGACTTTTTTCTTAGCACAAAAGAGTACAAGAGGATTACCAAATCATTGTTTTAAGTGTGAAAATATAGCAAAAGTAACACAGAAATTCAAAATCAATAGACCTGTGACAAGGCCCCTGAAACAATCAGGCCTTCATTTGTAAGCTTTCATTAAGTGAGGAGTGATTGTTTTTTGCTATAGAGAAAGAGCAGGAGAAATACCAAGTGAGTGTTTCAGAACCAGCAAAAGCTATGAAAAGAGTGACAGAGTAAGATGCAGCCTGCTGAAGTGACATGCATGGTTGTTGTCCACACTGAAACTACCCACTGTAGTCAAAGCACAATAAAGTCTGCTAGCCTTTTCCAAGGCCCATATTTAATCTATATTCTGGTCTCATATATATATATATATATATATAAATGTGTGTGTGTGTGTGTGTGTAAAACCTACAGGTTTTCCTTTCTTACTGGCTAAATGTTTTGTGCCCAATATTTAATTAGATTGTTTTAAAATATATGAATACATTTCTCTCTGGTTTTGTTTTGCAGTAGTACTCTTTATGGTTATTAGAAGAGCAGAAATTAAAATCACAAAATTAAAAATTAAAATAAATATGCACAGACAGACTAAATTTTAATTGGTAAGATGAATCTAAACTCAGTAATTGTCTCAAAGTATATTTATTTACCGCATTACAATAGTCCAGTTACAGTTACTATCATAAAAATACACTTACTTGTAGGTTTGAAAGTGTACATAAGGCACATTTAATGTCGAACATCAAATATTTTAGCGAAATGTGTATTTTAGAATTATTGCGCTTCTATTGCATTCCGTCTGTTTAGCACGCATGCGCACAGCAGCACTCGTTCACTGTGAAGTTTAGCCGCAAAATGGAAATATTTGCATTACTTTCTAACATTTACAGATGGAGAATAAACTTGTGAAAAGTAAGTTATGCACTAAGGAAAACACCATGTCTCAAACGCATAAAATAGCACAAAATGTATGCCGTTTCCTATGGTGGATCGATTTGATCCATGATCGACCTCTAGGGCTGCTTAAAAAAAGCGTGCACGCGAAATTATCTTGACTAGGTAAACCTGGATCGAATTAGCGGGACTACGTGAACTTCAATTACCTTTTATGAAACCGTTTTAGCCCAAACTCATTTGTTAGGTTAATTCAAGTCAGGTTTTGGAGTTTAATCCTCGCTTTTCTTAGCATCTTTTATGAAACAGCCCTCCGGCGGCAAGCCATTCATAAACATTGTACCCAAAATAAATAAATAAATAAATAAATTATAGAAAACAAGAAAGGTCATAGTCTTCATTTAAACCTACAGGAGACATAGTTTTTAAATTGAACATCCAAAAAGCTTCTCTTCTCAAAAGTTTATTATCAATGTCACCACCACGGCGAGAATTCTTTACTATTTCGATACCTATACAAGTAAGTTGTTCAATACGATGATTAGATTCAATGAAATGTCTGGCAATCGGGGAAGTTACATCGTGTCTGCGAATAGCTGATTTATGTTCACTAACTCGAACCCTTAGCGGTCTTGATGTTTTTCCAACATATCCCAGTGGACATGGGCACTGGAGTAGATAAATCACATTTTTACTTGAACATGTTATACATGATTTTATATGAAAAACTCTTGTTGTGAAACTGGACCGCAACAGAGCTCTGCTGTGTCACATGTGTCACAGAAAGCAGCACCAAACATATAGCTTATATGTTATATAGGTATTGTGGCAATCCAATGGTGGAGAAAGGAGCACAGGAACAAAGGAGTAGGTCCAAATTAGGAAAAGTCATCAACTGTGAGTACTTCCACCTGTTCACACTCCAAGCATGGAATCACTCACAGCTGTAGCCAATAATGGCCCAATGTAGGTCAGTATAAATCTGGGAACTTTGCTCCACTCAAGGTGGAATGGTCCTGGGTGCAGACACCCCCCGGGATGTGGCGTGGATACAAAGGGAGGCCTTGAGTGAGACAGGCTGAAAAGAAAAGGACACGGTTAGACTTGTAACCTCTACTTTATCAATGTTGCCTTCAATTTTATTCTGTCGTCCCCCTTCAAGGTGGCCTAGTGTTCAAGCAGACAAGGAGAACACGGCTGTTACGGATACCCCAGACCGGGAAGAACCTAAGTTTCTGTTTTGATTCCTTTTGGCCCTCCTCAGTTCTTGATTAAATAAAAGACAATTTATGTTAACCATGTTCCCACTTCTATTGTGGTTGTGTTTTGTGGCAGCTTAAACCTCTCCTTGCACTGAGGACGTGTCACAGTATATGTAGAATTATATAGGTTATATATTTCTTTGTTTCATATGTTCATGCACTACCAGTCAAAAGTTTGGACACATTACTATTTTTAATGTTTTTGAAAGAAGTCTTTTATGCTTATCAGGCCTGCATTTATTTGATAAAAATACAGAAAAAACAGTAATATTGTGATATTGTAACAAACCGGGACTGAGGCAGAGATCCATGTGCAAGCTTTTATTAAGAATATCGTAGTCGTACAGGCTGGGTCGAGCAGGGGCAAACAGGAACAGCAAGGAACAGGCAGAGTCGTAATCAGAGAACAGGCAGTAGTCAGGACAGGCGGATATCATTCACAGAACGTTAGACAAAGCAGAAGTCAGGACAGGCAGCAACGGGTCAATAAACAGGCAACAGGCAATACCGGCAACAGAAGGACAAGAATATAAACGCTCGGAAATGATACCAGGGTAATCAAGACTTCGCGATTGGATGGTGTGAGTGGGAGTCCTTTTATAGTCCAGGTAACAAGCTGCAGCTGGGTGTGGTGATTAGTGAGGAGTGTGTGCGTGGCTGTATGTGGCGACAGGTGATTGGTGTGGAGTGAACATGTGACTGACAGGGAGAAATGTGGGAAGTGTAGTCCGGGGAGTGACAGGAACAGACGGTGATCGTTACATAACGCCCCCCTCCCGGAAGGCGCGTCCTCGCGCCGTAAAAGGAACAGCTAGGGAGGGGGGGTGGGTGCATTGGAGATCTAACGGCAGACGGGACGGAATCTCCAATGCAGCCCCAGGGACTCAGGCAGCCACGGTGGGTCAGGTGGTTCGGGCAACCGCGGCAGGTCAGGTGGCTTGGGCAGCCACGGCAGGTCAGGCGGCTCGGGCGGCCACGGTAGGTCAGGTGGCTCGGGCAGCCGCGGCAAGGCAGAGTCCATGGGTGACCCCAGCGGGTCAGAGTCCATACATGGCCCTAGTGACCTACAGTCCATGAATGGCCACGACAGCAGTGGCTGGGCAGGGTCCCCACCCCCCAGCTCCCCACCCCTAGGTATACTGCCCCCCCCAAAAAGTTCTTGGGGAAATCAAGGGAGGCATTGGCGGGTTCATGGGCAAGGAGCTCGGGTGGCGCCAGCAGGGAAGATGGCCTGAGCTGCAACGGTAGAGCAGATGGTCCAGGCGGTGGTGGCAGGGCCGACCAAGGCTGCTCTGTGGCCATATCAGGGAGAGCGGGCAGTTCGGTGACGGCCTCCGTGGCCGTATCAGGGAGAGCGGGCAGTTCGGTGACGGCCTCCGTGGCCGTATCAGGGAGAGCAGACAGCTCCGGGACGGCAGCGGGCTCGGGCTGCTCCGGGACGGCAGCGGGCTCGGGCTGCTCCGGGACGGCAGCGGGCTCGGGCTGCTCCGGGACGGCAGCGGGCTCGGGCTGCTCCGGGACGGCAGCGGGCTCGGGCTGCTCCGGGACGGCAGCGGGCTCAGGCTGGCAAACTGGTCCATGGTCAAGGAAGCCTGAGTGCATCCTCCAGGCACGCAAGGCCACCAAAACATAAAAAGTGAAGACAGCCCTCTTGGCCATCACAGGACTGACAGGGAGAGCAGGCTCTGGAGCGGATTCACTGGCTGAAGCGGATTCTGGAGAAGACTCACTGGCGGAAACAGGCTCTGGAGCGGACTCACTGGCTGGAGCGGGCTCTGGAGCGGACTCACTGGCTGGAGCGGGCTCTGGAGCGGACTCACTGGCTGGAGCGGGCTCTGGAGCGGACTCACTGGCTGGAGCGGGCTCTGGAGCGGACTCACTGGCTGGAGCGGGCTCTGGAGCGGACTCACTGGCCGGAGCGGGCTCTGGAGCGGACTCACGGGCCGGAGCGGATTCTGGAGCGGACTCAATGGCTGGAACAACCCCTTCTATTCCAGACACTGAAGGGGCGGCCATCTTGCCCGTGGGCACTGGCGAAACGGCCATCTCGTCCATCGCATCCAGGGCGCTTGAGTGCGTCGCACCCGGCGAACAAGAGTCCATGGCAACCGGCGAACTTGAGAGCGTTGCAATAGGCGAACTTGAGAGCGTTGCAATAGGCGAACTTGAGAGCGTTGCAATAGACGAAGTTGAGAGCGAAGCGGCCACCGGGCTTGAGAGCGTAGCGGCCGGCGGGCCGGAGTGCGAAGCGGCCGGCAGGCCTGAGAGCGTAGCGACCGGCTGGCTTGGGTGCGAAGCGGCCACCGGGCTTGAGTGCGAAGCGGCCGGCGTGGGTTTCGGAATGCCAGCTGCTCGTGCTGTAGTCAGTGGAGGATCATTCATGCTGGAACGCAATCCTCTCCGCTCTCGGACAGGACCAGCGACGTGACGTGACTCTGGGCGATCAGCGGAGACGTGGCGTTGCTCTCGGCGATCAGCGGAGACGTGACGTTGCTCTGGGCGATCAGCGGAGACGTGACGTTGCTCTGGGCGATCAGCGGAGACGTGACGTTGCTCTGGGCGATCAGCGGAGACGTGACGTTGCTCTGGGCGATCAGCGGAGACGTGACGTTGCTCTGGGCGATCAGCGGAGACGTGACGTTGCTCTGGGCGATCAGCGGAGACGTGACGTTGCTCTGGGCGATCAGCGGAGACGTGACGTTGCTCTGGGCGATCAGCGGAGACGTGACGTTGCTCTGGGCGATCAGCGGAGACGTGACGTTGCTCTGGGCGATCAGCGGAGACGTGACGTTGCTCTGGGCGATCAGCGAAGGCGTGACGTTGCTCTGGGCGATCAGCGAAGGCGTGACGTTGCTCTGGGCGATCCGTGGAGACCTGAACTGTTGCTGTTGTGATGGTAGCCGCCATTTTGTGTGTGTTACCTGGCGCGGCGGCCATTACGGGATTCACCATGGTGTCGCATTCCTCCGCGACACCCACAGTAAACGGAGAGCCAACAGTCAACAATGCATAGTCCATAAAGCTGCTGAGTGACGAACGCGGTCCCTCTCGTCTTAGTTGATTTTGGAGAGGTTGGTTGACGCCGTCACAGAAGAAGTCAATCAGTGCACAGTCCGGAAGATCAGAGAGGTAAGCAATGTCCAGATATTCCTGCACATAATCCTCTAACGATCGCGTGCCCTGCGTACTCCACAATAACAACTGATCAATGTCCATACCGTACAACTGAACTCCGGGAAAGCTGCTGGATCGTGGTAGCGGCGAAGTCTTCTGTAACAAACCGGGACTGAGGCAGAGATCCATGTGCAAGCTTTTATTAAGAATATCGTAGTCGTACAGGCTGGGTCGAGCAGGGGCAAACAGGAACAGCAAGGAACAGGCAGAGTCGTAATCAGAGAACAGGCAGTAGTCAGGACAGGCGGATATCATTCACAGAACGTTAGACAAAGCAGAAGTCAGGACAGGCAGCAACGGGTCAATAAACAGGCAACAGGCAATACCGGCAACAGACAGACAAGAATATAAACGCTCGGAAATGATACCAGGGTAATCAAGACTTCGCGATTGGATGGTGTGAGTGGGAGTCCTTTTATAGTCCAGGTAACAAGCTGCAGCTGGGTGTGGTGATTAGTGAGGAGTGTGTGCGTGGCTGTATGTGGCGACAGGTGATTGGTGTGGAGTGAACATGTGACTGACAGGGAGAAATGTGGGAAGTGTAGTCCGGGGAGTGACAGGAACAGACGGTGATCGTTACAGATATATTATTACAATTTTAAATAACTGTTTTCTATTTGAATATATTTTAAAGAGTAATTTATTCTTGTGATCAAAGCTGAATTTTAAGCATCATTATTTCCAGCCTCAAATGTCACATGATCCTTCAGAAATCATTCTAATATGCTGATTTGTTACTCAGTTATTATCAGTGTTGGAAACAGTTGTGCTGCTTAATAGTTTTTTTTTTTATAACCTGTGATCCTTCTTTCAGAATTCTTTGATGAATAAAACTCAGCATGACAGCAAACTTTTAAACAATACTGTATATATGTTTATATATGTAGCGCTGTGGTTAGGCACAACATTCTGTTCCTCCACATATTAAATTACAAGAAAACATATTAAAATCTTTGAATGTCCTCTCATTCTATGTTCAGGCTGCTTTACAGCATTCCACTTTGATGGGGCATTAGCCACTGGGGGAGTGTCTTTTGTCTCCCCTGGTGTGAATCACATAAATATTCATGAATATTCAACACTCCCACGCATACAGCAGTGGTGACACAAAAACTGACTTACAAAATTTAAATCATTATATTGTTGTTTGTGTTGAAGTGTTCAGATTTTTTTTTGCATAATTGTGTAGTAAAAATTCTAGCCTACAAGCTTGATGAAGTTGAAGTCTTGTGAACAACTATTGAGTATGTGTTATTGCATAAAGCCATAAACCCCCCAAAACTTACTAACCACGCATAATCTTTATTTTCAAAAAAATGCATGTACATCTATTTTCACATATTGTAGTAGCAGAGTTTTTGCTGAATACAGCAAAATTACATGTTGGCCAGTAGTATGTTATAAGTTGATGAAATAAGAACAAATGTCAGGGCATGTCAAAAGATCTCAAGGGCCCCAGAATCACTCAGACCCCTGGGGGTTAAAATGAACTCATTCTTTAAGTACATTGTAACGGTTATGCTCAGTTATTTATTTACATTTACATTTATTCATTTAGCAGACGCTTTTTTCATCCAAAGCGACTTACAAGTGAGGAATTCAATAAGCGAGTCATCGTGAAGGGGCAAATAGACAAGAAGTGCTCACAATACAAGTTTCAGACCTTGCTCAGAGTAGCATAAACTAGAATAGAGAGAGATTAAAGGAAGAGAGAGCTTTTTTTTTTAAAGATGAGATTAAGTGCTCCCGAAAGTAGGGATGCACCGATATGATTTTTTTTGGGGCCGATACCGATACTAACAAACAATTATTGGCCGATACCGATATTTGTCAATTCCTATCTTATTTGTCTCTCTTATATGACACACTCAATTCAGTTCATGCAGACTCTCCTAATGAGCTGATGATCTAAATCAGGTGTGTTAAATAAGGGATACATACAAAATGTGCAGAGCAGTGGGTCCCGAGGACTGGAGTTGAGAAACACTGATGTATTGGATCCTGTGGCAAGGGGAGTGTGGTTCAGTGAAGTCTGCAGCGGGAGAGAGAGGCAGGAGTGGGTTAAGTGCAAATAACAAACACCTGTCTCTTGTTTCAGTAATTGGCATGGAGAGAGTATAAAACACCAGGAGAAGCAGGAGCGATCGAGAGAGAGAAGGACTACTGGCTGCCACACTCCTGGATTACTGTCTATTTGATTTTGGAGTGAATGAACGTTTATTTATGACTGTTTTGTGCCGGTCTGCACACCTTTGTTTTGAAGAATTTGTGAATAAAAGCAGCCAGTAGTCAAAGCCGACCCTGTCCTCTTCCTTCCTCACACACGAACTCTGTTACAGATCCATTTAACATTCAGCACGTCTACATAAACAACAGAACAAAGATACATATGAAATAAACAGTGCTTTTTAGGTAGGTTTAATAGTTTTTAGGTACATAAATAAAGTAAACATAGCCTATGTGTCACAGTCTCAGTCTGTCCTGGATTCCAAAGACTCCATCTCCCATCATCCTCCCTGGCCCTCACCTGCACTCACTCCGCCATCAGCTGATCACACACACCTGTTCCCTGTCTGCACCTCATCACACAGGACTTTTTAGCACACCACTCACCTCTCTAAGTTGTCCAGTCACTGTTTTATGTTGGATGTGTTAACCTGCTGCTTGTATTTTGGATGTGTTCCCTGTCTGTTTTGATTTATCATTAAACCTTTGAGTTCTTTTTGAAACCTGCTTCTCCTGCCTTCTTCCTCCCGTGGTCACATACCATGACAGATGACTGGACCTCAACAAAACACCACTGTTCTGGCTGAGGACCGCCTGTGGGGTTTGAGGCAGAATGGCTGCCTATTGGAGAGGTATGTGGAGGAATTTCTTGAGCTCTGATTATAGAGAGATGCAGAGAGATGAAGAGAGGTGTGACATGGGCTCTTTTGGGCTCATTAAAGACAAGACGTGCTGCAGCGTTCTGAATCATTTGTAGATGTCAGGAAATGAACACAGAGAGAGGATCCAAGTGCAAGTAAAACAGGATTTATTGACAGAATACGCTGTACAATAACTTCACTCCAAAAAGGGCAGTTGTTGCAATCACAAAGACGAGCTGACGCCGTGGTGTGTAGAAACAGATGAACCGGGTGGCGCAGGGCTGCAACGGGTATCAGAAGCCAAGGAATAATCCAACCCAGATGCGGGCACAAGACGAAGGTCCAGAACCCCAGGATAACAAGAGGTGAAACACAGAGACACAACAGCAGGACAGCCTGCAACGAACTGACAAAGACACCATGTAGACACACACATTAAATAGCAAACACTGAACAAGACACGGCTGGCACGGCTGGCTCTTCTCCATGTGTGACGACACCTCTGGACGAAGGCGTGAGCGGAGGGGACTGCGACTTCGGATTCCAGACTGGGAAAGGCAGGTGGCTGGTAACCTAGACTACACTGAAAAGGCGACAGGCCCGTAGCCGACACTGGCAACGAATTGTGCGCGTACTCCACCCAAGGAAGCTGCTGACTCCAGGAGGAAGGATTCTGAGCAACCCGACATCGCAACATTCTCTCCAAATCCTGGTTGGCTCTCTCAGCTTGCCCGTTCGTCTGGGGATGGAACCCAGATGACAAACTAACCGCCGCCCCCAGTAAACGACAAAACTCCTTCCAGAATTTGGAGGTAAATTGGGATCCCCTGTCAGAAACCACGTCTACCGGGAGGCCATGGATACGGAAGACGTGATTAATGACAGTAACCGCTGTCTCCTTGGCAGTGGGTAATTTGGGCAAGGGAATGAAATGCGCCGCCTTCGAGAACCGGTCCACTACGGTCAAAATCACCGTATTGCCCTGTGAAGGAGGGAGGCCTGTAATGAAATCTAGCACTATGTGGGACCAGGGTCTCGAAGGGACAGACAGCGGTTGAAGGAGTCCCTCAGGGGGACGATTAGAAGTCTTACCACGAGCGCAGACAGAGCAAGCCAAAACAAAATTGTGAACATCGCAAGCCATGCAGGGCCACCAAAATCGTTGTTTAACCAAAAAGTTGGTGCGACTAACCCCTGGATGACAAGCCAGATTGGAATCGTGGCCCCATCGGATAACGTCTGAACGCAACCCCTCTGGCACAAATAACCGACTCGGTGGGCACCCGGGCGGAGGCGTTACCCCTTCTAAGGCCGTGCGGACCTTCGACTCGACCTCCCATGTGAGTGAAGAGACAATGAGTCTCTCAGGAAGAATACACTCAGGAGTGGACGGGCGCTCGGAACGATCAAAAACGCGAGATAGTGCATCGGGCTTGATGTTTTTGGACCCGGGACGGTAAGATAGAGAAAAATCAAAACGACCGAAAAACAGAGCCCACCAAGCCTGCCTAGAGTTAAGTCGTTTAGCGGATCTAATATACTCAAGGTTCTTATGATCAGTCCAGACGATGAAAGGTACCCCTGAACCCTCCAAGTGACGCCACTCTTCCAAAGCTAATTTGACCGCCAGCAGCTCCCTGTTGCCAATGTCGTAATTACATTCGGCAGCAGTTAAACGATGTGAAAAAAACACGCAAGGATGCATCTTATCGTCCGCTGCGGAGCGCTGGGATAGAACTGCACCTACCCCCACCTCTGATGCATCAACCTCCACCACAAACTGAC
Source organism: Megalobrama amblycephala (assembly GCF_018812025.1). NCBI lineage: Eukaryota > Metazoa > Chordata > Actinopteri > Cypriniformes > Xenocyprididae > Megalobrama > Megalobrama amblycephala. The sequence continues at coordinate 13,103,278 of NC_063056.1, forward strand.
ATGAAGGATCAGGGGCGACAAGAATGGGAGCCGAAACGAAGCGGCTTTTGAGTTTGGTGAATGCAGCCTCCGCTGCATCCGACCACCTGAACGTCGTTGCGGGGGAGGTTAAGGCGGTCAGAGGAGCGGCTAGTTGGCTGAAATTGCGAATAAAACGCCGGTAAAAATTGGCAAAGCCTCTGCGGGCCTTGCGGGAATCTGGAATTGGCCAATCCACCACAGCCTTAACCTTGTCAGGATCCATGCGCACCCCCTCGGATGACACGATGTACCCCAAAAATGGAACAGACTGTGCATGAAAAAGGCACTTCTCCGCCTTGACAAAAAGCCCATTCTCTTACAGCCTTTGGAGCACTCACCTGACGTGTTGCACGTGTTCCTGGAGAGAAGAAGAAAAAATCAATATGTCGTCCAGGTAGACATATATGAACTGATCGACCATATCTCTCAACACGTCATTGACGAGTGCTTGGAAGACGGCGGGCGAGTTGGAAAGGCCGAACGGCATAACCAAGTATTCAAAGTGCCCTCTAGGGGTGTTAAAAGCCGTCTTCCATTCATCCCCCTCCCTGATGCGGACCAAATGATAAGCGTTGCGCAGGTCCAATTTCGTGAACAGAGACGCGCCCTGCAGCCGCTCAAAGGCAGAAGACATCAACGGCAAAGGATAAGTATTCTTTACCGTGATGTTGTTCAGTCCTCTGTAATCAATGCACGGCCGCAGAGAGCCATCCTTCTTACCCACGAAAAAAAACCTGCCCCCGCGGGAGATGAAGAAGGGCGGATGATCCCAGCTGCCAGAGAATCAGAAATATATTTCTCCATGACCTCCCTTTCAAGATTAGAAAGTGAATATAACTTGCCTTTGGACGGAGAAGACGCTGGAACTAAATTTATAGCACAGTCATAGGGACGATGCGGAGGAAGAGAAGTAGCCAGGGACTTACTGAACACTTCCTTCAGGTCATGGTACTCCTTGGGCACGTTTGACAGGTTCACCGACTCAGAACGAGACACAGACGAACAAGCAGACAACAAACAAGACGCATGACAGTGTTGGCTCCACTCCACCACGGATCCCTGGCCCCACTCAATCCTGGGCTTGTGCTTCACCAGCCACGGATGTCCCAGGACGATAGGATGATGAGCGGATCTGGAGAGGTAAAATGACAATAGTTCAGTGTGATTACCGGAAATGATGGCAGTGACGGGGTCCGTGGCGTGTGTGATGGTGGGTAGTTTTTGTCCGTTGAGAGCGAAAACAGATATGGCGTGATCCAACGGGCGAATGGGAATGTGCAACCGAGTGGCCAGCTCAAAGTCCATTATGCTTCCTTCCGCGCCCGAGTCGACCAGGGCCTGGCAGATGTGATGCTCCAGATGGGAGGAGCGTCGCAGACGATGATTTATCCAAAGCTAGACCACCCGACAGTAACCTCGGTCCTACTGCCGGACCTTGCCTTTCACTGGGCAGTCCCTTCTCCTTCCGGTGTGTCCTCTCCTCCCGGGAGAGCCGAGCTCTCCCCACCTGCATGGGCTCGTGATCGAACGGGGGACCGACCGTGTGCTCACCGCTGACCCCCGCAGCATCCAGTTCTTCGAGACGCGCCACAGGCTTCCTGCGTTCAGCGCGCTCATGCAAACGGCCATCCACTCGCAGCGCGAGCTCAATCAGTCCGTTAAGAGTGGTGTGTAAATCCAGTGAATAGATCTCCTGCTGCACACGGTCGGCCAGCCCATGCAGGAACACTAACGCGACTTTAGACTCCTCAGAAGAGAACGTGTTAGGTTGTAGAGAGAAATAAATAGAGCATTTAGATAGAAAAGCTCTACAAGCATCAGGTTCTCCACCATACCTCTCTGGTGCAGGAATACGAGGCTCTTGTGGCGTGCTGGTTGATGAGTGGGGAACGGGCGGTGGGGCTGGCGCAGTGGGAGATGAAAGATGTAATACCTGGGTTGAGAGCTCGGCCACCTGCGCCACCAACGTTTGCACGGTGCGAGCAGTGGCCATCACCTGCTCGTCCTGCTGATCCATCCGTTGAGCGTTCCTGCTCAAATACTCCTGAAGATCCGACGACCTTGCTGGATCCATCTTGGTCAGTTCGTTCTGTCAGGAAATGAACACAGAGAGAGGATCCAAGTGCAAGTAAAACAGGATTTATTGACAGAATACGCTGTACAATAACTTCACTCCAAAAAGGGCAGTTGTTGCAGTCACAAAGATGAGCTGACGCCGTGGTGTGTAGAAACAGATGAACCGGGTGGCGCAGGGCTGCAACGGGTATCAGAAGCCAAGGAATAATCCAACCCAGACGCGGGCACAAGACGAAGGTCCAGAACCCCAGGATAACAAGAGGTGAAACACAGAGACACGACAGCGGGACAGCCTGCAACGAACTGACAAAGACACCATGTAGACACACACATTAAATAGCAAACACTGAACAAGACACGGCTGGCAGCACATCACAATCAGACAGGTGGGTGACGCCAACACAATCACTCACTCAGTGCAACACACACCACAACCACACGAGGGCGAGTAAGTGAACCCATGAACCGTGACAGTAGAGGCTTGATTGTGCATGATGGCAGTCCAGCCAGAAGAGCATTGTAGTAATCAATCCTAGAAATTACCAGGGCCTGGATGAGAAGTTGTGTTGCATGTTGTGTTAGAAAAGGCCTGATTTTCCTGATGTTGTGTATTGCAAATCTGCATGACCAAGCGGTCTTTGCAATGTGTTCTTTAAAGTTCAGTTGGTCATCAAAGATTACTCCGAGATTTCTGGCCGACCTTGATGGGGTAATTGATGATGTACCTAGCTGGATGGTGAAATCGTGCTGTCAGATTGGCAGGGAAGACAAGAAGCTCTGTCTTTGCCAGGTTGAGCTGCAGGTGATGTCCCTTCATCCATGCCGAGATGTCCGGCAGACAGCTTGAGATTAGTGTAGCTACTGTGGGATCATCTGGATGAAATGAAAGGAAAAGCTGTGTGTCATCAGCATAGCAATGATATGAGAAACCATGTGCCTGTATGATGGGACCCAGTGATGCAGTGTATATGAAGAAGAGGAGGGGTCCAAGAACTGAACCCTGAGGAACTCCTGTTATCAGTTGATGTGCTTTGGATTCCTTCCCTCTCCAGGCAACCCTGAAGGACCTACCTGTGAGATAGGATTCAAACCAGTGAAGTGGGGATCCTGTGATGCCCAGTGATGAGAGGGTGGAAAGAAGGATCTGATGATTCACAATGTCAAAGGCAGCAGATAGTTCTAGCGGAATAAGAACTGATGATTTGGAATCAGCCTTCGCAATCCGCAGGGATTCAGTGACCGACAGTAATGCATGTCCTGATATTGCTGAGTTAGATGCATTCCTGTAACAACATTCTAGTCTGAAAATTTTAGTCTTAACCCTATTCCTACCCCTAAACCTAACCCTACCCATAAGTTATCCCAAAAATCTGAGGGAAATGATAGATGAATAACACTGATGTAGAAGCACCAATTCATGATTTTAAGCCTAAACTTGACATAATCTGTCAACTTGTCCCTCAAATCTGATTGGTTGATTTAAATGTTGTTCCAGGATCAACAAAAATGTTGACCCAGGAACATGTTGAACTCAGCAAAATCAGGTTATGTGACAGTAATGCAATCTCAGTTAAATGACTGCTCTTGAAACCGGATTGGTTTACATCCAGCTGGTTATTCTGTGAGGGGAAAGATGATACCTGGTTGAACACAACCTGTTCAAGTGTTTTTGCTATGAATGATAAGAGAGACAGGTCTGTAACTGTCTACAAGTGATGTGTTTAATGTGGGTTTTTTCAGCAGTGGAGTTACCTGAGCCTGCTGGAATGTGGTAGGGAAAATGCCATTGTGGAGAGATGTGTTGATAATAGGGGTGAGCCCGAAGCCGAATATCTTATTCGGGAAGGCACGGATAATGGCTTCAAAACGAATAATGGATAATGAATAATTCTGCCACATAATATTTGGCTGAGACTGAAACAGTCACTCCTCGTGTTTTCTGGATAACAGGTGAGCCAGGGGATCATAGCGCGATACATAAACCTCTAAAATCACTACACAATAATATGTGTGTGAAGCGAACGTGTGTAAACTTTATGAATGAAATGAGCTCAAATCAAATAACCGCGTTGCTGTTGCGTCTCTCCGAAATCAGAGCTTGAGAGGAGTAATATCGACTAAAATACTACATCATACACGTTATACTGTTCAATATGTTAAGGCTATTTAATTGATGTAAACCTTGCACAATATGATACACGAATGAATGGAATTAGCACACGACTGCAAAATAGCCATGCTCCGTCTCTGAGAAACAATCCTGCTCTCTGTCATGATAATCAACTAATATAGACATTTTCTACTAGGTGTACACGTTAGCTCCTTTATCTGTTGCTGGTTTGAGAGGCACATGCACATTTGTTTAGTGAAGTTCGTCTCTTATGCTGAAGAGAAAGTTTTGTCTAAGTACAGTCGCAAAGCGCGGACTGGACAGAGCAAAGCCAGGGCTGGGTCTGCCTCCTCCGGGGGCAGCGCTTGCAGACTCACTACCTGGTCCCTGAAGGGAGTGGTAGGAACCTTGGGCACATAGCCAGGCCGGGGTCTCAGTACCACGTGGCTGTCACCCGGCCCGAACTCAAGGCATGATTCGTCGAACGAAAATGCCTGCAGGTCCCCTACCCTCTTGATGGAGGCCAATGCAACCAGCAGCAAAGTCTTCATAGACAAAATCTTTAAGTCTGCTGACTGCAAAGGCTCAAAGGGAGCATTCTGAAATGCTCTTAGCACCAGAGCAAGGTCCCAAGAGGGTATGGAGGGGGGTCGAGGAGGATTTAACCGTCTCGCCCCCCTAAGGAACCTGATGACCAGGTTGTGCTTACCAACGGATTTGCCATCTATGTGGTCATGGTATGCAGAAATAGCAGCAGCATGGACTTTGAGGGTGGAGGGGGACAGCCTACGCTCCAACCCTTGCTGCAAGAAGGAAAGCACAACTCCGATCGAGCATCTTCGGGGGTCTTTTCGGCGAGAAGAGCAACACTCAACAAACAGGTTCCACTTCAAGGCGTAAGCATGTCTCGTAGACGGTGCACATGCCGAAGTGATGGTGTTAAGTACCTCGGGGGGTAAGTCACCTAGAACCTCCGCGTCCCGTCCAGGGACCAGACATGGAGTTTCCAGAGGTCTGGAAGCGGGTGCCAAAGTGTGCCCCGTCTCTGAGAAAGAAGGTCCTTCCTCAGAGGAATAGGCCAGGGAAGGGCTGTCGCGAGGAGTGAGAGTTCCGGGAACCAGGTCCGGTTGGGCCAATAGGCCGCAACTAGCAGGACCTTCTCCTCGTCCTCCCTGACTTTGCACAATGTCTGTGCAAGTAGGCTCACAGGGGGAAACGCATATTTGCGAAGGCTGTGTGCCAGTGCATCTGTCCTGAGTGTTCCCTCGGACAGGGAGTAAAACAACTGGCAGTGGGAGGTTTCTGGTGAGGCAAACAGGTCTACCTGAGCCTCTCCGAACTCTCTCCAGATCAGCTGGACCACCTGGGGTTGGAGTTGCCACTCTCCCGGCAGCGCTGCTCGTGAGAGCTCGTCGGCCGGACGGTTGAGCACACCGGGGACATGAATGGCGCGAAGCAACCTCAGATGCTTCTGACTCCAGAGGAGGAGATGGCGGGCGGGTTGCGACATGCGACCTGAGCGCAGACCACCTTGACGGTTGATGTATGCAACAGTCGCAGTGTTGTCTGTACAGACCAGTACATGCTTGCCCCATAGCGGCCCTTTGAGGCGGCTCAGGGCAAGGCGTACCGCTAACACGGAAAGTGCCGTGTTGCCACTCCCATCTCGGGACTCGGCCGTGAAGCCAGTGTTGAAGCGGTCTCATATGAAGCAAATCGAGCAGTGTTACTGCCGCTGCGGCTGCCATATGCCCCAGGAGCCTCTGAAAGAATTTCAGTGGGACCGCTGTCCTGCCTTTGAATGTATTCAAGCAGTTCAACACCGACTGAACACGTTCCTCTGTGAGGCGTGCTGTCTGCTCGACCGAATCCAACTCCATACCGAGAAAAGAGATCCTCTGCACAGGGGAGAGTTTGCTCTTTTCCCAGTTGACCTGAAGACCCAACTGGCTGAGGTGTCTGAGCACCAAATCCCTGTGTTCACACAACTGATCCCGCGACTGAGCTAGGATGAGCCAGTCGTCGAGATAGTTGAGGATGCGAACACCCTGTTCTCTCATGGGAACAAGGGCTCCCTCCACGACTTTCGTGAAGACGCGGGGAGACAGGGCCAGCCCGAAGGTTAGGACTCTGTACTGATAAGCTCGACCTTGCAAGACATTGGCATCGACATCTTTCACTGCAGTGAAGTGGACACCCCTGAACTTGGGGGGATGCCGGGGCGAACTGAATCACATATCCGAGCCTGATGGTCTGAATGAGCCAGCGAGACGGACTGGGGAGCGCTAACCAGGCTTGCAGAGACCGTACAAGCGGGACCAGAGGGAACGCAGGCGTACCCGCAGTGGGGCAGCGTGGTGGAACACAGGGACGTGGCTCGGGGGGCTCTCTTTGCAAGGTGGCCCGAAGCGGGGTCAGAGCGTGCTGAGCAACACTTACCTGGTTCCACGGATGGACAGAGGGAGCAGACGAGGCTTTGACTGCCCGCTGCGCGCTGCTGTCCACTGGCGACAGCAGAGGGGGATGAGAGTGGTGAGGTTCTTGCCCTCCCACTGCTCTCCGAGCCCTCTTCGGATCCGGAGATGAAGAAAACTGCTCTTTTATTGAAAATTTGGGTACTGCTGGCTGTTGGGCCATCAGCAGAACACAAACAAAAGGAAACAAAGGATTCTCTACCCGGCCCTCCTCCGGGGAAAGGAGTGGTGCGGTCACCAACTCCCGAAGAGCAGTCCCATCCATCTCCAGGTCGCCCGTCCTAGGGCCTCTTGGACTTGGACTTTACGAACTTCCGGGTAAAGCCCCGCCCACTTCCGGTTTTATCTGAATACAGATACGAATAATTTCGAGATTGTTACAAATACAGATACAGATACAGATAGTGGCTAGAGGGGGACAGAGGAGAGAGTGGAATGTTTTGAAGTGCTGCTGATCTTGTTGTGGAAATATGTTGATTTAGCAGTATTAACTTCACCAGAAAAGGATGAGAGGAGAGACTGATACATACCTAGATCAGATGGGACTTTTGATTTGCGCCATTTTCTCTCTGCTGTCCACAGACATTTTGGGGGGCAGGGGCTCAAGTGGAAAAAAGGGCACTTATAATTATTTATTTAAAAAAATAATAAACCCTTAAATATATTAAGATAATTCTGACTTCCTTACCAATTTATTTTAATTCCCCCACACTCACGCAATTGTTTTATTCTTGATTTCTACAAAATAATCAGTTCACACAGAGACCATGTTCTTCTTTAGTACTGACTAAGTTTATCATAAGAGCAGACGACAGCAAAGGAAATTATGCCATAATGTTCATGTTTTCTACTACTATTTTCAAGAAGCTATATATTTAGAATAAATGACCGCACCAAGGAGAGGGACATAGTTTCACTAATTATTTGTTTATTTTACACAAATCAGTAAATCATTTAATTCTTTTGGTGTTATTGGAATACTTCTTTCATGTAGTGGACAATTTTAAGATTTTGGTCCATTTTTGCTTCCATTTCTTTCACTCTAATGGAAAGAAAACTTAACCCTAACCCTACACATTTAGATGGTGTTTGTTTTAAGCCTTCTACCATCCGTTTGTTTGCATCTGTAGATTTCTTCTAAATTAACCAAAACAAGCTAATCTGCATATTTAAACACATCAAGAGTTTCTTACCCTGAAATGTTATAAATACATTATATATTATAACAAATGCCTGCAGAAGGTGCCAAAAGCCTGCTGATATTTGTTGTTACACAGCACAGCACGATCAAATCCACAATCAAAGCCAACCACCATAAATAAATAAAAACTTTTTTCTTTTTTTCTTTTGATAGAAATTCTACAGCCACTTTTATCTATGTATTCTCCTGTGTACGCGTAGATTTAGGAATAGCATTATGTAATGCTGTATTATGATTTTTAAATAGTTTTAATAAATCTTGCATCCATAGAAAACTGTCTAATAATGCGGTTCATGGATGCTCCTCTTCTGGTATTGACAGCCCTACAGATATCTTTACCATGGTTCAAAACGCAATGCATAGCACATTAAAATAATTGAAATTATAATATGACATAAATTACATTAGTATCAAATCAGGCAGATGCGTTGCTATTAACATGGTGTTAAATATAAATAAACTCACCCTTAAATAGTTTCACAATAGTTTCTCAAATTTCACATGTCTGTGAACATACATAGGCTACCTGAAAGGAATGCACGGGATGGATCCATCTAGGGCTTTTTTTTTTTCGCTTCTCATCGCCAGACAGCAGTTGTATTTTCCCGGGCATAGCTGTCAGAAGTTTTCAGCCAGCAGCAAACACGAGGTGTGTGGGAATGAATGACGTGTCGTGGAGGGAGGGCAACTGAACTCGACAAAGTCAACCTGATATATAGTATTTATTATTATTATTATTTTATTCAGTAAATATATTTTTGACAGGGAAGCTGTGCGCAAACAGGAATATTTATTCATTTAAAAAAAAAAAAAGCACCCCAGAAAAAAGGGCACTTTCTCTCGAGGAAGAAAAAGGGCAGGGGCTCAAGCCCCCACAGGTGTATAAAATCAAGCACCTAGGCATGCAGACTGCTTCTACAAACATTTGTGAAAGAATGGGTCACTCTCAGGAGCTCAGTGAATTCAAGCATGATACCGTGATAGGTGGCCACCTGTGCAATAAGTCTGTTCATGAAATTTCCTCACTACTAAATATTCCACGGTCAACTGTTAGTGGTATCATAACAAAGTGGAAGCAATTGGGAACAACAGCAACTCAGCCACAAAGTGGTAGTAAAATCACAGAGCGGGGTCAGCGCATGCTGAGGCGCACAGTGCGCAGAAGTCGCCAGCTTTCTGCAGAGTCAATTGCTACAGACTTCCAAACTTTGTGTGGCCTTCAGATTAGCTCAAGAACAGTGCGTAGAGAGCTTCATGGAATGAGTTTCCATGGCCAAGCAGCTGCATCCAAGCCTTACATCACCAAGTGCAAGGCAAAGCGTCAGATGCAGTGGTGTAAAGCACACCGCCACCGGACTCTAGAGTAGTGGAGACGTGTTCTCTGGAGTGACAAAACACGCCTCTCTGTCTGGCAATCTGATGGACGAATCTGGGTTTGGTGGTTGCCAGGAGAGCAGTACTTGCCTGACGGCATTGTGCCAAGTGTAAAGTTTGGTGGAGGGGGGATTATGGTGTGGGGTTGTTTTTCAGAGGTTGGGCTTGGACCCTTAGTTCCAGTGAAAGGAACTCTTAATGCTACAGCATACTAAGACATTTTCGACAATTTCATGCTCCCAACTTTGTGGGAACAGTTTGGGGATGGCCCCTTCCTGTTCCAACATGACTGCGCATCAGTGCACAAAGCAAGGTCCATAAAGACATGGATGAGCGAGTTTAGTCTAGAGGAACTTGACTGGCCTGCACAGTGTCCTGACCTCAACCCGATAAAACACCTTTAGGATGAATTAGAGCGGAGACTGCAAGCCACGCCTTCTTGTCCAACATCAGTGCCTGACCTCACTAATGCGCTTCTTGAAGAATGGTCAAACATTCCCATAAACACACTCCTAAACCTTGTGGAAAGCCTTCCCAGAAGAGTTGAAGCTGTTATAGCTGCAAAGGGTGGGCCAACTCCATATTAAACAATACGGATTAAGAATGGTGTGTCATTAAATTTCATGTGCACGTAAAGGCAGGCGTCCCAAAACTTTTGGCAATATAGTGTATATAAATTCATAATTCTATTGTCTTTGAAATATGGGGATTTATATTATATGTGTAATTACACATTTGCAATAATGAAGTTGCAATTTAGTACATTTAAATACATTAACTTTAAATGTAATATCAGTTAAAATCCTACAGTTAAAATGAAAATCAAGTACTTTACATGCTTTAGTCTTTTTAGAAGACATGTTATTCAACACATCAAAATAAGCATACTTTAAAGCATGACAAATGATTATTAAAACAAGGGGGTCATGAAACCCCCCTGTTTTAGTCTGGTCATTCACACCTCTGAGCTGCAAAAACTCTGTAAAAATGGGCGTGTAAAGCTCTGGAAAAGTGGGAGTGAACAGAGGAGAGAGAACAACCAATGAAGCACAGACCTAGAACTCACTCATTATACAGAATAATGAATATTAATATATGAGCATGGAGAAAATGACAACAAACTCCCAAGCACAAGGAAGAAATGCGAAAGAATATTTAATAGGGCTAATAATAGGCTACTTTGATTACGTTTATGAGCACTGCACTCAAAATCAGTCTTTTGTCTATTAGAATAATCGTGTCGTCATGTTCAGATAGGCTACACCACTGCATGAGTGTCCAGTTTGCACACATAATTCATTTGAAGAAGACTTGATGAAATATGTGTGCATAACTACACTGTGCTGGTTCATGTTTGGTGCAGGAGAATGTGTGTAATAAAAACTTTAAACATGGATGCTTTATTCTGTATGAGCTATGAGCCACGTGGCTAGTGTTGTTAAACACAAGGTGAAGCTCCGTGCTGAAACCGATCATATGCGCGTTCCGCGTGTATATCATAACAGTTGTATTTTTCATGTGTTCGTATTCAAACTCCAGCTCTGACTGCATCGCAAGCAAAATACAAACAACATATGTGCTACTGTGCTGGGGAAAACAGCCTACAGCTCGCATGTTTGAACGCAGCTAGAGCAGGCAGAGGTGAATGAGCTGCACTTTTGTGACATTTGAATTCTCCGCTATAATGCGATCTCATGCGAACATATTTTCCATTTGTGCTGGTAGATTACAGCAAAACAATCCACATGCTGAATCCACATTCTCTGAATGACAACAGACCGAGGCGAGAGAAGTGATACTTCCCCATGCATAATACCGCAATTATAATCTTATGCATACTACAGCATATATATATTATGTCATGAATATATGTCGAGATTTGCTCGAAACGGTCTACGTCATCATGTTCGACCATGCCCATACTTGGGCCAAAAGTACACGATTACGTCAGATTTGTGATGTTGCTCCGACTCAGCTTTTCAAACCGGAAGACAAAAATCGCTCTGAAAAATGCAAAGATAACTATTTTTCACTTATGAATAACATTAATAAGTACCTTTAGTGTTTCCAATGATGTGCAGCCTATACATATCTGTTTACATCTCAAAAAAAGTGTTTTGGGGTTTCATGACCCTTTAAAAAGGTACTTTAGGTAAAACTTTGGTAACACTTTATATTACAGTGTCCTTGTTATACATGCTACATGTTGATACTGTGGTAATAACTATAAATTATGTAACACTGTCACCTTAAAGGTGCCCTAGAACCCTTTTTCACAAGATGTAATATAAGTCTAAGGTGTCCCCTGAATGCGTCTGTAAAGTTTCAGCTCAAAATACCCCATAGATTTTTTTATTATCCAATTTTTTAACTGCCTATTTTGGGGCATAATTAGAAATGCGCCGATTCTGTGCGTGTCCCCTCACGCTCCCCGGCCCCAAGCTTGCAACTCTATAATACATTGCATAAACAAAGTTCACACAGCTAATATATCCCTCAAAATGGATCTTTACAAAGTGTTCATCATGCAGCATATCAGATCATGTAAGTATAGTATTTATTTGGATGTTTACATTTGATTCTGAATGAGTTTGATAGTGCTCCATGGCTAACGGGGCTAAAGCTAACATTACACACCATTGGAGAGATTTATAGAGAATGAAGTTGTGTTTATGAATTATACAGACTGCAAGTGTTTAATAATGAAAATAACGACATGGTCTCTGTGAATACAGTAAGAAACAATGGTAACTTTAACCACATTTAACAGTACATTAGCAACATACTAACGAAACATTTAGAAAGACAATTTACAAATATCACTAAAAATATCATGATATCATGGATCATGTCAGTTATTATTGCTCCATCTGCCATTTTTCGCTATTGTCCTTGCTTGCTTACCTGCATAAAGTCTGTTGATTCGGCTGTGCAGCTCCAGACGTTAATACTGGCTTGTCTAATGCCTTGAACATGGGCTGGCATATGCTAAATTTGGGGGCGTACATATTATTGTTCTTCGGAGGTCTTTTGCAAAAATCAAATTTACATAAGAAGAAGGAAACAATGGTGTTTGAGACTCACTGTATGTCATTTCTATGTACAGAACTCTAATAATTTAACTATGCCGAGGTAAATTAAATTTTCAATTCTTAACCCTGTTAATCATGTATACTAGCACACTCTGTCTATACTGTAAGTATAATGTAAGCGAGTGCAAAGGCCAGCATTATCATATATGTCTAAAGAATTGAAGTCTGCTATGTAAAAACAAGTGTGGCAGGCAACATCTAGGGAGTAAAGTGTATAAAGATCAGCAGTACGAATGAAAAAAGGTGCGTTTGTTTCTGGCCGGCAGAAATAGATTTGCTTAAAGGATTAGTTCACTTTCAAATTAAAATGTTCCTGATAATTTACTCACCCCCATGTAATCCAAGATGTTCATGTCTTTCTTTTTTCAGTCGAAAAGAAATTTTTGATGAAAAAATTCCAGGATTTTTCTCCATATAGTGGACTTCAATGGAGCCCAAACGGTTGAAGGTCAAAATTTTTGAAAACAGTTTCAGTGCAGCTTCAAAGGGCTTTAAATGATACCAGATGAGGAATAAGGGCCTTATCTAGAGAAATCATTGCTCATTTTCTTAAAAAAAAAAAAAAAAAATATATATATATATATATATATATATATATATATATATATATGCTTATCTTGAACTAGCTCTCTTCTTCTTCTTCTTCTCTATTAGAATTCTGGCAGTGTAGACACTGCTAAGTGTATTACTGCCCTCCACAGGTCAAAGTTTGAACTAATTGTTATATACTTGCACTAGCATATTGTATATGACAATTTAGTTCAAACTTTGACCTGTGGAGGGCAGTAATACACTTAAGGCTGGAATACACTACACGATTTTTAAAATCTGAACAGATTTTTAAAACACTAGGCATCATACACTTGCCGACTTTGTAAATGGTTACAGAGAAAAGCTGGGCATCATACACTACCAGACTTTAAAAATGTTCGGAACACAAACAGAAACACGCGCCTGGTTGCTAGGAGATGCATGACAGACAGGCGAAACACATGCAGGAGATGAGATGACCCGCAGTAGTGGAAGATGCGAGGCAAATGCGTTTGGAGATAGACAGGGGTGGGTAGACAGTCAGTATGGACAGATTACAACAGGAGTTAGAGGTAAATTGCGTAGTTTTATGATTATCCAAGTTGTTACCTTTAATATAATCAATTATTAATCGCTGTGTACATTTAATATAATATAATCAATAATTCGTAGCTTCTGACATTTTAATCCAGCTACATATCAAGGATAAAGCGTAAATGTATAATGGATAGTGATGAATATTAACATATTTAATAATGAATGAACCGCAGAAAGTGGTTTGTTAAATCTCTCAAGACAAAGCTAGTACGGTACTTACTAAAGCAATTTTTTCTATCATGGTGGAGCTCCACTTATTCTTTAATGATTTTTTTTTTTTTTTTCTGTATTATGAGAAAGAATTTCCGTATTTTTCAACCTGGGAGCGACGTGAGCTGTATTAACCCGACTGTGTGACGAAACTGCCGCAAACAATTACTAAAATGGCAGATTCTGCATTTTCTCATTTAATTCATGAATGTCATGTGCGATCTCGCGGGCGCGGCTCCATCTAGCGGCTGTAAGCGGTATATTTTAGTGTCTCAACATGATTACTCGTCAAGCGCCAAGCTTGTGATTCGTGCGCTGAATGAGATACGTTTTTCCTTATTACCTGATTTTGTACAGTAGTCTCATATTTTTTTTCTCGATCTTTGTGACCTTGCACCCTTGATTTGCATGGCTTGGGCACCGCACCGTATGACTGTATCATGTATGTACTGTAGCAACAACACATATGGTACACTGATATGTGTTCTAAAATAGGCTCAAAATATCAAACATGTTTGATATCCTCCGACTGGATGGAATCACAATCTGAAGCTAAAAAATCGGAGTCTATGACCGTGATATACTACGCGATTTTCCATGGAATCTGTCAGCTCAAATCTGTAGACTGGCTCTGACTTTTGTCAACTAGCGTCAACTTGTTCAGACTGTAAATCGGGGGGAAAATCGGGGCAAAAATCGTGTAGTGCAGCACTTCTCAAAGTCCGGACTCCGGTCCGGATCCGGACCCGGAGGGAATTAAATCCGGACCCGCCTCCATTTCATATTTCAACAGCAGTAATTGTGTATAAGGGATTAAAAGTCTGGATTTCCTACTTTGATAACTCCTACTTTTGGAGATGGTCCAAAATTAAAGCGAAGGTGAGATATATTTAAAGTTTTCCTCCGTGATTCAGTTGCCATGACATCCAGTGAGTGTATACTTTTGACGCAATTAGCCTTTCGTCGGCCCCTCCCCCAAAACGGCCATTGTCCAATCATACATCATAGCAACCGTTACTATGTGAGCAGGTCCGCCAAACATTGACTCCAACCAAGATGGTGAAGCGGTGCGCCCACAGCGTTTGTAAATCGGACACTAGATACCCCGAGAGATTGTCTGGAGGAGTTGTGTTCTTTCCATTCCCAAAGCCGAAAACACAACGTGAGCGGTGCCTACAATGGATAAAACAGTGTGGACGGCCCCACTCCCAGTTAAATGAGTCGAACATTAGGAAGCATAAATACATCTGCTTAAAGGTAAGGCTAACAGCTAACTAGTTACCGTGTTGTCTAGATCTACTAACTAGAGGCAAGAACACAAATTGGACCAAAGTTATGATTGGGTCTGTTGGGTCTTTGAGCTCCCCAACTTTATTTTTCATCAGTTTACAACAAAGTCGAACATAGCGCCCCAACAAGCAACTTTAAATAATTTTGTTTTTATCTTTCATGTACGTTAGCATTTTATGAACGGAAAACCTACCCCTGAGTATTAGTATTAGCTGTTTTCAGATTCAGAATGTTTTATATCCATTGTTGAACATAATTCACAACTAGGAAATAGCTTTGGCTTAGTTAAGGGTGCATAACAGATAATAAAATAAAATAAAATGGATATCTCAATGCCTTATATTTTGTTTTGTATTTCATTTTATTATTTTATCTGTTATGCACCTTTTAAGCCAAAGCAATTTTCTATTTGTGAATTCTGTTCATCAACAATGGAAATAAAACATTCTGATTCTGATTCTCAAAACGGCTATTCTCAAAACAACAGAGAAATGTTAGTTAGCTTTGAATGGCTTTGACGCACATGTTAAGCTAGCTAACATACCCTTGTATTTGAACAAAATAGCTACTCGCAATAGACAATAATAGACCATAACATATGAAAGAGAACTTACCCGGCAGTGCAAGAGCATGACTGGTCCACAAGGCTGTGCTGGTTGCATTTGAGGTACAGGTCATGGGGTTTCTCAGATTTCGCTTGAGACCGGTAAGCATTAGCCTCGATAGTAGTCGTGTCTCCTTCATTGCGTATTTTTATATTTTGAATGTATCCCTCCACTGCATACTGTAACCCCTTTTGCCTCGATCTGGAGGATATCGCGGAGGTATTGCTCAAAAAAAGGTCACTGACAAGCACGGGTATACCTCTTCCCGTCATGGCAATCTGTCGCGCTGGTCGTGTTTGACCATTTGTTTGTCGGACATAGCAACAGTAACTAAGGGGGGCGGGGCTCGGCGAAAGGCTAATTGGGCGCGAGTCGCGCGACGCGACACTTCACCGCAGTAAGCGTTTGAATGGGTGTGGAGCAGTGGTTCAACCTGCGGCCCATCACGAATGTAAATGTGGCCCGCGATATGCCGACCACAATAATAATAATAAAAACAATTATAGCATCACAATTTATTTTTGTTTTAAAATTTAAACTAAAGTTAATTAAATAAATATAAATTAGCTATAATGCTTTATTTGTCATATAAATTAATTTTGGTGAGCATTTATTGTTTTCAGACATCAGGCAATATAGGCTAATGATGCAATCACTCAGTTAACGAAACAAACACAAGTGAGCGCTTAGGAGCCATTAATTTTGTAAATTTAAGCCTCAAAATGGTCAAATTTGTTATTAAAGGAGAAAAACAATGTGGAACATAAAATGAAGGAATACATGCAAACAAGAAGAGTCACAGCATCAGCTGTAGGGCCTAAAGGTAAGAAGAATGGAAGAATCAGTTGTTAATGAGCGAGATGGGCAGCCTTCCTGTTTGCTCTGAAGTAAAGTACTTGACAAGCAAAACCTACAATTTCAAAAGACTGAACTGTGAATTCGATGTGTTTGTTTGATGTACTTGTATTTTAAATCAGTAAAAATAACCGCATCAGCGGCGCACCCGCGGCTGGATTGAGCCCAACTATGTGCACGCTCGCGGATCCGATGCTGCGCGAGGGATTGCGACATGACAGAATGCTTGATATCGTCAGAGATTGTAATTAGCCTACAGTGCGCTCAGTATTGTTAGTAAAAAGAACTGAGTAACATTTGCTTATTAAGGCGTTTATGTGATTGTTTGGTGACTATTGAGATGCTGTTGAAGAGAGTCATACAGTCATACAGAATTAAATAGCAACTTAAAGTGATTGTATATAGTTTGTGTGTTCATTGAGCAATACTGATAATTATTGTAAAGCTAATGTCAGTAAGTTAGTTTTTATTTGTTATTTATTGTGTGCAACATCTAGGTAAAATAATAGTATTATCTGCTAATACCATAACATTAAATCTGATTGGTTTGCATTGGTGACGTCATATGTAAATTATATGCGGCCCATGAGACTTGCACTGGGAAAAAAGATTGAGAACCACTGGTGTAGTGTATTCCAGCCTTTACAATGCTGGAATTCAAATAGAGAAGAAGAAGAGAGCTAGTTCAAGATGAGCATTTATGGTTAAAACATATACATTTTTTATTTTCTTTTTAGAAAATGAGCAATGGTTTCTCTAGATAAGACCCTTATTTCTCATCTGGGATCGCTGTATACTGTCATTTTGACCTTCAACCGTTTGGGCTCCATTGAATTCTACTATATGGAGAAAAATCCTGGAATGTTTTCATCAAAAACCTTAATTTCTTTTCGACTGAAGAAAAAAAGACATGAACATCTTGGATGACAAGGGGGTGAGTAAATTATCAGGAAAATTTAATTTGAAAGTGAACTAATCCTTTAAGCAGAGTTTAGCTATTTTTGCATGTAATTTACTTTTCATCAATTGTGTTAAAACACAAGGTTTTTGTATTATGAATTTATTTAATGTTTTTTGTGTGTGTGTGTGTGTGTGTGTGTGTGTGTGTGTGTTACGCTTCAACTAATTTTAATGGTGCAGTACAAATTTTTTTTTTTTTTTTAAAAGTTGTAACTTAGTGCCCATTTACATCAAAACTAGGCTATGTTGTAACTTACGCACAGCAGGTGCAACCGACCCCTGGCTTACCAGTCAAGAGTGAGCCAGCATAAAAGCAGAGAAGAAACTACCAGAGTTTGAAAAACTTTTCCCCAAGAGCTTTCTCCAGAGCACTGCCTTTGTCCTGCCCAGCCTGTTGCTGCAGTTCACAGTCTTGTTTTTGAACATGATAACTGCTTAACTTTCTACTTTGTGGCATTGCATTATTATTTTTATTTGATTGCTGTGGGTGTCTCCAACATTTACCCTGTAGCAAATTAGCTCAAAGGGAAAATATTAATAATTATTCATAACTTATGATTAATTATGAATATTTGAAACAGTTAATCAGATTAACTTGATGTAGCTACATTTAACATTACAATCAATTAATCAGTTCATCCTGTGAACACTCAGTATTGATTATTAATTAATTCTAAGAAAAGTTTATTTTTCATGGCCACAGAAAAATAATAATCTCTTAGCATTTACAGCACTTAGAGCGTGTAACAAGATCGAGATCATTTAAGTGACAGTTATTTGCAGGCACTGAGTCAGAACCAAATATGTATTGTGCACAGTTTCATTAACTAAATCACGAACACATAGCTAGACTAAACAAACACAGACATACAATTCATGCATACATAGGAAATGAGAGAGTGGAAATGAATTTGAACTGTAGAATAACAGGGGAAAGAAGCTATGAAAAGAGTCATTTAACAAGCTGGAGGAACCATCAGTTTCTCACATACAAAGCACCTTTGTTAACAAAGGGGTTCACAACTTAATACTAAATCGATGTTTAGTGTTCAAATGTACAATACTTGCAAATTGCCTTAGTTGTTGAGGAGCATCCAGATATGCAAGCTGAGAAATTCTTGATGGTTTGGTCCGATGGTGTTGATGTGGCAATCGATTTCTCCTGCATTGAATGAAGAAAAGATGACGAACTTGCGTTAGTTTGACTCTTGTAGTAGGGAAGAGTTCTTTCTCTCTTCTAGGTAAGCACATGGCTGGGGTGCAGGTCGAGGCCTGGCAGGCCAACAGGCAGCACCCAGCAGATGCAGAATGTCAGTCGGAGGAGGCAAGAAAGAGAGAAGGCAGAACTGTTAACCTCTGGTGATGGCCTCTCCTCCTAAGGGTCAGTAGGGCCAATCATACTCAGGCTTTCGGAAAGAAAGTTTTACAATCCTTTGTCTTGAACCGATCGTTTGCATATGTAACTGGATTGGTTACAGATGAAGACATTATTAACGTTTCTTGTAATACTAATATGTTGCATAGGTATCAACATGCACGAGATGCATGTTCATTTATTGAACAGTTTGACCATAAATTAATGTAGGAAAGTCTGTTTTAAGGGCTATGGGTTTTTCCTATAGCCTCTGCTTTTTCCATGTAGCTACATCATTCAGAGCAGCTTCTGCATTTTTTAAGTCGTAAACCATGGCAACTAGGGGCATTTGTTGCTCTTTTCAGGGGGTGGTTCACAGACCCTTGATGGGAGAGTGAGTTTGCTGGTTTATTCATTAACTCTAATGTATAATTTGTATGTCTGATTGGTCTAGAATGCTATAACCCTTTGCAGTTTAAGTGGGGAGGATACTGTAATCATTTATCTTAATTAGTTTTTATTTTCTTTGTTTTATTGTTGCTGGTGTTAAAATCAAGTTTATTAGTTACCTCAATGGTTGCAAACCTGAGATGGAACAATATTGTATGGAACATTATTGCACTTTTTTTATTGGAACAGTATTTCAGAAAGTTAGGTAAATATAGAAAAAATAAAATAAAAACTATAATTACATAAATATTACCAATTCACTGTCATTTAACACCTCACAGACTTCATGGGTAAGATATCAGGCAGTGCTGTTGAGTAATATGATACCTTGTCTAGTGAAATCAACCAGTTAAGAAGGAAGAAAAACAAACATCTCATTTTCTTTGTCATCAGATCCAAAATACGTGCATACAAGTGTGTTGCGTGTGTGTGTGTGTGTGTGTGTGTGCGTGCATACTTTGTTCTTTATGATAAACAAAACATTCTTGGAAAGGCACTTGAAAGTCTAGAAATACCAGCCAATAACTGTAGAAAAGTGAAAGGTTTCCTCATAGTGGAGGAAATTTTCATTCCTTACAAGAAGTGACGCTGGGTGGAATATAATTGTAACGAGGTCAGATGTGGGAAGAAGGAGGCGGGAACCGGCGAACGTTCAACAAAAGTTTAATCTCCAAAATAAACAAACAAAACGAAAGTAATGCCGGCAGACCCTCGCGGACGTCTGCCGGCCACACAAACATAATAAAACATAACATAAAGTCCAGGCCTGGTCCTCTCTCGTCCTTCACTGTAGTCGCTCCTCCTTTTATGCTCCCGGAGCTCCTCCGTGAGGGACTCAAGGCCGGTGCGCCTCCCAGGTGAAGCTCATTAACACTCGCGCCACCGGCCTCGCGCCGTTCCCTCACGGCTCTCGCCCGCCCTGGTCGCCACATACCCCCATCGCCCCTCGCAGGCCGGGGGGTACTCCCGAGACTGCGCTCTACTCCCCCCCGGGGCCTGTCTCGGCGGCCGCAGCACCTGGGGGTAAGGACAGACGAGACGAGAAAAGGAGACGGAAGCAAGGGGAGCGACAGGACGAGAGAGGGGAGAGAGGAAAAAGAAAGAGGGGAAAAAAAAATTCTGGGTCCGGTTCCCAGACACACTGCCGCTCGGTCCTCAGCCTGCCGAGAGGCTTTTCCTCGCGGTGCCACATGCGATGGCACTGGACGCTTGGTGGACGGCCCGATCCTCGACCGCCTCCTGGCGGCCGGCGATGGCTCCTCCGACTGAGGGCAGCCGGCAGCGAGTCCCCCGTCCCCTGCTCCTCCCCTTAATGGCGGACGGCAGCAGGTTCCGGCCCACGGCGAACGGCGGCGACTCCTCCGCTCCCTCCTGGACGGCAGCCACCCCACCTCGTCCCAGGAGCACGGCATCCGGGTCTCCGTCCCACCTTTCACTAGGCTCCAGCACCACCGCCTCGGGCAGCCTCTCGCGGTCTACACACACTCCCGCGCTGCCCGAACTCCGCAGCACCGCGATCCCCCGCAGCAGCGAGGGCTCTTCGACAGCATGTCCCTCCTTCCTCCCGGGTTTCGGCACCAATGTAACGAGGTCAGATGTGGGAAGAAGGAGGCGGGAACCGGCGAACGTTCAACAAAAGTTTAATCTCCAAAATAAACAAACAAAACGAAAGTAATGCCGGCAGACCCTCGCGGACGTCTGCCGGCCACACAAACATAATAAAACATAACATAAAGTCCAGGCCTGGTCCTCTCTCGTCCTTCACTGTAGTCGCTCCTCCTTTTATGCTCCCGGAGCTCCTCCGTGAGGGACTCAAGGCCGGTGCGCCTCCCAGGTGAAGCTCATTAACACTCGCGCCACCGGCCTCGCGCCGTTCCCTCACGGCTCTCGCCCGCCCTGGTCGCCACAATAATTGTCATGCGATACAACAACAACAGGACTGCACCCTGAACAGTGTCTATTAGAACTTAAATACACGAAACATACTTCAGACATAAAGGTCACTGAAAGTAATTGTAAATTTGATTCAGTAAATACTCTAGCCAATTAACTGAATTCATGTGAATTATTCATCAGTTGTTAACTCCTATGTTTTTTTTTTATTTTATTTTTTTTATTATTATTCTGGTTAAAATAACTGGATCATATAAGTCATTTGATCACACATATATTACAGCACAAGGTCTTTTATCTCATCGCATTCAATTTAGACTGCAAAATTGAACTCAAGATAAATAAGATTTTTGTTTTGCTGTAGATTGAAACTGTCTAAAGTACTGAAATATTGATTCAAACAATTTAAAATAATGAGAGCGAGACATCACTGCCGCTGTCAGAGCGCGATCAGACATCACTAAGCGAATGCTGAACGCGGTTGGACATAGTGGTGTATTAGAGTTAAAAAATGATATAAATACTGTTCGGTTTATCGCACAAACCGATCGTTTCGTGTCTTAGGACATCAATGTGTTGTCACAAGCCGCAGGGTTTAATTTGGACTTGTCTATGCAAGTTTTATTTACTCTTATAGTAGAAGTTCCCATCCACTAGCATTATTTGACTGACAGACAGCAACGGTTGCAGTTAAAAATCATCATTTGTGTTCTACTGAAGAAACAAAGTCACCTACATCTTGGATGCGCTGGGGGTAAGCAGATAAACATCAAATTTTCATTTTTGGGTGAACTATCCCTTTAAGTAAAATACTTTATTTGTTTTATGTATTCCTTGAAAATGGAACCTGTGACCTTGGCATTGCTATTGCCATTGCTCTACCAGCTACAGGTATGAAAATTTTACTAACTTTTTAAATTTATAGTAGTTAGCAAGACAAAAGATTTATACATATTTATTTTGACTGAATATATGACAAATATATACAGTAAGACCCATTTAGAATGCTATGTGGTAAAACGAATAATACAATATAGATTTTGGCCACATAAGAACCTTGCTGACATGAACACACATTAATATGTATAAAAATAAACAGTTCCTGTTGAATTTCTGCAAAGTTGACATATAGAGCTGATATAGAGGAAGACAAATTGGTTAACTTCAAGGCTGAGCTGAAATAACAGTGCCCTCAACTGATGCACTGGAGTAGAGCACAGCTCAGTGAGCCGTAACAAAGGTGATGCCCCATAATTTCCATAAGGCTGCTTCAAGAGCAGTGATGATTGGTAACAAATATAAGCTGATACTTCCATAGACATGAACGGTAAATTAATGGTCAAGATTATGTCCGTCAAAGTACTATAATTTGCACCAATCAGTGTTGTCCACTTAGTGTCATATCTCAACTAGAACCTAAACAGATAAGTGGCACCAAAAATGTCTTTTTTAGTTAACTTTAAAAGTGTTTTTTTTTTCCGATACCATTTTGTAAAACTTAATTTCACATACCCTTTCACAAATGTTTCTATGTGAAGGCTCAGAATGCTCCACTGTCCAGTGGTCTGTGGCCTAACTTACCCAATAATGTACTGTAAATGCTATTGTATTACCAGACTCTTATACCAGTGATGTGATCCTCATGTGCAGAAGAATGTGCACTTCCACTGCCATCGCCAAAAGACAGGGAGTATTGAACGTAACTTATTATTAGCATAAATTTAATGGAATCAGTGATGCAAAATAAATGAGCCTTGTCTCCCGTTGTTAAAAAAAAGGAAGCACCCAACCTTGCTTTGCTCAACACTGACCTTGGACAGGCTTTTATTTAGAAAAGGACAACAACAACAACAACAAAACAGGGGAAAACACAGTCTAGAACTGGCAGGGCAGGACACAAGGGGAACACATAACAGGGAACAATCCATTCAGGGAAACAACCACAGCAGGGTTGAGGGTTCGCCTGAGGGTTCAGCGACAGGTCACAGGAGTCGCACTGTCTGGCAAGTTAACGCTTCTTGCATGGAAGATGGCAGAAAGTGCAGAGCCCAACTCGACCGCAGCAGAGAAAGCGATTTTAACCCCCCAAAATCTAAAAAGCCATGTCTGGAAGTACTTTGGATTTTGGTCGGTAGGAGGTCAAATTGTTGAGCCGCGAGATAAAGTTGTATGCAAGCTATGTAAGATACAGTTAGCATACAGTCTCGTCTTGACACTTACTTTGCTTCGCCCGCCACAAGCTCGTTGTCTGCAACACGACAAGAGGCCATAACGGAGAAATTAATTTATAAATTTTTAATAAATTAATAGCACTTTATTTTTTTTTTAACCTCAGGGTAAAAGTTATTTGTTTTCACATTTCTCGGAATTGTGTGCCTCATTTTATTTAACGTTAAACAGAAACATTACTTAAGTGTAGGCTACTGTACTGACTGAATAGATATTGCATGAATAAAGGATAAATACACTGCTTCCACTGGTTTGATTATTTACCGTTTCATGTCAAGGAAAAGTTTCATGTTTACCACAGCACAGCTCGCTCGGAGCGTTCAATATGCTGTAAAACTTAAATTAATATTAATAATATTTGTTTCAATCACTGAATGAAGCCTGCTATATTTGGGACAAGAGTCGCGAGTCTCGCGACCCTAAATTGCTTGCACAAAACTCTTGATCAGCGCTCAAAATTTGTTTGTTCATTTAAACCGTTATGCGCAGAGAGCATGAGGGTGAGAGAGAGTGAGGTCTGCGGTCTTGGCCATTAGTTGATTTACTTGTTTTTGTGTAAGTAATACGTTGTCAAATATGTTTAAACTTAAATAGACTACCTATATAAGTAGTTATGTCTCTTTGTATTAATTTGTCCTGTTATTGATGTAATGCGCGTCATTGACAAAATGCGCAACCAGATGTTCGAATAGTTCGAATATTCGTGTTTTTTTTAGAGGGAATATTCGAACGTCATTTTTGAGCAATTTTGACAGCCCTAGGCAACATACGCTTTGTGTTCATTTCCTTGCCACTGTCTCTTGACGAGAACGTTCTAATTTTTTTGTTGGTAAGAGAAGACCTTAGTTTAGCCAATGATATGCTTTGGTTAAGTCACATGACATGCAATTTTTTTCTGTAGCGCGATTTCTGACAGACTGCCGTCTCTTGTGAGTAGTTGCTGAAAGCAAACTAAAACATCAGTAACAAACAAGGACCCGCCCATGTCACATTCACAAAAAAATTGGTAACATAATCTCAGGTAAGTTATGATGACATATTCACCACTCAAAAAAGTTTTTATGAAAATAGTTTTTGGTAAATTGATAAAATGTCTGTGTTGCCATATGGCAACACTGCGCAATAATGGAATGACATTATTGTAATAGGTTAGCTAGCTAGCAAAGGTCAGCTGCAGTCTGTTAAGCAATAACAACATTAATGCTAATGATATAATGTTGATTAGTCGTATGTTAAGGACTGCCATGATATTTGTATTATGGATTAAATCAACATCAGAGACCTGCCACCACAGCCAGTATACTGGCCCAGACCAACCACTGGTCTACCATGGTGTCTCAAAAAGGCAGGTGCAAGTGGATGTAAGTGTATTGTTAGGGTGAAGTGCACCAAATGTGATGTGTACCTGTGCCTCACCTCTTAAAAAAACGCTTTTTGAAGTTTCTTACAGAAAAGTTTCAAGGATTATGGGGGGTTCATGTTCATAACCTTCCTCTCATAAGATTGCATAATGTTGAATTTTCATGAACTGCAATGTTTTTGGTTTTATGTCAATGTTTTATGATACATGATGAACTGTATTATATTTGTTTTTAACTGTTTAAATTTGCAATTTAAGTAACATTCATGAAAAACGTAATGAAATTCAAAGAATATAAAGCATTATTCAGCAAAAGAGAATGGAATAAATAAAAGCACAAGATGTTGGAAAATATGTATAAGGTGTTGTTTATATTTACTGCTAAAGCTTATAATAGCACCAATTGATTCAATACAAACAACCTTTCTGAGGAAAAATATTAACTATATACACTTACATTAAAGTTATTTCCACCATTGTACGTTTTTGCCATATGGCAACATAACAAAGAAACTTAAAATATTTTTTTTTTCCAAAAATTTTTTTAGAGCACTTCAAGTTAAGCCATTCTAAGAAAAGAAAAAGAGTCAAATATTTTTTTTCTATAGATTTATCATAATGCGTGCGGTAGAGGGTTAAGATGATGCCATCAAATATGATGCCATTACCTGCAGTTGAGCATGTTGTAGTTGGTATTTGAGGAAACGATTTGGTACCATTGCTGACAGTATGAAATGGGAAGGGGTTTTTACACCCTTTTATAGTCAACTGTCTGTAATTTGACTAAAACTGAAAAATGTGTAATCTAAGTTATATTATTAATCTTACTTTCATGTTGTAAGTTAAATAGATGCTATATAAAACTTAGTCTTATTAACATTTTGGAAATTGTTTTTGTGTTCATTGAGATATTGTTTAAAATGTTACTTTTCAAGTGGGGTGTACTCATTTACAGTTAGATCATTGATTTGTAGAGTGGGAGAAGTTGTTACGTTTAGGCCCGGTTTCATAGACAGGGCTTAGACTAAACCAGGATTAGGCCTTAGTTCAATTAGGACATTTAAGTAGCATTTATAAACATACACTAGAAAAAAACACAAAAACATTACTGGTGTGTATCTTGAGACAAAACAATGGCTCTGACATATTTTAAGATATATCAGGGCAGCTGCTTTCAGTTAAAACAGCTCAAACATGCAGTTAGTCTAGGACTAGTTTAAGCCTTGTCTGTGAAACCGGGGGATTAAGTTATAAAAAGTTTATTCAAAGTTATTAAATGTATTAAAATGCATTAAACTTAATTATTGTTTAAGTAATATTTATAAAATTCATTACATTTATTTAAAGTTATTACATTTCCTATTAGGTCAGTTACAAAAAGAATTGTCAATCAAGTTTATATCGTTTTATCAACTCCATGTCATCAAATAACTCCAATACATCATATCTTCGTTGCAAAGTGTGTGTCTCCTCTTCTTTGCTGCCATCTTGTTACTCCTAACTTAGGAGACTTCATAGCTCTTTAGGAGCTAAGACCTAGTCTTGACACTTAGGAATGTTTATGAATTATACTTATTCTTAAGTCTAGGAATAAGAGTAAAATTACGTCATTCTTAGAATTTTGACACACTTAAGAGTAAAATTTTACTTTGAGCGGCTTTATACATATGGGCCCAGGGCACTCCCTTGTCTGGTCTCGTCAACCTTACCTGACCCACTTACCTGTTGATTACTTACCTGTTGTTCCTGTGATATGTCCTAGTTCTCCACCGCTGCTGTTCTCCACCTTCTCCACGCTCCTCAGCTCCCTCTGGATCCCCTGGGACACACAAAGACCATCTTGTCACCCTCAGACTCAGATAAGATAAGACACCCTCAGACTCAGATAAGCCACACAAGACTTTTATAATGGCAGTGAATGGTGACATTTTTTTTTAACCCAAAAAAAGCCCATCCATCCATCTTAAAAGCAATCCATATGGCTCCAGTGGGTTAATAAAGGCCTTCTGAAGTGAAGCGATGCATTTTTGTGAGAAAAATATCCATAATTAACCTTAATAAACTGTAATTACTAGCTTTTACAGCTGGTCTATTTACATGGGATTTTGAGCTGGACCTTTTAACAGAAGGTAAAAGTCACCATAATCTTTACTGATATTATCCGTAATGATGACTGAGATGGCACATTCAGATAGGACTAAAATCACTGAGAAACTCTGGTAATAATTACTTTGCCCCACCTCTCCATGTAAAACTAATTCCGTCCAAATAGAGATTTTGACATCTTTGGTACTATCAAAAGTTCAGAGTTTTGTGACCTTAAAGAGCATGTTGGATTGTAGCGTGATAGAAGAAGTTCAATTAAACGTAAACAGCAAAGGGCCCAATACAGATCCTTGCGGCACTCCGTACTTTACTGCTGCTTCCTTATTTACACAACCAAAATGGTAACAGTCAGAGAGGTGGGATCTAAACCTTAATGCATGTCCCTGAATGCCAATGTAATTCATCTAGGAATATGTCATTAACTATGGTGTCGAACGTAGTCAGATCCTAGAAGCAAGTAATATATAATTTTAACAAGTGCAGTCTTTGTGCTATGATGGGGCCTAAAACCTGACTGAAATTCTTCAGATACCATTTTTCTGCAAAAAACAGCACTTTTTGAAAAAAAAAAAAAAAAAAAAAAAAAAACTTATCTAATATTTGAGACATGAACGGATTTTGAGATTGATCTGGACTCTGGTGTGTTTGCTAATTTCCTATAGTCTAGTTGCGGTTTCTTAATCAGAGGCTTATAGGGATAGTTCACCCAAAAATGAAAATTCTGTCATCATTTACTTACCCTCAAGTAGTTCCAAACCTCTGTGAATTTCTTTGTTCTGCTGAACACACCAAACAGATTGCACCCCCATTGACTACCATAGTATTTATTTTTCCTACTATGATAGTAAATGGGGGGCGAGATCTGTTTGGTTACTGACATTCTTCCAAATATCTTTCTTTGTGTTCAGCAGAACAACGAAATTCATACAGGTTTGAAAATACTTGAGGGAAAGTAAATGATGACAGTATTCTCAGTTTCACCTGAACTCTTGTTCTAGTCAAATCAGAGAATGAAATAAAAACAACATGGCCTGTTTTGTCAACTGTTTATTCAATTTGAAAGATACAAATGATACATCAGATCTTTCCCAACAGTTAACAGCAACTTTTACTGCACACAAATCAGCCTATAATATTCTGCTTCTAGCAACGTAGCACACAGGCTACTGCTCATAAATCATATTTTGTCCACATATCCATACACAAAATGTAAAATTTACTCTTTTAGACATGTAAAAAGATTATGTAAAATGTTATATATGACACAACTGCCATTAAGGCTATGCAATTCAAGCTCAGAAATGATTCCAGAAAACATATTTACTACAAAGTCATGCATTGATTAAAAAAAAAAAAAAAAAAATGCATCAAGCATATTCCGTATATTGTTTTTCCTTAAATAATGCTTGTGTTTGTTTCTTTTCTGATTGTGGCCAAATAAAAATGTATTTTAGAAACCAGTTAATACTGAAAGTTGTTGACACTGGTATGTCATGTCCTCAGGGGAGAGTTCCAGTGAACAATAGACACATAAAGAACACAATGTACAAAATGACGAAAAGTAAGAAACAAATAAGAAATGTCAGTTTGACCTTTCATTTTCCACACAAACGTGGTGAAAATATTTAGCCTGTTACACAGCATATAAGCTCATTCATTGTGGGAAAATACCTGAAGAAATTTGAGATTTAATGATGACACATGATTGATTCCTCAAAAGTTTAATGGGCGGATCATCATGGTGGTGGCACGTAACGAGTAGTTGGGGCCTTTGAAGTAGTGCCATTTGATGCCATCAAGTTTGCCAGAATTTTGCTCAGAGGTGTAGTACATGCCGTTGAGGTTTGATGGGCCACAGGCATCAAACCACCAGCCTTCAGAAGAACAAAGAAATAAGAGAAATGTAATGTTAGAATGTTAGGATGGATTTATGGATTGGTACTGAATTCTGTTACCCTTGGAGCTGTATCTCTCTACTGGTCTACAGACGTTCATGTCTTACAGGTTAAACCAGCTTGGCAGTATGAGTCTGTTGCTAATTTTAGTGTTTAAAACACTTCAAAGAACTTGGACAGAGCCTTATGTTTCCATCTGCAAGATTAATTTAGAACTTCATTTAGAATTAAGTTTCTTTTTTAGCATGGATCAGACTAAATGTAAGTCTATAGAAGAAACATAATATCCTACATCTTAATCTAAAACAGCTGTTTTTTATGTAAAAATGTAAAGATAAATCATATCAGAACTCTTTTGCACTTTTAGTGTAGCTACTGAAAATTCATGACACATTTCAGAGAAGAAAAAAAAGATACGAATTAAAACTTAAAATAACCTAACCGCGTAAGTGCGCACAGCCTTTTATAATTGGATATGTGTTCAGAATTAACTAAACATCAATCTCATGTGAAATAATACACATCCTCATCTGAAGTTACTCTCAGTAACTCCAAATAAATCTCGGCTGTTCTTGTAAGATTTTCTGATATCTTCTCAGTTAAAATGTTACTACAAGAGCCATGGGCCACAAAGAGCTGGGAAAGAATCAATGGGATCTCATTGCTGAAAGGTGTTGTTCAGGTGAGATTTACAAAACATTTCCAAGGCATTAGAAACACCATGTGACACAGTGAAGACAGTCATCAACAAGTGGATGAGGTATGACACAGCAGTGACATTATCAATTACAGGGCGTTCAAAATTAATAAGAGGGAAAGAGAAAACTGGTTAGGGAGGCTGTCAAGAGGCCTACAGCAGCTCTTTCTGGCGCTCCCTACATGCTCCCTACACCACTGCTATTGTGCTGCTTACCGCCTGTGAGCATGAGTGCACACTTGCAGATACAGTTGTCGTTATCCATGTCTTTTGTGCTAAAGTCGGCCCCGTTTATCACCAAACTGCTCTGCCTGCCAGCTGTACCACTGAAGCTCTTCAGGAATAACCTAACAGAGAAAGACAGACAATAAGAGAGTATAATAGAAAGCATTACGGCATCCTGTTTGTTTGTTTGTTTGTTACACTTTACAATAGTGTTCAATTCATTAACATTAGTTTATGCACCAGGTATCATGAACCAACCATGAACAATGCTTGGTTAATGCTTGGCTAATGTTAATTTATAATCTATAATTGTAATATATTTTTATGAATATATTTCAAGTCATACTGTATAAATTATAATAGTAAACGTATTAAAAACTAGCATGGATTACAAAGAAAAATAGTATATTTATAAATTAACCTTAATAAACGCTGCCTAAATCAGTTAATTGTTAGTTCCTAATGCACGAATTGAACCTTATTTTAAAGGGTTGCCATTTTTTGTAAACATGCAGCAGATGGATATGTTTGACCATTGTGATGCATCTTGCTTATTTTCACCATTTCACCACAAACAGCACCATTGTAAGACAGCGTGTCTAGTTAAAAACATGCCAAGTTTATGGGGTAAACTAAAATAGTTCAGTGGCGCACAGTCAATAGAATAGAAGCTGACTCAAAAAGCATCTTCAAAAAGGTGGTGCTCATGTCGTGAGCTGCTGAAAAACAACAATACAGTTGAGTTTTAATAAATTTGTCTCTCTACCTGTAGTTTTGCTTCTCACTACCAAGGTAAAACTTGTCATACTGGGAGAAGGCCAGTTTTCCATCCCAGTCTGTCAACTCCAGTCTAAGAGTATACTGCCTCTGATTGGTTAACTGGTACACCAGCTCATTTCCCAACCAATGTTCTCCAGTCAGACTCCCAAAGCCCTGAAACACACAAACACACATTTGTTCTTTTATGAGGGTATAGGAACTTTCCACTGACTTCTACTGTTTAAACATCATGACAGTTTGTGAGTATTTAGACAAATATTTTAAAATTGAGCAAACTGATGGAGAATTTGTATAAATTTGTACAATCACAAATTGTACAAATTCATACAAACAGCACCACTGTAGGTATATGTTTTTGTAAGATCTGTTCACACCCAGTAGGTTTAGGGGCCAACAATCATGGTGGCATTTACCTACAAATCATGCTTTTTTTGTACACATTACAGTATATAAAATTGACAACTCAAACTATATTTTAATATTCTCTATTCCCTAAACCTTTCTGCATTTTTACATTTTCACTAAAACATTATTTGTTACATTATCTATAACTATCAGTTCTACATTGGCAGAATTCAAGACTGTCATTTGACAATTGATAATGATAGTTCATGTATAGTGAAACACAGGAAGACCCAAGTGCAAAGGTAAAGGTTTACTTAAAAATTCAAGCTGAATTCAAGGTTCACAATATGTATCCCTTTATAACAAGCAATGATCAAAAACATGTTACAAAATCCAGGAAACCAAGTTTGGTACAAACTCAGTATGGCACATGCACACAAGGCTACAACTGAAACCAAAGTGCTTTATTCTGATGAGATAGGTGCAATCAATAGTGTTTGTCCATACTACAGGCAAATCATGTCTTCTCGATGAGCCTAATCAAGATGGCAACTGCTGCCTCTTTGTGTGTGCCAGGCCAGTCACTTCTGGGAGTTATGCCAGGCCTCAATCAGCACTGCTAATAAGTACAAACCAAGCTAGTGTCAGGGTTACACCTGTTATGAGTTTGTTTTTCTTTAGTCACATGTTCTCTTTTGTTCAGTTTCCCGCCACTTGTTTGTTCCCATGGTTACCCTCATTGAGTTCATTTGTCCCAGCTGTGTCTCAATAATTATTTTGTTAGCTCCCCTGTTTTTTTTTATATATATATATATATATATATATATATATATATATATATATATATATATATATATATCATATATATATATTTAAACCCTGTGTTTTTCTCAGTTCTTTGTCTGTCCTTGTCAGTGTTAAGTTGGTTGTTCTGTTCTGAGTGTTACATGTTTTATAGAGTTTTGAATTTGTTCGAATAAAGAAGCTGCTACAGCTAGGTCCTGATTATATTCCTTTGTGCTGCAACCAGCGACCGTGACAGAAAGACAGACCTGATTATGTGGATCTTGCGGCTAAAGACATGATCCTGGCTGAGGACTATCTTTGGAAGGCCTTTGGAGAAGTATGTGGAGGAGTTTCTCGAGCTCTCCCATCAGGGAGCTGGCCTGATGCTTCTCTCATTGTGTGTTTTCATATGGGACTGGATAGGGATACCATTCGGTATAGCGAACCTGCTTGTTATTTCTCCCTAGTCGAGTCTATTAATCTTATTCTCTATTTAAATGGTTCAAATTTTGAAGTTGAGGAAGTTAAAGAAAAGTATATGCCTCATCCAGCCCCATTGAAGACACAAAGAGCCTTGGCAGCTCACCCTAAGCCAGTTCCCTCCACATACCCCTCCAATGGATCTGTCCACTTCTGCCCTCCAACACTTCCCCAAGTCCTCAGTCCAGAGATAAAGATGGCCGCCATCCCAGAGCCTTGTCCTAAGATGGCCACCGCCACGCCTGAGCCCTCGGTTAGGATGGCCGTCGCCGAAAATGAGTTCTCAGCCAAAATGGCCGATGCCTAAGTCCTCTCCAGAGCTAATGGAGGACTTCTGGCTGATCAACTTTTGGTCAGAGCCAAGAACCATCCCTGACAAGAGTCCAGTGTCTTCTCCAGTCCCTGAGCCCGCTCCAGACTCCGCTCCGTATACCCATGGCCAAGTGGCCGAACCTGGAGTCCAGGCCGAGGCCACGGAGGCCACAATGCCATGGCGCCCCGAACGTCCTGATCCATCATGGCCTCCCGAAGGGCCAGACCCGCCATGGCACCCTGAACTGCCCCATCTGCCCTGGGCTCCAGTACCACCCTGGAGGTCTCTTAACCTGCCAACACCTGCCCACGACCTCCAGGGTGCCTGCTACAGCTAGATCCTGATTATTTTCCTTTGTGTTGCAACCAGTGACCGTGATAGTTAGTGATTTGTCCTTTCAATACCCTTTGTTCATGTTGAACTCCACTGCTGGCTGGCTGGCTGGCTTGATTAAAAAAAATTATGATCCTTCATTTTTTTTTTTTTTTAATAAGACTTTTTGTTATTTAATTCAGAGGAGTAAACCTAGAATCCAAGAACATTTGTCATTTCAGATGTATCTAAATAAATTATTTGTTTCACTCCGTAGGACTGCATTTTACCATCTTATACTCTTTCCAGGTTCTGTGGAAGTCCAGCGTTCCATCTGTCCTTGACTGTATGATGGTCCAGCCCCCACCAGCACTTTCCATGTTGCAATAAACCTAGGAGGAGATATAACATAAGACAGAGGCTTCTGGCATTTATACTCCTTAAATTCAGAGTTATCTCCATAACTTAGAATGGTGCATAAAAAGCTAAGGGTAAGCATAAATGTATGTTTTATAAAGAAGATTGTGTTTATCATTTGTGCACTTACAATGTAAACAAATCATTTTAAAACTACTTAATAACTTGTGGTGTTTTAGTTCTTATGTAATTTAAAGTGATCAAAAATGCATTGAAATTACCGCTGCAGATTTTCACAATTTTGAATGAATGTATCTAATTTTAGTCGGTTTAATTCTTGAATAGTATCACTCTTTTACTAATACTGGCACTGACCAGGTCAAATGTAATAATGGACATGCCACTGACAGAACTCAGAAATAATTTACGAGGCCAGTGCAGGCAGTGTAAGTTCTGGAGTGCAGCATTCACCCAGCTGTTACTCTGAGAGTTCAGCCAAGAGTATTTCCAGCTTGTGCTTTTCCTGAGCCGGTCAATATCCAATACAGTGTAATGTATTCTGTAATAGATATACTGTAGGCTGATTACTTCAGTAAAAACAAACACCTAATTTCTGGTTTATGTACGGCCATGACTTTATTCAGTATGTCGCTCAAGGTTTATTCTGAGTTTATGCGCTACACTTTGAATGTACTGTAAAACAAAACAGCAGTTAATGTGTCTATATACACTGAACAAAATTATAAACACAACACTGTTTTTGCCCCCATTTTTCATCAAAGACTTTTTCACATACACTTTTTCTATGTACACAAAAAACCTAGTTCTCTCAAATATTGTTCACAAATCTGTCTAAATCTGTGTTAGTGAGCACTTCTCCTTTGCCAAGATAATCCATCCACCTCACAGGTGTGGCATATCAAGATGCTGATTAGACAGCTTGATTATTGCACAGGTGTGCCTTAGGCTGGCCACAATAAAAGGCCACTCTAAAATGTTCAGTTTTATAACACAGCACAATGCCACAGATGTCGCAAGTTTTGAGGAAGCGTGCAATTGGCATGCTGACTGCAGGAATGTCCACCAGAGCTGTTGCCCATGAATTGAATGTTCATTTCTCTCCCATAAGCCGTCTCCAAAGGCGTTTTAGAGAATTTGGCAGTACATCAAACCGGCCTCACAACTGCAGACCACGTGTAAGCACACCAGCCCAGGACCTCCACATCCAGCATCTTCACCTCCAAGATCGTCTGAGACCAGCCACCCGGACAGCTGCTGCAACAATTGGTTTGCATAACCAAAGAATTTCTGCACAAGCTGTCAGAAACCATCTCAGGGAAGCTCATCTGCATGCTCGTCGTCCTCATCGGGGTCTCGACCTAACTGCAGTTCGTCGTCGTAACCGACTTGAGTGGGCAAATGCTCGCATTCAATGGCATCTGGCACTTTGCAGAGGTGTTCTCTTCATGGATGAATCCCGATTTTCGCTGTACAGGGCAGATGGCAGACAGCGTGTACAGCATCGTGTGGGTGAGCGGTTTGCTGATGTCAACTTTGTGGATCGAGTGGTCCATGGTGGCGGTGGGGTTATGGTATGGGCAGGGGTATGTTATGGACAACGAACACAGTTGCATTTTATTGATAGCATTTTGAATGCACAGAGATACCGTGACGAGATCCAGAGGCCCATTGATGTGCCATTCATCCACGACCATCACCTCATGTTGCAGCATGATCTGTACACAATTCCTGGAAGCTGAAAACATCCCAGTTCTTGCATGGCCAGCATACTCACTGGACATGTCACCCATTGAGCATGTTTGGGATGCTCTGGACCGGCGTATACGACAGCGTGTTCCAGTTCCTGCCAATATCCAGCAACTTCGTACAGCCATTGAAGAGGAGTGGACCAACATTCCACAGACCACAATCAACAACCTGATCAACTCTATGCGAAGGATATGTGTTGCACTGCATGAGGCAAATGGTGGTCACACCAGATACTGACTGGTTAACCACTTACACTTACACTGACATAATAGTTAGTATGTTGATGTTGGTTTATAAAAATGAAGTGTATAGTTTCTGCATCACTAGTTAAAGGACTAAACAGAATTTTTTTTTTTTTTTCAAACAAAAAATAAACCTGTTTTCAAACAAGTTTCATAAACACTACCCTGCCCCTACCTGTCATTGGTCAATCAAAAAGATAGCCCCGCCCCCAAAGTTTTGCCAACTCATCCCATACTCATTGCCAGTGTTGCTCTATAATGCTCAACCCAAACTGAGAAAAGTGACTATTTTAAGAGTTGGTGATTTCGTATGAATTCAAACATTTTTGAAAGGTCAAACCCTAAGTGCTCTTTCATACAGAACGCATCTTTGTGTCTAAAAACACGAGACACAGCACTCAGGAATGGTTTTTGCTGAGTGTAAAAGTTGAAAATCTTTTAACTTGTTATGGTGTCTTAAAAACGTCTCGGTTACGTATGTAACCCTCGTTCCCTGAAGGAGGGAACGGAGACGTACGTCAGTAGTGACCGACGAATTGGGATATCGCTTAGAGAGCCCTATCAGCTTCATGTGAACTAAAACAAGCCAATGGAATTGGTGTGCGATATTTGCATAATGCGCACCGCCTCCGACAGGTGAATATAAATAGGAAGCAGATGCAATCGCACTCTGTTTTTCGCTGAGGAGACAACTGGTGTCCGCACATCAGCGAGGGTACAGAAACTGTGGCGACGGGACGTACGTCTCCGTTCCCTCCTTCAGGGAATGAGGGTTACATATGTAACCGAGACGTTCCCTTTCAGTCGGTCACGTTCGACGTACGTCAGTAGTGACCGACGAATTGGGATCCCGACTAAAGCACCACAGTTACGAAACCCCTTCCAGTGCTCAACGCGAGCTCTAGCCGCCCATAGCACCGGAGGAATGGAGAAGGGGGCGAGCTCACGCCGAGAAGTTTACTGCTGTTTTACCTGATACCCACTAAGTAAACTAGACTACACTGGGGAAGCGAACCCGGAGGGACGCTGCGGAGACCACTACCTACCCAGTGGGGGAGGAATTTACGTGGGAATACACATATGGACTGGCCCGGGGGGCAGTGCACATATGGAGTCCCTGGGATGGCTCCACCTGGGTAGGGGGAGACTCATCTGACAGGTGACAGCAGAGCTGGCTCTGCTAAGGGAAAGACACGGACTCGCCGTAGGGAGTTTTAAACCGTGGACAATTACACATATGGGACCGCTCACGTAGAGGAGTCACGACATATGGACCCCAGCCAACAGACAGCGTCAGCGACGGATGTAGGCCTGGCATCAGACACTCCGCAATGTCCGAGCCGAAGGGGGAGGGGGAGGCGGAGGAACTCGACAGGGTTCGCCAAGCGGGGAACACGACTGGAGTCAAAAATATGCACGCATCCGGCCCAGGGGGCGGGAATGGCATTGCAAGCCGACACTTAGAGCGGGTTCAACGCGTCTAACGGCTAGTGGAAGCGAGTACACGGGAAGATACCGGCTCTACACGAAGGCTATAGAATCTAGCGAACGTGTTAGGTGTCGCCCAGCCCGCAGCTCTACAGATATCTGTCAGCGAGGCGCCATGAGCCAGCGCCCAGGAAGAGGCCACCCCTCTGGTGGAGTGGGCTCTCAACCCGAGCGGGCAAGGCACGCCCTGGGATTCGTACGCCAAGGCGATGGCATCCACTATCCAGTGGGCCATCCTCTGCTTGGAGACAGCCTTTCCCTTCTGCTGGCCTCCGTAACAGACAAAGAGCTGATCTGAGGTCCTGAAGCTTCGCGTTCTGTCCACGTACACACGCAGAGTGCGGACGGGACAGAGCAAAGCTAGGGCTGGGTCTGCCTCCTCCGAAGGCAGCGCTTGCAGGTTCACTACCTGATCTCTGAAGGGAGTGGTAGGAACCTTGGGCACATATCCAGGCCGGGGTCTCAGGATGACGTGAGAATCACCGGGCCCGAATTCTAGGCACGATTTGTCGACCGAAAATGCATGCAGATCCCCTACCCTCTTAAGGGAAGCCAATGCAACCAGAAGAACAGTTTTAAGAGACATTACTTTCAGGTCGACTGATTGCAAAGGCTCAAAGGGATGACCCTGGAGAGCTGAGAGAACCAGGGTCAGGTCCCAAGAGGGTACGGAGGAAGGGTGAGGAGGATTCAGTCTCCTTGCCCCCCTCAGGAACCTGAAACCCCGACTTCATATCGGCTGGAGGGACCGGCTCGATTGCATCCTTCGCCAGAAGGACAGCAATCTCCGCCCGGAGAACAGGTGCACTGTCCAACGACACCTGAGTGAAGTGGACACCCCTGAAAACCGGGGGACGCCGGGCGAACTGAATCGCATAGCCGAGTCTGATAGTGCGAATGAGCCAGCGGGACGGGCTGGGAAGCGCGATCCACGCCTCCAGACTCCGAACCAGTGGGACCAAAGGCACCACAGACGCACCGGGGGTGGGTAGATGGACAGACAACACAAATTCCCCCCGGCCCTACTCCAGGGGTGGGAGAGATGATGGAATACTCTCCCGAAGAGCAGGAACCTTCCCCTCCACGTCCGCGACCGGCACCCTGCTGTTTGGCTGGTGTAGGCTGCTGCTTCGCCGACTTAGCAGGGGCGGAGGACGACGCAGGCGGGCGCCCTCGGCGACGAGCAGGCTGAGGCTGAGCCACAGGCGGCTGGGTGGAGGCAGCAGCGGACCGCCGTGGCATGACATGTTTGATGGCCTCAGCCTGCTTCTGTGCAGCGGAGAACTGTTGGGCAAAGCTCTCCACTGCGTCGCCGAAAAGGCCGACCGGAGACACGGGGGAGTCCAGGAACCGATGTTTGTCGGTTTCCCTCATGTCCGCCAAGGTCAGCCAGAGGTGGCATTGCTGGACTACCAGAGTAGACATCGCATGACCCACAGAGCGCACTGTCACCTTCGTTGCCCAGAGGGCAAGGTCAGTGGCAGCGCGCAGCTCCCCAAGCAACTGTTGGTCAGGCCCTTCCTGGGGCATTTCCGATAGCGCTTTTGCCTGGTAAATCTGCAAAAGGGCCATGGCATGCAGGGCGGAGGCAGCCTGCCCACAGGCTCTGTAAGCCTTCTCAGTCAGACCGGCTGAGAACTTACAGGCCCGGGACGGGAGGCGCGGCTCACCACGCCAGCCAGTGGCCGTTGGACACAGCTGCATCGCAACAGACCGCTCGACTGGTGGGATCCTTGCGTATCCCTTGGCTTCCCCACCGTCCCGGGAGGTGAAGGCGGATGAGGGACCAGGCCTTGCACGAACACTATACGGTGCTTGCCAAGACCTGGTCACCTCATCGTGCACTTCCGGGAAGAAGGGCATTGGGGCGGGATGCTGGGTTTGACCAGCGCGACCCCCCCCCAAGTACCAATCATCCAACCGAGATGGGCCGGGGCAGGGTGGAGGATTCCACACGAGCCCGACACACTCGGCGGCCCAGGAAAGCACAGCCGTCAACTCGGGATCTGACTCGGGCAACGCTACCACCCCGGAGGGCGGCAGCGCAGCCGGATCTTCCTCCCCCGAGGACTCTGGCTCACCCTCCGATGCAGAGATCGACATCTGCTCCGCTGCAGGCGCACCAAAGGTAACGGCTGGACAGTCCGTAGAGGGCCCAGCGGAAACCAACAGCAGCACGATGGGTTGCGGTGCTGATGAGGCGGCAGGGGCCTGCGGAGCGACGCTCGGCGGGGAAGCCCTAACCGTGATCCTCAAGTCACCCTTCCTATACGCCGCCGAACCGCCATTCCGACCGGGGCCGGAAAAAACGGTCGAACGGGGCATAGGGGAGGGGACCCCCGCTTCCTGAGACTTCAGGAAGGAGAGTCTAGACCTCAGCACCGCGATAGTCATATTCCCGCAATGGGAACACAAACCATCCACAAAAGCTGCTTCAGCGTGCTGAGCGCCCAAACACGAGATGCAGCGATTGTGCCCATCAGCAGGGACCAGGGAACGACCGCACCCAGTAACGCACAGACGAAATGACATACTGTCAGGGTTCATCTGTGAAGCTCTTTTAGAAGGGGAACAGTCAGCTCACTCGTGCTGAAGCACACAGGGAGTGACGCGATGTGTTCAGGTACACCACTACCTGAACACACCGGGGGAACCGGCCCAAATCGCAACGCACACTTTTCTTTTAGGTGGAAGATTTGAGAGTTGCTGTTAAAACAGCAGTTGAGAGCTTTAAGCTCAGGCTCCCCGGAAGCTCGCGACCTCGCTGAAGTGCCTTGACTGCCAACACAAAACAGCGCTGTTGATCCTCTTCTGAGGCAGTTTTAGTTTCACTTTGTGAAAGTCTTCTTTGAAGCAGGACACCAGTGTTTGGCTCCGAAGCGAAAGACAGAGTGCGATTGCATCTGCTTCCTATTTATATTCACCTGTCGGAGGCGGTGCGCATTATGCAAATATCGCACGCCAATTCCATTGGCTTGTTTTAGTTCACATGAAGCTGATAGGGCTCTCTAAGCGATATCCCAATTCGTCGGTCACTACTGACGTACGTCGAACGTGACTGACTGAAAGGGAACGTGGTGCTCATGTGTTCAAAAGACGTGAGACGCGAGTGTAACGGTGTCTAGTCTGTCTGTCTAGTGTGTTTACATAGAAAAACAATGGAAAAGTAGCACATTGGAATAGATGTAAGTAGATCATGCAAAAATGTATGAATGAGATTCATGCGAATTCGCCACCAAATCGCCAAATCTCATCACCATAAGAGTGTGATGATAATATTGAAAGCACCACAGAAAAAAGTGTTCAGATTCTGAAGGGAAAGACAACAACAAATGGCTTATTTATAGTGTCTCCGTGCATTAAGGCACTATTTTAAAATTAAAACTAAATAAAAGTTCAGTATAGATACACATACAGCATAACACATGACAATCAACACTATTGGCCTGACTACTGTAGCTGTGTTATCAGACCACATTTAGACTGACCTTATGCATGTCTTGCGTGCTAATGTAGATGGTGTAAATTCCACTCCTGTTAAATCCAGCCCTGAAGAGTTCGGCACAGTCTCTGTATTTTATCTGATCATCCATTTGCTTGAAAACATTTGGACTCACTGCTTCAAATAAGAAAGGATATAAAAAGTACAGACTGTTAAAATTTTGCTTATAGAGAGAGAAAACAAAAGGATTTGTAAAAGCCAACTAACCACAAATACTTGTCAGTCTTTAGGATATAAAAATTGGTAACACTTTAGTATGAGGAACACATATTTACTATTAACTTTGACTTTTCCCTCAATATTAAGTAAATTCCTAATTTACTGCTTATTAATAGTTGTAGTTGGTTCAGGTATTGGGATTAAGGGATGTAGAATATGGTAATGCAGTATAAGGCATTAATATGTGCTTTATATTTCTATAACAGCCAAAATGCAAGCTAATAAGCACCTAGTTAAAAGTGATCATTGTTCCCCATACTGAAGTGTTACCTAAAAATTAGATGTTTGCTCAATTCAGTGTTGGGCTCCCAACTGAATCCTAAAAGCCTTAAGTGAATGAACCCATCTCTATATATACAATTTTCTCTAACTGCTCAGCCTCCTATATCAGTACATGAAGGTTTTAGAGGGACATGGGAAGTGGTCGACTCTGTGACTTTTCACACAATGTTTCAGATCCAAGTAAAACTTGGCAGCTAAGGAGGTTACTTATGGTCTGCAAGAACCCTGATGTGGGCCAGTCAGATTTGAAGTGTACATGATGTAAAGCAGACATAAAGAAATTAATTATGAGTTGTGAACTGACAAAACTGTCAGTGCAACACAATACAGATTGTTTGTGATCTCATGAATGTTCTTCTGAAAATAGACTATGGATAATGGGTTAATTCATACTAGTATTTCAATGGTGCCTTTGATGATATCTAATCAAGATAGATGGTGGTATATATAAAATTCCAGTAGATAGTACTGTCACAGACACGCCAGGCTCCACCTCACCACAGTACCCACGCACCCAATCACCAGCGTACTAATCACCGCCACCTGCATCTCATTCACTCTGCAATCACCAGCACTACAAAGCCACCACACTCACACACACTCACTGTCCGGTCTCGTTTGCACTACTTCATGTATATGCTTACCTTAAGGACTCCCCATCGACATACTTACCAACTCCAGCGATCTCCTTCATCTCCTTCGTCTCCTGGTCCCTTCGTGTGCTTACCCTTCTGTGTGTGTGAGTGTCTCCAACGTCTCCCTCCATCTCAGCTCTACTCCTGGATCCACAAACCATACAAGGACAGTATTACTTTACATTCATCTCTCAAGAACCTGATAACAGCCATTATCACTCTGTTTTCCACATATCGTTCAATAAAGCTCACCTGGATTGCTTTTATCTCTGCCTCCGTGTCTATATCATAACAGAAGACCGGACCATAACAACTTAACGGCATGAGTACCAACGATCCATTCCAGGAGCTCGTGGACGTGCTGCGTCGAGCACTCACACCACAGCCCTCAACATCGTCATCCCCCAACACGGCTGTCTCCGCACCCACCAGCACCGCTCCTTCACCTGCATTCACCGCCAGTCCCATGGCCAAACCGGCGCCCTACTCTGGATCGGCGGAGGAATGCAGCGGATTCCTTCTCCAATGTGAACTGGTCCTGGAGATGCAGCCGCACCTCTACACCACAGACACGGCTAAAATAGCGTTCATTATTTCACAACTGCAAGGGAAGGCTCTGCAATGGGCAGATTCGCTATGGACCCAGAAAGGACCAGTCGTCCAATCCTATTCGGCGTTCGTCTCCCACTTCCGGGAAGTATTTGGGAAGCCTTTGACTGATTCCACGACTGGTGAGAAACTTTACAATCTAAAGCAAAGAAATCTCTCTGTTAACGAATATGCCTTGCAGTTTCGAACGCTAGCCGCCACCAGCGGCTGGAACGAGCAAGCCCTCATCACCACGTTCCGTCAGGGGCTGGAACCCTCCGTGCGGCTGCATCTCGCTGCATACGAGGACTCCATGGGATTAGAACGCTTCATCCAACTCGCCATCCGCGTGGGGTCCCGTATGCAGTCGTGTATTCAAGAACACCAGGGCCAGTCATCCACCACCAACCTCCTCCGTCGATCCGAACCCGTCAGCTCCCCAGAACCAGCCACAGAACCCATGCAAATTGATCATTCTCGTCTCACCCCTAACGAAAGACAAAGAAGGCTGGCCCTGA
This sequence comes from Megalobrama amblycephala, assembly GCF_018812025.1. Taxonomy (NCBI): domain Eukaryota; kingdom Metazoa; phylum Chordata; class Actinopteri; order Cypriniformes; family Xenocyprididae; genus Megalobrama; species Megalobrama amblycephala. Next base: position 13,145,500 of record NC_063056.1, read on the forward strand.
ATCTCTGTCTCTATTGCGGGACTATGGGGCACAATCTCTCCACATGCCCAATACGTCCTCCTCGACCCGTGGTGAGTGCAATATTTCCCTCCATTCAGAAAATGAAACCACTCACTACAACTGTAACCCTTACTGCTGCTAACATCTCTGTTCCAGTGGTGGCGCTCCTTGATTCAGGGTCAGCCGGAAACTTCATCTCAGGCACCCTCTGCAGACAACTCAACCTCAAGATCTCTCCTTCACCGACGAGCTATCAAATCCACTCCATCACGGGCAAACCCCTAAGCCGCAGACACATCCGTCACTGCGTGGGTCCACTTCAACTCAGCATCGGTATCCTGCACACTGAACACATCCATTTGCTGGTTCTGGAGGAATCCACCGCTGACGTGGTTCTAGGGCGCCCATGGCTGGAACTACACAACCCCAACATCTCCTGGCGCACGGGCGAAGTCCTGAAGTGGGGCGATCACTGCTTCCCAGACTGCTTCCCAGCGCTTCCTGTTCCGAAATCTCCACTCTCCAAGCCTCTTCTCGTGAACGCCACGTCCATCGAGAGCCCTGTTGAGAAGCGCTCCGTGGATGTCCCCCCGGACTACGCCCCCTTCAGTGACGTTTTCTGCCCGCAACGCGCCTCCAAGCTTCCTCCACACCGGCCATGGGACTGCGCCATCGATCTGCTGCCGGGTGAACCAGTGCCCAGGGGACGCATATACCCCCTGTCCATACCGGAGGAGAAGGCCATGGAGGAATACATCAAGGAGGCACTCGAACAAGGTTACATCCGCCCGTCTACTTCCCCTGCTGCTTCAAGCTTCTTCTTCGTGGCAAAGAAGGACGGAGGCTTGAGGCCCTGCATCGATTACCGTGCCCTCAACAAGATTACCATAAAGTTCCGCTATCCACTTCCCCTCGTCCCAGCGGCCCTGGAACATCTCCGCGGTGCCACTGTGTTCACCAAGTTGGACCTCCGCAGCGCGTACAACCTCATCCGGATACGTGAGGGGGACGAGTGGAAGACCGCCTTTGTCACGCCCACAGGACACTACGAATACCTCGTAATGCCGTATGGCCTGGTCAACGCCCCCTCCGTATTCCAGGATTTCATCCACGAGGTGCTCCGGGAGTTTCTCCATAAGTCCGTTCTGGTTTATATAGATGACATCCTCATCTACTCCCGGAGCTTGGCCGAACATCGCCACCACGTTGCGGAGGTCCTCCAGCGCTTACGGCAGTTCCATCTCTTCCTCAAGGCTGAAAAATGCTCATTTCATCAACCCTCCGTCCAGTTCCTGGGGTACGTGATTGATCACAGTGGCATCCGGATGGACGAGGGGAAGGTCTCCGCCATACAGTCCTGGCCCACTCCTACTACTATCAAAGAACTCCAGAGATTCCTAGGCTTCTCCAATTTCTATCGCCGGTTTATCAAGAATTACAGCACTATCGTCAGTCCACTCACCAACCTACTCCGTCACCAGCCCAAGTCTCTGTCCTGGTCCCCACAAGCCACCAACGCCTTTGAAACCCTGAAAAGAGCCTTCACCACCGCTCCCCTCCTCGTCCACCCTAACCCGGATCTCCCGTTCATCGTGGAAGTGGACGCATCCACCACCGGAGTGGGAGCGGTCCTATCACAGCAGCAGGGGACACCAAGTAGACTCCATCCATGCGCCTTCTTCTCCCGCAAGCTCAACCCGGCGGAGGTCAACTACGACATCGGTGACCGCGAACTCCTGGCCGTCAAGCTTGCCCTTGAGGAGTGGAGGCATTGGTTGGAGGGAGCTACTCACCCGTTTCAAGTTCTCACTGATCACAAAAACCTCGAATATCTGAAGGCCGCTAAGAGACTCAACCCTCGCCAAGCTCGCTGGGCCATGTTCTTCTCTAGATTCAACTTCTCCATCTCCTACCGCCCTGGTTCTAAGAATACTAAAGCTGACGCTCTGTCTCGCCTCTATGCTCCTGAGGAGAAGTCCGAAGAGCCTGATACTATTCTGCCGGAGTCCATATTCGTGAGCCCTATCCAGTGGTCTGAAGAAACCATTCCCTCCTCCAATGCCTCCACACGCACTCCGCCGGGTTGCCCCCAAGGCTTGCAATACATCACACGGGCACGTCGCACTCCACTCCTGCACAGCATCCACTCTTCACTTGGCACTGGTCACCCGGGGGTCAATGAGACCCTCTCGTTGCTCAAACAACGCTTCTGGTGGCCCAACATGGCCAACGACGTCAGGAGGTACGTGCAGGGCTGCAGGGAGTGCGCCATCTCCAAGAGCTCACGCCATCTTCCCACCGGCAAGCTCTTTCCTCTGCCCGTTCCTGAGAGACCCTGGTCACACCTGGGAGTGGACTTCGTCACCGATCTCCCCGAGTCTGGCGGCCACACATGCATCCTGGTGGTGGTGGACCGCTTCTCAAAGTCCTGCCGTTTGATACCCCTGGAGGGTCTACCTACCGCCATGGCCACTGCAGAACTAATGTTTAATCATGTTTTTCGCTATTATGGATTACCTGAAGACATCGTCTCCGACAGAGGACCCCAGTTCGTCTCCCACGTCTGGAAAGCCTTCTTCTCCCTCCTGGGTGTGACCGTCAGCCTATCGTCTGGATACCATCCTCAGTCGAACGGGCAGACGGAACGGAAGATCCAGGAGATCGGCCGCTTCCTGCGTACCTTCTGTCACGGCCACCAGAACTCCTGGAACCAGTACCTGGGTTGGGCCGAGTACGCACAGAACTCTCTCCGCCAAGCCTCAACTGGACTAACACCCTTCCAGTGCGTACTCGGCTACCAACCCCCGATGTTCCCCTGGGACGGGGAACCCTCCAATGTTCCTGCAGTCGACTACTGGTTCCGGGAGAGCGAGAGGGTGTGGGACTCAGCTCACCACCAGCTGCAGAGGGCCCTGCGCAGACGCAAGATGGCAGCCGACCTTCGACGCTCCGAGGCTCCTGTCTACCAGCCGGGGCAGAAGGTCTGGCTGTCCACCCGGGACATCAGGATGCGTCTGCCCTGCAAAAAGCTGAGTCCCCGCTTCATTGGCCCATTCACCATTCTTCGGCAGATCAACCCCGTCACCTATCGTCTCCAACTCCCGGCACAGTATAGTAGAATCCATCCTACATTTCACGTGTCCCTACTCAAACCTCACCACCCTTCTGTTGTTCCCTCCACAGAGCCTGACGTGGCAACCGCCGAGCCCCCCCTTCCACTTCTCCTAGAAGACGGCACAGCCTACGTGGTCCACGAGATCCTGGATTCCCGGCGCCGTGGTGGTAAACTCGAGTACCTCGTGGACTGGGAGGACTATGGTCCCGAAGAACGCTCATGGGTTCCCAGGAATGATATCCTTGATCCTCTTCTGTTACAGAACTTCCATACCAACCATCCAGACAGACCTGCCCCGCGACCCAGGGGAAGACCACCACGACGTCGGGGTCCGCGGCCCTCAGGAGCGGGCCGTGGGAGGGGGGGTACTGTCACAGACACGCCAGGCTCCACCTCACCTCAGTACCCACGCACCCAATCACCAGCGTACTAATCACCGCCACCTGCATCTCATTCACTCTGCAATCACCAGCACTACAAAGCCACCACACTCACACACACTCACTGTCCGGTCTCGTTTGCACTACTTCATGTATATGCTTACCTTAAGGACTCCCCATCGACATACTTACCAACTCCAGCGATCTCCTTCATCTCCTTCGTCTCCTGGTCCCTTCGTGTGCTTACCCTTCTGTGTGTGTGAGTGTCTCCAACGTCTCCCTCCATCTCAGCTCTACTCCTGGATCCACAAACCATACAAGGACAGTATTACTTTACATTCATCTCTCAAGAACCTGATAACAGCCATTATCACTCTGTTTTCCACATATCGTTCAATAAAGCTCACCTGGATTGCTTTTATCTCTGCCTCCGTGTCTATATCATAACAAGTACAACCCGAAAATTTTTTTTGTTTGTTTGTTTTGTTTTTAAATTTGAATAAAATAAAAACTAAAAGACTTTCAAATTACATGAGTCAAAATGTAATTCACAATAGAACATAGATAACATAACAAATGTTTAAACTGAGAAATTTTACAATTTTATGCACAAAATGAGCTCATTTCAAATTTGATGCCTGCTACAGGTCTCAAAATAGTTGGGACGGGGACATGTTTACCATGGTATAGCATCTCCTTTTCTTTTCAGAACAGTTTGAAGACGTCTGGGCATCGAGGTTATGAGTTTCTGGAATTTTGGTGTTGAAATTTGGTCTCATTCTTGCCTGATAAAGGTTTCCAGCTGCTGAAGAGTTCGTGGTCGTCTTTGACATATTTTTATCTATAAGGTGAAAGATCTGGACTGTAGGCAGGCCAATTCAGTACCCGGACTCTTCTATGACGAAGCCATGTTGTTGTAATAGCTGCAGTATGTGGTTTTGCATTGTTCTGCTGAAATACACAAGGCCTTCCCTGAAATAGACGTCATCTGGAGGGGAGCATATGTTGCTCTAAAACCTTTAGATACCTTTCAGCATTCATAGTACCTTCCAAAACATGCAAGCTGCCCATACCGTATGCACTTATGCACCCCCATACCATCAGAGATGCTGGCTTTTGAAATGAACGTTAACACGCTGAAAGGTCTCCCTGCTCTTTAGCCCGGAGGACAGGGCATCGTGATTTCCAACAAGAATATCAAATTTGGACTCGTCTGACCATAGAAAACTTTTCCACTTTAAAACAGTCCATTTTAAAGGGGCTCTATGTAGGAATGACACCCAGTGTTCAAAATAGGTACTGCAGTCCAAATTCAAAATATTGTTTGGCCCGCCCCCTCGTTCAAAGACAAGGGTTGCCAGCAACAATAGGGAGCGCAATTCACAATGGAAGTTGAGGAGACTTACACACTGTAAGATGATGAGTTGATTTATCTTTTTTAATATGCTGTTGTTCATAGAGATATTTAGATGGATTCAGAGGCTTTTTAGGTCAGGTAGAATCTATGATTCTCTGACCCAGTTTGTTTGTTGGTTTCCATGGTTGCAATACGCGGTGTTTTCAGCCAACTGGCAACTTGTGATGTCCAAATACTATTGGATAAACTGGCAACACACGGTTTTGCACAGACCAAAACAAAGACATTCATTCCGACACGGAACGCACATTTTCAAAGTAGAATATATGGCTGTAGCATCGCGTTTCTGAGAAACAAGTAGGTGAACTTAGCATGTTTCCTAAATATCTGCAAACATATCGGGGTATTTTCATGCTTTATTAAAGTAAAAATCTTACATAGAGTCCCTTTAAATGAGCCTTGGCCCACAGGACACGACAACACTTCTGGACCATGTTCACATATGGCTTCCTTTTTGTATGATAGAGCTTTAGTTGGCATCTGCAGATGGCACGGCAGATTGTGTTTACCGACAGAGGTTTCTGGAAGTATTCCTGGGCCCATTTAGTAATGTCATTGACACAATCATGCCAATGAGTGATGCAGTGTCATCTGAAGGCCCGAAGACCATGGGCATCCAATAAAGGTCTTCGGCATTGTCCCTTACACACAGAGATTTTCCAGTTTCTCTAAATCTTTTGATGATGTTATGCATTGTAGATGATGAGATTTGCAAAGCCTTTACAATTTGATGTTGAGGAACATTGTTTTTAAAGTATATTCCACAATCTTTTTTAAGAATTCTTTCACAGCTCTGCCCGTCTTTACTTCTGAGAGACTCTACCTTTCTAAGACATCCCTTTTATAGCTAATAATGTTACAGACCTGATATAAATTAACTTAATTAGTTGCTAGATGTTCTCCCAGCAGAATCTTTTCAAAATGTCTTGCTTTTTCAGCCATTTGTTGCCCCCACGCCAACTATTTTGAGACCTGTAGCAGGCATCAAATTTGAAATGAGCTCATTTAGTGGATAAGAGTGTAAAATTTAAACATTTGTTATGTTATCTATGTTCTATTGTGAATAAAATATTAGCATGGATTGTACTCAGATATTGTTTATTAGTACTTATAAAGTACATATTAATCCCTTATTCTGCATTACCATATTCTACATCCCTTAATCCTACCCAATACCTAAACATAACAACTACCTTACTATTAATAAGCAGTAATTAGAAGTTTATTGAGGCAAAAGTCATAAGTAATAGTTAGTTAACAGTGAGAATTGGACCCTAATCTAAAGTGTGACTGTAAAAATAGATAGTGTGGCCATGAACTAAGAATTTATTAATTTGTGGCCACGTTGTACTAATTCGTTCCCTTGTTTTAGTTAAATTGTGGCCACGTTGTACTAATTTGTTTCCTAATTTTAGTTCCCTTGACCATGTGGCCACAATGTAGCTAAATTAATTTGAGGGAATAAATTCTTAACTCAGGGCCATGATATCTTGTTTATTTCCCCTGTATGTTGTGTGCAGTACTCTGTATTATAGATATAAAACTCTGTTTCTCCAATTTGTGTACCTTTGTTCTTGGAGCACAGTTTAAACAGATCATTGATGATACTATGCATTTGTAGTTGCTCTCGGTAGAGGGCGCTGTTGTTTGTGATGACCTCCTCTAGATTAAGCTCCAGGGTCTGTATTGAAGATCTCTGGGATGCCAGGAGTCTCTGAAGCTCTGTGCGCTCACCCTTCATCCAACCCAGTTCTGCATGGTGACGTGCCTCCATGTTATGCATATGCTGCTCTAGTGTACTGAACACAGACACAGACATGAATAGGACAGACTTGCCTCCTACAATTATCAGAAAACAAAAAAAGTGTCAGTGAAAGATACCTTGTTTTGTCCCAAAGTTGGTTGATCTCACTGGTTTGCCAGAGGAGTTTGTTCTCAAGTTTGTTGGAGGACAGGGAGTTTTCCAGTGACTTAATCTCAAGTCTAGAAGTCTGATTGAAAACCTGTCACAGTATGTGTTGTGTTAATGATAAATTAGAGACTTTTTTAGTTTCATAAATCCCTGTGGCCATCAACGCACTGTAAAAACGTTTTTTTTTTATTAAGTAAACTCATGATTTTCCAAGAATACTTAACCAACATTAGCATGTTATGATGAATGTTTTTGGACGTTTTGGATATGCATTCACACCTGTGTCTCTATGTCTGTTAGTCTCCTGATGTGTTGGGTTGACTGGGAAAACAGTTTGGTGCCAAGATCCAGCATGGCTGTCATTCCATTATGTAGAGCACTATTCCGCAGGTGTGTTGTGTCTTTTGTCGGAAAGTCCTTTACAAAGACCTCAATCTATATGCAAACACACATAGGCAAAGAGAAAGAATGAATAGGAGAATACATTATTCATAGTGGTCTTTATATATGGTCACATACAATATATCTAAATACTTGCAGCTGTACTTTTGGGGGCAATGGTATGATATTGAATTAGGCTGGTCTTGAGCAGCTACACTCTGAATAAGACAGTATTTATTATATTTTGCTGTCAATTTTCTCAGTTTAGAGTGTGGGAACCAAATGAGGAAAAACAATGAGGAATCCTAATTGTAATTCCTGAAACACCCAAAGTGACATTAGTAATGTCTTTTTATGAAATATTCTTTTAAATATGAGGTCCACTACCTCATTTTGAGAGGGAATGAGGATAAATACTGCATTGAACAATGAATATTTATCTATAAACTCCAGTTAAAATAACAAAACAGCTGCGAGACAAAGTCTATTTGCAATCCCATGTTGGTGATAAAATCACCATGAGTCACAGATGAGTTTGTTAGCTCTGGCAACCTCATGTATAAAAACTAAGCTGTGTGCAGTTGTGCATATGCAGATAGGTCCACAACATGATGAACTGTCTTCGGCTGGATCACTAATATAGCTAACGGCAGTAATCCACTTTTGGCTGTCTTGGAATTTCAATTTATCTCAAATGTGTTAAATGGGTCAATGATTTGAAAAGACATCTTCTGATGATGAGCGTGATTTTATCTGTATAAAAACTGCTTCACTAATTATTAGCATTTGGAAACCTTTGCCCACCAAATCAAAGTCATGACATGCAACCAACAGAAACATGCCAGGAAAAAGCAGGACATGAATTCACAGAAAGGAACCCTGAAGACTCTCATGAATGTGTATCAATGTCAGCAAGTCTCTTACAATATCAGATAATTTGACCTTTTTATAACAAGGCATGGTTAGCAAAATATCATATGGCTCAAATGATGATAAAAACTGACATTTATGAAAACATTTTTTTAAAATACATTCAAAAACTTTTGAAATTAATATGGATACCTGCACCCATTATTACTTTGTCCTTGATTGTAACACAATACATCTTATTAAAGTAATTAAACTGGAAAATGGTATAAAGACTTTTCAAAACCAAATCAAACCAACATGAATACACTTCTGAGACCTTTTCACATGTTTTCATGACTAAGTTTAATCATTTTTGTTCTGAAACTTTAGCTGTGTCCCAATTCAGAGGCTTCATGCTTCGAAGGCTGAATGCGTCAGCGGCTCGACAAAGGCTGTCCTAATTCAAGGCTCCTTCGAATGCGACCTACAGTGTCCTTCTTTTCCTGGGCCGGGAAGGATAGAATGAGTAGATCCTTCACAGCGTAGACTCATTGCACTGCAACTTATTTTTTTAAAGAGAGAAAATGCTGGATTACACTTTTAAATGTAAGTAATAGGTTTCAACTTACTTAGCATTAGTTCTGGCATGTCACGTTAGTTCGGCTCACATCAGCTGACTCTGAACTGATCCACGTCTACCTATAGGAATATCTGACGCCTATCACAGCATCCCTATATAAGGTCCATTCAGTATTATTAGCAACTTTATCGCGTTGCTCAGGAGTCAATTACCCTCCATCCCCAGCTCCTCCTCTCATCCAGTCAGGATGTTGTCTTACATCTTACCAAAATGCAATTTTAGAGATAGTGTATACTCTTTATAATGTACATAAATGGACCAAGGTGAACCCCGTTTTGTTTCTGGGTTCACTTTCTTACTATTAGTACTATTACAGTTTACTATTAATTTCTCAAACCTCTCTCTATTTAACCATTGGTCTCACACATCCACTATGTTTGTAGTTTTTTAACACTCTTTATTCATGTTTGTAGTTATAATCGAATCCTTGTCCGACGTGCAATGGCTTATGGTTAATATTAGCCATTAGAGTGTGCATTCTAACATTCTAACTAGTAGACCATCTATGTATTTTTGTAATATTCATTTCAACATTCTACGATTATAGACACACAAATTCTAATTTTGTAAACTATTTAGGATGGATAGTATGCAAATTGGGACACAGCATTGGTTCGACCTTCACTGACATCGAAGGCGTGGCTTTTGAAGTCTGAGTTCTTCCTCTGAATTGGGACGCAGCTTTTGATTTTGAAGTTTTAAAGTATATCTGAGTCACTGTTTCCTGTTTTTATTTCCAGTTTCCTTTGTTTCCATAGTTTTTTTTAGTATGCCCTCATTTGGTTCCTCACCTGTGTCTTGTTTAGTTAATCGTCACCCTGTGTATTTATTCTCCTTACTTTCATCAGTTCATGGTCGGTTATTTTCTTTGGTTGTGCAAAGCTGTTTAGCTTGTGTTGATGATGTTCTCTTGTCCGATTTTCTCATTTGTTGGAATAAATATTGCTGCAGAGATCCCCATTTCTACTCTACATTCATCTTCTCAACACTGCACCATTGCACATGTTTAGATTCGATTTTTAAAAGAATTTTAAATAGAATTTAAAAGAATTGTGATCACTCTTTTACACATCATTGATGCAAACGAGGTTCATTTCATGCAGGCCAGTCAAATGTTTCCATACTAGATATTTTCCCTTTTCTTTCCATGGCTGTGTGCTTGATTTTGTGCACCTACTAGTAAATACTTGTCAGTTACAAATTGAACATATTTACAAATGCAATGATATTATGACGCTTCTGCTTATTCTTAGCCTTCCATCACAAAGATAATGTGAACACATCCCACAGACTACAGCTACAGTACTGGCACATTCTCTGGGTTCCTTATCAGCACTTTATACAGTGTTTACAGGAAGAGATATTTTCAGCTGCTCTCAGTGAGATGGAGTCCAAGATGTATAAATACTCACTGCATTGAAGTGATAGCTGTATGTCCTCTGGGCTTGGAGAGTATAACACTCAGCTGAAGTGTTGTAACAGGATGTGTTTATCTACTGCCCTGCATCCTATTAAGATTATTTTAGCTGGACCAAATATCCACAGGAAGGATTAAACAGGTCACAATCTTCTTTCAGAGCATATCAGTGGTAAGAGAGCAGGAGTTGTGGTTTGCAGACTGTGAGGACAAGAAGACTTTTCAATTGGTCAAGATAATTCAGACTCAGAAGCAGTATTATCTGAGGGAAATCATCTCAAATTATGTATCTGACAGCGTTCTGTGGTGGGAATGATACTTATGGAAACAACACTTGCAATAAAACTTGTAACTCCTTTGTCTTGCATATTTGACAAAATCACAGCTTGTTGTTGAATGATCCACAATAAAAATAGGGCATACTATTTGCACCTCAGTGTACTGTAGTATATTATAAAACAGTATGCAGTAACAACATATTCAGTGTATATTATTATGTTTATTAAAATCATAAATGGATGTTGTTTGGGACATTATTACTTGTATTTGACATTACCTTCCCTTCACACCTCCATTAATTTTTATTCCCATACCCGTTAGGCACTTTATTTCCACTTTTCAAATATTAGTTTAATTTGTATTTAAAATAAACACTACTCCAAGCTGATATGCGATGGGTAAAAGGAAGAAGGAGTTCAGCGAAAGGACGCATCAAAATCAAATGCCACATGCCTTACTCTCCACACCACTGACTCTGTTGTCAGCAGAATTTCTTTTGTAATTTTGTCTTGTTTAATCAGATAATGGTGGGCGGAGTTAGTGTAAATACCCTCTGCCAGGCTATTTGCACTTGGCGTAAATAGACACTGCGATTAAAAAGATTCTGCTAACAAGTGATATTTATGTCTTATATTTCATCTCAAACATGCTCTTCTATGCTGTTCTGTCCTTAGAAAAACAAGAGCAATAACTGTTGAGAAATTTATTTGGAGTGAAATTGGTTGGTAGAAATTATGCCACTATTTTTATTGAATTATTATTTCTAATATTTTTAGACAAATTTTGCATTGTTTATATATTAAATAATAACTAATAATATTATAGTCGTTTTTCATAGATTATGGTTAAAAGTCTGGGTCTCAGAAATAGGTAAAACACTAAAATCTAGAAATAAAGGCTATTTGAAAAGAAATAAAACTAAATGTATGTAGTAATGTATCCAAATCAAGTTTTAATGTAATCATCATATAACAAAAAGAAAAATAAAATCTATTAGTTTTAATAAAAATCAACTTCTAAAATTGAAGAAACAACTAGAAACAAAAAAGGTATCAAACTGCAATTAAGTGCTTTGAACGACAAGTCCCAAAATAAAAATCCAACACTATCTCACATCCAATTCGTAAGATTTTACAAGTTGGCTAATTCGTATGAATTTGTAAAACCTCACTCGTACGAATTCATATGATTTGTCTAAACCCCAGTGACTGGTAGGTTTAGGGGCGGGGTTAGGGGTAGGTCACAAATTCATACAATTTTGGCAAATCATAAAATATGTACGATTTAGCAAAAAATTTACAAATTCGTTGTATGAGTAAGGTGTTACGAATTTGTATCAATTAGCCATGAGATCAGGTTGGAAAAATCTTATCCATTAATCAGTCATAGGTCTGAAGAGACCCATTTCCATTTTTGTTCTAAAACTGGGCATTTGCTATGGTTTTTCAATCTTCAGTCCTCTGATTTCACATAGAACATAGTCCCTAAGGGATGGCTGAAAGCTCACAGAGCACTCACTGTTAGCTGGTTTGGCTCACTAAGATTTGAAATTTGGGAATTGGGGACAGAGGGTGTTTTCTTAGGGACAGATCATGTCTCCCCCATCAGCCTAGAAACACACAACCCTTCCCATTGGGACGCCTACTCACTAGAGAAAGCTCTGACAGAATGCTTGGCCGATAGGAATGCACAAAATCAATTTTGAAGGTGTAGAATGAGCCATGTCAGTTTGAAATCAAGAGGGAATACAGCAGTCCAGTTGCATACAAGGATTGGAAGTACATTCTCATTGGTCTTATTGGTAATTGCAAGCCTATTGTAATCAATTTGTATTGAAACCCCTTAAAAAATCAGGGGCCGCATTCACAAAACATTTTATCTTACCACTAAGAGTTCTCCTAAATAGCAGTAAAAGTTCATAGCTAAGAGTTTTCTCTTAAAACCTATTCACAAAGCTGCTGAGACCAACTTTTACTAAGGAATCGACTGAAGTCTTAAGCTAAGAGTAAGGGCGGGATTGACCTCGTTGCCATGGAGTAAACACACAGTGATTGGCTGATGGGGGAGGAGTCAGCGATTTAATCATAGAAATATTGTAGAATGAGGTGTCATGTTTCCACATTAAAATAAAGGTTTTAAAATACAAATGTTGCCCTATTCAAATAAATATTTTTCAATAAAAATGTTGCCATAGTCAAAATAAAATGTTGCCATTGTTGCCATAAAGGTTTTAAAATGTAGGCTGTCACTAATTAAACTAGTATATACAGTTAATGGTCCACATCTTGGATGTCTGCATCTCAAGAGAATGCAGAATTCAAGCGAAAAATTATGTTTTATAAAGAAAGTTTGGGAGAAACACATTCAAATGGTCTATATCGCTCAATAGCCCTCTATAGCCCTCAATCCCCTTTAACAGCACACCAAATACACCTATTATATATATATATATATATATATATATATATATATATTTTTTTTATTTTTTTTTTTTACTCTATTCAGTCATTTGTAAGTGTGAACTCATGAAAACCACTGCCACAGGTAATCGGACAATATTTATTTATTTGTCAAAGTTTTTGGTTTTTTTGGCATCTCATTGTAGATTCTAATCTATAAATCAAAATGTATTGCATTTATGAAGAAAAGGTTCAGCACCCAAGGCTCTATCGCTATTGCCTCAATGGTGTACAGTGTCTTTGGGTGGATTAGGACTGATTGTGATTTGGTCTTAGTGACTTAGGAGTTTTAGCACTAAAACGCTTTGTGAAATACTCTTAGAGCAAAAATTTAGGACTCCTAAAATTAGGACTGACACGCCCATTATTTTTAAGAGTTTCTCCTAAATCGACAAGTTAGGAGCTACTTTTAGCCTTAAGATGTTTTGTGAATACGGCCCAAGGACTTCAGCATACTTTTAAAAAGAGTACTTATTATGGAAATAATGTACTTTAAAAGAATATACTTAGTTATGAACAAAAAAATTTATGAGATAATACAAATTCACGCGAATACCAATTTGCCAAAGCATGAAATACAAAATTTACAGTAAAGTACATTTACAGTGAAAAAAAAAAAAAAAGTAGCAGCTGTGGTTGCCAGAACTTCAGAGTAAAAAAAAGTACAGTTGAAAAAATTGTAAGCTGAAATTAAATTATCATAAAAAATATCATTAACTGAAATAATGTTAATATACCAGATTACTGAAATCAGGTTGTGTCAATTTACATTTTTTCATTGAAATTATAAGATTGCTTGTTTTTTTTTTACCACTTACAAAAACTGTACATTTAACAACATTTTGCCGTAAAATTACATGAAATGTCCCATTTATTACAGTTTCTCTCTCTCTCTCTCTCTATATATATATATATATAAAGAATTTGACATTAACTAATTAAAGAGATAGTTCAACCAAAAATGAAAATTACTACATGATTTACTCACCCTCAAGCCATCCAAGGTGTATATGATTTTCTTCTTTCAGACGAACACAATCGGCTCTTCCAAGCTTGATAATGGCAGTGAATAGAGGATGAGATTTTGAAGACCAAAAAAGTGCAACCATCCATCATAAAAGATAACCACACGGCTCTGGGGGGTTAATAAAGGCCTTCTGAAGTGAACTGATGTGTTTGTGTTAGAAAAATATCTATATTTAAAACTTTAAAAACGTCTCGGTTACAAAGGTAACCCTCGTTCCCTGAAGGAGGGAACGGAGACGTACGTCGGACAGACCGACGAATAGGAATCTCGCCAGAGAGGCCAATCTACTTCGAGTGTAACTAAACGAGCCAATGCACATTGGCATGCAATCATCTGCATCAGCTGCTCGCCTCGCAGCGCGGGTATATAATGAGCAGCAGGTGCGTTGCATCTTCAGGTTTTCGCTGAGGAGCCGAACTAAGCAGGCGGCAGCACAGCAGGACAACAACTGTGGCGACGGGACGTACGTCTCCGTTCCCTCCTTCAGGGAACGAGGGTTACCTTTGTAACCGAGACGTTCCCATTCAGTCGGTCACGTTCGACGTACGTCGGACAGACCGACGAATAGGAATCCCTACCAAAGCGCCACAGGAGCTGCCCTCCTCCAGCGCTCTGTTGTAAGCCACCTGAACCCCCTTGCCTGCGGACGGTGGGACAGGGCTAACACACAGAGAGGGTCGATCACTGTTGTTCCCAAACCCATTCAGTGAGACTATTGGATAACGCTGGGAAAGCGTAACCTTTCGTTGAAAGGAACGCTGCGGAAGCCACATCCTTCCCCGAAGGAGTTATGTGGAGAAGTACATATGGACTAACCCTGTAGGGCTGTGCTACATATGGAAGAACTGGGGTGACTCCAACTCGGTAGAGATGGGTTCTCCCAGAGGGAAAGACACGGGCTTCGTTTAGGAGCAACCGTGGAGAAGCCATATGGGATCCCCGTAGGGTCACACATATGGAACCCAGCCTAAATCCGGTTCTCAAGGATTCAACGGAGTATAGGCCTGGCGCCGGACGCTCCGCCACGTCGGCTGCCGAAGGGTAACCGGAGGACTCAACAGGGTCTGCCCGTAGGGACTCTCTGGAGCAAAAAAGCGCACGCAGCGCAGCAAGCCGACACTAAGCCGGGGCCTCTCCGTGCCTCTGACCTGAGGCGAGAACACGGGAGGAGACCGGCTCGACACGAAGGCTATAGTATCTAGCGAACGTGTTAGGTGTCGCCCAGCCCGCAGCTCTACAAATGTCTGTTAGCGAGGCGCCACGAGCCAGCGCCCAGGAAGATGCTACACCTCTCGTGGAGTGAGCATGCAACCTGAGCGGGCAGGGCACGCCCTGAGCTTGGTAAGCCAGGGCGATGGCATCCACTATCCAGTGGGCCATCCTCTGCTTGGAGACAGCCTTTCCCTTCTGCTGGCCTCCGTAACAGACAAAGAGCTGGTCTGAGGTCCTGAAGCTTCGAGTTCTGTCTATGTACAGTCGCAAGGCGCGGACTGGACAGAGCAAAGCCAGGGCTGGGTCTGCCTCCTCCGAGGGCAGCGCTTGCAGGCTCACCACCTGGTCCCTGAAGGGAGTGGTAGGAACCTTGGGCACATAGCCAGGCCGGGGTCTCAGTACCACGTGGCTGTCACCCGGCCCGAACTCTAGGCACGATTCGTCGACCGAAAATGACTGCAGGTCCCCTACCCTCTTGATAGAGGCCAATGCAACCAGCAGCAAAGTCTTCATAGACAGAATCTTTAAATCTGCCGACTGCAAAGGCTCAAAGGGAGCAATCTGGAGTGCTCTTAGCACCAGAGCGAGGTCCCAAGAGGGTATGGAGGGGGGACGAGGAGGATTTAACCGTCTCGCCCCCCTAAGGAACCTGACGACCAGGTCGTGCTGACCAACAGATTTGCCATCTATGTGGTCGTGGTAAGCGGAGATAGCAGCAGAATGGACTTTGAGGGTGGAGGGGGACAGCCTACGCTCCAACCCTTGCTGCAAGAAGGAAAGCACGACACCGATCGAGCATCTTCGGGGGTCTTCTCGGCGAGAAGAGCACCACTCGACGAACAGGTTCCACTTCGAGGCATAGGCACGTCTCGTAGACAATGCACGAGCCGAAGTGATGGTGTTAAGTACCTCGGGGGTAAGTCACCTAGAACCTCCGCGTCCCGTCCAGGGACCAGACATGGAGTTTCCAGAGGTCTGGACGCGGGTGCCAAAGAGTGCCCCATCTCTGAGAAAGAAGGTCCTTCCTCAGAGGAATGGGCCAGGGAGGGGCTGTCGCGAGGAGTGAGAGTTCTGGGAACCAGGTCCGGTTGGGCCAGTAGGGCGCAACTAACAAGACCTGCTCCTCGTCCTCCCTGACTTTGCACAGGGTCTGTGCAAGTAGGCTCACTGGGGGAAACGCATATTTGCGCAGGCCCCGGGGCCAGCTGTGTGCCAGTGCATCTGTCCCGAGTGTTCCCCCGGTCAGAGAGTAAAACAACTGGCAGTGGGAGGTTTCTGGTGAGGCAAACAGGTCTACCTGAGCCTCTCCGAACTCTCTCCAGATCAGCTGAACCACCTGGGGGTGGAGTCGCCACTCTCCTGGCAGCGCAGCTCGTGATAGCTCGTCGGCCACACGGTTGAGCACACCGGGAACATGAATGGCGCGAAGCGACCTCAGATGCTTCCGACTCCACAGGAGGAGATGGCGGGCGAGTTGCGACATGCGACGGGAGCGTAGACCACCTTGATGGTTGATGTACGCAACGGTCGCAGTGTTGTCCGTACGGACCAGTACATGCTTGCCCCGTAGCAGGCCTTTGAGGCGGCCCAGAGCAAGACGTACTGCCAGCAACTCGAGGCAGTTGATGTGCCAATGCAGATGGGGTCCCGTCCAAACCCCTGACACTGCATGCCCGTTGTACGTGGCACCCCAGCCGGTGGCAGAAGCATCTGTGAACACCACAGCATGCCGGGACACCTGTTCTAGGGGCACTCCTGCCCGAAGAAACAAGGGGTCCGACCACGGACTGAAGGTTCGGCGGCACTCCTGAGTGATTGGCACCCGGAACGTGCCGCGTTGCCACGCCCATCTCGGGACTCGGCCGTGAAGCCAGTGCTGAAGCGGTCTCATATGAAGCAGACCGAGCGGTGTTACAGCCGCAGCAGCCGCCATATGCCCCAGGAGCCTCTGAAAGAACTTCAGTGGGACCGCTGTCCTGCCATTGAATGTATTCAGGCAGTTCAACACCGACCGAGCACGTTCCTCTGTGAGGCGTGCTATCTGCTCGACCGAATCCAACTCCATACCGAGAAAAGAGATCCTCTGCACCGGGGCGAGTTTGCTCTTTTCCCAGTTGACCTGAAGCCCCAACTGGCTGAGGTGTCTGAGCACCAAATCCCTGTGTTCGCACAACTGATCCCGGGACTGTGCTAGAATGAGCCAGTCGTCGAGATAGTTGAGGATGCGAACACCCTGTTCTCTCATGGGAACAAGGGCTCCCTCCACGACTTTGGTGAAGACGCGGGGAGACAGGGCCAGCCCGAAGGGTAGGACTCTGTACTGATATGCCTGACCTTCGAACGCGAACCGCAGGAAAGGCCTGTGCCGCGGAAGGATCGAGACATGAAAGTACGCGTCCTTCAGGTCGATCGCTGCAAACCAATCCCGGGGACGGATGCATTCGAAAATGCGTTTCTGCGTGAGCATCTTGAACGGTAGCTTGTGAAGGCTCCGATTCAAGACTCGCAGATCCAGGATCGGTCGTAACCCGCCGCTTTTCTTGGGTACAATGAAGTAGGGACTGTAGAACCCTGACCTCATATCGGCTGGAGGGACCGGCTCTATCGCATCCTTCGCCAGTAGGACTGCGATCTCCGCACGCAAGACAGGGGCATCGACATCTTTCACTACAGTGAAGTGGACGCCCCTGAACCTGGGGGGACGCCGGGCGAACTGAATCGCGTAGCCGAGCCTGATGGTCCGAATGAGCCAGCGGGACGGACTGGGGAGCGCTAACCAGGCTCCCAGAGACCGCACCAGCGGGACCAGAGGAACCACAGGCGCACCCGCAGCGGGGCAGCGAGGTGGAACGCAGGGACGCGGCCCGGGAGGCTCTCTCTGCGAGGCGGCCCGAAGCGGCGTCACAGTGTGCTGTGCAACACTTACCTGCTTCCACGGGTGGACAGAGGGAGCAGTCGAGGCTTTGCCTGCCTGCTGCTCGCTGCTGTCCGCTGGCGACAGAAGAGGGGGATGAGAGTGGTGAGGTTCTTGCCCTCCCACTGCTCTCCGAGCCCTCTTCGGACCCGGAGATAGAGGAAACTGCTCTTTTATTGAGAATTTGGGTACCGCTGGCTGCTGGGCCAGCGGCGGAACAAAAACAGAAGGAAACAAAAGATTCTCCACCCGGCCCTCCTCCGGGGGAAGGAGCGGTGCGGTCACCACCTCCTGTAGAGCAGTCCCCTCCATCTCCGGGTCGCCCGTCCTAGGGCCGCTTGGACTTGGCCTTGCCACCCTTCTTCTTGGGGGTGGCGGGACGGGCTGGGTGCTCCGACCGCGACCGGCTCCACGGCGCCGCTTAGCTGGAGGCTGCTGCTGCTGGGGCGCGGGAGCGGGGGCGGCCGCAGGGGGGCGCCCTCGGCGACGGGCAGTCTGAGGTGCTGCGGGCGGTGGTGGAGCAGCAGCTGACCGCCTCGGCAGGATGTGACTGATGGCCTCAGACTGCTTTTGTACAGTCGAGAACTGTTGGGCAAAGTTCTCGACCGCGTCGCCGAACAGGCCGGTCTGGGACACGGGGGAATTAAGAAACCTGACCTTGTCGGTATCCCTCATGTCCGCGAGACACAGCCAGAGATGGCGCTCCTGGACCACAAGTGTGGACATCGCACGACCCACTGACCGCGCCGTAACCTTCGTCGCACGAAGCGCGAGGTCCGTCGCGGCACGAAGTTCCTGAAGAACTTGTGGGTCATGACCACCCTCGTGCAGATCCCTCAGTGCCTTGGCCTGATGGACCTGCAACAACGCCATAGCGTGTAGGGCAGAGGCAGCTTCCCCACAGGCCTGGTAAGCCTTGCCGGTAAGATCCGACGAGTGCTTACAGGCCCGGGAAGGGAGAGACGGCTCCCCCCGCCAGGTGGAGTTAGGGCACAGTTGCATAGCAACGGCCCGTTCCACAGGGGGTATGCGCGTATAACCCTTCGCTGCCCCGCCGTCAAGGGTGGTGAGGGAGGAGGACCCACCGACACGGTTTCGGGCAGTAAAAGGTGCCGTCCACGTGCCAGTGAGCTCTTCATGCACCTCCGGGAAGAAAGGCACTGGGGTGGGGGGCTGAGAACCAGCCCTTGCCACCCCGAGATACCAATCGTCCAACCTCGAGGGTTCGGGACACGGTGGAGGATTCCACACGAGCCCGACCCTGTTGGCGGCCCGGGAAAGCATAGCCATCATTTCCGGGTCTGAATCGGGCACAGTTGTCACTCCCGAGGGAGGCAGCTGCGCCGAATCGTCATCCCCAGAAGCGTCAGGCTCACCCTCCGATGCAGCGATCGACATCCGGTCGTCTTGGGGAGCTCCGAAGGATACGGATGGTACACACCTCTGGGGTGGTCCACCGCGCTCCCCCGGCAGCTCTACTGGCTGCGGAGTGCAGGAGGGATGAGGGTTCCTAGGGGGTTGGTTCCCCGAAGGAAACGCGCTCACCGTGATCCTCAGGTCACCAGTGCCGCCGCCCGCAGCAACCCTCTGAGGAGGATTGGAACGAGGCAGCGGCACTGGGACTCCGCCCCTTTGCAGGAACTGGAGTCTAGACCGCAACTCCGAGACGGTCATCTTCCCACAATGGGTACATGACTCGTCCACAAACGCCGCCTCAGCGTGCCTTAAGCCCAAGCACGCGATACAGCGTTGGTGACCATCCCGAGGCGCCAGGCAACGACCGCATCCAGCAGCACACAAGTAGAACGACATCTTTAAAAAGACGCGAACTACTCGTGTAAGCTCTTTCAGGGACTAACTCTCTCAGTGCCGAAGCACGCAGGGGAAAGCCGCTGCAGCACAGACAGGGAATGTGCAGCCTGTCGTGTGCACTCTCTTTGCAGACGCTGCTCTTACCAGCTGTAAGAACAGCCTTTTAGCGCTCTTAAAGCGCACCGTCACCAGCCGTGAAAACGGCCTTCACGCTGATACACAGCTTTTTTTGCTCAAATAAAAAAGGCAAAAACGAAAGCAAAGAAGAAAAAATCGGCCCCGCTGCTGTGCTGTTCCTCCTGCACCGGACGAGAAGAGCAGTCAGAGAGAGAGCTGGCTCGTTGAAGTCCGTCTTCAAACACTCGCTCGTAGAAACCACCGTGTTTGCTCAGTAGTTCGGCTCCGAAGCGAAAAGCTGAAGATGCAACGCACCTGCTGCTCATTATATACCCGCGCTGCGAGGCGAGCAGCTGATGCAGATGATTGCATGCCAATGTGCATTGGCTCGTTTAGTTACACTCGAAGTAGATTGGCCTCTCTGGCGAGATTCCTATTCGTCGGTCTGTCCGACGTACGTCGAACGTGACCGACTGAATGGGAACTAAAATATCTAGACAGATGGCCGTACACATCAATTTACGGCGAAAAAGTGAACTCTGACCCGACGCATGACGTATTGACAAACACGGAAGCGCAGAGAATAGAGCAAAACAAAACACCGGTCATCAGTTAGAAGTCTAAAATGAGAAACTTTAAAGAGAAATGTCGGAGGATTTCAATATAAGAGAAGAGGAGCTTGAGTTTGTTACCCAGCCCTATATGTTTGACCAGCAATAGGCGCCAAAGCTTACGCTACCCTTTATTAACCCCCAGAGCCATGTGGTAATCTTTTATGATAGATGGTTGCATTTTTTTGGGCTTCAAAATCTCATCCTCTATTCACTGCCATTATAAAGCTTGGACGAGCCAGGACATTATTTAATATAACTCAGATTGTATTTGTCTGAAAGAAGAAAGTATATACACCTAAGATGGCTTGAGGGAGAGTAAATCATGGGGTGATTTTCATTTTTGGATAAACTAACAGTAACAGTCTTTTACCTGTAAATTTACGATTATTTTTTACAGTGAAGAATTGTCATGAGAGTGTGTTGCGCTAGACTGTAACATGAAAATGACATAGAAAATGAGGCTAATCAAATCATTGACTGTAAAGCTGTTCCCCAAAGTATTGCCTGACACTGAGAGAATGAACAGACACAGAAATTATGGATCCAGAACTAAGCCTAAAGTGTATTAATGTTTTTTATGTGAGCTCTGTGATTAAAGCCCACTTTACAATGAAAATGTACAGTGATATGTAGCAAAGATAAATTCATTCCACAACATTCCACAATTTATTGGTGCATTAAATGTGCCTAAATGAAATGAAAGGTTCTTCATGAAATAATAGATGCAAATAATGAACCTTTATTGTTGTGTGTAATCCGTTTACTCTCCACTCGCAGTGCTTTGGTTAGCAACAGGATTAAACGACACATTGACTTACCTTTTGAATCCAGTGGGTGTAATTTTCCATGGCAAGCTCCAGGTGTTGGATCCGCTGGTTTAAGTGGCTTTGCTTCCCCTGTGGAGATTCTTTCTGGACACTGTTACCTTCATATTTACCATCATGTTCTTCTGGCCAGCTACCAGTCCTGCTCTCCTCAGGTTCTGGCAGTATGAAGGTGTAGCTACATTCTCCATGCTGAACAGAGTTTAAATGCTGACTGCTGCCACCAGAAGTATCTGTTAATTTCTCCACAGATGAATCTTCAATGCTTGAAGTCCTCACCAGCAATAGAGTCAGATGTAGAAGAACAGTGATCTTCATCTTTATGGCAAAGCAGGTACAGACTGCCAAATCTCCTTTTATAGATTAAGTGAATGATCATCTCTAAATAAATGCATTTAGGAAAGGTCCATCTTAACATACAAAGAAGACATTTTTTCCAGACATTATGATCCCTGTGAATTTATCATAAACACCCCAATCCTCTGTCCTGCTCCAGTGCCATAGAACAAGTGATTGTCACCTCTGTCTCCACAGGTATGTGTGTGTCAGAGAGAGAGTTTACAGTGGGTTTTGTAGACTGTGTGTTCAGAAGAGTATCTACAGATGGCTGGTCAGTGTGTGTGTGTGTGTGTTTTAAATGGGTCTGAGTGTTGTAAGAGTAAACTGCTGGCAGACTGTGAAAGAATGTGAGTGAGAGTATGTGTGTCAGTGTGTGTGTGTGTGTGTGTGTGTGATCGCTTTTATAGCAGAAATAGAGACAAAAGATAAGTGCAAAACATTTACCTATAGAGCAAAGATAATACTAATGTGTCAGGATATAGATCACAACTAGAATAAAGTGTATTTATTTGTTTGTTTGTTCATCAACTCAGTGTCCATGTTAAACATATAACATTTTAATATAATTAATTACAGAAACAATAACAAGGTTTTATTTTTTTATTCTGACAAACTTTGCAACTTTAGTGCAATGCCTAATGTTAGAATACAAGCATCTGATAAATCCCAGCTTTTTAAACTGTGGTCCACAAGGGAGTGCTAGGGAGTCCACAGAAAAGTTCTGGGAAGTGTGTGTGTGTGTGTGTGTGTGTGTGTGTGTGTGTGTGTGTGTGTGTGTGTGTGTGTGTGTGTGTGTGTGTGTGTGTGTACGGAAGAGGATTAGGGCCAAGCAATAATAAAAAATTAAAACCATCTCGAGATTAAAGTTGTTAAATTTCGAGAAAAAACTCGTTAAATTTCGAGAAAAAGTCGAAATAAAATGTTGAGAATAAACTCATTAAATTACGAGAAAAATTTTGTTAAATTTCGAGAAAAAAGTCGAGATAAAATGTTGAGCATAAACTTGTTAAATTTCGAGAAAAAACTTGTTAAATTTCGAGAAAAAAGTCGAGATAAAATGTTGAGAATAAAGTCATTAAATTACAAGAACAAATTTGTTAAATTATGAGAAAAAACTCGTTAAATTTCGAGAAAAAAGCCGAGATAAAATGTTGAGAAATTTTGAAAATGTTGAGTTTTTTTCTCGTAATTTAACAAGTTTATTCTCAACATTTTATCTCGACTTTTTTCTCGAAATTTAACGACATTTTTTTCATAATTTAAGAAATTTGTTCTCGTAATTTAACTACTTTTTTCTCATAATTTAATGACTTTATTCTCAACATTTTATCTCGACTTTTTTCTCGAAATTGAACAAGTTTTTTTCTCGTAATTTAACAAGTTTATTCTCAACATTTTATCTCAACTTTTTTCATGAAATTTAACAACTTTTTTCTCGTAATTTAATGACTTTATTCTTAACATTTTATCTCGACTTTTTTCATGAAATTTAACAACTTTTTTCTCGTAATTTAATGACTTTATTCTCAACATTTTATCTCGACTTTATTCTCGAAATGTAACAAGTTTTTTCTCGAAATTTAACGAGTTTATTCTCAACATTTTATTTCGACTTTTTTTCTCAAAATTTAACGAGTTTTTTCTCGAAATTTAACAACTTTAATCTCGAGATGGTTTTATTTTTTTATTATTGCTTGGCTCTAATCCTCTTCCATATGTGTGTGTTTAGGGAAACATCAATGATTTTCATTTTTATCATTTTTATTTTTTAAGTCTTTATGTGCATTTTACGTAATAATGCAGTATTTGTAAAAATGATTTATCCATGCAAGTCTTTAATTTATTTGATTTTTTTATTTATGTGCCTCCATAATCTTTAATCAAAATAACTCCCCTCCCTCTTGCTGAGACATCTCTTCTCTGATGACGTGTTTACTGGTGTGAGGGCGGGACAACCTGTCACTCACATGAGATCCACCAATAGCAAACCACACCCTACATTTTTTCTTGTTCGAGAAGCTGTTTCACTCAGATATACGCACAATAGGGAAGAAAAGATGGCAACTTCAGTTTCATGCCAACTTAAACACAAACTGCTTGATACTGATCTAAAACTAAATGAATCTGATAGATAAATGTTGATGTAGTACCACTGAAAAACCCTGATCCTCAAATCAAAAACTCTTTCTTAAACAATATTTTATTACAATAAATAATACTATGGCAGCTTTTACTTCTTTGACATTAATCCTAGTAAAACATTCAATTGTGGACTTAAACATTACCATTAAACGTTATTATACATTAAACATCATAATATAAACAGACCTTTTTGTGACTACACTTTTTGTGTGTTTTAATGTCAGTAAAAGGCAAGGGTTTTACATTTCTATTATTCTTCCAGAGAATAATCTCATGACTCCCATAAACTAAAAAGTATGTATAAAATCATTTCCTGATAAATAATTGCTCAATAGGAATGTTTCAGTAATTAGTCAGCTTTTATTGTCTCATTGGTGGCATGCATGTAATTAAACTATTTTAGGACTTGGAGAATTATTTCAATTGCATGTTTCCTGTTCTTTGACCTATGAAGCAAAATAAACATGCATTTGGAAAACAATCAAAACTGTAATTATTTGTGAGAGTGTGAGCCATGCGTTTTGCTTTATAACCAAACTGACTCAATAAAAACAAGGTTTCACAATCAATCCTAATTCCATTCCGGTGTGTTGATGTGAGAGTGCGACAGGAGGATATCATACTTCACATATCATCTTCTTATATAAAGTGGCAGGAGACTCACCCTTCTGAAAATAGGAGCTACTGAGCTATTTTCCTGCTTTCTTTTCATTCAATCCCCTGAATTCTCAGGGTCAGACGGAGTTTTCTGGGTTAGCTGTCAAAGTAGCTTAATGCAGAGAGATACTCTTTTTTTTTTTTTTCAAACCGGTTTGCTTTATACTTCTTCCTGATGGTGACAGAAGACAGTCTGTTGTCTGCGCTTCATCCTGTCTCAGAGGGCATTTTACAGCCCTACATCTTCTATCTGTGTAACTATAACTTTCAGAACACTATGATCTATTTTCCTGGATAAAACGGAAAGGAATTTTAATAATCATTTTGTTTGGTAACACTACAGATGTTTCCTGATAGGAAATGTGCCTATACTTTTTGCATTATAAGAAAGAGTACAGCAACATCAGCATACAAACATACATTTATGAAATATGGTCACTTTGTCTTCAGATTGGAAGGTGAAGTCTCATAGACTCACATGACAGATATAATAAAATCAAGAAGATAATCTCCAACCACATCTAACACAATCATAATACAAACTTCTGAGACAAAGACAAGTAGAGGCTAGATATCTTCCTTAAGATTAGACATCAAAATAATATAGTCTATTGTTTAAATGTTGTGTAAAGGGTATCCCTTTTTGTCTAAGTGTAACTTGAATGGCATGAAGTGTTTTTCAGATGTCTATCATCTGTATTAAAGGTGCTAAAGAGGATCTTTTCGTCGACTGAGAAACCAAAGACTGTTACTGAGTTTTTGAAATGAGCGCATGCGTAAGAACAACCCCCCTCCTTCGAAGGAACGCCTCCCAAAACTCGTAAACACTCGTATTGGAACACAAGTGTTTACCACCGGCATTCGCTGTGTCGTGTTAGTGGATTCATTATGTCGGACTCACCGCAGGTAACTCATAATCTGCAGTTGTTACTCCTGTCTCCTGACAAAAACATTGCATGCGGCGCCTGTGGAGTGTGGAAAGTTACTGGAGCGCGCAGCCACGCTCGTCTCTCACAGGGAACGTCATGGCAGTGATTGACAAGCCAGAGGGCCAATTGTTTACGCGATGATCGCGTAAACGATTGGCTGATGTTTTTAAGGCCCTACCTCGTGCACAGATGATGTATTATGTATTATGTTTTATCAGTTAGTAAAGACAGTTTCAAGTAATATTGTAGAAATGTATAAAACAAAACATCCTCTTTAGCACCTTTAAGACTGGAGAGTAAATATTTGTCAATGTTAGGTATGAATCAGATAGCAGCTACTGGTATATGTCTCTAGAATTTTAGATTGTGCAATCTCTAGATTTGAATCAATAAACGTTTTAAAACAATATCCCACTGAAAAACAGTAAGCAGAGAAACATTAGTATGTAGTTAATGCAAACCAGTGCACATGTTGATGTCAGCTGTCACACATGTAATGTACACTGCCCTCTACCGGAGAGATAAAGAACACTACCGTTTTACTCGCTCGTCATCACGAAGATCTGGGGCCGTATTCACAAAACATTTTATCTTACCACTAAGAGTTCTCCTAAATAGCAGTAAAAGTTCTTAGCTAAGAGTTTTCTCTTAAAACCTATTCACAAAGCTGCTGAGACAAACTTTTACAAAGGAATAGACAGAAGTCTTAAGCTAAGAGTAAGGGCGGGGTTGACCTCGTTGCTATGGAGTAAACACACAGTGATTGGCTGAAGTCAGCGATTTAATCATAGAAATATTGTAGAATGATGTGTCATGTTTCCATATTAAAATAATGGTTTTAAAATACAAATGTTGCCTTATTCAAATAAATATTTTTAATAAAAATGTTGCCATAGTCAAAATAAAATGTTGCCATAAAGGTTTCAAAATAGGCTAAGTGTCACTAATTAAACTAGTATATACACTTAATTGTCCACCTCTTGGATGTCTGCATCTCAAGAGAATGCAGAATTCAAGTGACAAATTATGTTTTATAAACAAAGTTTGGGAGAAACACATTCGAACAGTTTTCTAATCAGCTCGAGAGGAGGAATATATACACAGACGAGAGTCGTCTCGCCTATAGTTACTTCGACAGTTTTCTGCATCCCTCCGCCACCCCGCTCCTCACTCTCGGCTGGAGATACGGAGATAACTTTGGGTTTGGGCTAAATTCCAAGCTCGGAGCCCTCAATCGGATTGAGTCAATCCCCTTGGACAGCACACCAAATACGCTTATTATATAGGCTACATTTTTTTTTACTCTATTCAATCATTTGTAAGTGTGAACTCATGAAAACCATTGCCACAGGTAATCAGACAATATTTATTTATTTGTTAAAGTTTTTTTTTTTTTTTTTTTTTTTGCATTTCATCGTAGATTCAAATCTATAAATAAAAATGTTTTGCATTTATGAAGGAAAGTTCAGCAACTAAGGCTCTATTGCTATTGCCTCAATGGTGTACAGTGTCTTTGGGTGGATTAGGACTGTTTGTGATTTGGTCTCAGGAGACAGGAGTAACAACTACAGATTATGAGTTACCTGCGGTGAGTCCGACATAATGAATCCACTAACACGACACATCGAATGCCGGTGGTAAACACTCGTGTTCCAATACTCGTGCACGAGTTTTGGGAGGCGTTCCTTTGAAATGAGCTGTGAAGGAGGGGGGTTGTTCTTACGCATGCGCTCATTTCAAAAACTCACTAACAGTCTTTGGTTTCTCAGTCGACGAAAAGATCCTCTGTAGCACCTTTAAATGTCGCTTCTTGTAAGTGTATATTCTTTGGTGGGGGGTAATTGAGAATGAATGGGGGAAAGTCACGTGAGAGGAGACAGTGCCTCCATCGCGCTATGATTGGATATGATCGGTTATGATTAGACATGATTGGTTCATGCGATAAATCACGCCTCTTACTTTTTAATTAGTCTTCCCATTAACGCCATCCATCACTGTCTTCATTCAGGCCGATTCGACTAGAACGCGCACGAAAACAAGTAAACAACTGTCACTTAGATATCACCGCTTTATTTAATGTCAAAATCAAACTCGAAATGGCCAGAAAACATGATGACTGCAGCGGTTTTTAGTGAGCAATCAGCGTGGTGAAATTAAAGGTACGTCTGTGAGTGAGTGACCAGTGTGTACAAGCTTGATGACCGCTGAAAATAAATTGACCATTAAAAAGAAAAGCTAAATATTAGTTTATAAATAATAGCCTATATAAATGTAAAAATGCGTAAAAACACTAACTTGATGAAATTTATACATGGTTTTAATAAATAGAACATTACACGGGGTAAAAATACAAAATAGAATTGTATTTGAAGACTTCAGATGCAAAAGCCTCTAAGTGCCGTCTGAAATGTTCTTCTAAAATGAGCATTTTTATCAACCTTGTATGTTTATGTAGTTATTTCACCTTAATGGCAATGAAAAGGACCTATTAATTGCCATTAAAGTGAAATTACTGAACCTAAACATACGAGCTTGATAAAAATGCTCATTTTAGAAGAACGTTTCAGACGGCACTTAGAGGCTTTTGCATCTGAAGTCTTCATTTGGTCTCTCTTTTTATGTAATGTTAACTTAACCAGGAACATTGTGTAACAGGGACATAAATGAGGACATTGCCTCCTCATTTTAAAACACCACCGCACACCACTGATTACAATGTATTAATTTATTATATTTAAGTAAACACATATAATGTAATTTGTTTACACTTAAACACAATTATTCCTGAATGTTTATAACAGGGTTCCTCAATGTCCTGCAGAGTTTAGCTCAAACCTTGATCAAACTCACCTACTTGTGATTTTCTAGTGAATGTTTTTCGTCAGAATGACCTGTTGTTTACTGACTCATTCACTAGATGTCGCCATAAGCTGCATTAAAATCAAACGCTGCTCCAATTTACTCCGTCACGGAAATCAGTTCCCTCAAAAGTCCATAGCAGCATATCTCAAATAACCACAATATGCAGTGTTTCACACTTCCGCATAATGAGACGATTCTATACAGGGATCTTTATAAACTGATGAACCAACAAATAAAACATGTTTACAAAGAAAAAGGCAGATGATTCAGAGTAGATTTACATATAAAAAGCCTTCCCTGAAAGGTCTGGGAGATTATTTGCATGAAGCTGACAGGCTGTTGAAGGGAATGGAGGGGAACACGAGAAGATGTTTCCGAAAAACGAAAGTAACATGGTGACAGGACCATAATTCACCTGCCTCCAGCTTGATATGGCTGTACAATTCAGCCGTGTTTTTTATATATAGCCTTTTTACATTGAAGGCAACATTCAGGACAGATGCTATTCAAGTCAATCAAACGCAAACTGCATCCCATGCATGAAATTTTTTGAAATGAAAAGGGAATACTCTCAGTAGGAGTTGTTTGAGAAGAGCCCAGTTGTGTGGATGGTGACAGTGTATAAGCACAGATCACAGCATGCACTGTAATAAAAATATCTTCAGTCTTTCTATGGATGTTAAATAATCTGCCATTGAAAACCTACATTAATGGATCAATAAACTTATACTGAATCAATATCTATAGTGGTTACAGCCCTGATTCCACAGCACACCATTTTTTAATATCATCTATAAGATTAAAATACTTTATTCTAAGGCTATTAACATTTCTACACCATTTCACCCAATGACATTTCTCTCTTTAATTGTTTCAAAGGGTCCCGAAGCGTGTCTTCAGAATTTTTTTTTTTTTTTTAAACCCTTTGGGGAAATTGGTTACTCTTGGCACACAAACCTTTTTAGTCATACAGAAGTGATGATACGATACGATACGAAACTATGATGAATGCGTGATTTGCCATATTTGGATATTAAGAGATTTGCAAGAAACACACCATAAATATTTATGCATTTTTACTCAATGAAACACTGGAATAATGTTTCCCATTCCAGAGACTGATAGGATCTGCAGCATCAACAACAGAAGCGGAAAATCCACAGCATGCCGCCCACTCATCAGCCCAGAAGGAGACCGGCTGTATGAAACAGACAGTCTGTGCAAGGCAGCTTCAACTTTACATTCTACAGGGTGAAATGCAGGTAACGCAGATGTTTCATACTGACAGAAACATGGGATTGTTCTTGTTTAAAGGTCTTGTTTACCATTGCCAAGAGAAGAACATAATTACACATGAAAGATGTTTTATTCAGATGACAGGGTGATGTACATTGAGCGTAGTACAATGTGAATCATTCACTCCTGGAAGTGTTTTCAAATGGAAATACTAAACATCTGCATTCAGAAAATACAGCTTGTCTCAGCAAAGCCAGGCTGGGAGGTAAACATATCATGAATTCATAAAAGCATGGCATATATTTTAATACTCGCAAAAGTTTTTATACAATGTCTGAGGTGCCCAGGCCATGTTTTTTCCCTGTGTGGAAATTATGCATTACTATAATGCAATCATCAAACCCCCGGAAATACTGAGCTATCCATCTATCTTACGGCCATTCCTAAAGTGTTCATTTGTATTCATAGTTTGCTGCAATTCTCTCTTTTGGCCTTTTCTTTCCCTCCCATTTTTTCTTTAATTTGTTGTTCACACAGAGAGCTGATCTTGCAGCTTCTGGCGTAGCTCGGTTGTAAAGGATCCATCAAAGGTTGTTTTGTTTTTTTTCCTTCATGCCAGCATTACATAATGGACTGTTACACCAGGCCTCTTAACATCTACACCAAGTCTGATCATTAATCAAAATCCTCAAATCACTATACTTTCTAACACACTGCATATTATACACAGATAATACTGTGTAGAGCTGATAGACAGACTTCTCAGACCTGCCTTCTGATGAATATGAAGTATAAAACACTTAGTACACACAGGTGAATCTTCTAGATGGAAGAGAGGAGAAGATGGGTATTTACAGTCATAATAAAATAAAAATATGAATAAATCTCACAAGCTTACAGGAAAATGTTTTTATTTCATTACAAAAGGTAACAAGTTCAAATGTTTGGTTCACCCATTTACTTAATCATATTTGTACAGAACCCATATCATTTGTTTTCATCTCTGTAAAACATGAAAGGAGATGTTTAGCAGAATGTTCACACTGCTCATTTCCAGATTTTGTCACTCCAAAAGCTTCTGGAAGACATTTCCTGTATCAATTTGTATTTGTGTATTACTTTAAAAAAGAAGTGTATTTAATTTTATTAAATGTGCACTTGTGTATTTCAAATCATGAAAAATATATTTTAAAAAATATAATATAAATGAAATAAAAGGCCACTTAAGTGTACTTAACAACAGTACACTTTCATGACTGCTTCTTTTTTAGAAAAGTGCACTTTGTAATAACATCAAAACAACAAAAGTTTTACTAGTACACACACTAAAAAATAGCTGTTAAAAAATTAAACAAATTTCCACAGTAAAATACTGTTTTTCATTGAAACCGTAATATACCGTAAAAACAATGCATTCTGGATAATATTATTTGTTATTTTCGAGAAAGTAACCTATAGGCTAGAATGCATTGTTTTATGGTATATTACTGTTTCAAAGGAAAACGGTATTTTACTGTGTAAATTTTTCGTTTTTTACAGCTATTTTTTAGTGCATTATAAATCGTTTTAATAATCTTTTTTCATGCTTTAAATAAGCGCACTTTATTTTGATGTGTTGACTGACATACTAAAGCAGATATAAGTGCTTGATTATAAGTTTAATCTTTAAAGTTAATATATTTTACTAAATTGCAACTTCATCATTACCAATGTGAAATGACATAACAGTTTATTTTAGTTTATCATAAATTTTCATAGACAATAGAAGTTATGAAATTACATATAAAAATGTACTTAAGTCCTATATTTAAGTGGGGCAAAATAGCACTCTGAAGATAAGCTAATTGCATTTAATAGAAATGTAAACTAGAACACATTTTCATTTAATGCAATGAAGTGTTCGAAGTACATTCAATTTATACTTAAGCATATACAGTACTTTAATATTATTTACATTATAAGAACTCTTTTTAAAAGTATGCTAAAGTGTACTTTTTTTACATAACAGGTTGACATTGGCTGTTGCACATCCTGCAACCAGTTGCAACATGTCGAGATATATGGAAGTGTAAATGAGACTTGAGAGCTGTTGTGGAGGGGGAATTTTTATTTTTTTAGTGGAGATATTTTTTGTTGTCATTTTTGGAGCATGACAGCTCATCATGAAATTGTATGGAAAGAAGCAGCATCAGCATTCTGCTAAATGTCCTTTTCTGTTTCATGGAAGAAGAAAAATGAAGGGGTTCTGACCACCATGAGGGTGAGTAAATATTGACAGAATTTTTATTTTTTTTGGGTGAACTTTCCTTCTCTTATATTTTACATAGACTCTAAAGGTTTTTGAACATGAGCAGAGTACAGACTTTGAACAGTTTGGGTCACGGATGAATACATGGAAACTCCATCATGCACACCATCATTCCAGCTGCATCACTTACCACAATTCTGTGAGCATCATTTACATGACCGAACTGTAATCATTTACACCACCACAAATGGTCAATCAAGACAAGAAGTCTGTAAGCTAGTGCTGGAATTAACCATGAAGAGGAGGGAGACAGCAGTTATAACCACATCCCCCTGCCCCCTTAACCACTGTTTAAATGCACATACAATATGTATCACATAGTGATAGGAGCAGCTAAGACACAGAACTTTTCTCCCCTTGGTTTTCAGATGATTTTTTTTAGACCGCCTGTAGTTGAAGTGAAAAACCAAGAAATGCAAAAGAAATGGGGTTAATTTAAGTAGGTGGAAATTAAAAAACCCAATAGGAAAATTAGATCAGAAAAGGTCACGAGTGACTGTGTGTAGGAGTAAGAGAAGAGATTTGTGACAGCGACATGTGATCATGCTATTCTCATCACTAGTGACTCAACGCACATGTAAAACTTTCACACTGACACACCATCTCTGACCTTTGACCATTTCACTCTGACATATCCAACTAACTACCATACAGTATGTGTCAGACTGTGACAAGACCTGCATTTTTAAAAAGCACATTGTGAAGCTTAGTTGATCGGGAGTGTTTAGGCATCTAAAATCATTCTTAAAGTGTTTTTGTGCTCAAGATGTGGTATCTACATTTAACTTAGTAGCTTAAAAATCTACTACTTATACATAAACTGCATGAGCAAATTAATGTAAATTAATTAAGAACATGGAGGCTGTTATTACAACCTACTCCACAACCGACATGGGTTGTAACACTAATAGAAAACAGTTTGTGTATGAATCTATTCGAGTATAGATTTTTTAACTGCATATATTAATTAATTTAATTAAAATTTTGTCAACACTGTTAAAAAAAAAAAAAAAAAAAATCCTGATAAATTTATAGAAAAAACATCTGGCAGCTGTGGTTGCCAAAAAAAAATCACCTTTAAAAATGGCGACAATATTTCAGGTAGTACAGAATTGCATTTTAGTGACTATTTTTCCACAGATTTTAACCATATTTAATTATATACACTGCGTTCCAAATTATTATGCAAGTGACATATCAGTAAGATTTCAGTAGAATAAACATTTAGATTTTAGTTTTTCTAAGAAAATGTTTGTTTGTTTATTTATCCATGTCTTTTTAGATAACTGGTATCAATCTCAGACAAAATAATTTGCCAGGTCTATGGAAACCCTACTTAGAGGTTGTTCCAC
This sequence comes from Megalobrama amblycephala, assembly GCF_018812025.1. Taxonomy (NCBI): domain Eukaryota; kingdom Metazoa; phylum Chordata; class Actinopteri; order Cypriniformes; family Xenocyprididae; genus Megalobrama; species Megalobrama amblycephala. The sequence continues at coordinate 13,178,694 of NC_063056.1, forward strand.
ATTATTAAGCAAGTCACAGTTCTCATGCAATATGGGGAGGAAGAAAGATCTTTCTGAAGATGAAAAGCATGAAATAGTGCAATGTTGTGCAAAAGGCATGAAAACAACTAATATTTTGTGAAAACTGAATGGAGATTATCAAATTTAAATCAGCTATAAAAAAGCCAGTGTTGAGCAGCAAACAGGTATTTGAAGCTCCTGGTGTCTCTGGAGTCTCAAGAAGCTCTCCATGCAGGCTGGCAGTTGTGCGTAAAGATGCATTTCAGCCACTCCAAACCAAACCTCACAAAGAGAAACATTAACAGTGGGTTTAGAAATACATGAAGACTCATTTTTTTAAATAGTTTTATTCACTGACTAATGCCGTACTACAATAGATGGTCTAAACGGATGGATTTCTGGATGGTTGGTGAATGGCCACCACGTTCCAACAAGACTGCGACGTCAGCAAGGAGCTGGCGGGTGATGATTTGGGCTGGAATATTGGGAAATGAGATGGAAGGTCCCTTTAGGGTCTCTGAGGGTATTAAAATGACTTTTGCAAGATATGTGAAGTTCATAACTGGCCATTTTCAGCTATGATATAAAAAGGAGGATAGTGCCTTCTGAAATACAATGCACTATGCACTATCCCATGCTGCAAAAAAAAAAAACCCACAGCAATAAAACTGTTTGAAAATGTATTTCTACACCCACAGTAAATGTTTCTCTTTGTTAGGTTTGGTTAGTGGTGTCTAAAATGCATCTTTACGCACAACTGCCAGCCTGCATGGAGAGCATCTTGAGACTCCAGAGACACCAGCAGCTTCAAATACCTGTTTGCTGCTCAACACTGGCTTTTTTATAGCTGCCCTTTTAATACAATTAATTTTTTTGACAGGAACTTTCATTAATAAGCCTTTATCTGACCGAGTTCTGCTGTGCTCTGAATCACTCACAAATCTTATGATAATTTGATAATCTCCATTCAGTTTTCACAAAATATTAGTTGTTTTCATGCCTTTTGCACAACATTGCACCATTTCATGCTTTTCATCTTCAGAAAGATCTTTCTTCCTCCCCATATTGCATGAGAACTGTGACTTGCTTAATAATGTGGAACAACCTCTAAGTAGGGTTTCCATAGATCTGGCAAATTATTTTGTCTGAGATTGATACCAGTTATCTAAAAAGACATGGATAAATAAACAAACATACATTTTCTTAGAAAAACTTATTCTACTGAAATCTTACTGATATGTCACTTGCATAATAATTTGGAACGCGGTGTATAAGCATATACCAATCTACTTGAACTACTAAAATAGAAAGGTACATAATAAACGAGATGGTAGATGAATATAGATTTTATTCAGGGTCATACTGTGGACACGAAGACAAAGCACACATCACTAAAATTATGCCATAAACATTAAATAACATAAAATGCAACACATAATACCCTAACTAAAATAAGAAACTCTTTTGTTGATTATTATGTAGATTTAAATTGTGAATTACACTCACTAGCCACTTTATTAGATACACCTGTTCAACTGCTCATTAACACAAATATCTAATCAGCCAATCACATGACAAGCAACTCAATGCATTTAGGCATGTAGACATGGTCAAGACGATCTGCTGAAGTTCAAACCGAGCATCAGAATGGGAAAGAAAGGTGATTTAAGTGACTTTGAACATTCACGGTTGTTGTTGCCAGAGGGGCTGGCCTGAGTATTTCAGAAACTGCTGATCTACTGGATTTTCACGCACAAACATCTCTAGGGTTTACAGAAGATGGTCAGAAAAAAAGAAAATATCCAGTGAATAGCAGTTCTGTGGGTGAAAATGCCTTGTTGATAACAGAGGTCAGAGGAGAATGGCCAGGGCAGTGTTTCCCAAAAGCATCGTAAGCCTAAATTGATCGTAGCTCCATTGGTTTCAACTTAAGCTTACGATGCTTTTGGGAAACGCTGCCCAGACTGGTTCAAGCTGATAGAAAGACAACAGTAACTCAAATAACCACTCGTTACAACCGAGGTCTGCAGAAGAGCATCTCTGAACACATTGAATGGAAGACCACATCAGGTGCCACTCCTGTCAGCTAAGAACAGGAAACTGATGCTATAATTCATGGATCCAACCTTGCTTGTATGAATGGTTCAGGCTGCTGGTGGTGTCATGGTGTGAGGAATATTTTCTTGGCACACCTTGGGCCCCTTAGTACCAACTGAGCATCATTTTAAACACCACTGCCTACCACAGTGTACCATCTTCTGATGGCTAATTCCAGCAGGACGCACCACGTCACAAAGCTCAAATAATCTCAAACTGGTTTCTTGAATATAATGAGTTCACTAACTCAAATGGCCTCCACAGTCACCAGATCTCAATAGAGCACTTTTGGGATGTAATGGAACGGGAGATTCACATCATGGATGCGCAGCCGACACATCTGCAGCAACTGTGTAATGCTATCATGTCAAGACCAAAATCTCTATGGAATGTTTCCAGATCCTTGCTATGAAGATTTAAGGCAGTTCTTATGGAAGAAGGTGGCCTGGTCTGATGAATCACGTTTTCTTTTACATCACTTGGATGGCTGGGTGCATGTGCGTCGCTTACCTGGGGAACACATGGCACCAGGATGCACTATGGGAAGAAGAGAAGCTGACGGAGGCAGTGTGATGCTTTTGTCAATGTTCTGCTGGGAAACCTTGGGTCCTGCCATCCATGTAGATGTTACTTTGACACGTACCACCTACCTAAGATTTGTTGCAGACCATGTACACCCTTAAACGGTATTCCCTGGTGGCTGTGGCCTCTTTCAGCAGGATAATGTGCCCTGCCACAAAGCAAAAATGGTTCAGGAATGGTGTGAGAAGGACAATGAGCTTGAGGTGTTGACTTGGCCTCCAAATTTCCCAGATCTCAATCCAATCGAGCATCTGTGGGATATTCTGAACAAACAAGTCTGATCCATGGAGGCCCCACCTCGCAACTTACAGGACTTAAAGGATCTGCTGCTAACATCTTGATACTAGAGACCACAGCACACCTTCAGGGGTCTAGTGGAGACCATGCTTCTATGGGTTAGGGCTGTTTTGGCAGCAAAAGGGGGACCAACACAATATTAGGAAGGTGATCATAATGTTATGCCTGATCGGTGTATATGGTAATGACTTATATATGCTATATGGTTTTACTTCCAAAAACAAAAAATACAGTAGTAAAATTGCATACGATGATGATATAATGAATATTTAACGTATATGGTAACATAAGCTACAGTTACACAACCCAATTACAAACATTTTTAGGCAATGTTCTATTATGTGTAAACTTTGTGGGTCTAGTAAAATTGGAAAGTAGTGTTGCAACCTTGTGCAGATGCTATTAAAATCTAGTAATTTTTCACTTGAAAGTAGTTTTTACTTCTCAAAATCTTACAACATTTACTGTCACATCAGTAGGGTGGTGATCATGTATCATAGTGATTTCACCCCTATTGCTCATTTCTAATTGGTTAAAGTGATGGTGGTATAACTAATCCCCCGGTCTCCCCTACAAGAGTTTGCAAATGTGAAAACTGTTTTTCAACAAAGCAACATAAGAACAGTGCACATCTGTAATACATAAATTCTACAAAACAATTCATCTTGCATCCTTTTTATTGCTCAGTATGAAACAAATGTAAATATTCAGCAGCCCAACATCATTTAGCTTGTGTATGTTGCCAGCTGTGAGACAATGATGAAACTGCATAGAGCTGTTAATGATAGTCAGACATAAACTTCCACAAAGATTGTATCATTTTTTGCAGAAGACACAAACAATAGTGTTTCCCGTGCAATTCTATAATGATAAATAGTCTCTACGGCTTTACGCAATTTGGATGATTGACTACTATAAGTGAAATTGAAAAAAAATAAAAATACAGTGAAGAAAAAGAAAATCATTACAGACAATAGGCAGCAGAACAGGCTGTTTTACTATTGTACCCCTCGATTGCAGTAAATTGCATCAGCACAGCCTCCGTTTCAATAGTCTAGTCGCTCCTTCCTAAATCTCAAGAATAACACGGTCTTGAAATCAATTTCAATAAGAAAAAAAGTGACAAGTGCCTCATACAATCAGCCATATAAATTTAAGTGGATGAGCACTTCAATCTGTCAGCGAAGTCAAAACCATGTCAGGACAAATGAACTCTCTGAAGACAGATGGAGCAAATATGATCTCCAAGAGGCCAGAGTCTAAAAACTGTCTCTGCTCATTTTCACAAATTCTAATCTTATCTGTGGTCATAGTCAAAAACTTAAAGACAAGACGTATTAAACTAAAAAGATAAACATTGATTTGATTCAGTTGTCTCAACCTGTTAGACAGGGTTCCCACTCATCCTGGAAAACCTTGAAAACCTGGAAAATTGATTTTTCTTTAGAGACCAAAGAGCTAAAAGATGGTAAAATGAGCCAAAAAGAGATTTATCTCAGAGTGAAAGGTCAAAAATTATTCAATCCCCACAAGAAGGATGCAATATTAATGCAATACTAGAAATTGCAGTTAAGGCATGACCATTGGACAGCAAAATTTCTCAGTGAAGAATTAAGCGTGAAACCATCAGAAAACCTTTAGTCTTCAGCACCACCATTTTCCAGAACTGCAACCTACCTGCAGTCTCCAGAAGTGTGAGGTGTCAGGATCTCAGAGACTTAGATTAGGTAAAGAATCCTAAAAAATGCCCTCCATTTAAGAATCGCATACTGAATTGTAGTAAAATACAAGACAGATGTTTTTATAGGCTTTATAGACAGACAGATTGAGAGTGACTCTTGAAGGACCAGCACCACATCCTCTTGTACCACTGTCTGAAGAATTTATCTTTTTTATTTATCGGAATCTAGCTGTAAGGTGTTAGAGTTTATTTTTAGTCCATCTCTTACCCTGAAAAGTCCACCTTGCAAAGATAATGATCTTCCAAAACTTACTGCCAACAAAAAAATAGAAGTGTGCATCAGTAGTTAAGTAATGAAAATAAACTATGGAATCTTGTTTCCGCCACTGAATAATAAATAAAAAAAAGTCTAAATATTTTTCTTACAATTGCGAGTTTACATAATTGTGATTTAAGCTCGCAATTGTGAGGAAAAAAAAGTCAGAATTGCGAGTTTATATCATTCTATTCTGATCTTTTTTTCGCAATTATTACTTTTTTCTGGCATTTGACAGTTTATATCTTGCGATTCTTACTTCTTTTCTTAGAATTGTGAGATATAAACTTCCAATTGCGAGAAAAAGTCAGAATTGCGAGTTTCTATCACGCAATTCTGACTTTATATCTTGCAATTGCGAATTTCAAATCATAATTATGTAAACTCGCAATTGCGAGAAAAAAAGTCAGAATAGCGAGATAAAAAGTAAAGTTGCAATTACCTTTTTTTTTTAATGGAAACAATCTTCCATAGTCATAATGTATGATTAAGAGCTCATATTAAAAACTGATTTTATAGTTAAGTCATGGCAATAAACCTTTTAAAGACTGTAACACAGTTCGTAAATATGGGAAGAAGGAGGCGGGAACCGGCGAACATTCAACGTAACTTTAATTCAAAATAAACAAAGAACAAAACCAAAGTAATGCCGGCAGACCCTTGCGGACGTCTGCCGGCCACACAAACATAATAAAACGTAAAATAAAGTCCAGGCCTGGTCCTCTCTCGTCCTTCACTGTAGTCGCTCCTCCTTTTATGCTCCCGGAGCTCCTCCGTGAGGGACTCAAGGCCGGTGCGCCTCCCAGGTGAAGCTCATTAACACTCGCGCCACCGGCCTCGCGCCGTTCCCTCACGGCTCTCGCCCGCCCTGGTCACCACAAAGACTTAGAGAGCAATATATTACTTTCGGGCGTAATCCCAGTCTTTTATTCCCATTTTTGTAAAATTGAAAATGTCCTGGAAAATGATCGCTGAAAAAGAGTGGGAACCCTGTTAGATATCTGATGAATGGTCAAAAGGGCATAAGCTGCATCTAGACTGTCAATGATATTCAAGGCTACATTTTATTAAAGCAGAACTAAGTAACTTTTTTTACCTTCATAAATAGTTTTCTAAGTCCTTACAATGGTTAATTGACTTGTAGTGGTGTGTTTGAGGCGAGCACTAACCCCCTCTGGCATGTCTACGCCAAAAAACAGCACTTGCAAGCTGCGCCGACCCGACACAATCTCGCCTCATGTTCACGTTCACGCGAGAGTGACAAAATGCTTTACGATAATTTAAAAACAATGTATATATTATGACTTTATAAGACAATTTCGAAAATTACCCGCCTCCATTGAGATTTCTTGTACTGTATTTGCAAAACTACTGCGCTGGTGAGCGTTGTAGTCTTGTAGTCCAGAGCTGCGCTTGGAGTATTTACGACAGTGTGATTCACTGAAGGAACCTGTAGGGGGAGCTTCGCAAATCTTACTGATTTCCGCTTTAAAGGAGAAAAGAGGATTTGATCTTTCTTCATTTGTCTTTCTCAGGGACACGTTTTCAGGCTTTTCTTTTCATTCTGAATAGGCAGCAAAACTGTCCATGTTCTGTGCTTAAGCTTCATAGAATTCTCAAAATTCAAGGATTGTGATCTGTAGCATCTGTTGCACATTTTATTGAAAAGACAGGATTGATGTGGCCTTATCTTCCATTGTACCATGTGAAAACACAAGGCTGTGGAAAACTCATCTAAAGAGCAGTCACACATCAAAGTTATAGAGGTAGAAAGAGAGAAAACTGTCCAATTAAGCCACTCAGTGGTTTGTCCAGCAGTTCTTTTTTTCTTTTCTTTTTTTTTACTTCCTTAATTGCTTATATTTTATTCAGAAAAGACATAATGAGGATGATTACTGTCTAGAAAAAGGGAACTTTTTATCCAAAACATATTTGTGAGGAACTACATTATGCCAAATGTACTTTAAAATTAACTCAAAAGGAATATATATATATATATATATATATATATATATATATATATATATATATATATATATATATATATATATATTCCTTTGACAAGGTCAATCGCAGATACCAAAAATGTACTCCAAATCATGTAAATCATGTAAATCTAAGGTCTGACAAAACCTAATGCAGCAAAAAATTCATAATGAAGGCACCCAAACAACAGCAGGGAATTAGCATTAGCATTAATAGGAACTGGTCTGCCCTTATAGCTTCTGACTTTTAGGCAAACACACCAGAATTAGCTCCCTACTTGAACATGTCAATCAGAATGCAGGGTTGAGCACACACTGAATGACTGGAAACCAGCTAAAAACTGAAAATGAGTTTCACTGGCAGCCAAAGCTGAACTTAACCTCTGGCTACAACAAATATTACAGGGAACAGAGATGATAAATCTGACTGATTTTGGTTGTACTGATAACAGACAAACATTTATTAAACCTTACATTTAGTGCCATCCTATTATGTTACCCATATGGGTTGAGCTAACTTACTTCTTCCCTTAACACAAGCCTTGTTAAAACAACCTTCAATGGTTTGTACAGTGGCATTTAAAACCACTTTTCACAAATAAAAAATAGCATCTTTTTTCTTTTTTCAAAATAAATAAATAAATAATAATGGTGATGGCTACAAGGTGCTTAACCTTCAGAAAAATGTTAATTGTCAACCTCAGGAGGTAAATAAGCAGTTTTATGTTTCTCATTGATTTTCTATGAATCTCCCATTTTTCAACCCTGTTACCAAATTTTAGCATGACTAAGTAGTTTATGTTCTAGCAATTAACATAAACATAATCAAATTTATAAAAAATATCTAACCAAATTTGCTAATGGCTTGCCAATAGGATTGCCAACTAATTTGGAACAGTTTTTACCACAGCTTTTTGATAAATCGAATGAGTTAAAGTTGCCATCGAACGTTTTTTTACAAGATGTAATATAAGTCTAAGGTGTCCCCTGAATGTGTCTGTGAAGTTTAAGCTCAAAATACCCCATAGATTTTTTTTTTATTCATTTTTTTTAACTGCCTATTTTGGGGCATAATTATAAATGCGCCGATTCATGTTGCAGCCCCTTTAAATGCTCACACTCCCCACCCACGGAGCTCGCGCTTGCCTTAAACAGTGCATAAACAAAGTTCACACAGCTAATATAACCCTCAAAATGGATCTTTACAAAGTGTTCGTCATGCATACTGCATGCATGCATCGGATTATGTGAGTATTGTATTTATTTGGATGTTTACATTTGATTCTGAATGAATTTGAGGCTGTGATCCGTGGCTAACGGCTAATGCTACACTGTTGGAGAGATTATAAAGAATGAAGTTGTGTTTATGCATTATACAGACTGCAAGTGTTTAATAATGAAAATAATGACGTGAATACAATAAGAAACAATGGTAACTTTAACCACATTTAACAGTACATTAGCAACATGCTAACGTAACATTTAGAAAGACAATTTACAAATATCACTAAAAATATCATGTTATCATGGATCATGTCAGTTATTATTGCTCCATCTGCCATTTTTCACTATTGTTCTTGCTTGCTTACCTAGTCTGATGATTCAGCTGTGCACATCCAGACGTCCTGCCCTTGTCTAATGCCTTTCATAATGTTGGGAACATGGGCTGGCATATGCAAATATTGGGGACGTACACCCCGACTGTTACATAACAGTCTGTGTTATGTTGATATTCGCCTGTTCTTCAGAGGTCTTTTAAACAAATGAGATTTATATAAGAAGGAGGAAACAATGGAGTTTGAGACTCACTGTATGTCATTTCCATGTACTGAACTCTTGTTATTTAACTATGCCAATATAAATTAAATTTTTAATTCTAGGGCACCTTTAATATTTTTGAATAGTTTTAACTTCAAAGACCAAAATTTGCTGGATACTGTTGAAAAGGTGATACCTTTAAGGTGGTACTGGTGTTCAAAGGATTAGTCCACTTCAGAATTAAAATTTCCTGATAATTTACTCACTCCCATGCCATCTAAGATGTTTATGTCTTTTTTTTCTTCAGTCGAACAGAAATTGAGGGTTTTGAGGAAAACTTTCAAAGATTTTTTCCATTTAGTGGACTGTAATCACATTGGTAAGGTCACGCATGACGTAAGTGTCCACTATATGGAAAACAATCCTGGAATGTTTTCCTCAAAAATCTTCATTTCTTTTTGTGTTCTTAATTTCTTCCTCAGTCTAGCATTAGTAGCACATACTGTACTGATAGATAGCATTACTGTTTGTTGCGATGGAATCCATTCATGATATTTCTGAACTCTAAACTGAATTCATGAAATCTGAACTCTTCTTGACAGCTGACTGCATGATTGAGTTGACCAGTGAAATCAGATATAAGGCAAGATTTGTGCTTAACTAATTTGGGAGTGGGGTTTTTGGCTTTAACTAGCACTTTTATTGCTAGGTTAATTTGATGGTATATAATAGGTTAACATACACTGAAAAAAGGTCAATTTTGAAGAACCGTTTATGCTAAAAAGTACAATAAGTTCTATATAAGGAGAAATGTCTTCAATGATTGCATAATACTTTAATGTTTTTTTTTCTTTCTTTCCTTTTCTAGTGATAAAGTATGTTTACGAGCTGTGAAATTCATAAAATTGAATTAAAATTAAAAATGAAATAAAACAACATTAATTGAAACTAAATCTATAAAATGATACCATGATGGGAACCCATAAAAGGTTCTATAAATATATGCCTGACAGAACCTATTAAGGTTCATAAAACCTTTTCTTCTGAGAGTGTACTTAATAATTCTCACATAAAACATGGGATTTGTGCATCTAAAGCTTTAAAAATCCTAATGAAATGGCATAGTGTAAAATGTAAAAATAGTGTGTGAAAGTGCCACTAACAAAGTGTTTATAGCTAGTTGTTCATTTTAATTTTCCACCTAATATATTTCTGCTCTCATGACATGATAACTAATATATTGTACTGAGCCACAGAACAAGGCTTTAAGGTGTCTCTTACAGCAGCAATAACGTGTCATATTCACACTGACAGCATGATCAAAAGCTGGCAGCTTCAGGAGAAGCTCTCCGGTTTCAGCTTGCTGAGTAACATTTGGCCATAAGGCATCCAGCCCCAGAGAGATGCTCCGTTCCAAAAGCGGCTCGTCAACTATATCTGAATTAATGACAGTAAAGCAGTGCCTTCATTTCCTGTAGGGAACCAAACCATTGAACCAAATACAAACTTGCTTACAGATTAACCAATTTAATACAAAGTGAAGCAGTGAACATTTTATAAATATAATTTCATTACTTTTATTCAGTTTTTATTCAGAAATCTTAAATCTTTTGGTCTCTCTATTGAGATGGTTGGTGGTGTTAAAGAAATATTCTGGGTTCAATCTACAGCACTTAAGCCATGATGGCGATTACCACAAATTAGTTTGACTTGTCCCTCATATTTGCTTTAAAGGACAACTGTTATGCCCAGCATTAGATAAGAAAACAAAATGTCATTAACAAATGAATATTAATAATTTGATTAAAATAAACAAGTAAACAATACTGTTTACAGCTGCTCATAAGGGTAAGGGACATTATATAGAGGGCAACAGTTGGGCTCCGGAAGTAAAAACTCAATTCATTTTCTCTATAGAGAAACTTATTTTGAACGATACATTTTAAACCTTTAAAGACAGACCTACTGTGAGCTACAAGGTTGTTATAATCCATGCTATTTGCTCCTGTTGAAGCTGGCAACCCCGATATTTCAGCTTATTTTTAAAATAATCATATTTAGCAGCAGAATTCCTAGAGAAAAACTACATTACCCATGATGTTGTACTGAAATTACACCAATCAGTGAGTCAAAAAAGCAACAAATGCAAAAATAGCACTTTATCTCCGCCCACTCCCATGAAACACTGCAAATGACATAATCGAGTCGATCTTCCTAAGCTCTCAAAATACTTATTAGTTCATTATTTTGTTAAGATTATTAAAATTTTCACAGATTCTGCAAGTGGTTCACATACTTTTTCTTGCAACTGTATATGCATATTTTGCAGTATATATATATATATATATATATATATATATATATCAGCTACGAGGTGAAAGATAAACACTACAAACATTGATGTGAAGCAAAAAAAGCAAAGTGTGTGAGAATATATATATATATATATTTCCCACACACTTTGCTTTTTTTTGCTTCACATCAATGTTTGTAGTGTTTATGTTTCACCTCGTAGCTGATTGTTTTGGTTCATGGCTTATAACTCTTTAACAAACACTTTTTTTTAAATCCCTGGATAAATGAATGGAAAAAATATTTCCAGAACCATGCGCTGCTGAAAATGGTGTCAGGAACTGTTGAACTCTATTTCCAATACACGCTCTAAGCAGACTGGACCAGCTGACCAATCAGAGCAGACAGGGCTTTTTCAGAATGATGGGCTTTAAAGATACATGAATTAAAACGGAGCATTTCAGGCAGAGAATGAAAAGAGGTAATACACAATATGAGAGAAAGCATGTTTTTTTAACTTAATATCATGTAAATGTATTCTAGCAGACCCTAAAAATAATATTACGTTAAATGAGCATAATATGGGAGCTTTAAAGTCCCCCTGTGGTGAAAATCAAGTTCTTAATGTTATTTACTGTATATGTCTATGTGTTGTTTTTAATATGCTTTAAGACAAATCATCGATTTGAAAAGATCGACTCCTCGTCCTAAGTCCAACTTCGTATCGGATGAGCTACTGAGCAAGCTCGGTCATGGGCCAAAAAAAGTGAAACGTATAGAGCTGGTTAAGCGACGCAAAGTCCTACGTTCGTTTACAAATCGGGCACTCCGGTAAGAAGCGTTTTGAAGTCGTAACATCATATTGCGTGAGGAGACGCGAAAACGAGTCTTTATTCATCCATAATCCAACCCCGGCCGTCATCGAAACCGCGTGTGAAAACGAGCAAAAGCGCCTATTGACGTTGTACCGGGCCTCTAGCGTTCGTTTCTGTCGGAAACTGCAGCAAGACGTACGCATCAGTACGTAATTTTGTGTCTCGCGATAACGTTGCCCACGGGTACGTCTCTATTATGAGACCAGGTTATTTAATTTTAATAATGTATTAGTAAATGATGAAATTAACATTAAGTTAAGTTAAATTCTGTATTTTTTATTAGTATTGTTTATTCTTAGTTCCTGTTAACTAATGAAACCTTATTGTAAAGTGTTACCATTTTTTTCTTGGTAATTACCATTATGCCATAAATCTTGTTGATTCCTTCAAGAAAAGAGTCAACAGCCTACACCAACTGCTCCTCAACCACCTTGGCTTTGTTTTAGGTCTCCTCTATATACTCTGACATACATATTTTGTGTGCTTGAATAAAGACGTCCTAACACCCAGCCTGGTGGAAAGGGACGAGTTGATTCTATAAATAAAGCATGATGGATGGGCATCACGCTCCATAACCCTATGTAAAGAAGGTGACTCTGTGGAACTTTAAATTGGTTTGCGTTGTGTTTACTGGTGGGCTGTCTTCAGTGTAGGTAAATGGAGGAAATAGTGGCCTTTCCCACTCAGAAGATTTTCCAACTCATTACACCCAACAATCTCTGCATAACCTCATTAAACTCAATGGCCCTATTTGGAAAGTCTGTTAGTAAGCAGATGAAACTTTTAGGCATATAAAATGGGTTTAGTATGATCAACGGTACCCACGTCACAATGAGCGCTTTTACTTTCCGCGATCTGTGCTTCCACAACCTGTAATTAAATTACTGACCGCTTCCATATGCATCCATCCCAGGCATGCTTTAAAGACCAAAGCCAAGTCTAGCATTCCAAACAACTCCGAACCTCACTTACACACACTTCTGTATCCATGATCTCTGGGAAAGTTAACATATTGCGCCTCCTATGTCTAGATTGAGCTCTAAGTTTTGTTTTCATAGGCTGAGCGGTGCCCGCACAAATCCTGACATCATTTGCAATAACATACACAAATGCGGCTAAAAGCTTCCAGCTGTTTTCTGCTCTAAGCAATTCTCTCATCTCTGTGAGCTGGAAAATAACTGCGAAGGTGCGATGCTGCTACTTTTACCACCACACCCCATGGTCTGCACTGTGGAACTCAAAAACAAGAGCTCAAATGAAATCCTGATCACACTGAAAGAAATATGAACATTCTCCAGAAGAAAGGTTAAAGTGGTATTCCAATTAAAAATTGTCCTAAACATGAATTCTTTCCAAACCATAAGACACACATTGAGGGTGCGTTTACATGACAACAATGTACTACAAAGGAAAAGATTTCATTTGAGTTTTTCCCGAACAGACGACAACATTGTCAAAAAGATCCCCGTTCACACGGATCCGCGAAAATGATTAAAAACACTGTCTTATGCATGCCAAGCCAGTAGTTGGCGATGTCACTTTGTTAAGAAAAAACATATGACGTCACCTTTTTCAAAAATTTACAGAGGCAATAATGGTATCGTTTTCAAAAACTTGCACTATGAAACCCATTTTCAAAAGTTTGCGTTCTCAGGCCCCCAAAACGCCATTATCTTGTAAATGAATGGCCAAAACACATAAAAAGTTTTCCATTTTTAGTTTCAAATGGTGTTGTATAAATGGCCCAAATTCAAAGTTTTTGTCCATCCATTGAAAGTCTATGCAAACAACATTTTCATGCATCAAAATGTATATAAAACATTGTAAAAGTAATCCATATGAATCAAATGGTTTAATCCAAGTCTTCAGAAAAGACATGATTGCTTTATTTTATATGATGAACAGATTTAATGTAGATCAACGCATACTGTACAGGGAGCACATTCAATATGGTAAATGTAAGCTCAAAATGTGATTGGTTAATGGGTGAAAACAATCCTCATTGGTTCTCTCACATCAAGCATTAAAGTTTGAGCGTCCATGAAAATGTTGATTGCATAGACTTTTAATGGAAGGAGAAAAATGAGAAGGAGAATAGTTCATTTGTGTTCCAAAGATGTTGAACAAAAGTCTTATGGGTTTGGAACAACTGTCTCTTTAAGCTCAGTCAACAGAATTACCACAAAAATTAATTAATTCTGTCAAAACTTTGTTGTAAAACTATTTTTACAGTTTTTTTTAGAGTTAACTGGTCTATGTTGTCATGTCAGTGAAGCCATAAAAGTGGCGGTAACATTTCAAAGAAAAGATTAGTAAGTCGCTATACCTTAAAAAAAAAAAAAAAAAAAAAAAATCGATTTTAATGTTTTAATGGATTAGCCCCTATTTACTTCCATTGTAAGTGCTTCACTGTAACACTGATTTTTTTTTTTTTTTTTTTTTTTAAAGAAATGGAGTCAAAAATAATTTTGTGGTAATCAATATTTTGCCAAAAATACTGATGATTGACAATAACTTGTACAGAATCCTGAATATTCCTTAAAATAAATTTTGTTGCTGGACCTTGTCAATATAGTACATCGAGGCCAAATAAATAGTCTTGGCAGCTTTTGATAAAGTTAAGTTTCGAAATCCCAGGAAAATGCTTTTATGATGTGGTCTCTAATCTGAGGCCCAAGCCGGTGTAAAAGCAGCCTTGGCTCAATGCTTGCAAACTTTTGTTGCCCGATCAAAGCAGAGAAAAAAAAATGTTGTGGAGTCATTTTATGTTAGGATAGAGGAGAAAATTAGTATGTCTATGTGAAAGGCAGGAAAGGAGCAAGCACCACTTAAATACAACCAGGTCTTCACTTTGAGCAAAACTGACCTATTAGCCTACTAACCAAACTTATCTGGGTAATTTTCTCTATAAAAAGTTCATGTCAGCATGTAATCGCCGCAAAAAAAAAAAAAAAAAAAAAAAAGCGCAGATTCCATGAAACTGACACATAACCTCCCAAGTCTGTGACATTTCTCTTTGTGAAACATGTGCATTCAAGATGCTTGTATGATTCAGATTTAGTCATGGTGAGTAGAAACACTGCAGGAAAACCAAAGACTGGACAGATTTTCTTGCATAATGCTCATATGTCCTCTTAATCCAAGTTGTCATAGAAACAAGAACTTTCTGGTTTGATGAAATTGAAAACCAGACATTAAGTGCAGGCACACAAGAGCACACACACGTACGCATACAACATAATGAGGATGCAAGCTTACCACTACACTTCCTTTCGCCTGATAAACATAAAGCTATACTGTGTACTTTTAATGTCAATCCAGGAATAAAAAAACACAACCATCTGGATTTTGTTTTTGTGCAGTAGACAAAACTTTCATCATATTAATGTAAGAAAGTTTCATAAATCTGAAGTGTCACTTTTCGATGTTTAAATATTTAATTTCAGCAGAATATTATCTAATAAATTACACTAATTCTAATAACCACCCCACAGAGAAAAGTTTTGGACAGGATATTTTTTTGTAAGCATTTTTGAAACCAGTTATTCGGAATCAACTTGTTTTTCAGATGAAAAACGATCCTAAATGAAGATTTTTGCTTGTATCTCATTCTCAAACAGATTTAATATGATGGAGCTCAATCTCTGACAAATTTCACTCTGCTGCTTTCAATTCCGAATGCTTAGTTATAGGGATAATTCACCCAAAAATGAAAATTCTGTCAGCATTTACTCGCCCTCATGTTGTTTCAAACTAAGAAGACTTTCGCTCATCTTCTAAACACAAATGAAGATGAAGAATGAAGAAACCCGAGAGATTTCTGTCCCTCCATTGAAAGTCCATGCAAATAAAGCTTTTAAGCTTCAAAAAGTCGTAAAGAGATTGTAAAAGTATTCCATATGAATCAGGAAGTTTAATCAAAGTCTTCTGATGAAACAAGATTGCTTTATTTCACAGGCTTTTTTTATATTCTTAGGCTTTTTTCACATATAAACATTAATCAATGAATGTATACAGTACATAGAGTTCATCAATATGGTAAACGGAAGCTCAAAGAACAAACTTCATTGGTTCTTGCGGAAGCTCAAATGTTCTTTCAATATTTGATGTACTCTATGTGCATTGATAAACGTTTATATGTGAATAAAAGTCTATCAAATGTGCCAATTAAATCTGTTCATCATATAAAGCGATCACATTTGTTCAGAAGACTTGGATTAAACCTCTTAATTCAAAAGGATTACATTTATGAACTTTTTGAAGCATCAAAATTTTGGTGGAATGGACTTCTCAGATCTGAGAAGAAATCTCTCAGATCTCATTAAAAATATCTTCATTTGTGTTTTAAAGTTGAATGAAAGTCTTATGAGTTTGGAATGGCATGAGGGTGAGTTAATGAAGGGTTTCATCTAACCCCTTAATACCTTATATAAAAAAACCCATAAAAATAGAATAATAGAGGAAGCATATCCATTACCCTGTTTGTTTTAGAAAAGTGGAACTGGGCTTAGTTTCCCAAAGGAAATCATATGATCTGATGACTAAGACCTATTCAGTTTGTGGAATATGACATCATAACAGCATCATCACACTGTTTATATGAAATTGTGAAATCAAGACTCATGAAATTTTAGTAACGGATGCTGGATCTTTATTCAGTTTTTTATGTACATTTTAGATTATTAACTGCTTATGTGTAGAAATTTTTAAATCAATTAATAAATTATGAATAGAAATTACACAATTAAAACTTTCACATTATAAAAGGATAATAGAAAAATAAAAATACAATTACACATGTATCAAAGGAGTAGTACATACTACTGTACATGACAGTGGAGTGATCAGGAGTGTATCTGAGGTTACGATGAAGTCAAATAATTAAAAAAAAAAAAAACATCAGGCTGATAGAGAATTCTCAAGGTAATGGTGTAATGAACCGCTGCTGGAAGCTGATGGACAGGGGGTTTGTTCAGTCGTTTATGAGTGACTCACTATCTAGGGAGCATTTCCTCCAGGTCAGCGACCACATAGGCCACCACAGCCCAAACAGCGGAACACAGGTTCATCTCCTCTGGGTTTTGGACGCTCATTGTATCACCGTCGCTGTGGTGGAACCAGAAGTACCGCTGGTCTGCAGTGTGCAGGCTGGCGCCTGGGGAAAAAAAAAAGACAGAATGAACAGAACAGTGAACAGAGCTGAAATGGTGTGATTCTGTGTTGCACATGTGTGAAAATTCTCCTTCTGCGTTAGAATATTAAAGAGTCTTGCTTACGTCTGCTCTTTAAAATAGTTCACCCAAAAAATGAAAATGCCATCATTATTTGCTCACCCACGTTACAAACACACATGATCGAAATTATGAAGAATGTACTGCATGCAAATCTATAAAATTACAAATATAATAAAAATTCTCCATATTTCATATCTTCTGAAGCCATATAATAGCTTTGTGTGAAAAACAAACCAGCATGTTTTTCTGAAAATCTTATATATAGTATATAGCATACTTCTATATAGCTAACGTATTTTCTGATAAGTAACTTTTTTATCATCTGAAACGTGCTGCAACTTGTATTCCAAAGCAACTTACATAATGCAATTAACGTCATGCGTGCAAAACATGCGCAAACTGCACACATTTGGACTCATGCTGAAAGAGAGAGATGTTTATTTGTATAGCACTTTTCCCACAAACTTTGCTTAAAATAAATTTGTTTAGGCTTGGCGATTATTATAAATGTTGTTTGTAATGCCACTATAATTCATGATTGTTTTATAGATATTTTTTCATTCCTTGTTCTGTTCACTGTTCAGTTTAAAGGATTGAGGGGAACTAAAATACATGTTTAATGTTTGTGAACGTTTCGTTTAATTTACTGGTAGTTTACATTATTTATGAATGTAATAATAAAATGTGATCAACAATGTAATTTTGAATAGGTGCAACTTATAGTCAGATGCAGTGTTGGAGGTAACACATTACAAGTAACTTGAGTTAAGTAATCGGATTACTTTTCTAAGTAACTAGTAAAGCAACACTACTTTTAAAATTACAACAAAATATCGGAGTTACTTTTTCAAATAAGTAACGCATGTTACTTTTTTTTCCCATTTACTGCCTGACAGCTCTCCTGTCCACATGTTGAGAAAAATTGTGAGTAAGTGCAGAGGTGTTGTGTGCACTGTGTGAACATGATGGTTATTGTAGTTCTAGACTAAATGTGAGCATTTTTTCATCTCACTTTCACAAAAACAGATTCAGTATTCCTCAAAATGAATAAAAACAGTGAAATGTAAACTCAGAATATTACTAAACTTGCAATAATTAAATGTTAAATAACAAATAAATTTATCCAATGTCTTTGCAGCTGACCTTCAACGATCCAATCCAACCATACTAAAAAACAAAAGTTACTTTAGTTAAACATCACATTTCTGTTTATTTCATTTGTTTTTATTTTCATTTGTTTTTTTTTTTTGTTTTTCTGAATGCATAATTTTTTTGAGCCAGATCTGACTGATTCGTTTACATGTAAAGAACCTTGGTGGTGTTGTTAAAATTTGACAAGCAAATAAATTGTTGTCAGAGCCAGTGTTTTCCAGCTATTGCAATGCTCTATATGCTTGTATCAACACGTTTGCAAATGGTTCAAAATGCTGCAGCTCGCTTCTTAATGGGGAAGAAAAAGCATAAGCATATCATACACCCCCTTTTTTAGCACATTTACACTGGCTACTGGTCAAATTCAGAATTGATTACAAGGTTTTAACATTTGTATTTATATCTCAGTTTATATCTCAGACCTTATTTGTCCATACTCTACCCAAAGATCTCTCAGATCATCCTCTGACAAACTATAAACCGTCTCATTGTCTTGCTTGAAATCTAAAGGGGATAGAGCCTTTTCCGTATTTGCCCCTAAGCTGTGGAATTCACTACCTCAATCTGTTAGGTTATCCCACTCTTTATCTGTATTTAAGTCATCTCTGAAAACGAATCTTTTTTCTCAAGCCTATTCATAATTTTTATAAATGTTAGTCTTATTGAGTTAAATTCTTAGTCCTGTTTTTATTTGCTCTCATGGTTTAAGTTGTCGATTTAAATTTGTATACTCTTTTTGTATATGACTCTTATCTTTTTATTGTGTTATTGTGATGCACCTTGGTCGGTATTAATGTTGTTTTAAGGTTGTTTAAAAGTGACCTTGATATTAGATGGATTTGGTTCTCAGTTCACTGATTCAGCGGTTACTTCCACAATTTGGTGGGAAGATTATTGGTTTTGTTCTGTTTCTCACGAAAAGCTATCGTATGGCTTTAGACCATTGGGAATACAACACATGAGTCACATCAACCAATGATTCATTTATGTTGCTTTTGTGTCATATTTGAAAACTTGAAAACTCCAGGCTGCATTCATAGTAAATGCATTTAAAAATGCATTCTTGTGTTTCACTGAAGAAGGAAAGTCATATGAGTTTCGAATGACATGGTGAGTAAATTACCATTCATTTTTGTGCTATTACAGAACGACTGCAAGCATTTTCTTTCTTTCTGTTTACTTTTAAACTCTATGTGGGTTTTCATATTTCTAGACCTTGATCCAAGTGATGCTGATGAAAAGCTGACCATGCTAGTGACTCATTAACACAGCATCACTCATGCATAATCATTTTTAGATCAGTGTGACATAAACATTCACAAAAACATTTGCTATATCCCACTGCAGGCCTCATTCTCTTTGTTTGGAGGAGCAATAGAACATGGAGAAGAAAAAAAAATCCAGAATGCATGTGGTTGCAGTTAAAGCCTGTTTGCCTGCCATCTATTTCTGTACTGATCCCATATGTGAACAAGCACCAGCCACAAGATGCTTTATTCCCCTGGAAATACAGGGACAGAGTTTTGTTTGACCTTAGAAGGGTGCTTGGTGAAGCATTGCTTATTCTCTGCCCTAGAATCAATAGTGTGAGGTGTACGGTGCAATGCACACTACAGGGACAATTCTAAAGGGCAGTGAACAGAAAAAACTGCACAGGGTTGAGGCCACATTCCAACATACCTCAAATGTAAACACAACTCGGTGATGTTTTTAAAACATGTATTTGGTTAAATATTTAAAGGTACACTCAGTAATTTTTGTTCATATTGTCTAATATGGCAGGCATCTTAGGGGGCTTTCACACTGGGCTCGTTTGCCGCGGTCTGAGCCCGGGCGCGACTGTTCCCGGTGCCCCCCGCAGCGTTGGTCTGGTTTCACACTCAAATTGATTCTATCGAAACTTGGAGCAAGGCGCATGACGGAAAACAGAATGCGGGTCAATAAATTGTGTTTTTTATTAATGTGGATGCTATTGTGAAGAATGCTATTATGTGCAGCAGAGTAAACGGCACTTGTGTTTACTGTATGTGCGCCGCATGTAGATGGTTTTCCGCTGTTTGCAAGCAGCCTATTTTGAGGAGACAGCTGATTACCTTTCATTTGCCACTCTGACTGCACTCCCAGAACGTGAATACACTGCAGGCTCACTCCTGCTCGAATCCAAGGTAAATCATCAACACTATCATCTCTTACATGTGTTTTGTTGAAGTAAATACATTACAATCGGTGAAAACAGATGCTGAACAAGTGCGCAGACTGCGCACCCGAGTCCGCGTTGCTTTCATATTCACCCGAACCACGGCAGAGTTCGAGTGCAACCGAACTCAGACCACCTCCTTCAGGTAGTCTCGGGTTTGGTACCCCGGTGCGCACCCGGGTTCGCATGACAGCTTTCACATTAGTGATTTTCCGTGCGAACCGTGCCCCGTTTCGAACTAAACTGCCAGTGTGAAAGTCCCCTTAGATTCTGACACCTAGTGGTGTGGATGCAGTTTCAGAAAATTCTACTTCAAATAAATGCTGTTCTTTTCATCAAAGAATCTTGAATAAAATGTAAGAAAGAAAAAAATAAGAAAGGTTTCTTGAGTAACAAATCAGCATATTTGCATGATCATCACAGAAATAAATTCAATTTTCAAATATATTAAAATGAAAACAGTTGTAACACTTTAATAAACAGTGCTGTAGTTACACGTTACTACATGTACTTAATATAGTAATAACAGTAAATTATGCATAATTACAGGTAACTAACCCTAAACCAAACCCTAACCCTAACTGTAACTCTACAGTAAGTACATGTAGTTAATTAATAGTACTCAGTACTTATTTGAGTAATTACAATGTAACTAAGGCACTGTAAAATAAAGTGTAACCTCAAATTTTAATATTTCACAATATTACTGTTTTAGATCAAATAAATGCAGCCTTGCTAGAACTTCTTTCAAAAACATATTATACCATATTGTACATATTAAACTATATTATCGACCTTAAACATTTGAACAGTATCAATCTTGGCATTGACACATTGATGCATTGATTTGTATCAATCTTTTATTATGATTTTTACAGTACTTCAATCCAAATTAAGGAACTGAATTGGAATCTACGAAATTCACAACTTAATTCTGAATGGTGCACCAACCTGGTGGTGAAAATGTTACTGCACCTTTAACGCTAGAGATAAATGCTCACAATACTTCATTGCATTTTCAGTCCATTCTACAACATCCAACAGCAAATACAAACCGTATCAAGCTCCACTTTAGAGTCTGCCATGATTGTAACAGAAGCCATCTTTGATAAAATCTGAGAGTTATATGACTCGTCAGTAGACAGCAATTTAATCACCACTTTCAAGGTCCAGAAAGGTACTAAAGAGATTGCTAAAAAAGTCAACTTGACTAAAGAAGTTCAACCTTAATTTTACGAAGCGATGAGAATACTTTTTGCGTGCAAAAAACAAACTTTATGGGTGACTTTATTCAACAATATCTTCTCTTCTGACTCATATGTCTATGGACGAGTCATATACCTCTCGGATTTCATCAAAGATGTCGTAATTTGTGTTCCGAAAATGAACAAAGGTCTTACGGGTGTGGAATGACATAAGGGTGAGTAATTAATGACAGAATTTCCATTTTTGGGTGAACTAACAACTTACAACTTTAAACTTGAGAGGAGCTGTTCTTGAAAAGAGATGCCAAGATTTCATGTTTGAATTTGCAGCTTTGTCAAGAAGAATAACTACAGAGCAACCAGTTTAGACAGCTGTGCGAATGATTCATTTGTGTAACGTGTTGGCTTTAATCTTCAGTGGAATTTCAACATACATTTCTATATGCCTCCTGCTGTGTTCATTATTCCTGCAGTCAGTCACAGTCAATTCATCTGATAACACTGTGTGCAGTTGGGGGAACAACCGATCCTCTTGTGTGCCACAGTTCATTGGTGGTTAAAGCAATCAGACTGGTGACTACAGACATTAATGAGATTTATCCATTCTTATGCATAAGTAATTTAATATGATGATGGGAGAAGGCAGTATAGCTGCCATGCGTGACTCTTCACAAGAGCTAACGACTGCTTATATAGTGAAGTCCCAGAGTCGGAGGACATAATATAAAGCAAAAACAAAGAAATGTTATGACATTAAATGAATATCAAACATTTACGTCATGACTTTTTGGCATGGTAATGGATATGACAATGTTAAAGGGATAGTTCACCCAAAAATGAAAATTATCCTACGATTTACTCACCCTCAAGCCATCCAAGGTGTATATGACTATCTTCTTTCAGACTAACACAATCGGAGATATATTTAAAAATATCCTTAGTCCTCCAAGGTTTATAATAGTAGTGAATGGGGGCCCGCATTTTGAACAAAAAAAATGCATCCATCCATAATCAAAGTAATCCATACAGCTCCAGTGGGTTAATAAATGCCTTTTAAAGTGAAGCGATGCATTTTTGTAAGAAAAATATCCATATTTAAAACTTTATAAATTTAAATAACTAGCTTCCGGCAGACGACCGTCCACATACTGCGCAACTCAACTTGCGCCAAATAAGCAGGATGTAGGAGTATCAGGATGGAGGTTCGTCAGTGCGTCATTGCATTCGGGTCAACGGTTGCTCTTCCATCCAAATCAACTTGTGCAGTATGCGTACAGTCGTCCGCCAGAAGCTAGTTATTTGAATTTATAAAGTTTTAAATATGGATACTTTTCTTACAAAAATGCATCACTTTACTTCAAAAGAGTCGTTTGAATACTTTGATTATGGATGGATGCATTTTTTATATATTTTGTTCAAAATGCGGCCCCCATTCACTACTATTATAAACCTCGGAGGACTAAGGATTTTTTTAAATATATCTCCGATTGTGTTCGCCTGAAAGAAGACAGTCATATACACCTAGGATGGCTTGAGGGTCAGTAAATCATGGGATAATTTTTGGGTGAACTAACCCTTTAATATGTTTGGTCTTGGAATAGATCTGCTACGCTGCTGCTGTTATTGTACTGTATATTGGGATTTGCACAGACCAAACTAAGTACAATCACTGTCCTATCATAATAAAGGCAAAAACGGCCAAAATAAATCTTTAAAAAAACACCCAAAAAAAAAAAATGTTAAAAAACATTTTATGGCACAACATCGAACTTTGTCAGGCCACCACAGACACACCCTTCAACGAAAACTCAAGATCTTCACAATTTAATGTCGCAAAGGCCTTTAGATTAGACTGACCAAATATGATGTTGATCTGATTAAAGCTCTAGGAGGAGTTTGTTAAAGTACAATGTCTGGAAATGACAAAAACTGCAAATAATTTTGCAGAGAAAATTCAAAATATCTCACTTCTTGTTGGGTTTTCAGATTTTGCACCCAGGGACTTTTTTGTAGGTATTGGGCTGTTACATGTCTACCGAATTTCATACTTGTACGTGAAACGTAGCGCGAAGGGTGCTTAATTGAAATTTTGTATGTGCCGCTATCGAGCCATTTTGCCACACCTAATTCTGAAACCCATATCAGACGTTAATTTTCACCACTTCTGACACATGTGCAAAGTTTCATGAGTTTTCGAGCATGTTTAGGCCCTCAAAATGCAGAAAAAGAATTGACTAAGCAATTACAATAGGGTCCTTACGCCATCGGTGCTCGGGCCCTAAATATGCTATAAAATATGATCGAAAATAAAGGAATTATCATGCAAACCAGTGGTTGTGTGGAGAAAAAAAAACAAAAATCTGTAAATATTAATTCATGTATGAAGTAAAAGAAAAAAATAAGCTAGTATTATAGTAAAAATGAATCTACCTATTGCTGGGTTAAATAAACAACCCAATTTGCTGGGTAAAATTAACCCAACATGTGTTCTGTCCTATATTTACCCAGCCCTTTGGGTTGTTTTTAACCCAGTGTTTTTTAGAGTGCACTGTAACTGTTAAGCCAGGAAGGTAGAGAAGACACATCTAATGCTACAACCATATTTTTTCTTTGGAAATATCGAAGATATTGGTCACAGTTTATTTTAATAGTGATAAAAAAGATCAATAGTCATAAAAAGCAAGTGCTGCCTGTTTTTTGAGTATAAAAATATTAAACGATACAGTACATTGCACCTTTCCGAATCTGCTCCTGAGGGTTAACTACGAGAGCTCGCTTTACTTCACTTCTGCCAAGTATTCTAAGCTTTTCAGAGCTAATTTCACAGATCATTGGCTGAACTCAAACAATTAATGCAGTTCTTTCAGTCATTAGACTGCTGAATTCCCTTGCAGTTTGTATGAGGGAGGTACAAAAGTTGAAGAGTATAAATAAAAAAACAATACATTTAAAACCATGACTGGTTTAAGCCTTTTAAGTGAGTGACTTCTTAAATTGAATAAAAATTAAATGAATAAAAATTCTCTTATGCTCACCATTTGTTTCATTGTCTAATATTTTATACTGCAAAATATTATTGCAATATAAAATAACTGGTTTATGATTTAATTTTTAGCAGCCATTCCTCCAGTCTTCAGTGTCACATGATCCTTCAGAAATCATTCTAATTTGCTGAATTGCTGCTCAAGAAATATATAAAAAGAAGGAATTTTGATGAATATTTCAACTGTTTTTGTCCATACAATGAAAGACAATGGGGTCCAAAATGGCATTTTTTCAAAATATCTTCTTTTGTTTTCACAGAAGAAAGAAATACAGGTTTGGAATGACATAAGAATTTTCATATTTTGGTAACTGTCTTTTTAGCAATGCTGTTTTACTTTGTTAATTGCTACCACTATCACAAAGCAGGAAACAGGACTGAATTCTGCTCTAGTTGAAACTGACCTGGAACCCCAGCCTTCATCCACATGTTAATGTCCGTTCCCTCTCCGTGTTCTTCGAGCGATGTGACATTGATGGCAGCCAACAGTTTCATCACCTCCTTCATGATTGCCCGAGCTTTGTCACTGCCAGTGAACTGCAGTCCCAGAGGGCTGAAGGTGCCCAGGTCAGACTCCATAACCAGGTCAAAGTTTGAGATGTTTGCCTTAGGGAAAGTGGAGAAGTCATCATTACAAAATCAGAATGTAATATCCAAATTTAAGAAAATCTAAAGCTGAAGAACATAATAAATATATTATGTTATTTTTTTATAATGAACCCAATATAAAGTAGCACTGAAGGACTTTTTGTTAATCTGGGTTCTTGTATCTTGCCACAATTTTTTTTTCTACTTGAATGATGGTTTGTTTTAATCTCAACAGTGAATTGCCTATCCAAGTCATAGAAAGCTCTACCAAATATCTACATAATTGGATGTAATACAGTAAAAAGTTGGGTCAGTAGCCAAAACGCAGCATTTGAATCCTGCTTGGCCTGAAACCACTGCTCTCTGATCAGAATCCAACCTCATAAAATGAAAACGAAATCCCATGGCAGTGTGCAGATACAATAGAGTTTTAACTCCAACTGCTGGCTAAATTGTTCCATACCATAAAGTATCATTTTACAGCACACAGACCTGACAAATACGGTTTATTGCACTGTTTGCTCCAAAGCCAGAAGAGTCCAAGTAAAACATTATTGACAGAAATAAAAGCTATAGATGGATGGGAGCCACAGCACTTGGGTTTGTGTGGGAAATTTCAGCCAATTTGCTCCTCCTGCTAAAATTAGGATCAACTCTGAGAGTACTTTCAGCTTTGAAACAGATACCACACAAACCTGGTAAAACCTTTTTTGTCAGATGCCATAATAAAACACAATAAAATAGGCTATTTATGTAATTCTAAACAGAACTAATTGTGACCCTGGACCATAAGTCGCACAGGTATATTTGTAGCAATAGCCAGCAATACATTGTATGGGTCATAATGACCGATTATTCTTTTAGGCCCAAAATCATTAGGATATTAAGTAAAGATCATTATCCATGATATATTTTGGAAATTTCCTACTGTAAATATATCACAAAAATATTTTTGTGAGTGGATATGCATTGCTAAGGACTTCATTTGGACAAATTTAAAGGCGATTTTCTCAATATTTTGATTTTTTGCACCCTCAGATTCCAGATTTTCAAATAGTTGTCCTATCCTAACAAACTATAGAGCAATGGAAAGCTTATTTATTCAGCATTCAGATGATGTATAAATCTTAATTTTTTTTCAAAGGTGCCCTAGAACGTTTTTTCACAGGATGTAATATAAGTCTAAGGTGTCCCCTGAATGTGTCTGTGAAGTTTCAGGTCAAAATACCCCATAGATTTTTTTTAATTAATTTTTTAACTGCCTATTTTGGGGCATTATTAGAAATGTGCCGATTCAGGCTGCAGCCCCATTAAATCTCGCGCTCCCCGCCCCCCGAGCTCTCAACTCTATATACATTGCATAAACAAAGTTCACACAGCTAATATAACCCTCAAAATGGATCTTTACAAAGTGTTCGTCATGCATGCTGCATGCATGCATCGGATCATGTGAGTATAGTATTTATTTGGATGTTTACATTTGTTTCTGAATGAGTTTGAGGCTATGCTCCGTGGCTAACGGGGCTAATGCTAACATTACACACTGTTGGAGAGATTTATAAAGAATGAAGTTGTGTTTATGAAAAATACAGACTGCAAGTGTTTAAAAATGAAAATAGCGACGGCTCTTGTCTCCATGAATACAGTAAGAAACGATGGTAACTTTAACCACATTTAACAGTACATTAGCAACATGCTAACGAAACACATGTGCACAGATCCAGACGTTAATACTGGCTGCCCTTGTCTAATGCCTTGAACATGAGCTGGCATATGCAAATATTGGGGTCATACATATTAATGATCCCTACTGTTACGTAACAGTCAGTGTTATGTTGAGATTCGCCTGTTCTTCGGAGGTCTTTTAAACAAATGAGATTTACATAAGAAGGAGGAAACAATGGTGTTTGAGACTCACTGTATGTCATTTCCATGTACTGAACTCTTGTTATTTAACTATGCCAAGATAAATTCAATTTTTGATTCTAGGGCACCTTTAAAAAAAAAATACCCCTATGACCCTATAAAAGATCTTGATGGAAGATTTCAAAAGTGCACTCAAGGACAAAAGAGTACTCACATAATGAACAGTGAAAATGTGCTACATTAACTTTCTGAAACATTCTGTGCTTAACTGATACAGACAGTCAGAATTATTGGCACCCTTGGTAAATATGATCAAAGAAAGCTGTAAAAAATAAATCTCCATTATTTATCCATTTGATCTTTTATTAAAAAAACAAAATCACAAAATTCTAATCTTTCATTGAAGTAAAACTAATGAAACATTTATTTATGAAATAAATGTTTTTCTCTAATGCATGTTAACCACAATAATTGGTACCCCTAGAAATTCTTATGAGTAAAATATCTCAGAAGTATATTCCCCTTCAAATTTACAATTTTTCAGCAGGGTGACTAGGAACATAAAATTATAATGTAGTATAAATATGAGGTAACACAAATTCCCTTAATCATCCATCACCATGGGTAAAACCAAAGAATATAGTTCTGATGTGCAGCAAAAGATTGTTGAGCTTCACAAAATAGAAAGAGGATGTAAGAAAATAGCTAAAGCATTGAAAATCCGCATTTCCACCATCAGGGCAATAATAAAGAACTTCAAATCAACTAAAGATGTTACAAATCTGCCTGGAAGATGACGTGTGTCTATATTTTCTTAATGCACAGTGAGGAAGATAGTTCGAGTGGCCAAAGACTATCCAAGGATCACAGATGGAGAATTGGTTGAGTCTTGGAGTCAGTTTCTCAATGAGATTTTTACCCCCATTTTTAATTTTTACTTCATTGAAAGGTTAGGTTTTTGTGATTTTTTTTTTTTTTTTTTTTTTAATAAAAGGTCAAAAGGATTAACAATGCAGGCTTCTTTGTTCATATTTACCAAGGGTGCCAATAATTCTGACCAGGACCGTATAACAACATTTACAACTGTTTTTCAAAATACATAAAACATGCCATGTTAGTACAGACAGCTCTGGTAATTTGTATCACAATCTAGAACAAGGGTGTCATTGAAGGTCACAAGCCAGATTGGACTTAAGAATCAACTTCATGGTATGTATATATGTATATATATATATATATATATATATATATATATATATATATATATATATATGGGAATTAGTAATTATATTCACCAGAGATTACATATACAGTACAAGAGTGAATGACAAAAGATTGTCATTGATATGAGTGACTATAATAAATAAAAAGAAAAAAAATCTTAGAAATCTTAGAAAGTACCTGTATTCTTTGCATTCATGTTGATTTAAATACTTTTAAAATTTTTGTGAGAAAAGTTTCAATTTAATCAAACTAAAAAATGCAACCATTAAGTATAAATAAATAAATAATATTATAATGCACATCATAAACATCATTACGTTTGGAGGAGGTGCACTTGGCATTTTACAGCCTGAAATGATCTCATCCTTGTCATAAAAAGGTCAAATTATTTGATATTTTGAAAGACTTAGAGACCTTGACACACTGTCACGAGGATCCACAGGGATCCTCTTTATAATATCATTTCCTGTTTTATTTTTTTCTGCATGTTGGTTACAACTTGCAAGTTTTTTTTTTTTTAAATATTAATAAGCAGTTTTAGTATAAATAATGCTAAAAACAATTTATTCTGAACTACATAAGGTTCTTATCAATAATTTCATTCCTTCAATGAGGCTGATTTATTCATTATGTTATCAGGACAGTTGTGTCACCTTGATATTTTTGACTTAAATGTCAGAATATATTAATGAGTTGCATTTTGAATGTGTTTTTGAATATAATAATGAGATTAGCAAAAAAAAAGTGTCACTCAAATATTAAATCAGTAATTAGTGAATATTTTCCAAAAAACTACACTGACAAGAAAGAAAGAGTCTAACTAACTATAATAATAACTAATAATAATCCATCTGCACAACTAATTTAAATTTTGTCAGGCTAAAAGCAATATTAATATATAACAGGCTATTTAACAATTATTCAATGCAAAATAGAAAATCATCTATTTATTACACATTATATTTTCACACATAATTAAATTAGCAAAGGAATTGTCTCCAGGAGAGTTCAACAGCATCCCATATGTGAAGAGTCCTTCCGGAATTTATGACTCTCCTGTGACCCCTACGTGACCCTCACCTTTGACCATTTCTTATGTATAAAAGTGTGTCAAAGGGTGTCTAAAATAATGTCTTTAAGTAACCTCATTTGTGTAAGGAACTGTACTGTTAACCTATCAGAAACTGTACAAATAACATCAAATGATTATCCATATGACTAGAAGTACTAGTGTTTCTGTATTTTAAATTAGTTTGAGGGTAGATACTCTTACTCATTTTCTACAGCCTTTGGAATTGTGGAAAACTTTGTCTTCAGTAAACTCTCTGTTAACTGACTGAACTCTTGGTCTTCTTTGAGCATACTGGTCTCTCTTTATGGTTTAACTAGACTTTCCCTACAGTTGCGAGCTACAGTATTGCAACACAATAAATTAAATAGAACATTATGAATAACCTTTTCAATATAATTAATGAACTTAACATAATCAGGGCTTCAAGTGCGTAGCACTTCCAAGGATCAGCATTCTCCTCTAAAAGTGATCAGGCAGACCAAATCGTAAGTAATAGAGACTTGAAACTTTGAGGGCTGGTAGTACTCACACCGTCTACAACGTCACCAAGGCTTGCCCCGATCCGCCTGACGGGGGCGCTACAGCTGCTAAACCCTTATTCGTAGTCTCAAGTGTCTTACTATATCGTTGGAATCCTTGGCTCAAGATGGACAAAATAAATGCCTTGGATTTGCTGGTCGTTCTGAAAATTTTGATCGTCAATAATGATCAAAAAAAGGTTGAAATTTCGAATCACAGTCCCTAAGGGCCACCAAAATGTTCGAAATGACCGGACCCACTTTTACTAACTCGTAAACGGAATGAGATATTTTCAACAAACTCAGCACATCTATGTAAGTGCTTATTCTGTGGTTGTGTGAAAAAAGATGCAGCGACTGGCCACTTGGTGGCGCTATAACAGCAAAAAAATATGAATATGGCTATAACTACTTCACTGTAAGTTCAATCGACTTGAAAATTGGCATACAGTGTCTTTGTCCAAGGTGCCATGACTGTTTATGAGGACATTGACGCCTCTCAAAAAACATGTCCGCCATCGGCCCTGTTTGACTCACGACCCTAGAGGCCTGTGAGAAATTCAAAAGAAATCGGCCACTGGTGGGGAACCTTCACGGTTTTCACATTGTGTATCGTGCAATTTTCGCACACGCCCACGACATTCGTACCACATGGTAGAACTCCTCATTCTGAACATCTTTGACCGCCTCTAGGACCGCCGCTGTCCATCGGAACGTTCTTTAAATATTGCAGATTATTTAAAAAAAATTGTAACTGTACTTTCCCTACAGTTGCGAGCTACAGTATTGCAACACAATAAATTAAATAGAACATTATGAATAACCTTTTCAATATAATTAATGAACTTAACATAATCAGGGCTTCAAGTGCGTAGCACTTCCAAGGATCAGCATTCTCCTCTAAAAGTGATCAGGCAGACCAAACCGTAAGTCATAGAGACTTGAAACTTTGAGGGCTGGAAGTACTCACACCGTCTACAACGTCACCAAGGCTTGCCCCGATCCGCCTGACGGGGGCGCTACAGCTGCTAAACCCTTATTCGTAGTCTCAAGTGTCTTACTATATCGTTGGAATCCTTGGCTCAAGACGGACAAAATAAATGCCTCGGATTTGCTGGTCGTTCTGAAAATTTTGATCGTCAATAATGATCAAAAAAAGGTTGAAATTTCGAATCACAGTCCCTAAGGGCCACCAAAATGTTCGAAATGACCGGACCCACTTTTACTAACTCGTAAACGGAATGAGATATTTTCAACAAACTCAGCACATCTATGTAAGTGCTTATTCTGTGGTTGTGTGAAAAAAGATGCAGCGACTGGCCACTTGGTGGCGCTATAACAGCAAAAAAATATGAATATGGCTATAACTACTTCACTGTAAGTTCAATCGACTTGAAAATTGGCATACAGTGTCTTTGTCCAAGGTGCCATGACTGTTTATGAGGACATTGACGCCTCTCAAAAAACATGTCCGCCATCGGCCCTGTTTGACTCACGACCCTAGAGGCCTGTGAGAAATTCAAAAGAAATCGACCACTGGTGGGGAACCTTCACGGTTTTCACATTGTGTATCGTGCAATTTTCGCACACGCCCACGACATTCGTACCACATGGTAGAACTCCTCATTCTGAACATCTTTGACCGCCTCTAGGACCGCCGCTGTCCATCGGAATGTTCTTTAAATATTGCAGATTATTTAAAAAAAATTGTAACTGTACTTTCCCTACAGTTGCGAGCTACAGTATTGCAACACAATAAATTAAATAGAACATTAAGAATAACCTTTTCAATATAATTAATGAACTTAACATAATCAGGGTTTCAAGTGCGTAGCACTTCCAAGGATCAGCATTCTCCTCTAAAAGTGATCAGGCAGACCAAACCGTAAGTCATAGAGACTTGAAACTTTGAGGGCTGGAAGTACTCACACCGTCTACAACGTCACCAAGGCTTTCCCCCGATCTGCCTGACGGGGGCGCTACAGCTGCTAAACCCTTATGCGTAGTCTCAAGTGTCTTACTATATCGTTGGAATCCTTGGCTCAAGACAGACAAAATAAATGCCTCGGATTTGCTGGTCGTTCTGAAAATTTTGTTTTCGTTTTTGAAAAACCTACTTTTGTGAACTAGTCCTAGGTTTTTTGCCTGATCAGAAAAAAACAGTGCAGCAAGATTCTCTGGAGTCTGATCGTCAATAATGATCAAAAAAAAGGTTAAAATTTCGAATCACAGTCCCTAAGGGCCACCAAAATGTTTGAAATGACCGGACCCACTTTTACTAACTCGTAAACGGAATGAGATATTTTCAACAAACTCAGCACATCTAGTAAGTGCTGAGCACATGTAAGTGCTTATTCTGTGGTTGTGTGAAAAAGGACGTGGCGACTGGCCACTTGGTGGCGCTATAACAGGAAAAAATATGAATATGGCTATAACTACTTCACTGTAAGTTCAATCGACTTGAAAATTGGCATACAGTGTCTTTATCCAAGGTGACATGACTGTCTATGAGGACATTGACGCCTCTCAAAAAACATGTCCGCCATTGGCCCTGTTTGACTCATGACCCTAGAGGCCTGTGAGAAATTCAAAAGAAATTGGCCACGGGTGGGGAACCTTCACGGTTTTCACATTGTGTATCGTGCAATTTTCGCACACACCCACGACATTCATACCACATGGTAGAACTCCTCATTCTGAACATCTTTGCCTCTAGGACCGCCGCTGTCCATCGGAACGTTCTTTAAATACTGGAGATTATTTCAAAAACCAACTTCGGCGGACTAGTCCTAGGTTTTTGGCTCAACCTTGATAACTGTTAAACCATAAATTTCCTATGGTAAATTGGCTGTAAATTGTCTTTTCCATTGAGATGGCTACAGGCTTGCTAATTAAAACATTATACCTTTTTCTGCATGTGCTTAAAGGCCTTAAATGATTAGTTCACTTTCAAATGAAAATTACCCCAAGCTTTACTCACCCTCAAGCCATCTTAGGAGTATATGAATTTCTTCTTTCTGATGAATGCAAATGGAGATGTATTAATAAATATCCTGACGCATCCAAGCTTTATAATGGCAGTGAGCGGGATCATTGAGTATGAGCTGAATAAAGTGCCTTCATCCACATCCATCCATCATAAACTTGTTCTCCACATGGCTCCGGGGGTTTAATAAAGGCCTTTTGAAGCGAAGCGATGCTTTGTGTAAAAAAATAAATAAATAAATCCATATTTAACAAGTTATCAAGTACAATATGTAGCTTCCGCCAGACTGCCTTCCATATTCAAATTACGAAAAAAACGGACCTGGCATCGCATCAGTTAAGCTTTTTCCGTAAACGTAGGACGTAGCATAAGCTTTTTGAAATGCCAGAGTTTTACACTTTCTACATAAGTTGAATACGGAAGGCGGTCTGGCAGAAGCTAGATATTTTACTTCATAACTTGGTAATTATGGATTTTTTTTTTTTTACACAAATGCATCGCTTCACTTCAGAAGGCCTTTATTACCCCCCTGGAGCTTGAAGTGAACTAATCCTTTAAAGCACTTGAACACATATATTTATATTTTATAATTTCATATTATATATTTATATCCCCCCGCCCCCCGCCAAAAAAAAAAAAAAAAAAAAAAAAAAAGACACCCTTGTTTTAAATCACCCAACAGAACAGTTTTAGTCTGATAGGGAAGTGTACTTTGTGCTGTTGGAAGTACTGAGCAGCTCCCACCCCGCCAGGCTCCTCTGCAGACCACAGCACCGTCCTCAGTGTTCTTTTGGGACGCAACCCTGGGGACCCAAGCAATCGACAGTATGAGCCAACCAAGTAATATTTCAGAATACATTTTCATAATGCAGACACTGTAATATTGCCTCACCGACTGAGATCAAGGCTTTCATCAGTCTGATCTTTAGCAGAAAAGGACAAGAGAATATTACATTTATTTTTAAAATAAAAGTGCATATGTAAGGTCAGGTTCACACATCAGAGACTACATGCTGACTATTCTGGGAAAGCTAGTGCTAGATGATCCTGGCCAATCAGACAGTTGCATACTGGGCACTTGATAACTTGTCTGTACTTCCAGCAGAGCGGAATCTGTGAGAGATATTTTGGGCTTAATTGTGTTGGGCTTTCTCAATGATCCAGATGGGAGAACTGTACATCTCTTGAACTGCAATGTATGAAAACTGGTCACTGTGTCCAAGTCAAATGGCACATTAGAGGATGGGGCCAAGAAAACATAATATACCAAAACATGCTAATAAGAGTAGATTTATAGATCCTAAGTAAATAACTCAAACTGTTGCGATAATAAAAGCTTACATAGTAAAAATAGAGCCAAGGACTCGGTGAACTGAATGTTGTTGATCATTTAAAATGTTGTAGAGAATGCTTACTCTACCAGCACTGAAATGAACCATGTTGTCTGTGTTTATTGTGCACCATTATGGCTTTATTTTGCCAGTGTTTGTGGATGCCCCTTGCCAAGAGAAAGATCTTAAATACAAATGAGCACAACCCTCAGTATTGCCTGTGCAATAAAGCAACAATAGAGGAGAGGGGCCAAGAGACTCCCACCGCATTGCATATTGACACTCAGCAGGAATTTTAATAATCTCCATTATAATGGAATATTCTCTATACACTGCACTACTTCTACAGTTGTTGCACATGCCTGCAAAACCAAAACATTAACTAAATAGTAATTAAAACAATAATAAAATAATTATAATTATAATGTATTTTTACATATGCATTAAAACACATGCATCTAACACAGCATTTTCAATGATAATTTTTAGTAGAAATATTACATGGTTTTACACAGTGGCATTTAATTCACTATGCATAACATATATTTTATAGGTATATAACATATATCTGATTTTTACCTGTTATTTCAACGTGATCTCATGAGAATTTGTATGTATTTTACATAAAGTGTGGACAATTATGTTTGCATATACAGTCCCGCTTGAAAGTTTGTGTAAAGTTTCAGCTATATAATTTACGTTTTAGATGCTGTCAATATGGTGCATTTCATTATGCAGTGCCGCTTGAAAGTTTGTGAACCCCTTGCAGAATCTGTGAAAATGTGAAGAATTTTAACAAAATAAGAGAGATCATGCAAAATGTATGTTACTTTTTATGTTTGAGTACCTCAATTATCCTCTGAAGAACAGAGCTCAGTTTAACTGCTCAAGACAAACAGGGGACTCATGAACAACCATCACACAACAAACAAACAGTTGCAGATCATCCAGGTAACCACACACAGTATTAAGAATCATGGTTCACAAACTTTTGAACGGGATCATTTTAATAAATTCAGCTATTTTCTTGTCTTGTGAATTATATGTAAACATCTTTTTATGTAAAATATCTTAATCAGGACAGTACTAAATAAAAAATAACATGCATTTTGTATGATCTCTCTTATTTTGTTATTTTTTTTCACAGATTTTGCAAGGGGTTCACAAACTTTCAAGCGGCACTATAATGAAATGTACCATATTGACAGCATCGAAAACGTAAATTATATAGCAGAAACTTTACAGATGTACAAATGTTTAAGTAACCTTATTTCATCTTATTTTATTACTGAATTCATAGAATTAATTTATTGTTTTGCATTGTTTTTATGTCACTGCTGTAATTGTTTAATTATTACTTCAGGTAATATTTATTTCATTTGCCACTGGAAACAAAAGGCTTTTTATAAATATGCTGTGACTCAAAAAATGACTATAAAATACACAAAAAATGCTGTTAACAATGAAGCATCACTTCTGGCCATACGTCAGCATGTTGTGAAGCGTGACATAAGCGTGTTGTGAAACTTGCATGAGAAGTGATACAGAAGCACAGAGGAAAGGTACTTCTCGTGAGAGTTTCACAACGTGCTTATGTCACGCTTTACAATGTGCTAAAGTTCACAGCATGCTGATAGTTGGCCGGAAAGCAATGCTTATATATTAGTATACAGTATCTCACAGAAGTGAGTACACCCCTCACATTTTTGTTAATATTTTATTGTATCTTTTCATGTGACAACACTGAAGAAATGATACTTGCTACAATGTAAAGTAGTGAGAGTACAGCTTGTATAACAGTGTAAATTTCCGTCCCCTCAAAATAACTCAGCACACAGCCATTAATGTCTAAACCACTGGCCACAAAAGTGAGTACACCCTTAAGTGAAAATGTCCAAATTGGGCCTATTTAGCCATTTTCTCTCCCCAGTGTCATGTGATTCGTTAGTGTTACAAGGTCTCAGGTGTGAATGGGGAACAGGTGTGTTCAATTTGGTGTTATCACTCTCACTCTCTCATACCAGTCACTGGAAGTTCAACATGGCACCTCATGGCAAAGAACTCTCTGAGGATCTGTAAAAAAGCAGACTAAGGACATTGAATACTGGAACCATGTCCTGTGGTCTGATGAGACCAAGAACTTATTTGGTTCAGATGGTGTCAAGCATGTGTGGGGGCAACCAGGTGAGGAGTACAAAGACAAGTGTGTCTTGCCTACAGTCAAGCATGGTGGTGGGAGTGTCATGATCTGGGGCTCCATGAGTGCAAAAAATGAAACAGCACATTGGAATTCACACTCATCTTCTGTGAACAGTAAGCCCCACCTTCTTTGATTTGATTGGCCAGTTCACTCATTCTGACAGTGATGAGCGCTGTTAGACCACTGAGGCAGACCAGCCTAAAAATGTAACTTTTAAAACTTTTTTTGTTGTCCTAACAACAAACAGAACTGTGCATAATGGAGTACAAAAGCATCAATATCATCAAATATTGGGGGGAACAATTTGGTCATTTCTAATTATTGCGGGGGACTTGTCCCCCTCAGTGTCTATGGTGGTTACAGCCCTGATACACACACACATACAGGTGCTGGTCATATAATTAGAATATCATCAAAAGTTGATTTATTTCACTAATTCCATTCAAAATGTGAAACTTGTATATTATATTCATTCATTACACACAGACTGATATATTTCAAATGTTTATTTCTTTTAATTTTGATGATTATAACTGACAACTAAGGAAAATCCTAAATTCAGCATCTCAGAAAATTAGAATATTGTGAAAAGGTTCAATATTGAAGACACCTGGTGCCACACTCTAATCAGCTAATGAACTCAAAACACCTGCAAAGGCCTTTAAATGGTCTCTCAGTCTAGTTCTGTAGGCTACACAATCATGGGGAAGACTGCTGACTTGACAGTTGTCAAAGGCGACCATTGACACCTTGCACAAGGAGGGCAAGACACAAAAGGTCATTGCAAAAGAGGCTGACTGTTCACAGAGCTCTGTGTCCAAGCACATTAATAGAGAGGCAAAGGGAAGAAAAGATGTGGTAGAAAAAAGTGTACAAGCAATAGGGATAACCGCACCCTGGAGAGGATTGTGAAACAAAACCCATTCAAAAATGTGGGGGAGATTCACAAAGAGTGGACTGCAGCTGGAGTCAGTGCTTCAAGAACCACTACGCACAGACGTATGCAAGACATGGGTTTCAGCTGTCGCATTCCTTGTGTCAAGCCACTCTTGAACAACAGACAGCGTCAGAAGCGTCTAAAGACAAAAAGGACTGGACTGCTGCTGAGTGGTCCAAAGTTATGTTCTCTGATGAAAGTAAATTTTACATTTCCTTTGGAAATCAGGGTCCCAGAGTCTGGAGGAAGACAGGAGAGGCACACAATCCACGTTGCTTGAGGTCCAGTGTAAAGTTTCCACAGTCAGTGATGTCATCTGCTGGTGTTGGTCCACTGTGTTTTCTGAGGTCCAAGGTCAACGCAGCCGTATACCAGGAAGTTTTAGAGCACTTCATGCTTCCTGCTGCTGACCAACTTTATGGAGATGCAGATTTCATTTTCCAACAGGACTTGGCACCTGCACACAGTGCCAAAGCTACCAGTACCTGGTTTAAGGACCATGGTATCCCTGTTCTTAATTGGCCAGCAAACTCACCTGACCTTAACCCCATAGAAAATCTATGGGCAACCTGGGCTCTCATAACACCTGAGCAGTGCCACAGACTGATCGACTCCATGCCACGCTGCATTGCTGCAGTAATTCAGACAAAAGGAGCCCCAACTAAGTATTGAGTGCTGTACATGCTCATACTTTTCATGTTCATACTTTTCAGTTGACCAAGATTTCTAAAAATCCTTTCTTTGTATTGGTCTTAAGTAATATTCTAATTTTCTGAGATAGTGAATTTGGGATTTTCCTTAGTTGTCAGTTATATCATCAAAATTAAAAGAAATAAACATTTGAAATAAATCAGTCTGTGTGTAATGAATGAATTATTTTGGAAATGTGATACATTTTTATATGTATTTAAATATAATATACAAGTTTCACTTTTTGAATAGAATTAGTGAAATAAATCAACTTTTTGATGATATTCTAATTATATGACCAGCACCTGTACACACACACACACACACACACACACACACACACACACACACACACACACACACACACACACACCTATGGGTTCAGTTTAGAAGACATTTATTTATCACCTGGGGTCGTATGGATTACCATTATGTTTGTTTTGCATGGTTTTTGAAGCCCATTCATTTGCCTTATATGGTTGGACAGAGATGGATTATTTTTCTAAAAATCTCCATTTGTGTTCCACAGAAGAAGAAACTCATATACATCTGGGACAGTATGAGGGTGAGCAAATGATGATATAATTTTCATTTTGGGATGAAGTATCCCTTTAAATTCTGCTCTGTACTATTGTATACTGACAGAGAGAACTATGAATGCGACACATTATTTAGACTACTTTGGTAGTTCTTTTTGAGAACATTTTTTAAATAAATTGAATAAATTATTGTGATTGCACTTGCCTGTTTCTTAAGTTTTTCTTTATACTGTACATATTTTTAAGAAATTAGTTAGGATCAGCTTTAGAGGTAGGAGTGGGATTAGCGGCTCAAAAATATCTATGTAATGGTATATTTTAACTAAAATGGTCATTGTACATTTTCCTTCCTGTTACATTTTATATATTCTTCTTTTACTCTATAAAAGTGGTTATGAATAGGCATCGGGGTAGAGGTTAAGGGAACTAAACTGTATAAATAAAATATTCAAAAACTATATTAATATATTTGTCATGAAAGATTAGTAAAGATCTTACATTTTCATAGATATATATTAGTAATGTTTTATGTTGTCAATATGTCCATATTGCATGTTTCAGCAGCTATCATAACTTACAAAAAAAGTATGTTTTTATACATGCATATAAACAGAGACCAGGCTGGCTATTTAGAAAAAGTATTTTTAAATAAAAAAGAAAAAAGGCTTATAAAGTCACCATGAAATCAAAATAGACAAATTGTTGTTGTTGTTTTAATAGAATATTGCAGTATTTATTATAAATGATTTATCCATGCACATTATTATTTATTTATTTTTTAATAATTTTATTTTTTAATGCGCTCGTAATCTTTAATTAAAATAACTTCCCCTCCCTCTTGCAGCAACATCTCTTCTCTGATGATGTGTTTACTGGCACAAAGGTGAGACAACCTGTCACTCACATGAGATCGACCAATAGCAAACCACAACCATCCAATCAATTCCCAATGGACAAAATCAAGTCCCGCCGTACATTTTTTCTTGTTTGAGAAGTCGTTTCACTAGGATATACATCACAATATTAAAGAAAAGACTATTGCAACTTCCTTTTTGTGTCAACTTTAAAATACTAAAAAATTAAAAAACATTGATAATATAAAAAACTGATCATAAAAATGAACGTTTCTCATGTGCATATCAAAGTCACTGGCACTTCCTAAATATTTAGTCACGTGACGGAGAGAGAGAAAGAGAAGTTCTCCAAATGTTACTATCTTTACTTGTCTCACCTAAGTCTCTGATCAAAGAAAGTGCCTCCCAGGAAATGGCGACTCCGCCTCCATCATCCATAGCGCCCTGGCCCACATCCCAGCTGTCCAGGTGACCACTGAGCAGCACTACCTGAAAGAGAGCCAGAGCAAAAAGCATACGAATGAACAGTAAAATAAATATTTAATAACACATTTTCTCAGCATCGTTTTCTTTGTTTTTATATATAGTTACACAATTGTTTATTCATGTATAAAAAGGGTTTACATAACAGACTATAAAGGGAAAAAAAGGCTTCCTGGCAAACTTTTCCAGATGTTGGCTGTCAGTCTAAATGGATCTTGTCAAATCCAGGCCACAGTGAAAGCCTTTAGACTGATGCTCTAAATTAGATTTAAACTCTAAACATCCTGCTCTCACCTCCCATAGTTCAAAGACTGACTAAAAACATCTCCTTACACCATTGAGAGCACCTTCCACCAGATGACATTCACTTTCAGCAGAGCTATACATAAACTTTAGGAATATAGCTTACAAATAACTCTCCCATTGCGTTTTTCTACTGTCAATCTGCCGTTCACACAATAACCTCCAAGCTTGGAATATTATGGAAATAAAGTTTTTGAAGTGAGGATTTTCCAGATAATTTTGTCAAAATCCTATTGGCAAATATACAAATGTGACCTGGACATCAGCCAAACAGCTATAAGCCCTCTCCTTCCAAATGTACGTTTGAATACTATGACAGATTTTGTCTATACATGATTATATTGTTGTCAGTATCATGACAGGTTAACTCCCAAAAGCATGAGAAAAGGCTAACATTAATCAATG
Source organism: Megalobrama amblycephala (assembly GCF_018812025.1). Lineage (NCBI taxonomy): Eukaryota > Metazoa > Chordata > Actinopteri > Cypriniformes > Xenocyprididae > Megalobrama > Megalobrama amblycephala. The sequence goes on from NC_063056.1 coordinate 13,219,404, forward strand.
CCAACCATCTGTGAGTTACAAAGGCTGAGCTCCGAAGCAACAGCTAACGTGCCAACTGCAAAATTACAAAAACGTTCTGTAGTGGCCATTCTTTTGTGTTCAACGGAGTACAAATGATCTCATCTACTGTGAGATTTTGCGCTTTCGTGATCAAGACACCAGAAGGAGGCAGATGGAAACATCTAGGTGAAAGCAGTTCAGACTGTTCTTTAGTGCTGCTGAATTATTAAAGAGGAGACAAATTGGGTCATTATTTTGTCATCCTTGTGCCATCTCAAACCCATATGGTGTTGTTTTTTTCATTTTTAAAGACATTTTGAATAATCTTTATATAGCTCTTTTACAGTACATAAAAAAGCTCATAATGGCAGCTGTCAAGATCCAAAAAGGACAAAGAACACCATTAAAGTAGACAATATAATTTTTGCACTATTTCTCAAGTCTACTGAAGTAATATGATAGCTTTTTGTGAGGAAAAGAGAGACATTTAAGTTGTGACTCTCTAATAATCTTCCCAAAGTCTTGAAATGTCATTCACATTTAAATTTAATTGTAAGTAAAAAAAAAAAAAGGTCTGTAAGAGCTTTTTTCTTTTTAAAGAAATACATACTTTTATTCATCATGGATTTATTATATTGATCAAAAGTGACAGTAAAGACTTACAAAAGATTGTTCGTTCAAATAAATGTTGTTCTTTTTATATCAAACAATCATAAAAAAATGTATCACATTTCCAAAATAATAAGAAGCATTAAGCATAAAAATCTTTTTTCAACATTGACAATAATAAGAAATGTTACTTAAAGGATTAGTTCACTTTCAAATGAAAATTAGCTCAAGCTTTACTCACCCTCAAGCCATCCTAGGTGGATATGACTTTCTTCTTTCTGATGATCATACAGTAATCAGAGAAATATTAATAAATACACAGATGCATCCGAGCTTTATTACGGCTGTAAGCGTCACCAGACGAATATGAGCTGAAGAAAGTGCTTCCATCCACATCCATCCATCATAAACGTGTACTCCACACGGCTCCAGGGGGTTAATAAAGGCCCTCTGAAGCAAAGCGATGCGTTTGTGTAAAAAAATATCCATATTTAACAAGTTATGAAGTTTAATATCTAGCTTCCGCCAGACCGCCTTCTGTATTCAACTTACAAAGAAAGTGTAAAACTCTAGCAGTTCAAAAAGCTTACGCTACGTCCTACGCCTTCCCTATCCAACTTACGAAAAAAGTGTAACTGATATGACGCCAGTTTACACTTTCTTCGTAACTTGAATATGGAAGGCGGTTTGGCGGAGGCTAGATATTTTACTTCATAACTTGTTAAATATGGATATATTTTTTTTACACAAACGCATCGCTTCGCTTCAGAAGGCCTTTATTAACCCCCCGGAGCCGGGTGGAATAAGTTTATGATGGATGGATGTGGATCGAGACACTTTCTTCAGCTTCATACTCGTGGGTCCCGTTCACTGCCATTATAAAGCTCGGATGCGTCAGGATATTTATTAAAATATCTCCAAGGTGTTTATCAGAAAGAAGAAAGTCATATACACCTAGGATGGCTTGGGGGTGAGTAAAGCTTTTCATTTGAAAGTGAACTAATCCTTTAAGCACCAAATCAGCATATTAGAATGATTTCTGAAGGATCATGTGACACTGAAGACTGGAGTAATGATGCTGAAAATTCAGCTTTGCCATCACAGGAATAAATTACATTTTAAAATACATTAAAACAGAAAACAGTCATTTTAAATTGTAATAATATTTCACAATATTACAGTTAAATGCAGAATTTTTGAGACTTCCGATAAGAGGTCTTTCCAAAAACAAAAAATCCCAAACATTAGTGTAGATAATAACGAGGATATACTGTATAATACTGACTAAATTAGATATAATTACATAAATAAATACAGTTATATACTGAGTATATTTCTAATTTACTCATTCCAAGATTTTTTTTTAATTCCTTGAAATTCCTGTAAGAAAGCATTCATTGGTAACCCGGACATGAAATGTAGAAGTAAAAATGACATAATTTCCACTATTATGCCAACACTTACACAGAATCAAGAACAGAGAAAAGTCTGAAAGCTTTACGTCAATGCACAAATCAACTTTGTGTAACTTCTGGTAATTTCAGTAATCCTCTTCAAAGCCAAATTGCAAACATAAGCTATTTTCCACTTCTTTCAAGTATAAAATGCAAACAAACAAAAAGTAAACCAGATTTCATCAGAGACTGAAGTTAGACCGGCACTGCATACATTACTGGTTTGGCAGGAGGACCGGCCTAATTTGATGTGGTCCTAAAATATGGAACTGATGGATTAACCTAAACATGTTTTTGTGCATAAAGGAAAATAAAAATATTTTTCTAATTTCAGTTTTGGTTTTGAATAAACTTCAAACTAACTAAAAATATTGACCAGCAACAATCATGTCGTCCGGCCAAACACACACCATGAGGATGTGAAAAAAGGAAAAATAAAGAGAGATTTAGTAGTGAGTACTGAGACAAAGAGAGATCTGTCTTCAGATTAAATCTAACTTCCTAATAACTATGTGACAGGGTGGATTGCAAGGGCTGACTGACCTCATAATTAAACACTATCATGTCACCGTTAATGAGCTCTGACAGGATGAGGCTATTAATTATGAGGTACTGAAATATGAATGAGGGAGTGAAATTAAGAGAGTGCACAGAGAGAGGATGAGTTGAGCCTAATGAGCCCGCCATCCAAAGGGAATCATACTGAAACACATATTCAAAATTCTGCAGCAAATCTGGACAAGGCAGGGGCCAAAACCTAGAACTAGCTGAATAATCGAGATGTGTAAAAGTGTCCTGATTTTTCATTTTTGGGTGAACTAACCCTTTAAGGATACAGTTCCCAAAGCATTTGTTCTTATCTTTTTTCTATTATTTTAAAGGTGCCCTAGAATTAAAAATTGAATTTATCTCGGCATAGTTAAATAACAAGAGTTCAGTACATGGAAATGACATACAGTGAGTCTCAAACTCCATTGTTTCCTCCTTCTTATATAAATCTCATTTGTTTAAACGACCTCCGAGGAACAGGCGAATCTCAACATAACACCGACTGTTACGTAACAGTTGGGATCATTAATATGTACGCCCCCAATATTTGCATATGCCAGCTCATGTTCAAGGCATTAGACAAGGGCAGGACGTCTGGATGTGCACAGCTGAATCACCAGACTAGGTAAGCAAGCAAGGACAACAGCGAAAAATGGCAGATGGAGCAATAATAACTGACATGATCCATGATATCATGATATTTTTAGTGATATTTGTAAATTGTCTTTCTAAATGTTTCGTTAGCATGTTGCTAATGTACTGTTAAATGTGGTTAAAGTTACCATTGTTTCTTACTGTATTCACGGAGACAAGACTGTCATTAGTTTCATTTTTTAAACACTTGCAGTCTGTATAATTCATAAACACAACTTCATTCTTTATAAATCTCTCCAACAGTGTGTAATGTTAGCTTTAGCCACAGAGCATAGCCTCAAACTCATTCAGAATCAAATGTAAACATCCAAATAAATACCATCCTTACGCGATTAGACATGCTGCATGACGAACACTTTGTAAAGAACCATTTTGAGGGTTATATTAGCTGTGTGAACATTGTTTATGCTGTTAAAGGCAAGCGCGAGCTCCGTGGGCGGGGAGTGTGGGCATTTAAAGGGGCCGCAGCCTAAATCGGCTCATATTTAATGATGCGCCAAAATAGGCAGTTAAAAAAATTAATACAAAAAAATCTATGGGGTATTTTGAGCTGAAACTTCACAGACACATTCAGGGGACACCTTAGACTTATATTACATGTTTCAAAAAGATGTTCTACGGCACCTTCAATATATTCCTCGAGGTTTACTCACAGTGTAAAATTCATATATTCGCAAAAAAGATTTTCAACCCTCATTCTGATCTCTATTTGACTTGACTTGTTGAGTTGTTACTTAATTTCGAATTCAGAAAAAAAGTCACGTCACTCATAATCATAACAGATCACACCAGAGTATTTGTGCACATCCCTAGTGATAGTAATATGTACTATATGAAGCTAGTGTTATGTTATGTAATGTTTAAAAATTGAAACAACTCAATAAATTGGAGTTGGAGGTTACTCTAATATTAAAAGGTTATTTATGATGATTTTTAAGAAATTATTTATAGGTATACAAGTTCTTCTTAAGTTTTGTCTTTAGTACAATCTTACCAAAAAAAAAAAAAATTCTTAAGAAATGCTTTTGGGAATACAAAATATTCTTCAATTATTCTCAAGTTTCAAAACTTAATTTGGACCACGGAGTATATGGACTATCAAGTTGGACCAGTACAAAGTGTTACATTTTGTAATAATTTTTAATCAATTTAAACTTTTTTTTTAAAAAAAATATTTAAGAATTAAATGAAATATTTTGTCATTTAATGCAATGAGATTCATACATTTTTATGTATATCTTAAAGGGCTAGTTCACTCAAAAATGAAAATTCTGTCATTAATTTCTCACCCTCATGCTGTTTCACACCTGTAAGACCTTCGTTCATCTTCAGAACACAAATTAAGATATTTTTGATAAAATCCGATGGCTCAGTGAGGCCTCTATTGACAGCAAGATAATTAACACTTTCAATGCCCAGAAAGCATTTATGGTTAAAACCGAAAGATGTATTTAAAACAGTTCATGTGAACTACAGTGGTTCAACCTTAATGCTATGAAGTGAAGAGAATACTTTTTGTGCACCAAAAATAATGACTTTATTCAACAATATCTAGTGATGGGTGATTTCAAAACACTGCTTCATGAAGCTTTGAAGCTTTATGAATCTTTTATTTCGAACTTTGGTGCACAAAAAGTATTCTTGTCGCTTCATAACATTAAGGTTGAACCACTGTAGTCACATGAACTGTTTTAAATATGTCTTTAGTAGCTGTCTGGACATCTGGAAGTGTTAATTATCTTGCTGTCGATGGAGGCCTCACTGAGCCATCGGATTTCAAAAATATCTTAATTTGTGTTCTGAAGATGAACGAAGGCCTTACGGTTGTGGAACAGCATGAGGGTGAGTAATAAATGACAGAAACTAACCCTTTAAGTGACCAAACAAGTCCAAAAAAGCCACTATTTACTATTTTAAGTGATACACAACCCAAACATTGAAAATGCACCACGGATCAATAACTGTACAAATACATGAAACATTATATCATGTTATCAGATCATTTACCCAAAAATGAAACTTCTGTCATAATTTACTCATCCTCATGTCATTCTAAAGCTTGACTTTCTTTGATATTTTGAAGAATGTCGGTAACCATTTTGGTAACAGTTTTGGTTACCAATGACTTATGTGGCCAAAAAAAACACTCAAAATATCTTCTTTTATTTTCCACAGAGGAAAAAAGTCACACCAGTTTGGAAAGACATGAGTTTTCATCTTTGGGTGAAATACCCCTTTAATGACTTAATGTTATCATAAAAGCTATAATAAATTATTTTATATGAAACAGAGAGAGACTGAAACACATGCAGTTCCATCTGCTTTTCTGAAACCTATAACTATAGGGGGCAATGGGGGTTTTAGAGAATGGGGTCTTCTTTCTAAATACTTAGGAATGTGGCTGTAAAACACATTAAAAGTGCTTCTCTCATTTCAGAATGCGACTCAAAATCAACCTATGGTTAAAACCGAAAGACTGCATTGACCAATAAAAACCCAGAACCACCACAACAAAAATGCTTTCCATAAACAACAATGGTCATATTCTGACCAGCCTGGCATCATCCAGACCCCTAAAATATGTTTACCTACATTTGGACACACTCCCTGTATTTGCGGTTGGTGAAAAAACATACTTCAAGTCCAAAAACATTTGTGTAACTACAGGAGATGTCCTTATATTCCCTAATTTATTGACACTGAATGTTTACCGAAAGTGAATTGTGTAACGCGGAAGTCATCATAAATATGCCTGCAGACAGACTGACAGAAAGACAGAGGTTACACAAACTGTCCCTCATTCGCTCTCTCCACCCCCACAACTTCCTGGAACTCCATCATTGTGTGTGCTAAAACGAGTGTAGAATTTAGTGCAAAACCAGAGAGTGGTTTAAAGAACGTGTGGTGAGAGAATGAGGGAGCAAGCTTAAAAAGCGGATGAGGAGAAGAACTCGCTGTGAAATGAACAGAATGTACGCTCAGTAATTCATTCGTAGATCACCTTGCTTTTTTTTGCTGTTGTAATTCAAATCATCATGAAATAGAAGAGGACAAAAGAAATAGACAGACAGTGATGAAATGTCTGACTAGGTCTTAGAAATCTGTTGCCTCAGGATCTGGCAGGAATGAAAAAAATCATGTTCAAAGTGACTTAATTATCTCAAAAATACAATACATTGTTCTGTTTCAAAAGTTTTAGGACAATTAAAATAAATATTATTCGTTCAAAACAAGCTCTATCACCATTAAGATTTAAATGGTTTGCATTTTGCTGTTGACTACCATTTTGTAAAAACAAGTCATAGTAATGCACTTACAATGGGGTAATGGTTTCTGGAGGGTTTAAAAACAGAAATGCACATTTTGTATTGTTTTAAAAAGCTGATTATGAATTTTCGGATAAATTTCTTGTGTTTTTTTCTCTATGTACACAGCCAATTTCAGAAACCCCTTTGAAATAAGAGTTTACATAGGGAATAATTTAGAGACTGAAAAAAAAAAAGATTAATAAAAGATTGTAATACGAATTTAAACTCAGAAAATGTAGGTTATTTATTCCTGTGATGGTTATCTATTTGTTTTCCAAATTTCATATTATATATATATATATATATATATATATATATATATATATATATATTTCTTCTAGTAGCAGCTGGGGCTGTGCTGGCTGCAGAATTAACAAAAACCTGGTTTGCATTTAGGTGGCAATTCAAGCATGCCCCAAATAAAGCTTATTCCAGTCTGTCAATAAAGCTTACTCTGTTTTGAACCTAGAACATTCCTTTAACTCAAGTGACTGAAATCATGTATAAGGCCTCTTAGAGTCTGAATGAATTAGAAACTGATAGACAGATTTATTGGTCAGTTTATTAACTTCTAAATAAAGAAATGTAATCAGCATTTGCATGGTATTAACTGCTCTGGAATAAATATCAGCCAATTCCACTACGAGAAAACAAAACACAACTAATGCCGCTGCTTGAATTCACACACACACACTTGTATATGTGGTTTACATGGACTTTCAATAGATGTAATGGTTTTTATACTGTACAAACTGTATATTCTATCCCCCTAAACTACCCATCACAGAAATCTGTCTGCATTTTTTGAAGTAAAAAAAAAAAAAACACTGTTTAATATGTTTTTTAAGCCATCTGGTTTACGAGGACACAGGAAGTGTCCTCATAAACCATGTTTATGTAGTAATACCCATGTTATTATACACATTTGTGTCCTCATGAACCATGTATACAAGAACACACACACACACACACACTTCATTTGACACAATGTTGAAAACTGATCTACTGGTCTGACTCTGAGCTGACCAGATGAGCCATAGGCAGTTAAAACTAGCAGTTGTATTTTATTTTTCTGTTCGTACCCAAAATTACAATGTCTGCTAAAAATAAAGTGACTTTTTCAGGTCATCCAGCTACTCTGTGAATTGAAGAAATGAAAACCGACTGATCAAATACACAGATGTGCGTAATGAGGCAGACACCACACACTGAAGCTGTCAAATTCACTCTCAAATTCCCCAAAAACCATCAGCCATCAAACACGTGCAGACCTTGATCACTTGCATTCAGTTACATGTCTGAGTTTTTTCCAAACGCTACAAAAGAGAACACAGAGGGCTTCCTTTAAAGTTCAGAATGGAAATTCAAAAAAAAAAAAAAAGAATCACATGACAACCATTTGCAAATAAAGACCTTTAAATTTAAAAAGAAAAAAAGAAAGGAAATTCACTGAAGATAGTGGTTATTATGTATTTTATTTCACATTCCTACTAAATTGGACACTTGGAGGGTTTTTTCTTGTGGACTAAACCCCTAAAAAACAGAGAACCTTATTTTGAGTGGCAAGATATGAGGTCATCTGCAAACTGGTTTCATTTCCTCTGGCCACCATAGAAAGCTGAGCCATTGATGATTCTAGCAGTCATGTGCTTTATATTATAGTGCTGTTGGTGACTTTAACCAGTTTTAGCAAGTCATAAAATGAACATTTTTAGAAAACTTTGAAATTGGCACGAGACTACAAGTCTTCAATAATTTCACACCTCTAGGCTGTATGAATTTTCCTTTCTTCCCTGTTGAAAAAATAGCATATGCTGGTTAGGTGAAGCATGTCAGCTGGTTTGAGCTGGTTTATGCAGGTCCTTAGTTGGTCATGAGCTGTTTAAGATGGTCCTGAGCTGGAGGAAGTTGCTTAGGACCAGCACTTGACCAGCTTAAACCAGCTCATGACCAGCTAAGGACCTGCTTAACCAGCTCAAACCACCTGCCATGCTTCAAAACCTACCTAACCAGCATATGCTGTTTTTTTTCAACAGCGTTATTAACAGAATCTCCAGAAATATAAAGTTATATTTTGAGGGAATATCAGTAGCAGACCTGGCTCACTTGAAGCCCTCACTTGGCTCAGCCGGGACTCAAACCAATCTTCTTGCTGTGAGGCAACAGCGCTAACCACTGAGCCACCGTGCCACCATATAATAATTTATTCCAGTCTTCAGTGTCACATGATCCTTCAGAAATCATTCTAATATGCTGATTTGATGCTCAAGAAACATTTCTTATCACCAATGTTGAAAACAGTTATTTTTTTGTGGTTAATATTTTTTGTGGAAACTGGGATACTTTTTTCAGGTTTCTTTGATGAATAGAAAGTTCAAAAGAACAGCATTTATTTAAAATAGAATTGTTAACTGTCTTTACTCTCACTTTTGATCTATTAAATGTGTCCTTGCCTCATAAAAGCATTCAATTCTTTTCTCTTTTTACTGACCCCAGACTTTTGAACAGTAGTGTAACTTCTCTTGCATTCTATGGAGTCAGATGATCAGTCAAATGAATTTCCATCCACATGATGACCTCGAGTGGGCTGACCAAATGTAAATTTCTACCACAGCATTTTACACATTTACACTTTTTAGCTTACAATAATCATGCAACTTAATTTTCAGACAGAAATTATAATAGTTTTTTAATAAAAAAAAAAAAAAAAAAAAATATATATATATATATATATATATATATATATATATATATATATATATATATATATATATATATTGTGGCGAGGGGGGCGTGGTTCAGCGAGGTCTGCAGCGGGAGAGAGAGTCGGGAGACGCATGGTGAGTGAGTGGGTTAAACGCAAATAACGAACACCGGTCTCTTGTTTCAGTAATTGGCGTGGGGAGAGTATAAAACGGCAGAAGAAACAGGAGTGAGGGGGGAAGAAGGAGGTGGGAACCGGTGAACATTTAACAAACTTTAATATATATATAAACCAAAAACCAAAGGAAAGTAATGAACACAAACGGCCACACAAACATAATAAAACATAACGTAAAGTCCAGGCCTGGTCCTCTCTCATCCTTCACTGTCGTCGCTCCTCCTTTTATGCTTCCGGAGCTCCTCCGTGAGAGACTCAAGGCCGGTGCGCCTCCCAGGTGGAGCTCATTAACTCTTGCGCCACCGGCCTCGCGCCATTCCCTCACAGCTCTCGTCCGCCCTGGTCGCCACATATATAATATATATATATATATATAGTACCCTCCACAATTATTGGCACCCTTAGTAAATATGAGCAAAGGTGGATGTGAAAATAAATCTGCATTGTTTATCCTTTTGATCTTTCATTCAAAAAATTCACAAAATTCTAACCTTTCATTGAAGGAAAACAGTTGAATGTGGGGGGAAACTTACATTATGAAATAAATGTTTTTTCTCCAATACATGTTGGCCACAATTATTGGCACCCCTAGAAATTCTTATGAGTAAAATATCTCTGAAGTATATTCCCATTCATATTTAAATTTTTTTAGCACACCAGGGTGACTAGGAGCATGAAATTGTCCAGCCATGATTCCCTGTTCCACAGGAGTATAAACATGAGGAAACACAAAGGCCGAATTCCCATAATGTGCTGCAAAAGATTGTTGGGCTTCACAAAATAGAAAGTGGCTGGGCCTATTGTTGTGGGCCTATTTTTCTGCTGGAGGTCCTGGACATCTTGTTCATATACATGGTATCATGGATTCTATCAAATACCAACAGATAAAAATATCAAAACCTGACCGCTTCTGCTAGAAATCCAATAATGGGCCGTGGTTGGATCTTCCATCAGGACAATGATCCAAAACAAACATCAAATCCAACACAAAACTGGGTCACTGACCACAAAATGAAGCTTCTGCCATGGCCATCCCAGTCCCCTGACCTGAACCTTAAAGAAAATGAGTGGAGTGAACTGAAGAGAAGAAGAACCAACATGGAGCTGGAATCTGAAGGATCTGGAGAGATTCTGCATGAAGGAATGGTCTCTGATCTCTTGTCAGGTGTTCTCCAAACTCATCAGGCATAATAGAAGAAGACTCAGAGCTGTTATCTTGGCAAAAGGATTTTGCAAAAAGTTTTGAATAAAAGGGTGCCAATAATTGTGGCCAACGTGTTTTGGGGAAAAACATTTATTTCATAATGTAAGTTTCCCCCCACTTTCATTTGTTTTCCTTAAATGAAAGGTTATAATTTGTGAATTTTTTGAATGAAAGATCAAAAGGATAAACAATGCAGATTTATTTTCACAGCTGCTTTTGCTCATAATTACTAAGGGTGCCAATAATTGTGGAGGGCACTGTATATATATATATATATATATATATATATATATATATATATATATATATATATATATATATATATAGTTTTATTCAAATCCACTAATCTGAGGGGGCATGTGCTATCAGTTTAAATGGTCATAATGCTTCAGAGAACCTCAGAGAAATTGAAATATTTTTTTTCCATTCACAACAACATAGAACTATAAAGTATTTTCTCACTGTTATTGTAGCCATTCATAAATTTACTCTACCTTTTGAGGTAGCCATTCACAATTAGACATCTGAAAACTGTCGCTAATGCTCTTATTTCACATGATAGCACAGGACACATCTACAGAACATCTGACTCACTGGCTGTCACCGGCACCCTCATTAGCAGTGATGAGTAATACGCTCCAAAGGTCTATACTGAGGGTTCCCGTTACCATCCCTCAGCGAGAACGATCAGTATTTTCAGGCATGTCTCTGGCTGTGACCGGAGTGTCATTGCTCGCTGAATTCAGACTGTGAAGAAACACCAGGGCTCAAGGTTCTGTTTGTTCGCAGAATAAAGGCCCCCAGCTTGCACAAGCCTTAGTTCTAACTAGGGCAAAGGCTAGAGCAAAGTTTCACTCCCAAAAACATTTGCATCAGTATTTTATGAGGTAAATCAGTGCTTCTCAGGTTTTGCTTCAAGGACCACATTCTATATTGGATATACTAATATTATTAATAAACAAAATTTTTCTTTGCGAGTCCATAAAAAACAAATCAGTGTTCAAAATTTGTGTTCTTGCCTTCCCAATTCACTATAGGTAAGCCTACTATATTGTTTATGTTATTCATGTTTGCATAGTTACATCATGTCCGTAAACAGAAACATAAATTACCATTCAAAAGTTTGGGGTCAATAATGGCAAATGGCAAAAATTTGCAGTGTAGGAACACATTGGGGGAAAAGTGGGAGGGGGTAAAACATCTAAGGTCAAACGTCTTTAGAAAGTTATATGTATCTTTCAAAAAGTGTGGAAATGAGCGTAGAATTTTCAAAAAGCGGTCAGTGATTGGGCCACTGGAAAAAAATCATTTGTTCTTTTCTTGAGGATACAAAATGGAAAAACAGAAATGGAACTGATATTTTTTAAATAATTATTACCACAATATCCATTCTAAAAAGGAAACCCTGTGTCAAACTTCATAAAAAAATTTGTTCAATCATGCAAGGGTGTAGTAAACCAATCAGTAATAACAGTGTTCCCTCCCATTAAACATGAGCTGAGTTTAAAAGCCAAAGTCACCCTCTCTGAACCCCAAGAGTCATGAGTGCTGTGGCCTCCTGTCATCTTCATACTGATGGAGTGTGGAGAGCAGTATAAACTCTGGTTTCCCCTGTGGAATCCCCCGCATACATCACAGGCCAGAAACAACAAACAACAAACCCTGAGGTGGTTAAATCTGCGCTGGTGTTATCAGAGGATATAAACATCTCAGCCTCATTCTGAGACTAAAAGATCAGTTGATGGGCCCAAAACGGAAAGAGGGGAGTGGGATGATGGACAGAGTGAATTAGGAGACAAAAACAACAAGCCAAACCCAAATAAAGAGGAGAAAACTGCAATTGTGCTACTCATTGCTTCATATAAGAATGCTAACCGTTACTGGAAAGAAATGGACAGATTTGAGGTTTGTGGAAATATAGTCTGGACAAATGGTAACCTTTGCCCGAATGGACTGGGTCCATTACAGAGACGGGAAATGTTTCAGGAAATGACGGGACCACATTTTGTGTATCGGTAAACGCTAGATTAACTCTACTACACATTCCATAATGCTGGCTATTTTCAGTTAAATTTGTGGGAACCTACAAACACTTTTACATTCTTTTTCACTGTTACTTTCTTCCCTTTCTGGTTTCTAATTGACCAAACTTTTGACTGAACTGAGTCAGCAAGCAGTAATCAGACTAAACAGATAGCTAGATACATTTGGGGTTTTTTTTACCAGAAAAAAAGGCAGTCCCAATATCAAGGACTCAGCAGGGGGTTTTTTTTCTCTCTCTCTCTCTCTGGCCAAGTAGTGTATACATTCAGTGGCCACTTTATTAGGTACACCTGTTCAACTGCTCATGAACACAAATATCTAATCAGCCAATCACGTGGCAGCAGATCAATGCATTTAGGCATGTATACAAGGTCAAGACAATCTTCTGAAGTTCAAACTGATCATCAGAATGGGGAAGAAAGGTATTTTATGCCGAAAATGCCATGTTGATGCCAGAGGTGAGAGGAGAATGGCCAGACTGGTTCGAGCTGATAGAAAGACAACAGTAACTCAAATAACCACTCATTACAACCGAGGTCTGCAGAAGAGCATCTCTGAATGCACAACATGTCGATCCTTGAAGCAGGTGGGCTACAGCAGCAGAGGACCACACCGGGTGAGACTACTGTCTGCTAAGAACAGGAAACTGAGGATACAATTCACACTGGCTCACCAAAATTTGACGATAGAGGATTGGAAAAACATTGCCTATAGTCTGATGGGTCTTGATTTCTACTGTGGCATTCAGATGACCAGAAAGCATGGAAAGCATTGATCCATCCTGCCTTATATCAACAGTTAAGGCTGGTGGTGTAATGGTGTGGGGGATATTTTCTTGGCACACTTTGGGGCCTTAGTACCAATTGAGCATTGTTTAAATGCCACAGCCAACCTAAGTATCGTTGCTGACCATGTCCATCAATTTATGACTCCAGCAGGATATGTCACAAAACTCAGATAATCTCAAATTGGTGGAGCGGAGATGTAACAGCAGGAGGGATGGAGGGGCAGGTCAGTATGGTGGAACTGGAGACTGCTGAGATTCAGAGAGTCAGGGCAGAGCAAGTGGCCAGGGCGCAGCAGGTGGCCACAAAGGCAGAGCTGACGGGACTGAAGACCATTTCATTGGATCAGACAGAGCTAGAGACCATCACGACAGAGCAGGCGGAACTGGAAATCACCATGGCTGAACAGGCAGAGCTAGAGACCACCATGGCAGAGTAGATGGGACTGAAAATCACCAAGACATAGCAAAAGACCACTACAGCAGAGCAGATGAGACTGAAGACTCTCACGGTGGAGCAGAAGACTACCAAAGCAGAGTAGATGGGATTGAAGATCCCCACGGTGGAGCAAAAGACCACCACAGCAGAGCAGAAGCGAATGAATATCCCCATGGTGGAGCAGAAGACCACCACAGCAGAGTAGATGAGGCTGGTGACCACCACGGTGGACCGGACGGAACTAGAGACCACCGCAATGGATCAGGCAGAGCTGGAACAAAGAACACAGAGAGGTAAAAAACAGCCTCTGTGGCCATCACAGAGAGTTCATAGGAGACCTCCATCTCTGGCGTGACAGCCACCGGACTGGGAAGCACTGAGAGCACTGGACTTCACCAGACTTGGAAGCACTGGAATCCGTGGTGGACCAAGCCACCAGAGATTGACACACATAGCCCCCCACCCCCTCCACCCACTTATCCGAAGGGTGTAATCTAGGAACTCACTCAGTGACCCTTGAGGACCATCATAGATGAGTTTAGATTGTAACGGGTTGTTGAGTCCATAGCAAAAGAAGTCAATTAAAGCGAAGTGCGGGAGGTCAGTGATATTAGCAATGTCCAGAAAGTCTCTGATATGTTCCTCGAGTAACTGAGTTCCTTGGTGAAGTCAAGGATTAGGGTAACTGCTGGATCCATCTGCGGTCGAGTCCACAAAAATATTAAGCAACAAAACTATTATTAACATTGAAAATAATCTGAAATATTTCTTAAGCACCAAATCAGCATATTAAAATGATTTCTGAAGGATCATATGAAACTGAAACCTGAAGCTGAAAATTCAGCTTTGCCCTCACAGGAATAAATTAGATTAAGACTCTCATAAGAGGCTTCTTTCAAAAACACACACAAAAAAATCTTTTGAACTTTTGAAGGGTAGCATATGCTATCAAGTAATGTAATATTTTGTGACAACACAGCATGGGCAAGTTCCATCAACTGGCCCAAAACTGTCTCATACTGGCTCTCTTGTTATGCCCTGGATATCACCTTGGGTTTTTTCAGTGATTAAGATAAATTGAATACAGCCTCAAAACTCATTTTCATTCATTAGAGAGTTATGTATCCATAACTGTGTTCATGATCCCATACTATTAAATAACAGAAAGCAATCAAGGTTAAGATGCCCATGAATGCAGTGTACAGTAGATGTTGAGTGTTATTCCAGTTCCCGTCCTTTACTTGGTGGTATGAAGCAGCTATTCTGGGTGCCACAAGGTTTTATCACAGCTCAATGCATTATTTATAAGGCAGAAGCCTGGCCCCTGGAGCAGGAGAAATGAATGGTTATGACAGGGTAAACCCCACAAGATGCCAGCCACTGTGCATTGCAGGCATTAGTTGAGTCCAGCTATTCAAAGTTGCAGATGGCCAACTCTCTGCTGTTTCTGGGAAACAATATCATACCGCATCTAGGACATTTGATTGTTTTTTTATGACAATGCATTATTTATTTGTCAATAATAGATGTTATCACACACACACCCAAAAGACCTTTCTTGTGGAATATCTGTTTTCCAGAAACAATCCAATGATTCCGCAGAGCAGGAGGTTAATTCACAATTAAAGGGATAGTTCACCCAAAAATGAAAGTTCTCTCATCATTTACTCAGTCATGTCAATCCAAACCAAAGTTTATATTTAATTTTCAGTGGAACATTAAAGATATTTTGAAAAAATGTCTTTTATGTCCATGCAATGAAAGTCAACGGGGTACAACAGGGTTCCTCAAATCCAGTCCTGGAGGGCCACTACCCTGCAGAGTTTAGCACAAACCCTGATCAAACACCCTACAACAGTGTTGTTTTGGGCCCAATTGACTTTCATTGTAAGGACAAAAACAGTTGAAACATTCTTCATAACATCCTCTTTTATGTTCCACAGAGGAAAGAAGGTTATACATGACATGAGGGTGAGTAAATAATGAATATGAATTTTCGTTTTCATATGAAATATCATAGATGAGATTTCAGCATACTGACAATATGGCCAACAGCACACCCTTATAAATGGCCTATATAAAATTTGAATTCTTAACTTATATTCTTCCCACACACAATTATATCCTTCACTGCTTCCATATTTATATTTATTTGGCAGTTAATTTTTCTAGAACAGCTTTAACTGCATACTAAACCACAAATACAAGTCATGGTGTAATTTATCGTTAAATATAAAATTCATCTCCATAAAAATGCTGGCAATGGCTTTAATGAACAGATGCTAAACATTCATTGGAGATAATAAATGTGATTCATAGTTTAAAAAAGGTTCTGCTACTATTGCTTTAAGCATTGACTTTTACTCTTTTCATTACGTCTAATCTCCATGCCAATGGAATGGTTTTGAAATGCAGCTCCGGTCTTTTTTTTTTAAACTAAGAATGGAATTAATTGGACTGATTAAAGTAATAGATTCCATGTTTTATAATGAACCTTCTCCTTAATTTAAAAGAATCAATTTTAAAGTTGTATTTCAAAGCTTTTTATGAAATTCAATGAGGTAGGCCTGCTTTTGGAAGTAGAGCTCAGACGTTTATTCAGACAACTGTGTTTTTCTTCTAAGACTACATATGATGCTGAGGCTGATGATGATGAGGATGATGAGGATACTTTCCAAGGTTATTTCTGGAGAAATATAAAAGCCATACAACAGACACCATCTGTTGTAGTACAAAGAGATCAAAAGCAGAGAGAGGAAGGAATCAAAAGAAAGAAAAAAATAAAAACAGAGAAAAGAGACTCATATGGGCATTGCTGGGATTAATAGGAGACTGAAAGTAGAACAAACACAGTCTGTGTTATGATATCTTCACTGGTGGTCTCGTCTCCTTCGCTCCAGTGGGGTTGAATATGTTCTAATTCTGAATGCGACTGACATTTGCAAAGCGGGGAATTCAATTAGGCTTTTTGACATCATTGCTGTCGCAACCAACTCCATTAGACCTCTCTCTTCATGACAATCCATATCTTCTGCCCTACTGCTTGCTTGTTTTTTTAGTTTAGCAACAGTGGTAATTTAAGGTTGGTAGACTCACATGAGATGGTAATGTGAGATTGGCGATTAATGTTAATAATGTGAGATTAGTGTTCCAAGATCCACACACTTAGACAAGAAGGGATATTTCACCAAAATGTTAAACAACTAAGAGTCTGTGCGGCTCTCAACAGCAGCAGCATCTCTACTAATAGCGAAGCTGCAAGTTTAACTGCTTCAAGAACAGCAACGTTACTACCTTGCTACTGAGAAATGCCATGTAGATTTTCAGTCAGTTATTTTACTGATAACAAGTGTACAAGTGTGTGCCTGTACTGAATGTGTGTGCATTTCTTTGGGAGAAAAAGCAAATTGTTTATTTGCTTGATCAATGTTTTTGTTGGTTTTGGTTCTTTCACTGTTGTAAGCTGTAAAGACATTTGAAATAGCTAAAATAATTTGGCGCAGTGATATGGAACTGTAATGCAGTCAAGACTTGCCTGGAACTACTTTAGCTGTGTGTTTACTGGAAAATAATGGCACACCTTAGAATGTTCATAAACCAATCAGAATCAACTATACAACAGCCCCGTAGTATAGCATTAAAATAATTATCAGCTTATCGGTATCAGCCAAATGTTTAATATCAGTGAATCCCTAGCTGATCTAATTTTACCAAAGGCCCCCTATTCTTGCTAGATCAGAATGTAAAAGTATATGTTCTCATGCTTCAGGCAGCCAAGCCATGGACACATTTAATGAACTAGCTCTTTTCTCAGGCCTGTTCCAACTTTGCCACTGTGGGGGAGGATGACACTGGATGTGCAATTACTGCAGACAGGACCAGCTACACCCAGTCCAGCACAACATGGAAGAGGACAACATTGTGACACAGTGCAGCGCAATACAGCATAAAGGAATGCTGTGTAATGCATCAACGCTAATTAAAACAGAATGGGCCGTGACATGGTGTAACCCCAGGAAACATCCTACACAACAACACAACAACACGACTGCAAGACTGTATAACTGTAGTGCTACACTTTAGGAAATGGTACAAGAACAGCAATTCATAACTATGTGACTGTCTGTTTTTGGCAAGACATTGCAAGTGTGTTGTCATTTAGAATGTGCAACATAGTGACAGCAACACTAAGTGGCTTAGAGACAGGAAAACAGAATCACCAATTTACTATTTACTACAATTTACACCAATTACTATTTACTACAATTTACACCAAAGAAAAAGACATTCGTTTTGTAAAAAAGTGCTGTATTGTATGAGGAACTATATTTTTACATTTTTAAAAAATAATGTGAGTGGTGTTTTTCAGGCAAAACTCGCCCCCATGCACATTGTCAGGCCGTCAAAAGAGCCCATTCCATCCAAATGTCTCATTCAATGTCAAAGTCAATGGGATTCTTTCCAAACGCTTTATTGCATGCCAGCTAAATATTCTGATTGCTTAGAAAAAAACAAACAAATAGCATACCTTCAAAAAAATCATTTTAAAATACATGTGCTGAGCTCTTAAAAATGTACTCTGTATTTGTGTTGATTTTGAATATTTTAAATAAACTTTTAAAGGAAAGTTTAAATTAAATCACTCTAAAATGTCATGTGGTTTAACCATTAGGAAAAAGGAATACCATACTTTCCGTGTACCATGAATATGTGAGAGTACATTTTAAATATAATTTTTGAGGTATAGCTTTTATGAATATCTTGAATTAATTAATTAATTAATAATTCTTAAATGTCATTACTTTTTTGGGGAGTGGCAACACATGACATTTTACAACCTGAAGTGACCTTGCCTTGTCATAAAAAGGTCAAATTATTTGATATTTTAAGATGTTTATGACCTTCACACTGAGTCATGAGAATCTGCAGGAGCCTATGATATAATTTTTTTTTTCTACATTGTCTGCTTCACATGACAAAGGTTTTTCAAATATTAATTAGCAGTTAAAGTCGTTAAAATATTTTTAAGAAAAAGTTTTCCAAGAATATTATTCCTTTATTCATTGTTTTTTTTTCTTTATTGATATAAGGATAGTTGTATCACCCTGACTTTTTTATTTTATGCCCCACAAAAAATATCAAAATTAATTTTAATCCAGAAATTCAAAACATTTGCATCACAAAAGATGTGTATTCAAGTAATTTTATGTATGAACTGCATTTTTAATATAGATTTTTTTAAAGACCTAATGCCCCTTTTACAAGATGTAATATAAGTCTCTGGTGTCCCCAGAATGTGTATCCACAGATGATTTATTATAGCTTGTCAAATTTGCCACATTTGGATGTTAGCAAAAACACACAGTTTTTGTGTGTGTCCCTTTAAATGCAAATGAACTGCTGCTCACGGCCCACTTTCCAGAAGAGGGCGGAGCTTTAACAGCTTGTGTTTCAGCTGCTCAACAACAACAAAGCTGGAGAATCTCACGCAGCCAAAATGATGATCGTTAGTAACGGTGTTCAGCTTTACATTGTTCAAACTGGAGTCGGACACTGATGGAGAGACTCAGGAAGAAGTTACAACTTATAGAATGCATCTGAACGTTTCTGAATAGTTAATGGATAAATTTATGTAGTTGCTGTGGAGTTGATTCAACTCATCGACTAGCATGTGCCGTCATGTTGATCTTTTGTGCAAATCCAGCATTGAACTGACCCTCGTTTGTGAAGCAGTCCAGTGTAAAACAACAGCATGGTAACAACATTCTACTACAACAACTCTTCCTCTTCTCTAAAGCAGCCCAACATGGCCTCACCCCCTTTGTTGCGTATTCTCAGGGGCAGAGTTTATGTAAATTTTAGGGGAAGAAGCTTGTTGTAGTCCCTACCAGCCGTTTGTTGTAGTCTTTAAAAAGCGATTTCTGTAAGAGAAAAGATCTCCTTTTGCATTGAACTTTAAATAAATGAACAGATACAGACAAAAAAAAAAAAAAAGAGAGGGATTGAACCAATTTGAAGAGTGATCTATTTTACAAAATGGAACACCTAAAAAACTACACTGAGCACTAAGTTCATTTAAATACAAACTAAAAGAGGAAATTACGGTGACCCAGTAGTGCACAACACAACGAAATTAAAATAGCAAACATAAGTTCACAACACAACGGAATAAAGCCACAACACAACAAAATAAAGCCACAACACAACGGAAATGCTCCCGACCACTTGGGGGCTCTCAGAGCTTGTTTATGTTATGTTGGTAAGACTGACAAGCTTTGGAATGTGAACATGTCTGTTTTTAAATGTTAAAAGTAATTTTAATGAATACAAATTATACATTTTAACCACTTGGTGGAACTGGCAGACGTTCCCTTCATCATTCGCCGTGGTAGAGCATCAAATCTTTCACAGGTATAAATATGAAGCTATTGTGCATGTAGGTGATTTTTAATTAATATTTCATGTCGATATACGGTGGTTACATACTGTTAAAACTAATCGTGGTGGTATTGATATCACTGCTGAACAGTGGCAAGGAAAACTAACTTTACCGAGCTCTGAGAGCCCCCTAGTGGTCGGGAGCATTTCCGTTGTGTTGTGGCTTTATTCTGTTGTGTTGTGGCTCGATTCCGTTGTGTTGTGGCTCGATTTCGTTGTGTTGTGGCTTTATTCTGTTGTGTTGTGGCTCGATTTCGTTGTGTTGTGAACTTATGTTTGCTTTTTAAATTTCGTTGTGTTGTGCACTACTGGGCCACCGTAGGAAATGCCTTTGAGTCCCTCTTAACCAATAACTAGGGAAGCTCTTTAGTAGGGAATTAATTAATTCTTGGTTAGTTGTCAATTATGTATTGTCCAATATGACTTACAGCATGCTTATCTCAAAATTAATGTCTTGTTAAAGTGCACAATGCGATATGTCTATAATGCCAGGCCCTTTTAACAATTCATTCTTTAAATGAGAAAGCAGTGAAGCTGCTCATAGTGTGGGCAGCAACACTATGTGTGTGGGAGAATTTTTAGCAAGTAAAAATGTTTCCCCTGCAGTCAGGCATTAGGCAGACATGTGGACACACAACCTGTCACACTATCGTTATGACTGCCTTCAATCAGAGCAACCCACGCACACACACACACACACACAAAAAACGTCATTCGTAGCTCTCAGCCTTGTCTCTCTGTCAAACACATACACACACTCAGGGGGCCCCAATCAACGTCATCAGAGGTCTCAGTTTCTACAGATGGTAGAAATCAAAAACACAACAGGCTGAGTGAAAACACACCAGGTTGGTGACAGACAGGAAGCTAAAACCACAAATTATCATTCACCATAAACAGGGTATATGGCTATAAATAGGGTGGAGGAAACCTAGAACAAACTTTTCTGTTTGAAAGACACAATATGTCATTTCCACAATCTTGAGATTAGATTAAATTCAACATGGAATTAAAATTGACCCTATTTACTTTCACAGTACACGTTCCCAGGCTTATTGTGAACAATTCATTGGAGCATGTCATTCCAAAGGGGAAAAAAAATGTTTGTCTTTGTAATCTTTTATCAAAATGCAAAAATGTGCCCTTCCTAATTTGATTTTCCTTGTCGGCAGTCTTCGTGAACCCCTCTTACTTTTCATCCCCTCTCCTTCAACCAGTCTTTTTTGGTATCTAGTGACCACTTTTCACATTCCAAGAAATTCCCTACAGATAAAATCAAGTCCCGTCCAACTTTTTTTTTTTCATGAAATATCCTGTTTCATCCAGAAATACATCACATTACGAAAGTAAAATGGTTGCATATAGCATTTCTTCTTTGTAAAATGACTACCGTTCAAAAGTTTGGAGTCAAGGTCAAAGAAATGAATACTTTTATTCAGCAAGGATGGATTAAATTGATCCAAAGAGATAGTAAAGACATTTATAATAGTACAAAAGATTAAAATAAATGCTGTTATTTTGAACTTTCGATTCATCAAAGAATCCTGGAGAAAAAACAAAATGCATCACGGAATCCATAAAAATATTAAGCAGCACAACTGTTTTCAACATTAATAATAATATGAAATGTTTCTCAAAAACACAACAGCATATTAGAATGATTTCTGAAGGATCATGTGACACTAAAGACTGGAGTAATGATGCTGAAAATTCATCTTCGACATCATAAGAATAAATAGCATTTTAATTGTAATAATATTTCAGACTTCTTTCAAAAACAAAACTTCTTGTAAAAAAAAAAAATCTTACTGACCCCCAACTTTTGAACAGTAGTGTAGATTATGAAATAATGATTTTGAAAGTCATATTTGCTGTGGTCTCAAGTAGTCCTCAAGTATTTTAAATACAGATTGCACATTCTGTTTTTGTAAAAATCTCTATATACTTGTTCGCTGACTGTCTATAATGAAGTCATATAACATCATTCTCCTGAATAAACAGTTTTAACAGACAATCGCTGTTGACAGCAAAATTTTTACCAGCCACGAGCGGTATATCTACTCTGAATTTCCTGCCATTATATATCAATTCTGCATAAACGGACTGGCATTATCCTACTTCTGGTTTTAACAAAAGGAGGAAATTCTCAAGTAAAAGGCCAACTGAAAGGTTATATGATGCATAGTGATTGCGTTTGACCGTTGTGCATGTCAGAATACATCACATCATTCCTGTGATGCGATGAGTTGATAGACAAGAATAAAACTCTCAATACCCAAAACCATTATCGCTAATGGCAGATTATTAGAACACCAATGCTAAACCAATCCCAATTCAGAACTGAGCTGAAAACACTGACTGACACTGACCATTTCACCAAGAGTAACCTCGGGCAACTATTGCAACAGTAGGAAGGAAAAGTCGACTCCTACAAGGAAATGAGAATTTACAAAAAAAAAAAAGGATGGTACTTTCTAAATATGAAGTGCAACTCAATCTGTTTCCCAAATTAATCTTTTTTTATACATAAAGTATAAGTTTGCAGATTTTCAACCAGCAAAATGCGTCATCCGGTGGACAGCTCCAGGGCTTTCAGGAAAACTACACTTCCACTTCCGTATCATTTTTGGCAAAAGGGAACACCACTGCCCCTTTTCTCGGTTTTCTTTAGTCATGCAGCACAGCTTTTTGAAAAAAAAAAATTATTACGGCATAGACAGCCAAGGTTTATTAAAAGCCCATCTTTCCACCAGTTAATCGGCCCTTTAAATCAGTAAATATGGCCAAGTATGAGGAAGCTTGCAAGATTCACTTCACCACCTTTCTAAAGTTACAGACTTGTTTCCACTTAGTCTGCTAGTATATAATTGAAAATCCAAATGAAGCACTCAAATCCTGTTCAGTCAGCAATCCTGTAGCATTCCGTCCTGCTGAGATCATGAAAGAGTTCAGAGGACGAAAGAGGAACAAATCCAGCTTTCTGAATACTTGTGCATGTGTAAGAGAGAGTATAGAACATCTCATTCTCGTGAGTCTCAGAAAAACATGTCACCCTTCAATGGTGATTCAAATTAGATTATCCTTAACAGCCTGCAAATAGACTACCGTTCAAAAGGTTGGGATCACCATGATGAAATGATTCGGCAAGGATGTATTAAATTGATTAAAAATTACACAATTTTAACGATCTAAATGCATGGTCTAAAGAGCATGGCACAGATGCGCTTAGGGCGTGTCCGAATCCACTTTTGCTAATTTAAGGACGGGAAAAATGGTTGGCGTGCCCGGTGCATGGTCTAAAAGGGTCCCTATTCTCTTAATAAGTAATGGGTGTGTTTAGGGTGTAACGTGCAATAAAACAATCAGAGTTTCATTTCCCATTCCCTTTAAAAGCCAGTTGTGCTCACGCCATGGCGGATTCACTATTTACATGGCGGAATTTGCAAGCGGAAAAACTGAATGCTTCTCTAGTGAGGAAATGACTTGTAATCTACTGGACAAGTCGGATTCCACCAAAGCATTTTTATCTTTATGCACACAATAATAATCTTTTACATTGTAATCCTTTTATTTTTAATATTTGGCATGTTTGTGTGCTGCTGCGCATCCGTGTGTGTGTAATAAGCAGAATGTATGTGTGCGGTGCACCCACATATAGGCGCATATTACTATCGTGTTCTTTAAATAACAAAACAAATATTGCGGCATTTACTTTAGACCAGGTTTTTGTTGGTCAATGGCGCAGTCGTTTTCAGTTGCCTCAAAATAGTAAGACTAGCACACTCATGGGCGCACAAATGGGCACAAATGCATTTGCTATTTAAACAACGTGGTGCAGGACGTGAAAGTGATAATTGCGTCGGGCCGAAACTAGCAAAAAACATTTGCGTCGCACCTGGCGCCGCATTGCGCCTGGTGTATAATAGGGCTCATAATGTTAAAAAATGATATATTTAAAATGATAAAATGATAAATAAAAAATGATCTATTTCAAAGATATGCTGTTCTTTCATGGGTTAAAAACAACCCAAGTTGGGTTGAAAATGGACAGACCCAGTGATTGGGTAAAATGTTTGCCCAACCTGCTGGGTAGTTTTATTTAACTTAACTATTGTTTAAAAATTACTGTATTGCTTGCTTAAAATGAACCCAAATTAAGTTGGAAATTAACACACTGTAAAAAATATATATTTTCATGATTTGTTATCACAACATTTCTTTTGTCAACTTAGATAATTTATTTGGTTCAGATAACAATATTTTGATTTTCTGTTGATTAAACCTTCCTTGTATTAACTCAAATTTTTCATTTCAATGAACTCAAAATTTTAAGGCAATTAGGTAACTTACTTTTTTAAAGATGCCCTAGAATTAAAAATTGAATTTGTCTTGGCATAGTTAAAAGACAAGAGTTCAGTACATGGAAATGACACACAGTGAGTCTCAAACACCATTGTTTCCTCCTTGTTATATAAATCTCATTTGTTTAAAAGACCTCAGAAGAACAGGCGAATCTCAACATAACAGTTACGTAACAGTCGGGATCATTAATATGTACGCCCCCAATATTTGCATATGCCAGCCCATGTTCAAGCATTACACAAGGGCAGGACGTCTGGATGTGCACAGCTGAATCATCAGACTAGGTAAGCAAACAAGAACAATAGCGAAAAATGGCAGATGGAGCAATAATAACTGACATGATCCATGATTACATGATATTTTTAGTGATATTTGTAAATTGTCTTTCAAAATGTTTCGTTAGCATGTTGCTAATGTACTGTTAAATGTGGTTAAAGTTACCATCGTTTCTTACTGTATTCACGGAGACAAGACTGTCGTTATTTTCATTTTTTAAACACTTGCAGTCTGTATAATTCATAAACACATCTTCATTCTTTAAAAATCTCTCCAACAGTGTGTAATGTTAGCTTTAGCCCGTTAGCCACGGAGCACTATCAAACTCATTCAGAATCAAATGTAAACATCCAAATAAATACCATACTTACGCAATTAGACATGCTGCATGACGAACACTTTGTAAAGATCCATTTTGAGGGTTATATTAGCTGTGTGAACTTTGTTTATGCACTGTTTAAGGCAAGCGCGCGCTCCGTGGGCGGGGAGCGTGAGCATTTAAAGGGGCAGCAGCCTAAATCGGCTCATATTTAATGATGCGCCAAAATAGGCAGTTAAAAAAATTAATTAAAAAAATCTATGGGGTATTTTGAGATTTATTGTATTCTGAAACTTCACAGACACATTCAGGAGACACCTTAGACTTATATTACATCTTTTAAAAAGACGTTCTACGGCACCTTTAAGTTAAACCAGCTGTTCTTTTTTTACAGTGCATTTATTAATATGTTTAATAAATGAAGTTTAATGAATAATAATTAAACAAACATTTATTAAATTACTTATTAATAAATGTTGACCTTTTGGTTATTATTGTTGCCTCTAGTAATTATGTGTCTGATTTTTCATTTCCAACCTACCTATTTTGGGTTCATTTTAAGCCAGCCATAGTAATTTCTAAACAATAGTTTGGTTAAATAAAACTTCCCAGCAGGTTGGGCAAACATTTAACATCTGGGTTAAAACAACACAATCACTGGGGGTTTTTTTTCCATTTTAAACCCAACTTATTTTAACCCAGATTAAGTTTCTGTTCAGCAAAGAATCCTGAAAAGGACACTTTTTTGCAGATTCCACGCTACATTATGCATCACAACCATTTTCAACTGTGATGATAATAAGAAAGGTTTCCTGAAAATCAAAGCAGCGTATTAGAACGATTTCTTAAGGATCATGTAACATTGTGTGCACCATGAACTTATTAATTAATGTTTTTGTTTTTTATAATACATTCATTACAATTACTGCAATAATGACAACGTGGGAAGGGAGGTGGTGCAATGCTGTCATGGGGGAAAAAATTCTTTCTTTAGTTTTCAGGGTGAAATATGACCCAGACATGTTCTTGGACAGTTTTGGAAGATTCACCTGGTGCCTGTCTATAAAACAGTTTAACATTGGTTTCTGTGTGAGGCTTCATTTCCTCATATTTCATTATTTCTCTCTCTCTCTCTCTCTCTCTCTCTCTCTTAGGTAGCTGTGGTCATGCATCCGAGTGTGAGGGATAACAGACCACTCGAGCTGAACACTTCTATTAAAATTTAAGACTGCAGAATGGTTCTTTTTCCCTTCACACTTAATCACACTGAATCTTTCACCACCTCCCACAGAAGACATTAACAGGGAAGAGTGCTGAAAATATAACGCATAGCTGTGGAACTGACAGAGAGGGCAGCACACTAATAGAAGTAGAAAACTTTCCCTAACAAGTCTCTAATTAGATATAAGCTGGCAGTGGATGCTGGACAGATGTATGATGATCAGTCAAAGGGGCCACAGACTAGTGTTAGCTGGGCAGCTGAGAAATCCTCTATACTCTATATAATTGGGGCTAAGGAAGTAGACACCTTATTCCTCTGACTCCTATCTAACAGATTCCTTTCCATAAACACAAGCATTAAGAAAAAGCAGATCTCTGTAATTGGTTCCCTGATGTCCTGCTGAGCAGCAATGCAAACAAATGTCAGAATGACCTCTGCACGGCTCATCGTGGCTGTTTGGCATCGGCAGAGAATGCAACACCGATAATGGTTGTGAATCTGTTCCCAAACCTAGAGAGCTGCTTCATGGTCTACTTTCTCCCTAGACAGTTGCCTTCTAAGGTAGTATCATAAATGAGGTGGAACCCCCCAAATGACTGTTTAGGCAACTCCATGAGACACAAAAATACAGAACGCAACACGAATATTGGAAAATAGGCAGTTTAATAGACTGAACTATTTTTACAGATTATACTGGTTCTTTAATGTACCTTGGTGATGTGCTTCAAGGATTGCCTTCTCCACAAAGGACACATTCTTAGCTAGCCTAGAATCTGGCCAAGACAAGGTATCTTAGAAAGCAGCATAACTATTCCTACATTTGGGCCTTGGTGTAAGTAGAGCTGTACAATCCTGGATAAATTAGGAGTCACAATTTTTTTTTTTTAAATAGAGATCATGATTCTAAACAAAAATGTAATTTATAGAGGTTCTGACAAAATGTTAATTGCTGCAGTCTCTTATATATCTACATACAGATTAGACTAAATATATCTACAAAATATTTAATTACATTTTTTAAAATTGGTTTGAATGAATGATTCAACGGCTCCCTTGTTTCATTACTGAATGAATCAGCATTCTGAACAAATCTCTTGAATGTGAACAAATCTCTTGAATGAATGATTCAATCAAAAATACAACAGTCGCTTCTCATCACTTGATACAATCTTTATTTAAAGAGTCAAGTTATTTTCAAAAGGTAATTTACACTATTTTAATTGCTACCATAGACATCAGTGTTTATATCCATTCTATGATTTTTTTATTAAAAGTACTTCTGTGATCATTTATTGTAATACAGAAATAGTGATACTTATATGCAGTGTTGCGGAAAGTTACTTTTAAAAGTAATACATTACAATATTGCATTACTCCCTAAAAAAGTAACTAATTTCGTTAATTACTTTTTATGGAAAGTAATGCATTACATTACTTTTGCATTACTTTTTGTCACCTGAGCTGGCCTTGCAACAAAAGAAAATGCAGCAAAAATGAAACAAATGTAATATAAATGTAATGTAACTAAAGTCATTTTTGCTTATTGGTATGTTTGAAATGGATCATTAAAGGTCAGCAGCAAGGACATTGGTTAATAAATGAAATTAAAAACAAAGTATATTTGTGTAATTTAACATTTAATTATTACAGGTTTACTTAAAATTCTGAGTTTGTATTTCACTGTTTTTATTCATTCAATACTGAATCTGTTTTTGTGCAAGTGAGATGAGTAAATGCTCACATTTAGTCTAGGACTACAATAACAATCATGTTCAAACAGCACACACGTCTCTGCACTCCCGATTCCTCTCAACATTGGGACAGGAGAGTTGTCAGTCAATACATGGGAAAACAAAGTAACTTGCGTTACTTATTTGAAAAAGTAACACAAATATTTTGCTGTAAATTTAAAAGTAATGCGTTTCTTTACTAGTTACTTGAAAAAAAAGTAATCTGATTACGTAACTCAAGTTACTTGTAATGCGATACCACATCTTGTCTGGCTGAAAAGACTGTTTGTGAAGACAGTTCTGATGACTGTTTCATACCAAAAGTACACATGACAATTGCTCTCTCTGGGTCAGCAGCTAATGCAGTTTTGAATGTTCGCTGTGATCGTACATGTCAACGGTTTATCAGACATAGTTGAATTGTTGTCATTTAGGAATGAGATCGCATGGATTTTGGAATCAAAATCACAATCTTTTAATGATTATTTGTGCAGCTCTCATCAGAAGTGTATCTGTAATACCTAAGGAGGCAGATCACTAAGTTTTGGAACAGAGCACATGGAGTAGAACAATCACATTCATTCATTCACTGGGAATGTTTCATGCACATTACTAACCTTTGGCATGAGGTCGCTTATTTAGAATACTCTAAATTCATTAACATTAGAACAAGGTTAAAGCCACAATATGTAACTTTTCACCGCTAGAGTTCACTTATTCAAAACAAAGGCGTAAATCATGGGAGGTGTTGCCTGCACGTCTACAGCTGGTGGAAAAGAATCGGGATGGGACTCAGGCAGAGATCATGTTCATGGATGAGATTATTAATTTTACTGTATTATGAAGCAGAGCAGGGCCGAGTGCTGTGCGAGCTGAACGAGGCCGCTGGAGCAATTGCTAATGAGAGACGAACGCAACCAAAGACTATAGAATAACACAAGACGTGTCACTCGTATTGTTTTGAATGGGAGAAAGTGTAACGCGCAATATGGCGGAATAAGTCCCGCCTTCTAAATAAGAGCCAATTGCCGACTGGTAAAGTCATCGCATCACTTCAGCGGCCGTTAGAATCACCGGTTTCTATAGAAACAGTCAGATGCGCGCCTCTGAAGAGACACGCATTTAGGTCTGCACATGCGCATTAGCTTGATCCAGCCTGAAAAATAGTTTTTTTTGTCATGATTCGAGCGTTTAGAAACTAAATTTATGAGCCGGTTGTTGTTAAGATTTCATTGGTGATTTCAAATATGAAATTTAATCATAAGGTTGGCAAACAGTTTTGGAGAATTTGATGTTCCCCATTCAAAGAGATTGCATGATGCCCAGGATGCCCGAGAGGCGTTTCAAAGATGGCCGCCGAGTGAAATTACTTGTCTTAAAGGGACTTTGACGCAACACACGTCTCGAGAGCAGTGGAGCTTTTCTTATCCCGCAGTCGCTGGCGCCGCTTCTTCTGGTCAAGAGAATGTAGGGTAAAGCAGCGCTGTTTTATCATATTAGATATGTTTGGTGTTGAAAGTTGTTATAGTGCTACTCTATGTTTGCTCGGCAGCTGCTATGACACACTTGTTGCACACTGCAGTAAGCTAGATCGATATTAGTCATGGTAAAACATGGTACTCACTGTAAATCAAGAAAACAAGATTTAAACAATAAGACTTACTGCGTTGAGCTATATAACATGATTAGTTTTCTGTCGATGAATATATCCATCCAAACAGTTGCTGACATGTCTAATAAAACATTTAATATAATAAAGCATCTTTGGTGTTTCCATGGTTGATAGGCGACGCATAAACACGTCTCGAGTCCTGGTTAAAATTGCTTATTTCTCTGGATTTGAACATTCTTGGAAACATTTGGTATAATATAAGTACACAAGTCAACAAAATGTGGTCTAGTGGTTGTTGGATATTTTAATCCAAAAATCCTACATATTGTGCCTTTAGGAACAAATTCATGTGTATCCACGATAAAGATTTTTTTTTTGTGAGAATTTCACCTGTGCATATAAATATGAATAATTTACACAATTAATACTGAACGAGACGCTGTGTTTTCCTACAGCACAAACAATAGAGAATGGCGCTAAAAACACCAAAGTCATGGGTGTGATTCCAACGGAAAGGCAAAAACTGACAAACAATTTGTGACAGTGTGTGACAAACTGTGTAAACAATGTCACTTTAAGCTTTTGTGTATAAATAAATTAATGCGAAATGCAGATCAAATGAACCCGGCCTATTTACCTATTCATTTTCTTAATTTACCTCATCCTGGTTCATCAGTGCACATCATTCCAAAAAATAAAAAATTCTTTCAACAAAATGAATAACTTGGTCCACCTGTGAGACATTCTGTTTCATCTTACATCATCTAGACCATGCAAGGTTATTGGCTAATGTTAACAAATAGTCAAACAACTATATTTTTGCAGATCTTGACTTCATTTTGGCCTGAAAAAACCAATTTTCAATTTCCAGTCTGGTCCTGTATTTATTTATTTATTTATTCTGAATATCACATTTAACTATGTCATATTACGGAAATGCTGATTCATGTTGACTTTTTGTGAAGTCAGTCTTGACTGGAAACAATTACAAACTCTAAAATACATAAGGTTTGCAAGTGTACATGAGTCAACATTCAGTTGTAAACCATTAGTAATAATTGTAAGGGTATTATCATTAAAATTCTTTAAAGGCATGGTGTGCTTTGTGAGATTATCTGCAGTACAGTATAGCATATTTAAAGTCACCTACCTGTTCAGGATGCTCGCTGCCTGTGATTTCAGCCACAGTGTTGAACGAGTCAACATCTGGCAGTGTTTGGGCCGCCATAGTAAGACGCACCACAATCCTCTGGCCTCTGCTGGCCATCCTAGCCATCATCTGGGCATCCTCGATAGTGATGCAGGCGGTGGGGATCTGAACCACTCCAGGCGTGTACCACTGCCAGCCAGTGTGGGGACTGAAAACAACACCACATGTGAGTTAAAAACATAAATATATGCTTTTAAATGTTTCATGAATTATTTTCACAATTTACACTACTGGTCAAAGGTTTGGAATAATATAGATATTTTTAAAGTCTCTAATGCATTTATTTGATCAAAAATACATTTAAAAAAAAGAAGTAATATTATTACAATTTAAAAGAATGTTTAGATTTATTCCTGTGATGGCAAAGCTGAATGTTTTAGCCGCCAGTATGTCAGTTTTTGTGGTCCCATGATACATTTTTTTATGATTCTTTGATGAATAGAAAGTTCAAAAGAACATAATTTATTTGTTTTGTAACATTATGAATGTCTTTACTGTAAACTTTTGATCAATTTAATGCATCCTTGCTATTTCTTTATTTACAAACCCGATTCCAAAAAAGTTGGGACACTGTACAAATTGTGAATAAAAAAGGAATGCAATAATTTACAAATCTCATAAACTTATATTTTATTCACAATAGAATATAGATAACATATCAAATGTTGAAAGTGAGACATTTTGAAATGTCATGCCAAATATTGGCTCATTTTGGATTTCATGAGAGCTACACATTCCAAAAAAGTTGGGACAGGTAGCAATAAGAGGCCGGAAAAGTTAAATGTTATTAGGTCAATTGGCAACATGAATGGGTCTAAAAAGAGCCTCTCAGAGTGGCAGTGTCTCTCAGAAGTCAAGATGGGCAGAGGATCACCAATTCCCCAATGCTGCGGCGAAAAATAGTGAAGCAATTTCAGAAAGGAGTTTCTCAGAGAAAAATTGCAAAGAGTTTGAATTTATCATCATCTACAGTGCATAATATCATCCAAAGATTCAGAGATTCTGGAACAATCTCTGTGCGTAAGGGTCAAGGCCGGAAAAACCATACTGGATGCCCGTGATCTTCGGGCCCTTAGATGGCACTGCATCACATACAGGAATGCTACTGTAATGGAAATCACAACATGGGCTCAGGAATACTTCCAGAAAACATTGTCAGTGAACACAATCCACCGCGCCATTCGCCGTTGCCGGCTAAAACTCTATAGGTCAAAAAAGAAGCCATTTCTAAACATGATCCAGAAGCGCAGGCGTTTTCTCTGGGCCAAAGCTCATTTAAAATGGACTGTGGCAAAGTGGAAAACTGTTCTGTGGTCAGACGAATCAAAATTTGAAGTTCTTTTTGGAAAACTGGGACGCCATGTCATCCGGACTAAAGAGGACAAGGACAACCCAAGTTGTTATCAGCGCTCAGTTCAGAAGCCTGCATCTCTGATGGTATGGGGTTGCATGAGTGTGTGTGGCATGGGCAGCTTACACATCTGGAAAGGCACCATCAATGCTGAAAGGTATATCCAAGTTCTAGAACAACATATGCTCAACATATGCTCCTCCAGAACAACACATCTAGACCACATACTGCATCAATTACAACATCATGGCTGCGTAGAAGAAGGATCCGGGTGCTGAAATGGCCAGCCTGCAGTCCAGATCTTTCACCCATAGAAAACATTTGGCGCATCATAAAGAGGAAGATGCGAAAAAGAAGACCTAAGATAGTTGAGCAACTAGAAGCCTGTATTAGACAAGAATGGGACAACATTCCTATTCCTAAACTTGAGCAACTTGTCTCCTCAGTCCCCAGACGTTTGCAGACTGATATAAAAAGAAGAGGGGATGTCACACAGTGGTAAACATGGCATTGTCCCAACTTTTTTGAGATGTGTTGATGACATGAAATTTAAAATCAACTTATTTTTCCCTTAAAATGATACATTTTCTCAGTTTAAACATTTGATATGTCATCTGTGTTGTATTCTGAATAAAATATTGAAATTTGAAACTTCCACATCATTGCATTCTGTTTTTATTCACAATTTGTACAGTGTCCCAACTTTTTTGGAATCGGGTTTGTATTTATTTATTTTCTTTTTTTAATCTTACCCCAAACCCCTGAATGGATTTAAATATTGATAACAATAAGTAATGTTTCCTGAGCACCAAATCAGCATATTTGAATGATTTCTGATCATGTGATACTGAAATATAAAAAATATTTTATATAATATTTATTTATATAAATATTACATATTGTTACATTGTACTAATATGTCACAATATTACTGTTTTTACTGTAGTTTTCATCAAATAAATATTGCCTTGGAAAGCATAGAGACTTCTAAGCATAAAAACTTAATTATTCCAAACTTTCGATCTGTAGTGTATCTTATGTAAAGAAACAAGTAATCTCTGGAGTGTCAGTCTTTAAGGTTACTTTTAAACTTATTTTAATTTCCTTCTTTTGTTGACACATTATTCAAATTTCTATTTAAAAATCCAGTAGCCTTTAGTTTACAGAGGCAGTCCTATTAATGAGCCTTTTGATTCTGACCTGTTGATGGAGAATGGAGTTACTGAACGGATAAGAGAGGCAACGGCTCCAACTTTAGCAGCCTCTGAGGCCCCTGAAGCCCGATAGGCTACGGTCTCTCCATAGCTGACAAACGGCTGGTTATACACAACGATTTTCCCTTTAGCCTCACTCGCTCGCTTCTTCAACTCTTCAAAAGAGTCCACCACGATTACCTCTGCCTCTATACCTGCCAGAAGAACATAAGTTTAGATATTAGCAGGTGCAGGTATTTAAAAGGTAATCACTAGATGATGGACTGTGTCCTACTAACCCCCTGGAGGAGTTCCTACACTACTGCCAAGCCCAAGTATGGCTAAAGTGTGGTTTCTCGGTAGAAGCATCACTGCACTCTCCTCCCCCCGCACCCAGTGAGGGATCTTCACAGGCTCTAGATGCACATTCTCCAGTCCGTCCTGTCCAAGGGCATTGTACATGTACTTGATGGCCAGGTCTAGGTTCTTAGAGCCACTCACTCTGTTTCCAATAGTGTCAGTGAACTCAGCCAGCCTCTCATAGGAACGGTTCTGGGCTTTTCCATATACTGCGAGGTTTATGATTTGTTGAGCGAATGTCAGAATACTTAGAAACCTCTCTGGATATTTCTGACAGGGGTTTACTGTCATAACTGTGAGGCCTCGATTGACACTGTAGAAGACAGCAGAGGATAAGAAGAGTAGGCAGCACCTGACTGCTGGAGTTATGACCCCTGTTTTTATTACCAGTCATCTGAAAAGCACATGAGAGAAACAGAACAAGTCATACACATCTGATTAAATAAAAAAATGCTACTTATTAATACAGTATTAAATGAGTTAAATGTGCTTTAAACCATTTAAAATATATATAAAGTAGCTAAGTTTTTCTCTAATCTGACAGTAATGCAGTTCAACTGGTTATTAAATAATTTGTTTCCTGGAACTGTTTTCAACTTTTTTTTTCATGTTCGTTTCTGATATGAAAACATTTTACACATTTAAGCAAAAATATTTAAGCTACTCCCATTTTTTTTTTTTCGACAACTCTCGCATGTTAGATTGATACAGTAACAATAATAATCACATTATGTTCATATCATAGAGTTCATACTGAACCTAAAAATCTAAAAATACAACGAACTGTTTGATTTTATGCAACAACAAAAAAATACACCACGTAACGCCTTATTCTGGGCTTTAGGGGGAAAGGCATTAGAATAATTGTATGCATAATTTGAATAACTAAGTATTAAAATGTATAAACAATTTACCGGCATGTCTCAAAGTACACTGTACATTCCTTGAAAACATTGGGCTCTCATGTGGCTACGGAAAGCGCCCTGGGACAATCACACAAAACGCGTTTAGTATTCAACTAACTATACGCCTTTCAAAACAACATTCCACAAACCGGTGTAGTTTTTTATATATTCTTTATATTGATTTCAAAACTCACGGATGTCGAGTGAGTTTTTTTTATTTATTTATTTATTTATTTATTTTTTTATTAGAAATCCCATAAGAATTATTATTTTTATAACCTAATTAAAAACATTAAAACAACAACAGCAACATTACAATTCCCCTAATAAATTATTATTTGTAGGAGAGCAGGGCACAAAGTAACACTTTTTGACTTTCTCAGTTTGTGTAAATTCACTTGGGGTTCAGAGTATTTTTTTTATTTTTTTTCCCCACATTAATTTCACACGTCCAGTACAATTATGTGGTTTTGTTTCTAATAACAAACATAATAATAATTAATAATTTCTGAACATTGACTCAGTCTTTATTCACCTTTTTCTCATGGTTTATCATTAGAATTCATAATAGAATAGAATAGAATAGAATAGAATAGAATAGAATAATAGTTCTAATAGGGGCACATTGTAACGTAGTGTTACAACATGCCCCACCTGCACAACTGGGATTTAACAGCACTCCTTATCTTAACCTTAGGAGGACAACGTTGTGATTTGGTATTTGATGGTAACGTTATTGGGCATGCGACGTCTATCGTAGTCATGAAATTACCAAAAAGTACGAATAAATTAGCCTACGTAACTAGTAAGTCGTGTGTTAGTCATTTAAAAAAAAAAAAAAAAAAAAAAAAAAAAAACTGATAAGATAAGATGTAAGCTAAACATTTAATATTCTACAACTGTTATACGAGGTTTTTTTTTTTTTTTTTTTTTTGTCAAATTTCGATATCATTTATGTAGACTAGCTAATACATATTTGTATATGACGCGACAAAAAATATAACAAAGCCTTGAAATTTCGACATATTTAGGCAAAAGATTAAGAGTTAATAACAAGTAGCTACTTCAAAATGAATTACTTTACAATTAATTCTCCCCAATTAGATCTCTCTCCTTGGTTTGGTATGACATTATACAACCTTAAAACCCTTGGCGAATTAGCCTTCTGGCAATACAAATTTGATCCCATGTGAAAAAATACTATAGTAATTTAAAGTGTTTTTGAACCATACTACAGTAAATTGTAGTATACTGTATATGTTATAGTATTTACAATACTATAGTGAACTGATAAACTGTAATAAATACTGTAGTATACTTTAGTTTTTACCACAGTAACCTGTAGCTAGTGTATTATAGTATAATATACCCTATAGTTATAGAAAACTTAGTACAGTATTGGGTAAAGTAATTTGTTTATATTACTATGGTTGTTATATTACCACAGCAACTATAGAATTACCACAACAAATTAATTCAAGTACTTTACTATAGTATGGCTCAAAAACACAAGTATTTACTATAAATTAGTATTTTTTCATGTGGGTACACTGTAAAAAATGACTGTGAATTTAACAGTAAAAGACTGTAAAAATGCTACGGTGAAAAACAGTT
Organism: Megalobrama amblycephala; assembly: GCF_018812025.1. NCBI lineage: Eukaryota > Metazoa > Chordata > Actinopteri > Cypriniformes > Xenocyprididae > Megalobrama > Megalobrama amblycephala. Next base: position 13,255,921 of record NC_063056.1, read on the forward strand.
AATTGGTTTACAGAAAGTTTCCGTAACGAATAACTGTAATAGATAGAACGGTACATTTAACGGTAAAATACTGTTAAATTGACAGTTTTTGTAATTTTTTTCATACTTGAATGTGACACGACAAAAATATAACAAAGCCTTGAAAATTTTACATATTTAGGCAAAAGATTATAAGAGTGAATGTGTGCATAATCAACACGTAGGCCTATTACAAGTACTTCCAAATGAATTACTTTATAATTAAATCTCCCTAATTAGATCTCTCTCCTTGGTTTGGTTTGACATTACGGCCTTAAAACCCATGGCGAATTAGCCTTCTGGCAATACAAATTTGATGTCATGACTGGGCAACACACAACACTAAAAAACGGTAAATATCAAAACAAACAAATTTATGAATAATACATGTCAACTTGAATGTCAACTTGAAAATGAAGGGCAGGGGCTTGTGCAGCTACGCTCATGCTTATGCATATATTTTGTAGAACAGTTGTGGACAGGTGTTTTGACAGCAACTAGTGCGAGGTTCTTTTGGAATAAAACAGCCTTTGTGGCAACTTGTGCGTTTAGTACATTTTCCTGTCAGAGCTTTAACATCTAGGGATAAATCCCAGAGCAATCTTCTTCAGAGGTGTTACATTTCCACCACAGCTTGTGTTTGATGGTCCAAAGAGAGCTGAGAGACACTTGGCATGCATATTGATTCATGATGTACATATTCATACACACACATTGAACAGTTGAGGATAATCTCCAAAGAGAGGTGCACAAGGTGAATTCAAGTTGATGCACAAGAAGCATAATTAAAATACCATGAGAAAATGTTTATTCAGTAGTGTTTTTTTTATGAAATACAATACTGTTTCTGTAATTCTGTGACATCACCACTCATCACATTTCTCCAGTTCCAGCTTTTAACATCATTCCGATGCACAAATGTCCTCAAATCCCTGTAGAACTGTTTCAGAACAGTAGGCACTTCAAGGGCTTCTAAAACATTTGTGAATATACATTTTCATAGATTTTTTTTTAACTAACATATTACATATAATATGTAGTATATAAATAATTATATTCTATAAATTATTGTATATTAACATATACAGAGACGTCGTTGACTCTAAATGGTCAGGTCTTTAAAAGAAACATTTGAAATGCACATGAAAAGAGTAAAAATGAGCAGATGTGATTCACGTTATTAATCATCATCACTGTTAACAACACTGTTTGAGTCTTTGGAAGGTCAGAGACATTCAGCAGAATATGCTCGAGTCAGAAACTAAAGAGAAATCATTTAAAAAGCTGCTTCCGCATGAGGGATAATATTATGAAATAAAGAAAAATGGCCTTCATTAGGGTTTCAGTCAACAGTGAACGCTGAAAATGTGTCGATTGAGAAGAGCGTGGGCGTAAAAATCAGTAAAACTGCCGACTTTTACTGGGTAAATGACATTAACCTGTCATGGAAGATTCATTCTTGGACTCATTACATTTGTTCATAATCCATATCTTATTCTAATGAGCTTTTTTTCCTTCTAAGTGTTGGGTAACTGGATATCAAATAGTTTTTTGGGGGGGTTGACCTTGATAAGCTTGTGTCCAATGTAGACATATCATGGTTACAGTAATTTTAATCATTTAAGTCTATTGAATGCTATGAATGGAGGCATGGCAAACTTTGATGAAACAGTCAAGTACTACTGATTTTCCTAAGAGACAGAAAAAGAGAGAATGAAGGAGCGCAAGTATGGAGGAATGTGTAGAATTTGAACTTTCAGGGACTTAACACTGTACCAACTACATTAGAATCATGAAAAATAACAAAATACATTTAAACATTCTGTAGTATGCTGTGATGTTTGAACGATTTCATATTGGCCAGACGAAAACACACACATTCAGTTTGACTGAAGAACATAATGGCACAAGCCAAAGGAGATAAAACCCTTTACAAACATGATGAGATGATGAAAACGAAATTACTGATAAAGTCCACACTGAGATAAGTTACTGAAAAGTAATCAGTGGAAAATTAAAGGTCTCAGATATAACCCAGGATTTCCACCCTGGAATTGTCTTGTTCTTTAATAAAACATACCTCTACTGTTATAAAGTAGTCAATGACTAAAACCTGTGAGAAATGATTTACTTTCATACACTGACAACAATTGTTTTCAAAAACCATAGAGAAACAATCTTTGATCCCAAAAAAGAAAATACAAGCCCCGGTTGGGTTTGTGAAGCAAAATTACTTTTTTGTTACATTTTTTAAATAAGTAAAGGTTCCCCGTAAAAAAAATCCCCTCGATGTGCTACCGATCCACCATTACTCTCGGAGAGGAGTTGGTTGTCATAATGATGTTACTGTTGGCAATGATTGGTCATTCAGGCGTAGAACTCTTTACTCGGAGCCTTCTGATAGGCTGAGCTGGGTGGCTTGCGCTCTCCAAGGTCATAGCTGCCCTCATCCTTCTTTCTCATACGGTACACCAGAAGGAGGATCAGGAAGATGGCAAATAGGAAGCCAATCACTCCACCCGCTATAACCGCTGCACCAAGAAGAAAGACGCCATGTCAAACAAAAATAATATTGTTTACGTTTATAATATCTAACACATAAACCATATTCAAGTACTTCAACAAAGGCTCACGGCTACAAATGAAATGAATCAAAATATCAGTGAAAATCTGAAATGGTTTGTCAATTTTTTAATTTACAGAAAATAGATTGGGTGATTCTTCAGTTATGGGCACTTTTGATTACTTCAAAATAAAAAAATTAAATCTTCAAAAAACTATATTTAATCTTAAAACATTTATGTTGTGGAATAAAGCTCACATCAAATATTGCTCAATTAGGTCATCTAAAAATGGTTTACGTTTCTATTTAATGTGTTGCTCTGGCAGAGATATGCTTCCCCATCACTTCATAATTAGATTTCTATCATGACAACCCTTGGAAGATTTTTAGTATGTTAATGTATTTGGTCTTGTTGGAACAGATCTGCTACGCTTCTGCTGCTGCTGTTGATTATTTCTGCTGCTGCAGAACAAATACAGGAACTTGCTACTGCCAATACATACGCTGATCTGCTGCTGTGTTATGCTGCTGCACAAAGAGCATATATATTAGTGCTGTCAATCAATTAAAATTAATTTTTATTAAAAACATTGGAGTTTTTAATCATCTTATATTGTAATGATTTCACAGTTTGAAACAACTTAAAGACAGTAGATTTTAAATATTTGTTTAATGGCATCTTTTTATAAATGAAGGCCAGTATCACTGATACTAATACTGATGTCTAAACATTGATTATAGACATTCATCATTACAGTATAACTAAAAGCTATCAATTTCAACATTTATTAGGCTTTAATTTAAGTTAACTTATAATAAATGTCATATTTACCTGTGGCCTTCCTACCCATCTAACAGGAAATATACAGAAATTGAATAAAGTTACCAAACACACTTCACTGCATAAATTATAAATTAAATATAGATTAATCCTTATTAAAGATACATTTTTCTCTGTTACCTTTGATCTTTGATTAACATTAATGACAGACATCACAGCAACTGGTTTATTAGGCTGCTGTGACTTTAAGACCTGCCGCTTGCGTTAAATATTTTTAACGAGTTAAAAAGAAAAAAAATTAATTGCATGCGTTGACGCGTTAATTTTGACAGCACTAATTATATATATAAATTACTTATAGCAGATCTACTGTATACAGGTGGTGCTGGGGAAGGTGGAGGGTTTCAAAGGAAAGAGCACTGCATACTGCAATAGTGATTGCTAATCAGCCATTTAAATGTTGTGAGCAGCAAGCTCATTGGCTACAGATGCGACATGAACCAATCAGCTTGTGCCAAGTAGTTAAAGGTACAATATGTAATAATTTTATCCGCTAGAGGTCGCTAGAAGCATATTCAAAACAAAGGCGTAGCTTGATGACGCCAAATTTGAGAGCGGAATCTTGGGATATGTGGTCTCCACTTCAACGGACAGTGCAAAAGAATAGGGATTGGAGTTGGGAAGAACTCATGTTCATGGATTAGATTATTAACGTTACTGTAGTATGAAGCAGAGCAGGATCGAGTGTTGTGGGAGCTGAACGAGGCCACTGGAGCGATTGTGCAACACACGCCTCACGAGCAGCAGAACTTTTATTATGCCATAGTCACCGGCACCACTTCCGCTTTTCCGGTCATGAGTATGAGGTAACACAGCTCTGTTTATTATTAGATACATTTGAGTGTGTTGAAAATGATGTTATAACGTTACTCTGTGCGTTCGCTCGGTGGCTGCTGTGAGACACTTGTTTGAGACACACTGCAGTAAGATAGATTGATTTTAGAATATCATATTAAATGCTGGATGCTTGTGTTGATAAATGGCATGCAAATAATTTTAAAACGTATTGTATGATGGAGAAAATGCTGTATTACTGTTACTAAAAATAAAGCTGCATCTGATTATGCTATGTTAGCTATTTGACAAAATAGTGTTGAGCTATATAACAATAATTTTTCTGTCTATAAATGTATCAAAACAGTTGTTCCCTTGTCTATTAAAATGTGTAATGTTTTAAAGCGTCTTTGGTGTTTCCATGGTTTCTACAAAATAAAACCGAGGGTAACGCGGGTATGACGCAATTGACAGGCGACTCCTCACACTTTACAAATAGTTGGAAACATTTGGGATATTGTAAGTACTCAAGTGTACAAAATATATAACACTGGCCTAGTGGTTTTTGGATATTTTACTGCAAAAATATTACATATTGTACCTTTAAAGGATTAGTTCACTTTCAAATGAAAATTAGCGCAAGCTTTACTCAACCTCAAGCCATCCTAGGTGTATTTGACTTTCTTGTTTCTGACGAAGACAGTCGGAGAAATATTAATAAATATCCTGACGCATCCGAGCCTAATAATGGCAGTAATGCGTTAGCAAACGAGTATGAGCTGAGCTTCATCAGAAACAAGAAAGTCATATACACCTAGGATGGCTTGAGGGTGAGTAAAGCTTGGGCTAATTTTCATTTGAAAGTGAACTAATCCTTTAACACTGAGAATATCATCAGTTTGCATTAAGGGCCTATCAGCTGTGTCATCTAGAGTTTCATGACAGAACTAGGCATGAAATCAAAACTAAAACTTTTTTGTTTGGTTGTTTTTTTTTAGAAAATGTGTTGTTATTTGGAAAAAAAATTACACATACAAAAAAAATAAACAGAAATTTTTCTGATTTTATGACCTTTAAAAAGTCCAGACTGAGGACAAAATAGAGGCATTGTAGCAAATATAACATTTAAAAAATATTGAAATTTGACCAAACAGTCATTTAAGAGGCAAATTAAAATTAGAATAATTGCATTTTTAAAACATTTTGTCTTTCAAGTCTTAATAGGGGACTGAAATGTTGCCCTTATTGAAGAATCACCCCAGTGTTTTCATTTTGAACATACCTGCCAGCACTTCTGTCCTTTGGAAGAGATTTTCTGTTCGAACCTCATGAAGTGGGTCAGCATCTTGTACAACACTCGGTGAGCTGGTGGCTTCAACAGTGACCTGGGGCTTTTCTGTCTGATAGTTAGAGATCTAAAAAACAGTGAGAGAGAAAGACAGCTTAACATCAAAATTGCTGACACAAAAAACAATTCAGCTTGTAGATAGTGTCGGAAAAAGTGAAGAGATTCAATAACAAGATTGAAGGATCCAACATAACAGTGATGTTTAGTAAAAAACTGCGAGAGACAGCAGGTCAGTATAGGCCTCAAAGAGGGGCAATATCAAAAGTATCACAAGTTGTCACAGTTTTGCAGGCTGTGCAGGTTTTCGGAGCAGTGGGAGTCAGCAAAAGCTTTGATAGTGTCAGAAGCAGTACGACTGAAATGGGCAAGCAATCGCACCTCTGGTCCCATGTCTGAGTCGATGACTGTCTCTATGCTGAATTGGTCTATCTCTTTGGAAATGGAGGACTCCAAGCTGGGGCTGCTGGTGTAGACAGGCTCCTGAGTAGAGCCCGCATTGAATTCTGGGTACCGCACAATTACCGTGGAAGTGTCTTCATCATCATCTGTGTCACTAAAACCTAAAGTGTGAAATAAAGAAATTAGATAAATCAGCCATTAGAATGTTTTCCATATACAAATGAAACAATTTGTTGCAGTCCTCCTTGAATTTGATTGGCCGAGTAGCATTTTTTACTCAGCTTGTCTTTTTTGTGCATTCCAAACCATCTGTCAGTCTGTGCTGGTAGGAATTTTAAAGTGTCTCTTTCTGCAGGTTACAATAATATGCCAGTAGGTGGAGACAAGTGACTGTCATTATGAGTGAGTCGTTTGAATCATTCACTTAACCAACTCATTCAAAAACATTGATTCATTCATGAGCACAAAAAGTGGCTGTCTTTATTAGTGAGTTATTTGAATTATTCACTTAACTAATTCAAAAAATTAGTCAGAAATCATATACTCTCTTGATACTATTTCATACATAGTACATTTTATATAGTATGAATGTAATCCAGACATACTACATTCGCCATGTTGTCATTAACACATGACCTACTTGCGTCAATCGCGTCGTCTCACTGTGATGAGTGAGTCTTATGAGTGAGTCAGTGAATTATTCACTTAACTGTTTCATTCAGCTTTTAATTCTGCTTTTAATTCTGCTGTGGCTCAGTTTCGAACAATTTTTCATTGACAGAGAAAAAACTGATAAAGTCACTGTCATTATAGTGTATAAAATATAATTTCCTCAATATTATTTCCTTATATTTGCCTATGGTCAAATTACAAATTGTGCTGATTTTCAACAACACTTTTGTTCGTACGGTATTGCTATAAAGTCCCCCGTAGTCAATAATTTTATCCCTTAAAACTCATCTTTGATCACCAAAATTACATATTTAAATGTTTTTTCCTGTGAATTTTTTTTCAATGCCTTAAAATAGCTTGAATGTAACTCTACACCCTTGCCTCATTTAATATACACATCTATGAATATGATAATTTGCCCCGCCTCCACTCACTCGCACTAGCTCAGAGATCCACTCGGTCAACTTACTGAGGTAAACGCTACACATTGGTATTGCTTTTTACAACGTCAGACACATTACGGTAATTAATATGATTAGCGTTTCTATTGACTACATTATCAAACAGCTAATAATGTGTTGCTAATATTACACAAACCATGTTCACACTCACGAGTCAGACAGCTGCCTTCAACAGTCAGTATCCTTACAAACACTTTGAACAACTCAGGACGTCAGTGGAGAAATGCATATGATATTAGTCATCATAACATCGTAATATGCATCATACACCCGCCATATTGCTACCCGTTCTGTTTGAATGGCCCCTATAAGAAATACAAGGCTCTTGAGACTGATTATGCAACTAGTCATTTGTAAGACGATTTTGAAAATATGAGGTTTTGCACATGTTAACCTTTGACGTTATAGAGTGATGGGGCAATAATGACATCCCAATGGACTGAGCTTTACTTTGAATATTCCAAACTTCTCTCTTTCTTGGATTCTCAGTTGCGTATAAATATAACGATACAGAATGGGGATGCAAGATCAGCGCTTTTGCTTAAAGTGTTTCCAAAAGAGACAGATGAAATACATTAAATTTATAAATATTTTAACCGTATTCTCCATTTTGCACTGTAATTGTGCCAGGTACAAGGCACTGTGGTACAGCAGTAAGAGGTAGAGAAATGACTTATTAATAATGCAGAGATTCTGTATGGAGCATCTGCTGAGTGACTATGGTGGTCTTGGCTGACCGCGTTTGACTGCAGGTGAAACATCTGTCCGCTCAAAGGGTGGGCAGCATTGTCTAGCAACCACCTAGCAGCCCTTCTATTAACAACGCATTAGACAACCTTTAGCCACAAAACACTGGCTCTGTAGGTTGATTGTAAATGCTTCATTAAAGGTAGCTTTTAATAATCATAGTAGCATAATTTCATTTTTTTTAGTTGAGTGACTTTTTTTAAGGAAATGTCAGTTTTACTTGATTGTTTTTGGGTGATTGCTGGGGCATTGCTATGCAGTTGTTAAGATATTTGCCACTCTAAATGGCACCCTAAACACTCATGGTCTACCTACGAGTCTGCACTTTCGTGACGTAACGCCACTTTGACTGTCGGGAAGAAGTCTGCTGCGGAGCTCACTTTAGTGTGGGCTCAGCAAAAGTGCACATCAAGGGCACATATCAAACGCAAAGGGGGCGCCCGCGAGCACCCTTCTGAAACCTAAAATGACAAATGGGACACCATACGGTCTCATGGACTTAAGGGACACGCGCACTTGGCAGCCATTGTAAGTCCACAAGTACGAAAGTGCATATTAAGTGTGCCATTTGGGACAGGGCCAAGGAAATCAACTTTTCCTTGAGCTTTTGATATATAAGAGGTCATTGTACTATAAGAATATCCTGTAAGTTTCAGAACTGAAAACTTCCTTTTTAGTCCAATAAAAGCTTTTATTGACACCAGGCCCAGAGAATGACTGATCCTGGGATGAATCTATAGGTAAAACATCACCTCCGCAGAAGAAATCAATGCCTACTTCATCATTGAAACATTAGCCCCGCCCACTGGCATGTTAGTGAGATAAGGATGAGAGAAGAGCGATACGAGACTAAAAATAACATTACCTTTAAAGGATCCTAATGCTAGAAATATGGTTATTTATTTGTATTTGGTACATTTCACTGTGAATTCTTAGGTAAATCAATCACATTTCAGCGCCGGCGTTTTGTGAACAGACTTTTACGATATGGACTCGACAGTATTGCAACAACATGTAAGTAACTGTGCTAATTCTAATGCCTGATCTGATATGTAATGTTTCATGTACAGCACATGTTCTTCATCTATGTGTCAGTAAATCAAACCAGTGACTAAACGGTCAACTTCACAAGTTCACATAGTTTCTCTTAGTAGGATGAAAATAATCTGTTATTTAAACTGTGATTAAATTATATATATAGAAAGCGATCAAAGAACGCTTCCTTTACAATCGCTGGAGCTGTCAATCAAACAGCCTTTGTTCATGATCCCTTTAAGTACATTGTCTACAGCTACTTGGACCAAGGCGAAAGAGACTTTCCACAGGTTTCTACAGTCCTATTCCAAATGACACACGTTGTCGGTCATGTGCTAGTGTCTGTGGTGTCCACAAGACCGGAGGGTGCCCCATTTGTCATTGTAGGTTTCAGAAGAGTCCAAAGCAGACTACTACACAACAACAGTGGCATTACATCTTCAAAGTGTGGACTTGGAGGATAAAGTGTTGAGGGCAAAAAAATGTCCATTGTCCATTGTCCATTAGTGTAGTCTTGTATAAAGTACACCTCACACAGAAGTCACTTTCAAACCAAGCAGCTTTATGTTGGTCAACTTGTGAATTTATGTGATCTAACATGAGCAAAATCTGCATGGGGACATCAGACAATCAGTGCTTTTGGGAAACATAGCCTTGATCACTTAGGGCCAAAAGTAACAACACACATCTCCTCAAAAAGCCACATGATTAGAAATGATCATTTACAAATGGTGTGGAATGAGTTATGTGTCATAGTCACAATATCATAATCATGGTCTCTTGAGAACGAAGATGCCTCAGAATAGCAACAGTAATAAAATGGGATATTTTAGAATCATATAAACAATCCTTACCAGATCCTGAACCAGAAGTGAAGTCATCATCATCTAAAGGGTAGTCACCAGACTGCTGGTCATCCAAATAGATGTCATCAGCTGAGGCAGGGGACTGACCGGAGACCAGTACCTGCACGGGTGAACACAAGCAGAACTTTCAGAATAATTTATTTTTTGAAATTTATATCTAGTAAACTTTCTGTAAAAGAAAAGGTTTAGTCATTCCCTTAGTACATATGAAATTAGTATTCTTCAGTTACTGAAAAAAAGAAATGTGGACCACTTAAGTACCATTAACATATCAAACAAAACCTTTTTTCCATTTCTAAACAACACAGAAGAAAATCTCGGCTGATTTTGTTTTATGCTGGAGACATAAACAACAAAAACGCCTGCCCAAGGTTCCTCCCACTTCTGTTTCCCTGGAAACTACCTCAAAGGAAAGTAATATTTGATTCTCTTCCTCTGGAGAAAACTCTCTGAAAGCTCTCTGACCCACTAAAACGGCGCTAAAAACCAATCTAAAAGTCAGCATCTGTCATTTCTTTGCACATTGTGGAAGTAACAAAAGGTTTATCGCTCTGAAGTAATACTTCAAGGTTGAGGGGTGGCGCAAACGGACAGACACGGTCTAGCAAACAAACGCAAGCTATCATTGTTGTCAAGAGAGGGGCAGATGGACCTATGTCTATTTCCAAAACCTATGACCCTTTCTTTTTCACCGTGATGGTATCACATCCTCCAGTGGCTCCGTCATCTCCCACAAACTTTTCCATTCACGCTTGCTCGAGCTCAGCCTTCTCTGATCTTCTCCATCCATGTTAACCCTTCAGCAAATCACAAAGCGCCACCAACAGCCATGCTTTGTGCACCTATGCGTGGTTGTATTTCTTATAATGCGGAGGGCAAACAATGAAATAGTGCATGAAAGCACTGATATTGTCTGTATGTGTCTGTGTGTGTGTATTTGATTAAAGTCTACAAGAGCGCCAATTGATCTGACAATGAGATTGGATAATACTCCAAGCACCTTTGTGTGTAATCTGAATCCTCCTATTCACTCGGATGATAAATAATGGCATTCAGGTGATAAGGTTCAATTTTATAGCGGTCACTCATGCGGGATAAAAACCCAGGAAGAGTGAAGGGGTTGGATTCAAAGCCTGTACAATAACAGGAGGCTGGAGCGGGTGCTGTTTTCAGAGGCGCTGAGGGGGAGATTAAACGGGACTTGAAAGCCAATGGAAGACTAAATAAAGCCACAGAAGAGCCAGAGCCTGTGATCAGCCGTGGGTCCCGCTCAGGACACCTCAAACATACATCAGCCTCTGTTTGACTCTTCACATTTTTCACAGTCTCCTCACAAAGCAAAGGCTTTCATTAGCCATCATTGCTCATCGTGACAGAGAACACACAGGAAGACGGGATACAAAAAACCCTGTTTAACCTAGACAGCTTACAATAACTGTACTTGAGTGACATAAGGGCTGTGTATGAAACCTAAGGCAGCTGGCCAGACAGTCAATGACTAAATAGCAAGTGTTTTGTATGAAGCTAATTGGTTTCAGACAGACTTTTAAAGCACCGTTAAGGCACCGTTAATCTCAAATGATCTTGAATGAAGGCACAAATTGAAAATTTTTAAAAATTTGTGGCACCCTACAATAATGTCACAATACTGGAATTTCTCACTTCGATACGATACCATGGGGAAGAACCGCCATATATACTGTCAATTAGACAATTTTAATATTATCTAATTTTTTGTCCATCCATTGAAAGAACTGATTTTTTATTTTTTTTTATCTGAAGAGATCACTTTATATGATGACATGATTTTAATTTAGTATTAATATAAACATTGCTCAATTATCATTACAACTATCTCATCTAAATGTTTGCTCACTCAATGTATTTGTTTTTTACAATGAGGTAATTTTGTTGCAATTGCACAAGATGTCTTGATTTCAAACTTTGAATTGAATTTGAAGACAAGTAAACAGTCATAGTAAAACGTGTATTCAAATATATTCAGGTAGGTTTAACAGTAGTAGGGCTATTCATGTAAGAAATACTAGAAAAACTGACATAAGTAAATGTTTAAAAAAAAAGGAGAAAGTCTTCATTGTAAAAATCAAATGCAGATAAATACAGAAGTTACAAAAGTTATTCAGTCAAGAGCAGTGAGTGATTTTCTCTTTGTCTTTTGTAGTTTGATTGACTGTCACTTTAAGACCTGATACATGGATCCAATATACTGTTGGCCACCCAAAAGTAAAAATTCTGTTATCATTTATCCACACTTGTGTCAACCTGTATGCATTACTTTCTTCTGCAGAACACAAAAGAAGTTATTTTAAAGAGCGTTGGGAAACAAACAACATTGAACCCCATTAACATCCATTGTGGAAAAGAAAAAAGCATTTCTCAAAATATCTTCTTTTATGCTCCACAGAAGAAAGTAAGTCAGGTCTGGAACAACATTAGGGTGACTAAAAGATTATAGAAATGTCATTTTTGGTTGAACTATCACTATAAGGAGCTATTTTTTAACCTGATCTGACCTTTAAAGACTACTTTTGTTGGTGTAACTTGATGTAGTCAGGTTGATTCAATGATATGAATCATGTTTCAAGATGTTACCACTTGCACATTTTACCTTACAAAACATCTTGCATCTCTGCATACTATCTTTCTATCTTTCATCATATTTTTTCCTTTCCACTCTCTCTCACTTTCTACCAAATAAAGAACATAATATAAAAAAAGGTAAATGGTGTCTGATTGTGTGAAGGTTGCTGACATGATACTAGATGCAATGCTATTCATTTGCAAAGGTGTTCTGAAAGCTTTTAGTGTATGTAGTTGCTAGAGTATTGGTTAGTGGTTTCTAGTGTGTTCTGGGCTGCTTTTCCCAAAATCATAGTGAGCGAAGTTGATCTTATAGACTATTGGCAGCAATGGTTTTACGATCTACTTAGGTTTACAATGCTTTTGGGAAATGCAGCCCTGATTGGTTGCAAGATCCTTACTGGCCTAAGTCAAAAGACACAACAACAACCAAGTCAAGTATGATATTCTGATCCATAGATATGATCCAATCCCTCTATTAATGCAAGTCTATGAGAATTTGTATACTACACCTCTCTACAACAGCCTGCATGGTGCATTAAGGTATCGTTCATGTTTGTACCATAAAGTGGAGGGCGAGTTGTGCACCAAAATATTTGTTCAAATCCCCGATTTGAAATGCCCGGAACACTTCATTTTCCGCATTCTGTTCCATCCAGCACACAGTTGAGTGTGCAAGCTGTTCAAAGTTTACTGCATTAAGTGCGGATAGACGCATAGGGGCATGTGCACACTATGTGGACCGTTCCTGAGCGCTCAAATCATGCGCATATTCGGAGCTTTACGAATCTTTTGTTTCGAATTAGTGATTCGGATCTCCTATCAAACGGCTAAACTGCTGAAATCACGTGACTTTGGCGCTCCGAACCACTGATTCGGCCATCACGAGATATTGTTCAAAAGTCGTTATTTAGTTTTTTTGGTATTCTCTTCGCTTTATAATATTAAGCTTGAACTACTGTACTCACATGAACTGTTTTAAATATGTTTTTAGTACCTTTATGGATCTTGAGAGGTTCAGTGGCTTTGCTCTCAATAGAGGCTTCACTGAGCCATCGGATTTCATAAAAAAAATCTTATTTTGCGCTCCGAAGATGAACGAAGGTCTTACGGGTGTAGAACAACATGAGGGTGAGTAATTAATTACATTATTTTCATTTTTGGTTTGAACTAACCCTTTAAAGTCGGCATGAAAAGGAAATTCACCTATGCTTCTTACACTATATATTTTTTTCTCTCAATCTCAATCAAAAATCTTAATCAAAACATTTCAATCTCGTAAAACAATAGACTGTATACCAGACTTCTCTAGTCATTTAGTGTGCATAAATCCCACCCTTTTCAAGCAATTGACCTGAGACTCGCATTCCGATCTGCCTTCAACCTATGGTTAGAACCAAGTCCTGCCCAACATAGAAAAGTCAAAGTATCAGAAAATATGGAACATGTGATTCATAAAAACAGCATGTGCATATTTTTAAAAAGGTCAAACTCAACCACCAGTATCAAATCCTAAAATAATTCCAGCATACATTTTTCCAAATTTTTTCTCTCATATGAAAGTGTGAGTCTCCGTTGCTTAATCCGTCTTCCAATGAGAACGATTCTGATCCCTGTGATTTTCACACCCATGTGTTTCATGAAAACTGGCTTTAATGAAAGGCAAAAGTGATTTAGAAAGGTTTCTAGAAAATCCTAGCGTTTAATTGAATGGGAATGCTCGGAAGAGCTTCAATGAAATTGCTAATGGGATGAAGGGACTAAAAAGTCACGAACCGAAAGAAACTACTGCAGGTGGAGGAGTCAGATCTCAGATTTCAGACTGAATTCACTTTATTTTCTTTACTTTGAGGGCAGCCATGAAAGAGAGAGAGACATAAGTGAGGAAAAGAGAAAGAGTGAGAGAGTGAGGAAAGAGTGTGTTGGAAAATATCTCTCATTCCAAAACAAACTCCTGTCAGCCATATGAAGGTGAGAGCCGCATTCCTGAGTTCCCGGACTGCAACACAAGTGCTGTATTGTGCGAGGGTCTGAGTCCCTCTCTTTCAGCCCGTGCCAATGATACAGCTGGACAGGAAACTCTGAAACTCACAACCAGCTCACTCTTCTCACTCAAACAGCCTTGCCAAGCACACTCTCTCTCTCTCTCTCTCTCTCTCTTTCCCTAACACCCTCTCTCTCTCTCTCTCTCTCTCTCAGCACACCGTCACCAACTCATATGTTACACACAGTGTCCAGCCAGCTGTACGCAGCTGCCAAGTCGCAGAGTTGAAAGCAGAGAGAAAGTACTGACACATATGCTGGATTTGGCAAGCAGAGGTCTAAAGTACATAAAAAGAAAACATTTACTGCTGACCGAAAATGAGGTGAATAATTCAAAGACAGGAAGCAACAAGGGCAAGAAATTAGAATGCTGTCTGTGCCAACATTAAAATGTCTACAATATATCAATATTGAAATTTAATGTGGTTTTAATATGATTTCACTTGGCCTTCACATGACAGTGGCAGAAGCTAAATGCTAGTGGCAGTTCTCCAGGTGTCTCTGTCTGTTTCCACACCCTGTGAAAACCTGATTAATTAAGTCTACTCAGGCTTCCCTCACACCCTTACCACAGGACACACAGTACAAAATAAACAAATACGGTAAATTGAGCTAGCAAATGTAAATGCAGCCATTTTCCATAAGCCATTTCTCTCAAGTCAACAACCTCTAGTGGAGTGGACAGCATATCCATAGAAAGACTCAGTCTGGAATGAAAAGCAGTTTTTTTCTTTTTGTCTAAATCGCTAAAGATAGTCTTAACAGTAAGAATGTAAATCTGTTGTAAAGTCGTAAAAAAATTGTCCACATAATAGTCTGTATGACTGCTTTCTCTTACAAACTGTACTGTGGTGCTTCCATGATTTATTAACAGTATCAGATGGTATAATAATAACAAACTATCTTTATACTTTGAATACATCAAGTGAAATCGAATAATGAACTGGTTTGACAATTTCGATCAAAATCAGGTCAAAATGCTGTTCATTTTGGAGTTTGCTTATCTTCATTGCAAAGTATTGCCAATTTACCCTTCCCTGGGAGTTTGATTGACAAGCGATCTAACCAATCATAACGCCGAATCCGCCATTTCGTTCGACAAAGCAGTCAGGAGTTAGAAAATGAATCTTGGTGGACTTGAACTTGAAAAATGGTGTGTACTGACATCTTTCCACGTTTGAAACAACATTCCTTCTCATGTTCATTCATGTTTATTTGATGCTATAAATTAACTAGCAGGAAGAGATGATCGGTTCACGAGCCGCTTAAGCTGAGGCGCTACAGCAATCTGTCACGACACATTAAAGAGCCACAAAACGTTTTTTATTATTCAAATTTCTTAAAAAATTACACAATTTGAAAGCTGGGACATTGTTTAATATCATAAGTAACCTATTCTGTCTTGTCTGTTGATGTGTTGTCAGTATCCTCTTTGCTCCGCGATGTATTTTTCACTGTGTGTGGCGTGACAGCGCCATGGCTTGTCGGACAAAGCAACAGTAACTAAGGGGGGTGGGTCTTTGCAAAGGGTCAATTCACCTTGTTGTTTTGCAATTCTGAGTCTTGTGTTTTCCTTTGGCCTACCTTTGTATTACCATTACTAGTTTTCCTCATTTACCCCTAATTCTCTTGATTTGAATTTGTTTGCATTGTTGGAACTGTCTGTCTTGTTACTGACCTGTGCCTGCCTGACTGCTCTAAATAAACTCTGCTAATGGATTGTACTTTGGAGTCCGACCCTGGTCTATCACATTTGGTCGCACCAATTGACTTTGAATTTAACAGAAAAAAAATAAAATAATCAAATTAATAAAATAATCAAATTTACAACAATTAAGAAGTTTGTAAAAACAAAAAATAATAATCTAGGGGAAAAAAAACATGAAAAAAACATGTCAAAGTACTTAAAAGATTTCTTTTCAAGAATTGCATTCCTATAGCAAGCCTTTTTGTCTTTATGATTTCTGGACAGTTCTATCACACTGAAATTTATAAAAATATCAAAATTAATTTTAATGTAATGATTAAAAATTGTCTCTTAAAAGAAAGAATCGATTCTGAACTGCTGAAACGAGTCCTACTTATAGGTTTGTAACACATTTGCATAATGCCAGTTTATGGTCTTCATTGGCTGCTCGTGAATGTATACTTTGATCCTCAAATACTGTAGTTATAGCTGAGACCCAAGGGTTTGGTTTGTGTTGTCGACATGCCAAGAAGACAAAAAGCAAATCCACTTCAAAACGATGAGGACTCGAATTGATATGGTAAAACCGACGGCATTGTTACAGTTCGTATAACTGTGTATACAAGTGCTGAGGAAGCCTCCAGAAGTGAAATTCAGATATGGCCATGAGTGTTTAGTTTCTGACACGCACTGTAAGAGGTAGACCAATCACAACAGACTGGGCCATCTGACCAATCAGAGCAGATAGGCTTTCGGAAAGTCATGGTGGAGCAACAGTCAGAAAGGAATAGTTCTCCCAAAAATGAGAAATCTGTCATTAATTACTCACTCTCATGTTGTTCCAAACCTGTAAGACATTATTTCATCTTCGCAACACAAATGAAGATATTTTTAATGAAATCTGAGAGCTTTCAGTCCCTCCATAGACAGCTACGCAACTACCACTTTGACGCTTCAAAAAGTTCATAAAGAGAACGAAAAACCACAAAACGTAATCCATATGGTTTGCTCATTATGATGAACAGATTGAATTTAGGCTTTTATTCACATATAAACATTGATCAACTCACACATCAGTTATGGTAAACAGAAGCTTAAGTGCGTTTGACGTGTGAGAACCAATGAGGTTCATTCTCATGTGTTACACAGCACGTTTGAGCTTCTGCAAGAGGTTTGTTCTCGCGCATCAAGCAGGTTCGGCTGAGCTTCTGTTCATGTTTTCTGATCAATGTTTATATGTGAATAAAATCTGTGAATTAAATCTGATCATCATATAAAGCGATTGAGTCTCTTCTGAAAATTTGGACTAAACCACGTAATTCACATTGATTCGTTTTACAATTTCTTTATCAACTTTTTGAAGCGTCAAAGTGGTAGTTCAGTAGCTGTCAATGGAGGGACAGAAAGCTCTCAGATTTCATTAAAAATATCTTCATTTGTGTTCCAAACATGCACAAAAGTCTCATGGGTATGGAACGACATGAAGGTGAGTAATTAATGACAGAATTTTCCTTTTTAGGTGAACTAACCCTAAACTGTCGACGAGTTTATAGCTGGCTACCTGAATATAAACAACCTGTTTAAAGTTGCAATGAAACAGAAGTAATGGCAGATCTTTCTTCCATATTGTGACATATATTTGAATGTAACAGATTATCAAAATCTAGTTAGATAAAATTTTGATTAAACATTACAAGGTCAAAAAATGTTTAAAAATTAAACGTACATGGATGATTCGTTCACAATAATATCTATATCATGCATTTACAAAACATATAGGGCCCTATCATACACTCGGCACAATGTGACACCAGGCACGACGCAAGTGTTTTTTGCTAGTTTCAGCCTGACGCAGTTATCATTTTCACGTCCTGCGCCATGTTGTTTAAATAGCAAATGCACTCATGCCCATCTGTTCGCCCATGGGCGTGCTGGTCTGGGTGTGTTCAGGCGCACTGTTGTCACATTGTTTTGTCTGACCAACAAAAACCTGGTCTAAAGTCAATGGTCCAGTATTATTAAAAATATGTGCCTATAGGCGGGTGCACAACTTGCGTACACTCTGTTTTTACACACACAGGGACAGCAGCACTCACACATTTTTAAATATTAAAAATAAAAAGAATCCTCTCTGGAGAAGTGTTCAGTCTTTTTGTTTGCAACTTCCGCCATGTAAATAGCGAATCCGCCATGGTGCAAGCGCACATAAAGGGCTTTTAAAGGGAATGGGAGATGACACTCTGATTGGTTTATTGCACGTTACGCCCAAAACACACCCATGACTCATTAAGAGACTATAGGTACAACCCTTTTGGACCATGCGCCTGACGTGCCGACATTTTTTCCGTCGTTGAACTAGCAAAAGAGGATTCGGACCTAAGTGTACCTGCACAATGTGTTAAAATAGGGCCCTTAGTGTGAATTTTCATTTCATGCCAACTTTAAAGGTGCCATCGAACGTTTTTTTACAAGATGTAATATAAGTCTAAGGTGTCCCCTGAATGTGTCTGTGAAGTTTCAGCTCAAAATACCCCATAGATGTTTTTTAATTAATTTTTTTAACTGACTATTTTGGGGCATCATTAAATATGAGCTGATTCATGCTGCGGCCCCTTTAAGTCTGGCGCTCCCCCGCCCACGGAGCTCACGCTTGCCTTTAACAGCATAAACAAAGTTCACACAGCTAATATAACCCTCAAAATGGATCTTTACAAAGTGTTCGTCATGCATGTTGCATGCATACATCGGATTATGTGAGTATTGTATTTATTTGGATGTTTACATTTGATTCTGAATGAGTTTGAGGCTATGCTCCGTGGCTAACAGCTAATGCTACACTGTTGGAGAGATTTATAAAGAATGAAATTGTGTTTATGAATTATACAGACTGCAAGTGTTTAATAATGAAAATAGTGACGGCTCTTGTCTCCGTGAATACAGTAATAAATAATGGTAACTTTAACCACATTTAACAGTACATTAGCAACATGCTAACGAAACATTTAGAAAGACAGTTTACAAATATCACTAAAAATATCATGTTATCATGGATCATGTCAGTTATTATTGCTCCATCTGCCATTTTTCACTATTGTCCTTGCTTGCTTACCTAGTCTGGTGATTCAGCTGTGCACAGATCCAGACGTTAATACTGGCTGCCCTTGTGTAATGCCTTGAACATGAGCTGGCATATGCAAATATTGGGGGCGTACATATTAATGATCCCGACTGTTACGTAACAGGTCTTTTAAACAAATGAGATTTATATAAGAAGGAGGAAACAATGTAGTCTGAGACTCACTGTATGTCATTTCCATGTACTGAACTCTTGTTATTCAACTATGCCAAGATAAATTAAATTTTTAATTCTAGGGCATCTTTAAGGGCACACATTTTTAAAGGTAATCATCTCCCATTTGAGTACTGAGGTTTGTTACTGGCACAGTGACACAAGAACACATTAACATGTTCAATGAATGTTCAAAGGGACCATTTGCTTACAATGCGTCTACGTTTGTGTATTTACATCTTTCTGTCCTCATGAAGACTAGAAGATGCTTTATCCTTAGAGGTTAACCAACTATTTACCAAACACATAAGTCAATCATTGCCATCCAAACTTACAATAGAGTATATTTGTCATAAGGACAGTCCTCTGGGAGTAACCAGGGGATAAATTTGTTTATTTAAGTGGTGTGTACCACTGTGGTGGTCCTATTTACATACAAATAAGTTAAATCAGTGAGTTAGGAATGCAAATACACCGACTAACATAAAAGAGCACAGGCTACAGAGCCTAACAGGCTCATGAAAAGGAGAAAAATACAGCAAAGAAGAGAGAAAAGTACCAGTTTAGAGACTGAATTGAAGACACTGAATGCACAAGACAAAGCAGGGGTTTTTTATAGCTGCTGGGTGAAGCTGAAGCTCACACTGCCAGACTAATATGATTATTACACTCCGAACGGCCCCTTTACACATTCCAGACTGCATTCGGTTCCCTTAATGTAATCTCAATATGAAGCAGACTGCTGTGTTTCCTTTGAAATTCCTCTCTATGCCCCTGAGGCCTGGCTGTGTAATTTCACATAGTCTGCTGCTCCGCTCCAGCCGCAGGAAAACGTGGTGTGTTTTCCTAGTTCAGACTGACACCTATTACACAATGATGCCATAAAGCCACCATCTTTCCTGGTAGAAAACACAAACAGAGCCAGCATCTGCTCTGGTTCTCTCTGATCAGAGGTACAGAACGAATTTCCCTTGGACAAACAGCTAAATCCAGTATGACCTCAGTTGTCTAACATCACTTTAATTAGCAGACATACAGTACTTCAAGATTTATGTGTGAAGTTCCATTTAAATTATATGTTGCTTATTGTAGACTGTAATAGCTAGTTTGTTGAAAATATATTTATAGGCTTTTCCCATTGCGAATTACTGCAAGTTAACATTGTTTTTAACCTCCAGGCTACTATTAACCTTGGGTTAAGCAACATTTCACACTTTAAATTTTGAATGGGGCTTAGCAATGATTTTTCGCTCTGGGCAATGAAGCCCTGCTCAATGTCAACAGATTGCCTACAGTCTGCTTACAGACTGCCCTGATGCATATCACACAAAAATGTCAATAAATAAATAAATCAAAATAATCTCATCTCACTCATGCCAGTTTTCCAGGTGGCATCAAGTCATTGAACAATATACTTTGAAAGAAGTTTTGTTTGAGGTAAGAAAAACAAAAACAAAACAAAAGAGGACAATAAAGTGCTGCAGGAATAAGTCATAAAACCTGGAAAAACCTTTTTGCACTAATGGCACATCATTCTGAAGTAAATTAAAGGGTTTATGGTTAAATGCCTGAAATAAGGTCTGTGGTTAAGGTCTGTCGTTTTGTTTTGTGACATAAATTACATCAGCAATATTTAATTTTACATGTTTCGCTAAGTGACCAACCTGTTAATTTTTCCGAACATGTAAACTCATCTACTCACTAGTCTGCTTTACAGCCTTAAACAAAACATGTAAGAATCGTCAACTTTTGTTGGTCAAAGAACTTATGTTCTGCAATAATAATCCAAAAATACAATTGGCTTTTTGTCGAGGGGACCATTGTTACGCTAACTTCCAGGTTGGCTTATAAATACGTCATTACTGCAGCATTCTATTGTATATTGAGCTTTGTTTCCCGAGTTATCAGTAGCCTACTTATGGATGCATAGTCATTTTGATTAAAAAGTCGGTAGCACTTTATTTTACAGTCCTGTTCCCCATGTACATACTATGTACTTATTATAGTAATTGCAATAACTGGGTAATAACTAGGTACTAACCCTGAACCTACCCCAAAACCTAACCTTAACCAATGTAGTTACCTTATATTTACCTTATATTACCCAGTACTTTCTTAAAGGTGCCATCGAACATTTTTTAAAAGATGTAATATAAGTCTAAGGTGTCCCCTGAATGTGTCTGTGAAGTCTGGGGCATCATTAACTATGCACCGATATATAGGTTGCGGCCCCTTTAATTCTCGTGCTCCCCCTCCCCCGGAGCTCGCGCTTGCCTTGAACAGCATAAACACAGTTTACACAGCTAATATAACCCTCAAAATGGATCTTTACAAGATGTTCGTCATGCATGCTGCTTGCATACATCGGATCATGTAAGTATAGTATTTATTTGGATGTTTACATTTGATTCTGAATGAGTTTGAGGCTATGCTGCGTGGCTAAAGCTAACATTACACACTGTTGGAGAGATTTATAAAGAATGAAGTTGTGTTTATGAATTATACAGACTGCAAGTGTTTAATATTGAAAATAGCGACGGCTCTCTTGTCTCCGTGAATACAGTAAGAAACGATGGTAACTTTAACCACATTTAACAGTACATTAGCAACATGCTAACGAAACATTTAGAAAGACAATTTACAAATATCACTAAAAATATCATGTTATCATGGATCATGTCAGTTATTATCGCTCCATCTGCCATTTTTTGCTGTTGTCCTTGCTTGCTTACCTAGTCTGATGATTCAGCTGTGCACATCCAGACGTTAATACTGGCTGCCCTTGTCTAATGGCTTGAACATGAGCTGGCATATGCAAATATTGGGGGCGTACACCCCGACTGTTACGTAACAGTCGGTGTTATGTTGAGATTCGCCTGTTCTTCGGAGGTCTTTTAAACAAATGGGATTTATATAAGAAGGAGGAAACAATGGTGTTTGAGACTCACTGTATGTCATTTCCATGTATTATTTAACTATGCCAAGGTAAATTCAGTTTTTAATTCTAGGGTACCTTTAAGTAAGTACACTGTAAGTACATGTAAGTGCACTGGTCTGATGACCACAATTTATGCCGATACTCAATATATGTGTCCGAATAACGAACTAACGAACTAACTAACGTTTAACTGCTTGCACCAAAACTGAAATAGAGAAAAAAAAGAATTTTTCATGTTCATATATGTAGGGAACATCTATGCAGAAGACATCAAAATGTTCTGCATCAAACAAGACAGCACGTAATTTTGGATAGTAGTTTAGTGCTTAGTTCCCTCAGATGCCTTTTTACAGCATCTGGAAAAAACAATTAAGGCAAACACTTCCATTGTAATAACAAAAAAAGCATTTCTGCAGATGGAGAAGCAGTTAGTGCCTAATATTAACCTCATAAATATGCAAATTTCAGTGTGAAATCTCAAAACTCCAGGATAAAAAAAAACAGAAATAACCCAGGATTACAGCAAGGTTGACAATTTAAATATGTAGTCTTATTTTAAAGTATACATGCTTTTTATACACTTATTACACATTGATGAGGTGGTAATGTTATTCATATCATTGTCAACTTTTTCTTTCCACACATTTCATTTTTCAAGCCATTTCTTCATTGAGCGTTACATTCAAAATGCAAGACGGCACTAAAGCACAAGAAATTCAATAGAAACATCTGAGTCATTCACTTGTGCATTGAATTTAGAAATGAATATGAATCAATTTTACAGCACAAGAAAAAGAATGAAACAAGAGAAGAATAAAACAAAAGAGCAAACAGTGGGACACTGTGTAATGACTACTGGCTAATGAGCTGAATGTGTTGAAAGCTACAGATGTTCTTCTGTCAGCTCATGTGTGCAGAGACAAAAACTTTAACAGCACATACACAAAAGACACCAAATTAAGTGAGAAAACCACCTTCAGACGGGAAGTAAAATAGGCTTTTTACTGTTTCTATGTTTGAGCTTTAGCTAATAGATGATAACTGACTGAAAGTCTAATGAACCATGAAAGACAAAAAAATATATTACTACATTTACATTTAGATCTTGTCCTCTCTCTCTCTCTCTCTCTCTCTCTCTCTATATATATATATATATATACAGTATATAATCAGTAACAGTATATATTACAAGTGCACATTCAAAACCGATGGGTACAACTTGACATTTGTATGTGAGACATTTGGTCTAAAGACATTTTTAAACTAAACCACACACAGCTACTGTGTTTGTGGACTAAAACCTTGAGGTTTACACTACTGTAGCTGTCAACTCTGAAGACTGACTGGAAGATTTGCGACCAGCGTGCATGTGTCAGGCCTCCAGGACTCCGGTAATGATCAGGTCTACCGGACAGTGTGAGAACGCAGCTGTGACCGTGATATTAACCCCAACCGGCTGAGCTCTCGACGCACAGATGATATAACGCCTGACCAGCTGCGGAGATTCAAACACACAGTGCACACACAGACTAAAACACTTACACTTCATTGCACATATACACAACATCCATCAGGCTGCCATAACTGTCCAGAATATGCTGGATGGAAACTGGGAACCAGGATGAATACTGTCCATTCAGACCACAGGCATGTCTGGTATTCCTAAAATGCCTTCTCAAATACAGGTGCTGTCGGGAGTGGATAGAGGAAAAAGAAGCAAACAGAACGAGAGAAATGAAGGGTACCGAGAAAGTTTGCAGGAGAAAAGAGATATGGAGAGGAGATGAAAAAAAGGCAGAGAAGACCAAAAAGAAGCTATGCAAAACAGGGTGGAAAGAAAAAAATAATGTCTAAGAAAAATAAAGGAGGTGCTTAATTTTCTGCTCATTTTACATTAAGTTTGCCATTTTTGCAACCCTGTTACCAAAATTTGAGACTAAATACATTTTAAAACCTAGATTTTTCTGTGTTTTTTCTAGTAATAAGCATTAAAGTGACCCTATATGCTTTTTTGAATATTACTTTTCATGCAGTGTGTTTCATTCAGCTGTTTGTGAATGTAAAAGGTCTGCAAAGTTTTAAAGATCAAAGTGCATGACTGTCTCCTGAAAGAAAGTAACGATTCTGAGCTTCAGAAATGAATTGTCAGTAATTCCAGTCTCACTTCCTGTTACAAACCTACACATTGTAACACATTTGCATAATGCCAGCCTAAGGTCTTCATTGGCTGCTTTCGAACAACTTCTACTATTACCATCAAATACTGCAGGATTAAGAATGTAGAATAAGGCCATGCAGAAAAGGTCATTAATATGTGTTTAATAAGTAATAATAAATAGTCAATATTCTAGTAATATGCATGCTAATAAGCAACTAATGAAAAGACCCTAAGTGTTACCTACCTGCTTTTGAACTTTCTATTCATCAAAGAATTAAAAAAATGTATCATGGTTGTCTTCAACATTGAAAATAATAATAAGAAACGTTCCTTGAGCAGCAAATCAGCATATTAGAATGATTTCTAAAGGATCATGTGACACTGAAGACTGGGGTAATGATGCTGAAAATTCAGCTTTGCCAACGCAGTGTCACATATGTAGTGGTTTTAATAACAAACACAGAAAATTTGAATAAATGCTGGAAGAATACACCAATAGTATAATCACCTCACTACATATAGATGTGAACAGACAAGGGGCTGAACAGAACAGGGAGAATATATACACAGGCTTAACTAGGATTAACAAGGAAACACAGGTGAACGTATTCGGAGACTAACTAGGGCACGATGAAGACTAAACTGAAAGGGTAAACATGAAACCAAGATACGTAAACAAAAACACAACTAAACAAGACAAAACCCTGACACACAGGAATAAATTACATTTTAAAATATATTCAAATAGAAAACAGTTATTTTAAAATTGTAATTATATTTCACAATATTACTTCATTTTTGACCAAATAAATACATTAAAACCTTTTAACAATAGTGTATCTAATAGAGATCACAATGAAAAGCATGGAATTTGAGCCTCTAATGCTTTAAAAATGTAATGGAATATCAGACTTAACTTTATTAGTGGAAAGTGGCACAAGGCTTTATACCTTTATATTGTTATAGACTGCTGAGTTATAATGAAGGAAGGGAAAAAATGACGGTTAAACAGCATGTGAGGTCTACTGCATCTGGAGAACAGGTGAAAACACACACACACACACTGCATATACTGTACAGATATGAAAATGTTCCACAGTCTTTCCAAAAGACTGAGAGTTTATGACCTGGTCCGTGTACAGTTTTAAAGTGATGTTAAAGTTCAACTTTTCACAGCGCATAAATACACAGTAAAATTTTAAAAGGCGTTCTCTTGTGGTTTTATTAAACATTGGACTAACCACTAATCAGTCTATTCAACTTGAAATTTATTTACCATTTTTAAGCTAAAACGTCATATAAGTCATGTGAAGCACCATAACGGTGTTGCCAGCTGGTATTTTTTAACGATCATGGTATACTGTCTTTCAGTAACTTAAAACCTCATACCTCGTTTTCCAATTTCTATGCACAGTATGTACCATTGTGTCGGTGCACACCTGGGGCTCATGTGGGCGCTTATTTGAGAGTCCTTTGGAGAGCTCAGGTAACCCATTGGGTCATGAAGTGCACACCTGGTTATTCAGACCACTGATTTACAGCACATATCACACCTGAGCTCTCACATACAGTATATCTGTTCACATGAGTGGACAATTAAATCCGAGAACTGATACAGTGACATATATCATTTAATAAACTTATATATAAATACACTCCTGGGCAAAGAAAGAAAAGGGCCCAAGCCAAAAATGCCAAAATATTTAGTGGTATTTTAATGGTCTTAACCATTTTAATCACAATTCACTGGTCAGGAAATTACTTAGCATGGAATAGCCTTCACCTTTGTTTTCTTTAAATGTTTAAGCCGTGTGGGTAAACTTGCAGACAGCTTCTTACAGGAAGAAGAGTCAGTGTTGTTCCACTCAATGTTAATGGCTTCAAACAGTTCATGAGTATTTGAAAAATGTCTGGACTCTGACCAGGTCAAAACATGAGCCTGATGGACTTGTTTTCAAGCCACTTCTTGGTTGCGTTTGCAATTTGGGCAGGAGCATTGTCTTGTTGAAAAACTGATCATTCCTCTTTAGATAACAACTTTTCAATTGTGGGAAGCAAGCCATTCTGCAATAAACTCCTCTTCTCCAAAGCAGTAAATGACTTGTCACAGTGAAGTAGCTCACCAATATCAGCAGCTAAAAAGGCTACCCACACAGTGACACCTCTTCCTCCATGCTTCACTGTGCTAGAGATACATTTATTATTATATTTCTCACCAGATTTTCGCAGACACTGCTCTGGAGCATCACCATGCAACTGGCATCTGAGACAACAATGCCTTTTGAGTACATTTGCTTAAATTTTGCTAATTTGACCAATACTTTTGTGGTTAAGACAATTAAAGTGTTTAGCCATTTTTTGCCCAGGAATATGTGTGTATATTAAAAGAATAGGCAAAACTATGTTGCAAATATTCTATTTAAGTATTCTGTACTTTTAAAGGGTTAGTTCACCCAAAACTGAAAATAATTATTACTCACCCTCATGTCGTTCTACACCTGTAAGACCTTCGTTCATCTTCGGAAAACAAATTAAGATATTTTTGATTAAATCCGATGGCTCAGTGAGGCCTCCATTCAAAGCAATGACATTTCCTCTCTCAAGATCCATAAAGGTACTAAAAACATATTCATGCGAGTTCAGTAGTTCTACTTTAATATTATAAAGCGACAAGAATATTTTTGTGCGCCAAAATAAGGACTTTTCAACAATATAGTGATAGGCCGATTTCAAAACATTGCTTCGGAGCTTTGCGAATCAAATCAGTGACTCGGAGCGCCAAAGTCACGTGATTTCAGCAGTGTAGCCGTTTGATAGGAGATCCGAATCACTGATTCTAATCGTAAAGCTCCGAAGCAGTGTTTTGAAATCGACCCATCACTATATTGTTGAAAAGTCGTTATTTTGTTTTTTTTGGCACACAAAAATATTCTCGTCGCTTTATAATATTAAGGTAGAACTACTGAACTCGCATGAACTGTTTTAAATATGTTTTTAGTAGCTTTCTGGATCTTGAGAGAGGAAATGTCATTGCTTTGAATGCAGGCCTCACTGAGCCATCGGATTTAATCAAAAATATCTTAATTTGTGTTCTGAAAATGAACGAAGGTCTTACAGGTGTGGAACGGCATGAGGGTGAGTAATAAATGACATTATTTTCATTTTTGGGTGAACCCTTTAATAACCGGGGACCTATTACGCCCCTTTTTATAAGATGTAATATAAGTCTCTGGTGTCCCCAGAATGTGTCTGTGAAGTTTTAGCTCAAAATACCCCATAGATCATTTATCATACCATGTTGTAAATGTCAATCTTTGAGTGGAAGAAAAAATTGCTGTTTTCATGCATGTATCTTTAAATGCAAATGAGCTGCTGCTCCCTGCCTTGATTTCCAGAAGAGGGCGGAGCCTGTACAATTTGTGCCTCGAATACTCTTCCAAAAACTAACAAAATAACTGTTTGATTTCGATTATCATCTCTTTCACGGCCACACACTCACATGACAATGCAGTTCTTCATCATCATGAAAGTTAATTATTTGCATGTGTTTTAAAGCCATAACAGTTTAAACTTCTAATATATGGTTTTCTGAGCGCACACATCCGAAGCACGCGCACAGAAAGCCGACTATCAAACGGCACGTCCTGTGAGTATTAAACTAAGTTCTCTTTCACATGTTATTGTGCTTATACTGTTAAATACACACAAGTTTATGTCAAAAACAAAGTTCACAAACACAGTCAGTTATGTCTGTGAACGTAAACAGCAGGGAAAGAAATCGCATGTGTATTTTAGATCTGTGTATTAAAGTGGCAGCAGCGTAATATACTGTACTGTTGTATATGCTGTTAAAATGAACCAAACAACACAAGAAAAACAGAAAATCACTCAATGCTCTTGATTAACACTTTGACACATACATTCACCCTACTTTCATGTATTTTGGGAGAAGTGAATACATTTATGTGTTGTAAATCCAACAGATAAGATTCTTTGAATTGTGGTGTGAACTAACATTGCGCCACACATCGTGCATTATAGATACATCTGTCATACAGCGCTATTGTGGCTGCGGTGTGTCACGTGACAAGCATGACGCGTCGCCATAGGGCTGTCGCGATAACCGCAATTTCGTAATATCGCGCTTTTGACGAGCCAACCGCAGAACACTGCAAAAACCGCAGCAACCGCGATATTTGCATGTTTTCTATTTTTTGAAAGGCTATGTCCTTCTCGTTTTACACTTCATACACGTGTACTAAATATTAAATAAGGTAATAATGATAGCATAATGTGTACCATGGTGATTTGTACAGAGGCTCCGTAGATTTGCACTAAACAAGCCTAAACAGACAGTGAATGTGAGAGAGATCGACTGAGCGCGTGCGATTACCTGCGTCTGTCCCTATTTTTTACAGTCTATGGTCTGTCCTTCAGGCCGAGACACAAGTTATATTCGTGAAAAAAAGTTGTCGTGTCCAAGGATAGCGAAATCTCTGCCTTACCATCGAAGCATTACTGGTCAGCTGAGCCTTATAAAGTGGCGCTCAACGTTAAAATGATTTCAACAGCTTGTTTCATTTCATCTCTCTTTGAATGAATCTGCGTTTTTGAACGTGCAGTTGAATGAACGGTTTCCACCTTGTGTCACAACAATGTAACTGCACTGACTGACAGCCCGTCTAGAACGCGCAGAGATGAGTAACGTTAGTTCTGCTTATACTCGTGAAATATCAGCAGAAAGTCTTGTTTAGTCAGATTCGAGGATCGAAACTAACTATTATACTTACAACAATAGCTCTACCATCTTATATATATATATATATATATATATATATATATATATATATATATATATATATATATAATGGCGGTAATACCGCATATCGCTCTATTGAGCCACTCAAAAATACCGCAAGGGAAATTCCTTAACCGCGACAGCCCTACGTCGCCATGGAAATAATAAGGCAATACGTTCTAAAATAACGGTTAGAATCAGCTAGGATATTTTAAACTTACATGCGAAAGGGTTAATTAACTTTGGTAGCTTTAATAAGAATACATTTCTTACATAAATGCTCTGGTGAGGAGATAAACATGACGGACTATGTACAACAAGGGGAGGAGCTAAGCTAATAGAGCAAATTCCGGTGGCAGTCGTGGGCAGGGCTTCCCCCTGAAAATCTGAAACAGCTCATTTGGAAAGACTGCTTATGATTCATGGGGATTATAAAACAAGGAGTAGGTGGATTTTTACCATTATATGCTGGTTGTTTACCCACACTGTGCATACACATCTTTGTTCAGACACCTTATAAAAGTGAATTCTGCATAATAGGTAAAAGGTAAAGTATTCTGTTCTTTTAAATTAAGCTATTTTTAAACTTATGTGCCTCAAAAAATTCTAAAATAATTTTAATTCAGAAATTATGTTCATACAAGAAGTGTCACTGTATGTATGAATTGGATTTTTATGTATATTTGAACAGATTATTAAATCTGGACAAAAAAAAAAAGAAAAAAAAGAGTGACAATAAAACAATAACTGTAAACATTCAAATCTACTGTAAGTCAACAGCACCAGCCCTCCATTATTTTCATTGGACTTCTTTCTTTAAATGAGTAATGAGTAAATTCCGATTTTTTTAAGATCCTTTAACAGGTACAAAAGGTGTAACATTTTAAAGAAAATATTCACTTGGTGCAACAACACAGCTTGACATCATGCAGTTGATCAGCACCTTCAAAAAAGACAAATCTGAGGCATGAGCCTCTCTCATTCTGAGCAGCGTTCCTCCGTCTGTGCTGCTGGAGGCCGGCCAGACCAGCTCCCTCTGGAAGGATAACCAGGCTCAAATTTACTGCTTACTTCTAAAAACCGAGCAGACTTTGGTGGAGTCTTTCGTGGACTTTTCTCTGCGCTATTCCAAAATAGCACAGTCACACAGTCGGTATCAGACAAACTTTCATGAATCTTGCAGACTGTAAACTGTTTTCCGCATTCCAACATTTCTAAAAGGGAAAAGTATTATCTCCAAAAAACATAGGAAACTGGGGTAGAGGATTCTGGAAATTTGCAGGAAATTATATAGATGTTTTCTGTAAAATTATTCTAGTCCCAAGTGTACACTTGATCACCCAAAGGTATTTAAGTTTCAAGGATTTTTATAACTAATGCCTTCTGTAAGACAGTCTGCTGTTTCTTTAAAAAATATGCTATGAAAAATCTCAAATAAATATCAGAAAAGTAAAACTGTAGAGAAAACAACTTGCAAATTCTTCACTTCAAATAAAATCCACCTTAAAATATAAAACGTCAAATGCTTGGCCCAGCGAAGAAGCTTGTTTCTAAAAATATGCTTCAAATTCCAAACAGGCTTTGCTTTGGTAGATAAAAGTGGAGTGAGGAGGGAAAGAGAGGGTGAGGAGTGAGAGAAAGGTGGGTGAAAAAATAAATAAAATCAGATGAAGCATTACGATATGATATGTCAGCTTAAACTCTGATAAAATGTATCGACCACATGAAAGCCTCAATATCTCGGGGCATCTTTCGTGGTTATGCCCTCCATCTGCAGGGTGCTATCTGGCTAAATAATGTTCAGCAAAACAAACCTAAAGGCAAAAAAGATATTGCGAAACTTTACAGAACCCAGAGGGGCTATTCCCCCACCAAATTTAGACTTACTCTTTTGTACCATATGTTAAATGTTTTCCAAAGTCCCTTCAGAAGCTAAAGATTATGAGTGCTCAGATTCTCATGATGTGGATTTGGCATGTTAAAGGTGCTGTATGACATTTTTTGGGCTGTACTAAAGCACAAATATATTTTTGCAGAGATTTAGGAAACATGCTAAGTTCACATATTGTTTTTCCAGAAAACAATGCAACAGCCAGTTATTCTACTTTGAAATATGTGCTCCGTGTCGGAATGTCTGTTTTTGTTTTGGTCTGTGTGATTCTGCCCGTTGCCAATTTACCCAATAGTATTTCAACACCCCGGGTTGCCATTTGGCGGAAAACACAGCGTATTGCAGCCACGGATGCCAGCAAACAAACTAGCTCTGAGATCACAGATTCTACTGACCTAAAAAGCCTCAACTTCCATCTAAAATGCTCATTGCCTATTAAAACGCAGATAAATCAACTTATCAATTTGTCGCTTTCGATTGTCAACTTGCATTCGTTCCTGTTACGTGTCCTCAATCTGGCAACCCGCGTGCATTGAGTCTGAGCAGGAGGGGGTGGGAGAAACAACCCTCTCCAATATTTTGAATTTGGACTGCAGTACCCATTTCAACCACTAGTTTTTAACTTGTTTTTAAACTACAATGCTTAAAAACGCATGTAAATGATACGTTTTCGTGACCGCGCTGCACAGTCCAAAATCTCTACCGGCTGACAAATTTCTACCAGTTAATCGTGTCTACCGATACCGGATCAACTTATCAACTCGTCACTTTTCATTGTCAATTTGCGTTCGTTCCTGTTCCGGTCCTCAATCTGGCAACCCGCGCGCATTGAGTCTGAGCAGGAGGGGGTGGGAGAAACAACCCTCTCCAATATTTTGAATTTGGACTGCAGTACCCATTTCAACCACTAGTTTTTAACTTGTTTTTAAACTACAATGCTTAAAAACGCATGTAAATGATACGTTTTCGTGACTGCGCTGCACAGTCCAAAATCTCTACCGGCTGACAAATTTCTACCAGTTAATCGTGTCTACCGATACCGGATCAACTTATCAACTCGTCGCTTTTCATTGTCAATTTGCGTTCGTTCCTGTTCCGGTCCTCAATCTGGCAACCCGCGTGCATTGAGTCTGAGGAGGAGGGGGTGGGAGAAACAACCCTCTCCAATATTTTGAATTTGGACTGCAGTACCCATTTCAACCACTAGTTTTTAAACTTGTTTTTAAACTACAAAGCTTAAAAACGCATATAAATGATACGTTTTCGTGACTGCGCTGCACAGTCCAAAATCTCTACCGGCTGACAAATTTCTACCAGTTAATCGTGTCTACCGATACCGAATCAACTTATCAACTCGTCGCTTTCCATTGTCAATTTGCGTTCGTTCCTGTTGCGTGTCCTTAATCTGGCAACCCGCGTGCATTAAGTCTGAGGAGGAGGGGGCGGGAGAAACAACCTTCTACAATATTTTGAATTTGGACTGCTGTATCCATTTTAACCACTAGCTGTCAATTTTACATACTGCACCTTTAAAATGCCTCCAGATGAATAATGCTCAAAAAGGCTAAAACACAATGAAACCAAAACTGACCATATTTACTTTCGTAATACATGTTTTTAGACTTACTGTGAATGATTCATTAAAAAAAAAAAAAAAAAAAAAAAACTTATCTTTTATCAAAATGTAACAACTTGCTTCACCTCTTAAACAACTTTCCTTTACCAATGACATAACCTAAGCCGCATAGGCTACTCGATAATGTTAACCACTAGACAAATAGCTATTTTGGCATTGTTTGAGCAAATGCACTAATGCTCATTTCTGGTAAGCAACACCTATTTTTCACAATCCAATCAAATCTACATTTTTTTTTTTTTTTTTTTTTTTTTGTATATGCGGTTTCATTTAGAAAAACACGATATAACAGAAGTGAAATGGGCTGCAAATGTTTCATGTATTTTCACAGCAATGCTCATTAAGGATGTTGCTGGCAATCTAGAGGAGGCAGATTTTAATGAATCCTCTGTGTAGATTTCCAAATATAGCTTGATATATATGATAATATGCACATGAACAGTCCTTAACAGCTGTTTTACATTGATGATGCATCTTTGGCTGTGCAGTGTGTATCTGATTGGACTTTCTATTTTAAAAAAGTTGTTATTTACAGGCATATATCAAATATAAATATAAGTAATATATCACTATAAGTAGTAGAAATAGATGAATCATATATATATATATATATATATAATTTAACAAAAAAAACTAATACTAGCTTAAGAAACATAAAAATAAAAAACTCAAGCTTACTGAAGACAATTGAACAGTGATAAAGAACATTAGGAAAACAAATAGAAAGTACATAAAATTGAATGTAAAGTAATTGAATGTATAAAAACACTGCATAGTCTTTACTGTACAAATTAAATATACATTTATTCTTATTAAAGTTACAAAAGTGATTCAGTCAAGAGCACTGAGAGATTTTCTCTTTTTAGTTGTTTGATTAACATTAATGATACAGATGACAGCACATATATTTGGATGCTGTCACTTTAAGACCTACTGCACGGATCCAATATACTCGGGCATTTTCTTTCTCAACTGTTTACGTTCGCTTAAGACATACATGACTGTGTTTACTTGCAAAGACATGGTCACTTTGACACATAAGTATGTATGGGTATTTAACCCTTCAAGCCCAATAAGGCGGCAAAAAGAACTCAGTTCAGTACTCGAGCGCATCTCTCTGACAGAGCGTGCATATAGCAAAATGAGTTGCGCTTTAAATTGTTTTTAAACTACAATGCTTAAAAATGCATGCAAATGATATGTTTTCGTGACCGCGTAGCACAGTCCAAAATCTCCACCGGCTGACAAATTTCTACCAGTTAACCAGTTATCGCCCACCCCTATTGCATATTATAATTATGCATACATTTTGATTACATATTAGAATTTAGAACAAAAAGTACTCAGAGGGATTCACAAGCAAATAGCTAAATGCCCCATAACCCAGCTGTTCTCACACTTCCTCTGTTTACGGCTTTCGCCGCTAGTAATCCATAACACAAGCTACTCCCACAGAGAGAGCATAGGAACATCTGCATCTTGTACATAAAACATCTGGCATAGATGTTTCTGCATTCTGGACAATAGAAGCACATCCATCTATGGGATTTACGCAAGGCTGGGGACTCTCACGTCGACGCATTCCTCCAAAGTCCTGCAGACAGCGGCCTAATCTGTCTGCGGTATGCAGGATCTGCTATGTCAACACACTGGCATGCCATGGAGAGAAACACCTATGGAACCATTTATCACTCCAGGACAATATCCTCCCTGGTTTTATCAGATGAGCCATGACAAATACAGGCACAAAAACATTCACCTTCATCTGGACAGACTGACAGACGTTCCACCGCCTTAATGAACCAATACTTTTTTAAATTGCAAACTAAACACACCCACACAACACTGATTGACAGTGCTCCAGATTTAGAACTGTTTTTAATGTGAGTGGAACCCACGTAAAACTGTGGACAGACATGTACAGGGAGCAAATGTACCCAGTGTTACGTTTCTCTTTCGTTAAAAAGTCTGTACACTGTAAATACAGATGTGTTTCCGAAAGCACACCCACAACAGATGAGAATACCACATGCATCTGGCAAACACACTGCTCTTTTCAGATGCTAAATTGGTCTTCAGTATGGATAAACAACACTTGAACTGTTGGCACATTTTTATTAGCTTGTACATTACTATATCATTGTGACATTGTGATAGAAAAATGTTTCAAAAAGTGCAATTATCATCCATTACAGCTTTTGTAAACCCTTGTTGCAGATATATTCAACTTAAAAGTGAAGCAAAATCACTATAATTAAACTCTAAACTGACTTCTCTTATAGGTTTATTAAAGGGCTAGTTCACTCAAAAATGAAATTTCTGTCATTAATTACTCACCCTCATGTCGTTCCACACCGCAAGACCTTTTTTCATCTTCAGAACACAAATGAAGATATTTTTGATGAAATCCAAGTTTTTTTTTATTTTTTTTATCCCCCATAGAAAGGAACGTAATTACGTCATTCAAGGTCCAGAAAGGTAGTAAAAACATCGTTAAAATAGTCCACATGACTACAGTGGTTCAGCCTTAATGTTATGAAGTGAAAAGAATACTTTTGTGCAAAAACAAAACAAAAATAACGACTTTATTCAACAAATTTCTTATCTACCCTGTCAGACTCGTAGGCAGTTGACGCAGTAAACGCAGTTCAGCG
Organism: Megalobrama amblycephala; assembly: GCF_018812025.1. Classification (NCBI taxonomy): domain Eukaryota; kingdom Metazoa; phylum Chordata; class Actinopteri; order Cypriniformes; family Xenocyprididae; genus Megalobrama; species Megalobrama amblycephala. The sequence goes on from NC_063056.1 coordinate 13,291,340, forward strand.
CTTCCATGTTTATGTCCGAACGCCGGCTCAGTATTGGCCGGCTCATGCGTCAGCATCACACCCATGAGTTGTGCTGCTCACGTGAACAGCGTCAGCCAATACTGAGTCCCGTTCTGACATAGAACCTGGAAGCGCTGCAACGAAAATAGTGTAGGACAGTGGTTCCCAAACTTTTTAGAGTGGAGTACCCCCTGAGGCATTCACCATCCTTCTGCGAACCCCGTCTCTTCCACTTAGACTGCACCTTTTCCATTAAAGGATGATATTTGCCCCTAAATTGACTTTCCAGTGAATTTATTATACCTTTACATCATAAAAAATATTTTAAATAAAAACATTTTCAATAGTAAAATATGCAATGATGATAAAAACGTGAAAAGTGATTCTTTTACATACTAAAACCGCCAGTAGGTGGCGGTAAGTCTTAATGCATGAGTCGCCGAATCATTTGTGCATTCAGTAACGAAGCAAGTGACTGTATTTATGAATGAATCATTGAATCAATGACTTTCACAAACGATTCGTCTGTTGTAGTTCTGCGGTGGCTTTCATTTCATTGCAAAATAGAGTAAATACTGACAATACTGTGAAGAACATCACTTAATATTACCTGTTTTTTTTAGTTTTTTGTTGAACTGTTCTATAAAATCAATGTCACATTTGGATGTGCATTCTTGCTTGTATAATATTATTAACATTAAAAACAAGAACTCACAAAAGGTATGTTTTGTATCAAAAGTTAGAATCTTAAATTGACCCATGCACCTCCTGTGCCAGGCTATTTGTTTTTCATGCTAGTAAGTGCTAAATCTAGGTACATTGTCGAGAACGGCAGTAATGTACCGCGATCTGCTAAGACAGCAGACTCTGACGTAACCTGTAAGCACCCATATGCACGCTGCTTGTATGGAAATGAATTTAGTCAGTTTGACCGCAAAATATATATTTGATGATAAAGATAAAAATGGTATTTTGATTGGATGTCATTTTTGGCATTGTGCCCTGAAAATACATACTCGGTTTTAATTTTATTTTAAGGTGGGGAAGAATTAAATGAACGACAAAACTCCGCATTTTGTTCACGTACCCCCTCTGTTACGTCACGTACCCCCAGGGGTACGCTTACCCCAGTTTGGGAACCACTGGTGTAGGAGAATGTCAGGGGAGAAACGAATTTGATGAATAAAATCATTATTTTTGTTTGGTTTTTACGCACAAAAAGTATTCCCGTCGCTTCATAACATTAAGTTTGAACCACTGTAGTCATGTGGACTATTTTAACGATGTCTTTACTACTTTTCTGGACCTTGAATGTGGTAATATCATTGCTTTCTATTGAGGATTAAAAAGCCTCAGATTTCTATTGAGGATTACTATTGAGGATTAAAAACTCTCAGATTTCATCAAAAGTACTGAATCTTAACTTGTGTCTTACAGGTTTGGAATAACATGAGGGTGAGTAATTAATGACAGAAATTTCATTTTTGGGTGAACTATCCCTTTAAGAGTTCTTTAGTGGTTTGCATTGTAGGGATTTACTGCTACGAGTTATTCACACTTTCACTCCACTCAGCCCACCACCTCTGCAGAAAGTTTCCCCTATCTCTATCTCTCTGTTTTTCTCATGTGTTAATGATTGCCTGTTGCAGGATTCATCCCAGATAGATAGATAGATAGATAGATAATCTTAAATTTTCCATTTCCTTGAGGGGATCAGAAACGCACACACACAGAGAGAGACAAACTGTCTGACAACATCCCTGTTTCATGACTTCCTCTGCCTGGGGTTGTATATGCAGTCAGTACACAAATATTGTTCAGGTGTTCTGAGTGGGAGTCTGTTTACGCCCATGAATGAGGTGTCAGCACAGTCATACGTCTGTCATAGCATGTTGTCTTGGCAATAGGTACAGTTTATGTTTGGTTACATCATATTACGACAACATTATTTTGTGGAACAGCACAATAAGAAAGGTCATAATAATCTGTTATCAACACTTAGTACAATGTTTCATTGTTCTATTTGTCCAAGAGGCAGCTGGGTTTTAATTTAATGGTTTAATTCAGCAGTTTTGCCATTACATTTTGGCTGGTTCCAAGTTGAGACAGTTGTGGCTTTGGATCAGGCTATGAGGACTCAAGGCTTCGCATTATGAGAATCCTTCTTGAGGAACTGAAACCTCAAATACATTCAAAATGGAATGAAAAGAAATGAAACAAGGAATGAAAACCAATGGGAACCACTTATTGCCATTTTAATATTAATTTCATTAGCTCTAAGAATCATGAAATAACCTTTTAACTTCAGATTTTAATGAAAACATGTTAATGTTACAAGTAAATTATTAATATTCCATTCCTTCTATAGATATAATGTTGAAACAGATTGGCTAATACTTAAATAAGGTTGAACAGACTATTTATTCACTATGAATGATTATCACTGATTAAACTGTAGATGTGGTGCAACTTGAACTCAGGGTCAAACTGAAGAGTTTGTAAAAAATCATTGCCAAGGTTAAAAAAGGATAGAGAAAGACCTTATTTCAGGACGTACTGAAAACATGAGGGCAGTTGCTTCACTCCCACAGCAAATCAATAAACAGGGTATTAGCACGACTGTGCAAAAGCTTTTAACTTCCAAACATCTTCCTGTAAAATTACACTGCAGTGGCTTGATTTTATTGCTTCTTTGTAATGGGCTTCATCACAGTTGAGAGCTAAAGGTAATTAACACATACAGATCTGCGTCCTGAAGCAACCTGCAAATTGCTTGACAGCACTTTGAAAGCCGTGTTGCTATTGGGAATCAATGTGCTGCGTTGCTTTTCAGGCTAGTTCGCACACAGAATAGCGAGAGACCTGTGGATAGGAACAATCTCTGCATAAGCAGGAATTGAAATTCTTTGCAAAAACAAAAACTCCCACAGATCTTTTCAATGGCTGACAGCTCTGAAACAGAAGCACGTCTATTTACTTGGTCTTAATCTGAATTTTATTTGCAACACCACAGTGGTTTTCAGTTTCAGAGCTGAAAAAGTTAACTCATCTGAGTGTAAAACTGGCTGAGAAACCTTCAAGTTCTCTCAGGAGGAGATCAGGTTTCCTCAGCTGGTTGACTAAAAGTTGTCTCAGTGGGACAGTACATTAAAGTGACAGTGAACATTTTGAAGATTTTTTTTTTTTCAGAAGTTTAGATATCCATGTAAAATGATGAGCATTACCACTTTACATCACATCACTGATGTTGTTATACAACAATCTCATAATATGATCGTGATGGGCTTTACAGGTATTCCAAGTTGACACTTTTGCTGAAGCAAAATACGCATGTTAAGAGTGATTAAACAGTATAAAATAAGCATATATGCAGCATGCCTGTCAAAACAACACTACATAATATGTTTAGAACAATATGCCGCATATAGGAAGTATGTAAAGTAGATCGGCGCAAAAAAACATGAACTCTGCTCAAACTCACCTTGTCGCTGGACAAGCAGACAGCTGCTGAAAGTGTCAGGAATATCCAAATGTTCCTCATTATTCCTCTTAAGAAGTTTTTTGGAAAGAAATCGTGGATGGCACGCGTCTGCGCTCCTTAAACCAGCTGCTCTCTTCGTTCTCTTTTACAGCTTCACCTAAAACACACACGCAAGATCCTTTTCAAGAGGTGGCTGGCGTTTTGATCCACCTGATCAAACTTCTCTTTTGCCTTTCCAAACGGGAACTACTGAGAGAGTCTTGATGCGATGTTGATGTGTCGGGTCCATGTGAGACAGCGCGGCTCTGCTCGGATAGAGGATGAGAGAGAGAGAGAGAGAGAGAGACGGGGGAGGATTTTTTGCGTCACAGTTGACTAACATCTACTTGGACCAGACTTGACTCAAAATCTGGTAAACTATCAAAATGAACATCATTATGTCGCAATTTCCGGTCAAAACGTGTCTGTGTAAAACGTTAGTACTAGAAGAGCGTCAATATTGGAAAATTAGCTGTGTTTTGGAGAGTGGTAACTGGTCCAAGTTAGTAGACCCGCTACCATGATCAGCTGACCTTTTGTTTCTGTGGTCCAGGGGGGAAACGGCTTAAAAATGGCACGACAAGCTGGTAGCTGGTTTGTTGCTGGACCAGGAGGCTTTACCAGAGCAGTTCTCAACCTTTTTTACTTCAAGTATTCCTTTGTCCAAGACAATATTCAAAGGCTATAGCCTATATGCTGATATGCACCTCTTGTATTTCTTTTGTAATAAAAATAAACTTTGGTTATCATTAAGATTATGATAATATAACTAAAATTAAATAACTTTATGACTTATTGGGGCCACATTGAAATCTTGCTGAGACCCGTAGTGAGCCCGGCCCCATGGTTGAGAACCAGTGCTTTAAAACCATCCATTTTACATAAACTACGTAAATCAAAATTTCAATTACAAAGCCATTACAGCCAGTGCTAATAGTTTAATAAAATGTACAGTTTATCATAGTTATTGTTCTGTTTATTTGCTTGTGACAACTGTTGCTATAATCACCCATAACCGTGGCAACCAGCCACCACTGTCATCAACAAACACAATGGCAAAGATTATGAAATCTTCTTAGAAGGAGATCCCATATTAGTTATGTTTTACAGTGGTAACAATAACGGTCCTAAGTATGGTATTTTAGCTCATTAATCACTGTAATTTAATGACTTTTCATGTTAAGTAAAAAGAGATTGTTCGTAATTTTCTGTAATTTAATTAGTTACTTCTGATGTAATTGCATTAAATATTCAATATAAAACATAAGTGCATCAGAATTGAATGTTTCTTTTTAAAATGTATTTTTTTGATGTAACCTTTGGTTAGTTTAAGAATAATTTATACAATTTTATATCATTTATTTGAAAGAATTTGGTTTCATGTCTATCCTTGTGTTGTTTAAGTGGTCGAGATTGATATTGGGATTTAAAAATGAATTAATAATGCAATACTTTTTAGAAAGAGTAATTAGTACAGCAATCTATTACACTGCTGACAATGTAATTAGTAGCAAGTAGCTAATTCATTACTTTTTTAGAGTAACTTACCCAGCACTGGTTATTTCTATAAAAATACAATCCCTTTAAAACATATTTCACCTTTTACTGTAGATTGTATTATTTTCATTAGAAAGATAATGTTCATAATGTTGCCTTCTGGGATATACAACCCATCTATGTGCATAAGTTCTGAGTGAGGGTTTGTCTCCCCCTGCTGTTCTGACCTGATGCAAGCGCACAAAATCCAAGTACAAGCACACTTTACATAATGCATTACACACTCCATTTATTGAGCACTTTTATGCAAATAGAGGTTCAGAGAATTTTAATAAGAACTCAAATTTTGAATAATGTATACACAAGTGCTATAGTGCTGCAAAAACAACAAATGCTTTATTCTAAATCCCTTAAATAAAGCACCCACAACAAATACATGTTTTTAATGTTTTATTAAAGCTCTCTCTTCATAAACATCTGTTTCTTTTGTTTTTGTTTTTTAAGGGTAACCAGGGAATCTGAGTTAGTGGCAGATAATTTTGCTCTTTGAAAGATTGTCACACACTTTACAGTCAATAAAAGGTATCTGATCATTGTTTCATTATAATATTCGCAACAATAAATACAGAGATTATCTCAAAACATACTCTAAGACAAATGTCACATAGCAAGATAAAACTGTCTAAATTATACCACATAGGACCTGAATAGTTAAATATGACTTTACATTAGACCGAGGTAAGCAAGTCGTGATACTGAAAAATACAGAATGCATAAAATACGTAGATACAGAGAAGGAAGGGGAAAAGATGTTGAAAGTGCAGCAGTCACACTATCATCTAATTCCAGGTTTAATGTCTGTTCCTTTTAACGTGCCGATATGGTTTTTCCTCCAAACAGGGGGAATCTGTGAAAATAAAAAAGATACAATCATCACTATGTAGTTGTAGAGAAGCTGTTGTACAGTAAACATGAAAGGTTGTGAGTGTGACGCACAGGAGGAGGAGAGCTGGGTTCTAAATGTCGGCCCAGAAAAGATAGAAGTCTTCTCCAGATTAGTCCACTGCCCAGGAACATGAACCCTGTCACTAACCAAAACACACGCGGGTCCTACACACACACACACACACACACACACACACACACACACACACACACACACACACACACACAAATCAATGTGGGTCAATAAACAACATGTTCTCAGTCAGACTGATAGCCTCAGCCTCAGATATAAAGGCACACAAAACTGAAAAGTCATCATCTGATTGGTTGAATTCTACAGGATTTCCAGGAAACGGTTGTTACATTGTTTAACAGTCCTCCCGGAAACTAAGCCATCGTGACGGCAAACGAAGAAGTTGTCATGTTTACAACTATGACAATGAGCGCTTATAAGGATCAACTAAGCTGTGGATTTTCAAAAGTATGTTAAGTTTGTGAAGTTTGTGATAGACTCTTTAAAATGCGTACAAGAGTTTTAAAAGTCTGTGTGTTATTGTAGGGACATTGACTTTACATTTTCACGTGATTGGTTGCTTTACATGTCAATCAGAGACCTTTTGCCATTAGTCTGAAGGTCTGGCAATGTGAGACTATCAGATTGATAACACTGTACACAATGCTGGCTTTAACAATGAAATAAAATGGTACACAGTAACAAAACGGTAAACTGTAGAAAAACGGTACCAACCTCTTCAAAGGAAGATTCTAAATTCATTCCAAAAGCCACACCCATCAGACCAAATAAGGAGAGGGAGAAGGTTCCCATGGTGAGCTGGAGGTTCAGGCGCATCATGACATTCCGATGGCTAAAGACAATTTTAGGCAAGACACCACAGGTGAATAGGGTAAAAATGTTAACTAATCGATATCACCATACTTCCCACAGTTTATTAATCACTGACACAGCACATTAAAGCCCCTCTGTAGTCAATAATTTTATCGCTTAAAACTCATCATTGATCACCAAAATGACATATTTAAAAATTTTTTCTGTGAAAAAATTTCTTCATGCCTTAAATAGCTTGAATGTAACTCTACTCCCTTGCCTCATTTAATATACACAGATCTATGAATATGCTAATTAGCCCCGCCTCCACTCACAAGAGCTCAGAGATCCACTTGGTCAACTTACTGAGGTAAACGCTACACAGTGGTATCTCTTTTTACAATGTCGGGACTCATAATGGTAATTAATATGATTAGCCTTTTGCTTGACTTCATTATCAAACAGCTAATAATGTGTTGCTAATGTTACACAAACCATGTTCCCATTCTTCATCTCAGAGTCAGACATCTACCTTCTAAAATCAGTATCCTTAGAAACGCTTTGAACAACTCATATAGGCATATAGTTCATCATAGCATTGTAATATACATCATATACCCGCTATATTGCCAAATCTACCCCATTTTTCATACCAATAGAAAAATATACCAGGATAACCTGGCTTCTTTTGAGACTTCCCTGCTTCAGAGCAGTCATAGTTAAGCCCACCAACGTCACAAACACCAGCGATTTCAAACTGTGTTTTTGAAACTACAGTGGGTACGGGAAAGTATTCAGACCCCCTTAAAAAATGTTCACTCTTTGTTATATTCCAGCCATTTGCTAAAATCATTTAAGTTCATTTTTTCCCTCATTAATGTACACACAGCACCCCATATTGACAGAAAAACACAGAATTGTTGACATTTTTGCAGATTTATTAAAAAAGAAAAACTGAAATATCACATGGTCCTAAGTATTCAGACCCTTTGCTGTGACACTCATATATTTAACTCAGGTGCTGTCCATTTCTTCTGATCATCCTTGAGATGGTTCTACACCTTCATTTGAGTCCAGCTGTGTTTGATTATACTGATTGGACTTGATTAGGAAAGCCACACACCTGTCTATATAAGACCTTACAGCTCACAGTGCATGTCAGAGCAAATGAGAATCATGAGGTCAAAGGAACCACCTGAAGAGATCAGAGACAGAATTGTGGCAAGGCAGAGATCTGGCCAAGGTTGCAAAAACATTTCTGCTGCACTTAAGGTTCCTAAGAGCACAGTGGCCTCCATAATCCTTAAATGGAAGACGTTTGGAACGACCAGAACCCTTCCTAAAGCTGGCCGTCCGGCCAAACTGAGCTATCGGGGGAGAAGAGCCTTGGTGAGAGAGGTAAAGAAGAACCCAAAGATCACTGTGGCTGAGCTCCAGAGATACAGTCGGGAGATGGGAGAAAGTTGTAGAAAGTCAACCATCACTGCAGCCCTCCACCAGTCGGGGCTTTATGGCAGAGTGGCCCGACGGAAGCCTCTCCTCAGTGCAAGACACATGAAACTCCGCATGGAGTTTGCTAAAAAACACCTGAAGGACTCCAAGATGGTGAGAAATAAGATTCTCTGGTCTGATGAGACCAAGATAGAACTTTTTGGCCTTAATTCTAAGCGGTATGTGTGGAGAAAACCAGGCACTGATCATCACCTGTCCAATACAGTCCCAACAGTGAAGCATGGTGGTGGCAGCATCATGCTGTGGGGGTGTTTTTCAGCTGCAGGGACAGGACAACTGGTTGCAATCGAGGGAAAGATGAATGCGGCCAAGTACAGGGATATCCTGGATGAAAACCTTCTCCAGAGTGCTCAGGACCTCAGACTGGGCCTAAGGTTTACCTTCCAACAAGACAATGACCCTAAGCACACAGCTAAAATAATGAAGGAGTGGCTTCACAACAACTCTGTGACTGTTCTTGAATGGCCCAGCCAGAGCCCAGACTTAAACCCAATTGAGCATCTCTGGAGAGACCTAAAAATGGCTGTCCACCAACGTTTACCATCCAACCTGACAGAACTGGAGAGGATCTGCAAGGAGGAATGGCAGAGGATCCCCAAATCCAGGTGTGAAAAACTTGTTGCATCTTTCCCAAAAAGACTCATGGCTGTATTACATCAAAAGGGTGCTTCTACTAAATACTGAGCAAAGGGTCTGAATACTTAGGACCATGTGATATTTCAGTTTTTCTTTTTTAATAAATCTGCAAAAATGTCAACAATTCTGTGTTTTTCTGTCAATATGGGGTGCTGTGTGTACATTAATGAGGAAAAAAATGAATTTAAATGATTTTAGCAAATGGCTGCAATATAACAAAGAGTGAAAAATTTAAGGGGGTCTGAATACTTTCTGTACCCACTGTAAATTGTAATGATCTACAGGCACAAATAGATAAAGTGTAATAAAATAAACATTAAAATGTGTATTTTGGATGTTTTCTTTCCACTAGTCTGAAAGAAAACTAAGTTCTAGAAGAAAAATAGCCCAAAATTGAGCAGTGCCTGAAAAAAACAAGGGTTTTACCTTAAAAACAGAGTGTAAATAACAGATTAAATTAAATTATAAGTGACACCCATAACTTCTCAATTAACTAACACTCTTTTGTGGAGAATCTTCATTTCTTTCATGATCCAATTGCGATATTGTGATGTATTGTGACATCTGTACAGTAATCTGTACAGTATCTTGATGTGTATTGCATCATAAGGTACAGCCCTAGCGCAGTTAAAGGCATTATAGAAAAGATGTCGTTTCCGCTGGTACCTATCCAGATTAATGAAGATGACGCTTTCAGAGTCATCGATGAGGTCTTTCAGCTCTCTGGCTTTGTTGCCAAGCTCCTCTGCTTGCATGAAGTAATTCTCCAGCAGTAGCTCCATCTCTTCAGCGTGATCTATACCCAGACTGCTCTCCTCACTGGCTCCATGTGAACACGTACACACAAATACCCACATACAAACACAGGCAAGATAAAACAGATAAAAGGCCCACATAATAATTATCAGATATTTACACTGACATCAAGAATATTTGTGTACATGTAAGTGTGTTGCTACGAAGTGATGTGACACCTACAACACTTGCGGGTCGCTCCACTTGGTGACACAGAGTTCATCTATCAGTTCATCCTCATCCAGGATTTTCAGCAGACTGTCTTTAAACATTCTAATGTCCGTCTCTAGCTCTGAAAGGCTGCAGGGAGATAAAAAGGCTTTTTTTTTCCTCTCAAAGAAAATTATAGACCATGCTACTTCAAAGCTTCCGCTCTAAAAGAAACACTGCAATGACTTTAAAATCATTTTCTACCAGACAGAGAACATTTGCCTAATAATAATGAGATGTGGGCTAGATATGTACATTTATGAGGTTCACTTTATGATTTATCTTGATCTGTCAGATATGGTTTGACAATAAACCATGATACAAATTCCCAGTGATTAGTATTACAATTTCATATTTTTTAATTATCATTAAAACTGTATTTGATTATAGTGATTTGAAACACTCGCAGTAAATATCGTTCAGTATTAAGCGTAATTAGCAACAGTCTCATGCAGGAGCAGTATAGGTTTCGTTCTGTGTGAAAACCTGGCAGAAAGCAGAGTGCTGAGAGACATTACATGAAACACTGTATGAATTAATGAATTATATGAATGTATCTCTAAGTGGTAGCGACTGTCTTCAGAAAAGTTTCGATGGCATTTGCTTTTCATGTTCCCTCCATGTAAAGCCCAATAAAATAGTGTTTATCAGTGCAGCGCTGCTTTGTTTACAGAGGTAACCAGGGAAACAGCTGCATAATGCTGTTCCATAAGCGCCACCTACTGTCAGAGAATGGATTTACATTTTCATTTAGCCTGTCTGCCATTTTACTTCAGATCAATGAGAAAATCGGACCAAATTTCAACTGGTAGATGGAAAATAAGATAATGTGCATTCTAAAAATCTCAACACTTAAGATAAAAAGCTAGCCTATGTAGAATTGTTTACGGAGTAGATAAAATATCTATTTTTATCATCATTTTGACTCACCCATTTCATAAAAATGAATTAAAGGATATATAAAGGAATTAAAATTTTTGAATTTTTGAATTAAAGGAATATATATATATATATATATATATATATATATATATATATATATTTTTTTTTTTTTTTTTTTTTTTTTTTTTTTTTCAAAATTTTATTTGTACATGTATACAATATAGGCCTAGATAACTCACTTAACATTTTTTGTTAGTTTAAAATCCAACCATCAATTTTAATGTTATTATTTTAATGTTTATGCAAACAAAAAGTACAGAGTGGTGCTAATTTTATTTGTTTGTTGGTTTTTCGACTTGATGAAATGATTTCAGTGTGTGTATGAGTTCTTTTCAAACATTTCCAGCACATTTTAACAATACCGTGATAATACTGATAACCAAGAACATTTTGGTCTCTATAATCGTGATATGACATTTTCATACAATCTCATCTTTAAGGGCTCCCTGTGGTTTTCCAATGGTTTAACGTTCGAAAATTAATAAAATTATTATTTTTATTTACAATAGTAATTTTTTTAGTTCAATATTATTACATAATCACAATAAAAATAACTTAAATTATTATTTTCATTTTTAAAAAGAAGATGTATGTACAATTATAACAATATACTTAGTATTGCATTACCTTTTCATCAAATTACAAAAAATTAGTTAACGCTGCTGTGAGGGTGTTTCTAATACAGCGGCTGTGGGAGTGATGGTAAAGTTTACATCTTTCTCTCTTCTGACTCAATCTCTCTCTATTTTTTCCATCTTTCTGAAAGTTGTGAAAACACTGTTGAGTTTTTCTTTTGCTATTTGAGAAAATGGGGACACAAAAAATATATTTCATGTATTCTCTCATTCACCGCCATAGAATTTTACCCAATTATAACGACTTCTGCTTTGAGAAACCCAGACATGTGAAAAGGGTCTAGGCTTTTAATACCACAAAACTATCAAAGACTTAAGAGCAAACATTTTCCTTCAAATCACCACCACAAAAAAAAAAAACAAATTAGATACAAAGACAAGAAAAAAATCTAGATAAACTCACTAGGGAACATTACTAACAACCTAATCAGCTGTTAGACAGTCAAGACGACTTTCCTGACTTATCCCTAATTAACACAAGAAAAACACGACAAAACAATCATTTTATAACTCTGGATAAGCTTCATGGCAATTACCCGAGCAATTATGTTATAGCGATCTTTCATTAAGATTAGCTAATAAGAAAGTTAGGTTTTTAATGGTGTAGTTAAATGCCTCTTGCATTTGGGAACATAATGTTCTAAAAACAACAACATGGCTAGGCAAAAGCTTTTAGTGCAGCTTTTTAAGTCAATGAACTCACCTCTTGCTATTAAGCAGGAGCATATGGAGTTTGCTGCGGTCGGCAGAGAGGAGCTTTGGGTCGACCAACGACTCCAGACAATCCAGAACCTGAGGCTGAACTTCATTCAGCCGCATCTGCAGTAAATTCACCTGTGCCAAAACACATGCTTACCCATATAAACATGCAACAACACGATTACACATACAAACATGGAAAAATAATTAAGTAGACACCGAGACCAAGAACAAAAACATGGACAAAAATCAGACTGCGGTATGAAACGATTCCACACTAGCCATGATGATCAACAGATATCAATTACAAACTCAGTCATATCTTAACTTATGATGTAAAGTAGTGTGATCACAATATTTTTTACAGTTTAAAAAACCCAAAAAGTTTTGGGGTTTTTTTAGATGTTATTTTTAATATGTCAATTACACTCACCAAGGCTGCATTTATTTGATCTAAAATACAGTAAAAACTGTAATATTGTGAAATATTATTTTTTCTGTATTAATATATTTTATTAAATACTGAATTTGCATTACTCCAGTCTTCAGTGTCACACAATCCTTCAGAAATCAGTCTAAAATTGTGATTACAGTTATTTACAGTTATTGTTATTTATTAATAATAATAAAAAAACAAAATAACTTCAAATGCTCACCCTGTGTTGCAGAATGGCTTCCAGAGCTCTGAACTCAAAAGGCAGGGAGTAAGTGGCCAAATTTCCATCTCCTGCCAACTGTGGCCCAAGTTCTAACACCAGCCATTTCTCCAGGCCGAGACCACGGAAATCCAGCACCAGTAAAAACTCTGGGGTAACCACTGCCTTCAGGGACTTCACATACAAAAAGGAGGGGGAAAAAAGGATAAAAAAAAGATGAGTTTTCAAATGAATACAAATGAGTTTTCAACTTGAGAATATTTATTGTATTTGGTATTAATTACAAGATAAAGATCATCTTGTGTTTATGAAACAATCTTCAGAAGCTCCGAGTGTAATGACGTGTGTCCATACCTCCATTCGTATGATGATGGCATTGTTCCGTGCTGTAATACTTGTTAAGTGCTGGAATCTCAGATCTCTCGCCTGCAAACTAAGCTCCTGGTACAATTCAGTCTTCTTCCTTTCTGGAGAACAGAATAAGAACCAGATCCATCAATAAAAATTTAACATGGCAAATTTTGGCCATAAAACACTTTTTCCTAAAAAACAAAATTAAAGAGTGTATGATGCTCTCTCTCTGTCTCTCTCTTTCTCACTCTCTCTCACTCCCCCTCTCTCTTCATAAGGAATTAATTGAATGTTGACAATAAACAAAATTAATTTAAAACATTAACATACTTGAAAATTGAACACATTCAAATAGGTGGTGGATAAAAAACAAGATTAATTACAAAATAAACAATTTTAACATACTAAATAAAATATTCTGAAAGGCAATTATTTTCCTTTTTCCTAAAAGCAAATTTTCAAGACTCATAATATTTGGGGAATGTATATTAGGGGCGTTTCATTTTAAAGGTGCCGAAGAACATGTTTTCAAAAGATGTAATATAAGTCTTAAGTGTCCCCTGAATGTGTCTGTGAAGTTTCAGCTCAAAATACCCCATAGTTTTTTTGTTTTTTTTTGTTTTTTTAACTGCCTATCATTATAAATGCACCGATTCAGGGTACGCGGCCCCTTTAAATCTCATGCTCCACGCCCCAAGAGCTCGCGCTTCCTTAAACACCATAAACAAAGTTCACACAGCTAATATAACCCTCAAAATGGATCTTTACAAAGTGTTCGTCATGCAACATGTCTAATCGCGTAAGTATAGTATTTATTTGGATGTTTACATTTGATTTTGAATGAGTTTGATAGTGCTCCGTGGCTAAAGCTAACATTACACACTGTTGGAGAGATTTATAAAGAATGAAGTTGTGTTTATGAATTATACAGACTGCAAGTGTTTAAAAAATGAAAATAAAGACAGTCTTGTCTCCGTGAATACAGTAATAAACGATGGTAACTTTAACCACATTTAACAGTACATTAGCAACATGCTAACGAAACATTTAGAAAGACAATTTACAAACATCACTAAAAATATCATGATATCATGGATCATGTCAGTTATTATTGCTCCATCTGCCATTTTTCGCTGTTGTCCTCGCTTGCTTACCCAGTCTAATGATTCAGCTGTGCACAGATACTGGCTGCCCTTGTGTAATGCCTTGAACATGAGCTGGCATATGCAAATATTGGGGGCGTACATATTAATGATCTCAACTGTTACATAACAGTCGGTGTTATGTTGAGATTCGCCTGTTCCTCGGAGGTCGTTTAAACAAATGAGATTTAAATAAGAAGGAGGAAACAATGGTGTCTGAGACTCACTGTATGTCATTTCCATGTACTGAACTCTTGTTATTCAACTATGCCGAGGTAAATTCAATTTTTGAATCTAGGGCACCTTTACAGAATTTCTCCATAAAATGTAATATTTTTTCCTTTTTTATATGATAATAAGCATTTTAATAAGCAAGGACTTTTTGAATTATTCTCTTTATTGTTACAAAAGTTAAATTTAATTAAATTTTGCACATTTTTATTTGTGAAGATAGTATTTTCCATGAAAACTATAGATAGTTCATAACATACTCCCTCATTTTACTTTTGTGTGTAAGAGCATGTTTTTTAAACATAACTCATAGCTATCATTTCTAGCATTGCAATGTAACAAATTTCCCCACAAAATTAAATATTATTTCCTTTTTTATATAATAATAAGCATTAAAGGAATAGTTCACCCCAAAAATGACCCTCAAGCCATCCTAGGTGTATATGACTTTGTTCTATCAGCCAATCACAGTCAGAGTTATATTAACTACTATCCTGGCTCTTGTATGGAATTGAATAGTGCCAGAGTTTTTGAAGCTCCAAAAAGCACATCCATCCATCCATCATAAAAGTAATCCATATTCCAGTGGGTTAATAAATGCCTTCGGTCTTATAATGTCTTTTAATCACCGGCTTCTGGCAACAGAATCACGAGAGAGTCAAGTTCCGGCAGAAGGGTGACCTCTGACCCAACATATGGCGTAGCTCCTCTTCTCTTATATCGAAATCCTCTGACAGTTTTCTTTAAAACTTCTCATTTTAAACTTCTAAATTCATGACCAGCGTTTTGTTTAGCTCTGTCCTCTGCACTTCCATGTTCATCAATTCTCACCTAAACTTATGCTACGCCTACGTCTGGTCAGAGGTCACCCTTCTGCCAGAACTCGACTCGCCAGTACACCTAGGATGGCTTGAGGGTCATTTTGGGGCGAACTATTCCTTTAACCCTCTGATGGTCTTCGGGGTCTTTTTCACCCGCAAATGACGTTTGCTAAAATTAAAAAAAAAATGTTCTCTTTGTCCAAATGGCATGAGACTTTGTATGGTGGTTAATAATTTCTAGACCTACAAATAAAAAAAATAATTTGGAATGATATCTGCTTTTATGTTAGTGTGAAAAAAAGTAACACTCGTGACCTTCGGGATCTCTGGAGACCCCAGGCAACAAAATGTTTTTTTTTTTTAACAAAATATATATATATTTTTTTAAACAAATGTAATTTTACTCTGTTTATTAATGTTTTACTCCACATTTGTGCAGTTTTTGGATAATTGATATCTTTTAAATTTATATAAATAAATTAAACAAAATTAAAAAATGTTTTTTTAGTACAAAAAACGTTTAACTTTGACAAAAAGTAATTTTTTATTGTTATAGTTGTGATTTCTTAATATTTTGATATGAATCCAACTAAAAAAAAACTGTGAAAAGATGTCTTTCATTTAGTCAAATAGCAAATAGTGGAGCTCTGCAGCCATCTACTGGATAAAGTGATTTTTTTTTACTTTTAAAAGGTGCCATTGAATGGAAAATTGAATTTACCTTGGCGTAGTTGAATAACAAGAGTTCATTACATGGAAATGACATACAGTGAGTCTCAAACACCATTGTCTCCTCCTTCTTATGTGAATCTCATTTGTTTAAAAGCCCTCCGAAGAACAGGCGAATCTCAACATAACACTGACTGTTGCGTAACAGTCGGGATCATTAATATGTACGCCCCCAATATTTGCATATGCCAGCTCATGTTCAAGGCATTAGACAATTAGACAGTATTAACGTCTGGATCTGTGCACAGCTGAATCATCAGACTAGGTAAGCAAGCAAGGACAATAGCGAAAAATGGCAGATGGAGCGATAATAACTGACATGATCCATGATATCATGATATTTTTAGTGATATTTGTAAATTGTCTTTCTAAATGTTTGATTAGCATGTTGCTAATGTACTGTTAAATGTGGTTAAAGTTACCATCGTTTCTTACTGTATTCACAGAGACAAGACTGCCGTTATTTTCATTTTTAAACATTTGCAGTCTGTATAATTCATAAACACAACTTCATTCTTTATAAATCTCTCCAACAGTGTGTAATGTTAGCTTTAGCCACGGAGCACTATCAAACTCATTCAGAACCAAATGTAAACATCCAAATAAATACTATAGTCACATGATCTGATGCATGCATGCAGCATGCGTGACGAACACTTTGTAAAGATCCATTTTGAGGGTTATATTACCTGTGTGAACTTTATGTACTGTATTATAGAGTCGCGAGCTCGGGGGCGAGGATTTAAAGGGGAAGCATCCTGAATTGGCGCATTTATAATGATGCCCCAAAATAGGCAGTTAAAAAAATGAATTAAAAAAAATCTATGGGGTATTTTGAGCTGAAACTTCACAGACACATTCAGGGGACACCTTAGACTTATATTACATCTTGTGAAAAAGCGTTCTAGGGCACCTTTAAAACGGCATTTTCCAAAAGATGGGCAAAAATCTTACACTAAACCATGTCAAATTATCCATGTTATCCCCATGAATGGAAGTTAGAAATGTAGGCCTTTTATAAAGTGAATTTTCCATAAAAAGCTGTTTGTATAAAAACCAATTTAATTTTTTTTTTAAATAAATTTAAAAGTTATCATAAATCTTCCAAAAACTGCACAAATATGAAGTAAAAACATTAATAAACAGAGTAAAATTACATTTTTTTTCTTTTATTATTTTGTTATAAAATAACATTGTTGCCTGGGGTCTCCAGAGATCCCAAAGGCCACGAGTGTACACCCCAAACAAAGTATGCCAGAGGGTTAAGGACTTTTTAAGTTATTCAACTTTCCAGTGAAAAATAAATTACATTTTGCACATTTTTGTTAGTAAAGACAATGTTTTCCATTAAAAATATAGAAGTTCACAACATATTCCCTCATTTTGCTTGTGTGTGTGTAAGAGCATGTCTGTTAAATATAACTTATAATTAACATTTCTTGGGTCAAATGAAAAGGAACAAACATCATTCCAAAATCTGGAACATACAGTAGTTTGTGAAAAGCATCCAACTCACCAAACGATGTCACATTCCCATCACGCTCAAATTTCATCTGTTGAATGAGAACGTAAAATAGTAAAGGAATGAATGAACTAATCCTTCTAATCATAGACAGTGTCCGATTAAAACGAAAAGAAGCACAAATATTTGTCTTACCACAACAAACATTGGGGCAACACTAGACAGGGCTGCCTGGGATGCATCTGTGCCTCTTTGTCGACAGGACAGGTCTGGCAACAGAAACAAATGTGTTACTTGTTTGAGCAGACGTGCGAGCAATAAAACAACACAGGCGAGCAGCACCTACAGGGTCCCTGAGCTCTCGGCAGCAGTGTGCTGTGGTGCTGTGCGCGTCCACATGTTGATGAGAGAGGGCGTTTGAAAGATGATCTGGAGCACTTCACAGATCTCCAGCATTTCAGCGACACTTTCCTGAGACTCTCTCGACACACAAACCTCAAGCATGGCTCCATATTTTAAAACACTTGAGTTAAAAGTCCATTTCACCCTGACACCCAGGTGAGGTTACTGCGCGAGCTCAAACTCCATTAATACAAGTTGTCAATATGACACACTTACTTTGGTCTTACTATAACTCCATTGGAACCCGGTTATGTTGCTATTTTGTATTAGTTGTTAAAGTAAAGAACAACATCTCTGAAATCCCGATAATAAAAAGTAGCAAAGAAACGTCCGGGTTTGATGTCTTTAGCTGTCCTGCTAACTCACATCCGCAGGTATCTCCGTTTAACTATGAGCTCGTAATGTATTTGGTAAACGAACACATGAGTGCAGTAATAGCGTCTCTCATCGTACAGTTTCGCGAGTTGATGACTTTAACGACAGCGGCTCAACGGCATGTTTCGGAAACCGATGATGACGTGAGGCACGCATACAGCACGCGCTCGTTGTCTCTCCAATGGCCTGCAGTCATGGGGCAGTGACGTCACTGAGCTGCATGACGGCGTTAAAGCTGCACGATTTATACTACGTTTAAATATTTTGCATAATATAAAGAAATTATTTCTAAATTTAGTAATACTATTTTGAATTGTGATTTTTGTAATTTTAGTCAATTTGGTCATCTTTTCTTCAAATGCCCCTTGTCAAAGAATTTTGGTCTGATTTGTCAAAAGTTTTGGCTTCGAAATCCAATTTGGTCATTGATTTAACTATGTGTGATATATTCTGTTTTTTTTTTTTTCACATTGTAAACAAGATATAGAATATATAGGAAACTTATTTTACTGGCAAAATATTACATTCATAAATGTAAATTTCCCTCAACACTGCCCAAATGTAACCACTTTCTGTGTGACACTTTCTCTGTATTTAATTATGACACTGAAAAAGATTAGCGTCTGATTTATGAATCTGTATAACGATCTGATGAATGTTACGTAAATTTCTTTATTAACTATGTATTTTTTTCTTCTTTCTCTTTAAGGATTGCCTTCCTTCCCCTAATTTATGCCTTTGTTCTCCTTCATTATTTATATTATGATGTCATCCATTGTTATATTGAAATGTTGAAGTTGTTCTTGTTCTTACTTGCAATAATTTTTAAAAAAAAAAAAATTTAAAAAAAGCTGCACGATTTATCAAACTTGACTTGAATATAAATGCAATAACAAATATTAGGACCCATTTTCAAAAAAAAAAAAAAAATTATTTATTTATTTATTTAATTTATTTATCTGTTGTTGCAAATATTAAATTAAGGACTACCTGTTGTATATTATATTATATTATATTATATATTATATTATATTATATTATATTATATTATATTATATTAACGTTTATTTATTATATTATATTATATTATATTATATTATATTATATTATATTATATTATATTATATTATATTATATTATATTATATTATATTATATTATATTATATTATATTATATAAAACGGTTATTTCCTGTCCTTGATTCTGATTGGTCATTAGCTGTGTTTTATGACCGCTTCACCCAACAGTTCTGTGTATCACTACACAACGCCCTTAGCAACCACTCTTAGCAACGTAAACTGTATGTTCTCAATTTTCCTTCAGGTTAGTCCTATGTTCATAAATAAAAAATCTGTTTAAATGTCCAATGTATTATCTTGTCCTTTTAACATTTAAGGGGTTTTCCCATGACTGACAGTCGCTAGTCAAAGCATTTGTCAGTTGCATCTTGTTCTGTGTTCACAACAATTCAGTCTTTTCAATGTAAAAGTCTTTGCTACTGACTGACACACTCATAAAGACAGTCTTTGCTGCCATCTTTAATGGCGTAATAATGTAACTTCTGTTGCTGTTCATGGTCAGGGACAGGGGAGGAGCCAGACATTGTAAACATTCAGGGCTTAGCCCCAATCTATATTTGTCCAAAGACATTTGAATTTTCTATTAACAGCTTTACTGACATGAAAGGAGCTTTTGTTGTCGTATTCTTGTTCCGAAAATGTACATTACTTGACACTGTAATTTGTAAAACTTTGTTGGATGTACCAGCTCTAGGGGGGTCCGGGCACATGCCCCCCCAGAAGAAAATGTTGTACATTTTAAGGTTAAATGCATCAATCTGTTGCACTCTGGAAACTCAAAATTAAGAGCTTTAACCCATGTACAGAATGCAAATTGAACAAAGAAACAGCTTTGACTTGTACCTGGACATTAAAAAGGTTCAAACATCTTTTTTACAAACTCATTTCTTTTTAAAAGATAAATCCTTGGGCTCTGAAAGTTTTGCAGCCCATCCTCAACCTAATGGTCTACTCTTCACCACAATGGTAACCCTATAAAACTAACATAACAGAACCCCCTGTCAATCCCAACATAACACAACATTAAACACTAACTTATGTCTCCCTATGTTAATCTTATGCAAAAACACACAAAATAACACTTAATTTCAAAATTTATACAGTCTGATGCAAAGCATGCTGGGAATTAGAAATCTGCTGCAACTAAAACAGTTTAGTTTACTTGAAATATGTCAGTGCTGTGAACTCAAAAGTAAAAGAAAGTTTTAAATACTCATAACAGTTAATTTAACTGAACTAATTTGTTTAATTTAAGTTTGTCCTACTCAAACGAATTTAAGTATTAAGCTATTGTCCAGTTTCATATTTGCTCAGTGACAGTCATTACATTCGGGGCTTGACTCAAAACATTCGGGGCTGAAGCCCCAGCAAAATGGTCTGGCGCCGCCCCTGGTCAGGGACTATTTTTTTCCTACGGAAGGAAGGCTTTAATGAAAGTTTACTTCATGAAAGTTGCATTGATACATATTTCTGGCTTTAATATTTGTATTGTGTGGTAACCGCTTTATAAAAGCCATAAGGTACTCAAGGCGCTGTATCGTAAATAAGTCACGGCTCTAGGGGTTGCAGGCACTCCACGATTAAAAACAAAGACGTTAAAGCTCTTGAATTTACAGTTAATTTCTTTATTTTACTAGCAAATTTTTATAAGCATAAATTCGCAGACTTAACTTATTTTTCATATGAATTTATGCTACAGTGCAAACTTCATTTGTTTTGTACTAGTAGCCTGTTTATGATACATAAGAAATCTTTAAAAAGCTGCATGTTCACTGGATCAAGAAATAACTTTCATAGTGAACTTTATAAACAGTCTTTTAAATAAAAGACTGATCTTCTCTGCATTTAACTAAACATTTCAAATCTTAGCTTGCTTCCTAACCTAGTTATCTTATAAACCTGACATTATATAGCCTATTAGAAATATAGTTGGCTCTTTAATGAAGTGCTTTTAGCGTCTACTAAATGCATAAATGTAAACAATACATTTATTGTTATTTTTTTTTCTGCATTTTGCTTATGCATCTATTTTTGTTATTTATATTTGGCTTTTTATTCATGTATGTCTTTTATTTAGAGGGAAAAATCTCCGTTTTTGAACATAAAAAAATCACAAGCACATATTCTCATTGCGACCGCAGGGTGGCGCTCTTCGCATTCATCCCACTCAAACCTGCCCACAAATACAATATTCTAAGATGCTGGTCGTATATGAGATCGAGGGGTTGCATATTCGGGAAATTTGATGTAAATGAGTATCTCCGCTCCAGTCTTTGTGCTCTGATGGTTTAATGCCTTCTGTCATTCACTGAAACATCATCTCGCTGCAGCACTGATGCTTTCACAGCGCCTGGAACAAGACTCTGCATCATTTCCCCTCCGCGAGCGCACAATGAATGAATGAACGAGGCAAGTGATGCTGTGCTTTGCCAGCTAAGGGAAAACGCTAAAAGCTTTTGTTCTGTATTCGTGCCCTTTACAACAACGACTTGGCGTGGCGTTACGATGTTCCCGTCGTGCTATTCTAAGCCCAAAAATGGCTCGCAGTTCAAGATGTCTTACACTAAAGTGATTTTTGGGGTGTTGGTGGTGTATGTCCTCCATACCTGCTGGGCCATATACGGCTTCATTCACACCAAACCCTGTGATAGCGCCAAAGGGGACAGCTGCGTTACATCTTATCTCACTGTCAAGCCTCGACTTCAGGTGAGAGTATCTCACTTAACTGTCTTTGTCAAATGTATTGTAAGTCGCCCATTGCTTTAAAAGGATACAGTTACTGCATGTAATCTCTCAACAGCTTAGTATCTATTCCGCTGTGGACCCCAGTGATGAAGCTGGACACAACCTGCTTTTCAAAGTGGACAGATTTGATATAAACACCAAGTTTGAAAGGTAAGCTGACCTTTTGTGGTTTGTTACCCGCGTGGAAAAGATCAGTTAAGTTTAAGCATAATTAGAAGAGTATTTATTACGGAAACAATATGCCCTACATTAAAAGAATATAAAATACTTAATAGCAAAGTTAATGTAATGTTTTTGAACATGTTAGTTGCAGTTCAAGGAAAATGTCTTGTATTAAATGCAACTAGTTGAACTTTAGAGTGCTTAAATATTCTTTATGATATAATTTCATTATGTTGTCTTTGAAATATGGTTTAAAGAGTAGGCTACTGCTGAATGTACTGACAAGGATTTATATCATGTATTTAAAGGGTTAGTTCACCAAAAATGAAAATTCTGTCATTTATTACTCACCCTCATGCCGTTCTACACCCGTAAGACCTTCGTTCATGTTCGGAACACAAATTAAGATATTTTTGATGAAATCCGATGGCTTAGTGAGGCCTCCATAGGGAGCAATGACATTTCCTCTCTCAAGATCCATTCATGTACTAAAAACACATCTAAATCAGTTCATGTGAGTACAGTGGTTCAATATTAATATTATAAAACGACGAGAATATTTTTTGTGCGCCAAAAAAACAAAAACGAGTAATAAAGTGATGGCCGATTTCAAAACACTGCTTCAGGAAGCATCGGAGCATAATGAATCAGCGTGTCGAATCAGCTGTTCGGAGCACCAAAGTCATGTGATTTCAGCCGTTGGCAGTTTGACACGCGATCCGAATCATGATTCGATACGCTGATTCATTTATGCTCCGAAGCTTCCTGAAGCAGTGTTTTGAAATCGGCCATCACTATATAAGTCGTTATTTTGTTTTGTTTTTTGGCACACCAAAAATATTCTCGTCGCTTTATAATATTAATATTGAACCACTGTACTCACATGAACTGATTTAAATATGTTTTTAGTACATTTATGGATCTTGAGAGAGGAAAATGTCATTGCTCCCTATATGCAGGCCTCATGGAGCCATCGGATTTCAACTAAAATATCTTAATTTGCGTTCCGAAGATTAACGAAGGTCTTACGGGTGTGGAACGGCCTGAGGGTGAGTAATAAATGACAGAATTTTCATTTTTGGGTGAACTAACCCTTTAAATATCCTATTTGTAATAACACATGTTGTGAAGATGAAGTTGCAATTTAGTACATTTAAAATGTATACTTCTTTAAAGCATGACAAAATATTTTTAAACTATAATGATTTAAAACAAACTTTTAATTTGACATTACAAAGTGCACTTTTTAAAAATGTACTTAAAGGGATAGTTCACCCAAAAATGAAAATTCTGTCATCATTTACTCACCCTCAAGTTGTTTCAAACCTGTATGAGTTTCTTTGTTTTGATGTACACAAAGGAAGATATTTGCAAAAATGTCAGTAACCAAACAGATCTCGCCCCCTGTTTACTATCAGAGTAGAAAAAATAAATAATATGGTAGTCAATGGGGGGCGTGATCTGTTACTTATATTCTTCCAAATATCTTCCTTTGTGTTCAGCAGAACAAAGAAACTACAGGTTTGGAACAACATGAGGGTGAGTAAATGATGACAGAATTTTCATTTTTGGGTGAACTATCCCTTTAAGAGTGTTAAGATAGAAACATGCACTTGAGTGACCTTTTATTCATTAATATTATATTACAATCCCAATTTCAGACTGTTTTGTATCAGGTGAAATTGGGCAAAAATTCCACTGGCAAAACTGCAACAATCAGTATCCTCATTTCCCAAATGATTAAAAAGTGTAATTAAAAAGGAAAGGTGACACAGTGGTAAACATGCCTCTGTCCCAACTTTTTTGGAGTGTGTTGCAGCCATCAAAATCTAAATTTGTTCATATCTACAAAATACAATTAAGTTGGTTAGTGAAAACATTGAAAATCTTTTTGTACTTTTGGCAGTTAAATAAAGGTTAAAGAGGTAATTTTTCTGGAAATGGGGTTGTATCTGCAAGTGCAGTTTATATTTTTTAAGATTTGAAGTACAATACAAGTGCACATTCCATTCAATTAAGCAGACTTAAGCTAAAAAAAAAGTAATTAAACTTTTTAAATGATTGTAGCTGTTCTGTTGTTGATGAGAACATGCCTACACAAGGTTTTAAATGATAACAAAATAACTATTTTCTGACTGGGACCAGTTAAAAGTAATTAGTTCTATTAGTTAGTAGAGAAAACATAATTTGTTTGCAAATGTTTATTTTAAGCCTCTTATTCTTTATGTCCCTCATGTTCCTTTTAATGCATTCTTTTATTTCTTTTTAATTATTTTCTTTTAAAAATGTATTTTTTTTTATATAATAATCAAATAATTTTATGTGGCACTCTAAATTCTATGTGTTATATAACTAAAACAACCATTTTCCTTGCACATGCCATTTGGTTTGATTTTAATAATAATTTAATGACATTTGGATTTTTTTTAAATGTGTAGTACCAGTATATATAAAAGTATCATGGTATTTATCATGTGATACCATCACAGTACCATAGGATCACCACAATACATTTTTGGTAGGGCTAGATGACAATCTTATTTACCATTTAGTTACAGAAAGTACACTGCGGCTCAGAACTGGTGATCTGGTGAGAAATTGATACAATTTTAGAAATTTTTACTTAAATTTTTTTACCAGTTTTATTGTATGTGAATATTGAAACTGCATTGTTTTGGTTCCATACAATGATAGCATACAATGTTTTGTGATTACAGGAAGGTGAGTGTCGCAGTTCCTGAGATGACCCAAAACAATGGGACCCTCCATGCTGTGGTGTTTGTGCACAAGAGTGGAGTTTTGCCTTGGAAAGACAGCAGACATGTGCGGCTCGTGGCCCGTCTCACCTCTCAGGTGATCCTTCTTCAGTCTGGAACCACCACTAACCGTGAGGTATTGTAGCCAATTATTACTGCCCACACATCTTCAGCAATCTTTATCATTGTTGTATCCATACAAGTTCAGAATACTTGAATTCCTCCCAATCTTCAGGAAAAATCAGGTGTCAAATATTGTGGCAGTTTATTGCTGCCCTAATTAACCTTATAAAAAAGAAGTACATTTTGGCATACTTTTAAAAAGACTACTTTTTTACTGAAATAATGGCCCGGTTTCACAGACAGGGGTTAGCCTTAGCCAGGATTAGGCAGTAGTTTAATTAGGATATTTAAGTAGCTTTTATAAACATACCCTTGAGACAAAACAATGGCACGTATTTTAAGATTGCTTTCAGTTAAAAAAGCTCAAACATGCATTTTAGTTTAGGACTAGCTTAAGCCTTGTCTGTGAAACTGGGGGAATATGTTTAAAAGAACATACTTAAAGCTGCAGTCCATAAGTTGCCTCTTTGCCGCCATCTCTGTTTGAAACCTGCAATTGCAGTTATTTGCGGAATTATCATATTTGCATGGGTTGTGCATTGGCTTGGCTCCTCTACGCGGATGAATCTAATGTTTTGAGGAGAATGTGTGGCTGTCAGTCACCGATATGGATACTGTACAGGTACTTTGGAATCACAGATTGTAGTCTTGGAATTATGGCCAAAATAAGAATTTTCACCAGAAAATGTCATCTGAACAAGTAAGCAACAAATCTGCCACTTTTGTTCTGACCAACTGAGAAAAAAAAGCATTACAATAAATTGCAATACCAATGGTGATTAAATATAATGATCGCTTAGCTCATATCACATCAAACCATGCAAATTATTATTACCGTTATACTTTGTTACAAATTGTTAATGTTAACAACATCAGCATTGCGTGACCGTGTGTATTTAGTGTATATTAGCGTTACCTGTAGATTTCATTTTCTGTAGAGTCTAATCACTAACGTTAATTTGTCATGCCATACAATCTGCCATCAAAATTATAAGTTTAATTATTGCAGCTGCTGTGAGAAAAGGCTATAAATGATCCATATCCTGCAGCATCCTCACATGATATAGCCTACTAGCTGGGGACTCACTCTTTATGTAAACAGATGTGACGTAATGACACAAAGACGAACGGCGGCAAGCTCGAATTTCCCGCAGAAATTACAGAATTAGAAAACATAATTATAAGCTTGCCATTGTGAATCGGGCTAAGGTAAATAGATAGATTTGAACACTGGCTGGTTATGTACTTGCTCAAAAATTGATTTGGGAAAATTTTTAACCAAGAAAAATTTCGGATTGCAGCTTTAAGTGAATGTAATGTTTTCAAACAGTTAACTGCATGCTATTTGCAATTAAAGGAAAATTATAGTTTTAACTTATATTAAATTCACTTAGTTTAAATTAAGACCCACTTAAGTGAGACTTAAGTACATACTTAAGTACAGTATGTACAAATTACATATTGTTTATATGTAATTTAATAATTACTTCTGTTGTCTTTGAAATATGGTTAAAGTGTACTGCCTAATGTACTGACAATACTCCCATATACATATTGTAACATGTATGTTCTGTTTTTGTTTAGTTTTCACTCAGCTCTGTTTGTGTTTGCCTGGGTTCCTAGTTAGTTTCTCTGTTTGTTAATTAGTTTCCATAGTTCCTAATTCCACGCACCTGTTCCGTTTCTCTTTTGATTACGTTCTCTGTGTATTTTCTGTCTGTTTATTGTTCCATGGCATCAGTATTAATGTGTTTGTCTGTTTTTTTTTCTCCTGCGATCTCTTATGTATTTCCCGTTTGAATTTATTAAAGACTATTTTGTTACTCCTTTGTCGTGCGCTCTTTACAGTCACAGCCGTGACACATATGCGCACTTTTTGTATATATTTGTATATATTTGAAATGAAATAAATAGATTGTATTGAATGTCAGCTTGCTTATTTTGCTCAGTATAATGATTTATTATGTCCACATGTCATTTTAGCAGGAAACTGTGCTTCTAACCTCAGCTCTAGGGCTGTAGTTCCAACCACACAAGTTTGCAACACTGTTTGTGAATGTTCATTGGAACTATAGTTTTGGGAATTGCCAAATCGTTTAATTACATTGGTAACAACTGAACTTGCGAACATAGTTGACTAATGATGCTTTTGGGAAACACACATCTGGATAAGAGCATCAACTAAAAGCTTTAAATCAACTTTACTTTCAAGTACAAATAAAGTTGATTTAAAGGTGCCCTAGAACTTCTTTTTAAAAGATGTAATATAAGTCTAAGGTGTCTCCTGAATGTGTCTGTGAAGTTTCAGCTCAAAATACCACATAGATTTTTTTTAATTCATTTTTTTAACTGCCTATTTTGGGGCATCATTAACTGTGCACCGATATATAGGTTGCGGCCCCTTTAATTCTCGTGCTCCCCCGCCCCCGGAGCTCACGCTTGCCTTGAACAGCATAAACAAAGTTCACACAGCTAATATAACCCTCAAAATGGATCTTTACAAGATGTTCGTCATGCATGCTGCATGCATACATCGGATCATGTGAGTATTGTATTTATTTGGATGTTTACATTTGATTCTGAATGAGTTTGAGGCTATATGCTCTGTGGCTAACGGCTAATGCTACACTGTTGGAGAGATTTATAAAGAATGAAGTTGTGTTTATGAATTATACAGACTGCAAGTGTTTAAAAATGAAAATAGCGACGGCTCTTGTCTCCGTGAATACAGTAATAAACGATGGTAACTTTAACCACATTTAACAGTACATTAGCAACATGCTAATGAAACATTTAGAAAGACAATTCACAAATATCACTAAAAATATCATGTAATCATGGATCATGTCAGTTATTATTGCTCCATCTGCCATTTTTCGCTATTGTTCTTGCTTGCTTACCTAGTCTGATGATTCAGCTGTGCACAGATCCAGACATCCTGCCCTTGTGTAATGCCTCGATCATGGGCTGGCATATGCAAATATTGGGGGCGTACATATTAATGATCCCAATTGTTACGTAACAGTCGGTGTTATGTTGAGATTCGCCTGTTCTTCTGAGGTCTTTTAAACAAACGAGATTTATATAAGAAGGAGGAAACAATGGAGTTTGAGATTCACTGTATGACATTTCCATGTACTGAACTCTTGTTATTCAACTATGCCAAGGTAAATTCAATATTTAATTCTAGGGCACCTTTAATGCTTTTAGATGATTCTGATTATCCAGATGTGCATTTCTCAAAAGCATCATTAGTCAACTATGGCTGCAAGTTCCATATAAAACTGTATAAAAATACAGTAAATTGAAGTATTATCTTACTTCATCAATCTGTGAAAACATAGCCTATGTACTAAATGAATATGTTCTCTACTCCAAAGCTTATATGCTGCAAAAAAAAAAAATCAAATATCAACTGAGTTTGGGACCAAGTTTTACGTACTCCCAAAAGTTGAGAGAACTTTTTTTTTTTGATTTGTCAATTTAAATACATTGGACAAATCAATTGGATAAACACAGTAAATTAAGTTTAGTTGACTAAAATCAAAAAAGTATTTTTACAGTGTGCAAATACACCATGATAGATGTGAATAGAGAACTTGAAAGTGGATATTTTCCTGTGTAAAGGCACCAGAAGAGCAGCAGATTGTTTCTTACTGGAGATCACGACTTACCTTGAACGTGATGAATGAGGATTTCACCTTCAACAGTGCTGCGGTGCCCAGTGACCTTCGCCGCTATATGAAAATGTGAGTTATTATCTGAAACCTTGATAATGTGTATCTGTGTCTAATATCTTACCTGGACATCCAACCCTGTTTGTTTCACTTTCATTTTATTTCCTCAGAGTTGAAGATGGAAAAAAGGAAAAAAAGAAACTGTATCTGCCACTTATACTGGTTGATGAACTAAGAAGTCGATTAAAGGACTTAATTGTATGTAAAAAAAAAAAAAAAAAAAAGGACAGTTATAAAAAGACGATTCTATGTAAGATTTTGAAATGAAAAAAATTATTTAATGCGTTTAATTTATGAATGCAAGTTTACGTGTTAAATTACACAGGAGATAAACAGCACCACAAAAGCAGTCCCGCTGACAATATCATATGACACCATTACCTTACGCAAATTCAGAATATGGATCCACATACAAGCTGTCATATACTCACTCAAACATTTTGGTGAGTGACATAAAATGCATGACATATATGCATCAAATACAAAAATAATTCAATAACTAGATTCTCAAGTTTTCTCAGGTTTAATGTTTAATTCTGTATTAATCATAAGCATGTTTTTCTACTTTCCTTCTTTCAGGATTTTCGGAGCAGAATCTTGATGAAATTAAAGCCATGTTTGTTGAGAGTGGGCTGCACATCTTGGCTTTGTCCATTCTAGTGCCTGCATTTCATGTAAAAATACTTTATAAAGAGATGTATGTTCGGTTTCACAGACAAGGTTTAAGGCAAGTTCCAGTCTAAAATTCATGTTTGAGCTGTTTTAACTGAAATCAACTTAAAATGTCACTGCCATTGTTTTGTCTCAAGATGCACATCAGTTATGTTTTTTTTTTTTTCGAAGACACATTTATAAAGCCACTTAAATGCCCTAATTGAACTAAGGCCTAATCCTGGTTTGATCTAAACCCTGTCTGTGAAATGTACTTAAACTGTTTATTATTATATATTATTATTATCTTATCAATAATGGAATATTCTGTTTTGCAGCTCTCATTTGAGGTTTTTGCCTTCAAGAATGACATAAGGTTCTGGCGAGAAAAGAAGAGTTTAGCTGGTATTTCTAGAAGATCAGGTACTGAAAAAAATAGCTGCTGTATTTTGGTGTGACAAGAAAAGCCACAAATAATTTGTCGCAGTTGGGAAAAATGGCTATAAAATCTTGTTTGTCTTTGCAGTTGTGTGGAGATGTTTCAGCACCATTGTAATATTCCTCCATCTACTAGAAGAGCAATCCAGCTGGCTTATTCTGCTTCCCACTGGGATCTCAGCTCTAATTGAGGTATAAAAATAGATGAAATGTGCTCATTTTGGACTGCTGGCATTTATCTTTGGTTTAAACCAAACATGACTTTTCCTCCACTATCGTTTGTTCTTGATTTTGTAGTTATGGAAAGTGAATAAGGTCTTAGCACTTTCACCCACATTTCATGTAAGTGTTTAATACTTATACTTAGTAAGCACAGTATGGTCTTTTTTAGGAATATGCGACTCATCTTACTTATTGTAATTTGTTTTTTGTAGGATGAAAGAATGGATGATTTTGAGCGTGCAACAGAAGACTATGATTCTAAGGTGAGAGCAAATTCTTTTTGAAGCATTTAAATTTGTTCATTGAATCATTTAGATCATTATTATTCCTGTTTTCTGAGGTCCTGTAGAATTAACATTCTTTGACACAGGTTTTTTTTTTTTTTGGCCTGTAAATATGTTTTTTAATCTGATTTTTAAGTAGTTTCACAAGGACATTCTCTTTACTTGTACAGGCCATGAAGTTCTTGTCATACCTGATGTATCCATTGTGTATCAGTGGGGCCATATACTCATACTTGTATCTCCAAAATAAAAGGTAACATTTTTACTTTAATAAAGTATTCTCTCTCTCTCTCTACTGGAAAGTTTGTGAACCCATAAGAATCTTCAATAAATTTGACCTACTTTGAAACTGAATCTACCTGTAAGTCCTCTAACTAGATAAAGAGACATCCAGTTAAACAAATAACACTGCATATTTTAACTTAATTATTAAGCTAAATAATCCAGCAGTGAACATCTTTGCTGTTATCTCTTTTGACGCCCTTGAGCAGCAACAACAGCAACTACATGTTTCCATGTAACTGTGAATCAGTTCTATATGTCAGCTTGAAAATGTGTTGTCCCTCCTTTCTCCTGACAACTCAACTCATAAATCAGAAGGTTCTATTTGAATTCTTTTGTCTATATAGGTCATATTTATATGGAAAATTCACAAAAAAAAGGTTCACAATTTTTTTTTTGTAATTGTATATATTAATATATGTATTTATGTTTTCATTATGTTGTATACTCTCAATAGTTGGTACTCTTGGATAACCAATGGCCTTATTAGTGGTAAGAGCTTTATTAATAAAAAGTGTTAAGTCACACTTTATTACTTACTGCACAAAGGAGGTCAAAATGAAAGTTCCTCTTCTTTTTAAACATTAAGGTGTTTATGCGTTTGGATTTCTGTCAATGGTTCCTCAGCTGTTCATCAATTACAAGGTTTGTTTATTGTCCAGCTCTAAAATACAGTTCTACTGAAGTTGTCTTTTACCTGTACTGTTTCCTCTGAATGTTCCTTAAGTGTGTCTTTTGCTTTTCTCCACAGTTAAAATCAGTGGCTCACCTCCAGATGTCCATCTTGATGTATAAGGTATGTTACAGTTAATTTAATGAAAAATTGATTTTCTGTGATCTTTTTCACAATATACTGACACATTCAGAACTCACAACCCAGTCCAAAAAGACCATTAAAACTAAGAGGCTGCTCACATAGGCCGCATTTACACTGCAGGTCTTGATGCCCAGTTTCAATTTCTTGACTATATCTGATATTTTTTTGATGACCAGCTTACATCTTCTTTTAAAAGTCAATCCAATTCATATCAGATTTATTTCCACTTTATTTCCACTTCATAAATGAGGCCTGAAACCAATCTGAGAATATCGGAATCCATGTGCTTTTTTCCTGCTTACAATTTAAGAATGTATAACAATACTGCATGTACCTGGGTAACACAAACAAATATTAGGGCTCATGAAAATAATCAACAAAACATATACGTGTACAAAGTATATCATGTGAAATCATCTTTTACATGAAATATGGCCCTTATTGAATAACCATGTAAACTTGTGTGACCTACTGCTGTGAAAACTCATGCAGACTGGGAAGAAGCAAAATGAAGAAGCATGGTGGCCGGAAAGACAGAGGAAAACCCAAAAATGGTCATGGCAAGTGGAATCACAAAATAATGTTCTAAATGCACACCTGCTACACTCCCCCCTGCTTACTTCCATTTGCGCATGAACAAAACAACAAAAGAACCCAAACATAAAACTTCAAAATGCTACACAGTCAGCCTAAAAACAACCAGGTACATGTAACCATATTTGAAATAAAAAAGGGAAAGCAAGAGAAACAAAATCTGTACCATAGTACCAAGAGATAATACTGTATGTCACATGAAACACTAAATACTCCAGTCGTAAGACTATTCTTTTCAGAATTAGAAACGTAAGAGTGTAGCAGAGCCTCTTAACACTCACAGGAATAACATGCCTGT
Organism: Megalobrama amblycephala; assembly: GCF_018812025.1. Classification (NCBI taxonomy): domain Eukaryota; kingdom Metazoa; phylum Chordata; class Actinopteri; order Cypriniformes; family Xenocyprididae; genus Megalobrama; species Megalobrama amblycephala. The sequence goes on from NC_063056.1 coordinate 13,323,914, forward strand.
TACATATTACATACATTTAGAGGGCATTTTTTGCACAGCATTTCATAAAATCTTATCTTCTTTTGGATCACTTGTAAATGGTACTACAATCATACATATTAAAATTTAATTACAGAATTTAATCATTTTTAAATATGAGTACCACACACCTATATGAACAAACAAATAAACAAACAAAAAACACTACAACCCAGACAAAACCTTCTGATGCATATTCTGGATCAGTCTAATGACTGGTTTAACCAACATCCCACACCTAGTTTAACAGTTAATGATCCACCCTGACCAGAAGGAGCTCTGGAACACTGTTTCAAATAGACATTGGCTAAAGTATCAGCATGTACACCTGCATCAGCCTGATCAATGTTCCTGTCAACATCAGGCTTGCATGTCAAAGATCTGCATTCTGTCTCAAAGGTCTGTCCATTGAGGCCTGTAGCATGCGGTACAGTCAGGCTACTAGGCCATTCATCTACACTTAACTGGACAGAATCAGATTCAGAAAGGCCAACTTCTGGGGGTTCAGACATGCCATCGTTCTCTCATCTGGTTCATTGACAGGCAATGTCAGCTCCACATTTTCGCTCACAGACAGACTTGACCTACTTGAGGCAACATTCTTGCATGAATCATCTTCAGAAACCTTGTTCTGAAAAGGCAGGAAGTTCACTGGCATAATGAGATTTCTATGAACAACTTTCTCAATTCCAGTTACATAATTTCTGATTTGGAAAATATAAACCTCATCGTTCATTCCTGTCACTATGTAGATGTGACTCTCCCATCTATCAGCAGTTTTCCTCTTGCCACACTCACCCTTATTGGCCAGCAGCACTCCATCACCGATGTTCACTGGAGCACCTTTCTGCTTTTTGTTGTAGAGATTTGCATGCCTCTGTTGTTGTTTTGAGGCAGAATATTGGGCTGCTTTCATAGCTTGTGCAAGATCATCTCTGAAAGACTGCACATACTGGTTATAGTTGACCACCTTGTCATCAAGCAACACAGAGTCAAACATCATGTCGATAGGCAGCCTGGGAGTTGTACCAAACATCATCTGGAATGAAGGAAAACCAGTTGTCTCATGAATTGTGGCATTATAGCAAAAAATGAGAAACTTCATAATTTGAGGCCATTTGTGCTTTGCTTTAAAGGTGCTCTAAGTGATGTCATGCGTTTTTAGGCCTAAACATTTTTTGTCACATACAGCAAACATCTCCTCACTATCCGCTAGCTGCCTGTCCCCTGAACACACTGTAAAAAATGCGGTCTCTGTAGTCGCCACAAGCTCCAAAAATGGCAATAAAAACAAACTGGTGCAGCCTGGACCACGAAACATAAACAGTGCCCCCAGCCAATAACCGACAAGAATTATTTTAAATGCACGTTCATGACTGTTTCAAGAAGCATGGAGGGGAGGGGGAGGAGGAGAAGGAGGGAGGGTCTAGCTAGCCTCTGTTTTGTTTGACAACACTTCGAACGTCAACAGGAAGTTACTCCACCCAGGATCACTTAGAGCACCTTTAAGTGGTAAGGCACGAATCATGTTGCCTAATGTATGGTTGAATCTCTCAATGATCCTGATACCCATCGGGTGGTAAGGAGTCATATGGGATTTTTGAACACCAGCAAGCCGAAGCATTTCAGAAATCAGGCTGCATTTAAAACTTGCTTCCTGATCTGAATGTACTCATTCTTTACTCGCTCAGGAAAGCCGTAGATGCAGAAAGTTGTCCCATAACTGCTTCGCAACTGCATTTGTGGATTTATTAGGACAAAGGTAAGTCTGTGCCAGCTTAGTAAAATGGTCTGTCACGACTAATACATCCAGAGACTTTGGCTGCGTTTACACTGGCACAAAAAAATCAGATCTTTTGCTCACATCTGACACAGATCGGAATTAGGTGCACATGTGTAAACACAAAAATCCACACAAGATCCGATTTTTTCGCATCCGATCTGAGCCACTTCCAAATGTGGTTTTATATCTGATCTCTGAACATGCGACCTACATTAAAACACGCATATCCGATTCCCATTGTAATTCCAAGCCATCACAAGGCGAGGGCAGCACATTTACTCACTAAAAGATAGCTTCAATGTTGTATTATGAAGCAGACGTGCTTGTATGCACTCGCACTAAAAATTTGCAGCTCTATATTGATGTGGGAACTTTGTCTAACGTGAAAGAAATTGCGCACACACATATATTCAGCAGCTGAATTTCAAACTTTGCCCGGTTAATTTAAAAGACCGCCTTGTTGTTTTTCTTATAAGCCAAAAGCTTCACTGTAAGCTCTCTTTCTCTCGTGCGCGCTCTCAAGTCAAGTCAAGTCACCTTTATTTATATAGCGCTTTTTACAATGCAGATTGTGTCAAAGCAGCTTTACATTGATAACTGGTATATAATTTTGGTTGAACAAAACCAGAGGGTCTACTATATGCATTTAAAACTACCAGTGACGATCATTTTGGGGCAGGAAGTAATGTAAACACAGATATCGGATACCAGACACTTCTAAAGTCAATGTAAACACACTGGCCAAATAATCAGATATGGTCATAAGATCAGATTTGTGCATTAAGACTTGCAGTGTAAATGCAGCCTTATTGGACGAGTCTTCAGCAGACCAAAAATCTATATAAGCCAGCTCAAGTGGTCTTGATGTTTTAACACTTTCAAGCAGAGTTCTCCCCTCAGGCTCTGGTTTGCTGACAATGCGTCTTCTGCAGCATCTTACATACTCTTTTACATCCCTTTCCATCACTTGCCAGTAGAACCAATGTCTGGGTAGGTATAGTGTTCTGTGTTGCCCCTGGTGTCCAGCTTCATCATGCACTCCTTTGAGCACTATATCTTGAAGAGTAGCAGGGACAATAAACTGAGAAGTCTTCTTCCTTGTGATGACATCTTTGGAGACTCAATATAATAAACCCATTCTTGCTGATAGTTTGTTCCAGTGTCTCAGAAACCGGAGCACACCAGGTGATTCCTTGTTCCACTCTCTCCTAGACAGCCTACGTTTGTGCTCCACAAAGAAAAGCACTCTGCTCAGGTCAGGAACAGCATCTTGTAAATCTGTCAGCTCCTGCCTTGACAGTACTGGATCATCTGACAAACGAGATGGACCCAATTGACCCAAGTAGCTGTGGAAGCAGGTAAGCATATGGCTGAACATGATTTTCCTGTTGTCAACTACTGTCCAGAATGGCAGAAATGTCCTCCTGAGAGTATGCCAAAAGTATGCCATGACTAGCAGAACACATCTTGGATGTTCTCCAGATTCCCTACCTAAGAATCCTCTAGGAGAGCACCACTTTTGCAAGTCGGTGGAACACACTAGGTCGCACAAACGATTGATGGCTGAGGGCATCTGTGACTACATTATTAGGCCTAGGAATGTATTTGATTATATGGAGCGAGCTTTGCAACCCACCTTTGCTCACAAGCATCCAACTTGGGTTTTGTAAGAATGTGGGTCAGCGGATTGTTGTCTGTCCATACTGAGAACTGCTGACCTTTTAGCCAGTGACTAAATTTGTCATAGACTGCCCATTTGAGAGCAAAAAACTCTAACCTGTGTGCTGGATATTTTGAATGGGCATAATTAAATGACTTGCTATCAAAGGCTATGGGGCAAGCAACCACTCCACCCGCCACTTCCTGAGAAAGCACCACACTAAGCCCATTACTGGAAGCATCAACAGACAGCAAGAAGGGTTTACTAAAATCTGGGTATGCCAAAATGACTCTTTCAAGTAAAGCCTGTTTCAGCGCACTAAACGCATCTCTACATTCCTGGGTCCAGTCAGAAGAGGTATGTTTTCTGCCTGCAATCACACATTTCTGTCCTTTGATATGTCATGCCTGATGTTAATGCAAAAAGGGGTCTACCAATGTGAGAACAGTATTCGATATACTGCTTGTAGAAAACCACCATCCACAAAAACTACCTTATTTTTGTCTGAGATGGAAAGTCAGTGCCATCTTCCATAAGATGCTGTTCTGTGATGTCAACAATAGCTCTAACCATATCAGGATCTGTAGTTATGCCTTCACTACTCACAGTGTGTCCACGAAAAGGAAGGAAAGGTTTCATGAAATGGGACAAATGAGACATCTTTTGAGACAGTTTCAGATTGTGAGCCTCTGGAATACCATCTCTAGTCATTCCAAAGTAAGCTGTTCATCAGGAGCGAAAACGAGGATGTCATTGAAATAGCACAGCATGCTCATGAAGTTCTGATCGCCAAATACATTCATCAACATCCTCATGAATGTTGCAGGATTATTGCACAGACTCTGCGGAAGCCTGTTATATTCATAAAGACCAAATGCTGTAGCAAAAGCTGTGAATTTTCTGTCATCTTCATATACTTCCACATTATAATAAACTGATGTTAAGTCCATTGTGGAAAAGAATGTGTTACCACCTAGAGCCGCAAGTGCGTCGACTTGATGCATAAGAGGATGTGCATCTTTGATGGTGGACGCATTCAGCCAGTGGAAGCCTGTGCACAGCCTATGCATACCAGAGGCGATGCATAATCACTCACTGACTTTCTGATTATGTCACACACTTCCATATCATCTAAGGCCTCTCGCAGCTTCTCATAGAGCTTCGGTGATAACCTTCTGTAAGGAAGTCTGAGCAGTTTAGTATCGCTTAGGCAAATTCTGTGAATAAAGTCTTACAACTGTACTGCCCGCAGATAAGATTTTGTTCCCCACACTTTCATGGGTTCCAGAGTGATGGCATGTTTTATTTTTACAGTTCCTACTTTTGTAGGAAGATCTGTTCCTTTCCAAGACTCAACATTGCACAAGAGTTGCATCAAAGCCCTTGTATCAGAATCTTTGCCTTGCAAGTCAGATACTCTCCCACAGAAATCACTTGATATCTTCATGTCATAAATGAAATATTTTATGACATTACTTCCCAAAATTAGTTCAGCATTTTGCCTATCAACAGTTAAGGCAGGTACAGAGGAGGAGCAGTCGAACACTTTTATCTGCACCTCACACAGTCACAATGGACTTGTTTTCTGACCACCATAGCCAATTAGTATGAGCAGATACATCATCTGAGGTAAGTAATTTTGCTTCAATGAGTTTGGACAGGACTTGTGTACTCATTGTACAGGCCATAGACCCACTGTCAAGCATGCCTCGAAGCAAAACAACATTGTGTACTTAAACATCAGTAAAGAACAGATCATCATTTGTGTTAAGTCTCTGCACATTTTGTAAAATCACTTTTGTATTTGTCATCAACACTACTGCAAACTCAATAAAAAGATGGCAAATCAATATTGCCACTACCAGGGGACATTACGCATGGCCCTCCACTAGTCCCCTCCTCATGTGGGCCATCTAGTTTCCAGCTGACAGGGTCAGGACTGCTCTGTTGAACTTGTGGTTTGTGGACAGTCCTGGCAGAGCAAGCTGATGCTCTGTGGCCAGAGTCATGACAGTTAAAGCACAGATGGTTTATTCGACAGTGTGAAAACGTATTTGAAAAAGTACATGACTTGCATCGCCACATACTTCACATGCTCCATTTTGTTTGGTTACACAACTCCTTACTTTATGTTGAGGTATGTAGACTTTTGTTGCCTGCTGACTATAACCCTGGTCCAAAACTCATTCCAAAAGACCATGCAACTCAAAGACTGATTTTGAGTACACCTTGAGTACACTGCTCAGCATCCTGAGGTGGCACTACTGCAGTATTTTTCTCTATACCACAGCCATGGGTACACAAAATATCCGTTTACTGAGCTTGACACGCAATGCCACTCACATGTACATTAGACTTGTGTTGTAGGAGCTTACTCTCCCTGTGATACTCATCCAGTCTAACCTGCACATCAGCTGCAGTTTATTCATCCAGTGGCTTACACTTGAATATTAGAGCCAGCTCTGGATCAGGGTAGTTCCGAATGAACATCACAGTGACTTCACGCAAAGGGTCATCAAGAGTTTTTCCCTGTCTCTTCCGTCCAACCCCAGCAATTTCAAAAGCATTGTGCAGGCTAATCCAGTAGTTTCAAAGGTGAGGTGGCATAAAAATCTGCCAAAGGAATACACAGTACACTGCAGTGTTTTTGATCAGTTTAAAAATGGCTTTGGACAATCACTGAGGTCAATTAGTGGATTATTTCTCAGTCCAACCTTTACTACATCACTCGCTTTGCACTTCAACTTTGTCAGTACTTCATCAGCTTGGTCTTTCAAGGGCACTTCACGCTTTCTCAAGCACATTTTACTGTCTCCACCCACTCATCAACACAAATTTTCTCTTCCCCAACACCTCTAAAGTATGGGGGCTCATTAACATCTTGCTTAACAATTAAGCAAATTTTTGACAGTTCACTCATATTAATAGTTGAACCACTTTGCTTATTTTGGCCAAAAACCCCAGACTCAAGACAGGTTGCAATGTTCTGGCCAATGCTGCTGCCTATCTGTTTTACTATGTCATTAATCAGATTCACTGGTACAGCATTTAAATCAGAGGATTGAACAGAATCATCAGAAACAGCACAAGACTGAGACACAGTAGATGTCGGCTCATTAGCATGTCTTGTCTGAATAGGGGTTGAGGAAAGTGGACTTATTTTATCAGCCCCACCAGTCTTATGTGATTGGATGAACTTTAGTACACCCCTCCCTCTTCCCATATTTATCTGACTATTAATACCGTCCATAACCACTGTGCACTCATTTGTCTATAACCCTGGCAACTCCTTCACTCATGTGCACCAGTTGTAGCGGTGTGTTATCTGCATTGTGTTCTGTCAAATTCTCAAAACGCTGAAATTTGTCTTATCAAATCCTCGTTTATTTAATCTGGGTAACACAAATAGATATGAGGACTCATGCAGCAATTAGAGCAACATGCGGCAGCAATGCACAATGCTGATAAAGATAAAGATAAAATTAATGTCAAGAAAACCACTTCAAGAAAGAAAATAATCAACAAAATGTGTGTGTACATCACAGAGGTCAAACTCAAAGTCACAATTATACAAGTATATCATGTGAAATCATCTTTTATACAAAATATGGCCATTATTGAATCACCACTTAAACTTGTGTGACCTACCGCTGTGAAAACTCATGCAGACTGGAAAGAAGCAAATTGCGCCCGTCCCCCAAATCAGCATGGCGGCCCAGAAAGAAAGAGAAAAACCCAAAAATAGACAAGGAAAGTGGAATCACAAAATAATGTTCTAAATTCACACCTGCTACACATGTTCTTGGGTCATATCCGATCTGTGCCACATGGGAGGAAAAAATCGGAATTGGGTCACTTGAACCATGTAATGCGACCATAGATGACATTTTTGCATTCCGCTGCGCATGTAATCATGCTTAGCAGACGCCTTGTAGGCCTACTTGCAGCTCACATCATTCTAAACCCACAGCACTCAAATGAAAGGAGTTAAAAAAACTAAATTGACCACAAGCTGTTAAAACTTGTGTATGCATTAACACATGAGCACTAGGGGTGTTTGATTCCATATTTTTCAGAGTCAATTCTGATTCCCGACTCTGTAGGACATCGCAAATCAAATCTGCAAATCAACTCAATTTGCTTCATTTACATTAAGTCAAAACAGGGTCAGCAGCATAAGAATACAAGATTGCTGTCATTATTACACTCTAAATGTAGGCTATTCTTTTTTCCAGCACAAAGCCTAAAACTACCTTTATTAAAACGACACACTTTTAGTGTGACTGGCCAGATTAGTCCAATTTAGAGATGACATTACCATGAAATGATGCATCACCATTGTTTCCTAGTTGTTGCCAATACTACCTAATTTTAAAGACAGAAAAGTCACGAGAAAAAGCCTTGGTTGAATATTATTTCAGAGTTAAATAAACGAGAGAGAAGGTAATGTATACCTTAATGAATTCATCTAATTCATCTAAATGTTCAATTGAGGGTAAAAAAAAGCACATTGTCATCTCTTGTAATACTGCAAAAAGCTGCTTGGACACAATCACGTTCAAGATACTAAAAATAAAATCAAGTCTAAATACACACAATAATGTACACTTATTAATGTGTTTATTCTTGTTGGCAGTTTTTTTTTTTTTTTAATTAAGATTAGTTTAATGATTATAAAAACAAATTAGGATACCATGGTAAACAAAATAAAAGATGGCACAGTATAAAATTACAACGTAAATGGCTGTTATTTAATTGTAAATAAGCTACATGTAGGATAAAACTATATGACTGTGATGTTTCTGTGCTCTCTTACACACGAGTGAGCGTTTTCAGACAAGTAATGGCTCTAGGGCTATTAAGAGCAGAGGAATCAACTCTTTTGGATTCGACTCCCCATTACTAATGAGCATCCACATTAACACATCAGCGACACATATTTAGTGTTAAGAGACTTGCCCGTACAGTTGTGAGGTAATGAGGAGGAAGTATTATTTAGATCAGTGGTTCTCAACTGGTTTGGCCATGGGACCCACATGGTTGTTAAAGGGATAGTTCACCCAAAAATGAACATTTGATGTTCATCTGCTTACCCCCAGGGCATCCAAGATGTAGGTGACTTTGTTTCTTCAGTAGAACACAAATGATGATTTTTAACTCCAACCGTTGCAGTCTGTCAGTCATATAATGCATGTCAATGGGAATTCCATCTACATGCACAGACAAATCCAAATGAAACCCTGCGGCTCGTGACGACACATTGATGTCCTAAGACACGAAATGATAGTTTTGTTGGAGAATCCGAACAGTATTTATATAATTTTTTACCTCTAATACACCTCTACGTCCAACTGCCTTGAGCATACAGTGTGTGAGGTCTGAATGCACTCTGACGCCGGAAGTGATCTCTTCCGTCATCAGAGCGCGTTTTCAGACCTCACACACGTATGTTTTTTTCTTTGACTATGCACTCTGCGACCCAACCCACCAGTTGAGAAACACTGACTTGGTGAAAGGTCATCAGACATGTTCCTGGCTGTGTGTAGCACCTACCGCTCTGCATATCCTTCAGAAGGATCTTAACGTTAGGGCTGAAGCTTATTTTTAATAAGGTAACTGATCATTTAGTTCAATGGCCATAAAGTAAATGATGACTTTTGGGTGCAAAAAAACATCTCAGGAGAAAAATATGTGAATATGTAAAATATGTAAAATTACATTTATATATATATATATATATATATATATATATATATATATATATATATATATATATATATATATCAGAACATTACCTGTTCTGAATGGGGAACACCAATCTTACATTTTTTTTTAAGTTGTTTGTGCTTAAAGCTGCAGTCCGCGATTTTTCCTCTTTGTCACCATCTCTCTTTGAAACTTGCAATTGCAGTCATATGCGGAACAGTTATCTGTACGTGCGTTGTGCCTCGGCACAGCTCGTCAGCGCGGATGAATCTAATGCTTGCTGTCAGTCACCGCACCGGTGTGGATACTGTACTTCAGAATCACAGATTCTACGTCTTGAAAGTATGACCAATATAAGAATTTTCACTGGAAAATATCAGCTGAACAAGTAACATGTCTGCCACTTTTGTTCTGACCAACTGAGGAAAAAAGCATTAGGCCTACAATAAATCGCGCTGCCAATGATGATTAAATCTAACGATCGCTTAGCTCGGATCATGCCAAACCATGCAAATTATTATTACTGTTATACTTTGTTCTCAAATTGTTAATGTTAACAACATCAGCATTGCGTGACTGTGTGTATTTAGTGTTTATTAGAGTTACCTGTAGATTTCAATTTCTGTATCCACTCCACAGTCCAAAGTCTTTTGCTTTTTGACTACGGGTGAATCTTCAGTTGTCACTGAGGATTGTCATTTGGACCTTTCTGGATTACAATCCGCCATCAAAATTATAAGTTTAATTATTTCAGCTGCTGTGAGAAAAGGCTATAAATGATCTGCTAAGAGCAGCATCCTCACATGATAAAACCGACTAGCCTGGACGGGACTCCTTCCTTTCTGTTTATGGACGTGATGTCATGACGCACAGAGGAACTGCTGCATGCTCTAATTTCCCGCGGAAATCCACCATGTCGCTCTTATTATAAAACATTATTACATGCTTACCATTGTGAATCGAGCTAAAATAATGAGATAATTTTGAACACTGGCTGGTTATGTACTTGCTCAAAAACTGATTTTGGATCATTTTTAACCAAAAAAAGTTACGGACTGCAGCTTTAATAGGAAGTTTTAAGATTTCAATATAAAGAGACCCTTTCCTTCTCAGGGCTTGAACACGTTCATCAGTGATGTGTTCAGCGGAATAATAACAACGCCTGGACCCCATCAGTTGGCGTGCTTCAGAGATGATGTGGTCTTCCTCATCTACCTCTATCAGCGCAGGTGGGAAAACATACAGTTGGTGCATGTGGAATAGGATGGAGTGAACAAGTCAATCCACAAAAAGCCCCTTGCAGGAGTAACTTCTGTACAGTAATTCTAAATAACAGTCTCAGAAATGTTGCTACATTTTCATTAACATGACATTCTTTTCCTAACAGCATCCACTTTTCCACTAACAAGCTATTTTTTCCAGTAGGTTTCTGTAGCATTAATAAAATTATCCTAAACTGTCCTCTATCTCTGGAGAATTGGGAAGATTCCTTTCAGTTTTAGTTTGGATGGTTTAAATCAAAAGATTCACAGATTTCTTTTCTAGTCCCTGCTGCATTTTCCAGTCTTATATTAAATATTTAGTAAATTGGTTCATCGCTGTTTTTAGAGCTTTTGTATTTTATTACGTCTAGCCTATAAGGTTTAATGCTGTGACCCTAATTGAAATCCTTGTTTTATTGCATCAGATAAATATTTATATACAGTAAACTACCATTCAAAAGTTTGGCAGCAGTAATTTTTGTAAACTAATGTTACAAATAAATGTTATTACATTTTTTAAATTTTACTACCTATTCATCAAAAAATACTTTAAAAAGTATCACTGTTTACACAAAAATATTAAGCAGCATAACTGTTTTCAAGATTGATAATAATGAGAAATGTTCCCTATCTGTCAGTCACTTCGACATCGTGTCGAAAAATGACACTAGGGGTTGTACCTGGGAGCTCCAATCACCTCTGATATTTATCATGCTCAGATGACCATGATCGCTGCCTCACGTGTTTGGGTCATTTCAAAATACCTCAGCCTCTCCATGCGGTGGTCCTTCTGCAATGCACAAGGCTGTCACAGCTAGCACTGAGGGCAATATGAGGGCAACAACAGGAGCATTTCTGCCTGCTCAATCCCCATGAGCCTCCTGTTCCACGTCTCGAACGTTGCGCCCAGTGGAGTTCCCGGATGAGTTTAACGTTACGTCACGTTGAACCTGATTTCTCTTTCTGGGCTCCGGATGAGCTGTCGATAGCAGCATCAGAGGGTGGGCTAATGCCTTCTGATACGGAAGACTCAGCTGGGCTCCCACCCTTGGGTGCAGTGTGACTCTGATTTGGCGGCCATGCTTGCCCAGGCGAGCATTATGCTGGAGTGGAATCCTCCGCTCTTTCCTGAACACTCTTAGTTGGATGTTTGGTGTCTGGGCTCCAGTGCCTTTCTTCCCGGAAGTACATGAAGAGCTCACAAATGGCTCGCTTCCACTGAGCGGTACGGTACAGTACAGTAGAGTACGGTGCGCAATTATTTCAGTTTCCATTGTCAGAAGTTGTGAATGGTACCAAAATACCGAACCGTACTGTACCACTTTTTTGGGGCCCTTCCGTTGGGGTACCTAGGATAATAGTACCAATAGTACCAGTACCAAAAGGGTGGAGCTACACTCGCTGCAGAACATTGATTGGTTGACAGAGAATTATCACTTGCGCATGCTACAAGAGGAATGACAACATAATACCATTGCAACACAATGTATATTTTCCAGCTGCTTTTCCTTGCAGCCTTCAGCCTTTGCTCAAACAAAGCTGCTGTATGTCCTCCGTTGTTGTTTACTGTCACTTTCTTCTTCATGCGAGAATGGTGTCGATCGTTACTTTCCGGCATACACCACGCCTATCGGGTACTGTTGGTGGTGGAAACGCACGCCGGATCAGGGTTTACCATCCCTGATATGTATACTTGAACTGTACTGCTTCAGTCATGGAAGGCACCTTTTACTGTCCCGCTTTACAAGCTCTTCCACCCTCACTACCCTCGACTACTTCATCTCTAACGATGAAGGCTTGTAGTGCTGCTTGACAGGTCGCCTCCTCCCTGCATGCCATGGCCATCCTGCAGGTCCATCAGGCTAAAGCTCTAAAAGAGCTGCACAAGGGTAGTTCTGAGCCGGGATTAATGCAGGAACTGAGCATGGTGACTGACTAAAGTCACAGTGAGGGCTCACGGCCAGGCGATGTCCACATTAGTGGTTTATGCCATCTCTGGCTGAACCTTGCTGAGATGAGGGAAGTCAACAAAGTACGCTTTCTCAATGCCCTCATCTCACAAGGCCTCTTCTGCAACACTGTCAAGGACTTTTCCCAGCAGTTCTTGGCAGTAAAGAAGCAGACCAAAGTGATTAAACACAGGTTGCACTCATCTTTTGCTCGTCGCTGAGGGCGTCTGCCTGCAGCTGCCACCCAAGCTCCGCTGCCTCCTTTTATAACCATATGTCCAGGGAGTGGTGCATGCAAATTCCACTCGTCAATTCTCATTGGCCTTTTCTGAAGTATCCAACCTGGTCTTAGAAAAACGTACCTGTGAAAACGTTTTTGCGAGTTGCAAAATGCACTATATTGCCAAAAGTTTTGGGACGCCTGCCTTTCCATGCACATGAACTTTAATGACATCCCATTCTTAATCCATAGGGTTTAATATAGAGTTGGCCCACCCTTTGCAGCTATAACAGCTTCAACTCTTTTGGGAAGGCTTTCCACATGGTTTAGGATTGTGTTTATGGGATTTTTTGACCATTCTTTTAGAAGCGCATTTGTGAAGTCAGGCACTGATTTTGGACAAGAAGGCCTGGCTCACAGTCTCCACTCTAATTCATCCCAAAGGTGTTCTATCGGGTTGAGGTCAGAACTCTGTGCAGGCCAGTCAAGTTCCTCCACACCAAACTCACTCATGCATGTCTTTTTGGACCTTGCTTTGTGCACTGGTGCACAGTCATTTTGGAACAGGAAGGGGCCATTCCCAAACTGTTCCCACAAAGTTGGGAGCATGAAATTGTCCAAAATGTCTTGGTATGGGATTAAGAGTTCCTTTCACTGGAACTAAGGAGCCAAGCCCAACCTCTGAAAAACAACCCCACACCATAATCCTCCTCCACCAAACGTTTCACTTGGCACAATGCAGTCAGGCAAGTATCGTTCTCCTGGCAACCACCAAACCCAGACTTGTCCATCAGATTGCCAGACAGAGAAGCATGTTTCGTCACTCCAGAGAACACGTCTCCACTGCTCTAGAGTCCAGTGGCCGCGTGCTTTACACCACTGCATCCGACGCTTTACATTGCACTTGTAAGGCTTGGATGCAGCTGCTTGGCCATGGAAACCCATTCCATGAAGCTCTCTACACACTGTTCTTGAGCTAATCTGAAGGCCACATGAAGTTTGGAGGTCTGTAGCTATTGAGTTTGCAGAAAGTTGACGACTTCTGTGCACTGTGCGCCTCGGCATGCGCTGACCCTGCTCTGTGATTTTACATGGCCTACCACTTCGTGGCTGAGTTGCTGTTGTTCCCAATTTCTTCCACTTTGTTATGATATCATCACGGTACTACGCTTGAATTCACTGAGCTCCTAAGAGTGACCCATTTTTTCACAAATGTTTGTAGAAGCAGTCTGCGTGCCTAGGTGCTTGATTTTATACACCTGTGGCCATGGAAGTGATTGGAACACCTGAATTCAATGATTTGGAGGGGTGTCCCAATACTTTTGGCAATATAGTGTATATATCACTTCAATGTGAAATGTTCACTGAGTGGCGCTAAAAGCATTTACACAGATAAACATGAATATGGTACGGTTTTATGACGTTGGCTTTCATACAAATCACCACAGTTCTGATTTGAAATTTGTCCGGTGAGTGATGCTAAAAGTGTAACGCTCCATTACGTTTTAAAATATACCACCAACACTACACCTAAACCTACCCGATAGTGTTAACAAAAGCAAATGTGACATAAAAAGCATCCGTAATCATGCCGTTTTAGCTTGTTTTGTTCTCTCATCTTTGAGCTCTTTTACCGTGACTCGTTTTTCCCCGGATTCGTACCCAAGGCTTCCTCGTCCTGAGCTACCGAGCAAGCTTGTTATGTCAGAAAAGCGAAACATATGGAGCTGGTTAAGCAATGCAAGGTCCAAAATATATTTGCTTACAAATCGTGCACTTAGGTAAAAAAGCACTTTGAAGTCATAACATAATATTGTGCAAGGAGACGTGAAAACAAGTCTTTATTAATCCATAATCTGACCCTGTAATCGTAACTGTGTATGAAAACGATTAAAAGCGCTTGCTTTTTTACTGCCTAGTGTTCATTTCTGTTGGAAACTGCAGTGATATGTACTCAATGGTATGTATTTTTGCGACTCGCAAAAAAAGTTCCCACAGGTACGTCTTTCCATAAGACCAGGTTGGAAGTATCAGAGGTGATTGGGGCTCCCAAGTACACCCCCTAGTGTCAGTCTTTGACACCAAGATATTTCTTGCACACCAAATCAGCATATTAGATTGATTTCTAAAGGATCATGTGACATTGAAGACTGGAGTAATGGCTGCTAAAAATTCAGCTTTGGAATAAATTACATTTTGAAATATATTAAAATAGAGATTTTTGGTCAAATGCATGCAGACTTTGTGAACATAAACGACTCCAACACCAAACTGAATGGTAAATGTATGCAAGCTTGACTATAATTATCATTAGCTTTTAGCTTGATAAGCCACAGTTATGAAGTATTTTTTCCAGTCTTTATTGAGGGTACAAATATCAACCATTGGAATGTAATGGAAATGTTAATTTCACTGTCCTCAGGATTTACCCAGTGAGCAAGTCCAGGTCACGTGATTACGGGGCGCCAAACAGGAAGAAACCTAAAGGAAAGCCACATGAAGACTAAGTGTCCGCAATGTTCTCTGACAGCTTGCGCTCTCCATGCATGCAATACAGGAGAAATGCTAAGAACACTGAAGAAGGGCATTACAGTCGTCGAAAGTTCTGTGTATTCTTGTAATGATCCTGCCTCCTGCTGTCTGCTGCAAAATCCCACAGAGCTACACCTACTTGAACAAGCCAGAGTTGATGAGAATAGCAGAGCACACCTGCTTTAGACCAAATCAGTGTGTAATATTCACTCAGGCCGATCCATCCAACAATTAAAAAGTGATGTAAGCTCTAAAAGAAACTACAGCAACAGCCACCTGGGCTTTTACGTCCTTTGAAAGAATGACTGCAATGGCAAAACCGGTGATTACTGAATCTACACTACTGTTTTAAAACATCCAAAATAACACCCACTAGTTGTTTTGAACAGAAACTTACATTCTACATATTATGAAACACATTTTGAGTTGGCTGCTTTGAGTTTTTCTTTGTTTTGCATTTGAATCGCAAGTGTCCACACAGAAGTTCCTTTCTGATATGCTGTGCACCTAAACAGGAAGTGAATCTGTTAAAAAGGTTACTGACTCTTTTTCTAAAATAGCAAGCTTCAGTACAGTATTTATTGCAAATGTTTAAAGAGTATCATTTTGTCATGTGCATAATTTGGTCTTGTTTATTATGAAAGTATAATTTTACATGAAAAAAAAGTCAGCTACACATCTATTTGACTGTATAGGTTTCATTTGACTTTTAAAGAATGTTTTATTAAAGTTTGGCTACAGAATTATTTTCTTCTGGCTTTTTCATCTTACTGCCTTTCAACAAAACCTCCAAACAAAAAAAAAAAAAAAATTTTATCTTTGTTGTGATAGTTTCACCCATTAGTGGAAGCAGTCAGACCTGTTTAGTCTGGACTTAGGGAGGGGACATAATAGTAATGATGATGACGTCAGATAAGCAAACCAGTATGTACAGACTCGAGACTGTAAATATCTGAACTTTTTACCAAGGCATATATGATTATTAATTCAATGAAATGAATAAAAGTGCCACTGAATTTTTCGCTTAAAGTCAGTCGAGATTAGTCTGAATTTTCTTACACTACGTCTCAGTCGTAAACAAGGAGGATATGACATCATCCACGACAAAGCTACATACAAAATGCTCTGTTTGTAAAATTTGCATCTAACAGTTATCATGTCAGAATGCACATTGTGACAACAGGCCAAAAGTATGAGGGAATGCCAGCTGTGCTGGTGTGTGACCTCTTTCAAAAGGACAAGTGAAAGAATGTCTGGTGGGTGGATCTTTGAGGAGACAGTGAGTTTCAGTCTCAGCCAGAAACACCCAGTGATCGTCTCCTACACATGCAGTCAGTGTTTCAGCAGCATGGGGACTCTTTCTAGCCTGCTCTTTTTACTCCTAACTGTACACTCAGGTATGGCTTCTCTTTTACTTGCTTACATTTTGGATTGTCAACATGCTTTAATGGTTAATATTTTGTAATCCATTTTGAAAGAACAGTTCTGCAATATCAAATTTTGTTGTTGGAAGACAATTCAGTTGCTATTTATAAACAGTGCTAAGAATTACTGTATTGAATAAAAAGAAATAAAAATAATATGCTACTGTTCAAAAGTTTGGAGTCTATGATTTTGTAAGGATGTGTCTTATATGTTCACTAAGGCTGCATTTATTTGACCAAAAAAAAAAAAAAAAACGGTTAAAGTCTGTACAGTATTACAATAATAATAATAATGTCATTACATTGTTCAATAACAATCGTGTTGCTATTTTTGTGGAAACATACTTTTTTCAGGATTAACAGTATATTTAAAATAAAAATCTTTTGTAGTATTATAAATGTCTTTATTTTCACTTTTGATCAATTTAACACATCCTTACTGAATAAAAGTATTAATGTTTTTCAAAAAATATCTTAGTGACCCCAAACTTTTCAGCAGTACCCTTACCAGTAACCCTTTCCATGACTATGTAAGTGACTGTTAATATTTAGCCAAGCTGTAATGTGTATTGTGTACACAACAGTATTTTCCAGCACTAACAGTATCAAGGGTGAAACAGTATTAGAATAGTGTTTTATGTTGTAAATTTCCATAATGTTGAATTAATTGTCTGTTAGACTGCATAATAAAAATCATAATTCAATATTGATTACATAAATTCATGTATTTCTCATGTAAGAGCCAGTCTACTTTGCTCTTTTGCAGTAAATGCGCTTAAGTGTTACGTGTGTGCCTCTACAACATCAAATCAAGAATGTAACAAAAACCTTCAGGACTGCCAGGCTCCACTGGACACCTGCATGACCACTGTAGGCACATTAGGTGAGCAAATGCCCTTGACATTAAAGCAGCTCTCAGTATGGGGAAATGTAAAAATGTGGAAGAGAAATAATCTGATGATAATGAGTTTCTTAAAAGGAATAGACAGAACTACCACAGAACATCAGATATCAGCTGATCATATCTTTCTTTAGAGTATTAGCTACAATACAGGATTATTAAAGACAATTTTAATAAACAATTTGGAATTTGAGATCATGAAAACAAAAAGTGTGCCTCTACAGAATTACAGAATTAGCCTATAACAAATCTCTGTCTTCATTGAAAAAAAGTCAATAATAATAATATCTATTAAACATCCAACAACGAAACTTATCTTTAAAATCTGCTCACCTTAGTTTCGTTCTGCTAAATGCCTTTCTTCAGAAAAGTTTTTATGATTTAGAGGAGCTCATTTGAGGAAGCAAAACAGTTTTATTTAGAGACCCAAACTTGAGCAAAAATATGTAGTTTGGTGCAGTTGCTGATACTGTGAGAAGTGAAACAAGAAGAACAACAGCAAAAACATTTTCCGCCACATCAAATGGTGGCACTTCTGTGTGGGGGACTTTCCTTCATGTTTTATTTTCAGAAGTCAGAGAATTAACATAATGTTTGGTATTTTAATATGTGGTATCATAAGAAAATATCTATGGCAAGAGCTCTTTTCTGTCACTGCATTCTTTTCTCTTTCTTTCTTTCTTTCTTTCTTTCTGTATTTCTGTATTTCTCTTGCTTTTGCTTTTTCTTTCTTTCTCTGTCTTTCTTTTTCTCTCTCTCTCTTTCTTTCTTTCTTTCTTTTTCTATCTTTCTTTCTCTTTGTATCTTTCTCTCTTTCTTTTTCTCTCTTTCTGTCTTTCTCTCTCGTGCTTTTTCTTTCTGTCTCTTTCTCTTTTTCTTTCTATCTCTTTCTCTTTCTTTCTCTTTCTATCTGTCTTTATTTTTCTCTCTTTCTCTTTCTATCTCTTTCTATCTCTTTCTTTCTGTCTTTCTCTCTCGTTCTTTTTCTTTCTTTCTTTCTTTCTTTCTTTCTTTCTTTCTATCTCTTTCTGTCTTTCTCTCTTTCTTTCTTTTTCTCTCTTTATATCTCTTTCTGTCTTTCTTTCTTTCTTTCCCTTTCTTTCTTCTATCGTTCTTTCTCTTTCATTCTCTTTCTTTCTTTCTTTCTTTCTTTCTTTCTTTCTTTCTTTCTTTCTTTCTTTCTTTCTCCTATTAGCTGTTTTTCCTGAGGTTTCTAAAGCAGGTAAATGTTATCTGTCAAAATGATTCAAAGCACTAATAAATAAATATATTATCCTCATTTAATTTTTAAAAATCAGTAAAGATTTCATAGGGGGAAAAAAGATAACCCGAAGTTTTAGTTTTATAATAGCTTTTTAATAGTTTGTTATAGTTTTTTAATTATACTAAAAGGCCTTTTAATTGCTAAAAAAGTATGAACTATCAATCAGATGACAGAATTTTGAAAGTAAATAAATAAGATTAATATATATATATATATATATATATATATATATATATATATATATATATATATATATATATATATAAATAAACCTGGAATTTTTGAAATTGGTATTTATATGTCATCTGAAAGCTGAATAAATAAGCTTTCCATTTATGTATTGTGAGGACAGGACAATATTTGTCCGAGATACAACTATTTGAAAATATGTCTATATATCTATATCTGAGGGTGAAGGGAAAAAAAATAATAAAAAATCCAGTAGGCAAAACGGGAACAGGAAAACCGGGAAATGGCAGATATCAAAGTCCAGGAACAAGGAAAACAAAAGCTGTGAACCACAAAACAATACTTCACAAAGAGACAAACAATAGAACAAGGTTGTATAAGGAGAGAGACACAGGGATAAGGAGGTAATGGGAAACAGCTGCACATGATTACACAAAGCATTGTGGGAAACTGAGTCCATGATGTCTGTAGTGTCAATGTAAACAGTGCCCTCTGCTGGCGTGCAGGGCACTTGCAGCTGGTGGATGTGACAGGTTGTTACTTGAAAATGTTTTTTTGTTTTTTTTCCTTTTACTAGTCTTTGTGTTTATACATTTTAGTTTAACTTAGTGAAGACCCTGTCTTTGCACAAGTAAAATAAATAAAGTAAGTAAATAAATTTGAAAATGATATGGTAACATTTTACAATAAGGTTCATTAGTTAACATTAGTTAACTACTTTAGTTAACGAACTAATAATGAACTGCACTTCTACAGCATTTATTAATCTTTGTTAATGTTAGTTTCAACATTTACTAATACATTATTATTAAAATCATGGTAACATTAGTTAATGCACTGTGAACTAACATGAACAAACAATGAACAACTGTATTTTCATTTACAAAGATAAGTAAATACAGTAACAAATGTATTGCTCATGGTTAGTTCATGTTAGTTAATACATTAACTAATGTTTAACTAATAAACCTTACTGTAAAGTGTTACCAATGATATTAAAGAATGATTTGATCACATTTTAATGAATATTGGAACTGCCCCTGTGGACTGTTGCAACCATCCCGTTGACTTTGTCTATTTAAGTATAAATTGTACATATATTATCATATGTACACATGTTGCAGCAGTGTGGGTGGGTAGCTGACAGATGTGGGTATACTGTGTTAAAATTTTGGCTTTCCAATGCAAACTGTCTCTGAGAAACTCAAGGAAAGAACAGGAAGAGGGAAAACTAGATAAACTTTAAATTTGTCTTTTTAGGAAGCGTTACTGCCATTGTGAAGACATGCTCCCCTTCAAAACTCTGCACAAGTGCTGCTGCAGGTGCCTCTGTGGACAGTAATGGAAATGGATTCCAGGTGACATGCTGTAACAGTTACCTGTGCAACTACAGCGGAGCTGCAAGCATTACACTACACAGATGGCTGCTGGTCCTACCGCTGTTCCTCATCATCCTCCTCTTCACACAGCACACCTGAGATGTTCAGCACTCGGGATATAGATGGATTAAATCCCATCATTGACTAAAACTGTCTTCATACTGAAAATACAACCTTGTAACTACTGAGCTATCAAGAAAACTTAATTCCTTCTGCTTCATTGGTAACAGTCTTTTTGTTGAAAATAAGGATGTACAGTCTATTAAACCTATTATGTATTCCAGACATCTGGTCATATTCAAGTAATTGTTTATATGCAAACTTAAAGATTTTGAAGACTATGGCCTGTGTATACTAGAGAATGTGTATAATCAAATGTTAACTACTGTTGTACATGAATTCAGGCCCTAGATGTTTATATCTATGGATATAGGCGTTTAAAATCCTTTTACTTAAATGAAGAACTGCACTTCTAATAAATAAAATTCTAAAATCTAATACTGGTTTTGAATTAATGCAAAAAACAATGGGTTATAAACAAAACTAACTTTTAAAAATGTTAATGGTACACTATATAACAAAACTTTTTTGTGAAGATCATAGTTTTGGCTGGTTATCCGAATTCTCATAAAACTCATTAACTGATTACTTATTACTGAGCTTAGCCCAAGTATGGGTATCTGCACGTTAGAGTAATGGGAATGCCGAAAGGAAGGGGGCATCTGTCAGGGTGTGGGGTAGGGTTAAAGGTTAGTTTCTGTTGTAGCAATTCACCTTTCATTACTCCGACCTTCAGCTTTCCCTGTATCAGTTTAGATGGGAAGGATCTCAAGCTGACTGCACAAAAACAAAAAAAAATTAACGACTTTAACAATTTCTTCTCTACCCCGTCAGTCTCGTACACAGTTGACGCACTGCAAAAGGCTTCCATGTTTACATCCAAACGCCAGCTCATTATTGGCCAGCTTCTGTGTCAGCATCACACATGTTGTGGGGCTCATGTGAAAAGCGTCGACCAATACGGAGCCAGTGTTGTGCCTAATTTCGACCCCCTGCCAGATTATTACCCCGTATTGGTAGGTTTAGGAGTAGGTGTGGGGAGGGGTTAGTATTAGGCAATCAGTTAGCGACTTCAGCGAGGGGGGTGATAATTTAGCAGG
Organism: Megalobrama amblycephala; assembly: GCF_018812025.1. Classification (NCBI taxonomy): domain Eukaryota; kingdom Metazoa; phylum Chordata; class Actinopteri; order Cypriniformes; family Xenocyprididae; genus Megalobrama; species Megalobrama amblycephala. Next base: position 13,345,361 of record NC_063056.1, read on the forward strand.
GGGTCAAAATTCGGCACAACACCTGTTGTTCGGATGTAAACACAGAAGCCTGCACTATTCAACAGAAATTGTTGAATAAAGTCGTTATTTTTGTTTTTGCGCACAAAAAGTATTCTCGTCACTTCATAACATTAAGGTTGAACCACTGCAGTCACATGGACTATTTTAATTATGTCTTTGATACCTTTCTGGACCTTGAATGATGGTAATTATGTTGCTTTCTGTCAGGGATAAAAAACCAAAATATATGATTTTGTGTTACGAAGATGAAGGGCTTGCGGGTTTGGAATGACATGAGGGTGAGTAATTAATGACAGAAGTTTCATTTTTGGGTGAACTAACCCTTGAAGACATTTCTTCAAAAGTTGTAGCTAATCAACAAACATAATAAAATGACCCTTCACTATAGAAAATGCTTTGCTGTTAGAGAGTTCTACTGATTATAGTAAAAGTAGGATACACATTAGTGGAAGACAATTCACCAGTAAATAAAATTATTTTTATTTATCAAGAACTGATTTAAAATAAATACCTACAAAACAGACCAAAAAACAAAAAACAAAAAAACAAAATGGTTTTTGTGCTGTACAGAGCATGTGCAATCTTCAACTAATGGTGATGCAGATCTTTCTTCAAAATATTTGTCCAGCCTCATTATGTGAACACTTCTATCAACAGGTGAGCTCATGTTAACAGTTACACAAAATAAAACAAATCCTTCCAACAAGGTAGAAAATGGCAGGAAAACTGATTCAGACATTACATCAGTGATACAAAGGTGATAAACTGTGGCAAACATAAAAATGACGACAAGTTGTGATGCTGGATATATAATATCCATATTGCATGGTGCTTGTATCTAAAAGAACACAAGTATAAAGATGATAGTTGACAACTATAAAAACGCAGGGTGGGGGAAAACACAAAGCTTGACATTCTTTTGCAAAGCATTTTAGAAGAAAAAAAATGTTCAAGTAGGTCTCTTCATTATTAGCTTCGTCTTACAGTGGCCTCTGCTGGCGGTGAGTGGGTATGTCGAGCAGGTCTTTATGGCAAGGCTTCTCCATTCAGCTCTATGGCGAGTTTAGCGTCTGTGTCCGTCTGTACGAGTAGCGTGCCGGAAAACTGGCCCGCAGCGGCCGCCACGAACTGCACAGGGAGGTTGATGTAGTGTTGTGATCTAGAAAGGCACATGGAAAAAGGTTCAAATGCTTGAAAACATGCAGGTTTAAAAAAAAAAAAAAAAAAAAAAAAAAAAAAAGCCGACTGATATAGAATGCAAGAACTTCAAAAATATTTAGATAAGTTTTGGAGTTTAAACTCAAGTTAAAAATGATTTATACCACCACACACATTTAGTACACACACACAAAACATGCATATAGTGCTACAAACCACAAAAAAACAAAACAAAAATAACACCTGGCCGACCTGTGGTTGAGCTCAGACTCAGAGCCTTCACATCAGGCATTGGCAGCAGGAAGTGACATGGAATGCTTCAAAAAACTCTCTCTACTTGCTATTATTTCTTAAATTGGCTTGAGCAAACAGTAAGACTTACTACTACTACTAAAGAACAAGCAAGAGAGATTTTAACTCACCTTAGAGAATAATTTGAATGCTTGATGTGGAAAGGCTCTTTAGGACTTATGAATTTTAGCTGCAAGTTAATTAGAAAAGCTCAAAATAAGTCTCATGCCAGACATTTAGGTGCAGCAGTAATAACACTGCACACATCAACATGCAATATGACTGAAGTTGTTAGATTTGAATGTATTTTATATGTAAATAATGGCTCTGTGAATTCTTAATGTATTTTCCTCATAGAAACAGAACTTTAATCAACTGTGAAATGTCTGTACTGATTAGTTGTTGCTGCTTTACAAATGTCATGTGACTCTGAAGGTCATTAGTGCAGCACTGTTCTCTCACCTCATGCGTGTTGGAGGAGTTGTTTCTGAAGTTAACCTTCAGCGTGCTGGTGAAGCCCACACGTGTGGCAGGAAATGTGTACAGACTTTGGGGTGCATAAACTCCCCTCTTTTGGGTCTCAGTTGAAGATCTGAATGAATTAAAGATAAACGGCAAAATGTCTATGAAATGTTTTAGAGGAGAAAGTTCAATCTTCCTCTGTAGATCAGATTTAGATTAGTTGCTGCTTGTAGTGCTGAGATCTACAGGTTAATAAGACAAGACGGTCAGTTGTACTTCAGTGTGAAAAAGACTCTTACCCTGTCTTTGAGCCTGTAGACTCCGGTCTCTTCCTGTTCTTCACAGTGGCTTCTGTTTTCACCAAGGAACAATTTTCTTTAACACTCGATCCTTCTCCTGCTCTTATGCCCTGTAAACGCAAATTAATACACAACTGTGAAAGACTACCATTCCAAATTAGAGTACTGTTCATGCATTGCTCTTTCAGTCTCACATTGATTAATGCATTACAGAAATTGCACTTTCAGCTAACAGCCCATGTGGTTAGCAGGCAAATTTAATGGGAGCTGCATTAGTTTAGTCTAGCTATAAAAGGACACAAACTACAGAACACTGCATTCAAGAGACTTACAGTGCCACACAGCTGGAAGCGAATACGGCTCTTGTGCTGAGGTTTGGCTGCTGGGTGGCATTCCAAATCCCAAAACTGGGCATAATCTCCTCGGTCACGTGGGAGGAAAGTGATTGGAACCTTTTAACAAAACAAAAACAAAAACAAAAACAAAAGTCAAATAAAACAAACACCACCAACAAAACCCAAACCAAAAACAGCCAACAAAACAGGTTAAATCAGGTTAAAAAGCGTTAGATCTGTCAGAGACATGATGATGTTTGGACACACGCAGCCTTACCTTCATCCTCTCTTGAATCCCTAAAGTCCCAGATACCTTCTCACATCTGAAGGCAGAGTATGTGGCACGATACACATCTCCACTGCTATCGACACCCTGAACCAAGAGACAACAGCAGAGTCAAAATCCAAAAATCCCTCAAGAATGAAAAGGTTCCAAAATTATGTAATGCCAACAATCACATACCTTCACATATGGAGGTGCAAATGAAGAGAGGTACCACCTCACCTCCTCTCCATGATTCTCCACCTCCAGAGAACATTCTGCGCAAAGGAAAAAAGTTTTCCTTAAACAATTTTAATAGGCCAAGATTTCAGAATTATATTGAAAGTTCTAATGTCTCATTATCACAATGATGCAGTTCAGATGGCAGGTTCTAACGTTACCTGATGACTCTCCAGAGGCAGTGGGTGGGAAGACCAAGGTTCGGTTCTTGATCTCAACCTGAGGTTGGGCGCTGCTACTCTGAGGTTTCTGTCCTGGTACAGTAGGGGTCTCAGCCTGAGGGGGAAGTGGGCATAAAGAGCGGTCCATGGCACAGCTAGTGGCAGAGACATCCATGGCCAGATCCTGCCGGATCTGGACTTTAATGGACTTCAGAGAAAAAGACATAAGAAGAGACATTATGAAGAAAGCAAAACCATGATGTTTTATATGTACCCGCTGTAACACACTTTTTTTTTTTACAGAAGAAATTATACAAGCTAATTAAAAACAAAAAGCAAATGTGAGGACATTTCTGTTATTAAACTGACTGGAATGCTTTGCTCCATATGCTTGTGCAACTAAGGCTATGTTCATACTGTCAGTTTAAAAACGATTTGTCATCTCTGATTGGAATCTGATCTAAAGGATTGACTGTCCACATTGTGTAATCGCAACTGTTCTGGGCAGCGTTACCCAAAAGCATCGTAAGCTTAAGTTGATCGTAGCTCCATTGAAACCAATGGAGCTACGATCAACTTAGGCTTACGATGCTTTTGGGAAACGCTACCCAGATCTGATTGGTGTCCCCCATGGTCTCAATTAGGTTTGTCAAAAGTACTGACTTCGGTACCAAGCGGTACTGAAATTTTTTAAAAATGGTGACGATACCAGCATTTCCCCCTAGCGGATTCTTAAACACCTCTTACTGGCCATTGTGTTCACGCGGTCAATATATGTCTGTGATTGGCTACAAAGATCAACGCTTCAAAACATGTTGTAAATAGACAGATACACATGGGAGCGTTTGAAAGCAGACATCTATCAGCGGATATATTAGGGATCCACTGATAGACGGCTGCTTTCTAGGGATTTTCCCACCGGTTTATCGACGTGTAACACCAGTAATACCTCTGCAAATATACTGTCTGCACCTTACTTTTAAATTGCTCATTCAAAAGCGAAAGTAAAATGCGCACGGGCATTCATTATGGTGCGGAGCAGATAGAGAATTTTCAATTAATTCATATGGAAGTGGAGTTTCCATAGGAATGAACTGAAAAATGCTCCGCACTAGTAGACACGCACCTTAATAAATGCCTGTGCAGCCGTGCGCATATTACTTTCGCTTTCGTATTGGCACCAATATGGGGCGCAAATGGTGGGTTTATTATTATTCTTAATGAGAAACAACTAGAAAAATGCAACTAATCATTTGCAGGTTCACTATTAGCACTGGGTTTAAATCCAAACCATGTTTTTGAAGCGTGGATCACCACTTTTGACAACCCTAGTCTCAATATTCAAAGAGGTGTGTAGACCAGGCCGACTAGCAGTATACTGAAATTTTTAGGGCTGTCAACTTTAGTCGTTTAGTCGACTAATCGGTCGATGCCGTTTTGGTCGACTGACATTCTCATTGGTCGACCAGTCGCAAAAAAAATAAAAAATTTTTTTATTTTTTTACCAATAAAGAAATTTTCATTGATTTACTCCTTGATATTTATTCCTTTATTAGCAGTTACATATTACTGTATTCTAAATATAATTAGCCTATGTTTTATACCAAACTTTAAATGCTTTAATTTAGGCTATTTTATAACGGCGCCACAGTTTAGCGCACCACATGAACACTCGGGAACCGCACCTGTGGCTGGCTGCACTGCTGCTTCGCGCTCAGTAAGGAATATAGGTAGTTTTGCTGTATTCATTCAGTTAGAACGCTACTTGTTTTGGGCTTTAGTCGAAAAAAAGTCCAAGAAATGTAAATCTTTTGTTTGGCTGCATTTTACAAAAAAAGACGACAAGACTGTGGAGTGCAAGCTATGCGGCCTAAAGCTAACTTACCATAGCTCAACGACCAATATGACCTATCACCTAAAAGCGGTAAGCGAGATATAAATGTGTCAGACAGCTTTGCTATGTCTAATGTCGAAAAGTTTATATATTTTATTGGTTATGTACTAGGCGCATCCACAGGCCATGCCACAGGCGTTTGTTTGTGTTTGTTTTAAAACGCCTAGATCGGTTGGACAAAAGTTAACCCATAGCTTTGAAAGTAAAGAAGAATATACAGCATGTATAATCGAGAGCTTTTGTTAGGATTTTTAGCAGTTATATTTTTTGTAGCGTGTGGTGTGGTCAGGTGCACGATTGTGACGGTCACTATAGACCTAGGACAGAACACTTTGCAGTTTAAAAAATAACCTAATTTTCAAAGAATTGTATTATTATTATAGTTTTATGTATTATTGATGTTTTTCGTTGTTGTTTTATAAATGCTCTATTATAATTGTTTAATAAATGTTCAATCAAAAAAGACATCGCGTCTTTTTTTTTTTTTTTTAGTCGACTGATCGTTGCGCAGGACAGGACAGGACTTTGGTCGACTAAGCATTTCTTTGGTTGACTACAGCCCTAGAAATTTTCTACTCGATCTGCACTTTGCAACAACCTCATTTATGCAAAAAATTTACGCGTTTCCTACAACAACATCTAAAATGTTTACGTTTTATGTGGCGTGACAAAGTAACATGCAGAAAACCTACACAAAATCTGATCAGAGCGGTCTGACTGAAACAGAATTCCAGAAATGCGATTTGAATACGATTTCAAACTACATAAGAATGTAGCAGTCTGAACAAGGCTTAAGCACATTACTTTAAAATTATTTTTTGTGATTAATCAACAGCATGTCATGTTGATATATAAACTAGAGGCAATCCTTGAAAACATGTAAATTCCCACCATTTTGTTTTGAGGGAAACTAGTACCTTCTGTTGATCATCACATTGTACATAGATCTGTCCACTCCAGGGGAGCATGGAGGATTTGGATGCCAAAGATGGATTAGGACTGATGAGTATTTGCAAATGGCTCCTAAAAAAAGAAAAAGAAAATGGCTATAGATTTAAATTTGTTAAAATGCTAAATATTTATATCAGCCATGTACTTTAAACGACAATATGAGAACAAAACATTAAGGTGATTGTGTTTCATTGATTTTCCTAGTGTTTGTTTATATGCAAGTCTCGTACTGAGGTTCAATGACTCCGTGCTGTGGGGTGATGGTAAGGCAGTGGGCAGGCCAGGACAGCTCAAAGCTCAGCTCTCTGTTTGAGCGGTTCATTATTTGCACATGCCTGGTGTCAGCCGCACTGTCTGCAAATAAGCCAACAGAAAATAACATTTGGAGGGGGATGCATTCAATCCCACTATGCCAAGTGATTTTGCTTCAAACAAATGCTAATGCTATACACTTGAACCACTTGAGGTAATTTTCAATATCACATTCTTAAACTCAAATGAGTCTTACTAATAGTGGGTGCAGTGAGAACCAGCTGTTCAGGCTTGATGCTCCAGGTGTTCTCCAGGTTCAGCTCTGTTTGTTTCAGCACAGGTTCTGATGGGCTTAATGGAGGACCTTTGACTGGCAGCACGTCCAGAGAAACATTACTGATGTAACGGCCTGATGACCCCAAACCACTGCGTGGAGAACTACACATTAACTTCATCAGCAGCGTAAAGTTGAAAAGCAATAATTTGTTCACTATGTTATTCATTGAAGATGATTACCTGTCTGATTCAGAAGCATGCCGCTGTGAAGGCCTGATGGACTCCATATGGTCACTCTCTCCAGAGTCGGACATTTCCACAGTGCCAAACAGCGACAGCATCACTTTGCTCATGTTGCCATAGAAAATTTGAGCTTCATTTGGCCTCTGAGGCAGATCATAAGCTGAAAATGAACCAATCATAAAGCCAAAAAAAAAAAAAAAAAAAAAAAAAAAAAAAAAAAAAAAAATCACAACCAGGGTCAGTTAATGAGTAAAAGTAATTCAATTTGAGCCAATCCTTGTCATCTTACCCTCCTGAACCTGCTCCTCTCCGAGGAACATTTCATCAAAGGGAATACTCTTCAATAAGCTGTTCTCAGACAGTACTTTATTCCCCGCTTCTGGTTTGATTTGTAATAACCTTAAAAACAGATTAAAATATAAAATTACAAAACAAGTTTTACCATCACACAATGTCTAAAAATCAACTGAGCTTTCCTCTCACAGATCAGTTCAATATTTAATAATATTTAATTTCCAAAGAGATCTCCAGAGCACTATGGATAGCTACGCACAACACTTGAAAAATAAATGTGATATAATAATGCGTTTTGAATCGGAGGCAAACTACCATGTTCAATTCAAAGCCTCTAACAAAATACACATTATTTGGTTAGTTTTCATTTATTTTTTTCCATTGCAAAAATACATAAATTACACAAGTCATCTTTAATTATTTTATTTTTTTGAGTAGTTTCCATAATTGGTATATTGTGATGTGATATTAATATCACATCTTGTATATATTATATATGATAATATACACTAGCGGTCAAAAACCTGAAATAATAATGGAATAATGAAGGTTTTTTTTTTTTTTTTTTTTCCCCAAATGTTTTTGCTCACCAAGGCTGCATTTATTTAAAATAAAAAAATAAAAATAAAAAAACAGTAAAAACAGTAATATTGTGAACTACTACAATTTAAAGAATTATTTTCTATTTAAAAACATTGGTAACACTTTACAATAAGGTTTCATTAACTAACATTAGTTAACTAATTTAGTTAACATGAATTAAGAATGAACAATACTTCTACAGCATTTATTAATTAATTTATTAAAATTAAGTTACTGTATTTTTTAGCAAATAAATGTAGTCTTTGTGATAAAAAAAAAGTCATTCCAAAGTTTTGAACAGTAGTGTATAATTCATATTTACTAGTTATATAATAACTAGTTAATTTTAAATCAAATAAATTGCATATTACTTTTTTTTTTTAATAATAATAATAATAATAATAATAAAAAAAAAATATTCTAAGACTAAAATTCTTCTCATTTCAGCTTAGAATTCTGCCAATCAAGTCAAATGAGAAAAATCACTGACTTCCTAAACTGTTGTCGAGAGACCTCGTCCCCACAGAAGAGGCAGACAGTGGCAAGGAGAGCGGCACCGGACTGACAGAGAGCCTGCTCTCTGCGTGAAGCCTTCATCGCTATTGTGATCACCTGTAGAAGCAGCACTGATAAATTTTCCAAGCAAATACAGGTGTAAACATGGATATCAGTCCAAAAGCAATTTCTGAATAAAATCTTTAAATGTTATGTGAAAGGAATCTTTTCTAAAAGCAAGAAAAACACCACACCACAACAAAACCTTTTGAAAGACAAAAACAAAAACAAAAGTAAAATGTGCACTTGGCTCACCTCCTGCGTTCTCTCTTTCAGGACAAACTGTGAAGGGGACAAGCTAATAATGGTCGAGTCCATGACGGCTCTATTCTGAAGACTGCTGTACGGTATCGCTTTTACGAAGGCAGCACGTGAGCCCGTGTTCCGCACGCACACGCAGAGTTTACTGACACGGCCGGCCTGAACTCCACCCAGCGTGGCCACATAGCCTTCTGAACGTTTCCTCAACTCCTCCAGGATCACGTTACTTGTGCCGCCATATCCCGACAAAGGGATCTGAGAACACCATGATAAAGTGTAACCACCTATTTGTAGCACAATATTACTGTTTATCAGAGGTTATAAATAAACTCACAGTGAATTTGACCCCAGGCTGGGAGGCACGTGCAGCAGACTGCTTAATCTCCAGTTTGGCCAGCATGGAGGCAACGCGAGTAGGAGCAAAGAGCAGATGAACAGTCACATCCTCTTTGGGTTTGATTGATAGCTCTCTGTTACGTGTCAGTCGCTCATCTGGGCCGAATGAACTCTGCAGCTGGAGGGTTGAGACAGAAAAAGACAAAGGAGAGAAAAGATAAATTATAGACATGTGGATATACTGCCACCGGTTCTACAAAACTAAGGAGCTGGTTGGCTGCAACAGTTGGGTTCTGGAAGTAAAATCTTACTATATTCATGACTGTGTAATATCTTTACTTTTAAAATGTTAAATCAAAGCTTTTATTTTGCCAGAAAACTGCAGGGTGTCTCTTTTGTTAACAACAGATTCTTAAATAATTCTCATTTCAAATAAGGGAAAAATGTTGCATTTTCAAATGCACGTTATAAGCGAACCCAACTCTACAGTTGTACAGAGATCATGCAGAGTATTATTTACTGCAAACCAAACTGCTCCGAGACACTGTTGATTTACATGCAAGCAGCTTTTTTTTTTTTCTTTTTTTTTTAACAAAATATGCAGCAGCAAGTTATCGACCAACTGTTTCGCATATTCACTAGGCTTGCTGTGATAGTTGGTGTTGACGAGGAGAGCGAGGAGCTGACTGACACGACGATGGCAAAAGATTTTTGCAACATTTTGGATTTAAACCCAGTGCTAACAGGAAACCTGCAAAGGATTAGTTGTTTTTCCTAGTTGTTGTGTTTTTCATTAAGAATAATAACCCACCATTCAAGCAATGCCGCCCCTGAATTGGCGCCAATTTAAAAGTGAAAGTAAAATGTGCATGGCCATTCATTCGGTGCATGTCTACTGGCTCGGATGTTTTCAGTTCATTCATTTCAGGCTGTGTGTGTGTTTTACTTTCGTTTTCAAATTGGCAATTTGAAAGCTAGGCGCAAAAGGAACCCCCCATCCCGGTCATACTGGTATTACCGGTGTTGTAACACGTCGATTAACCGGAGGGAAAATTTCCTCACCGTCACAACACTAATATTCACCAATGCCCGTGTTTTTACTCACATTTGGCAAATGAATGTAGAATGTACAAAATTAAATTTCTCACAGAGTTAGCTTACCTGGAAACAATCTTGGTCTTGACCCCTGATGAGAAGTCTGAGTTGCTGTGATGTAGTGGGTGAATTGTTCCTTAGCACCAGTTTCTGTTGCCTACAAACACACAAGCATCATCCACATACATTTCACTTGTATATTGTTTACAGCAGTTTCTATGACTTTCTATTAGGGGTGGTGTAACAGTTCTTGGTGAAAAAACGAACAGTATCGCTCTCCACCCATGGTTTAGCATGCATTTGCACCGTAGTTAATCTTAAATCTGACGACGCATCTATAATATGCTTTGGTGAAAACAACAACAACACATAAAACAGACAGATAGTTCCGCTAATGTAAGTTTCTGTCAATGAATACAATCTGCATGCATTTCACATGAGAGTAGCAGTCCAATCAACTGTTAGTGTGTAAATCTGTTGCAGTTCAGCATGGCAAGCACACATTGCCTTCTGTGTTTAAACAGGCAGTCAAGGCCAATTCGAACAGACAAAACAATAACAAAAGCGTTGGTCAGGACTCGACAATAAGGACTGCCCTAAAAGCTGGGGCCAACGTGAAAGACGCTTTGGACAGTTGACGGAATGGTCACTGTCCCATTCGAGCCAGTGCTGAAAAGTCATGAAACTTTTTAATTTGCACGTTTTTAAGCTTTGCCAATTTAAACATTTAAGCGCAAGATGAAGCAAAAGAGAACTCATGCATGTGGCGAGAGAAGTTCTCTGTGTGCACACATCCGAAGCCTGCACACCGAACACTACATGTGCGAATAATAAAAACAGCATGTGAATACTCAATTTAGTTCTCTTTTGTCTTCTTGTGCTTGAACAAATTCACACAATATTGTGTCAACACGCCTGTCTTGGTGAGCCGAACAGTCAAGAAAGACAACGGATGTGTACCAGTATCAGTATATTGGATCCATGTATTGTCTTGTAAGTGACAGCAACCTAATATGCCTGCTGCAGTCTGTGTTTCTAAATGTTAATAGGAAAAAAAAACCAAAAAAAAAAAAAACCTCTTGACTGAATAACTTCTGAAACTTTAATAAAGATTAATCTATTTAATTTATACAGTGAAGACTTATTTTACATTACTTCAATTTCTGTAGCTGAAAACTGCTGTTAGACCTACCTGAAAACTTATTTTTGATTATTTTATTTGTATCTTTTGTCTACTGTATTTGTGCTGTTGCTTGTAGTTTCATTATTTAACATTAATAAATTTATATTAAAACTGTGATCGAAACCGAACCATGAGTAATCTGAACCGTTACACCTCTACTTTCTAAGGCTATGTGTACTCACACTGCTCTGCCCAGTGTAACCCCTCCCCATGCCATGAACTGTTTGTTGGAGAGGATAGGTGGGACTTCAGCCTGTGATAATACAGCAGGTAGGGATGCCACTTTCCCAGAAACTCCCTGGACCATCTCTCCTTTCAACATAACCTCATACTGAGGTCCACTGGGTAGAACCAGAATTGACAACATGCTGAGGGGAGAAAAAGAAGAAAAAAAAAAATTACTTGAAATTGCAACAATATGAAGTAGCAAATATATTTTAAAACTACATTTTCCCTCAAGTGTCAAACTATATTTTTGACAATTTGAACTGTGTACCATTTAAAACAAGAAAAAAAAAAAATAAAGCTCAGATGTACAAAAACTAAATCAATATGAATGAACATGCCTCTCCTTGCGCTTTTGTGTGTCCTGGGCAGTGAAGGAGACCACTACTCCTTGCTCCTCTCCAGCTTTCAGAGCCAGTTCCTCTGGCCTCACAGTGAAACAGCTGTCACCATCAGCACTCTGAAAAACAGCCAGAAAGACAAGGAAACTGGAATGAAAAACAAAGCTTTTGAGACACATTCTAGGGTATTTATTCTAGAGCAGTGGTTCCCAAACTGCGGTACGCAAACAAAATGCTGAGTTTTGTCGTTCATTTAATTCTTCCCATCTTAAAATAACATTAAAACCGAGCATGTATTTCATGGCACAATGCCATAAATACATGACATCCAATCAAAATTCCACATCTTTTGCGGTTAAACTGAAGGGGTGGATTCTGGAATCCACTGCCGCTTCAATATATATCTTTTAAGTTATTAATCAACATTTATATTTCTGTTAAAATATTTGAATAACTTATTCAATGTATGTTAAAGCATCTATTTCCCTCTGTACCTCTCACTGAGAGAAAAGAACATGTTATCTGTATGTTTTGGGAAAGTTTCCTGCTCAGAACAGAGCTCAGATCACCTTCAGCCTTGAAGAAGCAGTGAATCATGTGTATCTGTGTATGTGCGTTAAGTGTTCTGTGTAGGTCCCTTTGTACTGGACAACTGGCATTCTGCTTGAGACCAGCAGACGCCATGTCATGACCCCAAAAGGGCATCCGGTACCTAAATCCAGGGTCACCTCATCATCACTGTGACGAAGGGAGATATGCTTCTTACTATCTGTCCACGTGTGGAAAATTTCTAATCTTGTCTATTTTTCTTTGCCAATCAGAATCATCCAACCTGAAGTAATGACGTAGTTAGTTGACTCTGTTAGAGTATAATTGTTGTGGAAATGTGAATGTACGCAGAGCGGCCTACGAACTCCTTGTGAGACTTGAAGCTGGCTTCTGCTGATGAAACTGCAAATTATTCTTCATTAAATTTTTCTTCAATTTATTATTTTTTTTTAAACTTTGACTCCGGGTGTTTATTCAACATATCTGGTCTCAAGGGTCTTAAACTGTTTATCCCCAACAAAACTGACTAAATCCATTTCCATATAAGCAGCATACATATGGGTGCTTACAGGTTACGTCAGAGTCTGCTGCCTTAGCAGATCACGCTACATTACTGCCATTCTCGACAATGTACCTATAGATTTAGCACTTACTAGCATGAAAAACAAATAGCCGGGCACAGAAAGATCATAGAAATCAGTTTAAGATTCAAACTCTTGATACAAAACATACCTTTTGTGAGTTTGTTTTTAATGTTGATAATATTATATCATGATGATATTATAAGAGCAAGAATGCACATCCAAATATCCACATGTTTGCAAATGTGACATTGATTTTATAGAACAGTTCAAAAAAAAAAAAAAAAAGGTAATATTAAGTGATGTTCTTCACAGTATTGTCAGTATTTACTCTATTTTGCAACAAAACAATAGTTACAACGAAAGCCACAGCAGACCTACAACAGACACAGCGGTGTTTCATGAATGAATCTGGCTTTGAACAAATCGTTTGTGAAAGTCATTGATTCAATGATTCATTCATAAATACAGCCACTTGCTTCATTACTGAATGCACAAATGATTCGGTGACTCAAGCATTAAGACTTACCGCCACCTACTGGTGGTTTTAGCATGTAAAAGAATCACTTTTCACATTTTTATCATTGCATATTTTACTATTGAAATTTTATTTAAAACATTAATGTTGTAAAGGTATTTATAAAAGATAAAAATGCACTGAAAAAAAAAAAAAAAAAAAAAAAAATCAATTTAGGGGCAAATATTGGCCCTTAATGACACAGAAGGATGGTAAATGCCTCAGGGGGTACAGCAATCTAAAAAGTTTGGGAACCACTGTTCTAGAGTATGCTGTCAATGTATGAGAAACTTCTAAGTGTATTAAAAAGTAAAGCTCAGGTACCTTTAGTCTGAGCAGAACATCAATGTTGCCTGCATTCTTTAAGGGAAGAGTCTGCTTTACAATCTGCCCCAAAGGAGCCTGAAGACACACCGTCTGTACAGATATTTATGTAGTGAATAAGTGACAGCAAGCAAGCAAACTGAACCCATTTCATAACCCAAAGCAGCAAGGCATGTCTTGTAGCTTGTAGAGACATAATGTTTCCTCCGTTACCTGTAGGTCTTTAGGAGCATGCACTCTGGGAGTGCCTGACCTTGCCCTCAGGGCTACACTCTGGATCACATGACTGGGACCTGGACTGTCCACCTCAATATCCACCCGTGCACTGTATTCATCGGCTGGCCCCAACTCACCTGAATCCAAAAAGAGAGACAGCAGCTCACATTCGGTGTGCTCTATTTTACTGGATACAGGGCAGGGTTATTATAGACCATTAAAAACAAAAACAAAAAAAAACACAACATATAAACCATAAAAAGTTACTTGAAATAAAATAAACACTAACTGAAATATAATATAAAAAAAACCTTTAGACTTGTTTTATTCCAGCTAGTTGCCAAGGCATAACAAAAAATGAAAACTGTAAGACTACAAAAAAAAAAGAAAAGAAAAACACTCCAGTAGCATCTCAGTGTTACTAAAATAACACTAATTCAGCATGAACATTTCTCAACTTATAACTAAACTAGTGTCTAGTTTTTAGGTTTACATATAGACATACCTGAACTTGAAATGTACTTCTGAGGGGCACTGAAATGAATCCATACCAAGAAGCTTTCTTGATTCTGGAAAAAGACGTATTTAAACACTCAAATCTGCCATCTGTTCAGAAGACAGCTATTTAGAGAGATATTCACCTCTGAATAACTGGCATGCAGCACATGGTTTATGACTGATGAAGTAGAAAGTGAAGTCAGGGTTGAGCCAGAATGAAGGGAACCGTCTGTGCTCATGGCAACCGGGCTCTTAGAGAAGCCGAAACAATGCCAAGCTGATGCATTCTACGAGACAAAACCTTGAAACTGTTTAACATGCCATTGAATGAGGTCTGAGCTTTATCAGTCAAAAGTCTCATTAGGATTACATCATACACAACCAATGTTTAATACATTTTTCAAAACCAAATGCTGACAGATCTCACTGACCGCACTGATAACCAGTCGAACAGGCACAGTGGCATGAGTCCTGTTGACCAGTTTGAGCGGCAGGGCCTTAGTACTGCCTCCTGCCAAATCCCCGAAGTCCAGACAGCCTGTCTTTCCAATGTCCACCTATATATCAAAATAAGAGAAATAAGATCTTTCTTTTTGCACATTTTAAATGGCCAATTCACACTGCACCAATTCACATCACTTCTCAGACATTCTAATTCCAATTCAGCATGTTCAATCAGCGAAAACAAGCTCCAACATATGGCAACAGGCTACGACAGGGGTAACCCACTGATTAGACAAAACACAACAAAGTGTCTATTGCCGTCTGTTGCGTGTGAATTGGCCTTTCAACTACCACATTAATTATAATACAAAAAAAAAATTATATGCATTATTTTAGTGTTTTGGAACTAGCAACAAGGGCAAAGGAAACTCTTAACCTCTATTGAAGGGTTCTCAGCCACAGCGATCAGCACCACTTTCTTGGCAAAGACTTCAGCGTGAGCCACCGCCTCCGTCTCTGCAGATGCAGGCCAGGATGCCACACTGAGAGTACACTGATACAGTCCAGCCCTTGGAGCTATGAACAAAACCTTCTGTTCTTCTGTACATTTGGGTCCAATTATTGTCTTATTCTTTACTATGAGCCACTGGAATGGGAGAGATTCCACCTGTGATGCAATGAAACAATTAAAATACTGCATACAAAAACTGACAATGAATAAGATAAACAGATAAACTGCTTTTTGACCAGTAAGTTTGCCAGATTTTGCTAAATCTAGACCACTGGTTCTCAACTTTTCTAAATGCAAGACCACAATTATCCACACCAACTATATGAAGGCCCAACGCTGTTTTAAAGTTCTAGTTTTTATAAATTAAAAAGCAGGGCTTCAGAAGTTTTAGGAGCCGAATGTTCTTCAAATCTCCCCACTTATTTAAATGAATGAATTTACATGACTTTTCCAGTCAAACATGATTTACTGAATAAGAGTTAAGGATAAAAGTGAACATTAAACATTTTTAAGCTTGGCCTCTATCTAGAACATACACTTGTATAAAATGTCAACTGAATAGGAAGAAAAATGTATATTCAGTTTTAATATTTTTCCTCATTTTCACAGGTTTTCAATTAAAAATGAGAAATGTCTTCATTTTGTTTTAAGCTCATTATAATGCTTGCTTTGTCCTACCTTAAATAATGTTACATAGTGATGCACCAAAATGAATTTCTTACAGAACCTGAAATTATAATATATTATAATATTTTATATAAAATGTATATTGAACATAAGGCAACTATTTAAATTATATAGTAATTTGTTGCTGAAACAAACATTTAAATGGTGGCTGTAATAAAAATATTTTCGGTTGCATCACTATCTTCACATCATCTTTATGCCCCACTGGGGCCTCAAAGTGGGCCCTGGCTTCCATGTTGAGAACCACTGATCTAGACTACATTTGACAGATTTTCTTACCTTCTCTCCATCAATGGATAGGCTTGTGATGGAGATGGAAACTTGCTGCCAGCGTTCAGAGGGGTTGAAGATGTTGAGGGATGTCTGAGAGGCAATTCCCACACAGCAAGAACTGGGAAACTTCAGCTCATTTGGAACCATCACTTGAGCTAAAGTGCAAGTGAGAAGAGAGGAAAAAAAAGGTTTATTTTTAAGAACTTCCCTCATAACACTGATGTCTTTCAAATACATAAACATTTCAACTCACTTCTAAGGTCTCCCATATCTCGTGCGGCCCATGACCCAACACTTGGCTGTCCATAGGACTTGCTGACTGGATAATGAGGAGGATGTTGTTGACCGGAGTTCAGGTAACCAGACTGAAGACTTGTAGATCCTGGGACATGCATGTGTCCCATAGATGGGTTTGCAGCAGACATTGCAGCTGATACTCCATACAAACCAGATGGCCCTCCAATCTGATAGGAAGGAGCATGTAGAGGACCCTCTGAGCTCAGATACTGCTGTGCCAGTTGGGAACTGAAGAGGGAATGTCCCGTTAGGTGGCTGGGAAGATTTGACAGGGCACCCTGAGAGCTGTAGCTCGGAACTGGCCCATATTTCAAGTCATCCGCAACACCAAAACAAGACCCAGAGCCCAAGACATGAGGCAACAATTGGTGTGCTGGTTCTGTGGCTGTTCCAGGTGGCTGCTGAATGTTTAGTTTGCTTGAGTACCCAGAATCCCCTTGAGTGTACAACCTCGGCCCAGGCTCAGACTGGCGATTGCCCTTAGGGTGTCCATTTTTTTCTTTATGGAAGTCACTCTCACTTTGGCTACGTGAGCCCAGTTCTGAGGTCTTTTGATTGAGGCATGGAACTTCAGAGTGGCAAAGAGGTTCAGGACTCTTCGAAGAACTCAAAACATTTCCATTATTAAACGGCTCCACTGGTGGAGTTGGGCTGGCTCTGATTATAGTGGTGCTTAAAGCCATTGAGGTGTTTTTCTGAAGAAGCAAAGAAAGAGATTCTTCTATACATTTAAACCATAAAGCAAATCAGTGGCATCATGATCAATGTCAAATAGTGGTCAACCAATATGGGCTTCCAAAGGCCAATGGCAAAATCTAGAGAGCAAGGTAGCTTACTTGAATTTTACTCAAATTACTCTGTGAACCTAACCAATAACAGCAGATTTTGGGGAGAAATAAAACCTTGCTGAAAAAACAAACAAACAAACAAACAAAAAAAACAAAACTTGTGCATGCCTTATATTTTAAAAAAAACAAACAAAACAAAAAAAACAGCAACTCACCTTGTGGTGATCAGGGGTGGGCATGCAAGTGTTTTCATTAATGGAAAGGTAAGTCAGCCTGCTAAGAGTTGGGCTTGAACAAGGAGACTGTGGGGAACCAGGATCTCCAGCAGCCTTCCCACTACCGGGTGAACATGGAGACATCTCCCTATTCCCAAAACACAAGGAAGTGTCAAATCATGTAATTATTTATCCATTTGTTTTAAAAAATATTTGTGGTTCAGCATATTATAGAATAACAATTATGGCTGATTACTAAACGACCATAAAAATAATGTGGTTTAGACCACAAATGTAACCACAGATATGAAACAAGTATTCAGAATTTTTTTACCCATATACACTTGGAATGGAGGCCTGGCTTGGACTGGAGTGGGTAAGAGGGGAGGTGGACGGTCTGAAATTACAATGGGTGACCTCCACAACACCAGGGGCGCCGCTCTCAGGTGAGCCTTTAATAAAAAAAAAAAAAAAAAAAAAAAAAAAAAAAAGTAAATAAAGTTGATGTCCTTGTATGATATACATGCAAATATTAGCAGAGACAAGAGATTAAATTAATGCAGTAAACACTGTCAACAAAAGTATCAAATTATGATATGCCATTAATCGCATTTAGCAATCAGCATCTCAAACTCATTTTTGGTCTTTACTCTGCAAATATTCATTCAAAGACAAGACATTATTGTGGCAGATAAGAACTTTGCAAAGATATTACAAAAACTGTCTGAAGTGAGACCTATGGGCAATTCAACTGAATTAAATTGTTAAAAAGTTAAAGCTCTATATTAAAAGTCACAATGAAATGCAAGTAGCAACAGATCTTTTCTTCCAGATCATGATTCGAATGTAAAAAAAAAAAAAAGGATTTAATAAGTAAATTGTAAGTTGGTAACTTAGTTCTATTCATCAGTTGCTGATTGGATAGAGGTAGACCTGAATGCAAGCTTGCAGTCAACTAATGGCCCCGATATACTTCAAACAAAGTTCTTTTTCATTCTTCGTTTAGGGGTAAAATGGGGGAAAAACTTCGAAAAGTGTGACCAGCGATATACTGTAAACGAACATCTGACACCGCCCACACTGCTGAGAGCGACGGTTAGGTGAATATGTAAATATGTTCTGTACACTTTCTTCTCAGTAACAAAATAAACAGAACAAAAATGAGAAAACGGCAAGCATTTTTATAGAAAGCATAAGAAAAGCGTCTGATCATAACAACATGTATGTTAGCACGAGCTCTGCAAATTAGCACTCCAGTCACATTTATTTGAATATCACTTTGTTCAATAGATTGCTTAAAAATCAAGCAGCTTTACAGTATCAAACAAAGCACAACTTCATTTTGTACTATAAAGCGGCTATCCAGTATGTTCATGTTTTCACCCGTAGAGATCTTACCTCAACGAACTCAAACACATGAAATGAATCAAAGCAGTATTCCACGCGAGTGAAGGCGGAGCCTCGGCGCACACCTCCTATTACTTTATCGTCACGGACCAATGGTAGTACGAAGGCGTTTTGCAGCTGGAGTGAACTTTTCCTGAAAGTTTGCTTTGGCAAGCCGTTTCGAACTTCCAAAAAGAACACAAAACGAACTTTGTTTTGGCCTGATTTTGTTCGAAATGACATCACATCAGTTCGTTCTTCGATTTCGTTTGAAGTATATTGGGGCCTTAAGAAATGGGTGGGATTAATGTGACTTAAATGATTGGAGAAGTCTGGCAGTTGTTACCAGAGAGAAGTCTGTTGTTTCACCAGAAGATGCAAGGTTGAATTGTTTACAATATGATCAATAACATGCATTTAGAAAATAGATGGGGTTAATTTTCACTTCATGCTAACTATAAAACCAGCACTTAAAAATAAAATACCAAATTTTTCCTGTGTTGTTGGCAGTGAATCCTGACGATCAACAGCTGCAATTTTCTCTTTTGAAACAGACTGAGCGGCTTTAGGGCTTCTGGGTGATCGCGCCTGGTTAATAACAGGTTTGTCTGTCCGGCCTCCTGTTGCCTTGGGTTTGTGTGGGGAGGTCTTCAACGACGATAGCTCTGAGCGTCCACCACTTCGAAGGCCAGGTGAGGTCTTTGGACCAAAAGCAGGAGTTGACATGGACCCGTCACCTTTCAGAGATTGGCGGTTACTTGTGGCGGAACTGCTGGCTACTTGTGGTCGAGCTGTTCCCATTTTGATCCTGGATTCAGAGACACTTTTATTGGTGGATGGTGTTGCACGATAGTCATTTTTGTTTTTCTCAAGACCAGATTTTAAATCAGCAGGTTTTGATTTAAAGGATGTGGAAGATGTTGACTGGCCAGAGCCTAAAGATCTTTTGGCAGGATGCGCAGTGGCAGTGGCAGTTGGTAAACTGCTTGACTTAGGTCGAGGAATTGCACTTCGTTTGGCATCTGACCTTGGATTTGGTGATGCAACATAAGTAGCCCCTGTTTGTTTGGATGCTTTACCTGCCAGAGCCTGACATGTTTTGTTTTCAGCTTGCTCTTTCATAACTGAATGCTCTTCATTTTTATGGGTGGTTCCATTTTCCAGAGGCACCAACTGCTGTTGAGTCTGCTTGTTAGAACTGGCTGAACTATCAGCCAACGTGAGGATGTCCAAGCAGGACTGTGAAGTAGATCCATCACTGTCGCTACTTGAGACCTCAGCCCTTTTCAGGTATTTCTCCATGTCAGGAGTAGTAAGGTCTCCCACTGATGTGGTCTTCTGCAGTTCCTCCAGTAGACCATTCTGATTTAAGGCTGCTAAAGGACTGATAATCGACTCTTCTACTTGCTGGCGGCTTTTAGAGCGGTTCCGTTTGGATAGCTCCATGATCATGGCAGCAAGCTGGGCTGGATCTGAGCTGATGGAGGCATCAGCAATTGCAGAAGCAATTGTACTGATGCTGAGCATAAGGTTGCTGCTGGAGTTGGGTGATTCTGAACTATGGCCAGATGCCTCCTTATCTTCATATTGTGCAGATATCTAATCCAAAATCAGACAAAAGGGAAAAAGAAAAAAAAGTTAACATTTTTGCCTATTTTTACAAGACTAGACATGTCTGGCAGTAGTCCAAGGCTAAATGGTTATGAATACCTGGGAAACATGCCCCTCATTTATTTGTGGTTGCACATTATTCTCATGTGCAGCTTCCACTGTGTTGGGCTCAAGAGTCTTATCTAGATCTTCTGTAGTTCACATAAAAGATATCAAATTACTTACAATCAAAAATAAATAAAATATTAAACATAACTAATGTGAGCAAAGTATGTTGTATGCACCTGGATTAAGAGTCTCATCAGCATCGCTTTGCTGAACTGTCTCAGTGTGGATGGAGCTTCCTCTGGAGAACAAATCTGAGGGCCGGAGTAATGCAACAGGTTCCCTCTTCTCAGGAGAGGTAATGAAGTATCCAAAAGATGGCTAAAAAAAACAAAAAAAAAAAACATCAAATGGTTGAATAACTGTCAGGTAAGCTTGGCTCTGGAGACTATGGAAGGGGCATCCAATTCTGATCCTAGAGAGCCACCATCCAGCAGAGATTTGCTCTAGCCCCAATTAAAACACCTGAATTAGCCAATCAGTGTCTTACTAGAAACTTCTAGGCTGCATCTGAAATCACATACTCCGAGTAAGTATTTCTTTTCAATATGTAATTATTTTGTAACTTTTTTAAAAAAAAGTATGTTTATATATAGTATGAAAAGTATGAATGCATTTAGTATGAATGTAATACAGACATACATTCTGGCTGCACGATTAATCAAAATCAAAAATTGCGATTAAACCGTTTGGCTTAGTGCGATTATGAAAACGCAAAGGCGGCATTTTTTTTTTTTTTATGCGCAGCGTGTCAGTGATGCACAGCTCCGTGATTAGTAGTAAATGCTGCTCCATCTGAAAGTACTGCGAGTTTGAGTCACTTATAACGTGCATTTAAAAAAACAAAAAACAAAACAAACAAAAAAACATGAGAAACAGCTTTCCAAACATGAGCATTTATGAACCTCACGTCCAATAAAAGACAACATTTAATAACATGTTTTTACTCCACAATAATTTCATGAGGCTTCTTACACAGAATAAGGCCCACAATATTATTTCATAGTATTCTATACAGTGATAAAGGCTATGTCGATTAGCACTGCATTATAAATATATTTTAAATCAACATGAAAATAGCCGAGAAGGCTTGAAGAACTAAGATAAACCATATATTGTCGTATGTGTTTAGATGTCATGTTTATTCAGCGACAGCAATAGTGTGATGCCCATAAGGATTTCCTGGAATGACGTGCGTTATATTTCTGCGGGAGCGCCCTCTGACTTTCAGAAGGAGCAGCATTTCCTACCTTCACTGAAAAGCTGCGCATAATAAAAAAAAAATAAATAATAAAAATAATAATTTGCAGCCTTTGCACAAAAAAAAAAAAAAAAAAAAAAAAAAAAAAACGCGATTTCGGTTTATTTTCAATCAGTCTTGCAGCCCTAAACAACATTCATCATGGTGCTTCATTGCCATTCACAAATCCTCTCCCATGGCCTCATTTGTATGTACACTTCAGTCTCTTGCCAGAAGTTGCCAGTACTTTCTGCCTACTGTTTTATGAATACTATGAAATCTGACTATTTTCAAATACTATATAGTAGGGGAGTATGCAATTTCAGACGCAAGAAGGTTGGAACTAAACTTCAGGAACATGGCCTTCCAGTAGCAGGATTGGTCAACTCCACTCTACAGCATCCCAAGCAAACTCTTGACACAAAACATCTGGTTCTAAAGTTCGCAACCGATTTGCATTGCATTAAAGATATACATTATCGAGTTCATTCATACCCTGGGAAGCGAGCCCAGGATTTTTACATTGCTGCCTCCATACTGCGTAATCTACAGAAAGGGTTTTGCTAGTGTTGTCAAAAGTACTGGTACTTCGGTACCAAGTCGGTAGTGAAATTTTGAAAATGTGACGATACCATGCATTTCTGTAGTACTGAGATTACGGGTATATTAGGTACCCACTGATAGGGCTGTGGCAGTATTTACTTGTATATGACACGAGTGAAGCACAAAGCGTGGTTTACAAAAGTAATAATAGGTTAGCAATTAAATGTGACATCGCAGCCATGGAAACATTTTGGTTCATGCAGAATGAGAGCGGTACGCGAGTCCATTAATTTAAGCTTTGTATTCGGTTTTGCGAATCGTGATTTGGTCACCTGATTAGCAGAGAATTTAACAATATTCCATTAGTTATTCCACTGAACATGGAATCTCTGTTTCTTTTCCCAAATCTTCACTCACGCAGGGGATTATAAACATTTCTTTCTTTCATTCGCATCTAGGCCTATTATATTCGCATTTTTTTACTGTGGTAAAGTAGAAAAAACACTGTAGGACAGAAACCTTTTTGCATACACGTCAATTTCTATTTAACAGTTTTTGCTTGTTATTAGACTTTATAAGGTGCATCAAGTTTATTTGTATAGCGCGTTTCACACACGCTGGTGATTTTAACTTTCACTTTTTCTGGCAGCGCTAAATCAAACATAGCCTGAATGTCTTACCCCTGCGGAGGATAAAACTCGCTCTTCAGACCTTTTACAGCAAGTGTCAGTTGCTTGTAACATCAGGAGATAACATGAAGATATTATTAAAGAAAAATGGTTACTTTCCTGCTCGTGTCCCTCATCCCTCTCAAAGCGCAGAGCAGTAGGCTATGATGCACCTTTGTGTGGAAATATAAACAAATTTTTTTTTTTTTTTTAAATAATATTTAGCTTTCTTATTATTTAGGTACCGATATTTATTTCATAGTTTTACAGACGGTAGTGTGTTGTTTCACTGACGGAATAGCTAAAATAAACACGCATGCGTTTACCCCTGTTGAAAAAAAAAAAAAAACAGCAGATGCTGGTTTGAGCTGGTCCTCTGCTGGTCCAGGACCAGTAACTGACCAGCATACCAGCTTCACAACCTACCTTAACCAGCATATGCTGTTTTTTTCCAACAGTACAAAATGGATGTTTGAGCATTTATTTTTTTTATATTTCAAAATTTATTTAATTGATGTAGCCTATATACACACACGCTCCAAATTTAATGTGTTTTTAAAATAGGCTGTATAAAATAGTAAAATTGTTACAACAGATTTTGCTCTGGTAACGAAATTGGTACGGAGAACCGTAAAATTTTCATGGTGCTGGTACCGACTACTGGAATTTTGGTACTGTGACAACACTAGGTTTTGCAATTGTAATCAAATTGCATGGCATACAGAGTATTCCAGAGTATGGCTCAACTTTGAGGTTACATTTCAGTTAGAATGCTGTCTTTTAAGCCACCTGCCAAAGTAGGTGTTTAGGACAGAGATGGAGTCCTCACCCTCTTAACATTGTCCTCTTCATTACTGCCAAGACACCCCAGAGCTTCAGAGCGCCTCTGAAAAAACTCCCCCAGTGAAATGCGCAGATAACTTTGGTTCCCAGCTTCGAGTTCAGAGGAGGCCTGGGAGGCCCTCATAAGGATGTTGCTACTTGTTGGGGCTTTCCAGGAGGTGTCTCCCAGCACTTCACTCATATTTACAGCTTGAATCTGCTCTTCCTACCAGAACACAAAAGAAAAACAAATTTTTTGGTTCCTTAATGACATCTATAGGACCTTTGTGTAAAATGGACTTTAGTTCCAGTTTGGCTGAACTCAAAAACCTAAAGAGAACCATTCATACCTGCATAAACCGGTGCTCCTTTTCAAACTCCTCCTGATCCTCAATTATCTTGTCCATTGCCTGACCTTTGGGAGGACAACATTTTATGCCGTGAAAATCAATGACAATTCAATTAAATTATTAACCCACCCAAAAATTATAAAAAGTCTCAATTTACAAATTATGTTTTTCCAAAAATGTATGACTATCTTTCACAAGTGGAAAATAACAGGAGAAACTGAATAACTGCCAAGTGGTTAAAATGACTTGCCAGCAAATTAAAATTCACTAAGCATCATTTAGTTGTTTTTGCAGATAGGTGTGAACAGTGATCATTTTTTACAATGTTGTCATCTGTATGCGCAACTTTTCAAAGATGCAAAGGAAAAACTTGTCCGTTTTTAAGTACATCGCTGTCGTGTAAATATACCCTTAGATCTTTAAAGATTAAACAGGTCATGAACACGTCAAAGCGAACAGGTCATTGCAATGCACTACGATGGATACATATCATACACCCGTTCAGAAAGACGTATGTATCAGTTTATAATGTTTACTTTGATGCGTAGACAGCCTAAAACAGATGTGGCGTGTCATGTCAAAAAGTGCGACCAAGGATGGGTTTATTATAACTGAGACGCATTCACAAGCGTCACAAGCACAGACAGTGTTAGCCTACTCAATTGTTCACTCATGGCACATTAGCCTGACTACGTCAGACTTCCTACTTCCGCTCAATTTCATTTCGCTTCTGTACTCAGTCTGATACAGCGTCAGAGCTTTGTGTTTGCCACCGGTCTGGAAACAGCCGGGCCAATCAACGAACAGAGGGCGGGCTGAGAGCCGTGACGTAGATGCTAAGCGCCGAGTTTTACATTGTAGGTTAGAGAAATCGAAAACCGAAACGACCGCGGAAATGGGAAACGAGACACGGGATGCAAACTTCGGGATGCATTAACTTCGCATAATCTGCAAAAGTCGTTTACAGCCATGTTCACTCCGGTATTTCGCTCACATCATCATGTGTTTACAACAGGTTTACAGTGGAAGTTCAATCATAGATTTGAGTTCGATGCATGATGTCTGTGCTTCGATGCGGCTGTACAGGCGGATAACATACGTCATAACTAAACGTATCTGATTGGCTTACGGGTAACCAATGATTTTAAACTTCAGACAAGCGTCCCCTAGCGAGAGAGAAAACACTTCTCTATTATGCCATTCCAGACTCTGTCTACGAAGCAAAGTGAAGTAGCAGAGTCTGGTATTACCAGGCTAATGGCACATAGCAACACGGCTAAAATTAATAATCCTAATATGTTGCACCTTTTATTGAAAGTAGCCTACTTTTACTTGAGACATTCCTTCACATGCACCTGTAATAGCTGTGTTTGGGGAGGCACGACATGTGAAAGGCACATTTGCAAGTTTGTTTGAAAATATGCTTTATTTTTGCAATTACATACTTCACCTTTAAGGATGAGAACATCACTGCATTTCACTTACTTCCAGCAAGAAAATCTTCAGACTGGAACTGTACAGCAACTTCCTCAGGCATATTGGCCTCCATTTCCTTCTCAAAGGAAGAGTAATAGGCCAAATCAGTGACCCACTTTCCCTCTTCATTCTGGTAGACCACGCTATGAGTGGCATTTGCGCCTGAGAAATATTGAACATTTAATTTCTAGATCATGATCATGTGGTTTCTTAAAGAAAAAAAAATTGTTTTAATACTTTATATTATACCAATGTCATAGAAACCACTAACATCATTGTATTAGAAATGGAAGAAAAAGCAAAATACCTTGCTGTAACTCATGCTCCACATTATCTGGTTGGTGATTCCAAATATCATTATGTTCCTCATGATTCTCATTAAAGCTCTGTGAAAGGTACCTAGCATCCAGAGACTCTCCAGGTTGATCATTACTGCTGGAGCTCTGCTCCTTGTTGAGACCTTGAGAATCCCCACAAGGCCCACCACGTAGGCCCAGGGTACCGAGATCCACAGTGTGGCCCATGTCGACCCCTTGCTCTGTTTTATTATGCGATTCCTGAAGAATCTGAGAGAGGTGGAAACTGCTCTGGGTGCCCTGAAGGATGGGGCTGACTGAGGCAGAAATGTCCTGAGGGTTGTGACCAGCACCTGCCCTCAAGTATATAGAGTCCAGGTGAACTTCTGCTGGGTTATCCATTGCATCCTGTTAAGAAGACAAGTGTTAAAGATATCATCAACCATTTTTGCTCCAGAAAACGGAAAAGGACAAAGACTTACAAGAGCCTCCTTTCGGTCCAGACTCATGCTCCAATTGACTGGGCATCGACTGGCAGGTCCAGATGCCACAGCAGTATGACCAGCCTCCCCTGTGCCAACTGGACCAACACGGTCACCCATCTGAAAAGATCCATATAAAACTAAAACACAATCTGTAATTGTGCTATGATTCGTAGGATATGCAAAAAAATAAAATAAATAAATAAAAACAGGGTTTTTCCTGCATTGAAAATATTTTGGCAGCCACCAAAATGTAATAATTTAATGATAAATTTATTTGATACTTTAATGTGATTATATCTGTCATTCTGTAGTACTGGTACCCACTGATAGCCGGCTGCGTTAAAATGGTTTTAAATTGCTTCCGTGAGCGTTTGTGTAAGAGCTCTGTGAACGGCATCAAAGGTTTCTATTTACAACGTGTTTTTGCAGAATTGTGCTTTGTAGCCAATAAAAGACATCTGTTGAGCATGTGAACGCAACAGTATGTTTGATTATAACATATGTTTTCACAAGAGTGCAGCTTTATGTACCTTGCACTGAACTGAATTGACAGCTTTAGTGTTAATAATGGCAATGATCTTGGATCGCTTTCTGTATACATCACATTTTTCATGCTGCCAACTGCACATTGCAAAGTTTCTGGATTGACAACCACATTTAAATGCACGATTGAATCTGATTGACAATGATAACCACAGCCATGGACAAAACAAAATCTGATACTGCATGTCAAACAATCTGTGCATTAAGTCTTGGAGTGTAAATGCAAAATAGCAGACCATTTTTTCTATGTAATGCGTTACTGTTAGGGCTGAAACGATTCATCGAGTTACTCGATTAACTCGATTACAAAAATTCCTCGAGGCAAAAACTCTGGCTCGAAGCCTTGTTAAATTCCTATGACGCGCACTATACGCGCAGGAATCTGATTCACACGGACCGTTGTTCAATGTTCAGGAAGCACACCATAGCGCGTGACATTTTGAATTTAGTTGGCGCGATGGCGGAGAGTAAAGATAGATATGATGTTTAGCTTTGATGTTTTTAAGTAGTAAACGTATTCAAGTTCAATTTTAAGAGAGTAAAAAAAAGAACCCCTTCACACACACACACGCATGCACTCTCGTCTCTCTCACGCGCCAGTCAGACCAATCGCGGCAATGCATCACATATGCTTAAACTTTTTATGTAGCCACGCAACAATAATTTCAGCATGCATTCACTGTATATACAAGGACGTGATGTTGTGACGCGATTTTTCGAACGGATGCTTCACCTAAAATGCACCGGAATGCAAGTGATGCAAGCCAAATGCAGCGTTCTATTGAAAATGATTGTATATAGGCTATTTCTGCCGTACCAAACTGCAATGAAGCAACTGGTCTGGTCATTCTTCCTCACACACGGCATGCTTTTTTGTTCTCAGGTGGGTAATTTGCAGAAGGTGCAATCCTTTTTTTGTAATGTTGTATTAAGAAGACAAAACTAAGGCCAAATGGCCTTTACTATTTAAGTTTGTATTCATAGTTTTACATGTTATACATGTTTTACAGTAAGTTGACCTAACTGTATTGTTATATAATTGTTGGCACTGGCACTTATAATCACTAAATGGGTAAAAATTGCAATAAATAGGCTTAGTTTTGGAGCCAAATGTTGGAGTTGGAACCAATACCTCTGTTTTTTTTAGAAATAAAAGCCAAATGCTTGATCATTTTACAGCCACACCATTTTCGCTATGCATTATTTGTTTTGGTTGTTAAAAAAAATTATCAGATTAATCGATTAATCGATCGATTAAGTGCTAGATTAATCGATTACAAAAAGAATCGATAGCTGCAGCCCTAGTTACTGTGTTGTTCATTTTATTACTATCTTTTCAAATCAGTGACTTTTTACATATAAATTTACATATTTTTAAATATAAAATAGTTCCAAGCACTTTGTTTTATGACTTGTCCTCCTGACAGTGATTATTTTTTTATTTCATGAATAAATAGTTTTAGTTAATATTACAAACTGTTTCTTTGAATTTATTTTGGATTTATGTTCAGTATTGGGCTCGCAGTTCACATGGGTAGGGTACTTTGTACTGTGTGTAGATGGCCATGTTCGCCCGCCACTACTGAAGACCAATTTTGATCCAGGAAAAACCCTGGCAATAATAAAAACAAAAACAATACATTGTTTTCTCTTTAAAACTTTTAATGGGGCGCAGATATGTATGGTTTTAATGTAGTTAGCCATGTTTTGTTAGCTTAGTGTAACTTAAAAATGGGAAGCTTAGAAAGACACATTTCCAAAGTAACTTCCTGAAAACTAAGTGGCATTTTCCTGTTGTTTACAAACATACAATTTTACATTGATCATTATTATTGCTTACACACCACTAACTTTACCTGGCCATGCATAATCATGCCTGATCTGCTTAGCAAAGACTGAAGCTGATCATCATCTCTGGTCTCTCCGCTCCCACCCACGATGCCCAGGCCACGCAGCACATCATAGGTGCTTTGGACGGTGGTGGGAGGCAAAGGATTGGTAGATACACCTCCATCATTTCCCTCCTCATCACTCCCACTGCTCCCATCTCCTCCTCCTCCATCACCTGACCCCACAGAGAAACACAGAGATGAACTTTCTGCGATATTGTTTGACAAACTTAGCATTTTTAATTTAATAAATAGCCCTTTACCAGCAATAGGCGAGTTGATGACCTGTCCTTCTGCTGAGCAGCGGTGCTCAATGCCTGTCCTGGTGTCAGTGTTCCTCCCTGCAGTCTGCAACTCATCATCAGAGCTCCCTCCTTCCAACCCTGGTCGAAAATGAGGTCGATGGCTCTCCCCAACCTAATCATATAGAAAAATTTGATACTGAATTACTGCATTCAATCTGGCCAAAAAAAAAAAAAAAAAAAAAAAAAAAAATCAGATATTGCGAGCAGAAAGGAGTCCAAGACAAACCGGTTGTCTGGAGGTACTGGGTAGGAGGAATCTTGCTCTGCTCCGGTTCTGTAAAGCCTCTAGCTCATCCTCTGTATCTTCATCACTTGCAGGACAAGAATCCATACCTGTGGCTGCCAGACGTACATCAGGCATGTGAAATTCCCTCTGTGGTGTGACACCGCAAGAGCAAACATTAGCCGAACAGTTTCAGAAGAGAGAGAAATCGAATACATATTGATAAAAGATTAGAAAGACTAACATTTTTTTTGGAATATGCTTATGAATATGCTTATGTCAAACATTGGCAACCATACCAGAAGCATGTATTAAAGAAGTAAATGAGGTCAATTTTGATTTAATTTTAAGACAATTAGCCCATACTTGGTCGTAGTCATCATTGAAGCTGTGTCTGTTCCTTTCTGGTTCAGTAGAGGTGGGTTGAGATGAACTGGACGGCAACTCCTACAACAGGAACAGATTGTCTCATTAAAAAGATGAAGAAAAAAAAGGGTAAGCTTTTGTAAAGAACCAGTAAAAGAGAGAACTCACAACAGGGATTTCTTGTCCTTCCACATGGCCTCTCTGCATTGCAGGTGGCATCAACTTGTTGAAGTACAGCTCCAGTTCCTCATCATGGAGTTGGTTCACATCAATATCATCATCTAGAGGACAAAAAAAAAAAAAAAAAAAAAAAGTAACTATCAATTCTTGCCTTGTTTATATTGATCCTTTAGAGCTCTTTAAAACATAACTTAATTTCTTAACCAACCAGTGATATCACTGTCCATGCTGTCCAGAGACATCAGTTTCTCATTGGCCAGGAAGCTGGCGATGCTGCCACTGCACCCTTCACTGTCTGCCCCTTCACTGGCAGAGACCTCCTCTTCCTCCATCATCACTGGAAGCACTGTGGTCTAAGAAGAACGAAAGCCTACTGCATCATATTGATACGCAAATGCCTCTAAATTAACAACATGATCAAAACTCTGCTCAAAAATCTGTTGAGCACAATCTACTACATGCCTTCTGTCATCTGATTGATAGCGATTATGGTAAAAATTATAGAAAAAAACTATTAGAATAATTCTAAAAACTTTCCCCTTCAGGTTTTATATTGTTATATGTATATTTCAAGATAAACACTTACTAGACTGAAGCAACTTAGGTTTACTTGATTATCCATCATTTAGTAAAATCATGTTAAAATATGAGTATCAAATATGATGAATCAGGCTTCTGAGGAAACGTTTATTTGTACATCTGTCAATCATCATTATCGCATTGCATTATGTGTTTTGGGCCCACAAAAAAAAAAAAAAAAAAAAAAAGAGCTTTGATCAAAAACTAAGCATTTAAATATCATGTTACTAATACATAATGTTAGAGTATAGAGTGACTGATATTTATACAGGATTTTGCAGCATTGAGCTTTGTAGTCAATCACAGACATATCTGTTGAGCTCATGAATGCAATGGCCAATCAGATGCACTGAAGTTAGTCAGAATCTGTTCAACACCGCTCAACTGAATCCGACTGACAGTAATAACCATAGCAAATGAAAATTGGAGTGTAAATGCAAAAAAAAAAAAAAAAAACAGACCTGCCACTTTTTCTATGTAATGTGTTACTTTGTAGTTCATTACTAACTTTTCAAATCAGTCACAGAGTCACTCAGTGACTTTTTACATATAAATGTAAAGATTTTTAAATATAAAAAAAGTTCTAAGTACTTTGTTTTATGATCTGTCCTGACAGTGATTTTTTTTTTTTATTTCATGAATAAATAGGAAGTTATTACAAACTGTTTCTTTGCACCAAATTGCACATTTTATGCTCAGTTTAGGCCTTTGAGTAAAACTGGTGTTTTTTCCTTCCTCAAACATGAGCTCCATATTCTTCTACGTCATATTATGTGAGCCATAAAAGCCTGATGTATCAAATATGACACTCAAATACATGTATGAAACTTTATAAATGTTCAATAAACAGTTCTTAATTATTAATGTTATAGTTATTATTTCATATATCTGTTATTTGGTAGCAAAAGACCACTCAAAAGCATAAAACGTAAGTGTCAATGAAAACAAAAAATAAGGTACCTGAGCTGCCACTGTTTCTTTGTCTCCAATATGAGAGAATGAGAGCAGACCAGTTGAGATGTCTAATGAAAGGAGAAGAACAACATTCAAAATACTTTTCTTAGCTTAAACCCCACTATTTTGCAAATTATTTGTCAATCATGCATCAATTAGATATTATTAGCCCTCCCATTAAATTTAAGACAAGTTATTAACTAAAACTAAAAAGAAAACAGGAGATTACGAACCTGTAGTCCGAAGAGGAACAGAACCTGACACAAGAGGTGGAGCCACCCTTCCTGATGTTTTGGAAACAGAAGCAGATTCTGTTTCATCTAAATTAACATTCACCAGTAGGTCAGAGAAGCGATTCACAGGAATAAAGTCATCCATATTGTCTCTATAAAAAAATAAAAATAAAATAAAAATAAAAAAAAGAGAGAGAGAAACTAATGTCTTCAATGTTTCATAAGTGGCTAACAGTGGATACAATATTGATATATACAGTTCTACATAATACAACTTAATGAAGACAAATGAGACAGTGTTGTAAAATGAAAAAGCTTTTTACACAACATTAAAAACATGTATATAAAAAAAAAAAAAAAAAAAAAAAAAAAAGGGAAACGAGAAGGAAACGAGCAATGCTGTCAATTCTGAAATAGACACCATTCAGTCAATGCCAATAATCTTAAAACTGCCAAATATAAATAACTGATGGTCACACTGATTTGTAAACAACTTTCTGGCACAAATGGAAAATAAAAACTAAAATTAACACTTACAAATCTTCTTTGAGGCTAAGAACAAATTTTTCCCTGCCTCCATCTGACCCCTGGGAATGCATGAGTGAAAACTGTCCATCCTCTAAATATGATGCTTGGACATCAGTAACTCTGAAAGGGACAAATGAACTCAAATGACAATACTACTAATAAACACAAAGATGATTTATAAGTTTTGCATCAATATGATAACATGTGCCCTAAACCTACATGAGTCCAGACCATAAAACTGTATTTTGACCCACCCACTCATCCTGGGTGGAAAACTACACGAAGACCTTTAAGTTTCTGTGACAACAGGTTTACAAACATGTCTCAATATAAATCTAATGAAATGCTATAATCATCCGTCCACAAATGTGTTTTGGAAATAAATAAATGTGATAAAGCATAACTGGCACACATTGCATTCCTAAATGCATGTTAAACTCAGTGCATGCAGAGATTGAGGGCCGGTCCCAATACCCTCACTTGCACTCTTTGCACTCGTCTACTTGGCATATTTCCTGTATTTGGCCCTAGTGTTCAAGTTAGAGTTGTCAAAAGTACTGACTTCGTTACCCATCAGTACTGAAATTTTAAAAATGTGACGCTTTGAGCGCTGTGGAGCGGATTCGTAAACACCTCTGATTGGCCATTGTGCTGACACGCTCATCGTATACGTCTGTGATTGGCTACAATGATCAATGCACAAGAGCGTTTGAAAGCACACGGAAGTGTTTGAATTTGAAAGTGTTTTGAACGCGGGAGCGTTTGAAAGCAGCCATCTATCAGCGGACTGGTCCATGATATCCGTGCCTTCTTTCAAACGCACCTGTGTGTATCTGTGTAAGCATTTGGTGAAGAGCATCACTGATGATTATTTACTATGTTTTTACAGTGTTGATCATTAAAGCCAATCACAGACATGTCCGATGAGCCGTGAACACAATGGCCAATCAGAGGTGTTTACAAATCCGCTCCACAGCGATTAAAGCGTCACATTTTTAAAATTTCAGTTTTAAAATTAAATTTTGATTTTCACAATACACTCAACAGCACTTTTTTTCTCACAATTGCACGTTTATATCTTGCAATTCTGACTATTTCTCGCAATTGTGAGTTGAGAAAAAAAAGTCAGAATTGCAAGATGTAAACTCACAACTCTGAGAAAAAAAAAAAGCCAGAGTTGTGAGATAAAAAGTTGCAGTTACCTTTTTTTTTTTTTTTTTTTTTTTTTCAATTTTTTATTCAGTTTCCATGTGTGTCTCATATGAATTTTTTTTCTCAAAATTGCTAGTTTATGAGTCAGAATTGTGAGGAAGTCAGAACTGCAAGAATTGCTTGCATTTGTGAGAAAAAAAGTCAGAAGAGTAAGATAAAGCTGTAGTTATTTTTATTTTATTTTATTTATTTTTTTTATTCAGTGGCAGAAACAAGCTTCCATAGACACAAGATTGAGTTCACGAGAACAAGTCGAGATTTTTTCCACAGTATTTAAGAAATCCTCAATGACGAAATACATGACTAGAATAATAGTCTGCAGGTGATTTTAAAATATTTTAACTAATGATCTTGTAAAGAATGTCATTTCAGTTCTACTTTGAGTATGAATTATACGCAGTAAAAGACAACAATACTCAAGCACTGTAAAAGGCTTTGCCACAAACTCGACTGGCTGGCTTCTCTCCTATGTGATTTAATATGAGTCTCTTCAGACCTTAGAACTGTACATGATTTATGAGCAGGGTATCTGCAGATATGAACAAGTTAAATTTAAGACTTTTTAAGACCTTTTTAATACCACCTTACATGAAATTTAAGACCAAACCTGCGATGGAAACACACACACACACACACACACACACACACACACACACATATTATATTATATACATACGTGTTGGATACATACATATATACATATACACACATATACATACATACATACATACATATCAGGCATGTGATTAGCTAGAGATAAAAAAGTAGGAAAGTCTCACTCCGACCACGCACCCGAACCACGTCCCGGGAAAGTCACCTTTTTTTTTTTTTCTTTTTCAAATATATATTTTATCACAATAAAAGCTATGTCATATATTTTAATAATACATACTATTGTTCTGTAAAAAATAAAAAGGAGCATTTAATAATTACGACAATAATTAATATAATATAATATAATATACTAAATGTATTAATAGAATTGTTAATATTAAAGTACCTGTGAAATGTTTGAAACAATTATTGATTTTAAAATAAGTCCCTTCTGCTCACCAGGGCCGCATTTATTTGATCAGTAAAATACAGTAAAAACAGCAACATTGTGAAATATTCTTACAAATAAAAAAAAGTTTTCTATATTTTATAAAATGTAATTTATTCCTGTGATCATTTTCAGCATCATTACTCCAGTCTTCAGTGTCACATCATGATCCCTCAGAAATCATTACAATTTGATTTGATGCTTAAGAAACATTTCTGATTATTATCAATGTTGAAAAGTTGTGCTGCTTCATATTTTTGTGGAAATTGTGATATTTGTTAGTTTTCTTTGAAAAATAGGAAGTTCAATGAAAAGCATTTATTTGAAATTATATTACATGTATTTATCAAATATATTATTTATGAAGTATTAAATAGAAATATTCTGTAACATTTTAATTGTCTTCACTCTTCACTCACTTTATCACTTTAAAGTATGATGAATTTCTGACGAAGTATTAATTTTTCTATTTTTTAAATCTTACCACAAATGTTTAAATTGGATTTCCACAAAAATTAAGCAGCAAGAACTGCGTTTTAACATTAATATAAATAGTATAATATAGTATAGTATAATATAATATAAAAATCAGCATTTCTGAATAATCATGTGACACTGAAACTTCTCTTTGTAAACAACAGAATTATAAACGATTCTAATGACTAATATTGCGTTCCCAAATCCAAATTTAAACGTCACAAACAAAGTAGCATTTACAGTTGATCGAAAATGAAAACACTACTGCTACAGCAAGCATGCAGCGCGTCAGACTATTATTTATATAATTACATCACAGCCGTTGCAAATTATATATTAAATTCTCACCACCATTCATAAAAAAGTTACCGAACACGTTTCAGCGCTGATTCTACTCGCATTTGGCGCGTTGAACCATTTGAACTCTTTTAGGGACCGTTCATATGTCGCGTCTAAAAACGCATGGAAAACGCGTCGGCGCCGCTTTCTCCTTTCCAAAGCGCTCGGGCGCTGCGGTGGCGTCTGCCGTTACTAAGCAACCATGAGCTGCGCTTTCCATGACGAGTTTGTTTCCGCAAAGGATATATGGATTTCCAGCACCGAAAATCACTTGCAGTAGCTTTGCCACAGCAGATTTATTTAAAAATGTGTATCCGTGTACAGCTCTGATCAGATATTCCTACATCTTTGCTGACCTTTGTCCTGCAGATGGCGCCGCTGGACCGTATTAGAAAACATAAAACATTTTTGCGGTAATGCAACGAAAAATATTTAAGACCTATCGAATCTGAATTTAAGACTTTTTAAGGCCTTTTATTAGGAAAAATATATTTAAGACTTTTTAAGGACCCGCGGATACCCTGTATGAGCTTCTACAACTTTTGACCTCCTAACTGAACTCCTTTTCACTCTGTGAATAAGGAGCGGCGGTGCTGAGCGCGCATTTTACAATACAAGACATTTGTCAGACGCTTAGGCTCTGTGTGCAACGAATCCTCCGCCATGGTCTTGTCAGTCATCTCGCCACGTGATCAGTGAACTCTGATTCCTGCTGCACTACGTATGACTCTGCAGCTCGTGTTGGATGCAGTATTTATTATAAACAATTTATCCATGCACATCATAATTAAAAAACAAAAAACATTCATGTATAAACTTTAATCAGAATAACTTCTCTGTTGATGCGTTCACTGGCGCAAGGGCGGGACAACCTGTCACTCACTCGGTCACAGCAACAGCAAACCACAACCATCAAATCAATTCCCGATGGAAAAAGTCAAGACCTGCCCTATTTTTTCTTTTTCTTTTTCAAATAGCGGTTTTGGATTTGAGTGGATAAATGTCACAATAAAAAAATAAAAGACTATTGCATCTTCTGTTTCATACGACATTATTTAAATCCTAGCCTCTTACAATATGATAAGCGCACAAAGCCATATTGTGATTTTGATTTCAGTTTGATTACACAAAGATGGCCACTGTGGTTAAACAAAGTAAAATAAAAAACTGATGGTTTTACATTACCAATGCAGGTAATCACTCAAAAAATTAAAAAATGATCTAGCAACCAAGTTTACAATTTTTAGACCACTTGAGATGGACCCCTTTTTAACACAAAAGGGAAACTAAGTCAGTCAACATTCTCACCAAGTTAGGACAGACACACAGTCACAATATTCATGAGATTACATGCAGTAGTCTCCCACCTGTTGTCTACTGGAGGTCTAATTTTAGCCACAGTAGAGGCTGCCATGGGCATCCCGAGTGTAGAGCCCAGTGTCACGTTGCCTAGAGTGGTGCGGCCACTACTGCCCAGCGAGGCGTTTGAAAGGAAGCTGGGAAATGGCTCATCCTCAATGTTTTGGAAGTTCTCCATGTCTGTGTGACTCATTGACACAGGGCTTCAGCACATGAGGAGTGACTGCAAAAAAAAAAAAAAAGAAGTGCATATTTCAGGCATGCATGGTGAACTTGTGAGTTCCCATAGGGAACCAGTGGTAAATGATAGTCATACTGTGCATATTTGTTTAGTGGATATGTAGACTGCCATCAACTAAAGACAAGGCTGTTATTTCTCAGTGTCAAATCACATGTTTTGTAACTCATATTGTTACACAGATAGAGCTGACATCTGCTGATATGGCAGCTAGCTTCTGCTGCATTTAGCTCTTTATCATTACTGGACAATGCCAAATCACATTTTAATAGATTAAATCAAATAAATATAAATTATATTTAGCAACATCGTAAACTTGACTGTCTCTTTCTATACTTCAGATTTGCCTTTTCATGTGATGTTTGTAGTCATAAGACTAGCTTTATCAGTTCAATAACCAACAACTTTAACTGCACATCAAACTGTGCTGCAAGTTTCTGAACGCAGAAATACAGTATTTGCAGGTGGACTGAATAAAAACTACATAAGGATAAAGGTCTGTTTCAAATAAACGCCGTTCAGAGAAGACTAACGTTAGCTGTGAAGGCCAGGATACAAACACTTCAACCATGTAACTCAAACAGTTAAACAAAGGCAAAAAAGTGACACTTAAAATGTCACTTAAACAGAAACGACGCTTTTTTCGGGCTTAGGTTTACTTTCGTAGTTGTTGGTGGAAAACTAAACCGTGACAACAACCCTGAGAAAGATTTGCAACAGCTGAGAGGAATCTCTTCGATGAGAACTTACCATGAGGAGAAAAGCTGGCACTTGTGCCTTCTAAATGAAGTTAATTCAGCTACTTCATACAAATACAGCACCAATAATCCGAATAATAAGAAGAAACGCTGCCTTTATAGCGGCCTACCCGCTCTCTAAGAAGAGTTTGTCGAAGTATAAAGATGAAGTGAAGCCATTACAGGAGAATCCCGCCTCTAGGTTTCTCTTTGCATGGGCGGGGCTTCGACATAACGGCGATTTTCATTGGAGAATCTTATCTGACTGAATTCAAGGAGTGGCGTAATCTTCTGTCAATCATCCTGTTGGCGTTTTGAATGAAGAAGCTGTTTGTTCCAAACATTAATAATACAAATGGGTTGTAAATAGTGTTGTTAAATGTATACTTTACACTTAGTAACTGATAGTACAGCAGATAATTTCTGAATGCATGAGGACTTTAATCTTACAGTCAAAGAAATAAAATCCTATTTTTTTTTTTTTTTTTAATAATTAAATTTCGTAATTTAAAAAGACGTTCCTTATAAACTAATACGAACGAGATGGTGAAATGGGAAGTGAATCTCTAGAGCAGATCCACACAGAGCAGCTGAGACTGAGCAGCTGTGTTGGGACCCAGAAGCTGAAGCTTTACGACTGACAGTTGCTTACTAAACTCGTTCACAGTAATTCACCAAAGGGTATATTTAAATAACCTGAAAAATGAAGACTGGAAACAAATACTGTCATATAAAGACATTAACAAAATTCCTGAGTACAGGACAAGATATCTGCACATCATACACCATAAAAGAGTTGAAGATATTTCTTTGGATCACTTAAATATAGGACGTTTTAATGTCATAATTTAAAAAACTGAATGTGATCTAGCATTGTTAGACTTTGATGCTAAGAACATTTTAGGCCATAACAGGCCAGTCACCTGATCAGTGGTTTTTCCCCCTGTGTAAACTATTTCACAAATGTAAAAATCAACTCCTGTTTAAGTTTTAAAACTATGGCATTTAATACAACTTTCCCTTTCTTAACTTAGATTTTAAAAATGAACAGATAGGCCTGGTTTCACAGACAGTTCTTAGACTAAGCCAGGATTAGGCCTTAGTTTAATTAGGACATTTACCCCCGGTTTTACAGACAAGGCTTAAGCTAGTCCTAGACTAAAATGCATGTTTGAGCTGTTTTAACTGAAAGCAACTTGCGCTGACATATCTTAAAATAAGTCAGTGCCATTGTTTTGTCTCAAGATGCACATCAGTAATGTTTTTTTTTCCTAGTGTATGTTTATAAAAACTACTTTAATATCCTAATTGAACTAAGGCCTAATCCTGACTTAGTCTAAGCCCTGTCTGTGAAACCGGGCCTTACATTGCTTTTATAAACATGCCTTAAAAAACATTACTGGTGTGTTTTAAGATACGTCAGTGCAAGTTGCTTTGAATTAAAACAGCTCACACATGCATTTTTGACTGGGACTAGGCTTAAGCCTTGTCTGTGAAACCAGGGGATAGATACATGAAATGTAATTATAAGAAAATCAAGAAACAAATAACTTCTAAATAGTTAATTTCTTTTTATTAAATTTAAACATGAATTTTTTTCCCCTTCATTTATTATTTTCTATATTTATTTTTAAGTGTATTTTTATTCTAACTTTTATGCATCTTTCTTTGCAGAAACTTTTGGCCATAAAACAAAAATACTAAACAATCATAATACAACTGTTCACTACAGATTGACAACTATCAGTATAGATCGTTATAGACACGCATGATTCTAATAAAATAAGCTCAAAGATTTGTGCATACTTTATATATACCAGCGGCATAAACTATGACCTTTATTGTTCTGGTTCAATAACACAAGAGAGTGATTCAATTAGACCAAAATTTTGCAGTGTTACAATGACAGCATATATTTTTTCCAATAATCATGTTGATGAATGTGACAAAATAGAATAGAAATAGAAATAAAATGTATAGTCCTTTATAGAAAGACAGTCCCTTTTGTGATCAAGGCATTTGCATCCATTCAAATATGACTCATTACAACATTAATTCTGAAAGCCATTCAATCTGCATTCAGAGTAAAACATAAGAGTACAGATATAAAGAAACGTAACTTAAAGATTATTCCTTGAAGGCAGTTCAATAATGGACCCATGTTAAGTGCCAGTCTTGTTGCATGTCCAGCAAGCACAATCAGTTGGTCTCAGTGTGAAATCCCACAGCATAGAAGTGCTCAGCTCCAGATTTGCTCAGGGTGGTCCTGTAGAATGGCATCTATCTTCCAGTGGCCCCGTTTAGAGCACTCTGTGCAGCAGCAGAGCCCAGGACGCCACTCAGAGCACCAGGCTGACCAGATGACCCATATACTGGACTGCCATCTCCCTTCAGAATACCTGTGCATTTCCAATTGTCCATGTAGTTTGCTGGTGAAAAGACAAGTCAAATTACAATAAAATTAAAACAGTTAGTCACCATGAAATGAAAAATTCTTATTTGTTATGCAATATTGCAGTAATTATAAATGATTTATCTGTGCACACATCTTTTTTCTTTTTTAATTCATGCGTCCCTGTAATCTTCAATCAAATTAAAGGGTTAGTTCACCCAAAAATTAAAATAATGTCATTTATTACTCACCCTCATGCCGTTCCACACCCATAAGACCTTCGTTAATCTTCGGAACGCAAATTGAGATATTTTTGTTGAAATCCGATGGCTCAGTGAGGCCTACATTGGGAGCAATGACATTTCCTCTCTCAAGATCCATAAAGGTAACTAAAAACATATTTTAATCAGTTCATGCGAGTACAGTGGTTCAATATTAAAAAGCGACGAGAATATTTTTGGTGCGCCAAAAAAAAAAAAAAAAAAAATTATTTAGTGATGGCCGAATTTCAAAACACTGCTTCAGGAAGCGTCGGAGCATAATGAATCAGTGTGTCGAATCTGCAGTTCAATCCCAAAGTCACGTGATTTCAGCAGTTTGACACGCAATCCGAATCATGATTCGATATGCTGATTCATAACGCTCCGAAGCTTAGCAGTGTTTTGAAGTCGGCCATCACTAAAGTTATTTTGTTTTTTTTGGCGCACCAAAAATATTCTCGTCGCTTTATAATATTAATATTGAACCACTGTACTCACATGAACTGATTTAAATATGTTTTTAGTACCTTTATGGATCTTGATATAGGAAATGTCATTGCTCCCTATGGAGGCCTCACTGAGCCATCCGATTTCAACAAAAATATCTTAATTTGTGTTCCGAAGATCAACGAAGGTCTTACTGGTGTAAAACGGCACGAAGGGTGAGTAATTAATAACAGAATTTTCATTTTTGGGTGAACTAACCCTTTTAACTTCCCCTCCCTCTTGCAGCGATATCTCGTCTGATGACGTTTACTTGCACGAGGGCGGGACAACCTGCCTGTCACTCTCATGAGATCACAGCAATAGAAAACCACAACCATCCAATCAATTCCTGATGGACAAAATCAAGTATAATCTTCCCTATATTTTTTCTTGTTCGAGAAGCCAGTTCACTCAGATATTCGTCACAATTGAGAAGAAAAGACTATCGCAACTTGTTTTATGCTGACTTTAATATCACTCTAGTAGTTGCATATATGATCATTGCCATTACAAATTCTTGCAAACATTTACCTTTCCAGAGTCTCACACAGCCATCGTCACCAGAGGAGGCCAGAATTGTACTAGTGATGTTCCAGCTGACGCGCCACACCTGAGAGTTATGACTGTCAAACTGGGCCAGCACCTGCACTTCGAATTTAGTGGGCGCTGATGAGGAGCTGTCCTTTCTGTTAGTCAAAAAGAGGCATGCAAATTCTGATAAATCTATTGGCATCCTATTAGAATATTTTATAACCAAACAACTCTGAATGATAAACTTTGAAAAAAGGGAAAAAAGAAAAAGAACCCTGACATCAGGACTGCAATGCTTAAAAAAAATTAAAATAAAATGCCTAAAGTCGCCTTTCCATTATCTCAAAAAAAAAAAAAAAAAAAAAAAAAAAAAAAAAAAAGACGAAAGTCATTCATTTTCAATGAAGACTAGTACAAGAGCTGCGTGGAGTTCTGACCATATGCATATGTGGAAATTTCGGTGAGGCCGGGACAACCTGTCACTCACATGACATCACAGCAACAGCAAACTACAAAGATCCCTATAAAGCATATGGTTTCCCTTTCAGATATATTGGGAGCCATTTGTTTAGTTTGGATTTATATATCAAACTAATATATATATCCAAAATACATTCAGTTTATTCATTCAACTAATTTATTTTACAATGGTGAAAAAGCTGAGGGTAACAGATGTACATGGCTTAAACAATATATATTTCCCATTCTACTGTATTACTCATTTGTCATCATTTCTCTCACCGAAGTGGAACCAGTTTGAAGATGCGAACATCTTTGGTGGCAATAGCAAGTACGTGGAAAGACCGGCCCAGATTTGGAGCAAATGCAATATCATGTACCGCATCTGTAACCGTCATCAGTGTCTCCGCTTTGGCATATTTCCTACAACAATAAAAAGAAAGAAAAAGTTGATACACCCCAGCTCCAAAAGTATAAAAATCTTTATTTCATGTTCTCACAAATAGGTGACATTGAGCAGTTTGGTTTTTCATCAGACAATACTCTACAAAATAAGAATAAATACTTAAAATACTTACTGTAGGATGTGTATGTATATTGTGCACTGTACACAAAAGGCCTATTTCTCTCAAACATTGCCTTAAGCTGGCCACAATAAAAGGCTACTCTAAAATGTGCAGTTTTACTGTATTGGGGGGGTCCGGGGGGGGGGGGCATCCAAAAACCAGTCAGTATCTGGTGTGACCACCATTTGCCTCACGCAGTGCAACACATCTCCTTTGCATAGAGTTGATCAGGTTGTTGATTGTGGCACACCCGTGCAATAATCAAGCTGTCTAATCAGCATCTTGATATGCCACACCTGTGAGGTGGATGGATTATCTCGGCAAAGGAGAAGTGCTCACTAACACAGATTTGTGAACAATATTTGAGAGAAATAGGCCTTTTGTGTACATAGAAAATGTCTTAGATCTTTGAGTTCAGCTCATGAAAAATGGGGCAAAAACAAAAGTGTTGCGTTTATAATTTTGTTCAGTATATATATATATATATATATATATATATATATATATATATATATATATATATATATATATATATATATATATATATATATATATATATATATATATATATATATATATATATATATATATATATATATATATATATATATATATATATATATATATATATATATAATTTGTTCATTATATATATATATATATATATATATATATATATATATATATATATATATATATATATAATATATGATACAAATATATATATATAGATTTAAAGATTTAAAAATGTATAGTTAGCATTGAGAAAAAAAAAAAAAAAAAAAAGTGTTGGGTTTGTTTTCCCACCATTCTAAATCCAACAGCTAAATCGAACTTGTCTTCAAAACGTCTGAAATGTTGCTGTTCCTCGGTTTTTGTTGGATACATGTGACCTAGCATATAAAAGGATAAAGTGATTTAAAGACAAACCTTGTCACTTCATTATACTCGTAAATCTGAACCTTGCCGCCATACGTCACATTGCTGTCATCACTGCCCACTGCAATCATAGGAGCGTGAGCTCGAGAACTGTGAAGACAAAAGAAAAAATATTTTGTTAAGTAATTAAGTATGTGCATTTATTGATTCAATCTGCCAGGACAATACAGACTCAAGTGGCAAGAAGATGTCTTGAAAGCCAAAAGAAATGTTCTCTAACATCTATTACGTTTCATGTTACTGTTGACAAGCATGTAAAACATCTGTGCTATTTGCAGTCACAGATCAAATGAGGAGACAGAGGTTTCACCCTTTTGTAAAAGTATTTTTTTATCTAAATTATCTGAGACTTACAGATGCAGGATACATTAAAGAGGGGGTGTAATGCCGTTTCATGCATTCTGAAATATTTACACTGTTAAAGAGTTGCATTCTCATGCTAAAGACGGCCAAAGTTTCAAAACACGAGTTGGACGTATGACAGAGTATTTCTGTGCCAAATAATGGCTACTGTGAATTGTTTTGTCGACATTCTTCAAAATATCTTTGTTTGTGTTCAGCAGAAGAAAAAAATTCATACAGGTTTGGAACAACTTGAGGGTGAGTAAATGATGACAGAATTTTCATTTTGGGGTGAACTATCCCCTACATCTATAAATAGGACCCTATGATTTTGATGATGCAGAAAACATGGACAGAATCCAGTCATAAAAATATAATTTACTCACAGAAGTTCTCAGAATTTGAGAATTTGCAATTTGAGAAAAATATTATGGCCCTAATTTGTTTGTTAAACTTATAATAAACTGTTTTTAAATTAATAAGACATACT
Organism: Megalobrama amblycephala; assembly: GCF_018812025.1. Lineage (NCBI taxonomy): Eukaryota > Metazoa > Chordata > Actinopteri > Cypriniformes > Xenocyprididae > Megalobrama > Megalobrama amblycephala. The sequence continues at coordinate 13,389,629 of NC_063056.1, forward strand.
TTTTGATTACTAACATTTAATTAACCATTAAATCAGAGTCCAGAAAAATGGGATTTGTGAAAAAATAAAACTTCATGTAATCCACAACAGTGTACTGTAGGTGTACATCATGCATATGTGTATTCACATACAACTATGTTTATCTATCATTTGTGCGTTCTCACCTGGAAGGGTTCCACGAGATGCAGGAGCAGGAGAGTTTGGACGAGATCTCGTGCTGCAGGGACCATTGGCTGAGGTTCATCACGTCAGGGGCCTCGTAGATTCGCACCACGCCGTCTGCAGAACATGTGGTCAGCATCAATCCCATGTGCTTCGGGGCAAACTTCACATCGGTCACAGATGTCCGACTGTCCACAAGTGTGGTTCTCTTTATCTGATGTGAGTACAGGAGAGACATAATCACTGACCATTTCAGAGTCCTAAAGTTATATTCAGGCTATGTTCAAAACAGAATAACTGATTCTGTGCAATACACCTTATTTTGCAACACGGAAGTAAACCATTTCCTGTGAATGTGCGAGACTTCTGATTCGTTAGGTATTATAGGTTAAAATAACTAGAACAAAATGCAGTAAATGGCAAAACTATTTGCACTACAAACCAATGTGCTTATGATTATGATAATAAATTAGAATAATATGATAAATACATATTATTGTACAACTAAAATAACTGACACCGGAAGCCTGCCACATTCAAGTTACAAATGGCTCTTTATTAAAAATAAGGTGGTGCTTATATTTGGCTGTATACTAAGCATTACAACATAAAAGTATGTGTCTTAAAGGGATAGTTCACTCAAATATGAAACTTCTGTCATCATTTACTCACCTTCATGTTGTTCCAAACCTCTATAAATGTCTTTGTTCTGCTGAACGCAAAGGAAGATATTTTGAAGAATGTTTGTAACCAAACAGTTGCGGGGCACCATTGTCTTCTATAGTATTTTTTCCTCCATATTATGGAAGTCAATGGGGCCCCATCAACTGTTTGGTTACAAACGTTCTTCAAAATATCTTCCTTTGCGTTCAGCAGATCAAAAACATTTATAGAGGTTTGGAACAGCTTAAAGGTGAGTAAATGATGACAGAATTTTCATATTTGGGTGAACTATCCCTTTAACTCCTGACAGTCCAATCAAATGAGTCGTCAAAGAGGAGACTAAAAAAAAATATATATATATAATGGCTTATATTACTCCCAATTAATTTATATTCTAGATACAGAAGAGTACAGATAGTATGCCATAAAAATGTTGCAACTCTTATTTAAAAAGTTAAAGCCTTCTTTTACAACTACATATTAACCCCAATCAAATACAACATACTCTATAAAACAACTTGGGAGAATCAACTGATTTAAAGGCAAATGCCCATACTAGATGGAAACTCATTTACCCAGTGGCTTTGCCCTCGTTGTTTGTCATTGGACTCTCCAACAATCTCCTCCCATACTATGGCAGTACGGTCAAAGGAGCAGGATGCCAACACCTGTCCAAACTCTGGATGGGCCCAGGTCACTCGCCAAACTGAGCCACTGTGAGTCTACAAAACAACAGCTTCTGTCAAATTACAGCCCAAAACTCTATGCAACCCTATAACAACCAATACTGTAAGTCTACAACAATTCATGACCTGAATATGAGAACGTGTGTTTAATAATGATTTGGGATGATCTTATGGCAGTGGTTCTCAACCTTTTTGACCCAAAGGCCCCCCCAGTGTCCAACACTATTTGATGGACACCCCTATTTTGAATATTTCAGTTGTAATTATGCCAAAGCTGCTTGTTTTCCTTAAAGGTGCCATCGAATTGAAAATTGAATTTACCTCGGCATAGTTGAATAACAAGAGTTCAGTACATGGAAATGACATACAGTGAGTTTCAAACTTCATTGTTTCCTCCTTCTTATATAAATCTCATTTGTTTAAAAGACCTCTGAAGAACAGGCGAATCTCAACATAACACCGACTGTTACGTAACAGTCGGGATCATTAATATGTATGACCCCAATATTTGCATATGCCAGCCCATGATCGAGGCATTACACAAGGGCAGCCAGTATTAACATCTGGATCCTTGCACAGCCGAATCATCAGACTAGGTAAGCAAGCAAGGACAATAGCGAAAAATGGCAGATGGAGCAATAATAACTGACATGATCCATGATATCATGATATTTTTAGTGATATTTGTAAGCTGTCTTTCTAAATGTTTCGTTAGCATGTTGCTAATGTACTGTTAAATGTGGTTAAAGTTACCATCATTTCTTACTGTATACACGGAGACAAGAGCCGTCGCTATTTTCATTATTAAACACTTGCAGTCTGTATAATTCATAAACATCTTCATTCTTTATAAGACTCTCCAGTGTAGCATTAGCCGTTAGCCACAGAGCAAACTCATTCAGAATCAAATGTAAACATTCAAATAAATACCATACTTACGCGATTAGACATGCTGCATGACGAACACTTTGTAAAGATCCATTTTGAGGGGTATATTAGCTGTGTGAACTTTGTTTATGCAGTGATAGACTCGAGAGCTTGGGAGGGGGCGGAGAGCGCTAGCAATTAAAGGGGCCGCAGCCCTGAATCGGCGCATTTCTAATTATGCCTCAAAATAGGCAGTTAAAAAAATGAATTAAAAAAAAATCTATGGGGTATTTTGAGCTGCAACTTCACAGACACATTCAGGGGACTTAGACTTATATTACATCTTGTAAAAAAAAAAAAAAAAAAAAAAAAAAAAAAAAAAAAAAAATATTCGATGGCACCTTTAACATTTTTATTATTAACAGAAACTGCAAGTGCTGATATATTACAGTCACCATTAAATCAAAATGGACAATTCTTATTTTATGGAATATTGCAGTAATTATTATAAATGCTTTATCCATGCACATTTTAAATTCATGTGCTCTTGTAATCTATAATCAAAATAATAGAGTGACATCTCTGCTTTGATGACGTTTACTGGCGTGAGGGAGGGACTGTCACTCACGAGATCACAGGAACTGCAAACCGTAAGCATCCAATCAATTCCTGAATCCTGATGTACAAAATGAAGTCCCCACCCCACATTTTGCCCATACTAGATGGACTCGGATATACATCACAAATCACAGTGGGGAAGAAAAGACTGTCGCAACTTCCGTTTCACACCATCTTTAAAGAGGACCCATTATACTTTTTTACGTTTTCGTTTTCTTACAACTTTCTTTAGTGTGTAATGTTGCTATTTGAGCATGAAAAAGGTCTGCAAAGTTATAAATCACAAAGTCAACTCCAAGGGAGTTACTTTTTATATCCGTAAGCACACTTTCGGAACTTGCTGAAATGCCTTGATTGTAGTTCAGACTTTTCTTCCGGAAACGTACACATCACAGTATTCCTCATTTAAATAATTCCCACCCAAAGCATAAGCAACTGGCTGAGTTGCATTAGTTGTGTGTTGAAACTCATGGTTATGGTAAAGGGCGTGATATTTCCAAAACAAGCCCGAAGAGATTGACCAATCACAATACACTGGTCCAGCCAACCAATCAGAGCACACTGTGCTTCACAGAGACCAGAACTAAACAGAACTGCATTTCCCAAAAGCATTTTGAGCTAAGTTGATCGTAGAGACCACTGCTGGCAACAATTCTAATGGTGCGTTCAAGTCCTCCTGGGAAGTTCGTATTTACGAGGTGGGAAGTCAGGAGTGTTTGCGATGGTAGGTGCATTTAAGTCACTTTCGTCTGAGTATGATGGCGGTGTGCCTTCTCTTAATTAATTACACAAAATAACACTTCTAGAAAAAGTAGAGGCAATAATGTGCATTGGTTGTATGTTGCTTTTTTATGTTTTTAAATAATTTATGATACCATTGTAAACTTTATCGTTACATATTATATTGTTATATTATGATGCTATCCTATTTTTTGCTGGGAATCAGCTTACTTCGTTGTAAATAGAAAAGCCTGACAAAGTCACTGCTAAATACCTGTAAGTATTGTGGTATTTCACCATGTTTCTCACTGACACGCCCCCAACTCGTACAGATCAGGGCTTAAAGAAAATCCTGAGCTTCCCACTCGTAATTACAACATTGTGGTGGCATTCATGTGCGTTCAGCTCGTAAATACGATCTTTCCGACATGACTTGCACACACCAATGTTAGATCCATAGGCTTAAGATGCTTTTTAATTTAGGAGTATTTTAATAATTTACTAATCGTTAAAATGAAAATTACTCCAAGCTTTACTCACCCTCAAGCCGTCCTAGGTGTATATGACTTTCTTCTTTCTAATGAACACAATCTGAGTCATTTTAATAAATATCCTGATGCGTCCAAGCTTTATAATGCCAGTGAACAGGACAAACGTTGCACCAGTTACGTTTTTTTTTTCAGAAGTTGAATACGGAAGGCATAGGACGTAGCTTAAGCGTTTTGAACTGCGAGAGTTTTACACTTCTTTCGCAAGTAGAATACGGAATGCGGTCTGGCGGAAGCTAGATATTTTACTTTAAAAATAGTTAAATATGAATATTTTTCTTAAACGCATCGTGGCTTAAAGAAAATCCCGAGCTTCCCACTCGTATTTACGACATTGTGGTGGCATTCACCTCAGAAGGCCTTTTTTAAACCCCCTGGAGCCGTGTGGAGTACGTTTATAATGGATGGATGCACTCTTGAGCTTCAAACTCATTGGTCCCATTCATTGCCATTAAAAAGCTTGGGCACATCAGGATATTTATTAACATAACTCTGTGCTCATCAGAAAGTAGACAGTCAAATACACCTAAGATAGCTTGAGGGCGAGTAAATCTTGGGGCAATTTTCATTTTAAAGTGAATTCTTTAACACTTTATCCTCTGCCCCCCTTTCTTAAGGCAAGACCTACTTTCCAGCTGGCCGTGCAGTTCCATTCTCCATTATCACCCTTGTCCCACACCTTGGAGAAAAAAGAAATATTAACACAAAACCCACTTCATGTCATATGCGTGTCTTATTTACATTGCATGCTTATTAACCACATCTGATACGTTGCAAACCAACTTTAGCAGGCCATGATGTGAGAAATTATTTACCTTAATGCTTTGGTCGCTGGAGCACGTTGCCATTCTCCGCCCGTGAAAATCATACGAAACATCGTGAATCAGATCTTTGTGATCGGCTGCAATGCTGCGCGCGACAAACATGCTTTTTATTATCCACTCGATCCTTCCTGGCACGCGGGAAGTAAACACGCATTTGTGCACTTCCCCACTTTTTCAAACGCAAGGTCGCAACCGGTCCAATCACGTTTGACATGGGAAGCATGCGTTCTAAGATCTTTATACAATAAGATGAGTTGATACATTTAAGAGGACGACGTGAAGATCAGCGCAAATCTGAGCATGCGCAGTAAGGCAGCCCTACAATTTAGTCAAACAGCGCCCACTATTGGACGTGCTCATAACCGTAAAAAAAAAAAAAAAAAAAAAAAAAAAAAAAAAAGGGAAACCATGAATGTTTTGACATTTGCATTTATTTAACAATAAAACAGTGCGTTAAGAACATGCGCATTTTAAATATTTTATTAGTAATCGTTCCTCTTTTTGGATAAAGAGAACTAGCTAGAAAAATAGTATCCAACCATGCTCTGGCACAAAGGCAGCCGTTTTAGATCATTCAAAACAGTAAATTGAACAATAACAGTACGTGAAGAATGTAAACATGAAAAGCCTTCAGTCCCTTATGACAATTAGATTTTGGAAGTTCAAAAAGACAAAGAAATCATCAAAACACACCCATCATCTGGGCAATGAGAAGTATGGTAAGAAAGAGAGGAGTGAGGGACAACTGAACTGCAAGGCCGGAGTTGCAGAAGTCTTCCTCACAACACGTGGTCTTCATGGAGTATAAGGTCTTGTTGGCAAGAAACTCTACAACTGTTGTCTTGTTGCATTCCTCCATGGGAAGACAACCCATCACCTTTATATCCAGGACAGAAGCTGAAAAACCAAAGAGAAAGTTAGCCAGAGTAACAGAGGGAGTCAAGAAGATACTCCAAAAACAACACTGGCATCTCACATTTACCTGCTTTACCAATTCCCACATAACACAACTCATCATCGCTGCAGTTTGTCTTAGTAGTGAAACACAGATTCCAGAATCCAAGATCACACCGAAAACACTCAAGTGTTTGTCCTGCAAGCAAAATAAATATATAAATGGTGTATTAGTTTCTTCTTAGTTATAATGGCACAAATAGGTTTGTAGTTTGCACATGTGGTAGCAAATTATGCTGTTAATATTTCCAAACGCTATAAAACAAATTCATATTGCACATACACAAGTACTAATGATTCTTTTTAAGATGTAGTATGGAAAGAGGTGTTGAAATCCATCTTTGGTTTGAACTTAAGCACATAGACCAAGCAAACTAGGCTGCTTCTAAAATGGAAATTGACTTACCCAAACAAAACAAAGACATCAAAATCACAGACGCAATACAAATTTGTCCTTTCATGTTTAAGTGAGTTTTAAAAGTAGAAAAACTCATAAAAGTGAATGCAACCCCTTGAGCTGGACACAGTCTTTACAAACAAGCACTATACCAAACAGACAACCAGTCTATCCAATCGTGTATGACTGGGGATTGTGCTGCATTATGCATGATAAGGTGTGAGGGGATAAAGGCTTTATCTTATTAGCCATTTATGAGAAGCAGCTGTTTAGCTCTTGGAGCACATGGAAAGAAACGATGTCCACGTTCACACCTTATTAATGACATTAAAGGGATAGTTCACCCAAAAAAATTAAAAAATTCTGTCATCATTTACTCACCCTCATGTTGTTCCAAACCTGTATAAATTTCTTTGTTCTGTTGAACACAAAGGAAGATATTTTGAAGAATGTGTTAAACTGAACTGTTTTGGGGCACCACTGACTTATACAGTATTTTTTCCTCTTATGGAAGTCAATGGTGCCCATGTGGCCTAGTTACAAACTTTCATCAAAATATCTTCCTTTATGCTCAACAGAACAAAGAAGTTTATACATGTTTGGAACTTGAGGGTGAGTAAATGATGACAGAATTTTCATTTTTGGGTGAACTTTCCCTTTAAAACCTGCAAGTGACTTCTGTGTGAGTTGCGTATCATCTAACTGGCAAACTTTGTGAATCGTAATTCCAGATAAACGTTTTGAATACTCAATTTCTCAATATAATTTAATACGTTCTATAAATGTTCTTTACAGGACCAAAATGATCACTATAATAAAAGAACGTATTTTCATTGATTTTTCCTGGAAGTAACGTTAGTGTATCATTTGTGAACGAATCGGCATCGCTAATTGAACAAATCTTTAAATCGAACAAATGTTCAAACGATTAAAGTGCTATTCCGAATTCAACTGATTAGGTCGTATTTTGAGTTTGAAAGAGGCACGGAGCAGTGAAATATAAATTGAAAAGTACAAAAGATATTATTAAACATTTTATTTAGTTTATATTTAGTCTATATATGAGGATGGTGGAAAGTAGGAGAGAAACTTTTTAGTAAAAATTTTAGTAAAATATCATGACGCTTAATTGCATGAGTAAAGACAATCTGAATTCGGAACCACATACTACTCTTGACGATTCACCTTATTCCGCCACGCCCATTTTTAATTCTCCGCTCTTCCGCATTTTGTCATCCGACTTCCGCTAAACTGACGCGGCACATCCGGTAGCTAGGTCAGTAGTTAAAATATTGTTTATAGCGACTTATAACTTTAGAGAAATGACAAAAACGTTAATGTAGTAAATTATTTAAATTGGGAGCACGGAGAAAACGTTATACGACGATCAGATGGTCTCATATCGTCATTGTTAACGGCCGTAACTGGTTGACGATATGAAGAAGTGGCCAGAGGTAACATATGGGGACTGACAGGAGTTGATGGAGCAGCATGTAGAGGGTGTAGGTGAAGAAGACTGGAATTATTTTAAATCAGTTTTGTTAAACAAGACAACTTTGTGATTTGTATTTTACAAAATGTATAATTTAATAAGTTGTGACAAAATCAGTTAGAGTGTTTGTTGTCATCAGGAAGCTAGACATCTTTTACTGACCTTCATGTAGACTAGAGATAATGTTTCACCATTTAATTTTCATATGCAATAAACCAAGATAATTTGAGATAATCAAGATAATTTGCAAACTTAACATGACTTATTCCATTTAAATCAGAAGACTTAATTCCTTTAAATTGTAAAAGCTCACATTATATGGTTTTATTAAAAAAATACTGACAGCTAACATCTGGCCACATTGTAAAGATAAAAAAACTTCACATCTGATTATATTGTAAAGGTTTATAGAAATAATTTACAGATAGATAACATCTGGTCATATTGTAAAGGTTTATAAAAATATCTACATGCACTGTTTACACTGATTAAAGCAAAACCACAGCACAGACAAACATACCTACAAATCAACACTTAATTTCTTATGTAGAGGATAAATATGTTGCTTAGAAGGTTAAACTGGGCAAATTCTCTATGATCAATTTTAGGGGTGAGGTTAATTGGAACTGTTGCAAGAAAGGATTTTGAAGATTTTCAGTCATATGACCCGATCATTGGCGATGCGCCTGGTGTTGGTGGTGTCTTCTTTGGAGAGTTGCATGCGTCTCTTGGTGAATGCTGGAATGACAAGTTTCACCTTCCTTTGATATTCAACAGTGGTTTGATCTGCCTGCATTGTATGTGAACTGAACTTAGCTGGATGATGACATCACTGTTTACTTCAGTGCTGATATAGATAAATTAACTAAATTAATATCTTGATTCTTACATTGGAATTAATCAATACTAAATTTACTTAAGATGGATACTGACACCATTTTCTTTAAGAGCTGCTGTGCAGCCAAAATTATATCCCAATTATCACTGTAAAGCTGCTTTGACACAATTTCATTGCATTGTAAAAAGCACTATATAAATAAAGGTGACTTGATTTGACACAGAGGAGATCAGTAATGGTGAAGCCTCTGTCTGCCGTCACTTCATCACCTGGATGAAGATATTCCAGGAACCCTGAATTTGCAGTTTTGAATTTACCACAACACCAGGTTTTGAAACACCAAACCTTTCAGCAAGATCACCCTGCAATAAATTAAGACGCAGCTCCATCAGAATCGTCAGGAGCTGATCCCAAGTGTGTAGCTGGAAGCTGTTGGAGTATGTATTGGTAAGGTGTTCGGCGACTGAATGAATGGTGGTTGTTTCTCAGTAGAGTTGTGTACAATGGCGCCGGCTCAACGCATTGTTTCTCATATCAGATGTAGGTGGCTTCAGGTCGAGATGTGATTTTGAAGTGTAGTTGTGGTCAGAGATAGATGGATCCTCCCAGTGTGTTTCTGCATCACAGTTCAGGGCATGTGGATGTGATCATCTTCACTGTTGTCCACTGCATCACTGATGCTCATCAATGCATCTGTGGAAATAATATAACATACACATATTTTTACATTAGTAATAATACATCATGAGAATTGATATAAGATTGCACTCATACTTGAACAGAACAGTGTGAGAGAGAGATGCATTAAAAATACACAATCTCTATATTTAGTGTGTATATACACAATCTCTAACTCTAGTGTTAATAGTTAGGTCAATATCAATATGAGAGATGTAGCTAGCTGGCCTGCTATCATCTGCAATTTCTGTAACTTACAGGAATAATGTAAGCTATTGTTAGACTATAATGTACTATAATCCTATCATAAATATGTACCATTGTATTTACATATGAAATATATAGGTGGCAATTGTAATAATGCAAGATTCGTTGTATTTTGTGAACTGCTCGTTACTAATCTCAAATGTATTCATAGAAGGGACTTCACAAATATTCGCGGAAAATAAGGTGAATAGAATAACACAAGACGTGTCACTCGTATTGTTTTGAATGGGAGAAAGTGTAACGCGCAATATGGCGGAATAAGTCCCGCCTTCTAAATAAGAGCCAATCGCCGACTGGTAAAGTCATCGCGTCACTGCAGCGGCCGTTAGAAGCACCGGTTTCTCAGAGCCATAGAAAGAAATATAAAATCCAGCCTAAAAATACAGGTTTTTTTGTCATGATTCGAACGTTTGGAAAAAAAATTATGAGACAGTTGTTGTCAGATTTCATTGGTGATTTCAAATATGAAATTTAATCGAAAGCTTGGCAAACAGCTTTGGAGAATTTTATGTTTCCCCATTCAAAGAGATAGGAGCTGCACTTGGATGCCGGTTTCAAAGATGGCCGCCGAGTGAAATGACTTGTCTTTAAGGGATTTGATACTAATAGTAGTCAGTGAACAATAAACTGGGTTAAGAGAATGTATTTTAACCAAAAAATCATACATACTTCACCTTTAAGAATAAGCAACAGTAATAGTGATGCTTGCATTAGCAAATATCACAAATTAAAATGTAACACTTGGCATTAGAGTGTCAATGACAAAAAGAGTATCACAACACAACACTATTGATTCAGCCTCACCTCTAGTATCTTAAACTAATCAATTCTCTACAAACAACATGTGTCTCATGTCATGAGAGAATTCAGCTAACATGTAATATTCATGATATAGTTATGAATGTCATGGACTCAGTAAAGAACATAAATAAGATAAGAAAATAGATGATAAAATTCTTTGGTAGTAGTACGCGGTTCCGAATCCAGCATAACTTGTCGCCATCGCGACGTAAACAACAGAAGAGTGAGTGAATGAATCATATAGTGAAGCGATTCAAAAGATTCGAGTCACTGGAATGAATCTCCACTAGCTGAGCCGTTGAAGAAATCAAGGCAGCCATGTCGACTCTTGCAGACAGAGGGCGCCGTTTCTCGCTCTCCTCTCTAGTACTGGCACACGGAAGTAGCCGATGGGGGTGCTGAAAGTGCTGGTAATTTTATCCTCTTTGATGAGGGTTAACATCGTACTGCACCGTTCCTCTTGCCGTTTTCAGGGGATCATGACAATTTCTAACAATGGAATAGTGACCCCTCGTTCGATCTCAGACGACATTTGATTGAACCATTTTCCGTTTGAATAACCCCGAAAAAATGGACCAGGAGTTTGAGAACATCGATTCATCTGGACAGTGGCAAAACCTTTATAATGTAAGTGATAGTTTTATTTTGATACATTTTATTTAGGTTTAATATGTGTCGCTGTTAAGATGAACGTTTGGGACACCAGCTGTATTTTGCCCTGGTAGATTTGAAATGTTTATCTAATAGTCCTAGACAAGTACTCGGCCCGTGAGAACGACTGAGTAATTCAGCTTTGCTTTACCGCGCATGCGCGCAATACCGAGAAATACGGTCCACATTAACTTGCTGCCTGCTGCTAAATCTGAAATAATCTTCTACTGTGAATCATTTCAGCTCGGATAACCTGTACGTCGGTGTTTTATGGTTTTACAACAATATTCAATTATATTGGTTAGCATATGTTTCATTCTTGTCAAACAAAATGAATAGTCAGCGTATTATTACAGCAAACCATACAGCGATTTGCCATATATCAAAATAACTTGGCTGGCAGCAATGTGAAGTGCATGAGTGGTCATGTCACAGTGCGGTGCATTAGAGCAGCTCACTTGGTGCTTCCTGTGAACACGTGGGCTGTGTCTCAACACCTAGTGAGCTGTTTACCTAGACAGCATTTTAAGACATCACTGATTCGTGATGGTTGTTTTGGGAACCATAGGAGTTCCCAGTCCTAGCATCCTAAATGCCATCAATTTTTTTTTTTTTGCCACATTTTAAACCCGTGCGTGCGTCTATAATGCCTAACATGCTGTCAGGTTAGGGAGCTTACGAGGTTTTGAAACACAACCATGCACTGATATGTTTCTGAGAACTGACGAGCACTTCCCAAGAACTGAAGAACCGAAGCTGTCAGTTCTCTATAACTCAGCCAGATAGTCATGCCCAACCCCCCTTATTTGACTAGATATATTATCGTTTTATGTTCCTTTTTTATATTTTAATTACGCTCCCCCCTCCTTTTGCCATTTGTTAGAATTATTTTAAATATTTATTATTTATTTTAGTTTATTTATATATATTTTTAGGGATGGCTCTAAGGGTTTTCACACTGATGTTTGTTATTTTGTAATCTCTTTCTAGGAAATCCGTAACCAGTCCCAGGAGTGTGCCTGCAAAGTGGCAAAGTTCCCAGAAAATCACAATAGGAATAGATATAGAGACGTCAGTCCCTGTAAGTGTCTTCCATGCAAACCTTTTTAATAATGTTTCACTTATTTTGTAACCTTGCCTTTAAATGGATAGTTCAGCAAAAAATGTTATCATTTACTCAGCATCATGTTACTGTATGTGAACTACAAAAGAGGATGTTAATCAGAATAATAAACTTTCATTGTATGGAGAAAAAAAAAATGCAGTGAAAGTGAATGGTGACCTTTTATATTGGATATTCCGTAGAGGAAAGACTATAGATTTTAATGACATGAGAATAGGGATGCATGATTATGACAAAAATCATTAATTGTCGATTATTCCCTTGAAATTGTAATTGCGATTTATTAATTACGATTATCACAATTTACATTGAATGATGTTTTGAATAGCTTTATACCATTGTTTGAAGCAACTGCATGCCATATTTCTATATGAAAATAGACAAGCTGAAAACACTCTTCCTGAAAAACTTTTATTGTTTTTCTTTAACATTTAGCCTCAAATGTCAACTATGCATTGGTTTGGTTTCTTCTTTAAAGGTGCAATATGTAAGATTTTTGCAGTAAAATATGCAAAAACCACTAGGCTATATTTTGTTCACTTGAGTACTTACAATATCTTTTTACAATATCTTCTCTTCTGACGCCTGTCAGTTGCCTTAATACCCGCGTTACCCTCAGTTTCCAGTTTTATTTTGTAGAAACCATGGAAACACCAAAGACATTTTAATATTTACATGTTTTAATAGACAAGGGAACAACTGTTTGGTTACATTTATAGACAGAAAACTAATTATTATTATATAGCTGAACACGTTTAGTCTTATTGCTTAAATCTAATTTTCTTGATTTTTTGCGAGTACCATGCTTTACCATGCCTCAGAGAAAAACACTATTTCGTCAAATAGCTAACATAGCATAATCAGATGCAGCTTTATTTTTAGTAACAGTAATACAGCATTTTCTCCATCATACAATATGTTTTAAAATTATTTGCATGCCATTTATCAACACAAGCATCCAGCATTTAATATGATATTCTAAAATCGATCTATCTTACTGCAGTGTGCAACAAGTGTCTAACAGCAGCCACCGAGTGAATGCACAGAGTAACGTTATAACATAATTTTCAACACACTCAAATGTATCTAATAATAAACAGAGCTGCATTACCTCATACTCATGACCGGAAAAGCGGAAGCGGCGCCGGCGACTGTGACATAATTCCAGTGCTCGTGAGGCGTGTGTTGCGCAATCGCTCCAGCTCCCTCGTTCAGCTCCCACAACACTCGGTCCTGCTTCATACTTCATACTACAGTAACGTTAATAATCCCATCCATGAACATGATTTCTGCCCGAGTCCTATCCCGATTCTTTTCCCCTGGCTTGTGAGGTGAAGACCACACGTCCCAAGATTCCGTGCTCAAACTTGCCGTCATCAAGCTATGCCTTTGTGTTGAATAGGCCTCTAGCGACCTCTAGCAGACATAAATCTTACATATTGCTCCTTTAAATAAAAAAAAGTAAAAACATGCATGGTATTATAATGTTATACTAAAACTAAAATTGAAACAAAGGAAAAAAACCTCAAGATAACCTGTAAAAAAAAAAAAAAAGTAAAGAAAAATGCATCTTAAGCACAGTGGACTTTTTTTTTTTGTAATTGCACCTTTGAACGATTACATAATTGTGGCACCCGTAATTATAATCACGATTAGAAATTTGATTAATTGTTCAATCCTAACATGAGAGCGAGTAAATTATATCAGAATTATCTTTTTTTTTTTAAAGGTTATTAAAATAAAAGCTTTTTGCCGTAAGCTTACATTGTAAGCTTACACAAATGTATGCTAACAGGTGTGTTTCGACTCTGGCTTAATAACCTGCATTTTTGTGTTAAGATGATCACAGTCGGGTGAGATTAGAAAATTCAGAAAATGACTACATAAATGCGAGCCTAATTACCGTGGATGAGGCCCAGAGAAGGTACATATTGACACAGGTATGACAGTAATGGAAAAAGTAAGTCCACTGTTTGCATTTTGCTAACTTACACTGATGTCTCATGTGACCTAAAAACACATTTACATGTGGTTGTTTTTAACAAACAAGTCTTGATTTACACATTCCCCTGTTTTTATTGAATTTCTAATGTTTAGCATCATGAATCCTACCTTTTTAACAGCTTTTACAGCCTTTTGTAGAACAAAGTCTCTTAGATTGTTTACATTTCGTTTGCATTGGCCAGCTTGTTGAATTTGTTTACATATTCAGTAATGTAATTGCAGTTGTTTCTGTTTCTGCAGGGTCCCCTGAGGAACACTTGTGGTCACTTCTGGCTAATGATTTGGGAACAACGTTCCAAAGCAATTATTATGCTTAACAGAGTTATAGAAAAAGGCTCGGTGAGTGAACACATCTGACATTTGTTATTTCCCTTGTTTTGTTATAGACATGTACCAGTAAATGGTAATGTTATATATCAGTAACACGTTACAATAAGGTTCATTAGTTAAACATTAGCTAATGTATTAACTAACATGAACTAACCATGAGCAATACATTTGTTACTGTATTTACTAATCTTTGTTAACGTTAATGAAATTACAGTTGTTCATTGTTCATGTTAGTTCAGAGTGCATTAAAGGATTAGTTCACTTTCAAATTAAAATTTCCTGATAATTTACTCACCCCCATGTCATCCAAGATGTTCATGTCTTTCTTTCTTCAGTTGAAAAGAAATTAAGATTTTTGATGAAAACATTCCAGGATTTTTCTCCATATAGTGGACTTCAATGGCCTCCAGACGGTTGAAGGTCAAAATTACAGTTTCAGTGCACCTTCAAAGCGTTCTACACGATCCCAGACGAGGAATAAGGGTCTTATCTAGAGAAACCATCACTCATTTTCTTAAAATTTTTTTATACATTTTAACCATGAATGCACATCTTGAACTAGCTATCTTCTTCTTCTCTATTTGAATTCCAGCAGTGTAGACACTGCTAAGTGTATTACTGCCCTCCACAGGTCAAAGTTTGAACTAATTGTTAAATACTTGCACTAGCATATTGTATATGACAATTTAGTTCAAACTTTGACCTGTGGAGAGCAGTAATACACTTAGCAGCATCTACACTGCTGGAATTCAAATAGAGAAGAAGAAGAGAGATAGTTCAAGATGAGCATTTATGATTAAAATGTATAAAATGTTATTTATTTATTTTTTTTTCGAAAATGAGTGATGGTTTCTATAGAGTAAATTATCAGGAAAATTGTATTTAAAAGTGGACTAATCCTATAACTACTGTTAACTAATGAACCTTATTGTAAAGTGTTACGAATATATATTATAATAAACATGCACAATATTGTTATACAATATTGTCATGCTCAGTATTGTCATAGGCACATCAAAATACCGTGAATAATTCCTTATTATAAATAATTTAGAGTTTAAGGATGAATTTTAAGGGTCCGTTTACACGCCGCTGTTTTTAACAAAAAACTGAAAACTTTTTATGTGTTTTAGGCATTCATTTACACAACAACAGCGTTTTGGGGACTTAAAATGCAAACTTTTGAATATGGGTTTTAAAGTGCAAGTTTATGAAAATTATGCAGTTATCGTTTCTGTGTGAACTACAAAAAATCGAGAATTTTTGAAAACGGTGATGTCATGGCCATGTGTGTTATGTTTACATCTCTACAAAGTGACATCAACTACTGGCTTGGCAGCATAATACATTGTTTTTTTGCGTTTTCGCGGATTCGTGTGAGCAGGGATAGTTTTGACAACATTGTCATCTGTACGTGAAAAACGCAAAGGAATAACTTTTCCATTTTTAGTACAATAGTATAATTTTAGTAGTATAATTTTCGTATAAACGTACCCTAAGAATATTTCTGAAGGATCATGTGACACTGAAGACTGAAGTAATGATGCTGAAAATTCAGCTTAGACATCACAGGAATAAATTACATATTAAAATAGAAAGCAGATCTTTTAAATTGTAATATTTCACTGTATTTTTGACCAAATAAATGCTGACCCCAAACTTTTGAACAGTAGACTAAATCTTACCCATTGTTATTTTAAATAATTGTCATGAAATCTGGTAGTATGTTGATAAATAGTAATGGATTCAACACATAAGCAGATGTGGATTTGCTTGCTTAGAGAGAAAAAAAAAAAACACACACATTTTCAACAGTAAATAATTTTGACATGAAAGTTTTTGTTCACGCTGAACAGGAAAAGTGTGCGCAGTACTGGCCATCAAAGGAGGAGCGAGACATGGACTTCAGTGACACTGGGTTTATGGTGACTCTGGTGTCTGAAGATGTCGAACCCAATTACACAATAAGACTATTAGAACTTCAAAATGACAAGGTGTGAATGCAATTTCAAATGATCACATCTTTGAAAGCTTCTCTAAACAAGACGTGAAAAATAAAGGTCGTTTCAATATTGTCCCATCTGTTTAGACAGGAGAAACCAGAGAGATCTACCATTTTCATTACACAACGTGGCCTGATTTTGGTGTACCAGAGTCCCCAGCATCATTCCTCAACTTCCTTTTCAAGGTTCGAGAGTCTGGCTCTTTGGGGCCAGAGAACGGACCTGCGGTGGTTCACTGCAGTGCAGGAATAGGGCGGTCTGGGACCTTCTCATTGGTTGACACCTGCCTTGTCTTGGTGAGACTGCAGTTACAAAATAGTTAATGATTCTCAAGGTTTCACAGCACATCATTCACTACATTGTAATCATTTCTCAAGCCGTTATCAGGTATAATATATGGCGTGTACTGTGGAACTGACTTTTAAATGTCCTTTTCTATTTGTAGATGGACACGAGGAAAGACCCTTTGTCTGTAGACATACAAAAGGTTTTGTTAGATATGAGAGAGTATCGAATGGGTCTTATCCAAACCCCAGATCAGCTTCGTTTTTCATACATGGCAGTCATAGAGGGAGCAAAGAGCATCCTGAGAGAGTCTACTCTACAAGTATCAAACATGGTGCGATTTTTCATTTTTATATTTGATTTAGAGTAGTATAGTAATAATCAATGTTGCACTTGAAAAATAACACACTCTTTATTTACAGTTCTGCTCATATGTTTACATACCCCTTGCAGAATATGCATTAAGAGCCGGTCAGTGAATTGGATGTACTTATTTTGTCATCGGGGAAGCATGTAAAGCTTCTAAAGCATCTCATGCAGCTTCTAAAGGGCAGTGCTAAATGGGAAAATAAGAAAATGTACAACCCACGGCTCTTAATGCGTCGTGTTGCCATCACCTTTACCTAATGGCTGTCTATGAGTCCCTCAGTTATCCTCAGTGTGAGAATATGGATCTCAAAATCATACAGACACTGTTGAAAAAGGTTTGAATATGCAGAAGATGCTAGAAAATCAAAGAATGTGAGGAACCTGGAGGATTTTTCTGAAAAACGGTGCAAAGCAATGGTCTCATAAACAACTATCACAAAATATAGACACAGTCGTTGATCGTCCAGGTAACAATTCACAGTATTAAGATTCAAGGGTGTATGTGAACTTTTGAAATGGTTCATTTGTGTAAATTCAGGTATTATTTTGTCTTGTGGGGACTATATGTCAACATCTGTTATGTGAAACAGCTTATTCTGGACAGTACTAAATAAAATAATATGCGTATTTTATGATCCTTCTTATTTTGTTAATATTATTAACATCTTGCATATTCTGCAAGGTGTATGTAAACTTAAAGTATGAGCAGAACTGTATCATTTGCATTGTTACATTTTATGTTATATTATATTCCTAAAAAATACACTAGCATTCAAAAGTTTGGGGGCAGCAAGTTTTTGTTTTTATTTTTATTTATTTATTTTAATTATATTCATACCTTCATTCAATTGATGAATTGATCAAAACTGAGTGGTAATGACATTTATAATGAAAGATTTCTCTTTCCAGTAAATGCTGTTCTTTTGAAATTTGTATCACAGTGTTCTCAGAAATATTAATAGCACAACTATTTTCAACATTTACAATAATAGGAAATGTTTCTTGAGCACCAAGTCAGCATAACAGAATGATTTCTGAAGGATCATGTGAGGTACACTGAAGACTGGAGTAATGATGCAGAAAATTCAGCTATTTCAATTGTAATAATATTTTTGATTTTTTACTGTATTTTTAATCAAACAAATACAGCCTTGGTGAGCATAAGAGACTTCTTTCAAAAATATGAAAAACCCCAAACTTTTATAATGGAAGTAGCTTTTGCCTTTTTTGCATTACTGGTTCATTTCAAATGGTCTTGCCGTGTGACTTATAATTAGAAAATCGAATATAACGTGTCACACCACGGGACACGTCAGCTTTCCAGAAGTATTTCATGTAATGTGTTTGTATCTCTAACTCTAAACCTGTTTTACTGAAAGCAGAAGCAGCCTAAAGAATGTCAGGAACCAGAAGCTTATTTGGTTTCATCTTCTCAAAGCCCCATCTGGAGTTCAGAGAAACACAACGGACAGTCTGACTCTTGTACGGAACCACAAGATCCAGGAAGAGAACGAGACAGGATAGAGTCACCAAAGGAAGAGCGGCTTACAGAGTCAAAAACATTAGGGTAAGAGAAAGAAAGGGGGGGAAAGTAACATTTTATCTAGTAAACAGATAGCCGAGTTGTTCTACGTGAATTGTAACAACAGTGTTAGACTGAATTACAGAGTTGCTTAAGAGCTATATGTACATATATGTAGCTATATGTATAAGATACAGTCAAACCAAAAATTATTCAGACATTTTTTATATTTTTACTAGTGGGTGCAGGACACTATAGTTCATTTATGTAAGTGAGGATAGCAAAATAAAGAAAACTGTGACATATCATACCCAAAAATTCTTCATACAATGGACTACCAGTAAAACTGATAAAAATTTGGAAACAAAAATTATTCAGACATTTTGACCTGACCATGTTTTGCTTAAGTGTTATCTGACATAATTAAGATTAATTTTTTTCTGACAGTTTAACTCTGAGATCTTGTCATATTTTATTACCATTTTTTTTAAAACAATAGTGAATAAACTATTAATGAATGAAATGTTCAAGGTGTCTGAATAAATTTTGGTTTGACTGTACATGCTCAAAAGTTTGGGGCCAGATTTTTTTTTAATTAATACTTTTAATCAGCAAGGATGCATTAAATTGATCAAAAGTGACTGTAAAGACTTTTTTATTTTTTCAAAAGATTTATATTTCATTTATATTATATATATATTATTTACAGTATATATATTAAAATATAGATTTGAAAAAAAGACATGCATTAAATGATATAGTCCAGCTCATACAGTAACATTGCTCTTCTTTTTTTTACTTATTAAAAAAATATGAAGTAATTAACCTTGTGTGTTTTGTTTCTTCCAGCGTACGCAAGCGGAACCGTGAGGAGCGAATAGCCAGCACAGCACAGAAGGTGCAGCAAATGAAGCTGAAACTGAGCGATTCGGAAAAAAAGAAAGAGAACTGGCAGTTCTGGAGACCAATTCTCCTAAATGTCGGTGCTGGTGCCGCCGTAGCACTAGGACTGTGCATGTGCTGGGCCTTTCTGTCCCAGTAATGCCATTTTATCCAACAGATTCCTCTTTTTGACTTTTATTTTGCCCAGGGACCCAAATTATGGTACTCATATTAGTAGGTGCTTGGATGTTTTTAGATAAGGGACAACATGTAGAATGATCGTGTTTACAAGCATTCAATCCGGGACGTTCTACATGATTTATTGAATGTTTGTGTCGTGGTTATTACAGTGTAACGAATGATGTAGTTACATTGTAACTGCTATTGTAATTCCATCATGGTAAGTTCTCGAGGCCTAGCAACTTTCACTGTACAGTATTGTGTCTCAGTTTATCTGTGGAGCAATGTTAAATGGTATGAAAGCTTGTTTCCGCCACGGAATAAAAAAGAAAAAAGATAGTTGTGAGTTTAATGCACAATTCTGACTTTATTCCTCAGAATTGACTATTTCTCAAAATTGCAACGTTAAATTTCGCAATTCTGACTATTGTGAGTTTATATTCCAATTCTGAGAAAAAAGGGCAGTATGCTGGATTTAATCTTTATCAGAATTGTGGCTATTTCTTAAAATTGATCACATTTCTGGCTTTTTCAGAAAAGTCAATCGTGAGAAAAAAATTTCTCAGAATTGCTACTTTAAATCTCGCAATTCTGACTTTATAACTCACTATTTTTATATCACAATTCTGAGAATTGTGAGATAAAATTTTGCAATTGCAAGGAAAAAGTCATTTGCCAGACATAAACTTGCAATTGCAAGTTCTAAAGTCAGAATTGCGGGATATAAAAGTCGCTTTTTCACTTTTTTATTCCCTGCCAGAAACAAGCTTCCATAAAATAGATCCCCACCGGTCCAACTGAGTCAGTTTATTAAATGCTTCTGTCTTCAAGTTTCCACATGGATATTCATAGGGTGACTCATTTGTTTCAGTAGGTCAAAGCCCAGTGAGTTTCCGTACATGCACATCTCAGGATCTTCTAGTAATAAACTGACTGTAGATTCAGCCAAATGTAATAAGTGGTCTGGTTTCCACTTTCAAAATGTACATAGTAAACTCTTTACTAAAGAAGAAATATTGCTGTTTATTTGTCTCAGGCATGCTTCTCTCATATGATCGATGGACGTGGGGAGAAAAACTGATGTATGAGTGCGAATAAATGCAGTTTGTGATAGATTTCACATGATTTCAGTGCAGTGTCAGACCTGTTATGTTTAATTTTTAGGCGATGGATGCTAAACTCAGCCTGTAGCGATTTATTTTTGCCTCCAAGGATCAAAGTTTGATTCCAGTTCCCATTACCTCACACTGTTCATTGTGGGTTTAATGCCAATTACTTAGCAGAATCAATGGGAGTCAAATTAGATGTCTCTTCCTGCCATGTTTCCAGGAATTGATCCAATATTTCCAGAAGTGGCTAATGGTGGAGTGGTAATTTCATTCCATCTAGCCAAGTGACCAACCGGGAAAGACCGATCCTTTTTCCTCGCAGCAGACTCTTGTCACAAGTACGGGAACATGTCTTGTTGGAGCCAAGGGATGACCTCTTAGAAGCTAATAACAAGGGTTTTTAAGATAAAGGAAAATGGTTCCAAATATTGCTGTGCAAATGTAATTGGGTACAATTAATTGAAATCTTTCTTTTTCTTTTTTTTTTTTAACCTATTTGTAGTCCTATAACCAGGAAAAAAATATATTTTAGCAGCAATAAGTCAAATGCATGGAGAAAAAATACAGAGCATTATTTAACTCTTCAGAGAAGGTAAGATAGAGAATAAAAAAATAATAGTACAGAAATATTATTGTTAATATAAAATCTTTTATTGATTTCATAAGTTTATTTCAGTTCAGGGTTTCAAATTACATCTTAAGTTCAGCATTATGTATACGAGTTGCTTGAGTTAATCTTGACATTTAAAATAATTAAGATTAATGACATAATTTTGTTTTTCTGAGAATTTTATTTGTTAATAAAATATTGTACAGTTCTAAATTTAAAACATTTTCAAATTTTTTCTGTCATGTTACAGTCAATCCAGAAGACTGAAAATGCAGTCGAAAACTATTTTAGTTTTTATTATTATTATTATTATTATTATTATTGAATAAATATTAACATTATACACTTTCGTTCAAATGCAAATATTGAACATTGTACAATTATGTATAGAAAAACAGAAAAAGAACGTGGAAAAAAAGAAAAGCAACTAGTTAATAGTAGATAGATAATAATATAAAATAATAATATAAAAAAATCAGGATAACTACAATCGTGTATAAAAATATCAAATATTTTGTAGAGTCTATAGCTTTCCTATTCAGTGTCTTGTGCAAATATACTTAAATGAACAAAATCATAAAGTTGCAATTTTGTTAGTAAACTTGCATTTATGAATGTGGAATTTTGTCAAAACTATATTATTTTTAAAAACCAATTTTCATCCTCTTTCATCCTATTCAGTGAAGCCAAAAAAGTAGGCCCATTTTGCTATAAAAAGTGAGAGAGGTCTTGAACACACTGAATATTTCATGAAGCTCTGAATGTCACACCACAATATAAATGAAGAAGTACAATGCCACGCTAAATGTAAGGTGGTTTCATGGCAGAAAGTACAAGTATGGAATATGTCAAGTATTCTTTTCAGAACTACAAGATCCAGGCGCCGAATTCTCATGACGTAATTTCCTAAGTATGAAGGGGCCTCAACGCTGTGCCTGAATTAAACAAAAGAGTTTAGTATTTCCTTGAATTTCAGAATTCGTAAAACATTAAAGCTCACGAACGCCATCATTTGTTAAACGTAATGTACTTCGCTTGTTTTTGTTTTACAGCGTTTAGTGTATTTTAAAACCGCAACTGCAAATATACACAGGCGCTGTGACGACAGATTCCCGCTTGCCTTTCCGCCAGGATTTAAAATGTCAGTAGGAGGCGTTGACATCGAGCAATATAAATATACAGTATGTAAAATAATCCCCGCATTTGAGGCAGACTTTGACTTCAAATGCTTAGTTATAAACCTGTAGTTTAAACTCTTGTGTCATTTTCAACGCTCGAAAACATGTCCCTGCCACCAGAAAAAGCAACCGAGTTAAAACAAATAATTCATGACCATTTAATCAAGGTAAGGTGATGATCTGTTTGGTGTTACTTACAAATCATGACGTGTGAGCAAATTATTTATGTCAAAAACCATTACATTCCTGTTTTACATATCAGTTTTTTACGATTAAAGTAACTGTAAGTTAGTTCTACAAGCAATAACATTACGGGTTTGTTTTCCGCTGCCTTGTTTTTATTTTGTGCTGGTGTTTTTGGGTGGTTGTTATGACTACCACCCATGCTATATTTCTATATTTTCTACTTTTGTGTAATTACTACGCGTACAGTGTAGTTAATTTAAAACAAATGAAATGGCTGTTCTTTTAAAAATTAATTTGTCACGCCGCAAGAGGCTAAAATGTGATTTTAAAAAGTTTCAACATAATGCATTTTTTCTTTAAAAAAAATCAAAATTTAAGTGTTTTAGCTTTTAGTATGAATATGTTATCATTAATGTTATGAAGCTGGTGTGTTCCAAAACAATGACAAAATTCACATTTAGGAGATATAAGCATTCAAAACTTAGTCTCTCACTTCGGCTAAAATGGATCATGGATTTTCATGACATCACATCGCACTTCAGTTTCTCATCAATATTCTGTCCAATCAAATGCTCTCTAGAATCTGAAGTCCCGCCCCCTCCTACACTATAAACAGACGCTGAAGCTGTGGCTGAAATCAGTCATTTGTTCCCACATTTATTAGTTTCAACATGGTGAATGACACATAGTGCACTATATAGAGAATAGGGAACGGTTCAGACAGTGTAAATATGCTTTACTTTGACGTGAAAGTCGTCCGTTTTCGCGTTAGTATAACGTGAACCGACACAGTGCGAGCACAGTCTGCTCTGGTCCAGAGACACGAGAGCACAGAGCAGATCATATCTGCGAGACGGCTCAGACCACAAAAGATATCGGACCCATTTAAATTCTGCACAAAATGCTATATTTTACAGTGATATAGAGGAGATTAGGAGGAGAAACGGTTAGATATTAAAGGATTAGTTCACTTTCAAATAAAATTTTCCTGATAATTTACTCACTCCCATGTCATTCAAGATGTTCATGTCTTTCTTTCTTCAGTCGAAAAGAATTTAAGGTTTTTGATGAAAACATTTCAGGATTATTCTCCTTATAATGGGTTTCAATGGACTCCAAACTGTTGAAGGTCAAAATTACAGTTTTAGTGCAGCTTCAAAGGGCTTTAAAAGCTTGCGCTGTATGTCCTACACCTTCCCTATTTTACTTGCGGAAAAAAAACGAAACTGGCACCACATTCATTCTGTAAGTAGAATAGGGAAGGTGTAGGACATACAGCGTAAGCTTTTTGAAGAATACGAAAGTGAAGAATACTCGTAAGGCGATCATTTGTGTTCATAAAGCATATACATTTGTATTTTTTTAGAAAATGACCAATCGTTTCTCTAGAAAAGACCCTTATTCCTCGTCTGGTATCATTTAAAGCCCTTTGAAGCTGCACTGAAGCTGTAATTTTGACCTTCAACCGTTTGGGCTCCATTGAAGTCCACTATAAGGAGAATAATCCTGGAATGTTTTCATCAAAAACCTTAATTTCTTTTTGACTGAAGAAAGAAGGACATGGACATCTTTGATGACATAGGAGTGAGTAAATTATCAGGAAAAGTTTATTTGAAAGTGAACTAATCCTTTAAAAGGAAACAGAGGCTTCACTGTATTAGTGAGGACTAATATAGTCTTCCATTGATTTTTATATCAGGTTAATGATATTTTCTATCACCTAACCAACCCCTACCCCTAAACCTACACATCACATAACTTTTGCCATTTTTTGCATCTTAGAAAAACACAGTTTTTAGTATTTTATTTATTTATTTTTTTAAGACAATGGGTTTACCGGGACACGAAGGGTCCTGCCAAACCGTGTTTACGTTGTAATACCCATGTCATTATATATATTTGTGTCCTCATAAATCATATATACAAAAAAAAACAAAAAAACACACACACACACACAATTTTGTTTATTAGTGAGGAATAATTACAAAGACTTCCATTGCTTTTACATCAGGTTAATGATATATATGTATAAAATGTATATATATATACATTTTTTTTTTTTATCCCAACCCCTACCTCTAAACCTTACCCATTACAGAAACATGTGCAAAACACTAGATTTAAATATAAACATGTTTTGGCCAGTGAGGACCAGTAAAATTTCCTCACTAGTCAGTTGTCATAATATTTCACTATATAAGTGAGGACATTTGGCCCTCACTAGCATAGCCAAACCTGTACACACACATATACCTGAAACTTGATTTTAGAAAAAGAAGGAGAAAAAAAAAAGTAATGTTATTTGTCAACTAACCCATTTTCAGATGGATATCCATGGTAAGATTCGTGATGTTTTAGCGGAGACAGTGAGGGGTGATGGGCACCATGGACAGCACTCACTCTCTGAGGAAGACTTCATACATGCGCTCCAGCGGAGGGGAATCGTGGATGATGTGATGAAAGACCTCAACTTTACAAATGTGGTATGAATATTTAGATTTTTGAACATGTATTACATACATTGAGATTACAAAAACAATGCATCCTCACCAAAACACATATTTTATACCTCTTTAAATGACTAGTTGGTTTCTCAGCAGGATGTTTCTCACACTGAAGCTGATACTGTGAACAAGTCTGCGACCCGTTTTGTGGACAAGAACATCACACAGCTGAAGACAAGTGAGTGCTTAAAGAGTCATCATTTACTCACCTTCATGTCATTCCAAACCCACAAGTCTTTTGTTCATCTTTAAAACACAAATGTAGTCATTTTTAATGAAAACTGAGAGATTTCTGTCCCTCCATTGAAAGTCTATTCCACTAAAACTTTGGCACTTCAAAAAGTTCATAAACGTCAAGCAAGTAGGGTTGAGCTTCTGTTTACCATATTTGATGTGCTCTATGCATGTGCATTGATCAATGTTTATATGCGAATAAAAGCCTAAAGTAAATCTGTTCATCATATAAAGCAGTTGTGTCTCTTCAGAACACTTAAATTGCTTTGTTCAGATGGGTTACTTTTACAATGTCTTTATGAAGTTTTAGTTGAATGGACTTTCAACGGAGGAACAGATTTCATTAATAATCAGGTTTCATTAAAAATATCTTCATTTATGTTTTGAATATGAAAAAAAGTCTTGAGTAATAGACCTTTGTCAGGTTAGGCGCCATATTGAATTTAACGAATGAAAACAAGGCTGTGAGGGACTTACAAAATGGCACACCACTTTCAGAACTGTTTTATAGGGTTTTTGTCTACTGAAAGTCATCAGCTTAACAAATGGGATGTTGTTAAACAACAATACAATCCATTAAACACAATGTACTTCTATCCATCGCAGCCTCATCTTCATTCCTGCCAAAAAGTAAGTAAGCCTCTGCCCTGACTAAGGTCTATTGATATCACTTTCATAATAGGGAAAAGAAGCCTTCTGTCTACCATCTTTTGTGTCCTACTGAAGAAAGAAATGGAGGCTTAAATGACTAAATTGTCATTTTTGAGTAACTAACCCTTTAAAAACTTTCACCAGCTAACATCAGTCCACTACGGCGATACCTCTACCTACAAGTTCTGGGTGGTAAGGCTTTCCTGGAACATTTGCAGGAGCCAGAGCCTTTACCTGGTCAGGTGTGCTCTACATTCACCCTTCATCTCCACTTTCGCAACCAGCGCTTCCGCTCCAAACCAGTCCCATGTGCTTGTGAACCAGACCTACAGGAGGGCTTTCTTCTGGAAGTCCACAGAGATGGCCCAGGTTTCTTATGCAACCCTACTTATACTAGCAGCATAATTCATTTCAAGAACCTTTCATGTGTTTTACCTTTAATGATAAAGATAAATATATAGTTTTAAGAATCATTCTAAATGCAAAAGAATACCAGAGTCCACACCACAGCTATAAGGATACGGCACAGAGAAACAATATCATTGGAATCACTTTCACAATGATTTTTTCCAGCTGATGAATGATATAAACATTGACAGCCAATCAGAATCCATCCTGCTTTAAAGAGTTTGAGTATTTAAAGCGGCAGACGACATAACTGCTGCGCATGCTTATAATAAACAGAACGATACTGTGCATTGGTGTGGACGCTGATATAGTTATTGTTATAGTTATTCTTGGTGTGAACAGACAGGCCTTAACTCTGTGGTATTGTTGTGGTACAGGAGATGCTAGCAAGATGGCTGATGCAACCACCATGTTGTCCATCTGTGATCCAGTGCATATGGTGCTGATTAAAACCGACACATCTGGGGACACAACACTCGTTTCTTCTTATTTTCTTGACT
Source organism: Megalobrama amblycephala (assembly GCF_018812025.1). Lineage (NCBI taxonomy): Eukaryota > Metazoa > Chordata > Actinopteri > Cypriniformes > Xenocyprididae > Megalobrama > Megalobrama amblycephala. The sequence continues at coordinate 13,416,873 of NC_063056.1, forward strand.
GGCGAACAGTTCTCAGTTCTCCCAATGGAAAAAATGGTGTCTCAGTAGAACTTCTAGGAGTGGGTAAGCAAAAGTCATATTATTAAAATGATTTCCTTTAAAAATAACAATTCTGTCATCATTTACTCATCCTCATGTCATTCCTGTATGACTTGCTTTCTTCTGTGAAACACAAAAGAAGATATTTTGAGGAATGTTTTGTCCATACTTTGAAAGTCGGTGGGGTCCGAAACAACGTTGGACCCAACTAACTTTTATTGTATGCACAAAAACAGTTAAAACATTCTTCAAAATATCTACTTTTGGAGAATTTTCATTTTTGGGTAAACTATCCCTTTAAGTTGTTAATCCATGTGCTTATACGTGTGCTTATGTTTTTTTTTCTTCAGGCAGTGAATGTAAAGTACCTGTTGGTGTTCTGAATCTGAAGTTGGAACTGTATCCTCCCCTTACTGAGACCCTGAGCCCTGATGTCATCACCACCCAGGTGAATCATTTACTATATACATGCTTCAAATTTATTGATTAGCTCCAGTCATAACTGGATGTTAAATGAAAAAATAACTTTATAAAATTCACACACTACACTAGTGAGTACATAGTGCATAAGTGCATAGTGTATAGTGCGTCATTAGGAACGCAACCTAAAAGTTCATCTTTGTAGAAACAGCAGTTCTACTGCTAAAAGGACAATTCAGACAATGAATCAAATGTTTCTGGTTTTAAATATTCTGAAATGTCTTTCCCCCTAGACTTCCATTGTATGTGCATTACTGTAAATATGATTTATTGTGTCCTTCTCTCTTCTTTTTCTTCTTCTTCTGCTCCCAAGTCTATAGCAGGTCATAGAATTGTACATAGGATGTTTCTGAAATTTGGCACACAAATAGAGGACTGTCTGAACTGATAACAGCAAAATTGGAACCTTTAGCTCAAATCTTTTAGTGCCACCAACAGCTTAAATGGTTTCAATTTCCACACAACTAGATTTTCCGCCATATTGAAATTGAAAACAAATATTCTTCTCTAAATTTGGCTCAGATCATCATTAGAGCATCGAACAATACCCAGTTTTTTGTTTTTTTGTAATATACACATTTATATAATATGTATACATTTATATAAATATACATTTATTATTCATTTAATTACTATAAATGTTCATATTTGAATAGCTAAACTGAGTGATTAAATGTCTGTTGCAATGTTTATGATGAAAATAAATGTAAACAGCCTCAATTCCTTTTCACCTCATTTATTCATTTTTTAATTGTCTTGCACTACTGTGATGTGCAATGACGAGTGGATAAATTACCCTCTCCACTTGCTGTGAAGTGATCAGGAAATGCCCTGTGACTTCCACTTTTGCAGGGCACTTACGGTTAAATGGAGCGTACCAATAGACGCCATATTGAATTTAACAGATGAAAACAAGGCTGTGAGGGATAGACTTACAGTCTTTACAATGGTATGTACTGTATAAAGGTCCTAGATCACATACTGTAACTTTCAAAAGTATTTTATATAGATTTATATTCTGTTTTTTTTTTTTTTCTCTGAAAGACTTTTTGTCAGCTGGACAGTTGGTATGTTGTTAAACAACAGTACAATCCATTGAACACACTATACTTCTATCCCTCAAAGCCTCATTTTCATTCCTGTCAAAAAAAGAAATATGCTACTGCACTTTTCCACAGTCTGCTATTTGTTACTTCTTTTTTTTCCACTTTAACCCAGAACATTCCTAGTATTTGCTCTCTAAACATCATTTATCCATCAACAAGGCTTTCTAATTCTCATTATTTCTCTATTTTCAAGGTTTGTCTTGTAACAATTTGCCTAAATTAGAACGTTTTTGAACGTTTTTTTTCCAGCAATCCCTGGAGAGACAGAAAACGGCAGAGAAGGAGAGGCTGTTTTTGGTATATGCCAAACAGTGGTGGCAGGAGTTCTTGGAGATTCGACCCTCACACCAGTCCAAACTTGTGAAGATCTTTGCACAGGTGACCTTACTGAGCACCTTACTGGTGAATGTTGATATAAGTATATTGGTGATTTATGCTTGTGCATAACAGTTTTTAATTCAGTATTTAATACTTTTGTGTTTTCCAGGACGAAAATGGTGTGAACCGGCCTGTATGCTCATATGTACGTGTACTGCGTGCCGGAAGGTTGCTTGAGAGTCCGCGGCAGGCGGCGCGTTTTGTTAGCCTATTAGCTCAGGAGAGAGCGCCTGTGGTAGGAGGAGGAGTCAGGCAGGAGCAGTGGTGCTCAATGATGGCATTTCTGTGCAGGAACAAGGCAAGACATCTTGTTAAATGCTGATCTAACACTAAGAAATTAAAACTGTAGGGTAAAATATTAGAATGTACTGTTTTTGTGAACATCGACTAATTTGATTGCATTTATTAACATGTTTTTTGTTGTCAGGGTGACTGTGAGGATCATGCCACGTTGCTGTGTAGTCTGCTGTTGGGATTTGGACTGGATGCTTATGTATGTGTGGGCACCAAAGCCAAGAACATTCCACACACCTGGGTCTTGACCTGCGGTACAGACGGCTCCATCACCTTTTGGGAAAGTTTCACTGCACACAGGTAATAATTCATATATTTTAATTGTTCTTACCTTCTAAACTGCCCATAACATGGCTCCAGACTAAAAAAAAAAAAATTTAATTATATTTGATTAGATATTTGTTAACTAGCAGTTGAACAGGTGTCCCTAATAAAGTGGCCAGTGAGTGTGTGTATATATATAGTATTTTTGAATTAGCTTTTATTTTATATTTTATATTTTCATTTTTAATTTTATTTTTAGTTTGTTTTAATTTTCTTATGTGCTTTATTTATTTTGTAAAATATTTGTTTAGCTTTAATTTATTTTTATTTCAGTTTTAGGTTTATTAATTTTGCTACTTAACTTAGAAATGAGAAATTTTATAATAAGATTTTTTTTTTTTTCATCTAAAATGTGTTATTTTATTTCAGCTTTATTTCAAATAATGAAAATGTTTTAATATTTATACTTTTATTTAACAATTACAAAAGGGGTTGTGAATATGTATCTTTAATTACAAGTAACAGTTTCTGGTTCTTTCGGAATTAGGCATAAACTAATTTATGCAGTTCGGTGAGTTGTGAAGTTGGTAATTAAATAAGTTTGATTCAAATGGATATCAAGTTTGTGGCTGTTTTGTGAAAATTGAGAGATTCATTAAAAAGAACTGTTCATAAAAGTAATTTGTAATATCACGCTGTTTGTTGCTGCACTCAGTAAACACTGTTAGTCACTCTAAAGATGTAACATAAGTAAGATATGTAAGATCAACAAACCTCCCTGTTAATCTGTTGATATCTTGCTTTAAGACAAGCTTTCCTGCTTTATTTTCTGTACTAGATACCTTCACAGACCAATAGACCCAGATGCTCCTCCCATGGTCCCCCAACCAAAACCGACTCACCCTTACCGGACACTCGGCTGCGTCTTCAACCACAAGACGTTCTTGGCGAACTGTCAGCCATCAGATGCTGTGGAGCTGTGTGTGTTTGACTTCACAGACGGCTCCCGCTGGAAGGCCATGAGTGAGGAGGCTGTGAGATCTGTATGTGCACCCGGCTCCACCTCCTCTCTCCCCCCGACTCCTCCTCTCTGCTCCCCTTCTCTAGTGCCCAATGAGGCCAGCAACCAACTGGAGCTGGAGATGCGCTACCTATTAGCAGAGCATAGGAAGGTAATAAAAACACGCATGCACAAGCAACCTTTGACACAAAAGCAACTTGCGTAATGTGCATTTCTGAATACAGTTAAAGCGAACTTTAACCCCAAAATGAAAATTCTGTCATCGTTTACTCTCATGTCATTCCAAAATGACAAAAAACACCAGTAAACATACCTGCAAACTAGTTGCTTTTTGGCGAAATTCGCCATTTTAAATCAAAATATGTAATTTATGTGAAATTAGGGTAAAATTGCAAGCACAATAAACTTGACAAGAATTGAAAATGGGCTACTTTCCAGGAGACTGGAGTGAGACCATAGATAGACGTCTCTTCATAGATAGATGTTTCTCCAGGTGATGTGATCTTGGTGCTCTTAGTTCACTTTAATGAAAACTACCCCATGATTTACTCACCCTCAAGCCATCCTAGGCGTATATGACTATATTCTTTCAGATGAATACAATCTGAGTTATTTTAATAATCACCCTGATGCTAAGCTTAATAAAGTAAAATAACTAGCTTTCAGCCAAACGACCATAAGGATTCTACTTGCATTTAGAGCTTAACTTACGCAACATACTACTGGTATTACGCTACGTCATGACGTACTGCGCTACGTCCTACATTATACAACGCGTAAGTTACTCTTTAGACATAAGTAGAATCCGTTTGGCCGGAGGCTAGTTATATTACTTTATAACGAGTTAAATACAGATATTTGTCTTACACAAACGCATCGCTTCACTTCAGAAGGCCTTTATTAAAGGTGCAATGTGTAAAATTTGGGAGGATCTATTGACAGAAATACGATATAATATACATAACTATGTTTTCAGTGGTACATAAAGACCTTACATAATGAACCGTTATGTTTTTATTACCTTAGAATGAGTAATTTCTATCACATACACCGCGGGTCCCCCTCAATGTCAAGTCGCCATTATGCGCCGGCATGTTTCTACAGCAGCCCTAAATGGACAGACTGCTCTACAGAGCACGTTTAGTCACTATATTGTTGTTCTTCTCAATCGTTTGTGTTTTTGAAGGCAGCTTGCGCATGAAGTAGTAGTAGTAGTTAGTAGTCGTCTGGTTTATTAGAAGCAGAGACCGTTCTTTGTTAGAAGTAAGAAGAAACCTCATTGCTTCACTGGCTAATGTACTCAGTCGATGACATATTTGTCTTGTGTTGGCCAGACGGCCACCGTAGCTTCTCCAAAAGGGAGGGGTGAGCTCCGCTGGTTGCAGTTCGCAACCTCACTGCTAGATGTCACTAAAATTGACACATTGCACATTTTATTAACCCCCTGGAGCCGCGTGGAATGTGTTTAAGGCCCCGATATACTTTAAGCGAAGTTTTTTTTCGTTCTTCGTTTAGGGGTAAAACAAAGTTCGAAATACGTGAGCAGCGATATATTGTAATCGAACATCTGACACCGCCCACACTGCTAAGAGTGACGTTAAGATGAATATGTAAATATGTTCTGTACACTTTCCTCTCAGTAACAAAATAAACACAACAAAAATGAGAAAACGGCAAGCATTTTTATAGAGAGCATAGAAAGCACAAAGCATCTGATCATAACAATGGTGTGTTAGCACGAGCTCTGCAAATTAGCTATCCAGTCACGTCACATTTATTTATATAGCACTTTATTCAATAGATTGCTTAAAAGCAAGCAGCTTTACAGTATCTAACATGAAAAGCAGTGTCAGTGCCACATTCATCAGAAGCACAACTTTTTGTACTATAAAGCGGCTGTTTTCACCCGCGGAGATTTTACCTCAACGAACTCGAGTAATGAAATGAGGTCAGAGAGAAGGGTTCCACGTGAAAGAAGGCGGAGCCTCGCAAACACATCCTATTATGTTATCGTCACGGACTAATGGTAGTACGAAGATGTTTTACACCTGGAGTGAACTTTTCCTGAAAGTTCACTTTGGCAAGCCGTTTCGAACTCCCAAAACGAACACAAAAAGAACTTCGTTTTGGCCTGATTTTGTTCGAAATGACGTCACATCAGTTCATTCTTCGATTTCGTTTGAAGTATATCAGGGCCTTTATGATAGATGGATTGTGCACTTTTTTTGAGCTTCAAACTGGTGGTTTCTGTGCACCAGGGTGATTTATTAATATAACTCTGATTGTGTCTGAAAGAACACCTAGGATGCCTACATGAAAATCCCTCACCTTTCGGCAAAATCGCCATTTTGAAACCAAAATAGGTGACTGAGTTTGGTGAGTGATGGTTTCAAAAAATGTAATATTTTCTGGTATATCTAAGTTAAGTTACCCAGGAGCTCTGTTGACATAGACTTAGCTAACGTTAGCTACAGCTTGATGAATTGAGTCATTGAACACAGCAAGAGAGAACACAACGTTAGCCAGCTAGCTAAAGCTCCGGTGGAAATTTATTAGCTAACGCTACCGTTTTTGAGGAGGTAGATTTTGAGGTGAGGGGACTGACAAGGCAGAAGGTAAAGAGGTCCACCGTTCTATCAATAAGCAGACCTGCCAACCTGTACGCAATTTGCGTAGCGGATACGCATTTTGACTTCAAAGTACGCTGGTATGATTTGTCACTCTAAACTACGCAAAAACCTGGTGACGCCACTTTGCACGCGCAGTCCTCAAATCAAGCAACAGCAAAAAAAGAAGAGTTCGACCAATCATAGCGCTAGGTTCTTCCCCCAAATAGCAAGTGGGGATGATTGACAGACGCGTAAAGCTTATCATTAAAAAGAGACTGAAAATCGACACCAATAAAGATTCCGGCTTGATCCCCCTTCATAATACTTACTAAGGAGGCCATAATAATTTTTGACTCATGGCTGAAATTTCAGTTTCTCCAGCTCTCCCCAGGTTGGCAAAAAAGCATCTCAAAATGCATCAGATTGATGCTTTAAAATATGGAATATTTAAATATTTCTTCGAGGGGAGCATGCCCCCGGACCCCCCTAGAGGGGTAATATCCTTCTCACCTTTTTCACCCCTGACCGTTTTCATGCCTGAGGATGGCTTGAGTGTGAGTAAATCATGGGGTAACTTTCATTTTTAAAGCAAATTAATCCTTTAATTTTATGTTCAGTGGAAGAAAGATAGTGACTTTTGAGGTTTGGAGCAACATAAATATTAGTGTCTTCTTCTTCTTCTTCTTCTTCTTCTTCTTATTATTATTATTATTATTATTATTATTATTTAAATCTCAGTTTACCACAGATGTACAAGACTACTTTCTTGCAATTGAAAAACCAGCAGGAAACTATGGCTGACAGATCAGCTTTTTAACATGCTTTTGAAATTACTAAGTGGATATCTATCTGTAGGATCTTGGTCTGGCAACGGTCTGGGATGATCACCTGTCATACCTGCTGTCAGCAGCGTTGTCGGCGTATGAACTAGAGCGCTGTACGGGTGTGTCATGTGGAAACGAGGAGTTTCAGGATGCTGTGAGAAGGGCAGTGCCCGACGGACACACTTTTAAAGGCTTTCCCATTCATTTCTTGCACCGTAATGCACGCAGGGCATTCGCTACCTGCCTCAGGTACCTTAACAAACAAACTGAGCTACCTTTAAATGTCTGTTTTTTAACTGATATGTATTCAAACGAAAATCTGTTTAGACAAGTACTTTTGCAATTTCGTTTGGTGCTGTTCTGCAGAAATCAAACACTGCAGCTGTAACAAAGACAAGCAACTAGCATCTACTAACTTGTTCTCTTATGTATCACTCAGGTCACCGTTCTGTGAAGAGATTGTTTGCTGCCGAGGGGATCATGTGCGACTGGCGGTGAGGGTTCGTGTTTTTGCTTATCCAGAGTCAGCTTGTGCTGTTTGGATCATGTTCGCTTGCAAGTACAGATCTGTGCTGTGACAGAAAGCTGCATGATCATTCACCTCAGGTTTACAGAATTCACAAGCCTCCTAAATATCTGCTAGGTTTAGAGTATTATTATGAGTTTTGGAATTACATGTATGACTTGTTATATTATCTGTGCTGCTCATGTATGTTCAGTACAACAGTTTGTGTGTGTGTGTGTGTGTGTGTGTGTGTGTGTGTATATGTGTCATCTGTTTTAATATGGTATTTATGGATATATTTTTCTAAATAAATTTTATGATACCCCTTTTTTTGTCTTTTGCTATAATAATTAAGGTGTTTTTTTTTTTTTTTTCTCTCCATATTTTGGAAAGAAGTGTCTTATGTTCACCAAGGCTGCATTTTCTTTTAAATCAAAAATACAGTAAAAATACAAATATAGTAAATTATAATTACAACTTAAAAGAACTGTTAGAATGATTTCTGAAGGATCATGTAGCACTGAAGACTGGAGTAATGATGCTGAAAATTCACAGGAATAAATTACATTTGAATATATAATAAAACAGTTATTTTAGATTTTTATCTTACTGTATGTTTTATCAAATCCAGCCTTGGTGAACATAAGAGACGTCTTTCAAAACATAAAAAAATAAAATAAAAAAAATTACGCTGAACAATTGACTGGTAGTAGTGTATGTATATTTTTGTATTTTGTGCCATCTCAAACTTTTAACATTTTTAAAAATGTTGAGTGGATCAGATTTAATATTGCTACGGAATAGGATTAGGGCCAAGCAATAATAAAAAAATAAAACCATCTCGAGATTAAAGTTGTTAAATTTCAAGAAAAAGTCTAGATAAAATGTTGAGAATAAACTCGTAAAATTACGAGAAAAAAAACGTTAAATTTCGAGAAAAAAGTCGAGATAAAATGTTGAGAATAAACTCGTTAAATGATGAGAAAAAACTTGTTAAATTATGAGAACAAATTCGTTAAATTATGAGAAAAATGTCATTACATTTCGAGAAAAAAGTGTATTCTCGTAATTTAACGAGTTTATTCTCAACATTTTATCTTGACTTTTTTCTGGAAATTTAACGAGTTTTTTCTTGTAATTTAATGAGTGTATTCTCAACATTTTATTTCGACTTTTTTCTCGAAATTTAACAAGTTTTTTCTCGAAATTTAACAACTTTAATCTCGAGATGGTTTTATTTTTTTACTATTGCTTGGCCCTAATCCTCTTCTGTAATTGCACCATAAAATGTTTGATAATGTTTTTATTAGTCTAAAATATGTATGAAACAAACTAACTTATTTCCACTCTCTTAGGGACCCGTGTGTATCATATTTAAATGTTAAAAAAATTTTATTCATTTATTTTTAATATTTATTTTCTTTATTATTCCCTTATTTTTTTAAATATTTTTAAATGTACTGTAAATAGGCAATTTAATGAAAGGTTGTAAATGTAAATATCAAGCCTTTTTTATAGGATACAATTGCCAAACATACAGTAGCTAAGTGAAACCGGCAATATACAGTCATGGCCAAAAGTATTGGCAGTGACATAAATTTTGTGTTTTGCTAAGTTTGCTTCTTCAATTTTTGATATCAGGAATTACATTTACACTAGTACAAATACTGAGGATGAGGATACTAGTAGAATTCTTGGTATCTGTAATTGTATTTTCACTAGTGAAATGTCACCATAGGCTGCCATTCAAATTCAATTGTTGATATCAAGAATTGATTTCTTACTAGTTGAAATTCCAATTGCACATATCAGAAATACAATTCTTACTAGTAAAAATCATAATTTTTTATATCAGTAATTAAATTGTTACTAGTAAAAATGTGAATTTTTGATATCAAGAATTAATTTGGCACTAGTTGAAACGTCAGTTCTTGATATCAACAATTGAATTGCTACTAGTAAAAATGTTCATTTTTGATATCTGAAAATGTGTTTCTGATATCAATATAATTTCTGATATCTAAAATGGCTTTCTTACTAGTAACTATCACATTCATGATATCAGAAACTAACATTGTCACTAGTGACCATTAAATTATTGATATCAACAATTAACATTGTTACTAGTAGCAATTCAATTGTTCATATCAAGAATAGATATTTGCACTAGTAACAAAGTAATTAATGATATCAAAAATTGTGATTTTTACTAGTAAGAATTGTATTTCTTTGGAAATTGAAATTGGAATTTCAACTTGTAAGAAATCAATTCTTGATATCAACAATTGAATTTAAATGGCAGCCTATGGTGACGTTTCACTAGTTAAAATACAATTACAGATATCAAGAATTGGAATTGTTGATATCAAGAATTAACATTGTTACTAGTTGATGCAAAAACTTAGGAAAATGAGATCCAGGCAGTAGATAAAGTTGATGAAAAATTATTTATTCATTACAATTAAATTTAGCCTCACACGCAAACTTTAATCGATAATGAAAATACTTAATAAAACCAAAAGGTAAAATAACAACCATAAAGAAGCAGTCAATAGTTAATAATAAAATTTAGAGTATTGTAAAATCCAGAGTATTGTATCTAATAGATGAAGATCAAAAAGAGCAATAATTAAGACATTTGCAGATAAGAGACAAGAAGTAGAAGCCAAGGAGAGCAAAGGAGGGAAAAAGCTGCCTTATCAATGACTCGGTCAGCTTTATACCATGAGCATAGGGAAATTTACATCCCACTCAAATTGATGTTTTTGTTCTAAAAGAAAAGGTTAAATGGTTTTACCCATTAGTCACAGACTGGTCCAGTGTCAAAAATAGATATAAGAGTTGTTTTGACCCCCTTTGGGAATTTTGCAAATCTTACATTATTAAATGTCAGCAAACATTAATTCTGAAAAAACATTACTTCTGCCGTACTTGGCAGGCGTCCAATACCTAACCACAAACATGTCAGCGTGACCTGTCACACCGGAACATTTGAAGAACAATTGAACATAACAAGCATACTCTTAAATATAAAATAAGAATAACCATAAAGGTACAATAACGTCTCGGTTACAAAGGTAACCCTCGTTCCCTGAAGGAGGGAACGGAGACGTACGTCGGACAGACCGACGAATAGGAATCTCGCTAGAGAGGCCAATCTACTTCGAGTGTAACTAAAACGAGCCAATGCACATTGGCATGCAATCATATGCATCAGCTGCTCGCCTCGCAGCGCGGGTATATAATGAGCAGCAGGTGCGTTGCATCTTCAGGTTTTCGCTGAGGAGCCGAACCGGATAGGCAGCAGCATCAGCGGGGTACAGCGACTGTGGCGACGGGACGTACGTCTCCGTTCCCTCCTTCAGGGAACGAGGGTTACCTTTGTAACCGAGACGTTCCCATTCAGTCGGTCACGTTCGACGTACGTCGGACAGACCGACGAATAGGAATCCCTACCAAAGCGCCACAGGAGCTGCCCCCTTCCAGCGCTCTGTAGTAAGCCAACCGAACCCCCTTGACTGAGGATGGTGGGACAGGGCTAACACAGAGAGAGTCGATCACTGCTGTTCCCCAAAACCCATTCAGTGAGACTTTTGGATAATGCTGGGAAAGCGTACCCTTTCGCTGGGAAAGGAACGCTGCGGAAGCCACATCCTTCCCCGAAGGAGTTATGTGGAGAAGTACATATGGACTAACCCTGTAGGGCTGTGCTACATATGGAAGAGCTGGGGTGACTCCAACCCGATGAAGGGTAGGTTCTCCCAGAGGGAAAGACACGGGCTTCGTTTAGGAGCAACCGTGGAACCAACCATATGGGATCCCCGTAGGGTCACACATATGGAACCCAGCCTAAACCCGGTTCTCAAGGATACAACGGAGTATAGGCCTGGCGCCAGACGCTCCGCCACGTCGGCTGCCGAAGGGATATCGGAGGACTCGACAGGGTCTGCCTTGTAGGGACTCTCTGGAGAAAAGAAGCGCATGTAGCGCAGCAAGCCGACACTAAGCCGGGGCCTCTCCGTGCCTCTGACCTGTGGCGAGAACACGGGAGGAGACCGGCTGGACACGAAGGCTATAGTATCTAGCGAACGTGTAGGTGTCGCCCAGCCCGCAGCTCTACAAATGTCTGTCAGTGAGGCGCCACGAGCCAGCGCCCAGGAGGATGCGACACCTCTCGTGGAGTGAGCATGCAACCTGAGCGGGCAGGGCACGCCCTGAGCTTGGTAAGCCAGGGCGATGGCATCCACTATCCAGTGGGCCATCCTCTGCTTGGAGACAGCCTTTCCCTTCTGCTGGCCTCCATAACAGACAAAGAGCTGGTCTGAGGTCCTGAGGCTTTGGTTCTGTCTATGTACTGTCGCAAAGCGCGAACTGGACAGAGCAAAGCCAGGGCTGGGTCTGCCTCCTCCGAGGGCAGCGCTTGCAGGCTCACCACCTGGTCTCTGAAGGGAATGGTAGGAACCTTGGGCACATAGCCAGGCCGGGGTCTTAGTACCACGTGGCTATCACCCGGCCCGAACTCCAGGCACGATACGTCGACCGAAAATGACTGCAGGTCCCCTACCCTCTTGATGGAGGCCAATGCAACCAGCAGCAAAGTCTTCATAGACAGAATCTTTAAGTCTGCCGATTGCAAAGGCTCAAAGGGAGCAATCTGAAGTGCTCTTAGCACCAGAGTGAGGTCCCAAGAGGGTATGGAGGGGGGATGAGGAGGATTTAACCGTCTCGCCCCCCCTAAGGAACCTGACGACCAGGTCGTGCTGACCAACAGATTTGCCATCTATGTGGTCGTGGTAAGCGGAGATAGCAGCAGTATGGACTTTGAGGGTGGAGGGGGACAGCCTACGCTCCAACCCTTGCTGCAAGAAGGAAAGCACGACTCCGATCGAGCATCCTCGGGGGTCTTCTCGGCGAGAAGAGCACCACTCGACGAACAGGTTCCACTTCGAGGCGTAAGCACGTCTCGTAGACAGTGCAAGTGCCGAAGTGATGGTGTTAAGTACCTCAGGGGGTAAGTCACCTAGAACCTCCGCGTCCCGTCCAGGGACCAGACATGGAGTTTCCAGAGGTCTGGATGCGGGTGCCAAAGAGTGCCCCGTCTCTGAGAAGAAGGTCCTTCCTCAGAGGAATGGGCCAGGGAGGGCTGTCGCAAGGAGTGAAAGTTCTGGGAACCAGGTCTGGTCGGGCCAATAGGGCGCAACTAAGAGGACCTGCTCCTCGTCCTCCCTGACTTTGCACAGGGTCTGTGCAAGTAGGCTCACTGGGGGAAACGCATATTTGCGAAGGCCCCGGGGCCAGCTGAGTGCCAGTGCGTCTGTCCCGAGTGTTCCCTCGGACAGGGGGTAAAACAACTGGCATTGGGAGGTTTCCGGTGAGGCAAACAGGTCTACCTGAGCCTCTCCAAACTCTCTCCAGATCAGCTGGACCACCTGGGGGTGGAGTCGCCACTCTCCTGGCAGCTCAGCTCGTCATAGCTCGTCGGCCACATGGCTGAGCACACCAGGGACAAGAATGGCATGAAGCGACCTCAGACGCTTCTGACTCCAGAGGAGGAGATGGCGGGCGAGTTGCGACATGCGACGGGAGCGTAGACCACCTTGATGGTTGATGTACGCAACGGTCGCAGTGTTGTCCGTACGGACCAGTACATGCTTGCCCCGTAGCGGCCCTTTGAGGCGGCTCAGAGCAAGACGTACTGCTAGCAACTCGAGGCAATTGATGTGCCAATGCAGATGGGGTCCCGTCCAAACCCCTGACACTGCATGCCCGTTGTACGTGGCACCCCAGCCGGTGGCAGGAGCATCTGTGAATACCACAGCATGCCGGGACACTTGTTCTAGGGGCACTCCTGCCCGGAGAACAAAGGGTCCGACCACGGACTGAAGGCTTGGCGGCACTCCTGAGTGATTAGCACCCGGAACGTGCCGCGTTGCCACACCCATCTCGGGACTCGGCCGTGAAGCCAGTGTTGAAGCAGTCTCATATGAAGCAGACCAAGCGGGGTTACTGCCGCCGCGGCCGCCATATGCCCCAGGAGCCTCTGAAAGAATTTCAGTGGGACCGCTGTCCTGCCATTGAACGTATTCAGGCAGTTCAACACCGACTGAGCACGTTCCTCTGTGAGGCGTGCTATCTGTTCGACCGAATCCAGCTCCATACCGAGAAAAGAGATCCTCTGCACAGGGGAGAGTTTGCTCTTTTCCCAGTTGACCTGAAGACCCAACTGGCTGAGGTGTCTGAGCACCAAATCCTTGTGTTCGCACAACTAACCCCGGGACTGTGCTAGAATGAGCCAGTCGAGGTAGTTGAGAATGCGAACACCCTGTTCTCTCATGGGAACAAGGGCTCCCCCTACGACTTTCGTAAAGACGCGGGGAGACAGGGCCAGCCCGAAGGGTAGGACTCTGTACTGATATGCTCGACCTTCGAACGCAAAGCGCAGGAATGGCCTGTGTTGCGGAAGAAACGAGACATGGAAGTACGCGTCCTTCAGGTCGATCGCTGCAGACCAATCTCGGGGACGGATGCACTCAAAAATGCGCTTCTGCGTCAGCATTTTGAACGGTAGCTTGTACAGGCTCCGATTCAAAACTCGCAGGTCCAAGATCGGTCATAACCCACTGCTCTTTTTGGGTACAATGAAGTAGGGACTGTAGAACCCTGACCTCATATCGGCTGGAGGGTCCGGCTCCATCGCGTCCTCCGCCAGTAGGACTGCGATCTCCGCACGCAAGACAGGGGCAACGACATCTTTCACTGTAGTGAAGAGGACGTCCCTGAACTTGGGGGGGATGCCGGGCGAACTGAATCGCATAGCCGAGCCTGATGGTCCAAATGAGCCAGCGAGACGGACTGGGGAGCGCTAACCGGGCTCGCAGAGACCGTACAAGCGGGACCAAAGAGACCACCGGCGTACCCGCAGCGGGGCAGCGAGGTGGAACACAGGGACGCGGCTCGGGGGGCTCTCTTTGTGAGGCGGCCCGAAGCGGCGTCACAGTGTGCTAGGCAACACTTACCTGGTTCCACGGATGGACAGAGGGAGCAGTCGAGGCTTTGGCTGCCCGCTGCTCGCTGCTGTCCGCTGGCGACAGAAGAGGGGATGAGAGTGGTGAGGTTTTTCTCCTCCCACTGCTCTCCAAACCCTCTTCAGACCTGGAAATGGAGGAACTGCTCTTTTAATTTTGGGTACCACTGCCTCTTGGGTCAGTGGCGGAACAGAAACAAACCCAATAAAAGGATTTACCACCCGGCCCTCCTCCAGGGGTGGAAGAGCAGCCCCACCCATTTCTGGGTCGCCCGTCTCAGGGGTGATTCTCACCAACCACTTAACAGCTGCAGAGACGGGAGGCGTCATCTCCCCGCAATGGACACAGCAGAGCCTGCTGGGCCAGAGTTTCTTGCAGGGGACGACACCCTTGGCGACGAGCAGACCGAGGGGCGGCCCAAGAGGAACTCAATGGTTTGTCATGGGAAGCTCCCCGATCCGCTACTAACTGAGGAGAACCGCTGGGCTCAGTCCTCGACAGTGTCACCGAAAAGGCCACCTCGTAAGATGGGAGCATTGAGAAAGCATTTAGCTTGACAACCTCTCGCACCTCACAAGGTAAGCCAGGGGGCACTTCTGGACCACTGAGGTGGACATCGTCTGGCTGAGGGCCTGCGCCGTGACTTTGATCACGGTTAGTCAACAAGCGCAGCTCAACCCCAGCACAGAACTACCCTCATGCAAAAAGAGTGCCTTGGCCTCACATGCAGGGTGGGTGTGGTCTGTGTACAGCCACCCCAACCAAGAGGGTAGTGAGAGAGGAAAAACTTATGCAGATTTTGGCACTTTCGGCATTCCATATTTATGGCACCAACATACCCCCATACTGCCAAGTTTTCCATGCACATCTGGAAGACCCAGGAAAGCATGGCTGTAAACTCCGAATCTGAGTCAGCATAAGCACACACCATTACAGTGGGCAGCGTCACCCTCATTTCCAGAGCATAACAGCACTCTCTCCGATGCTGCAATCGACGTCTGTCCCTCAGCTGGAGCTCTGAATGAAATGCTAGGTTCCCCTATGAGTAGGACCAGCAATCCAATCCAGAAACTGCACAGCTTGCAATGCGCTAGAGAGGGAGGGGCCCTAGGGGGTTGGTTCCCCGAAGGAACCCCTCAACCTCATGTCACCCAAGCCATATCAGCAAAGTAGACCTCTTCTGGTGCACCAGAGAGGGCGCTACAATGGAGATTATGCAAGGGAACCGCGCATCTAGAGCGCCGAGCGAGCGCTGGGTTGCCGTGACAACCCGCGCTGCAGCCCGGCAGCTCGACGGCACACGACACGCAGAGGAGCGAGAGGTTTGCTCTCGCTGATCTCCACGGTCTTCCCAGAGTGTCGGGCAGACCCGCGGCTGTGCTTTTACACACAAGCGGCAGCTGGCCAACAACAGAGGGGACTCAAGCTTCCCGGAGAAAGAAGAGTCACGACCGGCGTGTCGACGTGATCATGTTCTCATATGAAAACATGAAACACCCACGAACATCATTTCAACACGCGCCCAGACATGTGAAACAGTGATCGTGGCCGTCAGTGAGGACAGGAACGACCGCATCCAGAAACACAAGTAGGATGTCATCTTTAAAAAGACGCGAATCTACTTGTGTAAGCTCTTTCAGGGACTTTACTCTTTTAAACAGGGGGGAACGGCCGCCGCAACACAGACAGGGATTGTGTGCAGCCTGTCGTGTGCTCTCTCTCTCTCTCTCTCTTTGAAGGCGCTCACTCTTACCAGCCGTAAAAACGGCTTTTCAGCGCTCAAAAGCGCACCGTACCGGCCGTGAGAACAGCCTTCCGACGCTGTCAAAACAGCTATTTGCTCAAAAACGGCAAACGAAACAAAAACAGAAAAAGAGAGGACTTCAACCCCGCTGCTGTGCTGTTCGCCTGCACTCGGAAAAAAAGAGAAGTTCAACCAAAAAGCTTGACTCGTCTTCTAGCAGACACTCGCTTGCAGAGAACAGGAACAAACACCGTTCGGCTCCGAAGCGAAAAGCTGAAGATGCAACGCACCTGCTGCTCATTATATACCCGCGCTGCGAGGCGAGCAGCTGATGCATATGATTGCATGCCAATGTGCATTGGCTCGTTTTAGTTACACTCGAAGTAGATTGGCCTCTCTAGCGAGATTCCTATTCGTCGGTCTGTCCGACGTACGTCGAACGTGACCGACTGAATGGGAACTAGTAAATACTTAAAAATATGATGAGAATTAATATGTAAAGTAGAAGTACATAAATATATGAAATCAAAAGTAAAACTGATAAATCATAAGCCATAAACGATTAACATAAATATTAATAGAAATGCATGAATATTGACCATTTCGGATCCATCACTAGTGGAAATGTAATTCCTGATATCAAGAAATGAATTGTTGATATCAAGAATTCATATCCTGAGAATGAATAAAATTCAAAACGGCTTGCCATAAGTCGCAACTTTTTTCTGAAACCGTATTGTCGCAAATTTGTCGTTCAGCCACGTTGGTGAATGATGTCATGCAGATCAAAATGGCCTCAAATGCAAGGAAATTGCTGCAAAGAATATTGCACTCAAAAGAGCCATTTACCAGATCTTCAAGAACTTCAAGGAGAGAGGTTCAACTACAGTGAAGAAGACTTCAGGACATCCCAGAGTGTCCAGCAAGCGTGGACACTCTGAGGAGTCAGCTATGGGATCATATCCCCATAAATGCAGAGCTGTTCAATAATGGCAGTAGGACGGTGTGATAGCATCTGCACACACAGTCGAAGACTTTTGGACAACCTAGTGTCAAGAAGGGCAGCAAAGAAGCCACTTCTCTCCAAGACAAACATCAAGGACAGACTTAAATTCTGCAGGAAGTACGATTGGACTGCAGAATACTGCTGTAAAGTTATCTTCTCTGATGAAGCCTCTTTCAGACTGTTTGGGTCATCTGGAAAATCGGTTGTCCGCGGACAAAACGTTGAACTACCATGAGTCCTGTGTTGTGCAACAGTGAAGCATCCTGAGATAATCACGAATAAACAATGATATCTAATGAATAAACAATGATAGGGGAGAGTGAGGTGATTTGTGCCAGGGGGGGAAGTAATTCCACCCATTGTTTCTGGAAAACCATAGAAGAAATTGGTCATGTGACCACATAATTTTGAAAAGCCATCCATTTTACTCATCCTCCAAAGAAGAGAGACACATGGCATGAGAGGAAAGCACATTTTAGCTAAAAAAAACTGTTTTTTCCCTTTCAAAGTAAAATTTCTATGATCAAGGTTTTTTGATTGTAGTGTCTGAACAATTATAGATAAGTTTGAAAACATTTCATACATATTTTAGTGCTTTAGCAGGCTACACAATGAGTCTATACAGTTAGCATGATGTTAGCTCTTAACTGCTGGATCATGCTAGTTTTTCAAACTTGTGATTTGTGCCAGAGGGCCTGGGTTAAGTTGTGCCAGTGGCACAACTCACCCCCACGTATGATTATTTTCAACATATTATTAATTTGTAATTGTACATTGTACTCTTACATTTTAGCAGTTAAACTATGTGACATTCTTGATTTTAGACCAAAACCCATCATGCCACGCACTTTCTGAAGATGAAAAGCATGAAATGGTCCAATGTTGTGCAAAAGGCATGAAAACAACTAATATTGTGTGAAAACTGAATGGAGATTATCGAATTATCATAAGATTTGTGAGTGATTTAGAGCACAGCAGAACTCGGTCAGATAAAGGCTTATTAATGAAAGTTCCTGTCAAAAAAAATTAATTGTATTAAAAGGGCAGCTATAAAAAAAAGCCAGTGTTTAGCAGCAAACAGGTATTTTCATCTTCAGAAAGATCTTTCTTCCTCCCCATTTTGCATGAAAACTGTGACTTGCTTAATAATGTGGAACAACCTCTAAGTAGGGTTTCCATAGACCTGGCAAATTATTTTGTCTGAGATTGATACCAGTTATAAGTCATGGATAAATAAACAAACAAACATTTTCTTAGGAAAAACTAAAATCTGAATGTTTATTCTACTGAAATCTTACTGATATGTCACTTGCATAATAATTTGTAACGTGGCGTATTCTTATGTTATTCTTATAATTGACAGACAGCATTCTATGTATGTCAACAGGCATCTATTGCCAAAGCCTTTTTGCCTGAAATTATTCACAAATATCATATATTGTGTATTTAAGTTTTTTGTGTTTTCCCAAAAACTACAAAATATGACTTAGCCTATTCCAACAGTTTAATAGGGTGACAATATCTAAATAAACCTTAAATGAGTAATTTTGTATTGAATTTGTCTTGATTCCATATAGCATTACCGTTCATAACATTAAAATGTTCTGTTTTACTTCAGAAATGACTGGCACAAATTACCCCTACGTATTCTCCCCAAAGGCACAACTTACCCCACACCAGGGGCAAGTTGTGCCACGAGACCACTTTTTTTCCAAAAGCTATATTTCTGAAACAATTTATTTCAGATCCAAAGTGATTGTTCTCAGGGATGCACCACATCCTGAATTATATGTACATTCTTAAGTTGAAGGCATTACTGCCATGGCCTCACTTTAAAGTCAAAGTCAGTAAAAACTGGCACAACTCGCCCCACTTTCCCCTATTTGGTGATGATCCATGCATCATGGAGCACTGAGTCACAAAGCAATGATAATGACATGGCTCGGAGATTATTACATTTAAATTTTGGATCTGTGGCAAGGCATCTCTTGAGCTTAATCCCATCGAGAACCTGTGATCAATCCACAAAAGGCGAGTGGACAAGCAGAAGTCTAACAGTTCTGATCAGCTCCGAGCACTAAGGTAAGAATGGATCACCATCTGTCAGGATTTGGCCCAGAAGCTGATATCCAGCATGCCAAAGCGAATTGCCGAGGTTATGAAGAAGAAGGGTCAAAACTGTAAATATTGACTCTGCATATATTGAATGTTTTGCTAATAAAATTCTTTAAAACTTATGAAATGCTTATTGTTTTCCAGTGTACAATAGAAATGTGAAACAAAATATGTCACTGTCAGTATTTTTGGCCAAAGCTGTACAGTAGTTCAGTATATTAGCAATGTTTTATTTTGACCAGGAGATGGCAACATACTCTTAAAAAAAAGAATTGCACTGGAAAGAAGAACCAGTATCCTCATGCTGCAGCACATTTATTGAAACTAAAGCAGAAATGCTTTATTTCAAGACTTGTGATGAGCTTGCCTTCTCTTTTCTAAGAACTCTAAGATGACCTTTGTGATTGTGTTCCTCTTTCCATTTAAGAGCCATTAGCGAATCTGCCCAAGTATTCAGAGAACCTGCACTAGACCACAAGTGCACATTATCAATTCATTATTTAGCTCTCCAAGGTCACATGATTGTCTCCTCCATAAGCTTCTAATTAACAGGTACCAGTTGCCATGGCTGCCACCCAGTTCCACTTAGAATTTATTAAAAATTTGTGTTTTACACAGAAACAAATATGCTTTTACTAAACTGGTATTTTGTTTACATTTTGAAATGTGGTCTGATGAGTCATTATAGCACTAGTTATTAGAGTTCATTCATGTTGATCAAGATAAATTTAAGGTTCAATGTTAAGAGAAAACAAAATACATTTTTGCAAATACATTAAATAGCACAACATGCTGGTGGACTTGGGCAAATAAAACACTTGGTTAGAGATCAGAACAAGGATTCTGAAGTCCAAGTTAGCTGCTTAACCAACTGTATATAAGCATTGTAGAACAGACATTATGCATATGCACCTTACTTTTCAACACTGAAGCGAGATTTCCAATTCATTGATCACTATAGGTAAATAACTATAAGAATAACAAAATGCAGTAAACTCTACAATGATAATTGATTAAAGTAATATTATAAATACCAGTTTGCAACATTAAGCAGCATTATGTGGAGATTTTTCAGTGATTTTCTGTAAATAGAAACAGTTGCGCCAGTAGGTGACGACAGATAGTTCACTTTCGAGTGAGTCATTGAATCACTCACTCGACCGATTTGCTCAAAACACTGATTCATTCAGGAAATAAACGTAATTGTGGCTGTAGTCAAGACGCAGTGGGTGAATCTGCTTGACGTTGTTTGGAACTATCGGAACTATCGGTGTTGGAACAAAGGTAGATGTTTTAAAGTAAGTAAAATGTTAAATATTACCTTCTTGTTAAAATGCTGTATGAAATCAGTGTCACTCGCAATGATGCTGTTGTTTAGAATAGGCCTATCATATTCGGGATGACAGCGGTCTTGCCGTGCAACTACCTGCGGAGGTGATGTAGGTTGCTATCAAAAGCATTTTTATAAAACCAGAGGACAACGGGCATGAAGAAATGGAGATGATGTTGTGCTTTTTTTTCATGATATGCATTGAGGAATTTCTCATCAGTTCATTTATAAGTTCTCACAAATTTAAATTAGTTTCAATGAGATAAATTTCTTCAAAAACAGATGTATTCAAAACAGACTATTATGTAGGGTTGTTCCATGCAGTGCTTTTAATCCTTTATCTTGCACTGTTACATGTCATTTTTCCTTCTGTCCACCAGGGTGAGACAAAATACAAACAACACTAGAGCAGCCATTGCAAATCTAAAGATGATGTTTTATAGCACTGTTTTCAAACCCTGTTCCTGGAGGCACACCAACAGTACATATTTTCGAACTCATCCTAAGCAAACACACCTGATTCAACTCATCAGCACATTATTAAAGTCTCCAAGACCAGAAGAGTCAGATAATGGAGACATCCAAAATGTGTAATGTTGGTGTGCCTCCCGGAACAGGGTTGGGAAACACTGGTTTATGGATTATTTAATTGATATTTTTACCCTTTTGCATGTTATGTCACATTATCATTGCAGGTATCATGCTTTGCTGAACTGGAAGCCTAAATGCCATCATATTATTTGCTTCTATGCACAAGACTCCATTTCATTAGGATGCAGCATGTGGAGTTCAGTATCAGATTCTTATGAAGAAGCAATATTGAATTCCAGCACATGAGCTACTCTCAGGGTCTCAAAATGCATTGGGTTGCGTTTTCTGTCTGCTGTGAAAACACTGACATCAAGTTCTTTCCGACTTTGCCATCTCTCAATAACAATCGTACGTTCACCTCACAGCTACTGAACACATCGAGGATGTTGGAGAGTGTGTGGAGTTGGGGGTAGGAGTTGCAGAAAGGTGATTTACGTTAATGAATATTTCCTTTTTAACTGAACCCCACCTTCACTTTTAATCACATTCCCTGTCTAGGAGAGGAAGTGTTTGATGCTGCCAAACAAGTATTGTCTTCACTGCATATGAAATGTCTTGAACTGCAGGTGCAATTTTCTAATGGGTCTATAGGGACTGAAAAATCATCTCACAGGCCAGTGACAAAAATACACTCTGCTAACACTGACAAAAGTGGCTGTTGATTAGAAGAGAAGTTTCATTTGATAATGTGTTGTGTTTTGGAAATCTTTTTTTTTTTTTTTCTCAGACTGTGGTAATTGATCAGATTGTCTAGATTGCTGCAGTCCTGGTGTCTGTCGGAGTTAAAATCTCATTGATATATGAAAGGTATGTTTTTTCTACTGTGCAAGTTTCTTTAATTCTTCATTAAAAAAGAAAGAAATTAATTTAAAAAAAAAATCAAAGCCTTAAAGCCTTTATGTACAATGCACTATAAAGGTATTTATAATGTACATTATAATCCATTATATCTTTTCATAAATAATTGTAACCAAATTTACAATTATTAAAATGCATTATAATATATAATATACACAGATTCCTTGATACATCTGAAATTGGTTGTTTGTTGTGTTTTAATGCATTATACTTTCTAAAGGTGTATTATAATATATTATAACTGTGCAATTATTCATGAGATCATAAAATGCATTATAAGGTGCATTACAAGGCATAATTAATGCATCAACAATACTTGAATTATACCTATATTATGCATTATACGTATATGCATTATACATAAAGCCTTTAAATAAAGTGTTACCCAAATAACTCTTTACTTTAATGTTTTAGCTAGATTCAGTATTTGATTTTAATGGAAAATACTAGTAAAACTAGTGAATTTTGTTTTTGCCTTTTATACCTTGTTTTTTTCCCATAAAAATCTTAAAAATTCAAGTCAAATTGATATATTGAATAATATATTACAACTACATTGATCTTTTCATTAGTTACTTGAGCTCATTTACAGATCATTTACTAATATCAAAAATATCATGATGAAAGATGAATATTTACAACAGAGTGCAAAATTGTGCCAGTTTGTAATTATGCAGCATGCATTTATCCAATTACATACACTGTAAATTGCAGATGAGATACTTCAGAGTAGAAAAGCATAAAAGGTAAAATGGCTTCATTTATCTAATGCAAGAAAGTCCTGCCACTTTTGTAATGAAACAAATAACAGGTTTTTTTCCTCATTAATGAAACAAAGGCAATTATAGAACAGACATGTGAAAACAATGTTTAAGGATATTAAATGCTCAAATAAATTGAATTTCTATGAACACCTGTTCCACAAACACAGTGTAAGCAATTAAGCCGCCCAGTGCCCCCCATCTTGTTAATGTTTTCAGATACCAGACAATGGAAATTTACAATCATTAACCATCAAGGGTGTTATTAATGCTTTTTTTTTTTTTTTAGTTAAAAAATTATTTTTCGCTATTTTGCGGATTTTACCACAAATGCTGTTTGGAAAAAGTAGTATTTTCATCATTTAATGTGTTTATTATATGTTAATGAAAATGTGGAAACTTTAGATAGTAAGTATAATAAATATAGTAAGTAAATAATACATTTCACACACACACACACACACACACACACATACACACACACACACACACACACACACACACACACACACACACACACACACACACACACACACACACACACACACACACACACTATGTGGTTTACAGGGACTCTCCATAGAATTAATGTTTTTTATACTGTACAAAATGTATTTTCTATCCCCCTACACTACCCTCTACCCCTAAACCTACCCATCACAGGAAACTGTCTGCATTTTTTGAATTTCAAAGAAACACCGTTTAGTATGTTTTTTAAGCCATTTGGTTTACTAGGACACAGGAAGTGTCCTCATAAACCTGTTTGCGTTGTAATACCCTGTCATTATACGCATTTGTGTCCTCATAAACCATGTAGCTATACAAGAACACACACACTAGCCTACTTTTCAAAAGCCTGGGGTCAGTAAAATTTTGTACTTAAAGTCCCTCTGTAGTCAATAATTTTATCCCTTAAAACTCATCTTTGGCCACCAAAATGACATATTTAAACGGCTGTTTCCTTGGGGAAAAAAATCTTCATGCCTTAAATAGCTTGAATGTAAGTCTACACTCTTGCTCATTAATATACGCGGATCTATGAATATGCAAATTAGCCCCGCCCCCACTCACTATCACCAGGGGCACGTTCAAGCTCAAACCGGTGCGCAACATTTTGCTACGTTTTCCGGGTTGAATGACATGTTTCCTGCAAACAGTGTGCAACGGGTTTGAGATACGTTTTCTCTTGTTTGGTGGGTGTGTCAGAAATGTCAGCCCAATCAGCGGCAAGATGTATATAAACCAGCAGTATTAAAGTCCGCGTGAACCGGAAGTTGCAAACGACTTTTCTCCAGTGCTGTGACGTATTTCCAAGTGAAACTGAATATTGAACAGAGGGCAGAGTTTTACTTTAGTGCTCCTCCTCTCCATCTCTTGCTCACAGCAGACTAGCGGTTTCAGAGGAGTGGTTTACGCGATTTCAACCCAAGCCGTCAAACTGACGTCATTAGAGAAGGGGCACCGTTGCAGAGGGGAGGAGCATTTTCAGATTTTGATTAAATATTACGAAGCCAAACAATTTTTGTGTGTGGATTGACTTGCACGGATGAATTGTTCACCACAAAACTAGCAATTTGAGCTAACACAATAAATAAGGTCAATTTTGATTTCATGTGTAGGCTACATTAAAGAGACAGCTCACACAATGGGTATTAATGTAACAAAAATACTATACTTATATATTTTACTATTGTATTGTGAAGTGACACTTTAATAAACTTTTCTATACTCCTCTGATTACATAATAGTAAATATTACAATATCATAGCATAACAACAGTGATCAGCAATAATAATAAGCACTCACAATAAAAATAATATTGATCAACAGTTTTTGTCTTTTCATGCTGAAATGCGAGACAAGTGTTGTATCACAATAATTAGAAGTTTCCACAAATCCCTTCACTCGATTGGGATGTTCTCTTTTATTCTGGAGGGCAAGGGCAGTGACTGTAACATCGAGCGTATTTGCAGTATTAAGCACGTATTTATACCAATTTAATCAGGCTCCGAAAATTCTTTAAAAAGAACACAAAGAATGGCCTTCTCAGCTGCCATAGTTGCAACTCATGCGTCATCAGAACAGGGTTTTCAACCAGAGATTGTATATAATGGGCAGATAAGAGGGTCTGTATCTCTTACCATTGGAGAAAGGAGCCCGATCACATGAGAATGCGTATCAATAGTACGAGTTTGTAATCTCGTAGAATATATACGCCAAAATGAGTTTTGGCGTGCTTATGGTACGCAGTTTTTCGCGTGCATATGATACGCACTTTATGGCGTACTATACGTACGAAACCCCCACTCCCCCACCCCCATCCTACCCAAGAGCGTATCATATACATGCCATAAAGTGCGTATCATATGCACGCGAAAAACCGCGTACCATAAGCACGCCAAAACTCATTTTGGCGTATATATTCTACGAGATTACAAACTCGTACTATTGATACGCATTCTGCCTTCTCTTAAAAAAATACATTTTTATCAAGCTAAAATTTATATATAGTTCCCAACGAAAGTATTGTTTAGTGTAAAACATTCTGAAGATTGGCAAACAGGCTGTCGATTAATTAAATGATTAGCTATTTCCCCACAAAAGCTGTTTAATCAGCATAGTGAAACTTCTCTTCCATTGACTTCCATTCAAAAAACAGCCTTTGGTCTCCTTCCCTGCGTACCGCAGGGGGAGGAGCGTTAGCTTTAGCCGTTGTGCTTTTTTGGCTAAAAGTTGCAGGCTTGCCTTCCAGTGGCTTTGGTTCAATGCATCACCGTTCCGTTTAAAAAACGTTTTGCAACGTTTTGTCTCGGCTGAACGCAGCCCAGCTTAAGATCCACTCACGTTGACGTGATTGGTTACAAGGTAGTTTGTGACGTCAGAAACACCAGAGATTTCAAACCGGGTTTTTTTTTTCACTGCAGCATTAAATACAAAATACTCAGCAATGGTGTTGACTTATGAATTTTAACAGGTTTTTAATCAGCAAGGGCACATTAAATTTATAAAAAGTGTAAAGGATTTTACACACACACACACACACATGGGCTATATATATAATTATGATCATGATTTCCACAAAAATATTAAGCAGCACAACAGTTTTCAACATTGATAATAATAAGAAACATTTCTGGAGCAGCAAATCAGCATATTAGAATGATTTCTGAAGAATCATGAAGACTGGAGTAGTAATGATGCCGAAAATTCAGCTTTGCATCACAGGAATAAATTCTGCTTTAAAATGTATTAACAGTTATTTTTATTTGTAATAATATTTCACAATATTACTGTTTTTGCTGTATGTTTAATTAAATAAATAAATGTAGCCTTGGTGAGCAGAAGAGACTCTCTCTCTCTTTCTATTTTTTATTTTTTTATTTTTTTGATAGTATTCAATTAATATATAAATAAAGAATAATTTTTAGAACCAAAGCAGGGGAAAAATCTATTCAAGGCGTTTTCCGCAGCATCCTCCTTTTTTGAACCACTTTTCCATGTCCATCTTTTATCTTTCTGTTTATTGTTTAAAATGTATGAAGATTGTGCGGCGCATGTGACAGAAAAAAGAGAGAACGTGGGGTACAGGAGAAACGTGCTGCATTGCCCTGGGCAGTGTGGGTAATAAAGTCATTAATTCAGCTGATTAAGTTGGCCTTTGGGTTAAAGAAAAATCATATCCGTCTCTTTCTCAGATGTAACTGGGGACGCACAGAAGAGGCGAAAATGCCAGCTAATTAGCAGACGAAAAGAGAGCGAATGAGCATGGAGGGAGGGAACGACGGATTGGGGGGACAGAGAGGTGCTTCTACTGAACTCTTAATGAGACATCTTTGGGGGTGAGGGGGTGACATGCTCATCAAACCGCGCACACACACCAATCTCAAAGACGTGCGCTTCCTCAGAGCCTCGCGATGCTAACTAATGATCCGCAACTAGAGCGAGCGCGAGAGGGGTAAAATGTCAGTTGATGCACGGTTTTAATGAGCTTGTTGTGAAAGGCGAGCATGGCGAGGGAAAGAAAATTACAGCGAAAAACATCGACAGGACTGACCCATCATGCTTCCCTTGAAGACTCGAAATTGCCACGGGCTTTGCTTGATTTCCCCATTTAATAGAGGCAACCTGTATCTCTCGAGAGGGCTTTGTTGAAGATTGCCTCATGCCATTTTCTCTCGAAGGACAAGGTCAGGGAGATCTCTTTCCCTCCGTGGCAAAGTCAGAGGACAGCGGATGACAACAGATAGGTCTTGTAGCCCTCTGATTCGCCCGGTAGTATCAGCCGTGTCTTTCATCCTCTGCCTCCCCATCTTTTGTGTGCGCGTCCACAGCTCTCGTTTTGAGTGACAGACATTTTCCAGGCGCGTCACGTTGACTGACAGGGTACGGCAACCTGGACCTGTCGATCACGAGAATTCAGTGAGCCGAGATGGTGCTGGTCACAGCAGCAGACGAACAGATGCCTGGGTTCACTTGTCAGAACTTGCTGCTTGCTTGACACGGGCTTCCTTATTGCTTTAATTTAAGCTATTTAAAATTCAGTGGCAAAAACATTGCCAAAGAGCTGCATATTAAAACTGACAAAGAATAAATTAGTTAATACTATTGATTGAATCTTATTAACAACAACACAGTAGGCTATATTGTATATAAATAGTAGGCCTAATGTGCACCACTTAATAAACAAAGTATAAATTATGTAATTTTACATCGCTTCACTCACTGACTGTAAAACCTGTTAAAACTTTACAATAAGGTCCCATTACTTGGTAACATTTTAGTATAGGGAACATGTATTCACTATTAACTAGTACATTTTTCCCTCAATAAACTCCTAATTTATTGCTTATTAATTGTTAGTAAGTTTAGGTATTGAATGTAGAGTAAGGTCATGCAGAATAAGGTGTTAATATGTGCTTAATAAGTACTAAACAGCCAATATTAGTAATATGCATGCTATAAGCAACTAAAAGACCCTAAAATAAAGTGTTAATGCTTTAGCTAACATGTATTCACTACGAGCAATATATATTTAAAGCATTTATAGTAATCTTTATTAATGCTAGTAAAAATGTATTAGTTCACAGTGCATTAACTAATGTCAACTAATACAACTTTTGATTAGTGAATGTTGAAATTATCATTGATTAATAATAATAAATGCTGTAGCAAAAGGCTAGTGTTCAACGTTAGTTAATGTTAACTAATGTTAAGAAATGAGACCTTATTGTGTTACCTAAAACCCATTGGCTTTGTATAATATTTCATTTGAGGAAGCTGCTTTCCTTAAACGAGTAAGTTTGAAATCGAGTATTTACATGTGAACTTCATTTGAGTTCTCTATCTGATATCCTATTTAGTTTATGAATAGTTTATAAAATAATAGAATTATTTAATGCTGTATAGGCCACCTAAAACTTAACAATTAAGTAAAACCATTAAAATGTGAAAGATTAAAATTACACTGAGAAAAAACAATGGAAATTATTAAGTGCAATGAATTTTTGGTCATATTTCAGTGAAATGTCACGGTTATAGGTTTACAGTGCTTAAAGTTGAAAATCAGACCTTTCAGACCTGCTGTTCCTTTATCAAATTAATAGATTTCATTTAAATCGTATTATTTACATTTATGCATTTGGCAGACGCTTTTATCCAAAGCAACTTCCATTGCATTTGAAGTTTTATGCAGGAATCAAACCTATGAATCGAACCTATAATGGCTCTAGCCATTTTTTCATCCCCCTTTATTTTATGTGTCTTTATCTGTAATAACATTTAAATTAATAATTTGATACAGTGCGCTTAATGTGTACATACTTGTTTTTTTTACTTATATTTAAAAAAAAAACTGCATGTAATTACAGCTGTAATTACTTTGTAATTACATCTATAATTACACTGTTGACCCTTCCCTTACACCTAAACCTACCCATACCACCAAACATGTCCCTAACCTTACCCACATCCACCTCAATAGCAGCAAAAGTGTTTTGCAAAGCAATATGAACACAATAATACACATGCCTAACAATATATATGTGTAAGTACATAGCAGTTAAAGACATCTAATATAAAATGTGACCATTTTCCCCCCTTGGTATTTACGGTCATATTTCTATTTCAAAACTATGTTTTTTTGATCTAATGCAAGCAAGCCAGGTTCAGGCATATTGCATATTTAGATGTCAGTATTTCTAAGGCCATGTTCAGACTGCCAGCAAAAATCAGTTTTTTTTTTTGTTTTTTTTTGCGTATCCAAATTTTATCCCCAGATGGGTTTTTGAAAACAGACAAAAAAAAACAAAAAACACATGAAATCTATTTTTTTTTCAAATCTGATTCGAACCACATATGGAGGTGGTTTGAAATGCAATTCTGATCAGATTTTTACAGATGCATTTCAGTTTGGATGCTCTGGATGCTCAAATTGGTCTTCTGCATCACTCTTAACACGACACACAACATCAAAACTGCTGACGGAAATGCCAGAAATGTGTTCAAATGGTATGTCCATAGATTTCGGCATTTTCCTGCTACGGAGGAGTTCTACACCACAACTGGACAGGGTGCTTATTTAGAGAGTGAGATGATGCACCTCCATTTTTCCTGCATCCGTTTTGAAAGGCTCGTCACATATGTGAGTATGCATATGTCATTACCAAAGCAACCCATGCAGATAGGTTGGTTATGTCTGGACACACAAATCTTTTTGATCATTTGCAATTAATAGTGCGGGCAGTCTGCCTAAAAAGATCTGATTTGAGAAAAAAAATCAGATTTGCCTGTGGTCTGAACATAAACAGTTATGTATGCTGGATGATCAAAGTGAATCTTGTTTGTTTTTAAGTCTGATGTCGGTAAGTATTTACTGAATTATGCGCACATTTCAACAATCCCAATTAAGTAGCTCAAATCAAAGCATGCATGACTTCAGCTTTAGAGCAACTGAGAAGTGCATAACAAAATAATGGACCACAATACTAATGCAGCAGTACACTGTTTTGTTTCACATATACATGACAATAACTGATTTGGATTGTTTGGAGAAAAATAATACCCAACAGCATTGCTTCTTGACCACAATGCAAGCCTTCTAGTATGTGATTAGCTTTTTACATCTGGGATTATTTCTGTTTTGTTTCTGTTTTGATGTAATATTTTTAAGCAACCCTAGTTCAAATTAACATATTTTTATCCTTTGGGTTTGGAAAATTTGCTTGTTTTTAGTTGATATGCAAGCCCTCAAATCCTTTTAAGATGATGGAAAATCATACACAAACATTTTTCCCTATGAAAAACAAAACCGGATTGTGTTGTTTTGGAACCAGTGTCCACTTGAAGAGAAAAAAACCCCCTGTAATAATACATTTTTAAAACAAGTTTATTAGTCTTTTAAATACTCTCTTTTTGGACTATTTATATTGTGAAATCCTGAACAATATTTAGCTATAGTTTATGTCTGAAGGATGCAGAGTAGTATTTTCATTTTCCAATCAATTCACATTTTGATTTGACACCATAAACTGGCTATTCGGCACTTCATCAGTTCTCTGACTAGCAGCACAGCACTATTGATATGCCTCTCACAGGAGAGGTGGTGACCTCGCACGACTTCAGCTCTGCCTGCATTGTGTTCCATTGTGTACATCTCAGGAGGAAAGCAAGAGTGCTATGTCAAGTCCTAATAGCTGACCGCATTTTCATATCCATAGAGTGTGTGTAACTTTGTGATTGTACTTTAAAAATTGCACAAAGCTGGGGAGTTAATCTAATCCGACATCAGACTTCTGCATTTATGTTATGCGAGTTGAACATTAGTCATTTAGTGGCTGAAGAGTGATAATTCCATTTAATGTTTAATAGTTATGGGATGGTGATCACACTTGGGTGAGGAAGTAATTTCAAAAGAATGAAAAATTCCATTAAAAGAGTGTTATCTGTTGAATTAGCAATGAAGGCCGGGGTCTCTGTTGGTTTGTATTTTGAGTTGACTGACATTCTGCACATTTCAGCACTGCATTTCCCAGCAGATCTAACTACTAAACCTGCATAAGAAAACGCTGCTAAATAATACAGTGTTCTGTTGTTTGCTTTATATAGCTTATAGACAGGCTTGTGTTATTTATTTACATGAAACTTGTATTTTAAAACTTAAGACTTGAAAATTAATTTTTTAGTTCAAAAGAAGACAGATACTCATACATGTTTGGAATGACATGAGGGTGAGTAAATGATGAGAGAATTTTCATTTTTGGGTGAACTATCCCTTTAAGATGAAAAAAAATCAGCACAATCACTGCTGATAACACAGAAGGCCAATTAGAATCTAAACATCCATCATTTACCAGTGACAGCACATGGGACTACCCATAGAAAGTGAAAAAAAGAAATGCTATGTTAAAAAATGGCAAAATGTAAGTAAATATTTGTATTACATCAGCACTTGAGTCATATTTGTACTAGAAATGCTTTAAAGATAAGATTCAGTGTACGTTTACATGACAACAGTGTACTAAAAACAGAAAAGTTTTTCCTATACATTTTCCGCTTATAGATGACAACGTAGTCAAAACAATCCCTGTTCACACGGATCCACAAAAACAACTAAAAATGCTTCATTACGCTGCCAGGCCAGTAGTTGGCGATGTCACTTTGTAAAGAAACACTACGAGCCTATACACTGAACATGTAATACGCATGTGCATGGCGTCACCGTTTTCACAAATTTATGTTTTTGTAGTTTACTTGGGGATGAAAACGGTATTGTTTTTAAAAAACTTGCATTTTGAAACCCTTTTTCAAAAGTTTGCACCCAAAATGCATAAAAGTTTTTTTG
This sequence comes from Megalobrama amblycephala, assembly GCF_018812025.1. Classification (NCBI taxonomy): domain Eukaryota; kingdom Metazoa; phylum Chordata; class Actinopteri; order Cypriniformes; family Xenocyprididae; genus Megalobrama; species Megalobrama amblycephala. The sequence goes on from NC_063056.1 coordinate 13,448,662, forward strand.
TTTTTAGTTGAAAACGGTGTTGTGTAAACTGCACCTCAGTTCCTTGACCTTACATAAGTTCAGCTAATCTGAAGTTCAGTTAAGCCTTCAATGTAAAAAGTGACATTGTGTAACCTTGAGGAACTTTTTTACTTGATCTGACCATAAGAATTTACTTTAATTTGGGTAACCTGTGTAGTCAGGTCACATTCAGTCATATTCGATATTGAATAAAACTAAATATTTGGAATTTGTGAATGACAGCTTCACTTTTCGACTTTTTCTTGCCTTTCAGAAAACTAGGAAAATAGCACATTATTTGCTTGGACTACTTTCATAGTTATGGACTGTCATATGGAAAAGCTGCATAAAGGTTCTTTAAACAGCATATGGGTTTAAAACAATGTTGAGTCAACAAGGATGTCTTTTCATTTTGGGTGAACAGTTCCCTTGTAAAAAAAAAAAAAAAAAAATCATATATAAATCATATAAGCATACTTATTACAGAAACAATATAATAATATATATATATATTCAATGCAAACTGAAAGTAATGTTTCTGGACACGTACTTGTATGTTTATTGCAATTAAATGAAAATTTAATCATATTAAATGTAGATACATTCTATGGACAAAAGTATTGGGACACCTGACCATTACACCAACAGGGACTGTAATGACATTGAAATCAGTGCTCAGCATAAATGAGTACACCCCCTTTGAAAAGTTACATTTTAAACAATATCTCAATGAACACAAAAACAATTTCCAAAATGTTGACAAGACTAAGTTTTATATAACATCTGTTTAACTTATAACATGAAAGTAAGGTTAATAATATAACTTAGAGAACAAAATTTTCAGATTTACTCAAATTAGGGTGATGCAAAAATGAGTACACCCCACTGAAAGTCTCTGGAGCAAACAAGAATTCAACCACAGGTGAGTCTAATTATTCATTACACAGGTGTCCAGCAGACAGTTGACTATAAAAGGGTGTTAAAACCCCTTCCCATTTCATGATGTCAGCAATGGCACCTCATGGAAGAGAAATGTCACAAGACAAACTGTTAAAGCCAAACTGAGGTGACTATTCCCCATGACACAATACGGTGTACACTGCAGAGGAATGGCATGTATGGGTGCCGTCCATGAAAGAAGCCTCTCCTAAAGCCCAGGCACAAAAAAGCCTACCTAGAGTTTGCCAGGGCCCATGCTGACAAAGATGAAGACTACTGGGACTCTATACTCTCGAGTTATGAGACCACTGTTGGATTTCTGAAGAAGAACAGGGTGAAAGTGATTCAGTGGCTCCTGATCCGAACCCAATAAAACAGCTATGGGGAATTTTGAAGAGACAAGTTGAGCATCACTCTCCATCCAGCATCCAGTCTCTAAAAGAGGTCATTCTTGAAGAATGGAAAAGATAGATATTACAAAATGTCGCCAACTTGTTCATTCCATGCCTAGAAGACTTGGTGCTGTCATTAAAAATCATGGAGGCCATACAAAGTACTAGATGTAGTAGTTTTTGTTATGGGGTGTACTTATTTTTGCATCACCCTAATTTGAGTAAAACTGAAAAATGTGTAATTTAAGTTATATTATTAACCTTACTTTCATGTTATAAGTTAAACAGATGTTATATTAAACTTGTGTCCAGAAACATCACTCTTCTGGGAATACTTTCCACAAGATTTTGGAGTGTTACTGTGGGAATTTTTGCCCATTTGTCCAGTAGAGCATTTTTGAGGTCAGGCACTGATGTTGGATGAGAAGGCCTGACTCCCAATCTCTGTTCCAATTCATCCCAAAGGTGTTTGATGGGGTTGAGTTCAGGGCTCCACATCAAACTCATCCAGCTATGTCATTATGGACCTTCTTTGTGCTCTGGGGCACAGTCATGCTTTTCTCACAAAGTTCGAAGCACATTGACTAAAAAATCTTGGTAATGTAGAAGCATTAATATTTCCCTTCACTGGAAGTAAGGGGCCTAGGCCAACCCCTGAAAAACAGCCCAATCCATTATCCCTCCTCCAACAAACTTTACAGTTGGCACAATGCAGTCAGTAACATTCTCCTGGCATACGCCAAACCCAGACTCGCCCATCAGACTGCCAAACTGCCAAACAGACTGTCACTCCACAGAACATGTTTCCACTGCTCCAGAGTCTAGTGGCGGTGTGCTTTACACCAATCTACCCGATGCTTGGCATTGTACTTGGTGATGTGAGGCTTGCATGCAGATGTTCAGCCATGAAAACCCATTCCATGAAGCTCCCACTGCAGTTTTTGTGCTGATATTAATGCCAGTGGAAGTTTGGTACTCTTCAGCTATGGAGTGTTGGGGACTCAGCAATCGGTGACCCTGCTCTGTTTCATTTTACGTGGTCCTCCGCTTCTGAGTTGCTGCTGTTCCTAAATGCTTACACTTTCCAGTAATACCATTTACAGTTGACCGTGGAATATCTAGCAGGGATGACATTTCACAAACTTATTGCAAAGGTGGCATCTTATGACAGTACCATGCTTGAATTCACTGAGCTCTTCAGAAGGACACATTTTTTTCACAAGTGTTTGTAAATGCAGACTGCATGGCTATGTGCTTGATTTTATACACATGTGGCAATGTGTCTGGGCTAGATTTCCTGATAACTTTGTCTCTTAGCATGCTACATAGATTCTAAATATATACCTTAACTAAAGTTATAACCTTTTCTAGGTGTGTTCCCCAAACTATACCGTAGGAGGTTGCTTAAAGTATACCTTCTTAAGTGCGATGTTACCAGGTGCTGTCCATGGCGCTGGTGCTGAATTGGTTGATATCGATGGCTCGAGGAAAAAAAAAAAAAAATTGCATTTACCAGGACTCATGGGATCTTATAAAAATAATCCAAATTTCAAACTAAATCTTTATTCTAATTTATCCATATTATGGGGGCTCTATATTTTATCTGAACACCCAGTGTGAGTTTATTTTAGAACATTATATTAGAACATATTAATTCCTTGGAAACGCGACATGCAGCTGACATATATGTTGGTATCATGTTTATTATGTTTTTCTTTGTTTATTCAAAATATTCTCAAACTTGTTAACTATATCATGAACTATATGATATATTCCGATTGCAAAATATGTGGAAGTAAATGTGTTTTGTCACTCGATGAGTTTGCATCACAATTCAGAGCTGTTGGATTTACAAAATTTTCTCTGAAAATTTGAATTTAGCAGTGACGCACTGAACGTTCTATTCACCGGTGTGATCGTACACGTCAAGGGTTAAAATAAACAACGCTTTGGGGGTGGAGGGGGGACAAATTGAAATTGAGGGTGCACAAATCCGATCTTAGGGGGCAATGCCCCCTTCTGCACCTCATTGCACCGACCCCGAGTCAGACAAACAAGATCTAAAAGATGCTGAATTTGCTGCTGTGGCAGGCAAATTTTTTATATATATAAGTTTTTTTTTTAGAATGGCAGCTTTTGACATGGTAGCCAAGGGACTAATGTTTTCACAGATGAAATAGTGCACATTCGGATCCATCTTTGATTTACCACAACTATTCCCTGTATCGCTGCCATAATTTGACAAAACTCCCCACCACAGTTATTCCCTATAAATAGACTCCTAAGCCTTTACTGCCTAATGGTTTGCCAGCTTATGTACCTTTGGATAATATAATTAAAAAGCTAACAACCATCAGTGTAATGACAATTTTATTCTTTGTATGAAAATCTTTACATTTTATTTTTTGGCATTGCAGCTTCAGAATTATATTTGTATAGACTGTCAAGAGTGATAGCTAAGAGTGGTCCAGACCAACCTTACGAACGTATGACTTAACTAAGAGCATTTCGGGAAACAAATATTAATGTTAAGGTACAGCTTAAGGTAAAATTTAAGAACAGCATAGTTAAGAAGGTTTCAGGAAAATTCAGCCCTGACTGAAACATTTGAATTCAATAATTAAGAGGTGTGTCCCAGTACTTTTGTCCAGATAGTGAAGAATATTTAAGAATATTTTTATGTAATTCCATAGTTATAAAGTCTTACAAATGGCTAAAGTGTATTGAAGTTGTTAATTTAAGTGTAGTGTTATTGACCAAGTACTTTACACGTTATTTATTATGTTAGTCAACACATTAAAGGTGCAATATGTCATATTTTCTGTCTGCTAGAGGTCGCTAGAGGCCTATTCAATACAAAGGCGTAGCTTGATGACGCCAAGTTTGAGCGCGGAATCTTGGGACATGTGGTCTTCACCTCACAGCCGGTGAAAAACAATCGGGATAGGACTCGGGAAGAAATCATGTTCATGGATGCGATTATTAACGTTACTGTAGTATGAAGCAAAGCAGGATCGAGTGTTGTGGGAGCTGAACGAGGCTGCTGGAGCGATTGCGCAACAAACGCCTCACGAGCAGCGGAACTTTTATTATGCCACATCTGGGCCTTGTCCCAAATGGCACACTTTATATGCACTTTCGGTCACAAGACCATAGGGTGTCCCATTTGTCAATTTTAGGCTTCAGAAGTGCGCTCACGAACGCCCCCTTTGCGGCCGTTTTTCGCCCTCGATGCGCACTTTTGAGCCCGCACTGGTGCGAAATCCACGGCAGACTTCTTCTTGACAGTCAAAGCGACGTTACGTCATGAAAGTGCGGACTCGTAGGAAAGCCGTGAGTGTTTAGGGTGCCATTTGGGACAGGGACTGTGAGCTACACAGAGGACTTTATCTGGCAGTCAAAGCGGCATTACATTGTGAAAGTGCGGACTCAGAAGAAGACCGTGAGGGTTAAGGGTGCCATTCCATGGTTTCTACAAAATAAAACTGGAAACCGAGGGTAACGCGGGTATGACGCAATTGACAGGCGACTCCTCACACGTCCCGGAGCCTACAATTGCAATTTTCTTATGATTTACAAATATTTGCAAACATTTGGGATGTTGTAAGTACTCAAATGAACAAAATATATAACACTGACCTAGTGGTATTTGTATATTTTACTGCAAAATTCTTACATATTGCACCTTTAAAGCGTGATTTTTTTTTTTAACATGACAGAAGTTAAATGTAAACTTTAAAGTAAATCTTTTAATTTGACATTATTACAAGAAACAGTCATGAAAGTGTACTCTCTTTAAATATATATAAGTGGCATTTTATTGCATTTTATTGCATGCAGGTATCAATAGGTATCAATAATATTGAAAACTTCTGTTCTGTTTTACTATAATATTATTGTAGTTCATCTTGTTGCTTGGCGGATTGTTTTGTAGATTGTAATGGACTATTTTTTTCTTAGTGGAAGTTTTAAAAATTTAGGTAACCCAAAAATTACATTTCTGTCATTAATTACTCACCCTCATGTCATTCCACAGCCATAAGACCTTTGTTAACACCATCAAATTAAGATATTTTTGATGAAATCCGAAAGGTATATGACTCATCCGTAGACAGCAATTTCATTCCAGAAAGGCACTAAAGACATCGTTAAAATAGTCCATGTGACTGCAGTGGTTTAACCTTAATGTTATGAAGTGACGAGAAATGCTTTTTGTGCGCAGAAACAAAAAAATAACTTTATTCAACAATATCTTCTCTTGTATTCTCGTAATATCTTAAAAAACATCTTAATTTGTGTTGAACGAAGGTCTTACGGGTGTGGATCGACATGTGGGTGAGTAATTAATGACAGAATTTTAATTTTTGGGTGAACTAACCCTTTAAGATAATATAGTCTATTAGATAATTAAAAATGGCATTAAAAAGATTTCAGTCATTTCCTGTTCTCAAGGCCCATTCACACCAAGAACTGTAAAGATAACTATAACGGCAACTATTAATGTCCATATAATCAGATGATAACATTCTGTTTATTATAAGTGCACATCTTTAAATGCTTGAGCTCTTTAATGCAGGATGCAATCTGATTGGCTGTTATTGTTTTTATTATTCATCAGCTGGAAAAAATAGATATGAAAGTGAATCCAACGATATTGTTCTTCTGTGCCATATCATTATAGTTGTAGTGTGGGCTCTGCTATTCTTTTTTTTTTTTTTAGAATGATTTTTAGAACTATATATTTATCGTTATCGCTATAGTTATAGCTCTTAGTGTAAATGGCCTTTATCCGTTCTTTTTCTTCCTCTCTCATTTCACAGTTTTCTCCATCCCTCAGTCTTAGCACGGTGCAGTGAGTGCTGGCGTACAGCAGCCTCTTCCCTTCAATAATGAAAATATCACAGGAGACCCAGAGGGGGGCTGCTGACCTTTATCGGGCCGGTGCATTATCGCCACGCTTGCTTGCTCTTTCGTAAAATGCCTGGCCACACTCTTCTCCCCGGGGCAATATGGCTGAGTGACTGCAGTGGATTGAGTGCTTGTAGATCCATACCCTGTGTAAATAATTTATCACCCTCAGATGCTGCTGAGGATGGGGAGAGGGGAAATAAGAAGCAGAGTCTGTAAATGAAGAAAGGGCTTATATTTGTGCACTGCAATGCACTCAATTACTGACTGACTTAGAGACGCTGGGAGAAAATTAAGTTGAGCTTGACTGAAACAAAGCAGCATTCGCTGTTCTCTGGTCGGTCTGGTTGATGTTATAGCAGAAGATTCAAAATATGTTTATAGTATAACAGTTTTAGCCATGTAAAAGGAAGATAAATATCAACTGGGGGAACAGGATACATTTTTATATTATGCTGAGATTTAGCGGTAATGTCATTATAATGAATCAACACTTGTGATTTACTTGTGTGAATTTTTAATTATAAAACGAATCAGTTCAGGTACTTGATTCTGATTGGTTAATTCAGTGTTCCATCTGTTACCATTCTGCTATGACTATACTGTACGCTGTAAAACCCGATAAGTTCAGAATACTCCATTTTTGTAGACACCGATTACCTGAAAAAATTTAAGTAAAGCAACTAAAATCTTTTAAGTAAACAATAATTATAAATAATAATTAAGTCAAACTGAAATTTACTAATTTGAATTTTATTTAATGTTTAAGTCCACTGTAGGCCTGCTTAAAACTATTGTTTACCATACATAATATTTCTCATTTTTCAATTATTTTGATGCAGTGGTTGTAAAACTCGATAAGAACACATATTACAACTCAAAGATTTTCATAATAGAACTTAAAAAATGTATTTTGTACTACAAAAACTTGCTAATTACAATATAATTGAAATATTGGATAAACCTAATCTTTATGGCTAAGTGTTAGTTAGCAACAGCACTACATGCTAACAGCATGCGCTAATGTAACCATCAGGAGACTCTCACTCTTTATTTACTTGCATGAACTATTAATTGACAGCATATCACTCAGTTGAATGTTGAATGGATTCTTCTGATAACGTCGGTAAGAGCAATGACGTGATGTGGATGACGTAATTTTTTGTCACTCAGTAAACTAAAAAATAAAAATGTAAGTATAATGACCGTGATTTTAACAGTAAAAGACTGTAAAAATGCTGCGGTGAAAAACTATTAATTGGTTTACAGAAAGTTTCCGTACTATATATGGTGAATAACTAGTAATAGATCTAACGGTACATTTAATGTAATTTTACGGTAAAATACCGTTAAATTCACAGTTTTTGGAAGTGAAAAATTTACAGTGAAAAAACGTAAATTGACATTCCCACAATTCCCTGCGTGACACTTCACATTTGATATATTTTCGTTGAAATAACTCTGTTTCTTCTTAGTTTTTCTCATTTTTTTCTAATCAGCTATGTACATTAGGGTTTTATGTTACATCTAATGTTGTTAAATTAATGTTTATTGCATTTTTAAAATTTCATGCATGTTACCATGATGGTGTTTAGTGTGTGTGTGAATGACACTGTGTGCACCTTCTATATGTTAGTGTTGTCCTTCTCAGCTTGTGGAAAATCTGCTTGTGATGAACTTTGATTCATCATGTGACTCTTATCACCACTGTGTTTGGTGACTGTCAGTGTATTATAAAGGTACAAAACAGATATTAGTACTTCATTAGGTTGGTAAATTAACATTATATCAGTTAATGAAATACGTTATTTTACCGTAAATTTAACAGATTTTTTTTTACGTTGCTACTGTATTTTTTACGGTAAAGTTCTGGCAACCACAGCTGCTGGTTTTTTACCGTAAATTTTACTGGGATTTTTTTTTACAGTGTGGGTTTACTCAAAAATATTCATGTGACTACAGTGGTTCAACCTTAATGTTATGAAGCGACGGGAATACTTTTTTCAAGTATCAAAAAAACAACATAACGACTTTATTCAACAACATCTAGTAATGGGCGATTTCAAAACACTGCTTCATGAAGCTTCGAAGCTTTACAAATCTTTTGAATCGCTTTGAATCAGTGGTTTGGAGCGTGTATCAAATGATCTCAAACTGCCAAAGTAACGTAATTTCAGTAAACGAGGCTTCGTTACGTCATTCATTTCAAAATTTTAATGGCTCACGTGACTTTAGCAGCTAGTGCTCCAAACCACTGATTTGAAACAAAAGATTTGTAAAGCTTCATGAAGCAGTGTTTTGTAATAAACGCTCCAAACCACTGATTCAAAACAAAAGATTTGTAAAGCTTTGAAGCTTCATGAAGCAGTGTTTTGAAATCACCCATTACTAGATATTGTTGAATTAAGTCGTTTTTTTTTTTTTTTTTTTTTTTTTTTTGGCGAACAAAAAGTATTCTCGTCGCTTCATAACATTAAGGTCGACCCACTGTAGTGACATGAACTGTTTTAAATATATCTTTAGTACCTTTCTGGGCATTTGAAAGTCTAGCCATTGGATTTTATCAAAAATATCTTAATTTGTGTTCAATAGATGAACAAAGGTCTTACGGGTGTTGAATGACATGAGGGTGAGTAATAAATGACAAAAACTTCATTTTTGGGTGAACTAACCCTTTAATAAAAGAAAAATTCTTAAAACTTTTTATTTTGTTGCAAAGGGCTAAATGTGCTATGCATCTAACAATGCCCTTTGGCTGTGACTAGCACAACCTCTTGTATAATCAATTTTGACAAGCTATTAGAATATTTTTTCTCAGTTTAACATTTTGAGCCCATTAGTGTTTTGTGTATCTCTGAAGGAATGCCTACTCCGGTGTATGTTGATATTGGTTAATCTCTTTCTAAAGATGCTGGAGGGTTGGACCCTCACAGTAGGGTCCTTAGTAATAGAATCCCTGCCATCTGGAGTCGGTGAGTCTGATCCGGGGGAGTTCTGTAGAACAGAGGCCCAGGCCGTATTGAATATGAATTGCCTCTATAACCTCCAGAACTACTCCAGAACCCCGCTGTGTTCTTCTCCTGTCCCTGAGGGTTACCTGGGCAGTGGGCCAGGGCCATTGTTTGATATATGACTTGTGAAAGGCAATGAAAGTAAACTGCTGTGATATTTTTGTCAAAAATATGCGCTTAGATATCATATCAGAGGGGTTTGTGGTCTGTGTCCACAAATGATGTTAAGATTTCCGTAGGAAGATCCTTGAAATCGTCAGAATAATTTTTTTCCCCTTTTAATTATGAATCACTTAATTAGACTTGGGGCATGCCTAAACATAATTTACACTAGTGCCATTTTATAATGCATTTCATAACCTGCAAATGTAAATAATTAAAACCAGATTGTCAAAAATCAGAGAAATAAGAAAGAAGAATAAAGAGCATACAATGAAATTAAACTATAAATGTAAAAAAGTACTATGCATTCAATTACAAATAATTCTGTTGGATTCATTTGAATCTTTTCAGTGAATCAGTGATTATCTGTGCACAATGATTTTCATTATTTATCCATCTCACAACTCTATTGTATGACTTGTTTTATTATTGACCACCTTTATGATACTTTAATGGTGCTTTTGCATTATTTTTGATGCTCAAAAGTCTCAGTCTTCATCCATCTTAATTGCCTGAAAAAGAACCAAGAATAAATCTTGTCTGAGCCGATAGCCTCGTGGGCAGCGCGCCAATATATATCGTAGTTGTGCTTCGGGTGACCTGAGAGCTTTGAATCTCCCACTTTGCTTCCTGTCTACTTTATACTCTCCTATCTCAGTAAAGGCAAAAACACCAAAAATAAAGAAGATAAAGAAAATAAAAAAGAACCTTTTGGTTCCATGGATGTTAAAGGTTCACTGTAACAAATTATCATAATTTTAATGGTAAAAGACTAAAAATATTAAGTTCCCTTACACTGTGCAGCAGACAACCAATCACATGCCTCATATTCAAGTGCATGAACTCCATTCAAGAACAATTTGATGGCAGTTGGCAATATTTGAGGATGAACAATGCAATAGCCTTTATATAAATAGGTCACTTGCTGCGTTTGTCCAATCATGACACCGCAAATATGCAAATAAGAACATTAGCCCAGGGTTTAGAAATGTATAGTGTGAAACATCAGCTTATGAATGCCCAGGATTAATTGTTAACCCTGGGTAGAGTATGAGCACTGTGAAACATAAAACAAGATCACCCAAGATTCTGTTAACCCAGGGTTTATAATGACCCAGGTTTAACTATCAAGCGGAAAAGATAGAATACTTGAATGATCCATGCAAACTGCAGTAAAAACTCAAAACTGCATTTATACCTTTACCGTCAGCACCCATTTCCAGCTTGAAGTCTTCAAACAAAGGTCTCTGCAGAGAGGAGATACACTGCTCTGCTCTAAGAGCACAAACCAGGAGAACCCAATTAGCAGTGATTTGTGGCAAAGGAGGAGATAGGGACGTGAACAAATGACGACGGGTGAGAGAAGAGACAGAGCAGTGATTAATGTGGAAGCTGTAAAGCATGGAAATGGGAAAGACAGGACAGAACAGTGGGACGCTGTCTGACAGGTACCACCTGACACACCTGCTATGAGAAGAAAAGAAAAGAACAAAAGGGAATTGGCTTTGCTGATCCACTGGGACTGTTTTGGTAAATAGGTTAAGAAAATGGAACATTTTCTTAACAGAGAGAAAAGCTAATGAACATACCAGAGTTAGACTGATATCCAGCTAGGCATTTTGAGCTTGCATTGGCTATTAACTGTGCTCAGTTTGGCTGATTAACAGGTCATTTCGCCTATAGTGTATAGTAGTTTCAAAATACACAAATAGCCTTATCCATGAATATTGTACATTTTTTCTATCTATTATCTATTTAGTGCATTGGCAGTTATAATGGTTGCTATGCCTTGTGTATATTTAAGAAATTCATATTTTATTCAGCAAGGATGCATTAATCTGTTCCAAAGTGACAGCAAAGTTACAAAGATAATTTTACAGAAGATTTCTATTTCAAATAAATGCTGTTGTTTTGAACTTTCTATTCATCAAAGAATCTTGAAATATTAGAATGATTTCTGAAGGATCATGTGACATCCGAAGACTGGAATATTGGGTGCTAAAAATTCAGCTTTGCAATCACAAATACATTCTAATATAATATAACATAATATAATATGACATAACTGTCACATGTGTTTGAGTTTTGCTTAAGTTGGATGTTGAGTTGTTTTTGCACTGCTACCTATGTTTGCATGGTGATTTGTTGTTTGATTAATTCTCTGCACCTGTTTCTTGTTTCCTTTAGTTGATTATTGTATTATATATAGTCCTGTGTTTATGTTCTTTAATCAATCTCGACATAGTGGTTGTTCTGTTCACTGCATTTTTGTATTCTAAGATTCTGAGAAGTGTTATTTTGAGTTTGTTTTCATTACATATCAACTTGCAATTAGACCCAGCCTATATTTTCGTGTTTGCCTCAACCCTACCATGACAGAAGATCTGATCTGATAATGGATCTAGCAGTAGTTTGGATCCTCCTCCTCTCCCAGGAAGATCTTTCCCTCAAGGAGCACACGCAGGTTTTTAGATCTGCTTCATTTCACCCACTACAATGACAACATCCTCTGCATGTTTTCCTGGGCAGGTTTGCATCAGCGGACTAAAGCGTGCCTGCCCTTAGAAAGCCCTTGAGGGACTTTACAAGAGTTCGTCAACTGAGTGCTTTTACAGTGTGGATCCCCCTACACATTCATGAGAGTGAGGAGGATCCTTCATCGGCAGCGCCCACAGTTGGATCAGCACACACCTCACCAGCAGTCATGCCCCCAATGGATCACAAAACTGAGCCCACTGCAGATTCAGAGCCCGAGCCTGCCATGAAAAATGAGTTGAAGTCCAACGAGGATCCAAAGTCTGAGACCACCGCAGACCCAGGTCTGACCAAATGCGTGAGCCTGCTATAATACATAATATCCGTAATTCACCTTGAGCTGAAAAAGGAGTCTTGCCAGTTGTGTGAGCATATTTCTTTGTCTGTTCCAGTGGGAATACTCATTGAGTATGAGGGTATGGAGTGGAGCCCCACCCTAATTCCCAAGGCTGAAGTAAGTGTGCTGAGCTTGAATCCATTGTTATTATTGAGGAATGTGAAAAGATTAGTTCCAAGTCTGCTTCATCGTCCAGTTCCAAGTCTCCTTCGTCGTCCAGTTCCAAGTCTCATTCTTCGTCCTGTTCCAAGTATCATTTGCCGTTGCTGGTCCCACCCAGCTTCAAGTCTCATTTGTTGCTAATGTTGCTGCCCAGCGCCAAGTCTGTTTCATTGCCCGGTGCCAAGTATGTTTTGTTGCCCAGAATCAAGTGAATGCTCTTGCCCAGCCCTATTCCCACCTCTTCTGCAAATGCCATCCAGTTCTTCTGCCATGTCTACGCTGGCTCCCTTCAGCCCTTTGACTCCTCCTTTGTTGGCATCACCTAGCAACTCAGATCTGCCTTGGGCTTCCTGTTCACCAGCTTTGCCTAGGTATGTCGTTCCCCTGGCTCCACCTCAAGCCTCCGAGCCCTGGACTCCACCTCGTCCTGTTGACCCGTCGGTTCCACCTTGGTTCCACGCTCCCTCTGCTTCACCATCATCCCTCAAGCTCTGCCGGGCTCACTCATCCCTCCTGCTCCACCTTGGTCAGTCATCACCCTGGTTTTTGCCATGGACTTCCAGTCCTCTGGCTACTCCTCGTCCCTCCACTTCTTTGGCTCCAAAAGGCTCTTTCTTCCCTCTGGCTCCACCATTATCCTTGCTCCCTCAGGCTCCAACTCAGTCTGCCGAGTCCCCATCTTCACCTCCGCCTCTGGGTCTTCGGCACATCGGCTCCTCCTGGGTCTCTACCACTATCGTCTCCACCTCAGTCGTGGCTACACCGTGGCTCCTCCCTCCTTCAGTTCCGGCAACTATGTTGGGGATCACTCCCTTGCTCCTCCCGCTCTCATCCACCCCCAGGCTCCTTCTGCCATCAACTCCTCCCTGGCACCTCCCACCATCATCTCTTCCCTGGCTCCTCCCTCAACCTTGGTGGTCCCATCTTCCAGTTCTGCGTCCTCCTCCTATGCCCCCTTCCGCCCTCCTCTGTTGGACTTTTGTTTTAAAGTGCGTGGATGTGCCTAGACCTGTTTCTCATTTCCTTCTGTTGTGGTTATGTACTTTGTCCAATTTTGTCATTATGTAGTGGTTGTTCAGTTTACCACGTTTTTGCATTCTGAGATTCTGAGAAGTGTTATTTTGAGTTTGTTTTCATTAAATATCAATTGCTTGTGATTAGATCCAGCCTTTATTTTCATATTTGCCTCAACCATACTTTGACAATAACATAATATTAAATGAATATGTATTAAAATGGATAATAAATGGATAAATAGATACATATTTCAATACATTACTGTTGTTATTGTATTTTTGATCAAATAAATGCAGCCTTGGTGAGTGCATATATAATTTCGAAAAAAAATATATAACTTTTAATATACAGTGTCATTCTAATAAACGATAAATGTGTACAAACATACAATGTGATTAGAGGGTCTTCTATTTAGTTACTAAACGACTTCCACTTTGGCACAGTGCAATGATGGTTTTGGAGGCTTTTCAAACAGTCTGGGTCTCTTTTTACTCCTATAGGTCATTAACTGGAGGGAAAACACAGCCTTGAGATGGAGTCAAACACTCAGCCTGGCACTCAATTTGTTAGCTAAATATTCCTACCGTGTCTGGCTACCCGGAACGCTGTTCTGTGGCTGTCATGGTGATGGGTCGGTATGTGGAGTATCCCGTGGAGGACTGTTCACTCAGCTAATTAAAATGCAGGAGATAGTTATGGGGCCGATACACCGCCTCTTCCTCACCAGCACTCAGTTCCCAATCTCTCTCTCTCTCTCTCATTCTGGCAACACTAATTGACCAGGGGAAGCACAGCGGCAGTTCTCTCTCTTTTCTTTTCTTTTGCTCCATCCCTTCCTTTTTCTTTGTATCTCTCCTCTTCTTTTCTCTCTAATGGAAGCTGTACTGCTGCCCTTCTCTCTCCTGTCTGGCTCTGCTAATTAAAACTATGCTGAGACAGAAAGCAGAGGAGGAGGCACATATATATTCTGCTGTCTGATTATCCAAAGAATTCAAGTGCGGACTGTTCAACAAGACCACAGCAAATACTTTTCCTTGTCCTACATTGCTTTTGATCACAAGTGATTCGGCGTGACATGAGACCAATTACATCAGTGTTATAAAAAGAGCTCTTACTTTTGACAAATCTTCAAACTTTCCTTTTGAATTAAATGCCTTTCATGGCTGTTGATAATTCAGCGCTGCGCTCGTCATCTTTTGACTTCTGGTTTGTATTTCCACAGCAATCTTACGTATTTATGAATAAACTGCTAATTTTAAAATCTTCCTGGGTCTACTGACATTTGTTAAGATATCTGCTTTAAACATTACAACGCTCATGATAACTTTCATTAACTCTACAACAAGTGTCCACTTCACCAGCTAGTTATTCTTTGACAGCAATGCCATATAAATATACAGAGTTACCGCAAAAATGGAAGTTCAAAGATAATATTATAAAGATGGTGGCGCACTTGTTCGCATAAGGTCTATATAAAGCTATATAAATGCCTCATTCATTCATTGGTTCTTGTGTGTCACATGGCCATGGGTGATATTTAAGAGGCATTTTATAATACCTTTTGTCCTTTTGAAGTTCATCCACTGTTAGGTGAGAGCTGCACAGGTATTCTGCCTACCTACTTTTAGTTTAATAAAAAAAAGAAAATAATGCTATGTTGGAATGACAGGGGTTAGTAAATTATGAAAAAAAATATATAATTTTTGTTTTACCAAATTAAAGCCAGTGTGTTTCAACTCCCCCCCCCCCCAAACCTTTTCTCTTTCAGCCATAATACTTCTCTCTCTTTTTACTCCTTCACCTTTCCGTGGATTCTTTGGTTACGTGGCCGCCACTGGACTCCTCTGCCTTTCCTAAACCCCCTCTGATAAGTCACAGACTCTCAAATGCGGAAGGGGGGGGGGGTTGGGAATGAAGTGAAGCAGCCAGGTGAACTCTGGCTGGTGTCCAGGGAGGGAAAGGCAGGCAGTTTGTAGGTCAGTGCTGATGGGAGACACGGAGGAGTGAAGGCCTTGCCCGCTTTCTCAGTGCTTGTAGTTCCAGCCCAGTCTCCAATTACTGATGGAACTCTTGCATCTCGCTCTGTCTTCCTTTCTCCTCTCATCCTCCTTGAAACCATGCCAGAAAAGGCCTCCCTAAAGACACAGGAAGACAGAAACAAGACAAAGATTTTCAGGATCGGTGGAGGGGAAAAGAAAGGTTGTGAAATATTAAACATGACGAGGTCTCATTGGAATGAAGTGGCATGTTTTTCTTTCGGATATTTCTGGGTCTTTTGAAAAATACAAGTGGCAGAATAACAACCCTGCTATATGTGTCAGTAATTAGTCCACTGGAAGATTTACAGCAAACATTTTATAATAATATTGTGCTAAGATAGTCTATGAGTATTTTAGTCAAAAAGTTATATTCATCATTAAACTGCAAGTTCCACTGTTGACATTATTTTGGCCTATTTTTATGTTTCTTGTTATTATAAACCACTGTAAAAACTGACATTTTTAACTGTAATTTCTTATAAAACATATTCAGAAATTTACAGCAAAATCAATGCAGATGTATGCAACAAATTACTGG
This sequence comes from Megalobrama amblycephala, assembly GCF_018812025.1. Lineage (NCBI taxonomy): Eukaryota > Metazoa > Chordata > Actinopteri > Cypriniformes > Xenocyprididae > Megalobrama > Megalobrama amblycephala. The sequence goes on from NC_063056.1 coordinate 13,464,702, forward strand.
TATTTAAAAATGCTCATATCAAAAAATGCCCTGTTGTGTGATAATCTTTGCATTTCATTTGAAATCACCATTATGATGATCAGTGTTCAAATTTGAACATTTGCTTTTCATTCTTTTTTTCTAAGCTCTCGTAGCAAATAGTCCCTTGTGAAAAAGAAGTATACTTTAGCATAGTTTTAAAAAGTCTACATATTATGCAAATAATATACCTCAGTGCAAACTAATTGTGATGATGTTTAATTGCATGTTAATTGCAAATAAATTAATGTGTGAATTTATATTAAGTGCAGTTATAGCTGAACTTAGAGTGCTTTTTTGAGTCATTTAAGTATGACTTACATCTTAAAATGTACATCTACATTTAAATATCTATATTGTAATTGCACATCTGTATTAATGTAGTACAACAGTATATTAAAAAATATATTAACTTTTAATGTGCTTTAGGGCTTTAGTATGTCAGTCAACACATCAAAATGAGTGTACTTTAAAACATGACAAAAAGATTGTTAAAACATAATGAAATTAAACATAAAGAATATGTAATTTAAAGAAAAACCTTTAATTTGATTATTACAAAGTGCACTTTAAATATATAGTAGCACCTGCGCTAAATATACAAGATATTACTTTAACATTCATTTCCTGCACCTGAAGTCACAGTATAGTTGTTATTGTATTTTTGATCAAATAAATGCAGCCTTGGTGAGTGCATATATAATTTCTAAAAAAGATATATAACTTTTAATATACATTCTAATAAAATATTAACCATTTTGAAACGATAAATGTGCTTGCAATAAATTATATTTACAGTACTACTGTGAAAGTAAAGCAACTAGTTGCCAGGAAAATACACTAAAGCTTACCAGTTGAGATGCAAGAGCTGTGAAAGGCTTCCAGTCTCGAGAGTAAAGAGAAGAGATTTCACTTCCTCAGCAGACCGTAGGGCAAGCATGGGTCTTTTCATTTAAATATTAATGCCACCACTGAAGTAAGCAAGCATGACGAGGATGCAATTATAACCAAAATAAGCCTTTGATAAGTTGTGCTACAAAGAGGGGCTGTGCTAGTAAATAAACACATTGTTGTGCCTGTTTATGTTTATGGGGAGATCTGTGCTCCTAAAGTAGCCATTAACCCTCTGGAGTCTGAGGCTGATTTGGGGCCTGGAGAAGTTTTGACATGCCCTGACATTTGTGCTTTTTTCAGTGTTCATAAACATATTAATGACACAAGTTCATAATGTATTCAGCAAAACTAGGCTACCATAATATGTGAGAACATGGGACATGTTTGTGTTTTTGAAGAATAACGTTTAGCGTGGTTAGACTGAAAAAAAAAATATATTAAATCTGTGTTCAAAGACTTTTGGGTATTGAGGTTGTAGACTAGAGTTTTTGCTTCAAAATTATGTAAAAATTATGCTGACTAATCTTTCATTTATAACAATATACTGATTTAGTTTTTGTAAGACACTTTTTGCCAAGAAACACGGTATGCGAGGAGGCGTGAATCTCCATGAATAATGGCTCATTCTCACCTGTGAAGACAAAAGAATTGAATAGTAATGACCTGAAAAGACTTGCATATTAATGAGGCATTTCAGTCAGGTGGCTGTGAAAAAAAACTTCTGTGAGTCTCAAGCCTCATGGTATATGAAACATACAGAAAAATTTTATTACATATAAAATAATGGTTTTATATTATACTTTAAAATATAATGTATTTCGTGATGCAAAGAGTCTGAATATAGGCTTTTATTTAAAAGCATGCACATTTGGAAAATATAGGATTCTCATATGTTTATGTCATTTTCTATACAGAGGAGTTATTTTTTATTTAATATTCATTGTTATCTCTATGTGTGTGTACCAGCCCATGTCCACAAATTCACCTAAGAAGAAGACGACATTTATTGGTGGCGTTACACTTCATTTTCTGGCCAGTTGTCTCTGGCTTGTTTTTTCTTTATTTTACAAAAAGCTCGGTCGATAATTTCAATTGATGTATTACTCATGACAAAAAATTGCTGTTTTGCTGCAGCGGGCCGGCGCGTTTTTAAAATAGCTAATTAAAAAAGTTTATAGAGGGAGTAAGAGAGAGACTGAAAAAAAAAATGTAATGATAGCCTCTTCAGCTAACAGCCTGTTTGGGAGTATGTGTGTGTGTGTACCAGCCCATGTGTTTATTGGTGGCGGGCCATGCTCTGGCTTGTTTTGCTCGGTCGAGTCCTAATTAAAACCCTCTTCAGGGTTTGGGAGTATGCTGGCTTCTGTTCCTGCCCCGTTCCCAACACACACGCCTGTTTCCCCCTATTATGGCAGTGGTTCGGGACATTGATTCACTGCTCACATCACTGCGGTGAGCCAAAAAGCCTATTTTCTTCATTCGAAAAGAAACACTTTAAAAGTGATTTTGATTTTTTGATTTTTAGATGTTCTTACATTGTAATAATCAGTGAATTACATGTTTGTTACACAATTACACTGAATTTCTCACTGTAATATGTATTTATATAATGGCAATCACATTAATGTCTATCTATCTATCTATCTATCTATCTATCTATCTATCTATCTATCTATCTATCTATCTATCTATCTATCTATCTATCTATCTATCTATCTATCTATCTATCTATCTATCTGTCTGTCTGTCTGTCTGTCTGTCTATCTGTCTATCTATTTTGTCTGTCTGTCTATCTGTCTATCTATTTTGTCTATCTATCTATCTATCTATCTATCTATCTATCTATCTGTCTCTCTATTTTGTCTATCTATCTATCTATTTATCTATCTATATGTCTGTCTATCTATTTTGTCTATCTATCTATCTATCTATCTATCTATCTATCTATCTATCTATCTATCTATCTATCTATCTGTCTGTCTGTCTGTCTGTCTATCTATCTATTTTGTCTGTCTATCTATCTATCTATCTATCTATCTATCTATCTATCTATCTATCTATCTATCTATCGTCTGTATATCTATCTATCTATCTATCTATCTATCTATCTATCTATCTATCTATCTATCTATCTATCTATCTATCTATCTGTCTGTCTGTCTATCTATCTATCTATCTATCTATCTGTCTGTCTCTGTCTATCTATCTATCTATCTATCTATCTATCTATCTATCTATCTATCTATCTATCTATCATCTGTCTGTCTGTCTGTCTATCTATCTATCTATCTATCTATCTGTCTGTCTGTCTATCTATTTTGTCTATCTATTTATCTGTCTGTCTGTCTGTCTATCTATCTATCTAGTATACACATTATATATCTAATTATTCACAAATGGGGAAGAAAAAACTAGTTAATTAACATTTAAACATCTATTTAAATATTTTACTTGAAATGAAAATAGATTGTGGCTTAAAATAGATATAAGAAAGTTGTAATTTTACACTTTAATTCTCTAATGTATTTATCTTGCACCAAGTTTTAGGTCCCTCAAGATGCTGGTAATAATGCTATTTTTATAAACAAAACTTTTGTGCTTGTTTTCAGGGGAAATTAAAATTTTATTCTTGATGTAAGTGTTCATGCCTTGGGGTGAACTTGCTAAAATCTGACAGCACAACACTAGAGAGTACAACTACAAGGCTAGTAATTAGCTGTTTTTTTGCGACTGATATCTTTTATTGATGTGTTGTTTTTCTTTACTGACTTCCTTTGTAATGCCGTGATGAAAGAGGCAGTAGAAGAGAAGAGATCGAGCCAAACAAAAAAGATTACAGCTTTCATGTCCTTGCCGCTCTTTCATCAAAACTTTGTGTTGTTCATTAAGGTCACCAGACTTGTCTTTCTGTCTTCTTTTCCTCTAGCGTGTTTTGCTTATTTGCTGGGTTACATTTGACAAACCTCAATAATAAGTTTTGTTGCAGAATTAATTGTGCTGAAATTGATGTCAAGCTGACGGTGGAAATACATATTTTTTGTTTTTCTGAATCAAATCTTTCATGCACCTTCTAACTCGGTCACACATCATCAGTTTATAGTAAAAGATATTATCTTTTGTCTTCTGTGCAGGAACTGGCATTCATAACTAATGAATTTCGGAAACTCTAAGCGGTACCTCATCCACATTTCACCATCATGATGGTACATTTGAACAATGCGCAGCAATGATTCACTTAAGCTTTTCCATTTAAACGGGCTTACTGGAAGAGAGAGGTTTAGAATGATCATTAAGAATAATTATAGAGTTGTACACTGACTTTTTTAATTTAATGCATTTGACAGATGCTTTTATCCAAAGTAACCTGCAGTTAAAATATATTCTTATTTCTATTTGTGTAGTTGCATCAGCTTCAGCAATAACACTTTACAATAAGGTTCATTATAATGATTAAGTTAATTTCTATATTTTTAAGTTGTACAAATGAACATTAGATAATGTATTTTAAATGAATATAAATTGATGAAGAACAGTATTAGGGAACATTTATAAATTATGAGTTACTTATATTAATAAATGCTCTAAAAACGCAGTTAATTCTTACTTTAAGATTAACTAATGTTAACAAATTTAACCTTATTGTAAAGTGTTAAGCCTTAAAATACTTGTCACAGAAATAATACACTTGAAAAGAATCTTTTGATGCAAACAGGACACTTAATGGCATGTTATTTACAATAAAATGAAAATGTATTCGTTTAAATTTATATTTAATGCAATTAGCTGATGTTTGGACTGTTTTTGTGACCTATAAGGACTGAAGTACATCTTTATATATCATTTCATAATTACTTTTACTCTCATTTGTGAACAGGTTAATATACTGCTGAATGTACTGACAAGCTTTAATGCAATTTCTATTGAAACTAGTATGTATTGAAATGTATTTGTAATTACACCTTTGTAATGATGAAGTAGCAATTTAATACATGTAAAACATATGAACTTTAAATATAATATCAAGTAACAGTACAGTTAAAATTATATTATTATGCTTTAGTATATCGTCACTTCGGAATTATAAGGTTCTGTCTGATATTTTTTGTCAAAATTGAATTATTCACATATTCGTATTCTGTGATAATTATTTACACTATGTGTTTTTTGTTTTGTACATTTTGGGACTTTTTTTTTTAAAACAAAAAGGTTTTATGCACAAAGGAGTATGGAATGCAAAAACTTTGAAGTTCAGTATCTCAAAAACTGCTCAGAATGCAGATAGAACCTTATAATAGTCAACACATCAAAACAGTGCACTTCTTTAAAACATGATTATTATTACAAAGTGCACTTCACTTGAACGTGTTAAGAAGCATAATCATGAAAGTGAACTCACTTTAAGTACACTTAAGTCAACTTTTATTTCATTAATATTATATTATCTGCAGGTACAGTTTTTAAAAAATATACTTTTTTTAGATCTACACTACACTACATGTACACAAAATTAATAAATTAAGCACACTACTTTTTCACAAGGGACTGCAATATTGACATTAAACTATTAAGTTGTTTGAAACTATTTAAAGTTAACTAGTTGAAGGTAAACTATGTTGTAGTGCAGTACTGCAAATAGCTTTGCATTGTGATTGGTAATTATGAAAACGTTACTGGCCTACAACACAATGCACTGCGGCTCTCAAAGCTCTTGAATGCCCAAATGAAGAGACATTCCGAGTGACACAAAAAAGGCTAGATTGCAAGCTCAGGTTTCTCTCTGCAAGGCACTTGATTGCTCACAGAGACGTTTCTGAAGCTGTCAGAGGCTTTTTGTACAACTGCCAATTATCACTGCACGCAGTGTTTTTCAACAATACTGTGGCGACACATCATTTGTCGAAAAGTCACGCGCTTTCAGAAGTTAATTGGATTTTAAAAACCAATATAAAATTCCATCGCTGTAATCGCTCCTTAAAGATTTTTCTTTCATCAGAGTTGGCCGCTAATTGCATAAAGGCTGAATGGAAGTGGACGGATGAAATTACCTTGAGTCTGTATCATAATACTGCAAACTGTAGACATGAAATGTATGACAGGTTGAGAAAAGATTTGTCATTTTTTAATAGTGGACGTGAGACAAGGAACACTTCAAGGTGCAGACAAATTCAAATCTGATTAAAATCGCACCATGGATTTTTAGAATGTTACAATCCCAGGTACACTTCCATACTTAAAGTGCTCTATTTTCGTGCACTAATTTTGTTCTTAATATACTAAAAAATCTTCTTTAGTACTTCTTAAGATAACCTTGAACATCTAAGTGTACTCAACTGTAATATTTTGAGACACCATGAATATGAGCTAAAATGCACTTTTAACATACCATCTCTGTATTAGAAAATGTATTTAGTTGGCTACACTTGAACCCACTTACATGTTCGTAAGATTATCTCAAGAAGTTCTAAAAAATAATTTTTATTACATTGAGTACAAAAATAAAAAAATAAAACACTTTAAGTACATGGAAGTGTTTTGGAAGTGGAAAGTACTTTAAGTACTTTTTTTTTTCCACCTGGGATGAAATATGCTTTGAAATTGTCTTGAAAAATGTTGCCGTTATATACTGACCTTTATGCAGTTTTAAACCTGTGTGCATTTGTTTAATCTTTGGAACATGAAAGAAGATATTTTGAAAATTGTCTCTGTATTTTGTCCACATAATGAAAGTCAGTGGGGTCCAATGTTGTTTTGCAACTCATCAGATTTCATTAAATGGACAAAAAACAGTTGAAACTATTTGGTAACAATTTACAATAAGGTTCCATTTGTTAACATTAGTTAACTACATCATTTAACATGAACTAACAATGAAAAATACTTCTAAAACATTTATTTCAACATTTACTACAGTTTTTCTCAGTCGCTTTGGTGCATTTCTCACATCACTATTTACATTTGCACAACAGTTAGTTCAACCTCCACAACATTTAGTCATTTGTGCACATCATAGTAGCAGTTTCTCATTCCTTCGAACAAATTGCAAATGCTTTTGGACATGCATCAATTGCTTTCATACAACTCTCTGCTGTTTTATAACATTATCATTTGCTTATGTCATGTCAGTCAAAATTAACTATACTTGTGAATGCTGAATAGTCATTCCATATAAAACTAATAGTCCTCATTTCATTGCTTGAGTAATTACATACAAAAATGTTGAACTAGTTGTCAAAATCTGTCAAGCAAATTTTACACATTTTTTAAAATCTTTTTTTCCTGAAAATGTCTCCTAAATTGAACAATTTCTCTCAAGTGAATCTCAACTTTCACTGATGAGAAGGGGTGTGTGAAGCATTAGTTGCAACCAATGATAAGCCACTTCTCTACAATCACTGTCAGAGGTGAATCCCATAAACCCCCACTTTACAAGCATATACGAACCAAGCAGGTGTGCCATTTCTACAATACTATGACACAGAAATGGAAGGTCAGCCTCGTGGAAGAGGGGTGAGGGTGCGGGGAAGAAGGAGAAGGGGACAAAACAGGGGAAGAGGAAGAAGAGGCCAAGTACATAGGCAGATCCCTGATGAAATCAGGGCTACAATTGTGGATCATGTTGTCAATCACGGCCTCACAATGGCTGAGGCTGGTCGAAGGGTGCAGCCAAATGTTGGGAGAACCACTGTAAATTCAATTATTCAAACATTTCGTCGGGAGAACAGGTGTGTATAAATGGACAGTAATTCAGCACTAAACAATCTGCACTGCACTACTGTCATCATGTCATACATGAAGCTTGCAGTGGGACAAGAACTTGTACATTTTACATTTAGACGTACAGCTTTACTGCATCACACATTTAGTGTATTGTAGTGTTACAGTAAATATTTGCCGTATGTACTGCAATATTGTTTACAGTTGTGCACAGCTCTACCCAAAGGGAGTTTATGTTTGTTGCAAATAAGGGTGTATTTTTTCTTTTGCACAATGCTGTAAACAAATTAGAATTGCAAAGAGCATATGCAGTAAAAATGTGAAACATACATATTCAGTGTCTTGTACTCAGTTACCTCACTAAATACAGTAATGTGTAACTTTACTGTATTTTTCAAATGGCTGTGCAAATAGTATATAGTGCTGTCTTGAGCATTTTCAGGTAGTGTCACCAAGATCTGACTTTTTTGCATTGGAAAACATTGACAGAGTAAACTGTCATAATGAAAACATGACAAAGCCATTTGACTATCTTGTTCATAAACAATGGTGTCAGGACTGTTCATCTTGATGACACTGACACTTTCATTGACACGAATACTTGCTTTTGAGGAATGACCTATCCATTTTGAGTAAGTGACACGCTTTTGCAGGTTATCAACTAGGTTTTGCAGTTTGTACTAATTGTTTTGAGAACTGCATTAACTGTTGTGCAAATGTGAATAGTGATGTGAGAAATGCACCAAAGCGACTGAGAAAAACTGTAATATATTAAGGGTTAGTTCACCCAAAAATGAAAATTATGTTGTTAATTTTTTGTTATTACAGTTTTTCTCAGTCGCTTTGGTACATTTCTCAGATCAGAATTGAAATTCTCAAAACTACCTGTTCAATTCTCACATCATTGTGTCACTTGTGCACATCAAAAAAGCAGTTTCTCATTTCTTTGAACAAGTTGCAAATGCTTTGGTACATCCATGCAAATGATTATGTACAATTCTCTGTTGTTTCCTACATTATCAGTTGCTTATGTCATGTTGATCAAAATGTATTATATTGGGTCTCTGTTGAATAGTCTCACCCCCCACAACATTTAGGCACAAGCTCATAGCATAAGTCTTTACATGCAAAATGGTTGAACACGTTATCATAATATGTCAAGCATATTTCTATACTTTCTATATTTCCATTAGACTTTTTTCTAAATCTGTCCTGAATTGGTAAATTGCTCCCAGGTGAATCTTGACTTTCTCTAACGACATGATTCAATGACTCAATGACATGTTCTGTCAATAAAATACAGTACAAACAGTAAGAGAGTAAATTTGAATTTTTCCATTCTCTTGCAATTACACTCACACATACACTAAGATGTAACTTATAATTGACAATAATTGTCATCAAAACTTTAGCCATAGTTTCCATCAGAACATCCCTCCAGAGTAAACTATTATATTGAGAACATGACTAAACAATTTGACTGTCTTATCCGTACACAATGACACAAGGACTTGTCATTCTGATGGCACTGACATGTTCATTGACACAGATATTTACTTTTGAGAGATGAACTAAGGATTTTGAGTAAGAGAGTGGCTTTTGCAGGTTATCCATGGTGTTTTGCTATTTGTACAAATTGTTTTGAGAAATGCACTTACTGTTTTGCAAATTGTGAGTTTGATTCGAGAAATGTACCAAAGCGACTGAGAAAAACTGTAATTGTTATTAATTGTTAATAATACTCACCCTCATGTTGTTCTACATCTGTAAGACCTGTTCATCTTCAGAACACCAATTAAGATATTTTTGATGAAATCCGATGGCTCAGTGAGGCCTGCATTGACAGTGAGTTAATTTACACTTTCAAATGCCCAGAAAGCATTTATGGTTAAAACCGAAAGAAGTATTTAAAACAGTTCATGTGACTACAGTGGTTCAACCTTAATGTTATGAAGCAACGAGAATACTTTTTTGCGCAAAAAAAACAAAATAACGACTTTATTCAAGAGTATCTAGTAATGGGCGATTTCAAAACACAAGCTTTGAAGCTTTATGAATCTTTCGTTTCGAATCAGTGGTTCGGAGCGCGTATCAAATTGCCAAAGTCACATGATTTCAGTAAACGAGGCTTCGTCACATCATAAGTGTTTTGAAATTTCAATGGTTCACCACTGGGGGGCATGACATTGGCAGTTCGAAACAAAAGATTCGTAAAGCTATGAAGCTTCATGAAGCAGTGTTTTGAAATCGCCCTTTACTTGACATTGTTGAATAAAGTCGTTATTTTGGCGCACAAAAGTATTATCGTCACTTCATAGCATTAAGGTTGAACCACTGTAGTCACATGAACTGTTTTAAATACGTCTTTAGTAGTTTTCTGGGCATTGAAAGTGTTAATTGTCTTGCTGTCAATTGCGGCCTCACTGAGCCATCGGATTTGATCAAAAATATCTTAATTTGTGTTCTGAAGATGAACGAAGGTCTTACGGGTGTGGAACCACATGAGGGTGAGTAATTAATGACAGAATTTTAATTCTGGGGTGAACTAACCTTTTAAAATCAAACGTTGTAATATTATTTAATGGACCTGAGCTAACATGAACTAACAATGAACAGAATGAAAAAAAAAAACTGTTACAAATGTATTGATGCATTAACTAACGGGACCTTATTGTAAAGTGTTACCAAACATTGATTAAAGTATCTTATTTTGTGATCTTTAGAAGAAAAAAAATCAAACAGGTCTGGAATGACATGAGAGTGACAAAATTTTAATTTTTGGGTGAGCAATCCTTTCACCAAAATATCTCATGATAGTCAAATTGTTGTTGTTGTTTTTGGTCATTTGTGTTTATTTTTGAACCCTGTTTCTGAATTTGTGAAGTATTATTTCTGCACCAGTTTGTTCAATCAGAAATGTCAGTAATTATGAACACAATTGTTCTAATTGTGGGTAGTACTGGTGATTGTTATTTCACAAATAAGTGCTCAGGACTAACCACTGGAACTGCAAATTGCAGCCTTGCAATGTTATTGAAACTAGACTCACAACATGAATTTCAATTATTCAGAACAATCTAGGACCTGATAAACAGCACATTTCTCTCCCCGCCTCATGTCCTTCACCAAGAACAGTGCAATTACATCTCTGCTGGGAATTGGGGGGCTGACAGAATACAAGAGGCCAGTAATCAGAAGAGGAGAGGTCCGTCTTTTGATAACAAATTACACACCAGAGCAACACTGCATGCTTCCAATGCGCCTCCGCCTAACAACATCCCTGAAGTCAGAATGTAGACCATCTCTTCTGCATTTGGCCTACTTAACTATAGACACACACACACACACACACACGCGTTCTGAAAGGTCAGTAGTGTCAGCGTTGTATCTCACTGCATAGACGCTGTTTGTCTCATATGTGAGATCACATAAGATATTGAGATGGATGAGCCTTTGAAATGTCATAGCGATAAGACTGTTTTCTAACAAAAAAGAAAAAGAAGAATTGTTGTCAATAGACTTTAAAGGAACAATTCATTCAAAAATGACTATTTTGGCATCATTTATTCTTTTGAATGTGAACGAAGAATAAGTTTGACTTTCTGTTTTCCAATGAACATGAAAGGAGATATTCACAGTTGCTGTTCTTTTCCAAATAATGAAATATGAAGAATGGTGAACACAGTTGTCAAACAAGATAAATATTCAATAATTCAATAATGACTTTATTTTTTACTCTGGAAATATAGAGTTTTTATTTTGCTTTAATGTTGTTTTTTGTTCTTTTTAAGCAGTTATTTTTATTTACTGTACTATTATAGTGTTTATTAATATTTCGATTCGGCTTTTATTTTCATGTTTTCAGTTTTTTCAAATTTGGTTTAAGTATTAGAAATTTTGTTATGTGCTTTTGTCATTTTTATTATTTTTGAATATTTCTATTAATTTATTTTAACTTCAACTTATTTTATTTCAGCTTGTTTTCATTTTTTTTATAATTTTTTTTTTTAAATCTAATTTTATTTCAGCTTTAATTCAATTAATGGAACTGTTGTTTTAATAGCTTGACAGCACTGGGACCCATTCACTTTCAATGTATGGAAAAGAGCAGCTCATGCATTTTACTAAACTTCTCCTTTTGTGTTATTGTCAGGGTTATGTTAGTTGTCTTTAGTTTTACTGTTTGGTTTCATTTTCAGTCAGTACTTTTCTTGTTTCATTTTGTGTTCCCTAGTTAGTTTCCTTGGCTGTTAATTAGTTTGACGCACCTGTTTCTGTTCATCTGATTACCTCTCCCAGTGTATTTAAGCCATGAGTTCTTTCTGTTCAGTGTTCGGTCTTGTTTACATATCTTAAAGGCATAACATGTAAGATTTTTTGATTAAAATATCCAAAAAACACTAAAACAATGTTATATATTTTATTAAATTACATTATCCCATCGTTTTCAATGTTTAAATCCAGAGAAATCAGCAATTTTAACCAGGACACAGTTACCCTCAATTTCCAGTTTTACTTTAGTAGAAACGATAGAAATACCAAAGTCACTTTAATATATTATGTGTTTTTTTTTATTTTTTATTATTAGACAGGTGAGCAACTGTTTGGATACATTTAACAACAGAAAATCAATCATATATAGCTCAACTTGGTTAGTTTTATTGTTCGAATCGCTTGTTTTCTTGATTTACCACGAATACCATGTTTTTACCATGCCTCAGAGACAACTCTGTTTTGTCAAGTAGCTAACGTAGCATAATCAGAGAGAGCTTTTCCGTCATACAATATATTTTCTAAATGAATTGCATATCATTTAGCAACACAAGTCATCCTGTTTTTATTAGAGGCTGACTGCAGCATAAGCATAATAAAAAGCTCGGCTCTCGGCCCACCCTCCTTCATACCACAGTAATGTTAATATAACTTTAAAACATTATTTCATACTTGAAGTCCTTTGGATTGCTTTCTACCGGTTGTGGAGGTGAAGATGACAACTCCCATGATTCCATGCTCATTCACGGCATCATCAAGCTATGCCTTCTTTTTCAATAAGCGACCTCTAGCGGCGAAAATGACATATTGTGCCTTTAAGTGTGTTTAGACGAATTATATCATCTGTGGTTTTTCTGAAGTGATCGCTGAGTTTATTAAATAGTACTTCCTTTAATCTCCTTGTGCCGTGCGTTTTGTTAAGCCATATCGAATAGTGAGAGTTATACACCGATCAGGCATAACATTATGTCCACCTTCCTACTTTTGCTGCCCAAACAGCCCTGACCCGTTGAGGCATGGACTCCACTAGACCCCTGAAGGTGTGCTGTGGTATCTGGCATCAAGATGTTAGCAGCAGATCCTTTAAGTCCTGTAAGTTGTGAGATGGGGCCTTCATGGATCAGACTTGTTTGTTCAGCACATCCGACAGATGCTCAATTGGATTGAGATTTGGGGAATTTGGAGCCAAGTCAACACCTCAAACTCGTTCCTGAACCATTTTTGCTTTGGGGCAGGGTGCATTATCCTGCTGAAAGAGGCCACAGCCACCATGGAATACTGTTTCCATGAAAGGGTGTACATGGTCTGCAACAATGCTTAGGTAGGTGGTACGTGTCAAAGTAACATCCACATGGATGGCAGGACCAAAGGTTTCCCAGCAGAACATTGCCAAAAGCATCACACTGCCTCTGCTGGCTTGCCTTCTTCCCATAGTGCATCCTGGGGCCAGGTAAGCGACACATACGCACCCGGCCATCCATGTGATGTTAACGAAAGCGTGATTCATCAGACCAGACCACCTTCTTCCATTGCTCCGTGGTCCAGTTCTGATGCTCACATGCCCACTGTTGGCACTTTTGGTGGTGAACAGGGGTCAGCATGGTCACCCTGACTGGTCTGCGGCTATGCAGCTCCATACGCAACAAACTGCGATGCACTGTGTGTTCTGACACCTTTCTATCAGAACCAGCATTAACTTCTTGAGCAATTTGAGCTACAGTAGCTCATCTGTTGGATTGGACCACACGGGCCAGCCTTCGCTCCCCACGCGCATCAATGAGCCTTGGCCACCCATAACCCTGTCACCGGTTCACCACTGTTCCTTCCTTGGACCACTTTTGATAGATAATGACCACTGCAGGCAGGAAACACCCCACAAGAGCTGCAGTTTTGGAGATGCTCTGACCCAGTCATCTAGCCATCACAATTTAGTCCTTGTCAAACTCGCTCAAATCCTTACGCTTGCCCATTTTTCCTGCTTCTAACACATCAACTTTGAGGATAAAATGTTCACTTGCTACCTAATATATCCCACCCACTAACAGGTGCCGTGATGAAGAGATAACTTAATCTGTCAGTGGTCATAATGTTATACCTGATCGGTGTATATGTGATTTATATTTCTTTGCATATGCTTATCTATCCAGTATTTATATCTCTATATTTGAATATATCCTGTGCATGAGCTCACAATGAGTTTGCGCATCCGTCAGCGGTCTCACACGTGCTGCAAATTGATATTCCATTATTTCACGTGTTATCTTAGATGAAAGGCTTTCTAATTCTACACAGAAAGAGTCAAACAAAGGAAAAGCAGCCCAGGGTCAGTAATGCCGCAAGCAGCGGGACTCCACCTCCTCCTCCTCCACCTGTCACTCAGGAACCTCTCCGTCCAAAGCCCAATTAAATCTCTCCCCTCCACGTGAGCTGACCCCGCTAGCATGAATATGTATGAGAGCGAATGCAAATAAACCGCTTCACTGCTGTGCGCGTAAGGGCTCTGAGGAAAAGCATAACAAAGGGAAGGCCCACACCGAGCGTCAGAAGCACGGATGCCATCACTTCCCAGAATCATCACAGGGTGAACGGAACACGAAACCTGCCGAGACGTCTGGCCGGCACGACGTGTGTGTGTTTGACCATTATCTGTACTACAAAAGCCTTTTTATGGCTCACTAGACAGCTGGTGTGCAGGAAAAGGGACATCAAATACCGTTAAAGTTTTTAATGTGCTTGGTAAATATGGATCTGAAGGGACATCTTTTACTTAGGAGAGAAGAAAAGCCATGAATTATAAATGAACTCTGGATATAATTGAGTGGACCGATACGGTTGAAGAACAATAGGCTATATACAGAACTGCTATTGTTATTATTATAAAAATCATTATCATTAGCAGTGATAGAAGCAGTAATGGTCGCAGATTATACAATTTGCTCTCTGTGACGGAATTAAATATAAAACTGTTCGGCTGCAAATGTATTTGCCGCTCGATTTCAAAGCCGCTGTTTGGAGGTCAGAATTAATACCCAAATAAAATAAGTAATAAGGGTGATGGCTTCATAGATAGTGACATTTAGTGCAGGAAAAGTGCCAAGTCGTCACAGCGTACAGGGGTGTGCTTGTAAATAATTAATCTTTGCTCTTCATGTCTACTTGTCAGTACAGACTGGGGGCTTGTATCCTGGCAACGCGCCATGGTTTCCACATGCTGCAGGGAGAGAGAGGCCCTCAGGGGGGAGCCAATCATCTCTCTGCCTGAAGCTGAAACATCAGCGCACACACACATGCACGCATATATGCAAGCGCAGGCTTACTCACGCAGAGAGAGATGACTATGTATGTACATATGCTACTGTAAACCGGATACACACACGCGCGCACTAAGTGTTATGTTCTGTTTCCTTCTAGCTTTATTCCTTAGACGTCTTCATTTCACGGCCCGGCATATCTCAGACCCGCGTCATTCATATTTTAGCATGGCTGCTTAGCTTACACCTGCCTTGTACACAGAGGTGGGCTAAATACAGCCGCTTTTATTTAGTTAGCTCCTTTAAATGACTTGACATATGCTATAATGTGAATTAAGTGCTTATAACAAAGAAAAATAATATAACCACACTAATTTTTTCATTTATACCCGTGTGAAAAAGAAGTATACACTTCAGTATGATTTAAAAAAGTTATTATGGAAATAATACACTTTAGTGCACTGAATGATTTTTGGACACGTAATTGCATGTTAAATGCAATTAGCTAAACTTTTAAGGGCTAAAACAATTCAGTACATCTTTATATGCAGTTTCATAATTACTTATATTATCTTTGAAATAAAATGTACTGCCAAATGTACAGAAAAAGAGTAATGGTAAGCTGAAATAATGTTACACATTTAAATATATTCATAATTACACATTTGTAATGACGATGTTGCAGTTGAGTGCATTTAAAATATATGAACTTTAAGTGCAAAGTAACACTATAGTTAAAATTGTAATCAAGTACTTTACATGTAATTTCATATTTTCTGTTGACTACTAAAGTAAGTGGATATTTAAAGCAAGACAAAAATTTATTAAAACATAAGCACTTTTTAAAAGTGCTTTAAGCATGTTAAGAAGCAGTCTTGAAAGTGTACACTTAATTGCCATTTTTATTTAAATAATATTGTATTATCTGCAAGTACAGTTTTTTTTTGTTTTTTAAATATTCAGTTACACTTTATTTTAAGGTATTCTTGTTACAGTGTACTTATACATTTAAGTACTGAGTAATATTAAATAACAACATGTACTTACTATAGGGTAAGGGTTAGGACTAGGGTTTGGTTTAGGGCAGGGGTTCTCAAAGTCCGGACTCCAGTCCGGATCCGGACCCGCTTCCATTTCGTATTTCAAGAGCACTAATTGTGTGTAAAGGATTAAAAGTGTGGATTTCCTACTTTGATAAATGCATGTTGTAAATCATTTGTTTAGTTTTTTTATGTCTTTTTGGAGATATTTAAAGTTTTCCTGTGTGACACTGTTGTCTTGACATCCAGTAAGCGTAAGATGTTTGACGTAATCGGGCGGGGTAATCAGGCGACACTTCACCGCAGTGAGCGTTTGGATGATTCAAAGAATATACACTAACAAGAAGCAACACTCAATAGAACGTTCTATTGCAACACCGGCGCCCAGCAGCAGCCCTGCGTTTCCGCCATTTTGGGGTGAAAGCGACTCGTCAGTCCACTAGTTTCTATGGCAATATCAGCTGCTTTGCTAAAAAACGTACATTAAAGCTGAAATCCAACCTGAATGATGACAACACAGAATAAAATACTATCACTAGTGATCATCAAATCCTTTTAACAGTTTATTTTACAGACTTTGTGTTTAAGACTTCCACTTTTTTCACAAAACCTTTTTGCTCTCTAGAAACCCAGTCAGTTTGGGTTAAAATTATTTAAAAGATCTAGAATCAGCATTAGGCTTATAAACACTGAATTAATACCAACGCGTGAAATTAAATTAAGGACATGCATCAGAAAAACTGGGAATGTTGGACAATAAATATATGAATATAACAGCTTGATTTTGCAGTTTTGTCTAACGTTTGTTAAAGCAAAAGTGTCCAAAAGCGGGAATTATGCGATAAAGGACACAGAATGCATCATGTATTATAAGATCATTATATTTGTAGCGTGATCCATTAAAAAGTACAATATATATATATTTCAATTAAGACCTAGTGGAGTGATACTATTATTACTATTACCAAAGACTATAGAATAACACAAGACGTGTCACTTGTATTGTTTTGAATGGGAGAAAGTGTAACGCAATATAGCGTAATAAGTCCCGCCTTCTAAATAAGAGCCAATCGCCGACTGGTAAAGTCATCGCGTCACTGCAGCAGCCGTTAGAAGCACCGGTTTCTATAGAAACAGTCAGACGCGCCTCTGAAACATGGCAGAAGAGACGCGCATTTAGGTCTGCACATGCGCATTAGCTTGATCCAGCCTAAAAAATACAGTTTTTTGTCATGATTCGAGCGTTTGGATAAAACATTTATAAGATAGCTGTTGTCAGATTTCATTGGTGATTTCAAATATGGAATGTAATCGTAAGGTTGGCGAACAGTTTTGGAGAATTTGATGTTTCCCCATTCAAAGAGATAGGGCATGATGCCCAGGATGCCCGAGAGGCGTTTCAAAGATGGCCGCCGAGTGAAATGACTTGTCTTAAAGGGACTTTTCTATTACTCCACTAGGTCTGAAATATATTGTTCGCTGCAAACATGATGATCTTAAATGTATTAATTATTAATTTACTATTAATAAATGTGTAAAGTTGCATAAAATGGAAATACTCAATAAAGTAGGCTAACTACGTTACCTCAGATGGATGAATGGTTGGATTTCACAACTGGTAAAATAAAACATATATAAGACAATACAACATTTACTGTAGGTGCCATAAAATTTACTGATGATTTCATTTGAAAATTTTTCTTTTGCGCATCTGATTTCGCAGTGAAATTCGCAGATTTTGGGTGCATAAGATGTGAAGGATTCTATGGTCTAGTTAGTATTTTCACCCCATAATGGCGGCTGCGCTACTGGAGTGCCATCTAGTGGCTGTTACCCAAAAAGTATCAGAGTGTCACCTCTTGGGTCCTATACTCTTTGGATGATTGGACAGAGATGTATGTGTTCATTTTGCCCCAATCCAGCACAAAGCCATTCTGTCTGAGACAGTTGGAGTTGTAAAGAGTGGAAATGTCAAACACCACTATGAAACAAAACACATAGACGCTTTTCCACCGTGTTCCATGGAAAACCGTTGTAATACAAAAGTGGAAAACCGTTCAGCGGCTGTTATCAACCCCACAGTGGAAAATGAAACTGTAACCGTACCAGCTGGCCTGGATCGGCACGGAATGGAACGGTTATGCAATGCGAACAGTTCGGCCCGACAGTGGAAAAGAGGTTTTTGCCTCTTGTTGTGTTTTGTTCATAAAAAATGCTGACACCTAAATTAATTGTTTTGCCACTTTTACACTTGTTATTATTTTGAATGCAAAAGGCAATTTATTTTTTAAAAAAATTAGTGTTGATTTGTTATGCATGTTACGCATGTTTATTAAAAAGAAGTTTTGTAATAACCAATTGTTCCGGAATTTTGACACAGATGAAAATTCAGATTTGGACCTTTGAATGCAGACTTTGAGAACCCCTGGTTTAGGGTTAATTGCATGTAATTATGTATAATTTATAGTTATTACTACAGTAACTAACATATGAAACAGGGACACTGTAAAATAAAGTGTTACCATACATATATTACAATTAAGCAGACTTGTGAAAACCTCCTTGACATAAAACATCTTATTTCAAAGGGGTCACAAAATAAGTTCTCTGGCCTTTTACACCGAGTGAATATTAGGTCACTGTGTTGAGTTTACCCTCCCGTGTCAATGCCAACCATAAGACGCTTCTCAAAGGGGTCAAACGTCCCAGTAACAGTGTTGCGTAACATCCTAAGAACAAACAGAAGCCAAATCCCACTGACGTAACCACATGACCTGTTTTTAATAACCAGTCTTTAGTGTCAGATAACCAAAACTCACTTCGCACACATTTACCATTCAGTCCCAGGATTCTAATTAGGCAGTGAGAGCTGCTTCTGTCTCTCCAGAGTCTCAGACAACAGAAACTTCCAACTCCGTGCTGCAATAGGCAATTAAATGTTATTATTTTAGCCTTCAAAAATGAATAATTAGCATATAAGAGAGGTTTGAAGATTAATGTTATAATGAGACAGAAAATCAGGCACATTAGTGCAGCCCCTCCAAATGAAAACGATGTTCATTTTTCTTTTCACTAAATGCATGGACAATAATACTAGGCCTATATGGAAAAGACAATATTGACTTTGAATGTTTCGATCTTGTCAAGAGGACATTTTGCTGGAAGAGGGGAGAGATGATCAGTGGATTTTCAAAATGAGATAATAAAACATAGACGTGCATATAGTGACAGTTACACAAAAATGTTCACATTTCTTCTGTGATACTGATTGTAAGGTAAGATGTGCGTAAATGTGTATGTACTAGAGCTTTAAGTGCTTCTGCCTCGGGGCTGTGTGTGTATGTGTGTGTGTTTTTGAGGACCCAGTAAAGGCCTGCCTCCAGGGTCAGCCTCATTAAAATTCTAATGGCTTCTCAGCTACATGCAAATGGCTCTAATGGCAAAGCTAAGCGAGAGAGAGAGAGAGACAAAGAGAGAGAAAGAGAGCGAGCAAGAGAGAGAAATAATTCAAAATTAGATTCATGTTTTTTTTTTGTTGCAAACATCAAGAGGGGCAGTGTCTGTCTCAGCTCATGTGTATGTGTACAAGTGGCATATTGTTGTTCAGTCAAAGCGTTCAGCTCTAAGCCGTGAAGACAGTTTGATTATGCTGCTTAAATGATACTGGAACACTGATGGAAGAACTATATTACCCATATTTCATTTCAAGAGTTGCGTTTTAAATTAACTCTTAATGTAGGGTTGAATCATCATGCTGCAAAGGCCTTCATTTTTCACATACATTCGTTTTCCAACAAGCAAATATTCAGACGACAAACAATGTCTGGTAGCTTTGTTTGGTAACACTTTACAGTAAGGTTCACATTAGTTATCTACAATAGAACTAACAATGAAAAATACTTCTATAATTAACATTTACTAATACATTACTTAAATTAAAAGTTGTATCTGTTATTTAATGGACCTAAGCGAACATGAACTAACAATGAAAAGTTGTATTTTTGATGAAGTAAATGTTACAAAAATTATTGTGTACACAAATAAAAAAGTTTCGAATGATGTATAACACTTATCTGTATGACCAAAACCAATGGAGGATTTTGAGTCTCTTTCGCACTGATAAGAAAAAAGCGAGGTGGTATCGCCAGCGCAGCCGCCAACCCCAGGGAGTTAATAATAGTATTAGTTAGTGTTAGTTAATTTTAGTTAATGCATTAACTAGTCCATTAACTAATGGAGCCTTATTATAAAGTGTTGCCCTTTGTTTGATAGATGTTTTGTGTGCACATAAATATTCCCTAAAACTCACTTTAGCGGGAAAATTCGGTAACATTATTTTGATGGTCCCCTTTAGACATTATGTTGATTAAAAGTAATGTTGCACATATCAACTAAATCTCATTAGAGTATTAGTAGAGTATTAGTAGCCTGTCTACTTAATATCCGCTTTATTTTGATGCTCCCCCAACATACAGTATCTCACAGAAGTGAGTACACCCTTCACATTTTATTATATCTTTTCATGTGACAACAATGAAGAAATGACACTTTGCTACAATGTAAAGTAGTGAGTGTACAGCTTGTATAACAGTGTAAATTTGCATTAATGTCTAAACCGCTGGCCACAAAAGTGAATACACCCCTAAGTGAAAATGTCCAAATTGGGCCCAATTAGCCATTTTCTCTCCCCGGTGTCATGTGACTCATTAGTGTTACAAGGTCTCAGGTGTGAATAGGGAGCAGGTGTGTTACATTTGGTGTTATCACTCTCTCATACTGATTACTGGAAGTTCAACATGGCACCTCATGGCAAAGAACTCTCTGAGGATCTGAAAAAAAGAATTGTTGCTCTACATAAAGATGGCGTAGGCTATAAGAAGATTGCCAAGACCCTGAAACTGAGCTGCAGCACGGTGGCCAAGACCATACAGCGGTTTAACAGGACAGGTTCCACTCAGAACAGGCCTCGTCATGGTCGACCAAAGACGTTGAGTGCACATGCTCAGCATCATATCCAGAGGTTGTGTTTGGGAAATAGACGTATGAGAGCTGCCAGCATTGCTGCAGAGGTTAAAGGGGTGGGGGGTCAGCCTGTCAGTGCTCAGACCATACGCCACACACTGCATCAAATTGGTCTGCATGGCTGTTGTCCCAGAAGGAAGCCTCTTCTAAAGATGATCCACAAGAAAGCCTGCAAACAGTTTGCTGAAGACAAGCAGACTAAGGACATGGATTACTGGAACCATGTCCTGTGGTCTGATGAGCCCAAGATAAACTTATTTGGTTCAGATGGTGTCAAGCGTGTGTGGGGGCAACCAGGTGAGGAGTACAAAGACAAGTGTGTCTTGCCTACAGTCAAGCATGGTGGTGGGAGTGTCATGATCTGGGGCTGCATGAGTGCTGTTGGCACTGGGGAGCTACAGTTCAGTGAGGGAACCATGAATGAGCAGAGCGTGATCCCCTCCCTTCTGAGAAATTCCAACATGATAACGACCCCAAACACACCTCCAAGACGACCACTGAGTTATTTTGAGGGGACAGCAAATTTACACTGTTATACAAGCTGTACGCTCACTACTTTACATTGTAGCAAAGTGTCATTTCTTCAGTGGTGTCACATGAACATATATAATAAAATATTTACAAAAATGTGAGGGTTTTACTCACTTCTGTGAGATACTGTACATTCTACTTAGAATAAGTAACTTTGCAAGTACATGTCGACTTAACTTAGTCTACTAACCCTAACCTCTTATTCTACTACCCCTACCCCTAATAGTGAACTAATACTCAACTAATGCTCAACTAACACTCCAATGATAGTTAGTTGACATGTACAGAAGGTGCAACATTACTTATAGTCAACAGAATGTCTAATGTTACCGAAAATTCAACCAAAAATTGTTTACACTGAAAGAAATAGTGTGAGCAATTTTCACTCAGACATTGCTAGTAAATTTCACAAACAATTACAAAGAAATAGCAAGTAACACATTGAATTAAATGTAAAATTTTACAGTAAAAAGATTGAAAAAGTATTTTCTTGTAAAACCAATAACCTTCGAATTTTTTTTTTTTTTTTTTTACAGTGTACTTACCTTCATGGTGTTTTGTCTTTTGTTGAACACAGTAGAAGATATTTTGAAAAAATGTTTTAACTATATTACATTACATTTTATCCATACAATGAAAGTCAATGGGGTCCAAAACTTTCATTGTATGACAAAAAACAAAAAAACAAAAAACAAAACAAAGTATCAAAATATCACAGAATAAAGATAGTCACAGGTTTGGAATGAAATGAAGGATGAGTAATTTTAATTACCTACATTTTTAGGCGAACTATTCCTTGAAGTAAAAAATGATCCAGACATTCAGTGTATTTTTAAACAGTGCCATAAAGAATGATTTCATTAATTGGCAATCAAGCTCAGCCTGTGGAATTGTCTGCTCGTCGGCTCAACATGGCTGAAATTCTCAGTTACCACAGCAATAAAACGCCTGGTGATGGCATTTCATTCAGAGAATTAAATGAGAAAACAAACGACAAAGCAAGGGCTGTTTATTCAAGTTTATGCACGGGGAGATGCTGAGCGAGAGAGAATAGTATAGAGAGCGAGAGTTTAAAATACATTCTTCCCAGTGTGTGTGATCCCAGCAGTGAAAGCATATCTCTAGCTGCCAGCGCTCCGCTATTGAACTCTATGTCAGAGCGCTGGAGTTCTCTTGTGCTTGCAGCTGTGGGGCTGAAGTGTTGTTTCCCAGCAAGTGAGCCAAACACTGTCCCTCAGCTTAAAGACCCCCCAAACACACATACACACACACACACACACACAAACACACACAGACATGCACACACAGAGCGAGCACAATGGATTCAGAAAGGGCTCTCATCTGAAGAGTGCTGGCTTCTGTCTTTGAGTGTCAATTCTGTGTTCTTTTTCCCAGGCTGGATTCCTCTAGTTGTGAGACAGTTGAAGAGGCTTAGGCCTTGATTTTCATCTTCATGTCAGCTTGTATTACTCATTTCTGTTTGTGAAGGGCAGACTGATGGACTTGAGTGACATTTCAGAGCTCTTAACTTGTGACTCTCTAGATTTAGACTCACAATAAAGCAAAACATTAATTGTAGTTCCTTTGTACAAAATACAGATTTTTACTTTTATATATAATATTTGTCAGATGCTTTGGAGTCAATATGAAATCATTTGCAATTCATTTTACTTTCAGAGTAAAACAGGATATTCAATGAGAAAAACTGTAGGATGGGAGTTGATTTTTTTTCCCCATCAGTAAAAACAAAATGTATTGCCACACTATTGGGCCAGTTGAAGTTGTTGTAGATACAAGACAACATTTCAAGTTGTGAGAGTATGCAAATGTGTAAGTATGCATACAATAAAATTCACAAAATGCACTAATAACCACCACAATACATGTGGTAAAACAGAAAACTATATGAGTTCATTGCAAGTGGTACGCCATAAAACATGGCCTATAAAGACAAAACATAGTCAGGCAAAATACACTAAAATAATTTAATCAGTATTAACTAAATTATTGAAACTGGAACCCTCTATTGTACATGAATGATAACAAAAATGAGAAGAAACTAAATTATTTATGTAAAAATATTATGTAAAAAATATGTAAAAATATATAATGTGTCTTGCAGGATCTTTTGGGAATGTCATTTTTACTGTTTTTCACCATACATGACTCAATTTTTGTAATTGTAAATTTTTTTTTACAGTATTTTACAGTAAAATTACATTTAATGTGATGATAAACCATTTATAGTTAGGAAAATTAGGAAAATAGGTAAATTACAGTTACACAATTTAAAAACATATTTTTAAATATTTTTTACAATGCACATTACACTACATGACAGGTAATTGGAGGAGAGGGTTGAATAACAAGATGATGTTAGGGGAAATGTAGTCGTTTCAATGGTGGAGCAAGTCATATTTTTTGTTACCTTTTTTTTAATTCACTAGTGAATTGTTCACAAGAACAGGCACATGTATTAAGAGAGTAAATGTGGACAATTTTATGTCGATTTTAAATGTGACTTTGAACTGCATTCAAGGCATACATTTTAGTTTGTCAGCGGCTATTTGCATCAAGTGCAAATAGCGATAGATGTTATTTACACTAAAGCGGATTCGAACCCACATTGAACGCTTTAATAGTCAAATCTGCGAGCCTCACTCGCTACTACTGCGCAACTAAAGACGTTCAATGTCCAAATTGAATGGTCCAACCAGACATTGGTGGGCGGAGCTAGTGTAAATAGCATTTGCCAACAAGGGACGCTATTTACACTTAGTGCAAATAGACACTCCGTTTTAGTTTCCTGGTTAGTCAAACTCATGACGTTAGCTACATAAACAATATGGGATTTCAAACATCACACTCATTAAGACTCAAGTCTCAAAATACCAATGAAGACATTTTCCATTCAATATTCAACACAAAGCAGAATGTTCTTCCCTCTGCCTTTGTTCGTATTCAAACACTTATCTATTACACCGGTGGCTAACATGGGCCATTAGGACTCACTGGGCAGAACAGCTATTATGAACTTCATTTCAAACCGCCTCCAGCAGAAGTTCAGTGCCACTGGATAATTCATTTCTGCAGCAAAGTGACACATGTCTACATTTTAAGAAACACTGGGTTCATAATATCAATGGCCATTTTAAAGAATCTTCAGTTCCTTGTTTTGTGTCCTACCACCATGCCTCTGGTTGTTGTGAATTCTCATCAGTCCTATTGTTGTCTGGTGCATCTGTGCCTGTCAGTGGGTGGTCAGCACACCTCAATCTGCCCACTCTGGACCTTCAACCTGACCTGCATGGTTTCAGCTGCTCCTGACATGTTCATAAATCCAGGCGTGGATGGCATGTAAAGATGAACACGCGGCAGACATTTCACCTGCTGTCTACACACAGCTCATGCCCTGCAGAAAACCTCCCCTCCTGTGGATTCGGTTACAGAGAGCTTTTCTGACAAGGACGTTGAGTTCGATACAGGGTCAGGAATTAACTTTCATACAGAATCAAACAATATTTTACATTAGTCTTTTATGTGAATAAATTTAACCTAAACTTTTTGCTTCAATTAATAAGAATACTATAGACACTTACTATAGACATTACCAAGAAAATTTTATATCAATGAATTTTATATCATCAACATCAACAAAAGTCATCTTTACACCGCAAAGGTAGAACAGAAGCTACATCAATTGTTTATTTACACAGACTGTTTAATGCTGCTCAATGGTTTTCACACAAACACAAAACCCCATCATGGTAACACACATGACACTTGAATAATGCAATAAGCATTCATTAAACAACAGAAAATGTAACATAAAACCCAAATGTACTTAACTGATAACAGAAACTATTAAAGGTCCCGTTCTTCGTGATTCCATGTTTCAAACTTTAGTTAGTGTGTAATGTTGTTGTTAGAGTATAAATAAAATCTGTAAAATTTTAAAGCTCAAAGTTCAATGCCAAGCGAGATATTTTATTTAACAGAAGTCGCCTACATCAAAGGGCCAGTTTGGACTACATCCCTCTACTTCCTTCTTTAATGACGTCACTAAAACAGTTTTTTGACTAACCTCCGCCCACAGGAATACACAAGAGTTGCGTTTGTAGAGTGTGTTTGTCGCCATGTCGTCGAAACACTGTTATTTTCATCCCGCAGTCCAATCACCGGGTCTGATTCCGGCTCAAATTGATAGGGTAAAATTAAAGACATGTTTACAATAACACTGAGCGCGTGCATCTCCACGTTATGGTAAGAGGCGTGACCTTTCCGGGCAAGGTTCGCTAAGCTGCTGTCGAATCACAACACAGGAACCGCTGGCACAATCAGAACTCGTTACGTATTTCTGAAGGAGGGACTTCATAGAACAAGGAAGTCATCAGCCCGTTTTCATGACAGTGGAAACAGCGGTATACAGATAAGTAAATTATGTAAAAAATACTGTGTTTTTTGACACGCGAAACATGAACACATGTTATACTGCACACTATAAACACAATCAAAGCTTCAAAAAAACACAAAAAAACGGGACCTTTAAGAAACATGATTATTTAAACAAAATACCTTCAAATGTGAAGTGTCACGTAGGGAATTCTGAAAATGTCAGTTTACAGTTTTTGACTGTAAATTTACATTAATTTGTTCTTTTTACTTCTAAAAACTGTTAAAAAATTTTTTACAGCATTTTACTGTAAAAATACATGAAATGTCTGGTTAGATCTTTTGCAATTTTTCCCTGTATATAGTATTTTCTGTATCATTTTTACAATATTTTACAGTTAAAATTACACACATTTTTTACAGTTTACATAACAATTGCATAATTGCCTACAGAAAGTTTTTAAATTAAAAAAACATTCCTCATTACAACTCATTACAAGGTTGGGCTACAATATTATGTAGCAAATTAGCTCAATGTAATGATTAAATCCTCTGAAGGTGAGTTAATGAACCCATGTGCAGTTTATTGAAGCGAAGTGAGCAAATAAACAAAGCAACCGACTTGAACATGACACTCACCAACAGCAGGGTTACATTATCAATACACGACAATGGCTTAAAATACAAGAACTTAGTGAACACATGACTAAGACAACCAATGGGCAAGTGACACAAGGAACAAGGGAACCAATGAACAAACAGAACTCAGAAACACATGACCATAAACAACCAATCAGAACATGACACATAGACTAAAGGCGCACAAGAGGAACAGGGAAAGCATGACACAAACTGCATGAACAAAATGACAAAATAAGACATGAAATCATAAACATGAACATGAAAACAAGAACATGAACATAACCCAAAACTACACGTGACACTCAAAAGGGAAATATGAATAATTAATCATAACTCGTTATAATTATTATAAATATTTGAATCAGTTATTCAAATTAACTTCATGTAGCTGAATTAATATTACAATCAATTGATCTGTTCGTCCAGCGAACTCTCAGTATTGATCATCTATCAACTCTTTAGAAAGGATATTTTCCGTGGCCACTGAAAAAAATAACTCTTTCTTAGCATGTAGCTGTGATCGTAATCGTTATCATTGACATTAAATTAAAAAGCAGGTCAGAATCAACTCACAAGAATGTGCACACAAGTTTTATTTAACTAAATCACGAACACATAGACTAAACACACACACATAATGAGAGAGTGGAAATGAAATTAAACCGTAGCATAACAGGGGAATGGAGCTATGAAAAGAGCCATGTAACTAGCTGGAAGAACCATCAGTTTCTCACTATAAAGCACTTTTGTTAATAAAAGGATTCACAACTTAATACTAAATCGCTGTTTAGTGTTCAAATGTACGATACTTGCAAATGCCTTAGCTGTTGAGGAGCATCCAGATTTTTAACCTCTACAGCAGTCACACCTTTGAGTTTTGGCTTGACCAATGAGAAAGGTGCAATTTCCAAGCAGGAAATGTTTCTTTGTTTGAAAGTGGACTCATTTGCATGAGGGGATTGAGCTCGCAGTTTGTGTCCATTTATACTCTGATAAATATAAGAAACAAACAACGCATTCTATGAGATGGTGACATTATGGAATCTGAATGTTGTGAAGAAAGACTTTTACAATTGTGTGTTTGATCGATCCAGACACTACAATTATGACAAAAATCATTATTGTCAATTATTGTTCTTGATATTGCAATAATAATTATTAATGTTTTGTAGAATATATAAAAATGTTTTTGTGTTTGGGGAAACGGCACATGCAAAGAATGTTCACCATTACTGAAGCGGTCCATGACTTCAGTTTAGCATGAGTTCTGCACTTTCGCAAAAATTCCCATTATAATCACTGAAGCTACACTGCAAAATTAATCTCTTATATATTTGAGCTTTGTTGTTTGATGAGAGGATTTGCAAGAGTACAGAATTCAGGCAGTGAACAAAACTCAGTAGTGACTAATGTAAATGCCTCTCATTGGCCATTGCATACATAACGGCTACAAAAATGTGTGATTGGTCATAATGCTCAATTTTGCAAAAAAATTGTGTGAAAATACATCTGATGCAACCTGAGCAGATCTAAATGTAATTAATTTTCATTCAATTTCACATTTTACTTTACTCATGATAGCCATAATACATTAAGTTTAATTGTACAGGGGCAGTTTTTGCTTTGTTATTTTGAATTTAAGGGGCATTTTTGTTCATTTTCATGGTATTTTTGCCCTAAGCACCATTAATTTCAGACCCTGATTTGATTCCTGCAGACTCTGTACAGATTATGAATGTAAAGTGATGACTCTTTTCTCTCATTTATTTAAATTCTGCACCTCCCCCAGTTTAGCACCTCCAAAAAAGCATTACTCCTGGTCATACCCTGTAGTGATGTGATCTGCTACCCTACCAGGTGAGAATGAGGGATGCATGTGCCATCGGCGCACACAAGAACTCACACCTGCGTATGCAACCGCACTGACCTAGCAACCGCCATGAGAGCATTTGGTTGTCAACACCGGATGCCTCTCCATCTGTTGGCCCAGCGGAGAGCTTCGCTCGGCCCAGGAAGGGCTCGGGGAGTGTGAACCTGCTGAATTTGACCGTGTTGCCCAGCATGGCACCATAGGTGGGCTGTCAGGCCGATGTCTAACATGGACCTGACTTCTGGTGCCTTTGAACGTTGACCCACTTTGCTTGTTCTTGAATTTGGTGCTTGTCAAAGTCAAATGAGGACCAGTAAGGGTGTTTGAGACCTTGTTGACTTTGAGAGGATGTGAAGAGAATCAGAAAAAAGACAACCTCTTTATAGTTCTCACTGATCCAAGATCAGCAGCTGTTGCACATAATTTTCTTGAATGATTTACTCCAGCATGTTTTTATTTGGTTGATTGTTTATAGATTTTTCATGCACATTTAAGTCTATGACAAACTATGACCATTTTTTATTTTTTTTTGTCATAGTTTTGTTGAACATATCTTTTAAATTTAGTAAATTAGTAAAATGGTGTCCTATTTTAGTCAATGGAAATTTTAAACATTTTAGTTGACGAAAAAGTGCAAAATTAAATCAAATATTCAATCATTTTATATATTTATTCAAACTTATTAACATTTAACAAGCACATGTGAAAACTATCCTTGTTGTAAGATTCGAATGAGTATGCTACTGTAATAGGCACATAATTTTGTAATAACATTAATAACATTGTAATAACATTATAATAACTGTAATAGTATTTTAGATTAGCTTTAGTGAGTTGTTACAGAAACCACGTGTTCACAATGAGATATTCTGACTAGCATGTAACTTACAAGCATGTATGCAAGTTACATTTCTGTTGTGTATGTATCAGATAAATCATATGTATATGATATATTTGGGTAATTAACCCTCTAGTAAAACACAGGAAGAGGATTAGGGCCAAGCAATAATAAAAAAATTAAACCATCTCGAGATTAAAGTTGTTAAATTTAGAGAAAAAAGTCGAAATAAAATGTTGAGAATAAACTCGTTAAATTACGAGAAAAAAGTTGTTAGGTTATGAGAACAAATTCGTTAAATTGTGAGAAAAAAAGTAGTTACATTTTGAGAAAAAAAGTCGAGATAAAATGTTGAGAATAAAGTCATTAAATTACGAGAAAAAAGTTATTAAATTATGAGAACAAATTCGTAATTTAACAAATTTGTTCTCGTAATTTAATGAGTTTATTCTTGTCACAGAGACGGTCTCTGTGGTCCCCTCCGATCGCCACCTGAGGGCGCCGTCACCGGAATACTAACCCACCTAAGAACTACAACTCCCACACACACACCTGGACTGATTCCTCCTCCCACCTGCAGTGCATTCTCTGGACTATAAAAGGACTTCCATAACCCTATTCTGCTCTGCTCTGCTCCATAAGGACTATTCTGCTCTGTCTGCCGCCTGTCCTGACCCACTGCCTGGTATTGACCCTGTCTCAGTCTGTTCTACGTTGTTCCTGTTGCTGTTTTCTGACCATTGCCTGTACGACTACGATTACTTAATAAAGCTGCATATGGATCCCACTGAGTCCGCCAGACACCGATCCAGCAGCTATGCATCGTCTGACCACCGAGCTGTCTTCTCAGGCCAGCGTACTGGCGATCCATCAGCAACAACTCATGCGACTAACCTCCGTAACAGAGGAGCTGGTTAAGACGCTACAGAGCATGCGGACGCCGGCCGCCGATCCCCGTCCGCCATTAACCACGCCGCCCGCACCAGTTGCCACGCCAGCCGCTCCCGCTCCAGCCGCTACCAGCAGTCCACGCTTAGCACTTAAACTCCTGTTCTGAAAGGGGCTCAACTTGGATTTACAGTCCGAACTGCCGTGTCGCGATGAGGGGAGATCGCTGAATGGATTTATCGACCTCGCTATTCGGATTGATAACCTCATTCGCTCTAGACGCCCCGTTAGGAGTCACACACCCACTGCTGCGTCCAGTTTCCCGACTACCGAACCAGAACCCACGCCTATGCAGATCGGTACCACTCACCTGTCAGTTGAGGAGAGAGAGACGTATGCAGCAACGTCTGTGCCTGTATTGTGGTCAGCCCGGCCACATGCGAGCTTCCTGCCCCACGAGACCCACCAGTCGCGGTGCCACAGCGGTGAGTGTGTACTCCAATTCCTCCACTATCAAGATTACAGCCACATTGAAATACCATGATCTAACGATTCAGACAGAGGCCATGATCGATTCGGGGGCCGCCGGTAATTTCATGGATATCGATTTCGCACGGGCTCACAACATACCATTAATTCCATGTGATTCTGTGTTGGCAGTGGCAGTGTTAGACGGACGCCCCCTAGGGACCGGTCGGGTGCAGTACACCTCTGATGACGTCACGCTCCTGATCGGCTCTCTGCATAAAGAATCACTCCGGTTTTTCCTCATTGAATCCCCTCAACATTCGCTCATTCTTGGTTCCCCCTAGCTCAGAGAACACAACCCACAGATTTCATGGACGGACAATCAGATAACTCAATGGTCCGCCTCTTGTCTACAAGCTTGCATCCAGACACCCACTCGTCCTGTCATCCCTGAACCATCGCCTCACCCGAACAAACTGCCATCCGAGTACTAAGATCTCAGCGAGGTGTGTAGTAAAGCCCGGGCTGCTCAACTTCCACCTCATCGTGAGAGCGACTGTGCAATAGAGATGCTACCAGGTACCACGCCTCCTAGGGGGCGCATTTTCCCCCTTTCCCAGCCAGAGTCTGAGGCGATGAAGAGCTATATTGACGAGGAGCTCGCCAAGGGTTTTATACAACCATCCACGTCACCCGCTTCTGCCGGGTTCTTTTTCGTCAAGAAGAAGGACGGAGGATTAAGACCCTGCATCGACTACCGAGGGCTCAATGATATCACCATTAAATTCCGATACCCCCTGCCTCTGGTTCCTGCTGCTCTAGAACAGTTACGTTCAGCACGATTCTTCACCAAGCTCGATCTACGCAGTGCCTACAATCTCATTTGTATCCGCGAGGGGGACGAGTGGAAGACCGCCTTTTCAACCGCAACTGGACACTATGAGTACCGGGTTATGCCCTTCGGGCTGGTCAATAGTCCGTCAGTGTTCCAAGCTTTCATCAATGAGGTCTTCCGGGATATGCTGAACAAATGGGTGATCGTTTACATTGACGACATTCTCATATATTCACGCTCCTACCCTGAACATGTGCAACACGTCCGTGCAGTCCTCCAGCGCCTTATCCACCACCAACTATATGTAAAACTGGAGAAGTGCGATTTCCACCAGACGTCAACGTCCTTCCTGGGCTACATCATCAGTGCGGAGGGAGTCGCCCTGGACGAGGAAAAGGTTCAGGCAGTATTGAATTGGCCCTTGCCCGCCACAGTAAAGGAGCTGCAGCACTTCCTAGGCTTTGCTAACTTCTATAGAAGATTTATCCGAAACTTCAGCCTTATTGCCGCTCCACTCACGTCTATGTTCAGGAGAACCAACCACAGGCTCGTGTGGACCTCCTCTGCTACTGAGGCCTTCCAGAAACTCAAGGAGCTGTTCACCTCGGCACCCATTCTACGTCATCCTGATCCCGAGAAAGAGTTCATTGTGGAGGTCGACGCTTCTAGCACTGGAATCGGGGCGGTGTTATCCCAGAGACAAGGCAGCCCTCCTAAGTTGTTCCCCTGTGCTTTCTACTCCCGCAAACTTACTCCTCCAGAACAGAATTATGATGTAGGCAACCGTGAACTACTGGCAATGAAGGCGGCTATGGAGCATTGGCGGCATTGGCTGGAGGGAAGCAAATATCCATTCACCGTGCTGACGGATCATCGTAACCTCGAATACCTGAGGTCAGCTAAGCGTTTGAACCATCGCCAGGCCAGGTGGGCTCTTTTCTTCACACGCTTCCAGTTCAAGGTGACTTACCGTCCAGGGTCTAAAAATACCAAAGCAGACGCACTCTCACGTCAGTTTGAGTCCAGCCTGACACCACCGTCCAATGAGCCCATTCTTCCAGCCATTCTCGTCATTCTCGAGCGATTCTCGTCGCACCCGTTCAGTGGGATCTCATGACAGAAATTACTGAGGCTCAACGGCAGGAGCCTTCTCCACCCGACTGTCCAGCCTCCCTCACCTATGTTCCCTCCACACTTCGTCAGCGAGTTATTCAAGAGGTCCATACGTCTCCCAGCACGGGACACCCAGGTACGGCCGCAACCGTCCAGCTGTTAACCAATCGTTTCTGGTGGCCCACCATGTCCGCAGACGTCATCACCTATATCCAGAACTGTACGGTTTGTCAGACCACAAAGTCTCTCCGCCACGCACCCGCAGGCCTTCTCCAGCCCCTGCCAATTCCACAACGCCCTTGGTCCCACATTGCCATAGACTTTATTACCGATTTACCCAGCTCCCAGGGTCATACCACCATACTCACTGTAATTGACCGCTTCTCGAAGGCCTGTCGCTTCATTCCACTACCCAAACTCCCTACTGCATTAGAGTCAGCCGGACACCTATGTAATTATGTCTTCCGCTTCTATGGCTTGCCCGAGGACATCGTCTCTGACCGCGGCCCCCAGTTCACTTCCCGCCTCTGGTCTTCCTTCTTTCAGAAGCTCAACGTCAACATCAGTCTCACCTCTGGGTACCATCCACAGGCCAACGGACAGGCCGAGAGGCTTAACCAAGAGCTCATAAGATACTTGCGTTCATACTGCCACCGTAACCAGTCGGATTGGAGCAGATATCTCTTTTGGGCCGAATACGCACAAAACTCCCTCCACAAACCCGCTACCAGCCTTTCACCCTTTAAGTGTATCCTGGGGTATCAGCCTCCCCTTTTCCCCTGGACCGGGGAACCCACGGACTTACCTGCTGTGGATCACTGGCTACTACGCAGCGAGGAGGTCTGGAATGAGGCCCACGTTCATCTGCAGAGGGCGGTACGCCGAACCAAGGAGCAGGCCGATCGGAGTCGTCGACCCCAACCTCCATACCAGCCTGGACAGATGGTCTGGCTTTCCACCAGGGATCTCCGTCTCCGCCTGCCATGCAGAAAGCTCAGCCCTAGGTACGTGGGCCCCTTCAAAATTCTCCGACAGATCACTCCAGTTTCTTTCCGTCTAGACTTACCTTCTGAATACCGTATCTCACCCACTTTCCATGTTTCTCTGCTCAAGCCCGCAGGTGGTCCGAGAGGAGGGGAGGACCTAGAGGAGACCCGTGACCAGAGACCCCCTCCTGTCATCGTGGAAGGCGAGGAGACCTATCAGGTCAACGAGCTTCTAGACTCCAGACGCCGGGGTCGTTTCTTGCAGTATCTGGTTGACTGGGAGGGGTTCGGCCCGGAGGAGAGGTCCTGGGTCAATGCAGACGACATCTTGGACCCAAATCTCATCACTGAGTTTCACAGGACCCATCCGGAGCGTCCGGCCCCCCGGCCTCGTGGTAGACCTCGGCGTCGTAAGCAACCTTGCTTCAGGAGCCGCTCGCAGGGAGGGGGCTCTGTCACAGAGACGGTCTCTGTGGTCCCCTCCGATCGCCACCTGAGGGCGCCGTCACCGGAATACTAACCCACCTAAGAACTACAACTCCCACACACACACCTGGACTGATTCCTCCTCCCACCTGCAGTGCATTCTCTGGACTATAAAAGGACTTCCATAACCCATCATGCTTCGCGAAGTCTTGTTTTGCATTGCATTCATTACTGAGCGTTTTCCCTGTGTGTTGATATCCTGTTTATGATCTTGGACTGCCTGACTACCTCGTTTTCCGTTTGCCGCCTGCCTTGTATTACCCCTGCCTGTTCTCTGGACTATTCTGCTCTGTCTGCCGCCTGTCCTGACCCACTGCCTGGTATTGACCCTGTCTCAGTCTGTTCTACGTTGTTCCTGTTGCTGTTTTCTGACCATTGCCTGTACGACTACGATTACTTAATAAAGCTGCATATGGATCTGCTGCCCCGTTACAATTCTCAACATTTTATCTCAACTTTTTTTCTGGAAATTTAATGACATTTTTCTCATAATTTAACGAATTTGTTCTCGTAATTTAACGAGTTTATTCTCAAAATTTTATCTCGACTTTTTTCTCGAAATTTAACGAGTTTTTTCTCGAAATTTAACAACTTTAATCTCAAGATGGTTTTATTTTTTATTATTGCTTGGCCCTAATCCTCTTCCGTATCCTATAGGGGCTCTGGCTCAAGCGTGTCAATCCGCAACATTATAACAATATTATTGGATTATATGAAATGATCATACAGTATTATTTCTAGTTTTCAGTCTTACACACACACACACACACACACACACACACACACACACACACACACACACAAAGAAAAAAAAACTGGTGTAGAATTTTCATTCAGAAACTGCAAGTAAATTTCACAAACAATAACAAAGAAATGCAAGTAACACATTGAATTAAATGTGAAATTTTGAAGTAGAGTTTTATGTTTTATTTATAATTATTTTTTCATCATTTTCATCAAAAGTATGTTTTAATTAAAGTCATTTAATTATAATCATGATACACATTTTCTCATTTTTGTTATTATTAATGAAAAAAAAAAAAAAACTCTATTCGATCTAATTGTGGAAAATTCTTTTTATAAACTAGTTCTGAATAAAACATGGAGATGAAGGCAATAAAATGTTTCTCTCAGTGGGTGTCATTGTGGGACAAACATATCTGAATGCATGTCAGTCTTCTTACGTGGGACAGGATCTTTTGAATAGAGGTTTAATTGAGTTATCAAGCAGAGTAAAGTTCATGACCCAAGGTCAAGCAAGTCTTTATTAAAAGAGGTTTCAAAAGACTGACAGGCGATACAAAAGACTGACAGGCAATTGATATAGCAATTAAGATGTAGTTTTTAACAAAAGGAGGGGGACAGAAAAAATTCTAGAATTCTTGGTGGGTAATAGAGATGTTAGTTCTCCAAGGAGATGCCATCATCATGATCATCATGACAAAGCAGCCACGGTTTGAAGCATGTCAATTGGGGCGTTTCACTGGTTTTCTGAAATCTGAAATGGAGCCAGATCTGATTGGTTGTGGCTGGTCTGAAATAAATTTAGAAATTCTTCAGAACACATCTAGTATTGATTTTAAAATAAAAAAAAGATCCAGTGTGAAATGTGAAATCCTAGCTTCGTTTTGAAATAACACATCAATAAAGCATCAAACAAAAGGCACAGTCTCTGGGTGTGTAATTGCTGGTCCACATGGGCAAACCCTCGTCTCTTTAAACTCCAGTCAGGCACTTGATGGGTATGAGATTATGTGAGACATGTAACAGCTATAAAGTGCCAGGATGATCCATGTAAGAGAGCGGAGGTGTGTGTATGTGTGTGTGGTTAGATGAGATTTGAGCTCGCCTGATGGTGTGACTCCTCTCACCACCTCCTCCATTTACTCCTCATTTAGCCCGGAGCAGATGGCAGGCCTTGGTTCCTCTTAGTCTATGTGTCTGTGTCTGAGCATGTGTGTTTGTATGACTCATAAATGCACACCGACTGTCCAACATCCTCGGAGGGAATAAAAATGAAGAAAAACAGTTTTTTGACAATGTTTTGTGAAAATATGTGCAAAACTGTTGAGAAGGAATATATCTGCTGCAATTGTGAATAGGACAGTTTTGGAGTTGTATTTATGGTCGTTGTTATTAAGACTGTCGTTAAAGGATTAGTTCACTTCGGAATTAAAATTTCCTGATAAATTATTCACCCCCATGTCATCCAAGATGTTTATGTCTTTCTTTTACTTAAGGTTTACTAAACTGGGGTACAATGGGTTGAAGATCCAAATTGCAGTTTTGGTGCAGCTTCAAAGAGCTCTACGCGATCCCAGCCGAGGAATAAGGGTCTTATCTAGACGATCTGTCAATATATATATATTTACATATTTACGTGATAACATAATACATGGCACATCACTGAGCTAGTGCAAGACGAGCATTTGTGGTTAAATGTTTTTTTTTTTTTTTTTTTTTTTAGAAAATGACTGATCGTGTTGCTAGATAAGACCCTTATTCCTCAGCTGGGATCATGTAGAGCCCTTTGAAGCTGCACTGAAACTGCAGTTTAGACCTTAATCCTGTTGTAGTCCCCTATATGGAGAAAAATCCTGGAATGTTTTCCTCAAAAAGTTCACTCACAGTAGTTCATTCACACAAAAGTACATAAAAAAAAAAAATCATGTTAGCATACAGTATGTAATTGCCGTGCACTATACATGCATTACACTCCCATACACATGCAATTCATTCAGTCAGCAGCTTTCTCCATAATGTAATTTCTCTGAGATACTGCTTTAATTAACCTGGCATTTGGTTCATGGTTTCATGAAATTCTGAATCACAGAACTATGTTGGTAATGACAGCACTTGTGAACATAGCAGGCTAACAATGCTTTTGGGAAATGCACCCCAGAGCAATAACACCAGTTTGAGGGAAATCAACATAAAAATGTTATTTTTGTACTTGCATATTAAGCTAGAATAGTAGAGAGTATTTTTACATCCAAAAATTCAGCTTTAAGAGACAATACTTATCATATTACAGAGAATGCTGATAAAACATAATAGTATTTACAATATGGCACAAACAGCAGGTTCTCAATTAAGGCCACCACAAACATTTACACTCATTACAAGTAATAATAGCTACTAAACACCCTGGTTTGATGCTTATGCAAAATTTAAAACTGTAACTTAAAGGGTTAGTTCACCCAAAAATGAAAATCTGTCATTAATTACTCACCCTCATGTCGTTTTACACCCGTAAGACCTTCGTTCATCTTCGGAACACAAATTAAGATATTTTTGATGAAATCCGATGCCTCGTTTACTGAAATCAAGTGACTTTGGCGCTCCAAACGACTGATTCGAAACAAAAGATTTGTAAAGCTTTGAAACTTCATGAAGCAGTGTTTTGAAATCGCCCATCACTAGATATTGTTGAATAAAGTCTGTATTTTGTTTTTTGGCACACATAAAATACAGGTGCTGGTCATATAATTAGAATATCATCAAAAAGTTGATTCATTTCACTAATTCCATTCAAAAAGTGAAACTTGTATATTATATTCATTCATTACACACAGACTGATATATTTCAAATGTTTATTTCTTTTAATTTTGATGATTATAACTGACAACTAAGGAAAATCCCAAATTCAGTATCTCAGAAAATTAGAATATTGTGAAAAGGTTCAATATTGAAGACACCTGGTGCCACAGTCTAATTAGCTAATTAACTCAAAACACCTGCAAAGGCCTTTAAATGGTCTTCTCAGTCTAGTTCTGTAGGCTACACAATCATGGGGAAGACTGCTGACTTGACAGTTGTCCAAAAGACGAACATTGACACCTTGCACAAGGAGGGCAAGACACAAAAGGTCAGGCTGGCTGTTCACAGAGCTCTGTGTCCAAGCACATTAATAGAGAGGCGAAGGGAAGGAAAAGATGTGGTAGAAAAAAAGTGTAAAAGCAATAGGGATAACCGCACCCTGGAGAGGATTGTGAAACAAAACCCATTCAAAAATGTGGAGGAGATTCACAAAGAGTGGACTGCAGCTGGAGTCAGTGCTTCAAGAACCACTACGCACAGACGTATGCAAGACATGATTTCAGCTGTCGCATTCCTTGTGTCAAGCTACTCTTGAACAACAGACAGCGTCAGAAGTGTCTCGCCTGGGCTAAAGACAAAAAGGACTGGACTGCTGCTGAGTGGTCCAAAATTATGTTCTCTGATGAAAGTAAATTTTGCATTTCCTTTGGAAATCAGGGTCCCAGAGTCTGGAGGAAGACAGGAGAGGCACACAATCCACGTTGCTTGAGGTCCAGTGTAAAGTTTCCGCAGTCAGTGATGTCATCTGCTGGTGTTGGTCCACTGTGTTTTCTGAAGTCCAAGGTCAACACAGCCGTATACCAGGAAGTTTTAGAGCACTTCATGCTTCCTGCTGCTGACCAACTTTATGGAGATGCAGATTTCATTTTCCAACAGGACTTGGCACCTGCACACAGTGCCAAAGCTACCAGTACCTGGTTTAAGGACCATGGTATCCCTGTTCTTAATTGACCAGCAAACTCGCCTGACCTTAACTCCATAGAAAATCTATGGGGTATTGTGAAGAGGAAGATGCAATATGCCAGACCCAACAATGCAGAAGAGCTGAAGGCCACTATCAGTGCAACCTGGGCTCTCATAACACCTGAGCAGTGCCACAGACTGATCGACTCCATGCCACGCTCCATTACTGCAGTAATTCAGGCAAAAGGAGCCACAACTAAGTATTGAGTGCTGTACATGCTCATACTTTGCATGTTCATACTTTTCAGTTGGCCAAAGTTTCTAAAAATCCTTTCTTTGTATTGGTTTTAAGTAATATTCTAATTTTCTGAGATATTGAATTTGGGATTTTCCTTAGTTGTCAGTTATAATCATCAAAATGAAAAGAAATAAACATTTGAAATATATCACTCTGTGTGTAATGAATGAATATAATATACAAGTTTCACTTTTTGAATGGAATTAGTGAAATAAATCAACTTTTTGATGATATTCTAATTATATGACCAGCACCTGTATTCTCGTCACTTTATAATATTAAGGTTGAACCACTGTAGTCACATGAACTGTTTAGTACCTTGCTGGACATCTGAAAGTGTTAATTATCTATCATCCGAAGATGAACGAAGGTCTTACGGGTGTGGAACAACATAAATGACATTATTTTTGGGTGAACTAACCCTTTAACCAAAAACAGTATTTCACCAAGTGTTTATTTTATTTTTCATTACTTTAGACTGCATGGTTGCTGTCTGCTTGCACAATAGCTTCTCTACACACTAAACTGTCACCATGTAATGTGTCAAAACATTTTGTCATGCTACACAAGGTACTGGAAAAAAAATAGTTAATTACTGCAGAAGCTACACTACAGTGCTTGCAACTAAAAGCAACACTTTTGAAAACAGCTTAGCGACTATTACACTACTGAAAAATGTAGCTAGTTAGCTACTTCCCAGCATTGATTGTTAAGACTTCTTGAAGAACACACTAAAATAGGAAATTGCCTCAGAAATATTATAGAACTTCTGTCCCGTGGTGCCAAAGAAAATGCTCTGAGCACACAAGTGGTTCATTGACCGCTAGGCTAAATGAAGTGGCTCTCTTTTAATGCTATTTGTCATGCAGTTCTCTTCCTCTTTCCGGCTGAATTGATCAGTGGGTCAGATCAATATGCTGGTGTCTGCGAGGCCTCATTGTGTCCTTCTAAGCACACTAGACTAGACTGTAAATTGAGATGTACGACTGAGAGGAAATGAATGAGTATTTGCCCTCGATGCACTGCTGAGCAACAGCTGGCACGGGTCAAAGAGAAAGATAAGCTTACTCTCTCTCTCTTTCACAGTCTTCTCTTTCTGTGTCGCACTTTATGTATGAAACATGGAGCTGATAGACATATGCTTGTTCTACTGTAACCTTCTCAATCCCAGGGTGGTTCTCTTCGGTGCATCGCAGATGGGAGGCCATGATGAGTCAGCTAAAAAGAACCCGTTACCTGAAAGATAACTGTGCACTAGCATCTGGGCGCAGGTCCAGAATAATTCATGAAAATGACCTTTGCAGTGCCTGGCAGTCCCATCACCTCATTCCCCCTAAAGTAGCACAACCATCCCACACCCGCCTCTCCTCACATGGGCACACACACACATAAAGTGGCACTACATAACCTAATACATGATGTGGCTCATTCCTCATATCATTCAGTGTCAGCAGAGGGGCCACAATCTGTTTCTCTTACCCTGTGCATCCATTCCCGCAGAAGAAATCTGTTCAATACCGCCCAAAGTGCCAGATCTGCTGCTTTGGAAGTGTGTCTGTAAAATATACAGTAAGTGTAGTTGTCATATATTCACAGTTACAGTGGGGGAAAAAATTAAAATTAAACTAAAATGAAAACTAATTTAGTATATTTCAATGTAAATAGTTAAGTGTAAATATATTGTTAGATGCAGTTAGACTTTATTTCGATGGTCCACTTTAGACATTCTACTAACTATAAGTAACTTTGCAACTACATGTCAACTAACAGTAATTAGAGTATTAGATTGTAGTAGACTGTTAGGTTAGGGTTAGGTGTTAGGGTTTGGGTTAGTAGAATAAGTTGACGTAGTTGCAAAGTTACTAGTCAGTAGAATGTCTGTTGGGGAGCATCAAAATAAAGAGTTAGTAGATATTAATCAGACAGTCTACTAATACTCTAATTACTGTTAGTTGACATGTAGTTGAAAAGTTACTTATAGCTAGTAGAATGTCTAAAGTGGACCATCGAAATAAAGTGTTACAGTGCATTTGCACCTCAGTGTATTGTAGTATGAAGTTATTACAACATATTCAGTGTTTATGATTATATTTATTAAAATCAGAAATGCATGCCACCTTATTAAGACCTTATTTTCTAATATTTTCTTTGTTTTTATTTAGAATAAACACCTTGCTGAGCTGAAATGCAATAGGAATAGGGTGAACAATGTGATTAGGTAAAGGCATATTCAAACTTGGATAGGTCCCATCAAAAGTTTTAGCAACCATTCTTACTCTTGGAGTAATGATAGGGGCTCAGACTCGCTCACCCAGTTTAAATCTGGATTAAATACGCATCTCTTTAGCCAAGCATTCACATAATGCACCTCATACCAGATCAATTGCACATGACTATCTTTGCTTAATGTTATGAACAGCAGCTACGCTAATTATTCTCCATTTGCTTTTCTGTTTTACCTCGGGAAACCCGTGCGAGGACTTCAGAAGACGCAATCATCTGGATCAACATGCACATTGCCCAATTTCTATATCCTAATTATTGTTAATGTAATTAATTTTTCCAGGAGCTCATTGCTTCTACCTTCAGTTAAACTGCTAACAGTGATTGTAAATTAATTACCTAAATTATTACATTATTTGCTAACTACATTCTTTAAATTGTGATGTTGACATGCATTCTCTGTAAAGCTGCTTTGAAATGATGTGTATCGTGAAAAGCGCTATGTGAATAAATGTGAATTGAATTGAATTGAATTACTCTCTACGGCACTCTACCTGTTGTCAGACATATTTCTTTTGTCGTTTTGCCTGGTCAAACCAGACAATTGTGGGTGGAGATAATATAAATGACCTTTACCAACAAGGAGGGCTATTTTCACTTGTAAAAAAAAAAAAAAAAAATCTAATAAAAATACAGCATTAAATATAGAAATTAGTGCTGTCAATCAATCAAAAATAAACTAATTAATAACACATTTTTCTGTAATTAATCGTGATTAATCGCACCTAACATTAAATGTTAATTTATGCTTATAATGTATACTCTATGTAATGTTATTTTAACTGAATAATTTCACATTGAAGGGTAGATACAACATAAAGAAGTAAATATTTGTTTAATAGCATCTCTAAGTACTGTAAATTAAGGCCAGTATCACTGATACCAATTATAGCCATTCAACATTACAGTATGATTGAGAGCAATCATTTTTCACATTTAATAGGCTTTAAAAAATATAACAACTTTGAACCTTCATTCATCTTCTGAATATTTTTGATGAAATCCGAGAGGTTTCTGATCCCCAAGCGAAAATAATGTAATTACTACATTTAAGTTCCAGAAAAGTAGTAAAGACATCTTTAAAATAGTGACCAATAATGACTCTGCGTTTTGACGTAGAACCTGGAAGTGCTGCACTGTCTAAAACTTAAACAGCATAGGAGACTGAAATGGAAAAGAACAAATTGTTGTATAAAGTTGTTAATTTTGTTTTGCTTTGGTGCACAAAAAAGTATTCTCATGTCTTTACTACTTTTCTGGACCTTGAATGTGGTAATTACGTTGCTTTCTCCTCTGGGATTTCATCAAAAATATCTTAATTTGTGTTCCGAAGAATGAACG
The DNA here is from genome assembly GCF_018812025.1 of Megalobrama amblycephala. NCBI lineage: Eukaryota > Metazoa > Chordata > Actinopteri > Cypriniformes > Xenocyprididae > Megalobrama > Megalobrama amblycephala. Next base: position 13,507,388 of record NC_063056.1, read on the forward strand.
AAGGTCTTACGGGTGTGGAATGACATGAAGGTGAGTAATTAATGACAGAATTTTCATTTTTGGGTGAACTAACCCTTTAATATATAGCAGGGCTCAACAATTTAGATTTAGAACAACATAGATTTTTTTCTACTGGCCCAGTCAGGCTGATTCTGATTTTTACCTGCTCTGCCAAAATATATAGATTCATTCTCATCAAAGTTACAAAAGTTATTCAGTAAAGAGCTGTGAGTTATTTTATCTTTTGTTGTTAAAGACAAATATAAACATTAATTGTTGTTAACATTAATAACAGACAGTAGCAGGTATATTAGGCTGCTGTCACTTTAAGACCTGACGCACATGACGCGTATCTGACACACACCTCATTTAATACTTTTTAAGTAGTTTAAGACAGTGCTTACGATGATACTCGCCAAATATGTGCATTTTGACATAATTTTGTGTGTTTCTGTCTGTTCAAGTGTGAAAGAGAACTCAGTTTTGTACTGGCGCGCTGTAGCGGCTTTCTGTGTGCGTTTTTCAGGTGAGTGAACACAGAGAGCCGCTTCACAGACATCGTGCCAATAGCCTATAAAGGCGATTTGAGTTCTCTTTTGCATCTTATCATGCTCGAATGGTTTAAAAGCAGTTGATTGAATGATAGCATGATCATATAATGTAATGCTAGCCAAAGGATGCCAGGAAAAAAAAAAAAAAACGGATGCTGTGTTAATTGCATTTTTAAAAAATATTTTTAATAGGCCTATTTTTAATGAGTTAAAAAAGTTAATCTAAAAATTAACGTGTTAATTTTGACAGCCCTAATGGAAATATGTTATAATCATTATAATAACAAATGTCACTGCCTTCACCTTCATGATTGGCTGTTTTTCATCTCTCATTTGCAGGAAGTTGAGCATTTCTCAACTTTTTTGTTGCTCTCATTACTTGTTCCACTTGTGAATCCCACAATTCCCTGTCACTCGCATCCAATAGAGAATGAATTAAAAATGCTAAAATTAGTTTTCTCCTACAACTCATACTGCATAATTCATAGGCCTGATTTTGTTATAAAACTGTAATGTTGCTTGAATGCTGTCTTTTATGTCTTTCAAGAGACAGTTCATGTTTATCCTGCAGAGCTGTTGGCCACATGGTAGGACAGAGGAAATGGTTCTGCAATATTATGTGCAAAAAGCATAAAGTGCATCAAATTTTGTAATCGTAAAGCTCCCTTGAAGGAATAGTTTACATAAAAATGAAAATTCTCTCATTTGCTCATCATCATCCCATTCCAAACTCATTTGATTGTCCCTCTTCTGCAGAAAAAGATGTTTGAAGAATCTTCAGCTGTTTATGTCCATACAATGAAAGTCCAAAAAGGGTCCAAAAGTTTCAAGCTCCAGAAAGATTCCTTAAAATTATCCACACAACTACGATGACTTTTAACGATGAACAGACCAAAATTTAAGTGGTCATTCAATCTCAAATAAAATCAAATATATAGAAAACACAAATCAAATATCAGTAGGATGTAAAAGTGCCCATATTATGCTTTTTCAAATATTACCTTTCATGCAAATTTTCTTTGTAAACACTTACAAAGAATGATCATGTGAAGAGTCAGTGGTTAAAATTACCACAGCGATACAACAGCAGTTTATCCTTTTGACGATTGGTTCTAAAATCTCTGTGAGATCTAAGTAAGCAATAAGGTACGAGAGGCTGTGAAAGTTGTACGAAAGTTGCATTGTTACATATTTTTGGCTTTAATATTTTTATTGTGTGGTAACCATTTTATAGCAATAAGGTACTCAAGGCCAGTGCTGTATCGTGAATAAGTCATGGCTGAAGGGCGTTGTTAGGCACGATGCAAAGCGGAGTTGCTTTATTGCTTTTATAAAACGGTTACCACACAATACACATATTAAAGCCAAAAATATGTATCAATGCAACTTTCATGAAGTAGACTTTCACTAAAACCTTCCTTCTGCCGGACAAAATAGTCCCTGACCCACATCAACAGAAGTTACATTATTACGCCATTAGATGGAGGCAAAGACTGTCTTTATGAGTGTGTCAGTCAGTAGCGAAGACTTTTATACAGAAAAGACTGAATTATTGTGAACACGAAACAAGATGCAGCTGACAAATGCTTTGACTAGCGCTGTCAGTCACGGGAAAACCCCTGAACTGTTAAAAGGACAGGATAATACATTGGACATTTAAACAGATTTTTTATTATGAACATAGGAAAATGCTACATCTGAATGCAGGTAATAAACTCGCTCACTCGATCTCTTTCTCACAATACTCGTCTACATGATACAGTAAGTTTCAATGAACAATATCAATTGAGAACAAACAGTTTACGTTGCTAAGAGTGGCTGCTAAGAGTTTTTGTAGTGATACACAGAACCGTTAATGTTATAGGAGACCTCCAAAACAAAATTAGAAACCTTTAAAATAGCATAATATGGGCACGTTAAGTCACGTAAGAACAATGAGATTTCTAGTTAGTAAACCATAAGAATCAATCATAAAGTCATACAAGTTTGGAACTGCATGAAGGTGAGAGAGTGATGACAGAATTTTAATTTTCCTGTGAACTATTTTTTTTCATTTTTCCCTCTAAGGAGAACCGCATCACTATAATAATATGTTATCAGGGCTGCCTGGCATATCATAAATGTTCACAAAATGCATTCCATCACACAATAGCAACTTCATATGAACTTCATCCATTGGTCTAAGCCTCTCTCAATTTTTAGGGTAAATTTCCTATGATTAATTTATGCAGCCTTTTCTTTTTTTCTTTTTTTTACTGGAAACCCCTTAGGCTCATCTGTGGTTACCTGCCTCAAATAACACTTTTAATAAGATTTTCACTCAAGTCCTCTGGGACTGTCCCCCTTCCTAAAGCTCCCAATGTCCCACCTGAGGTCCCAAACCCATTTTCTGAACATGGAAGAATGTCAGAAGCAAAATAAATCCATATTAAGAATAACACACAAAAGAAGACACACTCACACTTACCCTTCTGTCACACACATCCAGAATGTAAGTAAAACGAATTAAACCCCCAATCAATCAGCAAGCCGCTTATCTCTCTCATATAAACTGGAACTTTAGAAATTAGCTCATTTATTTTGGACAATTAGGCTTATTGGAGTGTGACAGGGAAAATTTGCAGTGCGGTGAGGCATGCAGCTGCTAACAATAGAGAGAGAAAACGACTGACAGAGTGAGATGGTCTTTTCTTACGCCATGGTATTTTACTTATCTGTGTAACCGCTGCAGTGACGCGATCTCGCTGAAGCGTTTCCACTCCTGCGAGTGAGAGAAAGACAGAAATCATCCTGGGGAAAGAATGAGATGGTAATGATAGACTTGAGCAAAGAAATGCGTTACATGAGGCATTTGCGCATTGGAATTCATCGAGGCAACTATTGAGTGATCTCCATTTTGCAAACTGCAGGAAAGTCCTGAAAAAAGTTTCCTGGAAAAAAACAAAAAACAAAAAAAAACCAACATGGTTTCCACAATTTTTTTTTAAAGCAGCACAAAAGAACTGATAATAAGGCAAAAATGTTTCTTGATTAGCAAATCAGCATTTTAGAATGATTTCCTAAAGATCATGTGACACTAAAGACTGGAGTAATGATGCTGAAAATTACCTTTTGCCATCAAAGGAATAGCAGCCATTTGTAATCTGTGTGTTTTGGTACAATGTAGCAAGTTTGACCGTTGCAACTGTTGTAATATGACTTTACACACTGCAGCATCTTTTTTAAAAATATAATTCAATATATAATAGCCTGTACATTCAAAATGTAAAAATATGCAATCTACTCCTTTTTACTGCAAGATTTAAAGATTGTATTCTTTTAATTGTAATTTGCAGGGCAGAGTTCACCAAACTTGAACCTTAGAAAGCAGAACAATTCTTAAGAGCTTGCATTTCCTGTCTCCTGCATTCACAAGTGTATAAATGGAAGTCAATAGAATGAAAAGTGCCCAACCCTTAAAGGGATAGTTCACCTAAAAAATTAAATTTTCAGTTCTTACTCAACCTCAAGTTGTTCCAAGTCTGTATGAGTTTCTTTCTTCTGTTGAACACAAAAGAAGACATTTTAAAGAATGCTGGTAACTAGTCAATGGCACCCACTGACTTACTATGGAATTCAATGGGTGCCATCAACTGTTCGGTTACCGACATTCTTCAGAATGTCTTATTTTGTGTTCATCAGAAGAAAGAAACTCATACAGACTTGGAACAACTTGAGGTTGAGTAAATGATGAAAAAAGTTAGATTTTTGGGCAAAAATTCTGAGTATGGTCTTGGCCTTTCCATGTCTTTTTGGGTAACACTTTATAATAACTGCATGCTATGAAGCATTAGTTAAGCATTAGTAAATAGTTAATTCATCACTTATAAAGCATTAATAGGCATTAGTAAGCAGTTTATAAATACAGCTATACATGCTTTATTCTTGATTTATAAGCATACTTTATTAAAGGGATAGTTCACCCAAAAATGAAAATTTGATGTTTATCTGCTTACCCCCAGTGCATCCAAGATAGGTGACTTTGTTTCTTCAGTAGAACACAAATGATGATTTTTAACTCCAACCGCTGCAGTCTGTCAGTGGTATAATGCAAGTCAGCGGGAACTTGGACTATAAGAGTAAATAAAACATGACAGACAAATCCAAATTAAACCCTGCGGCTCATGACGACACATTGATGTCCTAAGACACAAAACGATCGGTTTGTGCGAGAAACCGAACAGTATTTATATCATTTTTTACCTCTAATACACCAACGGCATTCATCACTCGATTCGTGAGGTCTGATCGCGCTCTGACAGCGGCAGTGATGTCTAGCACTCATTGAAGTATATGCGCGAGACATCACTGCCGCTGTCAGAGCACGATCAGACCAAACGAATCGAGTGATGAATGCCGTTGGACATAGTGGTGTATTAGAGGTAAAAAATGATATAAATACTGTTCGGTTTCTCGCACAAACCGATCGTTTTGTGTCTAAGGACATCAATGTGTCGTCACGAGCCACAGGGTTTAATTTGGATTTGTCTGTCGTGTTTTATTTACTCTTATAGTCCAAGTTCCTGCTGACTTGCATTATACCACTGACAGACGGCAGCGGTTGGAGTTAAAAATCATCATTTGTGTTCTACTGAAGAAACAAAGACACCTACATCTTGGATGCACTGGGGGTAAGCAGATAAACATCAAATTTTCATTTTTGGGTGAACTATCCCTTTAATAATCAATTTCTAATTAAGTATTACATTATTTACAAACCAGTTATTTAGGAGTAGTCAGTGGTTCATGAGCTCATTTAGGAAGTGTATGTAAATGATTAATAAACATTCATTTATACAAATTATTTAGACATATAGTAATAGTTACTTAGAGTGTTAATAAATGCTTTATTAACACATATTCCTACTGTAATTCATGATTATTTCAGGTAATTATAAAACATTCAGAAGTGGTCAGTTAACTATTTTTGTGAGCTCATCTAAAGTGAGAACTATTTATGCTTTGTAAAACTTTTATAAATGAGATTTAAAGGTTCAGTGATCTTCTGCACTGCTGTTCTCTAATGTTTTAAAGTAAGTACTGAGGTAGTTTTGACACTAGGAATATGTGTTAATAAAGCATTTATTAACACACTAAGTAACTATTACTATGTGTCTAAATAATAAGATGTATAAATGAATATTTATTAATCATTTACTTACACTTCCTAAATGATCTCATGAACCACTGACTACTCCTAAATAACTGGTTTGTGAATAATGTAATACATAATTTAGAAATGATATATTGATCATTAATAAATATGAAAATACAATTATTAAACTCATTATAGAAATCAAGAACAAAGCATTTATAGCTGTATTTATAAATGGCTTACTAATGTCTATTAATGTTTTATAAATGATGAATTGACTATTTATTAATGCTTAACTAATGCTTCATAGTTTAGTTATTATAAAGTGTTACTACTTTTGGTTGCCTATTCACTCCTATGGAGTCACAGAGATGGATTATATTTCTAAAAATCTTTGTGTTCATCAGAACTCCCTGTAGACCACCAAACTGACATTTTCTTAATGTTAGGCATTTAAAAAATGAGCTGAAAATAAAGAACACATCACATCACATTATCTGTTTTCATCAGTAATACCATTTCATCCATATACAAAATCTTACGTACGATGTTACTACTTGCACTACTTGTATTTTGAGGTCTAGAGTGGGAGGTCACGGTAGGGACCTAAGATTCGACCTTGTCTCAGCATGAGTAAATGTACATTTGAGTAAATGTAAGTGGCAGTACACACAGGCCTTTCAGTATACTACCTCAATACTTCAGAGATGAATGTTATTTATTCAGGAAGAGTGCCTCCTTGTGCTTTAACATTTACCTAAGCACTAAAATTAAAATTTAAAAACAACCTCTCGACTTTTAATTTCCTCATAGCTCTCTACATAATTCATCATGTGCTTGTGATTCTGATCTGTCTCTTGAAAAGAATGAAAAGAATGATTTGCTCTTCAATTCACATGCGGCAGCGAAGCTCCACACTCTTTCGCACTCTCTCTTTCTTTCATTTCCTTTCTCTCCTCTTGGTCTGTTCAGAGGAAAATCGCAAAACAGAGGAAGCCATTTATCTGATGATTAATATTTAAGGCAGGGTGTTAATAAATTATACTATTCCACATAAAAGAGATGTTTGTTATGGGCTCTTGTCTCATTACTGATGCAGGTGTCGTGCTTCTTCCGCCATCAGTATCTTTTCAATATTAACACTCTCACAGATGGAGCACTGATTGCCTGACAAAATATGTGTAGCCCCTGTTCCTAAATTATTATCACTATAATCATTATTAATGCCTCTTATGTTCATTAATTCTGTTTACAGTAAAAAGAGGATTCAAATATGCTTGTGTTCAGTTAGATTTACTTTGTTTGGAATTTTTTTTACCCTTTGAATTTTAACAATTTAGTATTTTAACCAACCCGGGCTCATTGGAAAAACATGCCTGTGGTGACATTTCTTATACTGTCGATGACAAAATTGTATTATGTTTCTTCTTGCACATTTCGTGAAGCAGCGGAACTTTTATTATGCCACAGTCACCGGCGCCGCTTCCGCTTTTCCGGTCATGAGTATGAGGTAAGGCAGCTCTGTTTATCATATTAGATACATTTGAGTGTGTTGAAAATGATGTTATAATGTTACTCTGTGCGTTCGCTCTGTGGCTGCTGTTAGACACTTGTTGCACACTGCAGTGTGCAACAAGCTAGATCGATTTTAGAATATCATATTAAATGCTGGATGGCTTGTGTTGATAAATGGCATGCAATTAATTTTAAAACGTATTGTATGATGGAGAAAATGCTGTATTTGTCACAGTTCCCTTGTCTCTAGAACTCCAATTCCCATGATCCTCCTGTTCTCCACACCTGCACTCACTTCCCTCGTCATCTCCCCATCATCACAGATCATCGTCACCTGGACTCCCTCGTCAGCACTCCCCATATAATGGACTCACTCCCTTCACTCCCTGTCGGATCTTGATGTTGTTTAAGTTGTACCTGTGTGTGTCTTCTCCTGCGTTTGTTCATTAAAGTACCTTAACTGTGGATGTCCGTATACGCTTCGTCTCTCTAACACCAGCGTACCGTAACAGAAGATCCGACCCAACCGCTGGACTTCCACAAATTCAAGGATGGGTACTTTCCTTATTCCTGGGCCACCGAAGTCTCTCCAGGCGGATGAACAGCTATGCCGTTTGAGGCAGGGTGGCAGGCCGTTGGAGAGGTATGTGGAGGAGTTTTTGTAGGTTTCTCATCTGGTGAGCTGGCCTGATGCCTGTCTTAATGCTGTGTTTTTGATGGGACTGGACAAGGACGTCATTCGTTATAACGAACCAGCCTGTAATTTCTCCTTAGTCGATTCCCTGAATGTGATTCTCCTGTTAAATGGTTCTAGTTTTGAAGTAGATAAAGTTCTAGAGAACCACAGTCCTTGTCCAGCCCCATCAGCAGCTTATCGGGCATCACCAGCTCACCTTACCCCAAAACCCTGCACATACCGCTTCAACGGCCCTGTCCACTCCTGGCCGCCAGCCGCCGCCGAGCCCTCCGCTCCAGCCGCCGCCGCCGAGCCCTCAGCTCCAGCCGCCGCCGCCGAGCCCTCTGCTCCAGCCGCCGCCGAGCCCTCTGCTCCAGCCACCGCCGAGTCCTCTGCTCCAGCCGCCGCCGAGCCCTCTGCTCCAGCCACCGCCGAGTCCTCTGCTCCAGCCTTTCACGGGCCGCCAGAGAATGCTGGCTGGTTAATAGACTTCACTACAGAGCCCGTCGCTCCAGCCCTCAACGAGCCCTCAGCTCCAGCCGCCGCCGCCGAGCCTGCCACTCCAGCCGCCGCCGTCGAGCCAGCCGCCTCAGTCTCAGCCGCCGAGCCAGCCGCCCGCTTCAGTCTCAGCCGCCGAGCCAGCTGCTTCAGTCTCAGCCGCCCACGAGCCCACTCCTGCCCACAAACCCATGCCATTCCTCAGTCTCCTAAAGTCCCTCCTTAACCTCCCCAAGTATTTTTTTTGGGGGGGCCAAGTACCCATGGGTGGGATACATGTGGGCGTCCTACATGGGGGTGGGCCTCAAGGAGCACCGGGGCGGCCCACTGCACCTGACCCGCCGGGGCTGCCCACTGCACCTGACCCGCCGGGGCTGCCCACTGCTCTTGACCCGCCGTGGCTGCCCACTGCTCTTGACCTGCCGTGGCAGCCCGCTGCACCTAACCCGCCATGGCAGCCCGCTGCACCTGACCCGCCATGGCTCATGGACCCGCCCTGGAGACCTCCACTCCTACCCATGCCTCTCCCTGCACCGGCATGAGGTCTCCAGGGCGCCCACCCCCCCTCCCCAGTGTTACATCTACGGCGCGAGGTCGCGCCTACCGGGAGGGGGCGGTACTGTCACAGTTCCCTTGTCTCTAGAACTCCAATTCCCATGATCCTCCTGTTCTCCACACCTGCACTCACTTCCCTCGTCATCTCCCCATCATCACAGATCATTGTCACCTGGACTCCCTCGTCAGCCCTCCCCATATAATGGACTCACTCCCTTCACTCCCTGTCGGATCTTGATGTTGTTTAAGTTGTACCTGTGTGTGTCTTCTCCTGCGTTTGTTCATTAAAGTACCTTAACTGTGGATGTCCGTATACGCTTCGTCTCTCTAACACCAGCGTACCGTAACAGTATTACTGTTACTAAAAATAAAGCTGCATCTGATTATGCTATGTTAGCTACTTCACAAACTAGTGTTTTTCTCTGAGGCATGGTAACGTATGGTACTCGCAAAAAATCAAGAAAATTAGATTTAAACAATAAGACTAAACATGTTGAGCTATATAATAATAATTTGTTTTCTGAGTGTAAATATATCAAAACGGTTTTTCCCTTGTTTATTAAAACATGTAATATATTAAAGCGTCTTTGGTGTTTCCATGGTTTCTACAAAATAAAACCGGAAACCAAGGATAATGCGGGTATGACGCACTTGACAGGCGACTCCTCACACGTCCCGGAGCCTTGGTTAAAATTGCAATTTTCTCACGATTTACAAATAGTTGCAAACATTTGGGATATTGTAAGTACTCAAGTAAACAAAATATATAACACTGGCCTAGTGGTTTTTGTATATTTTACTGCAAAATTCTTACATATTGCACCTTTAATGCCAAAAATGATTCATACAGCCATAAAATGGAAACACAAACTTACAAAATTGAGTTGAATAATCAGGAATTAGCTCATTTTAATCAAGCAAATCGAACAACCAGCCTAAATAATTGTTTGGGCACTTTTGAAACACATTAGACACTGATGACTTAAGGCCTGTTCACACCGGGACGAATATCGCGCGCGATTTTCGCCGACGTTTAACGCCTCCTGACTAAACAACGGGCGCCAATGTGAGTGTGCACACCGACGCGAAAAACGCGAGGCGTAAAAGCGAACCTCGGGTTCGTTTTTTTGGTTTGACGCGCCGCGTTAAAAACTGGCCGACCAATGAGATTGGTGCTTTTGTTCACGTGCCTGGAGCTGCTGAAGTTACAGTAAAACACGACTTGGTGGCGCTCAAGCACAAAACGGTCTTGCCGAGCACACAAGACGACGAAGAGAAAGTAAGTAGACGAGGAAGACCCCTACAAACTATCCCTGCATCTCAAACAGCTCCCTAGCTTCCTAGGTCGTGTATCAGTATACCATGTAAATGAATGTGGCCGACTCCCTGATCAGTGCCCTGACTAGTGAAGTAGAGAGCTGATTGAGATGCACACTATGGGTGCTCTGCCACAGATGTGTATTATTTCTGTATTTTTACTTTTTTTTTTCTTTTACATTCAAGAAATATAGTTGAGAATGTCTGTTTCATAAATATGTTTATTTACACTACCGTTCACTTGCACTACTGTCATTGTGACATATTTGCACTACCGTTTCTGACTAATATATATATATATAATGTAGGCCTATGCCATTTTATATATGCAATTTTTTTATCTTCTTTAACTTTATTAATATCATATATTTATTTGCACTACCGTTAAGCACAAGCGCCACATACTGTCAGGGAATGAATTTGCACTTTAACTCGGCGCATCGCCGGTGAAAATCGCTTGGGTGTGAACACAAAAAACGTCTCGAAAAACGCTGACGATAAACGCGTGCGATATTCGTCCCGGTGTGTACGGGCCTTAAGGGTACGTTTATATGTCAACAATGTACTAAAAAACGGAAACGTTTTTCCTTTTCGTTTTGTACAGACGAAAATGCTGTCAAAACAATCCCCATTCACACGGATCCACAAAAACGATTAAAAATGCTGTATTATGCCAAAAACGATTAAAAATGCTGTATTATGCTGCCAGGCCAGTTGTTGGCGATGTCACTTTGTAAAGAAACACCACACGCCTATAGACTGAACACATAATACGGATGTGCATGATGTCACCATTTTCACAAATTCGCATTTTTTAAGTTTACACGGAGACGATACCGCTATCATTTTCAAAAACTTGCACATTTCAATAGTTCGCGTTTTCAGGCACCCAAAACACCATTGTCGTGTAAATGAGCGGCCAAAACGCATACAAAGTTTTCGTTTTAAGTTGAAAACTGTGTCACGTAAACGGCCCCTAAAATCATATCTACCTTTTTTCAGTTTTTACCAAAATATCATGAATAAATAGTTATTAAAAAAAAAGTTAGAAAAATGGTGGCTTATTTTAAAGCATCTCGTGATTCATCTTTAAACTAACTCAATATGTAAAACAGTGTCAATAATACAGGTGTGTTTGCAGGTGCAATTAAAACTTTGAATTTAACCACGACAAGAGCACATCGCCTACGGGCCAGGACCTTATGGGAATCACACAAGTGTTTTCATCTGTAAAAGCATGAATTGAGCCCTTTCTAACACATTCCTACTGACGGAGAGGGTGAGAGAGAATGAGAAAACCGGCTGTGAAACAGATTGGGGCTGCCAGCCAAGAGGCTTGGCACAGCTCCTAATGATGCCAGGCATGAGTCGGCTCCCAGTGCCACCTAGACATGTACCCTGCCAGCTCCCAGTCAGGTATGGATGTCTCTATTAGTCACATGCTTCTCTATGTGTGAGAGAGCCAGATAGAGAGGCCCTGAGACTAAATGCACAGCGTGGAACAACAAAACCGTGGTACATTTCACATTCCCTTGTGATCAAACCTAGTGAGACGTTGATTTTCTTCCATTTTTGACTGAGTATTGCATATTTCCATTTGGTGAATGATGCAATAGCTTAGCAACAGGGTTTGTGCTTTAAAGAGACTCATGACATGAAGGGACCCTTCCTCATCCTTTCTCAGTGTACAGATCTGGACTCCAATATAAGGTTATATCACTCTCACTCCCTCCGACTGTATATGTGAACTAATACTGCTGGCTGACACACTGTTCTGTTGGATATTTGAGATGGTATTAGCAGGTCAGTGGAAATGCACTTGTCTATTTTAGGCTTATTTTCAGTGCAATTTGAATTTTTAGTCTCTCTGGACATTTTGAGATTGGACATTTGCTGAATAAAAGCCATACTTAAATATGACATTGGATTAAATGGCAAAATGTCAAACCAAGTGATATTTATTTTAAAAGATTTATCCAAAAGTGAAAATTCTGTTATTATTTACTCACCCTCATGTGTCGCTTCAAACCCGTATGCTGTTTTTCTTTCTGTGGAACATAACAGAAACATTTCTGAAGAATCCTAACACATCTTTGGAGCTTATCAGTCATGGTCAATTGAAACTGTCAGTGGATGAAAAAGATCTGTGAGAAGATTCACATGTTTTGTTCCATGGAAGAAAGAAAATCTTACGGGTTTTGGAATGATGTGGGTGAGTGAATAATGAAAGAATTTTCATGTTTGATAAACTATAACTTTAGAACATGCACTTTTCAAGCAAAACATTGTTTAAAATGATTTAACATTATTGTTTGAAATTACACCAATGTTCAAAGATCTGGGATTAGTAAGATTTTTTAATGTTTGTGAAAGAAATTTGAATAAAAGAAAAAGAGGCAGCATTTAACACTCTGAGGTGTAAAAACGCGCCGGCGCGTTTTGCAGGTTTTTTTTCACATTGCAGCAAAACAGACTTAAAATACTCCGTCATTTTTTGTCATAGAAACATAAGTAAAACATCAATTGAAACTATAGAATATCTCCTTTTATTTGTATACACTCAGAGTAAAAACAAAATGTTGTGCTTTTTGTAAAATAAAGAAAACTAACATGATGCGTGATCTCTCATCTCCCTCTGAACGAAGTCCAATCTGATAGTTCTCAGAAAATGAAGTGTAACTTAGTGAATACTAATCACAAAAAATTCATACTTATGTCTAACAAAACGTTGAAATGTCGGGTTTTAAATCGTGCAAGTCAAATCGAAAACAAACATTCTGTGTTTATGTAATCTGTATGAAAAGAGAGCCATGTCAGAAGTCCGTGATTCAGCTCATTACCCACTAATGCGGCCACGCCCACGGAGCCAGCGCTATTCACAGGCAAATTCAGAGACAACACATGCATTCATCATCTCAATCGTGTATTTATTGCCTTGAAAATTGTTTATCTGGATGAAAAAGCCATGGTTAGCGATCTCTGGAAGACATTCAGTAAATTCCTGTTTGTTTTCTTCTATTGATAAGTTTTAAGTGAGTTTTTGTTTCTTTAGCGCCCTCCGGCTGTAGTATGAATTGGTAAACACCATTCATGGAATATCGTCTTCTTCTTAGGTGAATTTGTGGACTAAAATGCACAGAGAGCGCCCTCCGGCTGCAGTATGAATTGCAAACACCAGCGCTCATAGAGATAACAATGAATATTAAATAAAAAATAACTCCTCTGTATAGAAAATTGACATAAACATATGAGAATCCTATATTTCTCCAAATGTGCATGCTTTTAAACTAAAAGCCTATATTCAGACTCTTTGCATCACAGAAATACATTATATTTTAAAGTATAATATAAAACCATTATTTTATATTGTAATAAAATTTTTCTGTATGTTTCATATACCATGATGAGCTTGAGACATCACAGAAGTTTTTTTCACAGCCTACCTGACTGAAATGCCTCATTAATATGCAAGTCTTTTCAGGTCATTACTATTCAATTCTTTTGTCTTCACAGGTGAGAATGAGCCATTATTCATGGAGATTCACGCCTCCTCGCATACCGTGTTTCTTGGCAAAAAGTGTCTTACAAAAACTAAATCAGTATATTGTTATAAATGAAAGAGTAGTCAGCATAATTTTTACATAATTTTGAAGCAAAAACTCTAGTCTACAACCTTCAATACCCAAAAGTCTTGTGAACACAGATTTAATATACTTTTATTGGCCTTATATCAGTGACTTAAGTTTTTTGTTTTTTCAGTAACCACGCATAAACATTATTCCTTCAAAAACACAAACATGTACACACATGTTCCTCACATATTATGGTAGCCTAGTTTGTGCTGAATACAGTGTAATGACACTTGTGTCATTAATATGTTTATGAACAACTGAAAAAAGCACAAATGTCAGGGCATGTCAAAACTTCTCCAGGCCCCAAATCAGCCTCAGACTCCAGAGGGTTAAAATAAAAGTATTTTAGTTTAATTTATTCTAACATGCAACTTATTCATACACTTGTGTGTGGCTTCATTTTCCAAATACTTTTAGGGGTCACTAGATCATATACTTTGTTGTGCATTATATCAGTATGTGTTCTCTTCAGAGCGTTTAAAATGAAAGGACGGTATTTCCCAGTAACAGAGTAAGCCCAGTCCTGACCGTTGACAGCTATTTTAGCATTATGTATTTTAGATCTTGTCTTAAGCTCTTTTTGGGACGTTACCCATGGGACAGCATCTGTATGTGCATTTGTGAGTGTGAGATCATGAATGTGAATGTGTATTTGTACAGAGTCCATATGACTCCTGACTGTTACCATAAACTATGAAGTACACGGTCATGTAAAATGGCCAATGAGAATTAAAGGATTAGTTCACTTTCAAATTAAAATTTCCTGATAATTTACTCACCCCCATGTCATCCAAGATGTTCATGTCTTTCTTTCTTCAGTTGAAAAGAAATTAAGGTTTTTGATGAAAACATTCCAGGATTTTTCTCCGTATAGTGGACTTCAATGGAGCCCAAACGGTTGAAGGTCAAAATTACAGTTTCATTGCAGCTTCAAAATGTTCTACATGATCCCAGATGAGGAATAAGGGTCTTATCTAGAGAAACCATCGCTCATTTTCTAAAAAAAAAAAAAATTAAAATTTTTATACTTTTTAACCATAAATGCTCATCTTGAACTAGCTCTCTTCTTCTTCTTCTCTATTAGAATTCCGGCAGTGTAGACACTGCTAAGTGTATTACTGCCCTCCACAGCTCAAAGTTTGAACTAATTGTTATATACTTGCATTAGCATATTGTATATGCCAATTAAGTTCAAACTTTGACCTGTGGAGGGCAGTAATACACCTAGCAGTGTCTACACTGCTGGAATTCAAATAGAGAAGAAGAACAGAGCTAGTTCAAGATGAGCATTTATGGTTAAAAAGTATAAAAATTGTCGGCGCCGGTGGCCTCATGGGTAGCGCGCCGACATGTAGCGCTAATGCGCTTCGGGCGACCCGAGTTCGAGTCCCGGCTCGTGGTCCTTTCCCGATCCCGTCCCCCTCTCTCTCTCCCACTTCGCTTCCTGTCTGATCACTGTCCTATCATAATAAAGGCAAAAACGCCAAAATAAATCTTTAAAAAAAAAAAAAAGTATAAAAATTTTAATTTTTTTGAAAATGAACGATGGTTTCTCTAGATAAGACCCTTATTTCTTGTCTGGGATTGCTGTTAACTGTAATTTTGACCTTCAACCGTTTGGGCTCCATTGAAGTCCACTATATGGAGAAAAATCCTGGAATGTTTTCATCAAAAACCTTCATTTCTTTTCAACTGAAGAAAGAAAGACATGAACATCTTGGATGACATGGGGGTGAGTAAATTATCAGGAAATGTTTAATTTGAAAGTGAACTAATCCTTTAAGAGTGTCAACATTAAAGACAGGACAAATCTTTTAAAAATCTAGTTTTAAAAAGCTATTCTAGTTCTTAGAAATGTACTCTTTATATTTATGTTGGTTTCATATGATTTTTGAAACACAAATACAAAATAAATTGTAAAAATGTCATGTGGTGTTACCATTAGGAAAAAAAATAAACTGTAGATGTGATATTACCCTTTTTCTTCAAATAATAAAATGTATTCTTCTTCTTATATTCTTCAATATAAAATGTATTTTTTTATATAATGTGATTAATTAATTCATAAATATCATTACATTTTTGAGGAGTCGTACCACATGACATTTTTGTTGTCTGAGCTATATCCTTACCTTTTCATAAATATGTCAAATGATGTGATATTTTAAAAGACTTGACACATGGTCGTGAGGGACTGCAGTTAATTTTAATAAAAAAAAAAAAAAAAAAAAAAAAAAACATGAGCCATGTTTCCATCTGAACTTTCCCCAGGAATTAGGGACTTTGGAGTGAAACTCTGTGTGTTTAGACCACTGGAACCAGAGTCTAAAATGAAGTTCTGGGTAAAAATTTCCCCCTCAGAAAGTCCTTGCTCATTAGGTAGTACTTTTTCAAAGTTCAGGAACTTTCGGGGGTGGGACTTGGGCGCTGCCCATGCTGATTGGTAGAGTTCACGCAGTATTTTATTTCAACCACCATTTTTAAAAATCTGTTGTGGCATGTGCAGTAAGAGTTGTTTGCTATTCGAATCAACAGTGGAGTTTAAAAAATACGTCACCGGGCTAATCTTCATGGTACTTCAGACCGCGATGGAAATGCAGACAGCAATAGGTCTGGGGGAAAAAAATTCCTGGGACAAATTGTTTTTGGTAATTTCGGTGAAAACGAGGCAAATTGAAGTGGTACAATGAAAGAAAACTTGGTGTAGAAATTTTCACTCAGAAACTGCTAGTAAATTTCACAAATAATTATATAGCGCATTGAATTAAACATGGGATTTTGAATTAGAAAGACTGAAATAGTACTCCTACTTCGTAAAATCTCTTTTACACAGTGTATATTCAAGTCATTGTATGTATTAATTGCATTTTAAAGTTTTTTAAATTAAATTATTAGATCCAGACAGGCAAAATAGCATCATGCCAGTGACTCGAAAATGAAAGTTTGTGAGCAGTGCAAGTTTCCAGTTGTAACACAGCTGTGTTTGTGAAGTACACCGAAGTGCTGACAGATTCACTTCATTCTCTGAGCTGAAGAACAGGTTTGTTCTCACTCTGGGTTTAACTGACAGCATTGCTTAGGTGTGAAACCTCATTTAAGAGATAGAATAAAAAAGATTTAATTTAAGAGCAAATAAAACGATAGAATAGCTGTGAACGTTACAACCGCTTGAGCAGCAAAAACAAACCTTGTCATTATTATGCATATCAAAGCTGAACTAAAATTCGTTGTACACAGAATGTGTAGGTGATGCAGGTGCTGGTGTCTATGTGTGTGTGGTCTGAAGCACTTGAAACTGTACCTGTAACCACAGGCTCACAGCTTCTGTGGTCATGGGAGACAGGTAAAATGAGGTGGAGTGAGCTTCTTCAGCAGGAAAGAGAGCAGGTGTTCCAATTAGCCGTTCTCCTTTAAGAACAGAATAAACAAACTCACAACACTCACAATTAATAAAAGTTGGTGGCCTGGAACTTTCCACTATAAAAATCCTTTGGGCGTGGATTCAGCGTTTTCTTTTCTGCATTCCAAATTAGAAAGATAAAGCAAACAAAGTTCTCAGGTGGAGTTCTGAGAGCCAAACGTGACAATAATGATGTTGCAAAAATAAAAATAAAATGGAAAAACTCCATTAATACCCTATTTTTTATTCTGATACATGCCTAAAAATGTACATTATGTACATAATTTTTTAAAAAGAGTTTGTTAAAGAGTTTCTAATACTCTTACCCCCAGTTTCTCAGACTAAAATACATGTTTTGAGCTGTTTTAACAGAAAGTACCTTAAAATATGTCAGTGCCATTGTTTTTTCTCAAGATGCACACCAGTAATGTTTTTTTTTAAAGGCACATTTAAAAAAGCTACTTAAATGTCCTTGTAACAAGGTATGCTTATATGGGGAGAATAAACAAATACAAAACGAAAGTAAAATGACGGAACGTAAATCCAGGCCTGTTTTTTTTTTTTTTTTGTGGTAACATTCAAACAGTTTAATACAAAATAAACAAATACAAAACAAAAGTAAAATGGCGGCAGTCCCTAACGGACGACTGCCGCACACACAAACATAACATAAATCCAGGCCTGGTCCTCTCTCGTCCTTCACTGTCGTCGCTCCTCCCTTTATGCTTCCGCTCCTCCACGGCTCTCACCCTGCCCTGTCACATACCCCCATCGCCCCTCGCAGGCCACAGCACCTGGGGGTAAGGACAGATGAGACGAGAGAAAAGGAGACGGAAGCACAAGGAATGACAGAGACGAGAGAGAGTAGAGAGGAAAAAGAAAAAAAATTCTTGGTCCAGTTGCCAGACACACTGCTGCTCGGTCCTCAACCAGCCGAGAGGCCTCTTCCTGGCGGTGCCATGCGATGGTACTGGAAACTCGGTGGACGGCTCCTCCGCCCTCTGGTGGCCAGTGATGACTCCTCTGGCTTAGGGCAGCCAGCAGTGAGTCCTCTGTTCCCTGCTCCTCCCCTTCATGGCGGACGGCAGCAGGCTTTGGTCGGCGGCAACTCCTCCGCTCCCTCTGGGACCACAGCCACCCCACCTCGACCCAGATGCATGGCAGCGAGCTTTCCATCCCACCTGTTGTATCCTCGCTCCAGCACCACCACCTCGGGCAGCTACTCGTGGTCTTCCACGCTGCCCGACCTCCTCAGCACCACAAACCCCCTCAGCAGCAAGGACTGTCCGACAGCATGTCCCTCCTTCCTCCCGGGTTTCGGCACCAATGTAACACGGTATGTTTATATGGGAAGAAGGAGGCGGGAACATTCTACTAACAAAAAGTAAATTTGCAACTGTATGTCAACTAACTCTCATTAGAGTATTCGTAGACTGTTAGGTTAGGGTTAGGAACCATGGTGGAGACTTGGCTGACAACACCAGGGGGATGACTGACGGAGACGAAGCCGATGGAGGTGGAGACCCAGGTGGAGCTGAAGAGCTGATGAGCCCATGCAACATTGATGACTCTGGAGACCAAGGCGGAGATGCAGCGATGAGCATCTGAGCCAGGGTGCCAGAAGACTGAGGCGTAGCCTGTGGGACGGAGGACCGAGGTGGAGCTGGAGGGAAGGCAGAGCCAGACAGATCTAAAGGGGTGGAGAGACGGAGCACAGAGGACGGCTCGGAAGTCTGTGGTGCAGGAAGAGCGACGTCTGACCAAGGAGGAGCAGGAGGGAGGAGCCAAGGCGAAGCCGACAGGTCCACAGACTAAGGTGGAGTGATGGGATCAGTGGCTGTAGACAGAACCAGGGGAACCTCTTGGCTGGGCAGAGTAGAGTTGGAGGCCGAAAGACTTGAGGCAGATCCACACAGAGTGGATCTAGAGGAGAAGTCGAGGGGCTGAAGGAACCAGCGGAGGCGGGGCTGACAGACTGGATGATTTGGGAAGAGGAGGCTGGGTGGGAAGTCTAGAGACTCTAGAGCAGATTTCTTGCTGGATGGGACCAATGGAGGCACAGGAAATTTCGTGCTGGGTGGGACCAGCAGGGACACAGGAGACTTGGAGGTGGGCAGGACCAGCAGGGACGGGAGAATCAGGGAAATATCCTTATGCAAATCCTCAAAATGATATGCAGAGGCAAGCTGCAGCTCACGCTCAGCGGCGCTCCGTGCAGAGTGTGGGCAGGGGCTGGCTGGGCTCTGGGTCCAGAGTGGGGCTGGTGATGGCCTCCACTGGGCAGATGGAGGCAGAACGCCGATCCATTGTTCTATCCATGTGAAGTAATCAAGGAGAACAAAAGCATGCGGACTGACTAGGGAACTAAGGAAAACAGGAACACAGAAAATAAAACAAAAACAGAGCATACATGTAACAGTATTAATCAGACAGTCTACTAATACTCTAATGACTACTAGTTGACATGTAGTTGCAAAGTTACTTAGTTGAACTTTGCATAGCTGAATATCTAAAGTGAACTATTAGAATAAAGTGTTACCAAATTCTGTCATCATTTACTCGTCATGTCATTCCAAAGCTGTATCACTTTTTTTCTATGAAACACAAAATAAGTTATTTTGAAGAATATTGGTTAACAGACAGTTAAATCCAAATTTTATTTTATGTTCCACAGAAGAAAGAGTAAATGATGCCAGAACTTTCATTTTTGAGTGTGCCTTCATTTTAAAGCAGTTCTGAGTTCAGGTTTATTGAATATATCTACTTTATCCTAGGTGTTTCTCTTAAACATTCTTACAAATAAACAAAAACAGCTGAGTTGATTGTAGAATAAAGAGCTTTAAAATTCATATGAACAGCAAAGCTTAGATAATTTAAGAATTTAAAGTGAAATTTTACTTTATATTAACTCAACATTTTTCTTATTTTCATTTTCCACGATGATGGGAGTGAAAACAGACTCTATATAACAGCCTATACAAAAACGTACACATTACACATTAAATGTTACACTTTGTTTCATTACTGAAAAAGGAACTAAAAAGCATATGATTTATCACAATTTGTTATTTTAATCTTTTCCCCTGTCTAAAAAATTGAAAAATGTTTCCAAGTACCCCCTAGAATCTGCATAGCTTCCCCAAGGCTTCAAATAACTGGTCTAAGAGAAACAAATGAGATTTAAAAGAAATATTCATGCTCATTTGCATTGTTTCCCAACAGGATAAGAATATTATAAAAAATAAAAATGGTCCTGTGAGTGTTTGTATGAGGTTTGTCCTGATTAAATCTATAAGTCAGTGTGTAAAACTAAATCAGCATGTAGGTCTTGCTGCATTGCATTTCTTTCTATAGTGCCTAACATTGCCTGTCACGTAGAGACCTTCTGTCGGCCTTCTAGATTCAGCAGCCGTCTATTCTCAGAAAAATAGATTTCTGCGTATATGAATTTTGAAGCTGTAGCAGAGATGGCTGAGATAAATCATTTCCTGCGGCCGTACCGTTTCAGCTGATTCAGCACGCCAAAGTGCGTTTTATATGACCATCAATTATTAATGCACTATTAGCATATTAGCATATGCATAAATCCATCTAGGTTAGTAGGGTAAGATATATTTGCATGTGCGTGCATGATAGAAGTGTATGTGTAGCACATAAATGTGTGAATATGTATCTACACACATTTATGTACCCTGTATGTGTTCCTGTTCATGTGGAATCTATTAGAGCATTTGTGTGTGTATCTGGTTGTTGACTCCGTGCAGGTCGTTGTTATTAAACAGGACTGTGGATGTGCTCTGACAGGTGGATTATGAGACGATTATTTACGCCGCTCTTTTAATTAAAAGAAAAACTGCCTATTACTCTTCCCTCGCTCGCTCGTTAATATCTGCCACCAGATTTGGGTGTTGATGATGATCTGTAATTAAAAAGAAAGAGGCAGCTTTATGACAGAGTTTGGGAAACATCAGGAAATTACTTTGTGAATGACGCACACACACACACACACACACACATGAGAAATATATTCTCTTTTTACTAAGAAAATTAAATCAAAGTAATATTGCAAATACGTCTATGAGCTCTTCCAGAATGCAAGCATGTGTATTTCAAAGGAAGCAAAAAATCATCTGTGTGCTGCAGAAAATAACAATTATCATAAAAGAATATTTCACTGAAAATGAAACACAAAAGAATGTTTCAGCTGTTTTTGTCTGTGATCAACTCATATATATGGAACCCAAATCAACTATAACAACATTTTAGTAACATCAAATCTCATTGGTTTTTGTGTTATATGATCACCACTGTGCTTTGATATTGACAGTTTGGGCTCTGTACACATAAATTGACCAATGATTGGATTTGATTCAGAGTAAATACCCACTTAACCACTGAAGTGCTTTGGGATGTGCAGCATTATTCAATGTTTTGATGTAATTTCCACTGAAACAAGAAGACAGGGCGGGACATATTGAACAGCTCCTCCCCCTTTTTTAAAATATCCAGTAGCGTTTTGTTTATATCACAGCTCGGTCAGAGCCGCTGAACTCAGTAAATCCTGAGTTTTCTTCTTATCTCTAACCGTTTGTCCTCCTAATTTCCTCCATATCACTTTAAAATAGCATTCTGTTCAAAATTCAAATGGGTCTGTCTGATACATTTTGTGGTCTGCGCCGACTTGCGCATATCATCCACTCTGTGCTATCGTGTCTCTAGGTCAGAGCAGACTGTGTGCCGCTGCGGTGGTCACATGAAACCAGACTGCATTTGCTTCAATGGAAAGCATATTTACTGTTTGTCTCGTTCCCTATCACCTATATTGTGCACTATGTACGATTCACCATGCAGAAAATAGTAAATATGTGAACAAGTGACCAATTTTAGCCAGCATCTATTTATAATGTAGGGGGTGGGATGCTTTTGATTTTAGAGAGCATTTGATTGGACAGAAAATCTGATGAGAAGCTGAAGTACAGGGTGATGTCATCAAAATCATTGATCCAAATTAGTGGGAGCGAGAGACTGTAAATTTGAAATGCTTATACCTTCTAAATGTGAATTTTGTCATTGTTTTGGAGTGCATTGGCTTATAGGCTTACATATTCATAAAAAAACAAAAAACTTATATTTTGATTTCATGGCGACTTTAAATGTCACTCTGTTCATCATACAAAGTGATTATATCTCTTCAGAAGACTTTGATTAAACCATTGGAGTTGTATAGATCACTTTTATGCTGTCATTATGTCCTTTAGTTTATATTTATGCGCGTATTGGAATTTCAACCAGTGTTTTTTATGCGATATCCTAAAAATGGATATGGAAACATAGCTAACAACAGACATCCTCATGCAGGGAAGAAGAGCATTACAATTTTCACAAGGATACAAGCACAGTGCAGTTGCATTACAGGAGCAAAACCTGTTCATCACTCCTAAGCTTCAGCAGCTGCACAAACGTTGCCTGTGCACTTTATTAAAGACTATTTATATAACACCATCCAACTGTTTGAACGTTTCCTCTTTTCGACTATAAGAATGGCCTTTTATTTACATCCGTGTTGATTTTGTGTACCCAGCCTCTGAATACACACACACCTGTGCATTTGATTGACAGCCTCCTCCTCAGTGTAAAATGTGAGGACTACGCCAACTCACAGCACTCGGATTTAGCGAGCTTTAGCAGCTTTTGATTCCTGATAGGCCAACTGTCTGTCACCTCTAATGGAATGTGGATGTGTGCATGTGTGTGTGTGTGTGTGTCTTGGAGTGAATGACTTTGACCTCACGGCTGCACACCAAGCACGCTGGTCAAAGGGTACAAGCGTCAATCACACTCCGGACACGGTCAGAGCAACACACACACACACACACACACGATTCCCAGTTCTATTCAGCTCAGTATGAGTGTGTGTGTGCCTGCAAATATGACTCAGAGAACATAAAACAAAACCATCTGAAAGAGTCCAGGATCAGGACACCCTTGGGTGTGTTGCTTGTCTAAGCTTTCTAATCCCAGTATTAGGTTGGTAAATGTTGATGTTAATCCTGCTCTGTTTAACACATCTTCGTTATGAATGGCTCTTTGATTCACTGCTGTTACAGTGGTTGTGTGAGTGTTTCTGAAAATCAAACACCCCGCAGGTTACAGCAGAACAATCGGAAAACACGATCTGGCTAATCTTGGAAAATGACAAAGGCAGTTTTCTTTATTAAAAATGGAAGAGTTAAAAAGAGTTGGTTGAACTTTATTTTACAGTATGTGCACTTACTACATAACTCATTTGATTTGCACTCATATAAAAATGTACGAGTTAGATAACTCAGTCCTTCCAGTTAGGAGCAATTAACAAACTCAAAACTTCATAGTTCTGCTTACTTAAAATTAGAAACATCATGTAACTGATTACCTCAAATTTTTTGAGTTAGCCTAACTTATTCTGGTTTACAGTGTATCTGTCAGGATCACCATGCCTGTTTCGTTTTGTGCACTACATTTCCCAAAATCCTCCCTAATAATCACCTGTACGCACTTCCCAATCACACACCTGCCATCATCCTCATCAACGCTCCATAAAAGCCAGCACCACACACACAGGTCTTGTCTGGTCTTGTCTGGTCTTGTCCTTACTAACTTGGACTATGTATATTGTTACTCGCTACTCACCTGGATCTGCTTACCTGTATCATCTCCCTGTGCTCCATTCATCTGTTCCTGCTTCCCTGGATTCCCATCCCCTCCTTTATTGTCTGTTCAACTCCTACAACGATAAGAGACATTATCATCTTCAGCAATCATCAAGGTATCATCATTTACAAGGGTTAAAGTTAAGTTTAGGGGTAGGTTCAGGTTTAGTAAATAGTTATAAACCAGTTTTTGTAATCACTATAATAACACATTACAAGTAATGTGAGGTTACTTTTTTAAAGTAACAAGTAAAGCAACACATTACTTTTAAATTTACAAAATGGGTGAGTTACTTTTTTGAATAAGTAATGCAAGTTACATTGTTTTCCCAGTTATTGACTGACAGCTCTCCTGCCCCAATGTTGAGAGAAATAAGGTGTAAGTGCAGAGGCGTTGCGTGCGCTGTTATTGTATTGTACTGTATTGCTGTTACAGATTCAGTATCCTCAGAATGAGAAAAAGTGAAATGCAAAATTAGAATATTATTCAAACCTGCAATAACACAAATATACTTTATGTATTTATTCTCACTTTATTAACCAATGTCTTTGTTGCTGACCTTCAATGATTCAAATCAACCATATAAGCAAAAATTACTTTAGATAAATAGCATTTGTGTTTCTTTTTTCCCCCCTATTCTTCTGCAATCCAGAATGTCAGCACAGCTGAAAAGTTTGTTTGAGCTGCACCTTTACAGTACAGGGGAGTATTTGCATCTCCTTCAGCCTGAAGCTTGTTCATTTCACTTTTGTTGTGAAAAGGCCTTTACATTTGCCATAAATATTTCAAAACTTTTTTGTTAATAAATATAAACAAGCAAGCCCAGCCCAGGTGAGAAAAAGTAACACAAAGTAACATTTACTTTCCATAGTAACCAAGTAATGCAATTAGTTACTTTTTTAGGGAGTAACACAATATTGTGACGCATTACTTTGAAAAGTAACTGACACTGCCAAGCCACACAAGTCCTAAAAAAAGTGAAGCCAAAGTGTCTTGATCGCCCCCAGGTGGCTGAATGCAGTATAGGTCAAAAAACCCAACCTCTCCATGTAATGTAATGGGACATGAGACAAACTAAACAGTCAAACTACATGTCAAATATTTTTTTTCCAAAGATGGTTTCTGTCATTTTAGGCAGTTTTTTAATCATGTTGATGTTAGCTGAAGTGTTCATTTTTTTAAATAAGTTTGTTTTTAGTTATTTGATGCTATAAAAATGCATGTTGTAACGTCATAATGTACAGCTTGAGATTGACAGCTTCTCTGAGTGAAGTAGTCACTGAAACACCAACAGACTTTTTTTTTGTGTATCTTCGGGAGGAGACTGGAGCTTTAACTTTACATTTCCAGAACTGTTTATTTCACACCGACATAATGAGTTGACCTAAAGTATTAACCGGTTCTGCAGGAGTGTTGGCGGGCTCCACTTCAAGCTCACTACTGCGCAGACTCTAGCTCCAAGTTCACTATGTGCAGACTCGAGACTCAAGATGTCAGCGCCATATTGACCCTGCCTCTTCTGAGTTCTGCGTTTGTTGGGTTCTGTCTTCCGGTTTGTATTTCCACAGTGGGAAGGTAAAATCTTACGTATTTATGAATGAGCCACTCATTTTAAAATCTTCCTGGCCTACTGACATGTTATGACATCTACTTCAAACATTACAATGCCCATGATAACGCTTGTTTCTCTGGCACATAAGGTCTATATAATACATATAAGCCCTTTAAACAGTTTTTAAAAAAAAATCATGTGACCTTCATATGACAAAAAAGAAATTAAAACTATTAGTTTTAATAAAAACCAACCCCTGTGATGAAAAAGTTGAAGAAACACCCAAATTAGACTGGCAAGGGAATAAAATGGTACAGCAGTTGTACAAAACACTTACGCTCTAAAAAATTCTGGGTTAAAAACAACCCAAGTTGGGTTGAAAATGGACAAACCCAGCAATTGGGTTGTTTTAACCCAGCGGTAGGGTTAAATGTTTGCCCAACCTGCTGGGTAGTTTTATTTAACTCAACTATTGTTTAAAAATTACTGTATTGCTTAAAATTAACCCAAAGTATGTTGGAAATGAGAATTTATTAATGTTCAACGAATAATTATTAAACAATAAACATTTATTAAATTGCTTATTAATAAATTTATATGAATAAACTATTAAACTATTAAATTTCTATTAATAAAATATTAAAGCTTATTAATAAACATTCACCTTTTGTCTATTGTTGCCTCTAATTGCATCTGGTTTTTAATTTCCCAACTATTTTGGGTTCATTTTAAGCTAGCCATATAGCAATTTTTAAACAATAGTTGGTTTAAATAAAACTACCCAGCAGGTTGGGCAAACATTTAACCCAACCGCTGGGTTAAAACAACCCAATCGCTGGGTTTGTCCATTTTCAACCCAACTTGGGTTGTTTTTAACCCAGAATTTTTTAGAGTGTATGTTTGTAAACTTTTTGATGAATTTCTGTCCTCCAAAACTAATAAGTACCAATTACAATTTTGTACAAAATACCTCTGAAAACAAATCAGAATATATAATCGGACTGGAACTGATTTCGGCCATTTCTTCTAATTTGTGTAAAATATGTATCAGATGGTCAATGAAAGGACTGTGGGTGGCTGTAAGAGAGAGACTATACAGGGTCTCGGCAGAAAAACTGGACTAACTATGTTAACTGGACCCTTACTGTACGACAGAAGTGTTCCTACGATGATGCAGAATGTAAACAATGCTCTTTGGCCTCACATGTATCAACAACATCATCACTTTTCTCAATTTTAAGTGCTGAGTCACATTGAAGGTGCTGATGGGTTTTATTCTCTCTAAACGGGCACGGCAGGGAGCCTGAGCCTCAGCACCAGGTGTTTCTGTGTTCGGCTTCTCCTCAGCCATAAATCTCCCTAGGCTCTGCTCCACCGCAGATGTAGATGGGAAGAGATTACTCTGCCCAAAACAACAGCCAGACCCTGACTAAAGCTGGCCGTTTAACTGGTAAACTGAAAACCGGTGTGTGGGTGGGGGGGGGTCACAGCACTGAACTGCATCTTAGTCTTGCCAACCCAATCTCACAGTAAAACGTAACCAACAACAAGATGGCGATTTCGTCTGAATTCGTACAATGTGAATCACACAAAAATGTACAATTTTTAGAAAAAAAAGTATAAAGGTGCACCTCTAACCTCATCCCCAAATATAACGACTGAATTAAAAGGTACTCTCTAAAACATTTTGGGTTAAAAACAATCCAAGTTGGGCTGAAATTGGACAAACCCAGCGGTTGGGTTAAATGTTTGGTCTAGTTCTATTTTACTCAACTATTGTTTAAAAATTACTGTATTGCTTGCTGAAAATGAACCCAAAGTATGCTGGAAATTAAAATGTATTAATATGTTTAATAAATGAACATTTATTAATAAGTTTAATGAATAATAATAAACATTGTTTATCATTGTTGCCTCTAGCAGTTATGTGTCTGATTTTTAATTTCCAACCTATTTTGGGTTCATTTTAAGCCAGCATTATAGTAATTTTTAAACTGCCTGGCACATTGGGCAAACATTTAACCCAGTCGCTGGGTTTGTCCATTTTTAACCCAACTTGGGTTATTTTTAACCCAGCATTGTTTTAGAGTGTACGAGTGAGAAATTAGCCAACAATTTGAAAAGTTGATGAGCCATAGTTATTTTGCCATCCTAATAGGATAGTTCACCCAAAAATGACAATTTGTCACCATTTTCTTACCCTCATGTCATTCTAAACCACTTTCTTTTGTTCTGGCTTTCTTTCTTCTGCAGAACAAATAATGATTCATCAAAGAATATTTCAATGTTTTGCCCTTATACTAAAAGTCAGTGGGGCCCAAAAAGAACATTGGACCCTATTGACTTTCATTGTATTTTGTATTTTTTGTACATTGTATTTTTTTCTGAATATTTTCATTTGTGTCGTGAAGACGATCACAATTCAACAGAATATGCTTAATAGTCAAAGGAACATTACATGAAAGATATAAAGGAGGAACTTCACCTATTAATAAAAACCCATGGGTAAGTCTTGAGTGCCCCAGTCTACACCTAGTGAAGACAACTTGATCATGTCTTGATTTGAAATTATAAAAGGTACTTCTTTTTATACTAGGGTTTATTTCATGCAGCTTATTATTTTTATTTTCATCCCATTCTTTCTGCCACTTATTAGTTCAATATAAATTAATTACTGGTTTAAAATCAGAAGATGGTATTTGACAGTCAGATATTTCCAGGTCAAGCGCATCCCTGGCAGCCGTGTCCGCTCTCTCATTACCAGTAAGTCCAATGTGACTTGGAACCCAGCAAAAAATAATATTAAATTTATCCTTCTTTAAAAGATCGAATTTGATTAAGATTTCAACAATTATGGGATGATCAATACATATAAGTTTGAAACGACATGAGGATGAGTATTGCAAATGATGACAGAATATTTATTTTTGGGTGACCTATCTCTTTAATTATGCATTATATAGTTAGTTGTATTCAGCTTTGGGTTTCCTACTGTCATTACAGACACTGCAACTCACTGGTCTGAAGCTGTCCCACCTATCTTACAGTGTTTTATCTTGGGTGTTAAATCTTTAAAAGCTTCTGCTGATATATATCCGCCACCTAAAATATATGTCCTGACAATAAGACGCACTGACTTAACAGAGATCCAAAGCTTACTATTCACATATAAAAGTAACACAGAGCTGTAGTTGTGTTAGTGTGTTCAGTTGTATAATAGTGTGTGAAGAGCTCTTATGTCGGCAGGATAACTAAGAGAAACCCATCAGGAGAGAGAGAGAGAGAGACTGTCAAAAAAGCCATGCAGACACACCCAGTATTGTGGTGTAATGGGCGTAATTAAATGTAATGAATAAAAGCTGCATGCTCGTAAACAACACAATAACCTTTTTTATATGTGCGAGATTATGTAGTGAAAAGCTCTCAGCCTGAGCTCTGCCCCTCACTACTCTTCCCTGAGCTGTCTTTATTTATCTCTGTTAGGGCAATAATCCCTTTAAATGACATCTTTATGAAAGAAACGATAATCACCTCTGCATAATATTGTATTTAAATAGACATTAGACACACATGTTTGATACAATCATGCCAATGAGGGAATAATCTGCTGTAAATGGCATTAAAGCTTTTGTTTTTGACTATCCATCAAAATGATTTATACATATTTCTTTCAATATTAATTTTGTAAGAATTATGTATTTTTGGATAGATAGACTAAACATGGCTTCGTCATTAAAAGAATAATTCATCCCAAAATGAATATTTATTCACTCTCATGTCATCCTAAACCCATATGAATTTGTTTCTGCTGTGGAACACAAAAGAAAATCTTTTCCATGCAATTATAATGAATGTGGGCTGGAGATTTCAAACCTCAAAAAGTATGCAAAAGCACCATAAAAGTGTTATGAAAGTGATCCAGAGGACTTGTGCACTTTATTCAAGTCTTCTAATGTCATGAGAAGATTGAACCAAAAACTAAAGTCATTATTCAGTTATAATCTTTCAAACCAGTAAGTAAACCATTCCAACCACATCATTCAGTGATTTGAACTCAAGAACCAAATCAGTCTGATTTGTGAATGAATTCTGAACAATTTTGTAAACTGGATCAGCTGATTCATTGGAAACTATGAACATAATAAGGAGGGCAAATGTGAAGATTTTCAGTGAATAATAACTTCAGTTTCATTCCGTGTCTCAATATGGCTTCAGAAGACTTGAGTCATAGTCATATGGTCCACCTCTGTTAAACTTTTATGATGCTTTTTTCTTCTTCTTCTTCTTTTTTTGAGCTTGTGAAGGCCCAGGGCCCTATTTTAAAGGTGCCCTCGAATGAAAAATTGAATTTATTTTGGAATAGTTAAATAACAAGAGTTCAGTACATGGAAATGACATACAGTGAGTCTCAAACTCCATTGTTTCCTCCTTCTTATATAAATCTCATTTGTTTAAAAGACCTCCGAAGAACAGGCGAATCTCAACATAACACCAACTGTTACGTAACAGTCAGGGTGTACGCCCCAATATTTGCATATGCCAGCCCATGTTTACAACATTATAAAAGGCATTAGACAAGTGCAGCCAGTATTAACGTCTGGATGTGCACAACCAAATCATCAGACTAGGTAAGCAAGCAAGAACAATAGCGAAAAATGGCAGATGGAGCAATAATAACTGACATGATCCATGATAACATGATATTTTTAGTGATATTTGTAAACTGTTTTTCTAAATGTTTCGTTAGCATGTTGCTAATGTACTGTTAAATGTGGTTAAAGTTACCATCGGTTATTACTGTATTCACAGAGACAAGAGAGCCGTCACTATTTTCATTTTTAAACACTTGCAGTCTGTATAATTCATAAACACAACTTAATTCTTTATACATTTCTCCAACAGTGTAGCATTAGCCGTTAGCCACGGAGCACTATCAAACTCATTAAAAATCAGAAGTAAACAATATAACAGTAAACAATACTCACATAATCCGACGCATGCATGCCGCATGCATGACGAACACTTTGTAAAGATCCATTTTGAGGGTTATATTAGCTGTGTGAACTTTGTTAAGGCACTGTTCAAGGCAAGTGCGAGCTCTGTGGGCGGAGAGCACGGGATTTAAAGGGGCCGCAGCATAAAATCGGCACGTTTATAATGATGCCCCAAAATAGGCAGTTAAAAAAATTAATAAAAAAAAAATCTATGGGGTATTTTGAGCTGAAACTTCACAGACACATTCAGGGGACAACTTAGACTTATATTACATCTTTTAAAAACATAATCTAGGGCACCTTTAATGATCTAAGCGCATGGCATCCGAATCCTCTTTTACTAGTTTAACGACGGAAAAAATGGTATAAAATAGTCCAAAAGACTAGGTACAACCTATCTAGTCTCTTAATGAGTCAGGGTGTGTTTTGGGCATAACGTGCAATAAACCAGAGTCTCATCTCCCATTCCCTTTAAAAGCCAGTTGCACTTGCACCATGGCGGATTCGCTATTTACATGGCGGAATTTGCAAGCGGAAAGACCGAACGCTTCTCTAGAGAGGAATCCTTTTATTTTTAATATTTAAAAATGTTTGTGCTGCTGCATTGTGTATAACAAGCAAAGTGTACGTGACCAGATTTTTGTAGGTCAGTGGCGAAGTCATTTTCAGTTACCTCATAATAGCAACACGCCAACAATGTGCCTGAACACACCTCGTTTTCAGACCAGCACGCCCATGGGCGAACAGAAAGGTGTGAGTGCATTTGATATTTAAACAACATGGTGCTGGACGTGAAAATGATAACTGCGTCAGGCTGAAACTAGCAAAAAACACTTGCGTTGTGCCTGGCGTCGCATTGCGGCTGCTGTATGATAGGGCCCTGGGTATTTATTCAGTTTAAGTTGATTGAAAATGGGACATTTTATTTTATATATATTTTTCAAAAAAATTACCCTTTGTGTTCCATGAAAGAAAGAGGGTCAAATGGGTTTCACAGAATAACACAAGGATGAGAAAATTATGAAAGAATGTTAATTTTTTTTTAATTTTTCTTTTTATGTATGATCACCAGTTGGAGCACCCTTGATAGCCTCCAGAGGGCACTCCACCCCGGACTATTGCCTCTCTTTCATGGACTTCATTTCCCATAACCCACTGCCCGGACTCATCAGCCGTTATTACATTCAGCTGTTGTTCATTTACCTGTAAACTTGGTTCTTTTATTCACTCTTGGCTAGGTCTTGCATGTCTGGTTTCTTTGTCTTGATTTCTTTGGTTTCATTGTATTATCCCTGGATTTTCCTGTTTTTTGCCTGTGCCCTAGAATTGATCTTTGTTTGGATTGCTCACCTGTGTTTTGACCTTTGCCTGGCTTTTGGATTATGATTGTGGATTACCCTCTGATTAATAAATACTGCATTTGGATCCTCAACCCTCAAGTCTTGGAGCAGTCATTACATTTTTAAGCATTACAGTAAGATTTTACGGTAAGGTTAATTTAGTTAATGTATTTGATATAGTTAACTAAATGCACAAATAGATTTTACAACATCCATTAATAATAATTTATTAAAAAATAATTACTATTGTTTTTTTTTGTTAAAGCATGTTAAAATTATAATCTCTTAAGTAATACTAAAGTATACAAATCAGAAGTCATAATTCATTAACTAATGTTAATTTATATAACTTGAAATATTATTAGTATTCTGTCATGACAACTATGGCAGTGTTAATGTATTTGGTCTTGGCGGAATAGATCTGCTATGCTGTTGCTGCTGCAGAGCAAGTACCGAGACTTGCTACTTTCAATACATACACAATACACTGCTGTGAGCAAGTAAGACATGCTGCTGCGGCACATGTAACATACATGAATTAACCCCTGTAGCAGATCTATACAGGTGGAGCTGGGGAAGGTGGAGGGTTTCTGAAAGCAACACTACAGGTATTTGTTTGCAGACTGTCCTCCAAAAAAACACGACCCTATAGGTCGTTTTTCAAGCACTTTATTACGACCTATATTTACATTTTAAAGTCATGCGCCCTCTAGCGGGCATAAAAATAATGACAGAGTTGTGTTACGTCTTGTCGTCATGAAATGACGTATGACTGTCGTTACCAATAAAAATGCGTATTCATTTAAATGCAATGTCTGAACTTTTTACATCAGTTGTCCTATTTCCATTTAGCAAAATTATTATTTTTTTTATTAACGACTACACCCACCCCACTCCTAAACCTACCCTCAGTGATTTATAGTGCATATACACTTTATGAGCACATGCGTTCCCTGGGATCAAAACCACGATCGCATGATCACATGATTGCAATGCTCTACCAATTGAGCTACGCAATTCCCAAAATAAGATGCAGATAAAAGGGAACAATGCATTTAAATGAAAGTGTCCTGTTATCGATAGGGGCGCAACTTTAGTAAACGCTCCTATGGGTCATATTTCAGGGAAGTGACAAACGACCTATATAGGCATATTTGTTGGAGAACATGTTGTTCGTTTGAATGTTGAGCCGCAGCTCATTGGCCGCTGATGCAACATCAACAACCAATAAGCTGTGCCATGTAGATAATGACGTGATCGCTACCAAACGAGTTAGACCTACAAGCCTATGCCATCTAGAGTCTCATGCCAGAACTATGTAATTGTTATCAAATGTTATCATTGAAAACATTTAATGTAACTGTAAACAATGATCTGCATTATTAAAGGAATAGTTCACCCAAAAATGAAAATTCTCATGATTTACTTACCCTTAAGCCATCCTAGGTGTATATGACTATCTTTCAGCCAAACACAATCAGAGTTATATTAAAAAAATATCCTGGCTTTTCTATGCTTTGTATGGCGTTAAATAGTGCCAAACTATTTGAAGCTCCAAAAAGCATATCCATCCATCATAAAAGTAATCCATAAGACTCCAGTGGTTGGCTTTCGGCAATAGCCGTTCGCACGCTCACAAGAGAGTTACAGTACGTGGTTTTCGAGAGAGGCGTCTTTTCTTACCTAAACTTACACCTACGTCATATGTCCTACATTGGGTCAGAGGTCAAGTTACACCTGAACTCGACTCTCTTGTGAATGCTCATAAATTGTGATTATAGTTTGTAAAATTTTAAATATGGCTATTTTTTTTACAATTATTAACCAACTGGAATTTTATGGATTACTTTTATGATGGATGGATGCGCTTTTTTGAAGCTTCAAAAACTTCAATGCCATTACAAAGCTGGGAAGAGCCAGGATATTTAATATAACTCTGATTGTGTTCAGCTGAAAGAAGAAAGTCATACACCTAGGATGGCTTGATGGTGAGTAAATTATGGGATAATTTTCATTTTTAGGTGAACTATTTCTTTAAATGCCGTAAAAACTAAAATAATAATTGTTCACCACTACTGCTTTAATGAATATAGCCAAAATCACTATTTATTATGGGGGAAAAAACATTAACATAATTTCATGAATAAAACTCAAACACATGCAGACTTCCCAACTCAAAATCTCTCTCTTTAATCCATAGCTTCCTTCCAGGCCCTGTTTTAGTGAATAAAAGCGGTCTCGACCAAGTACTCAGAAATGAGCATCAGGGGAGTGAAGTCTTGCTTTCTGTCTAGCTTGTTTTTGTATTGTTCAATCAGCCAGTTACCCCTGCTGTCAAAACGCATGTGCGTCTCCGTGACAACCCCCCAGTCAAATCGAATTTTCCTCCCCCGTACAGAGGACTGTGTAAACTTCCCCTCTCCATCTTTAAGATGAGCTTTCTCTCTAAATAAATCAAAAACTCTGCCTCGTCCTTGAGGTATAGCGTGTGATTTTGATACGTGCAGATTTTGTGAGTGTTTCTTAAAGAGAGCAAAAGCAAGTGGATTTGAGAATGTGTGGAATAATGCAATTAACTCAGTATGGCATCTCAGGAGACAGAGGGATAGTGAGGGGGAAGAGAGATGGGATGCTCTTTATAAATGTCTTTGAGCGGGGAGAGAGAAAGGGCTGAAGGACTGAAGCTGTCACGAGCACATCCCGTTTCCCCATCATACTCAGTCAACAAGCTGTCAATCAAACTCAACAGAGCTGCATTGTAGCTCATTATTATGAGTCAAAGGTACACAACCCCACTAAACACGTGAAGCTATTTCAATCACTTGAGAAAACACTGGACACAATGTTAACAATGAGCCATACTGTACACTTAAGAAAATTCAACAGTCCAGATGATTTGTATGCTAATGAACTCTGCAAGGAAGTTTGAATAAAAAAGTAATGAATTAAATATATGTAACATTTTTTGTCAAATGCATTTGATCAAAATATGCAAGCAATATATTTTGTCAAACTGCCATTTTCCCATAGCTTTAATAGACCGATAACAGATGGAGGAGTCGGACTTGAACATTTGCTTCAAGCATCTGAGTTACAGTTAAGGTGCTGAATTCTGCATCCAAAATATTTTGGAAAGTAGTTACATATGGCAAATACTGTGGGGTGCAAAAGTCCACATTGAAAATCTGGAATTTAAAATCTAATTTAAACTTCAAAAAAAATAACATTTTTGCATTTTGAAAAATTAAAATGAAGGAACATTATGAGCTATAAGCTTACCACTACTTCTTGGTCATTAATAAGCGAATCTGTGACAAAATCATGATGGTCAGATGTTCTTGCTAAAGCATAAGATGCTCTTTGGATCATTCTTAAATCATGCTGGAGGACATGATCATTCGGTTTTGAACAAACTTGTGGAGTTCGTGCAGTTTAAATGATGTTGTCATTAATTCAAAAGAACACATACAAAATGCTAAGAAATTATGAAATGTACCATTTTCAATTTCAGTGTTATGCTGATACTAGAAAATTAAAATTATTAATTTTAAAATACAATATGGAAGCATTTCAGTGACTTTTGAAGCCCACTAATGCCATAAAGTAGGTCTGTTGATAAATACGTGAATTTTGCCTTTGATAAATGGCTGGTTTATGGTGTTTTAGCAGGTTCTTTTTCTTTGGCACTACTCACAGCCTCTGCAGTGGAAGGTGTTGGAGTTTGATTTAGAGGCAAACACAATTGAATTTTTAAAGTAATCAGAGCTGTAAAAGTGAAAGATGATGTGGCAACTTGTTTAATCACATTAAAGTTTAAAAACCAAGGAGACGTTATGAGATATCTTAAGAATCTGCAGTGTGGCTGAGGAAATCTCATATAAATTTATTAGAGTTGCTATGCATCTATAAATTATAACATCTTATGTTCACAATAATACAGCAAGGGAGTGTCAGATACTCCAAAGAGTTTAGCAAAATGTAATATTCTTAAATTTTTGACTGTTTTTCCTTATATAAAGCTGACAGAAGTTTGTCTTCAGAAGACTTATAGTACAATATATTATATAACATTGTATGAACTACTGCACTTTTATGGTGCTTTTTTTTTGTAGCTTGGTCACTATGGCATTGTATTGCTGAACTATTCTTTTACAGGGTTAATTCACTCAAAAATGAAAATTCTGTCATCTTTTATTCACCCTTATGTCATTCCAACCCCATAAGATGACTTTTGAACACAAATGAAGAATATTCTTGTACATCTATTGAAAGTTCACACAACCAACATTTGCAGAAGCTATAAAAATACAGAAAGACATTGTAAAAGTAATCTATTTAAATCGAGCATTCCAAGTCTTCAGAAGAGACACTCTCAAAGGGTTTGCTTGATGCGTGAGACTCATGAGGTTTGCCTTTGCGCATTAAGCAAGTACGGTTGAGCTTCTGTTTACCATATTTGATGTGCTCTATGTATGTGCGCTGATCAATGTTTATATGTGAATAAATAAATGAATCAATTAATAGTATAAAGCATTGTTTCTCAACTGGTGAGTCGCAAGACTGTTTTGAGTGGGTCTTAGAGTGTGTAGTCAAACAACAACAACAAAAAAGTAGTTCTAAATGTTTTACTGTAGCGAGACTTTTATTTTGAAATACAGCGTATATGCGTGAACGCTGTTGACTCTGTCAGACGCAGTTTAAGTAAAGTAACGGCATTGCCCTGATTCAGTATCTGTGGTCAGAAAGATGAGATGATGTCAGGCTATATGTCATTATTCTAATGTTATTTTAATAAATTATTATGAAATAAAAAGTCTCTCACCTCAGAAAAACAAACTTTCCTGTCCTGTCAGACATTATACCGTGTTCACGCACAAATGCAGAGGGGCGTGTTGTATACCACTTCACTATTATGTCAATTGGTAAGTCATGAAATTACCAAAAAGTACCAATAAATTGCAAAAAGTGGTACGTCGTGTGTTAGCTGGGAAGGATTTGCATGCTGGATGTTCATTCATTAGGATCAGTGTCCATATAGGTTTAACAGTTCATGTTAGTATTTTGCCATGGTAAGGGTAGTTTCCATAACTTTAACACAAAATACCACTTTATTTTCACTTTGTGTGATTTTTGATGACTATCGTGGCTTGTACCAACTTACTAACTTTAAACTAGTTTGGGACTGCTATTTAATAGCCTTACCTTATACTGTATTTTCATCAGTGTTAATGATATTCGTACAATTTTTTCCTACCCTGATTTTAGCCCTCTGATTTGAACGCTTTGTTTTAAGGGGCGTGTCTACTGTGAGACTTCAGTGTAAACACCCACTGCTGTGATTGGCTAACATCTTTGCAATATGAAATAGCCAATTATTCCTCTCTGGAAAACTTTTAGCACATTTTTACAGCTCTCAAGTTGAACTAATCGTGAAAAGTGTTGATTTTAGCATTACGTCTATGAGATCTATTAGATCTATAGCATTATATTTAGAATGTGGCATGAAAGGTTGCAGTGATGAACATTGTATCTGATCACAGACATGTTGCTGAACGCATGAAAGCAGTGATCTTGTCATTGCAACTCAATTTCTGTACACTAACAAATGCTTTCATCATAACTAACAGTGCAAACGCATTGTAACTAAGTGATTCCTTGAATAAAATGGGAGTTTTGGCACGAGTCCAGAACTCAGTCACTGATAAACTCGCGCTGTTTGATTGACAGGTCCAGTGATTGTAAAGGGAGCGTTCTTTGATTGCTTTCTACATATCATTTCTTCACTGTTTAAATAACAGAATATTTTCTTCCCACTAAGAAAACAATGTGAAGTTGATCGTTTAGTCACTGGTTTAATTTACTGATACATAGACAAAGAACATCTGACTGTACATGAATCATTACATATCAGATCAGGCATTAGAATTAACACAGTTACTTACATGTTGTTGCAATACTGTCGAGTCCATATCATAAAAGTCTGTCTGCGCCAAAATGCGATTGATTTACCAAAGAATCCACAGTGAAATGTACCGAATACAAATAAATAAAGCTCAACTGAGACATTCACACTGTGAAAATAAATAACCATATTCCTAGCATAAGGATCTTTTGAAAGGTATAATGTTATTTTTAGTCTTGTATCACTCTTCTCTCATCCTCATCTCACTAACATGCCAGTGGGCAGGGCTAATGTTTCAATGATGAAGTAGGCATTGATTTCTTCTGCAGTGGCAGCGTTTCATCTATTTATTGATAGGCACATTCTGGGATCAGTCATTTGCTGGTCCTGGTGTCAATAAAAGCTTTTATTGGACTAACAAGAACGTTTTCAGTTCTGAAACTTACAGGATATTTTTATAGTAGGATAACCTCTTATATATTAAAAGCTTAAAGGTGCCATCGAACGTTTTTTTACAAGATGTAATATGAGTCTAAGGTGTCTCCTGAATGTGTCTGTGAAGTTTCAGCCCAAAATACCCCACAGATTTTTTTTTATTAATTTTTTTTTAACTGCCTATTTTGGGGCATAAATAGAAATGAGCCGATTCAGGCTGCGGCCCCTTTAATTGCTCGCGCTCTCCGCCCCCTCCCGAGCTCTCGACTCTATCATTGCATAAACAAGTTCACACAGCTAATATAACCCTCAAAATGGATCTTTACAAAGTGTTCGTCATGCAACATGTCTAATCACGTAAGTATAGTATTTATTTGGAGTTTGATAGTGCTCCGTGGCTAAAGCTAACATTACACACTGTTGGAGAGATTTATAAAGAATGAAGTTGTGTTTATGAATTATATAGACTGCAAGTGTTTAATAATGAAAATAGTGACGGCTCTTGTCTCCGTGAATACAGTAAGAAACGATGGTAACTTTAACCACATTTAACAGTACATTAGCAACATGCTAACGAAACATTTAAAAGACAGTTTATAAACAAATTTTAATTCTAGGGCACCTTTAAGGAAAAGTTGACTTCTCAATTCATGACCTTTAAGTAAAGTGGGATGGTACTTTTGTGTGTGTGTGTGTGTCATTTTTGAGATATAAATTAGCTTGTTTAAAATTCATAAAACTTTGCATGGACTTTCAATGGATGGACAACAACGATGAGGGGATATTAAGAATATCTTCATTTATGTTCCAAAGATGAATGAAAGTGTTATGGGTTTTGGAACAACATGAGGGTGAGATTAACTATCCCTTTAAGAACATTTTAAGCATTTGTTGTTCTGTATATAAGAAGAACTGTGAAGGAGGCCTGGAGAGAAATGAGAAAGATCATTACATTTCCTCTCATTCACATTTGATTCCAAAGATAAAGAACGAGAACAAACTATCATATTTACCTAATCATAAAGGAACCAATTTTGGCAGCATTCTTTAGCGGCGAGCATGGACGGGACTAATTTACTAAACACACCCTCCAGTCTCATAATTACATGTAATTTTACCGGCATAATTAACTAATTTAATTACTGCTCCTCAAGAGCATCAATTATTGATATTACGAAGCGTTCAGACAGGCTGTGGTGACACGAGGAGCATCAGAGGACGTGAAACACATGCTGGCACTTTGAGAGCTTTGGCATGGGTACAGCAATATATGAGAGGCTGCGTGTGAGACGGAGAGAGAGAGTCTGAACGCAATATCAGAGTGGCACAGAGCTGGACAAGAGCCCAGACTGACAGCAGCCGCTGTAGAAATGAGCGAGCGAGAGAGAGAGAAAGAGAGACAGACAGACCAAAGAAGGACTCAGCTCGGGTATCACAAGAATGCAAAACGTCTTTGATTGTCAGTTCGGAAATAACTCTGAACTAATAAATGATCTAATTACAACAAAAGTGCTCAAATGATTATATTTACTGTACCTTACTAACTGTGATTGAAGTTATTGTTTTATTATTATGTATAAGTTATAGAATAAATTATTGAAGCAATTGTTTACCAAAAAATATTTACAGGATGTTTATCTGCTGCTATTGCATTGCAAGATTTCCTTGGTTTGATTAGATTTCGCAAGGCCATATTTCAAAACGGACCATCTATGTTAATAAAAGTCTCCTCATTGGTTGGTTCTTTGGTCGGCTAGTTCTCACGAAAGTAAACTATTTTTTAAAAAGGCTGAGGTCTCAGGTGTGATTGTCATGTTACATGAACCAAACTGAAGAAGAAAACTGAAGGTTCTGAATCAAATTATCCAAATAAATTAGTTGTGAAAACAAACCAGCCGCCATTACTCCAGTCTTCAGTGTCACATGATCCTTCAGAAATCATTCTAATAGGCTGATTTGCTGCTCAAGAACATTTATTATTATCAATATTGAAAACAGTTGTGCTGTTAAATATTTTTGTTGACTTTTTATTTTTTTTTAATGTCGCTTATGATCAATTTAATGTGTCATTGCTGAATAAAAGTATTAATTTCTTAAAGGGTTAGTTCACCCAAAAATGAAAATTCTGTCATTAATTACTCACCCTCATGTTGTTCCACACCTGTAAGACCTTCGTTCATCTTCAGAACACAAATTAAGATATTTTTGATGAAATCCGATGGCTAAGTGAGGCCTCCATCGACAGCAAGATAATTAACACTTTCACATGCCCAGAGACGAAACGATCGGTTTGTGCAAGAAACCGAACAGTATTTATATCATTTTTTACCTCTAATACACCACTATGTCCAACTGCGTTCATCATTCGCTTAGTGAAGTCTGATCGTGCTCTGACAGCGGAAGTGATGTCTTGCGCTTATACTTCAATGAGTGCGAGACATCACTTCCGCTGTCAGAGCGCGATCAGACCTCCCTAACCGAGTGCTGAATGCAGCTGGACATAGTGGTGTATTAGAGGTAAAAAATGATATAAATACTGTTCGGTTTCTCGCACAAACTGATCGTTTCATGTCTTAGGACATCAATGTGTCGTCACGAGCCGCAGGGTTTAATTTGGATTTGTCTATGCAAGTTTTTTCGACTGTTATTGGTCGAGTTCCCATTCACTCCCATTATTTGACTGACAGATGGCAACGGTTGGAGTTTAAAATCATCATTTGTGTTCTACTGAAGAAACAAAGTCACCTACATCTTGGATGCACTGGGGGTAAGCAGATAAACATCAAATTTTCAATTTTGGGTGAATTATCCCTTTATTGTTATGAAGCGATTAGAATACTTTTTGTGGCCAAAATAATGACTTTTTGTGTTTCAGAGCGCGTGTCAAACTGCCAAACTCACGCCCCCCAGTGGTGAACCATTGAAATTTCGAAACACTTATGACATAACGAAGGCTCATTTACTAGAAATCACGTGACTTTGGCAATTTGATACACGCTCTGAACCACTGATTCAAAACAAAAGATTCGTAAAGCTTCGAAACTTCTTGAAGCAGTGTTTCGAAATCGCCCATCACTAGATATTGTTTAATACATTCGTTATTTTGTTTTTTGGCACACAAAAAGTATTCTCGTCGCTTCATAACATTAAGGTTGACCCACTGTAGTCACATGAACTGTTTTAAATATGTCTTTAATAGCTTTCTGGGCATTGAAAGTATTAATTGTCTTGCTGGCAATGCAGGCCTCATCGGATTTTATCAAAAATATCTTAATTTGTGTTCCAAAGATGAACGAAGGTCTTACGGGTTTGGAAGGACATGAGGGTGAGTAATTGATGACAGGATTTACATTTTTGGGGGAACTAACCCTTTAACCCAAAAAAAAAAAAAAAAAAAATGCCAGTGTGCTACCAGGTTTAATTTCATTACACTCGTGGCACTTTATAATATAATATGTATTCATCAATCAATAAAACAGCAGCATTTTTACATTACAAAACAATGTTTCGTTATGTGCAATTACTTTTTAACAATGCACACTATTAATATACATGCAACAAGGCAGCAACAAATAAAAGTGAAGCTCAAAATGCTTTATCTTGGAAAAGTGAGAATGAGGAATGTGACAGACAATCTCATTATGAGCTCAAACATGAGCTAAAATTACGCATACATGCATTCACACACTCACAAAAGAGCATATATTATAGGTACAATTAAAGTTTGCGAACACATAAAGAAATATCTGTATTTTATATCATGCATGTTTCTGGAGGCATACAACGCTGTCTTGGCTCTTATAAAAAGCACTCATCCGTCTTTAATGAGTGCTGGGTTTTATGTGTGTCGTGAAGGGAGAGGGTGTGACCGTGCGTTAATATCTGCCATAACACTACACACAGACACAAACACACACGCACGCACACCGTTACACATAGATTTCGCTTTAGTAGCGTGGGGTAAATAGCAGCACACATTAATAAGACTGCTGTGCACTTGAGACATGCTGTACAATCCAAGACCATCAGAATCCTTTGGTTTTGTTCAAGGAGCCATCCAGGACTAATTCAACAGAAAGATGATTTTGTGCTCCTTTGAGTGTTCAGATCAGATATCCTTGCAGAGTAAAGGA
Organism: Megalobrama amblycephala; assembly: GCF_018812025.1. Lineage (NCBI taxonomy): Eukaryota > Metazoa > Chordata > Actinopteri > Cypriniformes > Xenocyprididae > Megalobrama > Megalobrama amblycephala. The sequence continues at coordinate 13,549,712 of NC_063056.1, forward strand.
ATGGAAAAATATCATTTACAGACTGGGAGAGAAAATGAAAGGGTTGGGAATGATAAGGGGGCAAGATAAGGAAAGAAAGTAAATAACGAAAGGCAACTATACAGTTCATTAACATCAGACCACGTCTGCTGATTTTATGGATTTGCAGGACTCAATAGTTTGCCAAGAACGCTCTTCGTGCTTGCTTTAGCATCAGCTAGATTCTATTCAAAGCCAGCAGCAGACGGAGCTTGGGTTTCAATTATCAGGCTAATGGGTTGGTGCTAAAAGCCACAATTGAAACTCCTCTCACAAGTGCATGTAAATTGATACAATTTCATCCAGTGCTATCTTTTTCTTCATAGAGGTGCAACAAAAAAAGCTCTAGTCTGACAGGCCAAAAGTACAGCATGCTAGATTGAAATAGTGTGATGAACAGTCCTCTTGTGACTTTAGTGAGAAGTTCCTCTGCTCCTCCATGCAGTACATTAATAAGGATCATATTTTAATTATATATACATATATATATATATATATATATATATAATGTAATGGGTGTAATGGTACATAGAAGTCATGGTTCAGTATGTACCTCGGTTTTGGGCTCACGGTTCGATATGAGTACAACAGGAAAAAGCAATAAATCCCAAATGCTAGGTTTCTTTTCATTTATTTTGAACAGACAGTATAGTGCAAATTACAGTTTGTTCCACCTAGCAGAATTTAGTCCCCCCTGAGGTAGTTGGTACAGTACAGACTCCTTTAGTGTATTAACCGCAAATCAGTAACAGAATGCACTCTTGCATAGGTCATATTTGTTTGTAGGGCTGATTAAAAAAAAACAAAAGATATTTGGTCACAATCAGTTACAAAACTGAAAAGCATATCTTGTCTGAATTTTTTTGTTTTTTTTACAATTTACGGTAAAAAAACGGCAGCTGTGGTTGCCAGAACTTTACTGTAAAAAATACGGTAGCAACATTTTAGGTTTTACGGGACAGCACTTAGTTTACTATTTTCAAAACCGTATAATTTAAAGGTTTATATTGTAAAAATTACGGTTCATCTGTTTATTTTACACACTGTAAAAAAAAAAAAAAAAATGTATTTAATTAATTTATATAATGTTAATTTACCAACCTACTGAAGTACTATTATCTGTTTTGTACCTTTGTAATACACTGACAACCACCAATCACAGTGGTGATGAGAGTCACATGATGAATCAAAGTTCATCACAAGCAGCTTTTCCAAAAGTTGAGAAAGACAATACTAATATATAGAAGGTTCCAAGTGTCATTCAACAAACACAAACACTAAACACCATCATGGTAACACACATGACATGTTAAAAATGCAATAAACATTAATTTAACAACATTAGATGTAACATAAACCCTAATGTACATAACTGATTTGAATAAACTAAGAAGAAAGTTATTTCAATAAAAATACATCAAATGTGAAGTGTCACAAAGGGAATTGTGGGAATGTCAATTTATCATTTTTCACTGTAAATTATATAATGACGTTATTTTTCACTTCCAAAAACTGTAAATTTTAATGATATTTTACTGTAAAATTACATTAAATGTAATGTTAGATCTATTACAGTTATTCACCGTATATAGTACAGAAACTTTCTGTAAACCAATTAATTGTTTTTCACCGTAGCATTTTTATAGTCTTTTACCATTAAAGGTGCCGTAGAACATCTTTTAAAAGATGTAATATAAGTCTAAGGTGTCCCCTGAATGTGTCTGTGAAGTTTAAGCTCAAAATACCCCATAGATTTTTTTTAACTGCCTATTTTGAGGCATCATTAAATATGCGCCGATTCAGGCTGCGGCCCCTTTAAATCTCATGCTCCCCGCCGACGGAGCTCGCGCTTGCCTTAAACAGCATAAACAAAGTTCACACAGCTAATATAACCTCAAAATGGATCTTTACAAAGTGTTCGTCATGCAGCATGGCTAATCGCATAAGTATAGTATTTATTTGGATGTTTATATTTGATTCTGAATGAGTTTGAGGCTGTGCTCTGTGGCTAACGGCTAATGCTACACTGTTGGAGAGATTTATAAAGAATGAAGTTGTGTTTATGCATTATACAGACTGCAAGTGTTTAAAAAATGAAAATAACGACAGTCTTGTCTCTGTGAATACAGTAAGAAACAATGGTAACTTTAACCACATTTAACAGTACATTAGCAACATGCTAACGAAACATTTAGAAAGACAATTTACAAATATCACTAAAAATATCATGATATCATGGATCATGTCAGTTATTATTGCTCCATCTGCCATTTTTCACTATTGTCCTTGCTTGCTTACCTAGTCTGTTGATTCAGCTGTGCACATCCAGACGTTCTGCCCTTGTGTAATGCCTTGAACATGATCTGACATATGCAAATATTGGGGTCATACTTATTAATGATCCCGACTGTTACGTAACAGTCGGTGTTATGTTGAGATTTGCCTGCTCTTCAGAGGTCTTTTAAACAAATGAGATTTATAAGAAGGAGGAAACAACAGTGTTTGAGACTCACTGTATGTCATTTCCATGTACTGAACTCTTGTTATTTAACTATGCCAAGGTAAATTCAATTTTTAATTCTAGGGCACCTTTAAGATCACGGTCATTTTTTACAGTGTAAAAGTACAAAATAAATAGATTAATGAAAAATAAAACTTGTGCACTCCTGTAGTCTTTTTTTCTGCCTAGCTCCGATGATTGGCACATCTGGATGATGTCGTCTGATATGTGTTAACATGATTCCTGATTGACATTGACCTCCATAATATGGAAAAAAAATATACTATCGAAGTCAATGGGGCCCATCAACTGTTTGGTTACTGACATTCTTCAAAATAACTTCTTTTGTGTTCAACAGAAGAAAGAAATTCGGTAACATTTTGGTATGGGGAACATCATTATTAACTATGACTTTTGCCTCAATAAGCTCTTGATTTACTGCTTATTAACAGTTAGTAAGGTAGTTGTTGTGGCATTTAAGTTTAGGTATGGGGTAAGATTTAGGGGTGTAGAATATATTCATGCAGAATAAGGCATTAATATGTGCTTTATACTAATAAACAGCCAATATGCAAGATGAGTGAGAATTGTTCCCCATACTAAAGTGTTACCAGAAAGTCGGTTTGGGTGAACTATCTTTTTAATGTAAAATTAGGGTAGATGTGTTAAATAAATGTCAAAATAAATAAATCATACTGACGCCATGTGTGCTGCCAGGTTTAAATGCATTACACTCATGCCACTTTATAATATAATAACTAGACTGAGGAGGTTTTGATTTCTGAAAGATTCCATATAAAACAATATTAAAAATTGTACTCTTCAAGATATCACACCTTTAAATAGTACCCAATGGTTTGCATTTGCCCAGATGATACATGATACAGTTTAATATCTGTCCCTTCTAAAGAATAGATGCAATAAAAGGTTTATGCACACATAAATCTTACTTTGACTGATTCACATCTTACACAAAATCAGATGCAATCTACAGAATGAAAAGAATATTTTAATTATATAGCTGAAAATTCAGAGCAGTAAAATCTACATAATTATGGATTTACAGAGGAAGGAGAAAACTCCATTTCCACAATTTCTTATTTGCATCATTAAAATAATACAATTGCAAATATAAGATTCATCCCGTGCAAGCAAAGGATTTGTTTCTGGATTAAAGGCAAAAAGACTGCAAGCTGTTATTGGAGCTCAGTGTAGGCATGTGAGCAGGATGGTGATACAGGACAGTGTCGCCATCAACTAATTAGATTCATAACATCAGGCTGAATGTGGAGGCCACATGATGAATATGCTACCCCAGTGTGACTTCTCCAGCGGGACTCTGGAATACATCAACAGCTCACAGAATGTGCCTTCAGGCAAGATGCTGAACATTTCGCCTTGGAGCAGTACAGCTCAATGGGTCATTTGCTTTGCTATAAAAATAGTGGCCTTCTAGAGAACATTATTGCATTAGCTTGTAAATTACTCTCTCAAAATATCACTGTTAGTAGATTGAAGGTGTAATATGTCATTTTTATGTTAAAATACTTCTCTTTTCTCAGTTTAATATGCACAGATAATTGTAGTTTAGCAATTTCTCAGCTCATTCCCAACCAGCAGCAACACTGACACAACCATTGGACTAATTGCTTGTCTGACCAATCATGGACCAATACAAAAACCTTGTATGTCCAAACCTGTTACTTGTCGGGAAATGGGGAAAAAATACTGTGTTTTTTTAAAATAATTACACACTGTCATCACAAATTGATATTTACATATGCATGTGTTATTATATCATTAGTTTTTGACCAGCGAATGTTGGACTTATGTGTTTTGTCCATCATAACAGCTGTATTTTAACCCTCTACTGCACACATGTTGATGGCACATGAAAAAAAAATATTCCACATCATTTTTTGGTTCATTTGGGAACATTTTATCGATTAAAAAAAAAAATCAAGAAATCATTAAGTAAAAAGGGAAAAACACTTGAAAGACATTGATATATTGAATTTGATACATGCATAGGTCTGTATCATGCAGTGTGCTATGCTATATAATGTACTTCATGTGATAAGATTTCACGCCGTACGAAACTTCAAAAAGCACTTCTTCTCTGCTGTGACATAGTGGTGTATGTTACAATTTTTGCACATCACTTTGGGTGTTCCTGCACACCCAGGAACCTTGCATCTTCCCTTCTTATAATACATTGTGACCAATGAGAGGTACTGTCTAAAACCTCCTCGAAAAGTACCCCTTATCGCACAACGTTGCTCTGAGGCAACGAAAAGAAAAACTGAATTTCTGAACATGCAAAATAAAAAAAACTTCATAAAACCTGACAAAAGGCTTCTCTACACCTTCATACACGCACACATATTTTTTATGTACAGTTCATGTCGTTTTAAATAAGATTACTAAAGCAAATAATATTGCCTTCTTCTCACACCATGTGCTCCTGTGACCATGTGTCAGAACAGGACGTCCCACCTCTTAATGGTGCTTGATATTGACTCCAACACCTTACTGAACTGTTATTTGGTACTTTCTCAACCTTTCTAATTGGTTGTTATCATTTAAAGAAAAATTTACTAAACATAGGGCTTAAGAAAACTTTCCGTTGCCTGAGGGCAACACTGTGCTGTAGAGGGTTAGGCAGTAAGTGTATCGCATTACGTCTTTATCCACTTACAGGTTATCGAGTTTATCATCTATGTGGGTGTTCAGTTTTTGTTTTTGTCATTTGGCCAAGATTTCATGTTATAAAAGATGAAGTGCTTCGCACAGGCTATTTAAATGGTTAATTCACTCAAAAAATGAAAATTTGCTCTTAATTTACTCAACCTCAGGCCATCAAATATGTAGGTGTCTTTTTTTCTTCAGTATAAATGTAAAGAAGATTTTTAGCTGGTGATTTATTTAATGCAAGTCAATGGCTAATGTCACTTTGAGAGCCAAAAAACATATACAGAAAAAAATTAGGTAACACTATTTTAGGGTCTTTTAACTAGTTGCTTATTAGCTTACATGTTAATAGAATATTGGCTATTTATTAATACATATTAATGCCTTATTGTGCATGACCATATTCTACATTCTTAATCCTACCCAATACCTAAACATAACAACTACCTTATTAATTATTAATAAGCAACAAATTAGGAGTTTATTGAGGGAAAAGTCATAGTTAATAGTTTATATGTGTTCCCTATACTAAAATGTTACCAAAAATTAATACCTATGGCTCCTGACGATACATTGAGGTCTTATGAAGCAAAACAATTGGTCTGTGCAAGAAACTCAATATTATTTACAACAATATTATCTGTAATCCACAGCCTCGGCAAACGGTCCTGAGCGTGTTCATGGCAGTCTGGAGCACAAGCTTCCTGTTGCATATTGACGTACACTGTAAAACTGAACATGTGCAATTGTTGCTTTAAGGAGGTATTTCTATCTGATTCTACCTACAAATTCTAATTTTGTTGTTGTAATCTACTTCAGTCAGTTTGATATAACATAAAACAAGGGAAAGCTGTTTTATCTTAATTGAGTTACATTGACCCAACATACAATTTCAATTAAAGCTCAGGATGGACACATTCAACACATGCGCACCTGCTCCTTGCTGATTGTGATTTGGGTTTATTAAACACATTAAATTGCGTCAAAGTGAAAATCGCAATTGACAGTGATACTCTTCACAACAATGGTAACCACAAAATTCAATAACAGAAACTCCACTAAATGTCCACCTGAACATTAAACATTAACATAAACTACCAACATCTTTCCCACATGCAGTCCCTTGCAAAGCATGCTGGGAACTAAAGATCCACTGCACAGGGCTGCGTTTCTCAAAAGCATTGTGAGCTATGTTGATCGTAGAGACCATTGGTGGCAAAGGCCCTACGATGGACTGCATTAGGAGAGATTGACTCTCAAAGTGATGGTAGCCATTGACTTGCATTATATGAATCACGAAGGACCATGGTTTCAGTTAAAAATCTTCTTTACTATTTTCTACTGAAGGTAAAGAAAAAAAAAAAAAAACTACATCTTAGATGGCCTGAGGGTAAGTAAATTAACAGCCAATTTTAATTTTTGGGTGAACTATCCCTTTAAGGCAGTATTGGCTATGCCCTGATGATACAAAAACAAACAAACAAACAAACAAACAAACAAAAAAACATTAGCCTTTATATATATATATATATATATATATATATATATATATATATATATAGTTTTTCTTGACTAAAGCAACCACCCAGAGGAAAAAAATATTGCTCATTGCTTTCCCTAAGCTCAGGACACCTTTAAGTGAAGTGTTAGTAAAGTGGGTTGTAAAATTACCATTTGGGTGTAAATGTGATTAGGATTAGATTAAATTTTATTTTAAAAATTATTATTATTATACAACCCGAATTCCGGAAATGGTGGGACGTTTTTTAAATTTGAATAAAATGAAAACTAAAAGACTTTCAAATCACATGAGCCAATATTTTATTCACAATAGAAAATAGATAACATAACAAATGTTTAAACTTTACACTTTTATCCACTAAATGAGCTCATTTCAAATTTGATGCCTGCTACAGGTCTCAGAAAAGTTGGCACGGGGCAACAAATGGCTGAAAAAGCAAGAAATTTTGAAAAGATTCAGCAAGGAAAACATCTAGCAACTAATTAAGTTAATTGATATCAAGTCTGTAACATGATTAGCTATAAAAGCGATGTCTTAGAGAGGCAGAGTCTCTCAGAAGTAAAGATGGGCATAGCTGTGAAAGAGTGCTTAAAAAGATTGTGGAATATACTTTAAAAACAATGTTCCTCAACGTCAAATTGCAAAGGCTTTGCAAATCTCATCATCTACAGTGCATAACATCATCAAAAGATTCAGAGAAACTGGAGAAATCTCTGTGTGTAAGGGACACTGCCGAAGACCTTTATTGTTTGCCTGTGGTCTTCGGGCCCTCAGACAACACTGCATCACTCATCGGCATAATTGTGTCAATGACATTACTATACGGGCCCAGGAATACTTCCAGAAACCACTGTCGGTAAACACAATCCGCTGTGCCATCTGCAGATGCCAACTAAAGCCATATGTGAAGATGGTCCAGAAGCGCTGTCATATGCTCCCCTCCAGACGACGTCTGTTTCAGGGAAGGCCTTGTGTATTTCAGCAGGACAATGCAAAACCACATACTGCAGCTATTACAACAGCATGGCTTCGTCGTAGAAGAGCCAGGTGCTGAATTGGCCTGCCTGCAGTCCAGATCTTTCACCTATAGAGAAAAATCTGCAAAGATGACCATGAACTTTTCCGCAGCTGGAAACCTATATCAGGCAAGAATGGGACCAAATTTCAACACCAAAACTCCAGAAACTCATTACCTCGATGCCCAGACATCTTCAAACTGTTTTGAAAAGAAGAGGAGATGCTACACCATAGTAAACATGCCCCCATCCCAACTATTTTGAGATCTGTAGCAGGCATCAAATTTGAAATGAGCTAATTTTGTGCATAAAATTGTAAAATTTCTCAGTTTAAACATTTGTTATGTTATCTATGTTCTATTGTGAATAAAATATTGGCTCATGTGATTTGAAAGTCTTTTAGTTTTTATTTTATTCAAATTTAAAACAATGTCCCAACATTTCCGGAATTCGGGTTGTATTTTATTTATTACAATTTCAAGTTTTTAATTACAAATAATTTAGTTTTAAATAACACTACTAATAATATTCATCAATAAATAAATAATCATTGCTCAACCATTAAGCATTTTATAATTAACAGTAGATAGTAAAAGAAATACTCAAGGTGGTAACCCAGAAAACACTTTATTTTATGTATGTACGCTTCTCTTTTATGCTTCAGAAATACTCAGTTTGAAAGGTCATGCCTTTGCTTCACTTTTCACATGCTGTGCTTTTGTGTGCAGTATGAAGCAGGTTTATAATTTGTATTTTTCTGTAAATAAGTATTTTTTTCAAACAACTAGTAATAAGATGTTTTTTTTCCCATAAATGTAGCAGTTTCTTCTCCCACAGGTGCAGTCCAATTATTAAACTCAGAGTATAAATATACACCAGCTCCTCCTCTCACTCAATGACCTGTCATTACAAATATATTTCTTCAATATATACAACCTCTCGACTGTCAACAACCCCCAACTTACCACATATGAATGTCTAATTTCTATAGCATCAAAGCATATGCTGGATGAGGCCCCCAGTCCCACAGATCCAGGATGGAGGCCAGGCGAGAGGCCCCCTGCTGCTGAGCAACCACTGGTGCTGGCTTTGACAGACCATCTGTAAGTATGTCACATTGGATTATAGTTCAGTAGGGTGAATGGAAGAAGGGGAAAGGGATATCACAATAGGGATGGAGGGAATGAGAAAATAGATGAGGGGATATGTGTGGAAAGATCAAACCCACTCCAGGAGTGAAGCCTCAATCAGACAGGTTCTTATCCTGGAAGAGAAGACTTAATCCTCCCATCCATCCCTCCGTTCCTCTCTCCCTTATCAAGCCGGCTGCCTGGCTGAGTTGCCGAGGGACACAGGTACCGTGACAACAGGGGTTTTGTGGTCCCTATGGGAACCCAGTGATGAGACTGATCTAGGTGCACAAAAACCCCAGGGTTTAGGAACAGTGTCTCTGTAGATGTATGAGGATGGGCACACACACACCACAAATGTAATACATACAAAAACACACCGACATAGATCTCATATTTTGGTATATTTTGGTAAATTGTGATATACTGTGGTATATTTTGGTGTGTGTGTGTGTATAAAATATTACAATAAAACTGGTTACACTTCATTATAAGTAACTTTACTTACAAACCCGATTCCAAAAAAATTGGGACACTGTACAAATTGTGAATAAAAACAGAATGCAATGATGTGGAAGTTTCAAATTTCAATATTTTATTCAGAATACAACATAAATGACATAACAAATGTTTTAAACTGAGAAAATGTATCATTTTAAGGGAAAAATAAGTTGATTTTAAATTTCATGGCATCAACACATCTCAAAAAAGTTGGGACAAAGACATGTTTACCACTGTGTGGCATCCCCTCTTCTTTTTATAACAGTCTGCAAACGTCTGGGGACTGAGGAGACAAATTGCTCAAGTTTAGGAATAGGAATGTTGTCCCATTCTTGTCTAATACAGGCTTCTAGTTGCTCAACTGTCTTAGGTCTTCTTTGTCGCATCTTCCTCTTTATGATGCGCCAAACGTTTTCTATGGGTGAAAGATCTGGACTGCAGGCTGGCCATTTCAGTACCCGAATCCTTCTTCTACGCAGCCATGATGTTGTAATTGATGCAGTATGTAGTCTGGCATTGTCATGTTGGAAAATGCAAGTTCTTCCCTGAAAGAGACGACGTCTGGATGGGAGCATATGTTGTTCTAGAACTTGGATATACCTTTCAGCATTGATGGTGCCTTTCCAGATGTGTAAGCTGCCCATGCCACACGCACTCATGCAACCCCATACCATCAGAGATGCAGGCTTCTGAACTGAGCGCTGATAACAACTTGGGTTGTTCTTGTCCTCTTTAGTCCAGTTTTCCAAAAAGAACTTCAAATTTTGATTCGTCTGACCACAGAACAGTTTTCCACTTTGCCACAGTCCATTTTAAATGAGCCTTGGCCCAGAGAAAATGCCTGCGCTTCTGGATCATGTTTAGATATGGCTTCTTTTTTGACCTATAGAGTTTTAGCCGGCAACGGCAAATGGCACGGTGGATTGTGTTCACCGACAATGTTTTCTGGAAGTATTCCTGAGCCCATGTTGTGATTTCCATTACAGTAGCATTCCTGTATGTGATGCAGTGCTGTCTAAGGGCCCGAAGATCACAGGCATCCAGTATGGTTTTCCGGCCTTGACCCTTACGCACAGAGATTGTTCCAGATTCTCTGAATCTTTGGATGATCTTATGCACTGTAGATGATGATAACTTCAAACTCTTTGCAATTTTTCTCTGAGAAACTCCTTTCTGATATTGCTCCACTATTTTTCGCCGCAGCATTGGGGGAATTGGTGATCCTCTGCCCATCTTGACTTCTGAGAGACACTGCCACTCTGAGAGGCTCTTTTTATACCCAATCATGTTGCCAATTGACCTAATAAGTTGCAAATTGGTCCTCCAGCTGTTCCTTATATGTACGTACATTTAACTTTTCCGGCCTCTTATTGCTACCTGTCCCAACTTTTTTGGAATGTGTAGCTCTCATGAAATCCAAAATGAGCCAATATTTGGCATGACATTTCAAAATGTCTCACTTTCAACATTTGATGTTATCTATATTCTATTGTGAATAGAATATAGAATTTTTATTCTCAATTTGTACAGTGTCCCAACTTTTTTGGAATTGGGTTTGTATAATAAACTATAAGTAACTTTGCAATTGCATGCAACTAACTCTCATTAAAGTATTAGTAGATTGTAGTAGACTGTTAGGTTAGTATTAGTAGAATATGTTAACATGCAGTTGCAAAGGTGCTTATAGTCAGTAGAATGTCTGTTGGGGGACCAGTGAAATAAAGTGTTATCATATATTTTTATACAAAGTAAATAATTTAATATTGAGATTTATTATTAAAATTATTATTATTTACAGGGTTAGTTCAAAAAAATTCTGTCATTAATTACTCACCTTCATGTCATTCCACACCCGTAAGACCTTCATTAAGATATTTATAATATATATATATATATATATAAAATTAAGATATTTTTGATCAAATCCAATGGCTCAGTGAGGCCTCCATTGACAGCAATATAATTAACACTTTCAGATGCCCAGAAAGCTACTAAAGACATATTTAAAACAGTTCATGTGATTACAGTGGTTCAATCTTAATGTTATGAAGCAACAAGAATATTTTTTGTGCACAAAAAAACCCAAAACAAAATAACGACTTTATTCAACAATATCTAGTGATGGGCGATTTCAAAACACTGCTTCATGAAGCTTCGAAGCTTTACAAATCTTTTATTTTGAATCAGTAGTTCGGAGCATGTATCAAACTGCCTTTGAAGTCTTTCAAAACGTTTCGAAATTTCAGTGGTTCACATGACTTTGGCAGTTTGATACACGCTCCGAACCACTGATTCGAAATAAAATATTCATAAAGCTTCAAAGCTTCATGAAGCAGTGTTTTGAAATCACCCATCACTAGATATTGTTGAATAAAGTCGATATTTTGCTTTTTTGGCGCACAAAAAGTATTCTCCTCGCTTCATAACATTAAGGTTGAACCATTGTACTCACATGAACTGTTTTAAATATGTCTTTAATAACTTTATGGGCATTTGTAAAATATCTTGCTGGCAATGAAGGTCTCACTGAGCCATCGGATTTTATCTTAATTTGTGTTCCGATGATGAATGAAGGTCTTACGGGTGTGGAACGACATGAGGGTGAGTAATTAATGACAGAATTTTCATTTTTGGGTGAACTAACCCTTTAAGCCTGAAATAGTGGACCAAAGCTTCAAAAATGTTCTGAGTGAGTGTCCATATGCTCTCTTTATTTACCCCTATTTCTTATTATATATTTATTCACATAATTTATTAACAAAGGAATTAATTTGAATATATTTGCTAACACACACACACACACACACACACACATATATATATATATAATTATATAATTTTATAATTTTAAAAATATTCGATTTTTTTTTTTTTTTTTTTTACAAACCGTTTTTCCAAATGAGCATGTTTCAGAATGTCCCCAAAGGAAGGTTTTATTTCAGATTTAGCACACATCAGAGAGAACACTTCACCTGCCTCAGCATACCTCCTGGAATGCACAGATGGTCATCTAATGCTTGACATTCAGCAAATGATGACAAGAATGGTGCGATGCCATTTCTCCACTCTGTGATCTCTTTGTTTCTAGAGGACAAGAACTGAAACAGATGTGATAGCCGGGTATAATCGAACCTTCACTAATGTATAGAAACTGCAGAGGCCACTGTCTGTGACCAGTGCTTCAAGAATGTTCTGGGTGATGAACAAGCAAATTTTAACTAATGCCACAGTGCCATATGCTCTGCAATCTCTCAGCGAAACAACCTCTGACTCTGCTGAAAGGTGTGGAACTGCAGAATACGCCTGGTTGACCTTCAAATAATTTGTAAGTGTGTGAGGAGTTTGATTTAGCTTGATTAGCTGATGATTTGTTTGGTTTGTATTTTTGGAATTACACAAACACATCGGATCAAATAACACTTCAGTCTTTTCACTTTGCTGGCAAGCTCATTCATGCATTTCATTAGGGACACATAATTTTACTCCAATTTAAAAAGCTTTAACCTTAAAGATAAAAGATAAAATTCAATTCACATTTATTTATATAGCATTTTTCACAACAGATATAATTTCAAAGCAGCTTTACAGAAAATAATGTTTCTACATAACAATGTATGTATGTGTAATTTGTTATCAGAAGTGTCCATATGTCCAGAAATGTACAGTTCGAAGATAATACAAATCATGTAGTTAGCTAACATCAGGTTTTCATTTAGGCAAAAACAATGAGCTCATTAAAGCAATTATTACAAGTTGTGATTATAATTATTACAATATATAGAAAATTTGGCAGTTGTGTATGTTGATTCAGAGTTGGCATCCTCACAGGTGTTGCCGTCATCTTTTCACAGGTGTTGGGCCATCTGAAATCTTTGTAAGAGGTTGGATCCAAACTGGAGCTGGGCTAATCTCTAGTTACCACAGGATGGGCATCCGAGGTAGAAACAGAAAAGCAAATGGAAAATAATTAGCATAGCTGCTGTTCATAACATTTCAAGCAAAAGATAATCATGTGCATTTCATCTGATATAACTGGAATACAGGGTTATGAGATGTATTATCCGCATGCTTGGCTGAAGAGATGTGTCTTTAATCTAGATTTAAACTAACAGAGTGTGTCTGAGCACCAAACATTATCAGGAAGGCTATTCTAAAGTTTAGGAGTCAAATGTGAAAACGCTCTCCCTCCTTTAGTGGACTTAGATATCCTATATACTACCAAAAGTCCTGAATTTTTGATCTTAAAAAGCATGATGGAATGTAGGGCAATAGAAGATAGTTAAATATACAGGAGCTGGCCTGGTAAGAACTTGAGCAGGCGCATACTGGACTAACTGTAGCTTGTTTGTTGAGGATGCAGGACAAACATGCATTACAGTAATCCAGTCTAGACGTCATGAATGCATGAACTATTGCATCAGAAACTGATAACATGTTCAGTAGCTTAGCAATGTGTCTGAGGTGGAAGAATGCTGTTTTTGTAACACATGAAATATGATTTTCGAAAGACAAGTTGCTATGTAATATAACACCCAGGTATTTAACTGAAGAAGATAAAGTAACAGTACATCCTTCTAGATGCAAATTGTACTCTAGGAGATTCTGTGTACAGGTTTTTTTGGTCCAATAAGTAATACTTATCTTAATTTAACATTTTAATTTAACTTTAATTTAAGTCTTATCCTAATTTAACAGAAGAAAATTACTGGTCTTCCAATGTTTTATATCTTTTACACACTCTGTTAACTTGGATAATTTAGAGATTTCATTTGGTTGTGATGAAATATATAACTGAGTATCATCAGCATAACAGTGGAAACTGATTCCATGTTTTCTAACAATATTACATTTTCAATATACATGCTGCCACATTTATATTGAAAATAGCAGAGGGCCTAACACAGACCCTTGCGGCACTCCATAATTTACTGACGTTAACTTTATAATTCCCAGTTTAAATAAACAAAATTGTAGCAGTCTGATTGGTACGATCTAAACTATCTTAATGTCTGCTCCTGAATACCTTGGTCAGAAGCTAGAAGTAAGTCATAGTTTCTGTGCTATATGATAAAGCATTACATTTGTTCTTGAGGGGTGATAATTGAGGTTGAATCATAAAATGCTGTCAACGGTTTTATTTCTGGTGTTTTCGATATTCTCAGTGAAGAAATTCTTAAAGTCATTACTACTAAGCTGTGATGGAATATTCAGTTCAGGTGACGTCTGTTTAATTGTTAATCTAAAACCTGGGATTGTTTTGGTTATTTTCTATGAGTTTGCAGTGATTCTCAGCCCTGGCTGCTTTTAAAGCCTTAATGTAATCAAACTCCATAAGTATGCTTTAAAATGCAATTAAACTGCAAAACAATGCAATTCGCAGAGCCCATACAATTCGCAGAAATCTAAAAAATTCAGTTTGTGTATGATATAATACCCAGAGTGACTGTCATAAGCACTTACTATGAATATGCTAATTTGTTTATTAGGCATATTTATGAATATTTTTTGACAGTGAAGCTCTGGTGTGGAAGACTCTCCTGAGAAAATTATGGAGTTTAATAAGGTTGGAAGTAAAGCAATACAGAGATCCGCATAAATATTGCAATGAGGTCTCAACGATTCCCCTGAGCGTTCTCTTGGCAACAGAACAGGTGAATAATGCATGGAAAAGCCTTGGAGGAATAGTGGTATATTTTTGAGCAAAGCACACTGGGAATTTTTTTGACTGCTTTTTTTTTTTTTTTTTTTTTTTTAAGAATAAGAGGTATTTCTAGCTACACATCACATTCCCCTGTAGGACAGAATAGTCACAAATGAGATTTCTTTAATATCTCAATTGTTTCTTCTAGACAGCTATTACATTACATTTAAAGTAATCTGAGACTTTTGCCTATGTCCCTTGCTTTTTAGATTTTTCTCCTGAGAAAAACACACCAGTGATTTCATTTGTTTTCTCTGGAGTTTTAGAAGACATCTCAACAATCAACAGACTTGATATTGAAAATAAACATAAGAAGCCTGATAGATAGATAAACATAAACTTATATAAACTTATATTTTATTCACAATAGAATATAGATAACATATCAAATGTTGAAAGTGAGACATTTTGAAATGTCATGCCAAATATTGGCTCATTTTGGATTTCATGAGAGCTACACATTCCAAAAAAGTTGGGACAGGTAGCAATAAGAGGCCGTAAAAGTTAAATGTACATATAAGGAACAGCTGGAGGACCAATTTGCAACTTATTAGGTCAATTGGCAACATGGTTGGGTATAAAAAGAGCCTCTCAGAGTGGCAGTGTCTCTCAGAAGTCAAGATGGGCAGAGGATCACCAATTCCCCCAATGCTGCGGTGAAAAATAGTGGAGCAATATCAGAAAGGAGTTTCTCAGAGAAAAATTGCAAAGAGTTTGAAGTTATCATCATCTACAGTGCATAATATCATCCAAAGATTCAGAGAATCTGGAACAATCTCTGTGTGTAAGTGTCAAGGCCGGAAAACCATACTGGATGCCTGTGATCTTCGGGCCCTTAGACGGCACTGCATCACATACAGGAATGCTACTGTAGTGAAAATCACAACATGGGCTCAGGAATACTTCCAGAAAACATTGTCGGTGAACACAATCCATCGTGCCATTCGCCATTGCCGGCTAAAACTCTATAGGTCAAAAAAGAAGCCATATCTAAACATGATCCAGAAGCGCAGGCGTTTTCTCTGGGCCAAGGCTCATTTAAAATGGACTGTGGCAAAGTGGAAAACTGTTCTGTGGTCAGATGAATCAAAATTTGACGTTCTTTTTGGAAAACTGGGACGCCATGTCATCCGGACTAAAGAGGACAAGGACAACCCAAGTTGTTATCAGCGCTCAGTTTAGAAGCCTGCATCTCTGATGGTATGGGGTTGCATGAGTGCGTGTTGCATGGGCAGCTTACACATTTGGAAAGGCACCATCAATGCTGAAAGGTATATCCAAGTTCTAGAACAACATATGCTCCCATTCAGACATTGTCTCTTTCAGGGAAGACCTTGCATTTTCCAACATGACCAGACCACATACTGCATCAATTACAACATCATGGCTGCGTAGAAGAAGGATCCGGGTACTGAAATGGCCAGCCTGCAGTCCAGATCTTTCACCCATAGAAAACATTTGGCACATCATAAAGAGGAAGATGCGACAAAGAAGACCTAAGACAGTTGAGCAACTAGAAGCCTGTATTTGACAAGAATGGGACAACATTCCTATTCCTAAACTTGAGCAACTTGTCTCCTCAGTCCCCAGACGTTTGCAGACTGTTATGAAAAGAAGAGGGGATGCCACACAGTGGTAAACATGTCTTTGTCCCAACTTTTTTGAGATATGTTGATGCCATGAAATTTAAAATCAACTTATTTTTCCCTTAAAATGATACATTTTCTCAGTTTAAACATTTGGTATGTCATCTATGTTGTATTCTGAATAAAATATTGAAATTTGAAACTTCCACATCATTGCATTCTGTTTTTATTCACAATTTGTACAGTGTCCCAACTTTTTTGGAATCAGGTTTGTAGATAGATAGATAGATAGATAGATAGATAGATAGATACTTATGGTCATATTTTATTTGTGAAAAAAATTATAAATTCAGTGAGTTGATAAAGAAGAAAATATCAATTTAATCATATTGGCTCAGTCTGAGATGGCTTGTGTAGCCATATCACATTTGGTGTGTTTGATGTTGTATTGGCTATTTGGAATATTTCACAACTTTGGTTAATGAGGTGAAACTGTTTGGCCCACATTCAATTTAATATCTTTTTTTACAGGCAACTTTGATCTGCTCCATGAAATTAGAATATTAACATGATTTTTCCTTTCAAGATGTAAATTAAATATAAAACTCTCTAGAGGGTGAAATTCAATAATTTATTTATTATCACAAATGGTGGATTTTTATAACTATATATTTTTATAACTTCATAAAACATGGCATTTTTCTTTTTTGCATGTCTAATGATGTCTACACATGCTTGAACTCATTTGTTGTATTTTTTCGGTTATTTACACTGAAATACTTTACACAACATTTTTATATATATATATATATATATATATATATATATATATATATATATATATATATATATATATATATATATATAAAAATGAGGCATGATTATAAACAGGGTTCAACAAACTAATAAAATCTAATTAAATTCTAATATGCCTGATATCTTCATCCTTCATTTGCTCCAAAATTTAGAGCAAATAGCACCACATGAAAATTAGCTTGCTAATTGTGATAACTGTGCAGCTTTGTACCTTGAAATTGACTCAAGGTTCACAGGGAGGATGTGAATAGCACGGACCCCTCTGCTCCATGCTTCTACACACCCCTTTCAACTCATAAACAAATGTCCCACATCTAAAGCATTCCCATAATTGTTATGCTAACCTTGGAGAAGGGAACCAAGCCATTAGCATTTGAAGGAGCTAAATATTAGCCAAGAAAGAGGCTTCTCTCTTTTAAAAAAAGGCACTATGAAGAAAAAGTGCCTCAGAATCCAACCATCTGTGCCATCCATCCTCTGCACAAAGAGTAGAAAATTTTTCATCATAACCTAGAAAAAAAAGGTTAGTCTGTTTTAATGATTTATGTATTTAATAAGCAGATGTGTATGAATTTAGAAATTACATTAATGTGTGCGTTGTTGTTTTTCTTCACCAGGCTCATTGGAAAAAATGTGTAGCTCCAAAAACGTACCGATGCTCTAGTGGCAGTAAATTATGATAACAAATTATGATAACAGGGGCAAATTATCAATTAATAAAGACTTATTTTCATGTTTCCATGCACAAAACTATGTTATGACTTTAATACATTTGCAGACTAATACAGTTAGACATTTGTATCACATAACTACCTCCATATTTATGGCTATTAAGGCATAGTAAACATGCTCACCTGGTACAGCACTGAACATTAATATTGAGTGCATTTTTAGCATCACAAACTGGACATTTCACTTTGAAAGTGTCGCAAAACACACCAAGCAGAATAATATAATTTTGCAAAAATGTCAACAGGCACTTTAATCCAATGAGCCTGGGTTATTTCTTCTGTGATTTTCACCTTAACCTGTTATTTCTAAAACAAATACTTAAAAATTTCTTGTTCCATGTTATCCTACAAAACCTGAGAATAGTATTTCTCAGATGTCACACACATGTTGCTGCCAACTTACAATTTACTCATTTGTGGAAGCATTTTACATGATTCTTCAACACCTGGAATAACTTGCATCGCTTTCAAGTTCCTTCAAATTCTTCATTAAAACTTTCATTGCTAGGGCTGGAAAGTTTGATAAAAACCAGAAAGACAATTTGCCAACTGACAAAACAGCAAATATTGATTTAGGACATGGCCGTTTCTCAGCCCAAGAGGACAGGAGCAATCTCTGAACACCGGAGAATAATTCGGGTGAATGAGGGGATTAAAAGGGAAATCAGATGAAAGACTGTGGATGGGGGGATGAGGGTGAAAAGATGAGTTAATGAGTAGGGATCAGGCTTTGGCCTCTCACACTCATTACAACCCACACTACTAATCCTGCACCATTCCCACAAGTGCGCTGTTTTGTTCCCTTAAAAAACATTCCTTCACAAACTCTGAGAAAGGCAGTAGGCGTGTGGATCTGTGTATATGTGTGTGTGTGTGTGTGTATGTGTGTTAAAACTGAGGATAAGAGGTGGGGACAATCAACGAGAGGGAAAAAGACTGACTGGAGTAACAAGAGATATGACCGGAATTTCTAGAAACAATGATATTCAACTAGCCATTTTCTCACTCTCTCCTTCTCTAAAGGGGTGATGTTCATATAGACACCCTCTCCCCCCTCCCTTGTTCCTTCTCTTAGAATTAGCCGAGCATTCCATTCCGCGCGGCAGTGGTGTTAGGATCGGGATCAGAGCTGGGAAGAGGCCGTCAGCAGCACTCAGGGGTTGCTTGAAAGAAAGGAACAGCAGATGGTGGCCTTTAGTGAGGGCCCTGCTCTTTCAGACCACAGGACGCACGGAACTATATGAGAAAGAGCTCTCTTTAACTAATGCCCATTCTCACTTTCTCTAACCAGTGTGTAGGTACGAACCTTCGCTAGCAGATGGTAAGATCATTGAGAGCTATTAATTCTTCGAGAGGGTAACATGTTCTCTTAGGAGACTGGCTCCTCTGTAGAAAACGCTGGGTTTCAGTAAAAGAAAAGAATTAAAAAGTAGCGACAAGACTTTTTCAGAATGACTTCAATTGTAAAAAATAAAATAAAATAAAAATAAAAAAACATAAGT
Source organism: Megalobrama amblycephala (assembly GCF_018812025.1). Taxonomy (NCBI): domain Eukaryota; kingdom Metazoa; phylum Chordata; class Actinopteri; order Cypriniformes; family Xenocyprididae; genus Megalobrama; species Megalobrama amblycephala. The sequence continues at coordinate 13,569,426 of NC_063056.1, forward strand.
AAACTGAATTTTTTTGTTGATGTTGTTTCCCCTCAACAACTATTGTTTTATTAAAGAACAACTTCTGGAATTTCACAAATTGAATTGTGATTACTTAATTTAATAAACTATCTGTTAATAAAACATTTGAAAACAAACAGCTTTGTCTAACAGGCTGTCTGGAATGTGCAGACAAGTGGACTGATACAACAGTGAAAAGTCCCGTAGAACCTGATTTCATCATGTGCAACACGTTCCTGGATCAACATCTTTGTTGATCCTGGAATAACATTCCAAATAACCAGTTGGATTTGAGCGAGGTTTACAGTTTATTTCAAGTTTTGTCAAGGCTTACATTTGTTGTGTAATTGTTCTGGTGCAACTTCACATGACCAACAAGGTGCATGGAAAGAAAAAAACAAGTTATTTTTAGACAATACCAGCAACATTTGTGATGTCAAGGGGTCAGAACGAACAAAAGATGGAGCTGAAAAAAGGAATGTTGTTTTATTTTTAAACCTTTTAGCCCTGATAAAGGCCTGTGTGCCGAAATGCGTTGGCAAAATAAAACAATATCACTTTTTCAGCTCCATCTTTTGTTTGTTCTGACCCCTTGACATGTATTGCTGGTATTGTCCAAAAATAAGTTTAGGCTTACAAGCAAGTTTAGGTGCTTCAAGATCAGTGTTATTCACATTTCACTCTGATTTTAGGGTTAAATTATGGGTTGGGTTGGGTTGGGTTAGGTTTAGGGGTAGGGATATGGTTACTAAATTTTCAGACAGGAATGTTGTTCTAGGATATGTTGACGCAGGAATGCGTCTAACTCAGTGATGTTAGACTGTCTATCAGATCTGAACGCTTTTCAACCAATCAGATTTGATGACCGGAACTAACTGTTATATAAGCCCATTTATTTTAATATCCATGCTATACATGATTATATGTACAGTTGTCATAACTATAAAAGTCCAAAGATGAAGAAGAGTGAAAAGGTTCTGATTACGAGGGTATTTAATAATAAATCAAACTCAGATAATCCACAGGCGAAGGGTTGGTATTTGGAGGGAGCTGGCAGAAACAAGGGATGTGATGATGGGTGTAACCAGGGAGGAGCAGAAGGTGGTAGAAGCCGGAGTGATGCAATGTGATGCCCAGCCTAGAGCCCCACAGTGGCGTAGCCAGAGGAAGGAACTATGGGGACGGATGATGGGGGCGTTGCCGATGGGAAAGGAGCCCTGGGCACAGACAGTGAGTCGAGTGTAGATGGAAATGCGCAACACTGCTGACTTCGGAGGCCACGATGAAGCTGCCATGACGACCCACCGAGGTGGAACTGGAGATCCGCAGGGTTGAATCGGAAATGGTGTGACTGAGGATTGTCACGAAGCCTGAGGGAGGGCAGAGCTGGGCTGAGATGCAGTGGTGGAGGGCTGGAGGGCTGGAGTGCAAGTCCATGGAGATAGGCTGGCGAGGTCTGACCCAGGCAGAGCTGGCAGGTCGACGGAGCCTGGTGACATTACTGCCCCTATGGTCGACAGAGGAGCCGAAGGAGGGAGGAGTGGAGGTGGAGGATTTAGGGCGACGGGCCGAGGTGGAGTAGCAAGGACAGCGGGCAGAGGCCAGTGAATCCCCCAGCCTGGTTCAAGGATGGCTCATGGGATGCCCCAGGTGAATCCAGATGCAGCGAGGATATAAGGGAAGAACAATGGGGTAGACAGGAGATGACGAAGACAGGGCTTGAAGTAGAGGTGGTGGTAGAAGAGGGAGGGAAGGTGGAACCAACATATCAGTTTCTCAGTCCAGCACAAACTCACTCACTGTGGCAGGGTTGTGGGCAGGGAACTCCTCCATTCCCTCAAACTCCACTAGTATTTCCTTTATCACGGGCTTGATTGTAAGGGGCTCAGGCTCCGGTGCAATGGTGGCCACAATATTGGTATTGGCAGCTCCATCGTGGCAGACGTTGGCACTCCATCTTTTGGGGGCTTCGTGTTGAAGGGTGGTGGTGGGCTGGACTCTATGTCCAGTGATGAGATGGACCAGGGGTAGAAGCTCTCCAGACATAGCAGAATGGCATCATTCCAGCTGAGTCCTTGCATGTCTGGGAGGTCTACTTGATGTTTATTGTTCGCCCCGATCCAATACAAAGTTTTGATGGTTTCATCATCAAATGGTGAACGAACGGCAAGGTGACAAAATTGAAGAGTATAGTCCATCAAATTTGGGCCTCTTCTGGTCAACGCAGCAAATTTAGCTGCATAATTCATTTTGCGATCGGTTATTCTGTCACAACTATAAAACTCCAAAGATGAAGAAGAGACAAAAGGTTCCGATACAAGGGTGTTTAATAATAAATCATACTCAGATAATCCACAAGGTGTAACAGTGTGTATGTATAATACAAACAATAATCGACAATGAACTGAGGAAGCACAGGAACTTAAGTATAAAATGATAATTAACTCAAATATGAACAGCTATGATGATAAAAATTAATATCCATGGTAACAAATAAGTGGCGGGAAATGTGAACAAAGCCAACAGGAAATAATGACAAGCAAACTTTAAGTCCATGAAAATGATTATTTGCTTCTATTTTTGACCTTCAAGTCAGATCTGAGACTTATTTTTGAGTTGCGACCCACCAGTTTGGGTCAGTTTTCTAAACATTTTTTTTCAATATTCATCCTCAACATTGACACTACAGTTTAGTCCACAACTAAGTCAGATCTTCATGCCACATCACACTCAGTTTAGACAAATAGCCAAGATATTGTCTTGAAGGTTCAGCTTCTTGAAAAATAAATGTGTAAGTAAGCATTTACTTATACAAAAGAGTAATGTGTTCATCTCCACAAAGCTAAAACAGATGGAAAAATTACCAGAATGAAATCATCAAGCTGTGAACATAATTTATCATAAGCTGGAGGGAAAAAGCATTGCAAAAATAACAAATGAGATCTGTTTTTCTGTGCTGGTCTAGAAAGTATGTGTAGCTAAATAATACATATAAGCAGTAGTTTTGGAGAGTTAAAGGAAAAGTTTACCCAAAAAAGACAATTCTGTATAATCATTTGCTCATTCTCATGTTGTTACAAATGTATGACTTTCTTTAGTGGAACACTGTGTTGCTCTATTCCATGCAATTACAATAAACATGGATGAATGCTTTCAAAATTCAAAAAGAGATCCAGAAAGTGATTCTGAAATAGAAATCTTGACATCAGACAAACAATTATCCGATTCGTAAATAAGTCATTCTTCAGAACCTTTTCAAATATTTGGGCGATCCACTTCACAAAAACAGCCTAAATGATTCATTCACAAACCGGACTCATCTAGTTCTCAGTGATCCAGTCACAACAGACACAACACAAAGGAAGAATGACGAGAATTAGTGACTGATGACTTAAAGGGTTAGTTCACCCAAAAATTAAAATTCTGTAATTTATTACTCGCCCTCATGACGTTCCACACCCATAAGACCTTCGTTCATCTTCAGAACACAAATTAAGATATTTTAGTTGAAATCCGATGGCTCCATGAGGCCTGCATATAGGGAGCAATGACACTTCCTCTGTCAAGATCCATTAATGTACTAAAAACAAACACGTGTCAAACTGCTGAAATCACGTGACTTTGGCGCTCTGAACAGCTGATTCATCACACTGATTCATTTGTGCTCCGAAGCTTCCTGAAGCAGTGTTTTGAAATCGGCCATCACTAATTAAGTCGTTATTTTGTTTTGTTTTTTGGCGCACCAAAAATATTCTCATCGCTTTATAATATTAATATTGAGTCACTGTACTCACATGAACCGATTTAAATATGTTTTTAGTACATTAATGGATCTTTAGAGAGGAAATGTCATTGCTCCCTATGAAGGGTTTGTTTCCGACACACCCTGCAAGCAGTAGACCAATCACAACATGACTGACCAATCAGAGCAGAGTAGGCTCAGAGACCAGATCCTTGATTGAACCGTTTCAGACACTGTGAGAAAAGAGGTGATGCTGCAATGTATATTATGAGAAAATTAAAGTGTTTTTGATCGTGTATACAAGTAAACGTATTGTAGAAGACTCCAAAACAAAATTAAGAACCTTTAAAGTAGCATAAAAGGGGTACTTTAAAATGCTATTCAAATCTATAATATTGCTTCAGAATACTTACAGTAGTAAGTAGTAGTTTTGTGGTGCTTTTGCATCTTTTTTGAAGCTTCAAAATGTCAGTTCACATTTGTTGTAATTGTATGGAAAAGAGTGACTATAGAATTTACATTTTTAGGTGAATTAGGTGAACTAACTCACTGCAGATGAATCCTTATTTATTATGCAGGTGTGTGGGTGTGTTTATGTCGGTATGTTTATGCATGTGGGTTTATGTGTGCAAACACGCCCATCTTCAGAAGCAGGCTAATGTTTGGAAAACACTGAGCTATCATTTATGCATCACTGCAACCAGAATCACATAACCCCAGCTTAGACTGTCTGAGTCTGTGATAGACTTGCATAATGTGCTATAACTTCGACGCCATGGCAGGAAACTTACAAAAAGGGTGGAGCGTGTATTTGCAGACGTATATGTCTATATGTGGACGTGTGAGAGTATTATAGCAACTGCTTGCACAGGACTCTTTGTAAATACTGTAGCACCTGTGTAAATGAAGATGAGAGCTCTGTTGAGCAGGAGAATATGAGACAGTCAGACCCACTAAATAAACTCCATCTCCAACAATGATAGACAGAAAAACAGCAACCGCCCATCACAATGATAACAGTTTGCATCACTGATCAAATTTAATTGAAGTACATACAAAATTGCTAAGACTTATACTGAACATTATGATGGTTTGTTTAGTTTGGATATGGAGCTCAGCAGTAACATAACAGCAAGGAACAACAATGATCCACAATGATCATGCAGACTAAGCAACCATTTTTATGCCTGCATCCTCTCAGCTGTCTGGGATAGGGAAGTTGCAGCAGTTTACAGAAGTGAAAACTGCATCTGCTTAAACATCATTGTCATTTGTACTTTGGTGGGAGATTTGTTTGAACTTTAATGATGAGGTCATCAAAAAATCTGGCCACAATTTACTTGGATAACATTTATTTTAATTGTCACTGTTGGTGTTTATTTCAGTGAAAGATCATTGTTTTTTTCACTGCATCTGTATCTGCAGGCCCCTGTGAACCAAATGTAATGTTTTCAGATACAGATACTGCATGTTAAAAGCAATTAAATTAAATGTATTATAGTTTATATTAAATGTAATTATAGCTGAACTTGGGCTTTATTAACCCACTTAAGTCTTAATGGGATAGTTCACCCAAAACTGAAAATTCTGTCATCATCAAACCCTTAAGACTTTCATTCATCTTCGAAATACAAACAATAAAGATATTTCGTCCCCTTGGAATTATTTTTGTCAAAATTGAGTTTTTCACATATTCTGTGACAACTTAAAGGTGCAATATGTAAGAATTTTGCAGTAAAATATCCAAAAACTACTAGGCCTGTGTTATATATTTTGTTCACTTGAGTACTTACAATATCCCAAATGTTTGCAACTATTTGTAAATCGTGATAAAATTGCAATTTTAACCAAGGCTCCGGGACATGTGAGGAGTCGCCTGTCAATTGCGTCATTCCCGCGTTACCCTCGGTTTCCAGTTTTATTTTGTAGAATCCATGGAAACACCAAAGACGCTTTAATATTTATGTTTTAATAGACAAGGGAACAATGTGCTTTACCATGCCTCAGAGAAAAACACTATTTTGTGAACATAGCATCAGATGCAGCTTTATTTTTAGTAACAGTAATACAGCATTTTCTCCATCATACAATACGTTTTAAAATTAATTGCATGCCACTTATCAACACAAGCCATCCAGCATTTAATATGATATTCTAAATCAATCTATCTTACTGCAGTGTGCAACAAGTGTCTAACAGCAGCCAGCGAGTGAATGCACAGAGTAACGTTATAACATCATTTTCAACACACTCAAATGTATCTAATAATAAACAGAGCTGCGTTACCTCATACTCATGACCGGAAAAGCGGAAGCGGTGCCGGCGACTGCCGGTATGTAATATCAAATGTAATATCAAATAACTCGTATGGTTAACATTTTAATCAAGTACTTGATACATGTGCTTTAGTTTATAAGTCAACAAATCAAAATAAGTGTCTTTAAAGCATGACAAGAAAATTGGTTATAAAAACAATTTTAATTTGACCAAAAAGTGCACTTTTTAAAAGTGGCATTTTGTTTTAATTTTTTTTTTTTTTTTTTAATGTACTTTCATGATTTGAAGTACACTACAAGTGCACATTTAAGTGCACTTCTTTTTTCACAAGGGGATCCTTGTATTGTTCCATCTTTTACATTTTTGATATTTTTGATATATTTTTATTAGTGGGTGCAGGACACTATAGTTCAATTATGTAAATGATAATAGCAAAATAAACTGTGACATATTATACCCAAAAATTCTTCATACAGTGGACTACCAGCAAAATTTGGAACCAAAAAGTATTCAGACACTTTGACCTGACCATGTTTTTCTTAAGTGTTATCTGACATAATTAAGATTATTTTGGACAGTTTAACTCTGAGATCTTGTCATATTTTATTACCATTTTTAAACTATAGTGAATAAACTTGTATTAATGAATGAAATGTTCAAAGGTGTCTGAATAAATTTTGGTTTGACTGTATATTTACAAAAATTTACAACTCTCTTCTATCTGCCATTGGTTGGACAAACACATAAACCCGCCCCCAAACTCACACCATTGGTTGAATCAGTGGTCAGAATGCACAAACAGAAAATTGTTTGATAGTGCCACAGATTCAGTGCATAAACTTTTCAGGGGAATCAGTCTATTATTTAGTTTCCTTTGCATATTAAGATGGTATATTATAAAGTATTTTGACATCAAAAAATTACACACTTCACCTTTAAATAAAAAGAATGTGCAGACACTATACATTTACTCCCAGAGGTTGGTTTTCTTTCTCTAAAATTGACATTTAAGCATTCAAAAGATTCATTTGCATAGAAACTTGTATTTTGTAAGATGAAAAGACACATTTGATAAGTTCGGTAACGGTGCCTGCAGACATCAGGCGTTACAGTGTATCCTGTTGCCTGGGGGCTGAAAAAGAGAGTGAGAGGGAGACGGAGAGGTATTCTGGGAAAGGTTACCATCAAAGATTCATACACTTGTCTCTTTTGAAGAGGTGTCTTTGAAAGAGATAGTGAGATGTGTGTTCACTTCACCTGAATGGACACAAAGCCCATCCAGGGATAATGACACCATCAAAAGCCATAACTACCAGTACACAAAACACAGACTATAGACAGATTAAAAAGCCAACCAAAATATTAGCATATTAAAGAAAATCTGAATCATGCATTCAAAGACATTATGATCAATGTGTCAGTGACAAATAAAAGTGTCCATGTAAAAAAAAAAAAGTTTTAAAAATCTATTTTAAAATGTGTGTTAAGTACATTCATACTATTTTCAAGAAAGAGTTAGTTCACCATAAAATGAAAATTCTGTGGTTAATTACTCACCCTCAAGACTTTTGTTCATCTTCGGAACACAAATTAAGATCTTTTGGAGAAAATCTGAGAGATTTCTGTTCCTCCCAGCTACGCAACCACCACTTTCAAGCCCCAGAAAGGTAGTAAAGACATCATTAAAGTAATCCATGTGACTCCAGTGACTCGCAATAAATTATAAATATACACATAGGTTTGTTGATAGACATACACTTGTTAAAGGATTAGTCCACTTTTAAATACACTTTTCCTGATAAATTTACTCACCCCCATATCATCCAAGATGTTCATGTCTTTCTTTCATCAGTCGAAAAGAAATGAAGGTTTTTGAGGAAAACATTCCAGGATTTTTCTCCATTTAGTGGATTTCAATGGGTACCAACAGGTTGAAGGTCCAAATTACAGTTTTAGTGCAGCTTCAAAGGGTTTTAAACGATACTAGATGAGGAATAAGGGTCTTATCTAGAGAAACGATCTGTCATTTTTGAAAAAAATACAACTATTCTACTTACGGAACAAACGCGGCGCCAGTTTCGTTTTTTTCCGTAAGCAGAATAGGGAAGGTGTAGAACATTCAGCGTAAGCATTTTGAAGAATGCGGAAACGGAAAGTACGTTCAAGGCGATATTTTGTTTATAAAGCATAAACTGTTGTATTTTTTTCGAAAATGACCTATCGTTTCTCTAGATAAGACCCTTATTCCTCGTCTGGTATTGTTTAAAGCCCTTTGAAGCTGCACTGAAACTGCAATTTGGACCTTCATCCTGTTGGTGGCCATTGAAATCCACTATATGGAGAAAAATCCTAAAAATCCCTCAAAAACCTTAATTTCTTTTCGACTGACGAAAGAAAGACATGATCATCTTGGATGACATGGGGGTGAGTAAATTTATCAGGAAAAGTGTATTTAAAAGTGAACTAATCCTTTAATGCTGATGGTGAGGAATAACAGTTGCAACATCTCATGATGAACGTCGAACTGAGTATCGCATCACTGAGAAACATCCTGTTCAAGTCGTTCTTGGGTTGAATAACTAGTTCTTCCAATATTTCATCATCGACCTCACGCTCAGATTAATATAGTAAAATTGACGCCATTTTTACTGTCTTTACAGCGTGCGGTACAATCTCTGAGCTTTAGGAAGCCTCCGGAGCTGAATCAGTTATGGTAATTGGCGTTTGTTTACTCACACGCTGTAAGCGGTAGACCAATCACAACAGATTGGGCCATCTGGCCAATCAGAGCAGAGTAGGCTCGCGGAAAGGAGGGATTTAGAGGGACTGATTCATCCGACGAGTCATTTGAGAATCATTGAACAATGTGGTGATGTGCAATGTATATTATGATCAAATGAAAGTGTTTTATGATCTTTAATGCGTGTGAACCTGTTGTAGACCTCCAAAACAGAATTAGGAACCTTTCAACTAGCATAAAAGGGGTACTTTAATGAAGGAACGGTATTCTAAAGTGTTACCCTAACTTTTCTGTGTCATAAAAAGGACAAATTATGTGATATTTTAAAAGACTATATATATAAATAACTTCATGCTGAATAAAATCATCTATTTAAAGCCTCTCAGCCCTGAGTTTGATGTGTGATGTGGCAAACATTCCTGTAACAGCCTTGCATATTGCCTTGTAAATGAAGTATTACCAACCAAAGCAAGTTCTGACTAAACAAGAATAGAATGCCGAGGATTTTTGTTGTGATGTGCTAATTGCAGGGCTTTATGCATCGTAAGTGGTTTTGTTTTCAAAGGAGGACGCCAGCGCTCCGTTTTGAGGACCCCTTTTCATAACATGACAGATAGCGCTATTTGCAAACTCTTTGCACCTGCTAAGCTTCAGGGTGTTTGGCCAACCCACCTGCAGAAGGGAAGTAGAATTTTTCATGACAAAGACTCATGATTACCTAATACATATCACACACATACATATTCTACCCAGGCAGAACGCTACACGATTCCATGCATCAAAGTGAGAGGAAAGGCAAAGCCGATTCTAACTTGTTGCCACCATGCGGGGAAGCATTCCCATCGGCCTTGGCAACTTGCCACAGATGTGAGACTATTTGAAGATGGGCCGCTGTGAATAAGTGACATCACGGGACTGGCGCCGGTCCGTCTGTCGTGCGAGACCCATGCTTTTTCAGTGAAGTCTATGGGACCATGGTTTACACTGTGGCAAGGCTGGTACACAAAATGAATGAAATGAGTTAGGCTAAATGGTGATTCATTCACGCTTCATAAACAAAAACCTCTTCTGGAGAATGCTTGAAAGAAAGATGCCTACAGTAGAATATGTTAGTGTTCATGTCTCCATGACCAATCATAGCCTTTATGAGCGACTGAATGTGGTCATAAACACTTCAAGTGTTCATCGAACACAATATCCTGCTCTTTCAGTGCTTCAATGCGAAGTGTTTGAGCAAGTTTGCAAATCAATATATACTGATTCCTTTTTGTTTTACAAAATGGCTTTCCTACTCTAATTAGAGAGATTTTTCAGTTCATTGATGTAGCTTCCATATTTCCAAGCACGTTAATGATAAAACATATATATTTTTATGGCAGCACTTTATAATAGTTGTCAACAGGCCATTACTTTATGTTCAATTATAAAAAATTTATACTACAGGGTTGTTGAATGCTCAATTCGGTTGCTTGAGGAGTTCTAAGGTGTGCAGTTATTTAAAAGTAAACACACATCTAAAGTAGTTCCAGGCAGGTTTTGACCGCATTACAGTTCCATATCACTGCGGCAAATTATTTCAGTTATTTCAATGGTCCTAAAAGCTTACAGCAACGAAAGAACCAAAAACCACAAAGACATTGACCAAGCAAATAAACATAACAAATGAAGAACTATTACAATGTTTTTTTCCCCCACGATATTACGTTTTATTATCTATGGAAAGCACGCTTTCTTTTTAAATGCACATACAGACACACACTCTCTCACAAAACATACAGAAACTTGTCACTCACATTCTCTCTCTTTATCTCTTTATCTGTGTAAGTGAAACACTTTTTTATAAAACACGTGACAACTTGTCCCAATAAGAACTGCCTCACCAGAGATTGATGAAAATGTCTTTTCCTGAGAACACAGTTCATACTTTTAAGGTAACACTATACAGTAAGTTTCATTTAGTAACATTAAGTAACTACATTATTTAACAATTAAAAATACTCCTAAAGTATGCATATTTATTAATCTTAATGTGTGTTAATTTGAACATTTAATATTGAAATCAATACTTGTATCTGTTAATATTTTTAATGGACCTGCACTAACATGAACTAAGTAACAGTTTTTTGTATTTTTATTGACTAATGTTAACAAAGATTAATAAATAATGCAGCAAATGCATTGATAATGTAAGTAAATGCATTAATAAACGTTAACTATTGTAAAGTGTTATTATTATTGTTGTAAAGTGTTACCACTTTCAGTTCAAATCTGCCTTCATTAGTTGTCCCTTGATGTAATATAATGTGTTCACGTGTTTAGTTCAAAAGTTAGCAAACATTTTAATCTGAAGAACAGAATTCACAAAACAGGCTAATAATAATAATAATAATAATATGTGTTTGAAATTAACATAGGCCTACAAACCCACTTCCAGCGATAATTTTCACAGTTTCATTTTTGATTAAAAAACGGGTTACTGAGATATTACCCTGTGTGACAACTTGCCCCGGCATCCCCCATGTTGTTTAAAAGGCTAACAATGAAATGATGTGTGTTCATTATTAGCGAATGAACATTTTTGTATCTTTTTCATTATTTCTGCTTTGGAAACACACACATAAACCCACAAGCTGATAGATAAACACACACACACACACACACACACACACACACAGAAACGTTTCACCAAGCAGCCTCTTATGTGCGCTCGAGCCCCTCCGCAGTTACAGGTCGCGCGCTGCTCCATCATCACAGGAGCTCGTGACTGACCGGTTTCTCCTCGCGCAGGACTGTCAAAGCTCGAGCGGGTGGCGCCTCCCCTTTTCCGCTATATATGACCAGCCTCAACTCCTCCGCTGTTTTACACTGTGCGTTCACACTCAGAGAGGAGATGTGGTCAGGATAGAACTGCGCTCCTTTTCTTGCCTACACCAAATTGCGTTTTTACCCGAAACCTCTTGTTGCGTCCCGCGCGCTTTTGTTGTTGTTTTTCCCCCTTCTCGTTCAGCTCTTTGTGGTTTTTATTTATTACAATGAAGGCCAGCGCACCAGTTCGCCCTCATAAGGTTTCTTCTGGCTGCAGTCAGCTCTCCTTGCGTTATTTGACGGAGCCCAGCCGATGCAAAATGGAAGAGGAGGATCTTTTCTGTCTGCAGTACGACATGAACGACTGTTACAGCCGACTCAAGCGCCTGGTGCCCACTATTCCGCAGGATAAGAAAGTCAGTAAAGTGGAGATCCTCCAGCATGTCATTGACTATATCCTGGACCTGCAGCTGGCGTTGGAGACGCACCCGGCTCTCCTGAAACAGACGAGCCCACCCGCCTCCACACGGACCCCTCTCACACAAATCAACACAGAGCAGGTAAGCAGGACATTCACTTTAAGACTGTGCTGATAATGGCTGTGCACAGCAGCCTCGTTACGCACGGAAGTGACAATAGTGTGTTTCTAACTGCACCAAACCCACACAAATGATCCTGGAGGCCTGTGTTTCCTTGTTCTTTGCCAAAATGTTAAAACAATTTAATTTCTTCTTAGTGTTCAATTTTGTTCATCCATCTAATAGCCTGCATTTGTAATATGTATCATCTTAAGGATATGTATGCCTATTGTATTATATCTAAACCTTTGTGTGTGTGTGTATATGCATATTTATTACTCTATGATCATTATTATTATTATTTTAATTGACTCTCTACAATAGCTCACTGATGGTTATTGTGGCCCTCATGTCATCTCACCATTAGCCGCAGTAAGAATGAACGCACCTGTTTCCTTTGCTTTCAGAGGACGACGGGTGTCAATAAGGAAGACTCAATTTTGTGTCGCTGAAATGTTGCACACCGGTGAGTACATGAAGTTCAATATGAAATATTCTCAAAGGGCTCATGTATGGTTACGTATAATAATTCTTCCGATACACTGGGGAATTCTCACTGGGTCCTTCAGCGCTTCTATTCTCATGAATATACTGCTTGTATTTATTTTAAAATGATTTCTCATTACAATTAGTGTCACACATTCCTTTACTTTTATTATACTTTTAAATTATTTCATTGCCATTTTTGCCCAAATGAATAATTATTTTGCCAATTTCTCTGTAAAAAAATATATATTCATGACATTTTTTCTTTAGTCAAATCAACTTAGATAATTAATGTGGTTCAGATAACATAATATTTTGAGTTTCTGTTGATTCATTGTATGAACTCAAATTTTTAATTTCAATGAACTCAACATTTTAAGGAAACCAGATAACTTACTTTTTTTAAGTTAAACCAACAATTCTTTTTTTTTACAGTGTACAAGTATTTCAACCAGCCTGCATTAAGACTATTTCAGACAAGCTTGAACACATGCAGCAGTGGGAAAAGCCACAGAAATGCTTTTCATTACCCAGAATTCACAGCTAAAGAACAGGGCTGAACTGTCAGGATAATTGGGTAACAGACTTCTAATAGAGCTGGCTGTACATGCAGCTGCAATGGCTATTATTAATAGAGTCATGACAGTAAAAACCGCATGGATAGAAGTTATTACCATAATATTCCTGTTAGTATGAATGCCGGTTTTTGTGACAATCTGTCTGCTTGCGCTTTCCGCTCTGGCTGGACTGTAACTCTGGCTCCAGGACGCTGGCAGCCGCTCGAACCCAGCTGTACGTTGCGCAATAACGGTCTTCCTAACAGAGGGGTTGGTTGGTAGCGTCCGGGACGTTAGCTGCGTGTGTGAGGTTAGCGGCCCGGGCCCGTGTTAGCGCCGCGCTTGTTGTTTGACCTGGTTTGTTTTGGGTTGTTGATCAAGCATGCCCTCTGTTTTGTCGGTGGCGCCACTCAGTCTGGAGCACACGGTTCACACACCCCTTCTATTCATTCCTCTCTCACAGGTGTGCACTGAACCCATCCAAAGCCAAGCCCAGCTTCACCAGGGAATCCAACACACACCAGGCCCAATCGCAGGGGAGCAGCACTGAAACTAATAGCTACTAAATCATAATATGTAAACATTTTAACGTCAGCTGTCAAAGATGCGGTGAAGCCAGCCAGATTTCTCCTGTGCCCATTCTGTTCTCTCTCAGTGGGGGAAATGCTGAATTTGGACAGAGAATCCAACCCACACCTCTGAAATTTCAATTTTAAAGGCACCTCAGATAAAAAACCTGCATCTAATTTTACTAAAACCATCAGACTGTAAAGCTTTATGAATCAAAATGTAAACATCTGACATCTATTGTTAGGTGATTTGTGCTGAACAGGGATTTCCCTGCTGTTTAATATTGTAAAGAACTACGATAAGTGTTGACTTAAATAATGCTGTACATAACAAGGAGGATGTTCTATAAATGTATGTGTAAGAGAATATATGTTCAGCCAGCTGATTGTAATTATTCTAAAATATTTTTTATCAAAAATGTTTCGTTCTGTAAATATTGTGTTTTCACATAAGTGTAGTGAATGATTACATGATGTTCTGCTAATAAAGGTCTCACATCATAAACTGATTTGCTTGTGCTCGGCTTTCTGTCCATTAAATTAGCTGTGAGCGCAATTACTAAAACATTAAACTGTTACTGGATTCCTGCGGTAGAAACTGTTTCATTTAAATCAGTTAACATCACTGCAGCGGAATATTATTACACTTTAATTTATAGGATACATTATTTGAAGTGAATAAATGAGAACCTTTCTAAACAATAACTCAAGCATAAGAGAAAGGCATTTCTTTGTACCTCTTCAAACAAATAACACATCAGCTCTGTTTTGAATAGAAGTTGTTTACAATTTCGTCAATCTCATTTTAGGTGGAAAATAATTTCATAGCATGCCTATGTGAAAGTAATTCAGGTCTAAACGTGTGCAGGATATTGTCCTGTTGTACTATTACATCTCAAATCGCTGCTGTATGTGTGATCTTTTGACTACATTTTCATTTTTAACTCAAATGAGCCTATTCAAGTTTGCCCTTTTTGCCTACGGAAGCACAACATTTTTAAGAATTTTATACACTGTAAAAAGTGGTAACCTGCAAATGTTATATTAAAGAGCCATTTCTACACGCTTAGATTAGTTTTGTTGTTGCAACTTAATATATTTCGGTTGGTTCAGCAATGTTAAATAGATTTGTTTTATTTGAATAAAATCAATTAATTTCAAAGTTACCATATGAAGCACATTTTTAGGTTACCATTTTTCTTTCTCAGTGCAGGTCACTTTAAAGTCTCACTTTATATGATTGTATTTATCCTGTAACCACAGTGGATAAAATACATAATGTTTGAGGGAATGAAAAATGTCTGTCATTTATTTCTGCTTATTCTCTCTGTCCTGGATCTGACATTTTCCTGTTTGTCATTTCTTGCTGGCAAACAAAAAGATATGAAACATTTTTCTTGGCCTGTATTTTTATCAGACTGCACTGAAGATACTGTACAGCGGCCTTCACTGTTAGAACACACAGATATTACAGGAATCCTGAAAAAACATGGTGATAAAGTGACAAAAATATTACAATGTATCTGATATTATATTACAGATAGAATTATCTGGCTATTTGTCACTCTTTAGGAAAACTACAATAGAAAAACATCTCAGCTCATCTCATCTTTTGACTTAAATACTCCAACCCGAGAAAAATCTTTAATAAAATGTAAAAAATAAAATAAAATGATTGCATTGTTCATTGTTTATCTGTGGACTGTCTTACGATTGAGCCTGCAGTCTCTTCTCTGATTGTGCCCCCTAATGGACTAATCTATTTTACAGTAGATTATGTAAAAAAAAAAGAAGAACAATAAGACAGTTGAACCAAATATGCAGATTCTGCAGGTTATTCTACATTTTATCTCTGCTAACATTGTTTGCATAGTAAAATCAATTCTGACAAAAGAAAACCCCAAGCGTTTTTGCACAGTTAGCAATTCCCCCTTTCTCTCTTTATCCCTCTCAAGGTTAAAAACAACGGAGCCCGTAGATGTCCGTGGGATACTGTAGATACCGCCTGCAGATTTGCAGCATATCCCAGCATGCTCTGAGGTCACAGCGTCACATGTTCTCAGATTCTCAGGTTTTGTGCTTCTCAGCTATTTTCAGCCTCACCGAAATGAGAAATTCCAAAAGGGCAGGGGAATATTGAGAGAGATGTGACCCGTTGCTACCGTACACACTAATAGAGGCTCCTGAGGGCCCCTCATTCCCAGCAGGTACAAAATGCACCTGTGTTGCTACTACATACAAAGCAAACATGCTTATGTTGTTCAGGTTTAGCACAAACGGAAACAGCCACACCTCCTCGAGCAGTCAATCATTTGATCTAGGTTTATATATGATCAGCTATTGGATTCTAGACCATTAAACACATTAATTAAATTAACATTTCAGAATATTTTTCACCTGATGAGACCTACATCCTTCCTTTTTCCACTTAAACAGTAATCAATTTGATTGCTTTCCATAATCATTTTCCGTCAACAAGTCGGAAAGCGTGTTTGTAAGTCTGCGTTACACTCTTTGTTTGATTGTACACTTCTCTGGTGGCGTCTTGTCTGGCTCTAAGCAGCGAAGAGGGTGACTGTGGAAAATGATCACATCCTGTTTGATAAGAATAGGCCTCCGTTTTGCGTTGGTCAAACTCAACAGAGCAGCAGTCAAACAAGGATCAGTGGTCTGGAAATGTTTTCGGCCAACAGAGTTATTATCAAAACAAGCAGCTTGGGCTGCTGTTGTAAAGTCGGGATTGTTTGAACAGGTGTGAGACAGTATGACATTGTGTGTGCGCATGTGGGTAAATGTGTGTGTGTGTGCGCATCAGTCTGTTTTAAACTGTATTCAATAATAAAAGGGATCTTTCGAAAAACAGCAGGCCAGATTGAGCAGTAAAAGATCAATGTTTTTAAGATTATTTATGTAATTATACACTGCTAACGTTGCTGGATTGATGTTGCTCACGATCTTAAAAAATATTACATCTAAAAGCTTAAATGCATGTAATTATCTATCTATCTATCTATCTATCTATCTATCTATCTATCTATCTATCTATCGTTCAAAAATTTGGGGTCAGTAATGTTTTTGTTTTTTTAAGAAATTAATACTTATATTCAGCAAAAATGCATTAAATTGTTCAGTTAAGTGACAGTAAAGACATTTATAATGATAAAAAAATTATATTTCAAATAAATGATATTTTTTCAACTTTCTATGAATCCTGAAAAAAATATATATTGTGGTTTCCACAAAAAATATTAAGCAGGGCAGTTGTTTTTAACATTAAATAATAATTATTTTTGTGCACTAAATCAGAATGATTTCTGAAGGGTAATGTGATGCTGAAAACGGAAGTGGCTGATGAAAATTCAGCTTTGCCATCATTTAAAAATATTTCACTATATTACTTTTTATATATTATGAAAAGTAGTATTTAGTAATATTTAATTATTTACTTATTTTTAATAGATAGAAAAGATAATGATGCAGCCAATACAGTAAACAGTTGGAACTGTTTAAAAATCTGTTTAATCTAATATGGATATCAAAGAGAATTAAAATGTTTTCCAGGCTGTAATCGAAACAATTTGAAATATTTAAATATTACACAAGGTGTGTCTGAGCTTTTTTGGTTGTAAATACGGCATTAAATCCAGGCATCCGTGACGCCCATTTTGGGTACCTGATTTTAAAACTGTGTAGTTCCACAAACATGAAAAACAGCATTTAAACAGTCAGCATTAAAAACACAATCTAGTCCTATATGATTTGCCTCTTAACCATGAACATTTAGTCTTCACTTTATGGTCATCAAGGGGCTTCATTCCCTTTCCTCCAGCTTCCTTGACCCCCCACAGAGAGAAATGGACAGGGAGAGATGGAGCGAGCGAGCGGAACATGCCGGGTCCTGAACAGCACCTGATTACAGGCTAATAGCCTCAGAGTGATTGAACATCTCAGGCTTCTGGCTAATTGGTGCTATTTAAAGTAGCTATTAGCACACAATGGCAGTCACTCACTCATAAACAAAGACAAGATCTGGCCCCTGAAAATATGGCAAGATGGAAAGATGATTTAAATTTGGGACAATTAGAATACCGATTTAGTATTGAGGAGAGGAGTAACTAACAAAAAGCTCTTTTCACTATAGATTTTCCAATAACAATCTATATCTCTCTCTCTCTATATATATGCTATATATATATATATATATATGTGTGTGTGTGTGTGTGTGTGTGTGTGTGTGTGTGTGTGTGTGTGTGTGTGTGTGTGTGTGTGTGACCCTGGACCACAAAACCAGTCATAAGTTGCATGGGTATATTTGTAGCAATAGCCAACAATACATTGTATGGGCCAAAAATCAATAGGATATTATGTAAAGATCATGTTCAATGAAGATATTTGGAAATTTCCTAAAGTAAATATATCAAAAATCTATTTTTGTGAGTGGATATGCATTGCTAAAGACGTTTTTTTTTTTTTGCTGGACAACTTTAAAGGCGTTTTTCTCAATATTTAGATTTTTTGCACCCTCAGATTCCATATTCCAGATTTTCAAAATATTGTCCTATCCTAACAAACTATACATCAATGGAAAGCTTATTTATTCAGCATACAGATGATCTATAAATCTCAATTTCAAAAAATTGACTCTCATGACTGGTCCAGGGTGGTCCAATTTTATTTATATAAGATTTATATTGTATATTTAAGATTTATTTTAATAAATCTTGTTTTTTATGTTTTTGTAGCAAAATGTTTAGTTTAACACTGCTGTTCCTATATACGTGTAAATATATATATATATATATATATATATATATATATATATATATATATATTTATTTTTCATTAGTCAGGTGTATCTGACACAAAACCAGTGAAGATATCAATGTCAATTAATGTGAAAACATTAATTACACTAAATGCAATTAATAAAATACCAAAGAAAAACGTTTTATCTAAACATGTATATAGTTATATATATATATATATAATCAACATATAATCACTTGGGACTTGGTTAAAGACAACATTTTTAAAAATCATAAATAAAAAATTATTGCTACAATAGAGTCATATACCATAGAATTATACTGTGCATTTTATTTGCATCAGATCATGAGTGGATCAAATGTAAATAATATTAATAAAAATATTTTAAATAAAATAATGAAACATTAAAAAATCAATTTAAGGTTACTAAATTGAAATGAAACACTGTAAATATTAACAACACATTGCTGTTCTCAGTTCACTCTCTGCCATTAGTGCTGAAAATTGTTTTTGGATTCAGTTGGTGTTCAAGCGTATTTACGGTCTGTGAGGTTGAGGTGTTTGGTAATTCTTAGTTTGAGGGGCGCTTCTCAAAAGCCTCTTCATTAATTCAAGACAAGTATGAGTTTTTATAAATAAAGCACATCGGTTCAATATAGATATAGATATTGATTCTATGTCATTATGCAGCAGCATATGGAAGCACTCTGAGGGCTTGCGTGTCTGATTGTAAGTAAAATAGGTCTACGCTGTGAGCGTGTCTCTTTCAGCCGCCAAAACACCTCATTCATTCAAAATCAATGTTTCTTATTGTGCCAGGCAGCAGAATAATCATACGGGAGAGAAGAAAGAAAATGAAAAGAGAAAATAGGAGGACAAATGATTAGAAGAAAGAAGAAAAATGTAAAGTATAAAAGATTGGGGAGCGTAGTATGAAAGAGAAAGTAATGAAAGAGAAAAGGCTCGGGTAGATTCATTGCCAACATTCAGGTCCTGAGAGACGGAGAATGAATTACAGAAATGAGCCCTGTAAACCATGCCAGGCCTTTGCCTCTCATTCAAATGACTCCTCCCCCCATTCACCCTTCTATCCCTGGAGAACGAGTGATTAGAGAGGAGGGTGAGGGATCTGGATCACTGCTGTCAGGAAGGGATGCCAGCCGTGCTAGAGGAACACGACCCTGAGGTGGAATGATCACACGGGCAATATGTCACAGCAAATGCCGGTGCAGGGTGCCAGGGCCACATCCACAGGTTTTCTGGCATACAGACACTTGGCACCATGTTCATATGCCTGCTGATTATGCCTGACATGAAAGGGCTGAACCACTTGTGGTACTGGGAGATGGATTTTTTTCAGGCTGTTCTTTCCATGCTATATGTGAACTGAAAGTCATATACACCAGTCAAAAGTTTGGAAGATTTTTATTCTCACCAAGGTCGCATTTATTTAATACTAAATACAGGTTTAAAGGGAATATTGTGGGAAATATTGCTAATAAAATATTGCTAATTGAATATATTATAAAATGTCATTTATTCTTGTGATGGCAAAGCTGAATTTTCAGCATCATTACTCCAGTCTTCAGTGTCACATGATCCTTCAGAAATCATTCTGATATGCTGATTTGATGCTCAAGAAACATTTTTTTTTTCAGCAAGGACACATAAATCAATTAAAATTCACAGTAAAGACATTTTAAATAAATGCTATTCTTTTCAACTTTCTATTCATCGAACAATCCACAAAGCAGCTAAAGCTGTTTTCAACATTGATAATAATATTTAACCATTTTCAATAATTGAGCACCAATAATAATTGATCAAAATTAAGCACCAAATCAGTATATCAGAATGATTTCTGAAGGATCATGTGACACTGAAGACTGGAGTAATGATGCTGAAAATTCAGCTTTGACATCAGTAATAAATTATGTTTTTAAATATATTAAAATAGAAAACAGTTCTTTTTATTATAATAATATTTTACAATACTGTTTTTATTTTTTAAATAAATGCAGAAATTCAAAAACATAAAAAGAAATTCAAAAACATTAAAATCTGAATTATAACTGTTGACCTATATATATATATAATGATTATAAATACAATCATTTCCTGAACGGCATGGCATAATTTCCTCAATGCCATGCCATAATATATATATATATATATATATATATATATATACACAGCAAAAAATGCTTTTCTTACTTAGATTTATTGTCTTGTTTCCAGTCTAAATATCTAAAAATTCTTAAATCAAGCAGCATTTTTCTAGACAAATAAAAAATTATTGTCTTGTTTTCAGAAAAAAAAAAAAGTCAAAATTAAGTGAGTTTTTCCTTAAAACAAGCAAAATAATCTGCCAATGGGGTAAGCAAAATAATCTTATTTCAAACCGAAAACAATCTTGTTTAATGATATTGACAGTGACAGTGACAGTGATATATATATATATATATATACTGACATATTGATATATATATATATATATATATATATATATATATATATATATATATATATGGTGCTCCTCTTTTTGCAATCACACCTGCTAGTGGAAAAAAAAGCTCATTTCAGGCTAAGCTAATGTGTAACTGAAATTACGTTAAAGAAAAGTGCACTCGGTGTGGATGTGGAGTTGGTGTGGCCCGAGGGGATTCGTGTCAGAGAAACGTCATCCGTCGGCCTGGAATGATATATGAAACCTTCTGTTCATGAATCACATGTATTAAGTTAGAAGATGCATTCTGTCCAATAACAGTAGACTTCAATTCGTCACGTCTATGAAATGAAACAATATCAGAGCAACACTCAAAAGATATTTATTGTCCAACATATGCTTTTATATCTGAAAGGAATTTATCTTTGTGAGAAAAAAATGACAGCCTGATTATATTATATTATATTATATTATATTATATTATATATATATTATATTATATTATATTATATTATATTATATTATATTATATTATATTATATTACAATTTATAGTCATAAAAAATAAAAAAATATTTTATGATATTGACTCCTTTATATATCTTTCCAAATTTCTGTGATAAATGCATTGATCTATAACATTATGGCTTTGTGCCGTTCTATGGTCTGCCCAGGCTGCTTAATTTGGCACCTAATTCAGATGTTAATTTGTTCCAGTTGAGAGGTCACTTTAAAAAGGTTTTTTCATTGACTCAGGATTATTGGCCAGATGGGCAGCCCATTAGAACATGGTTGTTTGTGTGTTTGGGATTCCGTGATATGACCAGCGCTGGCAATAACAACAACATTCCTCACCGTGGTAACCCGAGGTTGTCATGGACAGAACTCTCGATGTGGTTCTTTTTAACCCAAGCATTGTTCAAGTCAGTCGGTGTCATTTCAGCAAACCAGTGAGGAATGTCACAACAACAACAACAAGTTCTCAGAATCAACTGTAGATTATGCATAAACAACAGGGATGCTATAATAAAATATAATTTGTGACAGTGAATCAGGCATTTATCATATTTTCAATGCATGTTATGACAAATGCATCTGAAAAAAAGAATCTTTCTCCCTATGTGGCATCATTTTTTTGTAAACTTTTGTGAAATATTCTCTTCACGTCAGTTTTTGTAAACTAAGGAAGCTCATTCAGTGCATTCAGTCAGTGCTTGTAAATGAACTAATTAAATGAGTGCTGCATGAATAACGAAAGAAATATTGTTGGCTTCTCTTATATTCTCACACTTAATTAAGATGGACACAATTTGAATTATGTGAATGTTTATTTGACTTGATCATTTTTGTGGAAGCACATTAATTTTATTTTAAACCTGAATCTATGAACTTTACCTCACATATCCAGTTGTTATACAAATCTACAACAAGAACAAATGACAAAAACACTACTTTTTTTTTTTTTTTCACACAGCTTTAATCAGGATTATGATGAATTATTGTAATACACAACACACTAATATTTCATTTTTTGAGTATTGGTCATAAAATTATAAATAGTAAACTTTCATGTCTTTTAAGGCTGCATTTATTTGATTGAAAATACAATAAAAACAGCAATATTGTGAAATATTATTACAATTCAAAAGAACTGTTTACTATTTAAATATACTGTAAAATGTAATTTATTCCTGTGATGGTAAAGGCTTCAGTGTCACATGATCCTTCAGAAATCATTCTGATATGCTGATTTGATGCTCAAGAAACATTGCTTATTATTATTAATGTTGAAAACATTGTGATACATTTCTTTAAAGAATATAAAGTTTATAGAAACAGCATTTAAAATAATTAATGTCACTTTTGATCAATATAATGCATCCTTGCTGAATAAAAGTATTCATTTATTTCAATAATAATATTACTGACTGACCCTAAGTATTTGGGTAGAAAATCTGAAACAGAACTCAACCCTAAAAAAAAGATAAATAAACAAAAATGTGCATTTAACTTAAATACACAAAACAATCACTGTATGCTATTTGCCTGGCACGAGATCCGCTGAATCTGTTACATTATTTTTCTGTAAATACAGTGATCTTGCATTTTGCTCAGAGGACAAACAGAGACAGAGGGGCAGGATGGTTTTTGTGGATCCCATAATCCTTTCTTTATTAGAGCAGGAAAAGATGTAGCAGAGGTGCCAGCTGTTCTGCTCTCATATTGGCCTGGCTTGGCAGGGTGGCATGGCGACAGTCTCCACTGCACTCCAGTGTTATCACTGGCTATATCTGAAGGCAGGAGGACACTGGTGGTCTCCACGGCTCCTATCGGCCGCCACATTATCTCCACTGGAGTGAGGGTAGATGGGCTGCCACACAAACCATCCCGCCTCTCTATCTGTCTGTTTGTCTTATTCTCTTCCTCTCTCCATAGCTCATTAGTATTAAGGAAATGAAAGATCCCCAAAGCTGGCAGCAGCTGGAGTGAAAAATGAGGCCCACTCAGCCACCAATCTCTCAGTTAGCATTTTAATGTGCTCGTACAGTAAAGTGGAGAAAATGCCAAGCTTTAGATTCTCACAGAACTTGACTACTGTATATGTTCTTCATTAGCTCCTTGTCAGTGGTTATAATGTTTAACAACTATTTTTCGATGACAAGTTGTTGTTTTGTTCCAAAGGTGCCCAAGAATGCTTTTTCAAAAGATGTAACATAAGTCTAAGGTGTCCCCTGAATGTGTCTGTGAAGTTTCAGCTCAAAATACCCCATAGATTTTTTTAAATACATTTTTTTAACTGCCAATTTTGGGGCATCATTAACTATGCACTGATTTTTTCAGCGCGCCGCCCCTTTAATTCGCGTGCTCCCTGCCACACCAGCTCTCGATTATATTACAGCACATTTACAAAGTTCACACAGCTAATATAACCCTCAAATGGATCTTTACAAGATGTTTGTCATGCATGCTTTGAATTATGTGAGTAAAGTATTTATTTTGATGTTTATATTTGATTCTCTATGAGTTTGAGGCTGTGCTCCGTGGCTAACGGCTAATGCTACACTGTTGGAGAGATTTATAAAGAATGAAGTTGTGTTTATGAATTATACAGACTGCAAGTGTTTAAAAAATGAAAATAGCGACGACTCTTGTCTCCGTGAATTCAGTAAGAAACGATGGTAACTTTAACCACATTTAACAGTACATTAGCAACATGCTAACGAAACATTTAGATAGACAATTTACAAATATCACTAAAAATATCATGATATCATGGATCATGTCAGTTATTATTGCTCCATCTGCCATTTTTCGCTATTGTTCTTGCTTGCTTACCTAGTCTGTTGATTCACCTGTGCAGATCCAGAAGTTAATACTGGCTGCCCTTGTCTAATGCCTTTCATAATGTTGGGAACATGGGCTGGCATATGCAAATATTGGGGGCGTACACCCCAACTGTTACGTAACAGATGGTGTTATGTTGAGATCCGCGTGTTTTCCGGAGGTCTTTTAAACAAATGAGATTTACATAAGAAAGAGAAAGCAATGGAGTTTGAAATTCAATGTATGTCTTTTCCATGTACTGAACTCTTGTTATTCAACTATGCCGAGGTAAATTCAAATTTTGAATCTAGGGCACCTTTAATTAATGAATCTGAAATCTTGCTATATGTGAGGCGCTTGTTCACTACGTTTCAAAAGTTTGGGGTCAGTAAGATTTTTAGGCTTTATTTTTATTTTTATTTATTTTTTGTCAAAAATACAGTAAAACATTAATACTGTGAAATACTATTACAATTTAAATACATGTTTTCTATTTTATATATTTCTTTTATATATTTGTATAAATTATTTTATATATTTAAAATTTAATGATCCTTCAGAGATCATTCTGCTGATTTGGTGCTTAAGAAACATTTCTAAATATTATTGGGTTTGAGCACATGCTCAAAAAGGTGTACTGTTTTAGTTAGCAAGCCTGTAACCATCTCGATCATAGATGGAAAAGACCATTTACAGCCAGTACAGGCAATTTACCATAGGAAATTTATGGTTTTTAAAGCTTTTTAACAGTTATCGAGGTTGAGCCAAAGACCTAGGACTAGTTCGCCAAAGTTGTTTTTCGAAATAATCTCCATTATCTAACAAATGATTTGGTGAACAGTGGCAGTCCTAAAGGCAAAGTTGCTCAGAATGAGGAGTTCTACCATGTGGCAAGAATTTCGCGGACATGCTTGAAAAATCACGTGATACACAATACGCAAAGGCACCCCCCGGTGGCCGATTTCTTACGAATATCTCACAGGCATCTAGGGCCGAGAGTCAAACAGGCCCAGTCAGTTTCTTTCCGACTGGCCTCTGTTAACCTTATCTGATAACTGCTCAGTTTTCATTGGCTGATGGTGGACATGTTGTTTGAGATACGTCAATGTGCCAATTTTCAAGTCGATCGGACTAACGGTGAAGTAGTTATAGCCATTTTCATGTTTTTTTTCCTGTTTTAGCGCCACCAAGTGTCCAGTCGCCAAGTCCTTTTTGACGCAACCACAGAAATTCTTACATAGATGTGCTGAGTTTGGTGAAAATATCTCATTTGTAGTTATAGCCATTTTAGCAAAGTGGTTCCACCCACTTCAAACGTTTTGAAATTTTTTTGATAACTATTGACAATCAGACTCCGGAGAATCTCGCTGCACTGGTTTGGTTCCGATCGGGTCAAAAACCTAGGACGAATTCACAAAAGTAGGTTTTTCAAAAAATCCAAATACCCAAAATTTTCGCTAGAACGACGTGCGAATCCGAAGCACGCTCATGAGCCAAGGATTTCAAAGAGCCATTTCGTATCTTTGACCGCAGTAGCGCCCCCGTCTCAATGCGTTCGCCCCAGTTTCAAGTCTTTTTGACTTACGGTTTGGTCTGCCCGATCACTTTTAGGGGAGAATGATTACAAAAAAATTACAATAGGGTTTCAGCGCTATGCACTTGAACCCCTAATTATTATCAATTTTGAAAACGGTTGTGCTGGTTAAAGGCACAATATGTAATTTTTGTAGCTAGAGGTCGCTTATTCAAAACAAAAGCGAAGCTTTATGACGCCGTGAATGAGAGTGGAATCATGGGAGGTGTTGCCTTCACTTCCGCTGCCAATGGAAAGGAATCCGAAGGACTCGGGCAGAAATCATGTTCATGGATGAGCTAATGTATTAAAGTATTATTAACATTACAGTGGTATGAAGCAGGGTGGACCGAGAGCCGTCTTTGGTGTTTCAATAGTTTTTACGAAAGCAAAACTGGAAATTGAGGGTAATGCGGATATGACATCATTAACAGGTGATGAAATTACATGGTTCATGTCCTAATTAAAGGTGCTCTAAGTGATGTCACGTGTTTTTAGGCCAAAACATTTTTTGTCACATACCGCAAACATCTCCTCACTATCCGCTAGCTGCCTGTCCCCTGAACACTATAAAAAAAACGCGGTCTCTGTAGTCGCCACAAGCTCCAAAAATGGCAACAAAAACTACCTGGTGCAGCCTGGACCACGAAACATAATAAACATGCTCCAGCCAATAACCGACAAGAATGATTTTAAATGCGCGTTCATGACTGTTACAGGAAGCACGGAGGGGAGGGGGAGGAGGAGGAGGAGGAGGGAGGGTCTAGCTAGCCTCTGTTTTGTTTGACAACACTTCGAATGTCAACAGGAAGTTACTCCACCCAGGATCACTTAGAGCACCTTTAAAATGGCTGATTTCTCTGGATTTAAACATTGTTGGAAACGTTTGGGATAATGTAAGTACATGTCAACAAAATATATAATAGTTCTGATTGTTTTTTGAATATTTTAATCTAAAAATCTTACATATTGTGCCTTTAATATTTCAGGATACTTTGTTCAACAGAAAGTAAAAACAAACAAACAAACAAACACCCTTGCTAAATAAAAGAGTTAATTAAAAAAAAACAACTTATGAATGGCAGTGTATATCTGGAGCATTTTCAACTGTTATACTGTTAATTAAGATGTTATTCAATGATAACCCTGTCCTTCTGTGAGCTTTTATCCATTGCGTCTAAATAACTGAGTCAGTGATTTGAATTTGAGAATCAGAATCAGTTTTATGAAATGGATCAACCAGTTCACTGAAAAGAATGATTCATTCAAATCTGACATTATTAATTCTCACATAAATTCTCATGAACGCACTGAGGTGAGCTATGGATTTTCAGTGAATAAAGACTTCAATTTTGGTCTATACAACGCACAAATCTATCATGAATATAGTAGTTATGAGTTATATGGTTAACTTTAATGAAACTTTTCTGGTGCTTTTCCATCCTTTTTGAAGCTTGAAATGCTAGTCCCTATTCTTTAGGAAAATATAGGCAGTAAATTCTTCAAAATTGTCTCCTCTTGTGTTCCATGGAAGAAAGCAGGTCTGGAAGGACATGAGGGTAAACAAATAACAGAATTTTTATTCTTGCTGCACTGTTTATTCAAGACATCTTTAATTACGCTTTGAAAACATCTCTATTTTAAAAAATCAATTAGCATGCTAACAGATTAGCATGCTCGATTAGCACACATACAGAAAGAGTGTCACTGAACAAACCAGGACTGTCCATTCATATGAGTGGAGAAAGTGGTTTGTCATTTGCAAGTATAAGGTGTTGACAGAATATCAGGCCGCTTTCAATTATCAGCCAAGCTCTTCAGTGACCGGCGCCAAGTCCAGACATAAAGAGACACTGCTGGACCAGGCTTGTCCGACATAACACAGCTGTGCGTCTGAAAAGCTGACAGCTGTGTGTGAGCGTGTGTGGATTTATGTGTGTGTGTGTGTGTTCCTTGAACCACAGTTCTTGATGTCACATCATCCATTAGCATTGGCAGAAAAATATGAGTGTGTGTGTGTATATGATATTTATAAAATAACAGATTTTATGTGATGGTAAATGCTTACTGCTTAAATGATCTGACCAAATAAGGCGATATAATCTCTGCTGTGGCTTTTAATGTCTCATTTATGTTTATAATAAAAAAATGTGTGGTGTTCTGAGGGGACCAGCAGAGCGGGATTGGGATAATTGGCTAAACTGATGCCTGCATTTTGCCCGTTTTCAATGGACCCAAGAGGGGTCATGGATTCCTCTGGGCCTCCACCCAGCAACCGCATTTGGATCACTAGTGCAGCTGTGGCATATTAGAAAGGTGCCATCAATGCTAATTTATGCTGATTCAACTAAAAGCCCCTATGCCACAGCACCCTGTGCTTCAAAACCCCCTGAAATACATAATCCTGATTATTAAACCTCACATATGCGTTCTCTGTGTAAGACTAGCAAACGGTTTCTTTAACCTCTTTGTTTATTAGAGAAGTGGCTGTTCGTACACTTGCGCCGCAGTCACGCTCTCATGCAGTCAAGCATGTAGCCGTCAGCACAACAATCTGACTTATTTATTTATTTCACAGTGCAGATATTTATTAATTTGTTTTCATTTGCACTGTGGTTAGATTAAGTCTAATACAGCCCCCTCAGTAAGGCACTGCTCTATTTGCCCCATGTAAATTTCATCAGCTATTCAGGCCCATCCCTAATATGCTTAGACAGCTGAGAAACATGTATTATTCATAACTCTGGAATTTTTTCATATAACCATGGTGCCGCTCCCCAGGATGAGGTAGCGTTGTGGTAATATCCGAGGTTCATCCATATTCTGGAAATAATGAGATGGCTTGTATGGTTTATGAAATGTAATCCATCATGATTACAAAAACATCGAATCTTCCCCATTACTTGTATTATTCAATAGATTTGAGGGTATTTGCTTGTTATATGAAATTAAGATTATAGTTTGCTCGGGAAAATGACATCTTTTAGATGCCCTGTCTATTTTGCTGGTGTTTCTATTTCATATTGTAGAACGGCAGGTATAGTGAATGATACTTTGTGAATTATGTCGCTGTTCACATGGAAGCACTACTTTTGAACTTAGTTTTGCATCATCTGTCTAAATAAAAATTAATGGACAAGGCTTGACATTTAAACACTCACAGCAATGGGAGAAACAACCTCATTAACATTTAAATCAATTTGAATATATTTTTTAATTTTTATATATATATATATATATATATATATATATAAATCAATTTGATATATTTACATAAATAATGAAATATGATATAAAGTTAATGCAAAACAATTATATATTATTTATGTTTCATACATTTTATATATGTATGTATGTATATAAAACAGTTAGTTCCTGTCCTTGATCCTTTTCGGTCAATAACTGTGTTTTATTCACGGTAAAACACGGCTATATGACCGCTTCACCCAACAGTTCTGTGTATCACTACACAACACCCTTAGCAACCACTCTTAGCAATGTAAACTGTTTGTTTTCAAATGATATTGTTCGTTGAAGTTTACTGTATTATGTAGAAGAGTGTTGTGAGAAAAAGATTGAGTGAGTGAGTTTATTACCTGCATTCAGATTTAGCATTTTCCTTCAGATAAGTCCTATGTTCATAATAAAAAATCTGTTTAAATGTCCAATGTGTTATCTTGTCTTTTTAACAGTTAAGGTGTTTTCCCGTGACTGACAGCGCTAGTCAAAGCATTTGTCAGTCGCGTCTTGTTTTGTGTTCACAACAATTCAGTCTTTTCTATATAAAAGTCTTCGATGCTGACTGACACACTCATAAAGACAGTCTTTGCCGCCATCTAATGGCGTAATAATGTAACTTCTGTTGCTGTTCATGGTCAGGGACTATTTTTTCCAGTGGAAGGAAGGCTTTTAGTGATTTTACTTCATGAAAGTTGCATTGATACATATTTTTGGCTTTAATATTTGTATTGTGTGGTAACCGTTTTATAAAAGCAATAAGGTACTCGAGGCTAGTGCTGTATCCTGAACAAATCACGGTTGAAGGGTTGCATGCACTCCACTTCACGTCGTGCCTAACAACGTCCTTCAGCCGTGACTTATTCACAATACAGCACAGCCTCGAGTACCTTATTGCTTACATATATATATATATGTGTGTATATATATATATATATATATATATATATATATATATATATATATATATATATATGTATATATATAATATTATTATAGTCTTATTGTTGTTGATATAAAAATGAATAAATATAGCAAAAACATCAATCATATGATATTATTACAGTGGAAATGGGGCTTAATGGTGTAGACATTGTTTAATGCTTCTAGAAATATTCGGCAACATGATAGTGAAAGTATATGACATTTTGTCTTCTTGTGTTGTGGGTTTCTGTGAGTTTTGTGTTATAGGTTACTGGGTTTTGTTTTGCAGCATTTTAAAGGCTCATGCTCTTTGTGTGGTATAAGAGCCTGAAGTTGTCAGGTTTCATCATCTGAATGGATTTAAAGGAGGAGGAAGCATGGCAGTCAGAGATGATTCTTCACTGATGAGTGGAATGCATTCATCTCAGGCAGTGCACTAATTGTTTGATTATACAGGGCTTCTCTTTAATGAAGCTCCTCTTTGGCATTTGGGAACATGGAGCGCCATCGAATTACCCACGCGACACTCACGCTGGGAAAGTTGATCACTCATTAGCAGTGACTGAGAGGTAAACAAGCTGAGAGTACAGTAGCAACACATACACACACACATACAGTGTTTATTACTGAGACTCCCTGATCAGATCTAAATTCAGTGCAGTCAAAATCACCCAGAGCTTATAATTCAGTATTCGTCTCTCTCAATGAGGAAAAAGAAAAGGAAAAAGAGAGGAAAAAGAAAAGGCATATCCAAGCTATAAGTACTTATATATTTGTTTTTCTTGCAATCCACATCTTAGACAACTTTTATTAATAACATAACTTTTCATAAGTGCATAATGGAAATGTTACTGCAGAATGATAGTAGAAGCAATAGATTATAATAGTAATACAATAACAATAATATCACAAAATAATATCACTCTTTGTCAGTGTTTGGGGTAACGCATTACAAGTAACATGAGTTAAGTAATCAGATTACTTTTTTCAAGTAACTAGTAAAGTAACGCATTACTTTTAAATTTACAACAAAATATCAGAGTTACTTTTTCAAAAACACCACTCCTGTCCCAATATTGAAAAAAAATCCATAATAATATGCAGAGATGTTGTGTGCGCTATGTTAACATGATGGTTGTAGTTCTAGACTAAATGTGAGCATTTACTCATCTCACTTGCACAAAAACAGAATCAGTATTCCTCAAAATGATTAAAAATTGTGAAATACAAACTCAGAATATTATGAAAACCTGCAATGATTAAATAATACAAATATACTTTATGTATTTAATCTCACTTTATTAACCAATGTCTTCGATGATCCAATTCAATTGTAACAATAAGCAAAGATGGCTGAAATAAGAGTGCTGAACTCTTTTCTCCTGCGGTCTATTCTTCTGCAATCCAGAAAGGCAGCAGAGAGGAAAGGTTTGTTTGAGTGGTGCCCTCTACTGTGCAGGCATTTCCTTCAGACTGAAGCTTATATATTTGTCAAAACCTTTTTTATTATTTATTTAAAAAAAAAAAAAACAAGCAAGCCCAGCCCAGGTGAGAAAAAGTAACCTAACACATTACTTTCCTTTCAAAGTAACTAAGTAACACAATTAGTTAGTTTTTTAGAGAGTAATGCAATATTGTAATGCATTACTTTTAAAAGTAACTTTTCCCAACACTGCACTTTGTCTTTACTCACTATTTCACATCATCTGTTATTGGCCTCCCTCAAGCTCACCAAGACTGCATTTATTTGATAAATTACAGTAAAAAAAAAAAAAAAAAAAGTGAAATAAATTGGCAAAGCTGAATTTTTATCAGCCATTAATCCAGTGTCACATGATCCTTCAGAAATCATTCTAATATTTTGATTTGGTGCTCAAGAAACATTTTTTATTATCATAGTCAAAAATGGTTGTGCTGTTAAATCATACCTTCATAGCTTTGAAGAAAGAAAGAAAGAAAGAAAGAAAGAAAGAAAGAAAGAAAGAAAGAAAGAAAGAAAGAACAAGGTATGGAGTAGCATTGAAGGATTATCATTGAATAACACAAGAAGATATGGAGTTGTTACTGCTAATACACAGACACACTGCTGTGAGCATGTAAGATACAATATGCTGCTGCTGCATAAATAAATACACATAAATCATATCTAGGCAGGTGGAGCTGGGGGAGGTGGAGAGTTTCAGAGGATCTGTGAGAGCACACTACAGCACTATACAGCAAACACTGAGCAAGATATTTAAATGTTGAGCAAGCAATCTCATTGGCTGCAGGATCAGAAGAAGCCAATCAGCTTATGCCATGCAGACTATCAGCCTGCGCCCTCATGACTGAACTAGATATTCAGTCTGAAGGGCTAAGTTCTTACAGTTAATATTTAGCTGTATCACACATTTTGCATGCAACCCTTACCACACATCATCAAGTTTAACCATTTAACTCTGCTACACAATTTATTGTAAGAAACAATTTTTTTTTAATTGATGCGATATATAAACGTCAATAACCAAACCCAGCATTTAACTCCAAACTAGCTAGCTTCTATTAGTGATAGTTTGTTTATTTCTTTAGAAGGAATTACAGAAAGAAAGAACAAGTGAGAGAAAGAAAAGAAGAGTGAGCACAGAGAACCAGCTGGTTAATCAGTAGTCATGACTGTTGCAATGAGACAAAAGTTAATGAGGGCTAAAGACCGACTCTGTTTTGTGAGGCTCACAGGACTTCCTCCAAGCTTCGCCACCTCTTATTCCTACTTCAATACAGAGGTGACAGATAGAATGAGAAAGAGACAGGCAAATAAAGGGAGAAGCAAATCGTCTTCTATCTGACATTTTTGTCAAAACTGAGTTATTCACATATTCATATTCTGTGACTAATTGTGACTAATCCATGGAATTAGTCTTTTTGTGTGTTTTGTTATATCTGATTGCTGAGGAGTTATTTTCACTTAGAGACCACGCTAGCCAGCAGTCTATTAAGACTATATGTCTATTAAGAGGATATGTCCGGTTTTTGTAGTCATGTCATTGTCATACGAGGGAAAGTTATGTATATATTAGGTTATGTTTTAAAAGGGATCTATTATGCAAAATTCACTTTCGCATGGTGTTTGGCTATAAATGTGTGTTGGCAGTGTGTGTACACAACCACCCTATAATGATAAAAATCCAACCACTCCTTTTTTTTAATCCCCATAAATCATAAGCAGTATCTCAGAACAAGCCATTTCCAGATCCCTGGCAATGTGACGTCACATTAGCCACAGTTGTACACAGTCCGCCATTGCTGCACTGACAAGAACGTCTCCCAAGTATTTTAGGTGTTCTGTAGCTGGATGGATTAATCCACATAGCTCTCTCCATTTACTCCCTAAATCTGAGCCGCTGAAGACGAAGTGGATTAATTTTGTTTTTGAAGAAAATGCTCCCTCAACTCTGCCGAAATTCATTTATGTCATGCGAATCAGTTCACACTGGACTGCTTTGTGAATGAATGTCAATACAAAGGGACAATACAAAACAGAGGTTGTGCTAAAAAGTTGTTACTCAAGGATAGATCAGTAAACTGTGATCCAGCTTACAGTTTCCAGAGTGATACTGGATACGGAGTAATGAAGGTGAGAGCACTTTATTACAGTTCATCGGAGTTGATTTATGGATATAAAGTTTACCATTTTATCAAGCACCATCCGAAAGGGCATAAGGTCTTTGTTTACTGTTAGTTGTAACGAGTGTTTCTGTGTACTTTGCCTTGTATGTTGATGATAATGCAAGTGAGAGAGAGTTTATGGATAATATTTTAATGTACACTTGCACTGTGTTTTATTAAGCTCTTACAGTGATTTTCTAGAGTGAAAATGAACGCTTCATCTTTTGTGTGAAGTACAATAAACGTCATAAAACTCATCTGTAGTCGAACTGAAGTCGAACGGGTCCGGTACAACAGGCTTTTAATAATATAGTGGATAAAAAACAAGACAATATAAGTTATAACCATAATTAAACTAAACTATACCTGTTCTATCTCCATGCAGCATATATTCGCAGTTTCTGACATTATAGTGCATCCTGTCTCCTGACACCAGAGAATGAGCTCTTGAAGCTCCGCCCTCTTAAGCCGAGTGCAGCAGCCCATTTGCATTTAAAGGGCACACACTGAAACGGCGCGTTTTTGCTCAACCCAAAAAAGTGGCAATTTCAACATGCTATAAAAAAATATCTGTGGGGTATTATGAGCTAAAACTTCACATACACACTCTGGGGACATCAGAGACTTATTTTACATCTTGTAAAATGGGGCATAATAGGTCCTCTTTAAACTTGATCCATCCTGTGTACTTGTACTGAGCTGTATGTATGTAGCTATAAAGCTCTACGCTATGGCATGCTGGATTAAAGTTAAATTAAAGTTAAATTTTACATTGTTGGTAAAAACCGAGTTGTTTCATACTTGAAGTAATTTAAATATTTTAAATGTGAAATATTTTTAATTATATACAGTCAGTGAAACATTTTTTGTAATGTTTATTAAACTTTGTTAAACACCTTTGCTGAAGCATTGTCTGTTTTCCTGCAGTTTTCAAACATTTTCTCAAAAAGTTTGAGTTTGAAAGTTTTTCTCGTAATTTAACGAGTTTATTCTCAACATTTTATCTCGACTTTTTCCTTGAAATTTAATGAGTTTTTTCTTGTAATTTAATGAGTTTATTCTCAACATTTTATCTCAACCTTTTTCTCGAAATTTAATGAGTTTTTTCTCGTAATTTAACGAGTTTATCAACATTTTATTTCGACTTTTTTCTCGAAATTTAACAACTTTAATCTCGAGATGGTTTTATTTTTTTATTATTGCTTGGCCCTAATCCTCCTCTGTAGTTACAACAATAATTTTGTGTTTTAAAACAAATTATAAGTAAACTGTTTGTGTTTCTTGAAAATTATTGCTTCAGTTAATTTTTTGGCAGATAGAACCTTATAATTCCAAGCAAAAAGTGTTTTTTTTTTTTTGTTTGTTTGTTTTTTTAGAATTAGAAGGTTCTATCTGCATTTGACCCGTTCCAAAAATCCCCATTTACAAATCTGAGAGGACGTGATCCTAGGTCAACATATTTAACATTCCTGTCTGAAAATTTAATCATAACAAAATCCCTACCCCTAAACCTTACCCTACCCATAAGTTATCCATAAAATCAGAGGGAAATGATAGATGAATAACACTGATAGAAGTACCTAACCCTGGTTTTAATCCTAAACTTGACATAAACTGTAAACTTGTGCCTCAAATCTAATTGGTTGATTGGAATGTTGTTCCAGGATCAACAAAGATGTTGATCCAGGAACAAGTTGCACTTGGTGAAATCAGGTTCTGCATCTATAGAGGTAAAGGATTGTGACAGGCTTATTGAAAAAATGGTAACGCTTTACAATAAGGTCCCATTAGTTAAGTTAAATTGTATATTAATATTAATATAAAAAATACAGCTGTTCATTGTTAGAGCATTATTTTAATAACTGAGGTTAATAAGTGATAAAGTATTTTTGTTATAGTTCTCTTAACTAATCTACTTAAATTATGTTAACAAATGGAACCTTTCCTGTAAAATATTACAGAAAATCTATTTCTGAAATCTACTCTGAAATCTATTTTTACACTTAATAGAATATCATCATGTTAGCTTAGAAATGTTAACAACAGCCAAATCTCTTGTGCGCTTCACATGAGTTTCACTATTTGTGTGTGCTGCCTATGAAGAGCATTCCAAATTAGTCATTTATGAGGCATGAAGAGACATTACATATGCAGAACTCCTTTTTGCATCTTCCTTTTTCCTAACAGTGGTTGCTCAGAATGCAGGCCGTTATACGCTTATTATCCACATATGGGTGGCTCTAATTAGAGCATTCCTCTGTGAGACACACCATGAGATCCTGGAGCATCTACTGTCCTGAGGCTTGTGAAGCAGCCCAGTGTTCTATCATAGCTATTGAACACAGTCACATTGCAGATGACAGTTCAGGGTCATAATTAATCATAGTGGACAGACATATGGCTGGAGTTTTGCTCCCCTGCATTTCATTCTGGTTTTTAGATTGCTGCGGAAGAAAGACTGAATTTATTAGCGGTGCATGCAAAAGCAAGCTATTACTCCTCAAGTAACTCGTTTGTAACTGGATATTTATGATACATGTTTGCTAGAGATATCAGTGTAAGAAACCTTAGCCTAAAAAAATCCCATACAATTACATTGAAGAAGCAACCCAAGCCATATCTAGAGACCATAATTATAGAGACTTGGCTCTTTTGCATTTGGCCAGTACGCAATGCCCTATCAATCGCATAACTATGCATTAAAAATACTCACTATACCTAAGCAACCACAAAGGAATGGTTCATTTTTACTTTCATTTTTTTTAATTTACTTTATTTTTGACCTAAATAACTAGTCTTTGGTCTTAAAACCCCCACGCTAGATCATGGGACCTACTGTCTTTGAGAAGCGATTAAGGCTGTAAAAATAAACAGTGAGTAAAATGCTTAGTTAATGTCCTTTCACTGTCTCATTTTCTCTTCCTCGCTTTCTCCTTTCATCCATCTGTGTTGGGTCCAGGTGTAGTGGCCTGATTCCGCGGGGTGTCATCGCGCTGTAAATGCTCGCTTTGGACCTCCTGGTGACTGAATTAGCCCTGTGTATATGGCCCATTGGTGTCAGGTGTGAGGTCATTATCCCGCCACACATGGATGGGACAGGTGTCTGAGAGGCTTTACACCACAGTTAGGTAGCAATAATGAGCCCTATTCTCTCTTTACCAAAGCCTCCTGTGTGTGCGTGTGTGTGTAGATGTAAGCACATGTAGAGAACTCCAGCTGGGACCCACAAACACACATACACACACACCAGCTCAGGGACAGCACACAAACACCTGACAGATGCATGCTGGGAGCTTCATTACCCCTCAAACAAAGGACACAAGACAATTATAGGAGCATGGGTGCGTCCCATACAGACGAACCGTCCGGATGATGGCAACAGCTCTGAGGCCAATGAGGAAATTATGCCAAGAAACCGAGCGAGCGAAAGATTCCAGGTGCGATTAGCTTTTGTTCCTATTACAGACAATTTTAAGGCTGTTAAGAAGGGTTTGGTTTATCATCATGGGCAGAGTTAATATGTCCTAGATCTCCAGCAACTACAAAACATCATTTATTTAATACCTTTCAAAATAAATTGACGTGAGGCCCAGATGTCATCAGGATTAATGTGTCCCACATTCTAGACATGACATATGAACAAAACAGTGGGATACCAGAAATATCGGTAGTATGAAGATGGCAGGAAACCTATTTTAAGAGCAAAGTTTTTATTCGAATACATCCATCTAAATTTGTTCAAGTGTCCTGTTTACTTATAATAGTTATGTGTCCATTATAATAGAAAATATTCACTATTTTATTCAATATTATTCAATGGTGCCTCTTTACCCCTAGACTAAAGCCCAAAGTATACAAGGTTTTTACATGTACACTAAGGTATATGTGTGATGTAAATTTCATCAACAGCACAGTAAGCGCACAAGCACTCTGGACGCTCAGTTCTCATATGTGCCTTTTTTTAAATAATTAGTTTGTCCGCAGGTTGACAACACCGGCCTGGGCTGTTGTTTCACTGTCAAAAAATAAACAGAGAGGATGGAACAACAACAAACTACTCAAGACCGCAACAAGAATACTACGCAACTAGACATTACTGAGGGCTTGTGTGAGAGGGTTAAGACCCTGATATACTTCAAGCGAAATTGAAGAACAAACTAATGTGATGTCATTTCGAACAAAATCAGGCCAAAATTAAGATTGTGTATGTCCGGCATTTGTAATTTTAAGATCTATTTTTATCTAACCCACAATAATTACTAATAATAACTTTAATTTCTTTGATTTAATTTGTCAGTGTAATGTTTCAAATTTGGTTTTCACTGTGTTCTGTCCCTGTTTTGCCTGCCTGTGTTCCCTAGATAATTTCCTTGGTAGCTAATTAGTTCCACACACCTGTTTCTGTTCAGTTGATTACCCTCCCCGTGTATTTAAGCCCTGAGTTCTTTCTGTTCAGCATTCAGTATTTTTTAGAACCA
This sequence comes from Megalobrama amblycephala, assembly GCF_018812025.1. Classification (NCBI taxonomy): domain Eukaryota; kingdom Metazoa; phylum Chordata; class Actinopteri; order Cypriniformes; family Xenocyprididae; genus Megalobrama; species Megalobrama amblycephala. The sequence goes on from NC_063056.1 coordinate 13,607,573, forward strand.
GCTTGAACGAACACATTGAGGGACACGTGCCTGGTGTTGGTCCTTGGGAAGATTTCGTTGAGTTAGTAGAGTGGGTGCTGGTGAATTGTGGGTCCCCATTCACCATCTGCCCAGCTGAGGAGTCACCAGCCCCACTCCAGACCCAGAGCCCATCCAGCCATGTCCCACACCTTTCACAGAATGAACACCAGAGCCCACCGCAGACAGAGAGCCCGAGCCTGCCATGATGACAGAGCCAGACAAGAGGACTGAGGCAACCATCGCCTTGGAGCCAGTGCCGGCATTAGAACACACAACTTGGGGAGGCTTGCGGTTGAAATCACATGCCGGGGGTGGGAGGGTTGGGGGTTCAGATAACCACAGGGGGGATGAGAAGAGGCTGCGTGAATGTGGTCACCAGCTCCGCCTAGCCAAGAGCATCCCCTTGAGCACATCGCTCCACCTCGGCTCGTCGACCAGTCGGCTCCACCTTGGCTCCTCCCTCGGCTCCACCTGGGACCGTTGTACTTGCTGTTCCACTAGGCTCCCTCGTTCCTCTGGCTCCATCTTAGTTAGACATCTCTCTGCCTGTACCACAGACTTACGGACCTTCAACTGCACTTCATCCTTCCACCCCTTTGGCTTCATAGGGATCCGCCTTCACTCCAGCTCTGACTTGGTCCTTGGTCCCACTCCACTTCAGTCCTATGGCACCTTGGCTCCACCTCAGATGCTTGTCGCTGCGGCTCTACCTCGGTCTCCAGAGCCATCAATGTCACATGTACTCATCGGCTCTTCATCTTTGGGTCCATCAGCTCTTTTTCTGTCCATCGCCAACCTGGCCTCCAGCATGGCACCTCCCTCACTTGACCCCACCGCGGGCCATCGTCCTAGCTGCTCTCTGAGTCTGTGCCTGGCTACTCCTGCTCCCCTCTCCTTCCTGGCTCCTCCCACATTCATTGCCACCATGGTTTCTCCCACTGTCACTTTCATCTGTCTCTGACCATTTGCCTGCTCCAAGTGCTCCTCCAGAGCCTCCCCCTCCCTCCTCATTTGGACTTGTTACGGCGCGGGGATGTGCCTTCCAGGTGGGGGGTGTAATGTAATGTATGTAGCGTAATATTTATCAAAATGCTCCTCTCTAGAGTTCTATTTTCCAGTTAACGGGTTATGGTCATTGAATAGCTTTCCTGAGGTAAATGTGACGAAATTAAGGTTTTTGAAGAAAACATTCCAGGATTTTTCTCCAAATAGTGGATTTCAACGGCTACCGACAGGTTGAAGGTCCAAATTACAGTTTCAGTGCAGCTTCAAAGAGCTTTGAACGATACCAGACGAGGAATAAGGATCTTATCTAGTGAAACGATCGGTCATTTTCGAAAAAAATACAACCGTTTATGCTGTATAAACAAAATATCGCCTTGAACGTACTTTCCGCATTCTTCAAAACGCTTATGCTGAATGTTCTACGCCTTCCCTATTCTACTTACGGAACGAACTCTGCGCCAGTTTCATTTTTTTCCGTAAGTAGAATAGAGAAGGCATAGGACATTTAGCCTAAGCGTTTTGAAGAATGTGAAAACAGGAAGTACGTTCAAGGCAATATTTTGTGTTTATAAAGCATAAATGGTTGTATTTTTTTCAAAAATGACAGATCGTTTCACTAGATAAGACCCTTATTCCTTATCTGGGATCATGTAGAGCTCTTTGAAGCTGCACTGAAACTGCAATTTGGACCTTCAACCTGTTGGTAGCCATTGAAATCCACTATATGGAGAAAAATCCTGGAATGTTTTCCTCAAAACCTTAATTTCGTTTCGACTGACGAAAGAAAGACATGAACATCTTAGATGACATGGGAGTGAGTAAATTATCAGGAAAAGTTTATTTAGATGTGGACTAATCCTTTAAGTGACATGGGGTTATATAGTACGGACATATTCAAATCAGTGAATCATTTTTGTGACGTAGTGAATCAATTTGGTGACGTATGCCAGACTTAAACCCTGTCCCTTTCATTCAAATGTCTGCAAGCTCACATACAGTTCTCCCTCCATCTAATCAACAACCAATAAACAGTAGTCATCGACCAACATTTTTTTTTCTTTTTCAATAATCCAAGTCACAATATGGAAAAAAGTTCTGTCACTATACTTGAGTTACATCGTGACTTTAAGGCCTGTAAAAATGACAGCAGCCACAACAAAGACATCAATCATGGCATCTCACCTCATTCTATCCTTACTGACACAATGCATCATTGCTTTGAATGTGATCTGCATGATGTCCAGCTGTAGCATTGTGTCTGTCTGTATGCATAACAGAGATGTGTTTATGTGCTTGCCTGATTGGATGAATTCATTTCCTAAGGACCACTTCCCATCAAGTGATCTGAAACTCTTTAGCCCAGAATGAGAGAGCCCTCCTGCATGCATTGGTTAGTTAGTCTGAGTATGTGCTATTATCATTGTTATAAACACTTCTCAGAGCTCCACTCCACCAGAGTGTACAGTGCCTCAGATTGTTTGTGCGTATTTGTGTTTATTTGCACGTCTCTCAACAGCCTCACCACCCTCTTCCGCTCTGCCTCCGCTGCGCACCACTAATGCAACACAACATTAGCATAGCGTTTGATGTTGAGTTAGAAGACGTTTAGGCGCTCCGTGTTTAACAACTGTGTCAAGTGTTTGCAGCGTCTACATGCTTCAATAACAACATCAAACAATACACAGTCACCGCAATGTTCCCAGTGCAGGAGCTGTTAGCTTTGTCTCCTCCATCTACGCCCTCTGAGGAAGAAATGGCCTCAGAGTGCAATGAATAATAAAGGACAAATCTCTTCGCCAACAGGGACCTCCATTACGGGCCAGAAGAAGACGGCACACTCAGAGCGGGCCACTGCAGGGAGCTGCATTCATCAGATTCTACCTTCCCCATTTTATTTGTGTATCTGCTCTTCCTTCTTCAGTCAGATAAAAAGAGCCATCGGCTGGACAGGCCAAGTCTGATGAATACAGAAGGGAAGGAGGAGGGTGGGAGATTAGAAGCCTGGAGAGAGAGAGAAAGAGCTTGCTGGAAAACGAAAGATAAGAGGAAAGAGGTGAACAGGAACACTTGTCACTGCAGATGCTGGCTTTGATTTCACCGAGAGGGAGGGAAGATGGTTGCGAGTGTGGCTGGACACAATGCAGTGGCCAAATGTGTAAGGTCTTCTTTGCAGAACTCTGTGACAGCACTGTTCCCTAAAGATTATGGAGTAACATGTTCATAAGGTCAGCAGACCAACAACAGTTCTTCTGCTAAATATTAAAGGAATGTTCGGGATTCAGTACAACGCAGATTTCACTTGTGTTTAAAGGCCCTGATATACTCATGCTTCTTCAAGCTCCCAAAATGAACTCCAAACAAACTTTGTTTTGATTTGAATTTGTTCGAAATGATATCGGCAAGCTGTGTGGTTTGAAAGTGACTTGACTTCTGTGTGAGTTGTGCTTCATACATCGCTACACTATTGACAATGGACCTTTTTTGACCCTGAAATTTCGCCTCAATATTGCTATTGTGACCACACCTTTACAGTGAGTCACTTACATGCAAGTGAATAAGGGCCAGTACTAATAGCCACAAGACTTTACACAGACACGGTTAGTAAGCTACTCTATAATTAAAATCATGTTAGTATGAATATTGTTTACATCTTGTGGCTATACTTTTGAAACTGTGTATTTTAGCATTAATGCATTTGATTTTTTACTTACAACTTGCACTTACTTACAATTACATTAAGTGCTTTACTGTAACCCTGAATAGATTTATAAATTTTTTTAAAGAACTAAAGAATTTTTGTGGTAATCAACATTATGTCCCAAATGTCGAAATCGAAATTATGACATGCTAAATTATAAGATTAAAGTCCCCCTGAAATCAAGTTTCAAAGTTTTTTAGCTTTTAGTATAAATATGTTAGCCTTAAGGTTATGAATAAGCTGGTGTGTTCCAAAACAATAGCGAAAGTCACATTTAGGAGATATAAGCATTCAAAACTTACAGTCTCTCACTTCACAGATTTTCATGACATCACCATGCACTTCAGCTTCTCATCAAATCTTCTGTCCAATCAAATGCTCTCTAGAATCTGAAGTCCCGCCCCCTCCTACACTATAAACAGACGCTGAAGCTGCGGCTGAAATCGGTCATTTGTTCACACATTTACTAGTTTCTATATGGTGAATGGCTGCTTTTGCTTGATGCTACATCCACACCACTGGGTGGCAGTAAAAGTCCAAAACCACTGTCATGTGCACCAGCACATCATAAACAAAAAATTACACTGCATCCCAATTTAAATGTATGTACTGTTTTTGTGAAGAAAAAGTACATACTTTTGAGTGTGTAGCAGCAGAGTAGGCAAGCTTTGGGACATTCTACTTATCATAACTGCGTGTTTAACAGACAAACCTGTCGCTTAGTTGTGTGCGTCCTGTCACTGTCCTGTCAACTTCCCTGTCAATCATCTGGTCACAGTTAAAATCCTCCACATTCAATTCAATTTAATTTCCTACCATTTCGGAGAGAAATGTAGTCGCATGTTGATCTGCCAGTCATTGATCTTTCATGCAGAGAACTCTCCTCATGTTTGCATAATAATGCATTTAAAAGTTAATGACTAAACGCATCTTTATAAAAATTCACAATGCTGTTGCAGACGAAATATAATGTGGATAACATAGAATAAATATATTTTAGTCAGGTTAGATACTGATTATTAATCAGTTAAACCCCTTTATCTAAACCACTCTGCTTAACTGTCTGTCTCGCACACCCGTCATATTTGTAGTTTTTTTAACACTTTTTATTTGTGTTTGTAGTTCTAATCGAATCCTCATCCAACGCGCAATGGGTTGTGGGCAATATTAGCCGTTTGCACGGATCTGCACTTCAGATTCTGACCGGAAAAAGTATACCATCCGGGTATCTTTGGAATATTAATTTCAACATACAAACCTAATTCCAAAAACGTTGGGACACTGTACAAATTGTGAATAAAAAAGGAATGCAATAATTTACAAATCTCATAAACTTATATTTTATTCACAATAGAATATAGATAACATATCAAATGTTGAAAGTGAGACATTTTGAAATGTCATGCCAAATATTGGCTCATTTTGGATTTCATGAGAGCTACACATTCCAAAAAAGTTGGGACAGGTAGCAATAAGAAGCTGTTAAATGCAGATATAAGGAACAGCTGGAGGACCAATTTGCAACTTATTAGGTCAATTAGCAACATGATTGGGTATAAAAAGAGCCTCTCAGAGTGGCAGTGTCTCTCAGAAGTCAAGATGGGCAGAGGATCACCAATTCCCCCAATGCTGCGGCGAAAAATAGTGGAGCAATATCAGAAAGGAGTTTCTCAGAGAAAAATTGCAAATTGAAGTTATCATCATCTACAGTGCATAATGTCATCCAAAGATTCAGAGAATCTGGAACAATCTCTGTGCGTAAGGGTCAAGGCCAGAAAACCATACTGGATGCCCGTGATCTTCGGCCCTTAGACAGCACTGCATCACATACAGGAATGCTACTGTAATGGAAATCACAACATGGGCTCAGGAATACTTGTCAGTGAACACAATCCACCGTGCCATTCGCAGTTGCCGGCTAAAACTCTATAGGTCAAAAAAGAAGTCATATCTAAACATGATCCAGAAGTGCAGGCGTTTTCTCTGGGCCAAGGCTCATTTAAAATGGACTGTGGCAAAGTGGAAAACTGTTCTGTGGTCAGACGAATCAAAATGTGAAGTTCTTTTTGGAAAACTGGGACGCCATGTCATCCGGACTAAAGAGGACAAGGACAAACCAAGTTGTTATCAGCGCTCAGTTCAGAAGCCTGTATCTCTGATGGTATGGGGTTGCATGAGTGCGTGTGGCATGGGCAGCTTACACATCTGGAAAGGCACCATCAATGCTGAAAGGTATATCCAAGTTCTAGAACAACATATGCTCCCATCCAGACGTCGTCTCTTTCAGGGAAGACCTAGCATTTTCCAACATGACAATGCCAGACCACATACTGCATCAATTACAACATCATGGCTGTGTAGAAGAAGGATCCGGGTACTGAAATGGCCAGCCTACAGTCCAGATCTTTCACCCATAGAAAACATTTGGCGCATCATAAAGAGGAAGATGCGACAAAGAAGACCTAAGACAGTTGAGCAACTAGAAGCCTGTATTAGACAAGAATGGGACAACATTCCTATTCCTAAACTTGAGCAACTTGTCTCCTCAGTCCCCAGACGTTTGCAGACTGTTATAAAAAGAAGAGGGGATGCCACACAGTGGTAAACATGGCCTTGTCCCAACTTTTTTGAGATGTGTTGATGCCATGAAATTTAAAATCAACTTATTTTTCCCTTAAAATGATACATTTTCTCAGTTTAAACATTTGATATGTCATCTATGTTGTATTCTGAATAAAATATTGAAATTTGAAACTTCCACCTCATTGTATTATGTTTTTATTCACAATTTCTACAGTGTCCCAACTTTTTTGGAATCGGGTTTGTACTATGATTTAGGACGTACTAATTCTAATTTCGAATACTATTTATGATGGATAGTATGCGAATTGGAACACACCATTAGTGACTCATTGGGACTAATTTTATCACTTTCTTGGGGTTCTTGAACGTGAATAAAACCATTCATGGAATATGACTGCAAGTGTGTTAACTGCCATGTCTATTTAGCATTAATTTCTCCATATTAGTGCGTGTGCGTGTGGCACATCCGCATTTTCACATTGACATGTCCTCGCAGTGGCAAGAGGAGACGATGGTGCCCTTTATGATATGAAGAGCAGGGAAAAGGTTATTCGCTAGAGGTTGATATGTGTCAATCACCCTTTGGAGAATGTTTGCTGTCACTGCCTCCTTCTCCGCACAACCTCACACACACATATACCACACTCTGATAATGCTCCAAATATCAGGTGAGAGGAGAGAGAGCTGGCAGAAAAGAGATTGCCTGACCTTATTGTTTGCCTTCGTCTCCTCTTTGTTCTTCACAAATAAAGGTTTTTTAATAAACTGAAAGGGTCCTCCGCCACAGCCTGGGGAACCAATGAAAGGGAGCACTGAGGTATGGCACAATGTGGCAGCACAGAAAGAAGCAGCTCATCAGAAAATAACAAAGGTGCAAGTTAAAGATAAGGCTGCTGTCAGAGATTAATCCCACCAGCCTTGATTGTTTTCTTTAATACCGGCCCTGCTACGGCAAGCGATAAGTTTGCTGAGTAATTTAGTTTTTTCCCTATTTTTTTTCTGGAATAGGAGGTAGAAGGATAGGACAGGAAATAATATTCAGGTGTGCCCAGTAATTGATTTTCTCTTTTTCCTTCCTCTCTCTCCGTCTTACTTTGCACCAAATAAAATGAAAGCCAAAAGTGCTTTCGTTCCACTTTCTTTCGTCTTTTTTTCCCGCCCCTCACTTTCTCTGCAGATTAATAAACTTGCTTTATTCAAACCATTAAAGGATAAAGAGCCAGCCTTGTGAGGCATTTTTGCGGGGGATTTTTTAAAGCAAACTGAAAGCAGACCACCATTAGACGACGTGACAAGCTTAAGGTGATTTGAGGTAGACTGTCTCTTTGTGATGAACGTGGCTCAGATGGTGTTAATTAATTACAGTACTGATGACGAGAGAAGAGACTGCCTAAGATGATAAATTTGCCTTATTCCTGATTCAATAACTTTAAAAAGATCTGCTCTGAATGAAAAAAAAAAGGTTTTGAGTTAGCAGAACATCAGAATTTTATAAAACTAAGCAATAATATACAAGAGGTCATGCTAGACTGTCAGTATAATCATGAAAACCTGCAATGCTGTCCAGTTTATAATATTTCAACTTATTACACAACGCTCTGGAAAACTTGATTGGAAAACTGTGGAATTCAGCAGTCAGATACACTACCGTTCAAAATTTTGGGAAGCATTACACTGATCAAAAGTGACATTAAAGACTTTTATTTTGGTTTCAAAAAAGTCTATTTCAAATAAATGCTGTTCTTTTGAACTTAGAATTCATCTACGAAGCCCCGCACATGACATGCAAGAAAAAAAATTTAATCGTGCGCATGATTTACTAATTTGTTCCCTTGATTTATAAATTATGTGCATGATTTAAAAATTGAGGGAACAAAATAGTAAAATCGTGCGCACGTTTTAGTAAATCGAGGGAACGAATTAGTAAATCGTGCACATGATTTAGCATACTATTTTTTTCCAACATTTCATGTCCGGGGCTCTGTATTCATCAAAGATTCCTGAAAAAAATATGGTTTCAAAAAAATATTAAGGGCACAATACGTAACTTTTCGCCACTAGAGGTCGCTTATTCAAAACAAAGGAGCAGGTTGATGACCCATTGATTTCACGGAATCATGGGATGTGTTGCCTTAACGTCTACAGCTGGTGGAAAATAATCAGGATGGGACTTGGGCAGAAATCATGTTCATGGATGAGATTATTACCGTTACTATAGTATGAAGCAGACCAGGGCCGAGTGCTGTGCGAGCAGAAACAAGGCCGCTGGAGCATTTGCTAATGAGAATTGAGAATTTTATTGTGCCACAGTCGCCGCTTCCGCTTCTTCCGGTCAAATGTATGTGAGGTAATTAGATACATATTAGATACATTTGTGTGTTGAAAGCTGTTATAGTGCTACTCTGTGCGGTCACTCGGCAGCTACTATGAGACACTTGTTGCACATTGCAGTAAGCTAGATTTATATTAGGTATCAACAAAATATATAACATTGTTTTAGTGGTTTTTTGGATATTTTAATCCAATAATCTTACATATTGTACCTTTAAGCAGCAAAATAGTTTTCAATATTGATAATAATGGGAAATATTACATGAGCACCAAATCAGCATATTACACTGATTTCTGAAGGATCATATGACACTGAAGACCAGTGTTGTAAAAGTTACTTTTAAAAGTATTGCACTACAATATTGTGTTACTACCTAAAAAAGTAACTAATTGTGTTCGTTACTTTTATGGAAAGTAGTGTTATGTTACTTTTTTCTTACTGGGCTTGCTTTTTTGTTTTTTAATAAATAATAAAAAAAGTTTTGACAAATATAAAGGCCCTTTCACACCAAAAGTGAAATTAATAAGCTTCAGTCTGAAGGAAATGCCTGCACACTAGAGGGCGCAGCTCAAACAAACCTTTCCGCTCTGCTGCCTTTCTGGATCGCAGAAGAATAAGACGCAGGAGAAAAGAGTTCAGCACTCTTATTTCAGCTATTTTTGCTTATTGGTAGAGTTAATTGGATCATCGAATGTCAGCAGCAAAGACACTGATTAATAAAGTGAGATTAAATACATAAAGTATGTATTATTTAACATATTTAATTATTGCAGGTTTGCTTAATATTCTAAGTTTGCATTTTACTGTTTTTAATAATTTTGAGGAATACTGAATCTGTTTTTGTTCTCAAGTGAGATGAGTAAATCATGTTTACACAGCACACACAACGCCTCTGCACTTTACTATTGATTTCTCTCAAAATTGGGACAGGAGAGCTGTCAGTCAATACATGGGAAAACAAAGTAAGTTGTGTTATTTATTTGAAAAAATAACTCAGATATTTTTTTTAATTTAAAAGTAATGCATTAATTTACTAGTTACTTAAAAAAGTAATCTGATTATGTAACTTTCGCTACTTATAATATGCTATACCCACTACACTGCTGAAGACTGCAATAATGGCTGCTAAAAATTCTGCTTTGACATCACAAGAATAAATTTTAATAATTTGAAATATGATTGTTAAATGTTAAACAGATACTTTAAATTGTAATAATATTTCGAAATATTGCTGTTTTACAGTGTATTTGATCAAATAAATGCAGCCTTAGTGAGCATAAGAGACTAAATATTATATTGCTTTTGTTATTATTGTTGTGGTGTTGCTAGGCCAATTGTTTTCTACATTGTAATTGTTTCTTAGTGGAAGCTTTAAGATAATTGAAAATTATGTTAAAATTATGAAATAATTTCAGCTTAAATCAATATATCCAATATGTCAATATGTATTTTTATATATCAGGTTTATTTAGCGTAAATGACCAGCAGACTGTACATTATCCCTTACTTGCATTATAGATTGTCTCACTTAAAACCCAATGATCTAGAACCATCTTCTTTAGAATTAAAGAAATCTGAGCACATAAAAAAAAGGACTGCCAATTGCAGAGCTGCGTCTGTGTTTGTTCAGTCTAGCGGAGTGGTGGTCTTGCTAATGGACATCCGTCTTATAGTGACAACTGCCATCCAAATGAGCACTGCCAGATCTTGACATGCGTTGACATAATCAGCCGTAGGGTGAAGTGAACTCTGGGAAACTGGCAGGCGCGTGGCCCAGAATGCATCTTTCATTTCTCATGCTATCTATTCAGTGACACGTCTTCTTATAAATTCTTGCTCTGTTCACAATGCATTAGTGAATCTGCTTGATAATCTATTCTGCGCTCTTTTATTTGTTCCTTATTGTCTCTTTATCTATGTATCTCTCTTTTTCTCTGTTGCCTTCCAGGCTCTTCTGAAGATGGACACACTCCAGGGCTGTTTTTCCAATTATGGAGTTCCCTTTGCAATGAAGGTCATCACAATTAGAGCACCATTTAGCTTCTCCCAGTCAAAAGCACAGAATAGCAGTTGCGACTGTGCAGAGTGACCGCTGGATTGTCATTGCAGCCCCCTCAAGTGGCTCTTTTACGACTGCAGGCAAATGCATTAGAAGAAACCTGAAGATTAGCTGTGGGCGAACTGAAAAGACATCTTGGACAGAGAAAAAGCTTTCAAAATCAATATTAGCTAGCATCTATTGTGCACTCAGCAGTGGTTTGTGTATGGCGGCGGTGATGAAAAGTGAAGGGACTTGTACAGATTCAACTGTATAGGCCTATTACATTTCTCCATTATAGCCATTATAGATAAAGTGTAAATGGATGTAATCATGGTTATAACAGTGACTTACCACTATAAAAAGAGGTTGGATGTTGTTTGGCATCTTCGGCACACCATTCTCTCCTAATTCCCTGTAGTATGATGGATAACATACATATATAAGATAATAGAAATATTATTTTTCAACTACAGACTGAACGTTCATCAAAGTGTGTACTGTTTTCTTATGTTGTCTTTGGCTATGTTTAGACTGCCAGCAAAAATACACTTTTTTGCATATCAAGATTTTATCTAGATGGGTTTTTGAAAGTGTGGACAGCAAAAAGAAACACATGAAATCCGATTTTTGGACCACATTTGGAAGAGGTTTGAAACGCAATTCCAATCAGATGCGTCTCAGTCAAAACGAATGCTCAAAACGAATTTCAAATTGTCCTTTGCGTCACTCTTAACACGACACACAACGATAACGTCAAAACCAGTGACTGAAATGATCAATTATTTGATCACTTGCAATTAATAGTGCAGACAGTCTGCCTGAAACGATTTGTCTGCAGTCTGAACACAGCCTTTTTCAGTCTCACCCGTTTTCCTTTCTCTCTGTGTGTGTGTGTGTGTATTAAGTCCTTTGTGTAGTGTTTGCATTTATCTTTATTCACATAACTGTGTTGCAGAGAAAATGAAAAAATAAAAAAATCACTGATCCTCATATCCTTATTTCCTGTAGCATATTTACCGAGCCTCTACGCTGTGTGTTTGGAGCAGATGGTGAGGGACTCAAGCTCCATGGTGGAGGGAAGGCGTCTAATTGCTTTAAGTAAATCGATACGGGACTGCAGCTAGCAGCAATCCCTCACTCTACATCAGCCTCTCACTGCAATTACCACATTGATTGGCCACTGCTAATTGAAGGCCTCGTTATTTCAGCCTTATGCAGTCATGGTTACACAGAGTTCAGACCCTACCAAAATTTCTTTGTTCTTCTCCAGAAATTATATATATATATCATGTTGTGCTCATCATCAGATCATGAGTGCCAGTGTCATGATGCTCTTTTTGTGTGGTGTATGTGGATCTACTAATTTATTTAAAAATACATTAAAAGCAACAATGACTTGAATACACATCTTATATGATGAGCATGTTTATTATTTCTAAATCACAATTCATTTGGATATTTTTAAGGGGCATGTAGTAATTTCATTTCACTGGTGATGCAACTGTCCAGATATCAAGAAAAGAGCTCCATTAAAATGAATATTTTTTAAAGGAAACCCTTATTAAGTCGTTTGGCATAATCTTTTATATTATTTATTATACAAATACTTATATTTAATATTTATTGTTAATTCACTGCTTATTAATATTTGAGAATGTGGTGTAACCAACATGTAGATGCTATTCATTAATTAATAATTCATGATATTTGATCTTTATGTTATCATGAAAAATATATTTACATTTCCTTAATAACTTTGTACACCCAAATGTATTCAATGTAAATAAAATTATACATTTCACATAATTATACTGGACCCTGTGACATTTTAGAGCCATTAAATTTAAATTTAAATATTTATAAATATTTTTCAAAACCTTATGAAACTAACGTATCATCATAGACACTTTTTTACCACTGACCCTAATTTAGATGTTTAGCTATTATTAAATGTACCAGGATATGAATTTCTATGGTGTATGAACAGGGCTTTTCACACTGCTCTTAACCCTGGGTTATTGGCATTCTAAACATAGCTTTTAACCCCGGGTAAAATAAAGTTTCACACTTGTAATTTAGAAGCAGGGTTAACACCGCTTTTTACCCGGGGTTATGAAACCCTGCTGTGTACCGTGTGAAACGACGCAGTGTTAGAATCTTATGACTATCTTAGCAACGGCTAACCAATAGCTTGCATCATATTCACATGCTTTAGGCAGTCACAGAAACACTGCACATTGTATATAAACAATATATTCGGTGTTTGAGAAGAAAAATGTCAAATGCTGACAGAAAACGTGACAATTTGAGAGACAGTTTCATTCTTACTTTTATAGTCCAAAAATCCATTCAATATAGGCCTAAACTCGATAGCTTAGTCGGCAACGTGAGGGGATGTGCAATGCTAAAGCGATGTAAACAAATCACAGGGTGCATTTATCCAATCAATGACACTAACACCGCAAATATGCAAACGGTAACCCAGGGTTTAGGAATGCACAACGTGAAACGGACGATTAAATACCCAGGATTAACTGTTAACCCAGGAAAAAGTATGAGCAGTGTGACACGTGAAGTATGATAACCCGTTTAGAATGACCCAGGGTTAACTATTTCAAGTGTGAAAAGCCCTATTGTTATTTTGGTAACACTTTACAATAAGGTTCATTAGTTAACTACATTAACATCAACTAATAATGAACTGCACTTCTGCAGCATTTATTAATCTTTGTTAACGTTAATTTCAACATTGATTAATACATTACAGTGGTTCCCAAACTTTTTAGCGTGGAGTCCTACCCCCTGAAGGGATTACCATCCTTCTGCGTACCCCCTCTCTTCCACTTCGACTGCAGTCACACCTTTACCATTAAGCGACAATATTTGCCCCCTAAATTGATTTTCCAGTGCATTTTTTTTACCTTTATGAATAACCTAAAATAAATAATGTTTTAAATAAAAAACATGTTCAATAGAGAAATATGCAATGATGGTAAAACGAAGTAAAACTTTTAAATATTAAACTAAAACCGCCAGTAGGTGGCAGCAAGTCACTGTTTATATGAGTGAGTCATCGAGTCATTCATTCAGTAACAAAGCAAGTGGCTGTGAATGAATCATTGAATCATTGACTCTCACGATTCGTTCAAAGCCGCAGAATTGTTTTTGAAACATGACGTGTTTGTAGTTCTGTGGTTTTCATTAGAACTATTATTTCATATCAAAATAGAGTAAATAATTACAGTGCTGTGTTTAAAATGTACATTTTATTTTTTGACCAGTTGTATAATAATGTCACGTTTGCAGTCATGTGGATATTTGGGAACAATTGCGTTCTTGCTCGTTATCATCATTAAATACAAGAACTCACACAAGGTATGTTTTTGTATCGGAGGAAGTTTGAGTCTTAAATCGAAATTAATCCATTATCTGTGTCTATATTTGTTCTTCATGCGAGTAAGTGCTGAATCCCACCTTTTACAAAGGTGCATTGTCGAGAACGACAGTAATTTAGCGCGATTTAAGGCAGCAGATTCTGCACAATTATATGCACGCTACTTGTGTGGATACAGTCATTTTTGACTGCAAATGATGAGGTAATTTTATTAAATGTACTGGATTTAAGACATTTTGGCAGTTAGAAATAGATGCTCGATTTTAATATTATTTTAAGGTAGAATTAAATGAACTTCTCAGCATTTTGTTCGCGTACCCCCTTTTGTCACCTCACGTACCCCAGTCTGGGAACCACTGCATTATTAAAATCAAGAGTTGTATTTTTTTAACATTAGTTAATGCACTGTGAACTATGAACAAACAACTGCTGTATTTTTATTAACTAACGTTAACAAAGATTAACAAATACAAATGTATTGCTCATGGTCAGCTCATGTTAGTTAATACATTAACTAGGCTAATGTTAACAAATGAACCTTACTGTAAAGTGTTACCATTGTTTCTATTATCTAGATATATGTTTTATTATTTTTATTAGTTGCTTGTTGATATTCAATAGCACTTGAATTATTTTCTCTTTTTATAATTAAAAAAATTACATAAAGTGAAATTCTGCTATAATTATTTTACAATATTATTACTCATTTAGCATTATCAGGTCTCTGTAACAGAATGGCAAATGTCAAAACACATCTTAAGACAAAACACAATGCGTCTTCGCCCACACTCTCAAATCCAGCGCTGTGTGATCAGTGGAATAAAGAGAATTTGCTTTTTGCCATTAAAAATGTGTTCAAGATTCATGGAATTACGTTGTTGTAAATTGTTCGTTTTCAACAGGTTAGCAGAGATGAGCTCGAAGCCATTCCTACCGCCACGATGACCCTTCTCCGTTGGCTCATCTTTATTTCCCATGAGCCTCGGTTAAAAATGACCTTCCATGCCTCTCCTCTCTGCTCCAAAACCCCTCGAAGAATAATAAGGGCACCAGACACATTAATTAGACGCTCTATTTAGATAAATGTCTGCGAGCGAACGTGAGGTAGTTATTAATATTTCATATTAAAATAATTAAATTCAATTTTTCATTTGAGTGAAATAGAACATCTACATTAGCGTGCATTGCTTTCTCTTCTTACCTCCTTCCTGGTGTGTGTGCATTTTTATTAAAGCCTTTTTTTCTTTTGCACACATTTCCCTGCTCTTGTACTTGCAATGTTCCCTCTGCAACACTGATTGGGTCAAAGTGCCACATGGAGAGAAGGTACAGGAAATGACTGTTAATTAAAGAGCTGACAGCTCGCATGTAGCTTGCTGTGTGTGTGAATAGGAGTGTGCGAGTGTGTGTGAACGACGTTGTGAATGTGTGTGTGTCTGTCTGAACCCGAATACACGGACCATCCCTGATCAAATAGGTAACTAGATCTGTCAAAAGACATTTTTGCCACGGTATACTTTCCTCAGTTGTTTCAATAAAATTCTAAATCAGCCTTATAGTTCCCTCATCTTCGGTTTGCGTCTCTTTTCCCATCCTTTAGATTCTCATCTCATCTTCTAGAGCACTTTTGTGCCCCTGATCTCTTCGAGGTTCAAATCCATCAGCAAAAATCTTAAATGCTTCCATTGTCTCTTGTGTGGGAGGTCAGTTCTCTGTTTCACCTGACCAGAAAGAGCTAAATGGTTGCCAGGGAGACTGGAGATCATTTGTGCGTATGTGTGTGTGTGTGTGTGTGTGTGTGTGTGTGTGTGTGTGTATGCGTATTTCTTATGTGTGCAGCGCTTCTAATGCTTCTATCAGCCTTTAGTCATGCTGGTGTTATTTGGAGCAATAATACCAAGCCTGACAGTCTCTCTCCTGTCCGATACTCAATAGCATAAAAGACACCCCTGACCTTTAAAAGAGAGGACTAATAGATGAATGAAAGGAAGCCAGGAAGTATGAGCAGTAAGGGCAGCCTCCTGTGGGGGAAAAAAGCCATTCCAACACAGGAAGTACAATAGATGTAGAGCCGCAGCAATCACAGAGTGTTACACAGAGAATAAATTCATTACCACTGCAATAAATGGAGCAGAACACCTATACAGAGAGAACAAAGAGCGCAGACTTCAATAGCTACTGTGAAACATTTATATTCCTATATGTAGTTTGTATGAATTGTGCACAGATTGAATTCAGGTAAATTTGGCCAATTTATTTGAGTTCAAGCTTAAAAATGTTATAAATGTTAAAAATGTATGGGGTCCAAAATCCCGAGACTTAATTGTATGAGAGATTTAGTAATTTCATATATGAATGAATGTATATTTTAAAAATCAGTAAAAATGATATGAAATTAAATATGATGTGTTTAAGAATTTCACATTGTCACACATTTGATTATTTGATCGATGACTTTTGACAATGAAATATGGTTTAAAACCCATTGCATTTTATACAAGTATATTTATATAATAAGTATAAAGAATAAAATATATATTTTTTATTACTGCCCTTCATAAGCGACATATTTACATATAAGACAAAATAATTTACACCAATCAGCATGTTCGGAAAAGACAAATTTGTTGAATAAAGTC
The DNA here is from genome assembly GCF_018812025.1 of Megalobrama amblycephala. Lineage (NCBI taxonomy): Eukaryota > Metazoa > Chordata > Actinopteri > Cypriniformes > Xenocyprididae > Megalobrama > Megalobrama amblycephala. Next base: position 13,624,286 of record NC_063056.1, read on the forward strand.
ATTATTTTTGTTTTGTTTTTGGGTACAAAAAGTATTCTCGTCGCTTCATAACGTTAAGGTTCAACCACTGTAGTCGCGTTGACTATTTTAACGATGTTTTTTACTTTTCTGGACCTTGAATGTGGTAATACCGTTGCTTTCTATTGAGGATTAAAAAAAAAAAAAAAAAAACTCTTGGATTTCATCAAAAAATATCTTAGTTTGTGTTCTGAATATGAACAAAGGTCTTACAGGTTTGGAACGACATGAGGATGAATACTAAAAGACAGAAATTTCATTTTTTGGTTGAACTAACCCTTTACCGTGACACACAACTAATGAATATTAATAAATGTTTGTACCTTTTTTGAGTCCCTTAATTTTCCTAAAAATGAGTAACTGGAACATTAGCCACAGTTAGGATGAGCTCAAATATGCAGAAGATGCTGGAAAATCAAAGAATGTGCAGGATTTTAGTTTAAAAAGACAATTTTTTTAATGATAAACTAAACACCTTTCAGATGGTGCAAGGGCTAGCCAGACTCTTAAATATGTTTACATTCAATATTTTTTTTCCCTGTATTTTTTGTGGTCTCAGACATTTGAACCCACTCAATTTTTCTCTCTTTGTTATTAATCTTGAATATTTAAATCAAGAAAAAAGCAAAAGGTTTTCTTACCCACGCAATCATTTTATACAACACACCTGCAAACTGCAAAACCACAACATTGTGCAACTACAGTTCTCAAATCTCAAATAACTTTAAAAGATTTTGGCCTTTCAGTCTCCATAGCATATTTTCAGATAAATGTTAAATAATGTGCATTGAGTTAGCAGTTTGTGTACGCTAAAAGGCCGGCTGATGATTAGGCAGATATGGGGAGTATTTAGCATGTTATTCTCCCCCTGCTCTCTTTTGGACTCCTCCTTGGCTCTGTGCCTAGTGAGTGTAATTTGGATGAGTACTGCTCGCTTGCCTTTGGGCTCATTAACAACAATATAAACAGTAATTACAGTGATCGCCTAATTAATTCATTGAAAAACGGGCGAAAAAAGGAAAACACTGAATGGTTAAGAAGCAAGCGCAAATCTTTTGCCAAGATAACAATTTTATGGCAACATTGTTGTCATAATTAGCAATTTCACGTGCCACAATACAACTTCAATAATTATAACACTTTTTCTAGAGTTCCTTTATGAGAATTCATTGCTTATTGTTTGCAGTGCCCATCATTTCTGTGATTGTCTCTTCTCTGATGTCTTTTGATAAAAATTAACATTTACAATCTACTTCTTTTGTTTCAGAGGCATTAAAGGTTTTTTTTTTTTTTTTGTCTGGGCATCTATGATGATTCTGCAGTGTGGTTAGTCTGGAGAGAGAGAGAGAGAGAGAGAGATAATGTTCACGTGACTCTCAGCTCTTCATTATTGGTCTTAATTAGCATAATTAGTGTAATTACTTAATTGTGGTTAGTTAAAAAATGATAAATACCTACCGGTAAAAGATGAATCGCTTGTAAGAGAAATTAATGAGCTTATATTTCATTAATATAACTTTGACTATTGAAATTTCATTCATCTCTTTTTTCTTACACTCTAATACACTCTAAAAAATGCTGGGCTAAAACAACCCAAGTTTGGTTGAAAATGGAAAACCCAGCGACTGGGTTGTTTTAACCCTGCGGTTGGGTTAAATGTTTGCCCAATCTGCTGGGTAGTTTTATTTAACTCAACTATTGTTTAAAAATTACTATATGGCTGGCTTAAAATGAACCCAAAATAGGTTGGAAATTAAAAATCAGACACAATTATAGGCAACAATAATAATCAAAAGGTGAACATTTGCAATTTAATAAATGTTTATTGTTTAATTATTATTCATTAAACATTAATAAATGTTCATTCATTAAACATATTAATACATGTTCATTTCCAACATATTTTGGGTTCATTTTAAGCAAGCAATACAGTCATTTTTAAACAATAGTTGAGTTAAATAAAACTACCCAGCAGGTTGGGCACACATTTAACCCAACCGCTGGGTTAAAACAACTGATTCTCTGGGTAAAAACACCCCAGTTGAACAAACTACATTTTTTAGAGTGTAGTCTCACCTATATTATCTAGTGTGTTACTTTCTAGCATAGCACCAGAAGCATAGCACCAGAAATACAATAAACAATAATATTAGATTTTAATTATGTGTTAAAAGTTGAAAATATATTACAGACCTGCATAGATAGATCCAGAGGATTTTTTTTTTTAAGTGTGAATGTTGATCCGAGACCGTTTTTAATACCCTAACAATGTAAGAGCAAGATATTTTAGTGACAGACACTGATCATAGATCAGCAGTGAAAGAAGGGCAGAAAGCATGAATGAGCTTCTGGGCCACAAGGAAACAGGCTGAAGTGGTGCCAGCTGACTGGTCGCCAGCAATGGAAACTTCCCACAATTAACACAAATTACTGACAGTCTGCCAGCTATCAGCGCCTGGCATCAGCCTCGGGCCTGGCAGCCATGCAGAAATAGGAGGTGGGATCATATACAACAATGATAATGTGTGCTTCTGTGTGTTCATCCATTATCACCAGTGTCACTGCCAATATGTGTCTCATGTCTCTGCATGTCATTTCTAAGTGGCACACAAGTGTGTGTATGTGTGTGTGTGTGTGTGTGTGTGTGTGTAAAAATAACTCATGAAAAAAATAAAACAAATTATTCTCTATTATAAGTTGTAATGTGTTCTTTACATGCCCAATTTCAAAAGGCAAATTGAACTGTTTGTTTCCCTGAAGTCCACCTGCATATCCAATCATCAGAAATGTTTTTTAACTTCTCTTGCCCAATTTTTATTTAGTGAGCCTATATCATTGATATTGTCCAAATCCATCTAGTCTGTAAGAGGAAAAACAGAAGGATGTGAGAAACACAAAGGTTTAAAAAAAAAAAAAAAAAAAAATAGCCATTTTGATTAGTTCCACACATAAAACCACAGAAAAGGCACAAATGGCTGCAGATTTCAACTGGTAGAATAGAGTTATAGCGCCATCTAATGTTGAAAAGAGGATGGCAAATTTCTAGCACCTCTGTGCAGAGACTGATCAGACTGGAAAATGTTTTTTAAGAAGAGTCTGTGATGTCCCTTTCATGCAATAATCATTAAAAACAATGTTTTGAAAATCTAAAACTAAATTTTGTTACGTCCTACACAAGTCTAGGGGTTTAAGCGGATGCAACAATATTAAAGGATTTAAAGATCTCTAGTCTGAGCCCTGCCACAGCACCACAAACAACCAAATCATAGTCAATATTTGTATTTACAGACTAGGTATTCAAATCAACTTAAATAGGAAGTAGGGGTGTAATGGTACGGTACACAAAACTGATGGTTCGGTACATACCTCGGTTTTGAAGTCGGTTCGGTACAGCATGCAGGGGGAGAAATTAAAACTAAACAAAATAGCTTTTTTTTTATTAAACAGTAGTTTACTGAAGAAGTTGTGTCTCTGTCTTTAACTGAATTCTTAAATTGAGTTTCTTAAGGATAAAAAAAAAGATCTCTGCTAATGCTTTAAACTATAGGGAGCCCATACTTGCACATTAATATAATAGTAAAGGTTCTAAGCCCAAAATAATAGCCTAAATTCAGTTGCTATTTGATATAATAACCAACACTCAAATAACAAATTGTATGCAAACTTGTAAACTGCACGTAAGGCACTTCTAAATCTAATTATAAAATTATGTTTTTACTCCAATTCGTTGTTGAAATATAATCTTTTACAAAGTGGCTGTCATTTTAATGACAGATATAGGCTATTTAAACATACATTAAATAATCGAGACATCACTAACTAGTTAAGTAAAATATAATAAATATATAGGCTAATATAGTGCATATATATTTAGCGAGAGTTCATTTCTGCGAACTAACAAGCTGTGGACTCGCCTGAGGTAAATGCTATGACTCGTGTTTACATTTTTCAAGCTGTTTTATTGACGTCTTTCCGCCATTGAAACACTGATTGAGTGATTACACGAGATATTATACATTTCATTAAGTTTCATTAAGTACTCAGTGGTGTAGTCTATGTGATATGCAGAAGTCGTATACCCACGAAAGGTCAAGGATTTCCGTATACCAACTTAAAAAAGCGTGAGGATACGTAACCATCCAATAAATCGCACTAAGCTTTGTGCTTTGTTGTTTTTGCTTTCTGCTCATTTTACTACTAAAAAAAAAAAAAAAAACATATCATTTTGGCGCTCTTTAATGTGGCGTGACAGATCGCTGTAGTGCCTCAGTTTAAGAGAAGTGGCAGTGTGAAGCGCACATGAACTGATCCTCTCCGCTTTAATACCAGTTAACGCGAAATAAACATGAATGAACAGCTGAAGGTATGTTAAAAGATACAGTACAACTTAAAATCCGTATCATGTCTCGTGTAATCGCTTAATCAGTGTTTCAACCTCAGGAAGACGTTATTAACAGCTTGTAAACAATGTAACGTCACATTTAGGCTACACTGGGTTAAAAACAACCCAAGGGCTGGGTAAATATAGGACAGAGCACATGTTGGGTTAATTTTACCCAGCAAATTGGGTTGTTTTTTTAACCCAGCATAATGGGTTGATACATTTTTACTATAATACCAGCTTATGTTTTCTTTTACTTAATACATGAATTAATGTATTAACTTAAATCCTCTAAACCTTTAAAAAAAAAATACTCCACACAACTGGTTTGTATGATTTTCAATCATATTTTATTGTATAGCACATTTTATATCGTTTTTAATACATATTGCCTACATTTAAGTTTATTTAACAAATATTAAAAGTAAATATTAAACATTTAGAAGTAATTCAAGTGTAATCGACCTGTCTCTGTTGTCCTGTTTCCACCGAAATGCGCGCCACTGTTATGTTGCTTGCATAAAATTAAACGATATACACAACAATAACGAATTTTTAGATAAAATAAAATGTACACAAACCTGTATTTTACCGAAAACATGCACCAATTTGACGGAGCTGCACTGCTGCTCTCTCCTGAAGAGGTCACAAAAAGCCTGCAATAAATAACTCAACCCCTTGTTGTTATGTCTGACCCAGGATCTGGGTACAACAAAAACTACCCAAAACTGGGTTATTACGTCTAACCCAGGAGCTGGGTAACACAAAAGCTATCGAAACAGTTAGCATTTAGCTTCAGAGTACTTCAGAATCACAGTTCACTGAATCACTGAAAGTATGACCAATATAAGAATTTTCACTGGAAAATATCATCTAAACAAGTAAGTAACATTTCTTGCCACTTTTGTTCTGACCAACTGAGGAAAAAAGCATTAGCCTTCAATAAATCTCGCTACCAATGGTGATTAAATCTTTTAGATCGCTTAGCTTGGATCATGCCAAACCATGCAAATTATTATTACTGTTATACTTTGTTCTTAAATTGTTAATGTTAACAACATCTGCATTGCGTGACTGTATTTAGTGTGTATTAATGTTACCTGTAGATTTCAATTTCTGTAGCCACTCAACAGTCCTTCTTCAGTTGTCACTGATGATTGTCATTTGGACCGTTCTGGATTACAATCCGCCATCAAAATGATAAGTTTAATTATTTCAGCTGTTGTGAGAAAAATGATCTGCTATCAGCAGCATCCTCAGTGATAAAACGTACTAGGTTACGAACGTAACCTTGGTTCCCTGAGATACGGAACGAGTACTGCGTATGGGGAAAGGTCTCCTTTTTCCCCGCTGCTGAAGCCTTTTTCAATAGCGCAGTGTAACTGCACGGCCATTGGTTCAATCTTGAGAACTTTTTGAACCAATGACGGTGCGGCGGAGCTGCGCAAGCCTATGGCGATGCAACGCGCCAAAGCCCGCCAGAATGGGTGGGGCGTATGGCTATATAAGAGGGCATTTCGCCATAGGATTTCAGGTCATTCGACTGAAGCGACGACACTGAATCCGCAGCCTCGTGGCACGGCATAGAACACAGTACTCGTTCCGTATCTCAGGGAACCAAGGTTACGTTCGTAACCGAGTACGTTCCCTTTCGATACTTCACTCGTACTGCGTATGGGGAACGAATTCAATCGCGCCGTGCCATGGCAGGGAACGACTGGACTTGTCTTGGACACCACAGGGGAACCAGCGGACAAGTGAGATGGCCGAGGCCATCGAACCCTTTATGTTGCACTTGCAAGGATGGAGCTAACCCTCTAGAGTGGCATGATGGCGGAGCTCGACAGAGGCCGCCGTATCATACCGAGAGGACCCGAGCTTGTAAGGTTGGGATATCCAGGTTATAAAATCGACAAAAGTGGACGGCGAGGACCAGCCGGCCGCCTCACAGATGTCTCTAATAAAGACTCCACTGGACTGCCATCCCTCTTGTGGAGTGGACTCTAACTCCTATGGGGCAATCAAGGCCCATAGAGGAGTAACAGAGAGCAATAGCGTCGACTATCCAACGCAAGAGATGTTGCTTTGAGACCGAAGACCCTTTGGTGCGGCTGCCAAAGCAGATAAAAAGCTGGTCAGACTCCCGGAACGGCTGTGACCGCTCAATGTAGGTCCTCAATGCCCTAACAGGGCAGAGTAATTCCAGCTCTCGCTCATCCGACGAAGGAGGCAGCGCTGAGAGGGAAATGACCTGTGCTCTGAACGGAGTCGAGAGCACTTTAGGGAAGTAGCCATGCCTAGGTTTCAAAATGACCTTGGAGTCGTTGTGCCCGAACTCGAGGCAAGCAGGGCTCACAGAGAGGGCCTGCAAGTCGCCAATAAACGCTTAACCGATGCTAATGCACGTAGCAGAGCGGTTTTGAGCATCAGGGGCCTTTTTTTGTCAGCTGACCGCAGCGGCTCAAAGGGGGGCCCTTTGAGCACTCTGAGGACTGTGGAAAGGTCCCAGGTGGGAACAGTGAGAGGACGTGGGGGGGGGTTCAACCGCCTAGAACCTCTCAAGAAACGCACAGTGAGGCTGTTTCGACCCACTGATTGGCCAGCAATGGGAGCGTGAAACACTCCAATGGCTGCTACGTACACCTTGAGCTAGGAGGCCGTGAGGCCCCTGTCCAACCGCCCTTGGAGGAAAGACAGTATCTGAGATACGTCACTCTCCACAGGATCAACGTTGCGTGCTGAGCACCAGCCAACGAAGACAGACCACTTCTGGGCATAGAGGCATCTCGTGGACGGGGCTCTCACCTGAGAAATGGTGTTTAGCACGTCCCCAGGGAGGTTCACAGGCTCCCATCAAGGGACCATAGGTACAGAGCCCAGAGTTCTGGCTGAGGGTGCCAGATCGTCCTGTTTGCCTGAGAGAGAAGGTCCCGTCTCAGTGGAATTGGCCAAGGGGCTTTCGTGGAAAAGCCTGAACAGCTCAGAGGACCAAACTTGGCTCCTCCAGAGCGGGGCCACCAGGAGGACTCTGTACTCGTCTTCCCAGATTCGCCTGATGACCTGAGGGACCAGAGCGATCGGGGAAAATGCATAAAGGAGGAGGCTGGGCCAGGCATGGGCCAGCACATCTACGTCCTTCGAGAAATAAACTGGGCAATGAGAGTTGTGTTCTGAAGCGAAGAGGTCTATCTCTGCCTTCCCAAAGATCTCCCAAATTGTGAGAACCGCCTGAGGGTGGAGCATCCACTCATCTGAGGGGACATTGCTCCAAGATAGCATGTCTGCTCACAGATTCGTTCTGCCTGGTACGTGTGTCACTTTGAGTGACTGCAACCTTGGCAATGCCCATTCCAGGAGGCGCTTCGCCAGTGCGCAAAGGCGGCTGGATGAGAGGCCGCCCTGGTGATTTATGTAGGACACCACTGTCATGCTGGCTGACTGGACTAGGACATGGCGTCCTGTCAGGAAGGCCTGAAAGGAGTGAAGGGCTCGAATCACTGCCACCATCTCGAGGCAGTTGATGTGGAGATGGCTCTCCTTGTGAGACCACGAGCCGAAGGCTGGTCTGCCCTCGCAAAGAGCGCCCCAACCCGAGTTGGACGCATCTGTCGAGAGCACCATCCTTCTGGACACCGCCTGTAGGGGTACTCCATGACTGAACCATTTAGGGTTCGTCCAGGGTTTCAGAGCTGCTAGGCAGGCCTGATTGACCTTAACACGCAGGCGGCCATGCCGCCAAGTGTGAGGAGGGACCCGAAATTTCAACCAGTATTGCAGAGGCCAAGCTGCAAAACCAGGGAGGCGGAAGCCATCAGCCCTAGCATCCTTTGGAAAAACCTCAGAGGGAGGTGGGCTTTGTTCCTGACAGAAGCTGAATAGCCAGAGCGTGCTCTGGCGAGACTACGGCCATCATGCGGACTGAGTCGAAAACTGCCCCGTTGGCTGGGGAGCAGTGAGCACTTGGCAAAGTTGACCCTGAGTCCTAGGCACTGTAAGTGGCTGAGGAGCACGGATCTGTGATGTTCTAGCTCGGTTCGTGACTGGGCCAGGGTGAGCCAGTTGTCGAGATAATTCAGAACCCGGATTCCCATCTGTCTCAGTGGGGAAAGCACCGCGTTCATGCACTTCGTGAAAGTGCGGGGAACTAGGGACAGCCCGAAGGGAGGGACTGTATACTGGTAAGCTACGCCCTCAAATGCGAATCTCAAGATTCGCCTGTGGTGGGGGGCTATCTGGATGTGAATGTAAGCGTCTTTCAGGTCTTGGGGACAAGAGAATAACGGCTGTAGAACCCCGATTCGCTCTCTGAGGGGGGAACTATTTCTATAGCTCCTTTCCCTAGCAGTGTCATCACTTAAGCGCGGAGGACATGAGCGTCATCCGTATTAACTGAAGTGGGAAGCACCCCGCCGAAGCGCGGGGGCCATCGGGCGAACTGCAGTGAGTAGCCTTGATTTATTATCCCCAACTTCCAGCTTGACACTCCGGGGATGGCCTACCAGCCTCAGCCTGCGTGTAAGGGATTGAATCAGAGAGCATGTGTCATGTTCTGATTGCGCTCTCATAGAGAGCGTGTGTCCTCAACGAATGCGGCTTGGGGGGCTGAGCCGGCAAGCAACACTCTGAAAGGCTCAGCATTTTATAAAAACACCAGAGAAATGCTCACGCGTCCTCAGTGAGGACGCTCATTCTCATTGAACGTGGCTTGCGGGGTAAAACCGGCAAGTGACACGCTGAGAAACTCAGCAACAGATATATGCTTCTTAGAAAAAATATACATCATGAGTCCCAGGGGAGGGCGTCAAGGTATACTCAGCCAAGCGGTGTCGGAAGTGAGACCGCTCTACCTCAATGAACATGGCTGAACAAAGGCTTCAGCAGTGGGGAAAAAGGAGACCTTTCCCCATACGCAGTACGAGTGAAGTATCGAAAGGGAACCGACTAGCCTGGACTCCTTCTTTCTGTTTACGGATGTGACGTAATGATGCACAGAGGAACTGCCGCATGCTCGAATTTCCCAAGGAAATCCACCAGCTCGCTCTTATTACAAAACATTATTACAAGCTTACCGTTGTGAATCGAGCTAAGATAAGGAGATAGTTTTGAACACTGGCTGGTTATGTACTTGCTCGAAAATTGATTTTGGATCATTTTTAACCAAAAAAAAGTTATGGACTGCAGCTTTAAAAATGACTATATGGATGGCTTAAAATCAACCCAAAATAGGTTGGAAATTAAAAATCAGACACATAATTACTAGAGGCAGGTGAACATTTAATAATAAACAATTTAATAAATGTTTATTGTTTAATTATTATATTTAATATTAATACATGTTAATTTCCAACATATTTTGAGTTCATTTTAAGTAAGGAATACAGCAATGTTTACACAATAGTTGAGTTAAATAAAACTACCCAATGGTTGGGCAAACATTTAACCCAACTGCTGGGTTTGTCCATTTTCAACCCAACTTGGGTTGTTTATAACCCAGCATTTTTTTTAGTGTAATAATAGTTGCAACTTGCACTCTTAAATGTGCATTGAAACTTGCCAGCTGATAAAACTTATGCTCCAAGGACCATATTCATATAACATCTAAGGCTATCTTAACTGACTGAGTTAGATGGTGATTGACACTAAACAGTAGAAAATCAGTCCAGTCTCTTCAGCTGTAAATGTCATTGGCTGTTAAAGTCTTGTGTTGCTTATAATAAATTGACATGTTGATAACACACACATAAGCAGTCTTTCCGAATGCTCTCAATTGCATGTAGCCTAGATCAGTTGCACACTATATGCATTAGTGAGTGTGGCGGTGCTTATGGGGTGTTGCTCTGGGATGGGTGAGTATGAGGCTGGGAGGGAAAAATCACAGTATACTCACTACAAAAAAATAGACTACACCACTGGTTACACCCCTAATAGGAAGTGATAGTTTCAGGATTGGGCAAAGCCAAAATACCAAACAAATGAGGGAATGGGAAAAAAATCTTCAACTAAACTACACAAATAAAAAATACAAATGTCATACACTGATCGGCCTGTACACTGATGTTAGTCATGTCACCAGAAATTGAGTAATCATTGTCCCAATGTGTAGTGAACCAGGGTCCTTACCAGTGCCCGGATTCATGTACACTTTGATTATACAGATTCACGAGCTGATTGAGACGCACACAGAGGCTGTGTCCAAAATTGCTCCCCTATACCCTTAAATAGGTCATTATTTGGGGGGACAGCTATTTGTAGTGGTGTCTGAAACCAAAATGGATGTTATTGAGTGCACTTCAATCCCATAATACACAGCAATAGCGAGTGTACAACTGATGTACCCTTTGTACCAATATGCATAGTATCCATCCTAAATAGTATGATTAGAATAAGTATGTCCGAAAGCATAGTATGTTGTAGCCGGATGGTCTACTATTTCAGGTATAGATTTAGAAGTGTGGATCTGTGCACACTCTAATGGCTAATATTGCCTCACAAACACAAATAAGTAGTGTTAAAAACAACAAAAATGGCAGTGTGCGTGACCGACAGTTTAAGTGAAGTGAAAGTGACATGTGAAGGCCAAGTATGCTAACCCATACTCGGAATTTGTCCTCTGCATTTAACCTATCCTAATGTGCGCACACATTAGGAGTCGTGAGTAGTGAACACACACACTGCAAACTGTGGACACACACACCTAGAGCAGTGGGCAGCCATTTTTGCTGTGGTATCCGGGGCACAATTGAGGGTTAGGTGTCTTGCTCAAGATATTTATTTAACTTTATCCATGAAGATAGTGCCTGCAGCTGAGACAAATTTATCCATCCTTTTTTTTTTTTTTTTTTTGCTGTATTATCCATCCATTTCAAAATATTCCTGTAATAATGGAGGCTGCAGTTTCAGGACTGCAGTTATAGGACCACATTTCTAGGCCCCTAGTTTTTTGACAGCGCCACCTTGTTAATTCAAATCAAACAGAGGTGACCTGGGGTCATAGGCGTAATTTGCGGATGGGACGGGTGGAACATGTCCCTACAACTTTTTGCCAAGGTCAATATTGTCCCTACCACTTTTTGAAACATCTCACAGCACGGATGTATCTAATACAAAATAAACATTTCTAGTTGATTAGCAATTTGTTCGTGTGTGTTCAATAAGAGGCGATCTGGAGCTGGGAAGTGTTATTTTTGAAATCATGTTGAGTGCTCGTTGCCGCAGCTGCTGTTGGCGCTCATGCACAGTGCATAGTCTTCACACAGACAATGGCTTCAATCTATCATTGCGGAGACTCTCTATTCATTCCGGTGAAATCACAAAACAAAATTCACATAATCGTGTCCCTGCTCTTAATATACAATTACTGATGAACATTTTTGGTTTTAATAAGAAAAAAATAAAATACATTATACGAGGGCAGATCAGAACCCAGAGCCTCTGGCACGCTGAACTAAAATTTTACCACTAGTCCATTAGGACAATCTAATATTAACGCTGATCTATGTATTTATTGACTAATGTAAATACTCTCGAGACTAACAATTATAGATGTAAGGATGAAACTATCATATTAAACATAAGGTCTATGCCAATAAATCTTATGCATTTATTATTGCAATTATTACACACACACACACACACACACACAGTCACACACACCACACATTCCTGTCCCACCCACTTTTTAAAACAAAGTTACACCACTGTCTGGGTGCTTCTCAAAACTCAAATTGATGCTTCCTCATTTCCTTGCTCCTACATCCTCCAGCCTGTGACCCAGAAACCAATTGAACTCAGACACCTTGAAGGACATCTCAATTCTCTAATTGCACCGCAAGAAACAAGGACTGAGGAAGTTTCCTGAGGAGCTATGAGAGAGGATACACATGGTGTATCCTATGCGGATGTCTTTCTCGTCACACGTATACATTCTCCTCACAATATTTTAAATGTATGCTTTACTTTAGCAGTTTAAATAAACATTTACATCTCACATATTTCAATGGGACATCTTGCATTATTTTTATGCATTATGATTTTTTTAAATAACCAAACTTTAACAACATGAGGGGAGATCCCTTGAGCGCAGCTGATGAGGCTTTCAAGTGATGCTTGAGTGATCAAGAACATTTCAATATACAAATAACATTTTAATTTTAAAGGGGTGGTTGATTATGACTTCACTTTTTTAATTTTAGTTAGTGTGTAATGTTGCTGTTAGAGCATAAACAATGTCTGCAAAGTTACGACGCTCAAAGTTCAATGCAAAAGGAGATATTTTCTTTTTAAGAATTCTCTGTTTAAGGACTACAACAAATGGCTGGTAGGAACTACAATAAGCTTCTTCCCGGGTTAGTGACATCACTAACCCTAAAATTTACATAAACCCTTCACCCGAGAACACGCAACAAAGGGGCTGAGGCCATGTTGGGCTGCTTTAGAGAAGAGGAAGAGTTGTTGTAGTAGAGTGTTGTTGCTATGCTGTCGTTTAACACCGGACTGCTTCAAAAAAGGGTCAATTCAATGCTGGATTTGCACAAAAGATTAACATGACGGCACATGCTAGTCGATGAGTTAAGCCAGCTCCACAGCAACTTCATAAATTTATCCACTAACCATTCAGAAACTTCTTCCTGAGTCTCTCCATCAGTGTCCGAATCTGGTTTGAACAATGTAAGGCTGAACACCGTTACTGTCAATCATCATTTTGGCTGTGTGAGATTCTCCGGCTTTGTTGTTGTTGAGCAACCAAAGCGCGAGCTGTTAAAGCTCTGCTTTCTTCTGGAAAGCAGCTCATTTGCAATTAAAGGGACACACAAAAATGGCGTGTTTTTGCTCACACCCAGATAAGGGCAAATTTGACAAGCTATAATAAATGATCTGTGGGGTATTTTGAGCTGAAACTTCAGACACATTCTGGGGACACCAGAGACTTATATTTCATCTTGTAAAAGGGGCATTATAGGTCCCCTTTAAACTTGTGTGTTAGGCTTTTGGTGTCAGCAATCTCGATCTAGTTATTATTTAGCTGTCAAAAACAGTTCATTGGATGTTGCAAACTGATATTTGTTTTCACATTATTTTAATGTATTAACGTACTAATAAACACTAGTTTGTAGCGCAGTTGTTTTACCGTTTACTGTACATTGTGAAGTGGGTCACATATCAAGCGCCACACTGTGCTGTCTCTTAAGGAAACTGAATTTAAAACCAGAATATAGGGGCTGATATTTCAAGAAAGTTACCAACAGGTATGTATGTTTAAAGGATTAGTTCACTTTCAAATGAAAATTTCCTGATAATTTACTCACCCCCATGTCATCCAAGATGTTCATGTCTTTCTTTCTTCAGTCGAAAAGAAATTAAGGTTTTTGATGAAAACATTCCAGGATTATTCTCCTTATAATGGACTTCAATGGAGCCCAAACGGTTGGAGGTCAAAATTACAGTTTCATTGCAGCTTCAAAGCGTTCTACACGATCCCAGATGAAGAATAAGGGGGTTTTTTTCTAAAAAATTTTTTTTAATTATATACGTTTTAACCATAAATGCTCATCTTGAACTAGCTCTCTTCTACTTCTCTATTAGAATTCCAGCAGTGTAGAAACTGCTAGGTGTATTACTGCCCTCCACAGGTCAAAGTTTGAACTAAATTGTCATATACAATATAGTATATAACAATTAGTTCAAACTTTGACCTGTGGAGGGCAGTAATACACTTAGCAGTGTCTTCACTGCTGGAACTTAAATAGTAAGTGCTATAAAATAGTATAAACTGCTACATACTAAAAAACCAAAAAAAACAAAAAAACAACTAGGGTCCTAGAAATGCGGTCCTGAAACTGCAGCCTCCGGTATAGAAGGAATACCCTACTCATCCATTTTTGAAACCGCTGGTCCAATGTGGGTACAGCGTAATATAATAGGCTATAGGTAGCTATACATTCTTTATTTATTATCTATCTATCTATCTATCTATCTATAAATCTTTGCGACATGAATTGATAAACAAAATGCAAGCCACGGAACAATAACTGATCTCGTGTTTTGATTGCATGACTCTGCAACATAAGAAAAAAAAAATGCAGTGAGCCAAAAGTAGAAGAGAATGACCATATTCATAAAAGGAGATTTGCTGTAGGCCTATATGCACAATTTGCAAAGGATATCGGACACTAGTAGGCAGGGATGGGCAGTATTTATGATACATGTATTTCAAATACGTATTTCAAATACAAAATAGTATTTTGTAATTTGTATTTGATTGGGTTGATGAAAATAGCTTCGTATTTTGTATCAAAATACTTTAGTGTTTTGTATTTTTGTAGTTTTAAAATACTTTGTAAGAAGTCTACATGATGACATCATAAAATTGCGGCCTCTGATTGGTGCCTAGTCTATAGTTTGCAGAGACTTGTTGAGATCAGAAAATTGATCCATATGGAAGGTAAGAAACATGCAGGCTGTCAACTTTCCAGCAGTTTTTTGTATAAATTGCTATAAATTTTTAACAGTTCATGTTAAGTTTTGGTGTTCGTTTTAGAAGCCTAGACTAAATAGTTTACCAATTTACATAATGTTCTTGAAAAGTATTATACTGAGCAGCATCCCCCTATATTTATGATTAACAATCAATTGATTATTTAGTTAGAATCTAGTTGCTATGAATACAGGAGCCATCAGTTGTCTTCTTATGAATGACTTGTTTGTCATTGAGTCAGTGTTGGTGACTCAAAGTTGCCCTTCGGATTGACAACAGACCCAGAAGAGAAGACAATGCTGAATAAAGTCGTAGTTTTTGTTACTTTTTGGACCAAAATGTATTTTCGATGCTTCAAAAAATTCTAACTGACCCTCTGATGTCACATGGACTACTTTGATGATGTTTTTATTACCTTTCTGGACATGGACAGTATACCGTACAAAGGAGGGACAGAAAGCTCTCGGACTAAATCTAAAATGTCTTAAACCGTGTTCCAAAGATGAACGGAGGTCTTACGGGTTTGGAACGACATGAGGGTGAGTCATTAATGACATAATTTTCATTTTTGGGTGAACTAACCCTTTAAAAATTGGATGAAAATCAGGCCCGGCTCCAGATATGAGATGAAAGGTGGGCCAAATGATATTCCAGGTGGGCCGGTCGGATTGGTGGGGGGCTTTAATGCTTTAATCTCACATGTCTATTGATATAGATAAGGCAATTGTTAGGGTTGTTTGTTATTGTTATTGTTATAAACTATTATACTATTTTGAAAAATCACATTACAAAATATAATGTGAGATAACACAAATAATATTTGCAACATTTATTATTTAAATTTTTTTTGCACGAGCTGTTTATACTGTACAAAATTAGAACTTTTGTCCAATACCTCCTCTAGGGGGGTCCGGGGGCATGCACCCCTGTAAGAAAATTTTGTACATTTTAAGGTTAAATGCATCAATCTGGTGCACTTTGGAAGCTCAAAATTAAGAGCTTCAACTCATGTACAGTGTGCAAATTGACCAAAAACAACATTGACTTGTACCTGGACATTAAAGAGAGTTCAAACATATTTTTAGTTGTGTCTACATCGTTTTAGGTGTTTTAGGATGCCAAACAATTATAACAATAAAATAATAATACATACATGACAGTAATATCCATATAGGCTATTGTAACAAATGCAATCTAATATATATATATATATATATATATATATATATATATATATATATATATTGGTTAGGCTACTTTACACAACGTATAGGAAAATTAAAATACTAGTTTGTAGCCAATTTCTAATCCTTGAGCTTTAATTTTGATCACCAAATCGCCAGCTGATCGTGTGAGCAAAGTGCGCACTTCTCTTTAAAACACGCAGCACAAACAGACTAAATAGTATATACTTAATCACTGTATATATTTTGGTGCTTTATTAAGGCACAAAGCCATTACGGTTTCGATTTTAGTTCATTGGCAAAATACAATGTAGAGACCATTTATGTTTTAAATTTTCGGTTCATTATTAAACGGTGGCGGCGCACAGGGTCATTAATGGGAAACACTGAATGAATGAATGCTGAAGTTGTCGTATCAGTTGTTATCATAACAAAAACGCTTCAACCGGACCGAACGAGAGTCTCGAGGCCTGCCGCTGCGCTGAGTGAGTGACAGGAGGCTGCGATGTGCGTGAACTCGCTGTCATATGGATACTGTAGAGAAGCGGTATTGAACGGTTTAACATATTTTAGAGACATGTTTAGAAAAAATATATATTTTAGCAGCACTATTAAGGGGGAGGTTGCCGCTTGGTCTGGAGCTTAATTGAATATCACACTAATTTTGTGATTGGCTGTTATGTGGTGTGGGGCCAGGGTGGGCCCAGAGGCTCTGGGTGGGCCAAGCCTCTGATTGGGTGGGCCAGGCCCACCCTGGCCCCCCCGTGGAGCCGGGCCTGATGAAAATGTAGAAAACTACACAGAGGTGAATGTTTGATAATGTTACAGTAACACTAAACACCACTAGATGTCAGTAAATTCATAGATTTAAGAATATTTTCCCCATGATGTTTGATTCTTACAATTTGAATAAAAATGTAGTTATATATTTACGAAACACGCATAGTGTCAAAACTGCATATTTACTCCATGTTATCTTATTTAATATTAACAATTATAATTTAAAATAAATAAATATTAAAACCCAACACGTGGATTTGATGACTAATATTAAGACTGTTATAGGAAATCTAACAAGGTAGCCTATTTGAAAACAAAAGATTCTCTGAATTATGCAGCAAAAACGATGTCAATAATGTCTAAGAATAAAATCCTCGAGCTTGTTGATGCTCCTCTGCAGCTGTGAGGAAGGCGTGCCGCGCGCGCGCATGACGTCATCAAACATTTCTCGTGCCACATTCACCAAACGGCGCGAGGGCATACATACGTTCTCGGTTTATTTTCTCAGTTCTCGTTTTGTGCTCTGCTGTCACATTGGACCCTATAGCTGATTTTAGGCTTCCCCCAGCCGTCTGCAGAAAGTTTGTTACCGTAAGTCTGTTTGTCTCGTTTTCCTAAACTTTTCTTCAAGTTTGCCGCTGTTTGTCGTCCTTTCTCTGATCTCTGTGTTTGTTTTGTTGTTCAACTCATCACTGTCGACTATGATAAACAACGTTAAAGCAGCTAAAGAGTCTGACTAACACCAAACAGAGTTTCTTGTTATTGATAACCGATAACGTCGTGTGTGTTTTTAACACAATCCTGTTTTGCGCTGACATAACGTGTGCTTTTAGCCAGTTAGCTTGATAGTAGGAAGTCTTCTCAAACCTCAACTTGTTAATTAAGGTCTATTGAACACTAAACCGAAGGGAAGCTCGTTATACTCAGTTAAACTGCTCTTCCAGCTCGTGACGCAAAAGATTTTGACTGGCTTCTGAAGAAAATGAGTTTGTCATGTATTACCGTTATGGATTATTAAGAACAGAGGATCCCTCAGTGTTTTGATGAAGTCTGTTATATTAACAGGACACGAACTTCAGGGCAGTCCCTTGAAAAGGCTGCTTTTATGTTTCCTTATTTCAATATGCTTGTTGACACGTTATGAGTGAAGGTTCATCTAACGTAATTGTGTGCTGGATTTCTATCAGAGCTCAGCTTTGTCATCCCTTAGACATGTGAGGTTTGACATTGAAATATCTTTTAATGTTTAAATCTTTCAAGTGTCATGAAATGAGTCAATGTTTTTGTCTTAGTGTGAGATTGTTTTAATTATGAAAACCCTACGAGGTATACTTAAAGGTGCCCTAGAACCCTTTTTTCACAATATAAGTCTAAGGTGTCTCCTGAATGTGTCTGTGAAGTTTCAGCTCAAAATACCCCATAGATTTTTTTATTATTAAATTTTTTTAACTGCCTATTTTGGGGCATATTTAAATATGCGCCGATTTAGCGTGCGTCCCCTTTAAATGCTCGCGCTCCCCGCCCCGAGCTTGCGACTCTATAATACATTGCATAAACAAAGTTCACACAGCTAATATAACCCTCAAAATGGATCTTTACAAAGTGTTTGTCATGCAGCATAACCGATTGTGTAAGTATAGTACTTATTTGGATGTTTATTTGATTCTGAATGAGTTTGATGGTGCTCTGTGGCTAAAGCTAACATTACACACTGTTGAAGAGATTTATAAAGACTGAAGTTGTGTTTATGAATTATACAGACTACAAGTGTTTAATAATGAAAATAACAACATGACTCTGATCTTTGTGAATACAGTAATAAACAATGGTAAGTTTAACCACATTTAACAGTACATTAGCAACATGCTAACGAAACATTTAGAAAGACAATTTACAAATATCACTAAAAAATCATGATATCATGGATCATGGCAGTTATTATTGGTCCATCTGCCATTTTTCGCTATTGTCCTTGCTTGCTTACCTGCATAACGTCTGATTATTCGGCTCTGCGCTGCTCGAGACATTAATACTGGCTCGTCTAATGCCTTGAACATGAGCTGGCATATGCAAAATTTGGGGGCGTACATATTAATGATCCCGACTGTTGCATCACAGTCTGTGTTATGTTGATATTCACCTGATCTTCAGAGGTCTTTTGCACAAATCAAGTTTACATAAGAAGGAGGAAACAATGGTGTTTGAGACTCACTGTATGTCATTTCCATGTACAGAACTCTAATTATTTAACTATGCCGAGGTAAAGTCAATTTTCAATTCTAGGGCACCTTTAATGTGAAATATTTGCTAGATTCATTGTGATACTGAAGAAATCCTTTTAAAATAGCTATCTTTTTTTTTTTTTTAATTGCTTGAATGCTTCATTTTGAACTTTTTTTCCCACTAATGATGTTTGAAGAGTCCATTCATGCCCAGTACTTTTCTCCAAGAAGATGAAGTCCTGTGTAGTTTCATGACTGAGGTTGAGGAGCCGAGATCTGCCTCCTCCCTCATTCTCCCACTAATGCAGACCAGATGGAAATTAGAACCACTGATGCAAGCCAAGTGATAACACTCACAACCGTGTGTTCCCATGCCAAATCCCCCCCAAACAAACACGCGCACGTCTGTGCTATCTGTTGGCCAATTTCACTAATGCATATAATTTACTGTGAAAGAAGGAGTTGGCATACAGAAGCCAAGACGGCTGGAGCATCCTGCTGTCACTTTGAATGAAGAAGAGCCACTTCGAACATGCATAACATGTTGTGGAGGTGTGTCAGCCTCGCAGACCATGAAGCTCAGCAGCACTATGGGTTGACGCCCGATGCTAGCAGGCTGGCATGCGTGACAGTGCCGATTGTGGTCAAAGAAAATGTAAATATGTGGTCTCATACAAATTGACAGTGGTATTCCTATCAGGGCTTGATGCTAGCTTACATTTTTTCCCAAGGTGCACATTCTCTCCTAAGGTAAAAAAAAAGTTGGGGAGCATCTTTAGCCCAAGCCCTTGATCTTGGAATCTGCTATGGAGCCGATTTATTATTTATTATTTACAGTATTTTTTTCCTTGTACATCTGTTTAAGCACCATTCTATAGGCCTGTATGTACGCTTAGGCCGTTAAATAAATAAATATAAAATGCGCAAACAAAAATTATAACAATACAATAAACTATAATTGTAAAAAACTCAAGTCAGCTTAAGGTAGCTACAATTATTATATGCGGTTAAATGTCAGTATCTCTAATATCATACACTAGAGTTGTGTGTAGAGGGCTTAAATGAAGTTCTATCTGCTGTGACGTTACAAACGTATTGCATTGTGGTGTACATGTTGAGTAGACTTGTTCACTAGGCAAAAATCGAGGGGTCAAGGGTCTGTCCAAATAAACTTCCCTTGTCCACTTGTCGAAGTTGAACACATTCAAAATGGCGGCAGAGATTCACCTGAGGGGAGGTGCGTTTGTATGTCTAATAATGGACTTAAACAGAAAAATGAAAATTATCCCATGATTTACTCACCCTCAAGCCATCATAGGTGTATATGACTATCTTCTTTCAGACTAACACAATCAGAGATATATTTAAAAAATATCCTTGCTCTTCCAAGCTTTATAATGGTAATAAAGGAGGGGGGATGCACATTTTGAAGCCCTAAAAAATACATCCATTCGTCAAAAGAAATAAGGGTGTTAATAAATTCCTTCTGAAGCGAAGCGATGGGTTTTTGTAAGAAAAATATCCATATTTAAAGCTTTATTAACTATAATAACTAGTGTCCGGCAGACGGACAATTTGCGGTGGAAGAGTAATCCCTGACCCGAGGCTTGACGCAATGACGAACACGGAAGCGCAGAGTATTGAGCGAAACAAAACACCGGTCATGAATTAGAAGTATAAAATGAGAATTTTTAAAGATAAATGTCAGAGGATTCCAATATAAGAGAAGAGGCGCTTGAGTTTGTTGCCCAGCCATTAGGGCTGGGTAAAAAATATCGATTTCTCCATTTTAATCGATTCTCATTTTTATGAACCGATATCGATTCTTAAATCCCAAGAATCGATTAGTCTAGTCCGTTTTCAGTTGATGAATGAGCAGAATATGTAGAGCCTCCCATCCAATAAATCGCAATAATTTTTGTGCTTTACTTTTGATGTGAAGCAAAGTCTCAGATTTCAAATGACGTCCATCTTATTATGAGAAAAATAAATATTTTTTGGCGCTGTTTAATGTGACGTGACAGATCGCTTTAGCGCCTCAGTTAAAGAGAAGCAGCAGCACGGAGTGCATGTGAACATCCTCTCCTCCACTTTAATACCAGTTACAGCGCGAAGTAAACACGACTAAACATCTTAAGGGATGTTAAAATATACAGTACAACTTACTGAAATTCATATTATGTCTCATAATAGCTCAATCAGTGTTTCAACCTCGGAAAGACGTCAATAAAACAGCTTGTAAACAATGTCACGTAACGTCACATTTACCTCAGAAAAAACATATTCAGTGACCATAAACTCATTAGTCAGCTAGAAAAATGAACTCTAGAAAGCAACGTTCTGATATAGCTATGCACCCCTACATATTCATTATAATTTAATGTTCTTCAATATTTAATGCATGTTTGAATAAATCAGTTATGACAGCCGCGATTTAAATGATTTGACATGAATTGGAGTAGAAATATGATTATGTAATTCTAAAATTTATTTATAATAAAATTGAGTGTAATTTAAGTGTTTGCATATAAATAAGTTAATTTAACCTTCAATATTATTATAGTAGTACCGACTGAGATTTTTTTCCATGTACTTTGCCATTGTAAATTTGCCATGTACTGTAACTGAAATACTACATCCAAAATAATCGATATCGAATCGAAATCGTAACCGAATTGAATCGAAAGCATATGAATAGGAATTGAATCGAATCGTGAGATTTTGTCAATACCCAGCCCTTCCAGCCATATTTGTGAGAGGCATCTAAGCCTATGCAGCTCCTACATCCTGTGTCATACATTGCTTCAGGGGTTATATGGCGCGATTCGACTTGCGCAGTATACATACAGTTTCTGCTGGAAGCTAGTTGTTTTAATTTATAAAGTTTTAAATATGGATATTTTTCTTACAAAACCCATTGCTTCCCTTTAGAAGGACTTTATGAACCCCCTGTAGTAGGCCTGTCCCGATAATTAAATAACCGTCTGATCGTGGTTATTTGATCTAATCGCGATTGTTTCAGTCAACCGCGATTAGTGCGCTTTTTTTTTTTTTTTTTTTAATAACGCAGATCTAAGTAACTTTTTTTTACCCTCATAAGTAGTTTTCTAAGTCCTTACGATGGTTAATTGACTTGTAGTGGTGTGTTTGAGGCGAGAACTAACCCCCTCTGGCTAGTGTTGTCACGATACCAAAATTTTGACTTCGATACGATACCCAACTTAAATATCACGGTACCGATACTTAAACGATACTACTGCAAAAACCTAAAACAGCAGGAAAAGTAAATAAATAACATATGACTTCTTTCTTCTCCAGTGTGCAGGCTGATACTTCTGGATTTGAGCTTCATTGCCATGAAGTTAGAGTTAGATTTAATATAATTTTTAACATTTATTATTTTCATGCTCAATAAAATTGTAAATTATTTTGACAGTAAGATTATTGTAAAAATTATATTACTGTAAATAAAGCAATGTTATTAAAGCGTAAATTGGTTTAAAATGACTGTATATACCCTTCATATATTTATGTATTTTTAAATTAATTTTATTTTTGCAACCAGATATCACTTATTAAACTTAGAATCAATAATACACCTCTTTGCAGAGGTCTGCTTGCACGAGTAAAATAATTAAATAACTCTAATTTAATGTTTGAGAGCATAAACATAATGCTGGCATCACATTCACTAACCTGTCGCTCTTTAAATTCTTTGTACAAATCAGATGTTTGACGGCAAGATGTTTTTGACTCCCTTCGCTTGCGTTATTTTGTAACATCTTTGCAGACGGGCTTTGTGGTGTCCATGGGCTTGCCCTGGCTGTCGGCAACGTAAGCAAAATAATGCCATATTTCGCTTCGTGCATCTGCTTTCTCAACAATTTGTGGACGGTCTGCAAGAGCACCTGTATTTGCAACCATACCTCTCGTTTCGTCACCATAAAAGCCGTTGCGCAGTTGAGAGGAATAAACGCACTCAATGTGCCTGAGAAGCAGCGCGCTGCACGCACGCTGCCCCCTGCTGTCGCACTTTAGGAAATACAGTTGGCACTCAAAGTACCGGTACTAATAAAATGAAGAACCGGACCGTTTTTAAAAGCAGGATATTGCGATACCTTTTTAGTACCGGTATATCGTGCAACACTACCCTTGGCACATCTACGCCAGAAAACAGCACTTGCAAGTTGAGCTGCACTGACCCGACACAATCTCGCCTCATGTTCACGTTCACGCGAGAGTGACAAAATGCTTTACGGTAATTCAAAAACAATGTATATATTATGACTTTATAAGACAATTTTACTGTATTTGTAAATTACCCACCTCCTCTTTCTTGTACTGTATTTGCAAAACTACTGTGCTGGTGAGCGTTGTAGTCGTTGTAGTCCAGAGCTGCGCTTGGAGTATTTACGACAGTGTGATTCACTGAAGGAAGCTGTAGGGGGAGCTTTGCAAATCTTATTGAGTTCCGCTTTAAATAATCCGTCGGCACATGGACCAAAAGAAATAGACAAGCACCAATTAAGTTTTTGAGCAATATTTTCAAAGTCATTTCTATAGCTTAATGTGAGGGACAGAAGAATATTTACATTATTAAATTAATGTTCACAGAAACTCATCTTTTTTTTTTGCACACTGAAAGTTTATTAAAAGCCTATCTTGTTCTGTCATATCATATCTCATGTCATATCTTGTTGCCCCATTAGAAAGCTGCACAAATCATTTAAAATTTAATTGTATATTATTTGTGTTTATCTATATAATTCTTTCTTTATATTTATATATAAATATAGAAATTGTTGAATACATGAATATATTTTATAAGAATATAAATAGTAATTTGTTTTTATTAACATGTTTAGATTTTATAAAAATGACTCCAGAGATTTTTTTTTTTCAATAATTACTTTTTGCTGATGAATTACACCTTAGTTTAATAATTTTTGTCATAGCCTATTATTATATATTATTATTAATATGTTGTATAATGAAGTATTGTGTATTTATTGGATTGTGTTTAACAAATAAAAAAGTGACTATTAGTTCAGTGTATGAATGATAATTTTTTTTTAGCCTTTTCTGTGATTGAATACATTTCATTAATGTTTAAAGGTGTTAACTGTAATCTTGCGCTGCAAAATGATAATCAGTTATTTAATGAATGGAGCACACAAAAAATGAATGACAAAGCACTAAAACAGACAATCATCAAAGCCGTAAAATTGGCAATTAACCGGCGTAACCGCAATTGTTTTTTAGACAATTAATCGTCAACCAAATTTCATTATCGTGCCAGGCCTACCCTGTAGCCGTATTGATTATTTATTTATTTTTATAATGGATGGATGCATTTTTTGGCTTCAAAATCTCGCCCCCCATTCACTGCCATTATAAAGCTTGGAAGAGCCAGGATATTTTTAAATAGATCTTCGAATGTGTTTGTCTAAAAGAAGATTGTCTTATACACCTAGGATGGCTTGAGGGTGAGTAAATCATGGGGTAATTTTCTTTTTTGGGTGAACTATCTATATTTGGGAGAAAAGATTAAGATCTTTTCTTTTTAAAAACAAAAAAACAAAAAAAAAAAATTTAAGACTTTAAGACCCAAGTCTTGGTTTCACAGACAGGGCTTAGATTAAGCCAGGATTAGGCCTAAATTAGGGCATTTGATTAGCTTTTACAAACATGCCTTAGAAAAACATTACTGATGTGCATCTTTAGACAAAACAATGGCACTGACATATTTTTAGATGCCAGTGCAAGTAAAAAAAAAAGTTTAAAAAAAGAAAAAAGCTAAAATGTGCATTTTAGTCTGGGACTAGGCTTAAGCCTCATCTTTGAGGGGGTATATTTCATAAAACTTTTTTTTTTTAAGACATTTTAAGGACCTGTAGGGACTTTTGCACACATACTCCTCAACATATTTTACAGTTCACACACATCTATTTTAGTCTCAAATTCAAGTAAAACGCTCGCACTGTCGAGCCCTGCCTATTTTAATATCAAATCAGCCCTAATGTATTGTATTTCATAGCTTGTGTGTTTGAGGTGTTTATTGAACCAGGTTCAGTAAACATCAAAGGGCTGATGAAGAGTCGATGGCAGATGTACATACAAAAGCAGCCAGAGCAGTAGGTTCTGTTGTTTTATTTTTTTGTAGCTGTTGAACAACATAAGAACAATGAGGGGATGAGTCAAGGTTTCTGTTGCTTAGAAACAAGAGCACCCACCCAGAAGACATCAACCTCTTTTTTTTTTTTTTTTTTTTTTTTTCATTAAAGAGGTTTTTTTTTTTTTTTTCTGCTCTCGTTTTCATAATTCAACCCCCAATTGTGATATCTTGTGTAAAACAAGTGTCTTCTCTAATGGGAATTTTTCTGTGGTCTTTCAGGTGAAGAGTTCACTGGTCGGCAGCTAAAGAAAGAAGCCTGGTCAGCTGGTCAAGCCTGTGGATTTCTTCTGGCACTTGGTGAGGATCTCTGTTACTTTAAGTATACCTTTCATGATAAATCTATCTGTAAATCTGTTCCAGAACATTTGGTAGGTTTTGTTTTAACCAGAAAAGTCCTTACAGACTGTGGTGATTGACAAAAAGGAAGGAAAGGACCTTGAGGTTTATGTTGTTGTATTACTTAAACGGTTTCATTTGTTTTTAGGTAGTAATGACTCTTTTTAGAACATAACTTTCTTTAAGCTGCTGTTGCTTAGTTACAGAAAGGAAATAAAAGCCCACCTGTGTCACTCAAATCAGTACATTTCTAGCATGGTGACTGCCTATTGAGAGCACTGAAATGTCAGTTTTGAGTCATGATGTGTAGCAGTATTCATTTAATATAATAAGAGTTTTTCTTGTCAACACCAAGAACTCATTACCGTCCAAACAAATTTAGGCTGACAGACATTCATTGTCATGGTGAGCTATTTGCAGATCTTGAAATTGTAAAGAATAGTGAATAATAACTGACCATTACTGACTGTCTTATTGCGTGTTCTCAAAACTGGTGAATATCAGCTGACTTTCACAGGAATTTTCTCCTGAAAACCACTCTAGTGTCGTTGCCCAAATCATGGTGCTATGCCTGAGTGATTACGCCTACTGGCTCTCATATCCGTGATCATGAATTGCCTGCGGAGCTTGAAGTCTCACGTCTGCTGTATTTTCACTGGCTGCAAGGCTGTACTCCAGTTTGCATTCTTCTTTATCCCAAAACCCTGCATTAGAGTTTTAGAATATGTTGTTTGGATGACCTTTTCCAGGCTATTAACATAAAAGCCATCCTGTTGTTTAGAGCTGCACCATTCTGGATAAAGTCACGATTCTCCAACGATTCTGAACAGACAACTAAATAAAATAACGCAATTTACTAGAGGTTCTGACAAAATATTAATTGCTGCAGTCTATTTAAAAATGTTTAATTAATTAGGATGAATTGTTTAAAAAAAAAAAAAAAAAAATTGGTTGGAATGAATGATTCAATGACTCACTCGTAAAGACTTGTTTCCATGACGAGATGAATCAGCATTTTTTTTTAGGGATGCACCGAAATGAAAATTCTTAAACGAAAACCAAAAAAGAGGAAACCAAGGCCGAAAACCAAAACACCGAAAGAAATTATGCCAATTATTAGTATCACTGCATTTATGGCTATGACTGTGTACTAACTTTACTAAAATCAAGGCATTGCAATTGCATAAATTAATATTAAAGTTTCAAAGAATAAATCGATTACAAATTATGCAAATATTTATTTAGCACATTGCAACAATGCACAGTATAAAATAAAATTCAAACTAAAATGTTTAACTTGACCCCACTCATGTGTACATTAAATAATAATGTCCTGTAGATTATTATTTAATGTACACATGAGTGGGGTCAAGTTAAACATTTCAGTAAATATTTCTTGCAGGATTTCACTGAACATATCAGACAACGAGGGTGCATGCCCCTCATCTGGTGCAGAGAGACAAGTCTTTTTTTCTGCGCTCTGATCTCGTTTTTCTGCGCTCTGATCTCGTTGTTCTGCGCTGGGCGCTGCTCCGTCTTTGTCTCCACGCGGGTTCTCCGCATCCATCGCACCACTTCGGTAAAGTTGGTTTTATATTCGCACATTCGGACTTCTGATAAATTCAGACTTTCCAATAAATGTGTAATAAATTAATGTTTGCGAATTTTAAGCAGCGACATGATATTGTCAACCAACGATTGTCAACTTACAACATTTTTCACAGTCGATCAAAATAGGCAAGTATTGTTTTAATGGCATATTTACTTGTGAATGTCCACTGAATGTCCAATGTAGTGTGATTAACAAGGCTATTGAATACGGATGTCCGAATGTGCGAATATAAAACCAACTTTACCCAAGTCATCACGGCCTGGATCATTTCTCGTGCGCGCTGCTTTATTTCCGCATCAAAGTAATGGTCTTTATAACGCGGATCAAGTACAGTCGCGATGAAGTGCAGAGGATCCGAATAGATCTCAGTGAAACGTGTGCTGACAGACTCTGAGAGTGTACTTTTCATTGTTTTCACTCCGTGGTCCGTCTCAACCACTTTGATTAGGAGACGCTTTAGTGCTGCGATTAAAGGAATAACGTCCGCTACAAATGCATCAGAGGAGCTGATCTCGCGGTTTCTGTTTGGCCGAATATTCGGTGCATCCCTAATTTTTTTGTTGTTGTTTTTTTTTTATTTTTTTTCAACTGCTTACACACAAAATCCTTACTTGTTACACAGTTTCTGATACCTGACACCAGAACCACATACCAAATCTGCAAAACCACACACTAATTCTCGGCCTTTTCAATTTCATAAATCACTTTTTGCAAAACACAACACACAATTCTCTATGTAACACAAAAATCTAATAGGAAGTATCTTGATTTCTTTTTTCAAACACAACTATTGTTTCTGTCCAACTACACATGGTTGATATATTTCTTTCCTTTCGCATTGTGTAATACTGTATTCACAACCTCAAATGCTTACAGTAAAAAACGAAATAGTTTGATTTAGGGGTGTAATGGTACCCGTATTTGTACCAAACCGTTTCAAATGCATTACTTTGCAACATTGTAGCCTAACCACCATTAACCACCATCGCAATAAGCTCTGCGTTTTGGTACTCTCAATGAGAAACAAAGTGTCATCCTTCAAATTCTGTCCACGAAATCATGAAATTCAAACAGAAAGTGTTGTTTTGACACTCTTTGATGTGGCGTGACAGATCACTGTTCAACCAGCAGCGTGGAGCGCGAATGAACGCGCTCATCTCATTAATTCTAGTTACAAAATAATCTTAAATGAACATCTGAAGGTATGTTGAAAGATACAGTACAACTTACCGTAACGTATAATATCTCGTTTTATCGCTTATTCAGTGTTTCAACGGCGGAAAGGTGTCAGTAAAACAGCTTGTAAACAGTATGTCATGTAGTAGGGCTGCACGATATATCGCATGAAATTGTCACGCGCATTTCGTCTGTAAAGCCGGTTCCCTGATTACCGCTAAATCGCCATCACCTGCTTTCAAATGGAGCGGCGTTTAATAGACAGAGCCGTAGATCACTGAAAAGCCACGCAATATCGCGTTCATTATCGAAGGCGATTCATCTGCGATATTGCGTGGCGATTTAGCGGTAATCAGGGAACCGACTTTACTGACGAAATGCGCGTGACAATCTCATGCGATATATCGTGCAGCCCTATCATGTAGCATTTACCTCAGAAATGCCATTTAGTGTTCACAGCTTGTTAGTTCGCCAGAGAAATGAACTCTTTCGCTTCATATATGCTCTGTTTTAGCTTATATATTCATTATATTTTACTTAACCTGCTAGTGATGTCTTTGTTATTTATTGTATGTTTAAATAAATCTGTCATGAAAATGACTGCCACTGTGTATAAATGATTATATTACAATAATGAATTGGAGTAAAACTTAATTTTATAATTAGATTTAGAAGTTAATGCAAAAACTGCCTAATGTGCAGCTTACATGTTTGCATACAATTTGTTATTTGTGTTTATTATTATATCTAAAAAATAAATAGCGATTGAATTTAGGTTAATAGTTTGGGCTCAGTTGTTAACCTTTAATATTATAGTAGCATAATAGTATATTAATAATAGTATAGTAGCATAGTTTACAGCATCAGCAAAGATAATTTTTTTTTTATCCTTCAATTTTGTTATAATTTAATCTAATATATTTAAAGACAAAAACACAATTTGTTCAGTTTAATAATAAAAAAAAAGTTTAGTTTTCTCCCCACCTGCTGGACCGAACCGTGACTTCAAAACCGAGGTACGTACTGAACCATGAGTTGTGTACCGTTACACCCCTATTTTGATTGCAATCTTGCTTTCGTGTTTACCATGAGTTTTTCAACATCTCTACTTTCAATCTTGTACAGAAATGTACATAGGAGCTCATGAAAGAAGAGCTTTAGGTTTTGAATATTTGTGTGTGTATATGATATGTCCAAAAACAGAATATTACGGCAAAGGTGTTTGCAACATAAGACAAATGTTTGCTTTTGAGATGTGTTTGTGGTATTTGAATGCAGTGCTTCATTTCGCAAGAGATGTGAGGCATTTTGTGTGTGCAATTCTTGGATTTGTGTGTAAAGTTTTGAAAATCTCTTAAATGAATGGTTCAATGACTCGCTCATAAATACTTCACTTGTTTAATTACTGGCTGAATCAGGGTTTTTGAACAAATCTTTTGAATGATTGATTCAATGACAAATACAAGTCACTTGTCGCCACCTACTGGTGTAACAATATATTTGATATATTGAAAAGGGAATCTGCTCTATTTTGATCGCTACCAAACATTAGTGTTTATATCTGAATTATAAACTTTTATCCCAGTACTTCTGTGATCATTTGAATTATTGTAAGACAGAAATAACAATACTGTGTGGTTGAAAAGACTGTTTGTGAAGCACACCTATACACCTAGGAGGAGGGTGAACCAACTCCAGGGTAAGGCTAAGGAGATTCCTCTTTAAAAACATTTAAATAGAAAGTCATGAAATACTTTCATGTTACATGTCGCCTAGCAACAGCCTACACATCCCAGCATAAGCTTTCCCAATAAATGATTTGTTATTAAAGTGGCTATGTTCACAAACCACTATAATTTGAACAGAAAAGCAAGCATACTGTGTGCGTGATTTGGCATGGCTGCCAATTTGAATAATAAATAACCATTGCCTTAACTAATGCAGAAAAACAAGTTTTATTCAAATTCTAAATGGATTATATATCACATAGCACGCAAAGAGAGCTTCCTTTATAATCGCTAAAAAGCTGCCACTCATCTCAGTTCATTACGATCACAAAGTTCCGCCATCAATGAATTCGACTGCACAACGAATCTCTTGTTTAGCCTGTTGGTAAAACTGCATTAACGTTCTTCTTTCCTTAAAAAGTGTTATGTTAAGAGGCTCTCAAAAACAGTTTGTCAGAGTAATAAGATGTAAATAGCATAATGACACATGTAAAATTATACCATGGTTAACCATATCTGTGAAACCAGATCTTAACTTTGCACTAGATATTTTTGACTCCTAATTTGACTTATCTGCCTAATCAGTTATCTTAAAAAATAAATAAATAAATAAAATGCACCCCAAAAATGGCATTACACTCTGTATTCAGTAGAAGGGCCCTATGAAATCCGTTTTATTTTTTCCCAAATTCCGTTTTTTGTTTTTTTTTTCCCCGTTTTAATTTTTCTGGATTTCATTTTTTTTTTTTTCCATTTTAATTTTTTGGACTGTAAATGTCAAATAAAATTTTAATAATCAAAAATAATAAGAATTCTACTTAATAGAATTCTTAAAACAAATTTATTAATTAAAAAATGTATTTTTATGATTTTTTTTTTTTTTTTTTTTTTTTCAGAAATTATGTTGCTTATTTTAATTTTTCTGGCAGTCACATGCTTGGATAACATTAATTTAATTTATGTTTTAATCATGAAATTAAACTCTTTTTTTTTATCAAACAAAGTGCTGCACAACAGAGCTTTACTGTTAAAGTTAAAACGGAAAAAAAGAACTGAGATTGTTCCTTTAAAAATATAGTTTTAATAATTTATTATTATTATTATTATTATTATTATTAAAGTCTATTAGTGTTAGTATTATTTGTTAATTTGATTAACTCTTAAGTAGTGCTTATTTGCTGTTAAATATTTTTTTTTA
The DNA here is from genome assembly GCF_018812025.1 of Megalobrama amblycephala. Lineage (NCBI taxonomy): Eukaryota > Metazoa > Chordata > Actinopteri > Cypriniformes > Xenocyprididae > Megalobrama > Megalobrama amblycephala. Next base: position 13,655,569 of record NC_063056.1, read on the forward strand.
AACTATGTACTGTAATATGTTAAAAACATCATACAGCTCAGATGTGTCATATATTATTTGAAAGAGCTCACAGATTAAAAATACAAGCATAATTGTTTTGTGCTTTAACTAAACTTGAGCGTGTTTTTGTACGTGAAGCCCCCACCCCCAGAGTGCCTGAGTTATTGCATATCAAAAAAGAAAGAGATGTAAAATTTCCCTTGAGCCCCCTTTTTTTTTTTGTCTTTCATCAGCAGTTTCTCAGCATGAGAATGTCCAAATATAATGAATTTATTTTCTAAAAAATGTAATGTTTTTTCTTTACTTTTGTGTATGTCACTTAGAACAACATCTCTTCCTCAAGCCCTTCAGGCTTAAAGCATTAAGTTAAATTTTGCAATCTAAGATGAGAAATAGCTTGCAGCGATCTATAAATAATCTTAAGCCCAATCTTTTTTTCACTTTATCTGAGGGCAGAGGTATTCAAAACCTGGCTTAACTCCATAGCTGATCTTATTTAACCCAGTGGTCATTTTATCGCATTGCTGATTTAGCCCACACAACGCTGGCTCTGCCCAATGGGTTGGTTAAAAGGTGGTTTCGCTGAGGCAGTAAAACATTGTTTTTCTTTCTATGTTTAAAAGACTTGGCTCAGTCGAAAAGCCTTAGGTTATTTCAAACTGAAAAAAGCAACACCTTTTGATGCTGCTGGTACTTTGTCATAAGTCCTCTATTGTCTGCTGTTGGCTGAATCCCAGAATTGCACTGATGCCCAGACTAGTGCTAGATGTGTTCTCTTTAATTTATATGGTTGGAAGAACTTAGTCATCATGAAATCAAAATGGACCCTATTTACTTTGTTAGTGCATATTACCAGACTTGTGGTGAACAATTAATCCGTGCAAGTTAATACACAGAAAAAAAATTGTTTGTCGTGGTAATCTTTAATCAAAATCTGAAAAGTTTCTTCCGGTCTGGAATGGCATTCCTTTCTCTGACGTCAATTTGACGGCTTGGCTTGAAAATGTTTAAACCACTCACCTCCAACCGTTAGTCTGCTATGAGCGAGAGATGGAGAGGACGAGCGCTAAGGTAAAAGCCTGCCCTCTATTCAACATTCTGTTTCACTTGGAAATACGTCAGAACGCTGGAGAAAAGTTGTTTGCAACTTCCGGTTCACAGGGACTTTAATAAAGAACTTGTAAGTAGTACTCTAAAATTAATATTTGAAGAGTTCAAATGCAAAAACCTCTTAAGTCAAACTGACATGTTTTCTTTTAAATTAGCTTTTTTTTTATCAGACTCTTATGTTTAGGTTTAGTAATTTCACTTTAATGGCAATGAAAAGGTTATTAGTCGGTTATTGAAATGCCTTATTTTCAAAAATTAATTTAACATTTAACAAATTTGCTGAAAAACCAGCTAAGTCCATGTGTGCTTTTTTGCAAAAACCTCCAAGTCCACATCTTTGGACAACAAGACATAGTAAATATCCTTTTCTGTCAGTTTCACAGCAGCAAAAGGAACACTGTTGTGTTTACTTGCTACTTGCGAAATCCTGTCATTGCCACAGTAACGATGGACAAAACATGATAACTTACAATTGAAAGCTGGCTCATGACACACACCGTCATTCATCTTGAAATCTTATGATTCGATTCGCGTCTTCCGATTGGTTCTTCTGTGGACTTAGAGCAGGGGTAGGCAAGTTCGGTCCTAGAGAGCCGCTGTCCTGCTGAGTTTAGCTCCAAGCTTAATCGAACACACCTGAACAAGCTAATCAAACTCTTCAGGATTACTAAGGCTATAGACCTTGTAGCCCCGCCCCTTTTCAGCGTTGCGCTCGTTGTCTTTTGACTTCCGATTTGTATTTCCACAGCGATATTACGTTTATGAATGAACTGCTCATTTTAAAATCTTCCCGATCTACTGACATTTGTTAAGACATCTGCTTTAAACATAACAATGCTCATGATAACTTTCATTAACTCTACAACAAGTAAATCCACTTAACCATCTAATTATTCTTTGACAGCGATGCCATAGAAATGTACAGAGCTACCGCAAAACGGAAGTTCAAAGACAATTTCATAAAGATGGCGGCGCGCTTGTTTCTCTGGTAAATAAGGTCTATAGGCAGCTGAAGGTTTTTTTTTTTTTCAGGGTTGGAGCTAAACTCTGCAGGACAGCGGCTCTCTAGGACCGAACTTGCCTACCCCTGACTTGGAGGCTTTTGCTGACAAAGTGAAGTGGCATTTAGCGGTTTCTGCCAGTGAACCTGTATTTCTGAATGGGATGATACTGAGATTTAGCAGATTTGATGAACGTATACTATGTGCGGAGAGCATTCACTCAATATCATCATTTCATTTTTAACAGGTGGCATTTAGTGGCTTTTGCATCTGAACTCTTCATTTATGTATTCATTATTTATTTAACATTTAATATTTAAAAAAAAAAAAAAAAAATATATATATATATATATATATATATATATATATATTATATTATATTATATTATATTATACTAGTTTTTGTTTGTTATTATTAGAAGTCTTGACATTAGCATTACTAAAATAGGCATTAATATTGAGACTTTATATAAATATTGGCCCATGCAAAAGTGGTATTCAAATTACCATCATAAAGAAAGATTCTTTATTTTTGTTTGATTCTATTTTTTGTTCACCTCAAATATGTGGAAATATTTGCTCAGGGCCTATTTGAACACCTGTTCTTTTGTATGTGCATGGGTCAGGTTTAATAGGCATGACAATAATCTGCGGTAACCTAATGTTTTGTTTGTGGAAAAATTTGCAGATTAATTTTTGCATGTTGTTTTTAAAGAGCAGGTTGTTCGTCTATGTCTATGACCACAAATGTAAACTGGACTTAAACAAGACTCTGGAGTGATGTGACATGAACTCAGGCTTCAGTGACTTTAATACCTCATGCCTTTAATCAATGGTGGCTACTAAAAAGAGTGTGTGACCAGAATGGTGAAGTGAGGAAAATGTGTGCTTTTCTGCTGCAGTGCTTTGTAAGTGTGAGAAATTCAAACAGAGAAAACTGACTAGCTATTTGCGTCATGGCTCATTTAATTTTTTAATTATTTATTTTTTTTTTTTTTTGGACAGACAAATTACTTGTCGATGGAATCTAGCTGTGTCGTGCCTGGTTAGGATATAGTTATTATTAGTCCTTGATAGTCATGAAGTTTCCATTGGTCCAGTCATCTCCGTTATTACATAATCATCAAGGTATTTGTTTGAGAAAATCTGTGGTCATTGATTCAGACGTTCTGTTTCACTGAGGATGTTGACATGAATTAAGCTCTTAGCCACATCCCCATTCTTACATTCAAATGTCATCTCACACCAGCTGAGTGGAATCAATGAAAACTCAAATACAACATGACAACAAGGTGTTTTTGCTGATGGAAAAATGTATTTTGGTGTTCTGTGAGGAATTGGTAGAGTATTTAAGGATAGAAGAGGTCTTTCTTCATGTTCTGATTCACTATGAAAGCATTCTTCTGCACATTGTGAACAAAAACAGTGAATCAAGAGTGAGACTGCAGGATAGTGCCCAGCTCTGTGGGAGGCATACAGACAGCCATCCGTCGATAATGTTTTATCAAAGGCTGAGCCGATGCCGTCATTGCTTGAATAATGATGTCTGTAAATGTCATTATTCTCCAGGTGGTCTGCTGAAAGGAAGTCAATAACAGATCGCTCAGCCCAAGCACAAACTCTGTCAGCAGATGCATGCCTACATACTGAAACCAATCACTGCAGCACATGGCATTGACTATTGGCAGTAACTGGGCTTGATGTCTTTAGATATTATGTGGATTGAATGTGTGGTGGAACGCTTTCACTTTTTTTATTCAACATTGAAAATGTTTGACCTCTGCGATTTTAAATAAGATTTTTTTTTTTTACAGTCATCTTATGCTTTGGATGTTACTATAGACATTGCTCTATTGTATTAATTTTATTTGGGCTGGACTTAAAAATGGTCTTAACAAGCCTTAAATTTGACTTTAAAAACCCTGCAGATACCCTGTAAATAAACTATAGAAAATTTAATGATGGCATTAGTCAAACTCTTTAGTGTCAACAATGGTTCGTCCATTTATGGAAATGCCTACATCTACATCTCCATATTATGAGGAATCAAATTTTCCTTGATCTTTTGAGATAAGAGCTCATTGTACCACCGTGAAGACATGCTAAATTTCTTCCGTACCAGTAAAGACACGTCTTTGTGAGTGTCAGGTATCGTTTCTTCCACCACAAACAGAAGCGAAACAACATAAAACATGCTTCTGTAAAACAGACTTAAAGTTTAAACTTCTGTTAGTATTGATTGTTGTTACTGATTGGCTTATGGACTAATTTAAAGGGTTCACACAAAAATAAAAATGGTGATTTAATTACTAACCCTTATGTTGTTCCAAATTCTTAAGACTTTCATTCACCTTCAAAACACAAATATAGAAATAAAGATTATACAAATAAAGATATTTTTAACATTCTTTCATAATTTTTGCCCATCTATTAGACAATGTTAGCGTGAGTAAATGATGACAGAATTTTCATTTTTGGGTGAACTAACCCTTTAAACACTTCTGATTGACCATTGATGGATTGGGTCATTCCGTGTCAAATCAACCAAATTTTGGAAACTTCCCCCGTATCAATTTTTTTTGTTAATATTTTATTTCTGTAGAAAGACAAACATAGTGATGAAACGCAAAATATTAAATTTCACAGATGTATATTTACTGAGTAATCCAATGTTTTGTAGAGGGGGGTCAAAATGACAATTTTCACCTAAGATTTGGAGCCAAATGGGGTGTAAAATTACTTTAGAAAGATGGCAGTGACAACATTTCATTTTTACACAGAGATTGGTTGGTCTGTTATAGGGCTGGACGATTAATCGAAAAGTAATCAAAACCGAAATTCAGAACCTCTAACCGACATTCGGTTTATTAATCCTGTTAATACTTTCCCCTTAAAAACATACTACCGCGTGTGTAGTCATGTGACTCCGCGCCATGGAATCAACACAGAGGTGAATTGAAACGCTGAGTGAACAGTCAGACAATGCGAACCTTCGGTGAGATCACTTTCGTTTTAGTCTTCACAAAACTTTGTCAGTAGTATGTGTTTTAAAGCTTGCCAGTTTGGACATTCACACGATTTTTATACCCTTGGATGTGTATTATTATATTGAGCTACTGTGCTGATGCATTGTCACATGAACACTCATACAGACAGTAGCTGCACATCACGTGAAGATCATGTGCAGAGAGAGGAGCGCAGAAACTCATTGTCAACGCTGTCCTGTGACTTATCAGTAAAGTAGCTTATAAACGCAGAACTTATAGCATATATATTTGCTACTTTTGAAGTAACAACTTACAACCCACAGCTTCACAATTAATATAGAGACGGCATGACTAATTCACACGCAATCGCTCTCTCATGCATTCAAATAAATGTACTGGTACTGTGCTAATTTCTGTATCTGATTTACAACGAGCAGAAATCTGTAAGAACTGTTAAGACCCGTAGACACAGTAACTGCTGAAAGTGAGCTATGTCATGTCAGATCACTCTTTCAATATGAGAAAAAAAATCCCATCTTTTAGTAGTCAAGCATATTTATAGTACAAAACTTGTCAGTGAACTATGAGGGCAAAACAAAAACAAAATAATCATTTGTTAATCATAGTCGAGGTCAAATGTTCAATTAATCGAGATTTTGGTTTTAGGTCATAATCGTCCAGCCCTAGTCTGTTAGTAAAATCTGTTGACTTTAGCAATCTTTGTTTCATTATATGCCAACAGTGACGGTTCAAAAATTAGAAAAAGCACTTCTTTTTTTTACCTCAGTTTTGCATGCCTGTAACTCAAGAAGTATTAAATATATCTTTTATATCCCTTTAGATTCTGGTTCTTAAAGGTGCCCAAGAATGCTTTTTCACAAGATGTAATATAAGTCTAAGGTGTCTCCTGAATGTGTCTGTGAAGTTTCAGCTCAAAATACCCCATAGATTTTTTTAAATTAATTTTTTTAACTGCCTATTTTGGGGCATCATTAACAATGCACTGATTTAGGCAGCGCGCCGCCCCCTTAAATCGCGTGCTCCCTGCCACACGAGCTGTCGACTATATTACAGCGCATTTACAAAGTTCACACAGCTAATATAACCCTCAAATGGATCTTTACAAGATGTTCGTCATGCATGCTGTATGCATGCTTCGAATTATGTGAGTAAACTATTTATTTGGATGTTAACGTTTTATTCTGAGTGAATTTGAGGCTGTCCTCCGTGGCTAACGGCTAATGCTACACTGTTGGAGAGATTTATAAAGAATGAAGTTGTGTTTATGAATTATACAGACTGCAAGTGTTTAAAAAATGAAAATAGCGATGGCTCTCTTGTCTCTGTGAATACAGTAAGAAACGATGGTAACTTTAACCACATTTAACAGTACATTAGCAACATGCTAATGAAACATTTAGAAAGACAGTTTACAAATATCACTAAAAATATCATGCTATCATGGATTATGTCAGTTATTATTGCTCCATCTGCCATATTTCGCTGTTGTTCTTGCTTATCTAGTCTGATGCTTCATCTGTGCACAGATCCAGACGTTAATACTGGCTTGTGTAATCCCTTGAACATGGGCTGGCATTATGCAAATATTGGGGGTGTACACCCCGACTGTTACGTAACAGTCGGTGTTATGTTGAGATTCGCCTGTTCTTCGGAGGTCGTTTAAACAAATGAGATTTATATAAGAAGGAGGAAACAATGGAGTTTGAGACTCACTGTATGTCTTTTCCATGTACTGAACTCTTGTTATTTAACTATGCCAAGGTAAATTCAATTTTTGAATCTAGGGCACCTTTAAACTTTCCTTTTGGTATCTTCATTTTAAAGGCCCTCGATGGTTTAGTCTCAGAGATATGAGGTTCTCAATGTGGCTCCATTTTAACATTTTTGGTTTTCTTCATTTATTCATTTCATTTCTCCTGATTGGTTAGCAGCACTTTGGGGCGGCGCCCTGAGCTCTGATTGTTTAGCTTGTTACAGCATGTGACGTGAGAGAGAATGTCTGGCTGTTGTGCTTTCGTTTTAAAGCGCAATAGGAGTTACACTTTCAGTCAAGCTCACGTTTGCATTCGCGAAATTTTTGCAGATGAAAGTTGTAATGGCTACATCTGAATAATCTAATATAGGATGCGTTGGGATATCAACATTTATTAACATGCTGAATGCGCTGCATATCAGTGTTAGTTTCATGCATTGTATCAAATACAATGCTTGATATCCAAGTTATTTGATTGCTTTTAGGCTAGATGTTTCTTTAAAAAAAAAAAAAAAACTTATGTTATAATAATGCAGCAGTGCTTTTTTTCATCATATTTGTTCAATGACATATGCTAATTTGTATAATTTGTATGGCTTCGAAAACGCGCAGGCAATTTATGGAATGGAATCACTTAATAATGTAGATGAAAATAAAGCACAAATCTGCCATAAACATAGCATTATAATGAGAACTTTATAGAAATCTATAGTAAATTCTGTCCTTACCCGTGTTTCAGCGCGCTGTCATGAAAGCGCATCATGGCTCTCTCTCTCTCTCTCACTCTCTCACTCTCTCTCTCTCTCTCGGTCTCGCTCTCTCTCTCACACACTCGCTATTGCACGTAACTTAAAGTTCACCGGCATTTGCATCCTTTTATGCAGATACAAGTTATGTCTAATCTTACGTCTATGTAATGTATCTAAGTTATTTGATTAATATCATAAGATGTGTCATAGAACGGGCTTCAGTTTATTGGCATAAAGTCACTCTTCACCTCAGGCAGCTTTTTCTTTTAGATGCTTCCTAATAACATTGCTGCATCATAATCATAATCTAACAGTGTTCTAATCATGTGTTCATGTTTTCATATACAGGTTTTCATGTCATATTTTTATTTTTAACTTCAGATATTTTCATTATCTCCATGACAGCCATGCTCTGCCCCCGCACACGCCCCGCCCCCCGAGTACTTGATTACTCGTTTTTGAAACCTATCGATGATCAAAATAAAAAATTGCCAAAAATGCCCATCCCCAGTGAGGACCCTATTGGAATTGTTCCGTTTTATGTTCAAGCAAGTGTGCCACGCCCGGCCTAAAAAGTGAAGCCAGTACGTTTCGATTGCCTCCTGGTGGCTGGCTGCAGTATAGGTTATAAACCCCGCCCTCTCCATGTAATTGAATGGGAACTAAAAAATCCAATTACACTTCAAAAGTTAGTTTTTCCAATAAGTTTTGTTTTAGTTATTTGATGCTATAAAAAGAGTGTAACGTCATGATTGACAGAACAAATAAAAATTGTATAGACATGGTACTTTGCATTAAACACTTTCCAGTTTAATTATTTTTGTTCATTCATGATGCAGCATATACTTGAGTGTTGTGGGTTCTTCTGTGAAGCTGAGCTGTTTTGAAACAGTCTGTAGTAACAAATGTTAAATGTTAAAATGTTTTAAATGTTTTTCATTTTTTGGATCGTTTTAACAGGAAAAGTTTCATGAGTTATGTAATATGTTCATGAGAAGTTTGATAGGAGAGTAAATTCAAATTAATTTCAGCTGTGTTGATTTAAAATTGGCCTTTTCACTGTTACTCTGGGATGAGTGACGTCAGCAGTGTGGTGATCGCTAGCGTGACACACTGTTGAGACAGAGTTGGGAGGGGTAACTAAGTGCTGCTGACAGCCCTGACTTCACACACCGCATAAGATAGATTCTGGCTTTACCCTCCTAAGATATATATATACATATGTATGTTAAACCTATATTAGCTACACTGATTTGACTTTAAAATTCTGGAGTAAGTTTTAGATTCTTGTATTGGGTGGTAGCAGAGCACTGTTTCCTGAATACATAAAATAAAATATCATCTTACGTTATAAAGAAATGACTTACTGTGAAATCAACCTGTTAAACCAGTTTGGGATACTATCAAATATCTTGAAAATAGGGCTTGTTTTTTTTAAAGAATTGTTTATGAAAGTTCCATTTAAATCTGCAGAGCTGTTATATAAGACCTGACAAAGAAACACTGACCTGCAACAGAGACCAGCAATGACGGTGTAAAACCGCCAACCTTGTCCATTATGTTAAACCACTACAGCTTCTCTTTCCGCCCACATTTAAGTACTGGATGCATTTCCTCCATTAATGCCAAATACATTGGCTCACATATTCACACCCCCTGTTACATTCATACTTCATCATAAATTCATCATTTTTTTTGTCCATTCAGTCATTTTTACCCCAAGATTGAAAAATCTCACTCTAGCAACCCTCTGTTTAAAAAAAAAACAAAACAAAAAAAAACCTGTTAATAAATGTTCCTTATTTTGTGGTGTTTGAACTTAAAAATATGACACGAGGAAAGACGTGTACCCCAAGCGGCAACCTCCCCCTTTCTCTCGTGAAGCCAATACGGAAGTAACTTTAACTGCGATTCATCGACTGGCCGCTAGGGACAGGCTCCAAAAGACAGCAGAATCTCATAGAGTCCCATGTTAAATTGGCCAAGTTTATAGCAGAAAAAAACATGTTTACAAGTTGGTTCAAATTGTGGTTTTGGTCTATACTGCTATTTTTGCCCTTCATGACAACTCTGAGGGGGGTGAATTTTTTTATAACTTATCCGTTTAAATTATATTAAGCCTTAAAGTTCTGCATAATTAAGGGCGTGGTCACTTGAGTGACAGGTGGATTGGCACTGCTCTCTGTGAGCCGTCATGTTACCTCAGATGCCGCTGAATTTGGCATCTCAGCCGTTTTTGTGCTTTTTTTCTCGATTATTTTATACAATTATAAAATATGGCTTGCTGCATAATATTCGAGACTGATGTGTGTCTGTGTAGATGTGCATGCATGCGGAAGAGACACAGAACACACGTTGTTGGATCGTGGCATGGCTGAAAGTTTTGGTTGTGAGATTTACTACAATGACAATGGCGGGAGGATATCAAAATCCGACAGCACTGCTTGGATATTATAACTAAAACTGCTGCACTATTTTGAAAAAAATATACTTTGGACACAGGCACATTTGTTTGTTAGATACGATCGTATACAGTTTTACAACATAAACGCTGCTCAGATTGCATCCTTGCTTGAAGAACGATGACAGAGAGCAGATCATTCAGAAGAAATGTGAAATGTTTTTTTTGCAATGGACACTCATATTTTACCCAAGTGCACAGATTGGATTCATCTCGCGATCTCTATTTCATTATAAAGGTATGAAGTCCCATTTGATTTTCCATGTTGTTATTTGCACAACCAACACTACTGGTGTTGGAGCATCTATATCTTAAAGAAACACCATAGATTGACAGTAAACTTTTAGAACGTTCTGATGATAAAACTTATCTTCATTAATATTTTAGATAGTATCTAGATAGATAGCTCCTTTGCTTGCTAACATGGTCACGTCGAGCTAGGCGGGCGTGGTTTTAGCAACCAGTCATATCAGCTCAAACCACCTCCCCGCCTCTTTGCCCATTTTCAGTTATCCGGGAGTGACGTGCGGTGACGCGCAGCTAAGATGGCCGCGGCCTCATTTACGCTTCAAAACTGCTGTTCAGAACTCTATGGGTGACGTCACGGACGCTACGTCCATATTTTTTTACAGTCTATGGTGTACCCCTATTCTGCCAATGTCTGAAAAACATAAAAGCACTTGAATTATTATTATGAATGGCCCCTATGGAGATGCAGCCATAGGAAGTTTCAGCAAAGGATAAGCCCACAATGATGACAATTGTTATTGTTCTTTCAAACATTTAATAAATAAATAAATGAATAAATAAACAAATAAATAAATACAGTGTTTCCCACAGAATTTTGTGAGGAAAATGATGTACATTTTAAATTTAATTGCATAAATCTGGTGCATTATGAGAGCAAAATTAAGTGACTAGATCAATGAAGAAATTTGTTCTCTTGTAAACAATTTTGGGCTCTAATAGTATTTTATTAATTTGAGATGGTAGGGCACATTAGTCATGTACAAAACTTATAGTAGGCTAATGATAGTTCATTAGTGGTCAAACATGTAGAGTACACATTTAAACCATTAAAAATATGTAGCAAAAGAGGTTACCTTTGTTGAATTAATTTTTCTAGCATAATTAGTGGGGGCCTGTATCTATACACCTGTATTTGTGGAACTAATGGTCACTCTTTAATTTGTTAAACACAATCCAGAATGCACTAAATGCACTACTTCATTATAGAGGTAAAATAACACGATTAAAAAATATATAATCATAAGCTGACCAAAAAACAAATAAACTAGGCGAGTATATAATTCAGCAGCAAAAAGTATGCTAGCCTAATTCTTGAAAAAAAAAAAAAACTTTGTACAGTAATTTTATCAAATCTAAATGTTAATAAAGTTTAAAATTACTATTTATATTCTTATGAAATGAAAAAAACTATTTATATTAGGTTTATATTTGTATATGAATGTAAAGAATTATATATATTTATAATAATGTAAGATTGAATTGAATTGAAGATTAAAAGACTTTTATTTTAAATGTATTGTGTAGCTTTTTAATGGGGCAACAAGATATGATAGATACAACAGAACAACACTTCAAATGCTTCAAAACACAGCAGCACAAACTGCTTATGTGCATCCCGGGTGCAGAATGATGTGCTTAAAGCAATATGGAGTCACAGCGCGCAGTTGCGCTGCACATTGTAAAGTTCACGGCACAAAGAGAATCCCTATAGTCTATATCTGCATCTAACAGTTTATTGGTCATATGTTTCGTCTCAGTTTTAAATTCTAGTTATTGTGTGTGTGAAGCCAACTCATAGTCCTTGTGTTGTGCGATCTAACAGACACTCAGTATGATGACATCGTTCAGAAACAGTAAACTCCAGCAAGATATAGTCATTTTATGCAAAAAAGCCCTTTATTTACATATCAAGTATTATAATGGGAATCAGGGCTTGACATTAACTTTTTGCCCACCAGAAAAACTGCCATATAGATATTTTTAATATTATCTCATGATTCCAATATCTCCATAATTTGGCAGCCGGTAGGCTATATTAGGGCTGCTGTAACTTTAAGACCTGACGCATGGACCCATTATACTGTGTGCACACTTTGGGTGCGAGTACAAAATCTGCAGGAATAAGTAAAAAATCGCAAATCACATGCTGAAATTCAAGCCCTGTAGCACCAACAATATTGATCTGGATCAAATAAAATGAGTGAGTAAAGGGACAGTTTGTGTGTCATCTCCCTGTCAGAGAGATGAGAGAGCGAGAAAGCACAGCTGGTATTGTGTATCTGTTCTGTGGAAAATGAGTATTAGAAGCATTTCAGATATCGAAAAAGCGGAATTTTTGACATTATTGTACTTAGTTCATTATTTCAGATGCCTTTTTAAAAGACTACACATGTAAATGACTACACATGTAAATGTCTACACAAAAATGTATAGACCTATATAAAATTCAACCAGCCAAAGTGGCTAGTAACAGTGACTGCGTTACACGCCACTGCTGAAATCCACCCGCATTTGGCGGGTTGGCGGGTGTTCGATAGCACACATACATCTCAGAGACGTCTGTTTGATGTCTGTTTATGTTTGGGAGACATATTTTTTTAGTGTTTGCTCCTCTGCAATACGTCTATAGGATGTTTCCTGTCAGATGTCAAATAGACGTTTAGAAAATGTCTTTAAAGGTGCCCTAGAATCAAAAATTTAATTTATATTGGCATAGTTAAATAACAAGAGTTCAGTACATGGAAAAGACATAAATTGAGTTTCAAACCCCATTGCTTCCTCCTCCTTATATAAATCTCATTTGTTAAAAAGACTTCCGGAAAACACGCGGATCTCAACATAACACCGACTGTTACGTAACAGTCGGGATCATTAATATGTATGACCCCAATATGTGCGCATATGCCAGCTCATGTTCAAGGCATTAGACAAGGAAAGGCAGCATTCACGTCTGGATCTGTGCACAGACAAGGTAAGCCAGCAAGAACAACAGCGAAAAATGGCAGATGGAGCAATAATAACTGACATGATCCATGATATTTTTAGTGATATTTGTAAATTGTCTTTCTAAATGTTTCATTAGCATGTTGCTAATGTACTGTTAAATGTGGTTAAAGTTACCATTGTTTCTTACTGTATTCACGGAGACAAGAGAGCCGTCACTATTTTCATTTTTAAACATGTGCAGTCTGTATAATGCATAAACATAACTTCTTTCTTTATAAATCTCTCCAACAGTGTAGAATTAGCCATTAGCCACAGAGCATAGCCTCAAACTCATAGAGAATCAAACGTAAACATCAAAATAAATACTTTACTCACATAATTCGAAGCATGCATACAGCATGCATGACGAACATCTTGTAAAGATCCATTTGAGGGTTATATTAGCTGTGTGAACTTTGTAAATGCACTGTATTATAGTCGAGAGCTCGTGTGGCAGGGAGCACACCATTTAAAGGGGAGGCGCTGCCAAAATCAGTGTATAGTTAATGATGCCCCAAAATAGGCAGTTAAAAAAATTAATTAAAAAAAATCTATGGGGTATTTTGAGCTGAAACTTCACAGACACATTCAGGAGACACCTTAGACTTATATTACATCTTGTGAAAAGCATTCTTGGGCACCTTTAAGATGTTTATGATTTAGAATGTATGTTAAATTGACATCTTAAAGACATCTATCAGATGTTTGTAAACAGCAGATGCTTTCCAGATTAAGTGATCTTTAACAGACATCTTGCAGACGCACGTGTGCTATCTGTCAAGCCCTGATGGGAATATATCATATTGGATAGTTTTACCGTGCTGACTGTCTTTACCGAACGCGACGCACTGTTTGAGTGCTGAACAGAGAATGATTGACAGCTGCAGCAGAGGGAAGACGAGTTTCCGTGAACTTAAATTTAACAATGTACATATTCTTCTGTCCCTCACATGAAGCTATGGAATGGCTTCAGATGACTTTGAATATAGTGCACGAAAACTTAATTAGTGCTAGTCTATTTCTTTTGCTCTATGACTCCCACTTTTGCCGTATAAAAGAGCGCAATTATCAGAAGGTTATTTAAATATCGCGACAGGCCTAATTTCCATTTAATTTTGAGACTGTGGCAGGAGTCAAGTCACCTTTATTTATATAACGCTTTTTACAATGCAGATTGTGTCAAAGCAGCTTTACATTGATAACTGGTATATAATTTTGGCTGCACAGCAGCTCTTAAAGAATAGTGTCAATGCAGGCAGATCAAAGCACTGTTGAATATCAAATGTCATGTGTCCCCAACTAAGCAAGCCAAAGGCGTCAGCGGCAAGGAACCCAAACTTCAACAGGTGACATCAGGTGGCAAACGGGTAGCAAATAGACTTCTGTGTTAAAATGGAGGAAAAAACCTTGGGAGAAACCAGGCTTAGTCGGGGGGGCAGTTCTCCTCTGGCAAACAGTGCTTTGTTACGATTCAGGTTGCTATCATAAGGACAAATTTGAATGTGGCAGGCCGCCACAGTCTAGTTAATGTATGGGAAACGCTGAAATAAATAAAAAGCAAAGGATAACCCCAATTGATTTCTATCCCTTGCATTAGCTCTACTACTAGATATATTTATGGAGATGAGTATTAAAAACCCGCCCTATAAAGCTATGAACAGCTGTTTGGTTGAGCTTTCGATGTTTTATGGAAATAATGCAAAGATTACAGATTAAAATGTATATAATATACTGAAATGTCTGAAACAGTTCAAATAATCCTTTTCTGCAATATCGCTACATTGATATCAGCTGCGCGTTCTTGACCTCTCTTCTCTACTCATTTGTGCAGGTTTCACGCACATACCAAAAGCACGCGCACCACTGATCCACACAAGTGGCGTGCACCTAAAGACGCCTCAAACAGCTTGTGAGTACCAAATTTAGTTCTTTTTTGTGGCTTATTGTGCTTAAACGGTCAAATACACACAATATTTTCAAAATTCCTGTCTTGGCAAGTACTCAGGAAAACAGTCAGTTTTAGAACGTAAATAATTGAGAAAGAAAATGTATGTGTAACAGTATATTGGATCTGTGCCTAAGCTCTTAAAGTTACAGCAGCCTAATATACCTGCTGCTGTCTGTGTTAATCAGAGAACAAAAGAGAAAATCACTCTTTGCTCATACATTTGATTACTTTATTACATTTCTGTAGTATTTCTTGAATGAATACTACTGTTAGACCCACATGAATAAATTAAAGCCATGTTTAGTTCATTTGCCTCTATTCTATTGTATTTATTTGTGCTGTCTTTTGCAATTAGTTTATTTGTTCTTATTTTATTACTGAGTGTTTACTTGTCTTTTTGTTTGTTGTTGTTGTTTTTGTAAATTTAGTTCAAAGTTTCAAATAAAGCCTCCCTGTTCTGTAAGCTATTGTAACAAAGTTACTTAAGTTATCAAAAAATTGATAATAATAAATATATCTATATGGCAGTTTTCCCCATGGTATCAAATATCTATATTTTTCAGGTATCGTATCGAGGTTAGTAATTCCAGTATCGTGACAACACTAGGGCATAGTTTAAGATGGATTGAGAAGCACTCAAGTTGTTCAAATCCAGAAGTCATCAACAGTGTTTAACATGCCTGTCCATGTGCGTTCATCTGAATTGAATTGTAAAAGGAATCACCCACGCGGCTCTGTTGACAGAATAGACCCACTGCAGAGGGATGAATCACTCATTCTTTCTTTGTTTCGTGACCATCTGCACTCTGGGTAAGGTGTGGTGGGGGGTTGGTTAGGCTCCACATGATGAACAGCAACACTGTAACAAATGCATCCATCGCATCTCTGCTTCCCTCCCTGCCTGCCTATATGAAATAGGAGGTTCTGCTGTGTGAGTGGGCAAAGTCGTGACAGTCGTCTCTGCCGTGAGGAAGAGAACTGAAACACTCGTAGGAGTGCAGCTGCCCACACACTTTCATATAAACCTATGTGCGTCCACGACTATACAACCTGCACACCTCAACAGTCTCCCACATCTCCATAGCAGGTGTCCAAGGAAATGGGCATTCAGTGGTTCATTCTAAAACGCTGTATGCGTGTCCATTGTGGGAATCATTGAGTTTCTGTACATGATGTCAAATATCAATGCCAAAATTATGTAATTTGCTCTTTATAATAATAGAAATGAACCCAGCTCAAATAGTTTGCATGTAACTATTTTATACTTTTTAGACTTTATGTAACAATTTTATGTAACAAAGGGACATCTTGGTTGGTCCTGCACCTCTGTTTCACTCATTTGAATATAGATCGATGGCTAAACTACCAGCAGTGCAAGCCAGACACTCACTACTCTAGGTTTCCTTGAATATTCTTTGTGGTCTCTTTGTGGTCTTATTCTTAGTAAAACATTATCATAAAGACTTATTTTAGACAATGAATCGCACTGTCCTATGCATGTTTAGGTCTATCTTGGGAAATATCATTTAGCCATCTGAAAATGAAATAATTGGCAACTTCCAAAGAAGCATGAACATACACATTGCACTAGGGTTGTCAAGGTACCAAAGTTCCAGTAGTCCAGTAGTCTGAAAATGCCGGTACCATAGCAAAAAGTGTTGGAATTATTTTAACTATTTGAAAATAAAAAAATTTAATTAAATTAAAAGTTGTAAATGTTTATAAGCAAGCATTGTTTATTAAATGATCAAGTGAAAAATAGTAATAAAATGTACGATAAAGAAACACATCACATAGAATAAGTCAAGTCACCAACAGTGACATAATAAGTACCAGTGTTTGCATTAACACTCTAAGACTTCATTTACATCGATTTTGACATCAGGGGCCAGGTCCATAGCTATTATGTTAAAGGGTTAGTTAAAAAAAAAGAAAAAAAAAAAAAGAAATTTTTGTTACTAACTACTCACCCTCATGTTGTTCAAAACCCATAAGACCTTCATTCATCTTCGGAGCGAAATTTAAAGGGGACCTATTATGCAAAATTCACTTTTGCATGGTGTTTGGACATAAATGTGTGTTGGCAGTGTGTGTACACAACCACCCTATAGTGATAAAAATCCACCCACTCCTTTTTTTTTTTAATCCCCATAAATCATAAGCAGTGTCTCAGAACAAGCTGTTTCCAGATCCCTGGCAGTGTGACATCACAAAAGCCACAGGCTCTGCCCACAAATGTTGCCAGACACTGACGTTTTAACATAGAACTGCCCTGAGCAAGTTCACAGCAAGTTTACACAATCCGCCATTACTGCACTGATGAGAATGTCTCCCAAGTGTTTAAGGTGTTCTGTAGCTGGATGGATTAATCCATAGAGCTCTCTTCATTTACTCCCTAAACGAGGTGGATTAACTTGGTTTTCCAGGAAATTCTCCCTCAGTTCAGTCGAAATTCGTTATGTCTGCACGAATCATTTTATACCGGACTGCTTTGTGAACGAATATTAATACAAAGAGACAATATAAAACAGAAACTGTGCTAAAAAATGTGTTACTCAAGGAGGATATACAAGTAAAAACTGTTCGTGATCCAGCTTAAAGACTCCAGAGTGATACTGGATACTAGCCTGGGTGCCAGGCCGAACCCCGCCCACAACATTTTTTGGACGGGAAGTTCGGTCTGGACTCGATCCATTGTGGAGTAATTATGCTCGGCTCCCAGAAGCCCGAGCAAATCAAATTGCCAGGGCGGGCTTTAATCGATGATGGACAGGCTATCTGCGGTTACGTAACCACCCACGTCATCAAAGATCGCTTGGGTTGAATTGGTTTTCACCAACGATGACTGCAGCTGGAGAAGTAAGATGTTTAGATTCCGCTATCACGTCTGTAATAAAAGAAATCGACAGCGCATTGATTTTAAAAGACGAACAAAGAACCGCAATCAAGGCATTTGTCGATGGGAAAGATGTGTTTGCCGTCCTTCCAACGGGATTTAGCAAAAGTTTAAGTACAAGTTCAACATACGTCACTTACTGCGTTGCTCTGATTGGTTGTAGGTCTATCCAATTGAGTGCAGAGTTTTTTTTTTTTTTTTTTACTGGTTCGGTTAAGACACGCCCCATAATTCAAATGGAGCAGTATCAGACTCACATTCTGCCTAGAATATGAGTATGACGAAGTCAGGCTAACTGGATACAGCAGTAATGAAGGTGAGGGCACTTTATTACACTTCATCTGAGTTTATTTATGGGTATAACGTTTATTAAGCACCACCCGAAAAGCATGTCTTTATATATTCGTTTACTGTTAGTTGTAACAAGTGTTTCTGTGTTGTTCACAATATATGTTGATGATAATACAAGGGAAAAAGAGAGAGTTTATGGATAATCTTTTAATGCACACTTCCACTGTGTTTTATTAAGCTCTTACGGTGATTTTCTAGAGTGAAAACAGACGCTAGTATAGTTTTGGCCATCATTTGGACGGTACAACAAGCCTGTACTAATATATAGTGGATAAAAAAAGAAGACAATGTAAGTTATAACCGTAATTGAACTAAAAGAAAAGAAACCTGTTCTATCTCCATGCAGCATATATTCCCAGTTTCTGACATTATAGTGCGCCCTGACTGAATCCTAAGGGAGAACGAGCTCTTGAAGCTCCGCCCTCTTAGGCCATCACAGCAGCTCATTTGCATTTAAAGGGCCCACGCTGAAATGGCTCATTTTTGCTCAACCACTAAAAGTGGCAATTTTAACATGCTATAAAAAATTATCTGTGAGGTATTTTGAGCTAAAACTTCACATACACACTCTGGGAACATCAGAGACTTATTTTACAGAGACTTATTTGTAAAAAAGGGCATAATAGGTCCCCTTTAAGATTTTTTTGATGAAATCCAAGAGGTTTCTTTATCCCCCATAGAAAGCAATGTAATTACCACATTTAAGGTTCAGAAAAGTAGTAAAGACATTGTTAAAATAGTCCACGTGACTACAGTGGTTCAGGTATGAAGCAAAGAGAATACTTTTTGTGCGTAAAAGACTGTCTTAAAAAGTAAGTTCACCTATAAATGAAAATTCTGTCATTAATTACTCACCCTTATTTAGTTTCAAACCCGTGAGACATTTTGTTCATCTTCGGAGCACAGATGAAGATCATTTTGATGAAATATGAGCACTTTCTGTCCCTCCGTAGACAGCCTATGCAATTAAAACGTTGATTCTTTAAAAAGTTCACAAAGAGATCGTTAAACTAATCCAAATGAATTGAGTGGTTTAGTCCAAATTTTCTTGAACAGATTTAATTTAGGCCTTTACTCGCATAAAAACATTGATCAGCGAACATAAACAGAAGCTCAACCAAACCTCTTGCAGAAGCTCAAATGTGCTGCGTAACCAATTTAGGTTTGTTCATTTGTTACGCTCTATTTCTTAGAGACAAGCTGCATAAACTAGCTACATTTCAGGCATTTATGTAACATCTAATTTGTGCATTAATGGCTGTTATGTTAAAGTTTACCAATTACAGCAAAGCAGGTAAGTATACTTTACCTGTGCACGCCATTGTCTCGTCTCCCCTCAGATGCGCTGTAATGCCAATCCTGCGCACAATTCTCAAAACATCCACAAGATGGAGGCGTTTATCGGTAAATCCGATATTACAAAACTGATATCCGATTTTGGTAAAAGGCTAAAATATCGGGGGGAAATATTGGTGAATCTATATATCGGTCAATCTCTAGTGCTGTTTTTAATTTAATTATGTCTTTCCTGAAATCTCTTGTTGAATAGATGTGATCAAGTCGCTGGACATGATGCTCCCCAAAAACCAATGTGAGAGAAGATGTGGACGTGGATATGTGTCAGTACATATATTGTTCTTGGATAAACTCATGCTGGTCCTGATGATTTATACGACCTTTAGATCGCAGGTTCTAGTCTTAAGTGTCATTTAAGTGGTCTGTTGGCATGTCTATTTCTTTAAGTGAAAGATCAAGACGGATCACTTTAAAGGGCTCTGCAAATAGTGGTTGTTATGTTTTGCTATGGTCTGTTTAGTAACTAAGAGGGACTTATACAATGGCCTGTTTCCATTTGTGTTCATCACACTAGAGTCCAAAGTTTTAAGGACAAGCTTACTATTAATAGAAATTGTTATGGGTCACACAAAATTATTACTCTGCACTCTAATCCTGGTCATACTGTGACCATGTAGTCTGGAGAAACAGAAGAGATTCAATAACGGTTTGCAAACTTCAACTTCAAACTTACACAATAGCCTTAATACTCATTTTTCCACTGCAGTGATTCATTTTCAAGGTTAGTTCAGTGAGTGTAAAGAGCATTTGTGTGGAAATTCCATTCAGTGCATGTAATACAAGGAAATACTCAGGTAACTGCTCCAGTGGAAAACTAGATTATGGATGGTAAATCTATGACTGAATGAGAATGGTGTGGTGTGAAGACCAGTAGAATCAAACAGTTTATGGGTGTCACCTGAGGAACCTTTTGCTCTCTTCTCATTTTTGAGTGGTACATGTCAAAGTTTCTGGTTGGAGCATGACTTTTGGGGGGTGTGGAAATAGATGACTGATGTTTTAAAGCTGAACCTAGTGGATCTACAGCCACACTGTAGTTCAGCTACAACCTATGCACTTTTGTTCCCTTCCTCACTCCCTGTAAGAGGATGTCTTAGCAGATATAGTTTGAGGAGGAGAGGAAACACTCGAAAGACGGTAGTGCTTAATATTGTGGCTTAGAGAGTGCAAGTCCCTCCTTTCAGTTAAAAGACTCAATTGTGTCTTTAATAGAAGCATTGCCTGTTTGTTTACTCCTAGAATGTGAGGTCAAGTTGGGTGAACCAGTCTGAAAAATACTTAGTGCATGTGAGATTTTTGCTAAAGAATCAAACCGTATGATGCCATTGTCAGTTTTTATTGCTGAAACTATTATTGAAAAATTCTTGAAACACAATTTTTTCATTTAAGTAGAATTGTATGTCCATTGCCTATACTGGACTTAACACTGTAAAACTTTTCGCTGTAAATTTACAGTAAAATACTGGCAGCTGGGTTGCCAGCCACTTACTGTATTTTTACAGTACTACTTCTGAAAACATTTACAGTATAGTACTGTAATTATCAAATACAGTATCCTGCTGTAATATGTACTTTTATAGCATTATACTGTTTATCTACAGCTATTAACTGCATTTATACAGCTTTTCATACTGCACTTATATTTGTCATTAAATTAAAAAAATATACTTTTGTTATTATGTTATGGCAAAGGAAAGCAACATACTGAGTTTTAAAACTTTTATTTTTTGCAATTTTAAAATTGCAATGTTGAAAGGTCAACATTTTAAATGCATTCAACAGATATCAATGAACAATACAGCAATCTTATTTACTTTTAACATTTTTCTAAATGTGGAGTAAAAACGAATAGTAGGCCTACAAGTTTCAGTACTGCTCCTTTTTTGCACAGTGTTGCCAGTCTTGGAAGTCACTTTCCCTTCTTGTTTCTTGAGCCGTGTTCATGGTTGATGTCAAAGTGCCTAAAAAAGCAGAAAAGAAAGAGGGGAAAAAAGGAGAGCGAGAAAACAGTAATGAATATTGTAAATATATGCACTATAGCCTAAGCATTTGATTGCAGTAAGTTAAAATGTCCAATTAACGCTTCAGAAAAGATGCAACTAAAAAACAATGGCTGTAATTGTGTTCAATGAAATCATTTATTCATTGAATGGACTATATGCACAACTGCTTCCGCGTTGTACGTCGTGCTACATCTCAGGAGTTTCTGGTAAAAGCATTCAGCTCACCTACATACACCACTAACCTGCTGCAGTCCAGTGCTCGTCTTCTCATTTACTGTTTTTCTCTTACTGTTTTACTCATATTTTATACCTGTTGAAATTAGCTTATGTGTGTTGGTGCTCTTATCCCAGTCTTTTAAAATAGTTAAATAAATAAGTGGTACCTGCCTCGAGACATTTAGCAATGTTAAATATTTAAATTAATCTTTAAGGGTTAGTTTACCCAAAAATTAAATTTCTGTTGTTAATTACTTGCCCTCGTGATTTTTTTTTTTTTTTTTTTTTATAAATTTTTTTAACTGCCTATTTTGGGGCATCATTATAAACGCGCCGATTTTATGCTGCGGCCCCTTTAAATCCCGTGCTCTCCGCCCACAGAGCATGGTTACATGGTAACTTTAACCACATTTAACAGTACATTAGCAACATGCTAATGAAACATTTAGAAAGACAGTTTACAAATATCACTAAAAATATCATGGATCATGTCAGTTATTATTGCTCCATCTGCCATTTTTCGCTATTGTTCTTGCTTGCTTACCTAGTCTGATGATTTGGTTGTGCACATCCAGACGTTAATACTGGCTGCCCTTGTCTAATGCCTTTTATAATGTCGGAAACGTGGGCTGGCATATGCAAATATTGGGGGCGTACACCCCGACTGTTACGTAACAGTCGGTGTTATGTTGAGATTCGCCTGTTCTTCGGAGGTCTTTTAAAAAAATGACATTTATATAAGGAGGAGGAAACAATGGAGTTTGAGACTCACTGTATGTCATTTCCATGTACTGAACTCTTGTTATTTAACTATGCCAAGATAAATTCAATTTTTCATTCGAGGGCACCTTTAAAAATAAAGTACCATGCACAGGCTATTGTGCTGGTGAGTATATGAAACGGTTTCAATTGCCAGTTGGCCAGTAGCATTTTTATGAATTTTTATGAATGATCTGCTAGAAGAGATATATATATATATATATATATATTAGGGCTGGGCGATATATCGCATGCAATTGTCACGCGCATTTCGTCAGTAAAGCCGGTTCCCTGATTACCGCTACATCGCCATCACCTGCTTTCAAATGGAGCGGCATTTAATAGACAGAGCCGTAGTTCACTGATAAGCTACGCAATATCGCGTTCATTATCGAAGGCGATTCATCTGCGGCTCTGTCTATTAAATGCCGCTCCATTTGAAAGCAGGTGATGGCGATGTAGCGGTAATCAGGGAACCGGCTTTACTGACGAAATGCGCGTGACAATCGCATGCGATATATCGCCCAGCCCTAATATATATATAATATTATACAGTGTTTCCTCCTAAGATTTTTTTTTTTTTCAACTGTGGTGGTAGGCCTATTTCCACAGGGGAAAATTTCCACTTCCCCCTGGTCAAACCTTCTCACCCAATCTATATAGGGTTGTTCCGATTCCGATACTAGTATCGGAAATACCACCGATACCAGAAAAAATTCTAGCATCGGTATCGGCGAGTAATTAAACTCATGTACCGATCCGATACCATTTTCTTAAACAATATCTAGTTGTGCCCGCTATCTTTGCTTAACGCAGCAAATCGGAAATCAATTCTTCTTCGCGGCTCAGAATGCAAACACAGGAAGTTGTGCTGTGTTGCCATAAGCAACCACAGTTTTAGAGCAGCGAAGAAGTGAAAAACAGGGTTGTTTATTAGAAATAAAACTAAATAAGATGCTAAACTAATTAATTTAAAGTGAATCTGAAGCCTACCTTTCTCATTCGGCAGTTTCCATTTTCGAGAGGAATGCTAAACTATTAGGCTGTTTATTATGTAAGCTTTGTACTTCACTCGCATTATCGACAACATTCTTCACATAACAGCACAGTCAGGCGGTGGTCACGGGACGGCAGATTGTTTTACAGAATTTAATTGAGCAGTGTAAAGTTTTATATGTTTGCTTGATTGTATTTTATTTTAATATTTAACAGCTGCGATATCAAGTAAGCAATGCAAGAATTTGTGTGCGCGCGAGGTGCCGGCGCGACCACTGGAACGTTTTTTCCTAAACTGTACTCCGTAATTTATGGTTTATGGTCGGAATTTAAAAGCCAGACACAACAAGCTGCATATTACCGTACTTGACATTCATCTTCACTTAAATGTAGGCCTAATGCTTGACTGTTGGTGACATATATCATCGGAGAAACTAATGCCAGGGCATTGCCATTGTGACTAACCTATGATGACTTGACAGCTGGGCTGAGCGCGTCAGCTCGTGAGCTCACTGTAGAGCCTGAGCGCGGGCATTTCACTCGTTGGATGCGTCAGTGTCACATTTGCATAGGCTGTACTATTTGAATTCATGATTGGTTGACTGCCAAATCAAAATATTAAATAGAACGAAAAAATAACGTTATTAACCGGTTAATGGCCATTTCAAATGAGCGTTTCTGTTCAAAACGATTAAATTTGATTCAGTTTCCGTTTCCATTCCGGTCAAAACTTCGTTCGTTTCCGTTTTTCGTTTTCATCCCTTGAACCGGTTCAGAGCTCTGCACACAGGTATCGGATCAGTACTCGGTATCGGCCGATACCCTGAGCTCAGGTATCGGAATCGGTATCGGGAATGGAAAAGGGGTATCGGAACATCTCTAAATCTATATTCATAATATATGGCAAAAATGCTATTATTTTCTAATTTTCTTATCGGGCCGATAACCATAACATTAAAAATAAACACATTTTGTCCGATATGGTGGCCAATATATCGCACATCCCTAGTTTGGATGTAATATTGTTTTCATGCTTTTTAATATATTTTTCTACATCACATTGCTTCCCAAAGTCACTTTTTGGAAAAAGTGAAATGAATTTAAGTTAAAGCTAAATCGTCACAATAAAGCTTAAAATGCCAGCTGCTCTTACTCTTATTGAGTCAGTTATCTAACTCCAAGTTTTCCACATCCCATTACTCTAAACTTTCACTGGTAGTCTTTCATAATCCAAAGCATTATTTTGTGCAGGAGTGTGTGATGTGCGGCAGGAAGCACCTTATCTAATGCACTGCCATGACTGTTCTTGAGTTATCTTGACAGGCAAATGTAAGAGAACCTGTGTTCGTCACACTGAAATGTATTCATGGTTTATGCAAAGCAAGAAGAGTAAGACAGTAAAAAAGACTTCTTGCACTGGAAAAAGATACTGTAAGGTATGCGTTGAAATTCATTTAGCAAATTAAATGTTTATTTAATTTATGGTCCAGTATTCTCGTTCATTTTAATCGTTTCATTATAGTATAGTATATTTTACTTTTCCTTTAGTTGTCTGTGATGTCATGTATGAAATTAAATACATGTTAATTCCATCCTTTAATTTTTACTTTGTTCAGTGTCCGGAGGGTTAGACCAAGATAAAAAAAAATATTGTATCCAAGTATATTTGTTTTGTATGTTGGTTGTTAACACCTAGTTCAAGACTGCATTCATTAGGAAATGGTTTAATTGTGAATTTTGTTTCCAAAACTACAAGTATATCATATCATATTTTTTTTTTTTTTTCTTTTTTTTATTTGTTTGGTAAAACTACACTGGAATAAACTGAGGCAAGAGACATCTGTAGCGGACAAAAATGAACCCATTAGCCACAAACAGCTCTTGGGGGCCGTTCACACAGAACGCGTCTTTGCGTCTCAAAACGTTTTGGTTTTAAAAAAAGCGCAGCATTGAACGTGAGAGTCTCGAGACGTGCCTTTGAGACGTGATGCAATAACGGAAATAATAGAAATAGGCAAACTGCAGAATTTACAGGTACAAGTTTTGACATGGAAAAAAAGAAAATAAGATAATAATGAGCGCCTCCTCTGCCATGTTGCCATTATATAAATCGGTTGTCATGCCAACTCGCAAAGCTTGCCCCGCCTCCAAGTTCTTCTGATTGGTCCACTGTTTTGGAACTGACATTGATGAGCGGCGCTGCGTGTAAAAGTTGAAATTCTTTTAATTTGACACGGCGTCTTAAAAACGCGGTGCTCATGTGAGGCTCTGCAAAAGACGCGAGACGCGAGCGTAACGGTCATGCACGTCCGTCAAGCGCGTGTTTACATATGGGAAAGTAGCTCATTGGAATAGAAAAACACGTTCTGTGTGAACGGCCTCTTAAAGTGTTGTTTTTGGAACCTAGTTTAGGTTGCATTAACAACCAATTTTAGCCTCAATATTTGAAGTTGGACAGTGTCAGGAAGAACCTAGGACAGAACTCCTTGCATAGGCCTACACGTTCTATGAAAAGCTCTCTCGCACAAGCAGCAGAGCACCACTGAACATCCAAACAATCAGACTTGCTAACTAATAGTTTCATCTGTACATCACAATATAATCAAATTTCTTCATGCTGCAATCTTTGCATCTAAGCCATTGGCATTTCTTGTCAAATACCAATGTTAAATGTCTTGCAAGCTGCTGGTCATTTTGGCAGGCAGATGAATTGCCCAGAATTACCCACCACTGCCCTAAAAGCACCCATATTTGGCTAGTGTGTGGTAATTTTATGGCCACTTTTTGTAATTGTTTAAATTTTGATTAATAACAGGCTCAATTTGTGACAGTTTACCCCATATATTTTGACAGCATAGGGCATGTTGTCACAAAAGTTCATAGAGTATTCAGTGAACTGTATCTTTTTGTATACTTTTTTTTTTTTTTTTTTTGGTCCCTGGGCATTGTTTGTACAGACGTAAAACTTATGTAAGTCCATGCAGAACTGATTAATATAAGAGCTTTTTATTTTCTGAGTATGCCTGGTGCTAATCCAGAATTATAGTCAATTTGATTATTATTTTACCAAAATAATTTCACCATTCACAGTCTGGTGTCAGACCTGGAGACTGGTGTGTTTCTGGTGTGCAGAGTGTGGTGTCTATTATATCCAGAACCATTTATTTTTCTGAGTTTGAAATATAAATTGACACTGGTTGTCTGTTAGACCACTCCACCAGAAACAAGTTTTTTTTTTTTTTTTTTTTTTTGCTTGCTTCAAGCATTTTATTCCATGTTCTCATTTATTGGGCAACTTACTTTTCCTTTATGGTCTTGACCAAACATCCGTGTTATTCAAGCATCCTCTCCCCCTAACTCTACCCATCAACCCTTTTGGGGATGCTCCCCCTCTCTCTGTGCCAAATCTCCCCCCCGCCCCCCATATTGCTCTTATTTCCTGACCTTGCCCTTTTTCTGTTGTCATCCTTTCTTGTCTCATTTTAGAGGCTTGGTTACCTCTATTCAACTATCCACCAGATGGTATTCAAATTAGACCCCTTACATGAAAGCAGATTTTTCCACGCTCTTGGGCTGGAAAGTGGGTGGGTTCACCCTGAAATAGTGACCCAGAGACCCCTGTGCTTCTCTTTCCGCTGTCTGTAAAGGAATGCAGAGACCAGGACTCACTCCCTTGGTTGTTGGGCCAATGCAGCCCGCAGAATCTTTTATGTTTCTGAAAGACACAAATACAAAAATGTGCTGCATATTTTTCAAAGTTATGTTGAAAGGGTAACCACACATATGCTGAAACCTAATGTTAGTTTAATTGTGTTTCATGGTGATTCGAATGAAAAACATTATTTTTACATTGTTCATATTTAAAAAGCAATATTTTGGTTTCTAGATCCTGTAAATCTTCCCCTAAATCAAGTTTGGGAGAAGTTCTTAGCTCCAGCACAATTTAACAATGTTAAAATACTTTCTCCTATCCCCATTTAATGTGCAGAGAGAACTTTACATAAGCAGTTTGTAGGTTAATTTAAACACTGTGGTTCTGTTTCACTTTAAGTATTGCACACTGTCTGTAAGAAATTACAGACTTTTCACACTGTGCTTAACCCCAGGTTATCGTCATTCTAAACATCCGCTTTTAACCCAGGGTAAAGGAACATTTCACACTTGTTATTTAGCGGGGTTAGCACTGCTTTTTACCAGGAGTTATGAAACCCTGCTCTGGTGCAGGTTAGCACGTCTTTTGCGTTAACCACGCATTGACTTGTACAGTGTGAATCGCTGCAGAGTTAGAATGTTACAGCTACATGCTTGGCAACACAACCAATCGTGTACTCATATTTGCCTGCTTTGGACAGTCATGGAAACACTGCTATAAACAGTAAATTCAGCTTTTAAAAGGAGGAATGTCAAATGCTGACTGAAAATACAGCAATTTGAGTGAAGAGACCTTTTATAGTCCGAAATGTCCATTCAGGATTTAGCCTTAATTTGATTAAATCCTTAATTAAATCTGTGTCATTCTCCAATGCTGTTTACGTTTAGTGTTCCAGGTTCTATGTCACAGAACATTGTTGAATAAAGTCGTCTTTTTTGTTTGTTTGTTTGTTTGTTTTTTGTTTTTACTCAAAAGTATTTTTGTCGCTTCATAAAATTAAGGTTGAACCACTGTAGTCACGTGGACTAATTTAACGATGTCTTTAGTAGCTTTCTGGACCTTGAAAGTGGTGGTTAAATTGCTGTCTATGGAGGAGTCAGATAACTCTCGGATTGCATCAAAAATATCTTAATTTATGTTCCGAGGAGGAACGAAGTTCCTATGGGTTTGGAACGACATGAGGGTGAGTTATTAATGACAGAATTTTCATTTTTGGGTGAACTAATGCTGGGTGCGCACTAAAAGATTTTTAAAATCGTATAATATTTTCAAAATGTGAGAGACCACAAACATAAGGACAAAAAAAATCCTAGATTTAACAGTTTTGCTCCTAAAGTGTGTGTGGTGTGCCGTGATGTGACAAAGACAGCACACCACACACAAACAGATTTCATCATCAGTGTGCAATGCGTGTTTACGTTCACTCTCTAGCGGTTAATAAATAGAACTGCATGTGTCTTGCGGAAGAACATTGTAGCCGGAGCTACTTCTCTCTGTTTATGTCTACGAGGAGTCACGCAGGTACTGGGCTACTCTGCAGCGGACCGGTCTAAAATAGTCTGATATTAACACTTATACCGTAGTGATTCAGGATGAGACAAAAACACGGTTTAGTAAATGTATTCATGATGTACTGGTTCATTATATAAATTTTGTTCATTTTAAACAAAAAAGTTACGGACTGCAGCAGCTGCTGATATAACGCCGTTCTGTTGCGCATGTGTTAATTTAACTGAGTGCTTGACCATGCACTCGCACAATTGCTACCACATCGAATTTTAACTCGCACATTCTCAAAAAATGGTCGCATATGCAGTCGCAGTCTGGAACCCTGCCTAGGATTGTCAGAAGGGGAAAAATTGACCCAAAATCAGCCCGAATATCTTGTGGTGTGTACCCAACATAACCCTTTAAATACTGTTTCTGTCATTCAAAATTGCTTTAAAGGTGCCCTAGAACCAGTTTTTACAAGATGTAATATAAGTCTAAGGTGTCCCCTGAATGTGTCTGTGAAGTTTCAGCTCAGAATACCCCATAGATTTTTTTTATGAATTTTTTTAACTGCCTATTTTGGGGCATCATTAACTATGCACCGATTCATGAGCCCCTGAATTCTGAATGAATTTGAGGCTGTGCTCCATGGCTAACGGGCTAAAGTTAACATTACACACTGTTGGAGAGATTTATAAAGAATGAAGTTGTGTTTATGCATTATACAGACTGCAAGTGTTTAAAAATTAAAATAGCGACGGCTCTCTTGTCTCTGTGAATACAGTAAGAAATGACGGTAACTTTAACCACATTTAACAGTACATTAGCAACATGCTAACGAAACATTTAGAAAGACAATTCACAAATATCACTAAAAATATCATCATATCATGGATCATGTCAGTTATTATTGCTCCATCTGCCATTTTTTTGCTATTGTTCTTGCTGGCTTATCTAGTGTGATGATTCAGCTGTGCACAGATCCAGACGTTAATACTGGCTGCCCTTGTGTAATGCCTTGAACATGAGCTGGCATATGCAAATATTGCGGGCGTACATATTAATGATCCCGACTGTTACGTAACAGTCGGTGTTATGTTGAGATTCGCCTGTTTTTCTGAGGTCTTTTAAACAAATGAGATTTACATAAGAAGGAGGAAGCAATGGAGTTTGAAACTCAATTTATGTCTTTTCCATGTACTGAACTCTTGTTATTCAACTATGCAAAGGTAAATTCAATTTTTGATTCTAGGGCACCTTTAAGCTGCCTGTTATGACAAGCCTGGCCTACACTAGATTGCTCAATTTTATCAACTAGCTGTTGCAGCTCTATTTGTAATTCTTTACAACTATTGATTTATGAGCTGGACTTTAACCATTAAAGGTTCACTTTCAGTTTAAGGAATTTGATGACATACTAACTGTCATTGCATCACACAAAAGCGAAATATTCTTCATTCTCATGCATTGTGATAACACACTAGGATTGTAATCTTGACATCGTGAAGTTGAAATCTGTTTATGTTCTGCCTTCCTCTGTGGTTCTGATCACCAAAGAATGTTTATAATCTGGATCCAAAGTCTCATGGGAACCATTGACTCAGCACCAGCCAATGTTGGCATGCCATGACTGAGAGAAGCACGTCTGAAACAGCACTGCTTTTCATACCTCAACGCTTCTCTATGCAGCGCATTAAACTGCAACAATCTGATGATTTTTGTGTATTCTTGTTCCGCAAATTGTTGCACACTTCATACAGTTTCTCTTTCATCGTTAGACGCAGCTTCCTGTCTACACTGAAGCTTTTCTACTACACCACTCGCTCATTATGACTGCAGGATTAGACTGTGGTTTTGTGAGGGTCTCTTTCACTGCAGCTCTGACAGATGACCTATTGAAATCACTATAGAACTGTCTGCCTGTTGCCAGGGCAACACTAGCTCGCTTCTGCTTTTTATGTGCTCACGTGACCGGCTGTTGACGTCACCGGGGGAGGGACGCTGCCAGAGTTTGGTCCACTCTTGACTGCATAGGGCTTCGAAGAATCTTGAGGACTTGTTGAATTGATACGGTTAGTCTTAGTCTTGGTTGTCTCTTTTCACTGTCTGTTACCACTATCATCATCGTCGTCAGGTATAAATATCCGGGTTATGGGCTGTTGAAGGCAGTGGATTGCAGGGGATAAATAGAAATAGTAAAAGAGGTAAGTCATACTCATTTTTCTTTTGTAGCATTGGTTTTATGTAAGTATGCGATATCACAGAAGTAGTGAGATGTTTTGCAAGATGTCAGTGTGATTATTCGTGCACAGCTGTTGCATGCTGGCTCACTCCTTCAAACGCTAACAGCGCTTTGGGGATCTATGAATAGGAGAAAGGATGTAGTTAAGAGTACGCTTTCTGTCATTCACTCGATAAACTCCCCTACACACACAGATCATCTCCTCCAATGTTTCCCTATCCTATCTATCTCTTCATGTAGAGATAGTCCACATGCCGCTCCACCACCAGCTCTAAATTTCGTCATACTGTCATAGCAAAAACTGCTACATTACAGAGCCTCAAGGGAAAGGAGGAGAGATGAGGAAGCTGGCATAATGTTTCCAAATTCTTACTCTTCCCCAACTTTTCATTTTCACCTTCCCCCACACTTTCGCTGCTCGCTTAACTTGTGCATGTGGGTGAGCGTGTGTGTAAAGAATGCTCTCTCTGAGGAGACGCACTTGCACTGAATACCAGAATAGCCCCATCCCCCCTGTCGCATTGAACGTGGGTGGAGGGTGATCTATGGCAGGAAGAAAACATTTATTGCTAATTGCTCGAGTTTTTTTTGTAGGTTCAACGGTTGGTTTTATTCAAAAATGGTTATCACTTTAAACCCAAGGAAAGAGCTTTCTATCAGACAGTGCATTTCACTTTTTCATTAAAGTAAAAGATTCCTTGGTAAGGGGAACAATTCTCACTTTTAACTAGTTGCTTATTATCTTGCATATTGGCTGTTTATTAGTACTTTTAAAGCACAGCCTTATTCTGCATGACTATGTACTAAATCCTTCCCAATACCTAAACTTAAACGCTACAACAACGTTGCCAACTATTAAGCAGTAAATTAAGAGTTTATTGAGGCAGAAGTCATAGTTAATGGTAAATATGTGTACAACCTACCTGAGGTGCAGACTCGAAGCGACTCAGTGCTCTACTTGACTCCTGCTGCGAGACATATTGGTTATTAGATGTTATCGGGTCCCTGTAGTGATGTGGCAGTATTTCCTATACACACACTCGTGCGCACACGGCCTACTGGTAGTTCAGAAACACATGGCACCAAAGACAAACACACTTCTGCGTTGGAGGCCTGCTGGCAGTAGGGATGAGAGACACTGCTGGCAGCTTGTTCATCACGGCCCACGTGTGTGGGAGGAGATTTTCCTCGCTGCAACCACTGCTATTGTGTGTTATCAGCCCTGTCTGTTATTACAGCGTTTGTCTGTGTGTGTATGTGCTGTGTGTAGGTGGTGTGTGTGTGTTGTGTGTATCTATTAAATGGCTTAAATACACAGAGTGCCAAATGAACATGATTTTTTTCCATTATCAAGCCTCTAAGTGCTGTTTTAATAGCATTCTCCCTGTCAGTATCAGTCTGATGAGCACTTAATGCCATAATGTATGCATCTCAAACCTACGCTACTAGTGTTTACTAAAGCATTCTTTCATTTTCAAGATCAAAACTAAGTAAAATAAATGTTCCCATTTCAGGAAACTGAAATAACTTAAATTTTTCTGTTGCGAGTGCTCAAAAAACCTAGTGTTAAGGCCTGTTCACACCAAGACGAATGTTTGACACAAAACTAATTATAGCATACAGTCTGGATTCTTACTTTCTATTCACCATCTCCTTTCACACAATAAAGCCGGTAAATTCCCATAATATTGATTTTGTAATAAATACACAGATGTGCTGTTCACACAAGAAGTGGCATTCTGTCTTTTCCCACCTCCACCTTGATTCACCTGGATGAGAAGCGCTTCAGTCTGTCCAACATTTTGTTTTTACTTCGATACATATCACGATACTAAACTCAAGATGCGATATTATTGCAGTACTCGAAGACATATGGTAAAAGGTTAACAAAACATGAACTGTTAATTAAGATGCTAAATTTGGTGTTATATTGGGGGTAGAAATGAATAGGCTTGGGCTTGGTGCTGGTAACCCAATGCACAGGATAATGGTGACACCAGAATAAAAATATTCATGATTCTGAAGCTGAAAATACAGCATTATTTTAGATGAATATGTTTGCACTCTGTCATTGACTAGACACATTTAAAATAATGTAAGCCACTTTTTACTGGTAACATAAGATATTTGTCATTATCAGGACCCACAAATATTCCCCCGTTTCATTATTTTACATTATATTCAACATTATATATAGTGTAGTACTGACAACTGAAACCCAGTCATTTTCATTTTGGGTGAACTATACACAATACATATTGCATTTTTGTATTGCAATATATTGTCATGATATATTGTTACGCCCCTACTATTCACACATGATCTCTCAATGGAAATTTACAAGTAATTTGCCAGTAAAGACTTTGTGTGAAAGGGGCTAATGTCACTTTGTCTGTTTGAGCACCACCAAATTGAACTTTTATGTAATAACAATGGCTCCAGGCATAAAATATGCAAATCTTCTTGGTTGGTCAGTTTTATTTGCAGCGCAATGGAAGACCTCGCAGTAAAAAAAATAAATCTGTAACAGCATACAATTTTTTGTGTCAGTCTGAACAGCTGAATTAACAGCCGTTTGTTTAAATTAAATTATCACACCAAATTTTTGCACTGAACATTTGTCTTGGTGTGAACAGGCCTTTACTTTGTGTTTAGCAGGTGCTTTTCATCCAAAGTGACTTTTAAAGATCTGCTCTAGGCTGCATTAACTTGAACCTGGCACTAAAATGACACATCACATTTGAAAACTTTTTAAATCACTTACTCTTTTTATTAACTTGACTGACTGCTGATTTTTACAACTCATTTTCAAATAGTCTATAGAGCCTACTATTCCCATGTTCACATTTTAATGTGATTTTTAAACCATTTCGGTGCAAAAAGACGTGAAAGGGAACTCACACACTGTTTTGCGTGCCTTGCACAGTGTTCCTGGCCTGTGTCCGTTCTTGAACCATTCTGTGCATTTATACTGTAGAAAAGGTAGTTCCGGGCCGGAATTGACTTCTCTTTCGTGTATGTGTACCAGTATTTTGGATCTGTGTGTTCAGCCTTAAAGGGTTAGTTCACCCAAAAATGTAATTTCTCTCATTAATTACTCACCCTCATGTCATTCCAAAACCGTAAGACTTCATCTTCAAGACCGTAAGTTAATCTTCGCAACACAAATTAAGATATTTTTGATGAAATCTGAGAGCTCTCTGACTCCTCCATAGACAGCAATTTAACCACCACTTTCAAGGCCCAGAAAGGTACTAAAGACTTTGTTAAAACAGTCCACAGGACTGCAGTGGATCAACCTTAATTTTATGAAGTGACGAGAATACTTTTTGTGCGCAGAACAAACAAAAAAATAACTTTATTCAACAATATCTTGTCTTCTGTGTGATTCTCCTACGTGGTGTACGTTCAGCGGTTCCAGGTTCTACGTAAGAACACTGACTCATTATTGGCTGATGCTGTTCATGTGATGTTATTCAGCTGCAACAGAATGTTTTTCAAAAAGACAATAAATATGCTTGATAACTAAATGTTTGACACTTTTATAATAAATATTAGATATATAAAAATATATAAATATAAATACTTAATAGAATCGAAACTAGGAATCGATAAGAAACAGAATGAATAAAATTCAAACGCTACCCAACCCTAGTTTTAATGATGTGTCACTTCTGCAAAGCTTATGCCTTGAGTAATATTGTTATTATGCAACTCTCACTATGCAGAAGATGCAACCTATTTAAACTTAGGGGGAAGTTCAGACTGTTCACAGGCTCTGTAAGGAACTGGTTACAAGCTTGTTGTTCATTCTTAAAATGTAAAATTGAGAGAAATGGCCTCAGGCAGCACTGGCACTGATTAAAAATATGACTGTATAAGAATCATCTTTGTCCAAAATATTACCAGTACAGAGAATGTGCCCACACAAGAGAGCAGAAAAAGAGATTTCCTTCTGTATTCTTTGGTGTGAATTTGAAACCTAAGAAAGTTCCTCTTACCTCTGTGCTAAAGGTGTTGCTTAGATAAAAGAGCAATGAGAAATGGAGAAGTTAGAAGAACTTTAGGCTAATGACTCTATATTACTTTGGCCATAAATAGTAAACAGGTTTAAAAACGTGTTTCTTGTTCACAGCCGCAAGAAGCTAAAAACTGGATATCACTGTCAATAATCACAATTTCAGCAGTAGCACACACGGAACTAGGGATGGGTGATAAAAATATAACGATAGTTATCACAATATACTTTTCCTCAGTGCAATTAAAAGAAAAGTTCAATAAATGCTCAATATAATGTTTACAACTTAAAAGAAATAAAGATTAGACATTTATTGTGATAATTATTCATATTGACTGATATGAGAAATTTTGTGATACTTTTTTGGGCCATATCGCCCAGCCCTACATGGAACTATCATTTTTAAATACAGTTGTCACTCTTGTAATTTTGTAGTATGTACGTGACCTTTCTTCCTCTTAGCAGCATGAAAAATAAAACTTTTATTCAAATTGTGAGTAAAATATAAGGAAACCACTAAAGGCCGTTCACTTTATAATCACTGAAGCTGTCAATCACTTCGTTTCAACACAAGCAGAGTCCTGCAATGGCCTGAGACTGAATGGCCATAGCTATCATGCACTCAAAAGGCATGTCTGTGATTGGCTACAATGCTCAACATCTTTTGCAAATTTGTAATTTCAGTAACTGTAATCTCAGTCACAGTAAATTTTCAAGATGGGAGGATGAAGGCCGGGATGGGAGATAGTCAGTCTGGCCCCATATCATCGGTTGTTGGCGGGATGGGAGGATGAAGGCCGAGGCGGGAGATTGAGTCTGCTCAGCCCCATTCACCAACAACATCGGTTTATCAGTGAATCCCAGTTGTTTCTAAAATTATTGCTGCAGAGGCGTATGTTTTTTGGTGTTGGTGTTGGTGTTGGTGTTGGTGTTGGTGTTGGTGTTGGTGTTGGTGTTGGTGTTGGGTGTTGGGGGGTTGGTAATAAAAATAGACCTAAGAAAACAATAGCCTATAAAATGACCTAAAAATACATAAGGCAATAATATTTGTTTCAAATAAAGTGTCAAAATCAAGTAATCATAGTTTTATAGAAAAACATAGCTAGTTAGCAAAATGTAGGCTGTATTAACTATGGTAATGACTACACTGTATTAGCTAATGCACTGATGCTAATACCTGGGCGGGGTCTTGCTCGGTGGCTGCAGTGCGTCATCAAGCGACTATTTTAGCCCCGCCCAAAAAATCATAAATACTCCACAATTCAGTACTACATAGTTCACAGTCTTTGTAATGTGTTTCAGCAATACATTTGTAACATTTATAATGTGTTTAGAAACTTGACTTTACACAGACTTTAACAAAAGTTTCTAGAATAAGTTTTTGCACTTAGAATGGAATTAGAATGATCTTCAGGTTGTGTTTTAGGGCTGCACAATATATTGAAATATCGCAAATGTTCATATAGTAGGGGTGTAATGGTACACGTATTCATACCGAACAGTTCACAAATGGAAGTGATCATCCCTATGCCCTATGTGATCAAGGCACGTGCGTGCCGTATGTAGCCTTTTGGAATGCACTTGGCAAAGGGAGCGGCCAGAGATCGTATTAGTATAGGGAGATAACAGGGTCTGTATCTCTTACCATTGGAGAAAGCGTAATGGCTAACTTAATCATGTGCAGCACCTCTCAGCCTATCGTGTCGCCCTTCAAAACTCCTCTCTGCATACTGCCCGTACCGCCAGTTAGCATTAGCCGTTATGCTTTATTATAAAGATTTTAGGCTTGGGAGCGGCGTAACTTCCTCATTATCTTCACCTGGGATGTTCCCGTGACAACGCAGCTCAGTGTCCGTCAGCAGATGTCGCTGTTTTAACGGCATAATTCTGTTGCAAATAAAAAACATACATTTTATATTTTAAAAAGCGCGTATCACTTCTATTTGGAACTTGCCCTGTGAACCATTTGGTTCGAATACGCATACTATTACACCCCTATCATATAGCGATATGCATATCACAACGGCTTGCGTTTTCTGAATGATTTTGATAGGCTACTTCAAAAAGTTGCAAAAAGTCAAAGTTTTTGGTTGACTCGTAGCAGAGAATAGACTGGGCACGTGACTGTTACATAAGCGTGACTTGCTTGACGTTGAAAGGATTGGTTCACTTCAGAATTAAAATTTCCTGAAAATGTATGTCTGTCTTCAGTCGAAAAGAAATTAAGGTTTCTGAGGAAAACATTCCAGGATTTTTCTCCATATAGTGGACTTCACTGGGGATCAACGGGTTGAAGGTCCAAATTGCAGTTTCAGTGCAGCTTCAAAGGGCTCTACATGATCCCAGCCGAGGAATAAAGGTCTTATCTGGCGAAGCGATCAGGTCATTTTCTAAAAAAAATAAAAATTAGTTACATTTTAACCAAAAATGCTCGTCTTTGCACTGCTCTGTGATGTGCCACACATTGCGTAATCACGTTGGAAAGGTCACGTAGGTGGAAATCACATCAGACCACATTTCTCAAATGTGGTCTCAGTCTTTCTCTTTCTGAACTTCACCCAAAAAAAAAAAAAAAAAAAAAAAAAAGAAAGAAACTGACCATGATCAGTTATATAAATACTCATGGAGGGAAATGCAGCCAGGCTCCTAGTTTAGACTGGTGCCATGGATAACGAGGGCAAGGCCTGCACTGATGGACAGAACTGTGACTGATTGGGAGAGTCCTTGTTATGCTAAATAAATAATGGTAAAACACTGCTGCTCACATTAAGAAGTTTTAGTGATGCTTTCTTTTCCCAGAAAGAATGTGAAACGCGTGTATACAGAAGGTTATATAATTTTCAGTTTTTAAATAAATGTAAATATAATTTAAATTGATTTTACACACTCAAAGCATTATCGTATCTGATTAATTTATTGCATATTGCATTTTTCTTCCATATCGTACAGCCCTATTGTGTATATTTCTGTCTCTGCCTGTCTTTGAGCAGTAGATATGATGAACTTTGTTAGTATGTCTGCTGTGTCCATTTCAATTCCCTTTCAGTTGCTGGAAGTGTCTCTGGAAAAAAATGCATTGTGAAAGAGGTTTGGATTTGCTCTCAGTTTGAAATAAATAGGAGTCATTTTTTTTGCCCTGTTTGTGTCCAGCTCATTCTCTGCAGGGCTCCTCATGTCAGAAAATATCCTCCACCATGCTGTGAGCTGGACACAGCTGTTCTTGCTTAGTTACGCTCATGAGTGTTGCACACTGCTTTTTTTCCCTCATACATTTTTTACATTTCTGGAAAGATGTAGTTTATATAAATGTAATTTATGGCTTTAAAGCTGTCACTAGATATGCATTTGTCCTAAACCAAGATAGATTGGCCTAAACTAGAGAAAACTGAAATGATTAAATTGTACCTTTAATAGCACCATATTTCTGGTACGTCTCACATCAAATGCATTGCCATTGCTAAAAATACGGTTCTCTGAAAACTTGGAAATGAATACTGTTGCGTTCCTCCTCAGTTTGCACTATTTATGAAGTGTTAGTTGGAGGTGTTAATAGTCATTCTGTTTGTTTCCTTGGCTCTCCTTTCTCTGTGGGAAACTTTATTTTCCTGTGCTATTGTTTATTTGTTGGCACGCCAACATGAAATGCCTGGTATTATTATATTAGTCATTCTTTAGGCCGGTTTCTTGGTTTCAGATCCCTTTTCTCAAATGTGGTCTCAGTCTTTCTTTTTCTGAACTCCAAAAAAATGCGAAACTGACCTTGATCAATTATATAAATACTTATGGAGGGAAATGTTGCCAGGCTCCTAGTTTAGACTGGTGCCATGGATAATGAGGGCAAGGCCTGCACTGCTGGACAAAACTGTGACTGAAAGGGAGAGTCCTTGTTACACTTTTCATCCACAGAACTAGGTGGTTCTGCTGCAAAAGATTTTGAGGTTATACCTATATGTTGTCTTACAGGTTGTCCTGGTATGATCTTGTAGACACTGCTAATAAAGAGAAAGATCATTTTAGGAATGCTAAAACCTTTATTGCAGTATCATTCATATTGCATTTAGAATTCCATCAAGCCATTTCATGTATCGATTTTCGTTTCATTTTATGCTGTTCAGTCTGAATATGCGTAAACTCTTCTACGAGACATATGAGACATGGTACTGGACAAAAGTATCAGAGACAGGACATCGTTGCGCTTATGGCGGAATAGGTCATGATATTCAGTGGAACAAGTAATTGTTTCCTTTCAGGAGAGGATGGTTTCCTCTTTAATCTCTAGAGCATTTCAGTTTCCTTGTGATCACAGAAATCAGGCAGCACTGTTTTTAGGCTTAAATTTCTGTTCATATAAGCAGTTAAAACGTTTGGAATAATTACTAATGTCTGCTAAGAGGTAGTAATTTGCAAGTTCTCTATAGTACGAAGTCCCCGCGATCATCGAAATTCTGGATATAGGAATTTTAAGATTAAGATTTTCAGGCTTGGAAATGTCATGTGTTTTCTAGTTATGCTTAGTTCTGAAGTATATATTTGGTAATCTCTATAAAGTCTTTATCCAGTAATCAAGAACAACTGTAAAAGTTGTGGATTCACTGAACAAAAGGTGCAAGATCATTACATCATGGCAAGAGGCTGAAAGCAGCAACAGTGTGGACATCAAAGATCAACCTCTGTTCATCAAGAGCTTAATTAGATGAATTTCTCTGTCATTAGCAAATTACCACCCAGATCGAGGGCCTTATTTTTTTGAAGATCTACTTTCAACCTGCCGATATGAATGTTTGTGGCCATTATACAATGTTTCATGAGGGGAAAACAGGATTTTGTTTTGCACCAGTGCCCTACAGTGTTATTTTGGTATCATTTATGTATTATATTTAGTATAATTTATATTTATATATTGTTATAGTATTTATTCATATTTTGAATTAGCTTTTACTTAAAATGTTCATGTGCTTTTATCGTTTTTATTTTTTATTTTTCTTATTTTTTAGTGTTAGTAATTGTAGTACTTCAACATTTCTAATGTAAAGGGATAGTTCACCCAAAAATAAACTATCCCATGATTTACTCACCCTCAAGCCATCCTATGTGTATATGACTTCTTTCAGATGAAAACAATCAAGAGATATTGCAGCTATTACAGCTTCAACTCTTCTGGGAAGGCTTTCCACAAGGTTTAGGAGTGTGTTTATGGGAATTTTTGACCATTCCTCTAGAAGTGCATTTGTGAGGTCAGGCACTGATGTTGGCGAGAAGGCCTGGCTCACAGTCTCCGCTCTAATTCATCCCAAAGGTGTTCTGTCGGGTTGAGGTCAGGAATCTGTGCAGGCCAGTCAAGTTCCTCCACACCAAACTCACTCATCCATGTCTTTATGGACCTTGCTTTGTGCACTGGTGCGCAGTCATGTTGGAACAGGAAGGGGCCATCCCCAAACTGTTCCCACAAAGTTGGGAGCATGATTTTGTCCAAAATGTCTTTGAATGCTGAAGCATTAAGAGTTCCTTTCACTGGAACTAAGAGGCCAAGCCCAACCCCTGAAAAACAACCCCACACCATAAACCCCCTCCACCAAACTTTACACTTGGCATAATGCAGTCAGGCAAGTACCGTTCTCCTGGCAACTGGCAAACCCAGACTCATCCATTGGACTACCAGACAGAGAAGCCATAATCCTCCCTGGAGGATTCGTCACTCCAGAGAACACGTCTCCACTGCTCTAGAGTCCAGTGGCTGCGAGCTTTACACCACTGCATCCTACGCTTTGCATTGCACTTGGTGATGTAAGGCTTGGGTGCAGCTGCTCGGCCATGGAAACCCATTCCATGAAGCTCTCTACGCACTGTTCTTGAGCTAATCTGAAGGCCACATGAAGTTTGGAGGTCTGTAGCAATTGACTCTGCAGAAAGTTGGCGACTTCTGCGCACTGTGAGCCTCAGCATGCGCTGACCCCGCTCTGATTTTAAGTGGCCTACCACTTCGTGGCTGAGTTGCTGTTTGTTCCCAATTGCTTCCACTTTGTCATGATACCACTAACAGTTGACCGTGGAATATTTAGTAGGGAGGAAATTTCACGAATGGATTTATTGCACAGGTGGCAACCTATCACGGTACCACGCTTGAATTCACTGAGCTCCTGAGAGCGACCCATTCTTTCACAAATGTTTGTAGATGCAGTCTGCATGCCTACGTGCTTGATTTTATACACCTGTGGCCATGGAAGTGATTGGAACACCTGAATTCAATGATTTGGAGTGGTGTCCCAATACTTTTGGCAATATAGGTATGTTTGTCTTTTCTTGGCTAATTAACTTTACAAAATCCTAACACACTCTTGTCAGCTAAGATCCAGATAAGATGTGGTTATTCTCTGCTGTAGAAGTGATAGGTTGAGGTGTGACTAAGATAAAGCAACGAGCTGCCTGAAATGTTTTTTTTTTTTTTTTTTTTTTTCTCTCAAAACATGCTCATAGCTAATGATTTAAAGATTACGTTTGCATGTACTGAATCACAAACAAACGGTCAGAAATTCAATAGTTTCCCTGTGCAACACTTTAATTGTACCATTGGTCTCTTCTCTCCAAACGGCTGAAAACGCAGTTTTATAAGGAAATCCATTTGTGGCAGCAGTGTTCTGTCTAGAGGTGCAAACATCTGTAGTCTCATTGATTTATTGTTTTCTCTCTGCTAACCAATGCTGCATGGAGTGTCTGTTTCCATAGCAACATGGCAAGAGGTCACAGAGTTTCATTATTGTACATGATGACAGCATTGCTAACTGCGTTGTAATTAAGCCCCAGTCTGTCCTCTTTGTTTAAATTTGATGTTCAGTTTAATCAGGAGGATTAATGTTGGATGCTAATAAATGCCTGTCAGCCATGACACCTCTTAGCTGAAAACTAATTCTTAGCACATTATATATTAAATATAAAAAGACGTGAATGTAGCTCATAGCTAATACAGTGTGACCTCAGCATCTGCTTTCCTCATAAGTTTGCAGTTAAAGGGTCATGAAACTCCGTTTCAGCAGCAGTCAGTTCTCACCACAGTTTAGAAAAATGCTACAGAAGTGGGCGTGGTTAAGCTGCGGAGTAGAGGGGGATGAGGCAACAGCCTTTGATTCAGACAGTTTTATTTTGCTCTCATTAAAAGTATAAAACCACTGTTTCAAGCACCTGTCAGAGGATGAATAAGGCCAAAATCCACTTTTCTCCAGTTCTCTTCTCTCTCATGCTTGCTACACACAAACAGTTTCGATGTGTCGGTATTTGATGGCCAACAACTGCCCAGCTTGTGACGTGGACACGGTGTAGATTTTAAACCCAGAAGACAAAAATAGCGGAAAAAACTCAAAATTAACCACTAAATCAAACAGATACTAACATTTGTATTCAATGATGTTCAACACACATACCTCTCTTAAAATCTGAGAAAATTTAGTTTAGGGTTTCATGACCCTTTAAAGATAGTTTAAAAACATATAGCACTATAAATATTCATTTGGAGACATACAATCGACCGTTTCAGTCTTCAACTCAAGGGCTTCTTGTTTGGGCTCCATGTTCTGAACTCTCTCATGTGACTGTTGTTCTGTGTTTACCGCTAATGGCCTCTATCATTAGACTGAATGGCCAGGTTCCTGGGCAGACATGCAGTGATTCAATAGGGAATTTGGTTCCTGTCTGCTTTTATATGTAGTTAAAGAACAATTTGGTTGTTCTGAATCTATTCTCCTCTGGTTCCAGGCTTTCTATTTGCTTTTAATCTTGTTCTTTGTTCAATGTTAAAATAGCATGAAGTACAAATATTATTAGTCAAACGAAAAAAGGTGTGTCTGGGTTTTGCCTTACGGGGTTAATGATATATTTTACAAAGCATCATTTGTTCCATGACACAAACGTCAGTACCAAACCTTCATTTCTAGTTTGAGTTACTGAATACTGTGAAATTCATATAATATTCATATATTTATATATTCATATAATATAAAAAAATTAAGAGCAATAAAACTGCAACCATTCAAAATGTTGGGGTCGGCAGGATTTTTTTTTATATTTTTGAATTGATTTTCTCCTTTTTTTTTTTTTTTTTTTTTTTATAGAAATACAGTAAAAACAGTAATATTGTGAAATTATTACAAAATTAATTTAAAATAACTTTTATGATGGAAATTAAAAAAAAAAAGTATGATGTCAAAGCTGAGTTTTCAGCATCATTCTCTCATGAATAGTCTTCAGTGTCACATGATCCTTCAGAAATCATTCTAATGTGTTGATTTGCTGCTCAAGAAACATTTGTTGTTTATTATCAATTTTGAAAATGGTTGTGCAGTTTAATATTTTTGTGGAAACTGTGATACTTTTTTTTTCATTGTTCTTTGTAAAAAAAAAAAAAAACAAAAAAAAACACATTTGAGACAGTAATTTATTCTTAATTTTATGTACGCCCACAATATTTGCATATGCCAGCCCATGTTCAATGCATTACACAAGGGCAGCCAGTATTAACGTCTGGATGTGCACAGCTGAATCAACAGACTAGGTAAGCAAGCAAGGACAATAGCGAAAAATGGCAGATGGAGCGATAATAACTGACATGATCCATGATAACATGATATTTTTAGTGATATTTGTAAGCTGTCTTTCTAAATGTTTCGTTAGCATGTTGCTAATGTACTGTTAAATGTGGTTAAAGTTACCATCATTTCTTACTGTATTCACGGAGAGAAGAGAGCCGTCGCTATTTTAATTTTTAAACACTTGCAGTCTGTATAATTCATAAACACAACTTAATTCATTATAAATCTCTCCAACAGTGTGTAATGTTAGCTTTAGCCACAGAGCACTATCAA
Organism: Megalobrama amblycephala; assembly: GCF_018812025.1. NCBI lineage: Eukaryota > Metazoa > Chordata > Actinopteri > Cypriniformes > Xenocyprididae > Megalobrama > Megalobrama amblycephala. Next base: position 13,699,446 of record NC_063056.1, read on the forward strand.
ACTCATTCAGAATCAAATGTAAACATCCAAATAAATACTATACTTACGCGATTAGACATGTTGCATGACGAACACTTTGTAAAGATCCATTTTGAGGGTTATATTAGCTGTGTGAACTTTGTTTATGGTGTTTAAGGCAAGCGCATGCTCTTGGGGCATGGAGCACGAGATTTAAAGGGGCCGCGTACCCTGAATCGGCGCATTTATAATGATAGGCAGTTAAAAAAATTAATAAAAAAAAAAAACAATGGGGTATTTTGAGCTGAAACTTCAGACACATTCAGGAGAAACTTAAGACTTATATTACATCTTTTGAAAACGTTCTTCGGCACCTTTATTGTATCCTTGCTGAATAAAAGCAGCATGTTTCAGTCGCAAGTGTTTGAAACCTTGACAGAATATTAAAGATCTCTGGCTGATTTTTGGTATTTTTAAATCATTGTCATCAGCAGATACATTTTCCCATTTAGTCAGTTATTTTCACAAGCCTGACTTTTGACAGCACCAAGAACTGCCAGCTTGGATGTGAAGGAGCCGTACTACTGCATGCAAAATAGTTAACCAATATTTGTTGTTACATGTCATTGTTGCAAGCCAACTTATTACTTGATATCACAAAGTCTCATTTAAATAAAATGGCATTTGTCAGAGCCATGGCACAGCAGACACAATTTCCTATCACTGCTTTGTCTAATGTTAAAAAGGTGAATAGCAATAAGGATTATTATATACCGTCTGAATTATTTCATTTTCTCTTTTATTAATGATTTTAACAATATCTTTGTGTCAACATTACAGAAGCAAGGAAGAGCTACTGTATCTCTACAACATAATCTTCTTGTTTATGCTTTAAGTCACATTTTGTTTAAAGTTCAGTCAGTGTTGTCAGTAGCATTGTTACTGTCATATAGAAAAGATACATTTAGTCCTGGTTAGCATTGCTCTTAGCATTCAGTCATTTTTAACACCGAATCTAATGGAAAGGAACAAGGATACAGTCACAACCTGATTGGACAGCTTTTATTACATATTTTGTAACAGAATTTACCGAACATCCAAAGTAATGCTGTGTGCTGGGTTAAATACGCTCATTGCATGCGTGTACATATAGTTTTTTTTTTTGTTGTTTGTTTGTTTGTTTGTTTTTAACCAGCTTAAGAGCATCTGAGAGCTTATAAAATGTGCAAATGAATCAAAACAGTGCCAAAAATTCCTCTATTACACACACAAACAAAGATCTGCTGCAAAGAGATGGCCATTCCAACCCATTTACGCTTGTAACCCAAATCCTTTTAAATTCATACTTGGAATAGCTATGATTCATGTTCAGAATAGTTTTTCAAAAAAAAAAAATTGGCATAGAGAATCTAAAGAAACTGATGGATTGAAGATTCAAAATAGTTTCAATGGTTGACAAAACAGCTGTTTCAGCACTACTATCATATATACTAGTAGCCTAATGACTCTAAATGAGAGAATTTATAAAGCATAATCAGACACAGGCACTGGATTTGAAAATCATAATGATTATAAAGTTCAGTAAAATTTCATAACTCAATGCTCAGTCTTGCATTCATACAGAAGGCTGTCTGGCAATGTGATGGCAATTTTTTCCAGAATCAAAGCCCAGTGTGAATGTAGCCCGTTTTTAGACTGCACCTGTTCCATGATGAAATTGATACGACATTTGCCTGATTATTCTTTGGTCTGTTTCTCTGAGCTTTAGGGGATTTTTTTTGTTGTTGTTTTTTAACTTTCAGTTTCAAGTTTTATGAAAGACAATGAAAGGTTTTTCCCCTACATTACACCAAACAGTTAAGACAAGATGTAGTGTACTTGTGTGGGTCATTCAGAAAAGCAGTTTTAGATCTACAAGTGTTCAGTTTGAAGAGCTACACTCCAGTTCTAATCAAACAGTGAGTACCATCTCCTCTTCTGCCCTATCCTTCACCCCTCAGTTCTAGTGAACGATTCATTCAACTCATTTAAAAGTATTTACATTTTACACTGTGTATTGTTTTGTGTGTGCGCATGTGTCTGCCTAGAACATTAGTGAGACAGTTGTCTGATTAGTCCAAAGATCCATGACCCAACTGAGAAACGGGAGTCACTTCCTGCATATAGATGCATCAGAAGTCACGTAACAGCTGATGCTCTCCAGACCTTCCGGCCTGAATGTAGGCTCTACAGCTGGGGACTGTGAATGACCTGTTTCATGGACACATTTTTCATTTTTGTTTAGCCATTTTTATTGATTGCTAGACTTTTATGTCTAGATATGTTTTGTCCTTTTTAGATTTATCAGAATGTTTTTGTTGGTTTTGTTTTGGCATATCTTTATTTATGTTCTGGCTCCTTTGTCTGATACTAAATCCTGAAATGTGTAGTTAACTATTGCAACTTTTATAAAGGGAAAAACCTGAAGTACCTTGAGATATGAAGGTGGAAGTCTTATATATTATTATAATTTGTCTCCCAAATGACCAGATCTCAATATCAAGCCTTTAGAAGCAGTTTGAGTACAGAGAAAAGTGTCCTAGTGTTTATGATTGTTTGTTTGTTTTTTTCTTAACAGAATTTTTGTGGATATTATCATTCTGCAGAAAGGAAACATCTCTAGGGATCTATGTTTACATGATAAAAGGTGTCTTGTCTTGTAAAATCAACTCATATTCCCAGGAGGATATGTAATTTGTTTTCTGGTACTGTTATGGAGCTCCACAGCAAAATCTTTAGATGATGATGCATCTGCTAATATGCAAAATGGATTACTGATTACTCTATGGCTTTATAGTTTGCCTTTGTGTATCTTCTGTTGTTGGATGTAATTGGTCTGTATGGGTTAGGGTGAAAAGATTTATTGTCAAAAGTTACTGCAGTGTTTAATTGTTGCTAAGATTTTGTCATATGTACTGAATAATGAGGAATAGGGATGTGCCCAAAGCCTAATTCCGAATTTGGAAAGGCATGGAAAATGTCCCTAAAGCAGGGGTGTCCAAACTTTTTTTTTAAAGGGGGCCGGATTTGATGTTGTGGACACATCTGGGGGCCGGTTCCTATATATATATATATATCACATGTTTTGTTTCTTGAAGCTGACAGAGTAGCTTAGGATAGGACAGAGATGTAAATTTAATTCACAAACAATATCTGTACAACTTTTAACCACCTCGTTTTTAAAGGGTGAAATTTACATAGCCTATTATTACAGAGTTAGAATTCTATTCTTATTTAAATTAAAATTAATTAGATCACCACAGGTAAAACCACACATGGCACCTCACTACATGGTAAAAAGTAAAAATATTTTCTATATCTATAATGGCTTTATGGTATTTAGTCTTTAAAGGGTCATGAAACCCTAAACCAAAATTTCTGAGATTTTAACAGAGGTATGTGTGTTGAACACCATTGAAGACAATGTTAGCATCTGTTAGATTTAATAGTAGGGGGGAAATGGTTAAATTTTAGTTTTAGTACGCTATTTTCGTCTTCCGGGTTTAAAATCTTCATCCTGTCCACGTCACAGGCTGTGACGTGGCAGAGCACGATAGTGCTTTGATGACTCATCGGTGTTTCATAATTATTAACGAGACTGAGTTTTTTTATCCAATGAGAAGACACTCTCTTAATTATTCATGACACCACGTGGATCTTTCCAATGACGAGGACGGTTAACGGCACTAAACAGCGAGAGAGACTGACTTACTGACGGTGCGTGTCCGTTGGCGCGGAGCGAGCGGGTAAGCGCGAGTGTTTTCGGTTCATTCCTATGGAAGTTGAGCCGCGCGTAAGTTAAATGTGACGCTCAACTTCCATAGGAATGAATCTAAAAATGCTCTGGTCGCTTGCTCTGCTCCAGTCGAAACGCAGCCTGACTGACTGTGCGTGTTGCAGGTTCGGCGCGTAGATCTATGCTATGTACGCAAGGTTTTTTTTTTAAGCGTTATTTTTTTTTTCAAATATATGCATGTATAGTGTGTATATAAACAACTATATATTTTATAATGAATGTAATTACACATGTACATTAATATATTTTAAATAGAATTACGATTACTGTAGGATATATGTAGCAGGGCATTCAGTAACTCTTGAAAAGACAAAAATAAAGTGTCAGTGTATTTCATTAGATTTTAACTTTTCCAGTTTTTTAAAAAATTGTAGTATTTCCTCACGTTTTACCACTGATTTTTAGTGACAGTCGATATGCATGGGCTACTGGCGATGAGAGTTTCCCCCCTCCCCTCTCCTCTCACAGCCACCACGCCCATTTAAGTTGCATTTTTCAAAAAGATTGTGAGCTAGACTTGAGCTGAAAGAGGGGGGTTTCATGACCCTTTAAACACATATAATATACGAATGCACAAAACTGCAAGTTTATGAAAAAAAAAAAAACTGTAATTTGGCCTTTATTTAATATGTCAACATTAAAAATGGAATAAAATGAGAGATTAACTTACATTTCTGACAAAATCCCACAGTTACAGTTAGTGTTGTTACCACAATAAAGCCACATATAGTAGATTTTAATAGACAAGCTGCGGGCCGTTTGAAATTCATCCCCGGGTCGCATTTGGCCGTAGTTTGGACACCCCTGCCCTAAAGGGACATTGTTAGGCTTGCTGCGATAGTTGGTTACATTACAGTACATTAGATTTCACTTATCACGTGAAGATAGTAAGGAGAGATGACTGACAAGACTATGTCGGAGAATTTAATGCGCAACAGATCCTGTGCGTCATTGATAAATATCTTATCTTGTAAAATGTGTGGTCATTACTGCTGCTTCGGGCACATCCCAAATGAGGAGGCAGAACACATTTCTCTGAATTAGGACATTGAAAGCCAGTGATACCATGACTATTTCGGTGACTGACTTGAATTGGTGAAAAATTAGGTTTGTGCCCCGTTCTCACACACAGGGATTTTAGCACTGCAGGCCACCACACAGATCCGTTTTGACACGTTTTATGTGTGTGTGTGTGTGTGTGTGTGTGTGTGTGTGTGTGTGTGTGTGTGTGTGTGTGTGTGTGTGTGTGTCCTGTCCATTGTCATTCGCAATTTCAGAATCAATCCCACATATGGTTGTCACTCCTGAAACTTTGCAGTGTACTTGGCAGCATGAAAAATAACACTTTTTTTTTTTCAAGTTATGAATGGATTATATATAGAAAGCGAGTGCAGAGAGTGCTCCCTTTATAATAAATGAAGCTGAAATCACTTCAGTTCAGCCTCAGCACAAGCTCACTGACTGAGTGAAAACTCCCATTATAATAAAAAAAATCTGTCTATACTGCACAATGAATCTCTTATTTACATCGTGTTTATACTTTGGTTATAACAAAATTATTTGCAAGCATGCGGAGCTCACACTGAATAAACTCTGGCGTATTTAGCAGGTTCTGACTAACTTAAACGCCTCTGATTGGCCATTGCATTCACACACTCAACAAACATGTTGTGATTGAAGAAAAGTTTGTTATAGCCAGTGTTGCCTACATTATGCTACAGTATCTTACAGAAAGACATAGATCGCAATCACATGTGCTCCAGTGCCTTGATTTCTGTTGGTAGTCGTTATATTATGTTGCTATTCATTGTCATAGTTAACCTTCTAAACTTGCATGACTGGACACACTTGACAGTCACTAATGTTACTGGAAATCACAAGCTCTCATTGAAAATTACATCATAAAGTGCCATTTTATGGCTTTATTTCATCTGTCGCTTTATTTGTTTTCTTAGCTGATGTCTAGAAGTGTTAAGTTTCAGAGCTGGTTGGCTGGCACTACAGTCTAGCAACATCCAAAGATGGTCTCTGATTAGCCAAGTCTTTCGTCTTATCAAGATGTATTTGATTGACGAGGGCAAGTCTCTTCATGGAATAAATATGCAATCAGATCCATTGTATGTATATTCAGACTGAAAACCACATAGATATAGCTCAAAAATAAATCTTCATGGGTCTTAAAATCTTAAAAATAAAGGTCCCTTATTGGCATTGATGGTTCCATGCAGAATCTTTACTGCCCATGGAACATTTCCATTGCACAAAAGGCTCTTTATAGTGCAAAAAAAAGCTTCTTTAGATATTTGAAATGTTCTTCACACTAGGAAATTTTTTTTTCGTTTTTTGGCATCGCTGTGAAAACTGCATTTTAGAACCGAGGGGGGAAAACAATCGGTTCACTCTGAGCAGAATCAGTATTTTAACGTTTCCGTTCATGCGTTCCTTCTGTAACATTACCATTCAGAAAACGGTCATAGGCAATACAGCCTGTGCACAGCACTTCATCTTTTATAGCACAAGATTTGGCCAAATATATTAAAGGGGTCCTGAACTGTGTAGTTTCATTGTTTTATAATGTTTCCTGGAGTGCACTTACAATGTTAGTATGCTCTTTACATTAAAAATTGGCATAATTTAGAAATAAAAGGCTTTTTTTTTTCTACCCTGATTTTAGCCCTCTTATCTGAACGCTCTGTTTTAAGGGGTGTGTCTGCTGTGAGACTTAAGTGTAAATGCCCACTGCTGTGATTGGCTAACATCTTTCCATTTGAAATACCTAAGTATTACTCTCTCAAACTTTTAGCACGTTTTTACTATTACAGCTCTCAAGGTTAACTAATCATGAAAAGTGCTGCATTACATTTAGATCTATGGCATTATATTGAGATCATGGCATGAAATGTTGCAGAGATGAACCTTGTAGCTGATCACAAACATGTAGTTGAGTGCATGAAAGCAGTGATCTCGTCATTGCAACTCAATTTCTGCGTAATAACAAATGCTTTCATCGTCACTAACAATGTAAACGCATTGTAAGTTAACTAAGAGATTTGTTGAATTAAACAGGAGTTTTGGCACGAGTCCAGAACTCAGTCACTGAAAAAGCCATTGCTATTGTGACTTACCTATGATGAGTTGACAGCTAAGCATGGGTATTTCACTCACATCGGATGCGTCAACCTCACATTTTTTGCAAAGGTCGTACTATTTAAATTCATTATTGGTTGAAATATAGAAAAGAACAATACAAATTTTTATTAATTGGTTAATGGTAAATTCAAATATAACTTGATTTCATTTTTGTTTGTTCCTGTTAATTTCGTTTGTTTCCGTTTTTGTTTTCGTTCCTTGAACCGGTTCAGAGCCCTGATCTAGGGTACTGTATGAACAAAATTGAAATGTGGATGATGGCACTTTGTCAAAATAGGGCTGAAGGGATGATGGACATTTTACATGAAGGATCATAGCAGAATAGGGTACCACAATATACCACAATATGCAGAGTTGAATGTATAGAACTTTCAATCTATGCTAATTTTCTCTTTTCCCTTTCTTTCGCCAGCGCCGTCTCGTGAAACGAAAACATGGGGAAGCAGAACAGCAAGCTCCGCCCTGAAGTGATGCAGGACCTGTTGGAGAGCACGGACTTTACGGAGCATGAGATCCAGGAATGGTACAAAGGCTTTCTACGGGACTGTCCCAGTGGCAACCTCTCCATGGAGGAATTTAAGAAAATCTACGGAAACTTCTTTCCTTATGGAGATGCCTCAAAGTTTGCAGAGCACGTGTTCCGTACTTTTGACGCGAATGGCGATGGCACGATAGACTTTCGGGAGTTCATAATTGCATTGAGCGTCACGTCACGAGGGAAGCTGGAACAAAAGCTCAAGTGGGCGTTTAGCATGTATGATTTGGATGGAAACGGATACATCAGCAAGTCAGAGATGCTTGAGATTGTGCAGGTATGTCAGGCTAACTAAAGCTTTTAAGATTTTAATGTAATGTTGGCACTCCTTAAATGTTTTTATCATCATCGCCATGACTGCTGGTGTCTGAAATAGAATCAGATATCGCTTAAGGAGACACAAAAGAGAACCCAACCGAGTCCTGCTATGCCCAATTTTCACATCGCATATGTTGTTATTTCTCACTTGCAGAATGTAGTGTGTTAGCAGCAAGGATAGCCGTGGTGTTAGACTGTCAGGAAGCTCCGTACTGTAAAGAAAGCCCAAGTCTTATTTCTGTATCTGATAAACAGGCTTTCATCAAAGTGCACTCCTTCACATGGTTATGTTTGCTGTCATTGCAGTTGGCATGATTTAATCTTTGCTTTTTTGCTGCAAATTGTAATTGTAAGCAACAAGTTATGGCTCAGATCTTGAGGCCCTGTTGAAATCAAACCAAGTTTGAAGACTTGTAACTTATGCATTATATTGTACCAGGATATTTTACTGTAACTAGAAAAAAGGAAAATGTTACACCCACAAATAATATTATTAAAATAACATTAAAGGGATAGTTCACCCAAAAATGAAAATTATCCCATGATTTATAAGCCATTCTAGTTGTATATGACTATCTTCTTTCAGACAAACACAATCAGAGATATATAAAAAATATCCTGTCTCTTCCAAGCTTTATAATGATAGTGAATGGGTCCCAATATTTTGAAACCCAAAAAAATGCATCCATTCATCATAAAAGATATCCACACAGCTCTGGGGGGTTAATAAAGGCCTTCAAAAGTGAAGCAATGGGTTTTTGTAAGAAAGATTTCCATATTTTAAACTTTATTAACTATAATAACTAGCTTCCAGCAGACAGAGAGTAACCTCTGACCTGATGCAAGACAAGTCGACTTGCGCAGTATGTGTACGGTCGTGTGGGATATGGATATTTTATATATATATATATAATATATATATATATATATATATATATATATATATATATGGATATTTTTCTTACAAAAACGCATCGCTTCACTTCAGAAGGCCTTTATTAACCCCCCAAAGTCATGTGGATTACTTTTACGATGGATGGATGCACTTTTTTGGGCTTCAAAATATTGGGTCCCATTGGAAGTGCCAGGATATTTTATTAATAAATCTCTGATTGTGTTTGTCTGAAAGAAGATGGTCATATACACCTAGGATGGCTTGAGAGTGAGTAAATCATGGGATAATTTTCATTTTGGGGTGAACTATCCCTTTAAAGGTTTAGTTGACACATTTAGTGTAACTTACATGTATAAATTTAATTTACTTCTGTTTTGGTGGGTATAAAGGATGCGGTATGAGACCATCATCTTTCATGTCTTGATGGCTTTTTTTTTTTTTTCTTTTTTTTTGATGCATGGTTCACCTCCTCGCCTGGAAGGCTGATGTAAATCTAATGATGTGCTGAATGTCTTCCCCTCTTTTAATGATGTATAGCCAGGTAGTGTGTTAAAGAGGAGCACACTGACTGCAGGTCTGTAATGGAGCCCATCTGTAGAGGGAAGACTCAATAACTTGAAGACCTGCACTTTACAGCACATAAATTTCTTCCTTAGATGTTAAGGTTATGGGAAATTAAATGTATTGCAGATGGGAAAAAGACCTTTAATAATTCATTCACCTCTCTTTCTGCTCAACAGCCATTGTAGATGAGAAAAAATGATACGTAGTGATAATGACCATTAATAGTAGGGATGTGCTATACTGCATATTTTAAAAATAAACTAGTCCTTGCGTTCAAAAAAACGCAATCAACATTAGGGATTTTTCATTAGGGATTGTGTGTGTGTGTGTGCATGCGTGTATACTAAGTTTGGGATCGGTACGATTTTTAATGTTTTATAAAGAAGTTTCATCTGCTCACCAAGGCTGCATTTATTGAATTAAAAATACAGTAAAAAATATATATATTGTGAAATATTAATACAATTTAAAATAACTGTTTTCTATTTGAATATATTTTAAAATGTAATTTATTCCTGTGATGCAAAGCTGAATTTTCAGCATCATTACTCCAGTCTTTAGTGTCACATGATCCTTCAGAAATCATTCTAATATGATGATTCGCTGTTCAAGAAACATTTGTGTAAATTTTTTTTTTTTTTTTTTCAGGATTCTTTGATGAATAGAAAGTTCAAAAGAACAGCATTTATTTGAAATATATAATTTTTTGTAACATTATAAATGTCTTTACTGTCACTTTTGATCGATTTAATGCATCCTTGCTGAATAAATTTCTCTAATTTCTTAAAAAAAAAAAAAATTCTTACTGACCCCAAACTTTTGAACGGTAGTGTATAATGTTACAAAAGCTTTGTTTTTCAGATAAATGCTGTTCTTTTGAACTTCCCATTCATCAAGGAATCCTGAAAAATTGTACACAACTGTTTTCAACATTGAAAATAATCATAAATGTTTCTTGAGCATCAAATCAGCATATTAGAATGATTTCTGAAGGATCATGTGACACTGAAGACTGGAGTAATGATGCTGAAAATTCAGCTTTGCCAACATCACAGGAATAAATTTCATTGTAAAATATATTGAAATAGAAAAAAGTTATTTTAAATTGTATTAATATTTCACAATATTACTGTTTTTACTATATTTTTAATTAAATAAATGCAATCTTGGTGAGCAGACAAAACTTCTTTTAAAAACATTAAAAATCTTACTGATCCCAAATAATATATATATACACATGAGATTTGTAAGGTTCTTCTTTATAAAGCTACATTGAAGCAGGATTCCAAAAAAAAAAGTTCTATACAATTTTATTATATTTCCTAAAGATCATAATACTGGACATGTTTCTAAATTATCTTTATGCATGCTACATTAGTTATCTATAGATTGTGTGTTTTGCTGCAGTCATGTGCTGGTATTCTCTGCCTCATCTCTAAGTGTATAGTCAGTACTGTTAGTGAACTAGGTGGTCTTCTGTCTTTCACCCTCTTATTCCTTATTCCTTCCGAAATTTCACATTTTGCACACTTGTGGTATGATAATGCTGATTTTTGTTAGAGTAGCATGTATGTATGTATGACATTACTGTATTTTGTGATGTGATATTATTTTTTTGATGGAGGGAATCTCTTTTGTGTTGTCTCCCACAGGCGATTTATAAGATGGTATCATCAGTGATGAAGATGCCAGAGGATGAGTCCACACCTGAGAAGAGAACAGAGAAGATCTTCAGACAAATGGACACTAACCGGGATGGTAAACCTTTTTTTCCCTTTATCATGAAACAGATTTGGCAGTGGTATAAGAAAGATGACATAATACGTGGTGGTCTTTGAGGCTTGAAATCATCGACCAAAACAGTGATGTTAGCACTTCTGGCACGTTTTGACTGTTAACATACTGAAATGTATCATCAACATGCTTCTGTTTCAGTTTCGCTTAAAATGAATTAGTTTTGGCTTATAGCAACTTTTTTTTTCTTCTGTTCTGAATACTGTTAAATTTAAAGGATTTATTGTGGAGTGAGGGGAATTTAAATATCCTATAGCTATGTTTACAGTATTTATAATGTTTGAAAAACATTTTTTTTTTTTTTTTTTTAGGCCTACCAGTATTTTACATTAATGTAATAATAAAATGCGACTTAATTTTTTTTTTTCTCTCTCTCTCAAAAGCTCAATGTGTAGCATATTTTTTGACCATGCAGCAAAACATTTTCAAAATATCTTGAAAAATTGCAGTTTAACCGAATATCGGTCAAAAAACGGTTAATCAGTTAAAGGGTTAGTTCACCCCAAAATGAAAATGTCATTTATTACTCACCCTCATGTCATTGTACACCCATAAGACCTTCATTCATCTTCAGAACACAAATTAAGATATTGTTGTTGAAATCCGTTGGCTCAGTGAGGCCTGCATTGCCAGCAATGTTACTGCACCTCTCAAGATCCATAAAGGCACTAAAAACATATTTGAAACAGATCATGTGAGTTCAATGGTTCTATCTTAAGATTATAAAGAGATAAGTCCTGCACTTTTTGTGCACCAAAATAACGACTTTTCAACAATATCTATAGGGGCCAAGTTCAAAACACTGGTTCAGAGCTTTACGAATCGAATCAGTGAATCGGAGCACCAAAGTCACGTGATTTCAGCAGTTTAGCCATTTAATAGGAGATCCAAATTCATCAAGCTCAGAAGCTTCATGTTTTAAAATCGGCCCATCACTAGATATTGTTGAAAATTTGTACAAAAAGTATTCTTATCACTTTATAATATTAAGATAGAACCACTGAAGTCACATGATCTGTTTAAAATGTTCTTAGTACCTTTACCTTCCATAGTTCATTAATTGGCTACAAAAAAGAGCTCTAGAGAGGAGCATTTTGCTAATTATTTGCACTATATTAGATAATTCATTAAATTTTTACTTGTAACCTGTAAAAATAATTTATTCATTATTTTAATGTATGTTTGAATTAATCTTTCAAGATAAGTTATTACAGCCACCATTTAAATATTTATAATTTACCAACAAATTAAAAACATGAATTATATCTCTAAAAAGTTAAAAACTGCCTAATATGCTATTGAAATGTTTTTATACAATTCAAAGTGGTTTCGAGTGTTTTGGAAAAAAAAAAAAGATTTTGGTGCATCAGTATGTGAAATGTTAAATTTTATTGCTGTGTTTTGTTTTGTTTTTGTTTTGTTTTTTTCACAATTTATTATAAAAAAAAAAAAAAATTGGCACTATCCATTTAAATGCATCATCCCATTATAAAAGGTCTCAGATTATTGAGTGATTTGAAAAGCCCCATTAGCTGTTAAACAAGGCTGTCTAGGTGTGTGTGCATGAAATTGATGATCAAAAACCAAACAGATGAGTATACAGAAAAGACAGTGGAAAGAGTGGTCTGATTCTATGGTTAGATTAACTTTTGCGTTTCCTGCTCTCTCATGACCAGAGTCACATGGGACGGAGATTGTGCGTATATTTGTGTATCTGTGGGCAGTTGTCTGCGTAAGCAGCATAAGCGTGTTCTCACTCAGACAGAAACTTTATTAATCACAGTGAGGAAATCAAAGAACATAAAAACACCACTACAAATGAACATTGTCTGATCAAAATAAACCACGCAGTCCAAGCATTAACTACTATGACATGAGTTATGAATGCTAATGATATCACAAAGGACCTGTTCTGTACCATTTCATCAATGCTCACTGGAATAACAGTGTCTGTATGCGTCCTTTGATTCTTAGCATTCCTTCGCCACCTCTCACTTTTGAATGCAGGGAGACGGCAGTGCCACCTGCTGACTGATGCTGTACATGCCACCTCTGGGGAGCTTCAATCACTGTTTTTAGGGCTGCTCCATATGAAAAATCAAACCCCTCATATTATGACGATATTAAAATGTTACTATTTTTGTTGAAATAAAATACTAAAATAAATGATTTTAAATCCTACAAGAAACAACATTATAATAAACGGTTTAAAAATGGATATTAATTTTGAGATTAAGATTAAATATTACATTTAACAGCGTTATTAATTACTTTTTTTTTTTTTTTAAATAGTGGCTATATCATGCCCTTTTTTTCACCCGAAGACCTGAAGGCTTATTAGATTTAATAGAAACACTAAAATCTCTTCCATTTGTTTCCATAACACATTTTTCTCTACCTACATTTTTACAGGTTGATTCAGATTCTTACACAACGAGCCGGATATCGGAAAGCTAGCCATCATTTTTCTCTTGTAAATAATATGATCTTCTAAGAGCCTGTGTCCTCTCTTGTTTTATTCTAGGAAAACTGTCTCTGGAGGAGTTCATCAAAGGGGCAAAGAGTGACCCGTCCATTGTGCGTCTGCTACAGTGTGACCCCAGCAGTGCAGGACAGTTCTGAGATCAGCCTCCTCTCATGCTTCAACCTTTTATTTATTTATGGGTTTTAATTTAGTTTTTGATATAGTCGCAGGGAAATGATGGAGGGTCAGGTTTTTTTCCAGACTAGGGCATCTGGGTCTCATCAGACTGAGCTTGGCCAGATCTAGTAACACACACCCGTGTGCGCGCACAGAGTTATTGGCTGCGTTGTCTCTGTAGGGAGCCGCAGGAGGCCCGTGATGGAGTGAATTAGAGGAACTAGAGCATTCATCTGAGCTCGAAACACTTCCTGATTAGAAAAGAGGTTTCATGTCACGTTAAGTACGTAGTTTTATTCTTATTTTCTCTCTGTATTAGATGCGCCAGTTTTAACAAAGGCAGGAATTTAAGATGGGGAATGGAGAAGATCATGTTTTATTCCCATTTCTTTTTTAATGAATAAATCTGATGCCTGAATCGTTGCTCAAGCAGTGGCATCACATTAGTTTTTGTGTGTAAACACCTCAGCCTTAGTGATCCGAATTTTGGGGGAGTTTTTAACTTTATTTAGATTAGATTTTATCGTTTCGATCAACTCATAGTTTGGCCAGCTTAATATTGGCAGATCACAGTATTATTATCCAGTGGGACCAATAAATCAGGCATGCAGATTTTTGTAATCGTACACGGAAGATTCCCCGCATTATGCTTACGATCTAAAGAGCCTTATTAGTGCTGGAAGCGCACATTCGATTCTGCGTGGGTTAGTTTGGTTTTAGTCGTACGGTCTACTGTTCAGATGACATGAATTGAACTGCGTTCTCTTTTTCCAGTTTTCTAATGTTTGTACTCTAGTAACCGTAGGCCTGTATATAAATCTGAAATATCAGACACGCATGCAAAACTGTACTCAAGAGTTCCATCTTAGGATGCAGCGATCGGTTTTATTGACGTTTTTAGCGAAAGCATGTAACACCAAGTTTATCTGCATTTGTGGACAGGAGAGTATTTGTGTAATTTGTATGCATGTGTTGTGGTTAATATCAGTTACAGCCCTGTTTGCTCACCCTGGTTATAGGTGTCGTGATGCATCGTTTGCATTATCGCAGAACGTTTTTGTTATTGAACGAGAACTAAAGCTTTATTGATTCAAAGCTATACTTTGATCATTAGAATCACTTTTATCTGCTTACAGTCAGTCTTTAACTCTGGATTGTACACATGAGCATCAAGTTACTGAATTGCCTTAAACGCACTCAAGTGTTTCTGTGGGTGAGTGGTTTTTATATGGCTTTTTTTTTTTAACCAAGCTTCAGTTGCTTGCATCTGAAATGAAAATCCTTCATATGTTGGCGAGTTTAACTCTATGCTCTTCCCATTCACCATTAAGAGATGTAATTATGTTGACAGCCTCTCATGGTTTTGTCTAAAGTACTGACTTCGATAACTGAAATTTTGTAAATACCTCTGATTGGCTATTGTGTTCATGCACTCATCAGATATGTCTGTGATTGGCTACAATGACATCAATGAAGCTCTTCACCGATGGTAGCGTCTATCACCAGACCGCTCCCGCTTTCAAATTCAAACACTTACGTGTGTTTTCAAACGCTCCCGTGCATTGATCATTGTAGCCAATCACAGACAATGGCCAATCAGGTGTTTACGAATCCGCTCAACAGCGCTCAAAGCATCACATTTTTAAAAATTTCAGTATCGAAGTCGGTACTTTTGACAACACTTGGAAATAAGACCCAATGCTTTTCAAATGCCCCTTGCACACGTGTGGTATCTATACCTGTATACATTTCACTTGAATTCAACAGTAGTTAGAAAGCATTTATTCAGAACTCCTAATATTTCCCATATCACCCTCTGTCCTGCTTTTAGTAATCATGCCGAAGCCTCAGAGATCCACACTCCTACTTCTGCTGATGTTCAGTGTTTTTGAATGTCCCTGTGAACGTCAAATGCCTCACCACAGTGCATTTGGTTCTGCTATACTGTTAATGAACATAATTGAATGTTTTTATTGTTTTTATTTTACTCATTGAACAACTGCTGTTTTTTTTTTTTGTTTTGTTTTTTGTAAAAATATTGAAAAAAGAAAAGTTAAAGTGGCAGGTCACAACTGCTGTTATTTCATGTTTTATGCATATTTTATGTAGGTTTTTTTTTTTTTTTTCGTTTTCTTTTTAAACATCTGACGTAACATTTCTGTATCACAATTATATCGTGGTCAGGTGCCAAAAATATGAATGCAGTATTGTATAAATTTATACTGTACAATTGTTATTTGTCAAACAAATTGTTTGTAATTGTTGCATTTTGTAGATTTTGTATGGTAATCTGTATTTTGTGACTGTAGATTTGAGACATAGAAATTTGTTTTGGTTATCATATTGAGCAGAAATTAAATCTGGAGAGAACAGAGTGTGGTGTTTTCTTGCATTCATTTCCTTTTATCTTCAATGGCAACTACTAATAGGTTGAAATGTAGTAGTACCTACTTTGACCACAAGATGTCGGCTTACTTCTACAGTCTTTAAAAGAAAAGGTTCCATATAGAACCTTCAGGTGCTTCATTTCTAGAACCTTTTAGGGCAGGGGTCTCCAATCCTGCTCCTGGAGGGCCTCTGTCCTGCAGAGTTTAGCTCCAACCCTAATTAAACACACCTGAACCAGCTAATCAAGGTCTTAATATAGGCAAGAATATTCCAGGCAGGTGTGTTGAGGCAAGTTGGAGCTAAACTTTGCAGGACAGTGGCCCTCCAGGAGCAGGATTGGAGACCGCTGTTTTAGGGGTTCCCATCATGGGATCATTTTTTGGATTTAATTAATTTTAGTTTGTTTTTATTTTGATTCAATTTTATTAAATGGCTCGCAAATCTTTATCACTGGAAAACATTTAAATAACCTGTTAAACCTGAAAGAATTATGAAATAATTTAGGACATTTCTCCTTTATATAGAACCTTTATGGCATAAAGTGTTATTTAAAATTGAGTCGGGAACCATAGGGTTCTATATAGAAATATTTTTTACTTCATTATTATTTATTTATTTATTTAAAGGTGCCCTTGATTATGTTTTTAAAAGATGTAATATAAGTCTAAGGTGTCCCCTGAATGTGTCTGAAGTTTCAGCTCAAAATACCCCATAGATTTTTTTTTTTATTAATTTTTTTAACTGCCTATTTTGGGGCATCATTATAAACGCGCCGATTTTATGCTGTGACCCCTTTAAATCCCGTGCTCTCTGCACACAGAGCTCGCGCTTGCCTTAAACAGTGCCTTAACAAAGTTTACACAGCTAATATAACCCTCAAAATGGATCTTTACAAAGTGTTCGTCATGTATGCGGCATGCATGCGTCGGATTATGTGAGTATTATATACTGTTATATTGTTTACATCTGATTCTGAATGAGTTTGATAGTGTTCCGTGGCTAACGGCTAATGCTACACTGTTGGAGAAATTTTATAAAGAATGAAGTTGTGTTTATGCATTATACAGACTGCAAGTGTTTAAAAATGAAAATAGCGACGGCTCTCTTGTCTCCGTGAATACAGTAATAACCGATGGTAACTTTAACCACATTTAACAGTACATTAGCAACATGCTAACGAAACATTTAGAAAGACAGTTTACAAATATCACTAAAAATATCATGTTATCATGGATCATGTCAGTTATTATTGCTCCATCTGCCATTTTTCGCTGTTGTTATTGCTTGCTTACCTAGTCTGATGATTTGGTTGTGCACATCCAGACGTCAATACTGGCTGCCCTCGTCTAATGCCTTTTATAATGTTGGAAACGTGGGCTGGCATATGCAAATATTGGGGGTGTACACCCCGACTGTTACGTAACAGTCGGTGTTATGTTGCAAGTATAGGTCTCTGCGGAACAAAAGAGGGGCGTCTCCCAATTTTGGGGTGTTTTCTAACTGAGAGAGGTGTTTATAACGATCCAACCAAAAAAGTACGGAAGCCGGGATATTTTCTTGTTTTCTTATGATTACAACTACTTTTTTAATGTTTAGATGCCGAGAAACAATTATGTCGAGATAATGAAAAATAAATAAAATATTGCTGGATGCTTGACTTCCGTAACAGGGAAACTATGCGTTTTTCCCGAGTGCCTGCCTAGATATATGGAAACATTTTACTATGATACATTCATTTATTTTGAAGAGTATGAACTATTTTACGGGACCTGCAGCTTATAGCTCGAGATGGCGAAATATATGATTTATGCAAGTTTTATTAGCCTACTCCGTTTTTTAGTGCTAGTTATTTATTTATTTTATTATTATTATTTTGCATAAACTAGCCTACGAATTATAATGACACGGGATGTAATTTTGTCACAATGGCTATATATTTTACATAGACAAATAGTCATTTGTCTGAACTTATCCAATCGGCGTCATTTGGTTGGACATGGGGTGTAAAAATACTATAGTAATTGATAGTAAATAGTGTTTTTGAACCAGTAAATATACTGTACATTATAGTATTCACAACACTTTGTTAATGAATGCTACAGCATAGGCTGTAGTACTTCAGTTTTTACTACAGTTAACTGCGTGTATTGTAGTATAATATAGTTTAAAGAAAACTTAGTACAGTATTAGGTAACGTAATTTGTTTATATTACTATAGTTGTTATATTACCACAGCAATAGCCTATAGAATTACCACAACAAATTAATTCAAGTATGGTTCAAAAACACTATAGTATTTACTATAAATTACTACGGTATTTTTTCACCTCACCTTTTTCACCTCAAATAGTTTCTTAAGGCTAGATCCTTCTTTTGCTACAAGTCTTGTTTAATAATTGATGCTCTTCAATATGAATAACGCAGAAGAGCAGGCACGCGATCAACAGCCTATTTTATTTAATCTCTCGCATGCCAAATTTCACGTGCATAATGTAAACCTTCGTCATAAAAGCTATATAGTATTATATATATTATATATATAATATTAAAATGACATAACCACTGCACTATATCATCAGACAAGCAGAGAGAATACGTAGGCTAGACAGTGCTTGTGATATAATTAACTTTAATTTTAAGTGTTTGTTTTTTATAGGCTATCAACCACAGAAACACATGACTGCCTCAGCGTATACTGTATAAGTATAAGCTTTATATGCATTAATAAGACTACTGACTTACTGACCTTGTGTAAACTTAAAAAAAAAAAAAAAAAAAATTGTTAACCTGAAATGATGACTCTGAAGACTTTAAACTTTATAATCATTTTATTGACCACAGACACTGTAGCCACAACCTAATGGCAAAACTAAAACAAATCAAGTGACTAACAAATACATCAAATAGAATAGCGAATGTTAGCTAATAATAGTTATTGCTAGAAGTGAGTGGAAGATTGCTTGGAGCTTTTTACAACGAGCTAGCAAGCATATTCACATAAAAGAAACGTTAAACAACGGTTAAACAACTTAAACAATACACTTACATTCATATACAATACATAGCCTATCTCTTATTGTTTTTCCGGAAATATCCCACTCAATTTGAGCAAATCAGGTAAAGAGGTTGAAAAACACCTATTCCCGTGTGACAACACCCCAAAGTTGGGAACCGCCCCTTTTTGTTCCGCAGAGACCTCCTTCTCTTATGTTGAGATTCGCCTGTTCTTCGGAGGTCTTTTAAACAAATTAGATTTATATAAGAAGGAGGAAACAATGGTGTTTGAGACTCACTGTATGTCATTTCTATGTACTGAACTCTTGTTATTTAACTATGCCAAGATAAATTCAATTTTTCATTCGAGGGCACCTTTAATTTTTTACTAGTTGGTTAAATTATTCCATTTGATTCACCCTAATCCTATGTGGTTGTGTTCTTGGGTTCGATGAATAAAATCTAAACATAAATGGAAGCAAGTAAAAACTACAAATAACTTATTGATTTTGTATAGTTGTGCATTCTAAAATATTTATTCTTTCATATAGGTAACTGGATATTTGTGTTACATTTGTTTCCACAAAACTGTCTTCTCCTAAAATAGCACTGACTTCTTACTTTTGTTTGACACACATTTAAAATTCCATCACGTTTGATAGTCTTTTATTCTTCCCAATGTTGTGAGTGCTGTTGAGACGTCCTGCCCAGCCCAGGGGCTTCAGTGAGGAAACATTACACATGTCGAGACTCTCGCTGCTACTCTGGGCAACTCTATATCTGTCTTTGTGGAGCTGTAAGATTAGATAGGTGATGAAACAAATCTGAAATTTCCACTCCTACCCACCACTTTTATGTAACTATATATAGTGCCTTGTGAGAGTTTCTGTACCACTTCTTTTTTTTTTTTTTTTTTCCACATTTTGTTTCCCATCAGTCTACACTCCATACACTATAAACACACAA
This sequence comes from Megalobrama amblycephala, assembly GCF_018812025.1. Classification (NCBI taxonomy): domain Eukaryota; kingdom Metazoa; phylum Chordata; class Actinopteri; order Cypriniformes; family Xenocyprididae; genus Megalobrama; species Megalobrama amblycephala. The sequence goes on from NC_063056.1 coordinate 13,719,484, forward strand.
AACAAAAAAACAGATTTGTGATAACTTTGCCAATTTACTAAAAATAAAGAACTGAAATAATTACACTGCATAAGTATTCATTCCCTTGAAATGACACAGTTTCACTTATAAATGTTACTACACTTCGAGTGGACTTAACCTGTGCAAATTCAATTGAATGAAATGGCACAAACCTCTCAATAAAAATGCATATCAGCAAAAACCAAGCCATGAGGTCAAAAGAACTGCATGTAGAGATCGGAGTCAGGATTGTGTCAGATCTGGTTGAGACTACAAAAAAATATTCTGCGTTGAAGGTTCACAGAAGCATGTAGCCTCTGTAATCCTTAATGGAGGAAGTTTGGAACAACCAGGATGCTTCCTAGAGCTGACCTCCTGGCCAAACTTGAGCAATCGATGGAGAAGGGCCTTGGTTAGAGTGGTGACCAAGAAGCTGATGGTCACTCTAGTTGAGCTCCATGATCATATGTGGAGGACAAAGATTACTGCAACACTCCACCGATCTGGGATTTATAGTAGAGTGGCCAGACTCAAGCCTCTCCATGGTGAAGACACATGAAAATCCACTTGGAATTAGCAAAAAATCACCACAGGACTCTCTCAGACTGTGAGAAACAAGATTCACTGGTCTGATGAACCTCAGTTTGAAGCATCACGTGGAGGAAACCAGTCACTGCTCATCACCTGCACAATACCATCCCAAGAGTAAAGTGTGGTGGAGCAGCATCATGCTGTTGGGGTGTTTTTCAGCGGGAGGAATTGGGGGACTCATCAGAGTAGAAGGAAAGCTCAATGCAGCAAAATATAGAGATGTCCTTAATGAAAACCTGACCCAGCATTCAGAAACACAGATTGGTCCACCTTCCAAAAGGACAATGACAAAAAGTATAAGACAATGCAAGAGTGGCTTATGGACAACTCTGTGAATGACCTCGAATGGTCCAGCCAGAGCCCAAACATGAACCCAATTGAACATCTCTTGAGAAACCTGAAAATGTCTGTCCACCGACAGTCCCCTTCCAACATGAGAGAGCTTGAGAGGATCTGAGGAGAAGAATGGCAAAAAAACAAAAAAAACACCACCAAATGCAGATGATTGTTGCACCCTACCCAAAAAGACTTGAAGCACAAAAGCTGCTTCGACCAAGTTAAGGGTACAAATACTTATGCAATGTACTTATTTCAGTTTCTCTTTTTTAATAAATTTGCAAAGTTGTCGCAAATCTTTTTTTTTGCTTTGCCATTATGGGCTGAGGAGTGTAGATTGATGTGAGGGAAAAAAAGTAATTTAAATCTTCTTAGCATAAGGCTGCAACAAAAAAATTAAAAAAATGAAGGGATACAAATGCTTTCACCAGGCATATAAACACTATATTGCCAAAAGTATTGGGACACTCCTCCAAATCATTGAATTCAGGTGTTCCAATCACTTCCATGGCCACAGGTGTATAAAATCAAGCACCTAGGCACACAGACTGCTTCTACAAACATTTGTGAAAGAATGGGTCGCTCTCAGGAGCTCAGTGAATTCAAGCGTAGTACCGTGATAGGTTGCCACCTGTGCAATAAGTCCATTCGTGAAATTTCCTCACTACTAAATATTCCACGGTCAACTGTTAGTGGTATGATAACAAAGTAGAAGCAATTGGGAACAACAGCAACTCAGCCACGAAGTGGTAGGCCACTTAAAATCACAGAGCGGGGTCAGCGCATGCTGAGGCGCACAGTGCACAGAAGTCGCCAACTTTCTGCAAAGTCAATTGCTACAGACCTCCAAACTTCATGTGGCCTTCAGATTAGCTCAAGAACAGTGCGTAGAGAGCTTCACGGAATGGGTTTCCATGGCCGAGCAGCTGCATCCAAGCCTTACATCACCAAGTGCAATGCAAAGCGTCGGATACAGTGGTGTAAAGTGGAGTGACAAATCACTCCACTTGTTCTCTGGTGTGACGAATCACACTTCTCTGTCTGGGAATCCGATGGACGAGTCTGGGTTTGGTGGTTGCCAGGAGAACGGTACTTGTCTGACTGCATTGTGCCAAGTGTACAGTTTGGTGGAGGGGGATTATGGTGTGGGGTTGTTTTTCAGGGGTTGGGCTTGGCCTCTTAGTTCCAGTGAAAGGAACTCTTAATGCTTCAGCATTTAACATAAGACATTTTGGACAAAATCATGCTCCCAACTTTATGGGAACAGTTTGGGGATGGCCCCTTCCTGTTCCAACATGACTGCGCACCAGTGCACAAAGCAACGTCCATAAAGACATGGATGAGTGAGTTTGGTGTGGAGGAACTTGACTGGCCTGCACAGATTCCTGACCTCAACCCGATAAAACACCTTTGGGATGAATTAGAGCGGAGACTGTGAGCCACGCCTTCTCATCCAACATCACTGCCTGACCTCACAAATGCGCTTCTAGAAGAATGGTCAAACATTCCCACAAACACACTCCTAAACCTTGTGGAAAGCCTTCCCAGAAGAGTTGAGGCTGTTATAGCTGCAAAGGGTGGGCCAACTCCATATTAAACCCTACGGATTAAGAATGGGATTAAGTTCATGTGCACGTAAAGGCAGGCATCCCAAAACTTTTGGCAATATAGTGTATATAGGACATTTTGTTGCTGAGAACAACATTTTATGAAAACAATTCATCTAAGGTATCAGTAAACTATTATGCAAAGTTATTACACATTTGAGTGATTCCGAGAATGTAAAGTTGATGAAAAAAAAAAAAATCAAACTGGCTCTAAACATACGTGTACAAAAGTATTCAATTTTGTGCAGAATCTTTTATTCTTTATAACCTTCATATAAACGCTGCCTGTAAGTGCTTCGAAGCACTTACGAATGATGTCCTTCATACAGTCAAGGTTTCTACTTTCTGCAACAGCAAAGAACCCCCATTACAAGACTGGAGCACCTCCATGTTTGACCCTGGAGATGGTGTTCTTCTGCTCATAAGCTTTGCAGCTTTGCCGAATGCCACTCTTGACCAAGAAGAACATAAAAAGCTAACTTGATTATGCTTAAATTCATTTGGATATACCTGTGGAGTTGTGGAAGAATGTTTTATGGAGTGATGTGACCAAACTGCAACTTTTTGGACCCATGGATAAACGGTACATCTGATGCAAAAAAAGGCAAAGCTTATTAGCAGAAGAACATCTCCATGGTCAAACATGGAGGTGCTGCAGCCTTGTTATGGGGGTTCTTTGCTGTTGCAGGAAGTAGAAATCTTGACTGTATGAAGGACATCAGGAATTCTTTGAAGTATCAAGCCATTTTGTCAAAGATGGTGATGCCTTCGGTGCAGAGACTGAAGCTTGATGGTCATTGGATTTTCCTGCAGGACAGCCGTCCCAAAGAATACATCCAAATCTACTTAAGCGTAGATCAGGAATCAGTCGTAGAATGTTCTTGAGTGGCCTGTACAGATTGAAATCTTATTGAAAATATTTGGTGGAATTTGTAGAAAGCAGTGGTAACATGGAAACCAAAGACTATCAGTGATCTGGAAGCGTTTTTGGGCCAAGATTGCAGTAGAGAGGTGACAGAAGCCTCGAAGCACTTACAGGCAGCGTTTATTGGAGGTTATAAAGAATAAAAGATTCTGCACAAAATTTGACTTCTGGGGGTTGAATAATTTTGTACACGTAGAGGAGCCAGTTTCATTTTTCATCAACTTTACATTCTCGGAATGACTCAAATGTGTAATAAGAAACTTTGCATAATAGTTTACTGATGCCTTTGATGAATGGTTTTCATAAAGTTGTGTTCTCAGCAGCAAAATGTCTTGCAAGTTAAGGTGGTTGAATAATTTTGAATGCAACTGTATATTGAGTAATGGATGGATTGAGAACAATACCATATTAAATAGTTTTGTATTTTCAGGAGGCACGAGTCACTGTTGTTGTAAACTTTTCTGGTTTCTGTAGCAGTAAATTGGGGCAGGCCTTGTTCTCAGGCTCAGGCATGAGATGACATCATGTGAATCATGTGAGTCAGCAGGGTTAGTCCTGAATTGCTCTCTGATATTTTCCCATCAAACTGCATTTAAGGCCTATGTTATATATGCAAGTAAGCATATACAAGCGTCAAAAAGTCTTAAAAGGTAGTGTGTGAGAAATATTTTCTTCATTTGAATGATCTAATAATTAACAGACACACAACATGATTATAGTACTGCATATGACATAAGAAGACAACCCTCTCCAGAAGTCCCTGCGTTTATTGGACAGGTGCGACTGGTAAAATGTGTCAATTCAGTGTGTGCGTTTGTGATGTATAAACTACTGTCACATTTTGCTAACAAAGCAGAATCGTTACCTGTCAGACAGGTAGAAGCTGAAGCGTTTCTCCAGGTCAAAACAGGTTATTTTTCTTTTGAGGCATGCCACGCCTCTTGTGAAATGTCCCATGAAGTGTGATAAGGATGCAGATCAAGTAAAACCTAGTGGGTTTTTTTTATTATTATTATTATTCATGACAGAACAAGACAAGCAATTTAAAACTATGAAAAACAGACTGATAATAATTGTATTTTTATATGCCTCTCTCTCTAATGTTGGTGAAAATTATGAAATATTTTTCTGCACTCAAGTGTCAGTTTCGGTTCCCATGACTGACAACAGTAGGTCATTAGTAGGTTTCACCTCACTTCTAGTCTTGTTGAAGCTTGTTCGTCTATGATCAGTCATGTACATATTACCACTGAAAACACTGAATTTTTAATTAGTTTTTCTCATTAAAAGCATAGGCTACATGGTACAGAAGCTGAGCCCAGGCCAGGCAAATCCCAGACACCCCAATCCAAGCAAAGAAAGAGCACATTTGAAGTCTTTAAAACAGAGCCACACCTGTTAATCCAACAGACACTTTTATTTGCAGCCCTAACAAACAAATAGCAGTCTGCTGGGCAACAATAGCTGTATTTGGATAAGCTCAGACAGAGGGCTAAACGTGAACAAACATTCCCTTTCCCAACAAGAACAACTCAGTGGAAACAGAAGTCATATTTCATTATACTCGGTTAAAAATAGGCTATAGTAATCTGCTCCCCTCAGCTGTCAATTATGTACAGTACAGACCTCAGAATCTCTCTCCTTGCTGAGCTTCTCCAATCATTCATCTTGTTTTATCTTTTTTTTACTCTGTAAACAAAACGTATTATACATAGGTTATTTGTTTAACCAACATTTAAACGTTTGTCATAAAACACGCCTCTCGAGTGATATTGCGCAATTAATGAACAAAATGCATGTTTTAACAGTATAGCGTGCAGTTATCTGACACGCCTTCTATACTGTACAGCCAATCGCCATTTCCGAATCAAAGCAGCTGCGTGGGGATTGGCTGGTTCGTCCCCTCCTTCAGGTAATGAGAGCGCACCTTTGCTTGCTCACAATAACAGTCACCTTGAGACTTCCTAGAATTAACACAATTTACCGCTTGATCCTGAATGTTCGGCTGCTCTCCTTTGTGCGGAACAGACGGAGGATGCTGTAATGAGAGTCGGATGCGAGAAGTTGTTTGACCTGTAGTCCGAGTTTTCTTTCAGCCGTTCCCTGCGACTCACCTGCCGCATCTTCACCGACCTGAAAGTCCAGTTTCTCTGTTGGGAGCCCCGCACTGCACATGGCTCAGGAGGAGAAGTAAGTCGCCGATGTAAACACTAATACAATCTATAAGAAATTGCAAACTTAAGTAAATTAAATAGCAATACGTTTTTAGTCTAGGGAATTTAATGACGTCACATGTGACGTCACGTCATCGTAGCAGGTTGTTTTGTTTAAAAAAATGCTTATTTTGTTTCTGCATGCTTTGATCCAGTGCTTCTGTTATTACATTCACTAAAGATAAAGAAAAAGGAAGAGGCCCAAGAATAGAACCCTGTGGAACTCCCACTATATTTTATTGTTATTCATATGTTTAATTAGGCTATATAAATATTTGTTTTTATATGTTTATTTAGATGATGAAACTGTATATACATTGCAACAAGAAAGAACAATTTTGGCAGATTGATGGTTTTTCTTTTCCTCTTCTGTTTGTGTTTGTTTGCTGTGGAACAACTATAACGGTGGGCCCGGGCAGGTGTCTTATATTAGCTAACATCCTTGTACAGCCCCTCCCATGCAACCCTTCCTCACTGTAGTATCAATATCCAGCAGGATATAGTCCATTGTCCCACAGAAAAAAAGCAGTTGTGTGGAAAATGTAAAAGGATAGTTCTGGGAATTTCAGTTGTATGATCCAGTCCTTTGTAAACTTCATGAACCCTAAGGTATAGAGAGAGGTGGTATTATTGGGATCAAGCCTGTTGTCCACACCGTTTGTTTGTTTGTTTACATTATTTTGATAATATTTTGCCTTTTTGTCTATACTTCAGATTGTTCGATATATGTATATTAACTGTACTATATATATATATATATATATATATATATATATATATATATATATATATATATATATATATATATAATAAATTTTTTAGTTCATTTATGTAAGTGAGTATAGCGAAATAAAGAAAACTGTGACATATTATACCCAAAAATTCTTCATACAGTGGACTATTAGTAAAATTGATAAAAATTTGGAACCAAAAATTATTCAGACACTTTGACCTGACCATGTTTTGATTAAGTGTTATCTGACATAATTAAGATTTTTTTTTTTTTTTTTTTCTGACACAGTTTAACTCTGAGATCTTGTCATATTTTATTACCATTTTTTTAAACTGTAGCGAATAAACTATTAATGAATAAAATGTTCAAGGTGTCTGAATATATCTTGGTTTGACTTTGCCATCACAGGAATAAATTTAATTTTAAAATATATTCAAAAACAAAACAGTTCTTTTAATTTGTAATAATATTTCTGTTTTTACTGTATTTTTGATTAAATAAATGCAGCCTTGGTGACAAGAGACTTTAAAAAAAAAAATAATAATAATAAAAAACATTAAAAAATTGTAAGATTTCCAAACTTTTGACAGGTACTGTATATCATTCTCGTACCTAGACCCTTTTTAAAATAGCGTGCCTGTATTTTACAGTAAGCGTCTGGTTGTGGTGGTGCCTAATGAGATGAGCATTCCATCCCGCCAAGCCTTCACGAGTGAAGATGAGGCATGGAAATCCTACTTGGAGAATCCACTGACCGCTGCCACCAAGGCCATGATGAGCATTAATGGAGATGAGGATAGTGTGGCCGCCCTGGGAATCCTTTATGATTACTATAAGGTCAGAGGTCATCTGTAACACACTACACTTAAGAAGGAAATGAATGTGCCTGTTAGGGGTGTAAATATTTGAAGGCATTGTGTCTGGAAGTTATTATACCATCACTTTTCCTTCAGGTTCCTAAAGAGAAGAGGCTCCTACCAGTACCCAAACTTCCAGAAGATCATGAAAAGAGGTCAGTCAAGCATAACAATTTGAGTGAAAGGTTGAACATGATCCATGTTATCCAGGAGTGATCCAAAGACCATCTTGTGCTTTGATAGTAGCAAGTAAATAATTTGCTTGCATTTCATTTTTTGAAATCTTGAAGGCCATACATTTCTAGGTTGCTGCAAACGAAAAAGAAAATTCCATGTTCCGATTGGAATAATCTGGACTAACCCCTTTGATTTCTGACCTCTTTCTTTCAGCCGGATCGGTCAAGATGGTTTTGAGTCCACGGAGAATCGTGTTCATGTCCTGAAGTCAATTCCAGTCAAGCTGTTCGATACAGTGCCGGATGAGGAGGGTGTCGTGGCCACTGTGAAAGCTGAGGTTTACGCCCAGTCATTCTCCAACCATCACCAGCAGCAGGGGCTTCATTATCAGCGCATGCACTACCACTCGGCTTTACAGGATTCAGCGAGCGCCAGCCACGACGGATACATGAAGGATGAACAGTGTAGTACACCAGATAGTAGCACCTTTGAGGACTCCTACCCTGAGGAAACTATGGTGAGGTTTCTAACAGTTTATGACAATCACTGGTAATGGTAGCTACAGGTCATTATACATCTCAGGGATAATATGTAATGGGATTTAGACCAGTTTGTTTCTTCAGTACGTTCACGTGTCCATCATATCATGTTTTTCAGAAGTACAGGGTTCCCACCACACTAGGCGCCGAAAACTTCAGCCAGGAACATTCAGGGGTGTAAGTACAGCATGCCAAACCCTTAATCTTTATTTACACTACTGAATTTGGGGGTCTGTAAGATCTTATGCTCACCAAGGCTGCATTTATTTATGATTAAAATGCAGTAAAAACAGTAATATTATTAAAGCTGCAAGCAGCATTCATCGGGGTTCAAGCTATTAAGACCTTTATGCCATCTATGGTGTTAGGGTGTTAGGCCGACACAAATGCATTTAAGATTTATAGGCTTTTGGGTAAATTTGGAGATGGAGATACATTTCTAAATCCTGTTATGGCTATCCAAATGGTAAAGTCCAACAGTTTTTAATAATTATTGACCTAAAAAATCTAGAGAATTTTTCTGCAGTTGTTTTAAGGTTGAGTGAAATACCTAGGACCTTAAAGCAAAGTTATAGAAAATGAGTAGATTTAATATATGCTATGAATATTGTTTATGCGTGATACATAGTGCCACCTGGTGGCTGATTTCTTTCATACTTAACTCAGGTCTCCACCAAGTTTTGTTTTGATCGGCCTCCCGTTAACCTGGTGTAACAGTTTCTCAAATTTCATAGGCCAATGGCAGCCATGTTTTTTGAGAGACGCGAAGGTCCTCATAGACATCCATGGCATCTTCAACCAAGACGCTGCATTTCAATTTTCAAGTCAATCGGACTAACGATTGTGTAGTTGTAGCCATTTTCATGTTTTTACCTGTTATAGTGCCACCAAGTGGACAGTCGCTTTACCATCATGCCAACTTGGACAAGGACAGTGCATGCCAATTTTTAAGTCAATCAGACTAACTGTTGTGTACATGTAGTGGTTTTCAGGTTTTTTTTTCAATTACAGTGCCACCAAGTGGCCAAACGCTACAATTTTTTTACTGTGACCTCGGACTGAGCTTGTATACACGTGTACCATGTTTGGTGAAAATATCTCATAGCAATCAAAAGATATAACCATTTTAGTAAAAGGCCAATGCTACTTCAAACGTTTTGGCGCTCAGTTGCGAACCTGATTCGCTTTTAATATATTTTAAAATGTAATTTATTCCTGTGATACAAAGCTGAATTTTCAGCATCATTACTCCAGTCTTCAGTCACATGATCCTTCAGATTTGATGATCAAGAAAAAAAGTCATATTATTTTCAATTTTGAAAATAGTTGTGCTGCTTAATAGTATGTTAGTGTAGCACTGAACATAGCTTTTTTCACAAATATGGACCAACAAAGTGTTTTTTCCTTTCTAAATTTGACACAAAAGTATTCCCATCCTGTCCTAGAGAATTGTTCCAGTACAATATAGAAGCGAGTCGCTCTGTGCGCGAGAAGGCCGGCGAGGGGCCCATGATCTATCTGAACAAAGGCCAGTTCTACGGAGTCACTCTCAGTGAGACCGGGGCCAACAAGGGCCTTCGTCATCCCATCAGTAAAGTGCGGGTAAGTTTTGCTGTTACCATGAAAGCACTCTTAAAGAAACACTCCACTTTTTTTGAAAATAGGCTCATTTTCCAACTCCCCTAGAGTTAAACATTTGAGTTTTACCGTTTCGGTAAAATCCATTCAGCCGATCTCCGGGTCTGGCGGTACCACTTTTAGTATAGCTTAGCATAGTTCATTGAATCTGATAAGACCGTTAGCAAAGAACTTTGCTGCCGTACCATGGGTGCAGCAGGCGCAATGATATTACACAGCGTCTCTCACAAATGTCTCCATGGTTGCAAGGCACGCTCCCTGTGCAAGCAGGGGGTCACAGGCGCTGCGTAATATCATTGCGCCTGCTGCACCCATGGTACGGCAGCAAAGTTCCTTGATTATTACGCCAGATGAGAGTATAGTTCCTAGCCATATCGGCCTAGAAAATCGCAACTTTTCATTTTCCGCCAGTCTTAGTACATGATATAACTACAGAAGAGTCAAGTTTTAAATAGGAAAAATATCGAAACTCTTTGGTCATTTTTGAGCAAGATGCTAACGGTCTAATCAGATTCAATGAACTATGCTAAGCTATGCTAAAAGTGGTACCACCAGACCCTGAGATCGGCTGAATGGATTTTAAAAACAGTAAAACTCAACTGTTTAACTCTAGGGGAGTTGGAAAATGAGCCTATTTTCAACAAAAGTGGAGTGTTCCTTTAACCCTGTAGCATATATTTGATATTAAGGACCAGAACCATTGTAATGTAACTCTTGTCTCTCTCAGAGTGTAGTGATGGTGGTGTTTGGACAGGACAAGTGTCGAGATGAGCAGCTAAAACACTGGAACTACTGGCACACCCGTCAACACACGGCCAAACAGAGAGTCCTTGACATAGGTGAGATTCTGCTTTATGTATATCTTTTACATATGTCTTAAAGCGCCCCTCACTCACTGCAAAAAAATTATTTTCTGCCTCAGTTTTTGTCAGGTACAAATATCTAAACATTCTTAAATCAAGATACATTTACTTGAGAAGAAAAATGACACAAGATAACAGTCTTGTTGTCAGAAAAAGGAATCAAAATTAAGTGACATTATGCTTAAAACAAGAAAAAAATATCTGCCAGTGGGGTAAGAAAATAAAGTTGTTTTCCCTTTTAAATTAAAGGATTAGTTCACTTCAGAATTAATTTTCCTGATAATTTACTCACCCCCATGTCATCCAAGATGTCTTTCTTTCTTCAGTCGAAAAGAAATTAAGGTTTTTAAGGAAAACATTCCAGGATTTTCCCCATATAGTGGACTTCATTGGGGTACAACAGTTTGAAGGTCCAAATTGCAGTTTCAGTACCGAGCAAGTGTTTACAAAGTCAAACTCCCTTTACAAAAAAGGTAAAACAACATTGTCGGACGATTTTGAAGTTGGAGGAGAGTTTTTCGCCCTACCGCGGTACTTCTGTCTACATCACGCGTGACCTTTCCAATATGATTACGTAATGCGTAGCGCATCGCAGAGCAGTGCAAGATGAGCATTTGTGGTTAAAAATTATATAATTTTTAATTTTTTTAGAAAATGACTGATCATTTTGCTAGATAAGACCCTTATTCCTCGTCTGGGATCATGTAGAGCCCTTTGAAGCTGCACTGAAACTGCAATTTGGACCTTCAACCCATTGAACCCCAGTAAAGTCCACTATATGGGGAAAAATCCTGGTAATTTCTTTTCGTTTTTTTTTTTTTTTCGTTTTCATCTTGGATGACATGGGGGTGAACTAGTCATTTAAGGGCGAGTAAATGATGACGGGTGAACTATCCGTTTTTAATTTTGCTTCTCAACTTGATTTAAGGATGTTCAGATATTTGCACTGAAACAAGACTGAGGAAGAAATTATCCTTTTGCAGTGCGCAAAAAAATGACTGGATTTCACCTGCAATAATTCGCAGAACAACAGTAAATATGACCGTACCTTAAGAATTATACCTACCCGGTGTTTCGGGGTGTGTCTTTGTATGTGTGACTCTGTGTGTGCATCATTATAGGCTATCCTTTTTTCTCTTTTATTCTCTGCGGCTGTATCACTGGGATACCAGATAACTGGAGTCCCCTCCTTTTGTTCATCTTTTTTTCTTCCCAGTTCTTCATTCACAATATTTAAGGTGTATCCTAAAAAAAGGGCCTGCAACTTTAGCACAATGCTCAGGGCAAAGTATTCCATCATAAGTCCCAGTTGGGAACCATAAGGACAATGGGGGGTCAGGTTAAAGGAATGGGGGGTGTTGACACCTGGGGGGCACTGTGATGGTCTTCTCCGTGACAGCTGGCAACCTGACGTGGTTTGGGTATGATTTTGGAAGAAAGAAACCCGATCTGCTGATCCTGATGTTGTCCTGATTTGAATAACAGTATCCAGGGATTTTTCATAGTGCCTGAGGCTGAAGATCAGGATTTGAATAGGAGCGTTAACCGTTGTGTGTGTGTGGGGGGGTTGAATCCTCAGACAAACGGGGGCTTGGGAAAGGGTCCTGCTCTTTTGTAAACGGAAGGCTTGAGTAACATCTGCCGTACATTTAAGCGGAGTTGTATTTACACAGCAGGCAGGTACCATGTCATAGACGTGAAGCGTGTAATAGAACGCTGGCGTCTGAGGTCAAAATTCATCTCGCTGTGTTTTGTTCTTTTTTTTTTTTTTATCTTTAAATGACTCTGAATATAACCTGAAGTGCTCAAATTTGTTTGCAGCTTTGCATACTATATACATATTTTACACATGGCAAAATAAGAAAATGCTGTCTTTCCCACATTTATCTTGTCTTCTTCATGTTGTTTGAAAATACAGTGGGGTGCAAAAGTCTTTGTGAAAATGTAGTATTTTGCAACTAATATCAGCATAACTATTTGAGTGACAAGCTTAACTTGAAAATTGGCATGAATTTGAGAATGTCTTAGTATTTAGTCCACCTTATGCTTTAATAAGCATACAAGCACTCAAAATGGCAAAACCTGATGATCATGTTCTCCAGCGTGATTTGAGATTTGAGATTGTGATTCAATGAACTGGACTTTCGCACAAAGGAGTTCAAAAGGTCACAAACTTGATTAGAGGCTTAATGATGTAGAATAAAACATGAATACAATTTAAAATATTTTTTTTTTATAATCAAATATAAATAGATAAATCTATTTTATACTATACTTATTTTAGTCATTTAATGTATTTTATTCAATTTTTTTTTTTTTTTATCCAAATAAGATCTTGAATCCCAGATTTACCTTGGCCACGTACACACTGTAAGTTTCAGGAGTGACAACCGCATTTAAATGCGGGAGTGAAGTGCGATGATTGACAGCTTGGAAACCATAGTGACGTTCTGGCGTCTCTTTGGTATTCGTTATCGTGACCAAAGTAATATTAAAGTGACAAAACACTCGTTATTTTCAGCAATTTAACTAAACACACTAACACAGTCGACGGAGGCGTCGTGTTTTGTTTATGCTTGTATAGCCAGTTTCACACAGTGCGCGGCACTCATTCTGTGTTGCCATGGTCACTCATTATAAGCTTGTTGTTTAAGCTCGTCTCATAAAACAAACGGGTTTATGGAGTTATTAAAGTGAGCAGACATGAATCGCGATTTTCAGCATAAAGCATTTGGATAGGCTTGTGCTTTCCCTGTGATTCGCCGCGCATACACGAGAGGCAAACGTTACACCGGTGCACGTAAACGTCATTAACAACTAGTTGTTCAGTTCGGTTCCGTACACACTGCATAGAATTTCTGTAAATGCGGTTGTCACTACCTGTATTTTTCGGGAGTTAATACGGTTGTAGAATGCGGTTGTCACTCCCGTATTTTACTGAACTGTGTGTGTACAGAACGAGATTAAGCACTAAAAGGTGAACTGACAACCGAATTTAGCTGTAGTGTGTACGTGGCCCTTGTAACCTCATAAATTTCAAAATAAAAGTTTTATATTATTTTTCTAAATTTAATTAAATACATTTATTATGTTCAATTTATTTTGTTCTTGAATCCCAGCTTTAAAAAAAAAAAAAAAAAAAAAAAAAAAATATTTAAATGTATATAATTTTATTCATTTTAATGTATATTATTTTTATTAATCTAAATAAGACCTTGAATCTCAGATTTTTTTATGTGACTTAAGACATTTGAACCCCACTGTCCACTGTTAAAGGGTTAGTTCACCCAAAAATGAAAATTCTGTCATCACTGCACCCTCATGTTGTTCCATCCAAACCCGTAAGACTTTGGTTCATTTTCAGAACACAATTGGAGATCTTTTTTGATGAAATCTGTGATTTCTGTCCCTCCATAGTCAGCTACATAACTACCACTTCGACGCTTGAAAAAGTTCATAAAGAGATCGTAAAAGTAATCCATATGAATTGAGCTGTTTAATCTAAATTTTCTGAAAAGGCTCGATCACTTTATATGATGAACATATAAACACTGATCAGCGAACATAAACAGAAGCTCAAACGAACCTGCTTGATGCGCGAGAACAAACCCGGTTCTTGTACACATCAAACAAACATGCTTGAGCTTCCGTTTATCATAACTGATGTGTGCGTTGATGAATGTTTATATGTGAATAAAAGCCTAAATTCAATCTGTTCATCATATAAAGCGATCGAGTCTCTTTAGAGAATTTGAACTAAACCGCTAAATTCATATGGATTCATTTTACGATCTATGAACATTTTGAAGCATCAAAGTGTCAGTTGCGTATCTGTCAATAGAGGGAGAGAAATAACTTCATAAAAAATATCTTAATTTGTGTTCCAAAGATAAATCTTATGGGTCTTGGAACAACATGAGGGTGAGTAATTAATGACAGAATTTTAATTTTCAGGACTTAAAGAAAAAACTTAAAAAAATTATAAAATATAACTAATATATTGTTTTCATAAACTCATTTTTCACCCCTCAGCTGACTATAAAGAGAGCTTTAACACCATTGGCAACATTGAGGAAATCGCATACAATGCTGTGTCCTTCACCTGGGATATCAATGAAGAGGCAAAGGTGAGACTTCAGTTTTGATTCTCAGAGTTTTGACCTGGATGTTAAGTTTGTTGTGTTTGGGTCCAGCTGAAGTTGTTTGATAACAGCCGCTCAGCCTGAGGAGATTCCAACTCCCTTCTTCTCCTCTTCCCTGCAGCATCCTATTCACTGTCAGGAGGATTTTTCCTTCTTAGTTCCAGTGCTTAACAAGCTTACTTTAAGTGCACACTTAAGGGAGGAGGTCCACCCAGTGCTCATGGTCAATATTTGTCTTTTAAAATTGGGCTTTTGAAGTAGCCTGATATGTAATTGTAATAGCCAGTGGAAGAGGCCCTAATCTTTGGGATTTTTTTTTTTTTTTTTTTTTTTTTTTTGGGGGGTGGGGTTTTTTTTTTTTTTTTTTTTTTTTTTGATAAAGATTGCAAAAATATAAACATTTACATGCTTTCAATTTAAGAGCCAACTGATGATGATCTGATAGTGTAGAAAGATGTTGTAAGATTTCAGTGATACTTTGTATTTGTTCAACCATCATTTGCTCACATGCACCCACATGCACATTCACACAGAAACACAGAGCCCACACTATAAAGATTTGTTGTGAAAGATTTGTCCGTGTAAGCGTTTGCTAACGGATTTCTGTCAGAACTGATCACGTGGCCCTGAGAAAGCAAGTGGTTCTCATAACATTGAACAACAAGCTCCTCTATGAAACAACAGCTACAGGCACAGACATGAAAGGACGGGAGACCGTCAGTGGGAAACTATTTTCGCCTCAGGCTGAAGGATTCGCTAGCTTTCATCTTTCAACAGTCGTTTTTCCAGTGTCTCTTGATGTATTGGCATAAAACAGGTTACAGTTGGGAATATTTCAAATCAATTTAGTTTTGCTTACTATTTGAATAAACCGCAGACAGGCACACAATGTAAGAGTGGTTATGTGGTTTTTAGAGTTTAGAGTCGCCATTTAGAGATTTTGTTTTAAGATTTAACATCTTCTCAACAGAGAAGATTTATTCTTCCATATTAAAGGTCACAAGCGATAAAAGGTTTTGTCTGCAAAGAAGCTGGATAGATTTTTTTCAGATTAGAGATAGACTACTGCTAAAAAGAGTTTCCAAGGAAAATTCTTTAATTTACAGTGCCGTAGTTACACGTTATACATGTACTTGCTATAGTAATAACAGTAAATTATGCATGATTACAAGTAACTAACCCTAAACCAAACCCCTAACTGTAACTCTATAGTAAGTACATGTAGTTAATTAATAGTACTCAGTACTTATTGAGTAAGTACAATGTAACTACGGCACTGTAAAATAAAGTGTAACCGAAAACTCACATTTTTTGTAAAATCCGGGAGGCAATCCCATAATAGCTTTTTATTCAGGACTAGTCTATTAATCAGACCGTCTGTAAAGTGTGAAGCTGAGGTGTAATTTCACCGCCACCTCTAACATGTTTTCCGAACATATGTCTGCCATTGGTCAAACATATAGTCCCACCCCCTAAAATAATGCCATTGGTTGAACCAGTGCGCATCTTTGCAGCTTTTATAAGCATTTCACGCATGTGCGAATACGCTGTGTTAAGTTAAAAAGAGGTTAAAGGATGATTTTTTTTGTACGTATGTGCAAGGTATTGACTAGCACTTCATTCAAAAGAAGTTTTAAAAACATGCAGTGGAAAAATGGATGACACAAAAATGGGACAAATGAGACACGTTTTTTAAAAGTTAAACTTCTGCCACATTTAGAGACACTGTCAAAGATGCAAGACTTGAGCACAACAGTCAAAAACATCCGTCTAGCATATTTACAGAAAAACAATGGAAAAGAAGCAGAAAGGGTTAGTTCACTCAAAAAAGAAATTTCTGTCATTAATTACTCACCCTCATGTTGTTCCACACCCGTAACACCTTCATTCACTGGTTCAACACAAATTAAGATATTTTTGATGATATCTGAAAGGTTTCTGATTTCCCTTTACACAGCAATATCATTCCAAATTTCAAGGCCCAGAAAGTTAGTAAAGACGCTATTAAAATAGTCCATGGGACTACAGTAGTTTAACCTCAATGTTATGAAGCGATGAGAATACATTTTGTGTGCAAAAACAAACAAAAATAATGACTTTATTCAACAATTTCTTATCTTCTATGTCAGTCTCCTATGCTGTTTACACAGTAAATAGTACTTCCAGGTTCTACGTCAGAATGCCGACTTAATATTGGCCGGCTCCTGCATCCGCATCACATGTATGCGTCGTGCTGCTCACGTGTTCAGCGACGTAGAAACTGGAAACACTGCAAAGTATTCTCGTCACTTCATAACACTGAGGTTGAACCACTGTAGTCACATGGACTATTTTAACAATGTCTTTACTACCTTTCTGGGCCTTAAATTTTGGAATGACATTGCTGTGTATAGGGAGAACAGAAATCTTTCGGATTTCATCAAAAATATCTTAATTTGTGTTCTGAAGACGAACGAAGGTCTTACAGTTTTGGAACGACATGCGGGTGACTAATTAATTAAAGAAATTTATTTTTTAGGTGAACTAACCCTTAAATGCACCAACATATTCTGTGTGAACAGCCCCTTACTGCACTTGTTTTCCTTTTTTAAAAATGCGCAAATGTTTTCAGTGCACTTACTGCACTGTTTTCTAGTTTTTACATGTAAAAATGCAAATATTCCCCTAATAGTTGAGCAGCTTGGTGTGGAATAATTGGCCCCTGGCTCTCCTGTCTTAAGATCTGACATGATTGCTTGGCCATACGTGACCTTTTCCAAGCTCAGAAATGCATGTTTTGTCAAGCTGATTTTTGCATGTATCTTATTTTTTTCCAGGTTTTCATTACGGTGAACTGCCTGAGCACAGATTTCTCCTCACAGAAGGGAGTCAAAGGTCTTCCACTTATGATCCAGATTGACACCTACAGTTATAATAACAGGAGTAACAGACCCATCCACAGAGCCTACGCACAGATCAAGGTCTTCTGTGACAAGGTTGGTGCTGCGTCAATGTGATTGTTGTCGGTCATATACCTGCATTTGAATAACAGACCTCAGTCATTTTAGTGGCAGTGACAGTGGCAATTTCCTGTTTGCCATTGCCATTTCCTGTAGTGGCTGTAATTATGCAACCAACATGTAGCGTAGATATACTACATTAAATATAGTGAATAAATCGCAAGCATAATAATCTTCCATGGATAGACTACCCTATATATCATTCACTTTCCTAACCAATCCTAAACTACTTCTTTTCACTTAATAGTAAGTAGTGGTGTTTTCAGAGAATTTACTAATAACTATATTTATGTATATTGAACATTTTATAACACAACTCTGCATAGTGTAAGGGTCTTAATTTAATTTAATATTTTTACTTTTTCTTTCTACTAAGATGATTCTGAAAGAAAACACCCAGAGCCTACTGTTATACTGTAACAAACGCTACTTTCACATGCATCTGACAGATAAACCACACGCTAATGTCGTTAATGTTGTGGCTATTTCTGCAAACAGTTTGCTTCACACATTCAGTTTATCACTTTATCTGTGCACGTACATTTTAGACACTAACATTAAGTTCTTGCTTCGTCCATACAAGAAATGCATGTCATTGAATGATCGGGGTTTTCTAGCATATTTTCTTCAACCGCTCAGGTAATGTCAGTGGCATGACTCAAATCAGGGGTGGCTAAAATTACAATTTAAAATCAGAATATGAGCATAGCTCACTTACATATTCGAAACTTTGGAGATACTGATTCAGCACACTATTATTAAGCTCCAGTGAGTGGCAAAGCATGTTTAACTCTTTAATGCAAGTGCCAGGCACTGCCCTGTTAGTTTGAAAAGTATCAGGTAAAAAGCCAGCTCGCTCTTGTTGCTCTGGCAGCCCTGAGCAACGTTAACAGCCAGTATGATCACACACTCATGTCTTCTGTACAGGGAGCTGAGCGAAAAATTCGTGATGAGGAGAAAAAGCAGCTCCGGAAGAAGGTCAAAGGTCAGACTGTTGGCCAGGGCCATGATGGTGAGAGTTCTGTCAATCAACCAAACAAACATTCATTTATGCAAACCTGAACATGTGGTGCCATTATCCTTAGATGCTGTATCAATGAATCATACATTTTTCATTAGATAGATAATGGATAAAATGCACTTCAGTCATGACAACTCTCAGGATAGTTGAACAGCATTTTATTAATGTATTTAATAGATTGTACATTGGTTTGGTCTTGGCAGACTAGATCTGCTACCCTGCTGCTGTTGCAGAGCAACAGAGTATGACTTGCTTTTGCTAAATTAATTGTGCACACGATTTAGCAAATCGAGGGAACTAAATAGTAAATCTAAATAACAAATAGGGAACTAAATAACAAATCGAGGGAACAAAATAGTTTGTGCGCACGATTTAGCAAATCGAGGGAACTAAATAGTAAATCGTGCACACGATTTAGCAAATCGAGGGAACGAAATAGTAAATCGTCCACATGATTTAGAACGAAATAGTAAATCGTGCGCACGATTTAGCAAATCGAGGGAACGAAATAGTAAATCGTCCACATGATTTAGAACAAAATAGTAAATCGTGGGCACGATTTAGCAAATCGAGGGAATGAAATAGTAAATTGTGCACACAATTTAGCAAATCGAGGGAACTAAATAGTAAATCTAAATAACAAATAGGGAACTAAATAAATCGAGGGAACAAAATAGTTTGTGCACACGATTTAGCAAATCGAGGGAACGAAATAGTAAATCGTCCACATGATTTAGAACGAAATAGTAAATTGTGGGCACGATTTAGCAAATCGAGGGAGCTAAATAGTAAATCTAAATAACAAATAGGGAACTAAATAACAAATCGATGAAACGAAATAGTTTGTGCGCACAATTTAGCAAATCAAGGGAACAAAATAGTAAATTGTGCGCATGATTTTGCAAATCGAGGGAACAAAATAGTAAATCATCAACATGATTTAGAACAAAATAGTAAATCGTGGACACGATTTAGCAAATTGAGGGAACTAAATAGTAAATCGTTTACATGATTTAGAACAAAATAGTAAATCGTGCACATGATTTAGAATGAAAGTAAATCGTCCACATGATTTACCAAATCGAGGAAACAAAATAGTAAATTGTCCACATAATCTCGAACAAAATAGTAAATCGTGCACATGATTTAGAATGAAATAGTAAATCGTGGGCATGATTTAGAAAATCAATGGAACTAAATAGTATATTGTGCGCACGATTTAGCAAATCAAGGGAACGAATTAGTAAATTGTGCGCACTATTTAGAGTTTCACGGCTGAACTATTCATATAGTCGTCACATATTAGGTGAAAACCTGTAGTGCAAACTTTTTATTTTGTCATTTACTTATTCATCACAAAATGTCTATGACCTTTTTTTGTCCCTGGTGTCTCATGAATATATGTTTCTACTTGCTGATTTTTCTCTTGAGTCATTGTTTTTCTTTCACCCTGTTAGGTAAGAGAGGGAGTTTTGCCACTTTACCTCAAAAAAGGCCAGATATCACACTTTTCAAAACTATGACAGACTTGGAGTCCCAGCCTGTCCTCTTCATCCCCGATGTCCATTTGAACAACCTCCAGAGAGCCGGTCAGGTGAGGAGGAATGATCAATGCAGTGCTTAAAGTGATAGTAAAGTGGTTTCAGTACTGAATTGTTGGGTATTGATGTGGAATACTCAGAAGTGATTATTAAGGTGTAGTCTCTAAGTAGTTAATAGTGACTTATTGATATTTTGAAAGCACTGTCATTGTTATGTAGAGCATGTGCAGTTTTACTGTAAGTCTCTATAATGTTTCGTACTCTCTTTGTGTATAGGTGTTCAGCTTTGGTGTTGAAGAAATGGAGAATGAAGGGTCAGTGTGATTACCGTGAATGTCCTTGTTTAATCTAATTGTATTGGGTTTTAGGAATGCAAGATATGGCTTCACCATACTGGTTATCTGCTGAGATTATGTCATCTAACTCTTACATAAATGTAATTTTAAAAGCACTAAT
Source organism: Megalobrama amblycephala (assembly GCF_018812025.1). Classification (NCBI taxonomy): domain Eukaryota; kingdom Metazoa; phylum Chordata; class Actinopteri; order Cypriniformes; family Xenocyprididae; genus Megalobrama; species Megalobrama amblycephala. Next base: position 13,740,122 of record NC_063056.1, read on the forward strand.
AGAAATGTTAAATGTAGTCTTTAGCTCACTCTCAAAAAATTGATGTCTGTTTTTCATTCTGTACATTCTGTATAATGTCATGCCTACATTTGCTTAATCACTGATTTTAGTTGTACTGTTTTATTTTTTAATTTTAGGCAAAATATTTTAGAATTGTCAGCTACTTATTAGTTTTTGACAATAATAACATGAAAATAATTTAATATTATTTGATATACATATATAATCTTTTAATCAAACTTTATGATGCATCACTACTTGTATTATTAAGCTCAGCAAACATCAAACCAGTCGAATCAATCCAGTGTGTTTCAAATATATCTTCATTTATTTCTTGCGGTAATAACTGTAACATTGAAAGGCAATGTCACAGAAGTATAAAAATGATTGATTTATCCGTTTCTCATGCAGGGTGGCCATGAAAAGATCATTCCGGTCAGAGGATGATGTTTCTCCACCCGCCAAATACAGCAGAGAGGACAAGAGAGGTATGAATTACTGCATAGGTGTGAGATTTACATGTCAAGGCAATAGAATATGTCCCATTCCTCTATATTAATGCTTATTCAAATTCATTTATATACATATCTGAACATGATGTTTCTGCAGTCCTGCTGTATGTAAGGAGGGAAGCTGATGAAGTTTTTGATGCACTGATGCTGAGATCTCCAACACTGAAAAGTTTACTCGAAGCAGTAAGTACATGATTCAAGATTTTTAACAGGAAGAAGTGATAAAGTATTACACTGCATTTGGTAGCAGGTCAGATTACTTTCCATAGAATTGGAGTTGGAAATAAGCTGCCATTCACAGAGGATTTTCTGTTCAAGCTGCTGTTTATCTTTTTTTCTCCTGAAGATATCAGGCAAATATTCTGTTCCTGTGGAGAAGATGACTAAAATCTACAAGAAAAGCAAGAAAGGGTAAGTAAACATTTACCTGTATAAAATCCATCCTCTCAACTTGCAATAAAAGCACAAATATATGTTTTTATTTCATTTTGAATTATTTAATGTATCTCATTCAACCACTAGTATCCTGGTCAACATGGACGACAACATCATTGAGCACTACTGCAACGAGGACACGTTTATCCTGGCCATTGACAATCAGGCGGACTGTTTCCGGGTCACTCTCACTGAAATTTAAATGCTAGCACCTCAACAACATTCTGGTTCTACTGGGAGGACTTAATTGGGACCCTGAAGCAGCACACAATTCATTCAGCTCTTCAGTACTCGTGTTTGGTTCTTATGACCTCTGTATTAGGAGATGAAACATCTTCGGAAGTCGTTGACTTGGGAATGCACTTCAGTGGACCTGCTACAGCTTAAATCGCTTTAATAAAAGTTATGATGGACAGTCTGAACAACACATAAAATGCTCTTCCAAAGCACTATAATATGCCTGTCAAGTTTAAAGCCTTTTTTTTTTTTTCCTTTGTGCTGTCTCCCCCTTGTGGCCAACAGTGTGAAGCCCTAAAAAAGCATGGATCAGTGCTTCGATGATATTTGAACATTTAAAGGATCTTTATCATTCGAGGAAAACATATTGTGTTGTAAATTATATCCACAACAAAGCCATGAATACACTCTGCTCTTCATCTTAAGTGTTGCATGGATGCATGTATAATTTACCCATATTTCTCATTGTGTTGTATGTTGATGTTTTGATGTCTTTTTAAAAACATACCTTTGTACATATTTTTTATGGTTGTATTTTATCAGTTGAATAAACAAGTCCAGAGTATCTTCACAGTTGTACATTCACATATTTGATTAAACTGTTTGACCAATTGAAGTTTAGTCACATTTACTACCTTTCTGGGCCTTGAAAGTGGTAGTTGCATAGGCTGTCTATGGAGGGACAGTTTTGGAACAACATGAGGGTGAGTAATTAATGACAGAATTTTCATTTTTGGGTGAACTAACCCTTTAAATGTCTTAACAACTAATCATGTTTTGTAGTTTATAACATTACAGTATTTTATCTGTTTTATTATTTGTATGAAATTTGCATGTAATATGTATATTGCTTTTGCTAAACAGCAGTTAAATGTTTGTTTTGATAGAGTCTGTGCTTGTTCAGGAAAAAACACTTTAGGCAGAAGAGAACTGAATTTAAAAGCACTAATCATATCACATTTTAATATGAAAACACCCTTTGATTCTTATTTGTTTCCCAGGCTTTAGGTGTGTGTATAATTATGCAGGCACATGGTGTCTCCATATGTGTAGGTTCAGTCTTTAACCCTTGGGGGATTTGCTTGTTTGGAGTCTGATTACCTCTGGAAAACACTGCAACAGGAATCAATCACAAACAATATGAATATTGAAACGTTTAAGCAGCGTCTGACAAGTTCCCAAACTGGTTTCTGGTGTTTTCTGCGAAACATGCAGGTCATATAAAGAGGTACAGTGGGTATGGAAAGTATTCAGACCCCCTTAAATTTTTCACTCTTTGTTATATTGCAGCCATTTGCTAAAATCATTTAAGTTCATTTTTTTTCCTCATTAATGTACACACAGCACCCCATATTGACAGAAAAACACAGAATTGTTGACATTTTTGCAGATTTAAAAAAAAGAAAAGAAAAACTGAAATATCACATGGTCAAGTATTCAGACTCTTTGCTGTGACACTCATATATTTAACTCAGGTGCTGTCCATTTCTTCTGATCATCCTTGAGATGGTTCTACACCTTCATTTGAGTCCAGCTGTGTTTGATTATACTGATTGGACTTGATTAGGAAAGCCACACACCTGTCTATATAAGACCTTACAGCTCACAGTGCATGTCAGAGCAAATGAGAATCATGAGGTCAAAGGAACTGCCTGAAGAACTCAGAGACAGAATTGTGGCAATGCACAGATCTGGCCAAGGTTACAAAAACATTTCTGCTGCACTTAAGATTCCTAAGAGCACAGTGGCCTCCATAATCCTTAAATGGAAGAAGTTTGGGACAACCAAAACCCTTCCTAGAGCTGGCCGTCCGGCCAAACTGAGCTATCGGGGGAGAAGAGCCTTGGTGAGAGAGGTAAAGAAGAACCCAAAGATCATTGTGGCTGAGATCCAGAGATGCAGTCGGGAGATGGGAGAAAGTTGTAGAAAGTCAACCATCACTGCAGCCCTCCACCAGTCGGGGCTTTATGGCAGAGTGGCCCGACGGAAGCCTCTCCTCAGTGCAAGACACATGAAAGCCCGCATGGAGTTTGCCAAGATGGTGAAAAATAAGATTTTCTGGTCTGATGAGACCAAGATAGAACTTTTTGGCCTTAATTCTAAGCGGTATGTGTGGAGAAAACCAGGCACTGATCATCACCTGTCCAATACAGTCCCAACAGTGAAGCATGGTGGTGGCAGCATCATGCTGTGGGGGTGTTTTTCAGCTGCAGGACAGGACGACTGGTTGCAATCGAGGGAAAGATGAATGCGGTCAAGTACAGGGATATCCTGGAAGAAAACCTTCTCCAGAGTGCTCAGGACCTCAGACTGGGCCGAAGGTTTACCTTCCAACAAGATAAGGACCCTAAGCACACAGCTAAAATAACGAAGGAGTGGCTTCACAACAACTCTGTGACTGTTCTTGCATGGCCCAGCCAGAGCCCTGACTTAAACCCAATTGAGCATCTCTGGAGAGACCTAAAAATGGCTGTCCACAAACGTTCACCATCCAACCTGACAAAACTGGAGAGGATCTGCAAGGAGGAATGGCAGAGGATCCCCAAATCCAGGTGTGAAAAACTTGTTGCATCTTTCCCAAAAAGACTCATGGCTGCATTAGATCAAAAGGGTGCTTCTACTAAATACTGAGCAAAGGGTCTGAATACTTAGGACCATGTGATATTTCAGTTTTTCTTTTTTAATAAATCTGCAAAAATGTAAACAATTCTGTGTTTTTCTGTCAATATGAGGTGCTGTGTGTACAACTTAAATGACTTTAGCAAATGGCTGCAATATAACAAAAAGTGAAAAGTTTAAAGGGGTCTGAATATTTCTGTACTGTATGCCTATACATTCACATGGGCCTGTATGTAATATCTCACAAACAAATAATAATGAACAAAAAGCGCTACAATTTACATTGCAACCAAACTGAAAAGTTTACTCTTATTTTGAACCTGCCAATGAGGAAGAGCTCTGATCAAAAGTGAAAGTAGCCTGTAGGCTATCTGAATGTCTCACGGTTCGTGTTTCGAGGTTAGCCTAGCAGAGAGCTGTTTCATGTCTTTGAATAAGATGCGTTTTTGCTCGCTTAATGTAAATATATGTATATAACAAGCGACATCTAGCAAAATTATTAATTATATTGTCAGGAGCTGCTCGGTGATGTTAACAATATTCGTCTTCCTTTCGTTGGTTTATGGTGAGTTTTCGATATTTATTTGTGGTCCTATATTGTTTTCAGCCGAGCTGCTTCCATATATTTGTATAGATAGATTTTATATTACTTAATATAATATGAACGTAATGTTTTACAACATTAAATCGATTGATGGATTTTGCTTTCGGTTTTATTTTCAATAGTCTCATTGGTAGATTTGTCTCCCCCTGCTGTTGAAGTGAATGTACTGTCATCATAACTACTGTGCTAATGTCACAGGGCTGGAGGGAGCTGATGTGGTCCTGTCCTGCTCACTGATCGAAGAGGGGGGAGGGATGGGAGGCATGATGGGCGGGGCGATGTTCAAGCGCACCCCCTCCACTCTGGTATTCAGGGATCTCGTTGGAAATGCTGATCTTTCACCAGAGCTCGTGACCCCATATAACCCTCCTGAGACCCCTAATGCTGATGATCTGATCTTTGAGTTGATGTGTAAGTGCAGTGAACCTAAAGTCAGCAAACTGAATATGTCTAAATGAAAAACATATAGAATATCTTTATTGTTTCTCACCCCACAGTACCATCCATTCAGATTCCTAATGCAGACTTGCTTCTTCATGCTGATTGTAACGAACAGGAAGTGGTTTGTGAGATCAGCCGTTATGTTCCTCGTGGGGCTGATATGGATTCTCTACCTGCTCATTTCATTGGCTCAGTTCAGCTGGTGGGTGGCGGCATCAGCCTCACTCTGGTGCTACAGACCCTTCACGGCGAGACAGCACAATCCGACACACAACCACTCGTGCAGAGCAAACTCAACCTGACTCTCAGCCAATCAGGAACATTGCTGACAGATGGTAATGTTGTAATATGTTAATCTGGTCTCTATGTTAACATATTTAGTTTCATTTGTATAGCTATCTGCTATATGGAAATCCAATGAAACATTCTTCCTCTTTTTGATTAATAATATTTAAGGCGACACGTTAAATATGAGATGAGAGGGAAAATATTTCATCATTTTTGCGTTCGCTCGCAAAACTTTTGAGTTCTCTCACAAAGTTTTGCATTCCCCTGAGAAACTTTGCATTCAGTAGCAAAACATTTAAATTCTCTCAAAATAATATTGTATGTTTCATGAACAAAGTTCAGGAGGAACACGTTCAAATGATCTATCCAATCAACACGCCATTCCAATAAGCAATTATTAAAGGGGTACTTCACCCCTGGAAAGATGAATGTGTATTTAAAATTGGTCATTTATGTAGTAGAAATGTGAAATTATTTTTGAATTTGGAGCTTTCTAGACTGAGAAAAGGCAGAAAATGTATTTTTGACTAATGTGGATGAAAGACAACAACTCCCAGAATGCACTTGTTTTGCTGCCCTTGCGAGGCCACGCCCAAACCACGCCTATCGGTTACAGGCGGCATTCAGGAAAATTCAAACAAATAAATCGTGAGTTAGTTCATACATTTACAGCGAAATTGTGCTAAATTGCTTTGTACCTGGATGTACACCCAAAACCAGGAAAGGACAAGTAAGTTTCCATCATTTTCCGATTAAGTTAAAGATTTGGAGCGATGTAAACAGTGGCTGCGGGCCATCAAACACCCGAAGTTTGGAGATGACACCGTTATAGAAAACCTAAAAAACCGCAGAATATGTAGTCTCCATTTCAAGCATGAGGACTACGAACCAAATATCTTTGCAATGAAGAGAACCATTCTGAAGGACACCGCGATACCATCGATATTCACTTTCCCAGAGGACGAACAGCCTGGGCATCTGGTACTAAGCGTATTCGCCTAGAGGTAAGACTCGCTGATACTAGACTGATAACACAGTAGCCTATATGTAGTGTTGTAGGTAGCAGTAAAACTGCAAACTTAGCAAAGTAACGTTAGCTAGACAATTACATATAAGTTGCATATAAGTTGACCGTTATCAAAGTAAAGCCTCTGTTCTGTAAAACTGAGTTTATTTATCTATTTATGCTAACGTTACCACAAAAGCCTGTTGCTGTATTGGTTGAGATGACTGCAGAGACCGATACATTTGCGAGATGAACCACTGATGTAGTGCAGACAAAATAAAGTGAATTACTGTAAGCTTAAAAATATAATTGACACCCACTTTTGATAAAATCTTTGATCTATGTCCATGAGTAACCTCAAAAGCGCATATGTATGGGCGTGGTGAAAAAATGCGGAACTAGCTGCTATTACTGGCTGTAGTTTTAAGCCTCTGGCCAAAAAAGCCTCCGATGACGCAAAATGACGATTTTTGCGTCATCGGAGGCTTTTTTACAGAATAAAAATGCATAAATCTCTCATCTCGGGCTGATATGAAGGGGGAAAGCACGCTAATTCGAAAATACTAGTGGTATTCTACTAATACAAAGCTTAATGCTAAATCCTGAAGTAACCCTTTAATATGTCTATCCAATCAGCATCAGCGGAACCATGTATATATATATATATATATATATATATATATATATATATATATATATATATATATATATATATATACACCAACTCCTCACTATTGGCTGGTTCCTACCACAGCCAGGAATACGGGGGGAGTACAATGGGTTGTCCAAATAATCCCAGTTCACACAGATCCAGGAAAATGACAAAAATGCTATATTATGCTGCCAGGCCAGTAGTTGGCGATGTCACTTTGTAAAGAAAAACTACGTGCATATAGATACGCATGCTCATCCTCACCGTTTTCACAAATTTGTGTTTTTGTAGTTTACACTGAGACGATATCGTTTTCAAAAACGTGCACTTGAATGGCTAACTTTGCATTCGCTCGCAAAAGCATTGAAACATAGTTTCCCCTCCAACCTCTTATTATTTCTATCACAAAGGTTTTGTGAGCAAACGCAAAAGTTTTACGGGCGAACACAAATTTTCTTGGGAGAACACAAATGTTTTCTGAGAGAACGCAAAGCCATTGAATTATAATTTTTCCTTCCCATCACCATGTTCATTTAGTGGCTCCGTAAATAAGTCTGGGTCATAAATATATAAAAATTAAGAAAACGACTCCATAACAAGAATAGTAATGGGTGCTTTCAAAACATGGCTTCATGAAACTTTGAAATCTACTTTCAGTCTTTTTTGAATCAGTGGTTCGGAGTCGTAGACTGTAAAAAAAGATGGATGACATTTCCACTTCCTTTCACTGTAGATAAATGAAGCCAAAATATCCCAGAAATAGTTAATGTCTTTAGGAGCCGGAGTCTGTGCAGTAGTTATCCTGAGGTGGAGCCGCGGTATCGAGGTCCCGCCCACAATCCCGTTCCCACAGACTCATTACAAGCACAACTGTCAATCATGAGTCAATGATAGTCAAATAACTGACTAAAACCAAACTTACCGAAAAAAACCAAACACTTGAACATACGTCTGCGTGATAAGAGCTACCTAAATTGACAGAAAACATCTTCTGATAGAAAATATTTAAAGTGTAATTGAATTTTTTATTTTCTCGCATCCCATTCGATTACATGGAGAGGGCGGGGTTTATGACCTATACTGGCGGCGATCAAAATGCTTTGGATTCACTTTTCAGGGCGTGTGCGGCACACTTGTTCAGAGCGCATATCAAAATCCCCAGGTCATGTGATATCTGCAATGCAAACGATACTTTGTTACATCATTCTGTTTCAAATCTTTTTTTTTTAAAGCTATATTTATGGGCTTTTTGTGCCTTTATTCAGACAGTAGAGAGCAGACAGGAAAGCATTGGGTGGAGAGAGGGGGGCGGGATCAGCGAAGGACCTCAAGACCGGAATCGAACTCGGGTCGCCATGAACGCATTTGCGCCATTTGTTGGCACACTAACCACTAGGCTATCGGCGCCAACGTTTCGACGGTATTGATCTGATGTATAATGATTTTAACTGATATTGAGTCAGTTTTATAATGTGCATTTAGTTTGAATTATTTTGAATTTTAATACTTGTGCATGTATAATACAATGGAGAATGATAGTTATTTCTAATTGGCCTAGATTGCCAAACCCGGCCTATAACACACAAAACAGACTACACTCATAATAAAAGATCACAAATTATGAATTCTCTTTATATTCAATGATTTGTAGATTATATTTAACAGATTACACTTTCTTGAAATTTTATTGCAATTGGTTTGTGAAAGGTGTTTCAGCTTTATTCTCGTTGCGTTTACAGCATATTGTCGCCAGTGTGTGGTGGTTTGAACACTTTGAAAAAGGTTTTGTTTCTATAACTTGCCAGATTATTCTTATGGACTTGCTCTCGCTATGATTTTCTTTAACTAATCTTACTTTTTGCATTGTTTGTAATTACATTGTTAACATTTCTCCTCCTATCTCTCACTCTCTTCTTATACGCAGTTGTGTTTGTGGTGTTCTCGCGCGTCCCATCCATTGTGGCTCCAATAGGGGGTGATGTGCTGTTAGACTGTGGCTTTAGACAGAAGGACTCAGTCCCTGGGCAGGAAGTGGCACTAGAGTGGCGCTTACAACACAGAGGAAATGGCCGTAAAATTCTTGAAATGAAAGCGAGGGAGGTGGAGACAGACATGGCACCAGATGGTAAGTGAGAAATATTCATATAATTAAGGGAAATTACATGTTTGGATGCTAAATATCACAATACTATTGTACACTACAGTATTTGTGGATCGGGAAGGCACAAGCGCTGAAGCAGATCTTCTGGTGAGGGATGGTAATGCGTCTCTGACTATGCAGAGGTTAAAGGTCACAGATGAGGGCACTTACATCTGCACTGTCGGCTCTGGGGAGTTTCAGACTCAACAGATTGTGCAGCTGCAAATTACACGTGAGTTTTTCATTGAATGGTCAAAATGTCCCAGAGATTTCCTGACATTCTTTGGAGGTGTTGTGTATGGATTGTATCTGCTACTAAAAAAAAAAAAACATTTTTCTCAAACTGCGAGATATAAACTTGGAACTGCATTATAAAGTCAGAATTGCAAGTTTATTTACGATCGCAATTCTGAGAAAAATGTCAGCTCATAGTTGACATTTTCTCGCAATTGCGTGTTTATATCTCACAATTCTGAGATATAAACTCGAGAGAGAAAAGTCAGAATTGAAGCTCACAATTCTCACTTTTTTCACTCAATTGCGAGTTTTATATAAACTCATAAATGCGAGTTACAGTATAAATTCCGAATTACGAGATATAGTCGGAATTCTGAGAAATAAAGTCAGATCTGCGAGATATAAATTTACTTTTCAAACTTTTTTTTCTCTCAATTGTGAGTTTAGTATTGTGAGATCTAAGGTCACAATTGCGGGAGATAAACTTGCAATTGACCCTTCGCAAAGACCCGCCCCACTTAGTTACTGTTGCTTTGTCCGACAAGCCATGGCGCTGTCACGCCACACAACGTGAAAAATACATCGCGGAGCAAAGAGGAGACTAAGAATAAGACAGAACAGGTTACTTATGATATTAAACAAAGTCCCAGCTTTCAAATTGTTTCATTTTTTTTTAAGAAAATCAAACAATAAAAACAGTTTTGTGGCTCTTTAATGTGTTGTGACAGATTGCTGTAGCGCCTCAGCTCAAGCGGCTCGTGAACCGATCATCTCTTCCTACTAGTTAATTTATAGCATCAAATAAACATGAATGAACATCAGAAGGAATGTTGTTTCAAATGCAGAAAGACGTCAGTACACGCCATTTTTCAAGTTCAAGTCCACCGAGGTTAATCTTCTAACTCCTGACTGCTTTGTTGGACAAAATGGCAGATTTGGCATTATGGTTGGTTAGATCGCTTGTCAATCAAACTCCCGGCGAAGGGTAAATTGTGAGAAAATATCAGAATTGTGGGATAAAATGCTGCAATACCTTTTTTATTTATTTCATGGCAGAAGCAAACTTCCATAGCTGTGGGCAATGACTCTTAAAGGGATATTTCACCCAAAAATACTCACCCTCAAGTTGTTCTAAACCTGTATGAATTTTTTCTTCTTCTGCTGAACACAAAAGAAGATATTTTGAAGAATGTCAGTAACCAAACAGTTGATGAGCCCCATTGACTTCCATAGTATGAAAAAATACAATGAAAGTCAATGGGGACAGAATTTTCATTTTTGGGTGATCTTTCCTTTTAAAACACACTTTCACACTCTCATTTATTTCTTTAATTTGTAAACTAAATGTACAACATTAGACCGGAGAATGCTGTCATTTTTTTCTGAAAGTCATTATTATTTCAATCATATCTCAAATTATGTATTGTGTTTCAAAGCATTCTATGGTGTAAATTTTTGGCAGACTCCTTTGTCTTGGAAAGTCTAATTTCATTGCTAGCATATTAAAATCCTAAATACACACAATTAATATTTTCATATAATTTGCATAATGTCAATATGCATAAACGTTGCTTTCTTCGCTCATCTTTAGAAAAAATAAAATATTTAAAAAAAATATTAGTGGGTTTTTTAAATTTTTCATATTTAATCACAATTCTTTCTATTATTGGAATGAAATTTCATAGTTTAATATTGAAAGTCCATATCACTCTATCTTTACCCAGAACCTCCTCATGTCAAACTCTCTGAGGAGAAACTGATATTTCAGGATTCGACGCCACAGAAACTGAGCTGTCATTGTCATCGTTACTATCCTCTGGATGTGCAGGTCAGCTCACTTTCACAACAGCCAAAAAGCACAAAACCATATTACGATTGTTTTTTAGTTTAGTGTCCTGACAGCCCTGTGCTTCTGTAGGTGGAGTGGTTTTTCCAGGTGCCCTCTGCAGAAGAGCCGGTCTCTTTGACAAAAGAATCCTCCCTCTCCAGCCATCGGCAGCACAGTGATGGAACGTATTCCCTCTCCTCTCACCTCACCCTACGGCCCGACAAGCACCCACCGGGGACGGTTGTCACTTGTAGGGTCTCTCACGCCTCCCTAGAAACAGACAGTGAGGTCAGCCTGACTGTGGACGAACCTGAGCCAAGTAAGTGATTTTTAGAGTTACGTTACCCATGATGATGTTCTCACAAATATGATTTTTTTTAAATGTAAATTGAAAGTTTATCACAGAGTAGAACAGAATTCATTGTAAGAGCGCAGTTATAAGCATAAAACATACTGAGTTTACCTGCTCAGCATGATGGCGTTTAATGTCGCCAATAGCCTCCGATTTCCACTTGTTAGCAACCGTCATTTTCAAGACATGTAACAATGTATTTTATGTCTTAGAATAAAACATGAGCTTGTGTTAACCACTAGGGGTGTGACGAGATCTCGTGGCACGAGATCTCACGAGACTTATGTGACGAGATTTCTCGTCGAGGCGAAAAGTAGTCTCGTGATGTTGTTGCCATGACAGAGTGTTAGTCAAGTCAAGTCAAGTCACCCTTATTTATATAGCGCTTTTTACAATGCAGATTGTGTCAAAGCAGCTTTACATTGATAATTGGTATATAATTTTCCTTTTAAAGAATAGTGTCAATACAGGCAGATCAAAAGCACTGTTGAATAAATGTCAAGAATACTGTTGAATATCAAATGTCAAGTCAAATTAAATTAAATTAGGGCTGCACGATTAATCATATTTTAATCACGATAACGATATCTGCTTCTCCCGATTGATTTTAAATAATCGCCACGATATTGGCCCACTCTATGAAAATAACATAATTTGGAAATTTTGGAAGTAATATTAGGAGTTTCGCTGTTTTATCTTTTGAAGTTCCTAAAGATAGTTAGGATGATTGGGAAAGAATATGCCACCTCTACGTTTACATTACGCCTCCAATGTCGTTTTGCTTTGTATTTAAATAAAAAACATTTAATTCAGTTGGATAACGGTTGCCGCCGCTACATATTTACAGAGTTACGTGCGATCGCTAAAAGTGAAAGTAAACGCGCGCGCGCATTCAAACGCGATTTCAATACCCGCATTTTGAAAGCGGCTCCCTGATGAATGCAAATATCTCTCAATATGAAAGCTATTTTAGGCTGGGCAGTGTAGTTGTAACCATCTCTTAGCTCTGTATCAAAGAAAAAATTGGTCTTATTTGCACTTTTGAATATTGAGAGAGTGCGATTATGGTTGCACTTATTGTAAAGTGTTACCATAAAAACAAATAACAGTTTCTCTTAATCTTATTAAGCACAAACAATAAGGTTTCATTTGTTAACATTAGTTAATGCACTGTGAACTATCATGAACTAACAATGGATGACTATTTTTATTAACTAACATAAACAAAGATTAATAAATACTGTAGCAAATATATTGCTCATTGTTAGTTGATGTTGGTTAATACATTAATGTTAATAAATGAGACCTTATTGTAAAGTGTTAACATTTTTATTTATACTGTTTTCATTTCTATGATCAGTTTGTGGAAAGGAGTTCAGTTAGGAGGTCAAAGGTTGTAGAAGCTCATAAATCATGTACAGCAAGGTCTGAAGAGACTGAAATACAGAAGAGAAGTCAGTCAGTTGAGTTTGTGGCAAAACCTTTTACAGTACTTGAGTATTGTTGTCTTTTACTGCATATGATAATTCATACTAAGAAAGTAGAACTGAAATGACATTCATTACGAGATGATTAGTTAAAACATTTCAAATACACCTGCAGAATATTTTTTCTAGTCATGTATTTCGCCATTGAGGATTTCTTAAAAATAGTGTGTAAAAATCTTGTCTTGTCTCGTCTCGTCTCGTGAACTCAATCTCGAGTCTCGTCTCGTCTCGTGAGATACCCGTCTCGTCACACCCCTATTAACCACGGATCTTATTTCACCCATTTAACCAAAAACCCATTCAAAAAACACCACTGACTGTGGGACGATGGAACCGGAAGTGCTAAAATGCTAACTCGCTTCTGGGTTTTGGCCTACAAAAATGCGTCATAGTTCCACCACTCAATTCCAGTCTCATTACATACCTACGTAACAATGAAACAAATTTGCATAACGCCAGCCTATGGCCGTGAGCAACATCTACTTTGACCCGCCCTCAAACACTGTAGTTGTAGCTGAGGCCTGGAAGAGTTTGGTTCTTGTTGTTGACGTGTCGAGAAGACGGCGCTTTCTACACTGCAAATCCACTGTGCATTCACTTCCAAAGAACGAGGACTCGCGCTAGAATTAATATGGTAAAACTGATGGCATCATTACTGTTCGTATCACGGAGTATATAAGATACGGTAATTCAGATACGGTAATAGCCGTTTCATAAGCGGTCGCCCAATTACAACAGACTGGGCCATCTGACCAATCAGAGCGGAGTAGGCTCTCAGAAATGAGGGGTTTAGAAAGACTGAATCTTTGAAATAATCGTTTTCAGATTCTTTGAGAAACGAGGTGATGTATATTATTAATATTTGTGTGTTTATTATTATGATGATGCATGTAAACCTATTATAGGAGACTAAAACAGCATATTTGGGGCACTTTAATATGCAACTAGACTGCAAGTCTAGTCATGTGTTAATTTAAGTATTCATGTGTTAATTTAAGTATTCAACTGTTGCTAATGAAAGCTGTGGAACTTTTTGAATTTAACAGAAAAAGCCTTCTGGACAATCATCTTCATGTTGGTGATATCAGTGCTGTTTTTGTATCAAGCATTCAGAGGTGCAGGTGAGTTTCGTTGTTTAGGGTCAGTATGATTTTTTTTTTTAAAGAAATTAACATTTATTCAGCAAGGATGCATTAAACTGACAGTAAAAAGTGAAAAAGATTAATGTTACAGAAAGAATCTATTTTAAAAAAAATGTTCTTTTGAACTTTTTATTTGTCAAAGAGAAGAAAATCAATGTTTCCACCAAAATATTGAGCAGCAAATCTGTTTTCAACATTGATATAATAGGAAATTGAGCACCAAATCAGCATATTAGAATGATTTCTGAAGGATCATGTGACACTGAAGACTGGAGTAATGAATACAGCTTTGATCACATGAATAAATTAAAATAAAGTTGTTTTAAATTATAATAATATTTCAGAATATTATTAATTTTTACTGTATTTTTTAAAATGCATCCTTGGTGTGCATAAGACACTTTCAGAAACAAGGAAAAAATCTTTTGAACGGTACTGTATACCACAAAGTAGTGAGGGGATTTAAATGTTACATTTATTATTATTATTATTATAATTTTTGTGGGGTTTTTTGTATTATTATTATTATAATTATGTCTTTTCAGAGAACTGAGGACCTGTCTTCTGAGTGAAATCTTGGGAAGGAGCCATTTTAGTTTGTTTACTTCAACTGTATACAGTGGATTTATTTTCATTCCATTATGGTACATTTGTTTAATAGAAGTTAAATGTCAAAAAAAGGTTTCCTGCGTAATTTATTCTATAAACATAAAATGAATTCCACTGTTTTTCTTCTTATGTTCTGATCTATTGGATGCTGTTTACTTGTTGTACATTTTCCTTTTTTTTTTTTTTTTAAATAAAAACAGAAACCGAGCAGGTTTTGTTGATGGTTTTACTGGCATCATCTACAGTTTCAGGGACACACAAGCATGCTCTTTATACAATCTATTCCTGACATCAGGGCTGATGGCATTACCCCTCTGTTGGTATATGATTTCATTCATTCATATTTAAACATATAATAATTTGTCATCTTATTTAGTTTGTCTCAATTGATCTTACAAGAGAAATATAGACATGTCTACAGTCTCCAACAACAGAACAAAATATAAAAGTCTGTGCTGACGAAGGAATGTGAACCATGGCAGTATAGACTATAGTTTATGCTCTTTTTGCATTGATTATCTGTTCATTTCTGTACATTTCAGTACATTTTGGCAGGCTTGTAGCATTCACAACTTGTTCCCATTTGAGGCTTTTCCACAGTAGGCCTACAGGAAAATGAGGCTTATTTTGTAAATAACAGGCAGTTGATAGTAATAATTAAACATATTACAAGTAGAAGAGTTCAACAGTGGGATTATTCTGCCATGCAAGTCAAAAGACAACAGATGTACTTCTAATACCTTTAGTATTCTATGTGCACGTTCTCATTTTCCCATTTAACACAGTTTTTAAACATTGTTTTTACTGTTTGTTTTCATTAACTTGTGCACCTCCAGGTACAAACTCAGAGAAAAAAAAGGTACAGAAGCTGTTACTGGGGCGGTACCCTTTCAAAAGGTACTAATATGTAGGGATTGGGAAATGAAGCCTCATAAAGCACAGAGGCTTTCGCCTGCCTTGTTCCCAGTAGCCCCTCACTGCAGAACACACGAGATCCAGCGGGCGGAGACGGGTAGGTTTAGATCCGGGGGCGGAGACGGGTAGGTTAAGGAAAATGTTAAGCGGAAGGAGTTGGATATAGATCCAGGGGGTGGAGATGGATAGGTTTAGATCCAGGGGGCGGAGACGGGTAGGTTAAGGGATATGTAAAGCGGGAGAAGAGTTGGATCCAGATCCAGGGGGGTGGAGATGAGTAGGTTTAGATCCAGGGGGCAGAGACAGGTAGGTTTAGGGATATGCAAAGTGGGAGGAGTAGGACTCCGCCCCCTGGATCTCATGTTCTGCAGTGAGGACCATCTCACTGTTCTGGGGAAAGATTAAAAGCTTCGAGAGAGTCAAAAACAGCGCCATCTGATGGTTAGTAAAAATAAAGCGGCCAAAAAACTGTGAAAGAAGCTCCATCAGATAAAGCAGCCACCACCGCCTCCATAGTTTTAATGTTAAGTGCACAAATAAAAGCCTAATACGTGTGAGTGTTTTGAATTTCTCTCTTTGATAAATTCATTTACCCATTAGAATGTGGCAATAAATGCCAGTATGAATATCGATATGACATAATATTAAAGGATAATGTAGGCTGCACATCAATGACTTACAGAGTTGCATATGGCACGTATTTTATTTTCCTGAAATAATTTTTATTCTTCATATTACTTTTATGACTGGGTATTTAAAAATGTAACTGAATAGATTTGAATGAATGTTCGAACATTCCGACACGTAAAGCAAATTGTGCTCTTCACCAATTTTTGGTGAAACCAATACTTCACTGGAGATTGTGCTGTGTGTTGAACGAACGTAACCTCACTAACTAATATGTACTATTTTACCACCAGAGTGACAGCTTTTGTACCTTTTTTGTGTACAAAATTGTGTAAAAATGTCTCTGTGTTGTTTTTTCTTAAAAAGAAAATCTGCATCTTAAAGGTGCAGTAAGCAAATTCTGAGAAACGCTGTTGAAAGTGTATTGGACCAAGCAGCACAACACACTTGTAGCCACACTTTTGCGATTTTTTTTCTAAATGTCGATAAAAAACTATTGCAAAATGACAGTGTTTCCTTTAACCGATGTTATGCAACTAAAACTCTCGCGTTAAGTCATTTTCTAAAAGATACTTCTTTCTAAGAGCTTTATTTGGAGTGTAATATTTGCCAGGGCTTCTGGAAGCCCTTCTCCCTCATATATGCTTCCCTGGGTGCTTTTCAATACTCCAATGGATGCTTCCTCATTTCTTCGCTCCTCCATCCTCCAGCCTATGACCTGGAAACTGATCAAAGAATCTCGGAATCACAAATCTCGAAGGCCATTTCAATTTCAAAACGAGGAGTGAGAAAACTTCCTGAAGAGCTATGAGCGAGGATGAACGGGTGAATAGACATCTAATACTATTTAGTTTCAATTATTAATTGTTAATAGATTAATACTATTAGCATTAGATGTCAAACATAAGATAACATAAGATTCCTCATGGCTCGAGCGCAGCTTATGATGCTTTAAACTGACGCTCGAGGGATCAAGAATATTCCAATATACAAATAAGATTTCCTTCGATTACCCCGTTCTCGTTTTCTTTTCTTGCATCCTTCCATTGCATCTATGGGGTGAAGCTAAGGCGCGAGGAAAGAGATGCATAAATAAGAAACGAAAAGCACCCCGTCTCGAATTCTGTACAAACATACCGCGCCATCTTTAAAGAATGATGATGTCAATGTACATGAAATGTTTCCATTGCAGTTTTGCAAACTATTCCTTTTTCGAAGTGCCTGAAAAACCACCTCATGCGAGTGTAAAAACTTTTTTGCGATATTTGGGAGTGTTTGCAAAATTCTCGTTTCCATTGAGAGTAATTTCAATTCGCAATTACAATTACAAATGCAGCTGTTGTTGCTTGTTATACTCTTGTGTACAGTATGTTAATTTTTTGTTCTTCGTTGTCTTTCGTTTGTCATTTTCACTTTTTTCACATTTTCGTGAAGAATTATTTCGCTTTGCTTTAGCTATGACAAAGAGACATCCACTCTTGTTTTGCATGTTCATGCAATTTGGGGGCAGAGCAATGAAGGGAGGGGTGTGTTTGTTTGGGTTGATTTCAAATATCAACAGTGTTTCTCAGAAATCGCTTACTGCACCTTTAAATGCACATACACATTTAAAATAAAAGTCAATGGATGACAGGTCACGAATCTTCTCTCAGTAACAGGGTAAGGGCAACAGTGATAATGGGATGGGGACGTATCTGCAGGGACAGTTTATGTCAGTACCAATTTATAAAAGTTCTCCGAAAGGTCAGATGAGAAAGCCTTGGCATTACAGGAACAGAAAGAATGTTTACCTGACTTTACTATCATCTATTCCACACACACACACACACACACACACACACACACAGGTTTCTTTTTGTGAATTGTGGGGACATTCCATATTCGTAATGGTAATCGTACACCTACCCATCACAGGAAACTGTGCACATTTTTACTTTCTCACAAAAACTCATTCTGTATGATTTATAAGCCTTTTGAAAAATGGGGACATGGGGTAATGTCCTCATAAGTCACCCTCTCCTTGTAATACCTATGTCATATCCATGTCATTATACACGTGTCCTAATATGTCACAAAAACACACACGCACACACACACACACACACACACACACACTCTCTCTCTCTCTCTTACATACACTACCATTCAAAAGTCTGTTGAAAATGTTTTATAAAGAATGCTCACCAAAGCAGCATTCATTTGATCAAAAATACAGTAAAAGCAGTAATAATGTGAAATATTTTTACAATTTAAAATAACTGTTTTCTACTTGAATATATTTTAAAATGTAATTTATTCCTATGATGTCAAATCTGAATTTTCAGCATCATTACGTCAGTCTTCAGTGTATTTTTTGACAAATAAAAAGTTCAAAAGAACAGCATTTATTTGTTTTGGCTGTTACTTTCGATCAATTTTATGCTTTCTTGCTAAATAAAAATATTAATTTCTTTATAAAAAAATAAAAAATCTTACTGACCCGAAACTTTTGAACGGTATTGTACTCCTCCCATTTTTCATCCTTCTACCTTGTCTTCACAAGTATCACCACATTTTTTCTTCCTGGCTTCTCCCACTTATTCTTAGTCTGTTTTCTTCTGCTTTCTCTTTCTTGCTCTCTGTGCATTCATGTATGAATGTCTGCAGAACATTTGAATAATGCAGAAGATTTGAGAGGGAGAGAAAGAGAGAGGGAGACAGAAACTGAAAGATAGAGAGCTTGTGAAATGTGTTCATTCTGGAACAGGAGAAAGGAGAGCAGATATCTACGTACTACTGTCACACCATGGGACAAAATGTCTAAGTGGAGAGACCTCAAAATTGAAGAAAAAGAAGTAACTGGGAAATGGGTGGAGCTCATGATTGTGTTTTCTTCATTCTTTTTCTTGTTCGTTGCAGGTGGATGGGCTCAAGAGAAGAAATACACTAGATAAGGAAAGATAAAAAGGGAGAGTGTGAAAAAAGGTGGTTAATGTTCTATTGCAAAATTGTGTCTCTGTCAGGTTCAGTAGCCAATACATACGGTGTACTGCACTGTTACGCAGAACTGCCCTCAATGAATAATTCACCGTAATGAGTGTAATGATGAATTATTGAGCTTATGCTGGGTTGGTCCAGTCTGGGCTGTAAACACATACAGTAAACTCATGCAAGCGGTTGGTCTGATAAGGCTAAGCATCACTAAAAGAAGCCTGAGCATCCCAGAATGCCCTGCCCATGACAGGTAAGCACCATTATGTTAATAATGGTATTAAATAATGAATAAATAGTAAATAAATCCTTGAAAACAATAAAAGTAATGAAATAAAAATTTTAAAACGATGAAACTTTACATCAAAGCTTTAAAGGTGCCCTAGAACTTTTTTTAAAAAGATGTAATATAAGTCTAAGGTGTCCCCTGAATGTGTCTGTGAAGTTTCAGCTCAAAATACCCCATAGATTTTTTTTAATTCATTTTTTTAACTGCCTATATTTTGGGGCATAATTAGAAATGAGCCGATTCAGGGTGTGTGGCCCTTTAATTCTCGTGCTCCATGCCCCAAGAGCTTGCGCTTGCCTTAAACAACATAAAAAAAGTTCACACAGCTAATATAACTCTCAAAACGGATCTTTACAAAGTGTTCGTCATGCAGCATGTCTAATCGCGTAAGTACAGTGTTTATTTTGATGTTTACATTGATTCTGAATGAGTTTGAGGCTGTGCTCTGTGGCTAATGGCTAATGCTACACTGTTGGAGAGATTTATAAAGAATGAAGTTGTGTTTATGAATTATACAGACTGCAAGTGTTTAAAAATGAAAATAGCGACGGCTCTCTTGTCTCCGTGAATACAGTAAGAAACGATGGTAACTTTAAGCACATTTAACAGTACATTAGCAACATGCTAACGAAACATTTAGAAAGACAATTTATAAATATCACTAAAAATATCATGATATCATGAATCATGTCAGTTATTATTGCTCCATCTGCCATTTTTCGCTATTGTTCTTGCTTGCTTACCTAGTCTGATGATTCAGCTGTGCACATCCAGACGTTAATACTGGCTGCCCTTGTCTAATGCCTCAATCATGGGCTGGCATATGCAAATATTGGGGGCGTACACCCTGACTGTTATGTAACAGTCGTGTTATGTTGAGATTCGCCTGTTCTTCGGAGGTCTTTTAAACAAATGAGATTTATATAAGGAGGAAACAATGGAGTTTGAGACTCACTGTATGTCTTTTCCATGTACTGAACTCTTGTTATTCAACTATCCGAGGTAAATTCAATTTTTGAATCTAGGGCACCTTTAAAATCTCCATATAAATACAGAAATATAACCAGAAATTCTGTTAAAATAATAATGAATGGTAATAATAGGCAACTCACAGAAAATGATTCCAATGAAGAGGACTCCAATAACCCCCATAATGATCATCATCTGAGGGAGAGAAAAAAAAAATTGTTACAATCTCACTTGACTGACATTACAAGAAGGAAAACAGCAACACAAATACAATCACAAACATCCTGGTTATCAAGAACCATCAGATTAATCAAGAATCTGATAACAAATGCTTACAAATCCTTAAGTTTAAGTGTAAGTTAAATTGATTTTTTGGTGCCTGCTCGAGCAAAACTCAGGGATTATGGGATTTGTTAACAGAAAAACTGAAACACCTGGTTTTAGACCCAAATAATATATTAGTATGGTGTAGGGCCTTCTTTTGCAGCCAATACAGCATCAGTTCATATTGGGAATGACAGAAACAAGTCCTGCACAGTGGCCAGAGGGATTTTCAGCCACTCTTCTTCCAGAACAGTGACCAGGTCACCATGAGATGCTGGTGAGGAAAATGTTTTCTGACACTCACTCCTCCAAAATACACCAAAGTGGCTAAAAATATTTAGATTTGGAGACTGTGTAGGCCATGGGTAATCATATTATAATCAATGAAGCTAAACTGCACAATAAATCTCTTATTTACATCATGTCTGCACTGTTATAACGAGAGGATTCACGAGTTCACTGAACAAAAATCTGACGATTTGAGTGCTGAGTGGATTCTAACTAATTAACACCTCTGATTGGCCATTGCGTTCAAGAGATCAACAGACATGCCTGTGATTGGCTACAGTGATCAACGCTGCAAAAACACATTGTAAATAGATACCTTTGAAGATCTGAATTGTTAAAAAAATGTTTTTAAACTTGTATTGTTTAATTTTTAAATGGTTGACAATTTAGCTGTGGCGTCTCTGAGATTAATGTCACCTCAATAAAATGTCAGCGCGAGCTAAACAATATTCATTGGGACATCTTCACCCCTCCCTCACTCTTTAACTTTTTCCGGCACCAAAAAAAAAAAAAAAATGTATCAGTGCACACTACTAGCCATCACTGTAACCGAACAAATAGTTCAATATTGTAACTTTTTGATGCACAGAAGCAGGTACAGTCAAGTGGTGGTAATGTTACAGTTAGGTACATTTTCAATACACTAGCTAGCTTACACATTTTGGCCAAATGCTAGAAAGACCCCTATTGTAGAGGAAACAAACATCTGTACAGTAATTTTTAGTTAGGAACTGTTGTTGTCAGGTATGTTTTATTGTTTCCCCTTTTAAATCAGTAAAAAATGTCATACTAGTGGTATTGTCCCTTATAACATATTACCGGTTTTACATGTCATATACCAAAGCAAGCCTAGGTGTCACCCCTCATTCAACCTTCACACTCTGCTCTTACTGATGGAATGTTAAATCAGTGATGATTGGCCCATAGGTCGCACATATGTCGGCATGAAACCTCTACTATACTATATTGGCGAGTGTTTCAGTTTCATTGTCCAACCCTTGTATGTATATATGCAGGTGCAAGTTGTTGAAATCACGTTACGGGGCGGGACAGGTGTGTCCGCCTCAGTTGAAATCGCGTTCCACAGGGTGGGGGGGTTTGGGGATGTGGTTCCCCTTCACTTGAAATCGTGGGGCCCCCCTACGGCCAGGGGCCCCTAAAATCGTCACCAGCATTCGCCCCGCTAGCGACAGTCCTGCATGTAAGGGGTGCAGGATGTGCAGAACATTTTGAATACGTTTGAATTTGTTCAAATCCCTAAGTGAAGTATATGAGCAAAAATAGTAATGCATCGTGGACCCACTTTATATTAAGTGGCCTTAACTACTATGTACTTACATTTAAATTAATCATTTGATACAATGCACTTATTGTGTACATACATGTTTTTACATTGTACTTATATTTTAAAAACACCTGCATGTAATTACATTTATAATTACACTGTTGACCCATCCCTTAACCGTTACCCCAACCCTTAAACCTACCCATACCAGCAAAGCTTTCCCTAACCTTACCCGTATCCCACCTCAATAGCTGCAAATGTGTTTTGCAATTCAATATGAACCCAATAAGTACATTGTACTTATTTTTTGATGTAAGTACATAGTAGTTAAGGCCACTTAATATAAAGTGGGACCTGCATCAATTACAAAAATATATACATGTTCAGTCATCACTTAGCTCATTTTTGACAAGCTCATTTTTTTTCAGAGCTTAAAGGGTTAGTTCACACAAAAATTAAAATTCTGTCATTAATTACTCACCCTTATGTTGTTCAAAACCCATAAGACTTTCTTTCATCTTCGGAAAACAAATGAAGATCTTTTTGATGAAATCTGAGAACTTTCTTTCCCTCCATAGTCAGCTACATAACTACCACTTTGAAGCTTCAAAAAGTTCAGAGAGATTGTAAAACTGATCCATATGAATTAAGCGGTTAATCCAAATTTTCTGAAGAGACACGATCGCTTTATATGATGAACAGATTTAATTTAGGCTTTTATTCACATATAAACATTGATCAGCGAACATAAACAGAAGCTCAAACGAACCTGCTTGATGCATGAGAACAAATCTCTTCTGAAAACTCAATCGTGCTGCGTAACACATGAGAATGAACCTCACTGGTTCTCGCACACGTCATGAAAACATGCTTGAGCTTCTGTTTACCACAACTAATGTGTGAGTTGATGAACGTTTATATGTGAATAAAAGTCAAAGTGGTAGTTATATGTAGCTGTCTATGGAGGGACAAAAAGCGCTCAGATTTCATCAAAAAGATCTTCATTTGTGTTATGAAGATGAATGAAAGTCTTACGGGTGTGGAACGACATGAGGGTGAGTAAATGATGACAGAATTTTCATTTTTATGTGAACTAACCCTTTAAGAAATCCTTAAACAGAAATTTTAAAAACATAGACTACTTTATATATTAGTCTAGATTCGGATCACTAGTGCCATAGTAACAAAAAATCATACTCATAAAGTAGTAGACAGTACATAAAAAGATGGACTGATGTCCCATGTTTCTCTGCATCTGTAGGTAATTAGCAAAACCCAGAAGCTCCAATTTACACATATTAACTAATTAACGCTAGCAGCTGTACAGAGCAAAATCGCTGAGCATAGCATGAGCAATAAGCACTGACCTATTTACTCCTGCATGTTATTATTCACACTATATAGAGCACATCATTGTTATTCATTATTACTATTTTAATAATGTTTTGAAATTGTTTTTTTTTAAATTGTAGTCATTTTGTTATGTGCTTTTATAATTTTTTTATTATTATATTTCCTATAGCTTTATTTTATTTCAGTTTTAGTACTTCATCTTTAGTACTTCAAGTTTAATTAATATTAATATTTTATTATATTTCAGCTTCATTAATATAGTCAGGATGTCTCACCTTGCAGTTCTTCCACCAGTATTTGTTCTTCAGTTTAGCAGCACAGCTTTCGAACTGTGAAGCCCCGGCCTGCAGAGCGTCTGCCCTGTCGTCTAGCTCAGACAGCTTCTGATCTCTCTCCAGAACCTTATCCACATTCACACGCATGATATCCACCACCTGCAGACCACATCCACACAGAAGACATAAGACAAGAAACAACGTATTCAAAAAAAAAAAAAAAAATTCATTACATTCTGCCCTGTGCATATATAATGCTTCAATTGTTTTTGTCCATAAACACTTTACACACAAACACTCAGTCACCTCCTCCACTTGTGCTTGTGTCTGCTGTAGTCTGCGGTTGCTGGTGGTGTTTGGAGGGGGAGCAGGAGGACCGGCTCCTCCGGGGCCACCTGGGGCTCCAGGAGCGCCCGCTGGGTTGGCATCATCTGCAGCGGACCTGAACACCCAAAGACAATCATGATGACATAAAAACTTGACTGAATTTGCTTATTGGTGCACAAGTTCTGATTTTATGTATGTCAAACACAAGGCATGACTTCCTAAAAGAGTTTAACTAATATATTACTTATAAATTACTTCTATTATTGATTTTTAGGTCTAAATTCTGGTCGACGGTTATGGGTTTTTCAATATCCAATACCGAGGTTGATCATGTACACGTGTATTATTATATGATATAGGCTCAATGTTTATTATCCATTGAATCCTGGTTATTAACAGGGCGGTCTATTTGTCTACCATAATGTTTTAACAATATTAACACTTATTCATGAACGTTTAGTGTTAGGCTACTGATACTAAAAAGATCCCAGCACCTCCAACAAATCGATAAAAAATGTAAGTCACAATCATCAGAAATTAAGCGTGAGAACTGTTTACAAAGTTACATTTCCGTAGGTCTATCCTAATTGTAACAACAACAACAACAACAAAAAAATGGTGGAATAGCCTATAAAGTCTTCACAAATACTTACATTCTCTTGCAGAACACCTCACTGATGGAAGAAGAAAATTTGATACAATTAAAAATAAATTACGAAGAGGTAGACACGGTCAAATTAGGAGGGAGAGACCGAGATGCAAGATTGAAGCGGCTTGCTGCTGATGCAGGATCCCCGCGCGAGTCATCAGTGTGAGTGGCGCATTATAGCAGCACGTGCTGGACACTGAAAGCGGTCGCGTGCTCGGACGCACGAGCGCATAAATAAATGTTCATTTGCGCCTTGAGGGAACTCCAGTAACGGGTTTATGTGATGACCCGGTTTCTTTATAAAAAGTTAAGAGAATTAGAGAAGCGCAATGGTTAATTTTAACATATAGAATGCAGTGCGCTGTTCTTCATCTGGTTTGTGGGTTAGTGCAGTATATGTGCGCGCGCTGCGCTCCTGCACTGCGTCGCTGCTGAAGCTGAACTCATGAGCATGATGATGTTTAACATCCCCATCCTCTCTCTCTGTGTGTACTGCGGTACATCAGTCAGTTCAGAGCGCTGAGTCGGCTTGTTCTTTCTGAAGGGACTTTTCTTCTCTCTGATTACTGGTTTCTCCATGCTCATGCTCTCAAGTCCTGCATATATAATGTGTCTCATAGCCTATCAAACATTAGGCCAATATTCTGGCGCATCGATGTACTTAATTCAGTCTGGGCTTTATGAGGCTGTTAATTAATGTATTTAATTGAAATGCTGCTTAATGTACTATATGTTGGTCACCATTTATCCATGCTTTAGTCCACAAGGAATGTTCAGTTGTGAATCACTACTGGCAGCTTAACCTAAAATCGGAGAATTGTGATATTTTTTTTGCATAGAAAAACAATGGGAGATTCAGTGGTTTAAAATTAAACCTAAAAAAATGCCACAACTATCTTTAGATTCCCTTAATCATAACAAAGCCCTTTATTAAAAAAGGAACTGAAAATAGTGATACAAAATTGACAAAGAAACCTTTACAAGAAGTCATCCAAAAACCACAAGAGAAATTATAGTTGGGTGGCATAAAGTAACCTATCTAGCAAATAAACACTGAAGTGAGCACTACTCTTTGAAGTAGTGTTTAACATTTTTTCTGCTTCACTGATTATGTTCAAGATCAGAGGTTACTTAAAAGGAACAAATGAAGATGCTTTTACATGTAAGAAGTGTTTTATGGATATTCTTTTCTTTCAATAAAGTGTGTTAGTCTGTTCTGTTGTTCCTCCCTCTAACATAAGAAAACTCATTATATCATTATCTTTGCTTTTTTAATCAGTTATATGCATTGTGTTCATCTCTATCCATCATCCAGTTGGAAACCCTTCAGTTGTATTTGCCCTTTGTCCTCCTCTGTCAGTCCAGACCGTTTCTCTATTTCTTCTCATCGTCTTTCTTGCCCTCGGGTGGTTTTGTTCTGTTCTGGGACGCCAGAGAGCCCATGGCATTACGAATGGCTTCATTGTTGGGGTCGACTCCTGGAAGGTTCTCCAGCACACTCTGCAGAAAGTCTGGATCCTGCATCACATCGTAATCCTCCTCATCCTCCTACAGAACACACACAAAGAGTTTCAGATGGGCACTTTCATGGCATTGTGCCAAGTTGTATGTGATTAATACATTTACCATGTGACGAATCAGAGGAAACACCTTATTAATATGTAATTACTTTAATTATCCTATGCACATAGTATTGATTATCTGCTACAAACTTTGATTTGAAGCAAACAAAAGGATTTGAAAATCTGACAAAAACAAATGTGTACTTAACGGCTTTAATGAGGGAGAGAACTACCCAAGCATTGCGAATGACATAATCTAATAAAAAACAACCTCATAGCCCACAGTAGGTCTGTCAGTGAAACATCAATTCCCCTATGGAGAAAATGACTGGGATTTTTACTTCCAGCACCAGACTGTTGAGACTGGCGTCTTTATGCTGCAAATATGGCATTGCTTTCTGTGTTGATTTTCATGCTCAGCCATCAGAATGCAGGTATGGCATCAGCAAATCAGCTCTCAAACAGCATTTAATTTACACAGAACAAAAGACTAAAATATCATTGTACTAAAAATGTAACACTGCTCCTTTTTGTCTTACAAGCACTGGAATTTCCTTCAGTACTCACAAATCTAATAACATAACTCCCGTTTCTGTTTTGTGTGGTTTTGGCTTGCTTTATTATGTTTAGCAATGGCTTCTGAATGATGGGAATGAAGAATATGCAGCTGCTTTTAATTATTCTGACAACGTGACTGTGTTGGATCTAAAATTTTGATCTCCTCTCAAAAAGAAAGCAGGTCTGGAGGAAAGGAGCTGGGAAACACACCTTAGGAGCTTCACTGTCTGCTGCTGCACTTGTTTCCACATCCATGGCCTCTGAACAGCCAAACTCTGTGCACAAAGACGAATATTTGGTTGTATAAAACAAATTTAAAAAGGTAAAAAAACTTATGAAAACAAAAAACAAGAATTTATGAAGAGTAAAAAGACTGACCTCCTCCTTGCATGGACATCTGTAGGGCGTATGCAATCTGTTCATCTTCCGTCATGCGGCTGAAATCAGGCAGAGCAGGAGCCGTCGACATCTTCAGCAGGGCAGTGTCAGACTCTAACACAAATACAGAACACAGCAGGTCACATTAAACAAACTTATGCTGTTAAAATACGTACGGTTTCACTCTACAATTTGGAGCATGGAGAAACTTCCCTTAACTTCTACATTTTGCTTACAAAATATTAACTAATTTATACTTTTATTAAATAGCATTTAAAAATACAGTAAAAAAAATGATAATATGTGAAATATTTTTACAGTTTAATAGAACTGTTTTCTATTTTAAAATATAATTTATTACTGTGATGGTAAAGCTGAATTTTCAGCATTCATCATTCTTATATGCTGATTTGGTGGTGAAACATTTCTTATTAGCAATGTTGAAAACAGTGTTGCTTAAAATAAAAATCATTTGTAACAATGTCAAAATATTCACTGTCAATTTCAATTTTTTTTAATCAATTTTATCCATCCGTGCTGACAAAAAGTATTAATTTCTGGCATTCAATCTGTCTTTTACAACAAACTTCTACTAGCTCCAGACAATGGAGAGAATTTGGCTGGAAGAACTTGGTGAGATACTTTATTACACCCCTCATTAAAAGCAAACAGTTAAAAAAAACCAACAGTGTTGGAGACTCTGTGGGGATGTCAATGTCAATCATTCTCATATATTTTGGTCATGTATAAAAATTCGCCCCTACTGGGAATCTATTGTAACAGAAATGGAAAAGATTTTGGGTTACAAAATATCGAATGACCCACAGACTCTGTGTTTAGGCCTGTTAACTAAAGATGTTGTTAGAGGGGAAGACATTCATCTATTCAAAGTGATGCTGATATCAAGTAAGAAAGTTATAACGAGGAATTGGTTGAAAAGTGAGCCTTTGAGTCTGGACCAATGGAAGAATATCATGGCGGAAATATTTGCAATGGAAAAAATGACCCACGACCTGAGATTGGAAGCACATAAATGTAAATTACGATGGTGGAAATGGACCAGCTATGTAACCCACTCAAATATATGAAACAAATGGAAGATCTGTATTTGTAGCACCCTACCAGTTGTTATCTTGTTCATTGTGAAAATAAAAAAAATGCAAAAAAAAAAGTAAAAAAGTAAAAAAAAAAAAAAGTATTAATTTCTTAAAAAAAAAAATAAAAAAAAAACCCTAAACTTTTACGTTCCCCTGAGAAACTTTGCGTTCGCTTGCAAAGAACTCAAAAGCTTCTCTGGGGAATGCAAAAGCACTGACATATAATTTTTCCTCCCATCCTCACGTCCCTTTAGGGGCTCCGTATAAAAAAGAAATACCCACTGCTGCACGTTTAAGGGACCCCTATGTGTCCACAAACCCCATATTGTTCAATACTCATTTAAAGGGGGCTTATTATGTAAAATTCACTTTTATAAGGTGTTTGAACAACAATGTCTGTCCAAAATTTGTGTGTAAACAACCTAGAATGGTAAAAATCCACTCGTTTTTTGATAATTCAGATAAATCAGAAGTAGTCTCTCCAGACGAGATTCAGATTCTCCCCCACGATGACGTCATCGTAGGGAGAAGCCCTGCCCACAACCGGTGACAATAAAATGTTGTATGTGGGATGTCTCCATGGACTTCTGCCATCTGAGTCACTAAGGACATTGTGGTTAAACTTCATTTTTGAAGGAAATGTGTAAAAAAAAAGTAGGTAAAGTTGTGTATGTTTGCGCCAATCATTTTACGCCGGACTGCTTCACAAACGAGGGTCTGTTTAACGCTGGATTTTTTTCACAAAGGTTGATTCTGAAAGATGGGTCAATACCAACGCTTCGTGCTCAAACTTCATATCCAGAACTGATGCTGCCCTCACGTGCTATCGGAATTATCATAAATAAGAGTTTCCTAGTTAAAAATTATGCATGAACGCCCTTTCTGACATTTTTGGTGCATGAGATTGTCCTGTTTTGTTGTTGCCGGTATGCCGGAGCATGAGTTCTTGAAACTCCGCCCTCTTCTGGAAAAGGGGGCCGGGAGCAGCAGTACATTTGCATTTTAAGGGACACACTCAAAAACAGCATGTTTTTGCTCACACCCAAAAAATGGCAATTTTAACATGCTATAATAAATTATCTGTGGGGTATTTTGAGCTAAAACTTCATATACACACTCTAGGGACACCAGAGACTTATATTACATCTTGTAAAAGGGTGCATAATAGGCCCCCTTTAAACACAATCCTCCTCTTCTCACCATCTGCAGTGGGTGATGAGACTCCAGCCTCTGCAGCTGAAGCCACTGCTGCCCTGCGAGCTTCCTCCTCCTGCCTCTGTCTCTGCTCCTCCATCGACACACGCAGAGCCTAGAACAGAGACACAAGCAAAAATAGAGACATTTGTAATGTTTCTAGCAGAGAAGCTTGTCAAATAAAAAGATCAGTGTGCTACTAACCAGAGCGAGCTCAGGGTCTGCGCTGGGGTCCACTCCAAACTCAAAGTCACTGGCACCCAGGCCCATAATGGTGCCACCTTCTCCAGCCATGATAGGAGAGGACAGAAGAGCATCTGCCAGGCTCGGGCCAGGAGGCACCGTTACCAAGTGAGAGCCTACACCCTCCTTTCCATTTAGGGTGTTCACAAACACGGTCAGCTTATCCGTGTTGACCTCCTAACAATGTGAAAAGACAAAAAAATTAATTGGGAGTAAATGACATGCAAAAAGAAATAAATTCTGGAGGACTGTGGACTACATTCCCTCAGAATAAATGTTCACCTCTTCTCCAAAGTTAACGATGTCAACACTGACTTTTTCCTTCTTCAAACGTTTCGCCATCTTCACCAACTGCGAGAAACAGTCAGAGGCACAAATGAGCAGGTGAACAACAGATTATATTGGCCTTTTTTAAATACAGACTCATACAGTGCAATGTTTACACCCAAGATGCATTAAGAAAAAAAACCAAGAAAAAAAAAAAAAAAAAACCAAAACAACTCACATCTTTCTCCTGGTCCTCCACAGGGCTCCCCACAAAAGCAATGATCCTCATCTTATGGTTCTTTCCCTGTCTGTGTTTCAATGCCAGCTGTGAAAAAAAGGAAAATAGACAGGACAGAAAAGTATGAGTTTACAGAAGCCATTAAAAAATAAAATAAATATATTACATGATATATATAAATAAATAAATATATATACTAATTAATATATAATATTATATACTAATTAAATACATAACTATATACTATCCACTGTGGCAAGTGTTTTTTTTCCAAAGTTACTAGCCACTCAGCATTTTCCCTGGCGACAATTTTGACATAGATACCATGGGGAAAAATTGCCATTGAGATATTTTTAATATTATATCATAAGTTGGCAGCAGGTAAATTATATGCTGTCACTTTAAGCCTTGACGCACGGATCCATAATACTGTTACAAATGCATTTTCTTTCTCAAGTGCAACTGACTGTTTACATGAATACTCATGAACACCGCCATTTTAACATTATTTTGTGTGTATTTGACCGTTTAACAGCAAGTACAGTGAAAAAGAATTCAAATTACTACTGAGAGCTGCGCGCTTTGGGTTTTTTTGGGTAGAAAATTAGTATTGGAAGCATTTAGTTATTTCAGTATAGATATGTATCGAAAAATCTACATTTTTGACAACACTAGGCCTACATTGCATAGTTTATTATTTCACATTTTTAAAAGACTACAACTGAAAAATGTATCTATTATACAATTCAACCCGCCAAAGTAGCTGGAGAGATTGCATAATATATATATATATATATATATATATATATATATATATATATATATATATATATATATATATATAAAATATGCAATCTCTCCAGCTACTTTGGCGGGTAAATATCTTTCATGTGACAACACTGAAGAAATGACACTTTGCTACAATGTAAAGTAGTCAGTGTACATCTTGTATAACAGTGTAAATTTGCTGTCCCCTCAAAATAACTCAACACACAGCCATTAATGTCTAAACCGCTGGCCACAAAAGTGAGTACACCCCTAAGTAAAAATGTACAAATTGGGCCCAATTAGCCATTTTCTCTCCCCGGTGTCATGTGACTCATTAGAGTTACAAGGTCTCAGGTGTGAATGGCAAAGAACTCTCTGAGGATCTGTAAAAAGAATTGTTGCTCTACATAAAGATGGCGTAGGCTATAAGAAGATTGCCAAGACCCTGAAACTGAGCTGCAGCACGGGGCCAAGACCATACAGCGGTTTAACAGGACAGGTTCCACTCAGGACAGGCCTCGCCATGGTCGACCAAAGACGTTGAGTGCACATGCCCAGCGTCATATCCAGAGGTTGTGTTTGGGAAATAGACATATGAGTGCTGCCAGCATTGCTGCAGAGGTTGAAGGGGTGGGGGGTCAGCCTGTCAGTGCTCAGACCATACGCCACACACTGCATCAAATTGGTCTGCATGGCTGTTGTCCCAGAAGGAAGCCTCTTCTAAAGATGATGCACAAGAAAGCCTGCAAACAGTTTGCTGAAGACAAGCAGACTAAGGACATGGATTACTGGAACCATGTCCTGTGGTCTGATGAGCCCAAGATAAACTTATTTGGTTCAGATGGTGTCAAGCGTGTGTGGGGGCAACCAGGTGAGGAGTACAAAGACAAGTGTGTCTTGCCTACAGTCAAGCATGGTGGTGGGAGTGTCATGATCTGGGGCTGCATGAGTGCTGCTGGCACTGGGGAGCTACAGTTCAGTGAGGGAACCATGAATGAGCAGAGCGTGATCCTCTCCCTTCAGATTATTTTGTGGGGACAGCAAATTTACACTGTTATACAAGCTGTACAGTCACTACTTTACATTGTAGCAAAGTATCATTTCTTCAGTGTTGTCACATGAAAAAATGTGAGGGGTGTACTCACTTCTGTGAGGTGAAATATATATATATATATATATATATATATATATATATATATATATATTTATTTCACACACAAACACACACGTATACATTGCTCAGCCAAAAAAAAAAAAAAAAAAAGTCGCCGTTTGGATTTTAATAAGCAAATACTTAATCTATGAATGGATCATTATTACAGTTATTACTATGTTTCTAGCATGTTATATGTTTGGCAACGGATCTTTTAACTCTTACAGATGGAGTGTGTAGCTTTTCATTTCTTAAACAACCATGTAGGAAGACACATCATGGCCATATTCCAGGATGACAATGTCAAGATTCATCAGGGTTAATGAAGAATCATTTTCACACATGAATTGGCACCTCTGAGTCCAGACTTTAATTTCATTGAAAGTGTTTGGGATGTGCTGGAGTAGACTTTACAGCATGCAACGTCAACTGGCGGCCCGCGGGCCAAATCTGGCCCGCCAGAGATTTCCATCCGGCCCCCAGAATAATACTGAATTCAGGAATAGCCTTGTAAGAGGAAAAAAGTTTAGGGCTGGTCCGAATACCATTTTTTGAGCTTCGAAGCTTCGGTAGTAATGAACATCGACTCTTCGGAGAGAGGGGCTGAACATATTTTTCTCTCTAATAAAGGCAGGAATCTGTGTCTGTATGTCCGTTTGCATTTTTATTATTTCGAGAACCGTTCATCCAATCGACTTCACAAGGCAGTGCAGTGTCGCATTTGGTGCAATATAGATGAACACGCGAGACGCGACACATTCAGAATTAATAAACTTTTAGTAAACTACAGTCAGAACAGCGCGAGCGGGAAGCGGCGCACCTCACGCGGGCAGGGCTTATGCTCCGAGAACGGACACTGCACTAGTGATATAAAACGCACACACACAGGTCTGTTAAATTAAGCAATACTTTTAAGGTAGTCTAATATTTTTCTGACTAACAAATTGGCACAGTAAGGGTAGATTTAAATAAAGAAAAACGAAATTTAAAAGAAAAAAACGAAATTTAAATAAAGAAAAAGGAAATTTAAATAAAGAAAAACGAAATTAAGTTAAATTAAAAACGAGATTAATTTAGATTGATAATAACGGGTAAAAATGCTAATACATTTTGTTTCTATTATTGTATTTTCCACAGTGTCAAAGCAACAAAACACAAGCTCAGACATGCACTTCGGTCCATACAAACTCCGCTGTTCTGAACACTCCCGTTGCTGGAACACGCGTCGGTTCTATTTCTAGCATGCACGCGTTTTCCAAGCGCGCCTGAGACGCGTGTCTCAGTGTGCAAACTCCAACCTGTTAAATATGGGAGCCGAAATAAAAACGGACACGCCACGCAGCTGAGACGCTCACGCAGCCAGTGTGTCGCCGGCCTTATTCAAGGGGGAATGAGAATCGTTTCGCGGGGGATCCCAGGTGTGCAAAAAAATAAAAATAAAAAAAAATATTCAAATGTCAAATTTTCAAATCGAATACCAACCCACCGAACGAATATTTGAATATTCGGGTCCGTTCCATATTTATTTATTTTTAAATCTAACGAAAAAAAAAAACCCTTCTGAAAAGTAGCTTGTGCCATAGCCTGCCTTCAGTCAAGAATGACGATAAACGCGTTGCTCTCATTGAACATCTTTTATTGTTTCACGTGCTCATTTTTTCACAAATGTCAAAATTTTCCTTGCCTGGGATTAGCGCACAATTGCGTGACAGTGATGGACAGCTTGACAGCCTCACAAATATGAAGCCTAAAATATCGCTATTGCCCCCTGGTGGCTTGCTGCAGTACAGGTAATATGTAAAAAACAAAATAAATTTGGAATTAGAATTAGTATATCAAATAATAACATATTAGGATACAATTCGAATTTTATTTTATATTACGAGTATCTGGCCCTTACAGTGTCTGCAGAGAAAAATTCTGGCCCTTGGACAAATATAGTTGATGACCACTGCTTTACAGAGTGCTCACCTTGCATTGTCAATACAAGATCTTGACCAAAAATTGATGCACCTCTTGATTGAAAAACATCACAACATTTATTTCCATTGAGAGGTGCATCATTTTTTGCTCAAGATCTTGTATTGACAAAGCAAGAGGTGAGCACTCTGTAAAGTCTCCTCCAGCACATCCCAAACACTTACACTGAGGTTAAGGTCAGTGCCAATTCATGTGTGAAAATGATTCTTCATGCTCCCTCCCAACAATTCTTTCACAATTTGAACCTGATGAATCTTGACATTGTCATCGTGGAATATGGCCATGATACATCTTAATACATGGTTAAGAAATGAAAAGCTACACACTCCATCTTTTAGGGTTAAAAGAATCAGTGTCAAACATATAACATGCTAGAAAAATAATAATCGCTGTAATAATGATCCACCCATAGACTCTTAAGTATTTGCCAATTAAAATCTAAACAGCGACTTTTTTTTTTGGCCGGGCAGTGCATGTATATATTTACACATACAATTCTTATTTATACAATTCTTATATATCTTTGAAATAAAACAGTTAAAGGTTACATGCAAATAAATATACTGTAACATTCTGAACTTAAAAATTCCTCAATAGTCCAAAGAGGCCATTTATTGAAACCAAGCTGCCAAATGTCTGTAACCTTCTGAGGTTTGAAGTTGTTACTCATTTTACATGCAAATAGTTAATAACAAAGGATGCTCATAAAAGGATGATCAGTTACAGTAGAAAAAAATTCATTCTAAGGCTCAGGCAGAGGGTGTAAAATGGTCATGTAATTGTAAACTAAACTATTTATTTTATAGTTTTTGGAGCAAGAAATCATGGCTAAAATTGTGGACCTTACAGAAAAAATAAAAATAAATATTTATAAAATAAATTCTAAAAATAAATACATTTAAATTGTGATATGATCCGACCCACTCACATGTGCTACTCTGATGCCTGTACAGAAGCTGATGACTCCTATGGGCTGAACAGCATGAAGTTTGGACAGGATCCTGCCCGTGTCAGGGGTCAGTGTGGTCAGGACCTCACAGTTACTGAAACACACACAGCAGATCTCCTCTATAAATTTTGTCATACACATTGTACCTATTAGTTAAATAAATAAACAATAAAAACCGTCATCCTACTTGGCCATAGTGATGAGCCCCACGTTGTTTTCGGGGTTACTCCGAGTTTTTGAATGACAGATGATGTTGACAGCATCTTGCTGGGCCTGAAGTCTGGTAGGCAAGAAGTCTCCATTGCGCATATATTCACTGTTGTCCACACTAGAAATAATAAACATACATATATACTGTGATGTCCACTCAACATTCCTGCAAATGATCGTACGAAGCCTAATTCTGCATATACGACTGGTTCTATTTAATATTTAAATATAAAATATTGTTAATAAAAGGATGAGGACGCCATCCAGACTAAAGCGTTTAGTATAATAGCAAAATGCAAGTACAAAGAAGGCTGGCTAGTTATTTAAACAAAAGCCTATATTATTACAAGGAAGTAAAACCAAACAAACCCATTTACATTCAAAACTAATTAATTTCATAAAAGGACAACTCAGATAGCCTGACAATCGCAGCTTTCTAATGTTTTCCCTGATAACATGTCAACACAAAGAAGCTGTTTAACAGGCTGAATGTTCCATCATGACTAAGGAAAACTGCACATCTGTCCTTCCGTTCAACACAACCTCTCTCTCAACTCCAATACACAACGTTTCACTACACAATCGCGTAATATGAAAATACATCACGTTTAACAAACTACATCTGATGTTTGAAGAATATAAAGTATTTTTTCTTACCAGACCATAGTACTTTCAAGCACCATCTTGAAAATTTTCTGTCGCTCTACGTGACGTAAGCACGTAAGTGAACGCTCATTGGCTAAAGTAGCTCTGAGAGGAGTTGTGGGAAATGTAGTTCAAAACGTATTTTCCATTAATCAACTGACACCTATTTTACCTACCGTAAAATAGGTATTAGTTTCAGATATAGGTTTGTGTGTTTGCTAGCATTCATTGTAATTTTGGTACGTAACATTAAGGTTTCATTTGTTAACATTAAAGGGATATTTCACCCAAAAATGAAAATTCTATCATTTACTCACCCTCATGTTTTTCCAAACCTGTACGAGTTTCTTCTGTTGAATGCAAAAGAAGATATTTTGAAGAATGTCACTGATTTCCATAGTATTTTTTTTTTTCCTACTATGGAAGTCAGGCTACCTTCAACTGTCTGGTTACCAACATTTTTCAAAATATCTTCTTTTTGGTTGAACAGAAGAAAGAAACTTATACAGGTTTGGAACAAATTGAGGGTAAATTATGACAAAATGTTCATTTTTGAGTGAACTATCCCTTTTACTACATTAACATGAACTAACAATGAAAAATAGCATTTATTAATGTTCATTTCAACATTTATTAATACATTAAAATCAAAAGCTGAATCTGTTAATATTATTTAATGAACTTACCCTTTTTGGTAACACTTTACTTGAAGGGGTGTGCATAAGTCGTCGCGTTCATGCAGCATTTTCCACCGTTACCACGGAAACCACTTTGCGTTCGTGCGCATGGAAAAGTATTGAAGATATACTGATAATTATAACTGATGTTATTTAATGATACTATAGACTGCACTTTGTATATTACATTGAATTTAACGAACACAGAAGTGCACGAATGCAGAATGTGCCATGTTTGCTGTTCTCGCATTTACGAGACTTTGACCACGCCCTTCTGCTCCGCTGCTCTGCGCATGCGTAGAAATTTCTCATTATTATGAGAAAGTTTCTCGTTATTATGAGAAACTAAGTCATTATTACGAGAAACTTTCTCATTATTATGAGATGTTAAGTCATTATTACGAGAAAATAAGTCATAATTACGAGAAATTTTGAAATGACTAAGTCATTATTATGAGAAACTTTCTCAATATAATGAGATACAATGTCATAATTAATGAAAGTTTCTCATTATTATGACTTACAGAATTATATTTTTTTACTCAATTGTGGCGGAAACGGGCTTCCATAGTAAATAGACAATATCAAATTTCTTAACACTTTATTTTAGGGTCTTTTAACTAGTTGCTTATTACTATTAGCATGCATATTACTAAAATATTGGCTATTTATTAGTAATTATTAAGCACATATTAATACCTTACTCTGCATGACCTTATTCTACATTTTTAATCCTATATATAAACTTAACAGTTAACTATTAATATGTTGTAAATTAGGAATCATAGTTAATAGATATGTTCCCTATACTGAAGTGTTACCAAAATAATGTAATGTATGTTAACCCATAAAGCTAAGTAGTTTCTTAAGTTTGATAATTAATCTGCTATGTCATGTTTATGACAGGTTATGTTGTCTCGGTAAGTTGTCATGACAAAGACACTGACAGGTTATGATGTATTGGTTCATGACAAGTTGTCATAACACAGACATCTCAAACAATGTCATCTTAGCATTAAAACTGACATAATTGAGCAAATGAAATTTAATGAGTTGTCACAAACATGCATAAAACCTTCATTCATATTCATGACGCGTCATGTTATGATTATGAAGGGGTCATGTCAGTCTTATGCACACCCCTTCAAGTAAAGTGTTACCCAGTTTTTTTTTATTAACCAATGTTAACAAATAGTAATAAATACTGTAACAAATGTATTGCTCATTGTTAATGTTAATGCATTATCTAATGGGACCATATTGTAGTGTTACTGTAATTTTAAATGAGGGTGCGAGAAAAAAAGCAATGGTTTGGAAAATATTTTATTCTTCTTAAATCAGAAAGACGATGTGAAAAAACAGAATCACCACTTCACTGAAAGATGGTAGAAGAAACAGGCTGCAAACACCACACAAGAAAAAGGCATTTCCGTGACTTGCTTATATACATAATATATACATGTTTTATACAGACCAGGTAAAAATATAATCCTCAAAAGCACTTACGGTTGCCAGTTATTGTTCCTGACACCGCCAGACATTCACAAGTAGAAAAGCTGAGGAAGAGCTTTCACAGATTTATAATGAATTTACCATGGACACAAACACATAAAA
The DNA here is from genome assembly GCF_018812025.1 of Megalobrama amblycephala. NCBI lineage: Eukaryota > Metazoa > Chordata > Actinopteri > Cypriniformes > Xenocyprididae > Megalobrama > Megalobrama amblycephala. The sequence continues at coordinate 13,778,515 of NC_063056.1, forward strand.
TACAAAAATGGTTTATATTGTCAAGAACTTCCCTCAGACCCAAAATAAAATACATACTACTTCGATCACAGAAATTGCAGACAGATTACATAATACATACAATCATCTACGGTACATAGAGAATTCAAAATCCATACAGGTCCACAAAGTAAAAAAAACAAAACAAAAGACATTTCTTAATAAATACAATCACTGAAATACATTGGCAGAAATGTTCATATTGCAGTAGATTGGTTGGTCTGTTTAGTGTCAAAGTTGCACTTTCATTCGCATTACGTCTGCATTATTGTCAGGCCAAAAGATTTACTTTTGGGATGTTTTAGTGTGGTTTTAGAGGAGCGGAACATCATTCTAGCCTATAAGAACAAATTGATCAGTATTGAGTGTTGGTCAGAGAAAGGCAGTGATTGTTGCATCTTGAGATCATAAACACAGATTAATAAATAACAGAAACATAAATGAGAGCGAGGCCTGAATGGTGAAGACGGAAAAAAAAAAAAAAAAACCTTTTATATCTGTGTGCTTAATCTTATACGATTCCAGAAAAATTCCCCACAAGCCAACTGTGAAATTAAGCCACTGAGAGCTGATCCAAGATCAGATTTTAAGTTGTGAATTTCAGAACCTCAAATCTACAAAGGTCTATAAGAGGCATTATACAGAGCAGATAAAAAGCACCACATTGAACAGTGAAATGAATACGAAACATTGTGTGCAATATTAGTTTTTATAAAAGTAACTATCCATTATTATATAGACCCAGTATCCAGAGAGAGGATAAAAAATTGACTATAAAATGTAAAAATGTTAATGTTACACTGTAGGAGTTAAATGCGAATTTAGGTAACTTTTGACATTCACAAATAATTTATAAAGTTTAGAAATGATGTGAAAAACCTGCTTTGAGACAAAAAAAGTAAAATATAGCAGACTGCTTATCTTTATTTTTAATATCAGTGCCAAAGCCAATCCTGAAATGTCTACTTTTCAACTGTGAGCTTAGCTCTTGCTTTTTAGTGATATTAGCTTGTTGTGTGTTAGATCATTTTTTTTCTAGATAAAACTTTATTTTTGTGAAGCATTAAGGTGTTCTGTAACATGATCCGACAATAGGCATTGAAATGATTCAAACCAAAAGAGCAAAGCAAAAAAAAATAAAACATAACATTGACCCAAACTCCATAACTTCTGTGCACAAGTATACATTTTTATCAATTTGATTAACATACATTAATGTCAAAAACAACTAGAATATGCATAAATACTGCATCCACCATTTCTTCAAAACAGTCTTGTCAAAACAGACCGTCAATGTACTTCCTGTGCATATTCTTCAGGTCTGCAAAGGAAAATCCTTGGCAAACGATCACTTCGCTCCCACACTTGTGTGATTTTAAGAGCTGCAGTTCACCAACTGTTGTTTTTGGGACAACACAACACTGTTCAAACCTACAGTCAGCCCTTCTTCTAAATACTTCAAGACTGCAGTGTCAGTCTCAGATCTGTGTGTGGCAGAGGTATCAGGACCAGGAATCGGCCAAAGAGAAACTAAGTAATGCCTGTCAACCAATGGATCCATTACAAAACTACTTCCTCTGTTCAATCGATCCAAATGGATGTGATAATAGAAAGGCAGATTCATCAGAGAGCTTGCAGTGAGCCAAAGACTCTGCGGTTTTCTTTCCAGCTCCTCTAAAGTGTTCACATGTGCCCTGGTCAAGTCCGTTAGTGTCCATTTTCTTTCTTCACTCTCAGTTTAAAGGATTACGAGTCTAACGACAACTGTACAAAAGATCGTTGAACAGATTTTACATCCAATCAACTGGAAATCAGCCGGGAATACTCTCAAGATTTCTTATCTACCGACAATATAAGGTGTTAGAATGTAAATTAAGCCTACATTCTTGATAATGAAATTGCTGAAAGGCTTTTCAGTCCTGTTTACACATTATATGATTGTGTATAATGCTTAGGCTTGTGTGAAAGGGCCAGTAAAGCATGCATTATGTAGCAAAAACATCTGTAACAGGTAGACCTGAAATGACTTAAGCAGATCCATGTTGGTCCAAGTGTTTGGAGGCCGTGTAATTTCTGTAACCAGCAGAAACGAGCGTTTTCTTACCAACACGCTGCTTTCGATAGTTGGATTAAGGCGTATGATTGGAAGACGTCATGGCACATCAATCAATCAGTCTATTCGTTAACATGTTAGTTAAAAGACAATAGCTGCTGTGCTGGAAGAGCACATTAGTAGCGTTTTAGAATGTACAGGAACAGAAAGAATAATTATTTACAGAACTATATACACAAATACAGTACGCTAATATTACAGGGCCCTTGGCATGGCAGCAATATGTGCACTGAAAAGAGAATATGACATGCATGAGGATCCGTCCGTTTCTCAAACTTGACAGTTGATTGGTCCAATATGGAGGGGCAACTTACAATGGGAAGGGAGGGGAAAAAAAATGCATAGAGACACAATTATATGAATTAATCCGTTTAAAAAACAAAATATCTAAATCTACTTAGTGGCACCTCGGAGAAGGCAATCTAACCATGAAATACTAAGCCCGAATACAGGATATTTAGAAGATACAAAGCTATAAAAAAGTGGGAATCATTTTTGGTCATTTTTCCCTTTTTTTGTCACTCTTAGGGCACATGCTGTCTCAACACAGAAAGAGCTGGAAAAACGATGCTCTCTTCAGGTTTACTCAAAAAGAAAAGTCAAAACACAATTAACCTTCATATGTATTTACAGAAGCTCATGAGATATAGAAGTTGTCGGCTTAATGCCTTCTGAGATAAACATACTGGAGCGCTAGCAGCCGTTAGTCTAAGTCACACCAGTTCAGAGAGAATTTAAAGACTGATATAAATAAAGATTTATGCAACAGACTCCAAGGATAATATAAAGTGGAGCCAACTGTGTAACGCGTTTCTTCTCCCAGCACTAGCTAGGCAGAGAAAACTAAAATTTGTTTGTGCATCCTTCTTGCTCTGTTGTAAAAGTTTAAGAGAGAACAAAGGCAGTAAAGAACGTGACTGATCACCTTTCCAATAACTGTATAAAGTTTGTGGTTAAAACTGGGTTTAGCAGCATTTCCTGTGCAAGAGAACGAGAAAAAGCCATCTCGGCTCAATGGCTTTTCTTCATTCTCTCTGTTTCTCACTCACTCACTTTTAAAACGCATGTCATTGTGCTGAGGACCTGGAGATCTTTCCCAAGCTCCTATTGAGAGAAAATCGCCATCGTAGCCCTTCATCTCTCTTGAGTTTCTGTGTGTGTCATCTCTCTGCTTCTGGTGTCGTCAGTCAGTCATCGCTCTGCTCTTACTGGAAACAAGCAATATGGTCTTTAATACAATTACATTTTTGGATCAGTGAGATTATTTTGAGTTTATATACAACTTACAAAACAAATGTCAGTCTCTGGGATGATGTCTTTGAGCGAAATGGCATCTTCATTGCTTAACTGCTCATCTAAGCATTCGGCTCCAGTGCTGAAGAAGAGAGCGAGAGATGGAGGATTGGTCTCTTTACATATTTACTTCACCCAAATATTAACATTATTTTATCTTTATATACCACCCTATTGTTCCAAACACATTCAAAAAGTTTTAGATCGGTAAGATGTTTGAATGCTTTTGAAAGTCTCTTGTGCTTACCAAGGCTGCATTTATATGGTCATAAATACAGTAGAAACAGTGTGAAATATTATTGCAATTTAAAATACCCGTTTTCTATTTTAATGTTTTAAATGCAATTTATTCCTGTGATGTCTAAGCTGAAATTTCAGCATCATTACTCCAGTCTTTGGTGTCACATGATCCTTCAGAAATCATTCTAATATGCTGATTTGATGCTCAAAAACATTTCTTACTACTATCAATGTTGAAAACAGTTGTGCTGCTCAATATATTTTTGTGAAAACTTTTTTTATTTTTTATTTAGGATTGGTGAATACAGTTCAAAAGAACAGTATTTATTTGAAATAGAACACTTTTGTAACAATGCAATTTTCTTTACTGAAGAGTTCTTACTCAATAAAAATATTAAATTCTTTAAAAAAATAAAATAAAAATAAAAAATCTTACACACATAGTAGTAGGGCTGCACGATTTGGGGAAAATGTCATATTGCGATTATTGAGGTCAATATTGCGATTTGCGATAGCAATATAATAAACAAATAGTATCATGAGTCATCTTGCTTGGTTCTCAATGAAAATACACACACAGATTACTGATGATGCTGAAATGTGTATTTCTCAACTCAAACTAGCAACAACAACAAACAAATGCACAGCGTTTTCAAATTAAAATGAAATTAAATAACATCTTTGTATTACTGCAAACTTGTTATAATCCCATTTAAGATATTTGTTTCTTTACTAATCTGTAGTGGTTCAACGGATCACAAAACTCATGGTTCAGATCACATCACGGTTATGACGTCACGGATCAGATCATTTTTCAGATCAGCACAAAAAAAAAAAAAAATTGGATAGGGGTAACTTAACTTTGCATTTATTACTTAGCCCACTTAAACTATTCTGATACCACAGCATAAACTACTAGCCTAAATAATACATTATTAAAGGCAAGTGAATAGACTGTAAAAAGAACAAATACTGTACACCAATTACAACAAGCATAGATAAATACAACAAGTTACAAATAAAGTATAAGGTCTAACTGTAGTATTAATTTTCATGAACAGAAATGTAATAATTAAATGTAAAATGACACTGTTCATTGTATAAATTCAATATAGATTAATCTTTGTTAAAGCTGTGTTTTGTTGATTGATTTACATGAGACAACAGCAGGTATTTATAGGTTGCTGTCACTTTAAGAGTAAGACCCCATGCACGCACACATCACGTCCGAATTCTCACCTCGTTCAATTAAGACATAACTGAAAGTGTTCACATGAATACTTGCTGAAAGGGGTATTTTGACTGACATAATGCGTGTATGTGACCATCCAAGTGCATTGAGGACGCGAAAGAGAAATCAATTTGGAGTTCGCGAGCTATAACGCGCCTCTCTCTCTCTCTCTCTCTGTGCGCGCGAGCCTTGTATGTATGTGCGTCATGTGCGCACCGATAACAGCGCTGCGTGCGATACCGAATTAAATCCTCTTTTGCCTCTTCTAGCGCTGGAATGGTTTTATATCTATTTAATGTGTAAACTATCAAGACAAAACATGTTCAAATGATACCCTTTCACTCTATTGCGGTTAAACTTTCAATTGATCCGCGAATCACATGCGTCCCGAACCGTGGGCCTTGGTCCGTACGGATCAACCACTACTAATCTGGGTTTATAATCTTATAGCCAAAATATCGCCATATAACAGAGGTAGCGTTTTTTTCTTGCCACCAGTTCAGTGACAGTTTGCTCCGCATCCATCTTTACCCGTTCTCTGCGCTGCACACTGGAAAAAGTCATGACATGACCGTGTGCGCCACACATGCCACTGCCTAAACTGAAACTGACTGGTCTTCTTTTTATTAGCGGTGTATAAAATGGACAAACAGCTCTCAGATAATGGGTTGTTGTGTCCACACATGTATTTATTTATTTAATTTATTTATTAACTTATTATTATTATTATTATTATTTTATTTAATAAAATCGCAGCATTTTGCGTCATATAATCGCACAAGCTTGACATCGCGATTGCGATTGCGATATGATTAATCGTGCAGCTCTACATAGTAGCCTTGGTCTTCAGTCTAAACGGTCAAATACACACTGTCAAAATGCCCGCATTGGTGAGTATTCACATAAATATAGTCAATGTAATCACTGTGCATGGGCGTTGTTCTTCAATTGTTTTTCCTCTCTCTTTCTGTGTGTGTGTGTGTGTGAGAGAGAATTTATGCTCCTCAGGTGGTAAATTAACCTCATATGAAAGCCTAGCACAATTAATTGTATATTGCAACTTATATATATATATATATATATATATATATATATATATATATATATATATAAAATATATCATATATTTATTTTATTTTATTTTTTTCAAATAATATTACACTACATTATTTTCCTACTTTAGCTCGTTTAGAAAAATTCATTAACAAAAAATGAAAAATTGGCTCTTTGGTTTAAAAAAGGTTCCCGACCCCTGCTTTAAGCCTGAGAAATGTGTGTGTTTGTTTAGTTTTACCTGTGGGGGGCGCTGTTGTCATGCTCAGTGACTGCAGATTTGTGTACCTCCACCCCTACTGACCTGTAAGTGAGCAGCCAGAGTTATACAAACAAAGGTAAAACTCTGCCGGAGAGAGATTTCAACGAGAAAGATGATTATGATGATGATGATGAAATATAAACATACAAAAAAAAAACTGCAAGAAACTACATAGAAATAAAAAAAGAGACCTTCGAGGAGGTGAAGATGATGTCATTCCTGTGCTGCCTTGTGAGGAGTTGGACATATTTGATGCCGCAAACTCACTAGAGCTTCCAGCCAAGGGATCGGTTTGTGGAAGCAGGTCCGGTCTGCCTGACTGCATGCCTGAGGATGACAATCACATAGAGAGTTATGATTTAATTTATGCTCCAAAGACAATACACAATTAAATGCCTTATTCACATTACACCTGACTCACAGCAGAAAATCATGCACAAAAATATTTTAATGCATCTTTATCAGCTTGCACAACAAATTCGCAATATCTTACAGTGACGCCTACTTATTTACATTCAATGGCTAGGATGATTCACTGCCGTATCCCAACTTCTGTTTAAAGGTGCTACAGAGGATGTTTTGTTTTATACATTTTTGCAATATTACTTGAAACTGTCTTTACTAACTGATAAAAGACTATTTATTAGGTGCACTGAAAGGAATAATATTAATATACGTCATCTGTGCACGAGGTAGGGCCTTAAAAACCTCTGGTTTGTTAATCACTGCCATGACATTCCTTGTGAGAGACGAGCGCGGCTGCGCGCTCCAGTAACTTTCCACACTCCACAGAGGCGTTCCCTCGAAATGAGCTGTGAAGGAGGGGGGTTGTTCTTACGCATGCGCTCATTTCAAAAACTCACTAACAGTCTTTGGTTTCTCAGTCGACGAAAAGATCCTCTGTAGCACCTTTAAATAAAGTAGTACATTCAGCAACAGATTGATGTAAATAGTTTTGGTTGCGGTACTCACCGCTCTCTCCTTCTGTATCGGACTGGCTAAGGTGAGTACGGTACGCGAGTCTGGCGTCAGCAACTGTCTGTCCGCCAGGGGCGGGAGCAGAGCTTCCCATAGGAAGTCGTCTCACAACACTCGAACAGCCACTTCGACTTTTCTTTGAGGGGGAAGATTTGACTGGGAATGGAGAGAGAGAGGCACAGTACGATGACATCACAAAAAGACTAAAAGTTCAATGACCAAAATAAAGACATAACTTAAAGGATTAGTTCACTTTCAAATGAAAATTAGCCCAAGCTTTACTCACCCTCAAGCCATCCTAGGAATAGAAAGACTAGAAAGTGCTTATATCCACATCCATCCATCATACTCCACATAGCTCCGGGGGGTTAATAAAGGCCTTCTGAAGAGAAGCGATGCATTTATGTAAAAAAAAAAAAAACAACCCATATTTTACAAGTTATGAAGTAAAATATCTAGCTTCCGCCAGACCGCCTTCCATATTCAACTTACGAAAAAAATGGAACTGGTGTCGCATCAGTTAGCTTTTTCTGTAAGTTGAATAGGGAAGGCGTAGTACATAGCGTAAGCTTTTTGAACTGTAAGAGGCATTGCACCTTCCTCATACGTTGAATACAGAAGGCGGTCTGGCCGAAGCTAGATATTTTACTTCATAACTTGTTAAATATGGATTTTTTTTTTTATACAAATGCATCGCTTCACTTCAGAAGGCCTTTATTAACCCCCCGGAGCTGTGTGGAGCACACATTTATGATGGATGGATATGGATGGAAGCACTTTCTTCAGCTCATACTCGTTGATCCTCGCTCACTGCCATTATAATGCTCAGATGCGTCAGGATAATTATTAATATTTCTCTGATTGTGTTCATCAGAAAGAAGTAAGTTATATATACCCAGGATTGATTGAGAGTGAGTAAAGTTTGGGCTAATTTTCATTTGAAAGTGAACTAATCCTTTAAAGGTGAAGAATGTCGTTTCTGCAACACTAGTGCCACCTAGCGGAATTACAAAAATGAAGCATATTTTCAAACAACCTTTCACAAGTCGAGCCTCCCCCAACTAAAATATCACAATTACAGCTCTTTCATGTGCTTGTGAAGGCATGTCTCAACAGATAAAAGTAATCATATTTAATAAAAGCTCCAACATATTAGGAATACTTTTACCTGTTTTGCTATGTGTCATGAGTAAGAAATAGGGCTGTTCAACGATAACCGTGGTTATCGTGTACAAAATAAGAGTCTGTTTTACATAATATATGTGTGTTTGTTTTGTGTATAATTATTATGTATATATAAATACACACACATACATGTATATATTTAAGAAATATAAGCATGTATGTATAAATATATAAAGATATTTATATTTTTATATATTTAAATTATATATAAATGTAAATATTTGCATAGAAATAAGATATTTTTCTTAAATATATACATGTATGTGTGTATATTTATATGTACATAATAATTATACACAAAACAAACACACATATATTACGTAAAACATACTCTTATTTTGTACACGATAACCACGGTTATCGTTGAACAGCCCTAGTAAGAAATTGAGTAGACTAATACTCTCTCTAGTGCGAATCTCGCTTATAATAAACCCATATGCACATTTTTTTTTAACATGATGCACCACAACTGTTTGGGGAATCAAAGTAAACATTATAAACAGGTAAATTTGTCTTTCTGAACAAGTGCATAATGATGCTGTATGGTATTGATGAGTCCATTGTAGAGCATTGCATCACAACGCCCCATTTGCTTTGATGCATTCATGACCGGTTTCATCTCTGAAGGTGTAAATTGCACTTATGTAACCAAAGCTGAATTTCTTTTCCTATGGAATGCGTCAGCCATGTTCCCACACCGTCTAAATACACACTGTGACTCCACCTCCTACAGTAGCCACGCCCCAAACTCTCAGTATAGGGCCAGGCTGAGCTGGAAACAGATTAATAGATCTGATTGGACTGCTCTGAATGTTTAGATGATGCCTAGGAGTAGGGCTGCACGATATATCGCATGAGATTGTCACGCGCATTTCGTCAGTAAAGCCGGTTCCCTGATTACCGCTAAATCGCCATCACCTGCTTTCAAATGGAGCGGCATTTAATAGACAGAGCCGTAGATCACTGAAAAGCCCATTATCGAAGGCGATTCATCTGCGATATGAACGCGATATTGCGTGGCTTTTCAGTGATCTACGGCTCTGTCTATTAAATGCCGCAACATTTGAAAGCAGGTGATGGCGATTTAGCGGTAATCAGAGAACCGGCTTTACTGACGAAATGCGCGTGACAATCTCATGTGATATATCGTGCAGCCCTACCTAGGAGGCTTAAGGTTTACACTTTTGGGGGGAGATAAACCCATGAATAGCATATTAATAGCAGTCAAATTGGGTTGAGAAGGAATTTTAACATAAAAAAAAATCTTACATACTTCACCTTTAAAGATGTTCATCCAAAAATGAAAATTATTTACTCAACCTCAATTTATTCCAAACCCATAAGACTTCCATTCATCTTTGAAACAAGTAGACTTAGTAGATTTCTGTCACAGAGATTTTTTTTTATGAAACCTGAAAGATCTCTGCCCCTCCAATGAAAGTCCATTCCACCAAAACTTTCAAGCTTCAAAAAGTTCGTAGAGATATCGTAAAAGCAATCCATTTGGATTGAGAGGTTTAATCCAAGTCTTCTGAAGAGAAACATTGACTTTGTATGATGAATAATTACATTTTGTTTTTTTGACGTGCTGTTTGAATGTGCGTTGATCAATGTTTATATGTAAACTGCTCGAGTCATATGGATTACTTTTGCAATGCATTTATGGACGTTTCATTAAAAATATCCCTGTGTTTTGAAAAAGAACAAATGTCTTATGGGTTTGTAACAACATGAGGGTGAGTAAATGATGACTGAATTTTAATTTTTGGGGTGAACTATCCCTTTAAAGATTCGCTAAAAGATCACTTTTTTTTTTTTAAACTTACGTGTTTTCTTAAAAACTGTGCTGCACATGAAACGCTGGAATCGCTCAGCGTAGAATCCAGGCCGATGTACAGAGACCGTGTCCTACAATGTAAATGTTTACAATGCTATTTATCTCACAAGGCTGCAAACAGCTAAGTACAAAATAAGCATAATGTTTGCTTTACAGTAACATACAGGAACTGATGACTTACCCCATCATGGACCAAGGCCTTCCAGGAATGCTCTATTTTTTTAATAAATCTGAAGGAAGAAACAAAGGAAGGATATTAATGATGGTCACAAACATGTATACATGCACACACAACTCTTGTCTGTGACTAGTCACCTGTATGACTGTAATATGTCGATGATCCCAATATAAACCAGTATTCTGTCTCCTTTACTGTTGCGTGCTGGGATTCCTCCCCATCTACAGACAAAACAAGAAATTGTATGCATTAAATGATTAATACGTACTGCAACCGAACTAAAGCCGGGTGTAAACTGTACGATTTATAACAGTCGTTTATGAGAGTTGCTTGACAGACTGTAAGAACATGATCCCCGTTGTTATCCATGTGACATTGTCACACACAAACAGAGAACATAAGTACGTAGAATAATAAGGTGGTGACTAACTGGTCCTCTGTTTCCAGGGTTCCTTTCCCTTTGGCTTCTCCCTGTATGGACTCCATCGCGGTGCTGTACAGAGCTTTCTGAGCCTGCGGCCTCCTGTGGTCTGGCGTCACGGCCCCCTCGGACCCCCCACCCTCGACCGCCCCTGCTCGCTCACGAGATGCCTGATCCGTGTTATGGATCCCCACCAACAGACTGTAGTCCATAATCTTAAAGCTCTGTAGCAGCTGTCAAATAAACAGATGGATAAACAAAACAAATCTTGTTTTTGGCAATATTCAATAAGTATATCTGGATATTTACATATTTGCTCCAAAATGGTGATTTATTTATCAGATTTTTTTTTGATGACACAGAAAGCATCTTTCCAACTAAACTATTGTAGCCAAAGAGATTCAAAAGGTTTAAAGCAAGAAATAAAATAGTTCAAAATCATTTTTATATATATGCACCAATATAACAATACATAGTAACCTTTTATATACTATTAAACATTTTAATACATGATGCACAACAAGGAAAGATCACAAAATTGGTCTGATGACATATCTTTAGGATATTTAAAATTCTGTCTTACAAAAAAATCACTGTAATACAGGTGCTGGTCATATAATTAGAATATCATCAAAATATTCATTCATTTTTTTATTGTAAATTATTTTTAAAAATGAAACTTTCATATATTCTAGATTCCCTACATGTAAAGTAAAACATTTCAAAAGTTTGTTTTTTTACATTTTGATGATTAGAGCGTACAGCTCATGAAAGTCCAAAATCCAGTATCTCAAAATATTAGAATATTTACTAAGATCAATCAAAAAATGGATTTGCAAAACAGAAAAGTTCAAGTTCTTTAAAGTATGTTCATTTGTGCACTCAATACTTGGTCGGCAGCACATATTACAGCAAATGACTTGCTCCTAGCACAAATTACAGCATCAGTGAAGTGTGGCATGGAAGTGATCAGCCTGTGGCACTGCTGAGGCACTACTGAGCCTTCAGATCATCTGTATATTGTTAGATCGACTGTTTCTCATCTTTCTCTTGAAAATATCCCATAGATTCAGGGGTCAGGCATGTTGGCTGGCCAATAAAACACAGTAATATCATGGTCAGCAAACCACTTGGAAGTGGTTTTTGCACTGTGGGCAGGTGCTAAAGTCTTGCTGGAAAAGGAAATCAGCATCTCCATAAAGCTTGTCAGCAGATGGAAGCATAAAGTGCTCCAAAATCTCCTGGAAGATGGCTGCATTGACTTTGCACTTGATAAAACACAATGGACCAACACCAGCAGACGTCACGGCCCCCCCAAATTATTACTGACTTCAGAAACTTCCCACTAGACTTCAAGCAGCTTGGATTCTGTGCCTCTCCAGTCTTCCTTCAGACTCTGGGACCATGATTTCAACATGAAATGCAAAATTTACTATTATCTGAAAAGAGGACTTTCAACCACTGTTCACTGTCCAGTTCTTTTTCTCCTTAGCCCAGGTAAGATGCTTCTGACGTTGTTTCTGTTTCAGAAGTGGCTTGGTAGTCCTTTTCCTGAAGATGTCTGAGTGTGGTGACTCTTGATGCGCTGACTCCGGCTTCATTTGACTCATTGTGAAGCCCTCCCAAGTGTTTGAATCGGCTTTACTTGACAGTATTCTCAAGCTTGCGGTCATCCCTGTTGCTTGTACACCTTTGCCTACCCAATTTCTTCCCTCTAGTCAACTTTGCATTTAATATGCTTTGATACATCACTCTGTAAACAGCCACCACATTCAGTAATGACCATCTGTGACTTACTCTCTTTGTGGAGGGTGTCAATGATTGTCTCCTGGACCATTGCCAAGTCAGCAGTCTTCCCCATTAGTGTGGTTTCAAAGAACAAGAGATACCCGGAATTTATACAGTAGGGATGGTCATTTAATGAAACACAAATGTAAATATTCTAATATTTTGAGATACTGGATTTTGGACTTTCATTAGCTGTATGCTCTAATCAACATTTTTTTTTTAAAAAAACCTTTGAAATGTTTTACTTTACATGTAGGGAATCTAGAATATACGCAAGTTTCATTTTTTAAAATAATTTACAATAAAAAAATGAACTTTTTCACGATATTCTAATTATATGACCAGCACCTGTATTTAATGATTTATTATGTCATATTCCCGTTCAAAGGTTTGGGGAAAAAATGCATGCAAATTGTTGTAATATTTCACAATATTACCATTTTTAATGTATTTTTAATCAAATAAAGCCAGTCTAAAAAAAAAAAAAAAAAAAATCATACCGATCCCAAACTTTTGAAAGGTAGAGTATACTGAATATTCATTAACATCTTCATAACAAGCCTGGATTCAAAGTTTAAACTAACATGCAATAACACCCAAACACAAGCATGCAAGCTCACCAGGCAGTCCCGCTGGATGGTTTTGCAGAGGGCGTTGTAGTTGTCAGGTTCAAGTTGGATGCCCTCGGGCATGTCCTGGATGAAATCCAGATCTTTGTAAGTGGGGACTCTTTTCTCTCTCTCTTTAGGGGAGGCACGGCGCTTGTACGTGGAGCCCTTCAGGTCATATTTGTGGTGCATAGGCACACTGCGGGGCAACAGGTTATTCATTACGACGATACGAATGTTCTTTCCGCCCGCCTGCACGCAATACAAGCCATAAAACTTTGGGAGCAGTGTTCTCTTGTTCTGATTCAGATTCTGAGGGGAGGAGGAGAGGAGAAATGAAAGATAAAATGCTGTAATATCACAATTTGGGCCTAGATGAATGCTACAATTTGACTTATCTTGTGGTATGCATCTAAAGTACATGAACGTGTGTAACGCTCACCATGAAGTACCCGGGCAGTAGTTTCTGCAGGAACTCTGCCTCCTTGTGCTGCACTGTTTTAATAATGAACTCATCATCGCTTGTCACATAAAATATTGATCCACTCGCTCCAGGATTGGACAGTTCGATTAAAGGATCATTACATAGAGAATACTGCAGACGGAAAGAAATCACAAAACACATCAGGGATGGACAGTGAACCATGTGTCAGTGTGTGTGTGTGTGTATAGTGCAAAAAAAGGAAATGAGTTCATCCTCAATGTTTAATATTAATGTAAACAATAAATACTAAAATAATTCATATTTCTTTTATATATACACATATTCAGCTAACCAGATAGTCATCAGGTCGAATGCCGAAGAGTTCTCTGAAATAACGAAAGGCGATGGGGGCGTAGGTCTTAAACCTGAAGTCACCGTGGTGATGAGCTGGAGTCAAATTACTTCCTTCACTGTAGGAAGAAGACAGGGAGAGCAAAACAGAGACAGGGTTATGAGTTTGTTTTATTAAATAGATAACCTCTGTTCGATTCAGAGGCTGATTCCCAAATACATGATGCCCAAAGACTCTGTTACGGTTGACATTCACTTGGTTTATAGACACACAAACTTAACAGTCAGCACACTGATTCAAAACTATTTAAATAGCAATAGATATTTAAATATACATACAGAGCATGGTTGAATAGGTCTGACATATACACAACACACACACCTAGATCGTACACACACCTGGGGAAGAAGATGCTCTCTACTACATAAAAGTCCTGCATGAGAACGTCTCTCTCAGCTTTCTGACTGAGGCTGCCTACGGTGTGTGCGATACCCAGCTGGATGGCACCTTTGAGGGCGGAGGAGGTCGTCTACAGACAAAGAAAGAGTGCGTGTGAGAGTATGCGTGAGAAAAAAAAAGCAAACAGAAAGGAAACACTAGATAAATACCACAATGATTCTTTTAAATAACCTATAAATGAGCTGTTATGTAGGTGGCGTGGGAACATAATGCATTTATAAAAAATAAAAAAAAACAACAGTAATTTCCAGTAAAACAAATGCTGGAATATGTCATTATGAGGAGTGGGAGATATAGTTAAAAAAAAAAAAAGATGTTGACATTTTCCACTCTTGACATTATTCAATATATGTGTTTATAAATTGATGTATATGCTTATGTAAAATGCTTATGTAAGTGATGACTATATACATCATCAACATTGAAGATGCAAATGTATCACGGAATGAGACTTTTGTAGTGATTGACAATTTTGACCATTATAAGGAATGATCTTGAAACTAGTTTAATAACAATGTCTTTATGAGTCTTCATAGGCAAATAAAATCATATTAAAATCAGTGCGATATTCACAACGTTGCAACATCATAATGTGCCTCATGATAATCTCTCTTTCCTTTCCAACTCCTCCCTTTGGTCTATTCCTCTTTTCTAGTCCAGTTTCTCTCTTGCCCTTCCTCTGTTATCAGGTGACACATCCGACTGCCAGCTGACCTTTTTGTAAGTCGTTTCTCCTGTGGGGTCAACTCCTCGGTGACCAATGGTCTTCTTCATACTCTGAGATGATCCTGGCCCCTAGTTAGAGAGACAAAGACACAAAAGAGTGACAAAGGAAAGAAGGGGAACAGAAAAAAGGCAACTGGTTTCATGTCAATAGGCCTCCACTCTGTCCAGGTTTGACTTCCTGTTTGTCAGGTGTTTCCTCGACACAGACACGCACATTCTTGTCAGTCTGTTCATCCTCTCACTGCCTTGGTACATGTGAAACTTCAATTGACAATGGGTGCTGTGTGTGTGAGTGTGTGTGTCAATATTTGTCCTGTTCAAGATCCTTCTCACATGACTGTTTGATCAACACACAGTAACAGTGAGTTAACCTTACTTCACCCTACAGGGCTCATGTGTTCACATTCCTCTACCAATGTCCAGCAACTAAAAAAAACACTTGGATGAAACTGTGGATACTGATCTGAGATATCACAAATACTTGGCTGACAAGAGAAAAGAAGGTGAAAATGTTTGCATAAAGCAAATCTGACATCTATTTAGTGATAAATCAAGACGCTGTGCTTTATTGTGAATACAGTCATGACTAAATGGCAATGTTTAATGCCATGTTTGCTGCTATAAAACGGAAAAAATGCTAAATTGGAAAAAATGAACACTGATAATGGGCATTGAGTAAAATGGATGCTAATGCCCACAATGTTAAGAGCTAACATTAAAGGTACAAACAAAGCTGTGGGCAGTGAAGTAAAATAAAGGTGTAGTTGTTAGAATAAGTCAATTTCAATAGTATTCCACGCAATAGGGAATTTTGCGTGAGGGTAAAGAGATTTTGCTCATGTTCAAGATGGTTATGCCAATTCACCATGTTGACCAACTGAAAGCTGCTTGGTTTGATAGTGACTTCTGTGTGAGCTGTGCTTCATATATATCTACCCTACTGACACCTATTGAATCTCAAGTCTGAGGTAAATAAAAAAAAAAAAAAAAAAAAAGACTACTTGCTACCGAGTTGTCTTTGCTGGCTGCACGTAAAAACAACTTAAAGGGATAGTTCACCCAAAAATGAAAATTTGATGTTTATCTGCTTACCCCCAGAGCATCCAAGATGTAGGTGTCTTTGTTTCTTCAGTAGAACACAAATGATGATTTTTAACCGTTGCCGTCTGTCAGTGGTATAATGCAAGTCAGCGGGAACTTTGACTATAAGAGTAAATAAAACACGACAGACAAATCCAAATTAAACCCTGCGGCTTGTGACGACACATTGATGTCCTAAGACACGAAACAATCGGTTTGTGCGAGAAACCAAACAGTATTTACATCATTTTTTACCTCTAATACACCACTATGTCCAACTGCATTCAGCATTCGCTTGGTGATGTCTGATCGCGCTCTGACAACGGAAGTGATGTCTCACGCTCATTGAAGTATATGCGCGAGACATCACTGCCGTTGTCAGAGCACGATCAGACATCACGAATCGAGTGATGAATGCAGTTGGACATAGTGGTGTTTTAGAAAATGATATAAATACTGTTCGGTTTCTCGCACAAACCGATCGTTTCGTGTCTTAGGACATCAGTGTGTCGTCACGAGCCGCAGGGTTTCATTTGAGATTTGTCTATGGAAGTGTTTTAGACTCTTATTGTACGAGTTCCCATTCACTCGCATTATTTGACTGACAGATGGCAGCGGTTGGAGTTAAAAATCATCATTTGTGTTCTGAAGAAACAAAGTCACCTACATCTTGGATGCGCTGGGGGTAAGCAGATAAACATCAAATTTTCATTTTTGGGTGAACTATCCCTTTAAGCTATGTAGTACAATTCACAAATAGATTATTGTGAATCTTAAGAGACAGTTCTTTTAATGAACCGTAAAAACAATTTACCAGTTTTTTTCTAACAAATCATTAATTAGAATCTGCCAGAGCGGTAACAATTTACAACCGACTCACTTATTGACTGGCAAGTGATCACAACTTTCATTTATGTCTAGCTAGAAATGACCTAGAAACTGTTCTCTGAGTTTACTTACCCCCCTATAAAGAAAATTATGACTATTCACTGACTGGTTGTTCATATCACAAATGTAGGCCTAGCTGAAGTTACACATTTACAGTTTAACTCCAACTGTACTCCAAAACTGTGACTCTCATGTACCAGGAATAAGGAATTTATTTAATATATCAATTTTATTTTTTACTATTGGCCAATTAATTGATTTGTTTTGTTAGAAAATACCTTATAGCATGACCTCTATTGTATTCTGCATTTTAGCACATTTGGGAAGCTGTACTGACCAATCAGCTCTCAGGAATGGAACCATTGGTTTTATAACGCTCAAACATTAAATATCCCACTATGCACCGGGAAGACTATTTAAGGTATGATTCATGCCCTGATGGTATATGCATTTGTTTATGTTTTCCACTTCTAGTTAGATCATTCTGACACAAACAGATTATATGCCATTCAATGTAGAACAAATGCAAATTCTCATTAAACAGGAACATGGTTTGACTAATGCAAAATTTGACTGATGAAATGATAAACGAAACTGCACAGTCATCAGATTTACAATTAAGAGAGAAATTAAGAAATAATTTCTTTGCCTAACACAAAGTGAGTAATCCAACATGAGATCAGGCTTACCTCCGTAATGGTCATCTTTCGAACTCCGCTGGACCCTTTAAAGTTAGAGAAAGAGAGAAAGAAGCATGATTTGTTAGAGGGACAGAAAAAAACATGAACTTCACACCACCTCTTGCTGTTTCTTTCCTATGAAATAAAACTAAATAAGAGCTGTCACTAATGATTATTTTGGTAATCGAGTAATCGACAGATTATTTTGACGATTAATCGAGTAATCAGATTTTTTGTGGTAATAAAAATAGCCTTTAAAATGACTTGTTAAAATACATGTATAATATCAATGAGGCAATAATAATTGGTTTAAATATAGTATCACAAGCAAGTAAACATAGTTTTATAGGGCTGGGACAATATATCATTGAATGGCGAATCGTGAAATAATTCTGGATCGATTCTCAGATTTTCCGAATGCATCGAAATTCTCTCTCGAATCGATTCTGAGCGTAGTTTTTAACAGCAGATGGCACTGTGTTCTTTAGAAACAGCTGTATTTGAACTCGATACACACCACTTGAAACTTCTATAAAATAATCATTCATAAAGTTCAAAACAAGTATGCCACACAAGTCCTGAAAAGTGAAGCCGAAGCGTCTCAATCGCCCCCAGGTGGCTGGAAGCAGTATGTCATAAACCCCGCCCTCTCCATGTATTCCAGTGGGACGTGAGACAAACTAAATAATTAAATTACACTTCAAATACAATTTTTGTCATATTAGGCAGTTTTTAATCACGCTGATGTTAGTTCAAGTTTTCGTTCTTTTAATAAGTTTGGTTTTAGTTAGTTATTTGATGCTGTTAGTTATAAAAACTGGGGTGTGACGTCATGATTGACAGCTGACGTTGACAGCTTCTCTGAGTGAAGTAGTCACTGAGGTGCCAACTGACTTTTTTCTGGATCTTCGCGAGGTGATTGGAGCTTTAACTTTAATTTCTACATTTCCATAACTGTTTATTTCTGTTTGGGCGGGACCTTGATATCGCGGCTCCACTTTGTGCTCACTACTGCGCAGACTCGGGTTTCAAGTTCACTATGCGCAGACTCGAGACTCAAGATGTCAGTGCCATATAGAGACACTGGTGGCTTCACTTACTTCAATGGAAGAGAGTGAAGGTGCGTCATCCATATTTTTTTAGTCTATGATTTGAAAAGGTTGAAGTGAATTACAAGGGTGTTTGCAATGTGCTGTTTACATTAATCTCGCGTCATAAAAGCATTCTGAGGTGCAAGTACTTAGCCGAACGCATGAGCGATCTTCTTCGTGAGCATTTGAGTGTGTGGTTAAAAACTAGCCTAGAGCGCCATCTGCTGTTAAAAACTAAGCTCAGAATCAATTCAAGAGAGAATCGCGGTGCTTTCGGAAAATCTCAGAATCGATCTACGAATCGAGATGAATCAATTTATTGCTCCAGCCCTATGGTTTTATTGAATAACTTAATGTCATGTACATAATATAAACAATCAACTTATGTATGTTTAAATAATATAACAAACTCCTGCAGAGGGAGCCAACAGCCTGGTGATTGTTGTTGTTACACTTTACAGCATGATCAAATTTTTCTTTAATATTGGCCAAACAACATTTAGCGTAATTCAAATGTCCTTAATCTTTAATATTTGGCCACTTGTTTATGATAGAAATGCTACAGCAAAGGTTTAAACTTTTTTAAAAACACGATGAACAACAATTTGTCGCTGTAGGTTTATGATTTATGTAACAAATCTGGTGAAATGGCGCACTTTGCGTTCCCCGATGAATGGTAGCAACCTAAACTCACAGCACATGCAGAGATGAAGTTTGTTAACCAAGCTGCTGAGACGCACTCCACGCTTGTAAATAATAACAGCGCAACACTTTGCATGAAGCACAAGGCGAGTCAGACTTTATATGCACTCTCAAATGCACATTTGGAAACCCAAATAAAACGTGCATGGAGAGACTGAGTTCATGTTGAGAGCATTTACTGTGAATAGAGCAGCTCTGAGAAACATGTAATGGATTTTAGTCCTTGGAATCTAGTAAGTAAATCTAGAAGTAAATGAGTACCAAGTAAAATGAATGCAGCATTGGTGAGCAAAAGAGAATTATTTCAAAAGCATTTAAAAATCTTACCAACCCCAAACTTTTGGACAGTAGTGTATGTAATTTTGTACATCCACTAGTACTGAAAACATCTCACGTCTCAATTACAAAATTTGTTTGTCATCTCTAATCAACTCGAAAAACAAACTAAAGTTCTTACAACTATCCTCCACCTGCCAGTGTCACAGGGGGGCAAAATCTGTCATGACACCAGGGGTGCCAGACAATCAGCAGACTGTCACAGCAGATGCTTTGCGGATATTCACTCAATAAACGGCACAGGATGAGATCACAATCTTAAACACGCTGAGGCTTCAAATTCAAATTTTTTATAATAGCAACGCATGGTATGCAATGGGTCTTGCTTGCTTGCATTGATTCAGAATGATCGCATGTCTTCAGGCCAGTCAGAAGTTAACAAAGCATGTCTGCTCGTCGTCAAAACAAACAGACTGAGATGCAATAGCATAGCAACTTCAATCCTGCCAAGAGCTTGATATTATTACACACAATCAAGATTAGAATCCAACCTACAGAAATAGTAACTGTGAGCGAACACTGTTTGATTGACAGCTCCAGCGACTGCAAAGGGAGCGTGCTTTGATCGCTTTCTTTATATAATTTATTCACCATTTAACAGATAATTTCCATCCTACTAAGAGAAACAACAAGTTGATATTCTTATAGTACGACAACCTCTTATATATCAAAATCTCAATGAAAAGTTGATTTCTCAATTCATGACCCCTTTAAGACAGTTCACCCTGACATTTTTAATTTTTACAAAAATGTTGTTGTTTTTTTTCCCACCAAAAACATAAGGGTGAGTAATTAATGACAGAATTTTAATTTTTGGGTGAACTAACCCTTTAATAGGTAGGACAAAAAGTTTCATTGACCCGTTTCATTGACCCATTATCAAAATTAGGATTACAACAAACAGGTCAATCAGGAAAAAGTTATAAATTTACATTATCTCTCAACAAACTTAAAGCACAGGTGCTTCACCTCATGACTACCAGCACTCCTTTTCAACATGGAAGAAAAAACATTATTGTGATATGATCATCTCTTTGTTGCAAAAGTCACATTTTTGGCATTGCTGATAATGCAGTTACGTAGACTTAAGAATGCATGGAGGGTAATTCACCCATTCTCTCACACGATTCCCCAGGCAACTACTGAAAACTCTTGCAGTAACCAATAGCAACAGCTATTTTAAGTTTAAGTTAGTGAGGAAAGATATAGGATATTTCAATGGCCAGCAGATCTAGTTATGTGAAAGGATTTGTGTTGTCACACCGGTCTGAGAACAAACAACCATTTTGAACAATAGAGTTTGAACAATATGAGTGATGATGAAAAGAGACATCATTCAACTGCTTATCTCACCAAGACGCAGGCTTACACGCACAAACTCTAGTATCTACAAAACATAAAGTCTGACCCAGTGGCACAATGTCCAGGAACTGTGATATATATTTACTTGTTCCCACAGATTGCTGGACCCTTTCATCATCAGTCTGAAATATCAATTCCTTTTCCCATCTGCCTTAATTGCACAAACAGATGAGTCAGTTTACAGCTTCCACTTTCATTGCATTCCACCCATCCCCCAGTCATCAAGCTTAAATTGCCACTGCAAAGGAGACCATGCAAGAGACAAGCCATTTTGGTTAATTGGCATACAGAGTCTCTAAATCACACAGCACAACTGAGCCATGCATGTACTACCTCTCCGAGAGGCCAACAACCTCCAAAACGGAGTCCTCAGATCTGGAAGGTAAAACAGTAATTTTAATAAGGGCCAAAATGTCAGCACAACCAGTGAGTCCTAAAAGTATCTCTCAGAGTGGTTGAGAAACTGGGTAAGGTGTTTGTTTGGATGGGTGAGTATTTGTTTGTTTGTTTGGATGGGTAGGTGGGTGTTTGTTGCTTGTTTGGATAGGTGGGTGTTGGTTTGTTTGCCTGTTTGGATGGGTTTGATGTTTGTTTGTTTGGATGAATGGGTATTTGTTTGGATGGGTGGGAGTTTGTTTGGAAGTGTGGGTGTTTCTTTCGACGTTTGTTTGTCTCTTTGGACAGGTGGGTGTTTGTTTGGATGTCTGTCCATTGGGATTGATGGGTGTTGGTTTGTTGTTTGAATAGGTGAATGTTTGTTTGTTTGTTTACGTGTGGTTGTTTGTTGCTCGTTTGGATAGGTGGGTGTTGGCTTGTTTGTCTGTTTGGATGGTTGAGTTTGTTTGTTTGGATGGTTGAGTGTTTGTTTGTTTGGACGGATGGGCTTTGTTTGGATGGATGGGTATTTGTTTGGATGGCCAGGTGTTTGTTTGGATGGGTGGGTGTTGGTTTGGATGGGTGGGTATTTGTTTGCGTGGTTGTTTGTTGCTTGTTTGGATAGACGAGTATTTGTTTGGATGGGTGGGTCTTGGTTTGTTTGACTGTTTGTATGGGTGAGTGTTTGCTTGTTTGTTTAGATGGACAGGTATTTGTTTGGATGGCCAGGTGTTTGTTTGTGTGGTTGTTTGTTGCTTGTTTGGATGGAAAGGTATTTGTTTGGATGGGTGTTTGTTTGGATGGGTGGGTGTTGGTTTGTTTGACTGTTTGGATGGGTGAGTGTTTGTTTAGATGGACAGGTATTTGTTTGGATGGGTGGGTGTTTGTTTGCATTGATTGGATGGATGGATACATGGATGGATAGATGAATGGGCAGAGAGACAGATGGATTGGGGGGGGGGGGGGATGGATGGAATAGATGGATGGTTTCCGAGAGAGAAATTTAGGTTGTCTCAGAAAAAGACAACAACAAAAAAAGAGACCAACACTAAATAACTAATATAACAGACACACTATTAAACAGCATAACCCATGATTCACATGAAACATGATTACAAATGTATAATTTATTACTAAAATATATTTGTTTTAACAAATTCCTGTTTTTTTTTTTTTTGCATCACATCCTTAATCCGCAGAGCAAGTGAATTGACCACTAAGAACACATGGCTTGTCTCTTGAGCTAGTCTATATTTAGTCCAAGCTTAAGAGATACACTCTCTTTTAAGAGTGGTAAGGAACAAATCTTTTACCTCATGCACACGGAAACAAACATGCATTTAGGTCATGAACTGCGGGAAGTTGTCCTATCTGTGAGATGGGACTTGAGGTTTAGATGTTCAGCAGCCCGTCCCATTTCATCTGGGCGAGCGGGCTGGTTTCTGTCCCATTTTCACATTTATATTTAGAGCAACAGAACGGCCTCAGTAATCATCAAGACTGTGCGTGTGTCTGAGAGCACTAAAAATACTTCTTATAGAGTGCTAACTATGTCCTAATGTGGGTTACCCACATGATATTCCAAAATGTCGTGATATTCTGAGCTAACAGACAAAACCACCCAAGTAATGAACACCTGATTGACTTCAGACTACTGAAGTTAATCTCCACTTCATTTCCCAAGGGATGTTATTTTTACTCAAAGGTCAATGAAGACAGACAGGGAGTCGAAGAGAATGACCACTCACAGGACATGCACTGTTAATGCCATTTACATCCCAGTAACCAATTAGCTAATTCACAAACAGAAACTGTTTGTTTGAAGCGTCAATGTGATGAATGCATTATGACAAATAATTTTGTTACAAACTAATAGCTGAAATTGATTACCATTCTCATAAACAGCCAGTGGAATAAATATTAGGATAGAACTACATGTTTGCCATGGTTTAATCAACAGTGAGTTACAAAATAACTGAGTGTAAAAAAAAAGTTCCTGCAAGCCTTCATGGAGGACAAAGAAGTCAAACTAAACACTTTATAACTGAGGGAACTCCTTAACTCAAGGTCTAACTCATGATAAAATGCTACTCAGTGAATGCCACTGTTACATAAACCCCTTCATCTAAACTTAATTTGGCTTATTATGTGTACCACAAATTATGAGAAATGAGAAAACTAATTTACTTGTTTAATTTATAAACTTATGTAAGTATGGGTGCGCCTTTGGAAAGTACTAGCACACTGACGTAAACTTAAACCTGACAGTTTTTTACATATTAGCAGTGAGCTAGTTTTAACAAGTTGTTTTATCAATGTCTTATTAGAGAAAGGTATTAATATTCTAAATATCATATCTCATGATATTTACAACACAATACAAAAAACTGAACGTTACTAGTAAGAACTACTGAAGAACTTAAGATCTTTAGGCAATTTCCATATATTTGACCAAACTCTAACATCTTATTTAGAACCAAAACAATAATTTTCTCAAAAATTAAAATAAAGTAAGAAATTAACGTGTTGTCGAGCGTTAACAACAAAACAACACTTATCATAGATGGTGACTCGTTCAAATTAGCAACAAAAAAATCTAAAACCGCCTAACTAAAAAGACCATCTTAACTAAACTGCATTCATTCATGTAGGTTATTTATTTTAAAATTAGTTTGGTTATATGTTTGATATAACTGGACTAGTTAGCATATAGCATGTTAGCCACAGATCCACATCATCGATCTGGATTATTTTAGGAAAACCTTCAAAGTATAAATCAATTAAACTAAATTAATCACACATACACACATCTGATAAGTTAGGGATTTATTATAATTACTAACTAGCGACTATAATAGATTACATTTATTTTGTGGTTGTTGAACAAAAGGCTTGATTGAAGCCAGTAACGTTAACACTGTAAACAGTGAATCAATCCAGTGCTGGTAAAAATAGTTTACCCATGGCAACAGACAACATAAAAACACACATGCCAATGTACGTATAAAAAACATAATGATTTTGATTTACCTGGAGGGGCAGATAAGCCCGTGTCGGGTGGACCGGCGGACGCCATTTTGATTCGGGTTTACTGGACCCGATCCATGACCGGAATCAGACAGACAAACTAGTGTCCAGTTCCGCCAGGACTGACTCTCTGGCTCCCCTTTACTGTCACTGACCTATTTGAGACTATAATAACTACAAACCACTATCTACATACAGAAACTATTATATTGTACATTATATTAGTCTACGGAGATCTAAATAATATAATTTAGGCTACATAATGTCCACAGTTTCTCTACAGACGACGACAGTCTTGCCTTGTCGATGTCCCATTAGTTTGAGAAACAAGCTCGCCAAGCCTTTATGTACAGTGCTAAAAATAACAAAACCGTTCAAAGAGTAGATAAAATCTTGGACAGGCTGAGCATGCATGACATTTTAAAATTCATTGCAAATTGGTTAATAAATAATAGTTTAACTTTGAAATAATAGGCTATAAATAAGACATGTTATATAAAATTAAACAGATACTGAAAAAAGAACTGTTTTTGCCTTAAAAGTTAAGAACACCCTTTAAAGTTTACCTTCATTATAGGCTTAGTCTACTCTTGCCTGAATGTAGGCCTATATAATACACAGACAAAGAAATAAACTATTCTGTAGAGTTTTATTTGCCTGTGGAAATGTAAATGATGTACAATAACAGACGATTTATATAAAACAACAACAACAACAGACATTTTGTTTATATATACACACACACACATATAATTTGTTATATTTTTGGGAAACAAGTTTCAATATTTTATACTATCCAAGCAGTTGAAAAATGTCTCTCAATAATCAATACAAAACCTTTGGCAAGAAATCTGCATAAAGAAATAGAATATGCATATTAAAAGAAATAAACAAAAATTGGTTCAGGTTTGGTTTAACTCAAGTGTACATATATTGAAATGTATGCACTCTGCATAAACTGATTCACATTCATGGTATCAGGGATTCTTTATGAATCTGGACCAGTCACACACTTCAAACTGCATGATGAGGGGGCATTTCTTCCTCCCACTATATTTGGCTTCATTTGCCTTGCCAATATAACGCAGGAGCAGTTTTGTGGCACATTTGGCACGGTGTTTGATTGTGGGTTCACAACAATGAGGTTTCTCCAGCTCCTTCGATTTGCACATATCATTCATGTGGCTGTCGAGCTGCGAGAGAATAGACAGTTTTAAAGCCAGCAACAAGAATAAATAGCATTTTTGCTGAGTTTAAAGTAGCTGTTTATAATTTACATTTATTTATCTAGAAGATTTTTAATCACACACAAATATATGGAGAAAATCAACCCAAAAGCTTGCCTTACCTCGGCCTCTATACATGCAGGTCTCTCGTGTAACACTAGAGGACAGCACCGTTCAACCATTTTATCTACTGAAAAAGGGAAACCCTTCCTGTGGGTGATAAATTAGATTTGAGTTACTAATTCTTGAATATTTTGTAAAAATCTTCATTTTCAAGTGCCTATAGTTTGCTGCATGTTGGTAAAACCAAAATCGAGCTGTCTTAGAATGAAATCAAACACTTTCTACAATTAAATTCAGACTTTTAGTATTTTGTATTTTCTTTGTCCTTGAACAAATGTTTAGCTGTGCCGAAGGTCGACCATGTAATCACATGCTGAGATTATTTTTCAACTGTCCTTGTTTTGACCAGCATTCATGGTCACTGATGTCTGAAAGGACATTTATATTATGAAAACAATTGCATGTGTTACTTAACAGAACTTAAATTTATATGATTCTCACAGTATAAAACACTATTCCAGTATAAAGAGAATTTCAGAGCTCATCCTCATGTACATTACACTATCATTAAAAAGTAGTTGGCCTCACTAAATGTATTTTATTATTATGTTTTATTTATTTTTTTGTTAAATTAATACATTTATTCAGCAAGGCTGCATTAAATTGACCAAAAGTGACAGTAAAGTCTTCTACACTGTCACAAAAAAATCATGGTTTCCACAAAAATATTAAGCAGCACAACTGTATTCAACATTGATAATAATAATAATAATATGTTTCTTGAGCACCAAATCAGCATATTAGAATGATTTCTGAAGGATCATGTGAATGTAGGTTTGGTGAACTTAATATACTTCTTTCAAAAACAATCTTACCAACCCCAAACTTTTTGTTAAGGTTATTTGTTAAACATGTAGTTAGGAATAAAGTGGGTCTTACATGCTCTTGATGGTTGTATGTGTATCACAGAATGCATGAAGAGTTGGAGGAGCAGCAGCGGCATCAGCGCTGAGGTCTGGATCAGTGGAGTTGTATTTTGGATCTGGAGCAGCAGATGCAAAACAAGTGTACTGCTCTTCTCTCTTCTTCTCTCCACAACACTCAAACTTTGGTCCTTTGGTTTTTTTCTCATCTTTACAAAACTTTTCAACCATCTTCTTCCACTGAAGTAGATAAAAAAAGAGCTCATTAAGAATGTTAACACTTTTGAGTGACAAAAATCAGCTGTTACTGCTTAGTTCTTGATAAATACAGTTTAAAAGTAAGATATTGTGGGAAAAAAAAGTTTTGTTAGTTTTGATGGATATATTTGTATCCATCAAACCTAACAATTTAGTATTATTTAGTTTTTTTGGCACACAAAAAATATTCTTGTCACTTCATAACATTAAGGTTGAACCACTGTAGTCACATGAACTGTTTTAAATATGTCTTTAATGGCTTTCTGGGCATCTGAAAGTGTTAATTATCTTGCTGGCAATGCAGGCCTCACTGAGCCATCGGATTTTATCAAAAATATCTTAATTTGTGTTCCGAAGATGAACGAAGGTCTTATGGGTGTGGAACGACATGAGGGTGAGTAATTAATGACAGAATTTTCATTTTTGGGTGAACTAACCCTTTAAGCTACTCCCAGACTAAAATGTATGTTTGAGCTGTTTTAACTAAAAGCAACTTGTTTTGTCTCAAGATGCACACCAGTAATGGCACGTTTATAAAAGCTACTTAAACGTAACTTTCCTGGCTTAGTCTAAGCGCCTGTCTGTGAAACTGGGCCTATGACTTCAAGGAACCTTAATATGTGTAATGTGTGTGTGTGTTTAACCCCTCCGGTTCTACTCGCACTGCGACGAGCGGAATTCTGGTATGGGAGACGGGCACGGTAACAAGGATGCACGCAGCTTCAAGCCGCCAATCGCTAGTGTGCCTCTTGAGGCCAGAGGAGTGAGGTTTACTTGCACAGCTCTTACTAGCTGGCCTTACTAGCCCCTCTAAACCTCACTCCCATCCGGGTCACGGCACCAACGTAACCCCTCCAGTTCTACTTGCACCGTGACGAGCGGAATTCGAACTGGCATTTCTGGCATGGGAGGCAGGCACACTAACAAGGTCGCTAAAGAATGCAGCCCCTAGCATCAGTCGCCAGTCCGTCTCTTGAGGCCAGGAGTGGAATGAAGTTCACACAGCTCTGTTGTATACACTGGCCTCCTTTATATATATATATATCTACCTTTGAATTTAACAATTATCTGCAATTGTTTTCAGTTCAAAATAGTTCTGAAATTGGGATTAAACTGCTATTTTTGAATTATTTATCTTCTTCACCTTCTTTTCAGCACAGTGTTGTTGACCCTTTTTCTCCTTACAGCATTGGTTATATTCTCTCTCCAGGACATTGATGGCCTTTGATTGACGGACCAGCCAGCCATACCCAGTGCAAGGAAGACACTTGGTGAAGTATCTTGGTCGGATCTTGCGATGAGTGCAGATTTGCTCTATGTTGGAGGAATCGGGACGGCCAGGTGGAAAGATGAAGCCTGGAACTTTAGGCTGCTTCTGAGGTGCTCTTGGAGAAGCCACCACTGAGCTGGATGATTAAAGACAGTGGAAGTATTAATACTTTCTATTTTCATTTTCCCTTTTCCTCTGTCTCATTTGCAAACCTTAATTTTCATGGTGGAACGAATGTGTATTTGTTACATCACCACCTACAACTAGCAAATTAGCTGTAGGCGGTGACTAATTATCACTGAGAATGACTCATTTCTGTTTTTAAGGGTTGAGACATGACCAAAAAAAAATAATACTCCCATGTATTTATCTGCTTCCCTTTGTTCAGATATATTATATAATATATAAATATATTATAGTTTTGCTAATTTCCTCTTATTTAAGGTGTCAAAATATCATTTGGTGCAAAGGCCCAGTTATGACTGGTACAGTATTAGCAAAGTCCCTTTAAGACAAGTCATTTCACTCGGCGGCCATCTTTGAAACGCCTCTCGGGCATACTGGGCATCATGCAATGTCTTTGAATGGGGAAACATCAAATTCTCCAAAACTGTTCGCCAACCTTACGATTAAATTTCATATTTGAAATCACCAATGAAATCTAACAACAACCGGCTCATAAATTTAGTTTCTAAACGCTCGAATCATGACAAAAAACTGTATTTTTCAGGCTGGATCAAGCTAATGCGCATGCGCAGACCTAAATGCGCGTCTGTTCGGAGCATAGGTTCGGAGGCGCGAGTCTGACTGTTTCTATAGAAACCGGTGATTCTAACGGCCGCTGAAGTGACGCGTGACTTTACCAGTCGGCGATTGGTTCTTATTTAGAAGGCGGGACTTATTCCGCCATATTGCGCGTTACACTTTCTCCCATTCAGAACAATACGAGTGACACGTCTTGTGTTATTCTATAGTCTTTGGTATTAGACAAATCTAAACTTAATTTGAAAATAAATACAATACTTTTGAAAATATTTTTTTTGTATTTTGTAAATTACGTTGCACAATATATTAATTAATCTCATCTTAAAATGAAGAAACCTGGACCTGAAAAAACATCATACAGTAGTATATTATTTATCATTGGAAATCAAGAAGGTTTTGTAAGACTTATAACTGAAATTTGGAAATAATTTAATTTTGTTAAACATGAACTTTGTGGCTCTTTCGCCACATTTGAATGTCATGTTGGATTGACAATAAAAACAACATTGTATATTTGTTTATAAATGAGAGTGAACTTTATTGAATTGCACTGAATTATTATTGTAAGTATTGAAATAATGTGTTTTGTACAATTTCATAAGATAATGAAAAAGAGGCAGCTTATAGCATTTGTACATTTATTAACAGTTTTGACCATTTAAAGTGTTTTGTCATTTGAAAGCAAATAAAAACAATGTGTCAATCTGACCTGAAAGAGCTATCTTTCTGTTTAAAAAGGAACATAAGCTATATATATATATATATATATATATATATATATATATATATATATATATATATATATATATATATATATACACACAACCTTTATATTATTAAATCAAAAACTGACTGTGTGCCACCTTACATTTTGTCATTATAGATAGAGCAGAAGAGAAAGAATACCACTTCTACACTAATAATAAAAAAACATGTTTATTCTCAATGTTGTATAGAATTTCATTATTTGATGGGACCTATCATGTAGTGTAACCAATGCTGTGTCATCAGGATTTGAAGAATGACTAGTCAGGAGCCAGAGGTGTAATACTGAGTATTTACTAAAAGATAGTTCATTTACATAGGGTGATAAATAGAGAGAAAGGAGAAGACAAGGAACTCCTCTGCTTTCTTCGGTCAGCTTTTATACTGTTTACTAGGAGTTTGTGTAATACATTATCAGTGTTACATAATCTTTAAGTGTGTGACCATTACCGTGTATGTACTTTTCCAGGCAATATGCAAGAATATGCACAAACATTACCAAATATGTGCATTTTAAATCTACCCTACAGCCTCTAGAGGCCTTATCCCAGATGTTCAGGCTTCCAAGTACCATATCAGCATCAAGCAATCTCACACTATACCATTTGTTACATTGACCATTGCATTATAGAGAAAGCCAGTACAGAATAAAATGGTACACACCACACTAACAGTATTAAATTCTAAATAAAATGCTTCTTGTGGCATAAAATGTAATTTTTAAAAACAGTTTCAGTTTTAAGGCGTTTAGACCTGTAAACTGTTATAAAACAAAACCTGATATCATGGCTTACAGAATTATGACATAAAAACACATTTTTCTGTAATACTGACATGTTGTTAAAACCTCTACATGGTAAAGAAATACAGAATATAATAATCAATAAAAATAAAATAAAAAAATCACAGTTGTACCCTGTTTATCTAATTCATCTTGATTCACTCAGGTAACATTACAATCATGGGAACAATTTCCAAATAATTTTTTTTTCTTTTTAAATGCCCTTTAATACCCTCATCTGTCTCTTAAACCAAAAACATACTGCATATACTCCATTAGAAACCTACCCTTTGCAAGCACGGGGGTTATGTTTGAAGCCTCTGATCTTTTTTGGAGTGTTGGCATTTGAGACCTCGGAGGAGACGTGATATGAAGAATCTGAAGCCTCCTTATCAAAACAGCTCCATTTGGCCTTCCCGTTCTTCTTGCAGCAGAAGTAGTGACTGGTCTTAATAGAGAATTCCTCATTACAGTATGCAGACAGACTCTTCTTCCACTGAATGATAGGAAAGACAATAGTCAGGAATAAATAAACAGCTTTAGTATAATTACAATTAGTTACATTTACTATGAAAGCGAAGAGTGCAACAGTCATGAGAGAATCGAACTCAAGGCTGTTTATTTTGACATTGGATCATTTCATGGCTGCCAATGTTTTGGATACTTTATCACCAGACTAAATAGTAAAAGTTTTTATATAAAGACACATTAATCATACATGAGAGTGCAGATATTTCCCTGATAGTGCACAATGTCCATATAAACACTTTTAGTGGATAAGAAAACAAACTTGAGTAACATCTCCCTAGATCTGCAGTTTCTGCTTTAGTAATGTGAGGAATTTGAAAGCTGTTAAGAACAGATGTGAGTGTAAACGAACACTGTGACTCTGTGGCTGTTTGTTTTGTTTGTTTGAGAAGGAGTGATAGAGCAACATGCCTCAACCAATGGCAGAAGTTTGGTGCTGGATCAATGACAACTTTTTGCATTTATAATCATGATCTTGCATACTATTCTAAATCAAACTTTCAGGGAAAATGTCTGAAAGAGCTGCTGGAAGCTGAGTGAAGTCATGTGACTGTGGTGTAGTTTGTTTATAGCCTATGTTTAGCTTTTTACTTGTATTTAGGTTTCATAATTCATTAAAGTTGGGTTAATTTGTGAAGATTATCATGATGAACAAAACATTTAAGAATCATAAACTTTTGTTGGTCACAGAGCTTATTTTCTGTATAAATCCAACAAAGAATCCGAAAAGCCTTTTTTTTCTTTTTAAATCGAGGGAACCAGGGCGATGCTAACTTCTGGTTTAGCTTACAAAAATATGTCATTACTGCAGCACTCCGTTCCATTTGTTGCTGCTTCCATTCTGTTTGGTCACATGGAATTCATACACAGATGGAGCGATAATAACTGACATGATCCATGATAACATGATATTTTTTAGTGATATTTGTAAATTGTTTTTTAAAATGTTTCGTTAGCATGTTGCTAATGTACTGTTAAATGTGGTTAAAGTTACCATTGTTTCTTACTGTATTCACAGAGACAAGAGCGTCGCTATTTTCATTATTAAACACTTGCAGTCTGTATAATGCATAAACACAACTTCATTCTTTATAAATCTCTCCAACAGTGTAGCATTAGCCGTTAGACACGGAGCACAGCCTCAAATTCATTCAGAATCAAATGTAAACAATATAACAGTATACAATACTCACATAATCCGACGCATGCATGCCGCATGCATGACGAACACTTTGTAAAGATCCATTTTGAGGGTTATATTAGCTGTGTAAACTTTGTTTATGCACTGTTTAAGGCAAGCGCGAGCTCCGTGGGTGGAGAGCACGAGATTTAAAGGGACCGCAACCCTGAATCGGCGCATTTCTAATTATGCCCCAAAATAGGCAGTTAAAAAAAAAATAATAAAAAAAAAAATCTATGGGGTATTTTGAGCTAAAACTTCACAGACACATTCAGGGGACACCTTAGACTTATATTACATCTTGTAAAAAAAACGTTCGATGGCACCTTTAACCAAAATCAAAAAAAAAGAAAAAAAGAAAGTCATTTCAATTATACATACACACCACAATAGGAAAGAAAAGTCTATTGCACCTTTCGTTTCATGCCAACTTTAAAGAAGTTTTTCTCAACCAGGGGGTGGGGCAATCTTAAAATTATTTAAATGTTGTTATATTAACATAATTTTGATTAAAAAGCTCATATTTTTCACATTATTTATTTTTGAGTTTATTTATTTCTATTACAACATAGGTACATATCAGCTTAGACAGAAGGGCCTTGTCTTGGACATAAAAGGCTTGAGAACCACTACCTTAAGTGTTTTTTATCAGCCCAAAATTAAAATTCTGTCATCACTTACTCACCCTCTTGTCATTCCAAATCTGTATTATTTCTTACATGGGACACAAAAGAAGATATTTTTAAATATGTGTCAGTATTTTGTCCATACAATAAAAAGTCGATGGGAACCAATATTGTTTTGGACTCCACTGACTTTCATTATATGGAAAAAAACAGTTAAAGTGATAGTTCACCCAAAAATGAAAATTCTGTCATCATTTACTCCCCCTCATGTTGTTCCAAACCTGTACAAATTTCTTTGTTCTGCTGAACACAAAGGAAGATATTTTGAAGAATGTTTGTAACCAGGCTGCTTTGGGGCACCATTGACTTCCATAGTAGGAAAAAAAATACTATGGAAGTCAAAAGTGCCCCAAAACTGTTCAATTTCCCACATTCTTCAAAATATCTTCCTTTGTGTTCAACAGAACAAAGAAATTTATACAGGTTTGGAACAACTTGAGGGTGAGTAAATGATGACAGAATTTTCATTTTTGGGTGAACGATCCCTTTAACAATATCTTCGTTTGGCTTCTGCAGAAGAAAGTCAATCATAAAAGTTTGGAATGACAAGACGGTGAGTAAACAATGATCATTTATGGGTGAACCATCCTTTTAAGGATAAAAGAAAGGTCTTTATAATCAAGACACATGATTTCTGTCAATTCTTTCATCTCTGTCTAAGAGGGCTTTCACACTGGGCACGTTTGCTGTGGTCCGAGTCTGAGCGCGATTGTTCTCTGGTTTCACACTCAACCTGATTATATCGAACCCTGGTGCGTTTGTGTTTATCTCATTCAAACACTAGAAAACAGGATGCAGGTCAGTATATTGTGATTATTTTGGAGCTATTATGCGCAGCAGAGTGAACAACACTTGACTTTACTGTATGTGTGTTGCATGAAGGTGGCTTTCTGCTGCTTGCAAATGGACTCTTTTGAGGAGACAGCGGATTGTGAGCCATTTATTTGGCACTCTGATTGCATTCACTCTGCCTGATTACACTCACACTCACTCACGCTCTTATCCAAAGTAAATCATTATCATTATCATCCCTTATATGTGCTTTATAGAACTATGTATGATGACGCATGTGTAGGTTGCTTTACTTCCTGAACATGTGCGCACCCCAGTCTTGGGTTCGGTACCCCAGTGTGCTTCTGGGTCAGCATGACAGCTTTCACATTACAAATTTTTAATGCGACCCGTGCCCTGTTTCGAACTAAACTGCCAGTGTGAAAGCACTCTAATTGTTTGAGTGCCTCTTGTGACAGCTCCACCAATCATTAGAAGGCATAATAATAATGTTGAGACTCTCACCGCTTGTTCAGCACAACAGATTTGCTCTTCCTGCGTTCCATTAATGCCACAGCAGACGCTGTACCAGGACTGGAGTTGATTGACAGCATCAGCCCGTCGATGCAAATGGCCAAAGCCACTTTGAGGAAACGTGTCCTTTTGGTATCTGGTCGGAGCTTTACTAAACTGACAGATATTATGCAGGTTGCCTGCATTTGGAAAGGCTGGGGGGAAATCAACCTCTGGTCCCATGCTGGCTCCCATGGAGCGAGGGCTAAACACTGGGCGACCTGATGAAAGATGAAAGATTAGCAGATGAAAGACTAAAAGATTTTGACAGGCAAAAAAATATACAATTTTGCTATTCAACAAGAGCAGTCCAAGGCTTCTTTAAAAACTTAAAAACAGCACTTTATATAAAGTGTAAATGCTCAACTTAAGACTTCTCTTATTTCTTCTGACACATTAGTGAAATAAATGTCAGCTCCTAAAACGAAACACATAATACGTACCTATTGGAACACGGTCAGGGTGAAAGTTTGTGTCTTCTCTCTGGGTCATTTCTGAAGAGCCTGCAGCTAAATACATACAAAGAACACATGAAATAATGTAAAACACCATAAGGTACAAATTAACTGACTTTCCATTCAAGAACATGGAGCGATCACTCACCTAACACTTTGGAAAGGTCAGGGAAGATCTGTCTCTGCAGCATCAAAAAGTCCAGTTCTGAAATAAGCAAGAGAAAAGTATTTCTTGCTACACATTTTTTTTTTTTAAATGCTTTTTATTATTTTATTATGAGAAAAAATAAACCAATGATCGACAACAGGGCAAGTTAATCACTGATCACGGACTTACCCTCAGGGGAAAGGGTCACCTCTTTCTGATGGAAATCTGCAACCAAAAGAAAAAAACAAACAGGTCAGGCTCCTGACACAACAACCATGTGTGATCGCACCTTAACAGACCAGCTTTCAATCTGTACACTGAGCTGGTGACATGAAAAGTTTGACTTTTTGGCTTTGTTGGAAATAAATGTAACAACTAATAGACAATTTTTTGTCTGAATGGTAAGTTACTGAATATTAATTATCATAAGTTAATTACTTATAGTAATTGCTCAATATTAATTATGATATTGTTGTTAAGTTGTATAAAACAATACAGGCAATCATTGCTGAGCTAAATATATGCAGCCGATTCACTGACATGTTGATATTTACAACAATGCACTCTAGTGTTATCTATCTATCTATCTATCTATAACATATATATATATATATATATATATATATATATATATATATATATATAGCCTACAAATAAGGTACTAATATGCACACTTTTTGTATGTTTGAGGTACTAATATGCACTCTTTAGGTACAAAGGCGTACCCTTTGAAGTTGTACTGCCCCAAGTGACAGCTTTTGTACCTTTTTTTCTTAGAGTGTGAGTAATACAGTGCTTAACAAATTTATTAGACCACAACCTAATGTAAGGTTTGTGCCACAGCTGCCCTAAACTAACAGTATTGGTGATTAATATGCTATGTTTCTAATGCTAAAATGTAATCATTGTTGGGATTTAATGGAATTAAAGATAGATCGCACAAAAGTTTCATCAAAACCAAGTCTTTGGGAAAAACTAGAAATTATTTGCAAGTCAATAAAAACAGATACTGTTGAAAAGTACATAAAAACAATGCCAGAAAGAATGTTATCAAGGCCAAAGGAGGTCATACAAAATAAAAATAAAATATATAATTTTTTTTGGGGTTATTATGTGTGAATAAAGACTATTTAGTTGTTTCAGTTTGTTATTTGTCTAATAAATTACAATAAAAACAAGTTTTTGACAGATTCCTAAAATATTTGTGTTTTGTCTTTATCATATATATATATATATATATATATATATATATATATATATATATATATATATATATATATATATATATATATGGTCCAAAGTAAAGTCAAAAACATCATCCAAACAGACCTTCATCAACCAGCATATCAGTAATTTCCCTTTGGACATGCGGGGTAGAGTCTGGAAAAGTAGGACACATTGGTATTAGCCATTTGAAAAAAGAAAAAAAAAAAGCTTGCACAAGAACCAACATGCACGAATGTTTTATAACACTGGTTTCCAAGGAACATAACTTGCTGTCACATAAAACGTGACAAAAACAACTTAATATGAATATACTATCATGAACGCCCCACACATTCATATTCATTCTCTGATCATTCCTTTCCTGCTCATATTATGTAGGCTAGCAAATAAGCCACAGTGATCAATGTCTGAGATTTAGCCTATATTCTGTGCAAACGACATAAAAACATTAGCGAGACGCAGGCCTAGAGAGTTGCATTTACCTTCCGATGCATCGCACAGAAGAACAAGTAAAAGCGTCAAATAAAGTCCCACGCCGCGTGAAGAGCTCATGGTCGGTGATGTGCCCTCAGTCAAATACTTCTCGGTTGAAGTTAATGCTTTACAGATGCGAAGCCCGCTGCGCTGATAGTGTGTTGTCCCGTTCCGCTCTTCTGCTTTTAAAGGCAAACTTCCTTACAGGAGCCAACACGCGTCAAGTTCAGGAGGAGATCATATGGAAGAGGAGGTGGACCATCTTCTGCTTTCGCAGTATTGCTGCTGACACACTTTAGCTGCGTTCACATAAGTTCCTCAGTGATAGCTTACGTACCCGTCTCTACCAGCCTCTAATAAGTCAGATGAGGACAGGGATGGAAGTGTTTACCGTCAAAAATACACTCATTTCGATGTAATTTCCTTTCCCAAAAAAGTGTGACACTTCTGCTTGCTCAGAGAACAACTCATTAAAACACGAGTTGCCTATCTAGAAAGCATTGTCTATGAAGCCTAAAATGCTAAGTTTCCTCTCTTTCTTTCGAAAAATGTATGAAACACATTAAAATGTACCTTCATTATACATTTAATTTTATTGTGTTAACTTATGCAGCATCTTTAGAAAGAAATAGTAAAAAATAATGTAATTGTAGCTATATTTTGGATAACAGAATTGACCAAATATATTATAATTTTTTTAAGTAGCTGTTTGAAACCAAAATCCAAACCTAGAGAAAACACATAATTGGACTTTTGACTCATAACTTTAGTTATAGGAGGCCCTTGAGAATAAACGTTCAGGTAGGCAAGAAGGAGTTAAGGACAGTGAACCAGTTAACAGTGTTTTTTATTAACAAAAATTGATTCTTTGAAAAATAAAGCAATATAAACAACACTAACAATTGACCCTCTTCTTATACCACACCTCCCACAGTCCAGCTGCGTCTGAAAGCTGACAAATGCATATAGAGGTGTCGCGGAACAGAAGAATACAAACACAATAATAATATTATTATTTAAACACCAGGGAAGAGCAAGGCGGGTAACTGGGTGGTAGATCAATATGGTGATACTGGCAGTGAAGTGACAGTTCTTATCTGAGTGTGTGTAGAGAAGGCTGGTGAACTGGATGGCTGGGAAACTCTCTGATACTGAAGACGGAAGAAGGACTGAAGGCTGGACAGTTCGTAACTGGATCATAACAGGTAAATATCCACAGGTAGGCTAGAGGGAGTATGGGTTCTGGAGATGTGGAGATGATTTCAGGATAATGACGATGTGAAAGGGCATCAGCTCTCTGGTTCTTGTCACCAGGCCGGAATGTAACGGTCAAATTGAATCAAGTGAAGAAGAGGGCCCAGCGTGCTTGACGGGTGTTGAGTCTTTTGGCGTCACTAAGATATTCCAGATTTCTGTTATCAGTGATGACCTCAAAGGGCTGTTTGGCTCCCTCCAGCCATTGACGCCACTCTTATAAGGCTAGATTGATAGCCAGCAGTTCTCGATTCCCGATGTCATAGTTACACTCTGCTGGGGACAGTTTTTTAGAGAAGAAGGCGCATGGATGGAGTTTGGGAGGCTCACCCTGTCGCTGGAAGAGTGCAGCTCCTAGCCTGGTGATGGAGGTGTCAACCTTGATGATGAAGGGGAGTTCTGGATCTGGATGGGTTATGATAGGAGCTGTACAGAAGGCTGTCTTCAGTTGGTTGAATAGTGAAGTGGCTTCGGGGTTCCAGGACAGAGATTTGGCCTCATTACGTAGCAGGGAGGTGAGTGGTGAACTGATGGTAATGAAGTTATGGATGAATCTCCTGTAGAAACTTACAAATCCCAGGAAGCATTGGAGTTCTTTGGATGGTTGTGGCCAGTTTTTGATGGTTTATACCTTCCTCTGGTCCATCGGGATGCTGTGATGGCATTTCTCCAATTTCAGATATTGGTGGTACTGGCGAAGCTTTTACAGGACCTGCATCACGTGGTGGTGATGTTCGGACTGGAGAAGACGAGAATGTCGTCAATATAGATGATGAAACGATACAGGATTTCCCAGAACACCTCATTCATGAAGCCCTGGAAGACAGATGGGGAGTTGGACAGCCTATATGGCATAATAAGGTATTCATAGTGCCCAGATGAAGTAATGAATAATGTAAAGTAATTCCATTCATCACCCTTGTGGATACGAGCAAGGTTACCCTTAGGGGAATTTGCCCCAGGCAGCAGGTCAATCGCGCAGTCCTGTGGCCAATGTGGTAGTTTTGTAGCCAGTTGTTTGCTGAATACATCCTGGAATGCATGGTAATCATGAAGAATCTCCTGCTTTACGTTAATCATGGGACTCTCAATAGTCATGAAGCAAACAAGTGCGGCTCCCGATAATGAAGAAGATGGTTTCTGAGCAGGGTGTTTGCTGGGAGGTTTAGGAATGGATCGTAGACAATTCTCAAAACAATGGGAGCTCCACTGTTTCACCTCACCAGTTTTCCAGCAAAGGGAAGGAGAGTGTTGTAGCATCCATGGGTGTCCCAGGATGATATCCACCGTGGAACCCTCCAGCACGAGATCTTTTCGTGATGCAGACATGGTTTGACTCTCGCATGGATTGTGCCCATTGCAATGCTCGGCCTTTTAACAGCAAGATATTGTGTGTGATCTTCGGACTGTCATTAGGGAACAGATGTGGTTGCATTTTGAAGAACAATGAACATTGTAGCAGAAACCCGCTGCATTCCTCAGCCTCACCTGAGCATGTCGCTGAGTATATCGAAGAAATGATGACTGGTGGTTGAAGTGCGCGTCGAATGGCTTGTACAGCAAACGGATCCGGAGGTGGACTGCCAGTATCGAGGGGATCCGCTTCGTGTTGCATGTTGGTCTGGTCTTCTGTCACGGAACAGAAGAATGCAAACACAGGTAATAACGAAACAGAGTTGAATTAAACACCAGGGAAAAACAAGTTGAGTACTGGCAGTGTCAATACGCTCTGATACTGAAGACGGAAAAAGGACTGCAGACCGGACTGGATCGTAACAGGTAAGTATCCACAGGAAGGCAGTCGGGTAAGTGTTCAGCATAGAGTGGCGAGACCAGACAAGGTTGAGCTTAGGTGCGTGGGTTTAAATAGTGACTGTCATGATGACTGAGTGCAGGTGGTGCTGGTCAGTAGTCGGGTGATTGAGAGCGTGTGTAGGAATCTGGTGCTGAGGGTGTGGTTGACTCTGTGACAAGAGGTAAGGAGACTACAAGGCACATGCAGTGTTGGGAGTAATGCGAGTTACGTAATCAGATTACTTTTTTAGTAACTAGTAAAGAAGCACATTACTTTTAAATGTTACTATTTCAGTTACTATTTCAAATAAGTAACACAAGTTACTTTGTTTTCCCATTTATTGACTGACACCTCTCCTGTCCACATGTTGAGAGAAATCGTGAAAAGTGTAGAGGCGTAGTGTGCACTGTTTAAACATGATATTTAATGTAGTCCTACACTAAATGTGAGCAGGCATTTACTCATCTCACTTGCACAAAAACAGATTCAGTATTAAAAACTGTAAAATACAAACTGAGAATATTACGCAAACCTTCCATAATTATTAAATAATGCAAATATACTCTAATTTCATTTTTATTAACTTTGCTGCTGAAATTCGATGACCCAATTCAACCATACTAATAAGTAAAAATGACTTTAGATAGACTTTAGATATTTTTGTTTTCATTGCTTAAGTAAGAGTGCTGAACTTTATTCTCCTGTATCCTATTCTTCTGTGGTTCAGAATGGCAGCACAGCTGAAAGGTTTGTTTGAGCTGCGCCCTCTACTGTACAGGAGTGAATTTGTGTTTCCTTCAGCCTGAGGTTTATTCATTTCACTTGTGTGAAAGGGCCTTTACATTTACATTTGGTTACATTTAAAAAACAAACAAGCAAGCCCAGCCCGGTGAGAAAAAGTAACGCAAAAGTAGCGTAACACATTACTTTCCATAAAAGTAACTAAGAAACGCAATTAGTTACTTTTTAACCCCTTAACCAACATAGATAATACAATGTGTAACATAGCCAAGCTATTCCTATTGGTCATCATCCACCTCACACTACTTATTGTACCAGCATCAGCAGGTGAAAAAGACACAACCCTTTTCCCATATATCAGGGTTGGGTTGTCAGATCTTGAATGCATTCTGGGTGGTGTGATGATAAGACGGTTTCAGTCTCTAATTCCTTGAATTCCTGTCTAACAAGGTCATCATTCTCATTTTAACTGCACATCTAAATGTTTTGTAATCATTTGCTTTAAACCACACTGTTAGCCCGGATAAGTTGAATTTACTTAAAAAATTTGAGGAAACTGGTTGCCCTAAAAAAATTAAGTAATGTTAACTTAATAATTCGAGTTCATTTAACTTAAAATGTTTTGTAATATTAATTACTTTGTAGTTATTACACCTAGTATATTTAAGTTCAATGTACTAAGCAAGTTAACTTGCCACCAATCAAAATTCATCCATGCCTCCCATCATGCATTGCTGCATGAATAAATTATGAGCTGAATCGTCTTAGTAATTTTCTTTATTCTCACTATTTACATTTTGCTGTTTTTCTGTGACTTTTTAGTAGCTTGTTTTCTAATGTTCAGAGTTGATCTGTTTATCAGAATATGTTGCTTGTCATCGTTGTTGAGATTCAGACACTGATTCTTGATGTCTGTGTGTACCTAAAATATATATATATATTTTTTGTGATAAGGACAACTTTTTAAAAAAAATTGATCTTCCGCTGTAGAATCACAGTGCTGCTGTAATCAATAATGTAAATCTAACTCAGAGATTGGGCTCTAAATGAGTTCAGTGATTCAGGTCAAATAATGATTATGTGAAAACATAATCAACACCAC
This sequence comes from Megalobrama amblycephala, assembly GCF_018812025.1. Classification (NCBI taxonomy): domain Eukaryota; kingdom Metazoa; phylum Chordata; class Actinopteri; order Cypriniformes; family Xenocyprididae; genus Megalobrama; species Megalobrama amblycephala. Next base: position 13,820,207 of record NC_063056.1, read on the forward strand.
CTGATCATCTTTTAACTTTGCTTGTCTGGTTGGTTTTAATGCAGTTAAAACTGCCCAATCAAAATCTAATATTAAAAAGTCAAGGGTCAAGAGCTCAACTAAAACAAACCCTGACCTCGATGATGGTAACTTAAAAATTTTGATTTTCTCCTTTGGTGAAAAACTATAAAAAGGTAAATGTTTGGAAAAAAAAATGTCTGTTGAACAGCCAAAACAAATGTTCCAACTGCTCATCAACAGCTCCTTGAATTCACACACACCACGACAAAATTGTGTCATTACCCGCCGCAAACCAGTGTGTAGGAGGCGTGGTCTGGAGAAAAACTTCATAATTTAAGTGCATTTAACTTACATTTATTAACACATTCAAATACACCCACAAATTAGTAGAATATACTTATATTTTATAAGTAATGCAACCAAACTTAAATATTTTAAGTATATTGTAATTATATTTTTAAGTAAATATAAAATCCAGGCTAAGAGTGCAACGTCAAGTAGAGAAATTCAAAATTACCATTCGTTCTTACTAAGCACTGCACTTTTTAGCCTTATAGTAAACTATTATGTACATTGTATATCATAATAAGTATGTTTAACTTATTATTGGCATCATCTGATAATCATGTTCATATTATTCACGTTCATGTTAAACTGTACAACATCCAATATGTATACTCTAGCATGTATTTTAATAATATTAACATTTATTTGGGAGATGCTTTTATCCAACGTGACTTACGTTGCATTCAAGGTACACATTGACATTTTATCAGTTCTTGCTTTGTCTGAACCCATGACCTTGGCATTACTAGTGCCATGCTACTGTTTAAGCTCCTGGATGGCAAAGTGTACACTATTTGCATTTTGTTTAATGTTTCTATCGTGATATGTATTTATACAGTATATTTGTATATATGTTGTGATGGAATTTTTGAACGAATTAATAATGAACTAACATTTCTTTTCTTCTACAGGCCTAATAATAACAATAATCTAACTTAGAAATAGAGAAACAGTCATTAGGACTGAGTGTTGTGATTCAGAAACATTCTGCTGTGCTGGCTAGACAGCATCCTTCTGGGGATAAAAAATAGTCTTTGAGAGGTTGTTTTGACCTATTGAGTAATCTGAACTATTAACCCAGTGATATTTTTTGATGATCCTGTGATTCAGTTGTTCTAATCTAAATTTACTCCGGCAGTAAGCGGGACAGAGGAACTGAGATGTTTTTCTTAAATCTAAACTAATCATATTGAGACTGATGATAATGAGTAATAGATCATGCCATGCTGACTATGAAGTGTACCTGAAATCCTATAAAACCTGTTGTATTCCTTTGTTCGGGGAGAGATTCTCTGGAATGATGAGAACTCTCCCGGCCGTGATTAAAGCATATTCTGAGGCATAGACTGGAGTCTGTTTGGTTTTTAGGCTGCAGCAAACCTAAGCACTAGAGATCTTTTTCTATACTATAGTGATAGTGTTTAGTGGTGAGGAGCACTAAAGAGCTTATTATCAGGTGATAGTGCCGGTGGGGAGCACTAAAGAGCTTAGTATCAGGTGATAGGCCCCCAAAACAGGCAGAGACGTCGGCCGACTCGAACAGGTACTGAAGTACGCTCAGTAGAGTATAAATTTATTGGTTTTATGGTGTCAGGGACACCCAGGTTTATTGGTTTATGGTGTCGGGGACACCCAGGTTTAACTAAGTCAGGTGCGTAGGGAAAAATCTACCACAATGTATACGTTATAACTGCATTATTGCGGTATTATTCACACATACATGCCTTTTACACTGAGCATTGCTGGTCCATTCATACTCACTTGAATAAATGCAGAGTATATGGTGTATGTCTGCACTGCATACTGAATGTGCATATTTGTTATTTAAGTTTTTCTTGAGTAGTTGTGTTTTGAGTACCAGTACAGTTAATGCTAGACTATAACCAGCTCTGAGTAAGGGTACTGAAATAATAATATTTAAAAAAAAAAAAAAATAAATAAATATTAGCAGCTGAATTTGGTTTCAGTGTGATGTGTTTGGCTCCAGGTAGTGCTGACGGGGATGTCTCAGATGTGAAAATGTGCAATAGAAACACTGAATTCTCCGAAACTACAGAGCTGGTCCAGATTCAGTATTACAAAATCTAACACAACATTGCTGATTGTAATAACCTTGTTACAGCAGTGATTGCCAGATGGAGCTGGTATTTCTTATGTTGTTGTGTCTTTCTGTGAGTCAGCCACTGCTTTGTTTCCCTTGGACACAAAGTATCAATATAAACACAGCCATGGGAATTATATGCATCACCGAGGGCCTGGGAAAGAAATCCACTGTTGTGGTCTGCTCCATATACATACGGTACATATAACATATTTTATTAACATCGATTTTGTTAACTTTAGACCCTAGATAGATTAGATATGACCCAAATTAAAATAATAAAAACAAAGTGCTGTATCGAAACTCTGTGTCAGCATGAGTCAATGAAAACACAGAAGTAAATGATTCAAACTTTCAGTCTTTCATGGGAAAAGCAAAGTACTTTTGGTAAATAAAAAGTTATTGACGTACAGTAAATTAATTTTCAAATGAAAATGGCAAATAAACATAAGAAAAAATGTTGAGGGTTAGATTTACAAATAAACTAATACAGAATTTTGAAACTACCATAATTACTCAACTGATTAAATTCACAGCGCAATTCACCCGTGACTCAAGACTGAATAAGATGGTGATTAAAAAAAAAATATTTTACCCTGACCTTAATCTGTCTACGTGTAATGTGAGTTCCGGGATACATTACACAGTTACAAGGAGCAACACGTACTAGTCAAATCCAGGTGATGTTAATGGTCAAGGAGGATTACATGTGCCTAGACAAGCTTTAATGGGGTTGTAGGAAAAATAAAGTAGAAACACATATTACTAGTAACTGTTTGACCTTTAGACAATAGTTTATATACGTGCAACATCCCAGAGGAGCTTGACTCCCCCAGCTGAGTCATTGTTCTTCTCAAGTTTTCTTCCTCATTCTAACATTTTCGATTTTCCTTTAATTCAAGGAAAATAGAAGGATGCTATAAAGGAAGTTAGAAAATCATCTACAAAATTTAAATTAATGTCTGATGCCGCCATTTCAAGGATGCCTGATTTTTTTCCCCTTCTTCCCCGAACACACACTTGTAGGAAAATATGTTTTTGAAAGAGAGAAATGCTTTGAGATTTGCAAATATTTGCAATCTGTTATTGGCTTTAATCTCAGGCATTCTCAGATAAACCATTAATGTGGAAGCAGATTTGTGCCAATAATAAAAAAAGAACTTAATTTTTCCAGAAACTAATAAAAATATACAATGAGAAAGAAAAAAAAAACACTGTGAACTAAATTGCAAAAAATTAACATTAAATAAACCTCATTTTTCCAAGCTTCCTGTTCGCTCCATATATGAAGAGACTATGCATTGTAGTCATTAAATATTTGCTTGGTTAAAGCTCCCTTAAATTTTTATTGAAGGTTGGTTCACCCAAAAATGAAATTTCTGTCATTAATGACTCAACTTCATGTCGTTCTAAACCCGTAAGACCTTCGTTCATCTTCTGAACACAAATTAAGATCTTTTTGATGAAATCCAAGAGCTCTTTTAAGGTCCAGAAAGGTACTAAAGACGTTGTTAAAATAGTCCATGTGACTACATTGGTTCAACCTTAATGTTATGAAGCGTCGAGAATACTTTTTGTGCGCAAAAACAAAACAAATATTACGACTTTTTTCATTAATTTCTTCTCTTCCCTGTCATTCTCCTACGCTGTTTACTTTAAGCGCTTGCAGGTTCTACGTCAGAACGCTGACTCATTATTGGCCGATGCTGTTCATGTGTTTGTGTAATGCTGAAGCAGGAGCCAGCCAATAATGAGCTGGCATTCTGACGTAGAACCTGAAAGCGCTGAACTGTGTTTACAATGTCAACAGCGTAAGATAGTGACAGGGAAGAGACAAATTTGTTGAATCAAGTTGCTATTTTTGTTTTGTTTTTGCACACAAAAAGTATTCTTGTCACTTCATGACATTAAGGTTGAATCACTGTAGTCACATGGATTATTTTAAAGGTGCCCTAGAACTTTTTTTAAAGGATGTAATATAAGTCTAAGGTGTCCCCTGAATGTGTCTGTGAAGTTTCAGCTCAAAATACCCCATAGATTTTTTTTAATTAATTTTTTTAACTGCCTATCTTGGGGCATAATTACAAACGAGCCGATTTCAGGTTGCGGCCCCTTTAAATCGCGCGCGCTCCGCCCCCTCCCAAGCTCTCGACTCTATCACAGCATTAACAAAGTTCACACAGCTAATATAACCCTCAAAATGGATCTTTACAAAGTGTTCGTCATGCATACTGAATGCATGCGTCGGATTATGTGAGTATTGTATTTATTTGGGTGTTTACATTTGATATTGAATGAGTTTGAGGCTATGCTCTGTGGCTAACTAGCTAACATTCTGTCATCATTTATTCACCCTCAGGTTGTTCCAAACCTGTATAAATTTCTTTGTTCTGTTGAACACAAAGGAAGATATTTTGAAGAATGTGGGTAAAAGAACAGTTCTGGGGCACCATTGACTGCCATAGTATTTATTTTCCTACTATGGAAGTCAATAGTGCCCCAAGTGGCCTGGTTACAAACTTTCATCAAAATATCTTCCTTTGTGTTCAGCAGAACAAAGAAATGTATACAGGTTTGGAACAACCCGAGGGTGAGTAAATGATGACAGAATTTTCATTTTGGGTTGACTTAATGTTATGGCACCAGAGTCCTTAGGCATTGCTTTCATACAAATACACATCACTGACTGACTGAACAGAGGCAGCAAAAATAACTACAAACATTTAACTAAATTCTGATCCCCTATAGTCTGTTCTGAGGTCGCTGTAAGCACAATTCATTTGAGTATGACAAAGCCTTTCTGATCTGCTGTGATTCAGATGATCCTGAATTTAAACATGATGAAAACCAGATTAACTTGATTTCTTTTTATGAGAAATGTTGAAGCATTTGTATTGGTGGATTGGTGCAGTTCTAACAAACATCATTTTCAAGGGAACTATAAACATATGAAAAAAAAACAAAACAGCAAATGGCTGTATGACATCTGTGTGAGTCAGAGGAGCACATAAAACGATTTCAGAGAAACTTGGCTCACAAATACAAAATTAAAAGCCAGGAATGGAAAACCAGTGTATATTTTTCCTGAATACACTCCCACCGTTTACACTTTTCAGAGGTTTATTTGAGGCCTTTTCTGCAAAGCAACACAACACAATAGATAGCAACAGAACAAAACCGAAACAATAACAGGGTTTCATCGATTGTGTGAGTGATAAGTTAAATCTGACACAAAATACAACATGAACAGAAACTGTGCAATCGAGACACAATAGAATTGTGTTCAATCTAAGTGTCTACACAAGCATAATGAATAAGCATATAATATTTGATTTATTTCATAGAAGTACTCTATACATTTTTAGACCCTTGAGCATAAATACTGTCAAATCTACAAGTACAATAATTATTCAGCTGACTGAAAAAACAGAGAAAATCATCTATGACCAAAGACTGAAAAACACAACTTAAGATGGTCTATTTGAATGGAATGGTGATTTCAACAAGTTTTACTCAAATCAATGTGAAATGAGTGAAAGATGAGCATTACAAGCACTAAGACAAGCTTTAACAGAAGAGAAGTACAAAAAAAAAAAGGTGACGCATAATAGATGATCGTGTTTAAATTAATGCAATAATGTAATAGGCTATATTATAAGAGGCAGAAATCATTAAGCATCCATGTCTCTGTACTGCCTGAGAAATAACAAGGGATTCTAATGTTGTAAATGAAGCTTGAAAATCATCCAATGTCTGATGCCGTCAGTTCAAACATCAGTCAGCTCATGGAAAGTATGTTGACAAAGAACATGTTGCAACATGTTGCTTTGAGATCTGCAAATATTATCATTTGTAATCTGGTATTTGCTGGTGAAATCTCTATAAAAAAATAACATTCTAATGATCAGAGCTAATGCACCTTTGTACCAGCTAGAATCCAGACCATCAAGGTCATCGAAAACTTCAAAAACATTAAAATATATCCTCAGACTGAATAGCATTCGTAGTAATATTTTGCTTCGCCCTACGGAATAGAATTCGCACAAAATACGGCATACTTCTCTTAAAATTATTTTCTGTTCTTCTGAGAGTTACAAAAATATATTTAACTTCTTGAGCAGGTAAATAATATATTTAGATCTTGATTGCATACACTTTTATATGTAACTTTGTGTGTGTGTGTGTAATGTGTGCGATGTCGTTTCATTTCTGCATCTGCAAATGAAATATGTGTCTGTGTGTGTTTAGTGAGTAGTCAATGTCTGTATATCCGTGTCAGAGCCGAACAGCTCTTTGTATAGTGGAGGGAAGAGGGAATGCACCGTGAGAGGGTAAAGCTGCCGAAACCATCGCAGTTTCTCAATATGCAGCGCGCACAGAGACTTCAGCAGCGGCACTCTTTGATACAGCTGGAATTATACAAAAACATTAGCAGTTAAAAGCCATTCCAACCAATTTAATTCTTTAATTCTCCTTTCTTTTTCTCCATCTCTTTTACCTTATGCAGTAGACTCTCCTGATTGTCTCTGTGGAGGATGTGACTAAGAGCAAGCTCCACATCTCTCCTTACTTTCTGCACTCTTTCTCTGTCTTCCAGACATGGTCGATCTACTCAAAAATGTAGGGAAGGAACGAGAGATTAAGTCCGTCTTTCTTTAAAGTCAGAATTTGTGCAGAATTTCTGCAGTTTTACTGCGCTCACCTGCATTAATGAGGACCAGTGCAGTGAACACCGCCATCTGCTGTTCGGTCAGTCTCAGCGCGCACAGATTGTGAGCAAAGTCAAATACAGCAGCTATTAGATCGCTACATGCTGAAGAACAAACAGATGCAAAAACAGTTTGAACAAAAATGTAAAATTAGTGATAATAGATTAAGAAAATGAATATCCCTTGTGTAAAAGAAATGCACTCAATTACATTTGAATGTGCACTTGTAGTGTACAGTACTTAAAATCCTAGGCCTATATTTTTTAAAAGTTGTACTTGCATATAATATATAGCACACTTTCATGACACACTATACTATACTATATTAACTATACTTTATTTCAAAAAGTGTATTTTGTAATATATTATAATATAATATATTACAATATAATATAATGTAATATAATATTGTCAAATTAAAATTTTTACTGTGAAATGTCATGCTTTAAAGAAATACACTTGATCACAATTTTACCTTTATTTGATATTACTGTAATGATCATGTTCTGTTTTATAGACTTGTGTGTATTTCATTGTTTCCCTTTGTTCTGTTCCTGCTTCCTTTGTTCCCCATTTTCCCGCTTCTTTTCTGTTTTCTAGAGCTGTGTTCGAAATTGCCCCCTATATCCTCATTCACTATTCCCTACATTACTCCACTAATATAGTCCACTTGAAGGAGTGAATGAAAACGAGTGAGTGAATTCAGACACTGAGCGTGCCGGAAGGGCTGCCGCTTTTGCATAGTTTGTGCTTGCTGTTTAATAATCATTTGAAACTTAACAAACTGGTAGCTCCAGTACAAATTAAAAGATTTATCTTATCTTAGCATGTATAAACCTTTATTAAACAATTTAATAATTGCTTAAAAATAATTTAGTCCTGTATGATATTGAAAAATGGATGGATGGATGATTCAGCTGCACGCACCAAGATCTGGCAAGATGCGGAATTCATTCGGCATGACACTAACAGTGCATTATGGGTATTCTCTAGCCATTGAGTGTACATCAGTTGTACACACGTGATTTTTTTTCCCAAACCAGTTCAGCGGAAATCCCGCCCTGTTTCACTGGCTTAAGTTACAGTGACGGGTAGGTTTAGGGATCAGTGTTTGGTGTAGGCAATCATTACTGTGATTGACATGTCGAATTATATCTTTAGAATCGGCTCCAGGGCGGGATTTCCGCTAAACTGGTTTGGGGTGGGGGGGAATCACACCTTGTACACTTGTTATTGCGGTGCATTATGGGATTAAATGAGTGCACTCAATAACATCCAGTATGGTTTCGGACACAACTACAAATGGCTGTCCCCTCAATTATTGCCCCATTTAAAGGTGGTGGTGGGGGTGGGGTAGATTTCGGCCTAGGTTTTTGTTATGGTTTGTTGCTATGGTTATTGATTGCTTTGTGCACCTGTTTCTTGTTCAGTTTGTTTTCCCCGTGTATTTAAGCCCTCAGTTTAGTTCTCATCACTTTCCGGTATTGTCTTTACTTTAGTGAAGCTGTTATGTTGATTCTCACCTGGTGAATAACCTTCTTTGTTTTTATTTTCTAAATAAGAGTAAATCTGCTGCAATTGTGATCCTCTACTCCTGGTTTGCACCGTGCCAACTGCATTTAAAATTAATATTTTAAATGTACAAATCTGCAACGTCATTGTTAGAAATGTGTATTTACAGATATATTTAAATAATGACATACAAGTTTCAATAGAAATTATATTAAAGTATATTTTATCCATCCATCCATTATCCAAACTGCTTTATCCTCTGTAAGGTCATAGAAGTATATTTTAGTTTAGTATACAAAATCTTTTCAGTACATTTGGTGGTATTATATACATAACCATATTTCAAAGACAACAAAATTATGAAATTACATATAAAGATTCACTTAAGTCCTACTTAAGTGGGTCAAAAATAGCACTCTAAAGTTAAGCTAGTTGCATTTAATATAAATATAAACGATATACTCTATATACATTTAACTACATTTTCATTTAATTGCAATTAACATGCAATCAAATGTCCAAAAACATTACATTCAGATTGTACATTATTTCCTAATAAGTACTCTTTTTAAATGTATGCTTAAGTGTACTTCTTTTTCACAAGGGGTTAGATAAATATGATTAAATACAGGTTTGTAAAACATGCTGACAAAACATGCTCTTACACAGAAAGTCTAAGGGTGATTACTGTAAACCAAAATATTGCTTTAACTCACCGAGAGATTTGAAAAGTTCTGTTCCTGCAAATTTGCCATCAAAAAATACTGTGTTGTTTTCTGTGTTAAACATCCGACTCATCCGGACCAGAACAACTTCCATGGACCCTAATAAGAAAGAAAGAAAGGCACACACAGAAGAAGGCAGAAAGGAGAGAGCAAAATGCACAGAATTATAGAACGAGGAATGAGAATGGAAGAGAAGGAGACAAAGCCAGAAATGTGACAGGTTTTTGAGAGATGAAAACAGGACAGAGAGAGATGAGAATTGAGCTGTTGTAAACCTTACCAGCCTTAATCGATTAACTAGTATGTTTTACAGACATATATATCTCACCACTCTTGAGGAGAGCAATTTGATCATTCTGACAAAGCTGACGGAATCCTGGGATACGTTTAGCAAATTCCACCACATACTGAACGGCATCGGTCAACCGCACCGCACAGTGCTGCCACATCTCATCCACCGACTACAGAGACAGAGGACAGAGAGAGAGAAAATAAGAAGGGAGGAAGATGGATAGATGTTTGTGTATTCTGTATATTCTGAATTCCATATACTACAAGTCAAATTTTGACTGATGTTTTGAATGAAGTCTTAAGGCCCAATATACTCGCTGCAAAGTTCTTCATTCTTCACTCAGAGGTCAAAAGAAGAATGAAAATGGTATACTTTTTGCAAACATCCCATTGCCAATGCTGTTTGTATTAGTATTTAAATACATGATGTATGCTATCCTCTTAATAAAACAACAAGCACACAACAAAATGGCAGAAATTCCAAGGAATTCCAGGCCATCTCCGAATTTTTAAAGGTGCCCTAGAACTTTTTTTTAAAAGATGTAATATAAGTCTAAGGTGTCCCCTGAATGTGTCTGTGAAGTTTCAGCTCAAAATACCCCATACATTTTTTCAACTGCCTATTTTGGGGCATAATTAGAAATGAGCCAATTCAGGGTGTGTGGCCCTTTAAATCTCGTGCTCCACGCCCACGGAGCTCGCGCTTGCCTTAAACAACATAAAAAAAGTTCAAACAGCTAATATAACCCTCAAAATGGATCTTTACAAAGTGTTCGTCCTGCAGCATGTCTAATCACGTAAGTACAGTGTTTATTTTGATGTTTACATTGATTCTGAATGAGTTTGAGGCTATGCTCCGTGGCTAACGGCTAATGCTACACTGTTGGAGAGATTTATAAAGAATGAAGTTGTGTTTATGCATTATTACAGACTAACGACGGCTCTCTTGTCTCCGTGAATACAGTAAGAAACGATGGTAACTTTAACCACATTTAACAGTACATTAGCAACATGCTAACGAAACATTTAGAAAGACAATTTACAAATATCACTAAAAATATCATGTTATCATGAATCATGTCAGTTATTATTGCTCCATCTGCCATTTTTTGCTATTGTCCTTGCTTGTTTACCTAGTCTGTTGATTCAGCTGTGCACATCCAGATGTTACTGGCTGCCCTTGTCTAATGCCTTTCATAATGTTGGGAACATGGGCTGGCATATGCAAATATTGGGGGCGTACACCCCGACTGTTACGTAACAGTTGGTGTTATGTTGAGATTCGCCTGTTCTTCGGAGGTCTTTTAAACAAATGAGATTTATATAAGAAGGAGGAAACAATGGAGTTTGAGACTCACTGTATGTCATTTCCATGTACTGAACTCTTGTTATTTAACTATGCCAAGGTAAATTAAATTTTTGAATCTAGGGCACCTTTAAACTAGATTAACGATCGATCTATAAACAAATTAAACTCACTCATATTGTCAAATTACTAAAACTTCATTCGAATTTGACAAATAATCAATTTTCCTGTACCTAATAATCAACACAATGCAGGGGAAACTGTAATATGAACTGCAGCAGTGCTAAACTGCTCATTGCATCATATAACAACACATGAACTATCAATGTCTATTTGTTGTCGCTCGTGAAATTAGCTTCTCATTTGCATAAAGTTGAAATTTCTAAACTTTTGTCGCATGTCTCCCGTCACTTGACACGCCTACAATCTGTTGCCAACAGTCACTGTAGCTCGTGTCGCCGGAAGTCGCCAGCGCTCCATTGAAAGGAATGGGATCATGTCGCTTTGTCACTGCGTGTCGCTGGCGGTGTGAACGGGGCTTTAGTTTAACCAGATTTTGTTTGAAATGGCATCACACTCATTCATTCTTCGATTTAGCTTGAAGTATATCAGGGCTTTAATGATTAAAAATATGTGCTTTATTTATTTATTCTAACTTTATTTTTTACTATTGTGAAATTATTTTTCTTAATTTTAACTTTTTTCTTGTAATTGTGACTTTATTTCTTGTTTTTATGACTTTATGTTTTACAACTGGCATTTTATAATAATTGATCATTTTTCACAATTTTCATTTTTCAATCTTAGATTGAGAAAGAGGAAAGTGCGACTAATGCTACAGTGTTTCAAAGTATAATTTGGTTTTATGTGTTCGTTAGTTGTCACATGTATGCAGCCCATTGTTCCACAGCCAAAAAAGAAAGTGATGAAAATTGACAGAACAACAACAATAGATGTCCACATTTAGTGCTTGTGTGAGGAGATACAACTCAATTTTAAATAAGTATAAAGATATTTTATCGGTCATAACTTCTGGAGAGAAATAACGCAGACACCGGACGCCCAAGGCCAATTCACACTGCACTAACAGACAGTACGTCAGTTCTCAGACATTTCCTGAGCCAACAAACGCAGATTCAACGCGTTCAATGGGCGAAAATAATCGCTGACTAATGCCATCAGACACCAACCGGGGTAACACACTGATCCGACAAAACCCGTCGAAGTGTCTGTTGGTTGGCATCTGTCAGTGCAGTGTGAACTGGCATTTAGCGTACATGTAAAAAACAGATGTATACTTTGGGATTTACAGTTGTGCTAGTTATAGAAGAATAGAGGACATGTACTTTGCTCTGGTAAGCATGGATCTCCTCCCTGCTGAAAACCTTCCATCTGAGAGCCTGCAGTTCCTCCGGTCGATACTGAGTTGTCTCTCTGTGAGAACGAACGATACTTGCCGAGATCTCCTCTGTCAAAAATCGCACAAAGAGACACGTTAATTTGAATGCACGACAGTTCCACACTACATAGTTCAACTCCTAACCCTATTAAACCACTTTATACCACCACATAGCATACATGACATTTTAAAAATGTGCTAAACTGCTTGCGGTTCTCACCTATGTGCAGAGAGGTCGGATAGGAAAAGAACGAGCTCTCAGGGTCAAAAGGATGAAACCCCATTTCACTGCCGTTCATGTTCAAAATAGCCTCTGGTGTAGACCGTGTAGAGTCAAATCCTGAAAGACGGAAACACAAAATGATAAACCAAGATATCTTATGAGATTTATCTACCAGATGAAAAGTAGGTCACAATTTATATTAGGTGGCCTTAACTAGGCCTACTATGTACTAACATTAAATAATGAAAAGACTATGCACTGTGTATCTACATCTTACTCTGGAAAATTCCCATTTATTGCTAGTGAGTTTGACGTATGATTGATTTTAGAAGTATGGGTAGGGTTAAGGCCCGGGTGTACTTCATTTTCCGTCTGGTGATTGTCAGCATTGGTCGATATCTGTCGGTGCAATGTGAACTGACCTTTAGAGTTAAATTTTGAGGTAAGGTTTTGAGTTACAATACAGTTAAGGGTAAAGTTAACAGTGTAACAACAAATGTTACTTAAATGCAAGTACTTTAAATGCAATTAAAGTTCACCCAAAAATGAAAATTCTGTCATCATTTACTCCCCCTCAAGTAGTTCCAAACCTGTATGTGTTTCTTTGTTCTGCTGAACACAAAGGAAGATATTTGGAAGAATATCAGTAACCAAACAGGTCTCGCCCCCATTGACTACCATAGTTTTTATTTTCCCTACTATGGTTGTTAATGGGGGGCAAGATCTGTTTGGTAACTGACATTTCTTTGTGTTCAGCAGAACAAAGAAACTCATATAGGTTTGGAACTACTTGAGCGCGAGTATGTTGTAGTGTATAATGTATCAAATTTTTAAGGCCACCTAATATGTGTGCGATCGAGAAGTAATTCTTTCAGTGTTAAGTACAATTATTAGGGAGAATTTCTCACCTCTACCAGCTGACAAGCTGTTGCTCTCACCTCTCCTGTGGGAGCTCCTGTAGGCCAGACTCTGAGCCTGGGCCTCGCCTATGCGACACTCCAGGTATGGATGTACCTCCGGTGGGCAGCCTGGCAGTTCAGGCTCTACAGAATAAGGGTAGGCTGGAGGTAGAGGCGGGATGAGATGTGATGACTGTTCTCTGGGCTCTTTGCTGGATCGGTAGGCTGGGAGAGACTGAGGCTCTTGGACTGAGCTGGCCTGAAGACGCTGCTGTTGTCGATGTCTCTCGACTTCTGCAAACAGGGAGTCTCTCTGACGCTTGGACATGCGGCCAAACTTCACAGCTGAGGGAGATGAGAAAACATCACTACAGTTACACAATTACATGCACAAACTGAATATCAAATTTGTATTTGATTTATTCCAATAAATCATCCATTCAAACATTCTTCCATCCATCCATCCTTTCTCACCATCGCGGCTCATCCCCTGAGCGACACATTTTTTGAGGCGGCAGCTCTGGCAGCGGTTACGGCTGGCACGGTCGATGGGGCAGTTGCTCTGCCTGGAGCATGAGTACTGCACGCTGGAGGACTGACTTCTGCGGAAGAAGCCCTGTAGAAGCAGAGAGACAGAGAGAGGTGGGTTGTGGAGTTGTGGAACAATATATGCTAAAGACACAAGACATCCTGTTTGTGAGTCCAGCCTAAATGAAGAATATTTGATATTAGTAAAGTAATTTTCTTTTTCTTACCTTGCAGCCCTCACAAGTGATAACTCCATAATGAACCCCTGAAGATTTATCTCCACAGATCTTACATGGGATCACCTCAATCTGAGCTAAAGACACAAACAAAACAATAACAACACAGATTAAAGCCGTGATCATGTGCTTTACCCCAATGTGTCGATCTGTCACAGTTGATTTAAATAATTCCTGATGCTATTAATCAGATTTAAAATTCGAGCCAGCAGAGGGCAGTATAGCCCTCTAAAAAAAATTAGTTCAAAAGTTCAATTTTGGAGTAAGATTTTTATATTTAATTTTTTTTTTAATAAATTAATACTTTTATTCAGCAAGGATGCATTAAATTGATCAAAAGTGACAGTAAGGACATTAATAATGTTGCAAAATATTTATTTTTCAAATACATGCTGTTCTTTTGAGCTTTCTATTACATAAAGAATCATAAAAAAATGTTTCATGGTTTTTACAAATGTATAATCGGTTTAGACTGCAATAGACTGATCCATTTATCAATTAACATTTAATGAAGCCACAAAAACAAGATTTTGAATGGTTGAAGAAGTGCGTTGATGCTTTCAGATGTTAAAATGGTCAGAAAAAGACAGGTACATTTACTGAATTTGTATTCTGTAATGAATGGATAGGCTGATTAAAATGAACTAATGAAACAGTGGATGATTGGTTCTTTTGTAGTAGATGCTTCTTTTGTGTATTTGCAGTTAAATGTATTTATTACACACATTCACAGTATACTAGAATATAAATGCACAGGGGTATAAATACACAAACCTCCTGAAACAGAAACACACACTGGTTTTGTAACAGACTAAAGATAATCCCTGAAAGCCACATTAAGAAATCCTAATCTAATGAACAGAGAGAGAGAGAGAGAGAGAGAGAGAAGGGGAGGGAGGATGAATGAGAGGAAAGGGAGAAGTGTGAATGAATTGCAGCTCAACAGTGGTACAGTGTACACTATTAAAAATAAAGCTTCCAAAAGGATTTTGAGATTTTGCAGTAGAAGAATGATTCTGGGTTCCTCAAAGAACCTTTTAGTGAATAGATATTAAAAGAACCATTTTCTTCTTAGTGGGAAAAATATGCACATATACACATTTTTGTTTGGGATATTAGGAAATGGTGTGTCTATTGGTGTCTATAGTTTGTATACTAAGCTAATGATATTTCCTTTCCCAAAGATTTAACGAAAACACTATTTAGTAAGTTTATTATGTTGTTTTCCTCACAATGTATGTTGGCTAGTCCCTGTTATAGGTGATTTCAGGTTTTACTATCCTAGTGGGACCTCAAAAACGTAGGAAAAACCTGACACGCAGACATACAGGCATGCATGCACAGATACACACCTACATTAGCAAAGTGAGATTGTTATGTATTGAACTATAATGCATTGATGAATCACCATTTTTATGAGCAACATACAGTATGCATTGATAAATCGTTCACAATTAGATCAATAATATTAATTTAGAAAATAGGTGGGCATAGTTTGATTTTTTTTTTATTTCATGCCAACTTTAATGTTCTGATCTGGAGATTAGTCTTAGAAGACTTTGTGGCATGTTTGCAGGTTCTTGAGCTGAAAGTCAAAGAGTATGTGTTCTATACATCTGTGTGTGTGTCTGTGTGTGATTGTGTGTGTGTGTGTGTGTGTTTTCGGTCAAAATGACAGTAAATCTAACCTACTTATTTCTTGGAATCCAGCAATGTGTGTATGGCTAAGTAATGTGGTCACATCGTCCAGTACCAAGGAACACGAGTCTCCTCTTTCAAGAAGCATGTACACAGACACACACACACACACACTGCACACATACAGGTGGGAGGAAGTGTACAGGAGGAAGTGAGTGGGAGAATGATACAAGGTTAAAGTTCATAAAGGATACACTCCACTGAGGCTTATATATATATATATATATTAAAAAAAAAAAACATAATAAAATGTTATAAAGAGGTTTTTTATTGAGAGCTGAACTAATGGGCTTACACTTGAAATTGTTTACCAAGGGTCATTTTTAATCCTAGCTTAATGTAACGCTGCGACAACACACTTCATTACATTAACATCTTGATGAAAGGAGCATGCCAGTGCAGGTCAGATTGTGCTCTGCCGTTCATGTGCACATTCTTTATCTCAGCGGTGTCTTAAAACAGCAACAATTCTGTCTTACATGTGAATTGAGACATTTTTTGCATTGTGCAGTTTGCTTATAATGTAATTATGAACACAAAGTCTTCTAGTCTAACTTTGATATTGCGCAATTTTAAACAGTTGTCAATGCAGCACAACAATGTTGTGGTTATAAGTGTCGTGTCAAGCGAATTGTCAGTACAGTCATCAACATTTGGTGCAGTTTCAAAAAAACAACGTCGGTACAACAGAATGGAACGTGAATGGAAAGTTAACTGAAACCATAATGGAAGTTGACCTAAAGGAGACCAAAGTTCACTTTCAGCGCCAGGAACCATGCAAATCAGTGGTTCTCCACCAAGGGGCCCACAGGGGACCTTAGCAAACTTACAATGGGGCCTCATGATGGCTTAAAGTGATTTAAAATAAGACAAAACCAAGCTTTAACATAAGCTAAAACAACTAAAAATCAAGATTTAAAAAAAAAAAAAAAACAATTAAAATTTTTTTTTTTTTTCATGATTTATCACATATTTTCTTTTGTCAAATCAACTTAAATAATTAATGTGGTTCATATAATTATAATTAATGTGGTTTAATATAATATTCAGAGTTTCTGTTGATTAAATCAATCGGCTTCATTGTATTAACTCAAATTTTTCATTTCAATGAACTCAAAATTTTAAGGCAACTAGGTAACTTACTTTTTTAAGTTAAACCAACAATTTTTTTTTAGAGTGTTGTTTTAATTCACCCCAAACTTCTGGAGTTCTAAAATGTAATTATTAAATTAAATTTGATTTAAATATTAATATTAATTTCCGTAAAAAAAAGGGTGGGTTATTTATTTATTTATTTATTTTCATATAATTGACTATTTAAATAGTAAAAATTGTCAAAAAAAAAAAAAAAAAAAAAAACACTTCCCACTTTCCACCCTGGTTATCTCTTTCAGGGTTTCACACTGTTCATACTTTACCCTGCATTACTAATTCACACAGTAACTTTGACACGGCTACTGCCCTTTAAAACCCCCCCCACGTGAAATATTGCTAAACACAGTTGAAAGTGTCCTTAACCTGGTGTTAGAGATTATGTTAATTGGTTAAGTATAGTGTGAAGAGTCTATAACAGTATTGGGTTCTCTTATGGGCCATGTTATTATGCTAGAATGATCGTATTTAAATTCATAAAAAAGGTGATTCGAGGTAAAGTGGAATCTGAATGTGTCATGTCAGCCTGACCTTTTCATGTCAGAAATTTAAGCTTCTTTTGATAAGTTTTCCCACCTGGTCCATCAAAGCTTTTTACAGTGGGTGAATCAAAGAAGGGCATTTTTTCACAAAAACAACAAAATCAAGTAACACATCACAAAAAAACAGGGAGATTCACCTAGACTGACTGAGACTGGGGGAATATTGAGTGTGAGGAGGTGGACGTGAAGGTGTCAACCTCAAGTCTTTTTAAGTGGTTTACTGGCTTCTCTTTCACTCTGACTTTCCCTCTTTCAAGCATTATCTTGCTCTTTATTTCCCTCTCTCTGTCTCGCTCACAAAGGATGCGACTGCCAGTAATACGCTCTTTCATCTGTGTTTTTACTGCCAGGAATGTCCATCCCCCATCCTCCCCCCGCCGTCTCGTTCTCATCCTCTCTTCTCCCAATCCCACCATCTCCCAAAGGAGCCTTTGTGAAAATATTAATCTGATACAGCACTCTTCAAAAACTATATCAAAAGAAATTAAAAAATATCATATTTCTTGTCTCTGTGGTGCATTGTAGAGTGAAACCGAATGCAACATTTCTCATGCAGTGTCATGCAACTTATCACAGATTTAATTAATCCTGTAAAGCCTGACATATGAAACAAATATTTTGAAATGCAAATTTATTGAATCTATTTTGGGTATCATATTTGATACATTAGGTTTTTAAGACTCGTATAGTATGATACAGTGAAAATATAGTGCTATACAGAGGCCCAAACTGAGCAAGAATATGCAATTTGTTATTTATATGGCCAAAATGTAAGATGAATTTCTGTTGCAATGTAAATCATTGAGATCTTTATAACAGTATAACAGTTTATATTTGGAATTTGAATGTGGTCTTTTTGTACTGCACTTTGGTCAGTCTTGTGGCTGTTTTTAAATGTGCTTTTTAAATAAAATGAACCTGAACTTGAATACATAAAAATCAGTTGTAACTCTATATCTCCTAATAATATGCCTTAGTAAGATGATACTTAAATGCGTCGTTTTAGGACCAAAATTCTTAGTTTTTATTGTGCGGGGGCAAAACATATAATTCACTGATGATTAGAGAGATGGACAAAGAAACCTTCCTCAAAATCCTGATGTATCATATTTGATTTAACATGAATTTTAATGTTGTATGGATAATCAAGTATGCAGTAATTAGCATACGTGCATGTTTCTGTGTCAGTGTGTGTTTATGTCACTGTGTCAAGGTAGGCTATGTCATGATTTGGGGCACAAAAGGAAACTCCTTGCAACTGTTTTTGCAAGAGTGTGGGTCTCATGTCAATCTATGAGGGAAGGTGTGAATGTGGGTCGACGTCTTGTGCATTACATGTGACGTTCGTGGATGCAGTTTGAAAATTGCCAGGTAAAGCCATTCACTTTAACCTAAATGCCATGTGACTAACAAATCTGGAGCCAGGTATATGACATAATCGCAACACCGACAGGCTGATAGCACCACAGAAACACGCGTGCACAGGCCTTTTCACTATCGACTAACCTGAGCTGTGACGTGAAAGGCAGCAAACAACATTTGATTTCCAATTGTCCATTTCAGGCTTTTATGAGCCCTAAAAACAGATGGTAAAATGTCTGAAATAAAACAGAAAGACTTACGATCAGTGTTATTTTATATACTATTACTGTTTTTATTAATATTTAGAAATAGTTTTTGTTTTTATATTTTCTGCTTTCATTTTAATTTTAGTTCAGGTTTTATTAAATTTGTTTTGTTTGTGTTTTGTCATTTTTTTTTTTTTAAATGTCTATATAGTTTTTATACATTTTTATTTCAGTTTTAGATTTATAGATTTAGAGTTACTTTAATCAACTTTAAATCAAAATGAGAAATGTTAAAAGCTAAAAATGCTAAATGAGAAAAGCTAAAATATAATAAGTATATATAACATTTTTACTTTTTTTTTCAGTTAAAATTTGTTTTATTTCAAGAGACGAAAGTTTTTTTTTTAATGGTTTTAGTTTTAATTAACCATAATTCCTTACAGTTTTCTGGCAAAAAATGTCTTTTGAATGGCCGCTGATGGGTGCTAATTTGGTATACCGGACTAAGTGAATTTTCTGTTACTACTACGTATTGAAATAGAGCCAGTAACAACAGACTTACATCTCCTGCCCCACTTTCTGCTTTTTTCGTCTTTCTTTCTTCTACAATCTACACTGTAAAAAATAAATCAGTAAAATAACAGAAAAAGTACTGGCAGCTCATGAGTCGGACATTGAGACAATGAAGTGCAAAATCATTTTCATTTAACACCATTGTATTAGGTTTCTCATTCAAACAATTGCATTGTGTTAAACTGACTTGAAACAGTTGTGTTTTGGCACAACTCAATATTTTCATTTTGAAAGAACGTTTTAATTAAGTAGGCCAAAAATAACATTTAATGCTTGATCAATTTACTTAAGTAAATTAAGTTAATCCAACACGATTCTTTTCAGCCACTTTATTTAATCCATTTGAGTTGAGAGTACATAAATGATTACATTACAGAAACTAGGAACAGGATTTCCCCTTCCCATCGTGCTTTGCACAGGGCTGGATAGGGAGAGTAAATGTTGAAATAAAATGTTATTTTATGCATTTTTTTCAATCAAGATAAAAAATTGGGAAACTTGTTTAGTGTTCTTTTATGTTTATATTTGAAAGAGTTTCTGGTACGGTATGTTAGTGTTTTTGGGGGTTAACATTGTGGTGAAGTGTAGAGCATGTGCTTGGATTGAGGACATGCTAACAACAATTAAAGTTGTTTTAATAATAAAAAAACAATTACTTTGGGCATGCCATGGATATAATAAAACCGTCTTCTGGCTAACGCCTATCAATAAGAGTACTGACAGAGTAAAGATTTTGTAAATGATTTTCTTGTTAGATAACATTTGTAAAAGTTGTAAAAATTGTTCTTGAATGCATTCACTAAATGAACTAATCAATTAAACTGGATTACCTGATTTAATTTTTGTTTGATATTCATTTTAGGATAATTAAACTTAATAGTTTTGGACAAAATTAAGAATGTTCACCTGATTCAACTAAATGTCATTGAATTAACCTTATATAATGAACTTACGTTAACTGAAATAAACAGTATTTTGAATTACACATTGCATTGTGTTGTGTTTTATGATTAAACTAAATGTCTGTAAACTTAACAGATAATGTCCTGGCAGAAAATTACTAGTACCTTTTCCGTTTCTTCACCACAGTGGCCTCTCTCAAACTCAAGGCCTGTAATCTAAAAAATAATCTCTTCCTGGTTCTTTGCATGTGTTTTCTGTCCTATTGTTTTTAAAATGCCTCTAATACTTACAGGTTCACTTGCACACACAAAATCCAATAAAGAGAAATATCTCCATATTGACAAAAAGCTTCTCATTCTCATTATACCTCTCTGAAACCACATGCTGATAAAGAGAAAATATCTCTTTTTCTCTTCTGTGCTATCTGTTCACCTAAACCACATGCTGATACAGACAAAAAGCATTCATGTTTCTCATCTCTGCTTAGAGAAACCGATGAAAAATATACCAAAGAAGAACAATCAAAAGACAAGAACAGTCCTGCATGAGAATTATTAGAGGTCTGCAGAAAGAAATCTAACTCTCAGTCTAATGAGTTAAACAATATTAAGACTCTAAAAACTCTAGAAATCATATTTCTTAGGGTGAATTATCAGACATTGCAAACTATTAGCAGTTATAAAGCCCCACTGGTACTTACCACAACTGAAGATCAGCATAAAACATAGATTTATCCATACATATTCAACACATTTCAACAAACTACAAAACAGCAGAACTAAAACTGAAGAAAGTCAATTTACCTGTTGAAATGTACCTACATTTACACAATGCCTGTGAGAGACTTCTGTATTTGTGATTGCATCTCTCAGATCAGCTTTCCAGAAATGAAGATACTATCTCACCTTTATATATATATATATATATATATATGACTGTAAGTAAGATGTAAGCTGTGATATGTCGTAAATGATTATCTCTGATGCACCACTGATAGTGAAAAGTTACATAAATCTATACCGCAACTTCAGTATTTAGGTCTGAAAATGCCACTGGAAATGTGCAGGTCCTCCTACTGCAGTTATTTTTGTAAACTTTTAAAAATGTTTTTGAAAAAATGTTTGTAGTGTGTAAAATGTATTAAAAAGTTACAATTTATAAGAATGTCAACATGATAAAACATAATAATTTCTTAAGTTTACTCTTTGTTGATCATTTTTGTTTAAAAATGTAATACATTTCTCTTTATTACTGGGAATTTCTCCATTCTCCATCTCTTTGAAATACTCAACTAGAAAAAAAAATTAAAAAAACTCTAAGACTACGTTCACACTGCGAACCTTAGTGCTCAATTCTGATTTGCCGCTCAGATCTGAATTTAGCTTTCACATAGCTTTCACGCAGTCATACGGAAGTAAACACGGAGGACATTAAAGTAAGTGATTACACGTTTATTTATAGTGTGATCTGCCACAGAAACCAGTGAATTTAAGTGCAGACAATATAAAAAACAGAAAAAAGAGAGCAGAGTTTTCAAAGATGATACGAGCACTCGTGATTTGCTTGTATATAGAGCTGTCACTGTAATACTTATGAGTTCTGACACATCACTGTCCTTCCACTGACTACCTTTAGCAATTGTCTTGATAACGTCGGGTTTGTAAAATCTTTGAAGTGACTCCCATGAGCACAGAATTGTGACGATGTGTGACGTAATAGTCGCATGAACTCTGATTTGACTGTTCAGACTGAGGTCGCATTGCAAAACATCTGACCCGTATCGGATTTAGTAGCACATATGGAAGTAGAACAAATCAGAATTGAAAAGATCAGAATCCATGTGGTTTGTGCTGTTCACACTGTCATGAGAAAAACAGATCTGAGTCACATGTGAGCAAAAAAAAAAAAAAAAAAAAATCGGATTTGGGCCACATTTACCAGCAGTGTGAACGTATGACGGTGAGAAATAAATTAGAGAAAGAGCAAGACAGGAGAGAAAAAGCTACTTTTTTCTACAAAATGACAGATAATCTCCAACTATTCACACACAAAATAAAGACAGTGAGATAAAGCAGGGGAAAAAAAGGCAATGGGTAAATGTTGAAAGAAAATAAAAGTTCTGTTTATAATATGTTATAACACCTTTCTGAATAGGTATGAAGGTTGGAGTCATGATGCTCCATTTTATAGTCAACAAATTATGATGGTATGTTATTTTATTGTTTCAATACTGCAATAGCTGTACGTAAACTAAAGTTCTCAGGTAAACTAACGAATTGGTTAATGAGGAGAAAGAAAGGCGAAAACGTACACAGAACGTACACACAAAAACTCCTCTTAAAGACAGTCGGTCGATTTAAGAGCCCCCCCTAGTACATGTAGTGGTTCTGTCTGTGCTTCTCTTGAAACCTCCATCGCAGCATTCTGCACTGTAAACTAGTGAAAAACCTCAAGGTTCCACTAACGGAAATCCTCGAGTTGAACACAAGAGTGCTGTGACAGGACAAAAAAAAAAGAGTCACCAAGAGAAAGAATGAAAGAGAGAACAAGAGAGAACCTGGAAACATCAAGAGCCTATAGCTTTCAAAGAAACACAGTACATAAATGAGACAAACTGAGGAGTTTAGCATAGCTAATTAAATAATATATCTAACGATTAGTGCTTGCTAACAGAGTGATCTAAAAACAAAAAATTGTTTAAATTATTAGTAGTTTTCAGTAGGTTTTAACAGCTAAAGTTTTAAAATATAACATTATTATGCTTTAATGAATTAGTTTTATATATATTTTGCAATTATCCTGACCGTGAACTCATTTAAAAGAGAAAAAAGCAAAAAAGTAATTAGAATATATGTATTATTTATATAAAAGATTAAGGTACTATAAAATAAATATGTCTGTAAAATAAAATATGAATTAGTAATTAAAGGATTAGCTGTATAAAACAAATTCACAAAGCAGCACAGCCACAAAAACATCTTCTGTCACAGGAAAGTGCCAAAAGATAAGATGAAATAAGCAGAGTTAGATAAGACACTTGTTCTTATCATGATGATTTAGTCACACGCACACACACGCACACACGCGCACACACGCGCACACACGCACACATTTATATCCTTTTGATTGTTTAAAAATTAAGTCAGATGATCTTAGGACCCGAAGGCACTGAATTCTTTTTTAATCAGTCTGAATGAAAAAGCTTTGTGAATTCAGGGGGAGAAAATACCTCTTTGATTTTCAAAGTTTTGGTCCCTGAATGTACAAGTCATGATTTCAGTGTCTTTGAAGATTTAAAGACGTTTAAGAACAAAAGTGAAAAAAGGTGTGAAACTCCCCCCCCACACACACACGCATAAAAAAATGGTAAATTTATACATATATCAATGTGCTGGTGTGCTCATATATCAACTCTCCTTTCATAACATTCAGTTTCATAAGAGTTTGGTCTACGTATGAAAACAGATCGGATCCGATTTTTATATATATATATTTTATATTTATGATTTCTGAAGAGAAATAGAAGTCGACTCTTAAACTTTTGAATTGATTTGTTCTTCTTGCCTGATTCGGCATTTAACAATGGAGGAAAACGACAGCTAAAATGTAGGTGATGGAAAAAAGCATTCAAACAAAAGCTCTGCACGCACACCTGTGTGTGTACACACACACACACACACACACACACATACACGTGTGTGCAGATACACACACAGACTCACACACGGGGACTGAACGGGTGACCACAGCGCAGAACAGTCTTGCAGCTGGTGAAGCGTTCATTGGCAGTATATTCAAAAAGTGTGTGTGTATGCAGTGAGAATCTAGTGCAATGTTGCAAAATGCCTCACGGTGCATGTTTTCTTAATGTGTGTATAAAACCAAAAAGTGCATTCGATAAAATCCACACATTTTTTTCCCGGTACCGTTCATCGGCTGTAGAGAAGAACAGATATCCAGGAAGGTCTTCCTGCTCATACCTTCATCTCTGACTCAACGTGACCGAAGCTTTGCTTCTCTGTCTAATACTGAATAAAAACTGCAGGAACTTTTAGGCCTTTTTTATGCAGCAGAACAACAGTAAACTGTCCACATAAAGTACAGATAACCTCTGATTCTGCTCTTAAATAATGCAAATTTAAATACATTTTTTAACATTAGTTTTAATCAAATAAAAATAAAGTAAAAATAAATAAATAAATAAAAAATTAATATAAAGGACTGTCTTCACAAGACTTAAAGGGATAGTTCACCCAAAAGTGAAAATTCTGTCATCATTTGTTCACCCTCAAGTTGTTATAAAGCTGTATGAGTTTATTTCTTCTGCTGAACACAACAGAAGATATTTTGAAGAATATGGGTATCCAAAAAGTTGTTGGGCCCCATTGATTTCCACAGTGTTTTTTTTTTTTTTTTTCATACTATGGGGCCCATCAACTGTTTGGTAATCCATATTCTTCAAAATATCTTCTGTTGTGTTCAGAAGAAGCTTTGGAACAACTTGAGGATGAGTAAATGGTTTCAGAATTTTCATTTTTAGGTGAACTATCACTTTAAGATCAATTCACACTGCATCGACAGACGCCGACCAAGGCAGGCAATCGCCAGTTTACGGTACGTCACTTCTCAGAAATTCCATGACCCAACATATGGTGATTTAAAGTGTGCAATCGGTGAAAACAAGCTCCAACAGACACCGACAGGGGTAACGCACTGATCCGACATAACCCGACAAAGTGTCTGTTTCCATCGGTCTGTGCGGTTTGTACTGACCTTTAAGATGTTCTACCATATCGGAAGGACATTTTTGGTGCCCTAGCAAAAAAACATGCCCTAGCAGTTTGGACATGCATACTTATCCCTTAGAGTTACTATTTTGCACATTTAAAATAATAGTAAAGTCATTCAAATAATTATGTGATATATGGGAAGTATGCAGTGACAAAAAGATCTTTTATTTTAGTTTCTTGCCTATAGATTACAGCTTCGCACACTCTTCATTCTCTCCAACTAACTTCATGAGGTGCATCCTGGGATGTTTTTTTTTTACCAACAGTATTTGTTCTGCTATTAAAATTAGTAATTCCTAGTGTAAAGAAATTGATAAGCATTTTAAATCTGCCTATACACTCTCAGAAAAAAAGCTAAGGCAGTACACTTTCAAAAGGTACACCTTTGTATCTTATTTAACTTATTTAAAAGAGTAAATACCTTAAAGAAACATATTAATACCTAAATGGTACATATTAGTATCTTTTGAACGGGCACCGCCCCAGTGACAGCTTTGTACCTTTTTTTCCCGAGAGTGTATTTGTCCTTAATTTAAGCATTTTTTTAAGATCATGAGAAACAAATTCATTTATGTGTGTCTGAAAACTGGTAGAGTACGCAGATACACAATAGAAAATCAATTTTTGAATGCAAATCAATGCAAGAGGTGAGTTATAAACCACTCTCAGTTGTGGTTGGAGTCTTGAATTCTTTTACAGTATTGTCAATCATGCCAAAAAAGCTTTCAGCAGGGTTCTGGACACCAGCGAGAGCTTCGGTGCAAATCTGCGTCAGATAATGCAAGGTGATAAAGAAACAGAGCAGCTGACTTCAGCAGGTCCTGCTTGAATTGTAGCAATTTTGATGAGCAGATATTTAACCACATATACGTGGTGTGGGCTGCTACGGAAAATTCAGTTTTAGGGGACTGTACAAAAATGCTTGCTTGAGAGTCATTTCTGAACGATGTCCACAACCACAAGCCTCACAAAACGAACGTCATCTGATACTTTTGGGGTCCTCCATTTTGTCTGTGTTGGTTTCAGGATAAAGTAAACAAAAATAGAGGCAGAATTAACGATCGCCTTTATCGCTTTAGCAGTTACTTGTCGTTTATTTTGAAGGCCTTGCAACAAAAATGACTGAGAGGATGTTGTATTCAGACTGTTTCTGAAAGCGAGATCTTATCTTGCAGTGTTCGTTTCATTAAGGAGATAACCTGCACCTTTTATCTGTAGGCTTGGCTCTTCATCATATCTACAACTGTGGTCTAATCATAACAGCCACAAAGCACAAGATAAACTAATAATCAATTCATCTGGCCAATAAACAATATTGTGGCTTCTACTGCAAGGTCCTTAACTTAACTGATTACCTATCAAGAATAACAATCACAGCCTCTATCATCAATTTCTTGGATCTACATACATTTAAAGTTCATATTTGTCCTAAATAATCCTATCTTTGTTGAAAAGCACTGTACAATAAATTCATGATTCATTCAGGACAATTTTGCTTAATTGAGCGAACTGCAACATTAGTTGTTTTTCATATGACTGAATTTGTTTCATGCATCTGTACATAAAAAGGTTCTGTTATTTCAAATAGTACTTATCATTTAGGACTTTGTTCAGATTATAGTACAATCAGCTTTAAAAAGGGTTCCAATTTCCAATATGATAATGCAGATTTCGTGTTAAACCAGAATTTTTACACTAAAATGTTGTGCTTTAGGATCAAAAGTAAATTGTGGAAATGGTGTGGCATATTTGATGTTGAATGTGTGAAAATCCCTATTACTAAACTCAGTGAGAAAAGTGTAGAGTCACACGCCCACGCTGGACTACTTCACACACACACACACACACCCAACCGTCTACAAGCTACTGTTAAAGCCATTAATAAATTACACAAGATAAACCAAACAAAAAGCAAGTATGAAAAATAAAATTAAGAACGAAAGAGGCCGCATGGCAAATTTCTATTAGTAAAAAGCGAATTAAACTTTCTGACAAGCTTTCCTGCACACACATTATATCACGTCAATCAGATTACTTCAAGCACATTTTAAACCATAAAGGCACACACATACTCACACAAAAACACTGATTATTGTATATTTAATTTTTATCAGGTCATACTCCAACACCAAAGGCATTTTGAATTACAAATCAAAATCCTGATCTCAAAATCAAAGCACATTAGACCTACACTGCTTTTCTTGCAAAATCCTGCATATCATCCCACTCCATCCTTCAAAACGTCCAAGATGAGGATCATCCATCTCTGACTCAAATGGTTCAAGAGCAAACCAAAGTCTCGGACCTTTCATCCGCCTGCTAATATGGCGGAGCGAGTCTCGTACAACTACAAACAACAGAGCGAAACTCTTAAAAAGGTCAATCTCATCTGAAAGGATATATAATCACTATAATCAAAACTAGGTTTTGATGAGTGAAACGAAAGCGCAATATGGATGCAAAGTGTTTCGAAACTTTGCAATATAAGCCGCACTAACAAAAATGAAAACCAAAGCGCACAAAGTCATGAAGATGAATCCAATGCGATGTAAACAAGCATTTGTCCCACACCTACACAAACATCAGCAAAAAATACATACTTACTAGGCCAGACACAAAACGCAAATGCCTACCTCGCATCATCTTCACAGCATGTGTGAACTGCTGTCTTTTTCTCGAGAAGATACGTCTAAATCACTCAATATGGTTGACAGCTCTGTCTCACACTATTAATCAAACTTCTGAACAGGTGATGCTGTCGCGGTGTGGGAGATGACAGAGAGATTAGGTGGTTTTCTGTCGGTAGGTGACAGAGAGTGTGAGCATTTGTGTGTGTTTCTATCTGAGAGTGACAAAGAGGGAGAGGGCCTGTCCCTTTCAAACTATAGATAGGTACACCTCTCTCTCTCTCTCTCTTGTGCATGATGTGTCTACTAAAGAACTTCATGTGCCGTTTCTCTGTCCGTCTATAGGTGGACTCTACTTTCTCTTTCTCTTTCCATTTCAGCGTTGAGCTGCTTTTCTGCAGTGCATCATTCTTCCTGAAATCCTGAATTCCTCACTCTATCCCTCTCAACTATCATGGCACACTGTAAAGAAAAAAAAAACTTGTTTATTTTTTTTTGTTTTGTTTTACTTATTTACCAAAGTTTGAGATAACTTTTTTAAAATCACCATGAAATGAAAAATAGACAATTCTTGTTTTTTTATGGAATATTGCAGTATTTATTATAAATTATTTATCAGTGCACATAATATTTTAGAAAAATTAATGTGCCCTCGTAATCTTCAATCAAATTAACTTTTGGAGAGTCTAAAGGTAGGTATCATTTGATAGAAAACATATTAAATTTTAAGAAAATATAAATTACATTACATTTGGACATTTTCTTGCTGAGAAACAGCTGTTAAAAGACAAAAAATATATATCATTTTTTTTTTAAATAATTTTTCTTTTTTTTTTATTTGACATGGAATAATTCAGGAACACAATAAGATCGCTTAAAAATTCTTTTTTGGTGATGTTCTCCTATATGTCAGCTGCGTCTGGTTCAAATTTCGTGGTGATAGCATAAAGAATAGTTTAAAAAAATTGTTATTCATTTTTTCCGCAGCCAGGTGGCGCCAACGGGCGGTAAACTCCGGTTTAGAGGTGCTTCTCAGCACTCGTTAGGAGTTTTTCAAAATGGTTAGATGTATTAAAAAGATGAGATTCTAAGCTTTAAAATTATATCTATTTTGTGTTATTCCACGTTGGAAAACGTACATGGATGGGTCAGGGAACATTGGATACACGCTGCATCCCGGAGAGATGAGAGAGAGGTGTTTTTAGCCAAGTATGTTAAATCATTCTGTGAGTAATATCTTGTGATCAACTCAATATATTATGTTGATTTTGGATTCATTTTAATCATGAGAATCTGCTTTAAATATTGATTGATTTTTTATGATCTGTGCATTTTTCATGAAGTTATGAGCACGTGAAATATACATACAAACGGCTGTGCTGTTTTTGTTGTAAAACGCATATTACTCAGACTCATTAGAGGGTGAAAACAACGCAACAGAAGCATGTTGGAGGCTTGATATGAAAGTTTAAAGTCTCTGGTTTTGTATGCAAAAAGAATTTTTGTGCTACCTATATGGATTCAATTTTTATTGGCTCTTAAAGAGAGACACGCAAATGGGAGCGCCGACGCTCCATCCGGTCATAAGGGGTTAAAGGCAAAATATGTAAATTTTCGCCACTAGAGATCGCCTATTCAAAACAAAGGTGTAGCTTGATGACGTCGAGATTGAGTGCTGAATCATGGGAGTTGTCGTCTTCACCTCACAGCCGGTGGAAAAGAATTGGGATGGGACTTGGGCAGAATGAGAGCATGGATGAGATTATTAACGTCACTGTTATATGAA
Source organism: Megalobrama amblycephala (assembly GCF_018812025.1). NCBI lineage: Eukaryota > Metazoa > Chordata > Actinopteri > Cypriniformes > Xenocyprididae > Megalobrama > Megalobrama amblycephala. Next base: position 13,849,841 of record NC_063056.1, read on the forward strand.
GCAGAGCAGGGCCGAGGGCTGTGCGTGCAGAAACAAGGCCGCTGGAGCGATTGCTAATGAGAGACGAGCGAGACACTCGCCTCGAGAGCAGCGGAGCTTTTATTATGCCACATATTATTATTATTATTATTGCCGCTTCCTCTTCTTCCGGTCAAGTGTATATGGGGTAAAGCGGCGCTGTTTATCATATTAGATACATTTGTGTGTGTTAACCCTTTCAAGCGTGCGTTTAAAATATTCTAACTGACCCCCCAGAGTGAGTTTTTTATTGTCTTATTGTTTCCATGGTGACGCGTCATGCGTGTCACGTACGCTGAACGCAGTTTTTTTGTTTTTCCTTTTTTATTTAAAATATTCACAAACTTGCTTACCATGTCATCAACTATCCAATATTCCGATTCTCAAATATGTGTAAGTGAGTGTGTTTTGTCATTTAAAAACCTTAATTAACAATCTTTATCTTGATCTATAACGCGAGATGGGCGCCGCCATCTTAGTTTGCCCCACAGTCCTGTCAGTCGGATTTACAGCACATGAATTCATCAGTTTCTCACGAAATATATGTAAGTAAGTGGCTGGTGAAATGGAAGAATAATAGAGTAAACTTTATAGTTACTTAACCCCATTATGTGTGTCTGATATGAATAAATGTCGGCAAATTATATTGAATGGATTGTTATTGCTGCTTCCACTGATGTCTGACATCAGTGTGTATTTTATGAACGCTAAATGTATTGTTTTACTGGTGCTTATGCGTATTTAAATGTCTGAAACCTTAAAAGAAACATTATGTGGCTGAAAACACTGCATAGCTGTGATATATGACAAGAGCTGAGTGCGTCCGTCTCGCAGCCAGAGCGCAAAAGCACAGTTTGAATCTGGAATCTGAACGTTCCAAATCCCATATGTGGGACCGTACTACTCAAAGGGTTAAAAATGATTATAACGGTTATAACGTTATAATTATAAATTGTTATAACGTTACTCTGTGCGTTTGCTTGGTGGCTGCTATGACACACTTGTTGCACACTGCAGTAAGATAGATTACGATTATCATGTAAGAACTCAATCGAATGTCATATTAACTCTTTCCTCGCCAACGTTTTTGAAAAACTTTGCCAGCCACCGCCAGTGTTTTTGATAACTTTCACAAAATGTTCAGGGATTGTTGTACAAACATCTGAACATGCAATACATCAAAATAAAGAACAGAGCCTCTACTTTTAAACAAACAAAGAAAAAATTCTAGCTTCAAGCATCCCGTTTTTATTAACCCCTTAAGACCGGATGGAGCGTCGGCGCTCCCATTTGCGTGTCTCTCTTTAAAAGCCAATAAAAATTGAATCCATATAGGTAGCACAAAAATTCTTTTTGCATACAAAACCAGAGACTTTAAACTTTCATATCAAGCCTCCAACATGCTTCTGTTGCGTTGTTTTCACCCTCTGAGTCTGAGTAATATGCATTTACAACAAAAATAGCACAGCCGCTAACTGAATACAAGTATGTATATTTCACGTGCTCATAACTTCATGAAAAATGCACAGATCATAAAAAATTGCACATCAATATTTAAAGCAGATTCTCAGGATTAAAATGAAATCAATATAATATATTGCGTTGATCACAAGATATTACTCACAGAATGATTTAACATACTTGGCTAAAAACATGTCTCTCATCTCTCCGGGATGCAGTGTGTATCCAATGTTCCCGGACCCATCCATGTTCGTTTTTTCAACGTGGAATAACACAAAATAGATATCATTTTAAAGCTTAGAATCTCATCTTTTTAATGCATCTAACCATTTTGAAAAACTCCTAACGAGTGCTGAGAAGCACCTCTAAACCGGAGTTTACCGCCCGTTGGCGCCACCTGGCTGCGGAAAAAATGAACAACAATTTTTCAAACTATTCTTTATGCTATCACCACGAAATTTGAACCAGATGCAGCTCACATATAGGAGAGCATCACCAAAAAAGAATTTTTTAGCGATCTTATTGTGTTCCTGAGTTATTCCATGTCAAATTAAAAAAAAAGAAAAATTATTTTAAAAAAATTATATATATTTTTTGTATTTTAATCAGCTGTTTCTCAGCAAGAAAATGTCCAAATGTAATGTAATTTATATTTTCTTAAAATTTAAAATGTTTTCTATCAAACGATACCTACCTTTTGACTCTCCTTGCTAGAGTTTTGGAGTTATGAGTCTTTACTTTTGTGTGTGTCGCTCAGAAAAAAAAACTCTAAAAAAGCCTTCAGGTCTTAAAGGGTTAATACTTGAATGTAGGTAAGTTTCATAAAAAAAGCACAATTTTCAGCAAAAAGCTAAGAAAATCACGTTTTTATCAAACACTACATCTGGATCATATTCAGTACGATTATCAGAGCATAGATGCAGTAGATCGTTTCCATCAACACCCCCAAAGCTTCACAGTCCTATACCACTTCCTGGATTAGCATTTACCTCTGTAACATTAGACAGCTTTCATTTATATGCTGTTTATTGTTGATGACCGCGTTATTTTTCATATGCATCTGCTTACATATTAGATCGCTCATTTCTACATCTCCCTCGTCTGTGTTTTCGTTCTACTCGTTCAGAAGATGTGTAATAGCGCCCCCGAGTGTATAACAGTGAAAACATGGAAACCTAGAAAATTCTGTGTTTGGCAGGGAAAGAGTTAACAAATTGTATACAAATTGCTATATTACTGTTACTAAAAATAAAGCTTCATCTGGTTATGCTATGTTAGCCACTTGACAAAATAGTCTTTTTCATGGGCATGATAAAGCATGGTACTCACAAAAAAAAATCAAGAAAACTAGATTCAAACAATAAGACTAAATGTGCTGAGCTATATAACAATGATTAGTTTTCTGTCTATAATTGCATCCAAACAGTTGTTCCCTTGTCTAATAAAACGTGTATTATATTAAAACGTGTTTGGTTTTTCCATGGTTTCTACGAAATAAAACCGGAAATCGAGGGTAACACAGGTATGACGTCACTGATAGGTGACGCACAGTCCGTGTTCTATTTCTCTGGATTTAAACATTCTTGGAAACATCTGGGATAATGTAAGTACACAAGTCAACTAAATATTTAACACTGTTCTAGTTGTTTTTGTATTTTTTAATCCAAAAATCTTAAATATTGTGCCTTTAATGAGGAACTTTTCAGAGAGGATGTGAGGCTGGTCTGATAGGCGGTAGAGGGTATTGGTGTAAACAACCTGGTTAAGATTGTCATGTGATATTGTCGCCGCAGCGTACGGCAGAGTGTTGTTATTGCTTGTCATTATGAATCATGGTCCAACCACGCTATGAGTGTTTTCTAATCCTCCTACAGTCATACTTTAATAAACCCAGTACACTAATATGATATGAAACACACTCAGTTTTTCCTTTTAGGGTTTTCAGTCTTTTTTAAACAGCCAAACTGACTAACAAACAATCAAAAAAGACTTTGATAATATGTTCTGGAAGTTTAGTGGATGCATTATTTGAATGCAAAAACAAAACTTTAAAGGACCGAGAGAAGGAAAAAAAGAGCGAAAGACAAAGATGAGAGATACTTACACAATGCTTGTAATCAAACACAAAGGCGGGAAGAGTTTTAAACAGCATCTTTTCACCAAAATACTCTCAGATCTTATCTTGATTCAGATGGTGCACACGCCCATAGCTACGCGCACCTGTGCGTGTGTGTCTACGGTAGCTTTGCTCATGTTTAAACATACAGCTTTTGTGGCTGAAGTAAAAATATATGTGGATACAGGTGCTTTGTGTGTGTGTGCGTTTCACAGGTGTAATTATGCACCGCTTTGCTACACTGATACATGGCCCCCTCCCTATAACCACAATGGAGGGGTTCTCTGATATGCAAAAAACAATATGCATAGGGGGTGAAACATGCCATTTCTCAAAGCATGCACGCACACACACACACACACACAAATGCATGCACACACACACTCACACACACACACAAATGCACGCAAAGAAACTACTACTGTGTTGTACTATACAACATACTTGCACAGCTATACTGACTGAATAGATAGTGTATGTCTATTATGTGATACATGTTTGAGATTCTCAGTTGTACTTACTCAGATGGGATTTCTTGTGCACTGAATTTCCTAAAGAGGGACATAAACAATATTTTGTTAGTGGGTGCTTTCCACAATCTTGGCACATTTGGGTGTTGCATTACTTTTAAACATTTAAACATTAGAGATATATATATTTGTTTATATATATATATATATATATATATATATATATATATATATATATATATATATATAGTAAATATATAGTACTATAGTAAAAATGTTAAAAATAAAATCCAGTAAAGTACCATGAAAAGCAACTAGTTGTAAACACATTAATTGCCTGTGCTCCCCCTTGAAATATTGATTTCAGCCTCAGAAAAATTGTAATCATACCACAACATAATTATTTTGACACCACCTGTTCAACTGACCTGAAGTAAATTCTATTAAATTTTAATTTAATTTTAATTACCAACAATGTACTATTGAGCTGTCCTTATTTTTAATAGAATTTTCATTGTCATTGTTCATTTCAATTTGTCAATGTGTCCTTAAGTCGTTGCATTTGTCAAGCTCAGCCTTTAAATTAAGTTTTTGAAAGAAAAATGATCAAATAATATTTTTCCTTAATTTAAACAAAATAAAAAATGTATCGATAACTACAAACCTACAATTAATCACAAACAAGCTAGACTGAGTGACAGCTTAATGTATTGTTAAAATACCCATTCTGGTGTATTTTCCTTAATGAAATGAAATGAAATTTGAATTAAGTAATTTATTTAGTATAAACTGCCTTTATGTTTATTTGTTTATTTAATGTTTATTGCTAGAAAATAACAAATCACACATATCAGCATTTTAAACTGGATTAACAGGACTGCAAAAATTCTCAGATGAAAATGTATAGACAATAAAACAGATGTATTTAGTTTATTTAATTTTTAGTCTGAAGTTAGTCTGAAACGAATCAACATTTTTAAGCACATCTTTTCACTAAATATTTGTTGGAAAACAAACAACATTTGTAAGGAGTATTAAGTCCTAGGCCCCTATTCATGGAAAGTGCAGTGTTCACACACCTGCACACACTAAACTAAAACTCTAAAACACATGCGTGTATACACCAACACATGCACACAAACACAAAAGTATGCTTTTATTGGAGTAAAAAGCACAAACACACATTATCTTTCACATGAAAAGCCCCTCAACCCCCATCCCTGCCCACACACGAGCACAAACAGCAATCTCCGTTGTCTGACGTTTGACCACACTTTGAGAAAGTTCAGATTTGATGCTGTGTTGGCCGTTTCCGATGGGTATTTTTAGCAGTGTGTCTGTCTGAAGACACAGGGCAGGTACGATAAGCATCGCAGGGAAGAACACTTGGCCTCCCTCTCTCTTACTTTCTCTGTCTGTCTCTCACTCCGGCTGTCTCTCTCACTCTCTCTCCCTCTTTGAAGGGCTTTGTGGCTTTTTGAAAAAGTAACTTTTGCTTATGTAGCGGAACACACACAAATAGGTGCGTGGCGACTTGCAGACGCACTCGGAAACAAAGACTCTCAAAGCAGGTATTTCACAACTCCGTCTCACGGTTTGCCTAATAGCAAAAAAATGACCAGCGCTGTTTTCGGTCAGAGTTTTTGGTCAATGCGATGCACAATTCTTCTGATTTTCTCAAATTCAACAAGATTGTGTGTGTTTTCGAGTGTGTGTACGTTTATATTGTTCACAGATTAAAGGATTCTCTGTAGTACCTGAATCATCAGGGTGATATAAGGCACCTTAGTAACAGATCTAAATGCAGTTGGATAACACAGCCAAGCCCCGATTACACTGCTTATCACTCCATTCTGGCCAACTTGAACAGTTATTTGACCACACCGCTGATCCAGGACCAGAGAGAGAAAGAAAGAGAGAGATTTTGACTGCTTGAGGGGAAAAAACAAAACAAAACAAAAACATAATTGTTTGAAATCACATTATCACTATATATAACCTAAATTTTAAAATGTATGCACCTATCTACAAATTATCAAATGTCATTAAAGCAACAAAGTCTGGACACACTGAAAAACATACAGATAGAGCAAACTGACATTTGGGCCTCTGTTATCAGTGCCTGACATAAACTTATCAGTCTTGCTTGCACTGAAAAACACTTGTCAGGTGACAGCTATAGTGCATAGTATCTCCTCTTCTACACATTTAATTGGAACAAAATGAATTTAACTAAGATGTTAGTTTGCTCGTCAACAGTATATTATTTTCAAAAACAATATTTTTCGCAACCCTTGCTTTGACCAACCATCCTCAAGTCACATTTTACCATTACAGTCCAGCGATTTTCATGCGATTTCACCAAGAAGCTATGAAGACTTTAAAAGGCATTTTAAAGCAATAAAAAGGTACAACAGAAGTAAGCGTCTCCTGAAAGTAATAATCCTAGACAATAAGACTAATAAAGGAGGAATAGAAGATAACTGTGCATGAACATACTGCAAATGCAACACTAGAGCATCTTAAACCCAAAAACTGCTCATGTTCTAGATTGCCCTAGTTAATGTTGTCAAAACACCAACATATCAATAACAACACCAGTAAAATTAACCGTTCTCTATACTAGTTTTGGTATCATAGGAAAAACTATATGCACTCAATTTGGAAAAGAAAAAAAAATTAAATTCAAAAACTACAGATCGAACTTCTGCATTTTTGTATTCCTGCCAACAGACAGTTGGAGGAGATTGCACAAAAACATCTGCATCGTATAGATGGATTCTGACTAACTTAAACGTGTATGATTGGCAATTGTGTTCATGCTGTCAACAGACATGTCTGTGTAGGGCTGGGTGGTATGATGGCATATATCGTGACCATGGTAAACTGTCTATCGTTAGAGATTTTACTTTATTTTGCGGTATGTAAATATATCCGACTGACGTAAACCCGAAGCGTGTGCACAGAAAGCCGCTTCTCTCAGACGGCATGCAATCACAAATTCAGTTCTCTTTCGCATTTTTTGCGCTTGAATTGTCAGACTGATGAACAAAAATGTCACAATGCCCATCATGTATTCATGTAAACATAGTCGGTCATGTCTTAAATTAACGTAAACAGTTGGGTGAAAACCAGATGTGTGTATTTGGACAGCAGCATGATAAACTGCGGTCTGTCTCATTAATGTTAATCAAACAACAAAAGGCAAAGAGAAAATCACTCAGTGCTCTGGACTGAATCACTTTTGTATCTTTAATAAGAACCAGTTCATATGTTATTCAGTGTTTTAGTTATACACTTGATTATTCAGTTTTTGAAGCATTTTTTACTACATTAAATAAACCTTCTGTAGCTGAAAAACGTAAAGTTTATTTAATTTGTATCTTTGCTCTATTGTTTTTGTCCTACTGTTTGTAATTTGCTTCTTTGTTCTTATTTTTTTAAAGGGTTAGATCACCCAAAAATGAAATTTCTGTCACCCTCGTGTCATCCCAAGACCTTCGTTCATTTTCGGAACACAAATTAAGATATTTTTGATGAAATCAGAGGGTATCTGATCCACACATATGCAGCAATGACATTGCGCCTTTTGAGGTCCAGAAAGGTACTAAAGACATCGTTAAAACAGTCGACGTGACTGCAGTGGTTCAACCTTAATATTATGAAGCGACAAGAATACTTTTGTGCGCAAAAACAAAACAAAAATAAACAACTTTATTCAACAAATTCATCTGTCCCCTCATACTGCTACTCTATTTTCACTGCAGAGCTTCAGTGTTTATGTGTTTATGAGCATTAGAAAGCAGCACCTATCAGTGGGTACCAAACTGGTTCTCTGTACTTTTGGTACTTCAAAAAGGCTGGTACCGAAGAATTGGTACTTTTAACAACACTAGCCCTGGCAAAATCTCCCCATCCAACTTTAAAATGGATTAAGAAATTTCTCAAGACCTTGCCTAAAGAGTAAACAGCTGAAAACAAAGAAATAAATGGTAAGTCATTCTTGGCTATACTGAGCATGTGATGTATGTCCTTGCATCTATATAGAGCTTTTCTTCTACTTTCACTCAAAGCACAAGTTGTGGGAATCTCTTCAACCACCTGGATGATGCAATGGCACCCATAATGCCCAGGAACAGCCATAGTGTCTCCATTACTATACTTGGGCATCTGCAGAGCACCTGATGACTTCTCTAACACCGCAATCTGTATCTAGGTTGCATCTCATTCCACTTCCAAGTTTCCTCTGTCAGTATACTATGAAACAAATTTAGCCTTGATCATCACTTTAGGTCACCACAGCTGATCATCATTCGTTTTGTTTATTGTGCATTTTCTTTGAAGCTGTTACAAAAAGTACAGGAACACTGAAATATGCACTTGTTCTACATTTCTGATGACTTCATAATATAGACTGAAAAATGACTGGTGACATTTTAGTGCACTAAACTTTTGACAATAGGGCAGCCCTAGAAACGGCCTGTGCAGTGAAGCGGGTACTATCCAGGTACTAACCAGGCTTAACCCTGCTTAGCTTCAATGGGTAACCAGTCAAGAGCTGCAGGGTGATAAGCTTCTGGAAACATGAACCGTGAGGTGGCAGTTGTCCTCTATTGTTCCATAACAAGAAGTCACTGAGGACCCCTGCTGCTATACAAGAGAAATCAACAAACCAGTCAACAACATCCTATAAAAAGTAAAAACCGACACATCCTGAGAAACTCAAAGAGCTTCTAAAAAGCACTTTGAACACAACTGTCTGTGAATTAAAATGAATGTACATGAATAACTGTAAAGAAACAACACAGGGCATCAAAGTTTTTTCAGTTTTCAGTTGACAATTACTGACATTATCATGAGTCTCAAGATTTGCCTCATCTGTAGATTCATAAACCGCTGTAAGGTAACACATGCCATATTGTTGATGAGTGTCATTACTTTGTGGTTTCCTTTTGTGTCGCACCCATCTCTTCCTCTGTTCAGTCTTTAAAGTTCTTTCTCACTCCCACCTGTATAAAATCTCCCTCATGTTTAGTCAAATGTCACACTCTGCCTACGTAATCAATGTATTCAAATATTTGCTAGGGAAGAAACAGTAAAAGAGTGTTGCAATGTATGTGAAAGCACGTAATCTGTGTAGTGGGGTAGTGGATGTAAGCTTCTGGATCTCAAATTAGCCAAATCGGCTTCTGGAAATAGATCAGGAACCCAAAGACACTCACTAAACACTAATCTTTCCTTTAATCCAGATTATGTCCATTCTTACCACACACACAGGTATTTACAGTATTTCTGGCAAGGTTATGTTAGGGTAAGTTAAAGAAAAAGAGACAGTGAGAAAGGCTGAGAGAGAGAGAAAACATTGAATGAGAAATTAGTCTTAGGGTTAGTATTACACATCAAAAGAATAATAGTATTACACATCTTTGAATGAGATTTCTGCAATCAGAAGCGGAAAACTGTGAATATGATTTTTTTAAAACATTCACATTAAGAGGACCCTGGGTGGTTAAACCCTCAGTAATAATGTTTACACACATGGCCTAATTCTGATGAAAGCGGAGTGCTTTGCTTTCTCCTCAGGCAGTTATTGAAACATTTGGGTCATTAATGAATAAGGTTTAAAAAGTGTAAAAACGAATGGAGATATAATTCATTTTGAAGCTTTATTAAGTGTTAACAATGAGATTATGTGGTTTTATAATCAATTAACACTGTTTTTGTCATTTTTTTGGACGGGGGTGGGGGGGGCTCAGGTGGGCTTGAGCCCCTGCCCCTTTGATCACGAAAGTGAAAGTGCCCTTTGCGGTCGCATCGCGGTGCCCCAGCGTTCCCAATTCTCCTGCCCCGGAACACGATTTCTACTGAGGGAGACCCACAACCACATTCAATGTGATTCACTAAAAGTGATCTAGTTGTACTACCTTACATACTTTGAATGTCATGGGGTTTATTATTATTATTATTATTATTATTATTGTGGCCTTATTAAAAATGACCCGTCAAGTCATTGACCCATTCACAAAGAAAACATCAGAGGATCAATAAAATTATTTGATGAATCTACTGTGTATAGAGGAAGTCAAAGAGATGCAAAAAAACGTTATCAGTATGGTCCACAATCTTATATATATAAAGGTTTCAATTAGAATCAAAAACCAAGACATTTACAATCTGATGCTGTAGAACATTTAAAAGCCATTAAGAACTATTTATTCACTTGTCCTTTAGAAAATCATGTACAGGTTGAGTGATAAAGGAATGTTTCGAGTAAGGATGCACTGATTTTTTTTTTGTTTTGGTCGATACGATACGATTTTAACAAACTATTGGCCGATTCCGATACAGATATTTTTTACTTGCTCTCTTATTTGAACTTTTGTCATTATTGTATACTAGCTAGTTTATTGCTGCATAATAAAATATTTTCTATTGAACATGGATTGGATCCATTTAACATTCAACATGCCAATATAAATACATAAATAGAACAAAGATGCATAAATAATGCTTTTCAGGTAGGTCTAACAGGTTTTCAGTTTTCTGGTACATAAATAATCAAATATAAAATATATTCTTCATTGTATATACATTAATCCTGATTAAAGTTACAAAAGAATAGTGAGTGTTACAATAGCTGGTATATACAGTAAAGCACACGACGAGAAGATATAGTCAAAACAGGTCTTTTACTATGAAATCCAACAGAAGAGATCAGGAACACACAGGAACATACACCAACTAACACACGAACGATACCGGACAATACTACACAGGAAACACAGGGTTTATATACACAGAGACATGAAGGGATGATTGGACACAGCTGAACGTGATTAAGGTGATCAGTAACCATGGTGAGTGACTAGTGGCGGGAAATGGAACAACAACAAGTTCAGAATGAGTCTAAAACAGAGTGCACATGTAACACATCGCCCCCTCCCGGAAAGGCGCATCCTCGTGCCATGAGATGGAAGGAGGAGACTAAAGAGGGCGAAATTCTGGGAGAGGGTTAGAGTATGGTGAAGTCCAGGGAGGTGCAGATGGTGGTGAAGTCCAGGGAAGTACAGGTGGTGAAGTCCAGGGAGGTGCAGGTGGTGGTGAAATCCAGGTGGTAGCCTTGAGCAGAGGAGTCCAGATGTTGCTCCAGGCCACAGCCAAGACGGCGACCCACGGCGGCATCGTTGGAGGGAGGAGCCGAGGTGGTGAAACGCTCCAAACAACCTTGGGGAGGCGTGGAAGCAGCGCAGCCGATGTAGAGGGATCCTTAGGATCCAGAGTCCGTGACAAAGTCGTAGCGACGGCCCCCTGAGGTGGAAGCAGGGTACCGGAGGGCCGAGGCAGAGTCTGAGGGAAGGCGGAGCCCATCGGAGCCGTAGGGGTGGAGGGTCGTAGAAACTCGAACAACCCGTAGGTCCGTGGCGATGTGATGGCGATGTCTGACCCAGGCGGAGTCGCAGGACCGAGGGAGTCCAGTGGAGCCAAACGCTCGATGGTCACTGCTGTAGATGAGGGTGGAAGGAGCAGAGGCGGAGGAGTCAGGACGATGAGTCGAGGTGTAACGACGTGACCTGAGGCCGGAGGCGGAGCCGCAGGATCCTCATCACCTGAGGCTGGCTCACAGCAAGCCCCAGGTGTAGCCACGCCACTGAGAGGAGGCTGGTGTAGAGCTGAGGGAGTGATGTGAGACAGCGATGGCTGGGTAGCAGGCAAGGTTGAGGGCTGGAGAACTGGTTGAATAGCAGAAGAAGAGAAGTAAACAAAGTCATTACCAGGGATTTGGAGAGGAGGTGGGAGAGGGAGGCTGGGTGGGACCAGTTCATCAAGAATGGGGTAGACAGTCTCAGGATTTACCAGGGATAGGGACTCCTCTCCAAATTCAAAATAGTCCATTGTGCTTGCCTGGAACTCACTCTCAGTGGTGGGAGTGTGGGCGGGGCTCCCTTCCAACCCCTCGTCTTCCTCACTGTCTCCCTCGGCGATGGTAGCAGCACACCTGGTCACACACGCTGGGCTCCGTCTCCGCGGCGATGTTACGCTCAGTCGTTCCACTCATCGCTGGCTCTTGCATCGCGGTGGAGGCGGGCTCTCTGTCTTCGGTGGTGTTGCGCTGACTTTCCACGCTGTCAGAGGGTTCCTGGCTGGGCACTGGAGTGGGAGTGGGACTGGCGTCATTGTCGCAGAAATCCACGGTCAACGACGATCCACAAGACGCCAGTACCCACTCTTGGGCACTTGGGATGTATGCACACACAAAACTTCTCACATAGTGAGTAGAATTGAGCTCTCTTTCACGTCTTCTTCCGCATGAATATTTACATTCGCAAGGCCTAAAAACACATGCAAAGCATAAACTTTCATGAAGATGCAGCACTGGCCTGATCAGAACAGTGACAGTTCCATCAATTGTCCGGAGCGCTGTTCACGCTGGCACCGAGCGGTCGAGCCTTGCTATAATTTGTACAGATTTCATTTTGTTTTAGCACATATTTAAAGGTAGGGTAGGTCATTATTTTCAGAGAGGCTAGCAATAGCGAGCTAGCTTTAAAAGCATAAGATCCCACCCTCCCTTCAGAGCATCTCCAAAGCAACACCTCCAAATTAAACCCTGCGGCTCGTGACGACACATTGATTCCCTAAGATAATGATGATTTAATTTGGATTTGTCTGTGCATGTTTTTTCGACTCTTATTGATTGTGTTCCCATTCACTCGCATTCAACCAACCAAGTGTTTTTTGCTAGTTTCAGCCTGACGCAGTTATCATTTTCACATCCTGCGCCACATTGTTTAAATAGCAAATGCATTCGCGCCCATTTGTGCACCCATGGGTGTGCTGGTCTGAAAACAAGGTGTGTTCAGGTGCATTCTATTTCAGTTTCATTTTTCCTGTCGTTAAACTAGCAAAAGTGGATTCGGACACACCCTAATTGTACCTACGTCATGCGCTTCAGACTATGTGCTTAGATCGTTAAAATAGGGCCCTCAGTCTCTCTAAACCCCTCATTTCCAAAAGCTTCCTTTTCTCTGATTTGTCAAATGTCCCAGTCTGTTGTGATTAGTCTACCGCTTGCAGCACATGTCGGAAAAAGAAACACTTATTACCATAACTGAATTTCAGCTTGGGAGGCTTCCTCAGTGGTTGCATACACAGTGATACAAACAGTAACAATGGCATCGGTTTTATCATATCAATTCCAGCGCGAGTCCTCATCCTTTGGAAGTGCAGCACAGAAAACAGCATCTTCTCGACAGGTCAACAACAAAACATGCTGCTTCTCAGCAGGGTTGGCAGGTTTTTACAACAAAACCACCCCAAATTCTTCTCAAAACTACCCCAAAATTGCGTTCCTGGCTGTAAATAACATGTTATTTGGGGTCACTTAGTCTTAAACCTGTGGACATGAAAAACAACCCACGGCAACAGTGTTAAAGTAGCAGCGGACTTGGCAGCACTGCTTCTCAGCCACAACTACAGTGTTTGAGGGCGGGTCAAAGTAAACGATGCTTGCGAACAGCAAATGAAGACCATATGCATTATGCAAATTTGTTACAAACCTACAAAGATGTTACAGAAGTGAGACTGGAATTACTGAAGACTCATTTCAGCAGTTCAGAATCGATTCTTTCTTTTAGGATACAATAACTTTATTTGTCATGCATTTTGGTCTTTTAAACTTTGCAGACCTTTTACATTCACAAACAGCTATTACAAATAATAAGGCAATATTTGAAAAAGCATAATGAGGCACTTTAAGAGTGAAAAGGGTTTGTGAGTGAAAATTTAAAGACACTGATAAACACTAGCATGTGCACAGGTGAACATAGGGATGAGATGTTGACTCAGAATAGGAAAGCTAGGCTTATATGATGTACGCAAGATGAGGTGCAAGTACACAGGTGCAAGTGGGAGCACATCAAAGAAGTGAAGCAGACAGAACAGAACAGAAAGTGAATGTGGAGGAGTTCAAAACTGAGGGAAAGTGTGTTCAGATGATACAGTGAGAGGAGCAGAAAAGGAGTGTCAGATAAGGGAAGTGTGAGAACATGTGGATGAATATGTTTTAGGGATGCTGACGGGATGAGAACAGAGGCACGCAGACACAGGGTTTATGGATTCTCAAAATATAGAATATACATATTTGTGTTTGTTATAAAATATAGTCTATGCCAAGTCCTATATTTATGTATAAGCAGTGTCCGAGAAGTCATCAGCAGTGATGAAAAAATATTAGAAATACTGTCAAACCATTTAAAATTTCAAAAATAACTTAAGATATAAAAAAATATTAAAGGTGCAATATGTAAAATTTCTGTCCGCTAGAGGTCGCTAGAGGCCTATTCAAAACAAAGGCGTAGCTTGATGACGGCAAGTTTGAGCGCGGAATCTTGGGACGTGTGGTTTTCACCTCACAGCCGGTGGAAAACAATCGGGATATGACTTGGAAAGGAAATCATGTTCGTTACTGTAGTATGAAGCAGAGCAGGACCGAGTGTTGTGGAAGCTGAACACACACCTCATGAGCAGCAGAACTTTTATTATGCCACAGTCGCCGGCGCCGCTTCCGCTTTACCGGTCATGTTTATCATATTAGATACATTTGAGTGTGTTGAAAATTATGTTACAACGTTACTCTGTGCGTTCGCTCGATGGCTGCTGCGTGACATTTGTTGCACACTGCAGTAAGATAGATCGATTTTAGAATATCATATTAAATGCTGGATGCTTGTGTTGATAAATGGCATGCAATTAATTTTAAAACGTATTGTATGATGGAGAAAATTCTGTATTACAGTTATTAAAAATAAAGCTGCATCTGATTATGCTATGTTAGCTCTTTGACAAAATAGTGTTTTTCTCTGAGGCATGGTAAAGCATGGTACTCGCAAAAAATCAAGAAAATTGATTTAAAGGTGCCCTAGAACTGAAAATTGAATTTACCTCAGCATAGTTAAATAATTAGAGCTCTGTACATGGAAATGACATACAGTGAGTCTCAAACACCATTGTTTCCTCCTTCTTATGTAAATTTGATTTATGCAAAAGACCTCTGAAGAACAGGTGAATATCAACATAACACCGACTGTGACGCAACAGTCGGGATCATTAATATGTACGCCCCCAAATTTTGCATATGCCAGCCCATGTTCAAGGCATTAGACAAGCTAGTATTAATGTCTGGAGCTGCACAGAGCCGAATAATCAGACGTTATGCAGGTAAGCAAGCAAGGATAATAGCCAAAAATGGCAGATGGAGCAATAATAACTGACATGATCCATGATATCATGATATTTTTAGTGATGTTTGTAAATTGTCTTTCTAAATGTTTCATTAGCATGTTGCTAATGTACTGTTAAATGTGGTTAAAGTTACCATTGTTTCTTACTGTATTCACGGAGACAAGAGCCGTCGTTATTTTCATTATTAAACACTTGCAGACTGTATAATTCATAAACACAACTTCATTCTTTATAAATCTCTCCACCAGTGTGTAATGTTAGCTTTAGCTCCGTTAGCCCGAGCATAGGCTACTATCAAACTCATTCAGAATCAAATAAACATCCAAATAAATACCATACTTACATGATCAGATTAGAGATCTGCATTACCGCAGCTCTCCTGCAGGAACCGCGGGACCCGATAAGATTTCTTGCTGCACGGGATTAAATTTTGAATGAAAGGCGGATTGCGGTCGGTAACTATAGTGTACTTTAGGCAGGAGCGGGCGGTCTTACAATAACCCTGTCACTCCCGAGATGATTTGACATCAGCGCATTCGTGCTTGTACTTGAACAAAACTTTCTGCAGTGTTGGCGTTCACACAGTCCCCAGTTCCCTGTCCTGAGAAACCTGGCAAGATATGTTCTTTACATTAGAGGTCTGTGCGAGTGCACCTTCAGAGAACATTCAACTTTTGTGATCAGATTTTGGAGGAGAGATGTTCTGAAACGGTCGTCAGTCAGCGTCATTCTAAAAAAGTTATAAAAGATATAGCTAGTAAGCCAACAGTTTTCGTTTATGTAATTTTGGCTTAGCCTATAGTTTTGAGGGACATGTTGTAGGCTATTTAATTTAATCTATTTTTCTCAGTGATATTTAGCCTATTATTCTTTGTGACATTTTTTCTCTGACATTTTTTATGGTGTTGACAGCATCATAGACAAATACAAATCTTGTATATGCAACATTTTATATTTGTTGTCCCCAATCACTCTCTTCCTTTAGGGGAAGTTTAAATGCGAGATTCTGGAAACGATCTTTAGCAGGACCCGTCGGGTCAAGAAGAAAATCACTATATGCGGATAGCAGGTGAACACAGAGTGAATTTTAGGTGGGAGTGGGTGCTTGCGGAATAGAACCATTGCGGGAGCAGGACGAAAAAAACAGTCCCGCGCAGACCTCTAGATCAGATATGCTGCATGATGAACTCTTTGTAAAGATCCATTTTGAGGGTTATATTAGCTGTGTGAACTTTGTTTATGCAATGTATTATAGAGTCGCGAGCTTGGGGGCGGGGAGCGCGAGCATTTAAAGGGGACACGCTCTGAATCGGCGCATATTTAAATATGCCCCAAAATAGGCAGTTAAAGGTCCCGTTTTTCGTGGGTTTTTGAAGCTTTGATTGTGTTTATAGTGCGCAATATAATATGTGTTCATGTTTCGCGTGTAAAAAAACACAGTATTTTTCACATAATTTACTTATCTGTATACCGCTGTTTCCACTGTCATAAAAACGGGCTGATGACTTCCTTGTTCTATGAAGTCCCTCCTTCAGAAATACGTAACGAGTTCTGATTGTGCCAGCGGTTCCTGTGTTGTGATTCGACAGCAGCTTCTGCTCAACCTTTCAAGAATAATCTTTGTACGAATCCGGCATTAAACTGATTGAGATTGAGGAAGCTGTCCTCAGCAAAATGTGCTACACATTTTTACATGTGGATTATAATTTTCGGGAACCGAGTTAAACATAAATTGTAACCATTGATCTCCAAGTACAGCGTCCCTGGGAAGGTCAAACAAAGGTGATTGGACTGCGGGATGAAAATAACAGCGTTTCGACGACATGGCGACAAACACACTCTACAAACGCAACTCTTGCTCTTCTCCGTGGGAGCGCAACAAGACCACGCCCCCCTTTTTTGTGTATTCCTGTGGGCGGAGGTTAGTCAAAAAGTGACGTTTTAGTGACGTCATTAAAGAAGGAAGTAGAGGGATGTAGTCCAAACTGGCCGTTCGATGTAGGTGACTTCTGTTAAATAAAATATCTCGCTTGGCATTGAACTTTGAGCTTTAAAATTGTACAATTTTATTTATACTCTAACAACAACATTACACACTAACTAAAGTTTGAAACATGGGATCACGAAGAACGGGACCTTTAAAAAATTGAATAATATAAAATCTATGGGGTATTTTGAGCTGAAACTTCACAGACACATTCAGGGGACACCTTAGACTTATATTACATCTTGTGAAAAGGTGTTCTAGGGCACCTTTAAACAATAAGACTAAACGTGTTAAGCTATATAACAATAATTAGTTTTCTGTCTATAAATGTAACCAAACAGTTGTTCCCTTGTCTATTAAAACATGTAATATATTAAAGCATCTTTCTTGTTTCCATGGTTTTTACAAAATAAAACCAGAAACCGAGGGTAACGCGGGTATGACGCAATTTACAGGCGACTCCTCACACGTCCCGGAGCCTTGGTTAAAATTGCATTTTTCTCACAATTTACAAATAGTTGGAAACATTTGGGATATTGTAAGTACTCAATTGAACAAAATATATAACACTGGCCTAGTGGTTTTTGGATATTTTACTGCAAAAATCTTACATATTGCACCTTTAAATAACACAATGCTGAGCAAATCTGTCCTGCATAATATATTAAACAGAAAACTTTTCAAACCGTTTAGACTGAATGATACCAGCAAACAAATGAAACTGTCCCAAATTTGATAATAATTTCAATAATTTAAATGAAATGAAATAACCCACTCCCCACGTAATGTTTTGCCTGAACTCGTTTTGCATGAAAGGGTTTAATGGTTAACGCACCACACTGATGCATTAGCTTCCAGTTTACACAGAATAAGGTCACCGAACAAACTGATCTCGGCAAAATTATGTCGTAAGAGTGAAACAGCCAGAAGTTCAACTTCAGATAACCCAATACACCAGTTACCAATTAAAGCAATACTCTTTCAGCTGAATACAGCCCTAAAGAGACCTATTGGGTTGCAAGTTCCTAATAAGACACCCTTGAGGGAATTTCATTTCAGTAACTAAAGTATAGTCTTATCTCTGAGCTACTTGGTCAATGGGTATCGCTTTCCTTTCCTTTATTCCTCTTTTATTACCCTGACTTTTAGTTTCTTCCTCAGGTCTCTGGGAAAACAAGTGAATCTCTGATAATATCTGTCATATATCTAACATGATTACATACATTTGCTCACTTTTATTTACTATTCAAACCCTTTTTACAGTTTGTGTTTGAATTTCAGGTTCTCCACAAATTAAATCTTTAACCAATTGACTATTGCTTTCTCTGCAATTGTGAATTTTGCTCACTTTCACTGTTATTTGTAGGCTACCTGAGTGACATGTCAAGTATAGTGACAGCAGCTATATTCCATCTAAAAATATTTTTAACGTTATTATTCGTTTACACAATCAAAAAGGCTAAAACTAAAGGTTCCAAATGGGAGTTTTGCAGTGAAATAACTATTTTGGAAGCTTCCATGGATGTTAAAGGTTCTTTATGGAACCATTGATGCTAATAAATAACCTTTATTTTTAAGAATGTATATTATTTTTGTATATTTTCACAAGTTAATTTGTCATACCCATGGTTTAACACCCAGTGTTAAAAGAAATATATTATATGACAACAAAAGTGAAAACTGCACCCTTACTGAGAGTGACTGAAAGTCAGTCAAAATGACACTGCACGTTTAACACGAATAGATAAGGCAGCACAACACTCTTTTGAACGCGCATTGGATCAGAGAGAGAAGTGACAGAAGTAAGAGAAGTTGTGGTTTCGCTGGCTGGCTCGCGTGGCACAGGCTTGGCACAAGCGCTGTGGGTTAGTGTAGGACTGCTGGCACACAGACAGGCACTTCTGTCACATAAGGGGTGTATTTTTAGAGTGCCACTGCTCTCATATCTATCACTGCATGTGTGCGCGCGTTTATTCCACGTTTCACAAGTGTGTGACACTCATACACACGCGCGCGCGCGCGTACAAACTGATATAATTCCCCACCAATGCAGCACTGAGGTATGTTATGGGTTAATGAAATACACGCTTACCTCTTTTACTCTGAGTGTTGTCGTGGTTCGGGTCCGGTGATTCGGGCTCATCATTTTCCATTACTTTCCAGTCAAAACTCTCCGTGCCAACACACCTCCTTACCTTATAGTTTAGTTGTGATTAGTGTTTATTATTAGGCCTATTATTATTAAACTAAAAAAAAAAAAAAATCAACCTGAAGTAATGAAAACTAGAGGAAAAGAATAAAACTGCTGACACTTTAACGACCGGGACGCCGCAAACGTTTTAACAAGCACATCGCCATTTTTAATAATTCCCTAAAAGTTGGCGCATCTGGTCAATAAACAAACGAGGTTTAAGTCAAAACGTTCCTCTTTCGCTTCGCTGTTGTTTGAATGTAACTGACATGCGTAAATGACATTTCAAAAATAAAGTTGACCGGTCCCGCTGAGAGAGGGAAAGAGAGAAACTGACGGGCACTTGTTGGATAAATAATCGACCGAGTGGCCGCTAGCGCGCGCGATCCCTCTATCTGTCCAGGCTCGCGCAGCGCTCGAGCTGTCCCGAGCCAGTACGGTGTTATGTCATCAATCATTATGTAATAGGCGCGGGAAGAGCGAGGGGAATGCTTTTAATGGGAGACTGAAGAGTAGTTTATGAGTATTTGTGTCCGGTCCACTTTAATTTTGAGTTTATTGCTTAAAGCTACAATAACATCACACCACACAAGACACTTTTTTTGCTAAGAGAAATTCTGTTCCGATTATTTTATATTCTAGGCACCAAACTAGCCTACATTAACTGGATTAAATAATAATCTTTAAATATTGTAATAACTCTTCAATATATCTCTAAGATGTTTCAAATATATTGGTTCTTTTATAAAGAGAGGCGTTTCATTTGTTCAGGACACATGGCCAATAATCCTTCAGTGCTGTGTTATGTAATGTGAATTCAGCACTGAACTGTCACTGGATAACATGAGGCGACTATGTCAGTGTGTTAATGCACTGTCATTTATTCAACTGTTAATCAGGAAAAAAATATTGGTGACTTTCATATCCTTATTATCTAAGGTCTTAGAGAAATCCAGAGCCCACATTCCTGGTATTAATATAAATCTACTCTAAATTATTATGTTATAAGTGGGGCCAGAGTACAGGACCTCAGACTTCTCCCAAACTGAGATTACCATAAGAATCCTCAGCACAAACAGTGCCAGCTGACCTCTAGAGCCCCCAGTCAGTGGCATTGCTACGTTTTCTGGGTCCATTGCATTGGGCCCCCTTGAAATAATAATAATAAAAATAAAAGCTCTATTGTCTATTATCTATTGTGTTTTATGAAAGACAGCTCACACAGAAATTACTTAAAAGCATAAGTTCACTTCAGAATTAAAATTTCCTGATAATTTACTCACCCCCATCCAAGATGTTCATGTCTTTCTTTCTTCAGTCAAAAAGAAATTAAGGTTTTTGAGGAAAACATTCCAGAATTTTTCTCCATATAGTGGACTTCAATGCAGACAAATGGGTTGAAGGTCCAAATTGCAGTTTCAGTGCAGCTTGAATGCAGCCGAGGAATAAGGGTTTTATCTATAGCGAAACAATCTGTCATTTTCTAAATAAATAAATAATAAATAAAATAAAAAATTATATACTTTTAAACCACAAATGCTCATCTTGCACACGTGACATAGACGGAAGTACTGCGGTAGGGCGAAAAGCATCCGTCCGACATTTTTGTTTTACCTTTTTTTTTTGGTAAAGGCCGTTTGAGTTAGTCTTTGAACATTTGCTTCATAAACACTGGATCGGTACTTCTGCTTACGTCACCTGTGATCTTTCCAACGTGATTACGATTACATCGCATAGCTAGTGCAAAATGAGCATTTGTGGTTAAAAAATATAAATTTTTTTATTTTTTTTAGAAAATGACAGATAAGACCCTTATTCCTCATCTGGTATCGTTTAAAGCCCTTTGAAGCTGCACTGAAACTGTAATTTGGACCTTCAAACCGTTGGTCCCCATTGAAAATCCTGGAATGTTTTCCTCAAAAACCTTAATTTTTTTTTCGACTGAAGAAAGAAAGACAAACATATTGGATGACAGGGGAGTGAGTAAATTATCAGGAAAATTTAATTCTAAAGTGAACTAATCCTTTAAAAGCTTTCTGTTGGTCAACATAGTCAATTTATGTGTCCAGCTTAAGCCCAGCGCGTGATCTGCATGGGGAAATCTTCCACCCTTATGCATGTGAAACTCAGATCATGTGGATCCCTATTGAAATGACTGGGTTTAAACTGTGAAAACTCTGCAAACAACAATAAATGTAACCTCATATCCTGCTAGGTCCTCCACTAGGGGCAGCAGGGGATTGGGGTGCATTTAAAGGATTAGTTCACTTTAAAATAAAATTTTCCTGATAATTTACTCACCCACATGTCATCCAAGATGTTCATGTCCTTTATTCTTCAGTTGAAAAGAAATTAAGGTTTTTGATGAAAACATTCCAGGATTATTCTCCTTATAGTGGACTTCAATGGCCTCCAGATGGTTGAAGGTCAAAATTACAGTTTCAGTGCAGCTTCAAAGGGCTTTAAACGATACCAGATGAGGAGTAAGGGTCTTATCTAGTGAAATGATCAGTCATTTTCGAAAAAAAATGTAAATGTATATGCTTTATATAAACAAATGATCGCCTTCCAAGTGCTTGCGCCAAAACCGCACTTTCGAATTCTTCAAAAAGCTTACGCTGTGTGTCCTACACCTTCCCTATTCAACTTACAGAACGAATGTGGCGCCAGTTTCATTTTTTTCCGTAAGTAGAATAGGGAAGGTGTAGGACATACAGTGTAAGCTTTTTAAAGAATACAGAAAGTGGAAGCACGTGCAAGGCGATAATTTGTGTTTATAAAGCATATACATTTGTATTTTTGTAGAAAATGACCAATTGTTTCTCTAGATAAGACCCTTATTTCTCGTCTGGTATCATTTAAAGTCCTTTGAAGCCATGTCATTTTGACCTTCAACAGTTTGGAGGCCATTGAAGTCCAGTATAAGGAGAAAAATCCTGGAATGTTTTCATCAAAAACCTTAATTTCTTTTCGACTGAAGAAAGAAGGACATGGACATCTTGGATGACATGGGGGTGAGTAATTTATCAGGAAAAGTTTATTTGAAATTGATCTAATCCTTTAAAGATGCGTGCCGAGGATGGAAGAATGATACAGCCCTTGTTATAATTGTTAATAAACAAATTGCATGCTCAAATAAGTTGTACTATTATTTAATTAATTAATTGCTGCTATAGTTATTAATTGCTTTTAGAATTATTAACAATATAAAAAGCCAACATGTCTTGACAAAATCAATGTAAAGGTTAGGTTTTGACTAAAATGTATGATCTCAGCAAAGGCAATGGTGAAATGATGGAAATGGCATTTTGGTCAGACCAAGGTTTGAGCGTTAACACCACGCATGGAAATAATCTCCCCGAGAGTTTCGCTGCAGTGTTCCCACAAAAGCCATCATGCAAAGCCCACTTGACCAGACACTCGACACCTCTCCATAGATAGAAACCCACCTCAGACTGCGTCCTACATACATCATATGCGAGGCGCCTGTGGGAGACTACCCACAGAGATGCAGGTTTAGATGTTTCTTTCTATCTCTTTAAGTGAGATTCATATGAGGCTAACAAGGCTAGGAAGGTGTTTGTGTGAAGCTCCAGCTTTACATGCCCATGAGTGCTAGTACAGCATTTGAAGTCACATAGCACCGCTTGACAGTATTAACACAGGGATGATGAGTTTAAAGTCTCTACATATGAATGTACACTCCTCTGATGTGGACAATGTGTCATTCATTACCGTAACACTGCGGTGTCAGTCAGTTCTCTTTACTGGAATATATGCAGCAATGTGGAACTCAGATCAAATGGATTTCATGCAAGTGCAATATGGATATGGTGGATAGGTCCTCTCTCCTTTACTGCTACAGGAAATACCAGATTCATCACAATATATAGAGATTACTGGTGCCATTCAAACCTACTGGTGCTATTCAAATAGAGGATTCATTTGCTTCATTTTTAAATGTCAGTGTTAACATTTGTTTTCATCGAAAATGCTTTTAAATAATTGAGGCTAATATTGATTGATTTTTGACTGAATTAAAAAAATTGAGTGAATAAATGTAATAATAAAGATAATTTCTACAAATATAGCTGAAAATAAATTAATACTGTTAATAGTACAGAAACCATTTTCCAATTTTAATCTCAGAGACCTCATAATTAAAATAAATTAGCGTTTTTTATAATATTATATATATATATATATATATATAATATATATATATACACACACACACACACACACACACACACACACACACACACATTTTGTCATTTACAACCAAAACTCCGCCCTCCAAAAAAAATTATTTTAATTACTGTTAATAGTACAGAAACCATTTTTCAATTTTAATCTCAGAAACCTCATAATTAAAATAAATTAGCGTTTCTTATAATTATATAATATATATATATATATATATATATATATATATATATATATATATATATACATACACACATTTTGTCATTTACAACCAAAACTCCGCCCTCCAAAAAAAAAAAAAAGTTATATATATATATATATATATATATATATATATATATATATGTGTGTGTGTGTGTGTGTGTGTGTGTGTGTGTGTGTGTGTGTGTGTGTGTGTGTGTGTGCATGTGTGTAGTGCTTACATGTGCATAGTTTAAATATCAGCAAGATCAGTTGGTCACTGCATGTGCACACACACACACACACACACACACACACACACACACACACACACAGAGACACCACCTCAGACACACACCTGCAATCTCACTCACGTGTATAGAGATGAGCACACATGCACATGGCCCTGTGGTGGATTTTGGGCTGCTTTCAGCTTCGTGCTCCAAATAAATAACCCAGTTTTATTGACACAAATAGAACTGCCAGGAGCGAAACGGGTAAAGAGTGTGAGAAAAAAAAAAAAAGAGATAGGTAGATAAAGTAGAAGTTCAGTTTACTAGGTAAAACTTGTAATGCATCCGCTAATGGGGTGTATGGTGTACGTGTTCAGACTGATGAGCACTGAACAAATAGATTAGTGTGTGTTTGGCAGGAACCTATCATAGGAATAATACATCACGCAGGTGTGCGGTGAGTCTACATGGGTGTGTGTATAAAGCGGTTTCAGTCAGATTTGGTTGTGTATTTATGCATATTTTCACAATGATTGTATCAATGACATCAGCTTGTTTTCTTTCTCTCTTACATAATATTCACAGACATTTGAGTATGTTTACCTGCTACCTCACTGTAGAGTTTGGACTCATTAGTGCTGGTCACTTCACAGTTAATTGAGGTTTTTCTGTCCTCTATTTCATCCTAAGTGCAGAATGCCTGCCTATGTAAATAATTGCCACACAGGAAAATAGTCTGACATCACTTCCTGTTCTAAGACATGACATGGGACTCCCCCATCCTTCACAAATTTGATAGAGTTCACTGTGCCTTTAAACTGTAGCATTGCACTAGCATTAAGGGAAAGACTTTAAAAGATTGGACTCCAATATTTCAAACATTTTGATTGACACAATCAAGAATTTTTTATTTTATTTTAATTATAATATTTAGTGTGTACAGCTTTTTTGCTGCCTGCATGAAATATACAGGTGGCCCCTCTTGTTTTCTTGCCATTTCTGGTGTCACTCTCAGACGGTACATAATAGTGGTCATACAGAGGGCTGCAGTAATGATATATATGCTACGCAGTTTTGTAGGCCACCCCAGAAATTAGCATTATCACCCTGGTTCCCTCAACAAAATCCACTAGGATTTTTCCATTGGTTTTGGATTATTGAAGAAAGCTAAGATAAGCTCTGTGACCAACAAGAAGTGTATGATTATTAGGCACACACATTTTGTTCATCAAGAACAAAAACAAGAATGAATTTTGAAGACTATCACCTGAAGCAAAAAGCTAGAGGTAAACAAACTACGCCACAGTTGTATGAGCCAACCTTAAAGTTTAGGACAGCTTTGCAGTCTTTTTTTGAAAAGATTTTCCCTGAAAGTTCGAGTTATAGTAGTTTGCAAGAGGGTAATTATAAATACAACAAGGCTGTAAAAGCAGACTAGCGAGCTTAGATGAGTTTACCTGTTCAGCGTGATGATGTCCCCAAGAACCTCTGTAGTCCCATTTTGCCAGTTGTTAGCAACCGCCTTTTTAAGACAAGTAAAACCTTTAAAAAATCACAGTGGAGAATTACTGATGTATTTAATGTCATACATTAAAAGATGAAAATATCTTGAGTTTGTGTTAACCATAGACCAGCAAACATTTAACCAAAAACACAGTACTAACTCGTTTCCAGGTTTTGGCCTACAAAAATGCCTACAGCCCTGTATTCTGTAGCATATGAACTCCACTGAAAGTCCCGCGGCTTAATTGAGAACGTAAACAGCGACACCTTCTGGATAAAGAGCGACATTAATGTAAATGAAATATTTAAAAGCATTTGAAGAACCCTCTTTCAGAAATCAGAAACGCTGTTTGTGGAGGCGGTCAGATGCAAATATTTACAACAGTGTGACATACAGTCATTTTGGTTTCATCAAATGCACTTTTTGAAGTTTTGCAGAAAGGATTTGTTTGAGGTCTGAAACATAATGCATTTTCTACAATGAGCTTTTATGTTATTTGATTCTTCATGATCCCTTGAAAGACTGAATGAAGGTCTGGTGTTTTTAATCAGCATAGATGTTAAAGGGTTAGTTCACCCTAAAATGAAAATAATGTCATTTATTACTCAATATTAATATTATAAAGCGACGAGAATATTTTTGGTGCACCAAAAAAACAAAATAACGACTTATATAGTGATGGCCGATTTCAAAACACTGCTTCATGAAGCTTCAGAGCATAATGAATCAGTGTGTCGAATCAGCTGTTCGGAGCGCCAAAGTCACGTGATTTCAGCAGTTTGGCGGTTTGACATGCGATCCAAATCATGATTCGCTACGCTGATTCATAATGCTCCGAATCTTCCTGAAGCAGTGTTTTGAAATCGGCCATCACTATATAAGTCGTTATTTTGTTTTTTTTGGCGCACCAAAAATATTCTCGTTGCTTTATAATATTAGTATTGAACCACTGTACTCACATGAACTGATTTAAATATGTTTTTAGTACATTAATGGATCTTGAGAGAGGAAATGTCATTGCTGGCTATGGAGGCCTCACTTAGCCATCGGATTTCAACTAAAATATCTTAATTTGTGTTCCGAAGATCAACGAAGGTCTTACGGGTGTGGAACGGCATGAGGGTGAGTAATAAATGACATTATTTTCATTTTTGGGTTAACTAACCCTTTAATTGTGTGGGTTACATCACTTACATTTACACTACACTGTGCAAGGTGTAAATATTAGATTGTTCGTCTATTATTGTCTCTTAATGATCTTAAAACTGAACAGATAAACGACAAAAGTATTTATTCATCAAACACAGAGGGAATAAATCTTTGTCTTTTTCTTATAAAACTTCAGGAATCACTTTCTCTGCTCTTTCTGAAAGTGCAGTACAGGCACTTTGAGATAAATGCTCAGGCAGTAGCCCCACCCACAGAGTAAAATGGACCAATGGGTGCTTTGTGCCCCACATGAGAACTGGCCATTAGAGAGCCACTGGTCATTATTTATCTTACACCAATTTGGTGGAAGCCATTTCACATCCAGTTGGTTTTGTAGAGGAAGAAGAAAAAGTCAGGTTATGGAATTGGACCTCTTGTTGGAGAGCTGGTACAAAATACAGCAGGAAGACCCCCTTTAGGATGAGGAAGAGGCTCTGTTGCAGCCAAAGTACCTAATGATAAATTAGATGACCGTGATATGGCTCCATGGTGACTTTTTTTGTTTAAAGTCTGCATTAAAGACTGTTTAATGTTGCACAGAGGTGCCATGATTAGAACCATCTAGAATGTCATTGCCGGCCTGCCTTTAGTCAACACTGCATCAAACTGGAGCAATGTTGATGTCCAGAATCCAGTCCATGCCACATCTGTCTGGATTGCTGACATCAGACTTCTGCCACCCTGACTCCAGTCCATTGCACTGCATCCAACCGGAGTGTCGATGTCACCCATACTCCAGTCCATCGCACCTCTTCCAACTGAAACATTGATGCCAGCCATTCTCCAGTCCATACCATGTTGGATTATGATCAATCCGCACTGTGTCTGACAGGAGCACTAATGTCTACCAAACTCCAGTTAGTCCCAAAGAGAACTCTGTGTCGCCACTGAAGAGGTAGCTGGAGAATAATGGGAAAGAGATGAAAACTGAGGGTGAGTTTACTGCCATAATCCAAAAAAACATTTAATGTACATCAATTAACATGATCTTAATAATATACAAAATAACATACTAAAAATATACAATAATTAAAAACATGTTGTTTAAAAAATAATTGTAGATTATGTAAAGCATGCCATCCTGCATGACACTACTGTCAAAGTATATGGCAAGGTCAGTAGTTCAGGGAAGAAGGAGGTGGGAACCGGTGAACGTTCAACAACCTTCATGATAAAATAATCAATCACAAAACAAAAGTAAAACAGCAGCCCCTCATGGATGACTGCAGCACACACATAAACAAAACATAATGTAAATCCAGGCCTGGTCCTCTCTCATCCTTCACTGTCGTCGTTCCTCCTATTATGCTCCTGAAGCTCCAAAATAACCAGCTGGGTGAACTCCTCCGCGACACTCCTCCACCGTCTGGTGGACGGCGACGACTCCTCTGGGTTCGGGGAGCCGGCAGGAGTCCCCAATCCCTGCTCCTCCCCATTATGGAGGATGGCAGCAGGCTCCGGCCTCAGGCAAATGGTGGCTACTCCTCTGCTCCCTCATGGATGCCAGCTGCCCCTCCACAAACATAGGCAGCAAGTTAGTCCATCCCCCAGCAACTCACTCCAGCCCACCACCGCCGCTGTCGTCGCTCCTCCGTTTATGCTCCCGAAGCTCCTCTGTGAGAAACTCAAGACTGGTGTGGCGCGCAGGTGACGCTCATTAACACTTGCGCCGCAGGCCTCGCCCCATTCTCATGGCTCCCATCCTGCTTGCCACAGTATATATATAAATTCATGTATATGTCATTATTTTTCTTTTAAAAGACATCAGTTCCTGCCGTTACGTGATCGGTGACATGCTGGGTGAAGGGGCCTTTAGAGGCATTTATGAGGGAAGTCGTTTAATTTTTTTAATTACAATGTCTAGCTAGCAGATTTTAGCAGATTATCTTCATCATTTCCCATCACTTGGAATCTTAGCCATCTTAGTATGTATATATATATATATATATATATATATATATATATATAGAGCTGCACAATTCTGCATATTTTTGTTTAAAATAGAGATCATTATTCTCCCACGATTCTGAATAGACAACTAAACAAAATAATGTCATTTAGAATGGATTATGACAAAAAGTTGATTGCTGCAGTCTATTTAAAAAAAAATTATTTGAATTAATTATTTAAAAAATAGGTTTGAATGAATGATTCAGTGATTCACTCATAAAGACTTTATTTGTTTCATTACTGGATGAATCAGCATTTTTGAACAAATCTATTGAATTAATTCAATGACATAAAATTTTAACAGTCACCTGTCTCCACCTACTGGTGTTTAGAGCAAAAAGAGCAAACACTCAGGGGCCACATGAGGACATTTTTAGATCTCGTGTGCCTCACCCTCTACCCGGATCGCTTGTTGTGTTTCTTTTACTACACAAGACATGCCTGTGCCCAGTGATGGTCCTTGGGGGGATTTTTCCACATCGCCTCGGAGCCCGAGCCCAAGAAAGTCTGACCTGGTGTGTGAGCCAGCAAAATCGGCCATCCCAGTGGGTACGCTCGTGGAATACAAGGTAATATAATGAAGTTCCACCCACACTGTTAAATAGTATGAGGATTTGGAAGAGGATAATCCCTGTAGTCTCCCATCCCACTGGTCCCGCTCAGTTCCAAGTCTCCTGTGCCTCCAAAGATCCCACCTAGCCTCCCACCTCCTCTACCAAAGCAAGCCAGTCCTCTGGACCTGCCTTGTCTGGTTCCCTTTAATCCCTTGGCTCGCCCTCTATTGTCTCCACTTTGCTGCGTGGATCTACCTCGGGTCTTCCAGTCTCCAGTTCCACCTTGGCAAAGGGATCCCCTGGCTCCTCCTTCCCTC
The DNA here is from genome assembly GCF_018812025.1 of Megalobrama amblycephala. Classification (NCBI taxonomy): domain Eukaryota; kingdom Metazoa; phylum Chordata; class Actinopteri; order Cypriniformes; family Xenocyprididae; genus Megalobrama; species Megalobrama amblycephala. Next base: position 13,879,478 of record NC_063056.1, read on the forward strand.
GGCTCCACCTGGGGCCATCTTCCTTGCTGCTCCACTGGGCTCCCTCATCCCTCCAACTTTGCCTTGGTCAGACATCGTTCTACATGTGCCACAGACTTCCAGGCCTCCATCAGCTTCTTAGACTTTCGTCCACATGGATCCGCCTGCCAAGTCTCCACCATGGCTTCTCCTTCCCTCAACTCTGCCGTGGTTATTCGTCCTGGCTTTCCTCTAGGTTTCAACCTGGCTCCTTTTGTTCTCATCTCCTCCCTGCCCTTCCCACCATCATCACTGCCCTGGTCTCTCCCACCATCGTCTACTCCTGTTTCCTGTCCTTCGCCAGCCCCTCATCTGCCTCCAGAGCCCCCAACATTCCTCTAAGATCAGAATCAGGGGGAAAATCGCGATACATTCAGAAAATATAAGAATTGATCCAGAATCATTGTATAACTAACTGATTTATTGTCCCAGTCCTAGTTTGCATTGGTGTGCAGAGACTATCCCAACACAGATGACCTACATATGATCAATGCAAACAACTCCTCCAAAGCTGGCCTGTGAAAAGGTAAGATTTCAATAAAGCAAAGTAAATGTAAATCATACTAAAAAGAAACAAAGATACAAAACAGTAATAAACACCTGGTTAGATACTTTAGTCATGTCACCTTTATTTATATAGCACTTTATATAAGATTGTTTCAAAGCAGATTAACAGTGATAACAGGAAAATGATGCATTTTGGCTGTTGTTAAACTGAAGTCAGTTCAGTGTTGATTCAGTTCTGCTGTAAAGATCATCAATTATTAAATAAGTTCATTTAATCTATAAAGCAGTTCTGCAAAAAATTATGTTATTGTCCAGCTCAGCTCAGTTCAGTTCTTATTCAATAGTGACAGTACAGTCAGATCAATAAAATTGTTGAATATTAAGTGCCCTCAACTAAGCAAGCCAGAGGCGACAGGGACAAGGAAGCCAAACTCCATCAGGTGAGAGAATGGAGAAAAAAAAAACTTGGGATAAAGCAGGCTCAGTCGGGGGGGCAGTTCTCCTCTGGCCAACAAACAAACACAGTGTCATTTTGATTCATTATGACTTTGGAATAACATGTTCCCCTAAGGCATTCCTGTTTACAGCTACCTCAAATGTTTCTGTCATGGCAGATGGCTTGGACCCAAGTGGTCCACAAAGTTAACTTTCAAAGCTCTCACCAAATCTGGCGCCTGAAGTTGCCTCAATCCAGAGCTGGTGCCAAGGCCACTTTGGTCCCAGAGATCCCTTTGCGGTCCATCCGATTCCAAGACATTCAGCTGTGATTGGAATGTCAAATGTTCCAAAAAAGGTTTGTGTCATGGACCAAGCCAGAGCTGGTGCAAAGAAGACTGCTGTTACTCCTGCCACAGATGTTCCTTTCACTGCGGCTAAAGGGGCTCAATCTTCGAGTCTTCGAGCAGGTGCCTGAGGTCATCCTAGTACTATATCTCCTTGTCTTCAGTTTCCCTGGGCCTGCCCTGGTAAATAACCACAAATAATATGCATGAACTGACTGAAAAAATAGTATTGTTAATAATCTGCTGAAAACATGTTTTATCGTCCATCTGTTTGAATCCACATGCTCCCATGAGAAAAGTGCAGCCCACCCAGAAGCAGGTAAGTTGAAGAAACAGGTAATTAATATAATATAAACAGAGAAGAAAAAACCCAGCAAAAACCTTGTTTTGTGCAAGTAAGCATAACCACTGACTGGCTCATCTATGGTGGTGTGATGTTTTGGGCAATATGTTTGGGGGCATTGGAGACTTAAAGGATTTGTTCACTTCTGAATTAAAATTTCCTGATAATTTACTCACCCCCGTCATCCAAGGTGTTCATGTCCTTCTTTCTTCAGAAAAGAAATAAAGGTTTTTAAGGAAAACATTCCAGGATTTTTCTCCATATAGAGGACTTCAGTGGGGTACAATGGTTTGAAGGTCCAAATTGCAGATTCAGTGCAGCTTCAAAGGGCTCTACATAATCCCAGATGAGGAATAAGGGTCTTATCTAGTGAAAACATCTGTCATTTTCTAAAAAATAAAAAACAACAACAACAACAAAAAGCCTTTGAAGCTGCACTGAAACTGCAATTTGGACCTTCAAACAGATGTACTCCACTGAAGTCCACTATATGGAGAAAAATCCTGGAATGATTTCCTTAAAAACCTTAATTTCTTTTCGACTGAAGAAAGAAAGACATGAACGTCTTGGATGACATGGGGGTGAGTAAATTATCAGGAAATGTTAATTTTGAAGTGAACTAATCCTTTAAATACTTAACTGACACTACACTTAAATTCCTCTAGAGGGCACACATGTAGAAGTAGTAACAGATTCTCTGATGGTTTGCATGTCCTGAGTTAGATGTGTTCCTGTGTTAACATATTTTGTTGGTCCTGGAACAATATTCCTGTCCAAAAATTGAATCCTAACCATATCCCTACCCCTAAACCTAACCCAACCCATAAGTTATCCCTAAAATCAGAGAGAAATGATAGATGAATAACACTGATGTTGAAGCACCTAACCCAGGTTGTAAGCCTAAACTTGACATAAACTGTAAACTTGTCCCTCAAATCTGATTGGTTGATTGGAATGTTGTATGATGCTTTGTATGATGTTGTTAAAACAATCATGCCATTAAAGTACTTGATTGGAAGAAGAAGAAAAAAAAAAAACACAAACAAATGATATAGATAAATAGTTGCTACACATAACCCAGACAACAACATAGTCTGGCCCAAATCGGGCCCACGTGGATTACACGTGGACCAGATGTGGGCCAGATCTGGGCCGACACTATGTTGCTGTCGGGGAAGCATCTCTGAAACCCTATACAGGATAAGTGGTTTGGAAAATGAATGGATGAATGAACAGTTGCTTTGTTAAGTATACACGCATGACCCAGTGTGCAAATAAAAGTTCTATGCAAACTAGCAGTGTTTATATGTCACACTGTGGGCAAACACCAGAAACACATAACACAAGTAGCCAGGTAAGTACAAAGACTGCACATTTCAGTCTCATCAGCCTCTCATCACAATACCATGCAGTGTTAAATACATTTTTAGGAAGATTAGGGCAAATTAAGCCATTTCTAAAAGCAATGGGTGCATGTTCACCCAATTATAATGGTTCCTACACCCCTGAGTAAAAGCCAAATCAGGTCACTTATGTCAAAATGTGGAATGGATGAATATGACTCAAATAGAAGATTTCCTGAACAGTATTGCAAAAGTTGAAAACTCATTATAATCATATTCAGCAACAACAGAAATTCCACATTGGATACACTGATGGCTGGGACTGTGAATGAATGCTGCACTGCTAGGTACAAATTGTACAAGATCACAAGTGCCACATCCTGTCTCTATTTTGAAAGAGAAATTATGTTAGTTCTGCTGCACACAGAGTTTAATCTGATTTAAGTTCTGAATTTATCTGTACCAGACATTTATTTACAAATAAATGCCAAACGAAAAAATCTAAAACTGAGTATGGTACCCTACATTTAGCACACATTTAACTTTACAAGTTGTTTTGGTATGTGGATCAGAAACAGTCATTTCTTTGTGTTTCTTAGCAACTTGTGGGCATTCAACCACAGGAGGTGCACATACCAGCTCAAACCAGAGTTGTAGAACAAGAATGTTTAACCAATTAAATACTAACTTCTCCTTTTTTCCTAAGAAAATTCATGTAATTGATACATACATTTGCTATAAAAAGTCTTCAAGCCCCTGTTAAAATGGCAGGTTTGTGAGAAGATAAGTAATCTTTGTAAAAGATTTCTTGCAAAGAAGAGTAAAATAAAATTGACAAATCAAGATGTGAAGTTGATAGATGCTTACTCAAAACTGGGTGCTCATTTAAAGCACATTTGCTAAGTATAAGAATTTGTTTCTTTGTTTCTGGTTGCTTTATCACATAAACAGTGAAACTGTGACATGATTTATCTTGATTTCATTGTTTACACCTGTCATTTTAATTTATGTATCAATGACTTAAAAACAGTAATACTTGTTAACCAAGCAGTGACACACTCATCTTATAAAGCAGCTACAGAACAAAAGAAACATTGTGGTTAATAGCAATGAACCGGAATCTGGTTAAGTCATCAAGTCACATGCAAACATCCTTACAATGAATTTTGCCAACATTACACAACACACATAACACAGCCACTACTGGAAAGTGAACAACTGGCTTTGCATAAAACACCTAACAGCTACAGTACTCTTATTGCTTAATCATGGAACATTTGTTGTATGTTCAGAAGTTGAACATGGAGACTGCTGAATACTGGTATACAACAAAACACCACCAACATATCCAGGTGAGCTACATTTTATGCATACAGTATGTAATATGTTTGAATATATTTATACATGATTTTTTAAATCTTATTTTAATAAGTTTGTATCACATAAACGGCAATTCTTTAACCTTCACCTGCATGTGTACTGCAGTGTTTCCTGTAACAGATTTACCAAAATCTGACTAATTCAGTAAAAAAAGAAAAGAAAAAAGAAAGAAAACACATCTCTTATGCAATATTTTGTATACATGTAAAAATGCACATTTGTCGTATGGTTTAAAAAGGTAATGTTGTAATTAAAAAATGATAAATTCAGCATAAACAGATTTTTTCTTTGCAAAGATGTAAGCATGTTTACATGACAGTGCAGCAAGACATATTTTGAATATCGCAATATGTGTACAAAATGATTTTCTCTTTTCAAAGCCCATTTTGTTATGTGTATTGGACTTACCTTCCCATGCTGTTGAACCATAAACTTTATGTACCTTTCAAGGTATTACCTGTGTGAGAGTAAGAAATAGTAGTTATTGAGTTACAGAGCTGCAGAATGAAATGATGAAGAGTGTTTCTCTTTGTCATCCTGGTCCTCATGTGTTCCTGCTGATCATCAACCTAGAAAACATGAAAGAGGAGGAGAGGAATCTTGTGAAGCATATTCAGAAGTACTTTGGACCACAAGCTTTTAAGTTCACCCTTGTTCTGTTCATTGGGAGAGAACAAAGAATGGATGGTCTTTATGCTTAGTACAAAATTTCAGGAACTAGTCAGACACTGCAGAGATAAATATCATGCAATAAACAGTATACGTGAAATGAATCCAGCTCACATCACAAAGCTTCTACAGAAGATTAATGAAATCATCAAACAGAATGATGACCAGTATTACAATAATGAGATTTACCTAAAGCCTTCGACAAAGATCAGAAAAGAAAAGCAAAAACTGGAGGAAGAAAAGGAGGACAGAGGACAACACAGAGAAAGAGACAAAACAAGAGCAAGTAAAACAGTGCGAGAGACATTTAAATGTGTAATAGAAAAAAACATAAAGCAAAGTATATCTCGTCAAGTCAAGTCAAGTCACCTTTATTTATATAGCGCTTTTTACAATGCAGATTGTGTCAAAGCAGCTTTACATTGATAGCTGGTACATAATTTGGCTGCACAGCAGCTCTTAAATAATAGTGTCAATGCAGGCAGATCAGAAGCACTGTTGAATAAATGTCAAGAATACTATTGAATATCAAATGTCGAGTGTCCCCAACTAAGCAAGCCAAAGGCGACAGCGGCAAGGAACCCAAACTCCATCAGGTGACATCAGGTGGCAAACAAGTGGCAAATAGGTGTTAAAATGGAGAAAAAAAAAACAACCTTGGTAGAAACCAGGCTTAGTCGGGGGGCCAGTTCTCCTCTGGCGAACAGTGCTTTGTTACAATCAGGTTGCTATCATAAATCTGATAGGATCGCAACAATCAAAGTATTTATTTCAGTTCCATCCAGTTGAGGATCGTATTCATCACGCCGGTATGGACGGTCTGTTGAGGAACTGTGCTACTGGCTGTCGTGTCGATGAGGCCTTCACAATGGATGATCTAGTTGACTCGATCTCTGCTGATACTTCAGGGATGCGTTGTGGTCGAGTCCAGTTGAGGATCGTATTCATCACGGCAGTATGGACGGTCTGTTGATCATGTGAGTCATGATCAGAGAAGAATCTGTTCATGTGAGAAGAACAGAGAAAACTCAGGTAGAAGAAGAATGTGTTTTTCAAGAAAATATGAATGCTGAGGCAAGGGATAGTAGCTCATTAGTAAGATCACTGAGATTCTCATTCGAAAGGATGACAGAATTAAATTTCCAGAAAGTGAGAGAAAGGAAAATGAGAAGAACAGAACAATGGGAGCAGAAGAACACCCAAGCAGGTAAGAACTGTCTGTATTTTATTATAATTTACCTTGAATGTCCAGTTGGAATTACCATTTTTAAAGGGGTCATATAATGCAACTTTTACAAGATGTAAAATAAGTCTCTGATGTCCCAAGAGTGTGAATGTTAAGTTTTAGCTCAAAATACCCCACAGTTAAATTTTATAGCATGTTAAATGTGTCACTTTTTGAGGGTGAGCAAAAATGCTCTGTTTTTCTGTGTGTCCCTTTAAATGCAAATGAGCTGCTGCTCCCAAGAAGAGGGCGTTTCTGAACGGTTAGTTGATGAATTTATGTAGCTGATGTGGAGATAACTATATCTTAAAGTCATTGATTAGCACTGATTATTCTGTCATGATAATCAATAAATCGCTTGTGTGGGAAATGCCTACAGAGCCAGAGAATATATGCTGAATGAAGATAGAACAGGTTTAGTTTAGTTTAATTACGGTTATAACTTATTTTGTCATCTTGCTTTTATGACATGCTATTGCATACTGTATTGCAATAACATGGCCTCACCCCCTTTGTTGCGTGTTCTAGGGGGCAGGGTTTATGTAAGTTTTAGGGTTAGTGATGTCACGAAGAAGCTCATTGTAGTCCCTAGAGTAGAGTAGTAGTGCATCCTTCATATCTCCGAAAAGTCTTTAGTTTTATAATATATATATATATATACACACACATATGCTGTACCGAGTCTTTCCGAAAACAGCCGAGCTCCTGGAGGCGTGCCGTGTGAGTGGAGCAAAAGAGTGATGGGCACGCACAGCTTTTGTGTAGCAATCATCTGCAAGCTAAAAAACTGTATTTAAACACACACAATACACCATCGCATAACTTTTGAATCACTATAATGAATATAGCGTATAGTGAATGATGAATAATGAATTTATGAATTCACTACGTTCGTGTTATTTCCATTATGCACTTAGGCGCCTATTGCCAACAAAACAGACATTTGAAGCAGTTTTACTCACCTGCGGTTCCGACTCCTCATTATCGCTGTGACCGTTCCATCTTTAATTTTCAAACGATCTGTAAATCCAGTGTAGAATTGGGCCTTGTTTATGAAACCATAAGCGCCGATCCTGAGGGCTCGAGCAGCCACGGAAAAAAATGAGATATTCTCCATTCATTTTAACAAATACAAAAATTTATTGCAACTTTCAGACACAAGTTTATCCTTATTTTGATAGTTAATTTAAGCCGGTTTCTATAGTAATTTTAAATGAAAAACATCGAGAGCGCATCAATGTAATGCGTGAGCACAAAACTCTCAGCTCCACTTAACTCCGGGTTCTTCGGGAAGCAAGGTTATCTTTCCCTCAAAACCAAAAACACACTTCTTTGGTGACATTGTTGATTTTGTGGTCTAAAAACAAAGTGACTAGCGCAAAGCCGAACGAAGCGTATTGATGGGCATGCTCTTGCTCTCACGCTCTAGTTGATGTGTGCGTGCTCTTCCAGAAGAAGTGCCCGTACAAGGAATTTCGCCTTTTATTACATAATAAAGGGTATTTATTAATACCCTTTATTAATTACATAATAAAAGTATTTTTGACACTCCGTTATATGTCCAACTTGTGTTTTGAAACTTTGGCCATGTTTAACATGAGAATCCAACTCTTTAACAGTGTAAATAAGTCAGAATGCAAGAAATAGCATTAGACCCCCCCTTTAAAAGAAACTATCTCCCTTTGCATTGAACTTTGAGCATCCTAACAGATGTTGTTTATGCTCTAACAACATTACACACTAACTAAAGTTAAAAAAGTGACCACCACCCCTTCAATTCAGTTTAATTTACATGCACATTTACATTACTTACTGTAGTGTTATCCATAACATCCTTCATAAAAGCACTATTGGTTACAAATATAGGACGTCATATTGATATTACTTAAGTAAATCAAGAAATATTAATAAATTAACTTCATAAACCCCAATGTATGTTGCTCAACACATGGCCATGGACACCATAAAGAAAAGAAAAAATACACTGCGTAAATTTACAAGCACTCTGTTTATCGAAAGAGTCAACGAACGTCACAACGGAGATGTTTCACGTGCCCACCGCAGACCGAGGAGGCAAGCCTGCCGCCATGGATGAGCCTGGACCGAGGAAAGGATCGGACAGTACCATCGCCCCGGAGCCAACCTCACAGCAAGGTTCTGACCAGGTGCGCGAGCCGGTAACATCATCTGACGTCGTGGGAGTGCTTGTGGAGCTCGAGGTCTGGGAGGAAAGCTCCGCCCACAACACCACCACGATGGAAACAATGACTGACACTGGCAAATATGCTGAGGAACTGAAAGACATTTTTTTGGCTGATTTAATTGATTTCTCCGGAGAGGTGATTTCCCATTCCCCTGATTTCCCTGTTTTTAATGAATCTCCTGAGCTCCCTGAGGACCATTCTCCCGTGTTCTCCAGTTCTCCTATGCCTCCTGAGTTCCCCGTCTGCCCACCCAGCCTCCCTCTCCCGCCTCCTCCATCACCCAGCTTCTCAGCCAGTTCCTCAGCCCCACCATCACCTCTGCCCTTCAGCTGCTCGACATCTCCCACATGCCAGGTGGGGATGTCGAGCATCTTCAGGTCCTCCGCTCCATCCACTCAAGAGGATCTCCTGCCTCCACTTCCAGCCTCCACGCCCCCTGCTCCACCTCAGCCCGTCGGCGCTTCGGTGTCACCCTGGCTCTTTCCTCCCTCGGCTCCACCGGACACCATCGGCCATACGGCTTCACCGGGCTCCCTCGTCTTTCCGGCTCCGCCTTGGTCAGTCGTCCACCTGCCTGCACCTACGGCTCCGTCTGGCTCCTCCTTCCCTCCAGCTCCGCCTACATCCTCGGTCCCACCGGCTCAGCCTCTGCCCTCTGGACGTCCGCCTCCTCCTCGGACGCTCGTCACCATGGCTCCTCCTCGGTCTCCAGGACCATCGGCTGCGCGTGGGCTCGTCGGCTCTTCAGTTACATCTGGGTCTCCAGCTGAATCTCCGTTGGTCGTCCCCAGGGTGTCGTCTGCCCCCAAGCTGGCTCCACCATGGTCGCCCGCTGCACCTGACCCGCCGTGGCCGCCCGCTGCACCTGACCCGCCATGGCGGCCCACGTCTCCTGACCCGCCGTGGCCTGCCAAGGCCCCTGACCTGCCATGGTTCATGGACCCGCCCTGGAGACCTCCACTCCAGTCCACTCCTCTCCCTGCACCAGCATGAGGTCTCCAGGGCGCCCACCCCCCCTCCCCGTTGTTACATCTACGGTGTGAGGGGGGGTAATGTCACAGATCCCTTGTCTTCCTGAACTCCATTTCCCATGATCCTCCTGTTTTACACACTTGCACTCACTTCCCTCGTCATCTCCCCATCATCACCGATCATCATCACTTGGACTTCCTCGTTAGCACTCCCTTTATATTGGACTCACTCCCTTCACTCCTTGTCCGTTCTTAATGTTGTATTGTGTGTATATGCTTCGGCGCTGTGTTTCTTCATTAAAATACCCATCATTGTGGATTTCCGTTGATGCCTCATCTCTATTGCATACAGCACCGTAACAGTAATGTTCTACCTCTCTTTGAATGGTATTTCTTTATGTAACTGGATTTGTTGGTGAGTCCATGGTTTTGATTCTTCTGTCTATTAAGTTTTTCAGATTGTTTTTGTTTAAATAAAAATTATTGGGTTCATAAACTTAAAACTGCCTGAGAATCCATAATTTAAAATATTTAAATGTGCACCTAAGTTCCAGTTCAGTTAAATAAAATAACTAAGATTAACAATTTAATCTCCCAGTCATTCTCCAAACCACTTGTCCTCTATAGGGTCACAGGGCCAATCAAATTATAAATTTAAGTAGATTTCAGAGTAGATTTTATATGGTTTGTGAACTTTTATGACTCTAATATTCCGAGTGGTGACTGTAGAACATTAGGGTAACGTTTATGGGCAACACTTTACAATAAGGTTAACATTAACTTACATAACTACATAAAATTACAATAAACAATATCTCTATATCATTTATTAAGCTTAGTTAATGTTAATTTCAACATTACTAATACTTTATCACATCAAAAGTTTGATAACACTTTATTTTACAGTGATTGTTGTTACATGTTACATGTACTTACTATAGTTACAATAATAGTAAATTGTAGTAATAATAATGCATCTTACCTAATGCATCTAAATCTAGTAATGCATATAACTCTAAACCAAACCCTAACCTGTTAAAAACCTGAATATCAGATCAGCTAACGGACTAGACACCTCAGCATTTGGATAATAGACAACAGATAATAGCTTCTCTCCAGCTCAGTCCAGTGGTGTCTCAGAGGTCCACGGGGTGATGGTAATTCAAACCGATCCAGAAAAGTGACTTCAGGGTTTTGTCGTCATAAGGGCAGGTGATGGCAAGATGGAAAAACTCTTCTGAAAAAGGATAAAAAATCTTGCTGCGTAATCCATGTTGGGTCCGGTCATCTGTCACAGGTGGTTACAGGTCAGCAGACAAATATGAAGAAGGTTCCAACACAAAGCTTTACGAACCTGTTGAGTCTCCTCAATTCTAAAATTGGATGAAACCCCCCGTCTCACTTTGGAACCAGCAAATATGTTGAGTACAGAGAATAACTGTTGCTCAATGTCACCAAGACCCAAGGATTTGATATTGTCCTCTCCCAGTAACTCAGATGATGTGTCGTAAAACGTCCGACCACCGGCTCTAGTGTCTCAGGCCTTGAAGTTTCGGCCTTTTGAATTTGTGAAGGGATGCTGACAGGACACCCTGGAGAAAGGTGGGGGGCTGGACTACCATGGGGGTGACTCATCTGGCATTGTCAGAACCCAGAAATCTCTGAGCCCTGAAACTATATTAGAGGGCACATGGCGAAAACGTGGTTGCACAGGTGTGTAATGGTGATGAGTAGGTGCTGATGGCATTCTAAAATGTGGAGTGTGCTGCACCTGTGTTAGCTGCTTAGTGGTCACAGATCCTTCAAGGTCTTTTTACAATCCTCCAGCAATCTGGCCTGAGCAAGCCATACCTGTTGGCGAGCAGTCAAAAGCGTTGCTATGAGAGAGCCCAGTTCTCGTGCATGTCACATGCTCCATAGCCAGTAAGGCTGTTTGCAAAAACCGTGGGACAGAGGGATCCACCTCTACAGACTCCAAAGAGTTGGAAGCAGCCAAAATTAGTTGGCAAACAGTGTTGTCAGCATGAGTGATGTAGGCAGCTGACTAACTTTCTTCAGAATCTGTGTGGCCACACTGAACACTAGGGCATTGGGTGTTCCCCTGCAGTGCTTTGTCTGATGACACCACCAGTCCAGCAACAGGCTGTTCGACTTAAGGTACACTCCGCACTCCAATAGACTCAGCTTCTGCCATTGAAGCCAGAGTGTAAGCAGTCTTGGAACGCCTTTGGGCCATACCTGGTCCTTTGAGGGCACTCGAAAATTCTGTTATGAAGACCTTACATGCATGCATAGCATAGGAATCCATAGGTGAAGGTCTGCGGAAAAACACACTTGACTGAACAGGATGTGTAGAGCATTCATCATGACCAAGATGGTCCACTGCCATCCAAAACACTTCCAATGAGTCAACCACCGGGGGTAGAACAGTCCACGATGAATGAAGTGAGTGCTCACGAGAACGACCAGACACCGTAGATCCCACTTGCTTGTCCCACAAACTTCAGTGGGAAGATTATCCTGGAAATGTATGTTGGAAGCACCTGTAGACATAGCGTCAAGGTGGGGGCTATGAGGAGTATTAGGTGAAAAGGTAGGCTCTTCATTAGATGAATGTGAGTGAGCATCCTCAGTGGAAGCCACAGCAGCAGTAGGAAGTTTTGCTGGTTGGAGGTTTTGCAAGAGATGTTTCATCTCCGCCATGTCTGATGAAAGGCAGCCAACTTTCTTTGACAACAGGTGCCCAGCCAAATGACTGCCACTAAAACTATAGTTGTCTGCAACAGAAAAATGTCATCACAACAAACAGGTAAACTCATCTACTCTCTAGTCTGCTTTCACAGCATCATTTAATACTCACCCTTGGGCAAACTATTCTAACTTAAACACTTTCCAACATTTTCATTGGTTTTTTTCTTCTCCAAATTATATGAATTCTACAATAACTGATTATTATTATAATTTTTTTTATAACGAAGGCATGCTATTACTTCCCTAGCAACAATAATAAGGTCAATAATTTTTTTAATTTATAACAATTTCAGATTCTATTTCCACGCTAATTGATTGATGGCTTGGTCCCCAGTATACTTTCTCTGCCTTTTAGAGCTGCCAGCACAGCCAGTATCTAAAAATGGCTCAGTTTCAGAGCTCCCTTTCTTAGGCTGCACTGGTTGCAGAGCTTCTTGCCCAGTAATGTTCCTGTCAGTGCCCAGAGGTTTGTCATGGACCTAATCCAAGTCTATGAACCCAAGGCCTTTCGGTCCAGGTCACTGCCAAGGTAATTGTCATAGCTCAAAGTCAGCATCCAAAGATGCCTCGGTCCATGGCTGGTGTCAAGGCCACTCCAGTCCCAGAGATCCCTTTCTTGGTCCACTTACAGACATTCTTTTGGCAGCTGTGATTGGAACCTCAAATGATCCAAAGAGGGTTGTTTCAATTTAGTCAATTTTCAGAATAATAAAAGAACATTTCAAAACACAACCAGACAGTTTTTGATTACTTTAATGAGATTAATAAAGGCAGTTAGGAATACATTTTTATTCCTTAGCAATAACAGTAAGATCATTTAAATGCACACGTTTCCATTTATAACAAAACGTCAATTCTCTTTAACAACATTCAATATAACACTGCTAAAATATATATTACAGAGTTTTTCATTTTATAATACTTACAAAACTAACAAACCGAATTGTCACTAAGATGATTAAAAAGTTAGTAACAAAACTTTTGTTATGCAACAAAACTTTAAATACCATATCAATAAAAAATGCTTAATAATATTCAATTTTTAACAATAAAAAAAATGAGGTAGCCATATTGTAACGGTTACATGCATACACTTCTGAATACCTCATTCAGAATGCTGAAGTAAAACATCAACTTAATCAGTTGTTCATTACGCACACATTCCACCTCAGACACACACCTGCAATCTCACTCATGTGCATACAGATATGCACACACAAACTGTACATGGCTCCGGATTCCGGGCTGATGTCAGTTTCGAGATCCAAATAAATGGCCCACACTTATTGAAACAAATAGAGCTGTGAGGCAAGAAAGAGGAGGAAAAAAGAGAATGTGAGAAAAAACAGAGATAGCACATACTGTAAGTTTGCAGGGCTTGACAAAAAGGACTGCCTGATGTCCCAGGGCCAGGTTGCCCCGCCCTCACGCCAGTAAACACATCATCAGAGAAGTCATTGCAAGCATGGAAGGGAAGTAACTTTGATTAAAGATGGATACATCATTTATAATTAATACTGCAATATTCCATAAAAAAAATAAGAATTGTCAATTTTGATTCATGGTGACTTTTAACATTTAAGCGATTTAAACATTTCAAGAGCAAGAAGATGAGAAAGAACTTTTATTTTCAGACTGCTTGATACATTATTTAAAGTATTTATTTCTTCTTTAAACTTTGAGAATATTTGTCATTTAGGGTGTGAATGTGCATGCAAAGTTTTGACACATGTATGCTTTTCGAAAAGGTTGTACAAATTTTAGTAACACTTTATTTTACAGTGTCATTGTTACATATGTTACATGTAGTTACTATTATAATAACTATAAATTATGCATAATTACATGCAACTAACCCTAAACCAAACCAAAACCTAATCCTAAATCTATAGTAAGTATATGTAGTTATTCAATATTACTCAGTGCTTAAATGTATAATTACAGTGTAACAAAGACACCTTAAAATAAAGTGTGACCCAAATTTACTTTTTTTTATTTATTTTTTTTACTTTAGTGTTGGGTTCAAATTGACCCACTGTTGCTTTATCCAGCTGATTTTCACAGTCAAAGAAAGTTTTTGGTTGTTATTTTTTGGATCTCAATTACTAGACTGTTAGAGCACTGAAAAGTAGTTTGAGAAACCCATATCTTCCTCACAAAGAGAACCAGACATAACAAAATGGCAGAGGAAGAACAGCAATATACACTACTTACACCAAGTACAAATAATGTTAGATAGCCTTATCTAACATTTGTACTAATTTGTAGTTATCTGTACCTCAATGTGCAAATGCTACAACTAGTCATGACCCCCCCCAAAAAAACATGTTTTATAATTGTGTATGTACAGCTAATTACAAAAATACAGGGGTCAAATTGACCCCCAACACAATAGAAATTAGAGGTATGAATCTTCACTTGCCTCATGATTCGATTATGATTCAGTGAAAACAATTCAATTATAAAATGATTCTCGATGTATCTTTTCCTCCAATTCTTTTATTAATAATAATAATAATAATAATTAATAAATTAATAATCACAGTACAGTTATTTTTGTTATTTTATCTTTGTTATTAAAAATATGATCAAAGCTGCAAATAACAAGAAGTAGAGCATTTGTTATAGAGACAGAAGCTAATTTAATTAGCAGTGCTTTACATTTTTTCTATTTAACAGAATGTTAATAAAATGTAAAAATCATTGCATAGACTTTAGTGCATTAATTACAAATAGATTGATTATTATTAAAGTTACAATAGTTATTCAGAGCAGAGAGTGATTCCCTCTTCTCTTTTGTTGTTTGATTATTTGAAGGTGCCATCGAACGTTTTTTACAAGATGTAATATAAGTCTAAGGTGTCCCCTGAATGTGTCTGTGAAGTTGCAGCTCAAAATACCCCATAGATTTTTTTAAATTAATTTTTTTAACTGCCTATTTTGAGGCAAAATTAGAAATGCGCCGATTCAGGCTGTGGCCCCTTTAATTGCTCGTGCTCTCCGCCCCCTCCCAAGCTCTCGACTCTATCACTGCATAAACAAAGTTCACACAGCTAATATAACCCTCAAAATGGATCTTTACAAAGTGTTCGTCATGCATACTGCATGCATACATCGGATTATGTGAGTATTGTATTTATTTGGATGTTTACATTTGATTCTGAATGAGTTTGATAGTGCTCCGTGGCTAAAGGCTAATGCTACACTGTTTGAGAGATTTATAAAGAATGAAGTTGTGTTTATGAATTATACAGACTGCAAGTGTTTATTAATGAAAATAACGACGGCTCTTGTCTCAGTGAATACAGTAAAAAACGATGGTAACAGTTTATTAGTAACATGCTAACGAAACATTTAGAAATACAATTGACAAATATCACTAAAAATATCATGTTATCATGGATCATGTCAGTTATTATCGCTCCATCTGCCATTTTTCGCTGTTGTCCTTGCTTGCTTACCTAGTCTGATGATTCAGCTGTGCACATCCAGATGTTAATACTGGCTGCCCTTGTGTAATGCCCCCAAATATTGGGGTCGTACATATTAATTATCCCAACTGTTACGTAACAGTCGGTGTTATGTTGAGATTCGCCTGTTCTTTGGAGGTCTTTTAAACAAATGAGATTTATATAAGAAGGAAACAGTGGAGTTTGAGACTCACTGTATGTCATTTCCATGTACTGAACTCTTGTTATTCAACTATGCCGAGGTAAATTCAATTTTCAAATCGATGGCACCTTTGACATTAATGCCACAGATGGCAACATGTTTATTATATTAAGATCTAATGCATGGATCTAAAACAGTGAGACAATGAATACATGAATTCATTTATTCATTCATTCATTCATTAACAAAGCAAGTGGCTATATTTATGAATGGATTCATTGAATCATTGACTCTCCCAATTTGTTCAAAGCCGCAGATTTGTTTATTAACAAAACACAGCTGTGTCTTGCAAGTTCTGTTGTGGCTTTCGTTGGAACTATTACTTCAATGCAAAATAGACAACAATACTGACAAAAATGTATATCACTTAATATTATTTTTTTTGTTTGAACTGTTGTATAAAATCAATGTCACATTTGCAATTGTGTGGATATTCAGGAAAAATTGCATTCCTGCTTGTATGTATATTTTTGTATTGAGAAGAGTTTGAGTCTTAAATCGATCTTTATGCCTGTCTGTGTCTATATTTGTTCTTCATGCCAGTAAGTGCTAAAACCACACTTTTACAAAGGCAAGGAAGACTACTCTACACACAGCCCATCATATGCACACTGCTTGTGTGGATATGCATCATTGAAATCAGCTTGTTATCTTACAGACATAAAATGCAGAAATTTGTGCACTCTACCTGTGGCCTCAGTGTAGAGTTTGGACTCATCAGTGCTGGTCACTTTGCAAGTGATGAATGTTTTCCTCCTCTCTATTCGATCCAGAGCGCTGTGGATTAAAACCACACTACCCAGAGGCATTGGACTGTACAGGAGAACAGAGTTCAACTGGTGAAATCACAGATAATCAATCCCTAAAGCCACTGTAAACTGGAAAAAATAAGGGTACAACTACAACTTAAAGACTGAAGTACTGAAACATTAACTCACTTGCGGTAGTCTATGTTGAGATTGGCAGTCATAATGGGTCCTGACAGGTAACCAGCAAGAGTACCTGTCACCGTGTCAATCATGGTGGCTATGGCTCCACCGTGGACATGCCTGACACACAGGAAAAAGGTGTAACATCATTTCCTGTTCTCTCATTCTTCACAAATAAAAGGGTGGCAATCAATTTTAGGCAATAATCGTAGAATAGTGCACCTCCTTACCCAGGTGCACCCTCTAGTAAACGTCCTGACTGAAACACACAAACGCAGCTCTTCTCCTCCTTATTGACAAACACCACATATTCAAAAGTTGCGCCTTGCTCTTTAACACTTCTTGTGAAAAGTCGATTTTCGGCCTGGATGAATTTGCTGAGGTGGATGCCACCTACCAGACAGAAACAATGTGACATTTGCTTTTACACTCAATATCATGTCATTTTATTTGACTGATTACAGTGACTAGGGGTGTGTTCACACTTGTAGTTCAGTTCTCTTTGTTCTTTTGTCTTGGTCCGGACCAAAAAATTATATATGTAGTCCTGGTTCGCTTAGTATTCATTTTTAAATACAAACCTAAAGATATACAACAAAAAATGGATTTTATGACGTTACTTTTGTGACGCAACTTGTAGAACATCCAAAACAATGCTGTGTGCTGGTGCTGGGCTAAATGTGCGTGGATATGGGACAACTTGTGAAGAGTTTATAAAATGTGTAAAGGGGTCAAACAGTGGCAGGAATCCCGCCGTCACACACACAAAGTAAGATCTGCTGTGAGGAGACACAGCCTGTACCGAACTGTGATGGGTAAAATCATGACTATGATGAAAAATAACAGGTTTGCTTGAGAATTCTGTCCTTTTTAGGGTTGCATCTTGACCTCATGTCATGGTTCTGGTTCATTTATATATCTTTGGTCCATTTTGCATTCATATTTCAATAAGCCGCACCAGAGTTCGTTTGTAACTGGACCGAGACCCGTCTTTTCAGGGGTCTTGGTCCACTTGTTTGGTGTGCACCAGGGTTCGGATGGCAGTCTTCACACTTAATCAAATGAACCGCACTAATAGAGAAATCACACCAGAGTTCACTTTAATCAAACTAAACCTGCCAAGTGTGAACACACACTAGAAGTAACTATGCAAATACATTACCAGTAGCATATTTAATGGATCGGTTGTAGCTGGGCAACCTCCTCCAAGGCCCCTTTGTTTTCTCGCCATTTTCATTGTCAGTGTCACAGAGCGCAATATAATGATCGTAAGCCTTGCGCATCTCTGGACTCCATGATGAGTTGGGCTGGCTGAAGTCCCGCGGACGAGAAGAGAACGGCCACAGCGGAATCGTCTGGACAAAGAGTGACATTAAAGTTAGTTTTCAATAATGTACTATTCTTTTAAATCAGAGCAATGTTGCTACTTGAACTAAAACTATTAATTAATTATCTTGAAAGAAAAATAAAATATAATAGGAAAAAAATAAAATAGTGAAACACAAATATTCTTTTAGTTTAGAGCAGTTCATTATATTAACTAAAACTATTAAAAATAGTTTTTGCTAACTGAAAAAGCTGAAATAAAATAAATATGTATCCCTGGACAACAAAACCAGTCATAAGTCGCACAGGTATAATTGTAGCAATAGCCAACAATACAATGTATGGGTCAAAATGATTGATTTTTCTTTTATGCCAAAAATAATTATGATATTCAGTAAAGATCATGATCAATGAAGATATTTTGTAAATTTCCTACCATAAATATATCAAAAATGTATTTTTGTGAGTGGATATGCATTGCTAAGGACTTCATTTGGACAACTTTAAAAGTGATTTTCTCAATATTTTGATTTTTTTTACACCCTCAGATTCCAGATTTTCAAATAGTTGTATCTCGGCCAAATATTGTCCTTTCCTTACAAACCATACATCAATGGAAAGTTCATTTATTTAGCTTACAGATGATGTATAAATCTCAATTTCAGAAAATTGACCCTTATGACTGGTTTAGTGGTCCAGTGTCACATATATATTATAAGACAAATTTAATTGAAATCTGATAAAATCTGATATTTAATCAAAGTTTGGTAACTCTTTACAATAAGGTTGCATTTGTTAACATTAGTTAATGCATTAGCTAACATGAACCAATGAGCAATATATTTTTAAATAATCTTTGTTAACGTTAGTAAAAATCTAATTTATTGTTTCTTCATGTTAGTTTGCAGTGCATTAACTAACAAGTGTTAACAAATACAACTTTAGATTTTAATAATGCACGAGTAAATGCTGAAATTATCATTGACTAAGATTAATAAATGCTGTTAACAAATGAAACCTTATTGTAAAGTTTTACTAAAAATTATAAGTGTTGTCAACTAACTAAAATATGTATAAAAATAAAACAATATTTATTTATTCTTCAAATAAAAAACTAAAATGACTAAAACTGAATTAAAAATAAAGTTAAAATGAAAATAAAATTACAAAATTAATAAAACGACAAAAGCATGTAAATAAATTACTAAAACTAAAATTAAAATAAACTGAAAACATAAAAATAAGTTAATTAAAAATAATAAAAACTAAATGTACATATAAATAATACTAAAATAACACCGGAGAGGTACGTTAGCCAGGTAAGATTGCTCTTATGGACAATATGACTAAATTTTGCCTATGTGACACAAATGTAGTCATCCATTGATGGCAGCACACCAAACACTACACACAAGACCTGCTCATTAAAGGATTAGTTTACTTTAAATTAAAATTTCCTGATAATTTACTCACCCCCATGTCATCCAAGAGGTTCATGTCTTTCTTTCTTCAGTCGAAAAGAAATTAAGGTTTTTGATTAAAACATTCCAGGATTTTTCTCCATATAGTGGACTTCAATGGACTCCAAACGATTGAAGGTCAAAATTACAGTTTCATTGTAGCTTCAAAGCGTTCTACAAGATCCCAGATGAGAAATGAGGGTCTTATCTAGAGAAACCATTGCTCATTTTCTAAAAAAATATTTTAAAAATATATACGTTTTAACCATAAATGCTCATCTTGAACTAGCTCTCTTCTTCTTCTCTATTTGAATTCCGGCAGTGTAGACACTGCTAAGTGTATTACTGCCCTCCACAGGTCAAAGTTTGAACTAAATTGTCATATACAATATGCTAGTGCAAGTATATAACAATTAGTTCAAACTTTGACCTGTGGAGGGCAGTAATACACTTAGCAGTGTCTACACTGCCAGAATTCAAATAGAGAAGAAGAAGAGAGCTAGTTCAAGATGAACATTTATGGTTAAAACGTATAAAATTTAAAAAGAATTTAGAAAATGAGTGATGGTTTCTCTAGATAAAACCCTTATTCCTCGTCTGGTATCGTTTAAAGCCCTTTCAAGCTGCACTGAAACTGTAATTTTGTAATTCAACCGTTTGGGCTCCATTGAAGTCCACTATATGGAGAATAATCCTGGAATGTTTTCATTAAAAACCTTAATTTCTTTTCGACTGAAGAAAGACATGAACATCTTGGATGACATGGGGGTGAGTAAATGATCAGGAAATTTTCATTTCACAAGTGAACTAATCTTTTAACATGACTACAGAAGGAATATGAATTTATCAGCAGTTCAAAACAAATGGGAACATGAAATCGTTACCGAGATCGGCCTGACGGTCTTGAATGAGGAGTGCAGGTGCAGGTGTGTCTCTTTAAAGCGGACTCCGTTCAGTCCATTACAGATCTGCTGCTGGCCGTGGAGCTGACCAAGTCTTCTCGCTATCTGTCCTAACATGTTTTCAGAGGAATGTAGTGGCTGTCACTCCAAAACAAATACAGAAGATGTCTTATTCTTCTAGACAGGATAACAGCCTCGATATCTAATTGCTACAACAAATGAATATGACTTCGTTGTAAATGATGTAATCAACTGAAGGCATTTCCACCGCCCAGATTTCAACACAAGCGTTAGCCGCGTAGTCCCTTTGAAGCAATAAACTGGAAAACTAAAGAAAGTCTTAATCAGTTAGTTAACGACAGAACATTGTTTAAAAACGACAGCCAACTTTAAGGTGGAAACACAAGATCAGCCGGTGAACAGTGTGACATTCAGATTCACGGTCGTCATCGATGATTGGCCGTTTCAAGCACGCGGAGTGAAAACGCATGTCATAACAGCCACGTGACAGTAATTCTTACGTCTGATTGGTGGGATGAAGTCTTTACAACATCCTGTGTGTGTCTGTTGCCACAACAACCCGTGGTTCCCGTACTTTCTCACTGCTGGAATCTACTTTTGTGTAATTTTACATTTAGCAGTTGTTTACCTGCAGCTGATGCACAATGTTTGGTCGAGAGGCGCGGCGTTCAACAAACAAATTTGTGCAGAGAGAGAGGGACAGAATAAGGGTACAGAAATGCGGTTTGTCTTTTATAACATTAGGGTCCCCCAGAAAAAATAAAGATTATTAATAATAATAACTTAAATAACATTAACTGAAATTACTACATTATAAAACGATTAACATATACTACTGTTCAAAGGTTTGGGGTCAGTCGCCTAATATTAATACTTTTATTCAGCAAGGTGTATAAAACTATACATTTATAATGTTTTTAATAAATGCTGTTCTGTTTTGAACTTTCTGTTCATCGAAGAATTTTCCACAAAAATATTAAACAGCACATAAATACAAGAAATGTTTCTTGAGCATCAAATTATCACATCAGAATGATTTCTGAAGGATCACGTGACTGAAGACTGGAGTAATGATGCTGAAAATTCAGCTTTGCCATCACAGGAATAAATTACATTTTAAAATAGAAAGCAGTTATTTTTAAATTTGTTATATTATTTCAAAATATTACAGTTTTTTGTATCTTTGATCAAATGAATGCAGCCTTGGTGAGAAAACTTTTATGTAGCCTATAATTAATTAAATGTTTAAAAATGTCATGTATGTTTTATATATCTACAGACCCTCAGATGTACATGTGGACTTTTATGCTTATGCTTAACAGATTTCTTTTTTTTTTTAACAGAAAGATGAAGCGATTGCTGACAGGAGTGCTGAGCTGGACAGGTGTGTTTAAACTGATGTAAAATCATGACGTTTTAAGATTTAGGGGCGGTTTCCCGGACAGGGTTTACATTAAGCCAGGATAGGCCTTAATCCAGAATGGTTAATCGTGGTTTAAAAAATGGCTTTCTGAAACACAGATTAAGTACAGATTACTAAAACCAGGACTATGGAGTCTTGAATTAAAATAAACCCGATTAATTTAAAACCAACTGCGCAAATCTGAATTAGCATGAGAGTGGTTGCCTAGAAAACATGGAATGAACCAAGAAAAGCTTAAAATTGCATGGAACTGAGAAGCAAATCCAAGGAAAACAATGGCAGAAAAAAAGACTCCAATATAAAAGAGACATTTATTTTAAAGCAAGCAAAATACATCAGCTGTGAAAAAAAAAGAAATGCCTGGAAATCTGTTTGTAATGAATTCTATATTTAATAATAATCATATGATTATTAATGATTTTGTTTGTCCTTTACATAGCAACAAACTAAACATAACTATTTACACATGTGATAATCTGTGTCGGCAGTCTAGAAATGATACTGGTTTGATCCAAAGTATTATCATAGAGGTTGCTTCATTTCATTTCATTTCATATATATATATATATATATATATATATATATATATATATATATATATATATATATAAAGAAAAAAAAAGGCAGTTCTTGTTAGCAAGTCCTCAACACTTCACTACAACAGTAATCTCCAAAAAAAACACTAAGATAACAAAAACTTTTACATAATAGAACATTAAACAGTAAAACGTCTCTCCATATTCTCATCTTTCTAAAAAAATGAAAAAACATTTACTCTCTCAATTCAGCCCAGTGCAAAGCATGATGGGAAGTGAAAGTCCTGTTTTATTGGGTTACTTAACTGAAACATGTTATTTCAAAATGAAAACATCAAGTGAGTTCTAGTAACCATTTCAAGTCAATTTAACATGATGCAATCACATTTGAACAAGAAACAATGGTATTAAATCAAAATAAATTGTTTAAATAAAGTGAACAGCATCAAAAAATAAATAAATAAAATATATACATGCAGTGTATATCAATATCAATATATATTCAAGTAATACATGCATCTTCTTTGAAACACAACGTTAATCTGAAGTTACACCTGCCTCCTGGTAGGTTTAATTTAAGCCTCAGTTTAGTCCAGGAGTAGCTCTAGTCTTCCTCCAGGAAATCAGCTTTTTAAACTCTGGACTAGACCAAGTCTAGGACTATTTTAAACAATGACAGAGAAAGCAGATTTCTGTTAATCTGGCATAAAGGGCCATTTTATTCTAGGACTAGGCTTAATCTCTGTCCGGGAAACCGCCCCTTAGTCTTTTAGAAATTTAAAACAAAGAAACATTATCATATATGGATCATTTAAATGACTAAATTAGTGGAATATATAATACTGATATATATGTACTTGTTCCAGAATCAAGAGTGTGATGTTAAAAGCTCAATTCGAGTGTCTCGGACTTGCTGTTTATGAAAAAGCCCTGAAGCGCAGAGAGAGGACCAAACAGAGAGAGATGGAGTTGTGGAATACTTCTCTCACTCTGGTCAGTAGAGATATACAGTTCTTCTACTTTCTTTTGTTTATCTGAAAGGTTTAAAATTTTCCTTCGGAAAATATAAAATAAATGGGTGCATAAACAAAATAGCATCTACATCTTAACATTTATGACTATGTTCTGGTTTCACAGACAGGGCTTAGATTAAGCCAGGATTAGGCCTTAGTTCAGTTAGGACACTTAAATTACTTTTTTAAATCTGCTTTAGAAAAAAAAAAACATTACTGTGTGCATCTTGAGACAAAACAATGGCACTGCACTGACATATTTAAGATATGTCAGTGCAAGTTACTTTCAGTTAAAACTGTTTAAACATGCATTTTAGTCTGGGACTAGATTTAAGCCTGTGTCTGTGAAACCGGGGGTAAATGTTTCAATAGTGTTTAAAGGATTAGTTCACTTTCAAATAAAATTTTCCTGACGATTTACTCACCCCCATGTCATCCAAGATGTTCATGTCCTTTATTCCTCAGACGAAAAGAAATTAAGGTTTTTGATGAAAACATTCCAGGATTATTCTCCTTATAGTGGACTTCAATGGACTCCAGATGGTTGAAGGTTAAAATTACAGTTTCATTGTAGCTTCAAAGGGCTTTAAACAATACCAGACGAGGAATAAGGGTCTTATCTAGTGAAATGATCAGTCATTTTCTAAAAAAAAATAAATAAATACAACTGTAGCCTATATGCTTTATAAGCACAAATGTGACCCGCTCTGGCGAAATGAGTCGGAAGTCGCAACGTTCTATTTTAAGATATGGGCCGATAATGTGGAAAAACAATGAAAAAATATATATATATATATATATTTTAAGCTAATTTCAAAGAACAGACTTTCAAAAATAATCTCCCAAAGTTTCGTAGTGCAGATAATTGAGTAAAGGTATTTAAATGGCTATTAAATTTGACATGGTTTTACTAAATTCGCTGGAAATGAACTTCTCAACTCCTCTCGTCACTTATGAGCATTTCCCGGTATCCCTTGAAATGTCACTATCTCTGCTCTACAAATATGGTGTTACACGTTGTATAGAACCAATCAAAAAGCTTAGAAATGTAAACACACTGAAAATGAATCCAAAATCAACATAATATATTGCGTTGATCACAAGATATTACTCACGGAATGATTTAACATACTTGGCTAAAGACATGTCTCTCATCTCTCCGGGATGCAGTGTGTATCCAATGTTCCCGGACCCATCCATGTTCGTTTTCCAACGTGGAATAACACAAAATAGATATAATTTTAAAGCTTAGAATCTCATCTCTTTTTAATGCATCTAACCATTTTGAAAAACTCCTAACGAGTGCTGAGAAGCACCTCTAAACCGGAGTTTACCGCCCGTTGGCGCCACCTGGCTGCGGAAGCAGATGCCACTCACATATAGGAGAGCATCACCAAAAAAGAATTTTTTAGCGATCTTATTGTGTTCCTGAGTTATTCCATGTCAAATAAAAAAAAGAAAAATTATTTTTAAAAAATTATATATATTTTTTGTCTTTTATCAGCTGTTTCTCAGCAAGAAAATGTCCAAATGTAATGTCATTTATAGTTTCTTAAAATTTTAAATGTTTTCTATCTATGATTCTATCTATTCTATGATCCTACCTTTTGACTCTCCTTGCTAGAGTTTTGGAGTTATCAGTCTTTACTTTTGTGTGTGTCGCTCAGAAAAAAAAAAAAAAAAAAAAAAAAGAAAAAAAAACTCTAAAAAGCCTTCAGGTCTTAAAGGGTTAATTCAAATAAATACTTTAAAATAATTTGAGCTTCAGCCTGGTTCAATAGCATTTATATATATAAAAATGTCTTTGGTCAAATTAAGCTGTAAAATAAATAGTTTATCCCTTTAAATGCAATGGATTTTGAAAGATATCAACAAAAAAAATGGGCAAAACATTTTCCAGACATCCCAACCTGCAAAAAGTCATTTCAGGGAGGTACCCCCCCCCCAAAAAAGAACATGACTTTACTTGTATACCGAAATACAGCTGAATATAACAGAACAATGAAGTAACTATTTACATACACGCCAAATGTAGGCTACATGTAGGCCTAGGCCTATTTCCTATGCCTTTGTTTTAACATGTTGTGATCCCTAAAAGATATAAAAGCATAAAATATTATTTCTATACGCTAAAGGCCTATGAAATTATTTGTTAATTATGTTTAAATATGTAGATTACTTTTACTATTTATATAAGCTGCTTATACTTTTTATGTAAACTGCTTTTATTTATTTTCCATTGCAACTTTAAACAGGGGTACACTATGGTGTAGTCTGCCATAAAATGTGTCTTTTATACTTTTTTTTTTTTTTGGTGGCACTCTCCCTCTGCTATGGTGCTCCTGTTTCTAGATAGACATAACTGATTAATTTGGTACGGGAGAAGAGATAAAAGCCCGCCCACACTGACAATTGATTGGTTGATTTGCCGAAACAGGCCAATCGGGATTCTCTCTGTCTTACATGCCCTTCACACACAAGCCCACTAGCACACAAACGCAAGGTCTCTCGCTCCCTCTTCCTCTCTGCCGTGCGCGCGCTACACGGTTTGAAACACAGTCTCTGGGTGTGTATCAATCAGCTCCCTAGTTCAGTAGTCAGGGCACTGATCAGGGAATCAGCCACATTCATTTACATTAATTCTAATTCACGACCTAGGGAGCTAGGGAGCTGATTGAGACGCAGGTTCTGTCTCGCATGCGCGCTCTTGCTCGCTCGCTCGCTCTAGATTCCGGGAGATTTTAACTAATTTGCGGGTATCAGGGAGTCGCTATCAATATGCGGGAGACTCCCGGAACTTCCGGGAGACTTGGGATGTCTGATTTTCTCAGGTTTTCAATTGGAAAAAGAGGGCAAACGACCATAATTCAAATGGGTATATCTTTAAAACCATTCAAGGTATCATTTTGACTAGGATATAATTTTAAAGCTTATTTTCTCATCTTTCCATTGATACCAAAATCTCAATTTTGAAATTTGGGTCACTGTGACTCATTTTGCTGGATCAGGTCACAAATGATCACCTTGCAAGTGGTTCTGCCTTCTGTATTCTTCAAAAAGCTTACGCTGTATGTCCTACACCTTCCCTATTCTACTTACAGAAAAAATGGAACTGGCGCTGCGTTCATTCTGTAAGTTGAATAGGGAAGGTGCAGAACATACAGCGTAAGCTTTTTGAAGAATACGGAAGTGTGCTCTGGCGAAACCACTTGCAAGGCGATCATTTGTTTATATAAAGCACCTCGTCTGGTATCTTTAAAGCCCTTTGAAGCTGTAATTTTGAGTCTTTCATCCATCCAGAACACAAATAAATATATTTTTAATGAAATCTGAGAGATTTCTGTCCATGCAACTAACTTTTAAGCTTTAAAAAGTTCATAAAGAGATTGTAAAAGAAATCCATTTGAAAGTCGGAGTGGTTTAATCCAACGTTTGAGCTTCTCTTTACCATTTTTAGTGCCTGTTTATGTTCGCTGATCAATGTTTATATGTGAATAAAAGCCTAAATTAAATCCGTTCATCATATAAAGCGATCGTGTCTCTTCAGAAGACTTGGATTAAACCGCTCGATTCATATGGATATATTATTCGATCCCTATATGAATGTTTTGAAGCATCAGAGTTTTTGGGTGAGTAGACTGTCAGTGGAGGAACATAAATCTCTCAGATTTCATAAAAAAATGCTCATTTGTGTTTCGAAAATGAAAGAAAGTCTTATGGGTTTGGAACAACATGAGAGTGAGTGACTGATGACAATCTTACCATGTTTGGGTAAACGAACCCTTTGAAAGAGTAGTTGCAATAACAGTTTATCATCAGTAGGGGGTGGTATAAAGACACAAGCATTAGTCAAATTGAATAAGGAAATACAGTTTTGTGGATCTTCAAGTTTCAAGAGTGTGTTATTACCGAATCCAAATTTGTTTATCTTCAGTTTCCCTAGGTTCATTTTTAGTGAGCAGGTTTATTTGGTTAACTACTGAGAAAGATGTAATAACAGCTAGATTACACTCTGACACTCTGCAGTTGTGTCAGATATTCAAACAGTTGCTTACGACAAACACCAGGTGTCAAATGAGGGGATTGGAAACAATTAAATGATTCAGTTTTATTTAATTTGTTTATTCACACTTCCTGTAGTTTATCCTGTAACAGACTGGACAAACAGAGTTATCTTGAGCGCTCTTCCTTATTGTATCTAGGTCCTATGACAGCAAACTAACAGGAAAATGCTAGAATAAATTAACCAATACTGAGGAACATGGTTATTTTGCCAAGTTTCAGTGTTTGCTGCACTTAATAAAATATTTACAACTAATATTTCTTAATATGCTTGGCAAAAAAGCATATCAATTCAATGTAAAACCATTTACTTAAGAATGCAGGAAATGTTGACATTTGTTGTTTTTTTGTGAACCGGCTCTATTATATACCACACCTTCTCAGCAGTTGTCTCATTTTTTTGTGTGATATTTGCATTGAAGGAAGATTCAAATATAGTTTTGACTTGTAAATGTTGTTGATATTGTCAGCAGCAGGAAAAGGGGTAACACTTTACAATAAGGTTAATTTGTTACCATTAGATTATGTATTAACTAACATGAACTAACCACGAGCAATACATTTGTTACTGTATTTGTTAATCTTTGTTAGCGTTAGTTAATCAAAAATGTCATTGTTCATGTTAGTTCACAGTATGAACTAATGTTAACAAATACAACTCTTGATTTTAATAAATGGATTAGTAAATGTTGAAATCAGCGTTAACAATAAATGCTGTAGAAGTGCAGTTCATTATTAGTTCATGTTAACTAATGTAGGTAACTAATGTTAATGGAAAAGGTTATTATATCCTGTGTTTCTACAGGCACGGAGAGAAGCGTTACGCAGGTTGCTGGAACAGGAGAGACAGGTGCACATCAGAGAGCTGAGCAAGATTGGCCTGGCCATTAATCATCAAAGAGTATAAACCATTAAAAACATATTTCCGCTTTCAGCCTACACATTCGCAGCTTTATAATATACATTGTTTGTATATGACCGTTCAGAATTGATTTATTTTATTCTGAAGTTCCCTTTAAACACACAAGGAGCAGTCACAATAAGTTCAAGAATAATTTATTATTTATTTGAAAGAATTAAAAGAGCAGTTTCTTGTCTATCCTTGTATTGTTCAACTGGTCGAGGTTTATATGGGATTTAGAAAGTAATTAGCAATGTAATACTTTTTAGAGAGAGTAATTCGTACAGTAATCTAATTACACTGTTGAAGATGCAATTAGTAGCTAATTAATTACCTTTTTAGAGTAACTTACCCAACGATGTAGTATCTTTCAGAAATCATTCTAATATTTTTGCAAGACTAGTTTATTACTCTATTTACTGCATCGTTTATACAAACCAAAACATTCACTATGGATAAAGCCTTTTTAAAAAAGCCTAAATTTTGAGCAAAAAGGAATAAATCTTTAATAGTAACCATTAAAGAGACCCCAAATGAACTATTTCCAGGAATTAATTTATGGTGAACTAAATAAATTATGGCCACCTGAAAATATTCCTGTTTTTAAAAGGTTATTTCACCCAAAAGTGAAAATTCTGTCATTAATTACTCACCCTCATGTCGTTCAGACCTTCGTTCATCTTCGGAACACAAATTAAGATATTTTTGATGAAATCCGATGGCTCAATGAGGCCTCTTTTGCCAGCAAGTTAATTAACACTTTCAGTTCCCAATTTCCCTTTTGATTCGAAACAAAAGATTCAAAGCAGTGTTTTGAAATCGCCCATCAATAGATATTGTTGAAAAGTCTTTTTTTTTTTGGTGCACAAAAAGTATTCTTGTCGCTTTATAATATTAAAGGTGCCCTAGATTCAAAAATTGAATTTACCTCGGCATAGTTGAATAACAAGAGTTCAGTACATGGAAATGACATACAGTGAGTCTCAAACTCCATTGTTTCCTCCTTCTTATATAAATCTCATTTGTTTAAATGACCTCCGAGGAACAGGCGAATTTCAACATAACACTGACTGTTACGTAACAGTCGGGATCATTAATATGTACGCCCCCAATATTTGCACATGCCAGCTCATGTTCAATGCATTACACAAGGGCAGGACGTCTGGATCTGTGCACAGCTGAATCATCAGACTAGGAAAGCAAGCAAGGACAACAGTGAAAAATGGCAGATGGAGCAATAATAACTGACATGATCCATGATAACATGATATTTTTAGTGATATTTGTAAATTGTCTTTCTAAATGTTTCGTTAGCATGTTGCTAATGTACTGTTAAATGTGGTTAAAGTTACCATTGTTTCTTACCGTATTCATGGAGACAAGACTGTCGTTATTTTCATTTTTTAAACACTTGCAGTCTGTATAATGCATAAACACAACTTCATTCTTTATAAATCTCTCCAACAGTGTGTAATGTTAGCTTTAGCCACTGAGTACTATCAAACTCATTCAGAATCAAATGTAAACATCCAAACAAATACTATACTTACGCGATTAGACATGTTGCATGACGAACACTTTGTAAAGATCCATTTTGAGTGTTATATTAGCTGTGTGAACTTTGTTTATGGTGTTTAAGGCAAGCGCGAGCTCTTGGGGTGTGAAGCACGAGATTTAAAGGGGCCGCGTACCCTGAATCGGCGCATTTATAATGATAGGCAGTTAAAAAAAAAACAAAAAAAAACTATGGGGTATTTTGAGCTGAAACTTCACAGGGGACACTTAAGACTTTTTATATTAATATTATATATTAATATTAATATTAATATTAATATAATATTACATCTTTTGAAAACATGTTCTTCGGCACCTTTAAGGTTGAACCACTGTAGTCACATGAACTGTTTTAAATGTTTTTAGTAGCTTTCTGGGCACTGGTAGTGTAAATTTACTTGCTGGCAATGCAGGCCTCACTGAGCCATCGGATTTCATCAAGAATATCTTAATTTGTGTTCTGAAGATGAATGAAGGTCTTACGGGTTTGGAATGATATGAGGGTACTTAATGACATTATTTTCATTTTGGGTGAACTAACCCTTTAATATTCTGGAATTACAGGTTCCTGTTATGGCTGTTGGAAGGTCTATTGTGGCATATTCTTTTGAAAGACAGGGTAAACACTGTTCACATTGGAACAGGTCTGTGTGTCCTTTTCCAACAACACAGTTAAATTAGCTATGAAGAAACATATCATTGGTAAATATGTACATATTCCCACCCCGAAGATCCTACATTAAGCACTTTCTCCAATCATAAAAGTAAGTGTGAATTTCAAAAACCTTAAAGAGTGACTCAAACACTTCCAGAAATGCCATGAATGTGGATAAACAGGTTAAGAGAACAGCATGACTGGGACTATTTGTCAGATTCACATTTATTCACATAGTGCTGTCATAAATTAAAAAGCTCACAATGTAAGTCACTGCTAATGATTAAAATTAAAACTACCGCCAAATGTCTCTAAGACCAAGGATTATACTTGTACATAACCTTTAGCATTCTGACAATAAAACTTGTCAATCCTCCTCCAGTCTGTTTCTTTTGGTGACACACCCCATCCTCCAACTCTCACGGATCCAGTCTAGTTAATTGTGTGTTGAACAGAAGAAAACACACCTAATTCTCCAAAGAATCTTTGGTTTAAGCCCTCACTGATTGCTCAAGTGAAATGATGCAACAAGAAACTTGATAAGCACTCAACAAGGTTGAGTTATACTGTATGATGAGCAAACAGACAATTACCATTGAGTAATATCTTATGTTTGCACAAGCATATACACTGGAAGTGCAAAGCGATAATGAATTTAAATAACACGAAATGTCGGGGGAAACGCATTACAAGTAACGCGAGTTACGTAATCAGATTACTTTTTCAAGTAAAAGTAGTCTCGCGTAGCCAGACCTTCAGACTGACGGCTGAAAGTGACTGACATGTAAAGCAAGCAACCAATCACAGTTCGTTTTGTACCGTGTCATGTTTAGGGGCATGAACATGTAACGTAGATGTCCCTACATTAACAGACCCCTGTGCATCTAATAAATTATTAATTAAAGAATGTTTGCTCCAACAATGGAGCAGCAAACTTCACATAGGCCTACTTTTGAAAATCCAGCTTTTAGTTAATCCTGGTAAGCTGAGTTACTTTCTCAAATAAGTAACACTTTATTTTCCATGTATTGACTGACAGCTCTCCTGTCCCAGTGTTGAAAGAAATCAATAGTAAAGTACATAGTAAAGTGCTGTGTAAACATGATGGTTATTGTAGTTTGGACGAGGGGCGTTTCCTCCGAGGAGGCAGTGCCTCCTCAAACAATTAGGATGAGGAAATAATCCACATTATTAAAATAAAACAACACAAATATTACAGAATATGACAATAAAAAGTGTACAAGTAACTTGTTTTTCTAAAGGAACACTGTCCAACAGTGACACCTGCAGGTGAAGTTACAGCGGGAGTCCACGTCTCTCGTGCCTCCTCTTCCCTCATAGAAAATCAATAGACCCCCTAAAGCAGTGGTCGCCAACCCGTTGATCTTTATCACTGTTCCAGTAGCTCGCGAAAATAACAGAAATATGAGTACAAAAATACATTACATTTCTCCAGTCTTTGTACTGTATTTTTGTATTTATTTTTATGTTATTTTCTGGAGCTACTGGGACAGACAGATAAAGGTAAATAGCCCACATCACGTCCGAGTCTGTAAACGGCCGTTAACAAGAGGCCAGAGACGCTGAAGACGGACGTGAAGAGGAGAAAATTCTGTAGCAGGCAGAGCAGCTCACTGTTCACGATGCTCGAAATATAGGAAGAAAATATAAATATTGAATTGGGGATGAGGGATTATGAATTCATCTCTAAAAGGAGATCAGTCTTCAGGAAGATTTCGATGGCATTTTATTTTCCTCTTACCTCCGAATAAAGTAGCTAATTATTAGCGCATTTCAGCTTTGTTTACAGCGGTAACCAAGGAAACGCTGTATCACTGCTGCACCATAAGCGCCACCTGCTGTCAGAGAGTGAATTTGCGTCTCATTCAGCCTGCTGTTTTTGTTTCATGCTTTTTTGTGTGTGTGTAGCATTTATAATTTCACAAAAATAAAGTCAGACCGTTCTGTTTTTGCTTTAAATCTTGAAATTAAATCGAATTCAAATAAAAAACAACTGCTCATGCAACGTGCGTAGCATCTTTGTTTGGATTGTGATTAAAAAGCAGTGGTTCCCTCTAATTTGAAATGGCTATGTATTTTTGTTTATTATAATAATATTAATAATAAATATCTGCAACTATTATCAGAATCGGCCAATTTGCTTGTAAAAATAAATAAATAAATCAGAATCTACATTGACCACGAAAAAATACTAAATACAATCTGGGCTGTCTTTTTCTATCAAGTAGATCTTGTCTTTCAAAAAAGGTCGAGGTCAGGGATCTTGGGCTTAAAAAGGTTGGTGACCACTGCCCTAAAGCGTGCGGTGGCGGGTTTTGTGGGGAGTAATAGAGTGCCCCGGGGATGACGCATTTTTGTAGGCCAACCCGGAAGTTAGCAGCGCACGGGTTCCCTCTACTGAAAGCCTGTTCATTTTTCCCATAGACTTTCGGAAAATCGCAGAAAATAAGCTCTGTGTTTAACAAAGGGTTATGACACTTACACGTTTTGTCTATCAAGATAATCTTTACAAGTTAACACAACATTTATAGATTTTGAAGCCTAAATAAAGTCGTCAGATATAAAAGGCTGACAGTAGGCTATAAACGGACTACAGCACACCATGGTCGCGGATCAACGTCGTCACCACCAAGCGTCCTCAAACTTTATTTAGAAAACAACTCTATTTCAAAACATGCTCACTGATTATGATCTGCGCTGTGTATGAATACTTATCCACTTTTTCATGAGAAATGCTGCCCAAATGTCCTGTTTGTCATGATGACGTCTAAAGTCCCCACCAAAGGAAGTAGTCCCTTTTAGCAATTTGTTAGCAACCGCCGAATTTAAGACACAGTAAAAGTTTAAAAAAACACAAGTGGGTTATAACTGGTGTGTTTTATGTCATAGATCAAAACGTGAAAGTATTTAGAGGCTTTGTTTACCACAGACCTTATTTCAGGCGATTTAGCAAAAACCCATTCAAAAAACCCATAGACTTTACGGCGTTGGAACCGGAAGTCCTAAAATGCTAACTCGCTTCCGGGTTTTGCCTACAAAAACGTGTCATCCCTGGGGCACTCTATCCGCTTGTTAAGTCTGACGTCACGCGGCAGCGCTTCCGGGTCCTAACGCTCTATTTCATACCATAAGAAAACAACAAATGGTGCTAATATACACACACGATGTGGTGTAATACTACAAAAAAATATAATCATAACCTTTATCTCCATACCAAAATTGCAGATGGCCAGACAATGATTCATCTTTTATAAATCGTTAAAATATTAATGTCTGTGACGCTGTGAGCAGAGAGACTGTTGTGTAGACTGTAAGTATTTAAAATGTTTAACTTTTTTAAATGATTGATGTTTAATATGAATAAATAGCGCTCATAAACGGCCGTCAATGGCATTCTCAAGTGAAACAAGTCGAGGCTTGGACCCGGAAACGGCGTTCCTTACGTCACGACTTAACAAGCGGATAGAGAATGAATGGGAGAAAGTCATGTGAGAGGAGGCAGTGCCTCTGTTGCGCTATTATTGGATATGATTGGTTCGTGCGATAAATCCCGCCTCTTGCTTTCGTGCACGTTCCGCGAGTCAGTCTGAATGTACAAAATAATGGCGTCAATGGGAAGACTAATTAAAAAGTAAGTAAACAGCTCACCCACTTAGATATCACTGCTTTGTCACGTCAAAATCAAACTTGAAAAGACCTGAAAACATGATGACTGCGGGGGTTTTAGTTTGGTGAAATTAAAGATACATCTTCGTGTCTGTGTTTACCGAGCATGACTGATAGAACGTTTATGTAAATATACAAAAAAAGAATATGGTTACTTTTTTTTCTTTTTTGATGTAATGTAATGTTTATTTAACAAGGAAAATGTGACAAGTAACAGACATTAATTTACATTTGATTTATAAAAAATGTAAAATAAATAAACTGTGAGGTCGTTTGCCTCCTCATTTCAGAACCCCACTGCACGCCACTGGTTTGGACTAAATGTGAACATGCATTTACTCATTGCACCTTCACAAAAACAGATTCAGTATTCCTCAAAATGAATAAAAACAGTGAAACTCAATATTACACAAACCTGCAATAATTAAATAAATTACACAAATATACTTTATGTATTTAATCTCTTTTTCAGGGCCGTATGGTATCAGGTCGGTGCTGTGGGCCCCCCTCAGCTGTTCACTGCTTCATGAAGCTTCGGAGCGTTATGAATCTTTTGTGTCGAATCAGCGGTTCGGAGCATCAAAATCACATGATTTCAGCGGTTTGGCGGTTTGACACGCAATCCGAATCATGATTCCACACCAAAGATTCATAACGCTCCGAAGCTTCATGAAGCAGTGTTTTGAAATCGGCCATCACTATATAAGTCATTATTTTGTTTTTTTGATGCACCAAAAATATTCTTGTCGCTTTATAATATTAATATTGAACTACTGTACTCACATGACCTGATTTCAAAATGTTTTTAGTACATTAATGGATCTTGAGATAGGAAATGATATTGCTGGCTATAGAGAATACGAACCGACGTCACGCCTCGTTGCATGCCGGGGCGGCGCCGCCATTTTGACAGGATCGCCCTCTATTACTCATACTGAAATTAATACGGATTCTTGCTTACCTTTTGTTTTGTTTCTGCCATTAAGTGGAACGTTAACATTTTTAATGGTATCGTCTGCAGGGAATAGAAGCTATTTTATCGCATCGCATGATCATTTTATTTATTTTTATTTTTTTCACTGAATTTTTGTAGAATTTCGTTTACAATGTTGATCTGTTTACCGTGTCACACGCTGGACGCTCACCGCTGCTTCAGCCATCGTATGAATATCCAAATAAATCTATGTGATCAACATACTGAGAAAAGTCGATTCATTTATTTGTTGGAAACGTTTAAATGATGCTTAAACGAGCATATTGAGTAGGCCTACAACTTGTCATTGTAATCCCCCTTTTCCACGATCACAGATGAGGAGAATCAGAGATTATGGGTCAAATTCAGCGGACAGACGGACACGAACACACTGTATTTTTATATTTATTTTAACAAATGACAACCACACTAAGCAATTTCCTTCCTTTATAAAACCGTTATGAAGAAAATGTATAAAATGCTTGCATTTTAAGTGATACTGAAAGTTTATATTTTGGTCTCATCCGTTTTTCTGCATGTGCTTTATTTGTAAATAGAATTTGGTCTCTTTAATATCAGTCTAAGTGCATTAAGCATTTTTTTTTTGAGAGGACATGAGAAGAAACCGTTTAAAATATAATGTGTTGAGTTCATATTTTTGGCTCATTTGTGTATCTCCACACAGTATGCTTTAATAAATATGTATAGAATTGTTTGTTTGTCACATGAAGCATTTTTTTGTTAAGCATTTGAATGTCCCCGTCAAGTTCTGCTAATTCACGAGCGCAGTGAGAGTCAGACTCGCAAAGGTAATGTTAATTATTAAACCAAACGAAATCAAAACGTTCAAAAACACTTGAAAATGTCATTCTTTTATTGAGTGATAAGCAGTGGGTTTAATCAGTGCCATTAATAATAGATTTGCCATCCGGCGTCTTCTCGTCATCTCCTTCCCTTGGTGTTTTTACACGTAGAAAAGGCGAAAAAACGTTTTTCACTGTCTTGTTTTCTCTCAGAACGATGATCTGAGTTACTATCACAATTATCGATGCAGCATTAATGACATACAATGGTGACATTTTTCACAATCATGACAGAAAACAAATTACTGCCCTAAACTCAATAACGGAAAGGCTGCGCGATCCTGTCAAGATGGCGGATAAACAAAGAAGTTACCCAGAACTCAATGCGGCGTGACGTCAGATTCGTATTCTCTATGGAGGCCTCACTGAGCCATCGGATTTCATCAACAATATCTTAATTTGTGTTCCAAAGATGAACGAAGGTCTTACAGGTGTGGAACGCCATGAGGGTGAGTAATAAATGACATTATTTTCATTTTTGGGTGAACTAACCCTTTAACATTTGAGTTTCGCAACTGCCAAATGTTTTTACAAAAAACAACGAGTCTTTTTTCACATTAGTCTTAATTACACATTTATTTAGTGCATTGTTCATAAAGCAGCACATCCATACCTTTTTTATGAAACATATGTAACATATAACAAAGTCAAAAAGGGTTTGAAGAAAAAAATATGCACAATCCCATCCAGAACATTTTTCCTGAGAGAACTTCATTAGACTTCTGAAATCCCTTCACAGGGCAACTGCACACAACTTCCTATAAACAGACAAGCAAAAAGACTTATTATAAAAAAGAAAACATTCTGATTTGTGATCTTTGAAATTATAGACAACATAACTGTTACGGGTCATTTAGGCTACGATCATAATCAATGGAATAAATTAAAATTAACCACTCTTACTTTGCCTCTTCCGCTGTTACATCCACAAATTTGCAGATCTTTACATCCCTCTCTAGAATGCTTTTTTTTAGACCCTGAATCTCCTCCTCAGCTTTCTTCTTTTCAGCTTCTTGGTCTTCTGCAGAGTAACAAGGGAGAGAGTGAGACAAAAACTTTGACAATGAGCATTATATTATCCTCCAGTACTCTTCTGACACAAGAGTACTTTAGTTCAAATAAAACCCCAGAAATAAGATTAACTCATATTTACCCTTTAGTTTCTTAAGTGCATCTTTTGCTTCATTGCTCTTCTTCTCTAATGTACCCTGAAACGAAGAGACAGACAGAGAAAGGCTGTGTGAGAGCAGTTATATGCTTATGGTTTATACAGTATGGGCAGACAAAACCGGAACAAAGGGCTCAGGTTAACAGAGAACCCTGTAATAGACCGGTCACCAAACTTGATTTGCATAAATGCTGTAAAACATCCACTGTGGTGATGTAATCAATACTGTAAAGAATCCTGAAACATTTTCACATATTGCACATTCCCACTATCAAGAGATGCAGAGATGAAATGTGCTATATTTTTAAGAACATTTCAAAGTAGAGCAAATAGATGACTTTTAAAAAAAGTCTCTGCATTTGCTTAAAAGTACAGTAAAAACATTAATTTTGTGAAATAGTACTGCAATTTGAAATAATTATTTTATATTTAATATGTATTATATTGTAATTTATTCTTGTGATGGCAAACATACATTTTTAGAATCATTACTCCAGTCTTCAGTGTCACATGATCCTTCCTTGATGCTCAACAAACTTTTTTATTATTATTGTCCATGTTGAAAACAGCTGTGCTGCTTATTATTTTTGCAGAAACTGTGATTTTTTTCTTTGATAAATAGAATGTTTAAAAGAACAGATTTTTTTCTGAAAAATAAATCTTTGTGTGGCATTATAAATGTCTTTAGTTTCACTTTTGATCAATTTAATGCATCCTTGCTAAATAAAAGTATTAATAAAAAATATATTACTGACACCAACCATTTGACAGCTAATGTACACAAGTGATCAAATAAATATATTGAATTTTTTCTTTTTTTAAGCAATACTTTCTAATCATTTACTACTATAATAATAATGATCATAATAACAATATAAATGCAATGTATTTGATTCAGAAATGGCAACTACAGTAGAGGCTGTCTATTGGCTCTTGATAAGTTGCAAAACTGGAAATACATTTTTTTTTCCATGTTTAAACAGTGAGTGCAACTGAATTTAATGTGTTTTATATATTTGCATATTTAAACCTCATTATCAGCATTGTTGGTTTATTTAAACATATCGTAATAGCTTGCAAATGTATGACATTCAACAATAAGTCAACAATACAAAAAAATGTGCCCTACTGGCAAGCAGTCACATCTCAAAACTGGATACTGTTACCGTTTCAAAACTTGTTTTATATGATCATATAGTGTGGAAAAATAATCATTATGTGTACCTGTTTCCACAAAAACATTAGCAGCACAACTGTTTTCAACATTAATTATAATACAAAATGTTACTGGAGCAGCAAATCAGCATGTTAGAATGATTTCTGAAGGATCATGTGACACT
Source organism: Megalobrama amblycephala (assembly GCF_018812025.1). NCBI lineage: Eukaryota > Metazoa > Chordata > Actinopteri > Cypriniformes > Xenocyprididae > Megalobrama > Megalobrama amblycephala. The sequence continues at coordinate 13,918,156 of NC_063056.1, forward strand.
GAAGACTGGAGTCATGATGCTGGAAATTCAGCTTTGCCAACATCACAGGAATAAATTACATTTTAAAACATATTAAAATAGAAAACATGTATTTTTAAATTTCACAATATTACAGCTTTCACTGTATTCTTAATCAAATAAATGCAGCCTTGGTGAGCATAAGAGGCTTCTTTCAAAACTTTTTTTCTCTTTTTTCAAATCTTACCAACCCCAAACTTTTAAAAAGCAGTGTATATTATAGAGCATGTGAATATAGCATTTCACGCCACAGGAGATCAACTTCTCAAAAGTATTTAATGTCACCTACCCTCAATTCAAAGACAAAAGAGCAAAAAGGAGTTGTTGCATGTGAAGGAATTTGATCAAACTAATCCAAGTTTGTGATTGATCTACAGTGAATGAATCAAAATCCATCAACTGACTTAAATCAGAAAATCACTGTAAATCTCAACTGCTTCAATATTATTTACATTACCTTCTCAGCATTGCAGGTGCCGAGTTCCTTTTCAGATTCAGCAGTGCTTTTCTTAATGTCATCCTTCTGTTTTTTGAGCTGATCCCTCTGTGTGGTCAGAGCACTAAGCTTTTTATTGATGTCCTCCACTTTCGTCTTGGTTGACATGATTCCATCCTCCTTCAACTTCACCTGTTCACCAGAAACAACGATGCGTGTTTTCAGGTTGCGGATGTTGAGCTCCTGCTGTATGGCCTGGTAGACTATAATCAGCAGAGCACATAAGGCCAGGAAAACCATTGCCGATATGCCTCTCATCCTGAGGGAATAAAGGTAGGAAGAGAGAGGAAGAGAAGACCAAAAGAGTTCCTCAGCGGAGAGACGATTTTGTTTTCTCTCTCTGTAGACACAGTCACTTGGTTCTCATGGCAGCAGCACCTGCTGTTGAATGAAACTGATGCAACTCCCTGTCCTGTGTAGTTCCAGAAAACCTTTCGATCTGAGCCAGAGACAGGAAGCCTGTCTTACCTGTATAACTGGATGTCTGGGTTTAAGTAAACAAATGTGTGTGTGTGTGTGTGTGAGAGAGAGAGAGAGAGAGAGAGAGAAACCTCAACACTTCCTTGATACTGTTGCTGTGATCCCTGACCAACTTTTCCACTCTCTCCATCCACCTTTGTTTTATCAAAGCAAAATAGGAAAAAATACCATGAACTCATGAATGTCATGAATTTTGTTTTATATATATATATATATATATATATATATATATATATATATATATATATATATATATATATATATACATATAAATAATATATTTTTTATATATACTCTATATAACAAACAATCCTCCCTTATCTCTCACACAAAAACCCAACAGGGGTGGGGGGGGGGGAATTAAGGGTTACAGGTGTGGCATTATAAAACTCTGCAAATTTAGTAAATCATTACAAGGTGGTTAAACAGGATGACCCGGGATACTGTTTGCGTGACTTAACGAACATGTCATACTGTCATCTGAGAATCGAAACCCCCGGCCTGCTCACCTGGTTCGTTGAGGATTCAATACTCTACTGTGAAGGCTTGGCTCGGCAGATGTTAAAATTATTTTGTCCATCATTATACTTGGGTTTCAATTCAAGTGACAAGTTTCAGACTTGGCTAAATAGAAGAATTTCTTCGATGTCTGACAATACTTGTATCATAAGCGACGTGGACGTGCAACGTGGTCGTAACAGAACCCGTCAGAACAAGCGTCAACAACTCACTGAACCGACTCATTGAACGAGGAATCATTTCTGTCGGACTCGAATGTGTCCGATTCATGAACCGAGGGCTTGAATGAAGTTAACAGAATGTTAAATAAACGTATAGAATATAGGTCTATACCACTTAAATGAGAGTTTTATGAACACATATACAAAAGTTTGTTCCATTAAGGCATACAAGACATACAGGCCAAAACCATTGTTTTTCTTATTTGTGTTCTGAAAGTTTTTACAGATGGAATTGTTCATAACATTTATTCCTAAAACATGGCGATTTTTTTAATGGAGTGAAAAAAGGAGGTAACCTATCCTAAATCCCCTTTGGTAAAAACCTATAACTCTAATATGTCAACAAAATAAAACACAATTTTGAACCGGCTTTATATCCAATGCTCAGATTTCTATTTTGGAAATTTAGGCAAATTTGGGCATATTTAATTAGATAATGCCTCATTTGCATGTTTAAACATAATATTTCAGAAAAAAACGTTCAATTAAAAAAAAGAACTAATTTGAACTGGTGTTTGTGTTGATTCTGGGACGGGAGGTTGGATTGCCCCGGTTCTCTCTCCAAGACTTTTTTTTTCCTTTAGTTGTTTTTTTATTTATTTTCTTATTTTGTTACTGGCTCCCCACCCCTAGGGGTAGTTATGTAACACCTGTAATAGAAAATAAGTGATTAATTAACTTATTGGGAAAGTATGTTGATATCTAGCCTAGCTAGCTAGCTATGTGTTTTGTCTTATACATTTTTTTAGTGTCTAAAATCTTTTTTTTAGCTAAGAGATGTAGCTACATTACATTATTTTAGATGTTTAGGATAAATGCATATGCTATAGGTTTAAATGATTTTATATAGCCCTACGTTTTGTGAGCTGAATCACAGCTGACCTAAACATGAGATAGGCTACTAAAAAAAAAAATCGAGAAAAACATAAAAAGAAAATCAGCAAAACGTGGCTGCAACATGTGGCTTTTGTAGTCATGAGGTAAAATAATTGCTGAATCAGTTTAACCAGTCCTTGAAACGAACTGTTCGAAAGAACCGATTCGGAGAGATGACTCGGACTTTCCATCAAGCGTAACGTCTTACGTCGTGCTTTTTGTCTGTACGCCAATGCGTTCGTGGGGTGGGCGTGGTTTTTCACAGGTGTCACAGGTGTAGCGTCGTCTCCACTCCTTTCAAGTGCTGCTCAGGTGAAAAGGGAAAAAAAAAAAAAAAAAAAAAAAAAATCAAACCAGGCAGGAAGCTATTTGAGGATATTGTTTTAATTTGCAAATTTTAACATCGACCTCTGTTAATATCACCGAGAACACACAGCGGTTGCTCTTCAACATAATGCCCTAGCCTTCGTCGTGTGGGAGGGGTTTGTATCTGCGACAGGTAACTCTGATCATCTGTACACCTGCACACGAGAGAGAGACAGGATCTGAATCCGGTCCGAGTCCTCCATCATGAAGTTTCCTGCCCTGCTCTTGGGTTTTGTCTTGGTGTGTAGTCTGGGCATCGCTGGCTACATCCATACCAGACGGAAGCAGGAACTGCAACTGAATAAACAGGCTTCATTTTTAGATATTAAATTCAGAGTGACTAGAGATGTTCTGGGAGAATACCAAGATCAGCTGATCCAGTCCAACACACAGATAGAAAATACCAAGAAAGAGGTGGATACTCTAACCAAAGACGTGTCCGAAGTTAAGATCGTAGTAGAGCAGAAAAAGAGTGACGCTGCTACCTGTAAAGGAGACAAGGTGAGTTGTGATGTTTTATTTTCATATGCTCTTAACAATTAATCCATCTCAGACCTTATTTAAATGCTTCATTGTATTACCGGTGTACTTTACTGTCCAGCCATTGTAACTGCAATGTCTCAGCTGTAGGCCTAAGTGACACATAGGGTTTATTTTAACCGGTTTAATTTTTTCTTCTCCAGAAACGATTCACAGATGAAATTGCTGCTTCAGATACAGAGAAGAAACACATCCAGGGTGAGTTTATTTTAAGTTTGAAAAGGAATACAGTGTGGAAATGTATTAAAAATTGACCAAAAGTAGCTAAGATGGAGTAGAAAACAGCTATTTATATTCACCTTACGTTGTATCTCAGATTAACTACTATTGTAAAGCCCATGGCAATACTGCCCCCCTGCGGCAACAAATGCAAGTCAGTCGTGTTTGGACAAATGCCAGCTAAATAATGATACATATTGTTAGTCGTTGAGTATTGAAATTGCACAATTGACGTCAACAGCCTACATAATTGTCATTGTTATCATTGTTTGCTGTGCTTGGACCTGCTTGTACATGGAAAGCAATGTTATATATATATATTTTTCCATTTTTCCATTCTTAGATGAGTTGGTCAAGGAAAAGTCCCAATGGGAAACCGAGGTTGCTACTCTTAAAAAACAATTAGAGCAGCAGAGCACACTCTGCAAGTACATCGACAAGACCTCCGACGAAGGAAAGTGAGTGAATTTGTGTAACAGAATAATTTGTTATAGATCTCCAATCTCATTTATACTGTCAGATAATGTGTGAAGTTAGTTGAACTTGTTGATTGGTCAATCATTCTGTGCTCAGTTCAGAATGTTCATATGAACCTGAAGCCTTTAAATGAGGATTTTACATTGTTACTTATTTAAACTTTTAAAATGGTTTAAAACTTAAAATTAATTTAAGTAGGAAATTCATTTCTGCTGTGTATTAACATTGCTTAACAATACTCCTTTACTTCTCCAAGGAAACTGTGTAACATAATTGACGAGCCACAAAAGCCAGAGGCAAAGCCCAAAGAGCCAGTAGCAGTTGAAGCCAAAGCTGAACAACCGAAACCTGAGGAAAAAAAGGCTGAAGCGCCAAATGCCGAACAGCCAAAATAAAATGCGGTGTGATGGAAAACCAAGTGGATTGAGTATGTGTGTGTTAGGGAGACGGAGAACAATACCATGTCAGCGTCCACAGCTGAACTGAAGATTAGCTAAACCTGAACGTCTTGCTTGGGTTGATCTCCAACATTCCACAGGCATCCTTGAAATGACAGACACAGACTTTCTCAACTATGGGTTTGAAGTTTGACTGACAATATCACAAGGTCTGCCATGTTCCTGCTCTGTTTTCTCAAAAATAAATTGGTTTATAAGGAATATGGGATGATGCAGGTGTATTGAGCTGCGTGTCTGCTTTATCAGTTGCATTTTGTTGTTCACTTTACCTACAATTAAGTTATGAATTTTTTTTTTCATTTAATTTTTGTTTCTTTTGTTTTTCATTTAATTGTTTCTTTACTTTCTGGGTGTGTTTGTCTTTTTAATATTTCTTTTTTTTTTTTTTTTTTTTGTCATTATGTCATTATGACCCTCCCTCAGGCTCAAGCATACATGCCCGCTTGTATCGACCAATGGGAAAGCTCTGACCCTCTTACTGTCGCTCCTAATTATCCTCACTCTGTTACCTCAGTTACTATCTTTATGTAGTCCTGACAACAACGAGCTTACCCAATCAGAGCCTTCAGTGGAGCAGTTATGAGTTGCTCTTCAGTGTCCTTTGTTATAAGTTTTGGTTTTATGCTGAAATATTGTGATGTTTGATGTACAAATAAAAGCAGAGTTTGGTTGGAGATTTCTTTTTATGTATTCTTCCAGTAAGTGGATGTTTACTGTTATTTAAATCATTTAATAAGTAATTGTAATCTACTCTTAATCTTGTTTAACCAGTTTGATGTGTATGTAAAGTAATGCTACAATAGGTTTTTCAGGTGACATGCAGTTTGAGACAAAACATAATATACAGCACCACCTTCTGACAAATCCTTGGCAGTAATACAGTTGTCATTTTAATTAAGTTTTAAAGGAATATTCAGGATCAGTAGAAGTTAAGCTTAAAGGATTAGTCCACTTTCAAATAAAATGTTCCTGATAATTTACTCACCCCCATGTCATCCAAGATGTTCATGTCTTTCTTTCTTCAGTCGAAAAGAAATGAAGGTTTTTGAGGAAAACATTCCAGGATTATTCTCCTTATAGTGGAATTCAGTGTTGAAGGTCAAAATTACAGTTTCAGTGCAGCTTCAAAGGGCTTTAAACGATACCAGACTAGGAATAAGGGTCTTATCTAGAGAAACAATCGGTCATTTTTGAAAAAAATGTAAATGTATATGCTTTATATAAATAAATGATCGCCTTCCAAGTGCTTTTGCCAAAACCGCACTTTCATATTCTTTAAAAAGCTTACGCTGTGTGTCCTACACCTTCCCTGTTCTACTTACGGAACAAACGCAGCGCCAGTTCCATTTTTTATATCCATAAGTAGAATAGGGAAGGTGTAGGACACACAGCGTAAGCTTTTTAAAGAATACGAAAGTGCGGTTTTGGCGAAAGCACTTGGAAGGCGATCATTTATTTATATAAAGTATATACATTTACATTTTTTTCGAAAATGACCGATCGTTTCTCTAGATAAGACCCTTATTCCTCGTCTACTATCGTTTAGACGATATCTCATCTCTTGTCACTCGGGATGAACTGAGGCGTTCCTGACAAGAGGATGTGTTCGTTTCACTCGGATGTTATATAGGGAACCAACCACTTAAAGCTGCAGTCCATAAGTTTTGCCTCTTTGCTGCCATCTCTGTTTGAAACCTGCAATTGCAGTTATTTGTGGAATTATCATCTTTACGTGCGTTGTTCATCGGCACGGTTCCTCTACGCAGATGAATCTAATGTTTTGAGGAGAATGTGTGGCTCGGAAAGATAGACTGTAGTCCTGGAAGTATGACCAAAATAAGAATTTTCACCGGAAAATGTACTGAACAACTAAGTAACAAATTTTGTTCTGACCAACTGAGAAAAAAATCACATTACATTAAATCACGCTACCAATGGTGATTAAATCTAACGATTGCTTAGCTCATATCACATCAAACTGTGCAAATTATTAGTACTGTTACACTTTGTTCTCAAATTGTTAATGTTAGCATCAGCATTGCATGACTACATGTATTTAGTGTGTATTAGCGTTACCTGTATAGGTTTCAATTTCTGTACAGTCTAATCTCTAATGTTAATTTGTCATACCATACAATCCACCATCAAAATGGTAAGTTTAATTATTGCAGCTGCTGTGAGACAAGGCTATACATGATCCGCCGACTGCAGCATCCTCACATGATATAACCTACTAGCTGGGACTCCTTCTTTATGTAAACAGACGTGACGTAATGACGCAAAGATGAACGGCGACATGCTCGAATTTCCTGCAGAAACCTACCAGTACCACACAAATTAGAAAACATTATTACAAGTTTACCGTTGTGAATCGGGCTAAGGTAAGGATATCGTTTTAAACACTGGCCGGTTATGTACTTGCTCAAAAATTTATTATGGACAATTTTTAACCAAAACAAGTTACGGACTGCAGCTTTAACATTAGGTCTCAAGGAAAGGCAGCAGAATGGCATCATTTAAGGTAAGACCATGGTGACAGTCATCATTCGGTCTTATAGATCCATAGTTATTTTAGTCATAACTTATAAATTAAAATTGTATATAACTTGACGCAGAAAAGGCGTGTCTTGTGGCTATTGAAACAGTGAGTATTGTAACTTTTATGAATTGGCCCCATTCACTTCCATTGTAAGTTAGATTTTATTTAAAATAAGTGAATAGTGATATGCAATGCCATTTTCAGTTGATAGGTTTTGATATATTAAAAGTAATGAGTAAGCCTTCCTCTTTTTTATCCCTAATTGTCTATGGTAAATCACACTACATCAGAACTGACCATATGTGAACTTAATTGGCTTAGTATCTGTTCCCATTGTGTGCGTACCTCCCCTCCCCTCTCTTTTTTGTTTCTCTTTCTCTCTCCCTGTTTTCTTTTTCTATTACCCCGCAGGCTCACAATTAGGGGAAGCAATTAGTGTCTCTCTTCCGCCCCATCTCTTTCAGAAGGTCATTGTGTACAGCGGGACTCAGAGGGAGGGGCAGAAAGCTGATAACATCTGCTTCATTTCTGATTCTCTGATGAAACTATATTATTTTGGGCTCATCTTATGTAACCCAATAATGTGTTTGATGTTAAATTTAAGCAATGTAGAAAATAACTGTTCTAGCTTCAGCAACAGGAAATTTACATGCTTCCAGATATCAGTACAGGCATATTAATCAACCAAAGTAGAACAGATAGTAACAATTTTTTTTTTATAGACAGTGATATTTTTTGTTCATTAATTTCAGACAAGATATGATGACATGGAATAACAAAAAAGACGTGATAGTATACAGTATTTTGTATAATGATTTTTTTGTGGCGTCTCAAAGTAAAGTAAAAATAAAATGCAAAATTTAGTAGACATTGTGTTGTATATTGCACTGGTCTATTTCCATTGTTCTAAATACCAATAATTTAATAATAATATCTAGTACCTATGGAGATTATCAAAGGAGGGAAAATCTATCATTTAAAATTGTATAATTTTGTTTATAATTTATAATTGAACTTTTTTCTGTCCTTTGTTTCTAGTACATCAGATTTTATTCCAAACCAGAAATTCTAGAAGCTGATTGTGTGTGCGTGTGTGTGTGTGTGTGTGTGTGTGTGTAACGAGTGTTTAAATTTAAATAAAAAAAGTGTTTAAATTGTAGTTATATTGTTAAGTTGTTGTTTGAGTCTTTTGTGTTATTACATAAGACTCAAATAATTATGCATTTTCTTGGTATGAAATACAAAATAATTTTTCAATGGTAAAGTGATTTTGATAATGAAAAATAAGATATTTTAAATTTCTTCTTTAAATATATAAAAATATAATATCATTTTAGAAGTCTGTGCACAAATAAACTGTAAAATGTGACATAAAATTCCAACAACCAGCTCTTTATCAAACACATTAACAACAGAATCATTTGGCTTTTTATTTATTAGACTTCTGATCAAAAAAATTACTCAGATATTTTGCATCAGCTGATCATGAGAACTGAACAGATGGATTCTTGAGAGGTTTGTAGTGAGAAGTGGACTCCATTTGGTTATGACCTTCAGAAGTTCTCTTAGCGACAATGCAAATGGATGTCACATTAGGGTGGAAAGGACATTTAATGCTCAATTTTCAAGGTCGGGTCAACAAAAGTGGCTTGAGTGACCATTTTGGGGATATTTAATTATAATAAGTCAAACACAAATAGACTGGACACTAAATTAAGTCTTACATCTCTTGTTTTACAACAGATTTTCTCTGTGACCAATAGTACACAAGCAAAAAGACAAGCAGGGTTTTTGATGTAAACCCCTATGCCTCACTTTAGGTCTGAAGTGAAATAAATGAATGTCATCCTACCCAATGTTGGAGGTAATGGATTACAAGTAACTTGAGTTACATAATCAGATTACTTTTTAAAGTAACTAGTAGTAGCGCATTACTTTTTCAATTTACAACAAAATATCTAACTTTTTCAAATCATTTATTGACTGCTCTCCTGTCCTCATGTTGAGAGAAATAAAGTGTGTGCGCTGTGTGAACATGATGGTTATTGTAGTTCTAGACTAAATGTGAACATGCATTTATGCTAAAGTCCCTTTAAGACAAGTCATTTCACTCGGCGGCCATCTTTGAAACGCCTCTCGGGCATCCTGGGCATCATGCAGCTCCTATCTCTTTGAATGGGGAAACATCAAATTCTCCAAAACTTTTCACCAACCTTACGATTAAATTTCATATTTGAAATCACCAATGAAATCTGACAACAACCGGCTCATAAATTTAGTTTCTAAACGCTCGAATCATGACAAAAAAACTGTATTTTTCAGGCTGGATCAAGCTAATGCGCATGCGCAAACCTAAATGCGCGTCTCTTTGGAGGCGCGCGTCTGACTTTTACTATAGAAACCGGTGATTCTAACGGCCGCTGAAGTGACGCGATGACTTTACCAGTCGCCAATTGGCTCTTATTTAGAAGGCGGGACTTATTCCGCCATATTGCGCGTTACACTTTCTCCCATTCAAAACAATACAAGTGACACGTCTTGTGTTATTCTATAGTCTTTGTTTATGCATCATCTCACTTGCACAAAAACATTCAGTATTCCTCAAAATTAATAAAAACAGTGAAATGCAATTTCAGAATTTTATGCAAACCTAAAATAATTAACTCAATTACACAAATATACTTTATGTATTTAATCTCACTTTATTAAACAATGTCTTTGCTGCTGACCCTCAATGATCTAATTCAACCAACTTTAGATTAGATTTAGAAATAAGAGTGTTGAATTTCCTTCTCCTGTATCCAATTTTTCTTCAATCCAGAATGGCAGCTCAGCTGAAAGGTTTGTTTGAGCTGTTCTTCTACTGAACATGCGTAAATATGCATCTCCTTCAGCCTGAGGCTTATTCATTTCACTTTTGGTGTGAAAGGGTCTTAACATTTGCCAAAAATATAACTTTTTTGTTGTTATTAAAAATCAAACAAGTAAAACCACCCCAGGTGAGAAAATGTAACGCAAATGTAATCCATTACTTTTCATAAAAAGTAACTAAGTAACACAATTAGTTACTTTTTTAGGGAGTAACGCAATATTGTAATGCATTACTTTTAAAAGTAACTTTCCCCAACAATTATCCTATCCCATGATCTATTTGCTAGGCCGGAACACACCAAGCCGACGCCGACGAACTAGTGGCGATGAAAGCAGACTGCGGGGTTGGATCACGTCGGCAGCGTCTGTGTCCAAAGTTGGCCTGACACACCAAACCAACGCTCGACAGCCGACGGCCAAGTAGCACGTCAGTTCTGCGCCTGCGTGAGATGAAATGCCTTTCCGAACCAGCAGGTGGCAGTATCTGAACAGCCAATCAGAATGATCAGATGACCCGACGGACCAACGAGCTCCGACGCCGATTCAACATTTCGAATCGGCCCGAAAAAAAGCAGACAAGGACCAACTTCAGCCGACAGTGCGGAACACACTGAGAAAATGTAGTCGGTCGACGAACAAAAACTGTCCGACGGCCGACCGTCGGCTTGGTGTGTTCCTGCCTTAACTGCCATTAAAGAAGTTCACAACAATTGCGACTTATACATATACTGGCAGAACTAATGATGCACCTTAACATTATTAATGTTGTTTTAACCTTTCTTTGGATTATTCTTTTATGATAATGATAATACTGGTCCGTGGATCACAAGACAGTTGGGATAGTGTAAAAGGCTTCTTTACAGCAACCTGTGGCTTTTTGTTTTACAGCAAAAAGTTTTCTTAGGCATCTCAGAATTGAGTTAAATATTTACTTTTACGGAATAGTTTCATGTAATTTGAGAAATCTGTTAGTTTTATAAGTACATTTACATTGATACTTTTCATTACATTTATACATGCTATATATGTTTCTTAGGGCTGCACAACGATTAATCGCAATTAATCGTTTGCAAAATAAAAGTCTGTGTTTACGTAATAAATGTGTGTGTTCTGTGTATAATAATTATGTATTTATAAATACACACACATACATATGTATATTTAAGAAAAATTTTATATTTATATATATAAAATATTTATATTTATATATAATATAAAATATATTTAAATATATATATTTATTTATACATGCATATATTTTTTTAATTTATACATGTATGTGTGTGTATTTATATATACATAATTATTATACACAGAACACACACATTTATTACGTAAACACAGACTTTTATTTTGCAAACGATTAATCGCGAATAATCGTTGTGCAGCCCTATGTTTCTACAAATTCATGAACCATTCAATGCTTTAAGATATTTTAAAGTTTTTGAAATTCTCTTATGCTCACCAAGGCTGCATTTATTTGATCAAAAAATATAGTAAAACATACTGAATAAAGAATTACTGAATAAAAGAATTCTTATTGACCCCAAACTTTTGAACCAAACAGGTGATGCATCCCCCCCCCATCCCGGATCACTCTTAAAGTATCACCCATTTAAGCTGAGTGCATATACGAACTGTCTGAAATTAATCTTTGGATGTAGTTTGTTTGCCGATGTAATACAGGGTTGTCTGACTGACCTCCCTGTTGCCCTCTGTGTGAGTGAACGTGTGAAATCACATGTATTGATCAGCCTAATGCAGGAGGAAGAGCCAGCGGCAAGGTGATCAATACCCCCTTAATTAACCCCTATGAGTGAGTGAGGGACTGAGTGTGTGTGTGTCTGTATGCTGGGGTTTAGGAAGGGTGCTAAACTTTGGTCAGGGGTGTATAAATACACCCATCCCAGCTGAAACTTGTGACATTCATGCACACCATCTTGCTTACAGACTGCACTACATGACAGGCTAACACACACATAGCTAAGCTGACAGTAGATACTAACACACATGATAACAGAACACACTTTCAAAAAAATTACTACAACACTCCGGATCTGAATGATTTCGTGGATGGAGCCTCAAAACAGTGAGTATATTGTGTGAGTCTCTGTGTGCTAAGGCTAAATCTCTAAGTTTATGAAAATGTTGTATGTGTTACAACAACAACCTGAATGATTTAATCTGAGCTCATTTTATTTTTTAGAAGCTCTTAAGTTACCCTGTGTGCGTATTGGTAAATTATGTAAAATATATACATAAATTATACAAATTGGTAACACTATATTTCACAGTGTCCTATTACGAGTTATATGTACTTAGTATAGTAATGAAAGATAATGATAGTTGCATGCAACTGATCCTAAACCAAACCCTAACCCTAGAGTAAGTACACGTTGTTTAGTACTTTTATTACATTGTAAAATAAAGTGTAACCTATAGACAATGGACTCCCCTTTTTTTTCTTTTTTTTAATCAGGGGTCGCCATAGCGGAACTATTCGCTCAGGCACGTTTTACACCAGATGCCCTTCCTAAAATTATAATATAAATTAACATATTAAATGTAAAGATAAAAATGCTAGGTTTAGGGGTAGGCTTTAGAGATAGATCATAGAAAGAATAAACAGTTAGTGTTGCTATTTTTCTTTCCTATCTTGTCTCATATTTTCTTAATTGCTGTTTCAAAACCTCTCTGTTCTCTTTCAGACGCTGTAGAAGTTGATGGTGAGGTTCTGATAGGTCAGGGACTGTGTGATATGTTTGATATTCGGTTGCTTTCCTTATATCACGTCAACTAAATATCAGACATATTCCTACAGACTCTGGCACAAATCTTCACATTCGTGGCCTCATTTGTCTTCATTCATCATCTTGGTTCATTTTTACTACTTTCTTGATTGCTTCTTGAGCATGTTTTCTAGTGTTTGAGGTATAAAATTTTAACATATAATGTTGAATAGGACATGCAATAACAGAATATTTAGTGAAAACTTCATGTCTTTCTTTGCTTCCATTTCTTTGCACACTGACTGTAAAATGTTCTGTTCTACTCATTTATGTTTTAAAATTTCTTTCATTTTAATATATTTTCAGTTACTTTTGTAATAAAAAATGTAGAACATCTTCTATTAAGTTCATAACTGCATGTAATTCGCAACTGTATAGACCTTATGTAGCCCCGCCCCTTTTCAGCGCTGCGCTCGTTGTCTTTTGACTTCCGGCTTGTATTTCCACAGCGATCTTATGTATTTATGAATGAACGGCTCATTTTAAAATCTTCCCGGTCTACTGACATTTGTTAAGACATCTGCTTTAAACATAACAATGCTCATGATAACTTTCATTAACTCTACAACAGGTAAATCCACTTCACCAGCTAATTATTCTTCAACAACTATGCTATAGAAATATACAGGGCTACCGCTAAAACGGAAGTTCAAAGACAATATTCTAAAAATGGCGGCGCGCTTGTTTCTCTGGAAAATAAGGTCTATAGGCTACCTGAGCAATTAAGCCAAAGTGTACACTTTTAAAAATACAGGTTCCAAATAGAGATTGGGTTTTCTGCATGCAGTGATGCCATATAAAGAACCATTTTGGGCTCCCCAAACAACCTTTCAGTGAGCATTTAAAAAAAAAAAAAAAAACTTTTTTCTTGTGAAGAACATTATATAATCCTAAATAAGAACCCTTTCCACAACAAAGAACATTTTGTGGAATTAAAGGCATAGTTCAACCAAAATTAAAGAATGTCAGTAACTAGACAGTTGACAGCAACCATTGACTTTCAAAGTATTTTTTTCCTACTATGGAAGTCAATGAGTCCCATCAACTGTTCGGTTACCAACATTCTACAAAATATCTTCTTTTGTGTTCAGCAGAAGAAAGAAATTCATACAGGTTTGGGACAACTTGCAGGGTGAGTAAATGATGACAAAATTTTCATTTTTGGGTGAACTATCCCTTTAATGGAAAGGTTCCATGAATGTTAAATATTCTTAATGGAACCCTAGAAGCCAATAAAGAACCTTTATTTTTAAGAGTGTATTGTGCAGCAAGTCTTCCAATCTTGAATTAGGTGTCCTTAAAGGGATAGTTCACCCAAAAATGAAAATTCTGTCATCATTTACTCACCCTCAAGTTGTTCCACACCTATGAGTTTCTTTCTTCTGCTGAACACAAAAGAAGATATTTTGAAGAATATGAGTAACCAAACAGTTGATGGAGCCCATTGCTTTCCATAGTATGAAAAAAATTACTATAGAAGTCAATGGGGCCCATCAACTGTTTGATTAACGACTTTCTTCAAAATATCTTCTTTTATGTTCAGCAGAAGAAAGAAACTCATACAGGTGTGGAACAACTTGAGGGTGAGTAAATGATGACAGAAGTTTCATTTCTGGGTGAACTATCCCTTTTATTAAATTCTTTCTATCAACATACTACAACTAAATGGCTAACAACATTTTAATAACTCTCATTTACTCAAGTTACTATTTTTTTAGAGACTCATTTACGTCAGATTTCAATTGTCAATAAGTGAAACTCACATATGTGAAAAACATTTGTGACAATTATACAGTTGTTGGTGTATATATATGCACAAATCAACCTACATTAATCACCCAAAAATGAAAATTCTGTCATCATTTACTCACCCTCAAGTTGTTTCAAACCTGTAAAAAGTTCTTTGTTCTGCTGAACACAAAGGAAGATAAAATGAATTGATGAATGTTTGTAACCAGGCCGCTTTGGGGCACCATTGACTTCCATAGTAGGAAAAAAAAATACTATGTAAGTCAATGGTGCCCCAGAACTGTTCAGTTATTCACATTCTTCAAAATATCTTCCTTTGTGTTCAACAGAACAAAAAAAATTCATACAGGTTTGGAACAACCTGAGGGTGAGTAAATGATGACAGAATTTTGATTTTTGGATGAACTATCCCTTTAAATATATAATTGTTTAATACAAAATAAAATAGTCTATTTCAGGGCTATTCAACTAGGACCAAGTAATCAAAAAAGGGGGTAATGTAGAGTTCTGTGACTTTTAGTATAATATTTGTCCCCTTGGGTTCTATCTATAAGGTTCTATCTGACATTTTTTGTCAAAACAGAGTTATTCACATATTCTGTGACAATTTACATTATGTGATTTTTTTTTTTATGTTGTTTACATTTTGATACTTTTTATTTAGAAAACCAAAACGTTCTATCTACACAGTCGAATGGAATGCAACTTCTACTCGGAATGCAGACAGAACCTTATAATTCCAAGGGGACGATTTGTTCACTCTAAATTAAATTACAAGTGTTTATATATTTAATTTTTATCTTGTAATAAAAAAAGATTTTCAACTAGCAGGAACTAGTCGTTCATTGAACTTGAACTTTCCAACTATAGCCATCCATTGAATAATCTTGGACTAATTTAACATTACTATGTTCTCACATCATTGGCATTATTGACAATCTAACAGATGCATTGTGTTGTATGGTACCAAAACCAATACATTTCACAAAACCTACAGAATGACTCAGTTCAACAGCCATGACTGTCTTCGTACATTTTTTCTTTGATTCTTAGCCAGTAGCGTTTGTGTATAGAAGTGGGTCTGTGTGTGTGGAAGTAGCGATGCTTGATTTTAACATTTAACTTCGTGACTCAGTAAGCAAATTCTCATAACTAAGCCAGAGTTTATGTGCTCAAGTTACGTCAGCTATACTTGGAAACTGCATATAATTGCATGCTATTTCCGTCTAAAAAGTGATTTACATGCACAGAAAAAATACTGTGTACTCTCAAGCAACTGAATTTGTTTTTTGTTTTTTAGAAATGATTACAGAATAAGGTGATTGGTAAAGATGAATTAATCTTTTAACATCTTTGACAATTTTACTGAGACTAGATACTGATGTGCACATGGAACAAACAGCATTTTAGCAACAGATATGTAAGAGCAGTATACATCAATACTTTGTTTAAAAAATCACTTTATTAAACGTGTAAAACATATAATAAATCTAATAAATCACCATAGCAAAAATGTCACTATTGAGCAGCTGCATTACACATAACACAAACAGTTAAAATGCAATAACATTTAATTTAAATATTTTCATATATATGCATAAGGATCTGTACATAACTTCTAGCAAATACAATATGTGACCCTGGACCATAAAACCAGTCATAAGGGTCAGTTTTTTGAAACTGAGATTTATACATCATCAGAAAGCTGAATAAATAAATTTTCCATTGATGTATGGTTTGTTAGGATATGATATTTGGCCGAGATACAACTTTTTTAAAATCTGGAATCTGAGGGTGCAAAAAAATCAAAATATTGAGAAAATCGCCTTTAAAGTTGTCCAAATGAAGTCCTTAGCAACGCATATCCACTCACAAAAATACATTTACGGTAGGAAATTTACAAAATATCTTCATGGAACATGATCTTTACTTAAAGGTCCCGTTCTTCGTGATCCCATGTTTCAAACTTTAGTTAGGTTGTAATGTTGTTAGAGTATAAATAAAATCTGTAAAATTTTAAAGCTCAAAGTTCAATGCCAAGCGAGATATTTTATTTAACAGAAGTCGCCTACATCGAACGGCCAGTTTGGACTACATCCCTCTACTTCCTTCTTTAATGACGTCACTAAAACAGTTTTTTGACTAACCTCCGCCCACAGGAATACACAAGAGTTGCGTTTGTAGAGTGTGTTTGTCGCCATGTCGTCGAAACGCTGTTATTTTCATCCCGCAGTCCAATCACCGGGTCTGATTCCGGCTCAAATTGATAGGGTAAAATTAAAGACATGTTTACGATAACACTGAGCGCGTGCATCTCCACGTTATGGTAAGAGGCGTGACCTTTCCGGGCAAGGTTTGCTAAGCTGCTGTCGAATCACAACACAGGAACCGCTGGCACAATCAGAACTCGTTACGTATTTCTGAAGGAGGGACTTCATAGAACAAGGAAGTCATCAGCCCGTTTTTATGACAGTGGAAACAGCGGTATACAGATAAGTAAATTATGTGAAAAATACTGTGTTTTTTTACACGCGAAACATGAACACGTTATATTGCACACTATAAACACAATCAAAGCTTCAAAAAACCACGAAAAACGGGACCTTTAATATCCTAATGATTTTTGGCATAAAAGAAAAATCGATCATTTTGACCCATACAATGTATTGTTGGCTATTGCTACAAATACACCCGTGCGACTTATGACTGGTTTTGTGGTCCTGGGTCACATATTTGTAAAAGTTATGTTACTTTAAAGGTGCCCAAGAATGCTTTTTCACAAGATGTAATATAAGTCTAAGGTGTCCCCTGAATGTGTCTGTGAAGTTTCAGCTCAAAATACCCCATAGATTTTTTTAAATAAATTTTTTTAACTGCCTATTTTGGGGCATCATTAACTATGCACTGATTTTTTCAGCGCGCCGCCCCTTTAATTTGCGTGCTCCCTGCCACACGAGCTCTCGATTATATTACAGCACATTTACAAAGTTCACACAGCTAATATAACCCTCAAATGGATCTTTACAAGATGTTCGTCATGCACGCTGTATGCATGTGTAACAAAGCGGGAGTCATGGTAAGATCCAAATGCAAGCTTTATTAAGAATGTCGTACAGGCAGGGTCAATCAGGAGCAGACGAGAACAGCAAGGGACAGGCAGGATCGTAATCAGGGTGCAGGCAATGGTCAGGACAGGCGGATATCATTCACAGAACAGTATAACAGGCAAGGGTCAGGACAGGCAGCAACGGGTCAAGAAACAGGAACAGGCAAGATCAAACACAAGCAGACAGGATAGAAGGAACGCTCAGAATTGTCACTAGGAATCAAGACTTCGCGGTCAGGTGGTGTGTGTGTGAGTCCTTTATAGTCCTGGTAATGAGTATCAGCTGGGTGTGGTGATTAGTGTGGAGTGTGCATGGCTGTATGTGGCAACAGGTGATTGGTGGAGTGAGTGCATGTGACTGACAGGGAGGATTATGGGAAATGGAGTCCGGAGTGAACAGGAACAGACTGTGATCGTGACAGCATGCTTCGAATTATGTGAGTAAAGTATTTATTTTGATGTTTATATTTGATTCTCTATGAGTTTGAGGCTATGCTCCGTGGCTAACGGCTAATGCTACACTGTTGGAGAGATTTATAAAGAATGAAGTTGTGTTTATGAATTATACAGACTGAAAATAGCGACGGCTCTTGTCTCTGTGAATTCAGTAAGAAACGATGGTAACTTTAACCACATTTAACAGTACATTAGCAATATGCTAACGAAACATTTAGATAGACAATTTACAAATATCACTAAAAATGTCAGTTATTATTGCTCCATCTCCCATTTTTCGCTGTTGTTCTTGCTTACCTAGTCTGTTGATTCACCTGTGCAGATCCAGACGTTACTGGCTGCCCTTGTCTAATGCCTTTCATAATGTTGGGAACATGGGCTGGCATATGCAAATATTGGGGCGTACACCCTGACTGTTACGTAACAGTCGGTGTTATGTTGAGATCCGCGTGTTTTCCGGAAGTCTTTTAAACAAATGAGATTTACATAAGAAAGAGAAAGCAATGGAGTTTGAAACTCAATGTATGTATTTTCCATGTACTGATCTCTTGTTATTCAACTATGCCGAGGTAAATTCAAATTTTGAATCTAGGGCACCTTTAAAATGTTACTGAAACGTCTGTTTTCACTATTTTTTTGAATATGAAACAATATATTATGTTAATATTATATGCAAGTGTATGAAACTGCTGGTGGGGACGAAGTTGTCAGAAAAGTATTTGTTATTAATACACACAATGCTGAATTTATCATTTTCTAATTCACTGCTCATGTATGAATATGGCTTGAAGGGCCAAAATAAGGTCAATTATGTATTCATGGGATAGTTACACATTAAATAACACACAGAGTCATTTCATTACATACATGATTACATCGATAAGATAGCATAAATATCAATTTTGAGCCTGAGTAACTACTTGTCATGCCATATATAACAAGCTTTGTTTTTTAAATGTGTTCATGCATTTTACCTGACAGCTTTATACTCGTTTGACTAATTAAAAAGGCCTTACTATTATATCCAATATTGTTGCAACCTCTAATGTTATCTGTGCATGAAAACACAAAAATAATGTGCATTGTCTCTTGAAGCAATATATAATTGAAATTGTTTCTATTTAAAGAAATAACTGTGTGTATGAAGACATCATGCTTGTGTGTGTGTGTGTTTCTGTGAAGTCAGAGGGTCACAGAAGTATAAATATCAGAGATCATAGAGCATCATCACAATAAAACTCAAGAGACTCTTAAGGAAACCTGAGAACAAAACTAAAGAAAACATCACACCATTAAAGGTAAAACCTTTATTTGCTCTTATCGAGTCTTATTTATTTTAATATGTCTGAATATGTCTAAAATTGTGGATCCATTTGCTAGTGTGTCAGGGAAAAAGATAAAGATATACAATGATAAAAGATTTAAGTAATACTGTATAAAGGATCTAAAGCAATATAACTACAGTAATAATAATAATATAGTTTTACTGTAAAATAATAATACAACTGTAAGATTAAAAATATATTGTATTTTTGCTGACTGTTCAATAAAATGTAACTGTAAATGTAAGAGATGAAAGAACCAGACAGTTATGGAGGTAAAAGATATTGTTTTTCATCCTCATACACGAATCAGCAAAAGTATTGTGATTCTATATAGAACCTTCAAGGGTTCCGTCAGGCGCTTCAATCAGATTTAGTTTTAATTAATTAATCAATGCATTTTTAGTTTTAATTACATGAATTAAGCAGCTTTAAACATACTTTATCACTAGAAAAAAAAATAAAAAATCATGAAAGTATCATGCAATCATTTAAGATATTTTTCCTTATTTAGAACCTTTTTGGCATAAAGTGAGTCTATATAAAGTTCTATATAAAACCCTTTTTTCTAAGAGTGTACAAACATAGCCTACTGTTCACATCAAATTACTTTTTAATAAAGACTTAATAATAATTATTGTTATTATTTTTACAGATGGGTTCAAATGTCCTCACCGGTCATATACTGCTGACTGCAGCCTTTCTGCTGAGCGCATTTGCTCCAACTCTCTCTGTGAACCGAGGTGGAGAGTGCACGTTCAACACCAAAGGTACTTCACTGTGCATTAGTGAGTTTGCGTTTAATGCACCACACGTGGTGCTAATGTGTAAATACATAAATCACAAATCTTTGTGTTATTTTTAGGCACCTGTGAATATCAAGGCCAGGTCTTCGGCATTGGTGAGAGTTGGATTACTAATGACTGCTACCAGTGCGTGTGTATGGAGCCCTTCGGCGTGGGCTGCTGCGATTAGTAAGAACTGCTAACTTGTTTTTTAAAATCCTTATACTGTAAAAAAAAAAAAAAAAAAAAAATCTGTAAAATTTTCAGTAAAAAAATCAGATAAAGTGCGTGTCAATGGGGCAGTACCCTAAGGTACAAAAGTGAAAAGGTACATCTTTGTACCTTCTTACCCCTGAATGGTCCATATTAGTACCTTAAAGGTACAGTGGCATGAAAAAGTATGTGAACCCCTTGCAGAATCTGTGAAAATGAGAATTATTTTAATAAAATAAGAGGGATAATAAAAATGCATGTTATTTTTTGTTTAGTACTGTCCTGAGTAAGATATTTTACATAAAAGATGTTTGCATTTAGTTCACAAGACAAAACAATAGCTGAATTTATTAAAATAACCCCATTCATAAGTTTGTGAACCACTGATTCTTAATACTCTGTGTGGTTACCTGATGATCTACGACTGTTTTTTTGTTTTGTGATGGTTGTTCATGAGTTAAACTGAGCTCTGTTCTTCAGAAAATTCCTCCAGGTCCTGCAGATTCATCAAGCATTTTTGCATATTTGAACCCTTTCCAGCAGTGGCTGTATGATTTTGAGATTCATCTTTTCACACTGAGGACAATTGAGGGACTCAAACTCAACTATTAAAAAAGGTTCAAACATTCACTGATGCTCCAGTAGGAAACACGATGCATTAAGAGCCGAGGGGTGAAAACTTTTGAATTCAAAGATCAAGGTAAATTGTACTTAATTTTTCTGCCGGGAAACATGCAAGTATCTTCTGTTGCTTCCGAAGGGCAGTACTAAATGAAAAACAATGATATTTAAACAAAATAAGAAAAATTGTGACATCTTCATCCTGTTCAAAAGTTTTCACACCCCGACTCTTAATGCATCGTGTTTCCTTCTGGAGCATCAGTGAATGTTTGAACCTTTTTTAATAGTTGTGTTTGAGTCCCTCAATTGTCCTCAGTATGAAAACACAGATCTCAAAATCATTCAGTCACTGCTGGAAAGGGTTCAAATATGCAAAAATGCTTGAAAACTGATGAATCTGCAGGACCTGGAGGATTTTTCTGAAGAACAGAGCTCAGTTTAACTGCTCAGGACAAACAAGAGACTCATGAAGATCCATCACACAACATAAAAACAGTCGTAGATCATCAGGTAACCACACACAGTATTGAGTTCACATACTTATGAATGGGGTTATTTTAATAAATTCAGCTATTGTTTTGTCTTGTGAACTAAATGCAAACATCTTTTATGTAAAATATCTTACTCAGGACAGTACTAAACAAAAAATAACATGCATTTTTTTATTATCCCTCTTATTTTATTAAAATAATTCTCATTTTCACAGATTCTGCAAGGGGTTCACATACTTTTTCATGCCACTGTACATATTAATACTTTACAAATACATATTAGTACCTTTTTACCTTTGTACCTTGGGGTACTGCCCCAGTGACAAGCATTGTAACTTTTTTTCATCGTACCTTTTAAAACCACAGCTGTCATTTTTTGCTATAACCATGGTTATAGCAAAAATAATAGCAACATTTTAGGTTTTATGCCTGGAACTTAAATCTACAGTAAATAATAATAATAAAAAACATTAAATATAAATCAACTTACTGAAGTACTAAAATCTGTTTGTACCTTTATAATACACTGACAACCACCAAAAACACAAGTGGAAATGAAAAAAAGCCATATGATGAATCAAAGTTCATCACAAGTAGCTTTTCCACAAACTGAGGTACATATTGAAGGTGCAAACAGTGTCATGCACACAAATACAAAACACCATCATGGTACTGTAACACTAAAATAATGCAATAAACATTAATTTAATGTTTGACATTAAACCCTAATGTACATAACTGATATCAAAATACTAAGAATAAACATATTTAGTTCAATGAAAAACCAGCAAATGTGAAATATCACATAAGACATTGTGGGAATGATAAGATGGCTGGTTGTTTTTCATTTCCAAAAACTGTATTTTACTGTAAAATTTAATATCCTGTTTGCTTACAGTTTTTCACTGTGTATAGTCAACTGTAAACAGTTTTGTCTTGTACCGTTAAAAGCTGGAGCATATATACCTGTACATATTCATTCAGTGTGTGTTCTTTCTCACCCTGACAGCAACTCCCAACCAGTAGATTATCCTGACTGGTGTGAGGTCATCAGAAAGCCCGACTCCTGCACCAGTGTGGCTGTGATGAGAGCCAATCACAAACTCCCTTGTCTTTATGGGAAGTGGGGCAGGATGCGACCTGATACATGGAAGTCTGACAATGAATTAATGTTCTAGAAAGAATTTTAAAGGGTTAGTTCACCCAAAAAAGAACATTCTGTCATTTATTACTTACCCTCATGCTGTTCCACACCCGTAAAACCTTCGTTCATCTTCAGAACACAAATTAAGATCTTTTAGTTTAAATCCGATTAAATCCGATTTCAAAACACTGCTTCAGGAAGCTTCGGAGCATAATGAATCAGTATATCGAATCATGATTCAGATCGCGTGTCAAACTGCCAATGGCTGAAATCACGTGACTTTGGCTCTCCGAACAGAAGATTCGATTCGATTCATTTATGATCCGATGCTTCTTGAAGCAGTGTTTTGAAATCGGCCATCACTAAATAAGTCATTATTTTGTTTTTATTTTGGCTCTCCAAAAATATTCTCGTCGCTTTATGATATTAATATGCCACTGTACTCACATGAACTGATTTAAATATGTTTTAGTACATTAATGGATCTTGAGAGAGGAAGTGTCCATTGCTCCCTACGAAGGCCTCATGGAGCCATCGGATTTCAACTAAAATATCTTAATTTGTGTTCTGAAGATTAATGAAGGTCTTACGGGTTTGGAACTGCATGAGGGTAAGTAATAAATGACAGAATTTTCATTTTTGGGTGAACCCCTTAAATATCACTAATTCAGGTTTGCAATAATTGTTCATTTTATTTTTTGGGAATTGAAAAGGATGTAGCATTTTTACCGTTCTGTTTCAGAGAATTATTTGTTCTCTGCATCAATGTATTATTCAGGTTTAGTGTTCAAATTTGAATTATATGTTGATACAGAGAAATAATAATGACACTATAGCTTTATTGGTTTAAATTCGGCATGAAACAAGCTGCGATAGTCTTTTCTTCTTTATTGGGATTTGTATAACCAACTAAAATGACTTCACGAAAAAGAAAAAAATGGAGGGCGGGGCTTGATTTGGTTCATCGGGAATTGATTGGATCATTGTGATTTGTTGCTGCTGTGATGTCATGTGAGTGACAGGTTGTCCCGCCCTCACACCAGTAAACACGTCATCAGAGAAGAGAAGACATGTTGCTGCAAGAGTGAGGGGAAGATATTTTGATTAAAGATTTCGAGGGCACATGAATAAAAAATATAATGTTCACTGATAAATAATTTATAATAAATACTGCAATATTCCATAAAAAAACAATTTTGATTTTGATTTAATGTCATTGTGATTTAATAAGGCTGCGATGCACAGGCTTTAGTTAGTGATATAATTCTCAGCCATTTTAAAACTAAAAAGGTTTGCTTATCAATTGAACAAGCCACTTTATAAAACTGCCTAATGACACTAATGTAATTATCATTCTCATAGCCTTTTTTTTTTTTTGCGTGATATTTAAACATATTGACAGCTGCACTGAGTACAAATAGAATGGCTATAATTGCACTCATTATACCAACTGTAGATAAATATTACTGTGTGATTCCATAATTGTTGGTGCTAAATCACCATGTTTTATCTGTTTTAATGTGCTGTCGTTCATAGAGATTTTTAGATGGATGCAGAGGCTTTTAGGTAGAATCTACGATTCTCTGACCCAGTTTGTGTGCTGCTTTCCATGGCTGCAATACGCGGTATTTTCCGCCAGCTGGTAACCTGTGATGTCGAAATACTATTGAATAAACTGACAGTACACGGTTTCGCACAGACCAAAACAAAGACAGACATTCCGAAACGGAACGCACATTTCAAAGTAGAATGTCTGGCTGTAGCATTGTTTTTCTGACAAACCAATAGGTGAACTTAGCATGTTTCCTAAATATCTGTATATTGGTATTTTATCTATTTTTATATATCTGCATATTGGTTTTTTTATGCTTTGTTAAAGTGACAATCTTACATATAGCCCCTTTAAACAAACACATAAATCAAATATACAAAATGTATAACATTTAGCCAAAATGGGTTACACAGTTGCAAATTCACTAAATTTTAGTTTGTAACGTTAGCCAATTTTTTTGCAACAAAATGGGTTATGGGTTTAGCTTGACAAAAAAAATATAAATTGAGAAAATGTCATATTTAATATATAAAATATTGATTTTGTTATGAAAGATAGAATGGAATGAATAGATATACCGTTTTACTTTATGCAAGATGTGGGTAAAATAGCCATACATGGGTTTTCCCATTCAATACAATGCATCTATACACTGTATCTAATTTGCATATTAATGTGTACTTGGAGCAACATGCAATGAAAAAAGAAGTCTAATTTTCATAATAATATCTAATAATTAATAGGAATATTGATATATAATTTCTTTCCCTATTTACTTGTGTCTCCCAAAATGCCTGATAATTATGATTTAAAGGTGCCCTAGAACTTTTTTTAAAAAGATGTAATATAAGTCTAAGGTGTCCCCTGAATGTGTCTGTGAAGTTTCAGCTCAAAATACCCAATAGTTTTTTTTTAATTAATTTTTTTAACTGCCTATTTTGGGGCATCATTATAAATGAGCCGATTCAGGGCTACTGGCCCTTTAATTCTCGTGCTCCACGCCCACGCCCTCGCGCTTGCCTTGAACAGTGCATAAACAAAGTTTACACAGCTACCCTCAAATGGATCTTTACAAAGTGTTCGTCATGTATGCGGCATGCATGCGTCGGATTATGTGAGTATTGTATACTGTTATATTGCTTACATTTGATTCTGAATGAGTTTGAGGCTATGCTCTGTGGCTAACGGCTAATGCTACTCTGTTGGAGAGATTTATAAAGAATGAAGTTGTGTTTATGAATTATACAGACTGCAAGTGTTTAAAAATGAAAATAGCGACGGCTCTTGTCTCCATGAATACAGTAATAAACGATGGTAACTTTAACCACATTTAACAGTACATTAGCAACATGTTAACGAAACATTTAGAAAGACAATTTACAAATATCACTAAAAATATCATGTTATCATGGATCATGTCAGTTATTATTGCTCCATCTGCCATTTTTCGCTATTGTTCTTGCTTGCTTACCTAGTCTGATGATTCAGCTGTGCACATCCAGACGTTACTGCCTGCCCTTGTCTAATGCCTTTTATAATGTCGGAAACGTGGGCTGGCATATGCAAATATTGGGGCGTACACCCCGACTGTTACGTAACAGTCGGTGTTATGTTGAGATTCGCCTGTTCTTCGGAGGTCTTTTAAACAAATGAGAGGAGGAAGAAACAATGGAGTTTGAGACTCACTGTATGTCATTTCCATGTACTGAACTCTTGTTATTTGACTATGCCAAGATAAATTCAATTTTTCATTCGAGGGCACCTTTAAGTCCTGGTGTCCTCTACAGTGGACATGTATGAAATCAATGTCCTGTTTTGTAACAGAAAGTCATATTTTGATTAGAAACCCCATAACATTTTCCTGAGATGTTGATTTATGACAAACCATTTGAAAATTAAACCGATTTAAATGATAATTACAAAATATTATCATATTCCCATAAGAGTGCTAAATTTCATTTTCAGTCATATTTAAAGACCAAGAAGTTGTTGTTGTCATGGAGAAACCTCTAAATATGTGGTATCTCTGCAAAGCCCTGAATGTGCTCTTTACAGGACATCCAGACTTAAAACTGTGACATGTATGATTTCAGAGAAAATCACTCAAATATAATGTCCACCCTAGGTCCCAGGAGGATATTCGGGTTATGGGTTCCTCCTTATTTGTATGTTTTAGTTAAAATTATGATATAATTTACACTTGAATAGTTTTATTAAACAGCAATATTAAATAGTCTTCAGATTTTATAATTTATTTATTAGGTCATATAAAAGTGTAGGCACATACAAGGACAGGGATATGTGTGTATGATTGCATTTGAGGGTGTGTGTGCTAGTGTGTGTGTATTTGTGCTCATGTATGATACTGGTTTTAATAGTTTTAAATAAAAGTTGGCCAATTTTAAAGTAATAAAATGAGTTTAGAGACATAGAATGTTATGTTCTTCAAATATCTTCATTATTGTTGTGATTTAACGTACCAAGTCTTCTGATGCAAAAGCCTCTAAAAGCCACATCTGTCGGTCAAAAATGAGATAATGATATTGAGTGAATGCTCTCCGCACATACTATACGTTCATCAAATACTTTCACTTCAAACCCGCTAAATCCCAGCCTCATCCCATTCAGAAGTACTGGTATCTTGAGATTAAAGTTGTTAAATTTCGAGAAAAAACTCATTACATTTCGAGAAAAAATTCGTTAAATTATGAGAAAAATGTCGTTAAATTTCAAGAAAAAAGTCTAAATAAAAAGTTGAGAATAAACGTATTAAATTACGAGAATAAACTCGTTAAATTACGAGAAAAAAATCATTAAATTTCAAGAAAAAAGTCGTTAAATTATGAGAAGAAATTTGTAATTTAACGAATTTGTTCTCGTAATTTAACGACTTTTTTCTCATAATTTAACAAATTTGTTCTCGTAATTTAACTACTTTTTTCTCGTAATTTAATGACTTTATTCTCAACATTTTATCTTGACTTTTTTCTCAAAATTTAACGCGTTAAATTATGAGAAAAAAACGAGTTTATTCTCAACATTTTATCTTGACTTTTTTCTTGAAATTTAATGAGTTTTTTTCGTAATTTAACGAGTTTATTCTCAACATTTTATTTCGACTTTTTTCTTGAAATTTAACAAGTTTTTTCTCGTAATTTAATGAGTTTAGTCTCAACATTTTATCTCGACCTTTTTCTCGAAATTTAATGAGTTTTTTCTCGTAATTTAACAAGTTTATTCTCAACATTTTATCTCGACTTTTTTCTTGAAATTTAACGAGTTTTTTCTCGTAATTTAATGAGTTTATTCTCAACATTTTATTTCGACTTTTTTCTCGAAATTTAATGAATTTATTCTCAACATTTTATTTCGACTTTTTTCTCGAAATTTAACAACTTTAATCTCGAGATGGTTTTATTTTTTTTATTATTGCTTGGCCCTAATCCTCTTCCGTAGAAACCTAAACATATGAGTCTGATAATAAATAAATAAATAAATAAATAATTCATTTAAAAGAAAAGGGCTTTTGCATCTGAAGTCTTCTTATTTGCATTTATACACCTGCTCTTAGTAAATATTTTAAAAACATTTTTAGACCAAGCATTGAGTTCTATTGAATCACTTTTTATACCGTATGTCCAGATATGTAACTTCCTGAAAATAAAACATATTGGGAAAAGTTATTGGCATCATTTTTCTCTTGTTTAAAAGTAAAAACAAACATTAAAAAATGATTACTATGTGATTTAATAATTCATGCATGAAAGGGTTAATGTCAATTCAAAAGATCATTTCAGAATTATGACATTGTTGTAGGATTTTAATTTTTATAGACTTCTGATCTAATGCTTTAAAAATGTAATGGGCCAACAGTGTACCGTATTCGTCGAATGTGCCTATTATTATTTTTGTCTCGAGTAGAAGCCAGCAGTAGAAGACCTCTTTCGATTTCCTCTCCTGTCAAGCATGTGGTGAAATCTGATAGGGTGTCGGTGCCGCTGCCGGTGGAGCGGCGCAATAAACATAAACATAAACCACTGGAGGGCTGAAGGTGGTAAACTCGGTCAGAATAAAAACGATCGACCTTTGATTACCTAAAACCTCTCGGACACAATCTGGAATGCGAAATATTTAGCCAGGTGTGTTTTTCTGCCCAGAAGTCACATGATGAGACTGAGCCATCACGTGTCAATGTTCAAGTTTCAGGAAAGTTTTCATTTCTTAGGGGAGAAACACCGCCTATTCCCCGCCCCTTCTGCATCATTATTGGCTCTTACTTAGTGTTGTTCTTTGTGATAGGTCCAAACTCACGCCACTCAAGCGGCTGACGTTCTAACTACGCCTACTTTTTTAACCTGGTTTAGGGTAATTGATATCGTTTCTAAAGCGAAGGACTTGTAATTTCATCCCCATGAACTCATAGACATTGTGTCCGAGCCACAGTAAAATGTAAAGGTGAGTTGATAAATTTGCTATTACCAAAATAAACGATCGTTTGGTAGAGAAATATCCTGTTAAAATGCCAAGTGTCAAAGCAGACGCACGCAGACAGCGTTCAAGGTGTTTGCCGAAGTCACGTAAATTTGACTTTCTGTTAAATATATATGAGTTTATGTTTGCACTTTATGTTTATGAAGTAATGTTTATTTGAGTCTGAGAGATGTGTTCGTCTTTCTGGGACTTTAAATGTGTGTTATGCATGTGTGTAACTTACATTATGTGTCTGTTTTCATGACAGTTCATGCTACAAAAGTCCAATAAACATGATGTTTTTGACAGTTGTTTTTATATTGGCCGTTTAAATGACTTTTTCACTAGCTTATTCGATGTTTACAGTGAACCACACTAAGAGTGACAACAGAAAGCTAAATAAAAAATATTTAAATACCATATAAAGACCAAGTATTAGATTTGGGTGAGTTACAGACAATTACAAAAGTTATATGGTAGTTATTTTTCAAACATTAGATCTAAAACTGCAGTCAGACTTTACATTTAAACCATGTTTTGGGGTAGAAGATGGATAATATTTATGTTAACATTTATATAAATGTGTTGGAGAAATATATTTTACACTGTGTAATTGGTTTCACCATTTTCCAGATCAGTTAAATAGCCCTCTATTGTGACAAATGAATGAATAAAAATACAAATATTCAATGTAATCTTTCAGTCAATATTGGGTAATAAATTTCATGCATAACAAGTTGCTGTTTAAAATGGTTTACATGTACTAACACACATTCAACACTTCAACTTATCTTTTCCTTTTTTTTTCCCCAGAATGGACACCGAAACACCTCCAGACACGAACAGCGCCAACTAACCCCTAACCCCTTTGGTCAGTTTAGTTTTGAGAATGAATGTGAGACAGAAAACGAGAAGCATGGAAGGGGAGGAATTAACCAAAAATACCATGCGGCTTAAGACAATAGTTCTGTTTCTTAGATAGTTATTTATAGGAAGGAAGAGATGTTTTAGTAGATATACACGCCGTCACTAACACACTACCGCTATTTTCATGCACACTGAGACCATTTTAAGGTAGTGAAAACAGTGTGATTGAAAAAGGAAGACGTTTGGGTCGTATAGCAAAGTACAACAGCAAGGCTGGGTGTAGATTCAGAGCAGATCAGAGAACAAGGAGCCCTGAAACATGGATTGTGGCGAAAGTGCTCTATGTGGAAGTGGAGAACTGGAACTGGATCCAGATATCGTGAGTGAGGAGGCGGGGAAACTCTACTCTGAGCTACAGGTAACCAATCAAGAGTGTCCAACTTAAAGGATTAGTTTACTTTCAAATAAAATTTTCCTGATAATTTACTCACCTCCATGTCATCCAAGATGTCCATGTCTTTCTTTCATCAGTCGAAAAGAAATTAAGGTTTTTGATGAAAACATTCCAGTATTATTCTCCTTATAGTGGACTTCAATGGCCTACAGACGGTTGAAGGTCAAAATTACAGTTTCACTGCAGCTTCAAAGGGCTTTAAACGATACCAGACGAGAAATAAGGGTCTTATCTAGCGAAACGATTGGTCATTTTTGAAAAAAATACAACTGTATATGCATTATAAACACAAATTATCGCCTTGCACGTGCTTCCGCTTTCCGTATTCTTCAAAAAGCTGTATGTCCAACGCCTTCCCAATTCAACTTATGGAACGAATGCGGCACCAGTTCTGTTTTTTCCGTAAGTAGAATAGGGAAGGCGTAGGATATACAGTGTAAGCTTTATGAAGAATACGGAAAGCGGAAGCACGTGCAAGGCGATCATTTGTGTTTATAAAGCATATACAGTTGTATTTTTTTCAAAAATGACCGATCGTTTCTCTAGATAAGACCCTTATTACTCGTCTGGCATCGTTTAAAGTCCTTTGAAGCTGCAGTGAAACTGTAATTTTGACCTTCAACCATCTGGAGGCCATTGAAGTCAACTATAAGGAGAATAATCCTGGAATGTTTTCATCAAAAACCTTAATTTCTTTTCGACTGACGAAAGAAAGACATGAACATCTTGGATGACATGGGGGTGAGTAAATTATCAGGAAAATTTTATTTAAAAGTGAACTAATCCTTTAATACACTCACCAATCAAAATAACTTTAACGTCAGCATTAAAACGGAAGTTGCCATTGTCTTTTCTTCCATATTGTGAGGTATATCCAAGTGAAACGGCTTTTCGAATAAGAAAAAATGTAGGGCGGGACTTGATTTTGTACATCAGCAATTGATTGGATCATTGTGGTTTGCTATTGGTCGATCTCAGGTGAGTGACAGGTTGTCCCATTGTGTTTTAACTTTAGTTAGTGTGTAATGTTGCTGTTAGAGCATAAACAACATCTGCAAAGTTACGACGCTGAAAGTTCAATGCATAGGGAGATATTTTCTTTCACAGAAATCACTTTTTAAGGACTAAAACAAATGGCTGGTAGGGACTACAACAAGCTTCTTCCTGGGTTAGTGACATCTCAAACCCCAAAATTTAAATAAACTCTGCCTCGAGAACACGCAACAAAGGGGGTGAGGCCATGTTGGGCTGCTTTAGAGAAGAGGAAGAGTTGTTGTAGTAGAGTGTTGTTACCATGCCATCATTTTATGGCTGACTGCTTCACAAACGAGAGTCAATTCAATGCTGGATTTGCACAAAAGATCAACATGATGGCACATGCTAGTCGATGAGTTTAATCAATTCATTCAGAAACGTCCAGTTTCATTCTAAAAGTTGTAACTTCTTCCTGAGTCTCTCCATCAGTGTCCGACTCCGGTTTGAACAATGTAAGGCTGAACACCATTACTGACAATCTTCATTTTGGCTGCGTGAGATTCTCCAGCTTTGTTGTTGTTGAGCAACCAAAGCGTGAGCTATTAAAGCTCCGCCCTCTTCAAGAAAGCGGGCTGGTAGCAACAGCTCATTTGCATTTAAAGGGACACACACAAAAACACTGTGTTTTTGCTCACACCCAAATGGGGGCAAATTTGACAACTATAATAAATGATCTGTGGGGGATTTTGAGCTGAAACTTCAGACACATTCTGGGGACACCAGAGACTTATATTACATCTTGTAAAAGGGGCATTATAGGTCCCCTTTAAAGATTATGAGGACACATGAAATTGTAAAAAATAATAATGTGTACGGAATGGATTAATCTTTTGTAATATATATATATATATACTGAAATCTTCCATACAAATAATCATGGTGACTTTAAAGCTTTAGAAGCATTTTAATCATTTGCCCCTCACTCAAAAACAGAAGTTCAGAGCAGATGTTTTGCTGACTTTTCATAAGGGAAGTCAACCATAACATTTTTTTCTTTACAAGCAAAAGTCATAAGTACTGCTCTTCCTGTGAGTGCAACTGGCCACTAAGATAAGAGCTTTAAATGTGATGGGGAGGAAAAACACACCAAAAACATCACAAGGGAACAAGTACAGTTCAAACTGTTTTTTTTTTTTTGTTGTTTTTTTTTGCAGTCAGTGGTGGAGACTCATGGAGCTGGAGTGGTGGAGTCTCTGCTGCCCATCCTCGTCTGGGTTCTGGAGGGGCTGGCGAGCTGCAGGGCTCAGCTGAGAGAGAGAGAGGAGGAGGCAGAGAAAGAGAAAGAAGAGAGGGAAGAACTGCTGCAGAGGTATCAGAGTGAGAAAACACTGAGGAGAGAGAGCCAGGAGGTGAGAGACAACCTGTGGGATGAATTGAAGGTCTTTTGTGAATTGCTTTTTTTTTATTTATTTATTTTTTTTTTTTTATTGTATGATTTCGAAAATAATTTACAATTTATTTTCAATGAATTTTATTCCTAAAAATTTTCAAACTTCACATGTGAACTCTAGCAGTACTATAGTTTTGGGTTTAATATTGACACCCATAGGTGGATTAGTGCTAGGGCAGCTTCAGTCCTTCTCCATAAACACTATGAAACTGTGCGATACGGGGCAGCTGTTTGTGCCACTCAATCAAAAAAGCAGCATGACTCGCTAAATAGATCAGTTATGTAAAAAATGTTTCAAAAATGTATTAAAGCCCCCCATAGTCAATGATTTTATCCGTTAAAACTCATCTATGAACACCAAAATGGCACATTTAAACTTTTTTTCCTGTGTAAATGATTTCTTCATGACTTAAAAATAGCTTGAATGTAACTCTACACCCTTTATTTAGTATATGCGGAACCATGAATATGCAAATTAGTCCCCATCTCCACTCAATCACACCAGATCCCTGCCTGATCCACTCGCTCAACTTTACTGTAGTAAACGCTGCACGATGGCTGAAATACTGGGTTATTTTAGCCATATATGTTTGAACCAGAAACTGATTCAGAAGAAGAGGAAGAGTGAATTATACAGGGTCATCTACAATCTATGTATCAGAATGGTAATGCGTTTTATGTGTCAATGATATGGTTAACCTTTTGCTTGACTATATTATCAAACATCTGCTAATAATGTGTTGCTAATGTTACACAAACCATGTTCCTGTTCACCATCTCAGTTCGCCTTCTAAAAATCAGTATCCTTAGTAACGCTTTGAACAACTTAGAACGGCAGTGGAGAAAGGCATATAGTTCATCATAACATTGTATTATAAGTCATATACATAATTCACCTGCTATATTGCGATTTTTACTATCAACAGAAAAATATACAGAGAATATACCAATGGTGTTGACTTATGAATTTGCACATGGTTTGTTTTAAAGCGTGTTAAAAACACCAAATAGACACAAACAACATTAAAAATGTGATTTTGACAACAGGGGGTCTTTAATATTTATTCACATCTTATATTGAATTTGTTTTAATTGTGTTAAATATTACATTGAAAAAATATTATTATTATTACTATTATTATTATTATTAGTAGTAGTAGTAGTAGTAGTAGTAGTAGTAGTAGTAGTAGTAATTTCTCCTCTCTCTCCCTGCACATTTTGGTCACTCTGTGGTCTCTTTCTTTAAAGGTGCCATCGAACGTTTTTTTACAAGATGTAATATAAGGTGTCCCCTGAATGTGTCTGTGAAGTTTCAGCTCAAAATACCCCATAGATTTTTTTTAATTAATTTTTTTAACTGCCTATTTTGGGGAATCATTAAATATGAACCGATTTATGCTGTGCGGCCCCTTTAAATGCTAATGCTCCCTGCCCACGGAGCTTGCGCTTGCCTTAAACAGCATAAACAAAGTTTACACAGCTAATATAACCCTCAAATGGATCTTTACAAAGTGTTCGTCATGCATGCAGCGGATTATGTGAGTATTGTATACTGTTATATTGCTTACATTTGATTCTGAATGAATTTGAGGCTGTGTTCCGTGGCTAACGGCTAATGCTACACTGTTGGAGAGATTTATAAAGAATGAAGTTGTGTTTATGAATTATACAGACTGCAAGTGTTTAAAAAATGAAAATAGTGACGGCTCTTGTCTCCGTGAATACAGTAAGAAACGATGGTAACTTTAACCACATTTAACAGTACATTAGCAACATGCTAACAAAACATTTAGATAGACAATTTACAAATATCACTAAAAATATCATGATATCATGGATCATGTCAGTTATTATTGCTCCATCTGCCATTTTTTGCTATTGTTCTTGCTTACTTACCTAGTCTGATGATTCGGCTGTGCTGCTCCAGACGTTACTGGCTGCCCTTGTCTAATGCCTTTCATAATATTGGGATTCAGAATGCTGGCATATGCAAATATTGGGGGCGTACATATTAATGATCCCGACTGTTATGTAACAGTCGGTGTTATGTTGAGATTCGCCTGTTCTTCAGAGGTCTTTTAAACAAATGAGATTTATATAAGAAGGAGGAAACAATGGAGTTTGAGACTCACTGTATGTCATTTCCATGTACTGAACTCTTGTTATTTAACTATGCCAAGATAAATTCAATTTTTCATTCGAGGGCACCTTTAAAAAAATAAAATTGAATTGCCACTGCTGACACCTGTTGGTCAGATATACGTATGCTAAAGCTACTTTGCCATTTTAAAGAAAAATTATATTTGCACTCAACCATGAATTATCTATCTTAACTGACATCATCTCATGTGAGTATACATGGTTTTACATATAAGTATTTTTTTTTTAAGTATTACTTTTTTTAATGAGGGAAAATTGCACTTTTAAATTTAAATTCCTTTAAAACATTAAACCTTTCTGTATACCGTCAGCGCTATTTGGAGTTGGATGACCAGTTTGAGCAAGAGAGGAGAACAATGCGTGCGAGAGATAAGGAGAGAGAAAAGAGAGAACGAGAACTGGAGAAGAAAGCCAGAGAACAAGCTGACCAATGTGAGTCTCTCCTAATTAAACCTTGCACTCTTCTGCTCTGCCTCTCTGTCTGTCCCAGCCTGTTAAAGGGATAGTTCACCCAAAAATTTAATTTATCCCATGATTTACTCACCCTCAAGCCATCCTAGGTGTATATGACTATCTTCTTTCAGACGAACACAATCGGGGATATATTTATAAAAAAATATCCTTGGTCCTTGAAGGTTTATAATGATTGTGAATGGTAATTCAAATACTGAAGACAAAAAGCGCTTTTTGGACATATGTCAAATGCATATGGCTGTCGCACCGGAAGCTCGTTATTTTAGTTTATAAAGTTTTAAATAAGGATACTTGTCTTACACAAACACATCAATTCACTTCAGAAGGCCTTTATTAACCTGGATTCATTTTGATTTATGGATGGATGCATTATTTTTGTCTTCAAAATTTGGATTACCATTCACAATCATTATAAACCTTGGAGGACTAAGGATATTTTTAAATCTCTGATTGTGTTCGTCTGAAAGAAGATAGTCAAATACACCAAGGATGGCTTGAGGGTGAGAAAATCATGGGGTCATTTTCATTTTTGGGTGAACTATCTCTTTAATACACATTAGCATGATTTATAGAAATGTATATTTTAAATATATGACCGTAGTTTTTTTCTTTGTAGTGATGGCTTTGGAGGAGCAGAAAACAAATCTGACCAGAGAACTAAACTCAATCAAACACACACATAACAAGGTCCGTCAATACTTAAGTCTGTGTGTCTGTTTTAGTTTTAGCTTGATGGTTCTTTCTTAAAATCACTTTTTAATCCTCTCTATTAAAATCCAGTTAGTACTGACACATCGAGATCTGCTGGAAAGGAAAAAGGAGTGGGAGAGTGAAGGCTCCAATTTCAGGTAACACACTTACACTTTTTTGAGAGTGGAACCCCACAATTTGATACATGTTCCTTGTAATAAAAAAAAAAAAAAGAAAAAGACTATAACTTTCTCTGCTTTTGAGTAGTTGGAAATGTCCATCGTGTTGTCATGTCAGCTGAGATTATCTTTGTTTGCAGGAATCATGTGCACAGCAAACATTCAGAAGCTGTTTCTACCCAAGGTCAAAGTGAAACTGAAATCATCACTGAAGAGGTGATTTTAGTTGAAATTCAGTGTGATAGACACTCACTCTTCCAGAATATTTATTTTATATTGCTAGCAGGGCTTGACATTAACTGTTTTTGCTCACCAGCCACTGTGGTTACTCAGCATTTTCACTGGCCACAATTATGACATGGATACCATAGGGAAAAAACTACCATATAGATATTTTTAATATTATCTCATTGGCAGCAGGTATATTAGACCGCTGTCACTTTAAGACCTGACACATGGATCCATTATACTGTTACACATGCGTTTTCTTTCTCAACTGTTTACGTTCACTTAAAACATAACTGTGTTTAGAGCGGCATTTTGACATTATTTTGTGTGTATTTGACTGTTCATATGCAATAAGCAGTGAAAAGTAACTCAATTTAGTACACTGAAATTTGGCGGGCTTGCGGGTGTTAAAGGGTTAGTTCACCCAAAAATGAAAATTATGTCATTTATTACTCGCCCTCATGCCGTTCCACACCCATAAGACCTTCGTTCATCTTCGGAACACAAATTAAGATATTTTTGATGAAATCCGATGGCTCAGTGAGGCCTGCATCACCAGCAATAACACTCCCTTTTTCAATGCCCAGAATGCTACTAAAAACATATTTAAAACAGTCGACATGACTACAGTGGTCAAGCTTAATATTATAAAGCGACGAAAATACTTTTTGTGCACCAAAAATAACAAAATAGTGACTTTATTCAACAATATCTAGAGATGGGCAATTTCAAAACACTGCTTCATGAAGCTTCAAAGCTTTACGAATCTTTTGTTGTGAATCAGTGGTTCAGAGCGCCAAAATCACGTGATTTCAGTAAACGAGGCTTCGTTACGTCATAAGTGTTTTGAAACTTCAATAGTTCACGTGACTTTGGCAGTTTGATACACGCTCTGAACCACTGATTCGAAACAAATGATTCGTTCAGCTTCGATGAAGCAGTGTTTTGAAATCACCCATCACTACATATTGTTGAATAAAGTCATTATTTTGTTATTTTTGGCGCACAAAAAGTATTCTCGTCACTTTATAATATTAAGCTTGAACCACTGTAGTCACATGAACTGATTTAAATATGTTTTTAGTAGCTTTCTGGGCATTGAAAAAGGGAGTGTTATTGCTGGCGATGCAGGCCTCACTGAGCCATCGGATTTCATCAAAAATATCTTAATTTGTGTTCCGAAGATGAACGAAGGTCTTACGGGTGTGGAACGATATGAGGGTGAGTAATATATGACAGAATTTTCATTTTTGGGTGAACTAACCCTTTAACGTCAAGCCCTGATTGCTAGTATAAAACAATCTTGATTTTCACAAAAAATCTTTTTTATCCCTCTCTTTCAGCAGCATGGGTCAAAACCTGGTGGTGGCCCTGATTCCACTGTGTCAGAAATTACTGTTAACAATGACAGCAACACAGCCGATGCTGAGGTCAACCATAACAATGATGATCAATCCTTCATCAGTGACATCATAAGCTCCACCCCTGAGCTGGCCCATTTGAAGGGCTTTATTGAAACAAGGTACAGTAATTTACAAGGAGACACTGTATTGTACTGTATCTGTACAAGACGTGCTGGTATATGGTAATACGATATATCACGATAATGATCGTGCACTGTATTGTTATTGTGGGCACTTCAAAATACAGTGAATAGTTGTTTATTACAAATTATTCAGATTTTTAGAATGCATTTTAAGAATACTTTTCCATCAGCCGGTTAAAACTTGCATCACTGCGTGTGTGCTGCGTCAAAGAGGCATGCGCACTCTGATAAAAGCAACCTTAATACGCATGAGCAGCATGGCGGAAAGAGTAAAGGAGACTAAAAGAGACACTTTCACTTTCTTACAGCAGAGGGCGCTTATGGAAGAGCAGAAATGCACCTGTTACCCTGGTAACCCCTTAAACAAAGCAGCTGCACTACTTTCTGTTTCTGAACAGTATTTAAATTATTCAAACAGCCGTTCAGATTAAGTTACACCATACAAGTTATTAAACCTGTTATAGTACGACAACACTTTTTTTTTTTTTGCAATTTATTTTAGTATCGTGATAATACAGTATACCGGGATAAAAGCTTCAGCAATTATCCTAACATGAAAATTTGATACCGTCACATGCCTAATCTGTACCAGTTTGATGTATTTTTTTTTTGAATATATATAATATAATATAATATAATATATATATATATATATATATATATATATATATATATATATATATATATATATATATATATATATATATACATATATATATAAATAATGTGCTGTATACACACAAAATAAATGCTTTTAATTAACCAAAATTAACAGAAGACTCTTTTCAACATTGATAATAATAAAAAAAATAATAAAAAATGTTTTTTGAATCAGCATATCAGAATGATTTCTGAAGGATCATGTGACACTGAAGACTGAAGTAATGATGATGAAAAGGAATACATTTTAAAATATATATGTATATTTTTTTTAAATATATTTTTATATTTCTAATTGTAATAATATTTCACAATATTACTGTTTTTTGCAATATTTGTTGGTCAAATGATTGCAGCCTTGGTGAGAATAAGAGACTTCTTTCAAGAACTTTAAAAATCTTACTGAAAATCATACTTTACCAGTGTGGAATTAAATGCCACTTTTTTCTTTTCTTTTTTTTTTGGGTGAAATCCATAAATGTTTTTCATACTGTAAAGGTCATTTAAGGCTTGTGCGTCTCAGTCAACTTTCTGTTTTTCTTTCTTTTTTGTCATGCACTTGTCTTTTTGTCTTACTGAATTCAGGAAGTGAGTGGGTGTTTGTTTCTCTGTTAATGTGTGTAACATCCTGTGGATGTTCTATTATTTGATTTATTTTTAAGTCAAGTCAGCTGATTTTTTTTGTCATTTGTCTCCTCCTGCATGGCAGAGAAAAAATAAATAAATACAGTCTTATGAGTTTGGTTAACATTGATAATATTTGATTGCATTTCTTATATACTCATAATTAATCTATTTCCCATAAACAACTTTTTGTCATCTTTTCTGTTCATATGTCTCTCTTTGCTCGTTCCAGCTCCCCTGTTTGTTCGAAGACAGAGACCTCTGGACTAAACTCTAGTTTGTTTGATGAGATGAAACAAACCCAGGAGGATGAGAGAGCGGTAGATGAAGACCAGAAGGTGAAAGATGGAGAAAAATCACAGGAGGAGGAAGAGATGGACACCGGCTCTGATTGCTTGGAGTGGGATTTAAGGAATACCGACTCTGTGTTTTCAGAGTTATCTGAACTCAGCAGGGAATATGTGGAAAACGTCGACCAAGGGGCCAGCGTCAGAGGTACATGTTTGATCGTGTGTTTAATCTGCGTGTATGTGTGTGTTAGAAGAAATTTACATTTGAAAGAAGGAACAGGCGAAAGCATAAAATTCCTATCAACTGCAATCGAAAAAGTTTTTAATGCAAATTGTTATTGTCTGTACAGTAATTAAGCAGTTATGCATGTGTGGTTAAATGTTTGTGTTTCTGTTTTGTTTACAGATAGCACAGACCAGTTTGAACAGATTCTTTCTCAGTATGAGGAACTGAAGCACACTCAGTAAGATTTTTTTTTTAATACATATCAATCTTTTTATTGTCAAAGTTAGTTTTTGAACGAG
Source organism: Megalobrama amblycephala (assembly GCF_018812025.1). Taxonomy (NCBI): domain Eukaryota; kingdom Metazoa; phylum Chordata; class Actinopteri; order Cypriniformes; family Xenocyprididae; genus Megalobrama; species Megalobrama amblycephala. Next base: position 13,958,056 of record NC_063056.1, read on the forward strand.
GATCTGAATCTCTGATCATGATCCATATGTGTTAAACATAACCATCTATCTATCTATCTATCTATACACGTATATCCATCCATCCATCCATCCATCCATGCCTTTGCTTCTGTCTCAGTGAAATGGTGGATGCTGCTCGTAAGGCCCTTATATCTCGTGTTGAGGAGCTGACCAGTGAAAGATCTTCCCTGAATATGGAACTTGCTTCTTGCCATGAAACCATCACTCGACTGGAAGGGAAAACCAAGGAGATGGAGGAGGAATCCAAGCGGTAAAGCGAATTACTGATTCTTATGTAAAACCTTATGAAATTTATCAGGACTTAATTTAGAATTATCAGTTTACTGAATACTTAACCAAGCAGTTCTTTAATATATAACAAGTGGGAATGATACAGTTTAAAGGTCCCGTTCTTCGTGATCCCATGTTTCAAACTTTAGTTAGTGTGTAATATTGTTGTTAGAGTATAAATAAAATCTGTAAAATTTTAAAGCTCAAAGTTCAATGCCAAGCGAGATATTTTATTTAACAGAAGTCGCCTACATCGAACGGCCAGTTTGGACTTACATCCCTCTACTTCCTTCTTTAATGACGTCACTAAAACAGTTTTTTGACTAACCTCCGCCCACAGGAATATACAAGAGTTGCGTTTGTAGAGTGTGTTTGTCGCCATGTCGTCGAAACGCTGTTATTTTCATCCCGCAGTCCAATCACCGGGTCTGATTCCGGCTCAAATTGATAGGGTAAAATTAAAGACATGTTTACAATAACACTGAGCGCGTGCATCTCCACGTTATGGTAAGAGGCGTGACCTTTCCGGGCAAGGTTTGCTAAGCTGCTGTCGAATCACAACACAGGAACCGCTGGAACAATCAGAACTCGTTACGTATTTCTGAAGGAGGGACTTCATAGAACAAGGAAGTCATCAGCCCGTTTTTATGACAGTGGAAACAGCGGTATACAGATAAGTAAATTATGTGAAAAATACTGTGTTTTTTTACACGCAAAACATGAACACATGCTATATTGCACACTATAAACACAATCAAAGCTTCAAAAAACCACGAAAAACGGGACCTTTAAAGTCAAAGTCATATACATAAAATGACACTGCTCAGTATTTTCAGGAACAAAACCTGATAAATATTTAATGTAGGATTGTGATTCAGGAAAAAATATGCACTGTTTAAAAGTTTAGGGTGGGTAAGATTTTGTTTTTGAAAGAAGATTCTTATGTTAAATAATAGGGGTGTAACGGTACACAAAAGTTACGGTTCAGTACGTACATCTGTTTTGGGCTCACGGTTTGGTACGATTTCGGTACAATAGGAAAAATGGTCACACTTTAGTGTAGGGTCTAATTCTTACTACTAACTATGACTTTTGCCTCAATAAATCCCTATTTACTGATAATTAATAGTTTGTAAGATAGTTGTTAAAGTTAGGTATGGGGTAGGATTATGGGATGTAGAATATTGTCATGCAGAATAAGGCATTAATATGTGCATTATAAGTACTAATAAACAGCCAATATCCTAGTAATATGCATGCTGAGAAGCAACTAGTTAAAAGTGAGAATTGGACCCTAAATTAAATTGTTACTGGACAAAAGAACAAATCCATAATGCTAGGTTTCTTTTATTTTACTTTGAATAGACAGTAGTGCAAATTAGTTTGTTCCACCTAGCGGCATTTACATTTAGTCCCCTAGTTGGTACAGTACAGCCTCCTTTTAATGTATTAAGCACTAAGCAGTAACAGAATTCACTCTTGCATAGGTCTTTTTTTTTTTTTTTTTTTTTTTTTTTTTTTGCAGGGCTGATAAAAATCAAAAGGTATTTGGTCACAATCACCTTCAAAACCAAAAAGCATCTTGTGTTATAAAAGTACAAAATAAATAGAATAATGAAAAATAAAACTTGTTTATTAGGAGTGTTACAATTTGCTCCACTTAAACTATATTTAAACATTCAAAGCTTAAGCCCAACCCTCCTATACTTAAATTTCCTCTCCATTTTGCCTTTCAAAGTATACTCTTTTGTCCATGAGCGCTGAAAGACGCATCTAGTGAACTTTGTTTTCAAATGCTCAAGTCATTTGCATATGCGCAGTTCTTCTTCTGCTCTTTTTCCTGTTAGCAAACAGAGTTATATTACTGCCCGCGATTGGAAAATGGATTGCCCATGGTTGACGTTTGCACCGTACACTTACACCCCCATTAACTTACACCCCTACTAAACAAGCCTGCATTTAATTGATCAAAAATATAGTAAGAATCAGTAAATTTGTAAAATACAGGTGCTGGTCATATAATTAGAATATCGTGAAAAAGTTAATTTTTTTATTGTAAATTATTTAAAAAAATGAAACTTTCATATATTCTAGATTCCCTACATGTAAAGTAAAACATTTCAAAAGTTTTTTTTTTTTTTTTTTTTTTTTTTAATTTGTTGATTAGAGCGTACAGCTCATGAAAGTCCAAAATCCAGTATCTCAAAATATTAGAATATTTACATTTGTGTTTCATTAAATGACCATCCCTACTGTATAAATTCCGGGTATCTCTTGTTCTTTGAAACCACACTAATGGGGAAGACTGCTGACTTGGCAATGGTCCAGGAAACAATCATTGACACCCTCCACAAAGAGAGTAAGTCACAGATGGTCATTACTGAATGTGGTGGCTGTTTACAGAGTGATGTATCAAAGCATATTAAATGCAAAGTTGACTGGAAGGAAGAAATTGGGTAGGCAAGCAACAGGGATGACTGCAAGCTTGAGAATACTGTCAAGTAAAGCCGATTCAAACACTTGGGAGAGCTTCACAATGAGTCAAATGAAGCCGGAGTCAGCGCATCAAGAGTCACCACACTCAGACATCTTCAGGAAAAGGACTACCAAGCCACTTCTGAAACAGAAACAATGTCAGAAGCATCTTACCTGGGCTAAGGAGAAAAAGAACTGGACAGTGAACAGTGGTTGAAAGTCCTCTTTTCAGATAAAAGTAAATTTTGCATTTCATGTTGAAATCATGGTCCCACAGTCTGAAGGAAGACTGGAGAGGCACAGAATCCAAGCTGCTTGAAGTCTAGTGGGAAGTTTCTGAAGTCAGTAATGATTTGGGGGGCCGTGACGTCTGCTGGTGTTGGTCCATTGTGTTTTATCAAATGCAAAGTCAATGCAGCCATCTTCCAGGAGATTTTGGAGCACTTTATGCTTCCATCTGCTGACAAGCTTTATGGAGATGCTGATTTCCTTTGCCAGCAGGACTTTAGCACCTGCCCACAGTGCAAAAAAATAGTGCCTCAGCAGTGCCACAGGCTGATCACTTCCATGCCACACTTCACTGATGCTGTAATTTGTGCTAGGAGCAAGTCATTTGCTGTAATATGTGCTGCCGACCAAGTATTGAGTGCACAAATGAACATACTTTAAAGAACTTTTCTGTTTTGAAAATCCATTTTTTGATTGATCTTAGGAAATATTCTAATATTTTGAGATACTGGATTTTGGACTTTCATTAGCTGTACGCTCTAATCATCATCAAAATAAAAAAAAAAAAACTTTTGAAATGTTTTACTTTACATGTAGGGAATCTAGAATATATGAAAGTTTCATTTTTAAAAATAATTTACAATAAAAAATGAACTTTTTGATGATATTCTAATTATATGACCAGCACCTGTATATTTGTGCAATCTCAAGTAACTGTAATTTATTCCTGTAATTTCAACAGCGTCACATGATCCGTCAGAACAGATGATTTAAACAACTGATTTAAAATAGATATCTTTTGTAACATTATAAATGTATTAACTGTCCCTTTTGATCAATTTAATGCATCCCTGCTGTACAAAAGTATTCGTTTCTTTAAAAAAACATACTGACCCCAAACTTTTGTAGTGTAGATGAAGGCACTGATGTAGATGATAGGCAACAGTTATTTATTTATTTATTTATTTATTTATTAAATGGCTTTTTATTTCACAACAGGTTACGAAAAGAGCTAGAGACAATCCAGTCAGAGGACCCTGATGTAAGTCTGTATGAAAAATTTCAGGTGCAAGGCATATTTACAGATATGTTTGATATCACTATTGTGAAAACTCTTCCACTTAATCCTAAAACAATGCCAAATTCCTGCCTTATTCTCTCTTGTTCACTCCAGGCCTCTCTACCTACCTCCCTCCGTCGCTTCTCTCGTTCTGAAATGGCCCGGGTCGTCATGGAGAAAAATCAGTACAAAGAGCGACTGTTTGAACTGCAGGAAACAATGCGGCGCTCTCAGACGCTAAGGTGTGTTAATCTACCTCTCCCAGGATGCATTTCTTCATCTCTAACAGAAATGTTCACCTGTCATTCAGAACTGTAAAGTGAGGAACAAGATCTGTTAACCTTCATCACAAGTGGTGCATTAAATAATGCAACAAATCATGTGGCTTGTCCATATATTTGCTATTTTGAATTAATCCATTAAAAACTACCCAGAACTCCTGAGAAATGACATGGCAATGCTCTAAAAATCAGTCGGAGCGCCTTAGCAATCACATATGGCTCTAGCATTGTTGCAGTGACTTCTGCACAGGCAAACACACATGTTTTACACAGAACATGTAAAACTGTAGTTAAACTAATTTGTTTATGTTGTCCTCTAGAGTTGCTAAAGAAGAGCGCCCCCCTGTGGAAGGGAAGGGTGGTGTCTGGAGCAGGTGAGGATACTGTACAGTATATACCTGTAAGCCAGTTTACTCATGGTATTTCCTGCTCTGAGCACATTTTTTCTTTCTTGCAGGTTTAATCGTTTTCTAGGTTTGACAAAGGGTCAGATAGCACCAGCCACAGCTTTAGCATTAACTATCTCTCCCGCGCCAGCTCCTGCACAAACACCAGTGGGGTCTCCACAGCAACTCTCCACGAGACCGCCCCTAAAAGAGTGAGTCCTCTTTCAAATACCTGCTAATTGATTGTCTACCTGCTAATTTTCCTTGTGTATTATAAGTGATACGTGATAGGGTGGATGACAGGTCTCTAAGACTATTCATTCACCAACAAATGACTTAGCTGATATTTTAAGAAGCTTGTTGACCTTGATACAGACATCAGAGTGTCTGCAGGAGTCTTCTCTGTGATATAATTTCCTGTTTTATGCATTTTTTGCTACATGTTGGTTACACCATACAGTATGACTTTGATGGTTGCTTTACATGACTTGACATTTTTCAGATATTAATAATTAGGGAAGCAGTTTTGAAATACATGATTATTTGCTGTGACATCTTTACTTTTTCACCCCAAAAATGAATATTAATTCACAAATTAAAAACATAATCACAGAAGAGATATATTCAAATCATTGTATGTGTGAATTGAATTTGAATGTACTTTTTAATGAATTGAATATATCTGTAGGAATATTAATGTCATTGACTCTAACATGCACTACCATTAATTTTTTTTTTAAGAATTCTCTTATATTCACAGAGGCTGCATTTATTATTGTGAAATATTAGTACAATTTAAAACAACTGTTTTCTATTTTAATATATTTTAAAATGTAATGTATCACTGTGAAGGCAAAGCTTTGTTTTTGTTGCGCAGGACTTCTCCTTCTCCCAGGTTAAGGAAGAGAGAGATGTACAGGGAGATCCGTTCTCACGTGTGGGGTACTCTGGGTAAAAAACAGCTCCATGGATGGAGCATGCCTCTCGCTGTTACAAACATAAAGGTAAACATACATACACATTGTTTCATTCAGTTGGTATCTATAGCAACAGGTGGATTACAGTTGCCCTGTGAGCCGCCCCCACCCCAAAGTGTGACTAGTGAGTTTACTAGTCTACAAATTGAGTATACAGTACAGTCCAAAAGTTTGGAACCACTAAGATTTTTAATGTTTTTAAAAGAAGTTTCGTCTGCTCACCAAGGCTACATTTATTTAATTAAAAATACAGTAAAAACAGTAATATTGTGAAATATTATTACAATTTAAAATAACTGTTTTCTATTTGAATATATTTGACAAAGTAATTTATTCCTCTGATGGCAAAGCTGAATTTTCAGCATCATTACTCCAGTCTTCAGTGTCACATGATCCTTCAGAAATCATTCTAATATGCTGATCTGCTGCTCAATAAACATTTAATGTGTACAATTGTACAAAATATTTGTGTACAATATTTTTTTCAGGATTATTTGATGAATAGAAAGTTCAAAAGAACAGTGTTTATCTGAAATCTAATCTTTTGTAACATTATAAATGTCTTTACTGCCACTTTTGATTGATTTAATGCATCCTTGCTGAATAAAAGTGTTAATTTCTTTAATTTCTTTTCAATTCTTACTGACCCCAAACTTTTGAACGGTAGTGTATAATGCTACAGAAGCTTTGTATTTCAGATAAATGCTGTTCTTTTGAACTTTCTATTCATCAAGGAATCCTGAAAAAAAAAAAGTACACAACTGTTTTCAACATTGAAAATAATCATAAATGTTTATTGAGCAGCAAATCAGCATATTAGAATGATTTCTGAAGGATCATGTGACACTGAAGACTGGAGTAACGATGCTGAAAATTCAGCTTTGCATCACAGGAATAAATTACTTTGTCAAATATATTTAAATAGTACACAGTTATTTTAAATTGTAATAATATTTCACAATATTCCTGTTTTTTACTGTATTTTTAATTAAATAAATGTAGCCTTGGTGAGCAGACGAAACTTCTTTTAAAAACATTAAAAATCTTAGTGGTTCCAAACTTTTGGACTGTACTGTATGTCTACAAATTTCCACACTCTCAATCATACTCCTTAACTAACATCCTCTCAGTGGGTTTATGAATCAGTTGATTGTAAAAGTGTGTGTGTTTATGTGGAGCAGGACTCTGAACCCCCTGCTGAGCCTAAAGACGTGCCCGTCCTCATCCAGCTGAGACTGCTGGACCAGAGAGATGCTACAGCGAAGGTGAGGGTCACTGATCACTCTATTATTCACATAATATTATTGAATTTATTATTATTTTGAATTGCCGTTTATTTTTATATTTTCATTTTCATTTTAGAAATTTCATTTTTTTATTAGTTTTTACATATGTATTTCTATTTAGCTATTAATTCAGTTTTAGTCTTTAGTCAGTTTTTGTTTTACTTGTTTTAGTACTTCAACTTTAACTTATTTCAGTTAGTTGCCAAAGCATCATTTCTAATGTGAATGTGTTTTTTAATAGTTTTTTTTTATCTAAAATTATGGTAGCTTTTACCATACGTAAATTATCGTAGCTTTTATGACGTGCTTTTAACGTCACCATAATCTACGTTTTATAAGTTTTCCACATTTTTCAGTTGTGTGTCTAGTCCTACACTGATTTTAGCCAGTTGAGAGTAAGGATTCACAGGATGTTGATTTATAAATTTACATTTTTTTACAGCTCACATGTGCTGTTGCGGTTCCTCCGGAGATATCAGGAGAGCAGACGGTATGTTCAGCAAACCATCACAATCTTTTACAGCTGATTAACATGTACAGGGTTCATGTCCACGCCTTCATTTCCATGATTGCTCTAGTCATTTGTAATTATGTGAATAAGGTTTTTAAAAATAATTTAATAAACATTACACTAGAATAAAAGTTGGACTGGAAATCCCAGTTTTAAAATTCCCTAAATTTCAGTTTTTTTATGAACTTTGGGAACCTTGTATTACAGAGCAGGTTCTTGGCTTGTACAAAATTGCATTTAACCACCACCTTCATGTAATTACCATGTTGCATCATGTCAGTCATTGTTGTAAACATTTCACACCCCGCCTCCCATCCAAAGTGTTCGGTGTGGGCCGTCACTGGACCTGTTTCCAGCAGTGATGTCACAGTGATTGACCCGGCTCGCTCCAATACCATTCTGGATCAGTTCAGCCTTCCACCCTCATCCCCAGCATTATGCATCTGTGCTGTGCCCCCTACTGGTCAGTCGGAACACTGCAGCTTTGTTTTATTTTACACTGGTGTGAGAGTTCTGGGTTTAGGGGTGCAAGACATTTGAGTATTAGTACTTACTGTAAGTATTGTCTTGAGGTGCTTTATTTGGATATTACTGAAACTGAATACTTAATTTTCAGTAAGATTTTTCTCTTATGCTAACCAAGGAGGCAATTATTTGATCAAAAATACAGTAAAAACGTAATATTGTGAAATATTATTACAATTAAAAATAACTTTTTCCTATTTTAAAATATTACTTATTCCTGTGATGTCAAAGCTGAATTTTCAGCATCATTACTCCAGTCTTCAGTGTCACATGATCCTTCAGAAATCAGTCTTAACATGCTAGTTTTGTACTTAAGAAACATGTATTATTCAGTGTTAAAAAAGGAAACTATAGTAATTTTTTTCAGTATTCTTTGATGAATAGAAAGTTCAAAACTTAAGTTCACAAATAGATATTTTATGTAACAATGATCAATTTAATGCGTATTTTCTGAATGAAAGTATTAATTTCTTTTAAAAGAAAAACTTACAGAGTCCAAACTTTTAAACAGCAGTGTACATATTTTCATGGTCATTGTGACTAAAATTAAAAACATATTTGGTCTTTCTACTGTGTTACCAATCAAATCATTTTACTTGTCTGTGAAACAGCCAGTGAAATCCATTTTACTGTGAAATGTAATTGAACACAGCATTGGTCAATGTTCCTCGTGAAGAGATCTCTTATCAGTCACCAAAGCATTGGTTTAAACATACAGTAACTTTATATAGTGCATTTGTGCATTTTGTTAACCAAAATTGTAACCCAAAAATGAAAAAATGTCATTTATTACTCACCCTCATGCCGTTCCACACCCGTAAGACCTCATTAATCTTCAGAACACAAATTAAGATATTTTTGTTGAAATCCGATGGCTCAGTGAGGCCTCCATAGGGAGCAATGACATTTCCTCTCTCAAGATCCAGGTTGACACTGATTCATTTGTGCTCCGAATCTTCCTGAAGCAGTGTTTTGAAATCAGCCATCACAAAATAAGTCTTTTTTTTTTTTTTTTTTTTTTTTTTTTTTTTTTTGGCGCACCAAAAATATTCTCGGTGCTTTATAATATTAATTGAACCACTGTACTCACATGAACTGATTTAAATATGTTTTTAGTATCTTTATGGATCTTGAGAGAGGAAATGTCATTGCTCCCTATGGAGGCCTCATCTCCTCAACCTCTTGATTTCATCAGTCTACACTTAAGAACAGTTATTTGTGTATTATTTATTTATTTATTTCAAGTATATTTTTAGCAAGATGATTCTTTGACTTTTTTCACACTTTACATAAATTTTCTCTATATTTTTTACACCCCTGTCTGAAGTTAATTGCTTAATATTTTCTTTATGACATTTAGGCGTGTTATTAAACCTTTCATGGCATGTCACTTAAAATTCTATATTCATATCAGTTGCTCTTGCTGTTGGATATTCTCAGTATTACTGAGTGTTGGTGAGTTGTACTGAACAATGATGTCTTAACTCTTGTGTTAGGAGACACTGCAGGAACTGTGTGGATTGGAACACAGGATGGAGGGTGAGGGCATCTCTTTCTGATTTATTTGATCTTATTTCAGTATATAGGTTTTTTTTTTTTTTAAATTCGTACTACATTAAGTATAAGTTTCATACATAGCTCATTTTATAGAAATAATACCTCAAATTGTCCATTTGATATAATACCTCAAACCATCCAGCACATCTAACATTTTCTTAAAGCTACACAATGCAACTTGAATCAATATGAAGAGTTCAGATGCAAAAGCCTCTAAGTGTCGTCTGAAATTTTCTTCTAAAATGAGCATTTTTATCAAGCTCATATGTTTAGGTTCAGTAATTTCACTTTAATGGCAATTAATAGGTCCTTTTCATTGCCATTAAAGTGAAATAACTGAACATAAACATACAAGCTTGATAAAAATGCTCATTTTAGAAGAAAATTTCAGATGGCACTTAGAGGCTTTTGCATCTGAACTCTTCATATACTTTCACAGCATCACATTTGCTGTGCATTGACTATGTTCACAAAACAATGTATATGTTGGTAACTATGCCAATCTCTAAACCACTTACTACTACTTTGGTCTGTTTGCCTATAAATAGCCTAGGCAAGTTATAATAGCTTCCACCATTCTGTGATATGAACACAGTCATTATGTCTAATGTCAGCGTTGCCAGTCTTTTGATCAGGCGTTCACCTGTTAACCATGATCACAGCGGCGTGCGTCAAGCCATCACACTCATCTGGGCAGAATAGCAGAGCTGAAGCACAACTCACGGAATGATCAAAACAATGTTCTTCCGCAAATAATTTGTAGTTTTATGCTTCAACCGCTAGAGGCCCAAAAGTATGGAAGCTTGTTTCCACCATGGAATAAGCCAATAAAAAAGGTATAATTGGTATAAACTTTTAATCTCAAAATTCAGATTTCTTTCTCGTAAGTACGAGTTTCTATTTCACAATTCTGTGGAAAAAAAAAAAGTCTGAAATGCATGATGTAAACTTGCAGATAAAAAGTCCAATTCTGAGGAAAAATACTTTTTTAGTCTTTTTTTACTGAATTTATAACTCTCAATATAAACTCGCACTTCTGAGGAAAAAACAGTCAGCTCACAACTCAATTGCGAGTAATAAAGTCAGGATTATGAGCTGACTTTTTTTTCTCACTGTTTTTTGTATCTTGCAATTCCAAGTTTATATCCTGCAAATCTGACTTTTTTTCTCAGAATTGCGAGATATAAACGCGAAATTAAGGGGGAAAAATCAGACTTGTATGAAAGCTTGTTTTCAGCATGGAATTTAAAAAATTAAAGGTGCCACCAAACGTTTTTTCACAAGATGTAATATAAGTCTAAGGTGTCCCCTGAATGTGTCTGAAGTTTCGATGGTAACTTTAACCACATTTAACAGTACATTAGCAACATGCTAACGAAACATTTAGAAAGACAATTTACAAATATCACTAAAAATATCATGATATCATGGATCATGTCAGTTATTATTGCTCCATCTGCCATTTTTCGCTGTTGCCCTTGCTTACCTGCATAAAGTCTGATGATTCAGCTGTGCACAGCTACAGACGTTAATACTGCCTTGTCTAATGTCTTGATTCTTGATCATGGGCTGGCATATGCAAATATTGGGGGCGTACACCCCAACTGTTACGTAACGAAGAATTTGCCTGTTCTTCCGAGGTCTTTTAAACAAATGAGATTTATATAAGAAGGAGGAAACAATGGAGTTTGAGATGTACATTTCCATGTACTGAACTCTTGTTATTTAACTATGCCAAGGTAAATTCAATTTTTAATTCTAGGGCACCTTTAAAGATAATTGCGACTTTTTATCTCATAATTCTGACTCTTTTTTTTTTTTTTTCTCTCACAATTGCGAGCTTACAAGTGATACAAAGTTGCAGTTGTGAGTTATAAACTCGCAATTCTAATTTTATTTCTCATAATTACTAGTTTATATTTCACAATTTTGACCCCTTTTCTCAGAATTGTTAGATATAAACTTGCAATTGCATGTTATAAAATCTGATGATATAAACTTACAATTCTGAGAAAAAGTCAAAATTGTGAGATAAAAAATCGCAATTCATTTTTCATTTTGTATTCCGTGGAGGAAACAAGCTTCCATAAGAAGTTACATATAGTAGTTTAAAAAAAAAAAAAAAAAAAAAAAAAAAAAAAAAAAAGTAAAAATCTAGTTGTCATCAGCTGTTGTTTTAGGCAATGTAGCATTAAGATAAGTTTCATCATCTCATGTTGTTCCTCTTGCAGAGTGCTGATTCATTCATCCTCCAGCTCCAGACGCCGCTGTCTGCAGTCTGTCAGTCTTTCTGAGGGGGTGCACTCTCTGACGTCAGTTTCTTTTTGCAATCACTGTCATTTATTTTTATCTTTGATGTAAATGAAATGCCAGAGGGTCCTGATTGAATTTCTTCTATATATATATATATATATATATATATAAAGGTATTCTCAGGGCGAGGTGATCGCTGGGTTGGCCAATGGGACGCTTGCATTCTTCACCCACAATTCAGGTGTGTTTGAGGTTTCTCTGTTTGGGTGTGTTATTTAGATATGAATTGTACTTATGGCTTGTAATGATCATATTTGTAGGCATCTGGAATCTCCAGTCTCAAGAGGTGCTTTCCCTCGGCACACCACCTTTGCAGCCCATTCGCTGTTGCCTAGCAAAGGAGGGCTGTCTTTGGGTGGGATACTGGAATAAAGTTTACATGATCAGTGTGAAAAATCGGAAAGTAGAGGTTGGTTTCGGATGGAAATGGAGTCGTTCATTGTTCATCATTGTTCATTCTGACTCTTTCACTTATACTTGCTCTTTCTGTCCATTTAGAAATCGTTCACAGTGTCTGAGCGAAGTGAGCAGCAGGTGCGTTTTCTGTGCGCAGCAGGAAGTGGAGTCTGGGCTTCCTGCCGATTGGATCCCATTCTTAGGCTTTTTGATTGGACAACTGGCCGCCCACTACAAGAAGTAGATTTATCATCTATAGTGAATAAAGCTTTAGGTATTTGAATTGTATTCATTCATTGATATGGATATTTTATGAAATCTTACATGCATGAGTGTCAGTTCTTAGATATACTGTACGCTACTGTTAAGAAGTTTGAAATCAATAAGATTTTTTTTGTGTGTAAGAAACTAATACTTTTATTAAGCAAGGAAGCATTACATTGAACAAAGGTTTATTTTGTTTACCCCTCTCCATTTGACAGGTTCTGCGTTCCTGTCTCTCTCTCCTCTTCAGATCACAGCCTTGTCTGTGGTCAGTGGGCGGCTGTGGGTGGGCACAGGAAGTGGCGCAATCTTCTCAGCTCGCCTGTCACTCAGTAAGTGTTTTTCCCACTAAAATAAACTCTTCTTGAGTGGTTTTGAATTATGAAACTTCAACATTCCTTGAATTTCCATTGTTTTTTCTTTTGGTAGGTTCAGAGTCCTGCTCTATACCATATTGCTCTCTTGCTTCAGCTCAGCTCTGTTACCATGGTCACCGACAAGCAGTTAAATTCATTATTTCTGCTCCAGGTTCGAACCTTGTTTACTTTCAGTAAGAGTTGATGGAAGACGAGTATTGGGAGTAATTGTTACAATAGAGTGCAACAGTCGGGTTCCGGAAGTAAAAACTCCATTCATTTTCTCCATAGGGAAATTGATTTTGAACGATATCTTATAAACATTAAAGACAGACTTACTGTGAGGGATGAATTTGTGAATCCATGGTATTTGCTCCTGTTGAAGCTGTCAGCCAGCTTAATTTCAGCTTATTTATAAAATAATCATGGAATTCCTGGTGAAAAACTACATTACCCATGATGCTATACAGAAAATTACATCAATCAGAGAGTCGAAAAAAGCAACAAGCGCCAAAAGATCTTGTTAGCTCCGCCCACTCCCATGAAGCAATGTGAATGTAATCGAGTTGGTCTCTCTACGCTCTCAAAATACTTAAATGTTTGTATATATACATATGCATATTTTGTATTAAACTTAGAAAAATATATTGTTTTTATAAATAATCAACATTTGTAAACAAGTAGTTTTCCTCATGGGACTGAAGTTCTTTCCTTCACTAAAGCCGTTAAGTACACAGTCTTGTACCTTTGTCTTTTCAAATATGCAAATATGCTTTTCAATGCAGGCTGCCGTACCTCCTCCAGTTCAGCAGATGGCGCTGCTACTACCTCTCAGCTCATTCTCAGTGGAGGGGAAGGATATATCAACTTCCGAATTGGTGAGACTTTTCTCTTGGCAAGATTATTATATCACAACCTTAAGAATTTTTTTTTATTCAAATTATAAATTCATAAATTATTATTTTTTTTTATTTAAGAATTTTATTCTTCCATTGAGCATGTTTTATGAAGGATATAATTAAATATTTTTTCCTCTTTAGGAGATGATGGAAGTGATGGGGCCAGTGAGAGTGTTCTACAGAGATCAGAGCGAAGTCACATGATTATTTGGCAGAGCCCCACCCTCTCCGTCCCAAGCCCCGCCCTCTGAAAGCACTTCAGCTGTTGACTCAAACTGCCTTTGAGCGCTATCAGGACATGATCGAGCGCACTACATACTACAGTGCATTACTGTTCTTCTGTCCCCTTCTATAGACGCTCCCAAAGGGAATTAAAGGGCCTGAAGTCAAAGTACAGCAGAAACATAAAGAAATGTCATTTTGGACGTACAACACTCATTCTGCACTTTTATTTTACTTGTTTTGGGGTGAACTGACCGCTCAACTGGCTTCTCTCCAGTGTGCCTTATTTTGTGTTTTCTGTATTTGGCCAGTGTTTTATTTTATTTTTTGGTTAATGAATCAATCATCCTAAATACTGGAACAAAAACAGGTTGTGACTGTTATGCTCGTTCAGGAATTACTACTATATTTTTATTTCTTTTATTTCAAGTCATGGGGAGTGATGTATTTGAACCAATATGCTGCTGGTCAGGACATGCAGTACTTTGAAAAATACATTTGGAAAAATGCATTAGATCAACTGGAAAACTTGCATGAAAAAAAACATCACAACGACAAGAAACTGACCAGGATTGACACTACGTACATTTTGACTGTCCTTGATTTTTTTTTTTTAACAATGCAGGTTTGGTGTTGAGGGTGAGGTTTTATTTTTAATTTTATTATTATTTGGTTGTTGGTTTCTAAGTTATTTGTTGTGAAATGAATGGAGGAGTCTGTATGGCAATTCTTGCAGTATTTTTGAATGAGCAAACATGTGGCTCTGCCTATTTAATGAGTGAGAGAGAAAGAGATTACATGTTTTGTTAACTGGAAGAAGTGTTTCATATAGTAATATGGAACTTTGTAAATACATTTTCACTATTGTTATAAATTGAGTTGAGTTTTGGTCTGAAAAGTGTTTCTGTATTGGCAAAATAAAGCACCAAAGCTGCATGTATGATTTTAAATTATAAAAAAAATGTATCAGTGTTTCAAATTTAATCATCCACGTTTTGCACGCCAAAAGATGCATTCAAAAAGTTTTATTGCAAAAAGAAATACAGAAATAGAAAAACAGTAGAAACAGTTTTCACTCTTTGTTCTAAATTGTGCACAAGCATTTTTAATACATTTTGTGAGTTGTACATATTGCACTACAGTACAGGATCTACAAAATAACTGCAATTTCATACTTGTTTTGTGGTAGTAGTAGTTGCAAACACCACGTTGTAACACATCTGTCACCCTTCATACTTGTAAAAGTCATTTCCTCCTTTTCCAGCTGAGATTTTAGGCTCAAGTGTGGTGTCCCAGCAGCCCTGTGTATGTGCTCTCCGTCATGCCCCGAGGTCAGGAGGTGCTGTGGCTGCGGTGCGGTCTCCGTACGCGCCGACTGAGGGTGCGAGCGAGCCGGTCCACAGCATTGCGTTTGGGTGTCATCTCCTTCTCTGGTATTAAACCATCAATATTCCCACTGTACCACATGATCCAAGCCCCCATAGACATCAACACCAGCACAGCTCCAGAGTACACCAACAGATCACTAAAGTCACGACCGCCGATTTCAAGAGGGACGAAGACGCCGATCAAGAGGGTGGACACACCGAGAAGATCCATGAGGACTGCGAACACCAGCACAAACTTACAGTGGGTCAGTCCGACACGGTCAGCACCAGACATCATCACGTGTCTCTGACATGACGAGTATAGCAGAAATGGGAAGAAAAAAGATGGAAAACGTGTTACTACTCCTAAAAAGAAAAATCACTGTTCTGGTAGGAACAAATCTGATTTTGCCAAGGTTATAACCAATATATTCTTAGGTAGGCCTACTCTTTACCTGAAGGAAATTATTTTATTTTACATTTTACTTCATCTTAATGTAAAGTAAAGCACAGTAAAATACTATAGCTTATAAAACAAGATATCTTTTATTCAGAAGAAATGCTTGGGAAAACCCCGCTGCACCTGTTGAATCTCACCTGAACGATTGGCATACTTACCTTTTATCACGGAAATTATGTTCGTTTTAAAAACCGACAAGAAAGACTCTCATTTACATGATAAACATTGTGTTTTTCCGGATTTTTCCATCTGTGCTCAAAAATAGTTTCGACGTCACGTGACTCACGTCACACAGGTGATGGCACGTGATAAGCTCGCACTCAAGCGCTAGCATTTTATAGCCTACGCGTTTCAGTATTCAGTTTAATGCTTATTTTAGCATAGCCTATATTTTATTTTTAATGAAATTTTAATAGCGTTTTAAATTAATAATTTTTTTCTATCTATCTATCTATCTATCTATCTATCTATCTATCCGCTTAAATAACGTGTCTGTGTTCGTGCAGTTTGTTTCGGCTACGTCATTTATTTAAAATCTTGAGGTGTGTTCGAGCTCATGCAGCGCCGCAAAGGCCGATCGGCGGCTGACTTGAAGCAGTGCATGCCGGTAAGAAATTTTGTCCGACTTGAGACAGCGCCGACACCATGTGACTGTGACGTATGGCTTCAAAGTACCACGAGAGCGATTCGAGATCAGCCGCCTGAGGCAGCCAGCGCAGTTTCTCAAGAGGAGCTGCACGCATAGACAGTAAAAGAAATGGACACAGCGACTCCATTGGAACTCAATTGAGACAAGTGAAGCCCATTTTTAGCGATTTTTAGCACTTCCGTTTCTGACGCGCAGACTCAAACTAAGCTTGATGACGTCCGCAACCTGTCTGACAGATGTAAATCTTCTAGTAGCTGTGCGTGAAAACTGCCATCGTTAATCTTGCAGAGACGGCGAGCTTGAGCGGGGAGTTCTTTGGCGTGAGTAAGCAGGAGTAAGTATTCTGATTAATTATTTTGTATAGTATTTTAAAATGTAACGCCAGTACGCCATCTCTCTTGACATCTCCCCGATTGCCTGCGAGCTTCTCCTCCTGTCTGTACGGTAATTTCTCTACTGTGCGACAGAGAGTCGAGTGGTTATGACGCAATCGTTAGCCTATTTTTACAAAAACTGTATCTACGGGGCCATAATGTAACATAGAAGGTAATGGAGCCCTTTATACATTGTCGTGTATCTTTAGAAATAAATAATGGACAAATGGAGTCTTTAAACGCCTCAGATGTAAAGTTATTCACTGTCAAAGTGACGCCAAAATGAATGGGAGTCAATGGGGATGCTAACGCAAGTGAAGTTCTGCTACAAGATGGCGGCACCCGGCCGACTTCAACTTCCGGTCGACTTCCTTGGGCACTGGCTGCACGAGCTGTGATGACGACACAGCTGTTTCACGATTGGCCGGATTCACCGCATGACAACGATCACGTGTGTTTCGTGTTTATTTTCACGCCTTCAGTTCCACGAATGCTTACAAATCTGTACTTTTATAACAGTTAAAGCTCTTTTCATGAAGTCACGATGTTATTGTGTCATGTTTATCAAAATAAAACTGATAAGAAACGTAGACCCCACAACATTGGTATTTAAATAATATATGCTTATATTGAACTTTATTCTTGTAAAAACAGATGCTGTAAGTGTAAGCCTCTTCAGTTCCACTCATGCTCATACACGCACTTTCAAAACAGTAGCCTACAATTCATATTTCATGTCGTTTTCATCTTTTTTTTTTTTTTACATTATTATTATTTGATTAATTTGTTTATAAAGGTTTTGTGTATAGGTTTATTTTGGACTTTCATACAAACTTTTACAGTATTAAGCATAAGTTTACAGCAAACGCCACACGATCAGCCATGACTGACGTAAATGCAGCAAACTACGTGAACCACAGCGTGTCCGACTTCACGTCTCCGTTTTCAGCTCCTCCCCGCCTGCACACGGCTACTCTCGCCGATCGGTTGCATCCAGCCGCAGCCGATGTCGAACACACCTTTGGTTTAGTCTTCTTCCCAAACTCATAAATAAGCGGATGTGACGCTATGGGTGTTTTACGTGGTTTCATTCCAGCGTCACCGCCATTCAAACCGGGTTAGGCTTTTCCTGGAAACTAAAACACTTCAAAACTATGAAACCAAGACCACTATTTAACGCAATTATAGCCTACGAAGCATTACAGACAAAACACACATTCACTCATTCAAAAGTGTGTGAATCTCAAGTTTTAGTTTCATAGGCTCAGTTTAATTTAGGCTATATATAAATGGTTATATATTAGGCTATATACTATATATTAACACAAATTTATATAGCCTGGGCTATAAATCAAACACAATATTAAAAAGGAGCCCTGTAAAGCTTGACATATAAAATAAAGCAGAAAAATATTTTTTCGAAATATAAGTTTATTGAACCTTTAGACAAATAAATAATAAAAAAAAAATAGTTTGCATGTGTTTAATGTTTTACATGAGGCATACAATATATCATGATATAGGACAATTTAGAGGGAAAAACATCTGTTTTATTTAGAGGTCCAAACTTAGCAAAAATATGAAATAATGTAGTTGTTATTTATATGTTAGTTGAAATTCTGATAACCTAATGTATATCAGTCTTCACTCTGTTTTCCAATAATATGTCTTATAAGATGATCTTCAAGCTTTAAGATCAAAGCTTTGTAAGGGCAAAACATACAATAACAATGCCTACAATTATGACTGAGAGATGTACAAATAAACATTCAATTAATATCTGTTAGCTATCATTTGATACATACATTTTTCTAAAATAATGTACTATCATTATTATTATTATCTTTCTTAAGGACACAGGTGCACACACAAGTTCCATAGATAGAAAAGAAAAAGTTAAAAACACTGTAAACAAGTTACAATAATATTTACAGAATATTAATAAAAGAGTACAAAAAGTCTTCAGTCTCTGTTTGCAAACAAGCAGTGACTCCACAGTTTTGAGGTGAACCTCACTGAGCTCATAATAATACTAATAATAATAATTATGTAAAAAAAAATAATGTAGGGATAATGAAGTAAACACAATTCAGTCTTAATGTTCATCCTTTAAATATTATGATTAAAAATATGATATAAAATGAATATATGAAATGAATAAAAACTAAAAACATTTAACTTTTAGTGCACTTTTGTCAGAGGTAATTTGATTGTTAATGCCAGACAGTGGTTGAGGTAGACCTGCGTTATTCATTTTCTGCATTTGAGTCCTTTTGAAGGGCACACAATCCCATGAAATACTGAATAATGAATCCCCATCTAAGGATCTTTTCCGGAATCCAGGCTGACATCCACAAACTGCGTTATTTTGGTGTGTACATGGTGAAATCACCACTGCATGACCTGTCAGAGAAGCAATCAACACAGCAAGATATAAAGAAATGTAATTTGAACATCATTTTAAGTTAATTACAGAAGTCATGAAAGGAAAACTGTATTACACTTACGCTTGGTGCATTTCTGGCATCTGAAGCAGTTCGGAAAATAATTCATACTGTCTTGGTACGTCCCATCTGAACATTTCACACATTCAGACTGCACTCCACTAGAGCATTTCTTTATCAACTTATACCCTGAAGAAAAACACATGACAGATGAAGAGACTGAACAGACTCTCTGAAAACTGACTGCATTGATTCAGCATTTTGAGACACTGTACCTGGAGCACATTTGTCACAGCAGAGCCCGTCGCTCCAGTATTCATTTTTAGAACAATCCCCTTTGTTGCTCACACTGCGCTGTCCCGTCACAACTCCTACGATCTGTGCAGAAGGTTAACAATTCAGGAAGCTGAACTTTTGATCTGATGTTGCTTAACTGTATGATGTCATCACATCGACCTTTGAAATACTATGGCGTCACAACATTCTCCAAATACCTCTGATTAATAACGGAATCTTTATTTATACAACAGAAGCACATATTTGTGAAATTTGTCAAAGCGGAATTCTGTTTCCCAGTGACTCACCAATAATAACAGAACACACAGCAGGAGTTTCCTCATGTGTTGTCCTTGGGAGTGCCATATAATGTGTGCAATCATAACTTCTGGGAAAAGAAGAATAGATTTAATATTTCAGGAGATATGTTTGAATTGAACTATAATATACAAAATATACAAGATTCATAATGTATAAAGGCTAGTACGAACGTTTATATAATTCTTAAATGCAATAATTACATTGGATAAAAAACTTTTCTGATGTTTTGCAGAAAATTTGTACTGTTATAAAGTGTCATGAAAATAAGCATAAAATAGGGAGAAAATAAACAGGGATCCACTGAGAAGGGAAAAGATCCTAAAGAAGGACGCAAAGTAAAAAAAATCTAAATGATGCCTTAAAAAGAGCAGCTATATACTTTAAAAATGTGATTTTTAAAAAACATGGTTGATGATGTAACAAAATGAAATGTTATTTCTTCTTTAACAAACAAATGAATTACATTGAAAAATATTTTGGGGTGTTAAAGTTTCAAAGATATTTGCTCTGTCAAGGAGTCACATTTCATTTTGTTGATTTTTTTTTTTTTTTTTTCTTTAAACATGTTGGTATTGTTTATTGTATCAAAATTAAATTTTCTTTCTTCTTTGACACATTCAAGGTTAAATGAAAAATACCTTTTTTAATGTAATACCCCTCACTGTCTTTAATGCAATAACTACCATTTCTGTCCTTTAGTGTGACAGTGCTGTGACACCACAGATTTGTCTCAAAATATCTTAAAAGAACAGGGGAGATATAATCATCACTCATCTTAAAATGGTATAATTTTCAGCAGCTTTGAAAGGATGACAGCAAACTTTGTCTCGTATTTATTGAAAATGTCCAAAAAGTCGTGGGGAAAAAAATCATGTTTTTCATAATTTCATATTAAATAAATAGCACTATATAAAAATATGTCTCTAACAATGAAGATAAATCTCTCTCATGCTATTTGTATATTATTAAGAGTTTTTTTTCTTATTTTTTTGCTGTGTCACACCATAGGACACATTTATGGTACAGTTCAGTAAAAATGTTTAAAAAAAAACAGTGAAAGAATTGATAAATGAGTGAGTTAGTGATTGATAAAGTTAGTAAGTTCTCAAACATCAGACTTCACACTACAAAAATATGTTTGTTTGTTTGTTTGTTTGTTTGTTTTTTAAAAATGGTGTTTTACAAAAAAGCATTTTTTACTGCCTATTCGTCAATTGCCCATAGCCTATTTACATTTTTTTTGAAAATCTGGTGGCGCAAAAAAAATCAAAATATTGATAAAATCGCCTTTAAAATTGTCCAAATGAAGTCCACATATCCACTCACACAAATACATTTTTGATATATTTATGGTACACTGTGAAAATTAATTGTTGGTTTAACTTAAAAAAGTAAGTTACCTGGTTGCCTTAAAATTTTGAGTTCATTGAAACTACAAATTTGAGTTTATACAATGAAGGCGATTGATTTAATCAACAGAAACTCAAAATATTATGTTATCTGAACCACATTAATTATTGAAGTTGATTTGACAAAAGAAAAAATGTTGTGATAAATCATGAAAATATTTTTTTAGAGTGTAGGAAATTTACAAAATATCTTCATGGAACATGATCTTTACTTAATATCCTAATGATTTTTGGAATTAAAAAAAAAAATCGATAATTTTGACCCATACAATGTATTGTTAAAGGTCCCGTTCTTCGTGATCCCATGTTTCAAACTTTAGTTAGTGTGTAATGTTGTTGTTAGAGTATAAATAAAATCTGTAAAATTTTAAAGCTCAAAGTTCAATGCCAAGCGAGATATTTTATTTAACAGAAGTCACCTACATCGAACGGACAGTTTGGACTACATCCCTCTACTTCCTTCTTTAATGACGTCACTAAAACAGTTTTTTGACTAACCTCCGCCCACAGGAATACACAAGAGTTGCGTTTGTAGAGTGTGTTTGTCGCCATGTCGTCGAAACGCTGTTATTTTCATCCCGCAGTCCAATCACCGGGTCTGATTCCGGCTCAAATTGATAGGGTAAAATTAAAGACATGTTTACAATAACACTGAGCGCGTGCATCTCCACGTTATGGTAAGAGGCGTGACTTTTCCGGGCACGGTGTGCTCAGAGCTGTC
Source organism: Megalobrama amblycephala (assembly GCF_018812025.1). Taxonomy (NCBI): domain Eukaryota; kingdom Metazoa; phylum Chordata; class Actinopteri; order Cypriniformes; family Xenocyprididae; genus Megalobrama; species Megalobrama amblycephala. The sequence goes on from NC_063056.1 coordinate 13,980,104, forward strand.
GAATCACAACACAGGAACCGCTGGCACAATCAGAACTCGTTACGTATTTCTGAAGGAGGGACTTCATAGAACAAGGAAGTCATCAGCCCGTTTTTATGACAGTGGAAACAGCGGTATACAGATAAGTAAATTATGTGAAAAATACTGTGTTTTTTTACACGCGAAACATGAACACATGTTATATTGCACACTATAAACACAATCAAAGCTTCAAAAAACCACGAAAAACGGGACCTTTAAATATACAAATACCTGTGCGACTTATGACTGGTTTTGTGGTCCAGGGTCACGTATATGATATAGTTGGAGTCACTTTCAGAATTATTATTCTTAGATCTGATCGACTTTAAAAATCATTGACAGCCAATCAGAATCTAATCTGCTTTAAAACGCTCCAGCTCAAACCTGATGAACAGAGCTTTGTCGTTCGTCGATGTGGACGCTGATATAGATATTGTTCTTGGTGTGAATTATAACGATAAAAATATAGTTCTAAAAATCCACACCACAACTATAACGATAACAGCACAGAGAAACGATATTGTTGGAATCATTTTTAGAAGATTTTTTTTTTAGCTGATGAAAGATAAAAACATTTACAGCCAATCAGAATCCATCATGCTGTTTTAAAGAGCTCCAGCATTTAAAGCTCTAGATGACTGCAGTGTGCGCTTAGAATAAACACTTATATAGTTATCATTATAGTTATCGTTCTTGGTGTGAACGGGCCTTATTTATCCAGTTAAATGTTACATTTTGTTTGTATATAATTATATCTCAATATATTATTAATATAATTGTATAAAACTATACTGACTGACAGAAAGAAGAGGAGATGACTTTACCTCAGTCCACCAGGATCTAATGTAGAGTTGCTCCTGATTCCATCACACAGAATTATGAATGAATGGTTCAGGTTCTCTTATATAAGACAGAAGACAGTGATTAGTCACCGTTTTCACTATGTAACCACACAATACAGACCATGCTTTAACTGGGCCACAATAAATTGAGCAATAGCAAAACATTAACCGGTCTGGTCAGATATTAGTCATCACTAGCAAGGAACTCAATAAAAAAAATCCCTTCCCTTCAAAGAAGAAATGACGTGTCTAAGCTCTAATTTAAACATTCAATGAAGAACACCTAGTTTTAATTTGACTTAAATTGTGTATAAAGGGTAAATACAGTCATGAGGCATGAAATAAATAAATAAAAAAAAGTATTGTAAACCTTGGGGAAAACCAGAATAAAGTAGAATATTACTTTTGAACATCTGTTCCACTAAATTTGTTAACTTTAAAAGACATTGTGGTCAGCATGATATATGACTTTGAAATATTCAATATCAATCATGTATCATTAATAAATAATGTAAAAGCAAGCTATTAATTTTGACACCAACTATTTAGGCATTGTAACTGGAAATAGAAGTTTCTGCTGAGTACGTTATTACGCATTCCCAAAAATGCCATACATTTTCATATTTCATATTACACATTTCAAGCCAAATGGAATGTACTGTACAGCCATACACATGTTCCAGTAAACTGATAAGGGAAACTTTTAAGGGAAGTAAATCTCCAGTTATACCACAAGTTCCCTGCTCAGCAATTCTAAATCATGATAATATGGTATTGTGGATCACTGGTCTCATCATTTTCATGACAATGTGAAAATTCATAATTAACTGTCTTCCCATCATTGTATGAATGAGATGTCGAGATCTTCAATGATAAGGATGGATTGAGAACTCGTGTTTCATTCAGCTGTGGATGGACCTCAAAGACACTTTATCCTTAACTGATTAATCGATAGTAACTTAGCTAATTATTGACATGATAAACATTTAATATTTTTACTGTATAGCCAGAAGATAACTGTGTAACCCTGGTGTAACTTGGTTTCTCACAGAGATTTTTTTTAATCCAACATCAAATGGACTATTTCATTCCTTGCCATAGAAGAGTATTATGGCATGAATTTCAATCAGCTTCAATTTATAACACTTTCTATTCTATTTACTATTCACTTTACTTATTTTTCTATTTACTATTCAGTTACATCAAAGACTATAGAATAACACAAGACGTGTCACTTGTATTGTTTTGAATGGGAGAAAGTGTAACGCGCAATATGGCGGAATAAGTCCCGCCTTCTAAATAAGAGCCAATCGCCGACTGTTAAAGTCATCGCATCACTTCAGCGGCCGTTAGAATCACGGGTTTCTATAGAAACAGTCAGACGCGCGCCTCCGAAGAGACGCGCATTTAGGTCTGCGCATGCGCATTAGCTTGATCCAGCCTGAAAAATACAGTTTTTTTTGTCATGATTCGAGCGTTTAGAAACTAAATTTATGAGCCGGTTGTTGTTAGATTTCATTGGTGATTTCAAATCTGAAATTTAATCGTAAGGTTGGCAAACAGTTTTGGAGAATTTGATGTTTCCCCATTCAAAGAGATAGGAGCTGCATGATGCCCAGGATGCCCGAGAGGCGTTTCAAAGATGGCCGCCGAGTGAAATGACTTGTCTTAACCCTCAGGGGTCTGAGGCTGATTTGGGGCTTGGAGAAGTTTTGACATGCCCTGACATTTGTGCTTTTTTCAGTTGTTCATAAACATATAAATGACAAAAGTGTCATTACACTGTATTCAGCACAAACTAGGCTACAATAATATATAAGGAACATGTATGTACATGTTTGTATTTTTGAAGGAATAACGTTTATGCGTGGTTATTGAAAAAACAAAAAACTTAAGTCACTGAAATAAAGCCAAAAAAAATATATTAAATCTGTGTTCACAAGACTTCTGGGTATTGGAGGTTGTAGACTAGAATTTTTGCTTCAAAATTATGTAAAAATTATCATTCCTACTCCTTCATATAAAACAATAGAGAGATTTAAATTTTCTAAAACATCTTTGGTCAAGAAACACAGTATGCGTGGAGGCGTGAATCATCATGAATAATGGATGATTCTCACCTGAGAAGACAAAAGAATCAGATAAAGAGCTCTAATGACCTGCATAAATAATGAGGTCTTTCAGTCAGATAGGCTGTGAAAAAACCCTGTTGATCATGTCTCAAGCTCATCATAATGTAAATCAAACATACAGAAAAAACAGCAATACTGTGAAATATTATTACAATTTAAAATAATGGTATTCTATTATTAAAATATAATACATTTATATGATACAAAGTGTCTGAACAGTTATGTTACCTCTATGGCATTTCATATAGGCTTTTAGCTTAAAAGCATGCACATTTGGAGAAATATTGATGGATTCTCATGTTTATGTCAATTTTCTATACAGAGGAGTAATATTTATTCAATATTTATTGTTATCACTATGAACGCTGGATACTGTTTTTAATTCATACTTGCAGCCGGAGGGCGCTCTGTGCACTTTTAGTCCACAAATGCCAATGCTAAAGAAGAATAGGCAATCCAGGAAATAACTGAACTAACAGAGGACAGAGATCGCTAACTATGGCTATTCAAAACACTTTTCAAGACTAAATACACGATTGAGACGATGTATGCATGTATTGACTGAATTTGCGTCTGAATAGCATTAGCGGATAATGAGCTGAATCAAGGACTTCTGACATGGCTCTCTTTTCATACAGATTACATAAACACATAATGTTTGTTTTCGATTTGACTTGTACGATTTAAAACCTGACATTTCAACGTTTCTTTAGACATATGTGTCATTTTTTTGTCATTAGTATTCATAAGTTACAGTTCATTTTCTGAGAACTATCAGATTGGACTTCGTTCAGAGGGAGACAACAGAACACGCATCATGTTAGTTTTCTTTATTTTACAAAAAGCACAACATTTTGTTTTTACTCTGAGTGTACACAAATAAAAGAAGATATTCCACAGATTAAAATGGTGTATAGCTCTTAATTTTATGTGCAACATTGACGGAGTATTTTGAGTCTCTTTCACACTAGTTAGAAAAAAACCGCGGTGATCACGCCGGTGTGACCGCCGACCCGAGGGAGTTAAAGGGACTTTGGTTACATTGTATAAACCAAAAGAAAAACAAAGAAGCACATTTCTCATAACATCATCTTCCACAGAAGAGAGAAAGTCATACAGTTCTGGGATGACATTAGGGTGAGTAAATGGCTGAAATATGTCTTTAAGCTCATAGTCATCTCCTTACTCAAACAATCAATTAGTTTCTGAACCGGCCTGCATGATGTCACTTCTTAATGATATCTATTAAGGGAGTTCAGGGTAAAAACTATTTTTATTTTATTTATTTATGGCTGGAGATTTGGTTGGATGTGACTGAAATATAGGAACTTGAAGGGTTTTTGACAGAGATGCAGAGATGGGCGTAAATACATGGAAATGTATTTAAAATACAAATACAAAATACTGTGTGGAAAAATGTATTTAAATACAAATACAAAATACTGTGTGGGAAAATGTATTTAAATACAAATACAGTATTTTGTATTTTGAAAATACACAAAATACATGTGAAATTGAAGATTCAGTGCAGGTATCCCTATTAGGCTGAAATCTATCTGGGCCTATTCTGAATGCCAAAAAGCATTTAGATGTGTGCAACTACTTAGAAACTTACCTCATTTCTGCTCTCTCTCTCTCTCTCTCTCTCTCTCTTTCTTAAGTGCTTGCTTCCTTGCTGGTAATTACAAATAAACTTATGTAGTGCAAAATAGCAGCCATTTATATACTTACTTCTGACAAGGTTACAATGTAGTCTATTACTTATGGTGAACACTACTAAAAAAACTGTAAAACTGTGGGAACCTTTTCTGCTATATAGCAAAGAATAGGGATGGGTGACGTGACCAAAATCTTAATTTTACTTCACAGTAACAATATATGGCATGGTTTCACAATTATCAATATCAGTTTTGATACCACAGCAAAAACTGAATTTCAAACTCTTTTGATGCTTTTTTTTACGCAAGTAGTATAGTAACTTTTATATTTATTTAATGTAAAGTTTATTTGTTTCTATATACATAATTAGAAAATATAAAGTTTATCTAAAATAAAAACTTTTTTAATTAGAAATCATTTGGCACTTTTTTTTTGGTGAACAATAAAACTAAAAGTGTAGTGTATCTTTCATCATTGTCATCACAAATGCACACAATCACTACACTAAACTGATGGAGACAGACAATGATTAACCTAATTATTTCGTTTCTAAATAAACAAACATTTGCATAGATGGGTAAACACAATCACAATTTGGAAATGTGTCCAGTTACATTTTCATAAAGCACCATGTTTGTAAAATATAAAATGATTACATTTACAAAATAAGCCTGCATAGCAGAAATAATGAATAAAGTAATGGTTGTGTTTAATACAATCGTTAATTGAAATAAAATAATTAATGAATTAAAAAACATATATAACACAGTATTGTTCAATTTAGTGTTATACATATGTTATCATATTAATATGTTTTGTTCTAATGTCACAAGTCACAATTTCAAGTTTACTGGTCATGAAACCCCCCTGTTTTACCCTGGTCGTTCACACCTCTGAGTTTCAAAAAGTCTGTGAAAATGGGCGTGTAAAGCTCTGAAAAAGTGGGAGTGTAGAGGGGGGAGAAGAGGGGAGAGAACAACCAATGAAACAGAGACATACAACACACTCATTATACAGAATAATGAATATTAATATATGAGCACGGAGAAAATGTCAACAAACTCCCAAGCCCAAAGGGAGAAATGTGAAAGAATATTTAATAGGGCTAATAATAGGTTACTTTGATTACGTTTACGAGCACCGCAGTCTCAAAATCAGTCTTTTAGAATAATCGTGTCGTTGCGTTCAGATAGGCTACACCACTGTATCAGTGTCCAGTTTGCACATATAATTCATTTGAAGAAGACTTGATGAAATATGTGTGCATAACTACACCGTGCTGGTTAATGTTTGGTGCAGGAGAATGTGTGAAATAAAAACTTTAAACACGGATACTTTATTCTGTATGAGCTATGTGTCACGTGGCTAGTGTTATTAAACTCATCGCGGAGCTCCGCGCTGAAACCGATCATATGCACGCTCCGCGTGTATAACATAAAAACAATCGTATTTTTCATGTGTTCGTATTCAAACTCCAGTTCTGACCGCATCGCGGGCAAAATACAAACAACACATGTGCTGCTGTGCTGAGGGAAACAGCCTACGGCTCGCGCGCTTGAACGCTGCTAGAGCAGGCAGAGGTGAATGAGCAGCACTTTTGTGACATTTGAATTCTCTGCTGTAATGCGATCTCACGCGAACATATTTTCCATTTGTGCTGGTAGATTACAGCAAAACAATCCACATGCACACAAACCTCTGCTCTGGTCGCGTCGCAGGAAAACACATTGTGTTGTAGTACTGAGGAAACGAACACCAATGATATGTCTCTGAATGACAAGAGACCGAGGCAAGAAAAGTGACACTTCCTCATATCGTATGCATACTACAGCGCAGTGATTGGATTGAATGAGCTTTATGTCATGAATATATGTCGAGAATCGCTCAAAACGGTCTACGTCAGCATGTTCGAAAGTACACGATGACGTCATATTTTGTGACGTTGCTCCGACTCGGCTTTTCAAACAGGAAGACAGAAATCGCTCTGAAAAATGCAAAAATAACTATTTTTCACTTATGAGTAACATTAATGAGTACCTTTAGTGTTTTCAATGATGTGCAGCCTATACATATCTGTTTACATCTCAAAAAAAGTGTTTTGGGGTTTCATGACCCTTTAACTTGATTATTTGGTTAGGGTTTAAGAAGTGTACTAAAAAACTTTTTCACATGTGTCGTCAAAATGACCTACAACCTAATCGGTTTACATGTAAAGAAATCCATTTATTCACAAACTTCTCATGAGACGAGTGTTTGACATAGTATAAGAGGTGTTTGACAAATTATTCGGCAAACTACTTCCTCTCATTGCTGCTTTTTGGTGGTTTGGAGAACAATTACTCAGAGTCGCCCTCTGTCGTTTCACAGAATTATACAACGGAGAGCACGTCAAGCATAAAAGCCTCGTAGGTTTACTGAGGAGCACGCGCAGTAAGCAGGTTCATGGCGTACAGCCATGCGAATTGCAAAAGAATAAAAAAGGCTTCAACTGCACAAAGCTAAAGAGAAAGCGGAAAGTCCTATCTATGTAAACGATTTAGAAAAAGTTCCATCGATTCACAATTTATATCATCGCTACGAATCTACGATATTGTCATATGATATCACCCATCCCTAACATGCAGTAAGGTTAATGCTTGAAAACAACACCCTGATAAAGAGGATGACTGTCTCAAAGTATTTTGAGTATTTTGAAAATACAAAAATACTCATCTTAAATGTATTTAAATACAAATTACATTTGATTTTTTCCAAAGGCTTTAAAATACAAAATACAAAATAGTATTTTGTATTTCAAATACGTATTTTAAATACATGTATCTGAAATACTGCCCATCCCTCTTGATCACCCAAAAATGAAACTTGAAACTGGATAGTTCACCCAAAAATGAAACAAAAATGACTGTCATCATTTACTCCACCTCAAGTTGTTCCACACCTATATAAATGTCTTTGTTCTGCTGAACACAAAGGAAAATAATTGGAAGAATCTTTGTAACCAAGCATTCTTCCAAACATCTTCCTTTGTGTTCAGCAGAACAAAGACATTTATACAGGTGTGGAACAACTTGAGGAGGAGTAAATGATGACAGAAGTTTCATTTTTGGGTGAACTGTCCCTTTAATGTTGAGATTTTAATTATTAGGAATCAGGAAACCGAGAGATTGACTACTGAAAATGGAGAACCCAATTTTTTTATGAAAAATAACAATCCAAATTATGTATTGTATTATGTATAATGCATTGTGAGGATTGACTGGGTCAAGCGTGACAAATTACTCATGCGTGACTTAATAAATATGAATTTAATAATACCCTGAACACAATTCCTTTCTGTTCAATTCTGCCTTATTAATTGACTCTGGTCTGAATGTATGTTTTATCATGTTCACTAGTTTACCCAACATATATAGCAAAAATATCTCTGTATTTGAATGTAAGTTTGGAGGACAAAATTTAAATAATAATAATAACTTTAATTTTTAAAAAAAATCATCATTAAGACTGTTTTGAACTCCTTACCCCTTGAGTCTGACAAGCTTTCTTTCTCAATTCTGTAAAGTTTGTCGAGTCAGTAAAGATAATAAAGTAAGATAAACTAGTAAAGATGACAAATGGTAGAAACGCAATGCGCACAGAGCTGGATTTATTGAATCATCTGTCTACATCTGGGCTTGACACTGCAGTAACCTGTTTTAGTCAGGTTAGTAACCATGCCCTTGTGAAAAAGAAGTGCACTTAATTGTATTGAAAGTGTACTTTGTGTGTACTTCAAATCTTAAAGTATACTTTTTAAAAAGTGCACTTGCGGATAATATAATATAATTAAAATTAAAGGCCACTTAAGTGTACTTAAATAGAATATACTTTAATGACAATATTTATTATCATGCTTAAGTGCACTTTTTAAAAATGCACTTTGTAATAATGTCTAATTAAGTTGTACTTAAAGAAAGTACACTTAAATGACAATATTTATTAACACGCTTAAGTGCACTTTTTAAAAATGCCCTTTGCAATAATGTCAAATTAAGTTGTACTTAAGGAAAGTACACTTAAATGACAATATTTACTAACACGCTTGAGTGCACTTTTTAAAAATGCCCTTTGCAATAATGTCTAATTAAGTTGTACTTAAAGAAAGTACACTTAAATGACAATATTTACTAACACGCTTGAGTGCACTTTTTAAAAATGCACTTTGTAATAATGTCTAATTAAGTTGTACTTAAAGAAAGTACATTTTAATGACAATATTTATTAACACGCTTAAGTGCACTTTTTAAAAATGCCCTTTGTAATGTCAAATTAAGTTGTACTTAAAGTACACTTAAATGACAATACTTACTAACACGCTTGAGTGCACTTTTTAAAAATGCACTTTGTAATAATGTCTAATTAAGTTGTACTTAAAGAAAGTACATTTTAATGACAATATTTATTAACACGCTTAAGTGCACTTTTTAAAAATGCCCGTTGTAATGTCAAATTAAGTTGTACTTAAAGTACACTTAAATGACAATATTTACTAACACGCTTGAGTGCACTTTTTAAAAATGCACTTTGTAATAATGACTTTGTCACGACCGTCAGTGAGAGTGCCCGAATTAGCCACTTGAGGGCACTCCATCCTGGACTGTTTTCACCCCATTGACTACACTACCCATAAGGCACTGCCGGACTCATTATCCATTTATCACATCATTACACCCAGCTGTCATGTATTTTGTAATCAGTGTCTGTCTATTTAATCTCAGTTGTTTCTGTCCTCAGTTGTGGTTTGTTGTATTTTGTTACGTGCACTTTGTTTCTCTGGCTTTTTGTATTGGACTGTTTTTGTGGAGTTTAACCTTTGCCTGTGTTCTGGATTACATGCTTGGAGTCTCCTGTAATAAACATCGCTGCACTTGGATCTTACCATCTTGTTCTTGTGTGCACCGTGACAGAACAAACCACCGCTATGCAAGGATCCAGCAGCAGGAGACTCCGGTCATCCGTGGGGGCTGAGGAGGCTCAGGCCCTTTTGGCAACTCTCCGCCAGAGGAGAATGGGAGTGCGGGCATTCGTCCAGAAGTTCTGGTCACGGGCGGAGGGGTATGGTCTCTCTGATACGGTCCTCAAAGACACAATTAATAACTGTCTGGATAAACCTCTGCCGCAGTGGGAGATGGAGCTGGTAAGGGGGTTAAACTTTTGGAATTTCTCCAATTACCTGCATCTGCGTGGGAATGGGCCGCTTCGACTACCTCCAGCACCCGCTCCAGCCCGTGTGTCCTTTCCAAGGCCTGCTCCAGCCCATGAGTGCGTCCCAGCCCGTGAATCCGCTTCAGAGGCCTCAGAGGAGGTTGGCACTGAGTCTCCGCTTCCCACATCTAAAAGGAGGAAGAGGAGGAGGAAGGCTTCCATCCCCCAAGACCCGGAGGCCTCTCCAGAGCTCGCTCCAGTCAGTGAATCCACTCCAGAGCCCGCTTCAGTTAGTGAGTCCACTCTAGAGCCTGCTCCAGTCAGTGAGGCCGCTCCAGTCAGTGAGGCCGCTCCAGTCAGTGAGGCCGCTCCAGTCAGTGAGGCCGCTCCAGTCAGTGAGGCCGCTCCAGTCAGTGAGGCCGCTCCAGTCAGTGAGGCCGCTCCAGTCAGTGAGGCCGCTCCAGTCAGTGAGGCCGCTCCAGTCAGTGAGGCCGCTCCAGTCAGTGAGGCCGCTCCAGTCAGTGAGGCCGCTCCAGTCAGTGAGGCCGCTCCAGTCAGTGAGGCCGCTCCAGTCAGTGAGGCCGCTCCAGTCAGTGAGGCCGCTCCAGTCAGTGAGGCCGCTCCAGTCAGTGAGGCCGCTCCAGTCAGTGAGGCCGCTCCAGTCAGTGAGGCCGCTCCAGTCAGTGAGGCCGCTCCAGTCAGTGAGGCCGCTCCAGTCAGTGAGGCCGCTCCAGTCAGTGAGGCCGCTCCAGTCAGTGAGGCCGCTCCAGTCAGTGAGTCTACTACAGAGCTCGCTCTAGTCAGTGAGTCCGCTCCAGCCAGTGAGTCCCCTACAGAGCCCGCTCCAGCCAGTGAGCCCACTACAGAGCCCGCTCCAGCCTGTGAGTCCGCTCCAGCCAGTGAGTCCGCTCCAGCCAGTGAGTCCGCTCCAGCCAGTGAGTCCGCTCCAGCCAGTGAGTCCGCTCCAGCCAGTGAGTCCGCTCCAGCCAGTGAGTCCACTCCAGAGCCCGCTCTAGCCAGTGAGTCCACTCCAGTCCCGCATGCTCTCCCTGTCAGTCCCGTGATGGCCAGGAGGTCTGTCTTCACTTTTTATATTTTGGCTGTCTTGCGTGCCTGGAGGATGCACTCAGAACAGCCCGAGCCCGCTCCAGCCAGTGAGTCCGCTCCAGAGCCCGCTCCAGCCAGTGAGTCCACTCCAGAGCCCGCTCCAGCCAGTGAGTCCGTTCCAGAGCCCGCTCCAGCCAGTGAGTCCACTCCAGAGCCCGCTCCAGTCAGTGAATCCACTCCAGAGCCCGCTTCAGTTAGTGAGTCCACTCCAGAGCCTGCTCCAGCCAGTGAGTCCGCTCCAGCCAGTGAGTCCGCTCCAGCCAGTGAGTCCGCTCCAGCCAGTGAGTCCGCTCCAGTACGGCATGCTCTCCCTATTAGTCCGGTGATGGCTAAGAGGGCTGTCCTCACGTTCTATGTTTTGGCGGTCTTGCGTGCCTGGAGGATGCTCTTAGAGCAGCCCCAGCCTGAGCACGCTGCCGTCCCAGAGCAGCCCCAGCCTGAGCACGCTGCCGTCCCAGAGCAGCCCCAGCCTGAGCACGCTGCCGTCCCAGAGCAGCCCCAGTCTGAGCACGTTGCCGTCCCTGAGCAGTTCCAGTCTGAACTCGTTGCCGTCCCAGAGCAGTTCCAGTCTGAGCCCGCTGCCGTCCTTGAGTCCTCCGCTCTCCCTGATACGGCCACGGAGGCCGTCATCGAGCTGTCCGCTCTCCCTGATACGGCCACGGAGGCCGTCACCGAGCTGCCCGCTCTCCCTGATATGGCCACGAAGCACCCTTGGCCAGCCCTGCCGCCGCCGTCCAAGCCTACTGCCCTGCCGCCGTCCAAGCCTTCTGCCCTGCCGCCACCGCCCAGATCTTCTGTCCTGCCGCCGTCATCCAAGCCCTCTGCCCTGCCGCCGCCGCCCAGGCTTTCTGCCCTGCCGCCACTGCCCAGGCCGTCTGAACCGTTGGAACCAGCCTGGTCAGTTCCTCCAGCGCCACCCTGGCAATCAGCCAGGATTCCAGACCCTCTGGAACCAGCCTGGTCAGTTCCTCCAGCGCCACCCTGGCACTCAGCCAGGACTCCAGAACCGTTGGAACCAGCCTGGTCAGTTCCTCCAGCGCCACCCTGGCAATCAGCCAGGATTCCAGACCCTCTGGAACCAGCCTGGTCAGTTCCTCCAGCGCCACCCTGGCACTCAGCCAGGACTCCAGAACCACTGGAACCAGCCTGGTCAGTTCCTCCAGCACCACCCTGGCTATCAGTTGGGCACTCTGGTCCTGGCCCACCATCCCTCCCCCTGATCCTCCTCCTGTCCACCTCCCTCCTGAGTTTGTTTTTCGTTTTTGTTTTGTCTGGTGGAGCGTCTGGTAGCCGCTCCTTTGAGGGGGGGTAATGTCACGACCGTCAGTGAGAGTGCCCGAATTAGCCACTTGAGGGCACTCCATCCTGGACTGTTTTCACCCCATTGACTACACTACCCATAACGCACTGCCGGACTCATTATCCATTTATCACATCATTACACCCAGCTGTCATGTATTTTGTAATCAGTGTCTGTCTATTTAATCTCAGTTGTTTCTGTCCTCAGTTGTGGTTTGTTGTATTTTGTTACGTGCACTTTGTTTCTCTGGCTTTTTGTATTGGACTGTTTTTGTGGAGTTTAACCTTTGCCTGTGTTCTGGATTACATGCTTGGAGTCTCCTGTAATAAACATCGCTGCACTTGGATCTTACCATCTTGTTCTTGTGTGCACCGTGACAGACTTAAGTTGTACTTAAAGAAATTACACTTTAATAACAATATTTATTAACACGCTTAAGTGCACTTTTTAAAAATGCACTTTGTAATAATGACTTAAGTTGTACTTAAAGAAAGTACACTTAAATGACAATATTTATTAACACTTTTTTAAAAATGCACTTTGTAATAATGTCTAATTAACTTTAAAGTACACTTTCATGACAATATTTCTAAACATGCTTAAGAGCACTTTTTACTTTTTACTTTTTGCTTAGTCTTTAATAAATACTGTGTGCATTAATACACTTGTAATTTATTTTTCTTTTGAATTTCAATACACTTGCTTATACAGTATATAATCCAGTACAACTTATTGTTGAAATTTTTATCACCAGCTCCTGCTCTAAACTCGACTAGTGTCAGTTTTCTACATAATATTTGACATAAAATGTTTTTTTTTGTTTTTTTTTTTATGGAGTGCTGTATTTGTGATACTTAAAGCAACAGTGCTGTACTTTACATATGTGTATAATACTTTTAATATCATTGTTGTTCTAAGTTGATTAAGCATATTTAATTGCAAGCAAAAGTTTAACAGATCTAAAAATTAATTTGAATTCATATTCAGTTAAAATACATTTAATTTTAATCAGACTAAACCATAAAATAATTGAATTTCAGTTAGGTGAATGTGTCAAGTTCTGTAAACTTACAGTCTAACTACAACAATGAATTAGAAGAACTTCAACTTGAACAAATTTAATCATGCACGTATTATAGCCTATAAACTTTTTGTTTAATGCGCATGCGCAAAAATACTACGTCATGACGGCGCACTACTTCACCAGAGTTTGAAAAATGTACCTTCAGCCATCTTTCTGTGATCGCGATGCGTGAGGCAACATTGCTCAGACATCCCAACCTGCAAAAAGTCATTTCAGGGAGGTACCCCCCCAAAAAAAAGAACATGACTTTACTTGTATACCGAAATACAGCTGAATATAACAGAACAATGAAGTAACTATTTACATACACGCCAAATGTAGGCTACATGTAGGCCTAGGCCTATTTCCTATGCCTTTGTTTTAACATGTTGTGATCCCTAAAAGATATAAAAGCATAAAATATTATTTCTATACGCTAAAGGCCTATGAAATTATTTGTTAATTATGTTTAAATATGTAGATTACTTTTACTATTTATATAAGCTGCTTATACTTTTTATGTAAACTGCTTTTATTTATTTTCCATTGCAACTTTAAACAGGGGTACACTATGGTGTAGTCTGCCATAAAATGTGTCTTATACTTTTTTTTTTTTTGTGGCACTCTCCCTCTGCTATGGTGCTCCTGTTTCTAGATAGACATAACTGATTAATTTGGTACGGGAGAAGAGATAAAAGCCCGCCCACACTGACAATTGATTGGTTGATTTGCCGAAACAGGCCAATCGGGATTCTCTCTGTCTTACATGCCCTTCACACACAAGCCCACTAGCACACAAACGCAAGGTCTCTCGCTCCCTCTTCCTCTCTGCCGTGCGCGCGCTACACGGTTTGAAACACAGTCTCTGGGTGTGTATCAATCAGCTCCCTAGTTCAGTAGTCAGGGCACTGATCAGGGAATCAGCCACATTCATTTACATTAATTCTAATTCACGACCTAGGGAGCTAGGGAGCTGATTGAGACGCAGGTTCTGTCTCGCATGCGCGCTCTTGCTCGCTCGCTCGCTCTAGATTCCGGGAGATTTTAACTAATTTGCGGGTATCAGGGAGTCGCTATCAATATGCGGGAGACTCTCGGAACTTCCGGGAGACTTGGGATGTCTGATTGCTGATCAAAGAAGAAAACAAAGGAGCGCACGTTTGGATGACTGCAGATGAGACGTTATGTACTACAAATAAAGAACCAAGTAAGTATCTTGATATATGCTCTCTTTATTTTTATTTTTTTCACCGGAACATAGCAGTTCTTATGAGTGTAACTTATTTAGTTTAATCGCAATATGGAGGTGAATTAATCATGTTTCCTGTTTAATCATTTTAAATGACTTTAAGTTAAATTTGCAGAACTAAATTCAAAGATCTGATCTTGTAACATTTAAAGACAATTATATACATTTAATCGCTATTATAACCACCAGTAATGCTTATAATCTATTTTTCTATTTGCATTTGAAAAGTTAGTTGTTCAATTACTGTTTGTGTTTGTAATATGTAATATTTTTGTGCTTATCTGTTGTTATATATATTCATTTTGTGGGATCAGTACAGATTTGTTATTGGAGATACAGTGCAAGCTGTGTGGAATCAAAGACCCGTATTGATGAGGTGATGTTACAAGTTTTTCCATTAATTCAGCCACCCTGATCACACACTACAAGCTAAAACACTGCCATAAACTGTCCTTATAGCTTTTAAATGCTTTGAATCTTTTCTATTTGCAAGCAATAAATTCTCACCTGTGCACTTACAAATCCCCATCTAATCATTATATATTTATATATAATGATATTATATCATTATTTTCAAAGCAAAACCCCTCAATTTGCTTGGGTCTTGGGTTATTTATCTATATTTGTGTAATAGATAAAGTTATGTTTAATTCCTTGTAAAGTAGGAATAAAAATGTTTATAAAAATGTTCTCTATTTTTAAAGGCCAGTGTCAGTGAAGATGGTGTGGTCACTGGAATCCTGGTGTTTGTGGGAAATGTGAAGGAGCTTCTCCCAGGATTCTACAACAGTGTTGTCCTGATTACTGAGGTAATTCATCTTGGGTGATGCAGTTGCGGTCAAACGTTTACTTACACCTTGCAGAATGAACTGCTTCATCTGGGAAGTACTAAATAAAGAAACAAATACAATGCTAATTTGTGTGATTTGTATGATTTTTTTGTTTTATAATAAAGTTATGATTATGTAAACTTTAGAATTACATAATCATATTTCTACTCTAATTAGTTTTTTGAAATGTAAACATTTAAATTGTAGCTGTCATAAATTATTTATTCAAAAATGAAATACATAAATTAATTATAAAAACAATATTTAAAATTAAATTATAATGAACATGTAATGTGGTGCATATAATTAGCAGAATGCTCCTCTCTAATAGCTGACTAATGAGTTTATGCTGAATATGATTTTTCTGAAGTAAATGTGACGTTACGTGACATTGTTTACAAGCTGTTTTATTGACGTCTTTCCGCGGTTGAAACACTGATTGAGCAATTAAATGTTATGGATCAGTTGTACTGTATCTTGTAACATACCTTCAGATGTTCATTCATATTTATTTCACACTTTAACTGGTATTAAAGTGGAGGAAATGATCAGTACGCAGTAAACATCTTGGCCACAGGCTTCAATCACTATCCGCAACTCTTTGCTTTTAGGGAATACCAAATGTGTCTAGGAGGGTGGTGGAAAACGACAGAAATGTCTTTGTTCGTTTTTTATTATTTTCAAACCTACAAAGGTGTATATAAACTTTGGAGTTTATGTATATATCTATATCTATTGCTTTCATTTGATTGAACCAATTATAATAATGGACTGACTCTACAAACAATTGTTTTACTTCTGTTTTTTTTTTTTTCCTCCAGGTCTTTATTTTTTTTACTTTCTTGCCTCTTTGGAACATGTCCATTTATGCATACTGTGTAGAGGTGGTGCACAGCTTCATGGACATTTAAGGTTTTCTGCCGATGAAGAGCTTCTGGGACATTGACATAAACAGCACTTTTTCATACAACTTAAAAAAAGGTGGTGACAGACAATTTTGGTTTTCTTGTTTTTGTGCCTTTGGAATTCATTGTTTTTTTGTTTGTTTTGTTTTTTCTTTTCAAAATTACATTCACTGTAATGCTGGAGTAAGATTTTAGAAGAAACCTTTTTGTCCTGTTTAATGTTTGTGCTAGTAAAGGTTGCAGAGCTTATAAGTAACAAGGTTTACAAAAGGTAACACTTTACAAAAGGTCTCGCTTGTGTTAACATCAATTAATAGACAACATTATCTAACTATGTGCATTAACGTTTTTACAGTATATATCAATATTTGTTAACATTAGGCAATAAAAAAATATATTTTTTTCAAGTTAATAAAATGTATAGTTATTGTTTATGTTAGTTTACAGTGCATTATCTATTAACATATGCAACTTTTGATTTTAATAATGCATAAGTAATATTAACTAGGATTTATAAATGCTTAAAGTATTTTCATTCATAGTTCATGTTAACTAATAGAAAATTATTGAACAGTGTTACCCAAAGTTTTGAATCTTTTCTTTTCTTTACATTTTGTTTGTATTAATTCATGGGTGTTATCTTATTTATCATCTTATACAGAATGATTTTATCTGAAAATGTAAAAATGCAGAAAGATTGTGATGGGTAGGTTTAGGTACCTTTGTATGTGATGGAGAAAATTATAGTGATATCATTGATATCATGATATTTTTAGTGATATTTGTAAATTGTCTTTCTAAATGTTTCGTTAGCATGTTGCTAATGTACTGTTAAATGAGGTTAAAGTTACCCTCGTTTCTTTCTGTATTCACAGAGACCAAAGCCATGTCGTTATTTTCATTATTAAACACTTGCAGTCTGTATAATGCATAAACACAACTTCATTCTTTATAAACCTCTCAAATAGTCTGTAATGTTAGCTTTAGCCACGGAGCACTAACTCATTCAGAATCAAATGTAAACATCCAAATAAATACTATACTTACGCGATTAGACATGTTGCATGACGAACACTTTGTAAAGATCAATTTTGAGTGTTATATTAGCTGTGTGAACTTTGTTTATGGTGTTTAAGGCAAGCGCGAGCTCTTGGGGCATGGAGCACGAGATTTAAAGGGGCCGCGTATCCTGAATCGGCACATTTATAATGATAGGCAGTTAAAAAAATTAATTAAAAAAAAACAATGGGGTATTTTAAGCTGAAACTTCACAGACACATTCAGGGGACACTTAAGACTTATATTGCAATTGAGAGACAATCGAGAGACAAAGGGAACATACTTGTGCTTGTCTTTTAAGGAAAAATAAGCCAACATGTCTCCTTGGGTGAAACAGCCAATGTCCAGCATGGATTTTGAGGAAGGAAAAGTTCTCTTTGTCTTGTCCTGCGGCTCAATTTGCATAACTTATGATGGTTTCAGAATTGGTAACTTTTGCTCAAAAAGACCTTAGAACTAGACTAATGCATGGTATCGTAACAGAACATGCATAGTAAATTAACGAATCCTGTCAGAATTCGTTTAAGACCAAACATGCCAGGGTGCAACAGACATAAAGACATAGATACAATCTTATACTCGCATATAAAGGTTTGGGGTACAATTCACACAACTATTGTTATAGCTAAGCATATATACTAGGGATACATACATGCAACTTGAAATACAATGATGGGTACACTTTGGCACAGTCATATTTTGAGGATAACTGTACATACAATCTCTAGGCGTGTTTGTGTGTGTCTGTGTGGTCTGGTTTGGCTGGTCTGGAATGCGGCCGCATGGCCCTTAACCCACATGGGGTGATTCTTTTGAAGTCCCCAGAGCTGGGGACTGGGGTTTTCTTTTTAACTTCAGATGGGCCACAAAGATGCCAATGGATCCATTTGGTCCCAGATTTGCCGGAGCCGATTCGTGATTTACATGCACAGATCAGGAGGCTAAAAGCATTTTCATTTACTTCAATATGGTGGACATGTACATTTAAGGAAAATGACAAGTGACACATTGTCAGAATCTGCATTAGCCAGGGAATAAAATGACATAAAGCATATACATTTGGACAATGTTTTCAAAAGTTATATGCATTTTTGCAAAATTCCTTATATCTCTGGAACACTAGGTGGTGCTGTGTTCAAACTTCTCAGGTTCCTTCAGAACATTCTGATGAAGATATGTACCAATTTTTGTGAAGATATGTCAAATTGTTTAAAAGATATGGCAATTTATGTCCAAATTCAAAATGGCGGACACGTGGTTCATCCAATATTAACAAAATCAGCATGACCCAAGGAATCCATTGACACCAAGATTTAGATTTTCTGACAAACTGTTCAAAAGTTATTGGCTAGAATAGCTATTTTTCAGATCTCATGACCTGTAGGTGGCACTGTTCCCAAATTTGGCATGGACCCTCAGATGATCATGGTTGTGATGAAGTGTACCAATTTTTGTTTTGATTGCTCAAAGTTTGGCCGAGATACAGCCCCTGAACCAATTTTGGGTCGACCTCGTTAACTTCGTGACATCATAACTCTTTTTTTCCGGTACATAAAAAAAATCTGTTTAGTCATTTCTGTGAAGATTCTTCCAAAGATCATGTGATCAAAGTTGGGACAAAATTGGACAAAATTTGAAGGAGGAGTAGCAAAAAAAATGGAATACTGTACTTTTCAAAATGGCCACTACTGTAATGGGTGGAGTCTTAATGTAAGATGTTGAATGGCATCAACATGAAGAGACGAATCAGATGTACTTAATTAGATTTTTCTAGAGCAAATGGTTCAAATGTTATAACCTTTAGAATAGTGAATTTTTGAACTTGTGGTGGTGCTAAAGAGTTGGTCATAAAGACTCAAAATTTGGTCCAATGACTTTTCATGACCATCTCTACAATTGTGCCAAATTTGATCATTTTCTCATGTTCTATTAATAAGGCTGCCATTGACTCCCATTCGGGAAGTATAAGAAGAAAACTCATGGATACAATAGGTGCCTTTGCACCTTCGAGCAGGACAAGCTTGTGAGTTCCATCCAGGTGACAAAGTATTGGTGCTAATCCCAAATGCTGCTTGTAAATTTCTCGCACCCTGGCAGGGGCCGTATGCTGTGTCTGAGAGAGTGGATAAAGTATTGAGTTCACCAACCGGGACGGCGACGTGGTGAACATATCTACCACATTAACTTGCTTAAGAGGTGGGTTGAGCCAGCCATCCAAGTGGTAGCACTTGTCGTAAAGGAACAGGCTGTGGTGGATCTGGGAACACAACTTTCAGCAGCCCAGAAGAAAGAACTGGAGGCCCTGGTAAGCAGCTATTCAGATGTGTTTTCAGAGACCCCGGACCGGACCGACATCCTATGCGATGAGATTCGCACCCTACCTGGAACCATCATTAGGCAGCGGCCTTACCGGGTACCAGAAGCTTGCCGACAGGCTATAGAGGAGGAAGTGCAACGGATGCTTCATTTGGGGGTAATTGAGGAATTTCACAGTCCGTGGTCCAGCCCTATAGTTATGGTGCCCATGAAAGATGGGACCCACTGGTTCTGTAACGACTTTCGAAAACTGAACGAGGTGTCCCAATTCGATAGCTACTCCATGCCTCAAGACGAGCCGGTCGAACACCTCGGCAGGGCCTGCTACATCTCAACACTCGACCTCACTAAGGGTTATTGGTAAGTGCCGTTGTCTAAGGATGCCAGAGAAAAGACTGCCTTTAGCACCCTTGCATGGGGCGGAAACAACATTCCAAAGGCTCATGGACATCGTACTATGGCCGCACCGGGCTTATGCTGCAGCCTACATTGACGATGTGGTAATTCACTCTGAACGTTGGGAGGACCACCTTGAGAAAGTCTGGAGGGAACTACGGAGAGTGGGGCTTACCGCTAACCCAAAGAAATGTCACCTGGGCCTATCAGAGGCACAGTACTTGGGTTACAGGATCGGCAGAGGCCTCATCAAGCCACAAGAACAGAAAGTTGAAGCAGTAAGGTAGTACAAACCACCTACTACCAAGACGAAGGTAAGTGCTTTTCTCGGGTTGGCGGGCTATAACCTTTTTCAAGTCCTCGATTTTTTTCACATTGCAGCAAAACACCGCTTTACTTTATTTGCAGCAATGCAAAACATGCTGCAACAATTTCCACTGCCCAGTGTTTTTAAACCGACCAGGTTGAATGCACACCTTCAGATTCACTCCAAAAAGGCTGTTGTCCATGGAGGTATGACCGTTTCTTTTATATTCTGAATTTAAAATGTTGTTTTTGCAATGCAGTAAGTTTTTGCAGTAATTTTGACTTTAGAACAACGAAACTTGTCTCTCTTATGTAAATTTTATGGTTATATATCTAAGTTTTTCTGTTTTGATTTTGCAGTGCAGTAAAATGATAAGCAGAATCACCCCAGGACAATGGAAGCTGATCAAAGACAAGGTTAGTTTTATAAGGCTTTCATTAAAGGTTCTCTAAGCGATCCTGAGCAGAGTAACTTCCTGTTGACGTTCGAAGTGTTGTCAAACAAAACAGAGGCTAGCTAGACCCTCCCTCCGCCTCCTCCTCCCCTCCCATCCGTGCTTCCTGAAACAGTCATGAACGCGCATTTAAAATCATTCTTGTCGGTTACTGGCTGGAGCATGTTTATTATGTTTCGTGGTCCAGGCTGCACCAGTTTGTTTTTGTTGCCGTTTTTGGAGCTTGTGGCGACTATAGAGACCGCGTTTTTTTACAGTGTGTTCAGGGGACAGGCAGCTAGCGGATAGTGAGGAGGTGTTTGCTGTATGTGACAAAAAATGTTTTGGCCTAAAAACGTGTGACATCGCTTAGAGGACCTTTAAGACATAAGCTACTTATACAGATGGTGTGTTATCTGTCACATCTTTTCCATGCATAACCTAATATTCTTAAATATTAAGTAATAGAAAGTTACAAGTTTTTTCTCTTTTCATTAGAATGAAAAACAAATACTTTAAATATAACTATTAAAATAACTATTTAAAGTTGTCATACTTTAAATAGTTAACCTGGGTGATTGTAAACCCCAGGTAAACAGAATCCTGGGTTATCTTGATTCACGTTTGACACTGATCATCATTTACCTGGGGTTAACAATTAACAATTGTTGCACATTCTGTCAGTATTTGTTGTTTTTTTCTTTCCAACGCTGAATTTATGCACAGTGTTTCTTTGACTGTCAAAAGCACGTAAATATACAAGCGTGGAGCGTTACTTTACCCACGGTTAAAAGTGGTGTTTAGAACGACATTAACCCAGGGTTAAGTACAGTGTGAAAAGCCATGTGAATTGCTTGCCTTTTTAAAAAAAATTTAAACTGAACATGATTGATTAATTTCATTAGTGACAGGGTATGATTTATGTCTTCAGTATATAAACATGAAAAAAACAGAATGTCAACTTTATTATACATGTTACATCCTGACTACAGCACAAAGTATTGTTAAATACACTTCCAACATTTCATCCCATTTGTTTGTACCCTTCTCTCATGAAGGAGCCACGGATCACAGAAGACCTCTGCGCTGCACAACCAAAAGTCTTCAAAGGTTTAGTGGAAGAGCTGTGCTTTCTGATATTGAAAGAGGAAGACCAGGAAAAAGCCCTTCTTCAACTTTCACACGGTGAAACGGATGATGACAGACAACTGGCCAAAAAGTCTTTAGTGTTTTGCTTCCAAATTAAGGATGATATGGGCATTTTTCTTAATTAAGAGTCTTGGAATTAATTGCATTTTTAATGGAGATTTGATTTTTTTTTTTTTTTTTTTTTTAAAAAGGTTTAATTTGTCGTCATGTACCTGCTGTGCAATAATTTGTTCAATTTACACTCTTTGGGTTGATTTTGTAATTTTTTTAGAGCAAAGCACAGCTAGTATATGATGCTTTTGCTACTTAGGGGAAAAGTACATTTTATTAAATGTAACTTGTGTTTTGTTTTTGAGTTTGCTAGATTGGAATTTGCTTAATTCATGCAATCTAGTGTACAACCATGTAATGTGTATTATGTACTAAACAATGGTCCATTCTGAAATGCTTGAGTAAAATATAAATTTTATGTCAAATTAATAAATGTTTATCATTTTTAGTGTTTAAGCTTTGTGTTCAAGTTTTATATGAACTTTTAACTTTAAAAATATTTAAAAGGTTACAAAGAGGTTTAAGACTGTTAGTCTGGCACTGTCATCCTCAGACTGTCATGACGTATGGTTCTGCAGTTCTGCAGTTCTTCCTATCTCCATTATGCGGGTCTTTGTCTTCTCAGGTGTGAATCATTGCATTATTCATGAAGATTCACACCTCCATGCATTCTGTGTGTCTTGACAAAAAGTGTCTAACAAAATTTAAATCAATATATTGTTTTATATGAACGAGTAGGCAGGATAATTTTTACATCATTTTGAAGCAAATATTCTAGTCTACAACCTCCAATACAGTCTTGTGAACACATATTTAATATTTGTTTTTCGGCCTTATTTCAGTGACTTAAGTTTTTAGTTTTTTCAATAGCCATGCATAAACGTCATTCCTTCAAAAATACAAACATGTACATACATGTTGCTCACATATTATAGTAGCCTAGTTCGTGGTGAATACAGTATAATGACACCTTTTCCATTAATATGTTTATGAACAACTGAAAAAAGCACAAATGTCAGGGCATGTCAAAACTTCTCCAGGGCCCCAAATCAGCCTCAGACTCCAGAGAGTTATGGAATCCCAGCTGCAGTTCATCAGCAAGTTGCCACACATTCACTTCTGCACTGAAGCACCAGATTCCCGGCACCTGGGAACACCTGCACTAATTTCAATCTTTGTCACTCAATAAAGGCCCCTTCGGGGGAATTTCACTACGCACTGAGTCCGGCACTCTTTTCTCCCGCCACAATCTCAATATATTATTAATATAATTGTATAAAACTATACTGACTGACAGAGAGGAGATGACTTTACCTCAGTCCACCAGGATCTAATGTAGAGTTGCTCCTGATTCCATCACACAGAAAGAATGAATGAATGGTTCAGGATTTCTTATATAAGAAACAGGTCTGGTCAGATTTTAGTAACTAAAATCACTAGCAAGGAACTGAATAAAAAACACCTTCCCTACAATAAAGAAATGACTTGTCTTGCTCTAATTCAAGCATTTAATGAAGCACATCTAGTTTTTATTTGACTTAAATTCTGTATAAAGGAAAATACAGTCACACGAGTCATCAAAAAATAAATAAATAAATAAAGGTATTGTAAACCTTGGGAAAACCAGAATAAATGAGAATGTTACTTTTGAACATCTTGTTAACTTTAAAAGACATTGTAGTCAGCATGATATATGTCTATGAAATATTCAATATCAATTATGTATCATTAATAAATCATGTAAAAAGCAAGCTATTAATTTTGACACCAACTATTTAGGCATTGTAACTGGAAATAGAAGTTTCATACACACACACACAATATGACTTATTCCAGTAAACTGATAAGGAAACCTTGTAGGGAAGTAAATCTCCAGTGATACCGCAAGTTCCCTGCTCAGCAATTCTAAATCATGATAATATGGTATTGTGGATCACTGGTCTCATCATTTTCATGACAATGTGAAAATTCATAATTAACTGTCTTCCCATCATTGTATGAATGAGATGTCGAGATCTTCAATGATAAGGATGGATTGAGAACTCGTGTTTCATTCAGCTGTGGATGGACCTCAAAGACACTTTATCCTTAACTGAATAATCGATAGTAACTTAGCTAATTATTGACATGATAAACATTTAATATTTTTACTGTATAGCCAGAAGATAACTGCTGCCCTCCTGTAACTTGGTTTCTCACAAAGATTTTTTTTTAATTCAACATCAAATGGACTATTTCATTCCTTGCCATAGAAGAGTATTATGGCATGAATTTCAATCAGCTTCAATTTATAACACTTT
This sequence comes from Megalobrama amblycephala, assembly GCF_018812025.1. Classification (NCBI taxonomy): domain Eukaryota; kingdom Metazoa; phylum Chordata; class Actinopteri; order Cypriniformes; family Xenocyprididae; genus Megalobrama; species Megalobrama amblycephala. Next base: position 14,004,407 of record NC_063056.1, read on the forward strand.
CTATTCTATTTACTATTCACTTTACTTATTTTTCTATTTACTATTCAGTTACATTGTATAAACCAAAAGAAAAACAAAGAAGCACATTTCTCATAACATCATCTTCCACAGAAGAGAGAAAGGCATACAGTTCTGGAATGACATTAGGGTGAGTAAATGGCTGAAATATGTCTTTAAGCTCATAGTCATCTCCTTACTCAAACAATCAATTAGTTTCTGAACCGACCTGCATGATGTCACTTCTTAATGATATCTATTAAGGGAGTAGAGGGTAAAAACTATTTTTATTTTATTTATTTATGGCTGGAGATTTGGTTGAATGTGACTGAAATATAGGAACTTGAAGGGATAGTTCACCCAAAATGAAACTTCTGTCATCATTTACTCCCCCTCAAGTTGTTCCACACCTGTATAAATGTCTTTGCTCTGATGAACACAAAGGAAAATATTTGGAAGAATCTTTGTAACCAAGCAGATCTCGCCCCCCCCCCCATTGACTAGATCTGCTTGGTTACAAACATTCTTCCAAACATCTTCATTTGTGTTCATCAGAGCAAAGAAATTTATACAGGCGTGGAACAACTTGAGGAGGAGTAAATGATGACAGAAGTTTCATTTTTGGGTGAACTATCCCTTTAATGTTGTGATTTTAATAGTTTAATAATTAGAAATCAGGAAACAGAGAGATTGATAATTGAAAATGGATAACCCATTTTTTTTTTTTTTTATGAAAAATAACAACAATCCAAATTATGTATTGTATGTATATTATGTATTATTCAGCATGAGGATTGACTGGGTCAAGCGTGACAAATTAATTATGCATGACTTAATAAATATGAATTTAATAATACCCTGAACACAATTCCTTTCAGTTCAGTTCTGCCTTATTAAATGACTCTGGTCTGAATGTATGTTTTATCATGTTCACTTGTTTACCCAACATATATAGCAAACATATCTCTGCATTTGAATTTTAGTTTGGAGGACAAAATTTAAATAATAATAATAATGATGATTTTTTTTTAAATTAAAGTTAAGACTGCTTTGAACTCCTTACCCCTTGAGTCTGATAAGCTATCTTTCTCAATTCTGTAAAGTTTGTCGAGTCAGTAAAGATAATAAAGTAAGATAAACTAGTAAAGATGACAAATGGTAGAAACGCAATGCGCACAGAGCTGGATTTATCGAATCATCTGTCTACATCTGGGCTTGACACTGCAGTAACCTGTTTTAGTCAGGTTAGTAACCATGGCCATGCCAAAATACTAGGCCTAATGTCTAAACTACAGTGAATAATGAGAATACATCATCTGAACCAGCTGTATATGGTGTGCACTGTGCAAACATCCTAAAAATTGTGCATTAATCCATTTTATGCACAAAACATAATCTTTATGAAAACATCTGAATGTAAGATTCTGACAAAGTTTGTTGACCAAAGTCTTCTCAATACCATGTCAAACAAAGACATTCATTCAATTATTAATAGATCTCAGTGTGAGTTTTTGGAATAACATATTTAGTGATATAGAATGGGAAGAGTTTTGGCTTCTTCGACAAAAATTCTTCTTATCTAATAAAGTTGTTGAAGTCTCTATTAAAATTATCCATAATTGTAATCCGATAAATTATAAACTTGCTAAATTTAACAATAGTATTTCACCCAATTGCTCCTTTTGCCTTCAGTATGAAGAAACGATCAATCACTTGTTTTGGGACTGTACTTACTGTAAACTCTTCTGGATTGATTTTTCAAATTTTGTTAAAAAAATATTTATATCCAAACTTTTGTATAAGGCGTTTAATATAATGTTTTTTGGTTATTCTTTGAATTTAGACCCTTCTCACTGTAAATTTATTATTAATTTATTGGTTTATTGTGCTAAATTTTACATTCATAAGTGTACATTTTCAAAGAAAACTCCCTACTTTTTTATTTTTAGGAAAGATTTTGATGTGTATGTAAACTCTTTAAGAAACTCTAATAATTCTATTGCATGTAAGACTCTTTCATGGTATAAGTCTTATAAGCTAACATAGTTTGCTTTTGGAGTATTGTTTGTAACCCTCATTGTTTTTTGTTCTTTGTCTTTGTAATTGTATTTGTTGTTCTTCTATTGCATAATAATAATAAAAAAAACATTCTGACAAAAAACATGTAGTACATGTAGTACGTGTGCATTCAGTATTAAGCATTCTTTGAGTTTCCCTCTTTTCGCAATTTGTGGTGATGTTCATGTGCCTTATGATCTTCCCGCCATAGCCTATATGGGATCAAATCATCTCTTTTGCAGTTCCACACAATTTTATAACCAGTTATATAGACCTACCACTGCTATACTATATACTATATTACTACTGTGCCTTTTGTGACTTAAAAAAAAAATCTTCAAGGCTTTTATTTTGAACGTGCATATTTTAGGGTGCGTAATTGTGTCTTCCTTCCCGTTGTTTTTAGTGCTGCTTGCTGCTGAGGGTAATTTACTTGTTATTGTTAGCAAGCTGGTTCTTCCACAAACACAGACAGATGAAAGTGCGCTGAGAGACGTTTCAAATACGTGACAGGGAAGCACGTCCACGAGTGAGCCACGGTTTGTACGTGTTTTGTGTCATCACGTGACAGAAATACTGCGCTTGATTGTAGATTCTGTCTGGAACGGTCTAAAGATTAGCCAGTTTGCTAGGCTTCTTTATGCAGTTAAATAATGGTGCATTATGCAGACACCACTACACTAACCATAGTATTACTGATTTTAAGAAGAGTGCAGCCCATGTAATATAACCTGTCTTGTTGTTATAAATGTTTTGATTGTGGATAGCTAGTCTTAAAGTGAACGGTAGATACTGACAGTCGGTTTGACTGTTTTTACTATGTTGTGTGAGTGTTTAAGAGAGAAGACTCGGATGCTAGTCATCTCACAGCTCGTTAGATAGTTCATGTACCTGATGTGTCGCTGCACGCGCATCTGCATTCGATGCTCTGCAGAGGAAATTTCCAAATAAAACGGATGTCATGAGTATTTTGGGCTTAATACAGACGCTCTCTGTGTCTCAACTCAGATTAAAACTGAATAGACGGAAATATGAATGATGCGGATTCAGCCACGAGGAAGCACGCGGGTTCCCGAGAACTACAGAGTGAGTGCACGCGCTCTAATCGCAGTCGGTGTATTTACTTGTGAGCTGACACCTGTTCATTTCCCAGAAGAATAATGTGAATCCTGCGTGTTTTTAATCATCATTCCTCAGCACCCAAGAATGAGGATGCCTATGAAATCTCCATTCCCTTTGAAGACAACAACTTTGAGCAGCAGGGAGGCTTTTACAACCAAAATGACCAGAACTTTGATGGTCAGTATAGTTGATTTATCACTTCTTTTTGTTGTAAGTTGTGTCCAAAATAATGTGGTATGCTCTATGCACTTATACACTATGTATTTACACACTCACCATGTAGTGTATGATTTTCATAAGGTTTTTTTGTCATACAACATCAGAGTCTGATAGCTCTCCCCCCTGCACTACGTAATTAAAGGGTTAGTTCACCCCACAAAATTCTGTCATTAATTACTCATGCTCATGTCATCCCAAAACTTTAAGACTTTAAGATCTTCAAAAGATGTTTTTGATGAAATCTGAGAGTTTTCTGTCCCTCCGTTGACAGTCTATGCAACTACCACTTTCAGGCCCCAGAAAGGTAGTAAAGGCATCATTAAAGTGTCCATGTGACTCCAGTGGTTTAACCTCAATTTTATGAAGCGACACAAGTGTTTTGTTTGCCCAAAAAACATAATTTACCACTTTACAAAATATAAATCTCCAAGGCACATTCATGAGAGCTGCTCTTTCAGTCACCCAAAAATGAAAATTTGATGTTTATCTGCTTACCCCCAGCACATCCAAGATGTAGGTGACTTTGTTTCTTCAGTAGAACACAAATGATGATTTTTAACTGCAACCGCTGCCATCTGTCAGTGGTATAATGCAAGTCAGCGGGAACTTGGACTATAAGAGTTAATAAAACACGACAGACAAATCCAAATTAAACCCTGCGGCTCGTGGCGACACATTGATGTCTTAAGACACGAAACGATCGGTTTGTGCGAGAAACCGAACAGTATTTATATCATTTTTTACCTCTAATACACCACTATGTCCAACGGCATTCATCACTCGATTTGTTTGGTCTGATCGTGCTCTGACAACGGCACTGATGTCTCGCGCATATACTTCAATGAGAGCGAGACATCACTGCCGTTGTCAGAGCGCGATCAGACCAAACGAATCGAGTGATGAATGCCGTTGGACATAGTGGTGTATTAGAGGTAAAAAATGATATAAATACTGTTCGGTTTCTCGCACAAACCGATCGTTTCTTGTCTTAGGACATCAGTGTGTCGTCACGAGCTGCAGGGTTTAATTTGGACTTGTCTAAGCAAGTTTTATTTACTCTTATAGTAGAAGTTCCCATCCACTAGCATTATTTGTCTGACAGACGGCAACGGTTGGAGTTAAAAATCATCATTTGTGTTCTACTGAAGAAACAAAGACACCTACATCTTGGATGCTCTGGGGGTAAGCAGATAAACATCAAATTTTCATTTATGGGTGAAATATCCCTTTAAGTAATTACTTCACAAACGCTAAAAAAATATGTTCTATATGCAGTAAGAATGTGTGTAGTATGAACGTAATCTGGGCATACTACATTCAGCATGTTGTCATTATCATGTGACCTACCAGCATCAGTTACGTTGCTTCGCTGCCATTCACAAATCCACTCCCGTGGCCTCATGGGATAGTAAAGTGTTCATTGTATGCACACTTCAGAATCTCGCCAGAAGTAATAGGTCATCCGGGTACTTTTTGCCTACTCTTTTATGAGTGTTGAGAATTCGGACATACTTTTTTTGTCACTTACTGTTTTTCACCTACTATATAGTAGGGAAGTGTGCGATTTCGGATGCAGCCATCGTTTTTTTCAGTTAATTTAGTGCATCATCTGGTATTCAAAGTGTACTTTTTCTGTTTGGAAGTTTCAGTGTGAACACTATTTGCACTATTTATACAACAAAACGTCATAGAATAATGCATATTTGTATAGAATAACAACAATATTGTTTCTCTTTGCCACAAGCTTCCCTATTCTCACCGAATTAGAACAATTATTTACTTTATTGTTTTAGTTATTATAGTTATCGTACTTGGTGTGAATGGTGCTTAAGACTATAGTTCATCTTTTAAACACAAACTAAGATATTTTTAATATTAATTAAATGTCATTGGTTCTGGCACATCAAGCACACACGGTTGAGCTTCCGTGTTTAACCATATTTAATGTGCTCTCTGTATGTGCATTGATCAATGATTATATATATGAATATCTATTCATTATATAACACAATTGTGTCTCTTCTGAATACTTGGATTAAATTCCTATGGATTACTTTTATGTCTTTTTTTACTTTATGATGTATGAAAGTTTTGGTTGAATGGACGTTCAATGAATGGTCAAAAATGATGAGAGAATATAAAAAAAATATCTTCATTTATGTTCTGAAAATGAACTTAAGTCTTATGGGTTTGAAACAGCATGAGGGTGAGTAAATGATGACAGAGTTTTCATTTTAGAGCGAACTATCACTTTAAGTGCTGTATGTCAACATGTGATAATATTTGCTTATGTTGTGATACAGGTAGTGATCCTCCAGCACCGAGCAGCTCGTACCTGTTAATCACTAACCTACGGACACAACTGCAGATCTCACTGGAGAAAAATTCATGGCTGCAGAAGCGTATTGAGGACCTGGAGGAGGAGAGGGACTTCCTGCGCTGCCAGCTCGATCGGTTCATCTTCTCAACCAAGAGTCAGGAAAGCAATGGTAAGAAAGATGCAGAGAGAAGAGACAGAAGCTGTGTCCCAATTCAGAGGCTGCATCCTTCGAAGGACGGACCGCGCTATTAAATAGGACCGTTTAGCCTATGGAGGATTGTTCTTGTTGCCTAGTAACCGTGACAGCTGCAGTTGATGAGCACCAGTAAAGTTTGTTCTGGACTTTTTTGAAAGTTATATTCAGCTGGAATAAAAACATGGTTCACGACATGTCTAAATATGTTCACCTTGGTCTATTTATGTACATAAATTATGTACAACTGTATAAAATCACATCTTAGTAAGATACAAGTCAACATTTTAACCACTTGATAGATTTTTTTTTAAATTATTATTATTATTTGTATCAGACATTCGAGTAAGAAAAAAAAAAATCTTGTCGTCAATAGAGAGCAATGAATTCTGGGGTAGGCAAGGCCACGAAGGATCCATCTGTTGTATCCTTCACTGTCTGTTGAAAATAGTGTAGTGTAAACGGCTCTAGAGCAACAAGAAAAAATAGTGAATGGAATGGGGTCAAAGGTCGTTTGAGAAATAGTGCAATGTTTTTGAAAACATTGTATCCCCTTATTTTGTTCCTTTACCCATCAGCTCTCCTTAATTTATCTAGTTTTATTAGACATACATGCATGCTTTTGTTTATTAAAAATTCAAATCAGTACTGAATAAATCTTATATTGGCAAATTCAGCAAAAAATCCAATTCAGCTACTTAAATCACACCTCCTTTCTATGCACATGTATATTATGGACTGTGCTTTATCAATGGAAAGAATGTAATAAACAGTTTTATTTTAAAAAGATGTTCCTGTAAATTTTCTTGTGATCATGGCTGCAGTAAATCATATGATGCAGTAGTCGGTCTGGGTATATTGATACAGATTTAGGAGAAGGCTAAAACTGAATTTCCTTTTTCTCTGTAGGCCATGATTCCAGGAGTTTTTCTTGGAGAAGGAGAAGAGAAAATGATCGGGGTAAAGTGTTATTTTAGTATTTATATACTATTACATTTTTTTTTAATATGTACCTCTTTATACATATTTATGTGTGTGTGTGTGTGTGTGTGTGTGTGTGTGTGTGTGTGTGTGTGTGTGTGTGTATGTGTATATATACATATACATACATACATACATATAGGTAGCTGTGGTGTCAAGACATCTATAAATATGATCAATTTAAGGCAGAAGTACAGAATGTCACATTGTATTATTGGCTGTTTCAACACACAGTGTTTTACCAACTAAGAAGTACAGCACTTTTAGAGTTTCATCCCTCTGCCTAATGTGAGCATAAGTATTGGGATGGTTTAACAAATGTAAAAGTGTAAAAGCTCATATTTAGTTGTAAATCCCTTGCAAGCAATCACAGGAACGAGTCTGTGACCCACAGACTTCCCCAGACTCTTGCTTTCACACTTTGAAATGCTTTTCCAGGCCTTTAATGCAGCCATTTTCAATGGTTGCTTGTTTTGGGGAGTTTCTGCCTTCAGTCTCCTCTTCAGCTGGTGAAATGCTTGTTCAATAGGATTTAAATCTATAGACTTGGCTAATCTAAGACCCAACATTTCTTTACCATGATAATCTTGATTGAGTTGGCAGTACTCTTGTCTATTGTCCTGTTGCCATATGAAGCACTTCCCAGTGAGTCTGGTGGCATTTTCTTGAACACTGGGAGGCAAGATTCTTTTGTACACTTCTGAATTCATTCTTCCACTGCCATCATTGAATAAGTCACCAATAAAGATGAGTGAGCCTGTTCCAGAGGCAGACATGCATGCCCATGACACTACCTCCACCATGCTTTCCAGATATGGTTGTATGCCTTAGATCATTTGCAGTTTCTTTTTTTTCTCCACACTTTTGCTTTATATATAATATATAATATGTATATGTACGTGTGCATATATTTCAGTTAACAGAAATGTTTTATTAGTTTTAGTTAACAATAATAACCCTGTGCAGAACATGAATAAACCCTAACTAAAACATCATACTTTAATAATTACAAGATGCTCCATTTCCCTTCTGGTCAAAGTCTGTTCTGTGTATGATAAGGGGGAGAGTGTTTTCTGTAATATAAGGAATCAACTATAATCATTAACATTTCAGATCAACAAGCAGAGAGCCAGCGGCCGGCAAACCGTCAGTCATTCCAGCAGAGGCCAACCCAACAGACTTCCGCCAATCCCAAGGCCTTGAGCTCTGTTCCTGGTCCAGTCAGTGCTCAGCTCAATTCCATGTTTGGACCCCCCCACCCTCAGCCTCTCTTACAGGGCCACGGTGGTGGCAGCACCAGCAGCAGCTGCAGTAGCAACAACAGGTCCCTCAATGAACTGCAAGGTGTGTCTGAAATGTTATTTTTTTTTATTCTAACGTTTTCATTGTGGTTGAAATATATATGCCTAAAATTATTAAGTAAAAAACATATTTACAGTTTAAAAATTTTTTTAAATTATTTTATTTTAGCAATCAACATTCTGCATAATTTCCCTGGATCTAATTTATTGTTGTAGATGTGTAGTGGTTCACCAACGCATGTCTGATCATCAGTGATGAATTTATGTGTTTGGTGATAATTTTTTATTTATTTAAAGGCTCATGCTTAAAGAGAGCCTGAAATTAGTTTTAAAATGTATATAAATTTCTTTACAAAACTAACATTCTAATTTTTTTAAAATGGAGTTTAAATGGATAGTGAAGGAAATAGTGAAGGCTAAATATATTATTTAATAGTTTTCATGAGTTAAATTATTTTTTTAAAATATTAGAATCTTATTTTTGCATGATCATGCATCTAATTATTTGTCAGCCCTAGTATTGCAGTGTTACACTCCTGTTCGCTCACTTTGGTCATCAGACTCCAAACTCCTCATTGTTCCTCGTTTCCGTCTCTCATCCATGGGTGACCAATCATTTAGTGTTATGGCCAACTCACTTCCATTGGCTTTTTGTGACATCACCTCCATTTCTTCCTTCAAGTCTCAAGTTAAAACATATCTCTTCTCACAGTATTTTCATCCTACTTCTGACTAGATTCCTTTTATTTGTTTTGTTTGTTGTATTTGTATTTCTGTCTTTTTTTTTGTATATTGTCACTACACTACATCCTTATATTATGGCTACTTTGTACAGGGACCTTACGCTTGGGAAAGGCGCTTTTTTAAAACGTTATTATTATTATTGTTATCATTATTATTAAATGAATATTTAAAAATGGGTGTGTCCAAACTTTTGACTGGTAGTGTCTGTATATCATATAATGACAAAATTGCTGAAATTAACACATTTTACATGATATTAACTCAAAATTAATATTCTGTCAAGTGGACATGGTTATTATCAGGATTTGACGTTAATATAAAAGAATGGCCATATTTGTCCTAACGTGATGCACTACTGTTCAAAAATTGAGGTTGGTAAGATTTTTTTTAAAAAAATTTTTATGTTTTTGAAATTTTGAAAGTTTTTCAATTTTGATATATTTTAAAATGTAATTTATTCCTGTGATGCAAGGCTGAATTTTCAGCATCATTACACCAGTCTTCAGTGTCACATGATCCTTCAGAAATCAATCTAATATGCTGATTTGCTGCTCAAGAAACATTTATTATTATCAATGTTGAAAACAGTTGTGGTGTTGGAAACCATGATAAATAGAAAGTTCAAAAGAACAGCATTTATTTGAAATTAAAATCTTTTGCTTTACTGTCACTTTTTATTAATTTAATTTGTCCTTGCCAAACAAACTTATTTCTTCAAAAAAAAAAAAAAAGAAGAAGAAGAAAAGAAAATTGCTGATCCCACGCTATTGAACAATAATGTAGTTCGGCTATTACAATAACCTTTGTAACAGTAAAGATATATTACACAACTCAACTACTCAGCTTGACTCAACAACATTTACTTGTGCTTCCACAGAATCCCTCTCTCTTCTGGGAGATGAGGAGGATGACTATCTTGAGGATAGCTACTTGGAGGAAGAGGAAATGATGTCAGGAGAGGATGTGATAACAGACAACATGTCACTTCGGAATATCGGCTCAGCAGGAAGACCCTCCGGCAGTCATCCAGCTCTGAAGAGAAGGAGGGTTTTCAGAATCGCCAGAGGAAGAGAAAGACAGAGAGGTGAGCATGAGCATTCAGAGTCAGAAAACATGACAGCCAAGTGATTTTTCTCTTTCTGAAGGCTTGTTCCTCTTTCTCTTTCTCTTTTTTGCTGCTGTTCCAGTGAAAGATGCAGCAGGTGTATTGTTCCGCTATAAAAAGATCCTGGTGACATACCAGAGGCTAAAGAATATGTCCAAGGCCTTCCAGATCCACGGTGTAGATCGTAATACGGTGGCCTCGACCACACCCATTGCTGAGCTTCTGCTGGTGGCTCCAGAGAAGGTGGCTGAGGTGGGCGAGTTTGACCCCTCTAAAGAAAAGCTTCTGGACTACGCCCGACGCTGTTACATCGCCCTTGACCCACAGACTCTCAGCAAAGTGCAAGCTTTGAAGAAGAACAACCTCCTCCTACCCATCTCATACAGGTATAATACATGCATACATACAGACAGGTGTTTAGCAATCATAAGCTCCTTTCACACAGTAACCCCAGTAAATTACAGTAAAATTACCTGAACGGTACTTTTCCGGTAAATACACAAATGTGCTGTTCACACAAGCAACAGCATTCTTTGTAACGGCAAGATATCATTCACACGTCAGTACCAAAATACTAGTTAGTCATTGGAAATTATCTTTTAAACACTGAGCCGTTTTCTTCATCCACCTGGATGAGTAGCAGCACTTTAATAGTTTCACTATCACTAGTTTCACTTTTTTCTTTTTTTTTTTTTTTTTTTTTACTTCTGAGTGACAGGCATAAGGGGATGATCACACAGAACAAGGTTTTGCTCTTAAAAACATAAGATGCAAAATAGTTACTATAGTACTGCAGTTACTATAGTATGCAATAGTAACTGCAGAGTCACATTGCTGATGAATCTAAATGAATCTAAGATGCTGCGCTACGGTCAGACTAGCATGTTTACATAGAAATACAATTACGACAGAGTTTTTGGTTGGCCCAAAGCAGAATTCTTACGTCAGCTCATTCTGACCTTGTATGTGCTCATATCGGTAATCTTTTTCTTTGTTCATACACCGCATCATACTGGTAATTCACTGGTAATATTACAATTTCTCATACCTGGAATTTGCCGGAACTAATTTAATGGTATTATGAAATTGTCTTGTTCACTCACGATCTCTTAACGGTAATTTACAAGTAAAGACTGTGTGTGTGAAAGGGGCTATTGTAACACTTAATTTCCTTTCTTCTAGAAGATAATCATTGTACATAATTAATAACCGCCTGGCTCACACTACAGGAGTTTTAGGCTGATTTATGCCCAATTTTCCACTCCTGAGAATCTGAGAAAAAATCTTGTCGAGGACCTCGATCGGCTCCGATGTTCGGCACAGATTATCTGGTAATGTGAGGCGTTCACAGATCGAATCTTGCACCTCCCGATCTGCTTTCACACATATCGGGGCCGCCCCGCTCATATCAAATATGTTTGATATTTAGGATTTTAAATCGGGAAAATTACATCAGTTCTTTAACAACAGCCAATGAGAGAAGTGAATGAGAGCGCTTTTGAAATTGCAACCGTGAAACCAACAACACAACTCCTTGAATAACGCATCTCCAAAAACATGACACAACCGTATGGACAAAGAATAAAGCTGAGGAGAAATCGCTATGGTTTTGAAATTACCGGGTGAGTGTAGAAAGCTGCTAGCAAATGTAAACATACCTGTTTATGTCAGTGACGAATATGTTTACATCCGCTTCCCAATGAAATCATGTATGGATATGATAATCTTAATAATATCCTGTAGTGTGTGCTGCACTACAAATTTAAAATCTTGTAGTGTGTGGATTGTGAGAATAAAATCTGCAACCAGATTTCATATTCGGTTAGGATTTAAAAACTCCTGTAAGCGTGAGCCAGGCATAAGTAGTTAAAATTAATAACTTCTGGCCCGATAGTGATAAACCAAAGAACTGTTCTCAAGTTTGAAATGGCAGATATTAAAATTCTGTATTTTTTCTCTAGATAAATTAAAAACAGCTCACTAAAATTTTAAATGTTACAAATAAACTTATAATTTACAGTATGAAAAATTTATATTCATTTTGAGATTTGCTAAAGATGTATCAGTGTTGTTAAATTACTATTCATTTATTGTTTTAAAGAGTACCTTTGCTGCCATCCAGTGCTCACTTAAAGGTGCCCTAGAACCAGTTTTTACAAGATGTAATATAAGTCTAAGGTGTCCCCTGAATGTGTCTGTGAAGTTTCAGCTCAAAATACCCCATAGATTTTTTTTAATAAATTTTTTTAACTGCCTATTTTGGGGCATCATTAACTATGCCCCGATTCAGGCTGCGGCCCCTTTAAATCGCACGCTCCCTGCCCCCCCGAGCTCTCGACTATAATACAGTGCATTTACAAAGTTCACACAGCTAATATAACCCTCAAATGGATCTTTACAAGATGTTCGTCATGCATGCTGCATGCATACATCGGATCATGTGAGTATAGTATTTATTTGGATGTTTACATTAGATTCTGAATGAGTTTGATAGTGCTCCGTGGCTAAAGCTAACATTACACACTGTTAGAGAGATTTATAAAGAATGAAGTTGTGTTTATGAATTATACAGACTGCAAGTGTTTAAAAATGAAAATAGCGACGGCTCTCTTGTCTCCGTGAATACAGTAATAAACGATGGTAACTTTAACCACATTTACAGTACATTAGTAACATGCTAACGAAACATTTAGAAAGACAATTTACAAATATCACTAAAAATAATCATGGTCAGTTATTATTGCTCCATCTGCCATTTTTCACTATTGTCCTTGCTTGCTTACCTAGTCTGATGATTCAGCTGTGCACATCCAGACGTTAATACTGGCTGCCCTTGTCTAATGCATTGAACATGGGCTGGCATATGCAAATATTGGGGGCGTACATATTAATGATCCCGACTGTTACGTAACAGTCGGTGTTATGTTGGGATTCGCCTGTTTTTCTGAGGTCTTTTAAACAAAGCAATGGAGTTTAAAACTCACTGTATGTCATTTCCATGTACTGAACTCTTGTTATTCAACTATGCCAAGGTAAATTCAATTTTTGATTCTAGGGCACCTTTAAAGTTAATCTAAATGGAAATAATGGAAATAGTGGAAATGAACATGAACAATTTAAATATCCAGTATTGTATAAATATACAATATTAATAGATACCAATAAGTAAAAACAAAAAATCAACTCTAATATTGATAAACCTCTTTGGTACTGAAATATACAAATATCACTAGTAATTTATTTTGTAATTTTTGCTGACTATTTTTTTCTCCTACTATTACTATAACTGTCCTCTGATTTTTATGTAGATTTATGAAAGATTTCTTGTTATCAGTGGGTCTTGTTCATGAAACATGAGAATAAATTTGTGTAAATCATATAACCGTTCTTACATAAACTGTTGCATTGGATTTGATGCAACAATTTAGATAAGAACAAATTTATAAATGGATCAGAAATACACATTCTTACATAATCATGAAGTGCAAAATCCTGTATTAACACATTACTTTCGTAAGTACATAAAAACTGACCAATGTATTGTCTCTTTTTTTATACTCCTTCAGGTTGAAAGGAACGGATAATCGATAATTGGAGGAATTAGTGGAGTGATTCTCATCCTGCTGTACAGTGAAACCCCTTCACTGTATTTTAATGTACCATAGTACACACATCTACCATCTCACCCTCCACATTGTGCTGTTCAGATCCACTGTGCTCTGAACCAAGTCTACTATTACCTCTGTTTACTCACTCATAGAGCAAGATGCTCACACTGGGCTGCACACTTATGCTTTCAGGTTTGCTATTTTGGAAGAGTACTTGGTTCTCAAACCCATTTGTTTCATAATGGACTTAATAGTATCTGTTGTGATTGATTGTTGCTACGGTTGAAGCTAGGGATGTGATTCATTGTCGATAATAATTTAATCGATAAAACTTGATGGTCAATTAAGCAAAGTCACCATCACAATGTGTAGTTTTGAAGTGCAAGCGGCTCATGCGCAAAACACGTGCATCAAAGATGCAAGGAAAAATGAAGCGAGTGTGCCATAATTATGTATTAATATCTCCAAGCCATGCAATGGAATAGATAGGCTAGCCATTCATTTCGAAACATAATTAACCAAGGGGCCAAAAAACCCTCCAAACAAGTGATTTTAGTGAACATAAGTACTACTTACAGGTACTTGTGTAAACGCCACACTAAAAGTACATAGAATAAGCAAGTAATAAGGTCTTGGTGGATGAGTTTTGATCTTCCAGCGCTGTTTCAGCTGTGCACTCCTATTCTGTGGCGCACGGTAAATCAAGACCTGAGTGATCAATCCAATCCAAGTGCGCTCCAGCTGTAAAACAGTGTTCGATTTGTCTCTAAACAACATCCCTACCCACTATACCTGAGATCCAGTTTCCATTGATTGAACTTTCAAATGACGTTGGAAAACACTGCGACATGATCACAACGCGATCGAAACCTGAAAGTCCTATAGCTTTAGCCAAGCAGCATGTCAAGTCACTCTGTGATCTACACATTGTCTTATGTGGCGCAAAAGCATCATGTGTATACACATGCGCTGACAGCCCTTTTAAATACAAATGCTTGGTGTAGCTGGTCTCTAACTGAAAGAAATATGCTGCTTGTATTCTGCTAGTTGAGACCTTTACAAAGATATGACACAAGTCTATCTGTTATGTACGATGATTTTACAGATCACATTTTCATGTAAAGCAGTTATTTTTTCAAGATATGAAAATAGAGCATTTCTAATATGTCAGCAAATTTAAAAGCACTTGATGAAGTGATGGTCATATTCCCTATATTCACTGTAAAGCCAGGCTTCTAGGCTTTAAAACAACACCTATTTAGTGTTAGTTAAGCAAGTAGTTAAGTATCGTGATGCACACTCCAAATCAGCTTCGGATTTAAGAGTGTTAGGTTAATGATTAATCAATTCATTAATTTAATCAACAATTGATTATGGGAATTTATGTAAATTGAAAAATCCCTAGATAAAGCTCAAGAAATTCACTTCAGTTAAACATCAAACTAAAATGTGCAATGGTGACTTCAGCCCTCTGTGCTGTGCAGCTCTATAGCAGCAGACCTACGTGTTGCTCAGAGGTTCTCTGTTGGGTCATGAGATCCACTCAGTGGTCTCAAGTGTGTGTCCTTGTTCTGTCCAGACTGAAAGACTTTTGACTTAAACTTTATTTTGATGTTTTTAGCATTCTGTTGACTAAGTAAAGTTGCATCTACATGTCATCTAACTCTTATTAGATTATTTGTTGAGTATGAGTAGACTGTTAGGGGTAGGGTTAGTAGAATAAGGGGTTTGGATTAATAGAGTAAGTTGGCATGAACTTGGAAAGTTAATTATAGTCAGTAGAACGTCTGTTGGGAGCATCAAAATAAAGTGTTTGCAGATATTAATTAGACAGTATAGTAATACTCTAATGATAGTTAGTTGACATGTAGGTGCAACGTTACTTACAGTCAACATAATGTCTAAAGGGGACCATCGAAAATAAAGTGATAACAACATTTGAAATGTTGGATTTACTAAGAAGCGGTGCACTCACAGACCAATGCACTCCTTCCGTTTTAACACTGTGCTACTCTACACAAGCGGCACCTGTATGTTCTCATTAGAACCCCATTGGATTTGATTTGTGGAGTGTTTGTGCATGTGTCTCCCTTAATCAAGCCCTGACTCCTATTAGACAACACTGACTGTTCAGCATGTGAAAAGTTTATATAGTGTAAATCAGTGATAATACATGTTAAAACAGTTGGTAATAGTTCTGGTCTAGTCTAGTACCGCATAGTGCAGACGATGAGGAGTTAAGTGAGTGCATGAGTGAGTTCCTGTCTTACCTGGTGCTGAAGTTCTCATGAGTGTATGTGTCTTTGAGATTGTGCGTCAAATTCACTGTGTATGTCTGGATGAGCTTAAGATTAGACTATTCATGGCTCCTTTGAGCACATATTTAAACCTCCAAGTGGCTAATAAAAAACAGCAAGTTTCTCTTCCTTACCACCAGACAGTGTTTTCAGGAACACTACAATAAGTTTGTTTGTTAACATTAGTTAATTATAACAAGCTTAAAAATTAAGAATCATTTTTATAGCATTTATTAATGTAGGTTAATGTTAACCTTGTTTTTCATTGTTAATTTTTGTTTATAGTACATTAATGTGTATTATACAACATGAAATGTTGTACTGTGTTTTGGACATGGTGACAGCGCACTACTAATGCAACTCAACCAGGACTTGCACCTTTATTTTGCATCTGCCTTGGGCGGGAATTATTTAAATGAGGAATATTGTGATGTGTACATTCCCAGAAGAAACCTCAAGACTACAATCGAGGTGTTTCAGGGAGTTCAGAAATGGCACATATAGAGTATAATTCCCCTTGGAGTGGCTTTGTGCTTTGTAACTTGCAGATCTTTTTCATGCTTAAAGGGTTAGTTCACCCAAAAATGAAAATTCTGTCATTAATTACTCGCCCTCATGCTGCTCCACACCCGTAAGACCATATTTTTGATAAAATCCAATGGCTCAGTGAGGCCTCTATTGACAGCAAGATAATTAACAATTTCAATGCCTAGAAAGCTACTAAAGACATATTTAAAACCGTTCATGTGACTACAGTGGTTCAACTATAATGTTATGAAGTGACGAGAATACTTTTTGTGCACCAAAAAAAACAAAATAACGACTTTATTCAAAAATATCTAGTGATGGGTGATTTCAAAACGCCTCTTGAAGCTTTACGAATCTTTTGTTTCGAATCAGTGGTTCGGAGCGTTTATCAAACTGCAAAAGTCAAGCCCCCTAGTGGTGAACCATTGAAATTTCAAAACACTTATGATGTAACGAAGCCTCGTTTACTGAAATCACATGACTTTGGCAGTTTCGCTCCGAACCACTGATTCGAAACAAAAGATTCGTAAAGCTTCGAAGCTTCATGAAGCAGTGTTTTGAAATCGCCCATCACTAGATAATGTTGAATAAAGTCGTTGTTATTGTTTTTTTTGGCGCACAAAAAGTATTCTCGTCGCTTCATAACATTAAGGTTGAACCACTGCAGCCACATGAACTGTTTTAAATATGTTTTTAGTAGCTTACAGGTTTAGGTGAGTAGTTAAAGACAGAATTTTCATTTTGGGGTGAACTAACCCTTTATTTATACAGCAACATAACACTAAAGAAAGTTGAAAATGTAAAAAGAGCATAATTTAAAAAAAAATCCATTAGCTCATGAAACCTAATCTATTAGCTAATGTTAACAAATTGAACCTAATCATAAAGTGTTATGTTGTTCACATTATCTTGTACTTTTAATGTCATTTTACTCTCTGCAACCTTTGATTACGGGTCAGGGCTCAAGTAGATTTCAGTTTTGCCTCAGGAACCAATCATTTGTGGATATTTCAAGTACAATTCAGTTGATCATAAACCTATTTCATGTTTTTTTTGTTGTTGTTTTTTTCTCCATGTAGCCATGAAGCTGTTTATGGTCTTTTCTTGTTATGCTGACAGAAACATTTATTAAATGAATTCGTATTGATTCTTCGTATTGTAAATGACACTAAAGCATTTGATTTCCTACTGAATCCTGTGCCTCTTTACTCTTTCATTCTGATTCCTTTTTCCTTGAGGTCTTGCTTCCTAACGACCTTCCCATAATTACAAATAAAAACCAAAGTGCACTTGATAAGAATAAAAATCTCATCTGCTAAACCATGAAATGTTCTTTCAAGAAACAAAATATCAGTTTATTACAGTTATATGCCACTCTGTTTGAACGGGGATGGAATTATTCCCTGAAAACATAATACTTTATATCTTTAAAGTTAAAAACCTATATTATATACATTGTAGGTATTATGTACATTGTTACAACCTTGGGTGTTCTACCCTATTTTTGGTCTTAAAAACTAGCCATCTATAATTCATGATCCTGAATAAAATTAGTACAGTTTGTTTAAGGAAAAGATCACGATTTGTCCTTTTTGCATCCTTGTCCTGGAGCACAACAATCTCCTCTTTAAATCGTATTTCCAAGAGGCTGCAGTCAGAATTTGTATTCCATGTTGAAAGGAATGTAATGTTTATAAATTGCAGGTGTGCAGTATTCAGAATTTCTCAATGATTCCACCGTTTTATATCCAGCTGTAGTTGCTCCTCAGTGAGACAACTCGCTCATTAAGAGGAAAACAGACTGTGGTCCAATTGTCTGTCCAGGTGTGACACCCCACTTCCAAGTTATAAGAAAGACTTTACATGATGTTTACACAAACACTGTGGAAGCTGGATAGATACTCATTTGGTTGCTCCATTTGCACGACATCATGAGATATCCAAGAAGCTCTGGTGCAATTCAGCATCTTTCCAGACCCTTTCTCAGGGTGTGAAGTACCATGACACGGGTGTGCCCATATCGCCCACATCACCCTTATCAGCTCGAGTATCTACACAAAATAAATAGAAACTTCCCACATAAATCCAAGTTCTTGAAAGTCTTTTTGGATAAGACTTTAACACTAAAAAATTGTGGTTGAAACTGTCCACCTGAGAACTGTGAAGATTGTACATATTGCTTCACATTGCTGCTGTGGCAATTCTCATAGTGTCCAGCAGGTTGCGCTTTCTTGTTTTGTCGCTGATTATCGTCTCCAGGTGAGCCTCCGGGGCCCAGCCTCGTTGCCTGTCTGACAGACGAGTTCCTTCCACCCAGCCTGAAGCAAAGGGAGAGAATTCCTTAAATGAAATTTTAGTCAAAGCATTCATTCCATTTGCAATTCAATAAGTCTGCTTGTAACAACATTAGCATCATGCCTGGCATGTCTAATAAGAACTTGTTTCGGTAATAGTTCCTAAGAATAGAAATATACGGTATGCTCAGTGGAGTATTCATTCATTTTTTCAGTACTGTTAAGTCGTTTCAAATCAATAACAGTTGTAAAATTAATCAATTATGAAATTAGTTCAATTCAGCAATGAGTATCTATGCAGACCTCAGTGGTGTCATCATCTAGCTCAATTCAGTTCAAGTTTTGTTCTCAGCTGATAGTGTCAATCAATAATCTTGCTGAATAAGTGTATTTAATAAGTGTCTTTTAAACCCCAACTTAGCAAGCCAAAGGCGACGGCGGCGGGGAACTCCATCAGGTGACACTGTACAGGGCACCTCATCAGTACTACAATCATATCATACAGTGTGACTATGGAAACTTGGAGTGAAATCTAGTCATGAAAGAATGTTTATCACACCTGAAGTGTTTATCTCCAACCCTAATCAAACACGCATGAAAAAGCTAATCAGTTTCTTACTTAGGCCTAGTCCACACGTACATGGGTATTTTTATAAAGTTTTCCTTCTTTCGTTTTTAAAAAACGAACATAAAAACACAAAAACACTATATGAAGTGCTGTCAAGAGCATGCCAAACCAACAGGTGGCAATATAACCCTAACCGTAAAGCCATGTTGGTCAATCAGAAGCCTGGAAAAAATGTTATTACTGGTTCCGGTTGTCTACCCCTGCTCTAGGGATAGTCTTGATTTAGAGCCAAATCCAACTTCTGAATTTTACTAGACATTCTACAACAGGCGTATTCAGTCTTGCTCCTGAAAGGCCACCTTCCAGCAGAGTTTTGCTCCAGGCCTGATTAAACACACCTGAACTAGCTAATCGAGGTTTTCAGGATCACAAGAAACTTCCAGGCAGGTGTGTTGGAGCCAGTGGTGTGCACAAACCTCCGCGAGGGCAGGGGTGCAATCGCGTTCTGGGGGGGAGAAATGGGAACGTGGGGGCACCGTGATGCGTCCACAAAGGGCACTTTCGCGATCAAGGGGGCAGGGGCTCAACCCCCCTCCCCCGCCCACGCCACTGGTTGGAGCTAAACTCTGCAGGAAGTTGGCCCTATGGGAGTAAGATTGGACACTCCTTTTTACACCTAGATGAGGGGTTCCCAACCCTGGTCCTAGAGTGCCCCCAACACTGAATATTTTATATATTTCCCTGATTCAGTGTTTTTCAGTCCTGGGGACACACCACTCTGCACATTTTGTATGTCTCTCTTATTTGACAGTTCTCTTCATGGAACTCTTACATAAAGAGCTGGTGATCTGAATCAGGTGTGTTAAATTAGAGTGACGACAAAGGCTGCATCTGAAAACTTAGGCAGCTGACTTGCTACCTCGCAGCGGTGGGTCCCCAGGACCAGGATTGAAAACCACTGCCTTATTTAAACATGCTGGATTCAACTCATCAGCACGTTAGAGCTGTGATGGGCAACTCTGTTTTTGGAGGGCCACTGTCCTGCAGAATTTAGGTCTAGTCCACACATACACATATTTTTATAAACTGAGTTTTTCCTCCTTTTAAAAAAAAAATCATCCACACAAGCATGGTCCACATGAAAATGCAAAAACACACTATTAAGCGCTTTCAAGAGCATGCCAAACCAACAGGTGGCAATATAACTAACCGTAAAGCCATGTTGGCCAATCAGAAGCCTATGTCTGCCATTGCACAGACGCACCTCATGTAAACAAAGGAGATAGCACCACACAATCTGACATCAAAAAAAGGAGATCGCACTCCTGTGTTACATGCCAAAATCTCCGGTTTCACCGGCTACACGACAACACTGCAAGCAGAGTTTCTAAAAATCTTCACCCTGGCAGGAGTTTTCAAAAAGGTTTGGTTTCAGTGACCAAATACTTTGTTTGCATGTGGATGAACGGCTAAACTGCATAGAAAAAGCTGCAGTCTTGAAAATACCCATGTTTGTGTGGACAGGGCCTTAGCTCCACCCCCAATCAAACACACCTGAAACCTAACTCTTTAGGATTGTTTGAAAATTACAGGCAGGTTTGTTTGATTAGGGATGGAACTAAACTCTGCACAGTGTTCATCCACGAATGAAGTTGTCCATTCCTGCATTAGGAGGCAACTGGTGTCAGATAAGGGAGACATCCTAAATGTGCACTGTTGAGGGTACTCCAGGAAGAGGGTTGCTAAACATAGATACACACCATACTTGACCACACGTCACTACACTTTTCACAATGTTGTAGGTTTGACTGCAGTGATCCATGAACTATCACCATTGTAGCCTTGAGCAAGAAACTTAACTTTAGGTTGCTCCAGAAGGACTGGTCCTGTAACTGTATGGTAATGTAAATGTGCTAATGTTCAGTAGTGGCGTTCTGCATGTGGTAGTGTACTATGGTAGAAAACCAAACTGAGCTGGCCTCATGTATAGTGATAGAAAAATAAATTCCATTCATGAACTTTCCTTTAGGTGTTCATGTGTTTAGCGTTATAACTCACCATCACTACTCTGCTGGTGAACTAATAGAACGTCAGCTTTCTCTAAACTGAGTTCATCTGGTTGCTGGGCAACAAAGGCTCTGATGCACTGCATTTGTGCAAAGTCTGCAAATGGGAAAAGAGAAAAATGCAAAATATTAGCATTAGAATATTTATTTTGAAATTGCAATTTCCTTTCGAGCAGGAAGTGGCACATACCCTGAACTGCACTGAAGTCAATCTCAGGATAAGGACGTGAGAGTGCTGATATCCAACGTAGTTTATCAGCTCTGAGAGAAGAGGTGATATGAGAGATGGGCACAGATTAGTTTAATGCATCATTTTGCTCAACAAGATTACAAAACACTAGACTAACTGACTGAACTAAATTTATGCTGTGCAATAAAGTTTTCCATGTGACAATGGGTGCATCTCAATCAGCTCCCTAACATCCTGAATCAGTATATCGTGTACATGAATTCAGGCACTGGTAAGGACAGTAAAGAATGCTGTCTCACTATTTGGGACACATGACAACATCCTCATTGTACAACATTACTACTGGTATTTATGAACAACAGATGATATCTTTCTGACATTATTTTTAATGTTATTTAAAGCTGCAGTCCATAAGTTTTGCCTCTTTGCTGCCATCTCTGTTTGAAACCTGCAATTGCAGTTATTTGCGGAATTATCATCTTTACGTGGGTTGTGGATTGGCACGGTTTCTCGGTGCGGACGAATCTAATGTTTTGAGGAGAATGTGTGGCTGTCCGTCACCGATATGGATACTGTACTTCGGTACATCTGAACAAGTAAGTAACAAATCTGCTACTTCTGTTCTGAACAACTGAGAAAAAAAAAGCATTATAATAAATCGCGCTGCCAATGGTGATTTAAATCTAACGATCGCTTAGCTCGGATCACATCAAACCGTGCAAATTATTATTATTGTTATTCTTTGTTCTCAAATTGTTAATGTTAACAACAACAGCATGGCGTGACTACATGTATTTAGTGTGTATTAGCGTTACCTGTGGATTTCAATTTCTGTACAGTCTAATCTCTAACGTTAATTTGTCATACCATACAATCCGCCATCAAAATGATAAGTTTAATTATTGCAGTTGCTGTGAGAAAAGGCTATAAATGATCCGCCACCTGCAGCATCCTCATATGCAATATAGCCTACTATCTGTGACGCCTTCTTTATGTAAACAGACGTGACGTAATGACGCAAAGACGAACGGCGACATGCACGAATTTCCCGCAGAAACCTACCAGTACCACTCAAATTAGAAAATATTATTACAAGCTTACCGTTGTGAATCGGGCTAAGGTAAGGATATAGTTTTGAACACTGGCTGGTTATGTACTTGCTCAAAATATAATTTTGTATAATTAAAAAAAAAAAGTTACAGACTGCAGCTTTAAAGTACATTAGTGCTTGTTACATATACATGCAACATTTCAGCCGTAAATAAATTAAAATGTTAGCTAGATTGTTCATTACCTGTCTAGCTAAGTTTGTTTATGCTGAAATATATTAATGGTGTGTATTTTAAAAATCATCTGTCGCGTGTCATTATGTGTAGTGAGTTCATATGATTCTCCTGTTAAAAGAACTCCTGTTAAAGGAACATAGTGAACATCGATGCTCCCTGGTTTTCATGGTGTAATGTGGGACTTATTAATGAGCGAACGTTTCAGAGCACTGGTAGGATTTTGCAATTGAGACTCCCTGACCAGTGCCCTGACTATTCAACAATAAAGCTGATTGAGATGCACCCAAAGTTTACAAATGAAGAAACCCTACAGCAGGGGTGTTCGATTCTGCTCTTGGATGGCCACTTTCCTGCAGAGTTTAGCTCCAACAAACCAGCCTGAAAGTTTCTAGTGATCCTGAAGAGTTAGTTCAGGTGTATTCAAATAAGGCTAGAGCTAAACTTTGCTGGAAGGTGCCCTCCGGGAGGGTACTGGGACACCCCTGCCCTGCAGCCTTGTGGACTTGCGCACATGGAAGCGTGTTAAGAAGACTGAAACTGATTTCTTCTCATAAATAAACATACACATTGAAATACTTACTGGGTATCTGTCTTCAAAAGCAGGGCTTTTTGCGACATGTGCAGACGGAACAGGTTTTTCTGTAAGGAATGCAGTTTGAACCTGCAGTTTTCAACCCGCAGCTCTGATACTGGAGCATGATCGATAACTGTAAACCTACCCCCTCTGCGAACAGGAAGTTAAGCAAAGTTATGCACCATAAACATTTCATTTTTTTTGAACTATGGATGTTAGTGAAGGTCAAACATACTCTTTCCGCAAAGAGAGCAGGAGATAGTCATTAAAAAGGTGCATATAAACGCTTCTCTCATCTTCCCTGTCTCTCAGGGAAAAGTCTCTCAGTTCAGTCACAGATCCCTCTCGTACCAGTCTGCGGGACTGACTGATCAATGGAAGAGTCTAACACACACAAAAATGAAATATGGGGTCTTCATAAACATCATTATTATTTAGATGGCATTCAGAACAAATGAGGTTGCCAAACGTGTCATGCTCACCCTGCACTCAAAGTCAACTTTGGCATTGAGAGTCACAAGCGACTCAATGTTCTTCATTTGAGAGATACTTTCATTACTTTCCTGGATCATCTGTAAAGCAGCAAGGAGGCATGGGACAGTGGTAAGAGAGAGAAACTGAGATAACTGATAAGAAATTCCAATGCAGATATGTGGGTGACATAACTACATATTTTCAAGTACATAAAGCGAAGTCTCACCTTCTCAAGTAGTTTCATGGCCTTAATGGCCTGTGCTTCATCCTTGGTTTTTGAAGCGGTTCTCTTTACAATATTCTGCCGACAAAAATAAGATAAGAGAGCATTTAAAATACAGCATGCTGTGAAAGGAGACAGAGGAGGTCTGATATCATGTTAATATACTATTGGTTTAGTTGGACAATACAGATGAAGAAGGCTGGATACAAACTTCAGAGCTCAAAGTCAATAAAAAAAAGGTAAGCAGGTTGCCGTGATTTTGCCAAGTAAGACACGGTCCTGAATCAACATCTATTGTTGATCCTGGAACAACATTCCTGTCCAAAATCAGTCCTATCGCTACTAAACTAACCCTACCCATAATTTAACTTAAATTCAGAGGCAAATGATACAGTAGGTGAGGGTGTAGAAGCCCCTAAACCTTGTTGTAAGCCTAAACTTCACATTGACTTAAAAAAAAAAAAAACTATCCCCTAAATCTGATTGGATCTCAACAAGGCATGGCATTCTCTTCAAAGGTAGAATATGTCAAAAAAAATGTGACAGATTTAAACAGGACGGAGGAAGACAGTACCTGCACTAGCAGTTTGAGGCGAGTGATCCTTTGGAACGGCAGAATGAGGAAAGACCGTAAAGGCAGTCGTTGACAAACCGGGTTACGCTCTAACTTTTCCACAACTCTACGGAATTCATGACTCTCATCCCTGTGAGAGATGGTTGAAAGAAGCAAAGAAATCATAGACAATCATGGACAAAATAAAAGAGGAAAAGCACATTTTCCACTTCAGATAAGTGCAAACAAATACTCACATTAATCTTTGATACGTCTTGTCCTGATATGATTGGTTGGTAAGGTATGGCACGTAGACCTTTCGGAATCGTGTACAGTGTTTGATAATAACGTCGCAGACGGTAAAGTGCATTATGTCGTTCTCCACTGTTTCTTCCAGGTGAGACAGAAAACTAAATTAAAAGAAGCTTATATTAGTGGCATAATTCTGACTACAGGGGCCAGTTGTTCAAAAAGTTTAATCTGGATCAGAATGATCTGGATTTGGAAATCCCATGTTTTGCTATCCAGGATCAGGTAATCCATCTTACTTTCGTGCTGGTTTTTCAAAGCAAAATCACCCTGATCCAGATACACACTTTTTCAGATTACCAAATCTGGAGTACTAGTGCTCTACGGAGCCCCTAAAGGGACATGGTGATGGGAAAAAAATATTTCAATGCTTTTGCTGAAATGTTTAGTGTAGTGATCACCCAAGAAACATCGCGTTCACTTGCAAAAAAGCTTTTGATTGGTTAATCTCTTATGATTGTTGTAGTTTACAAACAGTGACAAAAACACACAAAAAAAACACTTCAAATTAAATATATTTTTGTTTGATATTTACTGTTTGGGGATTAATTTATGGTGGCAAAATCACTTTTTTACTGTAGACTACTAAATATGTGTGTGTATATTACATGATAGAAATATTGTATTTTTTGACCAGTTTTAAAGTGTTGCTGTGATCAGTACAATCCTGATGTTTTGGATCAAAGGTATCCCAATCTCACTAAAAAGTTTTGAACAACACAAACTGATGATTTGATTCAGATCAAAAACCAAGATTGGATTTTGTGATCTAATCTGATTTCAAAATCCTTTTTCTTTTTCTTTTGAACAAAACATTTTCAAAATTTGATCCAATCCGATAGCCGAAATCCGATCAGATTACTTTTGAACAACTAGCCCCAGGATGTTGTCAGAGTTAAACTGGAAAACGACTGGCTAAAGATGAAGATTTCATGCACATTTAGGGAGTCTTAAAGTTGTCAAATGGCGTCAGCAGCACACAGTAGATGTAGAGAACTGAACATTTTTATCAAAAATAAAATGTTTTTCTTCAGTAATTCTGCTATTGTTTAATGACATGATTGTAACCTGTGACTGGTGGCTCTAACATCAATTAGCCTGGAGAACAGCCAGTTTTTGTCTTGTGAAGACAGGATAACGTTGAGCGGCTTGGACATGACAAAGTTCTCCACCACAATGTCCAAACTGCGGCAGTATGAAGCCTCAGAGGTCACGACCTCAAACCTCACCTGAAAAATACAGATTCTTTATGGTTATGTCCTTACTAATAATAAATGAATATTTCACAATTACCTTTTTATTTTTCACAATAAGGGCAGAAACAGAACTACATAATGTCCAGATTGTGTATTGTATATGAACACTTAAGCCTAGCTTAAAAATGTATGAATTTCATGGCATTTGATAACAAAATATCATAGTGGACTCTCTTCTGTAAACAAGTGTTAAACCTTTTCTCAGCTAACTTCACTTTTCATGACATTTTTGCAATTGTCAACCACCAAGGTCCTTTTTTTGTGAACGTACGAGTCAGTTCCCCCTGAGTTGTTTGTTTTAGCTTATGAAATGTTTTGTTGAAAAGCATGCTGCTGTTTTTCTTTAAAATATATGGCACTTGGTTTAAACTATTATCATCTAGCACAATGGCATTCATATATTTTTAAGTATATGACTTAGGGTACGTTTACACGACAACCATGTACTAAAACTTAAAAAAAGTTTTTCCTTTGAGTTTTTCGCATACAGATGACAATGTTGTCAAAAGACGGTTCACACAGATCCACGAAAAAGATTAAAAATGCTGTATTATTCATGCCAGGCCAGTAGTTGGCGATGTTACTATGTAAAGAAAAACTAACCACCTAGACTAAACACATAATACACATGCGCATGGTGTAACCGTTTTCACAAATTCTAATTTGAGACGATAACGGTATTGATTTTAAAAACTTGCACATTGAAACCCGTTTTCAAAAGTTTGCATTTTCAGGCCCCCAAAACGCCATTGTTGTGTAAATGAACGGTCAAAACGCATAAAAAGTTTTTGGGTTTTAGTTGGAAAATGGTGTCATGTAAACAGCCCCTTAGTGTGTCAAAATACATTTTTATGCAATGTTAGGTGATATTGAATGAATAATTCTACCTCCTGCAGACGTCTCTCATCTTCAGCGAGTATCTCAAAATCTGGGCTGTTCCTCACTCCCGGGAGCTCCTGCCACAGTGTGGGTGAGGAAGCAGAGATGGGCACGCGAGGGGAAGGGGGTCTGCCTATGGATTGCTGAGGCACATTAAGACTTTTTAAGGAGTTGGTTTGGGACAGAGTGTGGGGGTGCAGGAGGACTTGAGGGAGAGGTGGGAGGGGTCTGTGTGATAGCTTAGGGGAATGATTTGGGGAAGAAGATGAACGGATAGAGTGATTATCGCTGCTTATTGATATAGAATCGGTATGAGACAGCAGGATCTCTCTGTTCTGGGCCACCTCATTGTATTCCTGATACAACTGAGAGTCTGCAAGAGAAAGAGACAGAGAAATCATCTATGTGGTTCTAGAGTGGTTCTTACCTTGATTTTATATTGGATATAAGGTAGGCCTAGTAAAATGTTACAACAAATGTCCTTAAAATCAAGCAATGCCTTTATTAGCATTACCAGGAACTACACAACCAACTAATAATTTGCACATAATACTTTGTGGTTGGCACAAACCAGCCATGTTTATTTTCATTGCATGTGATCTCGTATTTAATGCTGACTGGATTGTAATTTCTTTTACCTCGGGTTGTTTTGTTCATAGTTTACAAGGATGAAAGCATATCATGTAACTTGTCTATGCTGGTATCTGCCTAATTTGGCTAGCTTTTACCAAAGAACAGCTGAGTTTTCTCCAGCCTCTAATAAGTCAGTTGAATTTGTTTTATCTAACTTAGCATAACTTTATGTTTATTTGCATTTTGTATTATTTGAATTTAGCATTGTTTTTTGCTGCTTTCCATGACCCTCACCACCGGAACAGACCGGGGTCACTAAGAAAGAACAATGGTAAATGCCAATAATACAATTATAATCATAAAATCGTGTCTAGTTAGATACAGCAAAAGCAGAAAAAAAGGCTAAACCAGTTTATCCACCAGTTGAGAAAATGAAAATTGAGGAGGGTACAACAAATCAGGCAGAGCATAGTTTGTGAACATGTACAAGTCAGTATATCAATAAGGCCAAAAAAGATTTACAAGCAAAAACATCCACAATTCTTTTTTTCTTTTTTTTTTGTAACTCTAAGTGAGTATTTGCAGCTGTTTATCTGCAGTTCCAAGTGATGTGCAAGCACAAACCTGTTCTTTGCCTAGAGGACTAGCAAAGTAGCATAGTTAGGAATGACAAAACTTTTCCTTCTCTGAACATCTGAACTGTAACCCATAAATTAAGAACCATACATAACATCCAGTTATAATTATATTATGTACACTACAGTACAAGGTGTACAGAGGGGCATGTAAAATGGTTCTTGTCAACAAAAAAAAAAAAAAAAAAAGGGAGGGGGGGGTTGTATGACTGGGAATTGTATGTCTTTGTAATGTTTTAATGAACTTTAAAATAGACTAGAATGAATCATCTGTAGTATGTTATAACCATGTACATGCATATTGTCATGCACATGTAAAGATGAGCCAAGTGTTGCATAACAAGAAAAATAAAGACACTTACTATAGAATTTAGAATTCCTCTTTTTTGTCCTCCCAATTTTCCTGAATGTAAGACAAAGAGAGAAAATTATAACTGTGATATCATGGTATTTGTATTTGTAAGACTGTCTGCAAACAAAATACTATCAGTAGTGATGGACTGCATACAGTTTAGAAACATTACCAAGCCAAACCAAAAAGAAGAGAGGCTGGTTTCATGCTATCATTTCCATTTTTTTTTCTTTTGAGATATTACACCCCCTTATCAGTTATAACCACAAAACTCAATTTTTAACTGAATGATTTTAGCTAATCATTCTGCTAATCATGTAACAGGGGATAAAGAAACAAGCATGTCAACAAGTCTGCCCACCTGAGATGACATATCTAAAATAAAAGCAGCTTTTATTAGGCTATATGACTGGACTGGAGTCTTCATCTCAAAAGTACAAAACATTTTAATAAGGGACTAAATACTGAGTGCCCCTTATAAAGCACATGTTTGTTGTGGTGTTTTGGAATATGGGACATGTACATGCTGTAAAGTCTGGTTCTCTTACCTTAGATCCATTTCACTCCAGGTCAAACTTAATTCATCCTCCTCGCCATCTAAACAACCAAAACACAGAAATCAGCTGTTATTTAGCATCACACTTCGTAATCTTCCCTTAACCAAGACAGAATTAGAATTTAAGCAGCCTAAAACCAAGTAATACATCAACTCAAGCAAAACAGATGGGGAATGTTGTATGTGGCCCTACACAAGTTGTAAAAAAAGGAAACACTTCAAGATCTTGCTTTCCAGTGAATAACTGAACACACACTAGACCAATGGGTATGGTGAAATTCAACAGCTCTAATGAAAATGTGGCAATAAACTAAAAATAAACTAAAAAATCTGAAGAAAAAAACAAACAGGAAAAGGTACTGGGGGAGGACTTGTTCGTGAATAATTGAGAATAGTTTAGTTTGTGAAACAAAGGAAATCTGGCAGTTCAAAATTCTGCCTCTTCCAAGAAATGCTGCAGCAGTCATGACTCTAACCCCCACAAGAATCCTCAGGAGCCTTCTGTAGCTTCCAGGCTATTAGAATATGACTACCAAATAATCAATCAAATCATAACTGAAGTGCAGACTTGCTTATTACTGTTCAGTTGTTTGGAATACTCAGTCAGAAGTCAGGAAAATAAAGCTGACATTTTACCGCCCATGCTGACACTTATTTATGGGAAGATGACTCACAGAATTCTGTTACACTCTTGCATAAGCACATTTAGTCTCTCTACTTGACATTGCAGCACTGGTATATTAACTTTGATAGAATAAGTTCAGCAAGGGTGGAGCAAAATGTTCATTGAACGTCCGATTTTATCTTCTTATGTTACTCCTTCTCTCACCTGATATGTTGAATATTCTTGTCCTGCGGTCCCTTCCAACTCCTTCTCCCTCTTCCTCTTCTTCTGCCTCATCCTCCTCTTCTTGGGTTTTCTCCGTCTTTCGGAACCCTCGCCTCCTTATACGAGCCCCATTCCCCAAATCTTGAAAACTACTAGAGCTTAGAACGACTTTCTTTTTGCTATCTTTGTTCTTAGCGACTTGCTCTTCTACCTTCCTGTCTGCCTCTCCTTCTAAGGAAACAGTGTACTGGATAGAATTAGGATCCAGCTGGTAATGTTCCTCACTCGACTCTCTCTCCATCCCTCCCTCTCTTTCTCCTCCCTCTGTCAGTTCTTCCTCCACCCTCAATTTGTCTATATCTTTCCCACCCTCTGTTTGTGTATTGGTTTGTATGTCCATGTGTGTACCTCTTGTATTTTCTGTGTCCCCCAACTTCAGACCCAGGATCTCTTTCACCACGTTCTTGGCCCATCTAAGATGAGGAGCAGTAGAGCTTCGTTTTCGATCCTCAGATGTGCTCCATGTGTCATCTGAATCAAAATGCTTAACTGTTTCTTCAGTAACTTCTTTTTCTCCTAGTTGTGATGTGTCTTCATTATGAGTCTCATGACATGGCCCTAAAGTTTCAGAAGGCTGTGTTGGGAAGAGTTGGGTGTCTTGTTCTGATTCCTCATGGGAAAGAATCGTTTGGCCTTCCAGTGATGTTACACCCTCTTTTGCCTGGTCATCAATTCCTGTTCCCTCCCCTTTGTCCTCATTAGGAGAAAGAGTGAGGTCATCCATCGCTCTTTCAATGTCTTGTTCACTGTGTTCAACCTTTTCAAATGCATTAACAGTGCTCATTTCACCTTGGTTGTCCACGTTTTGACTTGAATGCTGATTGCCTGCTTCCTCAACAGTAGTATCTTCATACGCATTCTGTTTAGTTAGGGTCTTGGGAAAGGTCTGAGCAATCACACAAAAAACTTTTAGGGGTCCTTTTGGAGCCCTACGATCTGCTCTCTTGTTCGCTCTTTGGTTTTCCAGTTCTTCATCTGTCCTGATCTCTCTGCCCTGAGTGGCTCCTGAGTTTCCAGAGACATCATCAGCAACTCCACCATCCCAGAATTCTTTGCAGTCTTCAAAATCCTCTTCCTCGGCATCATCCCCTCCACTGGAGACAGTCACAAATCCATCATCTGCTGACGTAATTCTGCCTTTCTCTGCTTCCGATTCTCCCTCACTTCCTTCCTCATTCCCCACGTAGTTGTATCTATTGTTCTTTCTCTGTTCTTCCTCTTCCATGTTGTCGGGCACATTTTCCCTTTCCATCTGCCACTCTGTTTCCAGGGCTTCTCGGTCACAAACCACGTTCCCTTCCATGCATTTCTCCTCCTGTTCTACCTCGACATCCCTCACAAACTCCCCAGCCATTTCAAGTTCTCTATACTTGTCCTCAGGACTCTTTTTGTTGTTTTCTTTCTTTCTCTCGGGTTCTTCTTCATATCCAGTTGTCTTGCTTTCTTTGTATCTTTGGATGTACTTCTCTTTTTCTCTCTTCCTCTGTATGTACTCCTCTTCGAAATGGGGTTCTTTTCTCTCACTTCGAGGTTCCAGCCACATTTTCCTTATCCTAGATTTCTTTGTAACTGCCTCCTCAGCAGCAAAGCGTTCACCCCCCTCTTCTTCCCTCAGAGCACTCTTTACTTCCTGCTCTTCCTCTGTTCTTCCCGTCAGTTTCTCTTTATCAATCTCAGAAGTGTTTTCTCGTTCTCTGTCCTCGGGGTTCTCTCTCATTGCCCTCCCTTGTTCATCACTTCCTGAAATCAGCTCTCTGCTACTTTGTCCACTCTTCTCCATTTTACTTCTCTCTGTCTCTCTTTTCTCTCTCCTCCGCCTCTCCCTCTCTTCAATCTCTCTTTCAGAATACCTATCCCTCTCTCTTATCCTTTCTTCATCTCTATACCTTCCTCTCTCAGTTGTGTATGAGTATGCATCTCTGTCCATTCTTTTATCTTTGGAGTCTCTCATTCTATCTCTTGGTTTATCCATCTCTCTGAGTCGCTCCAAATTTCCCCCTTTTGGATCATAATAACCTGTTTCCCGGTAATCTCTTTCTCTTGGCATCACCATGTCTTGCCGTCTCTCTGCTTCTCTATCTCTACGTCTGTCTCTCTCTCTAACTCTGTGTACCTTTCGTTCTACATCGCTGTCTCCTTCACTCTTGTAGAGTTTGTGTCCATGTTTAGCATCCTCTTCTCTCTTCCTTTCCTTACCCCTGTCTCCATCACTGTCTCCTTCGCTTTTTGTATCTCTTTTCCTAGATCTCTCTCCCTCTCTCTGTCTCTCAGTCCTCCTTTCCCTATCTGAATAGCTTTCTATGTCTCGTTCCATGAGTCGAGGATAATACCTGTCTTCCTTGTCTCTTTGTCTAAGTTTGTCTCTCTCTCTGTATGTCTCTCTTTCCCTCATGCCTGAAAGGTCATTATCCCCTGGATAACTTTCTCTCCTTCTTTCTCTCATTCCAGAATCAAACTCCTTATTTCGTTCCCTCTGTCTCTCTGGCTCCTCCTTCACAAGCCTTCTCATTTCATTTCTCTTCAACTCCTCCCTGTATCTTGTGCTTTCTCTTTCACTCACTGTGTCCATTTCTCTGTATCTCCTTCTTTCATTCTCTCTTTCATTTTCATACAGGATGTCCTTCTGTCTTCCTATGTGACGCTCCCTTTTATAGTCTGAACCTAGTATCCTTCCATCTTTCTCTCTGCTTGGTTTTGTCATTCTTGGAAAAGTGTCTCCTTTTCTCCTCTCATTGTCTCGGCCTCCATATTCAGCCCGCTCTAACACTGATGACTTTCCATTTGCACGTCGATCACCATCTCTCCACCTCTCTCTTTCTCTCCAGTCCATCTCTCCATCTCTTCTTCTGGTTGCAGGAAATTTCTCCCTCTCTCTAGTCCAATTATAGGCATCTGGCTCCACTTCTCCTTCTCTTTCTCTTGGTTTGTCCATCTTTTGGTGTTTCCAAGTCGTTTCACGTAGGTCCTCTTTGCTGGTTAGCTGGTCACAGTTTGCACTTGATTGACACAAACTGTCTAGTGCACCTTAAGAAGACTATATTTGCACAGTGTCTTGAATGGCCCAATTAGTTTGACTGTTTTCCATGGCAACATAGAGAACCTATAAGGGATGAAACATGATTCAGTTCCAAGTCAAAAAATAAACCAACTAAAATTCACAGTCAAACATATTCTGGGAAATCTTTGAAAATTTAGAGTGTCTTGTTGCAACTTGTCAGATATACATCTTGGCAGCTTCCACAGTTACGATTAACGTGGCCTATTTTAAAAATACGTTGAGCTGAATATCTAACATTAATTTGGCAGATGCTTATCCGATGTGACTTGCAATGGATTCAAAGTATACATTTTATCAGATTTTGTGTTCCCTAACAA
Organism: Megalobrama amblycephala; assembly: GCF_018812025.1. Taxonomy (NCBI): domain Eukaryota; kingdom Metazoa; phylum Chordata; class Actinopteri; order Cypriniformes; family Xenocyprididae; genus Megalobrama; species Megalobrama amblycephala. Next base: position 14,037,932 of record NC_063056.1, read on the forward strand.
TTGAACCCATGACCTTGGCATTTCTTGCACCAGACACTACCAGATAAGTTACAACACAATAGAAATATACAGTCCTTGTCAAATAAGTCACTTCAAATCACATGATATACTGTTACAATGCATGTATGATGCATACAATGCAACTTCTCATAACACTCCTATAAACTAATTCGAACTTTCACACTATGAAATATATTAATGCATTTGATATACAAACAGCCTGATTGTCAGTTCAGCAAAATGAAAACATATCGGTGCTTTACAAAGAATGCAGCTGAACCAACCACTGCCCTATGCTATTCTTATACCTTGTTCAGAGGCATTTCAAGTAATTCATGCTTAGGAAGAGCCAAAGCACTATTAAGAGTGGTTGAAGGAACATGGCTTCAACATAGCTGACTCATGTCAAGATGTAGTGAGTTATATAACGAAAAAGCATTAAGAAATTCATTAGAAAAATGAGGGCGGTGAATAGCATAAACACAGATAAATGTTCCCAAGCATGACAAGGCAATATTTGCCTGTGATGTGGACATGTTTGTTTACAAGAACAGTTTGTTTTACTAAAGTTACACCAGAAAGGAAAGAAGAAAACGTTTGGGGAATAATGTAGAGGACTCACCTGAGAAGTGTCTTGGGGGACGCTTCTCCGTCTCTCCCCTTCTTTTTCTTCTCTTTCCAGGCAAAGTGAATCTAGCAGGAATTGCACAACTCATAGACATTCCACATATCAGTGTTTGCCCATTGAGAGAACCAAAGTCGAGTGAGATAAATGATCTACTGAAAACACTGATTTAATTATCCAGCCTGCCTCTGTCCTACTTAATCTGTTCATGTAATCAAAAATAGTTTTCAACACAGTAAAAAGTTTCTCAGTGTTCCTCTCTCTCTTTTTCTGTTTCTCTCTCTCGTCCCCTCCTCCCGCCCTTCTCAAATTCCCAAACAAGTTTGAACAGATTGACACTTATCTTCCTTCCCTCCTCCTATTTCTGTTTTCCTTATACTTTTCCCCTCCAGCACTGTCTTAAAGAGGAGTCCACCGTCTGTTTAGACTCGTACGCAGCTTTTCTTCACTTCTCATAAACTCAGAAGACCCACAGTGATTGCGTTACAGCTTGTTCCAGTAATTCAGCCCTTCACTCACCTCACCCTCTCTGGCACTGCATGCTTCTGCCTCACAGAAACAGGAAACAGTGCACAGTCTGGGCGTCTCTCTTCTGTGCTGTGATTGGTGGGGTTGAAGATGCTGGGTGTGTCTGAATTCTCAGGTAAAGGCATGAGAAAGAGTGAGAGCAAAGGGGGAGGGGCGGACGAGTGTGAGTGTGTCAATACACCGTAGCGTCGTCAGCAGCTTACGTAACACTACAAAAGAAAAAAGAAAAAAGAAAAAAGTAAGAATTCTCAGAAAAAGCTGTAAAAGTCAGTGGGAAGCACAGATGACACATTAGAAAGGATAAATTATAAAACACAGAGAACAATGATGTATTATAAAACTTTAGAAACTTTGCTCTTTATGTGCAAAGCCTTTCAAAGTATAATTTTGTGTATTACTAGTATAAACTTTGTGGTTTAAGATGAAAATAGTTTTGAGTGGTGAGTAAGCAATATTGGATGCAGATTTTAATCCAAAATTATTTTTGTTAAGTTTATTGAACCATACTGAACCATCTGAACAAGCTCAGCTCCAGAGTGAGCTGTTATCTGAAAGCAAACAAGCAAAACACAATCTAAACAAAACTTATACAAATCAATGAAATGTTCTGGTCAAAGGTTAAGAGAAATGATCAACCATCATCAAGCATGCTATATTGTAAGGCAAAAAAAGGACTAATTTGAGAAGACTGCAAAAAACTAATCAGATACTTCCAGTAGTACAATGATAAAGAGCATAACCTGACATCCTAAAAGGAGAAAAATATCATAGCCTTGGTTAGTTTCTAACGAGTATCACAAAAACTTATTGCAGGAGAACATATAAAGCATATAGGCTACAATACCAAAACACATCTCACAAAAACTAGTGCACTTTAATGACTTTGATATTAATACAAAACTGATAAAAGAACTGACTGTATTAAAAAGATTGTTGCTTTTCTCTTTATAGTGAAGTCATGTGATGACCAGACCTTAACTTGTGTAAAGAATCTTTCCAAACTCAGCAGGAGACTGAAAAACATTTGACATTTGGCATTTTTTTCAATAAACATGCACAAAATAGGGCCTAAAACTCTTAAAACGCCCTTCTTGCATCTTTTTCAACAAATTAGTGATCATCACTCATGATAAGGAAGACAATTTTATGAGCTGCTCAAATTTATGTCTTAATGTTTAAACCCCTGATTTATGAGATTTTGCAATTATAATTAATTATTAATTAAAGGTGATAGAGAGGATATTTTTCGTCGACTGAGAATCCAAAGACTGTTACTGAGTTTTTGAAATGAGTGCATGCGTAAGAACAGCCCCCCTCCTTCACAGCTCATTTCAAAGGAACGCCTCCCAAAACGCGTCCACGAGTATTGGAACACGAGTGTTTACCACCAGCATTCGCTGTGTCGTGTTTTTTGGATTCATTAGGTCGGACTCACCGCAGGTAACTCATAATCTGCAGTTGTTATTCCTGTCTCCAGACAAAAACATTGCATGCAGCGCCTGTGGAGTGTGGAAAGTTACTGGAGTGCGCAGCCGCGCTCGTCTCTCACAAGGAACGTCACGGCAGTGATTGACAAGCCAGAGGGCCAATCGTTTACGCGATTGGCTGTTTTTAAGGCCCTACCTCGTGCACAGATGATGTATATTAATATTATTACTTTCAGTGCACCTAATAAATAGTCTTTTATCAGTTAGTAAAGACAGTTTCAAGTAATATTGCAAAAATGTATAAAACAAAACATCCTCTTTAGCACCTTTAATTATGAGACTGCAATAAAAATCAGGGATGCACCGATAAGAAAATGGCCGATACTGATAACCGATAATCTTTTATATTTGAAAGCTGATAACCAATATATTGGCCGATAAATCTAAATCCAAATTTTTTATATAATTTTTGAGAGCCTGATTACAAAAACAATAGTTTCACCATTAAAAGCCATGTCCCAAGCACACAATTATAATGTTCCATTATAATTTTATGTAGCCTATATGACAGACTTGTGCTGTACATGCTGCACTTAACTGTATTTTCCTATTTGAAGTAACTCTAATCATATTTCAAGCAATTCAAAACCATCATGGTGAAGAGTCACAGTGCACATCTGAAGTGTCTCAGCTGAAGGAAATAATCCATTATTTATCGGCTTTTATATCAGACAAATTTTCTTATTGTGCTGATACATAACATTAAAAATGAACATATATCAGCCAATACTAATCTGCATCTCTAATAAAAATAAACATCTAAATTAAAGGTGAGTATTTTATGTTATATTTCATAATAGATTATCAAACATATTTCATTGTCACAACAAAAACATGGTATTTGTGCATCTGATGTTTTTATATGCAGCAATACGTGTAAAACTGACTTTGGCAACCTCTTTGTTATGGTTCCTGCAGAGTTATTCTTATGCATAAAGATTCATTATTGCCTTGGTGGTTTTCAAATTGTCTGTGGACAGCAAGTAGCCTAAGCTATGCATGTTCAGACAGAGTAGCAGTGAAACCCCAGTTTGTTCTAAAGGTGTCAAAACCACAACGCATATCTATTTTCATCTATCTTGCATCTATAGCATTTGACCTGTGTCCGAATGCTGCAGTCGGAGGATGCTTTGCAAGGTAGGAAGGCACATCTGAAACTAATGTTGGCTTCACTTCCTGTCACCAAAGATACATTCATTTGATCAATTTTTGAAGGCAGCATATATATATCCTTTGCTGCCTTTGATATCTCACAATCCTGTGCATTCTGTGACAGTTGAGCTAAAAATTAAAGATGGCATCTGAAAGTTGGGGTTGGTAGTCAGTTTGAGTGCAATTTTTTTGATCAGCGTTTTCCACTACTGATGTCATTAGTGAGAAATTAGTATTATAGTAGCCTAATTAAATTAAAGCTTGCTCTATTTTACTGATCATTAAACCGTATGCTGCCTAAGAAGTCTGTCCGAAATTTCGTGAGGTGCCTTTGTGCGTAAACGCTGCTTACAGTGTCATTGCCTGATAACGCAGAAGGGTCAAGTCAGCTGCCTTGAGCCCAAAGTATGGTTCACTTTTTCCATAGTACAGACACAGCTCTGGTTAGGGTTACCAATGACTTGTTAATTGCTTCAGATTCAGGCTGTCTTTCAGTTTTGATCCTTCTTGATCTCATTGCCGCTTTTGACACTGTTGATCATTTAGTTTTAATTACTCGTCTTGAAACTGTTTTTGGTGTCTCTGATACTGTTCTAAATTGGTTTAAGTCCTACCTCAATGATCGGAAGCAGTTTGTTGCCATGGATTTAGATCTGAGGTCAATGTTGTTCAATCTGGAGTGCCCCAGGGATCAATTTTGGGCCCTCTGCTTTTTAATATTTATGTTTTTCCTCTTGGCCAGCTTTTGAGATCACTTGGTCTAAAATATCATTTTTATGCAGATGATACTCAGATATTCATTTTAAACCTAATGAAACTGTGTCTGTTGATTTTCTTTCTGAATGTATCTCTAAGATGAAAGAATGGATGAAAGAAAATTTTCTTTGTCTTAACAGTGAAAAGACTGAGATTATGCTCGTTGGTTCACCCCACCAACTACGCAAAGCTGGGTCAGTCAAGCTAACTCTTGATGGTTCAAATGTGGAGTTTCAAACAAAATTGAGGAATCTAGGGGTCATTTTTGATGCCAATTTAACGTTTGAGCCTCATATCCAAAATACTGTTAAAACTTCTTTCTTCCATCTCAGAAATATTGCCAGATTACGTCCAATGCTGTCGTTTACTGTTGCTGAGAGACTGATCAACACTTTTGTGTTTTCCCGTATTGATTACTGTAATGCCTTGTTGGCTGGGGTGTCAAAAGCTACCTTAAACAAAATGCAGGTAGTGCAAAATTCGGCTGCTAGAATCCTGACAAGAACTAAAATAAGAGATCATATCATTTGCATTGGCTCCCCGTTAGGTTTAGGGTTGATTTTAAAATTTTGATGCTTACCTACAAGGCCTTACATGGGTTGGCACCTCAATATTTGACCGAGCTTTTAATTCCCTATACTCCAACCCGTGAGATGTACATTTAAAGGCGCTATAGAAAATAAAGGTTATTATTATTATTATTATTTATGAAGGTCAGCGTACAGTGCGCGATGCAACTTTCATCATCAGAAGTGTACACACGTACTGTACGCGCACCACAGGACTTTTGTAACTGTGTGTACTTGTACTTGCAGGTCGCATATGCGCATTTAATTGTTTTTTTGCAGTAATTAGTTTATCCACAAGGTGGCAACCATGCCCCGGGGCGTCGATTCAAAGAAAAACTGCATAAACAGAACAGACCAGAACGCATGCAAGCTACAGCGACAATGGAGGCCAACATAGACGAGAGATTGTGTGAAGAGGTTAGAAACCCTAATTTGTACAACTCTAGTATGAAAGAATACAAAGATGTTTACATGGGTTGTAGCAAAGACTATAGAATAACACAAGATGCATCACTCGTATTGTTTTGAATGGGAGAAGCAGAATAAGTCCCACCTTCTAAATAAGAGCCAATCGCCGATTGGTAAAGTCATCGAGTCACTGCAGCGGCCGTTAGAATCTATAGAAACAGTCAGATGCGCACCTTCGAAATGAGGCACGAGACGTGCATCTAGGACTGCGCATGCGCATTAGCTTGATCCAGCTTGAAAAATACAGTTTTTTGTCATGATTCGAGCGTTTAGAAACAAAATCTATGAGACAGATGTTGTCAGATTTCACTGGTTATTTCAAATATGAAACTTAATCGAAAGCTTTGCAAACAGCTTTGGAGAATTTGATGTTTCCCCATTCATGAATGTCCGAGAGGCGTTTCAAAGATGGCCGCCGAGTGAAATGACTTGTCTTAAAGGGACTTTCCCTGTTGAAAAAAGCTGGGATGCAGCATAGGACCATCATAGGACCAGCACTTGACAAGCATAAAACAGCTCAAACCAGCATCCCAGCTTCAAAACCTACCTTACCACCATATGCTGGTTTTTCAACAGGGTTGGTTGTAGCTAGTGGCGAGAGATGCGCATACGTCAAATGCCTGTGTATGCGTACGAGTCAAATGAAGTATGCTTTCCAAGGCCGTGCGTTTGACTGTACGCATATACTAGTTTATGCGTAAAAAAAAACTAAAAAACTAAAGCCCAGGTCATTACACCAGAAGACCTAATACAGGGGTGCCCAATCCTGTTCCTGGAGATCTCAATTATTAAAAGTATGATTCTTATTTACCCAAATGTATTCTTCGGTTGTTATTCCTTTATTCTTTTTAAAAATAAAAATTATTTTTCATCCTCACTTCTTTGTCTGACTGGACCTTTTATCATGCAATTTACTTTTACGATAATATCTAAGTCAAACAGGATAGCTGACTGAGCCTTATCAGGTAAGAACACGTCTTGTTTGATGATCAACTAGATCTACAACACTAGCTTGTAACTAAGGCAGCGCTCACACTTGTTTGAGCAGGCAGCACTCAATATCCCATGTTCACGTGCTGCCCGTCAGCTTCCGCGTCATGCACAGTCACATGTGGCGCCTGTTTAGTTTCACTTCCGCGTTTGAACAGAAACAATTAAATCCTTTAAATCATGCAATCTTTTTAATGCTAACATAGTACGAAGTTTGTTTATTCAATGTGTGATAATCGATACCAGCGGATATTTTGACGTAATGTCGTTAAGTGTTGTTTAAGGACGTCAACTAGTGCGACAGCTTTGGAAAGAGAAGAACCCAGGCAGGGTGTCCACATCTAGACAACTAGTTGAAACCTTCCACATTTAATTTATATACAGTAAACACTGGCATAAGAATTCTGAAAGGTACGTTTGTGTTTGGCTTTGTGCATTTATTTGATTTTATATACATTAGCTGAAATGTGACAGCTTATGCTAATAGCAGCTTGTTTATCTGGTTTCCTAACCAAACTTCTTAATTACCGTTTACTTCATTGCTTACTTGAACTTGGATAAATGCAGTTTACCTTTTTATTGTCTTTTCGGAACCGTTTTCAGTGATATTGCATAAAGATTACATCGTTTATGACATTAGAACCAGGCTTTGTAGTAAACATACAGAGTAAAAGCAATTTTCCACGAATTTTATAAAATTGTACTTTAGAAATAAAGTAATGGTTTCCATCTGTGGTCTTTACAAATATCACGTTTTTTTTTTTTTAAAAAACAGTAATGACCTTTCAACTTTGGCCTTTCAGAGTGTTATGCAGCCAAAAATATGAACCAGATTTGAACAGAAATATTTCTTGTTTTAAGAGTTTTTGATTTATTTTCTGTGTGAAATACACATAAGATGTACACCATTAAAAAAATAATACCTGAATAAAATGTTATAAAATATGCAAGCTGTTTTGAGATACCAAAAAGTGAAGAAAAAAGGACAATGTTTGTCTAATTTTTGTCCTGGAGTTTTTTATTAATCATATAATACATGATTATAGTAAAATATTTATTATATGTGTATATTCTATGCATATATTGTGTCAGGTTTTTGTTACACTGCCCACATTTCTATCATGGGATTATGTACAGTTGTGGTCAGAATTATTGTCACCCTTGGTAAATATGATCAAAGATGACTATAAAAATAAATCTGCATTGTTTATCCTTTTGATCTTTAATTCATAAAATTAGCAAAAATCTAACCTTTCATTGAAGGAAATTAATTGAAAGTGGGGGGGAAATCACATATGAAATAAATGTTTTTCTCCCAAAACACATAGGCCACAATTATTGGCACCCTTATATAAAATACTTTGCAACCTCCTTTTGCCAAGATAACAGCTCTGAGTCTTCTTCTATAATGCCTGATGAGTTTGAAGAACACCTGACAAGAGATCAGAGATCATTCCTTCATGCAGAATCTCTCCAGATCCTTCAGATTCCAGCTCCATGTTGGTGCTTCTTCTCTTCAGTTCACTCCACTCCACTCATTTTCTTTAGGGTTCAGGTCAGGGGACTGGGATGGCCATGGCAGAAGCTTCATTTTGTGCTCAGAGACACATTTTTTGTGTTGGTTTTGTGTTTGTTTTGGATCATTGTCCTGATAGAAGATCCAACCCATTCCCATTATAAGATTTCTAGCAGAAGAGGTCAGGGTTTGATTTTTTATCTGTTGGTATTTGATAGAATCCATGATACGATATATCTGAACAAGATGTCCAGGACCTCCAGCAGAAAAATAGGCCCACAACATTAAAGATCCAGCAGTATATTTAACCGTGGGCATGGGGTACTTTTTATCCATGTGTGCACCAAACCCATCTGGTGGGTTTGCTGCCAAAAAGCTCTTTTTTTAGTTTCATCTGACCATAGAAACCGGTACTGTTTGAAGTTCCAGTTGTGTCTGACAACTGAATATGCTGGAGATTGTTTCCGGATGAGCGAGGAGGATTTTTCTTGAAACCCTCCCGAACAACTTGTGGTGATGTAGGTGCTGTTTGATCATTTTTTTTTAGGCTTTCTGAGTCTCAAGACTCAACTAATTTCTGCAATTCTCCAGCTGTGATCCTTGGAGAGTCTTTGGCTACTCAAACTTTCCTCCTCACCACGCATTAGGACGATTTAGACACGCATCCTCTTCCAGACAGATTTGTAACATCTTTAGTTGATTGGAACTTCCTAATTATTGCCCTGATGGTGGAAATGGGGATTTTCAATGCTTTAGCTATTTTCTTAGGGCCATTTTCTGATTTGTGAAGCTCAACAATGTTTTGCTGTACATCAGAACTATATTCTTTGGTTTTACTCATTGTGATGAATGATTAAGGGAATTTGGCCTTTGTGTTTCCTCATGTTTATACTCCTGCGGAACAGGAAGTCATGGCTGGACAATTTCATGTTCATGATCACCCTGGTGTGCTAAAAAAATGTAAATATGACTGGGAATATACTTCAGAGATATTTTACTCATAAAAAATTTGATTTTCCCACACTTTCAATTAATTTCCTTCAATGAAAGGTTCGATAAACAATGCAGATTTATTTTTACAGTCATCTTTTATCATATTTACCAAGGGTGCCAATAATTCTGACCACCACTGTATGTACTGTTATGTATGTATGTATGTATGTATCAGTCAGTCATTGGATAAATTCAACAGGTTTATTTAATGCCCTTTTCCCATCAGGCATCACCTCTGAAAGTCATGTTGCTGTCTGTGAGAATAATCACTCCTCTTTTCGTACTACTTGCTGGAGTGCAAGCGAAGTACAACACGGACAACTGCAAGCTGATTTCAGCCAGCGAATCTGGGAATAAAACGCTCCATTTTTTGGAGCCTCTCACCAATAAATCGTAAGCCAGTTTTTTGCAAGTTATTCTTTCATTCATGCTTGCAGGTTGTGATGGTCTTGTTATAGTTGGAAACTTCCTATCTATCCTTATATTGTCTCTGAACAGCTTCACCGCAACAGGACAAGAGAAGGAGCCATATGAATACATTTTTCAGATGTGTGGAGATGCTGGCGGAGAGAAGAACGCAGGTCTTGTGCAGAAAGACAAAGATGGAAAGCTGGTCCGAATTGGAAGCTACACTAGAACACGAGCTACTAAAGGAAGTATGTTACGTTGCTTGACCTTTCGAAATGACATGTAACCATTTGCTTCTTTGTGCTACAGGTGGACTTTTCTGAACCCACTATGGTCTTCAGTATCTCTTTCCAATTGAGTTGTTTATTAAATTGATAGTTAATTCAGTAGTCATGCATATGAACGTTCATTTATAATAACGACAGCTGAAATTTTCTTTTCATTGTTTGCTGATTCTTCTGTGGATTGCGGCTTTTAAGTTTAGTTACATAGTACCAGATGGCAGGGTTTTATTTACAATGTTCTTTTGCAATGCAACACATATAATACACACATTAAATTTCACTAAATTACAGAACTTATTCTTGGTGTCATAGGAAGTCTTGTTAACTCATTTTCTACATTAGTTCTCCTTTTATTCTTGGTGCAGGTGACTGGGTTTTGCTCGTCTATGAGGGGGGCGAGAAATATGACACCCACTGTTCACAAGAGCCAAGAAAAGCCATGATTATGATTTCATGCAGCACGAGTGCTGAGGTATGAACTTTTTATGCTTTTGAAATGGTACAGATAGCATGTTGAGATGTATACATGAGGAAATGCTTGCTAGGATTTGAGGGATTATCTATTATGATTGTGTGTAAGATTATTTGTAAGAAATGTTGAGTTTGGCATTCCTTGTTGCATTAAATGACAGTAGTGACAATTCAGAAACACTGCCCCCAAAAAACCAAACAAAAATAAAACAAAAAACTTTGCATGCCTGTAACTCAAGAAGTATTAAAGACATCCTTTTAGATGTTGTTTTTTTCCTTCTTCATATTTATTTTAAATAAATAAGAATAAAAGAACTTGCTATTTGGTATTAATTAGTATTATTTTACTATTATAGTATTTATTCATATTTTAAATGTGCTTTAATTTTTATATTTTCATTTTAGGTACATTTTAGTCGTTTTGTTATATGCTTTTGTTTTCTTTTATTTTGAGTAATTTTTACTTCAATATAAACGCATTTCATTTCTAATTTTCTTTTAAGTTTTTTTTCATCTAATATTTCTATTTTATTTCAGCTTATTTCAATTACTGAAAACAATTTTAATAGTTTTATTTTTAGTTAACAGTAACAACACTGACTTATTACACTACTCAAGCTTTCCATTTAAAACATGTAGTTCTTTTACTTGAGGCATTTTCTTCAATATAATGTCAGGACAGTTATATCACTGACATTTTTACTTTATATCCCTAAAATAATTCAAATAAAAAATGCATCTATGAAATGATTTTTAAATAGATTCGTACAAGTAAAAAAAAAATTAGAATTATTTTATTGACCCTCATAACATAAACATTAGTTGTACTTCTGTCAAAACGTGACCCACGTGACTTTGATATTGTTGCTGAAAATTGTGTAATATGGAATATGGTGTTATTGCATACTGCTTTATAATATACTACAATACACTATGTAAATATTATTTTAAATATAGCTGTGAGCAGCAGTTATCGGGGTTCAAGCTCTTTAAGGCCTTTAAGCATATTCCTAAAAAGGTATTATGTTTTAATTAGCAAGCCTGTAGCCATCTCGCCATCATTACAGCCAATACAGGCAATTTACCATAGGAAATATGTTTTTTAAAGCTTTTTAACAGTTATCGAGTTTGAGCCAAAAACCTAGGATCATTTCGCCAAAGTTGTTTTTTTTAAAAATATTATCTCCAATATTTAACGAACGATTCATTTGACAGCGGTGGTCCTAGAGGCAAACTTGCTCAGACTGAGGAGTACTACCATGTGGTACAAACGTCATGGGCCTGTGCAAAAAAATCATGCGATACACAATCCTTTACGCATGTGAAAAACACAAAGGCTCCCCCTGGTGGCCGTATTTTTTTCCCCTGTTGTAGCAACACCAAGCAGCCAGTCATCGCGTCCTTTTTCGCGCAACCACAGAATGAACTCTTTCATAGATGTGCTGAGTTTGGTGGAAATATTGCATGCTGTTCATGAGTTATAGCCACTTTATTCAAATTGGCTTCGCCCCACTTCAAGTCCAGGAGGCCTTTAGGGATCGTGAATTGAAATTTCAACTTCAACTGTTTTTTTTTTGTTTGTTTTTTTGATAATTATTGACAGTCAGACTCCAGAGAATCTCGCTGCACTGGTTTGGTTCCGATTGGGCCAAAAACCTAGGACTAGTTTGTACCCCGAAATTTCACGAAAATAAGGATCGAATCCGAGGCATGCATTTTGTCTGTCTTGAGCCAATGATTCCAACAATATAAGACACTTGAGCCTATGCCTAAAAGTTTAGGATTTCTGAGGGATTTCATACCTTTGACCACTGTAGCGCCCCTGTCATGCCGATCGGGGCGAACCTTGGTGATGTTGTAGATGGTGTGAGTACTAACAGCCCTCAAAGTTTAAAGTCTCTATGACTTAAGGTTTGGTCTGCCTGATCACTTTTTTAGGGGAGAATGCTGATCCTTGGAAATTTTAACAATTATAAATAGCATCTAACAACTATTTACACTTAGTGCGAAAAAAAATAGCATGGTTACTAGCATTAGTGCATTGTCATTTCTGGACTAAACAATTATCTCAGGTATGCAAGATAGCTTTTACCTTGACAATAACCAGAATAACCTACTAATTTCAACTCAGTCCTTGTCTTATCAATCATTAATTGCTTTGTGTTTTGTTAGGATAAATTTTCTGTGATTTTGGAGGACAATCAGAAGCAAGACGACTGTTATTACCTGTTTGAGCTGGACACCAATGCAATCTGTCCTGTAATCCCATCCAAACTCAGTGCCGGCTCCATATTCCTTATTGTGTGAGTGCTTCAACATTCTCAGAGAGATCATACCATTAATGGCTATCAAGGAGAAACATGAATCACCTTTGCTCATACTTTACATGTAATGTTGCTGTTTGCTGTTCATAGTGTATTCTCCTGCCTGGCTGTATATCTTACCGGTGGATTCCTCTATCAGCGACTGGTAGTTGGAGCCAAAGGAGTTGAACAGTTTCCCAACTATGGCTTTTGGTCACAGATCGGCAACTTATCTGCTGTAGGTGTCATTACGTGTGCACTTGTCTCAGCCTCTGACTCATGTTTCAGTCATTCTTCCTCTTTATGAACCAAATATACCCTTTTATTATCCTAACAGGACGGATGTGATTTCGTCTGCCGATCCCGTGGTAACAGAGAAGAACCCCCCACGTACAGAGGTGTGGCTACCGAACCTCTTGGGGAAGAGCCAGAGGAAAGGGATGACCATTTACTTCCCATGTGACCAAATCATAACCAATGAGAAGATGCTGGACAGTTATGGTTTTGAAACCCAAAGAGAGATGTTCAGTTCAGCAGGCGTGTTCCTAGTTCAGAAGTGTTGCTGTTTTTCCGTGTTTTTTTTTAATTTTATTTTATTTTTCAAACTTCCCAGTAGCACTTATTCTCTATTTATCCATTAAAATGTTAATTTGGCATTTGTTTGTTAAATATATAAGTTTGCTAACTAGTTTTCAGAAACCCAAAGACCTACAGATATATTTGATAATTTGATATTTATGACAAGAAATCATCATAAACATGCAACACTGCCCCTGTTTTCTGTCTTTATAGGGAGTAAAAGACATCAATGCTGCTTGACTGTGTGATATGGTCACCACATAGATGTAGTTTGGTATAAAGTACTTATTTTGATTCGAACGGTTAATCAAGTTTTACTTGCAGTTTGAACACGTTTGATGAAACTGAAATGAAGTTTTTAAGCTCATGCTCCGAAACTCAATCGATTCAATGTTAAAAATGATTTTTTTCTATTTCAGAGTTTTCAAAAAAGTAACTGAAATTGATTATTTGAAAAATTATACTCACAAATATGCTTCGCTTTACATTCCAAATTGGCTGTTTTGTTGTGGAATATTGTGTTAGTGTGGAGAAGTTATAAGGATCAGGCCTACCTCTTCAGCCTGTTACAACCTATATGCGATGTTTCTGAACGATGGTATTAATGATAAATCGCGATCACGAATGTTATCAAAAAAGATACATTTGAGGAAAATGCAGCTTTCAGAAGATAAAAAGTTGTTCTTGGAAAGAGCCATTTGTGGCACACTGACAACATTTAACAGTTAAAGTAGTGAAACAACTTGAAAGGAAATGTGAAAGGAAATGTTTCCATTTGGTTGGCTTTCTTTTAATTTTGTTTTTTCTGAATTTTGGCTACTAGATGTTGCAAGTGTTAATGTGATTCTTTGACTGTGGGATCTATTTCATACGGTAGGAATTACTGTAAATCCTCACTGGAAACCACAGGACAAAATTTCAGATAATGACAGAGCAGCAGTATATTTTTCTTTCAACGCTTTTTGTTAAACTTGTGTGTTTGAATGCACTGAAGCTTTAAGCTTGATTTTGTTTTTAGTGGAGTCATACATTTTCTTTATGCCCTTGAGGAGCTGAGATCATAAATGAGCATAAACACTCCTGTTTTTGAGCTGTAGATCATAGAATTACAACTATTTACAAAATCAGGAGGAACAGAACTGATGGTTAGAAACCCAAGCCATACAAGGTGCTCTATTATTATGTATCATTGAAGTTTTGGTCTGTGTATAAAGGTGAGATAGAGGCTCCTTGAAAAGCACTTCTGTAGTATCAGATTAGAAATGCTGGTTTAGCTTCTGCTTTAATAAGTAGAGTCCACTCCATATTAATAGCAGAAAGGTATGACGCATTTGGCTTGATGTTATCCTGATGTACTTCGTGAGATGCAGGCCTGTGTGAGGGGTGACTTCACTGTTCTTGCAACTGCTTTATTGTTCTTTACAATTTTAGTGTGAAAATATTCATTTTGTTTGCTTTGGAAAGTATGAATAAAGTGTTTGATTACTGATTTGTGTATGCACTACAGTTTTTGCTGGATATTCTAAAAATGATTTTCTATAGAAAACTTGTTTCTGGCTTGCACGACTAAAGCTTTACAACTATTCTTTAACCAAAACAGGTCACTTTTATTATCTGTGTAAAGTTTCATGTTCTAAAATTTAAACTGAGGTTTTATGGCATATGCCATTTTGGGTGAAAATGAATATTATATTACACAAAATGTCAGTGAGATTATTTTTAGGCATACAGTGCTGCTTGAAAGTTAGTGAACCCCTTGTGGAATCTGCAAAATATTAATTATTTTAAAAAATAAGAGAGATCACAAAAAATACATGTTATTTTTTATTTAGTACTGTCCTGAATAAGTTTTTTTTTTTTTTTTTGATGGTTGTTCATGAGTCCCTTGTTTGTCCTGAGCAGTTAAACTGCCCAATGTTCTTAAGAAAGATCCTCCAGGTCCTGCAGATCTGATGCTGCGATTTTCCAGCATCTTTTGCATATTTGAACCCTTTCCAGCAGTGACTGTATGATTTTGAGATCCATCTTTTTCACACTGAGGACAATTGAGGGACTCATACACAAGTATTAAAGGTGCCCAAGAATGCTTTTTCAAAAGATGTAATATAAGTCTAAGGTGTCCCCTGAATGTGTCTGTGAAGTTTCAGCTCAAAATACCCCATAGATTTTTTTTTTATTATTTTTTTTAACTCCCTATTTTGGGGCATCATTAACTATGCACTGATTTTTTCAGCGCGCCGCCCCTTTAATTTGCGTGCTCCCCGCCATACGAGCTCTCGATTATATTACAGCACATTTACAAAGTTCACACAGCTAATATAACCCTCAAATGAATCTTTACAAGATGTTCGTCATGCATGATGTATGCATGCTTCGAATTATGCGAGTAAAGTATTTATTTGGATGTTTATTTGATTCTCTATGAGTTTGAGGCTGTGCTCCGAGGCTAACAGCTAATGCTACACTGTTGGAGAGATTTATAAAGAATGAAGTTGTGTTTATGAATTATACAGACTGCAAGTGTTTAAAAACGAAAATAGCGACAGCTCTTGTCTCCGTGAATTCAGTAAGAAACGATGGTAACTTTAACCTCATTTAACAGTACATTAGCAACATGCTAACGAAACATTTAGAAAGACAGTTTACAAATATCACTAAAAATATCATGCTATCATGGATCATGTCAGTTATTATTGCTCCATCTGCCATTTTCGCTGTTGTTCTTGCTTACCTAGTCTGTTGATTCACCTGTGCAGATCCAGACATTACTGGCTGCCCTTGTCTAATGCCTTTCATAATGTTGGGAACATGGGCTGGCATATGCAAATATTGGGGCGTACACCCCGACTGTTACGTAACAGTCGGTGTTATGTTGAGATCCGCGTGTTTTCCGGAAGTCTTTTAAACAAATGAGATTTACATAAGAAAGAGAAAGTAATGGAGTTTGAAACTCAATGTATGTCTTTTCCATGTACTGAACTCTTGTTATTCAACTATGCCAAGGTAAATTCAAATTTTGAATCTAGGGCACCTTTAAAGAGGTAGTTGATTATGATTTCACTTTTAACTTTAGTAAGTGTGTAATGTTGCTGTTAGAGCATAAATAACATCTGCAAAGTTACATTGCTCTAAGTTAAATGCAAAGGGAGATATTTTCTTTTAAAGAATTAGCCATTTAAGGGCTACAACAAATGGCTGGTAGGAACTACAACAAGCTTCTTCCTGGGTTAGTGACATCACTAACCCTAAAATTTACATAAACCCCGCCCCCGAGAACACGCAACAAAGGGGATGAAGCCATGTTGGGCTGCTTTAAGCCCTGGGTATACTCCGTTTTTTTTTTTTTACAAGTACACTAGTGTAAACACAGACGAACGCACAGACTTGGAAAGTATACTTCATTTGACTCGTATGCATACACAGGCGTTCGACACGCACAGTTTTGAGAAATCATCACCTCATCATCACCCTCTTCTGGAAAGAAGGCCAGGAGCAGCAGCTCATTTGCACTTAAAGGGACACACAAAAATGGCGTGTTTTTGCTCACACCCAATAAGATAAGTTTGATAAGCTATAATAAATGATCTGTGGGGGATTTTGAGCTGAAACTTCACAGACACATTCTGGGGACACCAGAGATTTATATTACATCTTGTGAAAAGGGGCATTAGGTTGCCATTAAAAAAGGTTCAAACATTCACTGATGCTCCAGAAGGAAACATGATGCATTAAGAGACCTGGGGTGAAAACTTTTGAACAGGATGAAGATGTCCAAATTTGTCTTTTTTGGTTTAAATATTATATATTTTTTAGTACTGCCTTTCGGATCACGTGTCAAATTGCCAACGGCTGAAATCACGTGACTTTGGCGCTCCGAACAGCAGATTCGATACACTGATTCATTTATGATCCGATGCTTCCTGAAGCATTGTTTTGAAATCGACCATCACTATATAAGTCGTTATTTTGGGGTTTTTTTGGCGCACCAAAAATATTC
Source organism: Megalobrama amblycephala (assembly GCF_018812025.1). Taxonomy (NCBI): domain Eukaryota; kingdom Metazoa; phylum Chordata; class Actinopteri; order Cypriniformes; family Xenocyprididae; genus Megalobrama; species Megalobrama amblycephala. The sequence goes on from NC_063056.1 coordinate 14,055,058, forward strand.
TCATCGCTTTATAATATTAATATTGAACCACTGTACTCACATGAACTGATTTAAATATGTTTTTAGTACCTTTATGGATCTTGAGAGAGGAAGTGTCCATTGCTCCCTATGCAGGCCTCACGGAGCCATCGGATTTCAACTAAAATATCTTAATTTGTGTTCCAAAGATTAATGAAGGTCTTATGGGTGTGGAACGGCATGAGGGTAAGTAATACATGACAGAATTTTCATTTTTGGGTGAACTAACCCTTTAATGTCACGATTGTTACCATTCATTTGCATTAGTTTATATCCATTTGTTCTCTTTTATGCATTCGTTATCCAGCAAAGTTGCATATTTAAACTGTATCCTTATCATGCAGGGATAGAAACATAACAAATAAGAAATGTATTCGATTTCAGTTCTTTTTTTATCAGCACTGTAACACATTTTGACTAGATAATCATCAAGTTTTCTAAAATAGAGGCAAATAATGTGTGAAAGTATACATATAATACATGCTATGCCTTTGTGTGTAAAGATGGCAATTTGGATTTATATAAAACGGTAACACTTTACAATAAGAGTCCATTTGTAACATTAAATAAGGTTAATAAAAGTATTGTTCATTGTTAATTTCAGCATTTACATTTTAACATTTTAAAGTTGTCTCTTACATTAGTTATAAGGCACTACGAATTAACATGAATGATCAATGTATAATTAACATATTAGTATTTTTTATATTTAAAACTTACAATAAACATTTTGTCTGTGTATAGAACAATTTTTAATAATTTTTTCCTCTCCTTTTGCATTTTACATTTACTTGTACTTTTACTTTCAATACTTAAGTACGTTTTATTTAAAAAAAAATACTTTTCATACTTAAGTACAAAAAATATCACATACTTTAAAACTTTTACTCAAATAATATTCTAAACAGTAACTTTAACTTCTACCAAAGTCATTTTTTAGTAAGATATCTATACTCAAGTATGGCTTTTAAATACTTTATACACCACTGAAAACTTGAAATAATAAAAAACTACTCAGTGAACAGAAATGAGTCTTGTGCTGATATTTAATGTTCATTTTAAATCATGGAATCACTAAATTAACTGTCAGTGTGGAATTACACAAGTTTCAAATAAGTGGATGAAACATCAATATCAGCCCCTTTAGTGGGCGGACGGGGCTGTGATAGGCTGCTGCTCGCGTCAATCATCTTCACACAATTCTGATTGGCTGTTTAGCTGCATCAGTACCCGCGGAAGTTTGTACAGAGAGAATCGGAGTACTGTCAGTTATTTTTAAAATACTTGTCGGTTTTTCAGCACAAACACTGCCGTTCCGCGTGTAGCTTCGAGAACCAAGACGAAAAACGAAGAGAAAATGAATTTTAAAAGGACGAATTCTGCGCCGAGAACAACAAAGCTCGCATGAAGTGTTAGCGCTTGACAGCTAATAGTATTGGGTAGCTCGTTGTTAATTAGTTTATTTTTTTATCGGTCGCCAACTTAATAAACAGCCTCGGAAAGCAGCAAAAAACGATTTGAGCTGCAGTTTAGCAGCTTTTCTGCTTGTATGCTTGAGTTAATGTCAGAAGTGTTTCATATTGACAGTTGTGATTTTTTTTGTTTTGATTAGCATGCTAAGCTAGTCGCAGCGCGAGCTGACATTCGTCATTCTGGATCTACTTCAAATCAGCATCATCCTTCATACACCATTCGTGTAGTGTCATTTACTGTCATCTTCACTCGACGAGGACTGTAACACAACAGGTAAAGTGAACCTTGTAGGCTTTATAACTTGATACGAGCAGAACGCTGTGTGAAGGCATGTGTGTAGATACCACCTGACTCTCCTCACCTGTGCGAGTGTGTGATTCGGGTTATTGTAGCATGGAAGGTCTCTCCCCAAAAAAAAAAAAAAAAAAAAAAAAAAAAAAGAGTAAAAAAACTGACATTGACAATACTAAACAAGTACTATAATAAAATATTTATAATATGATGTTAGATTAAGGTTTATTAAAAATCTATCTATCTACCTATCTATCTACCTATCTATCTATCTATCTATCTATATATATATATATTAATATGATTAAAAAAAATTTTTTTTGATACATTACACTAATGAAATATGGTTACAGTGCAGTCGTAATGTCGCTTAGTTTTCTTTATAACAATGTATAAGGAAAAAATATATAGTGGTGTGAAAAAGTGTTTGCCCCCTTCCTGATTTTTACATTTTTTGCATGTTTGTCACACTTTAATGTTTCAGATCATCAAACAAATTTAAATATGAATCAAAGATAACACAAGTAAACACAACATGCAGTTTTTAAACGAAGGGTTTTATTATGAAGGGAAAACAAAATCCAAACCCACATGGCCCAGTGTGAAAAAGTGCTTGTCCCCCGCTGTTAAAACATAACTTAACTGTGGTTTATCACACCTGAGTTCAGTTTCTCTAGCCACACCCAGGCCTGATTACTGCCACACCTGTTCACAATCAAGAAATCACTTAAATAGGATCTGCTTGACAAAGTGAAGTACCAAAAGATCCTCAAAAGCTACACATCATGTTGAGATCCAAAGAAATTCAGGAACAAATGAGAAAGAAAGTAATTGAGATTTATCAGTCTGGAAAAGGTTATTAAGCCATTTCTGAAGCTTTGGGACTCCAGCGAACCACAGTGAGAGCCATTTTGGTAGCCTGCTGTCTACCAAAAAATCCTGAAGGACAATGTCCGGCCATCTGTTCGTGACCTCAAGCTGAAGCGAACTTGGGTTCTGCAGCAGGACAATGATCCAAAACACACCAGCAAGTCCAACTCTGAATGGCTGAAGAAAAACAAAATGAAGACTTTGGAGTGGTCTAGTCAAAGTCCTGACCTCAATCCTATTGAGATGCTGTGGCATGACCTTAAAAAGGCGGTTCATGCTCGAAAACCCTCCAATGTGGCTGAATTACAACAATTCTGCAAAGATGAGTGGGCCAAAATTCCTCCACAGCACTGTAACGGACTCATTGCAAGTTATCGCAAACGCTTGATTGCAGTTGTTGCTGCTAAGAGTGGCCCAACCAGTTATTAGGTTTAGGGGGCAAGTACGTTTTCACATAGGGCCATGTGGGTTTGGATTTTGTTTTCCCTTTGTTTTTTGAAAAGCCTTCATTGAAAAACTGCATGTTGTGTTTACTTGTTATCTTTAATTAATATTTAAATTTGTTTGATTGTCTGAAACATTAAAGTGTGACAAACATGCAAAAAAAAATAAAAAAATCAGGAAGGGGGCAAACACTTATTCACACCACTGTATATGAAAATTTATTATAGTATTTTATAATATTTTAATATTATTTTATTATTAAATTATATATATTTTCAAATGTGTATAGTTTAATATTTTTATGTGTATGTATATACTGTCAAACCAAAAATTATTCAGACATTTTTTATATTTTTGATATATTTTTACTAGTGAGTGCAGGACACTAGTTCATTTATGTAAGTGATGATGGCAAAATAAAGTAAACTGTGACATATTAGATCCAAAAATTCTTCATACAGTGGACTACCAGTAAAATTGATAAAAATTTGGAACCAAATATTATTCAGACACTTTGACCTGACCATGTTTTGCTTAAGTGTTATCTGACATAATTAAGATTATTTCTGACAGTTTAACTCTGAGATCTTGTCATATTTTATTACCATTTTTTTAAACTATAGTGAATAAACTGTATTCATGAATGAAATGTAATAAATTTTTGGTTGGACTATATGTTTTTTTTTTCTTCTCTTTTTTCCTGTTTTACGATAAATGAAAACATAAAATAAAAAGTTATTTTTATATAAACTGTCACATTGAATGCTTTGTAACTATTATGTCTGTCATTTCTTTCTTTTTAATTTAGTGATTCATCATGCTGGGAGAATGTGGCATGAAAGAATGGGAGAGACTAGCACTCAGGAAGAACTCGGTCACAATGCTGCAGGACTTGGTGGTGGATGATCTTCTGATCCAGTGTCTGCAACAAGATGGAATCCTCACAGACAGCATGGCAGAGAGCATTATGGTAAGTGTGAAGCTTGATATTAGCTATATATTGGATAGATCCACATGGAATCTGCCTTCACCAATGCAGAAAAATACGTTGTTGCAATTGAAATTTGAAATGGAATGCCTTAATCAACACTTTCTGAAAAGTTGTTGTGGCAGGCATAATTTAACTGTGAAGGTTGTAAAAAATGTTTTTGTTAAAATACATTCTCTTAACCCAGTATATTGTTCATTGACTACCATTAGTATGGCATTAATGGGTTATCTCCACCAAATGTTTGAACATTAAACTTCCCAGCCACCATCAAAACATTCAGAGTGGTCCACTCAGATCTATCAATCTTTTTCCAACTCAACCTATACGTAGAGTCTGGGGCGTGGCTACTGTAGGAGGCAGAGCCCCCAGAGTGTGTTTAGACAGTGATGCATCACTGCTGATGCATTACATTGGAAAAGAAATTCAGCTTGTTACAGAAGCGCAAGCCAAAATTTCAAAAAATCCACCCAGTGCAGATACATTGGATGGGTTTATTATAAGCGAGACACTCTCGTTCACTCTAGACTGTGTTAGTATACTCCATTTGCTTACTCATAACGCATAGCAACTAGGGACAGTCACTGACAAGTCTGTTCAGTGGGGTTGGGAATCGAAAATTCATTCCAATTCAGCAATCGGATACTAAAGTTCAGGAATTGGATACTTGTTAATTATCTTGTAAATTAAAATTTCAATTCCACTTATTGATACTTGTGTGCGCATTTTAATGTGATTTTAAACCATTCAAGCCAAAGAAGACGTGAAAGACAACTCAATTCGAAATACTGAAGATCTCTTTTGCGCTTGAACGGAGAAATAAAAACGTACAAAATTGTGTGATAAATATCCTCATAAACGAAGTCAGATGTCTTAACTGAACGTAAACATTTGAGAAAGAAAACACATCTGTAACAGTTTATTGGATCTGTGCATTAGTTCTTAAAGTGACAGCAGTCTAATAAACCTGCTGCCTTCTGTTTCATTACTGTTAATCAAAGAACAAAAGAAAAAGAAAATCACTCACTGATTTTGACTGAATAACTTTTGTAATACAGATTCATTTATATTTTATTTATAAAAAGAAAACTGCATTGTTATTTTACATTTGATTTCAATTACTGAACTTTTTTCAGTTGTTTTTATTTGTGCTATTGTTTATTTGCTTATTTGTTTTTATTGTATTACTGAATGTATATTCGTCTTTAGTAATGTTTGAAATTGATCTATAAGTCTAGTATAGTTTATTAGTTAGTAGTTCTTTAGGCTTCTGTTTTTTTGTTCATGGTATTCAGCTGCAACATAATGTTTTGAAAAAATGACAGAATAAATGTTTGTTATCTAAATGTTTGACTTCTTTTTCTTCTTCTTTTTTTTTTTTTTTTACCATATTTGAATCGAAACTGTGAAATCAATAAGAATCTGAATCGATAAGCGGAATCGGAAATTGGAATTGGAATCGCTAAAATTCAAACAATACCAAACCCTACTCTTCGATGCAATGGCCAATCAGGTGTTCAAGTTAATCAGAATCCACTCATCGCTCATAACTCTGTAGTTTTTGTTAAGTTCTGAGTTCTGCAAGCTCTTATTATATCAAGCGAAGTGTAGACACAATGTAGAGCTGCACGATTCTGGATAAAATGAGAATCACGATTTTTTGGTTTCAAATAGAGATCACGATTCTCCCACAATTCTGAATATACAACTAAACAAAATAACATGTAATTTACTAGAGGCTCTGACAAAATATTTATTGCTGGACTCTAATTGCTGGAAAAATGTTTAATTAATTTGAATGAATTATTTAAAAAATAGTTTTGAATGAATTCATTATCTCATAAATAAATACTTTTTTTCATTAATGTAATCAGTGTTTTTGAAAGAATCTTTTGAATGAATGATTCAATGACAAATACATTTTTTAACAGTCACTTGTTGCCACCTAGTGGCATAAGATGTAATTGATACAACGGTTATTTGAAGCACTGTTCGTTTAAAAAGGTGGTTTGCTCCATTTTGATTGCTATCGTAGACATTAGTGTTTATATCCTAAATATTACAATTTTATCTCAGTACTTCTGTTATAATTTGAATATTTGTAACACAGAAATAACCACTGTGTTGTTCAAAACTGCTGTCTCTGGCTCAGCGCGGCAGCACGAACACAGATTTGAATGTTTAATTTTGTCAAAGGTTTAATAGACACAGGCAAATCGTTGTCATTAATAAAATAATATCGCATGGGTGCTTGAATCAAGATCACAATTTTTTTATGATTAATCGTGCAGCTCTAACAAAATGTAAGTAAGAGATTTTATTGTGCAGTGTAGATAGCTTTATTGATTATAAAAGGAGTGCTCTTTCCACGCTTTATATATAATCCATTCAGAATTTGAATAAAAGTTTGGTTTTTCATGCTGCTAAGAGGAACAACAGCCACATACAGACTGCAAAGTTTCAGAAGTCAAAAACACACATAAATGTTTAATTCATTTTGGATGCATCTATTTTTATGGAGCCCCTAAAGGGACCTTTGCAAAAATAAAAAAATACACAGAGTTTCGCGTGCGCACGAGAAAATATCCCGTATCGTTATAATCTCGTATCGTTATCATACGAAAGTATGGTTATTAATTCATGCACATCCATACTCGCATTTTCTGCATAATTCTGAGCATGTAGATCTTTATTAATTTATCCATACTCACATTTTCTTAATTTTGAGCAAATAGATCTTTATTAATTCATCCATGCTCACATTTTCTTCATAATTTTGAGCATAGATCTTTATTAATTAATAGAAAGTATCACGTGCGCACACAAAACTCTGTATATTTTTTATTTTTGCAAAGGTCCTTTTAGAGGCTCCGTATATTTTTATGATCTTTGGAGTGTTACTATTGGGGTCATTTAGATATTTTAATTACTTTAATATTTATAATATTGTTAATATATTAATATTTATATATTTTATTTCAAAAATAAAATACATTTTCATGGTTCAGTCAATACTGTTTATTTTTACAAATAAACTTTAGCACTTATGTTTTCATTCAGTGTCAGTTTAAAAAAAAACCTATTGGTTAATTAATTGATTATTTGCAGGTACTGCCCAGCTTAAGGCAGGTGCACACTTTTGGCCATGATTTGCTCATCTGAGACAAATTTTGAGAATCCTCAAAGATTCCTATAATCCTAGGCTAAATTTTGTAGTCTTTGATCGCTAGTTTGACATGTTCACAGATCAAAATCCTTTGATTATAATGATTTGATTTTAATGCTTTGATTATTTTTAACCATGGCATCATTTTAATTCTTTCAGGCTAAATCAACGTCCCAAGGCAAGAGTCGCCATTTATTGTTTCTTTTGCCCAAACGTGGTCCTTGGGCATTTAGCAGCTTCTGTGCTGCCCTTAAGGCAACAGAGCAACAGCACCTCTGCAGACTGCTAATGGACTTCACAGAGAAAGATGTGAGTTGGTGCCTTCATTTCAGAATCACACCCAATTAGACTGACTTGACAGGTTTCTATAAGAACATAAAGGTTGTAGTGATCACATAGTGAGGGACTGGGAAAGTCTTCCTCAGCGATGACAGCACATCTGAAACTGGGAGGTGAGGTTAACAGATGTGCTGTATTCAGAGGAAGAAACTCTGCACTTAATGGCAAGAGAATAAAGCATATTTGTTTTGTTTATATCGTAAGTTTTATCACTATCCCCCTATTTTACAGACAAGGCATAAGCCTAGTCCCAGACTAAAATGTTTGAGTGTGCCATAGTTTTGTCTCTAGATGCACATCAGTAATGTTTTTTTCTAAGGCACATTTATAAAAGCTACTTAAAAACCCTAATTGAACTAAGGCCTAATCCTGGCTTAATCCAAGTCCTGTCTGTGAAACCGGGCCTATGTATAATAAATTATTTTAAGCATTTTCTTATCCAAAATACAAAATCTTCCCCAGACAACATGTGACAGGAAGAGTTGTGGGATCAATCTTATGACCATAGAGACATATAGAAATCGAGCCACCCACAGAGGTCAGAGCTGGGTTAGTGGAATAAAAGAGAGGGAGTGAGTGTAGGACTAAAGGGGAAGTTACTGTGCAGCAACATCAATATTGTGCACCAGTTCACCACACCCAAACTGCAGTGATTCTTTCACAAAAACCGAACAGACAAGTACAAACTCTCCTTTCCCCTGGAACAGTGAGTAATACACTGACTTGAACTTTATGTGTGGTTATGTGTGGAACTTTACTGTAGTTAATGTAGAAGAGTGATTTTTTTTTTTTTTAATCTTTACAGAAAAGCTTTTCAGAGCCCTCACTGACTCGCCCTATTCAGGAATGTGTGATACCTGCGAAAAGAGCCAGGGCTCATGGTAAGCGCTTTAGTGTGCATTTATTTGTGTTTGTGCACAAAAAAACTTGTGCTGTGTTTGTACTATGCTGATGGCGGATTTTATGTGATGCACACACAAACGCTGATAAGCAGAGTTCACCAGTGCTGTTATATCAGTGTTAATTTAGTAATATTCATATACTTTTACAGTATTTATTGATGGTTTAAATTAACTTTTAGTTTTGCATTTTCAGTTTTCATTTTAAAGCTACACTATGTAACCTTTGGCCCTCTAGCGGTTGAAAGTTAAAACTGCATGAGTCTTGTAGACTCCGCACAGATGAATGCAGTTCAAGGCATCGCTGTACACATGATACTAGCGTTGTCAAAAGTGCCGACTGCGATACCCAGTCGGTACTGAAATTTTAAAATATAATGCTCTGAGCACTGTTGTATAATAAGCCTAATATATTTGAGTTGAATGTGGATGAATTTTTTTTTCTTATGTTTTAGAGTCGGTGGAGATGTGTTTAGATGCCGACTCTCCCATGACCACAGCTGTACTTCCCTGCACACCAGAATTTTACCAGTCCCACAGATCACAGGTATAAGGACACAAACTCTCTTCTCTTCAGTGCATACTTCACACACAATGCCCACTTTATTTACATATATTTTACGCTATTTTAGCTCATTGTGAACCTCTATGCAAATGTCTTTCCTTTTAGGCCTACCCGATGCGCTCCTGCCCGCGAGGACTGGCCCTGGTGCTGAGTAATGTGAGGTTTGACTCAGCAAACACTGATCTGGACATCCGGAGGGGAGGGGAGGTAGATGAGGAGACGCTGAGGAGACTTTTCACAGAACTGGATTTCACAGTCAGCCTGCACAAAGACCTAACAGCAGAGGTGAGTTAGACACGCTGCAGTGTCAGACTGCCCTGCAAAGCAAAGAGAGTTTTTTATTTTTTATTTTTTTGATTTGTGTGCATTTTTCAGGAAATGCGTGGGTGCCTAGAACAGTTTGCCCAGCGACAGGAGCATGCAGATTATGACTGCGCTGTTGTGTGTTTACTGTCTCATGGTGTTGAGGGATCTATCTACGGGACTGACGGACAGCCGCTGGAGGTGCATCCTAATTTAAATACCTAATTCTTAGTTGTACATACAGTTGTACATATATAAATATGTAAGTTCCTTGTGAAGTCAATTTACTGCCTTGCAAAAGATTCCTTTAAATAAGAGTTTCATTCAATCTCTCTGTCTCTTAGTTGGACTGGGTGTTTGGGGTTTTTGATAACGCCCGCTGCCCTCTGCTCCAGAATAAGCCAAAGATGTTCTTCATTCAGGCTTGTCGAGGAGGTGAGAGTTATCAGTATTTAACCACTGATTTTTAATATATTTTTAAATATACACTACCAGTCAAACATTTGGACACACTCAGTGTTGTTATTTCTTAACTAAAATTAAAACTATAAAAAATCATTTTCGTTAATTGAAATGAAGCTGAATTAAAATAAAGTAGAAATATTAGATGAAAACCTTGAACTTTAAAATTGTAATAATTATAAAATAAGTTGAAATACTAAAACTTCTAAAACTAGAAGAGATAAAAATAATTTAAATCGATAAATAATAAAATAATAAAAATGACAAAAGCACATGACAAAATTACTTAAACTGAAATGAAAAATTAAAAATATATGAATAAATACTATAATGTGTTAATAATACTAAAATAACAATGGACTGACTTTTTTCTCATTATCTTAAAAACCTTTTGATCAAAAGGTTTCAGTGGTTAGAATTAGTTTTGGATATAAATTGGAACTACGTATGAATATTGTAACGTCCTCCCATTTTTGTCCCGAGTAAATAGGGATAGAACGAACAAAAAAAAAAAATAGAGAGACTTAAAATATCTTTAGCTCTCCATTCCCAGAGTCACAAAACCACCAGATGTTAGGTTTCAATTTAAGAGGCATGTCTGCCTTTTATTTATGAAACAGGAGTATGAAGTGATATGAAAATAAAGGATGTTTATGATATAGTATTTTATTGATGTATTAGACTAATTTTGTCAAAGCTCTGATTTCTGAGCGCGGCTATTTGATTTGCGCTGTGCTCAGTTTACACTCATTCACTTCACACACACACATTAGACTATTGCGTAATAATTTTAGAGATTTATGTAATTTTGTGCTATCCCTTGGCTCACATGTTATTCATCAAACACGAGGAGTGACTGACTTTTTTCCCATACTCTGGAGTGAGACCATGGACGTCTCTCGAGCTGTCGCGATCTTTGTAGCGCTTCAGTTCCCGCAGAGAGCACATGAACCGACCACATAGCCACCTTGTCAACACTCCCGTTTTTGCCGTTTTGCTCCCGTATTTCACTCCCGTCTCCTGCCCCCCTCCCGTTTTGCTATTTCTCCCAGGAAACTCCCTTAATTTGAATGGCCCAAACATCGTTATATGAATAATCAAATAATTATATTATTCCAAGGTTGTCCGCTTGCCAGATCTTGTATGAAATGCATTCTATTCGCGCAATCGACACATCACACAAATTCAAACCCATTTGTGACCTCAACCTGGCAACCTACAACCCTGTTGCACTGTTGATATCTGCGCAGTCGACGCGAGAAGTTGAATCAAGGCAAGCATCACAATAAACCTCACAAGAATCGAAAATAGGCTACTTAAACTGGAGTGAGATCATAGACATCACGTCTCTGTCGCGATCTTTCCTGGCGTTCTGTGGCGCGTGACAGCACCATCAGTTCAAGCAGAGCACACGAACCGATCATCTCTTCCACTTTATTTTTACAACTTGAAATAAACATGAATGAACCTCTGAAGGTATGTTGAAAGATACAGTACAACTTAAAAAAAAAACCTAGTGTAACGTGGTTAGTAGATGGGGGAAGAAGGAGGCAGGAACCGGCGAACGTTGAACCAAACTTTAATTAGAAATAAACAAAGAACAAAACGAAAGTAATGCCGGCAGACCCTTGCGGACGTCTGCCGGCCACACAAACATAATAAAACATAAAATAAAGTCCAGGCCTGGTCCTCTCTCGTCCTTCACGGTCGTCGCTCCTCCTTTTATGCCTCCGGAGCTCCTCCGTGAGAGACTCGAGGCCGGCGCGCCTCGCAGGTGATGCTCATTATCACTCGCGTCACCGGCCTCGCGCCGTTCCCTCACGGCTCTCGCCCACCTTGCTCGTCACACCTAGGTTTTTAAGCACTATAACTTTATTGTATTTTAACTTGGCCATGAAATCTGAATCTTGAAATCCAAGTCTAAAATTGTGTTGGCATGGTGTTAATCACTAACAAACAAGCAAAAAAACATTTCTTTATATTTCAGAGGAGATGGACAACGGCGTGGACCAGTTGGATGGCCAGGAGCGGACTCAATCTCCAGGCTGTGAACAGAGGGATGCTGGGAGGGAGGAGGAGAGGGACAACAAAGAGAGGGCGGAGAAAGAAAGGGAAAGAATGAGAGTCAAATTGCCTCAGAGATCCGATATGATCTGCGGCTTTGCCACCCTCAAAGGTTTCAGTGTGTACACGTCGTTGTATATTCCTAAATCGCACATTCAGTGATTTTATTTTCATTCATGTCACATGCAGATTGCTGACGTGTTGCATTTTGTGTGTGATTTGTGCTTCAGGCACTGCTGCGATGAGAAACACCAAGAAAGGGTCCTGGTTTATTCAGGAACTGAATACTGCCATCAGACAGAGAGCCAATGACACACACCTGTCAGATATACTTGTGCAGGTAAAACTTTTTAGTCAACTGTTTTTTCCTCAAGCGTGCCAATGGATTGTGTCATGTGCCACTGACATTGTTGTAGCGCATGTGGCACCTCCAATAACCCAGTGACACATGCTGTCTGCCGGAGCATTATGTAAATGGTGTAAAATATGAATTTAACAGCAGAAAGATATTTAATTATTAATACGTTGCTTTCAAAATCCTGGTGTATCATATTTGATACTCGTATGATTTTTGTAAAAAATGATGCATGGATAATTAAGTAATTTCTTTAGTCCAATAAGTGGTCATGTTGAAATATTAGTAACCATATTAATAATTTACTTGATAAAAATCAGTAAAGATTTCATAGCTAAAAGACGTGTACCACAACCTGAAGGTGGACATTTTTAGAATTATGCTAAAAGGCCTTTTAATTACTAAAACAGTATAAACTATTAGTCAGACGACAGAAGGCATGTAGTAGATTGTGCACAACAGGTTTTCAGCGAAGTTTTGATCATGTTGATAATTTGTAATTTATTAAAAGGGAGTGATAGTTCACCAAAATTGAAAATTATAACATGATTTACTCACCCTCAAGCCATCCTAGGTGTATATGACCATCTTCTTTCAGACAAACACAATCTGAGATATATTTAAAAATATCTTGGCGCTACCAAGCTTTATAATGGTAGTGAATGGGGGGTGTGTTTTGAAGTCCATCCTTCATAAATATAATCTACACAGCTCCAGGGGGTTAATAAAGGCCTTCAGAAGCGAAGGGATGAGTTTTTGTAAGAAAAATACATAAAACTTTAACTATAACAACTAGCTTTTGGCACACGGCCGTACACCTCGATTTGCGGTGGAAGGGTAATCCCTGACCCAATGCATGACGCAATGAAATGAATGACGAACGCAGAGGTGCAGAGGATAGAGCAAAACAAAACACTGGTCATGAATTAGACGTCTAAAATGAGAAATTTTAAAGAGAAATGTTGTGGATGATTCCGATATATGTGACCCTGGACCACAAAACCAGTCATAAGTCGCACAGGTCTATTTGTAGCAATAGCCAACATTACATTGTATGGGTCAAAATTATCGATTTTTCTTTTATGCCAAAAATCATTAGGATATTAAGTAAAGATCATGTTCCATGATGATATTTTGTAAATTTCCTACCGTAAATATATAAAAAATTATTTTGTGAGTGGATATGCATTGCTAAGGACTTCATTTGGACAACTTTAACCCTTAAATGCATACCTGGGTCTTTAGTGACCCGGGACGTCATTCACTACCCTCCTCCTCGTTCATTTTTTAAAGTTAGACATCAACCTTCTTGGTATTCCTCAATCAATTCATTATAAAGAATATAACAAGAAAAAAAATCATAAAATTATAAAATAATGCCTATTTTTGTATTCATTTTTTGTAAAAATTGTATAGGGTGTGTATGAGTGTACATATATTTTTTTCTGCACGACAATAATTGAATCTTAGATGACAGAATAAGTGCAATTCACCTTTATTCCACAAGGTGGCAATGTCTGATACACAATGCTGAAGTGACGACTCATTTAGACAGAAAACGAAATAATAAGAGAAACATGAAATGGCTCAGCGATTTACTGCAGAGCAAGTACTGAACGCAATCAAATATGACTGTAACTGTTACTGGATGGATCTGGTAAAGCTGTTAGCGATCGAAATATTGATTTTGAAGATGTTGAAAATTATATAGTTCTGAGAATATGTTTGAGATCGCAAATGGGCTCATATTTGTGACCTCAAACATAAAACTAGCCCATTATTTGCTGAATTTACTGGGAAATGAGCTCTGACAAGGACAGTGATGATGGCATAAAACATCTGCTCAAACTGAGCCCTTTCAAGCTCCAAAAGGTAACAAAATGCGATTTGTTTTATTCTTCTGTAATTGTTACTCTAATATCAGAGGAGTTTTATATTATCACGACAGGTAGAGATCCTTCCGTGTTAGATATAGATCGGGGTCGACAAAGACCCGAATATGTAAGAATGATTGGCGAAACAGTCATGCATTTAAGGGTTAAAGGTGATTTTTGATTTTTTTTAATTTTATTTTTTGCACCCTCAGATTCCAGATTTTCAAATAGTTGTATCTCGGCCAAATATTGTCCTATCCTGACAAACCATACATCAATGGAAGGCTTATTTATTCAGCTTTTAGGTGATGTATAAATCTCAATTTCAAGAAATTTACCCTTATGACTGGCTTTGTGGTCCAGGGTCACATATAAGAGGAGCTTGAGTTTGTTGCCCAGCCATATTTGTTCAAACCGCGAAAGATGTCTAAGCTTACAATACTGCATCCTGCGTTATTGCATTGCTTCAGGGGTTGCTCATTTGGTACAAGTGGACTTGCCTAGTATGCGTATGGTCGTCTGGCGGAAGCTAGTTATTTTATTTTATAAAGTTATAAATATGTATATTTTTCTTACAAAAATCCTTCGCTTCGCTTCAGAAGACCTTTATTAACCCCCTGGAGCCTTGTGGATTATATTTATGATGGACATATGCATAAAACATGCCCCCGTTCACTACCATTATAAAGCTTGGAAGAGTCCGAATATTTTTTAAATATTACTCAGATTGTGTTTGTCTGAAGATAGTCATACACACCTAGGATGTCTTGAGGGTGAGTAAATCATGGGATAATTTTCATTTTTGGGTGAATTATACCTTTAGAAATGTGTTCATTTAATATGATAGAATGGGCTTTATGGGGTTTGAACAGATTTTGTTCACTCTGTTGTTCTCTATAGGTGAATGGTCGAATTAAAAGCAGAGAGGGATACGCACCTGGTTCAGCCCATCATCGCTGTAAAGAGATGTCAGAGTTCACCAGCTCCCTCTGCAAAGACCTCTACCTCTTCCCTAAGTACTACCCCAACAACTAGACACTTGCACACACTCCCCATGCACAAACCACACGCAGAACACACTGCCCTCAGAGCTGATTTTGATGTAGTAGCGGGAGCTCGGCGCACACGTGTGTACATCCATCACTTGCTGTAAGACTAACGGAGTCACGTAAATCTACTTAGACACATTCCATGAGTCATCAATTTCACATTCCTCAGCGCAATGACAGGTTCATTACGATGTGCGTGTACACTATTTACCATGGATTTGCTAAGATCAGTTTTTAGAGCTTTTTCTAGTGTGCACTAGAAAATATGAAGCATTCATTTGCCATATCTTTGTTTGCCTTGCTCATTCTCTTTTTTTTAATCAATGAAATTAGGAAAGAGTAAAGGAAAGGGTAAAGATGCCATTTGAGTGAAAAAAAAAAAATATGTGAAAAAATAACCATTTGATTTGGTTTTTTTATATTTCAGTTTTTTCTTTTTCTTTTTTACAATATTGTTTTTTTTATATTCAACAGCTGTATAAAGTTTGGCACAGCATCATCTTTTTTTCTTTTCTTTTTTTTTTTTATTAAACAAAGCCAACTGATTTTTAATCTTTTTTTTTTTTTTTTTTGCATATATTTATTTTTATAGTTTTTTCATTGTACAGTTTTTTCCCCCTCAGTAGTTCTTGTTCTTCTGTATTTTTTTGTAATTGAGAAGCCTTTTTAAAGCCAAACCATCAATGGTACATTCAGAGCAGCTTAATGACACACCCTCCACATGTCACACAGACAGTTGCATTGCATAAACATGCATATTAACATTGTGCCAGTACCATACAATACTCTTCCTTACATTTCACTCAGTGGATTCGAGCAGAGCAGATCTGTTTTTTACTGATTTTAGGTTTCCTTAATGCAACTTTACATACATTGTATCAACGTATTTTCTCTTAGTACTTTGGCATGGCATGTTAATTCACTTAATTCAGTTACTCTGTATGCACCATGGCAGCTGTTTTTGAACTTTAATAGGGCTTCCTGACTCAGAGTGACACTATTTCACCATTTTTTTGGCATATAATAGTTAATTTTCAAACCTTTAATATGATGCATATCAATACACTTGATCATTCTACAGATATTTCTGTAATTCCAAAACTTCCAGATTGAAGTTGCATTCCAAATGGTGTTTCTGCTCATTTTTCTAAGGGCGCTTCATGTGGGGTATTGCCAAAATGAAATCTATATATTCTCATGACGTGTTTTATAATTGTGCCTGTATATATGCTGCAGTTTTTGCCCCTCTCTCTTGCACATTCCTTTTCACTTTATACATTCTGTGTGCCAATGAATGTACATTATGAAGATTGAAAGTATGCAAAAAGACTGAAAAAACCTGCAGGTGGCAGTAGAGAGCTTTTGGACTTCATCAGCACACCTCGTGTCACAGCGGTTCCAGTGTTTAGACACACAGTCTTCCTGTCCTGCACACACAACATTATTCCTCCTGGGAAAGCAGACTGTAAATTGAGTGTGCCGTTATCCCTCTTTGTGCGTCTTCCTTATCCAGTAGGTATCACTTTTAGGTTAAATGACCTTTGACCTTTTGACACTGCCATGGCATCCCTCAAACCATCTTCTACATTTCACAAATGTCACCTTTAGCATGAGTTATCACTCAATATGATTATTTTATTTTACGGTTTTATTTTATATTTACTGTTTTAGCCACCAAAATGTTCTATGTAGATTTACACTGTTCATTGCTTTCAATCAGCTGTTGCTTTGTTTGGTTTTGTCTTGATAAGCTTCTTTGAACTGGGAGAATAATATGGGCATATGTACATTTTAAAATATATTAAATTCCTAAATTTAAAAATGAGGGATTGGTGCAGATACATAATTTATAAAAGATTACTTTCATAATGGAAACGGTGCCATGATTTAAAAAAAAAAAATTCAAGTATTTAAACAAATTACTGGTTATTTGATGAAATCTAGAAGTCATTTTCAGAAGTCATGATTATTTTTAAATCAAAAACAAGTGAAATAGAAAATGTGTATAATAGTGTAGCAGTATTTGATGCTGCAGTCATTATTTTGAGACAACGCCAGCACATGTATGTTCTCCATAATCTGTTTAAAATGAAAGGAAAGTTGGGTTCATTTTAAACCTCTCCTGTAACTGTATTTTTTCTCAGGCTTTGTTCACATAGTTTTGAATGTGTGTTCAGAATTGTGACACTGATCCCTACAGGTTCTTGTTGTGGTAACATGTTTAAAAATGTTCCCCTATGAAAGTGTTAAAACCTACATAGGTACATATTATATATTCCAGTTAAGTCCCTCCCATCCTGACTGTGCCAGATGAGTGCCTAGTAAACTTGATACTAATGTTTTATTCACTGCCGTTGTCATGTGTACTAACCAGCTATGAAGGGTGCTTAAATCAACTATAGGGAAATTGTCATTTTTGTATTTTTGTAATGCAAAAGCTGTCATATAATAAAAAATACTGTTCCAAAGCCACTTGATTTGTGTTGTTTGTTTCTTTCTTTCTGTCATTTGCAGTGTTGAGGAAAGTTAATTTTAAAAGTAATACATTATAATATTGTGTTACTTAGTACTACAGCAAATCTGTCAGTCAGTAAATAGGAAAACAAAGTAACTTGTGTTACTTGTTTGCAAAATTAAAATGCGTTACTTGTTACTTAAAAAGTAACCTGATTACTTAATTCACGTTACTTGTAGTGCGTTACCCCCAACACTGGTCATTTGCATGAAGAAATGTATCAGTTGTTTTGTGTTTGAGTAACACTTTGTATTGTCTGGTTGGTTATAATTAAGTGTGTAAGTGTCATAGCCATGTTGGATGTTCTGTATTTAAGTATTGACTTGTTTAGTATTAGATGTCTCGCACTCCCTCTCCCTCTCTGTTTTTCAGAGTTGTCCTCGGCTTCCGTGGTGATGCATTTTTATCCGCATGCTCGGGTTTCTCTGTCCTGCCGTGGCTGCAGGATCGGCCGTCATTGTGCCTATCCCATAACACCTACCCACCCGACCTGTTAGCACGACTCCATGAAGTCTTTGCCGCCGGGATCAGATGGTAGGTAATGTGTGGAGGATTATTTTAATCACTTTGTTTTTAAGCTTTATTTAGCTGTTTTTCCAGGTACATCCTGACAAATCAGTTTACAGGCCCAGTTGTGATATTAAAAATGAAAACCTACACAATGCATTTCAGATTCACTTGAAGGCATAAAGGGTCATATATGAGTCCAGACTTGGTTTTGCTGCACTTTTATTGCCATTTAGCTTGTCAGATTAGTGGACGCTTCACTCGTACGTCCCCCTAGAGCAGAGATTCCCAAATGGGGCTTTGAGTTGATGAACAGCTAATAATTAAACCAAAGGTAAAATTAAAATGGTTACACTTTACAATAAGGTTCATTAGTTAACATTAATTAGTTAACTACATTAGTTAAAGGATTAGGTCACTTTCATATTAAAATTTCCTGACAATTTACTCACCCCCATGTCATCCAAGATGTTCATGTCTTTCTTTCTTCAGTCGAAAAGAAATAAAGGTTTTTGATGAAAACATTCCAGGATTTTTCTCCTTATAGTGGACTTCAATGGACTCCAAACGGTTTAAGGTCAAAATTACAGTTTCATTGCAGCTTCAAAACGTTCTACACGATCCCAGACGAGGAATAAGGGTCTTATCTAGAGAAACCATCGCTCATTTTCTTAAAAAAAATAAAAATAAAAATTGTGGATGTTTTAACAATAAATGCTCATCTTGAACTAGCTCTCTTCTTCTCTATTTGAATTCCAGCAGTGTAGACACTGCTAAGTGTATTACTGCCCTCCACAGGTCAAAGTTTGAACTAATTGTTATATACTTGCAATAGCATATTGTATATGACAATTTAGTTCAAACTTTGACCTGTGGAGGGCAGTAATACACCTAGCGGTGTCTACACTGCTGGAATTCAAATAGAGAAGAAGAAGAGAGCTAGTTCAAGATGAGCATTTATGGTTAAAACGTATATAATTTTTAAATTTTTTTTAGAAAATGAGCGATGGTTTCTCTAGATGGTTTCTTCCTTTATTTCTCGTCTGGAATCGCTGTAAACTGTAAGTTTGACCTTCAACCGTTTTGGCTCCATTGAAGTCCACTATATGGAGAAAAATCCTGGAATGTTTTCATCAAAAGCCTTAATTTCTTTTCGACTGAAGAAAAAAAGACATGAACATCTTGGATGACATGGGGGTGAGTAAATTATCAGGAAATTTTAATTTGAAAGTGAACTAATCCTTTAACATGAGCTAATAATGAACTGCACTTCTACAGCATTTATTAATCTTTGTTATTGTTAATTTCAACATTTACTAATACATTATTAACAACTTGTTAACAGTTAATACACTGTGAACTAACATGAACATTACAAAAAGCAACTGTATTTTCATTAACTAATTTAACGAAGATTAGTAAATACAGCAAAGTTGATTGAAATAAAACTGAAATCGCTATAACTTAGGGTTATTATCAATTCAAAGGCTGCACTTTAATTAAAGAAGGATACAGTCTGTTGCAATGCACGTATCAGAGTGAAGAGTGGCACTGTTACATATGTGCAGTGTTTTAGCATCTCACAGCAGTGTTTTAGTATTGAAATGCATTATTTTTAAAAATATTTTGAATTAGTTTTTGTATTACACTTTTTTTATTTTAGTTTTAGTAATTTTGATATGTTTTTGTCATTTATTTAATTTCTTTTAGTTAGCAGTGTTGGGTGTAATTAATTGGGTGTAACTAATTACTGTAATTTAATTACTTTTCCCTTGAAAAAGTAAAGTAAGGGATTACTCTTAATTTTTTATGTAATTTAATTATAGTTACTTCTAATGTAACTGCATTAAATACTGTATAGACTATAGAACAAATCTATATAAAACAATAGTGTATTTAACATCAAAATGTAATATCTAATGTTAAAATGTATGTTTTTAATGTAACATCCCTTTACACACTTTGGTCAGTTAAAAAATATATTTTTTTAATAATTAAATAATTTATAATTTAATAATTAAAAAGTGCAGCTTCGTGTCTATCCTTGTATTGTTCAACTGTTTAAGGTTGGTATGGGATTTAGAAAGTAATAAGTAATCCAATACTTTTTAGAGAGAGTAATTAGTACAGTGATCTAATTAGACTGTTGAAAATGTAATTAGTAGCTAGTAATTAATTACTTTGTTAGAGTAGCTTACCCAACACTGGTTGTAGTCATTTTTATTTCAGTTTTAGTCATTTTAGTACATCAAATTAAAGGGGACATACTGTATCATGAAAATCTGACTTTTTTCATGTTTATGTGCTATAATCAGGTCCCCGATGCATCTACCAACCCAGAAAATGAGAAAAAGGACAACCCAGTCAGGGGCGCCTGCAGGATTTTATCTCAGGGTACACACAGAACTAGCATCATTTTTTTATTTTTTTTTTATTTTACATTATCTCTGAGCGGCTTTGTCCCAAAATGTGCTTATTGTTTTCAGAGAAACATGTGATTAATGAAAAACGAAGCATCACATTGTTTCCAGTCATGTGAATGCTTCACTTTTCGTGTCAGAATGTTTGAATCCAGACCATTACTATATGGAAGTTTAAGTCCATTTACTAAACATTTTAAATATATAAGCCTGTATAAACAGTATAAAAACAGTAAAATAATAGCACAATTTACTTGCCTCAAACAACTCTGTAGGTATTATTAGTATCATTATAATTATTGTTTTTGTTGATCCATTTTATTTAATGCCTAACTTTAATATGTGAATTATATTATAAGAAAACTGAACACATTTAGCGTCGTCAGGCTTTTATTTGTGCTTAATGGATAAAACAACGGAGCTGTGCACTCAGGTTTATGGCTGCTGTAAATTTTACCTGCCACAGGATGGCACTGTTTTCGACACTCCTGATGCTTTGAAACCTTTCCCGAAACATTTAGAGAAAAACTTCAAAGATTTAAGAGGCTTCATTTCTCCATCCCTATTCAATAGTTTTAGGCCTTTTTGCAAATATTTCAATCGAATTTAGCTGTTTTAGAGAGCGTTTACTCATTTTGAGCCTGTTTTTAAAGTAAACTAGCCAATCAGATTTCTTTTCACCCATATCCCCTACACCCACCCATGCGCACATACACACATTTGACTTTACAACACACAAACGCACACCTTTATTTATTCTCATTCTCTCTTGCTCTCTTAATATGTCATGAGTGTACACAGATTTTAATAATCAATTTAAAAATTATGTTTGGAATGCACAGTGTGTATAGCCGTACAGGTGCCATTGAACCCAGTAACTTTGTTTTGGCAAGCCTTTCTCTGCAAGCATGTGAAAAAATTAGCCACTCAGATTTCGCTCCCCTTGTGAAGAAGGAAAGGGATCTTATTGTAATATTACCACCCCTTAATCTGCACGTTTCCACCCATGGTGCCGTCATTTTGTTTTCACAAGAGAAATCTGTACCAGTTCTAACTCCATGGCAAAATTTCGAGCAAAGCATGCTAACTGTTCTGTCGTTGGCTGCACAGACGAGCACAGAACACTATTTAGAGTCTCTTTAGCTTGGATAGCCTGCAAGTTGACCCTGGCAAGCTCGATTGCTAAAAAAGGAGCATTTCTGTCAGAGTGATATTTTGGAAAAAAAATATTCACAGCATTTGATAGCAATCATAAATGATAGCCTGGCTCTGTTTTGCAAACAGGTACGCTATGTATGTTGGTGGTTATACAGGTTTTGCACAAAAGATCAACATGTATCCACTAACCATTCAGAAACATCCAGTTGCATTCTAAAAGTTGTAACTTCTTCCCGAGTCTCTCCATCAGTGTCCGACTCTGGTTTGAACAATGTAAGGCTGAACACCATTACTGACAAGCATCATTTTGGCTGCATGAGATTCTCCAGCTTTGTTGTTGTTGAGCAACTGAAGCGTGAGCTGTTAAAGCTCCACCCTCTTCTGGAAAGGGGGCAGGTAGCAGCAGCTCATTTGCATTAAAAGGGACACACACAAAAAGGCGTGGTTTTGCTCACACCCAAATAGGGGCAAATTTGACATGCTATAATAAATGATCTGTGGGGTATTTTGAGCTGAAACTTCACAGACACATTCTGGAGACACCAGAGATTTATATTGCATCTTGTGAAAAGGGGCATTATAGGTCCCCTTTAAACTAAATGAAAATGAGAAATATTGCTTTGGCAACTAGCTGAGATAAAATATATATATATTTAATATTTTTCTCACCAACTCCATCTCTGTATGTGCAGTGAGTTTAATGTTCATTTTGGGTTCACTTTGTACTTTTACATAATTTCCAACATTTCTGTAGATAGAAGTTTACAGCATTTCACCACTATTCCACCAAAATAAAAGCTTTAGGATTTGAATGTTTGAAAGTGAAGAACTCAAGACATATAAATATTAGTATTGTCACTTGCAGTGTAAAATAAAATTATTATAATTGTCAAATATTTCTGTTGTAAATTACAAATGTTCTGTAAAATAATAAAGAATATTAAAAGAATACTATATAAAGTTCCATTTTTATAATTGGAGTTAATAAAATACTACTAATAATATGCCATATATACGTGCAGCCAATATATAAATAATTTTAAAATAAAAGCAATCAAAATAAAAAGCTCACTAAAAAAGAGATTTAATATTTTATCTGTTTACTTGCATATCATGTGACCATTAACCAACATCAGAGAGAACCATGAACATGCGGATGTGTCCTTAAATATTCAATATATATAGTAAATATTTTAAATATAGTAAATATTTTACAGCTAAGGAGTTTGGCTGACTTAAACGTTTGGGAACCCCTGACCCTAGGGTATTATCTGTAAACATTTCAGTCTCTAGAAGCCATCCAGAATGTCGAGGGAATTGGCAGAGAGTTTACATATTCGTCATATTCGACCATTCATCAGAGTCGTGGGTGAATCACAGCAAGAGTGTGTTGTATTTTAAGTCTGTGCGGGGCATCTGAGTTTCCTCGCTGCTGAATTAAATGCTCTTGTATTGAGTCACATTGCTCCCCCCTACCGCCTTCCAAAACGCATACTCACTCATCATGTTACACGGGTGCCCCCGAGAGGGTGGTGTCTTGTCAAAAAAACACCCGTGCTCGCCAGAAGCAACGAAAACAAGAAGAGGTAGAAGCAAAACGGAAATCCAGTTGGGAGGGGTTCAGGCCTGCAGATAGATGGGGAGGCATGTTGCCGCTAGTAACGGCTGAGAGCGGGGATGTCGCTAATGTGAGATGAGACGTGCGATTAGCCGTGTGTCGCGGCTAAGAAAAGACAAGCAGATCTGGATTTGCATTATCTATTTAACACAAGTACTCTTATTTGTGCTCATCTGTTTCAATCACTCTCTTCATCAGCTCTCTGAGTCTTGCTGTTTTTTTTCTCACTGATGTTACTCATCCACTCATCATAGTGATTTTTATCTGTTTTTTTCTCTTGCCCTCTTTGATTGATCCTTCTTTTTCATCTATTTCCTGTATCCTGAAAGTGTTTATTCTAGGATTTGGATTATATGTTTCCTATTGACTACAGAATGTGTTTGTGTAGATAAAATTGATTGTTCCCTAACAAGAATTTACCATGGTAACCGTAGATTCCTCCAGAATACTGCAGTTGTGAGTTATTAACATTGTAAAACTATTTAAAAAATCCCTAATATTTCCAGGTTTTCCAAGACTGGGGAATTGGGGAATTTCAAAAGTGTGGTTTACAGCACTGGAAAAGTAACAGAAATAAAATCTAAGAATAAAATCATTTAAACTTTTCTGTCATTTGGGTCATTTTTTTATGAATTTGAAAAAATTTTATCCAAAGCGAAACTTTTATACATTTATAGTGCATTTAAAGAATATATTTTAGGTTTAGGTTTCCCATGGTCTTGGAAATATAGAGGAATTCATAATGAATTAAATTAAATACAGTCTTAAAATGTCAAAAGTAAATGTCCATATTATTTTATATTTATTTATTTTACACACCACTGAAAAAATCATAAATCCAGTGCTGAGAAAGTGTGTGAGCCCAGAATATAAGAAGCTTCTAGAATAATTTTGATAATTTTTATGATAATTATGGTGTATTTAAGGTATACATTTGACAAGGTTTCCATGGTCATTGAACACATCAGGTTAAAAAAAAAGGAATTCTAAAATTGTGATTTCCTTGCCTTTTTTAAAAATAAATACAATATTTACCAATTCCAGGTTTACAGCACTGGAAAAGTAATGTAGTTTAATTCAATCTAACAATGAAATCATTGAAACTTTGAAACATTTGTCATTCAGGTAATTTTTATGCATTTAACAAACTTTTATCCAAAGCAAAACTTTTATCTGTTTGTAGTGCATTTAGGTTTCCTGTGGTCTTGGTAATATCAGGGAATTTATAATTTAATTAATATAATCTTAAAGGGTCAAAGAAAAGTCATGTAAATGTCCATATTAATTCTCTCAACCGGTCTGTTTAAAAAATAAAAAAAATATTAAAACTTCATGGACATTTCAGACTGATTTCTAAATATGCTTGACTGTGATGTGATTTCAATCTCTGTAAAACAATTTTTAAAATCCTTATCCCGTACTGTAGGATTGGAAAAGTTATGGAAACTCATAGCTCAAAATGATTGAGAACCCTGACTTTGTGCTACTAGTTTCCCTAATTGCAGTTCTAGCTAATACCAAATTTACTAAAACCAAGTATTGGACAGAAACTATGGTTACCATGGTAAAGTTATGTAAGAGTTATGATTGTCTGCTTGTTTGTGATGTGTTTGCGTTCTCTGCACCTTCATGTGTGCTGTCGGTGCAGTGTTTTACAGGTAGGCCGACACTTTGGAACACTAATGCACACCATCCTCAAACTGTCAGAGTATCTAATTGAAGAATCACACGTCTCAGCATTTTTCTCGCATGTGTGTGTTGCGGGTACTGTAACATAAGAGTGAGACAGCGTGTGTATCTCGCGCTTTGAGCAGGGTGGTGTGTGTGTGTAACTGAATAAACGGGTAAGAGTCGGTCAGTGTATGTGTTTCATATGCTGTAACACAGGAGTGAGACTGTGTGTGTTTATTTTTGGCTCAGTGCGAGCGTGTCGATGGCTGCCGATGCGTCGCAAAGGAAAGCTCTGAGATACCAGCAAACCCTGGTCAGTCACTGTCTTTCTGTGCCTCTTTCTCTCTCCCGTTGTTTTGTTGTCTTACGCCGAGGCGTTTCTCTGTCTTGCTGTTGGTGGGTGGCTTGCTGAGGTTTGTCATGGTCAGTCTGGTCTGTTCTAACCTAGAAACGCTTGTCTTCCCAAAATACGACTCTTTAAATAATGGGTCTCAAAGTCTTTCACTTCACTAGCCTCGGCTTTAATTGATTTTCCATTCTATTCTTAGTGGCGACACACACATGGAGCTCACTGGGCTGTTCTAGCACAACTCATGAATAGGTATGAGAATTGTTGTAACCTGTGTCAACACCCTGCTGATTAAAGGCAACGTGTCTCGTAAACATCCATTAGAGTCAATACTGTGGATTTGTGCTTCCTTATCAGATGTTTATTGGCAGAGAACCATGCTTGTGTGTTCTACTTTTCACCTTTTTGCCTTTTTAATGCTTCTCTGTAATTTTATGAACACTTTAGGCAGCTTCCACTTGGAACATTTTCTGTCCAAAATCTGTCCACTGGATTTCTACAGGTCATTTGGGGTGGAAAAGGTCTCAGGTTTCTGAAGATTCTGTAAAATATCTCGAATGCCCTTGAGGATTATTTGCAATGTCGTAGACTTGCTCAACTAAGCAGATTTGTGGACCAAACCTCGTGATTTGTGCGTATTCGTGCTAACCTACGCAGTACATCTCTGCTGCTATATGCTAGCAGAAACCTGAGCATGCAGGTTAAATATACGCCTTGCCCTCTCCATTGAGCTGCTCTCGGTGGCTGCTATACGGCCAAGAGGAACGTATGGTCAGCTGGTCAGGTGCATTAAGCTATTTGTTAGAGTTTGGTTCCATTGGACAGCTTATTAGGAAGGCCTAAAGATTGTATTAAAGTAAAAGGAAATTAATTGAACACAAAAGGTCAAGTGTCAAAAGTAAGGGCGAGAGAATAGTCGTAAATTTGGTGTGTGAGAAAGTGAGACGAGGGGGCGAAAGAGCGTCAATTCTTTAGCTGTCAGTTTTGCACTGTCACAAGTCATTAAGTTCCCACACACAACCCTCCCCTCAACCTTCCGTTTCTCCACCTGTCTTCCTCTCTTCTCTCGCTCGTGAGTTCCCACATCGATTTTCCTCTTCTGCCGCACAATATGGGAAGATCGCCAGAGCAGAGAGCTTTTTTTAACCTCTGTAAATTTTACGCATAAACGCATTACTGCCCCTGCCGTCCCCTTTCTGTCTGTTTCACACACGCAGGAAATTCCTGTAGGGAAGATGATCCAGTCAGAGGAAAAACTTGACCAGTCGACCTATTCATAGGCTTTATGTGAATGTTTACCTCTGTATAATCAGATTTAATATGCTATTACTATGTTGCTGCTGAAAGAGTATTTTTTCCACCCAAGACATTACAAGTGTGTGTAGAGTCAAATTTTGCCAACTCGAAGGGATAATTCTCCTAAAAAATAAAAATTCTGCTCATGCCATTCCAAAACTACATGTTTTATTTCTCATGCAGAACACAGAAGATATTTTTAAGAATGTTGGTAACCAAACAGTTTTGGTTATCATTGTATTGACTTACATTGTATGGACAAAAAAGAATAAGACTGTTGTAGAACAGAAAAGACATTGGACCCCACTGACATTCATTATGTTCATTATGTGGAAAACACTTTTCAAATATAGGTTTGGAACAAATGGGTGAGTAAATGATGACAGAATTTTCATTTTTTTTTTTATCTAAAAATTAAGAACTACAGAGCAACTAAAGGGAAATTGTGATGGGGAAGAAATTTGAGATGGAAGGAAAATGATTTCAATACTTTTGCGTTTGTGTTAACCCTAGAATCTTTGCATTCACTCGCTAAGCTTTTACATTCAATTTTGTGAAGGAAATGAGGTGGGAGGAAAAGCTATAATTCAAAACTATTGCATTTCCCTGAGAAACGTTGCATTCTCTTGCAGAACTTTTGCGTTTTCTAACTAAATTGTTGTGTTCCTCCAGAAACTTTGCAGTCTCTCGAAAAACATTTGTTATCTTTGTTAATCTACTGCGTTTCCCTGAGAAACTTTGCATTCATTCGCAAAACAGTCCCCTCTCTCACAAAACTATTGTTTCCTTGAGAAACTTTGCATTTACTCGCAAAACAGTCCCCTTCTCTCGCAAAACTATTGTTTCCTTGAGAAACTTTGCGTTCACTTGCAAAACAGTCCCTTCTCTCGCAAAACTATTGTTTTCTTGAGAAACTTTGCGTTCACTCGCAAAACAGTCCCTTCTCTCGCAAAACTATTGTTTTCTTGAGAAACTTTGCATTCACTCGCAAAACAGTCCCTTCTTGCAAAACATTTGCGTTTCCCTGAGAAACTTTGCGTTCACTCGCAAATCAGTCCCTTCTCTCGCAAAACTATTGTTTCCTTGAGAAACTTTGCGTTCACTCGCAAATCAGTCCCTTCTCTCGCAAAACTATTGTTTCCTTGAGAAACTTTGCATTCACTCGCAAAACAGTCCCTTCTCTCGCAAAACTATTGTTTTCTTGAGAAACTTTGCATTCATTCGCAAAACAGTCCCTTCTTGCAAAACATTTGCGTTTCCCTGAGAAACTTTGCGTTCACTCGCAAATCAGTCCCTTCTCTCGCAAAACTATTGTTTCCTTGAGAAACTTTGCATTCACTCGCAAAA
Source organism: Megalobrama amblycephala (assembly GCF_018812025.1). NCBI lineage: Eukaryota > Metazoa > Chordata > Actinopteri > Cypriniformes > Xenocyprididae > Megalobrama > Megalobrama amblycephala. The sequence goes on from NC_063056.1 coordinate 14,083,099, forward strand.
CAGTCCCTTCTCTCGCAAAACTATTGTTTTCTTGAGAAACTTTGCATTCACTCGCAAAACAGTCCCTTCTTGCAAAACATTTGCGTTTCCCTGAGAAACTTTGCGTTCACTCGCAAATCAGTCCCTTCTCTCGCAAAACTATTGTTTCCTTGAGAAACTTTGCGTTCACTCGCAAAACAGTCCCTTCTCTCGCAAAACTATTGTTTCCTTGAGAAACTTTGCGTTCACTCGCAAAACAGTCCCTTCTCTCGCAAAACTATTGTTTTCTTGAGAAACTTTGCGTTCACTCGCAAAACAGTCCCTTCTTGCAAAACATTTGCGTTTCCCTGAGAAACTTTGCGTTCACTCGCAAAACAGTCCCTTCTCTCGCAAAACTATTGTTTCCTTGAGAAACTTTGCATTCACTCGCAAAACAGTCCCTTCTCTCGCAAAACTATTGTTTTCTTGAGAAACTTTGTGTTCACTCGCAAAACAGTCCCTTCTCTCGCAAAACTATTGTTTCCCTGAGAAACTTTGCGTTCACTCGCAAAACAGTCCCTTCTCTCGCAAAACTATTGTTTCCTTGAGAAACTTTGCATTCACTCGCAAAACAGTCCCTTCTCTCGCAAAACTATTGTTTTCTTGAAAAACTTTGTGTTCACTCGCAAAACAGTCCCTTCTCTCGCAAAACTATTGTTTCCTTGAGAAACTTTGCGTTCACTCGCAAAACAGTCCCTTCTCTCGCAAAACTATTGTTTTCTTGAGAAACTTTGCGTTCACTTGCAAAACAGTCCCTTCTTGCAAAACATTTGAGTTTACTTGATAAACTTTGCGTTCACTCGCAAAACAGTCCCTTCTCTCGCAAAACTATTGTTTCCTTGATAAACTTTGCATTCACTCGCAAAACAGTCCCTTCTCTCGCAAAACTATTGTTTCCTTGAGAAACTTTGCATTCACTCGCAAAACAGTCCCTTCTCTCGCAAAACTATTGTTTTCTTGAAAAACTTTGTGTTCACTCGCAAAACAGTCCCTTCTCTCGCAAAACTATTGTTTCCTTGAGAAACTTTGCGTTCACTCGCAAAACAGTCCCTTCTCTCGCAAAACTATTGTTTTCTTGAGAAACTTTGCGTTCACTTGCAAAACAGTCCCTTCTTGCAAAACATTTGAGTTTACTTGATAAACTTTGCGTTCACTCGCAAAACAGTCCCTTCTCTCGCAAAACTATTGTTTCCTTGATAAACTTTGCATTCACTCGCAAAACAGTCCCTTCTCTCGCAAAACTATTGTTTTCTTGAGAAACTTTGTTCACTCGCATAACAGTCCCCTTCTCTCGCAAAACTATTGTTTTCTTGAGAAACTTTGCGTTCACTCGCAAAACAGTCCCTTCTTGCAAAACATTTGCGTTTCCCTGAGAAACTTTGCGTTCACTTGCAAAACAGTCCCTTCTTGCAAAACATTTGAGTTTACTTGATAAACTTTGCGTTCACTCGCAAAACAGTCCCTTCTCTCGCAAAACTATTGTTTCCTTGATAAACTTTGCATTCACTCGCAAAACAGTCCCTTCTCTCGCAAAACTGTTGTTTTCTTGAGAAACTTTGTGTTCACTCGCATAACAGTCCCCTTCTCTCGCAAAAGTATTGTTTTCTTAAGAAACTTTGGATTCACTCGCAAAACAGTCCCCTCTCTCGCAAAACTATTGTTTTCTTGAGAAACTTTGCATTCACTCGCAAAACAGTCCCTTCTTGCAAAACATTTGCGTTTCCCTGAGAAACTTTGCGTTCACTCGCAAAACAGTCCCTTCTCTCGCAAAACTATTGTTTCCTTGAGAAACTTTGCATTCACTCGCAAAACAGTCCCTTCTCTCGCAAAACTATTGTTTTCTTGAGAAACTTTGCGTTCACTCGCAAAACAGTCCCTTCTCTCGCAAAACTATTGTTTTCTTGAGAAACTTTGTTCACTCGCAAAACAGTCCCTTCTCTCGCAAAACTATTGTTTCCTTGAGAAACTTTGCATTCACTCGCAAAACAGTCCCTTCTCTCGCAAAACTATTGTTTTCTTGAGAAACTTTGTGTTCACTTGCAAAACAGTCCCCTCTCTCGCAAAACTATTGTTTTCTTGAGAAACATTGTGTTCACTCGCAAAACAGTCCCCTCTCTCGCAAAACTATTGTTTTCTTGAGAAACTTTGTGTTCACTCGCAAAACAGTCCCTTCTCTCGCAAAACTATTGTTTTCTTGAGAAACTTTGTGTTCACTCGCAAAACAGTCCACTTCTCTCGCAAAACTATTGTTTTCTTGAGAAACTTTGTGTTCACTCGCAAAACAGTCCCTTCTCTCGCAAAACTATTGTTTTCTTGAGAAACTTTGTGTTCACTCGCAAAACAGTCCCTTCTCTCGCAAAACTATTGTTTTCTTGAGAAACTTTGTGTTCACTCGCAAAACAGTCCCTTCTCTCGCAAAACATTTGAGTTTCCTTGATAAACTTTGCATTCACTCACAAAACAGTCCCCTTCTCTCGCAAAACTTTCGCGTTTCCCTGAGAAACTTTGTGTTTGCTCACAAAACAGTCCCTTCTCTCACAAAACATTTGTGTTCCCCTGAGAAACTTTGCGGTATCTCGTAAAACATTTGTTTTCTTGCGAAACTATTCCGCTTCCCTGAGATTCTTTGCATTCGCTCACAAAACTGTTGCGTTTTACTGAGAAACTGAAATAAAACTTTAAAGGTCCCGTTCTTTGTGATCCCATGTTTCAAACTTTAGTTAGTGTGTAATGTTGTTGTTAGAGTATAAATAAAATCTGTAAAATTTTAAAGCTCAAAGTTCAATGCCAATCGAGATATTTTATTTAACAGAAGTCGCCTACATCGAACGGCCAGTTTGGACTACATCCCTCTACTTCCTTCTTTAATGACGTCACTAAAACAGTTTTTTGACTAACCTCCGCCCACAGGAATACACAAGAGTTGCGTTTGTAGAGTGTGTTTGTCGCCATGTCGTCGAAACGCTGTTATTTTCATCCCGCAGTCCAATCACCGGGTCTGATTCCGGCTCAAATTGATAGGGTAAAATTAAAGACATGTTTACAATAACACTGAGCGCGTGCATCTCCACGTTATGGTAAGAGGCGTGACTTTTCCGGGCACGCTGCGCTCAGAGCTGTCGAATCACAACACAGGAACCGCTGGCACAATCAGAACTCGTTACGTATTTCTGAAGGAGGGACTTCATAGAACAAGGAAGTCATCAGCCCGTTTTTATGACAGTGGAAACAGCGGTATACAGATAAGTAAATTATGTGAAAAATACTGTGTTTTTTTACACGTGAAACATGAACACATGTTTTATTGCACACTATAAACACAATCAAAGCTTCAAAAAACCACGAAAAACGGGACCTTTAACTCCCACCTCATTTCCATCACAAAAGTAAATGCAAAAGTTTAGCGAGAGAATGCAAAAGCAGTGAAACGTAATTTCCTCCCATCTCTTTTTTTTCCACCATCACCCTGTCTCTTTAGGGGCTCTGTACTAAACAGTTTCTGTGAGGTCAGGTTTAGAGTTGGAGGGTGGAAAATATAATTTGCTTGGTGTAAAAGAAAAGAAGTCAATGGAAAGTTTCCATTACGATGGAAAAACTAATGAGTGTAAATGCACTTAGATGATTGGTGTATTCGTTTACAGCAGTGTTTGCTTTTACTAATGTTAACAGCACTACGTGTTGTTTTTAATGGTCACAGTTATGTGATTTCACTTCCAGGTCACACAGCTGCTGATGACCTCTTCTTTAGCACAGAGGCCTCTGGGAGTTTTACTGCTGAATGACAGCAATGAACAGACTGAGAGTGAAATGGTGAGAGTAGAGGAAGTGTGCAGGAGATAAAAGGGTTGTTGTGTTTGAACTTTCACTTCATTATTGGGCAGAAATGCAAATAATAATGTTTTGATGATGAATTAGCATATTCCTGAGGTTCTGAGAATTGCAGACTACAGACTTGTGCAATATCTAAATCCAAACAGGTTTTTTTAACCATCTTATTTTGCTTAAGGTTTTGTGAAATGTTTTTTTTTTTTGGTAGCACTTTTTAATAACTTTATGTAATTATTGATAATTAATAAACGCCTAACTGAGCAGTAGTTCAAATACTTTCTAAAAAGGGACATGATGTGTGAAAATACACATGAAAAGCTTCATTTCTTGTTGTCAAATTATCGATATTTCGATATTTATCGATCCTGAAATATCTGAAATGTTTCCAATACTCCTTTTCTGCAGTATCGATATACCAATACCAGCTGCGCGTTCTCACTCTCTCTTCTCTATGACGGCGAATTCACACATACCCGCCTCCTCTCACTCACTTGTTTCATTCGCTCCGGTTAAGTAGTGCTTGTATTGCGCATAATTTTTGTTATTCCCGCAGGTTTCACGCTCACACCAAAAACTAGCGCACCACTGATCTATATAAGTGGCGCTCTCATAAAGCCGCTTCTAAAACAGCTTGCGAGTACCAAATTTACTTCTTTTTTGTGTCTTAGTTATTGCGCTTAAACGGTCAAATACAGAATATCCATTGTGCCGAGTATTCAGGTGAATATAGTCAGTTTTGGAACGTAAATAGTTGAGAGAAAACACATAACTATATAGGTTGTTTGCACATGACGTTACTGCAGCAGCGCGAATGAGTCTGGAGGGCAGGGAGTGATTTTTCTATATAGGAATCCTATCAAAAACTCAAAATTTGTATGTTTTGCGTCATTTATGGTTGCTCAAAGCGATACAATCGAGAACACAGAAGGTGTTTATATTGTTTACATAACTTACACCGTTTTTTATAACTTATATCGTTTTTTAATTTTAAAAGTTGTCGCCTTTAATAGCGTTTTGCGTCTGCTGATCCTGAAATGAATATGGATACCTGCTTGCCTTATTTGTTTTTGACTTGGTTAAATATCCACATTCTTCATGGTATCGTTTGCATTGAAGAGAAGCTATTTTATCCCACTGAATGATAATTTGGTGTTTTAGTATTCCGTTCACTATTTTGATCTGGTTACCATGAGAACAGTGTCACGCGCTGCTGCTTCAGCCATCATATGGTAGAAAATGTCCAAATAATTAAATGTTTAACAAGCTGACAGAAGTCGATTCAACAACAAAGACAACACTTTCAGAAACACTCAGCTATGTGATTATTTTATTGAGTGATAGGGAGTGGATTAAATCAGTGACATTATTAGTTTTGATATACGGCGTCTTCCCATCACCTCCTCAATCTGCTTCCCTTAGTGTGTTTTTACATGTATAAAAGGCAACAATTGTATTACACCGTCCAGTTTTTTCTTTGAACGTTGATGTGAGCTCCTGTTGCAATTCTCGATTCAACATAAATGACCTACAATGGCATTTTTCACAATCATGACAGAAAATCAAAAATACTGCCCTAACTTCACTAGTAGAAAGGCAGCGCGATATAAACAGACCAAACTAGAACTGAACACGGCATGACGGCAGCTTCACATTCTCTATATCTACCTCCTCGATAGCAGGAAAGTCTTTCAATTCAGTGGAAAAGTCGCTCCTCTTCATAACATAAAGATCATATCCAACATATGTTGTGATTTTCTGTTTATACCTTTCTAAACCAGCACAGAAAAGGCTTTTCTCCATCTCTTCCTTTCTAATTTTCACTGCTTGCCCTCCACCGGTATTTCATGCGTCACCAGAACCACGTGATTGCAAACAACCTATTAGATCCGTGCACAAGCTCTTAAAGTGACAGCAGCCTAATAAACCTGCTGCTGTCTCTCATATGTTAATCAAAGAACAAAAGACAGAGAGAATCACTCGCTGCTCTTGACTGAATAACTTTTGTAACTTTAATTGTAAACATTAATCTGTATTTAATTTTACAATTAAAACTATCCAGTGTTATTTTACATTTGATTACTTTAATTTCTGTAGTATTTTTTTATTTTTTTTTTTTACCTGAATACTAATGGTAGACATACCTGAAAAATTTAAAGCCATGTCTATTTCATTTGTATTTTTATTTTAGTGTATTTATTTGTGTTATTGTTTGCAATTTGTTTATTTGTTCTTATTTTATTACTGACTGTTTACCTGTCTTTTTTGTAAATGTAGTTCAACAATTGAAATCCTCCTTGTGTTACAAAAATTATGATATGATAATTTTGCTGTATGGTGGTATTTATGGCAGTTTTCCCCATGGTATCGAATATCTATATTTTTCAAGATATCTTATCGAAGTTGGACAATCCAGTATCATGACAACACTACTGTTCAGCATAATGTAGTCTTGCGTAGCCAGATTTTTGACCATCAACATAAAGTCTGGTCCACTTTTTATGTGTTGTTTTTAAGGATGGGTAACTTGTTGATAGGCCGTCTTGCCAAAACTTGCAAAGCACTGTCTGCTTTACAGAAAACACACACAAATAAATGTGCCTGAATGTGTGTAAGTTCATAATCAGAATTTCTAATTGTCCAAAAGTAATAAAATTGATTATTTTAATGACAAATCCAAATATGCAATTCTGTGCATTTTTTTTTTTTTCTTCTAATATATTTCTGATTTAATACCTTGGCTGGTAACCTGACAAATTCAGTCATTATTTCTTCATCAAAAGCACTTATAATCTGAACCCAGTACCTTGTAAACATGAATTTGTTTCCAGATGGACTGGCAAAACTTTACATCTTAAATCGCCCAGTTAGATTAGAGCAGTCCATGTTAATGAAGGGACAGTGTAGAGGTGAAAGGCACTGCTGGGGATGTCACTTTACGTCACAAAGCTGATGAGCAGCATAAAACCGCACACATCAATCAACACCATTAATGCAGGTTTAACTGAATTCAACTTAAGCGCAGATGACAACGAATGAAATGCCGCAAAAAACGCTTCCACATCCAGATACCTGCAGTGGACTGACCGCCAGACAGGATTAGGAAACCACAGTCCTGTGAATTAACAGCTGCTGACAGCCCACTGTCAACCACAGTCTGTAAATGAAGTGCTCTGCATTATGGGTAATGTGGTTTACTTGTGTGTTAACCTACAGGACACCTCCTATAAGGCAGATACAGTTACTAATATTTGAATATTTTGTGAAGGTGAAAAGGAGAAGGAAAGGAGGAACCGAGGTACATAGCAGACGCAATAAAAGGAAGATAGGAACTTACTGACAGGAAAAAGAACAAGATGATAAGGGGGCCCATCAACACTTTTGAGACTGTTCTGAATTTTGATCAGATTCTGGTGAGGTTAAACATTATTATATTTCTTCTAACTTTTTTCTCGGCGTAAACATTTTGGTACCAAAATACTTGTTACCAAATACTGTATGGTATTTCATTAACAGGGACTAATGGATGTTGATAATGTTCTATTTCATATCTCTTCAATGGAAACTTGGGATGAGGTTGGGTTAATCTATATTCTAGCAGTGTCATAGTTAAATTACTTTTTTTGTTGTTTTTTTCTTGGAAGTTACAGTTGTTGAAAAACATATATATATATATATATATATATATATATATATATATATATATATATATATATATATATATATATATATATGGTAACACTTTATAATAAGGTTCATTAGTTAACGTGAACTAATAATGAACTGCACTTCTACAGCATTTACTAATCTTTGTTAATGTTAATTTCAACATTTACTAATACATTATTAAAATCTTGTTAACGTTACTTAATGCACTGTGAACTAACATGAACAAACAATGAACAACTGTATTTTCATTAACTAACGTTTACGAAGATTAGTAAATACAGTATCAAATGTATTGTTCATGTTAGTTAATACATCAACTATTGTTTAACTAATGAACCTTATTGTAAAGTGTTACCATATATGTATGTGTATGTATTAGGGGTGTAACGAGACCCCCATCACGATTTGATAATATCACGATACTAAACTCACGATACAATATTTTTGCAAAACCCCAAGACATATGGTAAAAGGTTAACAAAAAATGAACTTGATTAAAATGCTAAATTTGGGATTACATTGGGGGTGGAAATGAATATTGGACTTGGTGCTGGACTGGACAATGGTGACACCAGAATAAAAATATTCATGATTCTATCGCTGAAACACAGATTTATATTAGATAATATCTTTGCACTCTGTCACTGACTGGATATATTTAAAATAATGTAAGCCACTTTTTACATTGGTAACATAAGACATTTGACATTTTCAGGACCCACAAATATCCCCCCATTGCATTATTATACATTATATTCAACATTATATACAGTAGTTTAATGTAGTACTGACTCTAAAACTCTGTAAACTCTAACACAGTAATTTTCATTTTGGGTGAACTATACACAATACATATTGTTGTATTTTTGTATTGAAAAATTTTGCGACAATATATTGTTACACCCCTAATAAGTTCAGTTGCACATTGTTAATTACTAATACCAAATTTAAAGGTGCCATCAAACGTTTATTTACAAGATGTAATATAAGTCTAAGGTGTCCCCTGAATGTGTCTGTGAAGTTTCAGCTCAAAATACCCCATAGATTTTTTTAATTCATTTTTTTAACTGCCTATTTTGGGGCATAATTAGAAATGCGCCGATTCAGGCTGCGGCCTCTTTAATTGCTCGCGCGCTCCACCCCCTCCCGAGCTCTCGACTCTACCATTGCATAAACAAAGTTCACACAGCTAATATAACCCTCAAAATGGATCTTTACAAAGTGTTCATCATGCATGCTGCATGCATACATCGGATTATGTGAGTATAGTATTTATTTGGATGTTTACATTTGATTCTGAATGAGTTTGATAGTGCTCTGTGGCTAATGGCTAATGCTACACTGTTGGAGAGATTTATAAAGAATGAAGTTGTGTTTATGCATTATACAGACTGCAAGTGTTTAATAATGAAAATAGCGACGGCTCTTGTCTCCGTGAATACAGTAAGAAACGATGGTAACTTTAACCACATTTAACAGTACATTAGCAATATGCTAACGAAACATTTAGAAAGACAATTTACAAATATCACAAAAAAATTCATGTTATCATGGATCATGTCAGTTATTATTGCTCCATCTGCCATTTTTCGCTATTGTCCTTGCTTGCTTACCTAGTCTGATGATTCAGCTGTGCACAGATCCAGACGTTATACTGGCTGCCCTTGTCTAATGTCAGCTCATGTTCAAGGCATATGCAAATATTGGGGGCGTACATATTAATGATCCTGACTGTTACATAACAGTCGGTGTTATGTTGAGATTCGCCTGTTCTTCGGAGGTCTTTTAAACAAATGAGATTTACACAAGAAGGAGGAAACAATGGAGTTTGAGACTCACTGTCTGTCATTTCCATGTACTGAACTCTTGTTATTTAAAGATGCTCTAAGTGATGTCACGCGTTTTTAGGCTAGCTGCCTGTCCCCTGAACACACTGGGAAAAAACGCGGTCTCTGTAGTCACCACAAGCTCCGAAAACGGCAATAAAAACAAACTGGTGCAGCCTGGACCCCCCTGGGGGGTGGGGGTCTAGCTAGCCTCTGTTTTGTTTGACAACACTTCGAGCGTCAACAGGAAGTTACTCCACCCAGGATCACTTAGAGCACCTTTAACTATGCCACGGTAAATTCAATTTTTAATTCTAGGGCACCTTTAAATATATAAACATTAAATTATAGTAATTAACATTATTACTAATTAATATGAATGTAATTATATTAATATTCCAATAATATGTGTTAAGTTTATATGTGTGTGCATTGGCGCTGATCCCGTGGACACGAAAAGACATTTTAACCAATCAAGAAATCGATTCAGTTGATACTATAATAATATCATACTTCCGAAACTGGCAGTGTAGACATAATGTACGTAATAGATTTATTGTGCAGTGTAGACAACTTTATTGATAATAACGGAACTTTCTGAGATTGTGATTTAACTGAGATGAGTGACAGCTTTACAGTGATTATTAATGGAGCATGTTTTTGAGTATTTGGTTGGTAATGTATTTGCACATTTGAAAGTTTCCAGTAAAAAATGGAAGATGTACGTGCGTTTCTCATTGCCTGGGGTGGGGGGATGGGTTTGGGTATGAAGTGTGGGCTTCCACCGCCAGAAACGTAAATCGTTGCCTATGTGTGTGTTTGTGTTAATTATTATTTAGAGAAAGATGACCAGTCTGTCTTGATCTCCTGATCAGTCTGTCAGTGAATGGGGCAGATTGTATTATTATACTTACACACACACTTATACACTCACTGACCAGCATAACTGTGTTTTAATTAACTCTCAAAGTCACTATGTCCTTCAATGCTTTACGTCTGTTAGCAACTTTCACTCTCCCTGCTCGGTCTTCCTGTCTTTCTTCCTCTCTCTTGTTTTTGGTTTTTTTTTTTTTTTTTTGGTCTTGAATCCTATTATATGGTTGAATTCAAATCGTTTAATTGATTTCAGTTGTTTGGCGAAGACACCATCTGATCTTTCAGAACTGAGCTATGAGTTTTGTCAGTCCCAATGAGTTTTAGGCCACAGTTGTAAAGTTAAGCCTTCACTGTGAAAATCAGTTAGAGGAATGAGGAAAACAGGTGTTTGAGAGAGAAAGAGAGCGAGAGAGAATATGTTGTCCTAAAGTAAATGTTTTTCTGTTATGGGACAGTCTCTCTCACGCTGTCATCTTGTATCAGTGTACTGACTTCAGAAAATTGAAGAGGCAATGATAGAGTCAGCCTTGGGTCTTCTCATTATATGACGCAAACTCTAGTATCTTATCACGGTAATGTAATAGATGAGAGAGGAATTAAAAGACAAAGTTTGTAAAATATTTTGTTCAGCATGCTTATTCTGTCAGGTTTTTTCACTCTCAGGGTTTTTGTTAAATCATAGGTTGTTCGAGGGCGTGTGTGTGAATTCAAGTGTAGTGTATAAATGCTGCTGTATAGCTGGATGTCTCCAATCTCTATGCAGTATGTTCAAGACTGCAGCTACACAAGAGGTGGGTTTGCATTAGTCTCTATTATGGATGCTTGTCATAGAGCACATTTTGAAAGTATTACTAATTAGAATGAAAGTGAACAAGAAAGCTGAATTCTTAGTATTACTAATTAGTATTTCTTTCAGTAATTACTTATTAATAATTAAGATGACATTTACTTTAATAATCACACACACACATAACTTGAGATGAAATTAATATACACTGCCGTTCAAAGGTTTGGTACCTGTAAGATTTTTTAAAATAAGTCTCTTATTCTCACGAAGGCTGCATTTATTTGATTTAAAACGCTGTAATATTGTGAAGTATTATTACAATTTAAAATAATGTTTTTTTATTTGAATATTATGAAATGTAATTTATTCCTGTGATGTCAAAGCTGAATTTTCAGAATCATTACTCCAGTCTTCAGTGTCACATGATCCTTCAGAAATCATTCTAATATGCTGTTTCGATAGTCAGGAAACATATCTGATTATTATCAATATCGAAATCATTTGTGTACAATTTATGTTTAAAGAAATTAATACTTTTATTCAGCAAGTATGCATTAAATTAATCAAAATTGACAATAAATACATTTATAATGTTACAAAAGATTCTATTTCAAATAAATGCTGTTCTTTTGAACTTTCTATTCATCAAATAATCCTGAAAAAAATTGTACACAACTGTTTTCAACATTGGTAATAATAATAAATGTTTCTTGAGCATCAAATCATCATATTAGAATGATTTCTGAAGGATCATGTGACACTGAAGACTAGAGTATTGATGCTGAAAAATTCAGCTTTGCATCACAGGAATAAATTCTGTTTTACAATGTATTAAAACAGAAAACAGTTATTTTAAATTGAAATAACATTTCACAATATTACTATTTGTACTGTATGTGTGTAATCCAATAAATGTAGATACTAATTTTACAAATCTTACCGATCCCAAACTTTTGAATGGCAGTGTAAATTCTGGCCCACATTTTGTTTTGTTATCACAACTTCCAGCAAAGTTCAAAGTTTGTTCTTGGATTGTGCATTTGGAAAACTGTATTTTAAATGTAACTTATTTGTATAATTTAGTTATCAGGTCTTAATGATAATACAATTATTTCATTGACTGATAAAGCTAATAATTAAATCCCCCAAATTTGTTGGCCATTCATGATTATCTTATTTTAATTCTAACATGCTTTTATTTATTTATATATTTATGTCACACTTTACATATAACTAAATACATCAAATACAATCACAACAATATTTTGAGTCATACATACTGTATACATCGAGCATTTCTTGTTTTTGAGTGTGCATGAGGCGGCTGAATCTGATCCCTTCAGTCTCGCACCATGTGGGGTCTGTGCTGCTCGAGAATGTGTGTATGTAGGCGTGTGTATTAGGTGTAATGGAAGGAAGGTGAAGAATGTCTTCGTGGATCACTTCCTCTTTTACTGGCCAATAGCCAGAGTATTGTCTATCCTGATGGACAGCTCAGTATTTTTGCATTTGTATACTTGTGTAGTAAGAAATCAGAATTGACAATTATTATCTTTATATGGAAGGGAAGAAAAGTTGAACGCAGTTTCTGGTTCATGGCGACTTTAAACTGTTCTTTCTTTCTTTTGGGGTGTTTGGCTTTTTTTTTGGTTTGTGCAATATACTTGTACAGTTTGAGGGCTAGATTTTCAGGGTGAATCTTGTGTGTGTCGGTGTACTGTATGATTAAGAGTATCTCGGGGGAGCGCTTTTTCCATTCTGCCCTGTTAGACAGCCTGACTATTTCTGTCTGACATATACAAATGACTGTAACTCATCACCACACACTTCCATTGATTCACTTCACATTCCCACTTCCACGAGTATTCACATGCACAGGATCACACTGAACCAATGAGCACTCTGAACTCTGAAAGTTACGTAATATCAGGATTTTTCACTACTGAATTGCAATTGTCTACATCATCAAGAATATTTACACATACTCTGTTTTGCATTTTCACTGCAGTAACAGCAGATTTTACCTCCCTTTTCTTCACTTTGCTGATCAATGTAGGCGTCGTGTTGTCATTTCTGTTCTTGGCGTTCTGTCTCTTTCAGCTGTATGGGGAATATCGGGAGCAGCTGGGTAATGTTGCCAGACGGGAGGCCACACGTCTGTTGACTGAAAGGCAACGGAAGAAGCATGCCGGCAATGCCAAGGCAACCAGGAGAGGCCATGGCCGAGCACATCATGCCAGCCTGGATGTGGGGCCCATGACACCAGGTTTAAGCCCCTCCTCCTCTATAAAGAAGCCACGCCCCTATTCCAAATGCCAGGGTGAGTGACTGAAGAAAACTCATTCTGGTTACCTAAAAATCAGCAGATAAAATGCAATGTCTAGTGTGAATAGTCATTAGAATGTGTTTGTTTTGCAGACTGTCTAGCCCGTATCCAGAGGTATATTGTGACAAAGCTGGGGGAGGACTGGATCTTCTTGGTTCTTTTGGGACTCACTATGGCTCTGGTTAGCTGGAGCATGGACTATGCCAGTGCCAAGAGCCTACAAGGTATATCACAGTATGTGCCTATTTGGTGACACTTAGGGTGTTTTCACACTAGCACTTTTGGTGCGCACCCGGGTTCGACTGACGTCAGAGATCGGTTCCTTTGGATTATGTGAACCCTACTTTCAAAACTCGGGTGAGCACTCAAGAACCATGTCCAAGTCTGCCTTAAATTGTGGTATGGATATGAACCATAGACGGACAACGTGTCTTCGTTTCCTTCCACTGTAGAAAAATTTTAAGCTAAAATATCCCAGTTACGGTCGTTGCCAATTACTTTTGCTGATAAATAAACATAAATTCCTCGATCCAGGTAACACAATCGAGCAAGCATAGTTAATTTACATATACTACTGGCATTGTAACAATACAAAGCGTTTTGAAGCGTTTGGGCATCTCAGATTTTGAAAGACCACTAATTCGAAGAAGAACTATTCTTTGGAGCTGAAGGGAGGACACCACCTCAGAGAGCCAATTACTGATACTGGGAACAGAGACAGAGTTCCATCTCTTAAGGATAATTCTCTTGGCAATTGTCTTGCCAAAATGAAATAATAAAGGTACCCTTCACAATTCACAGTGACTTGTACTGTAATACACATAATTTTGCTATGCTCTGAATAATCAGGAATAATAAGAAAAATATAAATAGTTATACAAGTTAAACATTATATTAATTATTACGGTATATTTATGCATTAAAATCTGTCAGAAAAATGTACAAAAATTGTATCTTTAAGGGTGCAACACACAGCAAAATCTCCAGAGTTAAATCAACTCTGCTCAGAGTACATATGGTCCCTCTCTAAATAGTGTTAAAATAACATTGAAGCAGAGTTAAAGTTAATGAGATAATTAAACAATTAAGTAAGTGATGATTGTGCATTAGTGATGAACACCTGCTGTTAACAAGCAGAATCACTGAAGAAAATAGAAACACAAGAACTACAACTGACTTCAGTCACAGCCTTATTAATTGCTTAATTATCTCATTAACTTTAACTCTGCTTCAGTGTTACTTTAACACTGTTTAGAGAGTGACCATATACTCTGACCAGAGTTGATTTAACTCTGGGGATTTTACTGTGCACCTTGTCACCGGGGAAGTATGCAAAGGCACAAAGGTGCCTTAATTATGCATAATTATTCCTTGCATATTTGTATCCTAGAAGTAAAATGTTTTTGAATGAATGAAGTATAATCACTTTAATTTAATCAACACCCACTTTAATTTGTCATGTCATACGTTATCATGTCTTATAATACTGTTATATTGCAAATGTTAAAAAATATCGGTAACACTTTACAATAAGGTTCATTAGTAACATTAGTTAACTACACTAGTTAACATAAACTAATAATGAACTGCACTTCTACAGCATTTATTCATCTTTGTTAATGTTAATTTCAACATTTACTAATACATTATTAAAATCTTAAGCTTAAGCTTAGATTAATTTTCATTTGAAAGTGGACTAATCCTTTAAAGGCTTTTTAATTGCTAAAAAAAGTATAAACTATCAATTAGATGACAAGGCATGTACAGTAGTACATGATTATTATTGATCATGCTGATAATTTAGGCCTTATGATACAGTAGGCTTTATAGGGTTAATAGTTAGTATTGACTTTTATCTGAGATGCTAATTGTATAAAATTACATCTTTGAGTTGTACTTGTAACTCTGTCTATCAGATGACAAATATTGGTCAAAATGTGTCAAAACATTAAACTTCTTTCCTTCCTCACTTACAGTGGGACCTGCTTAATTGTAAGCAAATTAAAAGTGTCCTAGATCTTTTCTTCGACCTCTCTTTTTCCTCTCTGTAACAGCATATAAGTGGATGTACGGAGAGCTGAAAGGGAATGTGGCTCTGCAGTATCTGGCCTGGGTCTCGTATCCCATCATCCTCGTTGTGTTCGCATCCCTCTTCTGCCATCTGGTCGCTCCACAAGCTATAGGTATGCACATTTCATCATCCTCTCATTCCTGCTTTTATTTCTCTATATTCTTTCTTTTTTATCTCTGTCCTTTTCACTTGTACACTTCTATTTTGGTTCTCTGTTCAGTGTCACAAATCCGTCAGGCCTTTTTCTCTGTTCTGTCATCTTTTCCTAGCTATTAAATTATATTCAGTCTTTGTCTAGATTTTGTCCTCAATCCACCTCAACCACCCACAATACATCAAATCTTCCAACCCTCTTTCCAAAATGTGATCATCATGGTCTCGTTTTCTCCTGCTTTCTCTCACCTCTCCATGCTACAATTGTTTTAATAGCTTTTTCATGTGCCCCACATCAGACTGGAGGATACACGGCAATCTTTTTTCATCTTTAATAATCACCGTGACAGGATCTACACTGTGTAAAATTCTGTTTGTGTTTTTATAGATTAATTTCACGCTCCTCGTTCCCTCCCTCTTTACATTTTTTATCTGTCCCTCAGGCTCTGGGATCCCTGAACTCAAGACCATCCTCAGAGGTGTGGTGTTAAAGGAGTATCTGACGCTCAAAGCATTCGTGGCTAAAGTCATTGGTCTTACGGCTGGTCTGGGCAGTGGTATGCCCATCGGAAAGGAGGTGGACCTCTTCTACTTCTATTTTATTTTTTTTAATATATAAATGTATAACATTTTATTGAATTTGAAATATGTAGATTGTTTTATGTTAATGAATTCAATTTTCTTTTTTTTCTTTTTTTTACTGTAACAAAGTTTAACTTAATGAAGATTTTGTCTGTCTCTTTTCCTGTTATAGGGTTAGTTCACCCAAAAATGAAAATTCTGTCATTAATTACTCACCCTCATGTCATTCCAAACCCGACTTTTGTCCATCTTCGGAATTCAAATGAAGATCTTTTTGGTGAAATCTGAGAGATTTCCATCCCTCCATAGACAGCCTACGCAACTGACACTTTGATGATTCAAAAAGTTCATAAAGAGATTGTAAAACTAATCCATATGAATTGAGCGGTTTAGTCCAAATTTTCTGAAGAGACACAATCGCTTTATATGATGAACAGATTGAATTTAGGCTTTTATTTACATTTATACTACGGCTGTTGAATGCTAAAATCTGATTGGTTGATGAACGCTCTAAGGTGTGCAATTATTTTCAGGGAAACGCACGGCTAAAGTAGTTCCAGGCAGGTCTTGACCGCATTTCAGTTCCATATCACTTTGCCAAATGATTTCAGTTATTTCAAAAGGTTCTTACAGCCTACAGCAGCTAAAGAAACAAAACCCACAATGACACTGACAAGCAAATAAATATAGTAAACAGTATGATGATAACTCTCTTTCCGCTCTCTCTTTCTTTCACAATCAAACGCGCACACATACAGTACGGACACACACTCGCACAGAAACGTGTTGTCTGTGCTGATCTGATGAATTAATCAATAAAATAGTTAAAGGTGCCCTAGAATTAAAAATTGAATTTATCTTGGTTCAGTACATGGAAATGACATACAGTGAGTCTCAAACTCCACTGTTTCCTTCTTATATAAATCTCATTTGTTTAAAAGACCTCCGAAGAACAGGCGAATCTCAACATAACACCGACTGTTACGTAACAGTCGGGATCATTAATATGTATGACCCCAATATTTGCATATGCCAGCTCATGTTCAAACATTAGACAAGGGCAGGCAGTATTAACGTCTGGATCTGTGCACAGCTGAATCATCAGACTAGGTAAACAAGCAAGGACAATAGCGAAAAATGGCAGATGGAGCGATAATAACTGACATGATCCATGATAACATGATATTTTAGTGATATTTGTAAATTGTCTTTCTAAATGTTTCGTTAGCATGTTGCTAATGTACTGTTAAATGTGGTTAAAGTTACCATCGTTTATTACTGTATTCACGGAGACAAGAACCGTCGCTATTTTCATTTTTAAACACTTGCAGTCTGTATAATTCATAAACAACTTAATTCATTATAAATCTATCCAACAGTGTAGCATTAGCCGTTAGCCACGGAGCACTATCAAACTAATTCAGAATCAATGTAAACATCCAAATAAATACCATACTTACGCGATTAGACATGCTGCATGACGAACACTTTGTAAAGAACAATTTTGAGGGTTGACAAGCCACGTAATATCGCGTTCATATCGCAGATGAATCACCTTCGATAATGAACGTGATATTGCATGGCTTGTCAGTGATCTACAGCTCTGTCTATTAAATGACGCTCCATTTGAAAGCAGGTGATGGCGATTTAGCGGTAATCAGGGAACCAGCTTTACTGACGAAATGTGCGTGACAATCGCATGCGATATATCGGTCAGCCCTAGTGTGAACTTTGTTTATGCTGTTAAAGGCAAGCGCGAGCTCCGTGGGCGGGGAGCGTGAGCATTTAAAGGGGCCGCAGCTTAAATTGGCTCATATTTAATGATGCCCCAAAATAGGCAGTTAAAAAAATTTATTAAAAAAAATCTATGGGGTATTTTGGGCTGAAACTTCACAGACACATTCAGGGGACACCTTAGACTTACATTACATCTTTTAAAAAGACGTTCTACAGCACCTTTAAGCAACTTAAAAGCTACGTGGCATTTCTCACCAGCAAGGTAACAACTATGTGGTTCTTGAAGTAGATAAACTTACAGTTTCACTATTAGTAGAGACACTGCTGCCGAACACTGTTGAGAGACACACAGACTCAGGTAGGCTAATTCAAATATGCTTATTCTCTCTCTCTCTCTCTCTCTCTCTCTCTCTCTCTCTCTCAACTGCATTAGTAACTGTACCAACAGTATTATTCTGCTATCAAGGCTCAAGAATCCGTAACTAGTTCTAAAATGAAGTTTTGGAATTAGCAACGGAGGCCTGAGATGAGATGCGTAAAAAATGAGTCCTATACACAAGAGTGTTTTAAGGACAAAAACCTGAAAAATTTCTTGAAATACAACATCAGAACAGTGTCTTGAGGTGTGGTAACCACAGTATAAGGGGAATAATTGACTCCGGGCTGTTAAATTGTTAGAAAATAATGCACACCTCCGCTTCGTGTTGTGGCCGCATTACCAACTCGGGTGTGCATTATTTTCTAATAATTCAACAGCCCATCGTCAATAATTCCTTACATAAATATTCATCAACTCACACATCAGTTATGATGAACAGAAGCTCAAGGATGTTTGCTTGACGCGTGCAAGAACCAGTGAGGTTCATTCTCGTGTGTTACGCAGCACGTTTGAGCTTCCGGAAGAGGTTTGTTCTCGTGTGTCAAGCAGTTTCAAACATTGATCAATGTTTATATGTGAATAAAAGCCTACATTCAATCTGTTCATCAAATAAAGTGATTGAGTCTCTTCAGAAAATTTAGACTAAATTGCTCAATTCATATGGATTAGTTTCATGATCTCTTTAGGAACTTTTTGAAGTGTCAAAGTGTCAGTTGCATAGCTGTCAATGGAGGGACAGAAAGCTCTGTCTGTCTATCTATCTATCTATCTATCTATCTATCTATCTATCTATCTATCTATCTATCTATCTATCTATCTATCTAATCTACAGTATATCTGACTGTCTATCTATCTATCTATCTATCTATCTAGCTATCTATCTATCTATCTATCTAATCTACAGTATATCTGACTGTCTATCTATCTATCTCTCTGTCTGTCTGTGCATCCATCCATATTCTAATTCTCATATTCTCCTTTTCATCCATTAGTTCAGACATCTTGCTAACTGGTTGCATCACTAATTGCAGCTCTTTGTCTAATTCAGAGAAATTAATTTTGTTACATAAATTCTCTTCATAGATACAGTACATTATTCATCTGCTGTAGTTTTATTGATTAATAACCTCTATTGAATCCTCAGGGTCCTTTTGTGCATATTGCCAGTATTTGTGCGGCAGTGCTGAGCAGGGTCATGTCCATCTTCACCGGTGTGTATGAGGTAAAAATCAGCCCCTATGAGTTGTTTGTCTGTGTGTGTGTTTGTGTGGCATGAATGTGTGAGCTTCAGAAGCTGCTGACCTTAATTGCTGATCTAAGATCAAGTTACCTCTCATTGGCATATAAATTACCACTCCACACCACAGCCATCACAGGTTATTTTATGAGTTGACAGATGCCAAAACCGGTCTCTGATCAACAGTTAAGAACTGCTTTTGAATGTTATACTCAGTTTAATATTACAGTCTGTGTGTGTGTTTAATGTTCATGCATTTAAATATATTCCAGAAACATACTAATTGCATATTTCTCTGCTCTCATTCCCTGTATCCTCATCTTATCCCTGTCTCATTGTCTCTCCCCTAACACCTCATTATTTTCGTCTGTGTAATAATAGTGATGGTATTTTTTGGCATGTGTCTTGAATTTGTCTGTCCTGATACTGTTATTTTAACCCCACCCAAATCACCCAGAATAGTGCCCATGTTCAGGATCTGCTGGTGTGTGCCTGTGCGGTGGGAGTGGCCACCTGTTTCGCTGCCCCAGTGGGAGGCAAGTCCCAGCATGCATTGCATTGTACCATGTATATGTATATTCAAAACATAATGTTCATCTCTCTCTCATCTCCTTTTTCTTGTTTAGTGTATTTATGCTTAGTTGGTATGTGTGTAAAGCTTTGGTTTGCCTTTCTTTGCCACATTGAACAAATCCACAAAATTGTTTATTCACTTAATCCTTTTGTTTTTCCTTTGCTTCCCTTTATCCATCATTCCCTTTATTTCTCCTTACATCCGGCTCTACTCTGTCTTCTTATTTCTCTTTCATCTGTACTTCTCTCTCCCTCCCACGCAATGTACCCGCTGACATTCCAAATCTATTCTTCTCTTTACATCCCTTCATCTCCCTCCCCTCTAACACCCTCGTTCTCCTTTTTGCTTTCACCTCAAACTCCCTCTCTCTTTTTCCTCTCTCTCTCTCTTCTGTCTTGGTGTCAGTAGAACCCCTATGGTTACACAGACATACTGACAGTAGGATGTGCTGTTGGGGTGGGCTGCTGTTTTGGGACTCCCCTTGGAGGTAAAAAATCTCCCCTTCTTTCTGTCCCTGTTTGATTTCAGTTCCTCTTCATTCTCTGTCAGCTTGATGCCTGCTGAATAATTAACCTCATCAACTCTTCACAGTTAAAAGCAACCATGTGTTATAAATTCCTATGCGGTGCATGTTTTATGTATCTTAAACAGTGTGTATACTCAGAGGAGAGCATGATAAAGAGGGTGCTAAAACATTTTAAGTACTTTTAGAGAGTGCATGTGGATTTTTAAAAGTGTATGTGTGTAATGTAAATTGCTTTTGAGCTTGCATAACTCTCAATTTGTTTTTTCTCGTTAAAATTTTGAGGTGAAGTGAAATTTCTTTTTTTTTTTTTGATGATGATGATGATGATAAAATACTTAGCTTAAAGGGGTCATGAAATACATTTTCAGGTCTTTATACTATGTTTCTGGAGGTTAGCTTATGACGTTAGCAAAGTTTTTAGCGCCGACTAGGGCTGGGCGATATGACTGAAAACTGTATCACGATATCAGTGTTTCATATCGGTCGATATCGATAATTATTGATATTTTTTATGACCCATTTAAAATAAGGACCAGGAGAAAAATATATTACATTTAAACATTTGTATTTTAAACTTAACCTTCCTCTGATCATAATCCCCTCATTAAGACAGAAATGTCAACAACCATGGAAAACTCAAATAATTAAAATGTAAACATAAGTCTAAAGTAGGGTGACCACCAGCCCCACATTTTGCGGGACAGTCCCGAAATTAGGAGCTTTGGTCACCCTAGGGCACTACACTGTGTTAATCCGGGCCTGGTTTTAACTAATACAAAATTGCGCAATTCAGACACGACTTTCTTCTCACGTTAATATTTCATTTAATGCGGGTTCTGTGGCGTTATTATACTAAAAAATGTCGAGAGCGCATCAAATGCGCTCACAGGCGGATTCCCTTGCACAAAACTGGACGCGCGCGCGCTCTCGCTCTCGCTCAGATATCACATCTGCGCGCTCAAACTTTTGTCCTCCTGCATGTGCTGCCGTGAATTTAGAATTGTCTTCTCTCCAGGATTTAATGTTGCCATAATGTTGCCAGAAACATTAATCGGCGCATATGCCAAGTTTGCCAACAAATGTAAATCAATATTTACATAGCGTAATAGTTGTAAATTTATCTGTCTCTTGTGTCCCGCATTGTCCCGCAAAATCACATCTACTGTCCTGCAACAGATCAATAGTCAGGTGGTCACCCTAGTCTAAAGTCACAATGAACACATTTCCTTTTTTATTTACAATTTCCTCGCTCGCTGCGGCACTCATTTGCTGCTTATCAGTCGCCGGTTACTGAAGAGGAATCCAGCACGAGACAACGATATGGCGCAACCAAAATTGATACTGTTACATGATTGGCTGTTAGCGTGTCACTCCCTACGTTCCTAGGTTACCAGAGAGCGAGTGCCTTTGTTAATGCAACCAAACTTGCTTCGCAACCTCTGTTTTCTTCCGACGAAGAATAAAAAAAATGTTTTATCGAATACATTTTTATTGATATCGATCACGTGTGTTTCACGATACATATCGTTATCGTTTTATCGCCCAGCCTAAGCGCCAACAATTCAAATGTTTTTAAAAACTTATCTTTTTCTATCCTCATTTTCACTCTCTGTCAAGATGACTTAATTTCAAGGGGATTTTACATTTTCCAGAAATGCAATTAAACGCCCACTGCCATGATTGTCAAATTTAATTGCACAGTATCCATGTAACCACGTGTATATACATACTGCATAAACTACACCGACATATATTCAACTTGACTACGCTTTCTTCACACAATATATTAAAATTCAGCTAAAGAAAACATTGTTAATTCCATGTATGTACTGATTTGATTAGCAACACTCAATAACACTCTTGGTCTCATAATAGCATTAAACGCTGCTAAACATTTAATACAAACACACTTATAGATTATAAAAAATTTACCTACCGGCATTGCCTCAGGGGACAAAATACTTGCCCCTGCCGGAGATTTCAGCACAAAATATTTAGAAAAACCGGCAGCACATAGAGCATAATTAAGAAAACAGTCTGGTATGAAATGACACAAACAAAAAATAAACTTCAGCCATCTATTTCTAATACTTTGTTCTTTTGGAAGAGTAGCCTATATCCAGTTTTTGGAGGTGCAGTTTGTCTACATCCAGGGACAGAAACACTTTGGACGGTCTTTCTTGACATCTCACAACTGTATCTGAGTGTCTGAGAGAAAATCGTGATCCTGGCATTTCAGAAGGATGGAAAACAAAAATTCATATTTTAAAATGGGGAGTTAGCTTTGAGATATGATACTTGGCAGTATGTATTTATTGCAGTATGTATTTATTGTAGCATAACACTTATATGTGTAAATATCAAGGACTTTTTGATTTTCCATTTCATGACCCCTTTAACATCCAGAAAGATCTATAAACAACTGGTAGGTGAATTTCCCAAAACATGTGCAAACACTGTGGTGGCGATATTACTCTTATTATTACTATTATAATATTATCACAGAGTGCAACAGTGGCCATCTATATTTTCATTTTTCAGTGGCCTTGGTTCCAGAAGTATTTTTCCCATAGAGATTTAAAAAAAGTCTTTGTTGAAAGACATGGACCAGACCATTCAGCTGTTAGGTGAATCACAACTAAGTATTTGAAAATCAGACAAAATACAAATGTACAGGAATGTTTTTAACAGCTTTAATGAGAGAACCACAGTCTCATGAAGCATTGCAAAAGACCTTCTAATTGAAAACGGAAAAATATAAAACTTAAAACATTATTATTTAATAAAAAAGAGTTGAAAGAATGCAGACTAGTGGCTTCAACAGAAGCAAATACCATCAATTAAAAACCTCGTAGCTCATAGAAGGTCTGTCTTTAAAGGATTACAAGTTATTGTTAAAAAAAGATTGAGAAAATGAGTGGGATTTTTACTTTCCGAACCCGAATGTATTGCACTCTTTAGACCTTAGTCAGGGTAGTGCCATTTTTCATTTTTGACAAAAATGAAAACAGGACTTAAGTATAGAAGTGTGGGATAGAAGTATGTTCAATGGATTGTACTGTTGTTTAATTACAGAATTGTTCAGCCGATGAAACATCTTTCCAAAAGACTTTCAGTAGAGGAACACTCCATAAAACAGTTTTGAAAGTTTTGAAAATTACATGTGATTGAGTACCTTTGTATATTGCATGCTATTGTAAAAGACTGTAAGTCTGTCCCTCACAGCCTTGTTTTCATCCGCATTAAAATGGCATCTACCCAGACTAAGGTCTATTACTATGGTGGTTTGTTTGTGCATCTTGACCAGGATGACACAGCAGCCAATTCAAAAAACCATTCTTCAAATGGTTTTGAACCCTTTGTTCAATAAAAATGAAACCTAGGACACCTGATTCCTCGCAACATGCTGATTATATCCGACATCTTATATAAGTCTCTGCCCATTACAGTAGTTGCCATTTTGTATTCATTTTTTTGCTACTCCTTCAAACGGAAATTGGCTCAGATAATGTTTGGGAACCCCCCCACCCCCACCCACACACACACAAAAAAAGACTGAACAGAATTTTTTTTATTAATATTTGTTCAAAAGTTACGATGTCGTACACTTAACAGTGTTGATCCAAAATTGGTTCAAAGGCTGTCTTTGATCAATCGAAACGAAACTCGGTCTGCTTCATCTGAACAATGTTCTGAGGGTCCATGCCAAATTTGGGAACAGTACCACCTACAGGTCATGAGATCTGAATAAAATTGCAATGTTTGCTCATAACTTTTGAACAGTTTGTCAGAAAATCTTGGTCTCTATGGATTCCTTGTGTCATGCCAAATCTGTGGATATGGATTTTGTCTAGCGGCCCGCCATTTTGAAATTTCCCATAAATTGCAATATCATTTAAACCAGTGGTGTCCAAACTCGTTTCTGGAGAACCACTGTCCTGCAGAGTTTAGCTCCAACCCCAATTAAACACACCTGAACCAGCGAGGTCTAATTAGGCATACTAGAAACTTTCAAGCAGGTGTGTTGAGGCAAGTTGGAGCTGAACTCTGCAGGACAGTGGCCCTCCAGGACCGAACTTGGACACCCCTGATATAAACTATTTGATATATTGGCGCAATCATACAGTAGACAGCATGTCCTGAAGGTATCTGAGAATTTTGCACCACCTAGTGTTCCAGAGATATGTTTTTTTTTTTTATTGCAAAAATGCTTATAACTTCTGAAAACATTGTCGAAATTTTGTTTTGTTTGTTTTTTGTTCTCTGTGTCGTTATGTTCCTTGGTTTATGCCAATTCCAACGATATCTCATTTGTCATTTTCCATCAATTTGCCTGTCCGCCATATTGAAGTAATTGAAAAATGTTTTTTCGCTACTCCTCCTACAAATTTTGCCCAAAATCTGACCAGGATGATCTTTGGACCGAGCTGCACAGAAATGACTGGACGGATTATTGATATTTGCTACTGTTCCCGAGAAATTCCTTTCTGAAGTTGACCATCGCTGCGTTTGTTGTCCTATTCTAAATAGCTTAGCATGCTAATTCTTTATAATGTGGCCATAAGCTACATTAGTGGTTAAATTAGCTTAGCATGCTAACCAGTTAACATGCTAACTGATGCCATTCTTGCCTTGAAACCTCTTTTCGGTAATATGGAAAATGTGTGTCCTCTGTGGTGTGCTGTGATAAGCGACAAGCCCAAAACCTTGCTTTGGAGCATAATGAATCAGCGTATCGAATCATGATTCGGATCGCGTGTCAAATGCTCCGAAGCTTCATGAAGCAGTGTTTTGAAATCAGCTATCACTATATAAATCGTTATTTTATATAGTTTATTTAATTTTACTATTAAACTAACCCTTTAATAGTGTTTTGTGCTTTTGAGATTCACATTGTAGAGCCTTTGACCGTTTAGTGTGATCCACTTTGATGTGCTTGCTGTGACCGTTATGCTTGCTGTACTTGCTGTGCTTAAAGTGCTTGAAGTGCTTGCAGTGGTAGCTGTGGTTGTGGTTTTGGGCTTGGCCCCCATTGCTGCTTGCAATTATATTTTTAAATTATTGTTAATAACAATCTATTTATTATTTATTGGTTTATTATTATTTATTAAATATTATTTATAAATTGTTATTACCTTTCACCTCTTTTGCACCCTTCTGTTCTCACTCTAAATTGCTTTCTCTGCTTTTATTTAACTTCCTTTTTTTATCTATATTTATTCTTGCTCTCTCTGTCTCTCAGGTGTGTTGTTCAGTATTGAGGTCACGTCAACATATTTTGCAGTGAGGAATTACTGGAGAGGATATTTCGCTGCCACATTCAGTGCCTTCATTTTCCGAGTACTGTCAGTGTGGAACAAAGATTCCGGTGAGACACACACACAAGC
Organism: Megalobrama amblycephala; assembly: GCF_018812025.1. Taxonomy (NCBI): domain Eukaryota; kingdom Metazoa; phylum Chordata; class Actinopteri; order Cypriniformes; family Xenocyprididae; genus Megalobrama; species Megalobrama amblycephala. The sequence continues at coordinate 14,109,072 of NC_063056.1, forward strand.
AGATAAATGATAAATGAATAATAAATTAATTTCATGGTATATGTCAAGCTGTCCACTGCTTACTGATCTCTATAAATGAAATACATTAAACAACATTTAATTTCGGTCCTCAATTTTGATAAGCCAAGGAGTGTTTTAAAAGTGCTAGTGCAATCCAGGAGCACTGAGACGTTTCATTCTTTGTATTACTCTGTGTTTGCAGTCTGTGTATTAGTGGTGGAGATTTTTTGCAGGTTACATTGTTACACCGGTAGATGAGTCACTGAATCATTCACTCTACTCTAATCATTATCCTACTTTACCTTCATTTGAAATGGTTTTCATTTGAGGAGCAAAAATAGAAAAAGTAACTGCCAATATTGTGTTTAAAATGTAAATTACTCATTATTAACTTGTTCATTGAACTATTTTGTGTATAAAAGCAATATCACACATTCAATCTTAGTGTTGTTCTGAAAGGGTTAGTTCACCCAAAAATTTAAATTCTGTCTTTAATTACTCACCTTTATGTTGTTCCACACCTGTAAGACCTTTGTTCATCTTCGGAACACAAATTAAGAATTTTTTTATAAAATCCGATGGCTCAGTGATTGCCAGCAAGATAATTAACACTTTCAATGCCCAGAAAGGTACTAAAGACATATTTAAAACAGCTCATGTGATTACAGTGGTTCAACCTTAATGTTATGAATTGACGAGAATACTTTTTGTGCGCCAAAAAAACAATAACGACTTTATTCAACAATATCTAGTGATGGGCGATTTCAAAACACTGCTTCATGAAGCTTCGAAGCTTTACGAATCTTTTGTTTCGAATCAGTGGTTCAGAGCGTGTATCAAACTGCCAAAGTCACGTGATTTCAGTAAATGAGGCTTCATTGCGTCATAAGTGTTTCGAAATTTCAATAGTTTGCCACTGGGGGGCGTGATTTTGGCAGTTTGATACACGCTCCGAGCCACTGTTTTGAAACAAAAGATTTGTAAAGCTTCGAAGCTTAAGGTTGAACCATTGCAGTCACATGAACTGTTTTAAATATGTCTTTAGTACCTTTTTAGGCACTGAAAGTGTTAATTTTCTTGCTGTCAATGGAAGCCTTACTGAGCCATCAGATTTTATCAAAAATATCTTCATTTGTGTTCCGAAGATGAACGAAGGTCTTACGGGTGTGGAACGACATGAGGGTGAGTAATTAATGACAGAAGTTTCATTTTTGGGTGAACTAACCCTTGCATATCAGCACTGATCAGCACTTGTGTGATTTTGCTTGAATATGAATTAAATGGTTTTCTTTTCCACAGTCACGATAACAGCACTGTTTCGTACAAACTTCCGTATGGACTTCCCTTTTGACCTGCAGGAACTGCCAGCTTTTGCAATAATCGGGTGTGTGGGTTAGTGTATGTGCATGTATGTTTGTGTATATATCATATATGTATACTTACCCTCCTAAAAAAAAATCTTTAACATAAATATAGCATTGATAGAAAATATTTTATAAAAATGTTGTATCTTCAAATATTGTAGATGTTTCCATTTTTGTTCCCTAGCTGATATATTTCAAAATGTGTGTGTGTGTGTGTGTGTAGGATCTCATGTGGGTTTCTAGGGGCATTCTTTGTCTATCTGAATAGACAAGTTGTCCTGATCATGAGGAGACCAACGGCTCTTACGCGCTTTCTCACAAAACAGCAAGTCACCAATTACACATGAATAAACTATTTTTTAATCAAATATTTTTACTGTTCTATGCTTACTTATTATTCCACTATTTCACTTGTATTGCATATGACATTAAAAACAACATTAATAACTTCAAAACATCATTATAACAGACCATCACAGTAGTAATTAATTAATCTGTGTGTGTTTGTTTGTTGTAGCCGGTTGATTTACCCTGGTGCCGTGACGCTAATTATATCCTCCTTCACATTTCCTCCGGGCTTCGGCCAGTTCATGGCTGGAGAGGTGTGTATTTAATTTTTAAGTAGACATCCATAGAGCAGTGTTACTCAAACTTAACCAGTTTTTGTTTGCAAGAGACAATTTTTAAAAACAGCCTTTGAACATGCACCAAATTATTGATGTAATAGTTTTGCTTTAGAATCGAGATTTTAAAAGTGCACTCAGTAATCTTTTACTTTGCTTGTTTATGATTGTAGTTTGTTTTTATATTGAGACCAAGCTTGTTTGCTGAACTTAAAGGGTTAGTTCACCCAAAAAAAACAACAACAAAAAATCTGTCATTAATTACTCACCCTCATGTTGTTCCACACCTGTAAGACCTTCGTTCATCTTCGGAACACAAATTAAGATATTTTTGATAAAATCCGATGTTATGAATTGACGAAAATCCTTTTTATGTGCCAAAAAAAATAAATAAAAAATAACGACTTTATTCAACAATATCTATTGATGGGCGATTTCAAAACACTGCTTCATGAAGCTTCGAAGATTTATGAATCTTTTGTTTCGAATCAGTGGTTCGGAGTGTGTATCAAACTGCTGTGCTTGTTAAATTGTTTGGTTTGTTTTTTCATTTAGATTTACTTTTATCCTTATGCTAAAGTTTATGTCAAGTAAACATTATTATTATTATAATTATTGCTGTTATCTATGGAACCTCACGCATGACGTGGATGAAAAAAATGGATTTCAAAGCTACAAATGAAGAATTAATTCCTACAACTTATTCATTTATGGCCACGTTTTATTCATTTGTTCTTAAATCATTGGCCACGTTGTACTAATTTATTCCCTAATTTTAATTTATTTAAACTGTAGCCACAGTATCTGGTTTTCCCCCAACATGTAATCTGCAGGTCTTCGTAACTATTGGTAATTCTTGACACATTCGAAACGACTTGTCATGTGCTCCCAACGTGGTGGCACTCATATAGTGAATTAATGACCCTCTAGATTCATCTCATTTGGAGTATTCATCATATTTCTGTGTAAAAGTAATCATTTAAAATTACTGAGTGCACCTTTAAATTGTTAATACATCCTTGCGCAGTTCCAACACCATTCTATAAGAGAAAATGTTTTCACTTTCTGAATGTCAACTTCAGCCAATTTAGCCTAGATAAGCTATATTAAGCCGCAACACTGCCATTAAAGAGCCGCAATAGAGCAAAAAAGCATCTGCTGTTTCCCTGATACATCATGAAAGAGTCCTTAGGTAGTCTTTCTCTGTTTAAGGTTTCTCTTTTGTCACACAGCTGATGCCCAGAGAGTGCATTAATTCACTATTTGATAACTTCACTTGGACAAAGATCTGGGGTTCACCGGCTCCTCCTGGATTGGGTCGCTCTGCTGCCTGGCTCCACCCACAAGTCAGCGTCTTCGTCATCCTCCTCCTCTTCTTTGTGATGAAGGTGCTCATCCATCATTTGACTGCTAGGCAAAGTTTTCTATAACCAAGTTACATAACGTATGCTGTGTGAATGCTAATTTCATTTTCCTCCTCCGTTCATACATAGTTCTGGATGTCTGCGGTCTCTACAACAATGCCGGTCCCTTCTGGAGCTTTCATGCCTGTTTTTATATTGGGTCAGTCATTCTTTTCTCTTTTTTAAAGCATAAAATGTTATTTTTTTATGTTTTTTGAATGATACTAAAAGGCCTTTTTCTTACTATAAAAATGTATGAACTATCAATCAGAGGACAGATGGCATGTAGAAGATTGTGTTACAACAGGTTTCTCAGATTTTAGACATTTTTGCCGAATTTGTGTATAGGTTTAAAATAATTACATAATGAGATAATACATATCATAATTTTAATAGTAATGTGACTGAGATAATATGATAATGGTTCTGAAACAAGCAGGAGCAGCATTCGGCCGTTTGGTGGGTGAGATCATGGCCACGCTTTTTCCGAATGGAATTCTGTTTGATGGGATCGTGTACCAAATCCTGCCTGGAGGCTATGCAGTGATAGGTCTGCAAATATTCCGCTTCCAGCCAATCCTTCACACCCCTAAAATCCATTTTTACTCTTATAGTAGCAGATTTATACTTCTCATATGCTCTAAATGCTTCTAAATTTTCAAAATTGGACCCTTTGCTTGTCTGTGTGTGTGTAGGGGCAGCAGCTATGACAGGAGCTGTCACACACACTGTTTCAACTGCAGTGATCTGTTTTGAACTGACGGGTCAAATCTCACACATTTTGCCCATGATGGTGGCCGTGATTCTCGCCAACATGGTGGCACAGGGTCTACAGCCTTCTCTTTATGACTCCATCATTCAAGTCAAAAAGCTGCCCTATCTCCCAGAGCTCGGCATTGGCCACATCAGGTACTGCTACTGGACCTCCGAAGACTGGCATATTTAGATACGATATTGGATCTGAATTGATGAAAGTATCTTTGACCTTTCTTTCCCTTCAAACAGTATAATTTCTTTAGAGGTTTATTTGATGACTTTGCTCTTTATGTTCCACACAAGGGAAATGAAAAAAATGATGGACAGAAACTACCTTGGCTCTTGACATAAAATATCTGTCTCTCTCTTTTTCTGCATGGCAGTAAATATAATATCTTTGTGGAGGACATCATGGTGAAGAAAATAAAGTTTCTGTCACCTCAGTCCACTTACAGAGAGCTGAAAGAACTCCTGGAGTCCACGTCTCTCAAAACCATCCCGCTCGTTGACTCCAAAGGTCTGTGTTGGGTGAACAAAAACAATTATGTGGAAAAAATCATTTTATATATATATATATATATATATATATATATATATATATATATATATATATATATATATATATATATATATATTGTTAAAAAAATAAAGTCGCAATTATAAGAAATAGTTGCAGTAGTGAAACACAAATATATATATAGTAGTGAAACACAAAGTCACATTGTGCAATATTAGGAGAAATAGTTGCAATCAGGAGAAACAGATATAGAGTCACTCTGAAGATGTTCCATTGTAATTGTGAGATGAAGTTCAGAATAATAAATAGTCAGATTATGAGAAATAAAGTCAGTTACAAGAAAAAATTCAGTTACAAGAAAAACATTCTTAGTTATGATATATAAAGTCACATTATTAGATATAAAGTTACAATTAACTCGTTCCCTTCACCAGTGCCAGTATTTTAATTTTTAATTTTTTTTTATCGTTTTCAGAAAATTTTCATGGCCCCCACAATATTTTGTTGTATGAATACTTTAACATACAACATATCAAAAGACAGAACAGAGAAAAAATTATTCTAGCTTCATGCATTTTTTTTTTTATCAACACTTATGTGGTAAGTTTAATAAAAAGCAACATTTTGAACAAAAAGCTGAGATAATCGTGTGGTTGTCGAAAACTATGTCCAGATCAGATTCAAAATGATGATCAAAACATAGCGTTGTCTCATAAATGATGGAAAATTCTCTCAATGACAGGGAAGCGTTGTCTCATAAATTATGGAAAATTCTGTCAATGGCAAGGAAGCGTCTCATAAATGATGGATAATTCTGTCAATGGCGGGGAAGCGTTGTCTCATAAATGATGGAAAATTCTGTCAATGGCGAGGAAGCGTTGTCTCATAAATGACGGAAAATTCTGTCAATGGCAGGGAAGCGTTGTCTCATAAATTATGGAAAATTCTGTCAATGGCAGGGAAGCGTCTCATAATTGATGGAAAATTCAGTCAATGGCAGGGAAGCATTGTCTCATAAGTGATGGAAAATTCTGTCAATGGCGGGGAAGTGTTGTCTCGTAATTGACGGAAAATTCTGTCAATGGCAGGGAAGCGTTGTCTCATAAATGATGGAAAATTCTTTCAATGGCAGGGAAGCGTTGTCTCATAAATGATGGAAAATTCTTTCAATGGCAGGGAAGCGTTGTCTCATAAATGATGGAAAATTCTGTCAATGGCTGGGAAGCGTTGTCTCATAAATGATGGAAAATTCTGTCAATGGCGGGGAAGCATTGTCTCATAAATGATGGAAAATTCTGTCAATGGCGGGGAAGCGTTGTCTCAATTGATGGAAAATTCAGTCAATGGCAGGGAAGCGTTGTCTCATAAATGATGGAAAATTCTGTCAATGGCAGGGAAGCGTTGTCTCATAAATGATGGAAAATTCAGTCAATGGCAGGGAAGCATTGTCTCATAATTGATAGAAAATTCAGTCAATGGCAGGGAAGCGTTGTCTCATAAATGATGGAAAATTCTGTCAATGGCAGGGAAGCATTGTCTCATAATTGATAGAAAATTCAGTCAATGGCAGGGAAGCATTGTCTCATAAATGATGGAAAATTCAGTCAATGGCGGGGAAGCGTTGTCTCATAATTGATGGAAAATTCAATCAATGGCAGGGAAGCATTGTCTCATAATTGATAGAAAATTCAGTCAATGGCAGGGAAGCGTTGTCTCATAATTGATAGAAAATTCAGTCAATGGCAGGGAAGCATTGTCTCATAATTGATAGAAAATTCAGTCAATGGCAGGGAAGCGTTGTCTCATAAATGATGGAAAATTCAGTCAATGGCAGGGAAGCATTGTCTCATAATTGATAGAAAATTCTGTCAATGGCGGGGAAGCGTTGTCTCATAATTGATGGAAAATTCAGTCAATGGCAGGGAAGCATTGTCTCATAATTGATAGAAAATTCAGTCAATGGCAGGGAAGCATTGTCTCATAAATGATGGAAAATTCTGTCAATGGCGGGGAAGCGTTGTCTCATAATTGATAGAAAATTCAGTCAATGGCAGGGAAGCATTGTCTCATAATTGATAGAAAATTCAGTCAATGGCAGGGAAGCGTTGTCTCATAAATGATGGAAAATTCTGTCAATGGCAGGGAAGCGTTGTCTCATAAATGATGGAAAATTCAGTCAATGGCAGGGAAGCGTTGTCTCATAAATGATGGAAAATTCTGTCAATGGCAGGGAAGCGTTGTCTCATAAATGATAGAAAATTCTGTCAATGGCAGGGAAGCGTTGTCTCATAAATGATGGAAAATTCTGTCAATGGCTGGGAAGCGTTGTCTCATAAATGATGGAAAATTCTGTCAATGGCAGGGAAGCGTCTCATAATTGATGGAAAATTCTGTCAATGGCGGGGAAACGTTGTCTCATAAATGACGGAAAATTCTGTCAATGGCAGGGAAGCGTCTCATAATTGATGGAAAATTCTGTCAATGGCGGGGAAGCGTTGTCTCATAAATGATGGAAAATTCAGTCAATGGCAGGGAAGCGTTGTCTCATAAATGATGGAAAATTCTGTCAATGGCAGGGAAGCGTTGTCTCATAAATGATGGAAAATTCTGTCAATGGCGGAGAAGCGTTGTCTCATAAATGATGGAAAATTCTGTCAATGGCAGGGAAGCGTCTCATAATTGATGGAAAATTCTGTCAATGGCGGGGAAACGTTGTCTCATAACTGACGGAAAATTCTGTCAATGGCAGGGAAGCGTCTCATAATTGATGGAAAATTCTGTCAATGGCGGGAAGCGTTGTCTCATAAATGATGGAAAATTCTGTAAATGGCAGGGAAGCGTTGTCTCATAAATGATGGAAAATTCTGTCAATGGCAGGGAAGCGTCTCATAATTGATGGAAAATTCTGTCAATGGCAGGGAAGCGTTGGCTACATAAATGATGGAAAATTCTGTCAATGGCAGGGAAGCGTCTCATAAATGATGGAAAATTCAGTCAATGGCAGGGAAGCGTTGTCTCATAAATGATGGAAAATTCTGTCAATGGCAGGGAAGCGTTGTCTCATAAATGATGGAAAATTCTGTCAATGGCGGGGAAGCGTTGTCTCATAAATGATGGAAAATTCTGTCAATGGCAGGGAAGCGTCTCATAATTGATGGAAAATTCTGTCAATGGCGGGGAAACGTTGTCTCATAACTGACGGAAAATTCTGTCAATGGCAGGGAAGCGTCTCATAATTGATGGAAAATTCTGTCAATGGCGGGGAAGCGTTGTCTCATAAATGATGGAAAATTCTGTAAATGGCAGGGAAGCGTTATCTCATAAATGATGGAAAATTCTGTCAATGGCAGGGAAGCGTCTCATAATTGATGGAAAATTCTGTCAATGGCAGGGAAGCGTTGGCTACATAAATGATGGAAAATTCTGTCAATGGCAGGGAAGCGTCTCATAAATGATGGAAAATTCTGTCAATGGCAGGGAAGCGTTGGCTACATAAATGATGGAAAATTCTGTCAATGGCAGGGAAGCGTCTCATAAATGATGGAAAATTCTTTCAATGGCAGGGAAGCGTCTCATAATTGATGGAAAATTCTGTCAATGGCGGGGAAACGTTGTCTCATAACTGACGGAAAATTCTGTCAATGGCAGGGAAGCGTCTCATAATTGATGGAAAATTCTGTCAATGGCGGGGAAGCGTTGTCTCATAAATGATGGAAAATTCTGTAAATGGCAGGGAAGCGTTGTCTCATAAATGATGGAAAATTCTGTCAATGGCGGGGAAGCGTCTCATAATTGATGGAAAATTCTGTCAATGGCGGGGAAGCGTTGTCTCATAAATGATGGAAAATTCTGTAAATGGCGGGGAAGCGTTGTCTCAAATGAAGGAAAATTCTGTCAATGGCAGGGAACGAGTTAAGAGAAATAGAGAAGAGAAATCACAGTTGTGAGATATAAAGTTACATTTCAAGATATAAACTCATGTTGTGAGATAGTCACAAGAAATAAAGTCGCAATTATGCAAAGCCGTCACAATTGTGAGATAAAAAGTCACATTTCAAGATATGAAGTCAAATTGTGAGATATAAAGTTGCAAATATTTTATCATGATATATAGTCACATTGTCAGATATAAAGTTGCAATGATGAAAAATAAAATCGCAATTATGAGATATTGGGAAATACACTGTAAAAGTCGCAATTGTGAGATACAAAGTCACATAGCAAGGTATAAAGTCAAATTGTGAGAAATAAAGTTACAATTACAAGAAACCTATTAAGTATAAAATCAGAATATGGAAACCCATTTTTGCCACAAAGTAAAAATAAAAAATATTGTGAGATAAAGTTAAATTGAGATAAAGTTAAAAATAATAGTCATATTGTCATTTATTTTTTGCAATCGCAAAAAATGAGTCACAATTGTGAGTTATAAAGTCACTTTTTACCTTTTTTTTCTCATCTCAGTTTTTTCAGTTACCTTTTTTTTCTCATCATCTTTCTGGTGAAGCTGGTTGTATGGTGGTATGCTGATTACCATCTAAGCTAGACTTTTTAACATGATTTTGTAATGTGTAGGGGTGTGATGATTCCTGCGAATATTTGAAATTCATGAAAAAATGACAATTTATTTCCCATGCCCAGAGTCAATGATTCTGTTGGGCTCAATTGAGAGATGTGAACTTCAGGCCGCCTTTGATTGGTGGCTGTCAGCCGAGAGGCGGGTTTATAACCGAGGTGAGGGTGTGCCCAGCCCGGGGTCACCGGTCAGCTGGCAGTCCTTCGCCTTCGTGGATGAGGAGGTTGGAGAGGAGAATGGAGACAAGGTGAGAGGAGCTCCAGAAGTATTCTCACACACTGCTGTTCCTAGAAGGCCGCCTAAGAGAATGCCTTTGTTTTCATTTTGTTTTGCTCAGAGGTGGATTTTAAGTTCTCTGATCTGACATCAATAAGCAGAGCTTTGTGCCAAATAAATGTTCTTTTTTAAAAATCAAGCAAATTATCTGAGTGTACTAATCTTACACTGTTACTAAAATGATTAACAGGGTAACACAGTCTCTGAAGAGTGTAACGGCCCACTGGGGTCCTCTAAAACCACAGACATCTCCACTAATCACACCACATCTGGTGAGTTACCTGGCAACAAGTTCTCAAAGGTTTTAGCTAAACTCTACACCAGCTCACCATACTTTGTGTTAGAACACATTCATGGAGCTCATTCATTCCAGCAAAATATTTACCAGAAGAGGTTTGTGATATCAACACTGGCCTGTTTAAGTTGATTGATTAGTTCTTTGATTCATAACAGGTGCCCTGCAGTCCATGAGGAGAACACTTCATCGTCTTTTCTCCTCATCTTCCTCATCAGGGCAGACTGAGCCAGAGGTGTGTCTTTTAACATGATTGTCACTTACCAAGACAACACAACCTAGTGATGAACGGAGTTAACATGAGTGCATTTTAAAGCAGAAAATCATCTATGATATGCTGTTGATTACCTCAGACAATAATTTTATCCCTTTCTTATCCCTCATAAACAAACAAACTCTTGTGTACAGTGATGGACCTACATTGGAAATCTGTTAATGCATTACATGTTTATCGGCTTTACATGGTCATGACAGGAGACAAATTTAAGCAATATTTTATTTGTTATATTCAAGTCAAGTCAAATTTATTTATATAGCGATTTATACATTTATTAATATAGCACACAATACACATTGTTTCAAAGCAGCTTTCCAGGCAATCATGAAGTTAATATTTATAATTTCCTAATGTCTTCATACCTTATAGTCGCATTTAGCAGATTAGAGCTGGGCGATAACATAGTTTACATTTTGTGACAAAACAAACAATCAAGCAGTTTTATATATTTATAAGGGCAATATCCAAAAGTGATAATTTTTTTAATATAATTAATTGCATGATGTGACGATTAATCTATTTGGCTGAGACCCCTAAAAGATAATTTAAAGTCATTATTGTGTTAAATGAGAAAAACATCAAATAGACATTACAAAAAGTAGCTTTAGAAAAAAAATATTTTATTTGATTCAACATAGAATTTATTACACATAAACTTTTAGGCTTCAACGGCCATGAGGGTGAGTGATGACAGAATTTCTGGGTGAACTATACCATAAAGGGTTAGTTCACCAAAAAATGAAATTTCTGTCATTAATTACTCACCCTCATGTTGTCCCAAACCCGTGACACCTTCATTTGTCCTCAGAACACAAATTAAGATATTTTTATGAAATCCGAGGGTATCTGATCCACACATAAGCAGCAATGACACTGCATTTTTGAGTTCCAGAAGGGTATTAAAAGTAATCGATAAAACGGTCAACGTGACTACAGTGGTTCAACCTTAATGTTATGAGGCAATGAGAATACTTTTTGTGTGCAAAAACAAAACAAAATAACGACTTTTTCAGCAATATCTAATGATGGGCCATTTCAAAACACTGCTTAATGAAGATTCAAAGCTTTATGAATCTTTTGTTTCGAATCAGTAGTTCGGAGCGTGCATCAAACTGCCAAAGTCATGTGAACCACTGAAATTTCAAAAGACTTATGATGTAACGAAGCCTCATTTACTGAAATCACGTGACTTTGGCGCTCCGAACCACTGATAAAAAAAGAAAAATTAAGCAAAAACACACAATATTGTCTAAAATATAACACCATATTAACTTTCTATTTATTTTGCACTCATGTGGTATTGCGATCGTAACGATATAGTGTATATCATTATAGAAATATGCGAGAAAAGCTCATACAATGGATATCTTGAATTTTATTGTACTTTTAACTGCATTTTATCAGCATCGTAATGCAGTGAGTTGGTGCCCCTTGTCACCAATCAGTTTTATGAAATGTAAGATGTACTACGTAGGTATATATAGTGTTCTCAACCTTTTTGAATCAAAGGCCCCCCATTGTCCATTTTCCAGTATTTCTGCTGTAACTGTGACAAAGCTGCTTGTTTTCAAATTTTTGTTATAAACAGGACCTGGGAGTAAGATATTAAATTTATTAACTACTGCTAGGGGCCCCGGACCCCATGGTTGAGAACCACTGGAATATAGTTATAAATAAATAATAATAATCAAACCAGCAAACAAAAAAGAGCAATTACATAAGATTCACAATATTTAATTACATCTATATTTTCATACAATATCCATCTCTCCTAGTATTTAAAAATAATTGGTTTTAATTTTTTAATAAAATAAAATAAATTGTAACACATTTTAAATGTAGATGGAGAAAAATCTCACATTTTCATATTCTTAAATTTAAAAGCTGGTTGTGACACATTTTGTCCTTTTCACTTCACTGAGAAGACAGTTTCACATCAGCAGTTATCAGCTCTCGCCGACAGGTGGCGTCAAATATGCTGTGTGGGGCATTTGAAGTCGCAAAACAGGATGAAAAATTTAAGGGGTTATTTTTTACTGTGAATTATGATGTTATCCTCCAAACATTCATGTACTACTTCTGACCCTCCGTCTACCTCTCATTCCTCTGTATTTTCTGTCTCTCTGTAGAGCCCTGCTGCTCCTCCTGTAGCTGATAACATGACTCCTGAAGAGGTAGAGTGATGAATTGATTTATTTCCACCGCAGTTCAGACAGACGGCCACAATTAGCACATCAATTCCAGAGTGATCTGTGAGCTGTCAGTCACTCTTAGTGACATCTTGACCCTGATTATGTTGTATTGGGCTGTTCAGATCAAAGCCTGGGAAGAGGAAGAGCTGGATAAGCCGATTGACATTGATCAGATCCGTGTTGACCCCTCACCTTTTCAGCTGGTTGAGAGAACATCTTTGCATAAGGTAATCCACAATCCGATTGAGATCACATATGAAATACTGTGTATTATATTGAGGATTTATGTCTTTCCAAGTGAATCATGAATTAGTCTTTTATCTGTATGTGAATGTCAGTCCAAAGCTCTCATTATTTCATGCCCTCAGGGAAATGTGTTTTTTGTTAAAAAAAACAACAACTTCATTATATCCTGCATTCAGGAGTTTACATATATAGGCCCCAAAACATAAAAAGACATTTAAAAAGTAAAAAGACATTTAATATATTTTTCCATTTTTTTTTTTTTTTTTTTTTTTTTTTTAAAACAACAATATTATATTCTGAATTATTAGAATAAGGAATCTATATTCTTTTAGAATACAGGATTCTATTAAGGATTCCATTGGAATAACAATTCTGTAAATATAATGAAATTTTAATTATATATTTTATTATCTTCATTTATTGTTAATTGTTAATGTTTAGTTAAATGTTATATAAATGTTAAGTATTATTTTAACATGATTTTCAAAACATTTTTATTTGTATACACAGTATAAAATCACACATGTGTATATATATAAAACATGTTTAAAAGTAATGGTAAAATTAATATAATATAAAATATATAACTATGTTGGGGTCAGTAAGATTTTTAAAAAAAAATAAATGGATACTTTTATTTGTATTCTGCACAGATGAATGAATGAAGGGTTAACTGACTAAAACTGTACTGTGAAAGATTTCACAAATTACAATAGTAAAGTTAAGCCCTTAGGAAAGGGTTACCTGACCAAAAATGTACTGTGAAAGGTTTCACAGATCAGAAAAGAGATGTTAGGCACTCAAGGAAAGGGTTAACTGACCTGACTGTACTGTGAAACCTTTCACAAATCAGAATAGAGAAGTTAAGCACTCCTTGAAGGGTTAACTGACAAAAACTGTACTCTTTCACAAATCAGGCGTGCGTTTCCCAAAAGCATCGTTAGCCAACTAAGATTGCAAGTTCCGTCATCATTAGCATAGTTCAAGGATTTGGTGGTTCCCGAAATCATAGTTCAAACAAACATTCGTAAACTGCATCACAAACTTGTGTGGTTGAAACGGAAGCTCTCGAGCTGTGGTTAGAATAGTTTCTTGTTTTTATGACTTAATAAATCCTTATCTTGAGCAAAATAAGCAAGCTGACATTAAGTACAATGCATATCTTTTATTTCGAATATATACAAATGTCATTTACACATTTTAGTTTGTCGTGAGATTTGAAGCACCGTTTTTGAAGAGTGTGCACGTGTTGAAGAATGAGTTTATGATTGAATCTGGAAATAAAGCAAAATAACTGAGAAAAATGCGAATTAGTCCTCAGATGCCAAGTCCATCATTTATAGCAAAATATCTAGCATTAATTCGATCTCAAACAGATTCATTTAAAGAAGTTATTACTCACCACCTGCGTGACGTCATTCACCAACGTGGCTGAATGACAGGTTTGCGACAATATGGTTTCGGGAAACAGTCGTGACTAGCTAGTTGATTTGTTCAATGATGCATCGTACTATGGTAGTGAAGCAGCGAGTTACGTCGTCGTACGGGAAACGCACCCCTGAATAGTAGTGATGTTAGGGACTCAGTGAAGGGTTAACTGACCAGATCTGTACTCTGAAACCTTTCACAAATCAGGATAGTGATTTTAGGGACTCAGGGAAGGGTTAACTGACCAAAACTGTACAGTGAAAGTTTTCACAAATCAGAATAGTGAAGTAAAGGACTTAGGAAAGGGTTACCTGACAAAAACATTACTGTTAAACTTTTCACAAATCAGAATAGTGAAGTTAAAGGGTTAGTTCACCCAAAAATGAAAATTCTGTCATTTATTACTCACCCTCATGCCGTTCCACACCCGTAAGACCTTCGTTAATCTTCAGAACACAAATTAAGATATTTTAGTTGAAATCTGATGGCTCAGTGAGGCCTCCATAGGGAGCAATGACATTTCCTCTCTCAAGATCCATAAAGGTACTAAAACATATTTAAATCGGTTCATGTGAGTACAGTGGTTCAATATTAATATTATAAAGCAACGAGAATATTTTTGGAGTGCCAAAAAAAACTAAATAACGATTTATTTAGTGATGGCCGATTTCAAAACAATGCTTCAGGAAGCATCGGAGCATAAATGAATCAGTGTGTCGAATCATCTGTTCGGAGAGCCAAAGTCACGTGATTTCAGCCGTTGGCAGTTTGACACGCAATCTGAATCATGATTCGATACACTGATTCATTTATGCTCCGATGCTTCATGAAGCAGTGTTTTGTAATCTGCCATCACTATATAAGTCATTATTTTGTTTTTTTGGTGCTCCAAAAATATTCTCATCACTTTATAATATTAATATTGAACCACTGTACTCACATGAACTGATTTAAATATGTTTTTAGTACCTTTATGGATCTTGAGAGAGGAAGTGTCCATTGCTCCCTATGGAGGCCTCACAGAGCCATCGGATTTCAACTAAAATATCTTAATTTGTGTTCTGAAGATTAACGAAGGTCTTACGGGTGTGGAATGGCATGAGGGTAAGTAATAAATGACATGGGTGAACTAACCCTTTAAGGACTCAAGGAAGGCTTAACTGACAAAAAAATGTATTGTGAAATATTTCACAAATCACAGATAGTCTGTTTGAGCCTAGTATGACCCAACTAGATGACCATTTTTAAACTTATAAGCTGATTTATCTATCTAATGGCTTGGACCGTTATTCATTGGCACAGCCTGTTTGTCATTATTACACAAGAAAAAGAGGACAAGAGCAGTGAGAAACACTGAAATGCAATGAAATGCGATTGTGAATGTTTTCACAAATCAGGCTTAAATTTAAAAGTGATTTTGTATTGACGCGGTCTGCGTGTTTATTGGAAATAGATGTTAAACATGAAGAATGCCTATTTTTCCACATTCCTGACAAGATTCCTGGTCAAGTGCTTTGCTGTGAAGAAAATCACAAATCAAGCAGATCAAGATAACACTGGAGTCAGTCTTCTAAGTGTCCAACTTTTGGAGCTATATACATTATAAAATGAATTAAATTAAAATATTTAACGCAATTAACACAGGATCCTTTTTTTTCCCCTGGCATCCCTGGATAGCATTACATTATATGATCACGCTATCATTAATTCGGCTCTGTATTCACTGACCCAGAATGCACACAGAAAGCCATTCTAGACAGCGCGCCAGTACGGCATTGAGTTCTCTTTCACGTTTGAATAGACAGAAACACACAAAATTATGTCAAAATGCAGCCTTAAAACACAGCCTTAAATGAGTTCAAAAGTCTTAAATGACTGTAAAGAGTTGTGCGAACAACTCAGATCCGCATCATGTGTGTCAGCTCTTAAAGTGACAGCAGCCTAATACACCTGCTGCTGTCTGTCATTAATGGTAATTAAACAATAAAAAAGATAACATAACTCACAGCTTTTGTAGCTTTAATAAGGATTAAGCTGTATATTTTAGAAACTAGTAAAATTTGAAAAAAATCCTTAGCATTGAGCCCTACTATATTAAAGGCAGCTATATTTGTTATATTTTTAAAGCCTATTAAATGTTAAAAATGATGCATCTCAATCATACTGTAATGTTGAATGGCTACTTATTTAATCCCCAGAAACTGAGAAAAATGTATGTACATCAGTAGCTGTATTGATAATGATGATACTGGTATGATATATATATATATATATATATATATATATATATATATATATATATATATACAGTGGTGATCAGAATTATTGGCACTCTTGGTAAATATGATCAAAGATGACTATAAAAATAAATCTGCATTGTTTATCCTTTTGATCTTTAATTAATAAAATTAGCAAAAATCTAACCTTTCATTGAAGGAAAAGAATTGAAAGTGGGGGAAAATCACATTATGAAATAAATGGTTTTCTCCAAAACACGTTGGCCACAATTATTGGCACCCCTAGAATATTTATGAGTAAAATATCTCTGAAGTATATTCCCATTCATATTTACATTTTTTTAGCACACCAGGGTGATCATGAACATGAAATTGTCCAGCCATGACTTCCTGTTCCACAGGAGTACAAACATGAGGAAACACAAAAGCCAAATTCCCTTAATCATCACAATGAGTAAAACCAAAGAATATAGTTCTGATGTGCAGCAAAAGATTGTTGAGCTTCATAAAATAGAAAGTGGCTGTAAGAAAATAGCGAAAGCATTGAAAATCCCCATTTCCACCATCAGGGCAATAATTAAGAAGTTCCAATCAACTAAAGATGTTAAAAATCTGCCTGGAAGAGGATGTGTGTCTAAATCGTCCTAATGCGTGGTGAGGAGGAAAGTTTGAGTAGCCAAAGACTCTCCAAGGATCACAGCTGGAGAATTGCAGAGATTAGTTGAGTCTTGACTCTCAGAAAGCCTAAAAAAATGATCAAACAGCACCTACATCACCACAAGTTGCTCGGGAAGGTTTCAAGAAAAATCCTCTGCTCTCATCCAGAAACAATCTCCAGCATATTCAGTTGTCAGACACAACTGGAACTTCAAACGGGACCGGCTTCTATGGTCAGATGAAACTAAAAAAAGAGCTTTTTGGCAGCAAACCCACCAGATGGGTTTGGTGCACACATGGATAAAAAGTACCCCATGTCCACGGTTAAATATACTGCTGGATGTTTAATGTTATGGGCCTATTTTTTTGCTGGAGGTCCTGGACATCTTGTTCAGATACATGGTACCATGGATTCTATCAAATACCAACAGATAAAAAAAATCAAACCCTGACCACTTCTGCTAGAAATCCAATAATGGGCCGTGGTTGGAGCTTCCATCAGGACAATGATCCAAAACAAACATCAAAACCAACACAAAAATGTGTCACTGAGCACAAAATGAAGCTTCTGCCATGTTCGTCTCAGTTCCCTGACCTGAACCCTAAAGAAAATGAGTGGAGTGAACTAAAGAGAAGAAGAACCAACATGGATCTGGGAATCTGAAGGATCTGGAGAGATTCTGTATGAAGGAATGATCTCTGATCTTGTCAGGTATTCTCCAAACTCATCAGGCATTATAGGAGAAAACTCAGAGCTGTTCATTTGGCAAAAGGAGGTTGCAAAAAGTACTGAATAAAAGGGTGCCAATAATTGTGGCCGACGTGTTTTGGAGAAAACCATTTATTTCATAATGTTATTTTCCCCCCACTTAGAATTTTTTTCCTTCAATGAAAGATTCGATTTTTGCTAATTTCATGAATTAAAGATCAAAAGGATAAACAATGCAGATTTATTTTTATAGTCATCTTTGATCATATTTACCAAGGGTGACAATAATTCTGATCACCACTGTATATATACAAGTATATATTTGCTTGTTTGTTTCAGACTCACACCCTGTTCTCTCTGCTGGGTCTCAGTCATGCATATGTAACCAGTATTGGTAAACTGGTTGGGGTGGTTGCACTAAAAGAGGTAAAGATGATTTACCACCTCTGTCTATATGTATATTTACATTCTTTCTGTCATATTCTGGTGTTTGAGTAAGTAAATCTGCTCCTCTCTCTTTTTCACACCCAGCTCCAGAAAGCAATCGAGGGTTCGACTCGTAGCGGAGTGCGACTGCGTCCCCCTCTGGCCAGTTTCAGAGACGCAAGACGCAAGGCCAAAAAGCCTTCTCATTCCCCTTCCGTCCAGTCCTCTCCCACACGGGACAGAGAGCTGTGGAGCGAGGGAGTGAAAAGAGAGACTAAAGATGAGTCAGCTGGTAGTTGTATCCAGACAGCAGAGAAAGAGTGTGATATCGCCACGGGCAACGGCAACAGAAGTACCGTCAGCACCTCTCAGGAGCAATTGCCTTCCCCTTCTTCTTCCACACTCCCTCTGTCCTCTCTTCATTCTGTGCCTGAAGCAGAGGCGGATGCTGATAGAGAGAGCGATGAGGAGCCTTTATAGGTGTATCGTTTTGTAATTTACACAAATTCAGCCCTCCAGGGGGAGGCAAACCATATTATGGTGCTGCCTTTGAGCCCAGCATGGGCCGTCGGACTGTTGGCTGATTCTCTACTCTCTGGACAGGACTCTTTCTTTCTAGATGTTTTTATTCAGTTAAGTTTCTTTTGCTGTCTATTACATTTGTACATATGGACAGTCGGTCTGACACATCTCACTGAATGTCTTCCCCCCACATTGCCAATCCATCCTAGTGTTTGTCTGCTGTACTTCATACTATATCTCTGTAAAAAAGTGAAAATGTTTGTAAAAATGAAAGATTTATTACCTTAAGCTATTTATACCTGATCTGACCCTTAAAAACTTCTTGTCTTGGTGTAACCCAATGCATTCAGGTTAATTCATTCATACTAAATATTTAGTTTTGCTCATTTAAATGTTGCAACATGAAGCACATTTTACACTGGGTTGAAAATGGACAAACCCAGCAATTGTGTTGTTTTGACCCGGCAGTTGGGTTAAATGTTTGCCCAACCATTGGGTAGTTTTATTTAACTCAACTACTGTTTAAAAATTACTGAACTGCTTTCTTAAAATGAACCCAAAGTATGTTGGAAATTAACATTTATTAATAAGTTTAATGAATAATAATTAAACAATAAACATTTATTAAATTGCTTATTAATAAATGTTCACCTTTTGATTATTATTTTTGCCTCTAGTAATTATGTCTGATTTTTAATTTCCAACCTATTTTGGGTTCATTTTAAACCAGCCATATAGTAATTTTTAAACAATAGTTAAATAAAACTGCCCAGCACATTGGGTAAACTTTTAACCCAACCTTGGAGTTTGTTCATTTTCGGGTTGTTTTTAGCCCAGCATTTAGGTTTAATCCAGCATTAGCATGTAGGTTTCCTTTTTTTTTTCTTTTTTTTTTTTTTCTTTTTTATACATTGTAGATGTAAAATTTAAAGGAATATTCCAGATTCAATACAATGTTGTTATTGTTAACTATGACTAAAACTATTATATATCACTTTTTGGTAATTGAAATGAAGATGAAATAATAAAAGTTAAGTTAAAATATGTTTGTTGAAGTACTAAAATGAGTCAAATTAAAACTGAAATACAAAAAAATAAAACAGAGAAATAAAAAAAAACTCAGAATCACAAAATTATTAAAATAAAAACTGATAATATAAATATAAAAGCCAATTCAAAATATTAATAAATACTATAGTGTTGTTTTAGTATTATGAACATACTATTATATATAATAATAGTATAATACTAAAATAACACTGGTTTAATGAACAAAATTTGTGACAATGTTAATTACCACAAAAACAAATTTGTCCATTTAAAAAAAAAACAGTAAACATCAGTGTTACAGTGAGGTACTGTAATGTTTGGATTTAAAAGCAGAAATATGAAGCTTGTACTTTTAAAGTACTAACGTTAATTTGTCTGTTTAAGCTAATTTGTACTTTTTGAGCTGGAAAGTTGTTTAAATAATTTTTACAGCTGTTTTATGTGATTTTGTCCACACTAAAATCATCTTAAAGCGTAGTTTTTACACCATATGGCTATAATATTATAATCGTGAGTATATTAACTTTAAAGGGATAGTTCACCCAAAAATGAAAATTCTGTCATCAGGAAGATATTTGGAAGAATGTTTGTAACCAAGCAGATCTCGCCCCCTATTGACTACCATAGTATTTTTTTTTCTACCATGGTAGTAAACAGTGTTGCCAACTGCTTTCAATTGAAAGTAGCTAATACCAAAGTCCCTTTAAGACGAGTCATTTCACTCGGTGGCCATCTTTGAAATGCCTCTCGGGCATCCTGGGCATCATGCAGCTCCTATCTCTTTGAATGGGGAAACATCAAATTCTCCAAAACTGTTCGCCAACAACCGGCTCATAAATTTAGTTTCTAAACGCTCGAATCATGACAAAAAAAAACTATTTTTCAGGCTGTATCAAGCTAATGCGCATGCGCAAACCTAAATGCGCGTCTCTTCGGAGGCGCGAGTTTGACTGTTTCTATAGAAACCCGTGATTCTAACGGCCGCTGAAGTGACGCGATGACTTTACCAGTCGGCGATTGGCTCTTATTTAGAAGGCGGGACTTATTCCACCATATTGCGCGTTACACTTTCTCCCATTCAAAACAATACGAGTGACACGTCTTGTGTTATTCTATCCGCTTGTTAAGTTGTGACGTAAAGAACGCCGTTTCCGGGTCCAAGCCTCGACTCGTTTCACTTGAGAATGCCATCGACGGCTGATTATGAGCGCTATTTATTCATATTAAACATCAATCATTTTAAAAAGTTAAACATTTTAAATACTTACAGTCTACACAACAGTCTCCGTGCTCACAGCGTCACAGACATTACTATTTTAACGATTTAAAAAAGATGAATCATTGTCTGGCCATCTGGAATTTTGGTGTGGAGATAAAGGTTATGATTATAATTTTTTGTAGTATTAAACCACATCGTGTGAGTATATTAGCACCATTTGTTGTTTTCTTGCGGTATGAGATGGAGCGTTAAGACCCGGAAGCGCTGCCGCGTGACGTCAGACTTAACAACCGAATAGTCTTTGCTAATACTGGTAGCTAAATGTCACTTGATGACATCATAATGGCAAATTCATTGATCTCTATAAATATGAATATAGATCAGTGGGCAAAATAAGAATCTAGATAAGGTTTGTCCAAGAAGTTGCTAGATTTGTCCTTAAACTTTTTTGGGGAGAAAAAAAAAGTCTCAAAAGGGGTGGGGAAGTCACTACATCTAAAAAAAAATCGCTAAATTGGCAACACTAGTAAATGGGGGGCAAGATCTGTTTGGTTATTAACAATATTCCAAATATCTTCTTTTGTGTTCAGCAGAACAAATAAATTCATACGGGTGTGGAACAACTTGAGGGTGAGTAAATGATGAAAGAACTTTCATTTTTGGGTGAACTATTCCTTTAATGCATTGCTCCCATTCACTTCCATTGTAAGTGCCTCACTATAACACAGATTATTATTATTATTATTTTTATTTAAGAAAAAGTGAAACTATTTTGGGGGTTATCAACATTATGCCACAAATTGTTTCCATTGATCTTGTACTGAACCTGGAATATTCCCTTAATCACTAGTCATTCATTATGAAACAGTTTTGTTTACTACATAATTGAAAGGGTTAGTTCACCCAAAAATGAAAATGACCCCATGATTTACTCACCCTCAAGCCATCCTAGGTGTATATGACTATCTTCTTTCAGACGAACACAATCAGAGATATATTTAAAAATATCCTTAGTCCTCCAAGGTTTATAATGGTTGTGAAAGGCAGCCCAAATTTTTGAAGACAGAAAAAAAAAATACATCCATACGACTCCAGGGGTTAATAAAGGCCTTCTGAAATGAATCAATGCATTTGTGTAAGACAAGTATCCTTATTTAAAACTTTATAAAGTAAAATAAAATCCATACGACTCCAGGGGTTAATAAAGGCCTTCTGAAATGAATCAATGCATTTGTGTAAGACAAGTATCCTTATTTAAAACTTTATAAAGTAAAATAAAATCCATACGACTCCAGGGATTAATTTTTTTTATGGATGGATGCATTTTTTTCGTCTTCAAAATTTGGATTACCATTCACAACCATTATAAACCTTGGAGGACTAAGGATATTTTTAAATCTCTGATTGTGTTCATCTGAAAGAAGATAGTAATTACATACACACATTGAAAGTGAGTAAATCATGGAATAATTTTCATTTTTGGGTGAACTATCCCTTTAAGCTGCAAAGTCATTACTTTTATCATTGAATCTTTGATTATTCTGATTATTGATGAATATCCGATGAATTTTTATTTGTCTATAATTGTGTTCTAATGGTCTCAATAGCATGCAGACTTTTTTTGCCACGTCTTAAAAATACACAAAGTGCGCAATAATGCTTTGTTTGCTTCATTTATTGGTTTCTTCATTATTTTTTGGGGAAAAATAAACAAATAGCAATATTCTTGAAGGTCAGGTAGGTGTTTTGTTCGTGCAGGAAAAAGAGATGGGTAAGAGAGAGAGTTCGATGGAGGAAGAGCACATTGGAAGAACCGTCTTATAACCTTCAGTAAAGCATGCATAGATATACGTGTCACAGAGCACTTCTTATATCACACCTTTTATAGCTCAGTCAGTCCCACATGAATGGATCTGTGTCTGTATAGCTCACTGAACATGTTGAATCCATGTATTCCACTGTTAAACACATTTTATCATGACACTGTTTCTTATCCAAAGTATTACTTTTTCTGATTATGATTCTTCCACCAGACAACACAGGGTTTGAGTAATAGACAGATAACATACGAAGGGAAAGAGAGAGGAGAGAAAGACAAGTACACAAGTTCACAGAAAGAAGGAGAGAGGTAGAAGAAAGGACCGGTTACAGCATCATGCCAACAGACAGTTTTGTAGTGAAAGATGGCAGTAGAATCGTACAAAAAATCCATTTGAAATTAGTTAGTCTGTAAACACAAATGATAAACAACTACATCCAACTAAGTACATTTGGCTTTGTTATTATTTATTCATTCGTATATACCTTATCTTACATAAAAAGCAATAAAAGAGGACATGACATCACTCCTTTGGTTGCAGTAGTATTACCTGGCTTCGTGTGATTGGCATGTCGCTTTAATAGGGTGATTATGGTTGAAATCTTTGAGGCATTTTTCAGATGGAAAGGTGAAAGTATGGTAGTGGGATTACAGGCACAACAGAGTAAATAAAGAAATTGCTTTTGAATTGACAATGAACTAATCAGTTGTCAGATCATCCAGAATCATGGATAAGGAACATAGGTCATTTAATATCCCTCAGGTGACATACTGAATGTATGTATGACTTAATAATGTACAGTCAGAGTGTTGGGGTCTTGTTATTTGTTGTCCAGCTGACTGATTATTAATTTGATTCTGAAATTATTTTACATCCTTATCTAATCCTCCAATACAACATACAAAACAACCGGTCTAGCAATAAGATGAACACTGCAACAGCTAATCAGTAAAACTGAAGTCCTCTGAGGACTTTTCAATACAGTCGATAACTGAAATGCAAGATGGCACCAGCTGTGTTTGTATGAAATGAGAAAGAGTGAGTCTGTGATGCGATAAAGATACACAAAAGTAACGGCGGTTTTAGTTATCCGGATAAACCGTCTAGCCTACAGCGATGGAAAAACTACAGAAGCTAAAAAACTATATTTATCTCACAATTCCGACATGCTTTCTTGCAATTCCGAGTTTATATCTCAGGATTTTGATTAATATCAAAGTCCCTTTAATTAAGACAAGTCATTTCACTCGGCGGCCATCTTTGAAACGCCTCTCGGGCATCCTGGGCATCATGCAGCTCCTATCTCTTTGAATGGGGAAACATCAAATTCTCCAAAACTGTTCGCCAACCTTACGATTAAATTTCATATTTGAAATCACCAATGAAATCTAACAACAACCGGCTCATAAATTTAGTTTCTAAACGCTCGAATCATGACAAAAAACCCTGTATTTTTCAGGCTGGATCAAGCTAATGTGCATGCGCAGACCTAAATGCGTGTCTCTTCGGAGGCGCGCGTCTGACTGTTTCTATAGAAACCCGTGATTCTAACGGCCGCTGAAGTGACGCGATGACTTTACCAGTTGGCGATTGGCTCTTATTTAGAAGGCGGGACTTAGTCCGCCATATTGCGCATTACACTTTCTCCCATTCAAAACAATACGTGTGACACGTCTTGTGTTATGCTATAGTCTTTGTTAATATTCTATATAATGATGCCAAATCTACAGAATCTTGTTTCTGCCATGGGGAAAAATGAAAACATTAATTGCAACATTTATCTCACAATTCTGATGTTTTCTTGCCCTTTTTTTCTATCTCGCAATTTAAAAAAATGTTCTAGTAGAATTGTGAGATACAAACTCAGAATTGCGAGATATAGGCTAAACTCAGAATTTTGAGGGGGGAAAAAATCTGAATTGTAAGATGTAAACCGCATTCTGAGAAAAAAGCCAGAATTGTGAGATTACGAGTTGCAATTGACCCTTTGCCGGGAATTTGATTGACAAGTGATCTAACCAGTTATAACGCCAAATCTGCCATTTTGTCCGACAAAGCAGTCAGGAGGTAGAAGATTAGCCTCGGTGGACTTGAACTTGAAGAATGGTGAGTACTGACGTCTTTCCACGTTTGAAACAACATTCCTTCTGATGTTCATTCATGTTTATTTGATGCTATAAATGGACTAGTAGGAAGAGATGATCGGTTCACGAGCCGCTTGAGCTGAGGCGCTACAGCAATCTGTCACGACACATTAAAGAGCCACAAAACTCTTTTTATTGTTTGAATTTCTTTAAAAAAAAATTACACAATTTGAAAGCTCAGACTTTTGTTTAATATCATAAGTAACCTGTCTTGTCTGTCGATGTGTTGTCAGTGTCCTCTTTGCTCCGCGATGTATTTTACAATGTGTGGCGTGACAGCGCCATGGCTTGTCGGACAAAGCAACAGTAACTAAGGGGGACGGGTCTTTGCGAAGGGTCAATTTCGAGTTTATACCTTGCAATTGTGAGATATAAAATCACAATTGTGAGGGGAAAAAGTTGCAATTTTTTTTTTTTTAATTCCCTGGTGGAAACAAACTTCCACAAAAAAACGTAGGCCTGCTTGCTTGTGAGATGACACATATTAGCGTGAGAAAATTTCAAGTTCATAAATCATAACTAAGAGTGATGAGGTGAACACGTTTTACAAGTAGGAAACTTGTAATTACATAATGATGTGACCGTACTAATGTTAAATATCTGACTGGCAGTTCTCGAGTCACCACTGAACTGAGAAAACAGTTCAAACTCAGACATGTCCGCCGATACTATCTGCTGATGCGACATATGAGAATGCGTGAACCAATCAAGGACCTGAATGAGGGAGCAAAATTACAGGGTTAGTTCACCCAAAAATTTTAATTCTGTCATTAAATTCTCACCCTCATGTTGTTTCAAATCCATAAGACTTTCATTCATCTTCAGAACACAAATTAAGATCTTTTTGATGAAATCCGAGAGCTCTCTGAGCAATTTAACCACCACTTTCAAATTCCAGAAAGGTACTGAAGACATCGTTAAAATAGTCCACGTGACTGCAGTAGTTCAACCTTCATTTTATGAAGCAACTTTTTTTGCGTAAAAACAAAACAAAAATAACGACTTTATTCAACATTATATCTTCTCTTCTGTATCATTCTCCTACGCTGTTTACTTTCTATGTTAGAACGCATGCTCAGTATTGGCCGACACTGTTCACACGAACAGAATGACGCATGCGTGTGACGCTGATGCAGGAGGCGGCCAATAATGAGTCAACATTCTGACGTAGAACCTGGAAGCGCTGAACGTAATCAACGAATGAGAATGACACAAGGGAAGATATTGTTGAATAAAGTCATTATTTTTGTTTTGTTTTTGCGCACGAAAAGTATTTTCGTCGCTTCATAAAATTAAGGTTGATCCACTGCAGTCACATCTACGGTTTTAACAATGTCTTTAGTACCTTTCTGGACCTTGACAGTGGTAGTTAAATTGCCGTCTATAGAGGAATCAGAGTCAGAGAGCTTTCGGATTTCATCAAAAATATCTCAATTTGTGTTCCGAAGATGAATGGGTGTGGAACGACATGAGGGTGAGTACTTAATGATTTTTGGGTGAACTAACCCTTTAAGTTTCTCTGTAAAAAGATGAGTTGATTGACTAGTTTATTCATTTTATACTTGAGACATGCAAAACTTCAACATTTTGCACATCATTCTCAAACTCCAATGCAGGAAACGTACTGGTATTGTTATTAAATTAAATTAAATGTTATTCAGCTATATGCACTTACACATATATATTTGATATATTGTGTAAACAAACTATTTTTTAATCGGTTCATTGAACTGAATCAATAAACTGCAGAAAAGAATCGTCCTGAATTTGGAACCGTATACTGGCAAACATCTGTGAGAGATGGAAACTTTTTCATTTTGCTTCATGAATCACAAAAAAAATCTAAGGAAGATGGATGACCATACGTATGACATATTCTCACCAAACCAGAGTGATACCATTACAACAAAAGGTGCATTTATCTCAAAATAACAGATATCATACAGGCTTCAAAGTTAAATCCCTCCCCTATAATTCTCAAATAAATAAATGGGCACATATTATTTCATGTGAGCAACTTTTGGAGTTCTGTATGCTTCACGTAATATAAAAGCTTATGACACTGAATAAAAATTCAGCAGTTATACTGCAGTTTTATGGTTGACTGCGACATGTAATGACTCTGTGATGTTATATAATATAAAACATTATATTAAAACATTAACCTTATGACATACAATGAGATGTTTAAGAAACTTTTTTTATACTGTACACAAAAAATCTATCAGATCTTCCTCTGGAGCCCAGCAATGAAATATTATGTACCCCAAAATATACAGGAGGGAGTGCACACAATTTTGTAGAAAAATAAACATTGTCCCAACATTGCATAAATAATCAGTCAATAAATAAATTCATTCAAGTCAATACACTTCATATAGCTATTAACGCTATTCTCGCCACCAAGTTTGTATTCCACACAATCATCAAAGGTGTACCACGTCCTTCAAAGAAACGGTCATAATAACCAGTAGACTTAGTTGTCTTTTTTTCTTTTTCTTTTTCTTTTTTTTTTTTTAATCCTTGGTGAATCATGCATGACATCACAATGCAGAATGATGTAGCTTCTGTTTCTGAAACCGGACTGCTCCGACTTTGGGATGCATATGCTTCACGTCCGTTTACATACAAACACACAGTCAACACAAAGTTTGTAGCGTCATAGTGACTGTAATAATCAGTGACCATGACAAACAGGAAGACGCCTGTGCAGTTCAAAATTCCAAATGGCCTGAGTTGTTCATAAAGTCACTTTCAACTCGGATCAACGTCCATTTCCATTCTCATTCTGCGGAGACATTTTTCCTTGATATCTTGATAAAGGATATTTACAGTATGTGGATCCAGGTCCTGTTCTATTCTCCCCTTGATATATAGTGAAAAGAATTGTAGGCAATGGAATACATATTTAAAAAAAAAAAAAAAAAAAAAAGAAATTATGCCATGCTTTATTATAAAGAAAATAATCATCAAGAACTGCTCGTGCAAATGGCACCAAAAAATTATGCGTATAAGTCACCAGCAGGACTGCTCTGAAAGAAAAGAAAAAAAAAAAAAAAAAAAGAAAAAAAAACCTTTTCTCTAGTGTTTTTCTAATTATTATTTTGAGGTTATGAGGCATTACCTATCCATCTTTCTCCTCTCAGTGTCATTTATAATGAAAACAAGCTAAAGTTAACACATAATTTGATTTACGTTGATTTAATCTAGATAATTCAAAACCATCCTAAAGCCAAGGTTTGACTAAACCAAAAAAAAAAAAAAACAGTGGGAGGAGTGACTGTGTCTCATAAAATAATTAGTTTCCAATCTAAAAGACGTCCTTCACCCAACAACCAATGCAAGTGCAAAAAGGTTTTTCAATCGTTTCTCTCCTTTAAGCAGCAAATCAAATTGCTAAACACACAGAGCTCACAGAGTAAGTCTCAGGCTCAGCTCAGAGTACTGAGGTCCAGTGCAAATATCTATACAGTGTTGTATAGGACTCCAGAGTACAATGACAGACATCATGCATGCCTAACGACACACAGAGAAGGAAGCACGCTATGTTACAATCCAGTATGAAATATATCTGTTTGTATGTACGTGGATGAAAAAGCTTGTTTCATTACACTTGTGAAGTCAAAAAAAAATCTTCATAACATATAGTAAAATGTCCTAAAAACCAACTTGTGACAGTTCGTACTACTTGAATCAAGCGATAAGATTTAATAATTATAATTAGCTTAAGAACAATAGGATAGTCTGCTGCCATACAAAGGCAAAACAGTATTAAAATCGAAAATCAAATCAATCTGTCAATTTCATTTTTCTCGGGTCAAGTGTTGGTGTAGTTACTGCATTTTGGCCTTTGTAGAGCACAAGTATAGTTGTGTATATACACTACCGTTCAAAAGTTTGGGGTCAGTAAGATTTTTTTAATATCTATATCCATTTTTTTCTCTCCATAACATAACCAGAAATAAATGTACCAGAAAAAATTTAAATAATAATAATCACTATTATATTACACTAAATAAACTACCAGAAAAATGTAACAGAAATAATGATAATAATAATTACTAATACACTTCAATAATCTATTGCTTAAATTTATCTATTTAACACATTACTATATCTATATATTTTGCTGACTTTTTTCTCTTTCTTTTTCTTTTCTTCTCTTGTATGTGTCTTCCGTTCCTACTATTGTATAAGCTACTACAGTATACCATGTTCGTTCAATTTAAAGTAAATAAATTGAACTAAAGTGACAGTAAATGAGATTTCTATTTCAAACAAATGCTGTTTTTAACTTGATATTCATCAAAGAATCCTGAAAAATAAATAAATAAATCTGTTACCGTTTCCACAAAAATATTGACTCTTTTTAACAGTTTAGCAGACAAATCAGCTAGAATGATTTCTGAAGGATCATGTTGACACTGAAGACTGGAGTACTGATGCTGAAAATTCAACTTTACCATCACAGGAATAAATGACATTTTAAAATATATAAAAATAGAAAAAGGTTATTTAAAATTGTTATAATATTCCACAATATTACTGTTTTATTGTATTTTTTAATCAAATAAATGCAGCCTTAGTTACTAAAAGAGGGTTCTTTCAAAAACATTAAAAAAATATTACCGACCCCAAACTTTTGAACTCTACACAGCAAAATTAGTTAAATCAACTCTGCTCAGAGTACATATGGTCCC
This sequence comes from Megalobrama amblycephala, assembly GCF_018812025.1. Classification (NCBI taxonomy): domain Eukaryota; kingdom Metazoa; phylum Chordata; class Actinopteri; order Cypriniformes; family Xenocyprididae; genus Megalobrama; species Megalobrama amblycephala. Next base: position 14,138,509 of record NC_063056.1, read on the forward strand.
TCTCTAAATAGTGTTAAAATAACACTGAAGCAGAGTTAAAGTTAATGAGATAATTAAACAATTAAGTAAGTGATGATTGTGCATTAGTGATGAACACCTGCTGTTAACAAGCAGAATCACTGAAGAAAATAGAAACACAAGAACTACAACAGACTTCAATCACAGCCTTATTAATTGCTTAATTATCTCATTAACTTTAACTCTGCTTCAGTGTTACTTTAACACTGTTTAGAGAGGGACCATATGTACTCTGACCAGAGTTGATTTAACTCTGGGGATTTTACTGTGTATGCACTTGTTTGTATTGTATTTGAATACCTTACATATAATATAAACAGCAGGCAGATTTGCGTAGATTGTGCCGTGAATTGTTTCAGTTGAACGGTTTCCACATTTCACAGCACAGAAACACTGATCTTGTGTTCCTCCTAATAGTGTCATAATCTGAACACTTTCAACAAAGGTCAAATCTAGTTGAAGAGGAAAAGAGAGAATTTGTGTTGTCAAAGCACACTTAAGTATTTTTAAAAGCTTATGGTGTCTGTGTGGGAACTGAAGTTCTTGAGGGCATGAAGGACATGAAAAAGCTTGTGTTACTGCCTATTTTACAATTATATGTTTAGTTTTTTTTGTTGTTTTCTTGGAAAATAATTGTATTATTATCATCATTATGGTTTATTAACTATAGTTTATTGTCTTTATTTTGAATAATGAGTGCCATCACTCCTTGTAAAAGCATGCACATATTTAACCGAATGTTCTTTATATTCATCTTCCTGAATTACATACCTCCATCTCTATCGCTCCGTTCCAAACTTGTTTTCCTCATTCTCTCCTTTCTCAGTCCCAAGGACTTCCCAACTCCATTCTGTGCCTTCCTTTTTCAGACATCCATAATATAAGGCTTACAAAAAACAAAAAACAAACAAACAAAAAAATCAGAGTTCACGTACGCAGTGCAGTAACTTTCAGTTCTGCGTTTCCACTTTGGGTTCGAGCAGTCACTTGAATTCCATCACAATAGTGTTATTCCTGAAATAGGAGTTGTTATTGTTTGATTATGCTGATTGAAATGTCTGTCAAAACCAGCTCAAGTCTCTCGCCGGCCACTTAATTGGTTGTCTTGATGTCTACAGTTGAGGATTCTGACTCCTCCTCCTTTTCTTCAAGCTCTTCAATTACAGATGGTGAGACATCAGACGCCTTCCGCTCTGTAATAAATTCTCCAGGGGCTTGACCTGGACTGCTTCCTCCCATTGAGGTCACTTCCTCTCTCTGCGTCACTGGAGATGGAATTAATGTCACTTGTTCTGGTTCCATACATAACGTTATATCTTCCTCCTGGAAAAGAGGCTGGACATTAGTCTGGGTGTGTCATTTCACTAAACGAAATTGCAAAACAAATGTTTTTTTTTTTTTTGTTTTTTTTTTGACTCAAATAAACATCCCAATGTTAAAGTTGTTTTATTATTACTTGTAGTAGTTCAGTTAATTCATTTTTACGTTGTTTTCCATGAAAAGGTTTTAACCGCCATAGTTTGATGCATTGGAGAAATTAACAAGTGACTGGTTCCTGAAAAAGTAGTAACATGGTTGCACTACATGGTTTGAACTACATTGTTCAACAATCAGAACCAGAATGAATCAGAATGAGCTTTATTGCCAAGTATGCTTACAAATACAAGGAATTTGTCTTGATGACAGAAGCTTCCAGTTCATAGAAAGAATAACAGCGACAGTACAAATAATAAAAAGTGAATAAAAATAAATATATAAAAAATACACAATATACATATGTTATATACAATGCAAGGGAATGTGAACAAGAGGTATGGTATGCTAAATAAATACATTTTTTGCCCAGTTGGGGCATTTAACTGTTCATGAGGTAGATGGCCTGAGGAAAGAAACTTTTCTTGTGTCTGGCTGTTCTGATGATGCTCAGTTCGCTATATCGCTGACCAGATGGCAACAGTTCAAAGAGGAAATGGCCTGGATGTGAGAGGTCTTTTTGCCAGTCTTTTTACTCATTTTGGATAAGTACAGTTCTTGGAGAGTGGGAAAGGGGTGTTCCACTGATTCTCTCAGCAGTTTGGACTATGCTCTGTAGTCTTCTGAGGTCTGATTTGTAGCAGAGCGGAGTAGAACTGCTACAGCAGCTCCTGTGGCAGGTTGAACTTCCTCAGCTGGTGAAGGAAATACAACCTCTGCTGGGCCTTTTTCACAATTGAGCCTGAGTGTCCCATTTTAGGTCCCGAGAGATGGTAGAGCCCAGAAACCTGAATGACTCCACTGTTACCAAAGTACTGTCCATGATGGTGAGTGGAAGGAGTTGTGGTTGGGGTTGTGACTACACCAGAAAGCCAGATCTTTAACCTCCTGTATTTAGGCAGACTTGTCACCATCCTGGTTGATGCCAATGAGTGTAGTGTCATCTGCAAACTTCAAGAGCTTGACAGAGGGGTCTTTTGCAAGAAGGGAGAAGAGCAGTGAGGAGAGCACACATCCATGGGGGGTGCCAATGCTGATTGTACAGGTGTAGGATGTGAATTTTCCCAGACTGTCAAAAAGCTGGTGATCCGTTGACAGATGGAGCTAGGAACAGAGAGCTGGGTTAGATTGGTCTGGAGGACTGTTGGAATGATGGTGTTAAAAGCCAAGCTGAAATCCACAAACAGGATCCTCGCATAAGTTCCAGGTCTGTCGAGATGTTGCAGGATGTAGTGCAGTCCCACATTGACTGCATCATCCACAGACCTCTTTGCTCGATAAGCAAACTGCAGGGAGTCCAGCAAGGGTCCATTGATGTCCTTCAGGTGGGCTGGCACCAGTCTTTCAAATGACTTCATGACCACAGACTTTAAAGCAACAGGTCTGTAATCATTCAGTCCTATGATTTTGGGGTTCTTTGGGATGGGGATGATGGTGGAGCTTTTGAAGCAGGAAGGGACTTTGCATAGCTCCAGTGATCTGTTGAAGATCTTCGTGAAGATAGGGACCAGCTGGTCAGCACAGGATTTCAGACAGGCTGTTGAAATGCTGCCTAGGCCTGTGCTTTCCTTGTCTTTAGTTTTGGGAAGACCCGACACACATCCACTTCACAGATGGTAAGTGCAGGAGGGAGGGAGAGGGGGTTGCTGGAGGTGTTGATGAATGCATGGAGAGAAGGTCAGAATGGGTGTGGGGTGTAAAACTTGGTTTTTAAAATCTGCAATAAAACTCATTCAGGTCATCAGACAGTTGTTGTTTTGACACAGTGCTGGGGGATGGTGTCTTGTAATTGGTGATATCTTATTTAGGCCTTTCCACACTGATGCAGGGTCATTGGCTGAAAACGTATTTTTTGCAGTTTTTTTTTATAGAGTAGCTTCTCTTAGCCACTCTGATATCCTTTGTCAGTGTGTTTTTGGCCTGATTATACAAGATTCTGTCCCCACCTCTGTAGGCATCTTCATTTGCGTGACAAAGCTGTCTGAGTTTAGTTGTGAACCATGGTTTGTCATTGTTGTATGTTAAATGAGTCCTAGAGGAATGCACATATCCTCACAGAAACTGATATATGATGTTATAGTATCAGTGAGCTTGTCCAGATTGGTGGCAGCAGCTTCAAAAATACTCCAAGCCATGCATTTGAAACAAGCTTGTAATGCCCGCTCCATCCAATGTCTATCTCCATCAGTTTAGTCTGGAGGAGTGTTGGGATGATGGTGTTGAAAGCTGAGCTGAAGTCCACCAAGGTGTCTAAGTTTATCTGTGAACCATGGTTTGTCATTGTTGTATGTTAAATGAGTCCTGGAGGAATGCACATATCCTCACAGAAACTGATATATAATGTTACAGTATCAGTGAGCTTGTCCAGATTGGTGGCAGCAGCTTCAAAAATACTCCAAGCCATGCATTTGAAACAAGCTTGTAATGCCTGTTCCATCCAATGTCCATCTCTTTACAGTCTTTACTACAGGTTTAGATGATTTAAGTTTCTGCCTGTAGGTATTAATAAGATGAACCAGACAGTTATTAGAGAGCCCCAAAGCTGCACATGGAACAAAGTGATATGCATCCTTTATTGTGATGCAGCAGTGTCAGGGTTGGGTGAAAGGATGGGGTGAGGACTCAAGGATGCAGAAACAATGTCCACAACAACACACGTGGACAGAAGAGCATACGGCCCAAGTGAACTCAAGACTGCACACTCACACAACAAGACAGAGTCCACAGAGAATGAGCAAATGCTCATCCAGTGCGCTCACAACCGAAGACAGACACACAGAGCATGAATGTCTGAATCCTGACACAGAACCGAAACCAAACTAGACTAAAGTGCCGGGATCCAAACTCCATGTTCCTCACACAAAACAACAGAAGAGCGCATGAACCAAGAAAGCTCGGAACCACATGCTCACTAAGATGAGACAAGACAATAGCAGTGTCAGAGCCCTGCTCATTCTGCATCGCGGTCCACTCTGAACAGCTGGTAGCACGGCAGATGCAACATGCTTTCCAGAATGGCATCATTCAGTCAGGTTTCCGGAGCAGCAGAGTTTGAAAAGTCCTTATTTGTTCAGGACAGAAGAAGAAGTTTTGTCTGTTTTGTTGGGGAGGGAGCGGAGGTTTGCCAGATGGATACTAAGCAACTCGGTTCTAAAGCCGCACTGTTGGAGCTTGACTAGTGCGCCGGCTTGCTTCCCACACTTGCATATCTTAGAGTTATTGTGCAGCACTGTTGCCCCTCCAGCTACAATGTCCAGTAAAACGTCAGAATAATAAAAAAACGGTAAAAGATTGGGTGGTGTGTACTGGTGAATGTTCAGCAGTTCTTCCCTGGTGAAGCTGATTGTAGAAGAATAACTAAAGACAGGATCATCCGTGGTGCCAAAATAGGGCTGTCGTTAATGTAGCCTGAGTGTCCCATTTTAGGTCCTGAGAGATTGTAGAGCCCAGAAACCTGAATGGATCCACTGTTGCCATAGTGCTGTTTATGATGGTGAGTGGGGGGAGTGCTGGGGGTTTCTCCTAAACTCATTAATCATCTCCACTATTTTGAGCGTGTTCAGCTCCAGGTTGTTGTGACTGCACCAGACAGCCAGCTCTTTAACCTCCTGTATTTAACCAGACTCGTTACTGTCCTTGATGAGGCCAATGAGTGTAGTGTCATCTGCAAACTTCAGGAGCTTGACATAGGAGTCTTTTTCAATGCAGTCGTTGGTGTACAGAGAGAAGAGCAGTGGGGAGAGCACACATCCCTGGGGGGCGCCAGTGCTGATTGTACAGGTGTAGGACATGAATTTTCCCAGTCTCACTAGCTGTTGCCTAGGTGTCAGAAAGCTGGTGCTCCATTGACAAATGGAGCTAGGAACAGAGAGCTGGGTTAGATTGGTCTGGAGGAGTGTTGGGATGATGGTGTTGAAAGCTGAGCTGAAGTCCACAAACAGAATCCTCACATAAGTTCCAGGTCTGTCGAGATGTTGCAGGATGTAGTGCAGTCCCACGTTGACTGCATCATCCACAGACTTGTTTTCTTGATAAGCAACCTGCAGGGGGTCCAGCAAGGGTCCAATGATATCCTTCAGGTGGTCCAGCACCAGTCTTTAAAATGACTTCATGACAACAGACGTTAAAGTAACAAGTCTGTAGTCATTCAGTCCTGTGAATTTGGGGTTCTTTGGGATGGGGATGATGGTAGAGCATTTGAGTAAACTTGAGACTGCATGCTCACGCAACAAGACAGCGCACAGAGAATGAGCAAATGCTCATCCTGTGCGCTCACAACAGAAGACAGACACACAGAGCATGAATGTCCATAACACCGGACGCCCCGCCATCACAGCCAGTTTCCAGACCGCTCTCGCCGACAGTCCCGCCAAGCGGCTCGCCGTCACAGCCGGGATCCTGTCCATCGCGTGGCTCGCTGTCACCGCCGCAGTCATAACCGGGTTCCAATCCACCATTGTCTCCACTGCCACCCTCTGGACCTATTCACTTGCACCTCCTCCAAGTGCCCCCGCGGCAGACGGCAGATCCGTCACCACGTTCGCCACAACACCTGTAGTCCGTGCCGTCCGGGCCAACCCCTTAGCCACGGCTCCAGTGCCGCAGGTCGGAGACCTCACCACACAACATGGTCCAGGGTTCAGATGAATGTCACCGCTGAGCATCAGGACCACGCAGTACAAATAAGCCAACCCACCGATCCGAGGTAAACAGTTTTTCGCCTTATTCGGTCCAGATTTAGTGGGCTTGCCTTGAGCTGTGACTTGTCCATGTTTCAAGAAGTGGGCATAAAATGTGTATTGACTCCATGAAATTAAAAAATCAGAACAGCGTGTCTTACAATTAGCTTGATGTCGTGAGCGAGCTAACACTGTAGCCCAATTACCACACGCTGGCAGTAGCGCAATCATCAACAGACATGTCAATAAAACACACGTATATAACATGGTGGGCTATTTCCAATTTGTAAAATAAGCAGGAACTCGGTAACCAGCTTTAGTTGGATGTGGATCAAACGGTTTTCTGCAGAAATATTTGTAGGATAATCCAAAAACAGCACCTGCCAAACTGTCTCCTACACATTTCTGCCTCTCTGTCCGCCATCATTCACAGCCTTTGCTCAATACTTTATTGAAGCACCTTTGGCACCAATTACAGCCTCCAGTGTTTTTGAGTATGATACTACAAGCTTGGCACACCTATTTTTTTGGCAGTTTCTCCCATTCTTCTTTGGAGGACCTCTCAAGCTCCATCAGGTTGGGTGGGGAGTGTCTATGCACAGCCATTTTCAGATCTCTCCAGAGATGTTCAATCTGGTTCAAGTCTGGACTCTGGCTGGGACACTCAAGGACATTCACGGAGTTGTCCCATAGCCACTGCTTTGTGATCTTGGCTGTGTACTTAGAGTTGTTGTCCTGTTGGAAGATGAACCTTTGCCCCAGTCTGAGGTCCAGAGAGCTCTGGAGCAGGTTTTCATCAAGGACGTCTCTGTAAATTGCTGCATTCATCTTTCCGTCGATCCTGACTAGTCTCCCAGTTCCTGCTGCTGAAAAACATCCCAACAGCATGATGCTGCCACCACCATGCTTCACTGTAGGGATTGTATTGGCCAGGTGATGAGCAGTGCCTGGATTCCTCCAGTCATGGTGCTTGCTATTCAGGCCAAAGAATCTTTGTTGATCTCATGGTCTGAGAGCCCTTCAGATGCCTTTTGGCAAACTCCAGGCGGGCTGTCATGTGCCTTTTACTGAGGAGTGGCTTCCATCTGGCCACTCTACCATACAGGCCTAATTGGTGGAGTGCTGCAGAGATGGTTGTTCTTCTGGAAGGTTCTCCTCTCACCACAGACAAACGCTGGAGCTCTGTCAGAGTGACCATCGGGTTCTTGGTCACCTCCCTGACTAAGGCCTTTCTCCCCCGATTGCTCAGTTTGGCCAGGCGGCCCGCTCTAGGAAGAGTCCTGGTGGTTCCAAACTTCTTCCATTTACGGATGATGGAGGCCACTGTGCTCATTGGGACCTTCAATGCTGCAGAAATTTTTCTGTACCCTTCCCCACATCTGTGCCTCGATACAATCCTGTCTCGGAGGTCTACAGACAATTCCTTGGACTTCATGGCTTGGTTTGTGCTCTGACATGCACTGTTAACTGTGGGACCTTATATAGACAGGTGTGTGGCTTTCCAAATTATGTCCAATCAAATGAATTTACCACAGGTGGACTCCAATCAAGTTGTAGAAACATCTCAGTGATGATCAGTGGAAACAGGATGCACCTGAGCTCAATTTTGAGTGTCATGGCAAAGGCTGTGAATACTTATGTACATGTGTTTTTTATTTTTAATAAATTTGCAAAGATTTAAAAAAAAAATAAAAAAAAAAAAAAAAAAAATCAAATTGTCATTATGGGGTATTGTTTGAACAATTTTGAGGGGAGAAAAATGAATTTAATCCCTTTTGGAATAAGGCTGTAACATAACAAAATGTGGAAAAAGTGAAGCACTTCGAATACTTTCCGGATGCACTGTATATATTCAAATTGAATGAAAGATATATAATGTACAGGTCGAGAGTTGTCATTCCAACCACACAAATTACATGGAACTATGGTTTCAGAAAATTCAGAAACTATGTTGGTGATGACGGAATTTACAAACATTTAAGTAACAAACATAACCCAGCCTGCAGCAACACTGAATCAACCATTAGTCTAAAAGGTAGGGACACACCAAACTGTCTCCAAGAAACTAGCGACATCAGAGCTGCACTTAAACACACCGAGAGGACTACAGCCAACTGTCTCAGTTTATTTTTCATCCAGAATATTTTATTAAATATCAGTACATGTTAATTAGTTGGAATCCATACAATTTAGTTCGCTGTGCTATATATTTCTGTTATTGTTTTCTTTTGAGTTTAAGTTACAGTGGTGTGGCCTGTATGGAGAATAGTGGAGGTTTCAGAGCTTCCATCGTGGGGTCCGTTCATCTAAAGGACAGGCATGCTGCTTCCACCGCTCTTTAGTTCTACTAGCCGGTACCAACAGACAGATGAATTATAGGGAGGATTGAAATGTTTAAGTTAGCATTTTCTTTCTAATTTTTCATTTCTTTAATTGTATTTCATTTTCTTTTTTCTTTTTTCAAGATTTACATTTAATCTTTATTTTAATCATTTAAGTAGTTTGTTTATTTTGTTATTGTACTTTGTACTTTGTGTTTTGTTTCCCTTCTTGTGTGTAATGTAGACTAGTCCATTTGTATAAATGTGTCCTCGTTGCGTCATTAGTTGGGTCAGTTCAGTTTATTTATCATGCCTTCAGTTATTTGAGTTCAGTTTTATAAATAAAATCACTGATTTAGGGGCCAAAATTAGAACAGCCTTTTGGGGGCCTGAAAAAACCCAAACTTTTGAAAACAGATTTCAAAGTGCAAGTTTCTGAAAATGTTATCGTGTGTAAACTGCAAAAACACAATTTTGTGAAAATGGTGACAATATCCGCATGCGCATTACGTGTTCAGTCTATAGATGCGTGGTGTTTCTTTACAAAGTGACATCGCCAACTACTGGCCTGGTGTGAATAATACAGTGTTTTTAGTCGTTTTTCGGATCCATGTGAACGGGATTATTTTGACAACATTGTTGGCTGTACACGAAAAACGCAAAGGAAAAACTTTTCCATTTTTAGTTCTTCATTGTTGTGAAAATGTACCCTCAGACGCTGTGTGATTGTCAGTTGTAAGTGGATCATGTTTATAGTTAATGTGATGAACTACACCTGTGGTTACTCTGCACCTGTGTGAACTTGACTTCATACATCCACTAAATGTTGGGACCAGTTGGTTAAAAGTCATTTCCAAATAACTAGAAAAATGAAGTTATTTTTGAGAAAAGGTCTAACATCAGTTGTTTGTAGATATCACTTGCTATTTTACTTTTGGTGCAGTGACATTCAGAGATATTTAAGTGTGGCTGAAGTGTCTTAAGGGCCACTTCACTTCTTTCCCACTCACTTTGATCTCTTCCTCCTCCTGGGCTTCCAGTAAAGGTGAGTGATCTGTCGTCACCTCCTCTGTGGGGACTGTTAGATTTCCATCTACTGCTACAGGCATGCCCATGTAGCCCACCAAGTCTGCCTGATAGGTCTCTGTCTGCGCTGCCCCCCACAGATCCACTAATGGGGGGTGAGTACGGGAAGGCAGGCTGTGGACGGTGCTGTTGGGAGTAGCTTGTAAAGAATGAGTGGCACTGTGTAGTCTTTGCTCCAACATCTGCAAATAGAGAGAAAAACAGCTTAAGTTTCCATTTGCAGTAACAGAGCGCAACAATGACAGCCCACTCTTTCAGCTCCCTCTGTTTTCCCAATAATTTTCTCCATTTTAATTTTTTTTTTATTTATTTTTTTTTTTTTATAAATTCTAATTCAAGAACCAAAGCAAACAGCAACCAAAATTAAAAAAATTTATTACAGCAAAAAAGTGATAATCGTAAATCTTGTAGGAAATTTAATTTCAGAACCTGACTTGTGATTTATTGTGGTTTAAAACAACAATGCCCAACCCACCCCCCTGCAATGGCTGATGGGATGTGTAGTATTAGATTGCCCATTTGCTCCAGTGAGACCTCAATTACTGTAACGATCAATGGCTTCTGGTTAATGGCAGGATGACGGAACCTGATTAAGTTTTTACTGCTCTTGCTGCTGATACTGAAGCCGTTGTTGAACTGACCACTGGGACCTGTACTATTTCAACACCAACATGATGTTATAGCCATCAGAGCAAGAGATGTTGTTACAGAACATGAAAATGAGCTAATTGGAATGGTAATTTTGTAACTCACCTGTTGATACTAACATAGTCTATTATTGGAGACTTATGTTAATGTGCCAAGAACTGTATTTGCAGAGGCATATGGAGGATTCATTTTATGATTCCTCTGTCACTAATACAGCAGATGATGGTAGAGAGATTTAATTCCTGCTTTTATGCCACACGCAGAAGCAGTGTGTAAATGATGAAGCCTCACATTTTACTTTCAGACTGACAGTGTTTCTGCTACAAAGCTATGGCTCTGTACAGAAAATAATGTGATTTCAGGGATTCCATATTGAGAATTTCATTGGCATAATTTATAAAAGGGTCATTGTGTTTTCGGTTACATTTTATAAGGTTACATTTGTTAAGATGAAAAACTGTTAAAAGAAAAAGATTTTCATTTATTAATCTTAGTTTTATTTCACCAATGCATTATTAAAATCAAACATTGCATCTGTTAATATTATTTTATTAAAGGGTTAATTCACCCAAAAATGAAAATTCTGTCATTAATTACTCACCCTCATGTCGTTCTACACCCAGAAGATATTTTTGTGCGGCAAAAAAATAAAATAACGACTTTTCAACAATATCTAGTGACGGCCGATTTTAAAACACTGTTTTGAAGCTTTACGAATCTTTTGTTTCAAATCAGTGATTCGGAATGCCAAAGTCACGTGATTTCAGTAAAAGAGACTTGGTTATGTCATAAATGTTTCGAAATGTCAATAGTTCACGCGACTTTGGCAGTTTGATATGCGATCTGAACCACTGATTCGAAACAAAAGATTCGTAAAGCTTCAAATCTTCATGAAGCATGTTTTGAAATCACCCATCACTAGATATTGTTGAATAAAGTCGTTATTTTGTTTTCACACAAAAAGTATTCTTGTCGCTTCATAACATTAAGGTTGAACTAGTGTACTCACATGAACTGTTTTAAATATGTTTTTAGTAGCTTTCTGGGCATCTGAAAGTGTTAATTATCTTGCTGGCAATGAAAGCCTCACTGAGCCGTCGGATTTTATCAAAAATATCTTAATTTGTGTTCTGAAGATGAACGAAAGTGTCATGGTCACCAGTTTGGAGTGCCCTGGTTAGCCACCAGAAGGCAGACTATTGCATTACTCATAGGACTTCATTTCCCATAGCCCTTTTCATTGCATCACTGTTCATTGCTCACAGCTGGTTCCACTTATATCATTTGTTTCCAGACAACTTTGCTATTGTGTGACCGATGCTGTTGTTGTCAGAATGCGTAAGAATCGTGTCACGGAGATCCATTACCAAACTGTACTCAGTGAGAATTCATTCATATCGTTCTTTATTTCATTCTACACATTGTGATTAAGTTATTTTCTTTAACCCATTATTTCTTAATTTTCAAGCTGTAGGTTGGGGGAGTGCAACTTTTAATTTGTGCAATCTTGTTTTCTCCTGTTTGTTTAAGTGGGGAGCTAGGGCACATTATTGTATTTTATTTTTAATTTTTTTTTTGTCAGGTAAGGTAACATTTTCTAAACCCTTAGTTAGTTCCCCTTTTGTTTGTTGTTTTGGCCTGAACCCCCTTCCGAAAAAATGCTTTTGTTAATATTTGGTTTATGAAGAAAATAAAGAAAAGACTTGAGATTCAGAAAATTGGTGGTTATTGTGAGCTGGGACTGGAGAGGAGGATTTGTCGATAACTTTAGGTCCCTTATTATTTCAGTTTTATCTTTGTCACTGATCTATCCATCCCCTAGACTGGACGGATCGTGACAATTGTATTTATGGATATTGACTCTTGCCTAGCTGTACTACGATTTTGGATTTTCCTATTAAACTGCACTTGGATCTTAACTAAAGTCTCAGAGCTTCCGTGACATAAACATCCATCATGTTTAGATCCAGCAGCAGGAGAATCCGTCCATCTGCTGGGGCTCAGGAAGGTTAGGCCTGTCCTCAAGATCTGAATACCCTTGCTCAAAGAGGAATGGAGGTGAAGACCTTTACCCAAAGGTTTTGGTCCAGGGCAGAGAGGTTTAATTACTCTGATGAGGTCCTTAAATACATTTTCAACCATTGTTTATATGACCCTCTGCCACAGTGGGAGATGCACCTACTAAAGACTCGAAACCTTTGAAATTTCTCCAATTACTTGTACCTCTGCAAGAAGAGGAAGGTTTGGATACCTCCAGCACCCTCTCCAGCCGGTGAGTTTGCTCCAAACTATGAACCTGCTCCAGCCTGGAGTCCGCTCCAGAGTCCACTCTAACCAAATCTGCTTCTGTCCAAGACTCTACTTCAGAGCCCACTCTAGCCAATGAGTGCGCTCCAGCCCGTGATTCCACTCCAGAGCCCTCTCCAGTCCGTGAGTCCACTCCAGAACCCTCAGCCGAGATGGCTGCCACACCTGAGCCCTCAGCTGAGATGGCTGCGCTGGGCATTATGGCCACAGCCATTTGGTGTGTTTGGGCAGCGCACACATCAGCTCCAGTCCATGAATTCACTCCAGAGTTTGCCTCTGTCCTAGAGCTCAGCCTTGTGATCTATGAACTTCCTGTCTGCCCTGATACAACCACGGAGGTCGTCCCTGAGTTCCCTGTCTGCATTGATAAGACCAAAGAGGTCGTCCCTGAGTGTTCTGTCTGCCCTTGTGTGACCACAGAGGTGGTTCCTAAGTTTCCTGTCTGCCTCGACACGAACATAGAAGTCGTTGCTGAACTGTGTGCCTGCCTCAACACGACTGTAGAGATCTTTCCTGACCTCTCTGCCTGCTTCAATACGACCAGGTCACTGGAGGTCACTCTGGGCAATGCCTTGGAGGGCGTTCCTGAGATACCTGCCTGTTCTGTTGAGTGTGGTGGTCATCTGCTCCACCGTGGGGATCTTCAAGCCCATCTGCACGGCTGTGGTGGTGGTCTACCCCGCTGTGCTGGTCTTCAAGCTCGTCTGCTTTGCAGTGGTTGTCGTCTGCTCCACCGTGGAGGCCTTCAAGCCCGTCTGCGCTGCTGTGGTGACAGCCTATCAGCACAGGCTGCCTGCAAAGCATTCACCCCTGGTTCACCTGCCCCTCCATGGATGTAGCCCACCATCCCTCCCCCTGATCCTCCTCCAGTCCACCTCCCTCCTGATATATATATTTTTTATTTATTTATTTTTATTTTGTGTTTTTGCCCTGTTAGAGCATCTGGTATCCGCTCCTTGGGTGGTGGGGGGGTAGGTAATGTCATGATCACCAGTTTGGAGTGCCCTGGTTAGCCACCAGAGGGCACTCCACCCCGGATTATTGCATTACTCATAGGACTTCATTTCCCATAACCCTTTGTTCCGGACTCATCACTTTTCATTGCTCACAGCTGGTTCCACTTAAGTCGTTTGTTTCTGCCTTCTTATACCAGGTTTGTTTCAGTCAGTTTCATGGATGTTAAATCTATTGTCACCTGCTTTACTGAGCACTCTGTATTGGTTTTTGTTTTCTTGTTTCATGTATGGAATGTATTTATGGATTTAGACTCTTGCCTGGTTGTACTAGTGATGGGAAAATGAAGCCTCATGAAGCACTGAGGCTTTTCCCTCATTGTTTCGGGAAAAGATTCAAAGCTTCGAGAGTGTCGAGAACAGCGCCATCTGGTGTTTAGTAAAAAATAATGCAGCTAAAACCCTGTGAAACAAGCTTCGTCGGACGAAGCAGCCACCACACAGTTTCATGTTATGCGCTCAAATAAAAGCCTGATAGTGCGTGCACATGTGTGTTGAAATTATCACAGTGATAAATTAATGTACCCATTAAACTATGGCATTTAATACCAGAATGATTATCAATATAATGTAACAGAGGAATAAATGTACGCAAATTAATTTCATATGGCAAATATTGTATTTTCCTAAAATAATTTGTATTATTCATGTTACTTGTATAACTGGGTATCTAAAAATTTGTCTGAATGAAAACCTACTCATAAAGTAGGGGGTTCGAACCTTCTGACACGCAAAGCGAAACACGCACGTGATTGGATTGAAAGTGAGGCTTCATTTGTCATCGATCACGTGACCAATACACACCCCGATACGGGGCTTCACTAGAAATTGTGTCGAATGCGCGATACGCACATCGAAGCCTCAGTGTCATACGTAACATCACTAGGTTGTACTACGATTTAGGATTTTCCTATTAAATCGCACTTGGATCTTAACTAAAATCTCAGAGCTTCCACGACAGAAGGTCTTACGGGTGTGGAATGACATGAGGGTAATAAATGACATAATTTTCATTTTTGAGTGAACTAACCTTTTAACATGAGCTAACATGAACTAACAAGTTGTATTTTTATCAGGAGAGTAGCATCACTAATATTTTTGGCTTTATTCCTCGTAAAAATGATCAAAATGAACTTTAATTCAGAAATGAAAAACATTCTGATTACAGAAGAAATGTATTCATTCAGTGAATTTACATTTTTTTTAATAAATTAAAAGATCTGGACAAAAAGTGTCATGATTTTGACCCACCGCCACTTCTGCACCTGTTAATGTGGATGATGAAATAGATATGCACAGCACCGCTTATGTGTGCAGTGTGAAACGGGCCTCATGGGATTTGTAGTTTGATGACTCACCTGTACTGCGCCTACAGTTGTTCCAGAGGCTTACGGCAGCTGTAGTTTTCTCACTCACCTGTTGCTGTTGTTGATACTGCAGGAGCTGTTGCTGCTGGTATTGCTGCATCTGCTGCAGTTGCTGGAACTGGTGTAACTGGTTCTGATACTGCTGCTGTTGCTGTTGGGACAGGAAGTGAGCTGCAGTATTTGGGTCATATCCACCCTCATTCCCGACTGCCATGACATATGAACCAGTGGCAGGAGAGGCGACACCTGACTGTTCATTACTAATTGGCTCCCAAGCATCAGAGGAAGAAAGGCAGTAAAGACCCTGGGAGACGTAGTTGTGGGGCCAAACCTCTGCAGATGAATGGTGCATTATCTGGTCTGTAAGAACATATAAATGAAAGAGAAAGAAATTACAAATGAAAACTTTTCACACCATTTTTCACACACAAAATCATTTTTCACACAGCCTGTGCTGATTTGAGTTGTCATCTGGTGATTATTACACAGGTACTTATAAATACATAAATGGACATGAAATATTGATCTGAGTTGAAATTCTTTTATTATGTCAGAAGAAAGAGAGCCCAGAGTGACATGAGAGAAATGAGACTATAGCACAGCTACAGTATGAAGGAAATGACTTGCTGAGGTTTAGTGGTCATTATACAAAAATATTTACAACTGCAGAATGTCACGACTGACGAAGTATTCCAGAGAGCGGTGTTATAATCATTATTGATGAGTGTCTTACAAATAGATTAGATATGAACATCTTCAAAGGAAAGTAATATATTCTTAATAAAGGTTTTGTCACCAAAGATGTAAAATCAATAATATTGTTTTAAGATTCATCATCTGGCTGCTTTAAGATTCACTTTAATATTATAGTCAAAGCTCTTATAGTCATAACTTTTATGATGCTTCGATAGGACACAATGTGCAGAAGTTAATATATTTGAGCCCATAACAAACCCTTGAAATTTACATTTAAATTTTTTTTTGAGTCCGATTCTGTGACTTTTCAGCCTCATCTGCATGCAACAGCATGATATTTTATCTAAATTATGTCTGATTATAAAACAATGTTGAATAATAATAACTGCACATTCTATTTCTGTCATTGAAATCTCTGGCTTCAGCATACCCCGTGGCCATCATTGTGAAATTAAAATGAGTGTTCACTCATTTCACCCCTCTGGCAGGGCAGAAATGAGGTTCTTTATTTACTGAGGAAATGGCTTTTGTAATGTATCATAGCAACACTCACTCGTACACAGACCGCCCACTGAGTTTATTCTTCTCTTGCCCTTTTTCTCTCTATAGGACCTTCTATGGCAGCATCCTAACTGGAATGGAACTTCATAAATGACTGATTTGTGCTCAACAGCTACCAACTTCACTCTCAAATGATTTCAATCAGTGTTGCCAGTTGATTTCAGTTGAAAGTAGCTAAAACTAGTCGCAAAATTTCGATATGACATCATACTGGCGAGTCCACTGATCTATATTAATATAAATACAGATCAGTGGGCAAATCATGGAATCTAGGTAAGGTTTGTCCAAGAAGTTGCTAAATTTGTCGCTAGGCTTTTGAAAAAGTCTCAAAAGGGGCGGGGAAGTCGTTAAATCTAGCAACAAAATCACTAAATTGGCAGCACTGATTTCAATACAGGTGACATTTGGTTTCATTTTCACTCTGTTCCCTGTTCTGCTTTGCCTGAGTTCTGTTCCCTGGTTGGTTTTCCTGGTTGTTAATTAATCCCACACCTGTTTCTTTTCTAGTTAATTATCTCTCAGTGTATTTAAGCCCTTAGTTTCCTCAGTTCTTGGTTCAGTCTTGTTTATGTTTATGTTAAGTGTGGTAAGACTTGTTTATATCTCCTCTGGTTTTTCTGATCATTGAGTTTGTCATGTGCCATGCGTGTTGTAAAGCCACACTGTTTTGTGATTATATTATATTATATTATATTATATTATATTATATTATATTATATTATATTATATTATATTATATTATATTATATTATATTATATTATATTATTTAAAGGTTTGAGGTCAATAAAAGTTTTTTTTTAAAGAAATTAATAATTTTTTTCCATCAAAAAGATGCATTAAATTGACCAAAAGTAACAGTAAACACATTTATAATGTTACAAAATATTTCTATTTCAGACAAATGCTGTTTGTCTGAACTTTTTATTCATCAAAGAATTCTGATCTATCAGTTTCCACAAAAGTAAAGCAGCACAGATGTTTTCAACATTGATAATAATAAGAAATATATTATTGTAATCATATTTCATAGATGTTTACTGTTTAATATGTAATAATAAATGTTTATTAAAATTAAAATAGGTATGCCTTTTTAAATAAGTAATATTTAAAGATTTACCGACCGCAAATCTTTGAATAATACACTCACCTAAAGGATTATTAGGAACACCACACTAATACTGTGTTTGACCCCCTTTCGCCTTCAGAACTGCCTTAATTCTACGTGGCATTGATTCAACAAGGGGCTGAAAGCATTCTTTAGAAATGTTGGCCCATATTGATAGGATAGCATCTTGCAGTTGATGGAGATTTGTGGGATGCACATCCAGGGCACGAAGCTCCCGTTCCACCACATCCCAAAGATGCTCTATTGGGTTGAGATCTGGTGACTGTGGGGGCCATTTTAGTACAGTGAACTCATTGTCATGTTCAAGAAACCAATTTGAAATGATGCGAGCTTTGTGACATGGTGCATTATCCTGCTGGAAGTAGCCATCAGAGGATGGGTACATGGTGGTCATAAAGGGATGGACATGGTCAGAAACAATGCTCAGGTAGGCCGTGGCATTTAAACGATGCCCAATTGGCACTAAGGGGCCTAAAGTGTGCCAAGAAAACATCCCCCACACTATTACACCACCACCACCAGCCTGCACAGTGGTAACAAGGCATGATGGATCCATGTTCTCATTCTGTTTACGCCAAATTCTGACTCTACCATTTGAATGTCTCAACAGAAATCGAGACTCATCAGACCAGGCAACATTTTTCCAGTCTTCAACTGTCCAATTTTGGTGAGCTCGTGCAAATTGTAGCCTCTTTTTCCTATTTGTAGTGGAGTTGAGTGGTACCCGGTGGGGTCTTCTGCTGTTGTAGCCCATCCGCCTCAATGTTGTGCATGTTGTGGCTTCACAAATGCTTTGCTGCATACCTCGGTTGTAACGAGTGGTTATTTCAGTCAAAGTTGCTCTTCTATCAGCTTGAATCAGTCGGCCCATTCTCCTCTGACCTCTAGCATCAACAAGGCATTTTCACCCACAGGACTGCCGCATACTGGATGTTTTTCCCTTTTCACACCATTCTTTGTAAACCCTAGTAACTGAGCGTGAAAATCCCAGTAACTGAGCAGATTGTGAAATACTCAGACCGGCCCGTCTGGCACCAACAACCATGCCACGCTCAAAATTGCTTAAATCACCTTTCTTTCCCATTCTGACATTCAGTTTGGAGTTCAGGAGATTGTCTTGACCAGGACCACACCCCTAAATGCATTGAAGCAATTGCCATGTGATTGGTTGATTAGATAATTGCATTAATGAGAAATTGAACAGGTGTTCCTAATAATCATTTAGGTGAGTGTATATTTAACACATAATTTTTTAGTCTTTATCTGGTGCTGGAAATCAGGTTACATTTTCATATTTTTTGATTTGTGTCAGATTGGCTGGCAACAATGCTGGTAAAAACAATCTCTCTTTTGGATTACTCATTATATGCTCTAAAAATCAGTGGGGCAATCCCAACTATTCTCACTACTATTTTGTCCCCACCATAGCACTGAGACTGCACCAATGACCTGTTGCTGGCAGCTGACTCTGGTTTATTAACTAAACTTGTCCTTCTTGATCTGAGTACAGCCTTCGATACCATCTCACATAACATTCTCCTTGGCTGCATCCGAAAACTGAAAAATGCTGCCTTTGGAAGACACATTCCAAGGTAGAAAGGCATCAAGACACACCCGAATCCAAAGTTAACTTCACTTCCTGTCTCACAAGATGTCTTCATCTGATCGATTTTTGAAGGAGGCATAGATGTATCCTTCGCTGCCTTTGACAGTTAAGCTAAAAAATAAAGATGGCATCTGAAAATTGCGGTTGGTGGTCAGCTTGTGTGTAAATGTATGTTTTTGACAATTGTTTTCCACCTTTGATGTCATTTCTAGTGAGAAATATTTAAATATTTGCTTAGTTATCACCAAAGCTCACACTACTGTATTTTGCTGTTACGCTGCCTCAGAAGTCTGTCCGAAATCAGTTTCATTAGGTGCCTTTGAGCGCAAACGCTATCTGCAAAGTCATTGCCTGATAGGGCAGCGAGGCAACAAGTCAGCTGCCTAAGTTTTTAGAAGCAGCCCTTGACAGGTTACCTTCCGTCGGAATTACTGGCACCTGCTGTCTTGGTTTAGATCATATCTCTCTGGTCACACTCAGTTCATTCAACTTAAAAATTTCAGATCAAAATCATCTAAAATCACCAGTGGTGTTCCTCAGGGTTCTGTGTTGGGTCCTCTTCTATTCATTATTTACTTCCTCTTGGTTATATTTTTAGGAAATATGGTATCCATTTTCATTGCTATGCTGATGACCAGCTCTATCTGTCTTCCAAGCCCTCAGGTTCCTATCTTCCACTTTCTCTGTCCAGCTGTTTAGCTGAAATTAAAGATTGACTTACAGCTAATTTTCTAAAACTTAATAGCGGTAAAACTGAAGCCCTCCCAAATCTATTCTGACAAAATCTGATTGCTTTTCTGTGGCTATTGAAAACTCTACAATTTTTCCTTCCCCGCAGGTTAAGAGTTTTTCATGCTTGATAGCACTCTATCCTTCGAAGCCCATGTTAATAACATTATGCGTGCTGCATACTTTCATCTACATAATATTAATCGCTTCATCCCTCTCTTACTTATCTTCTTCACATCTACATCCCTTCGCGCACTCTCGTTTTCTCTGTCTTACCACATATACGCCCGACCACCATGGGAGCTAGAACTTTTAGTTATGCTGCCTCTCGTTTATGGAACTCTCTTCCCCTTGATATTCGCAATAGTGATAGAGGCCATACTTTTAAATCTCATCTCAAGATTCACCTTTTTACTCAGGCCTTTTTATGACTGGTTCTTTACTGGTTATTTATTGTTATATGTTCAAAACCTCCAGGGCTGTGAAATAGTTACAATTTTGTTACACCTCTGCCATAGTATATGACATAATTATCACATTATCTGTCTGTAACATGTTGTCATTTGGCATGCAGATGGATTTCATTGTTCTGAGCTCTCATGTGAGTCTGTACGGCTGTACTGAACTCTTCAGTGGATTAGTTCTTGTTCTCCTGAGAGTCACGGGTCCCTGACCTTTAGTTATTCATTTATTCAAAACCCAATGTGCACTGCATTCCAAATAAGCTGCAATATAATAATCCCACCCTCACTCTAGGGGGCTTTCAATGGAAAGCTTTCTTCTTGGAGAAACCTTTTAGCATAGGCCTAAATAAAAGAAAACAAAAGAAAATGTCTAATTTTTTTAGTCGTTAAGGAATTAGTCAGGGATTTCAACCATATCCTCTACACATATTCTTTGAGCTAAGATGGAAAGATGGGCAAAGTTTTTGAAAGAAAGTGTTTAATTGCAGATTATGACAGCAAGTTGTCTGAATAATTACAGCACTCATCAGGGCTCACAATGTGACATGGAAGTTTTGTTACTAAATTGATTTTATTCCTAAGTTTCACAGTAGGAAGTGGTACAATTATTGTCTGAGCTTACAGTGCATGCTGGGAATAGTGAGTACCTCGGCTGGTGATGCTTTCCTGGTTGGCCTCGCTCAGGTGGGCTACGCTCCCTTGATTAGATCCGACGCTTGTGCTCTCCCCATCCATAGAGCTCCAGGCCAGCAGCGTCGCCTCAGAGATAGCAAACTGCTGAAGCACACCTGAAAGGTTTAAAGTAAGAATATGTGAGAACACAAACCAGCTGTACTTAAGCCATAATTTAGTAATTTATAAATATTAAAATGTACACTACTGTTCAAAAGTTTGGGGTCATGTTTTTTTTTTTTGTTGAGGAAATTAATACTTTTAATTAGCAAGGACACATTAAATTGATCAAAAATGAATAATGACTTTGACATTGTTACATAAAAATTCTTTTGAACTTTCCATTCATCCAAGAATCTTGAGAAAAAGGGTTTTCATATATTTATATATATATATATATATATATATATATATATATATATATATGTTAAGAAGCACAGATCATGTGACACTGAAGACTTGATAAATGATGCAAGAAACATTAAAATAGAAAACAGTTATTTTAAATTGTTGTAATATTTCACAATATTACTGATTTTATGTTTTTTTTTTTATCAAATAAATTCAGCCTTGGCGAGAAAGAAGCTTCATCATCTCAAATGGCGTCATGAATAAGAGATAGTGGCAAACATTCCAGCATTCTCATAGTCATAAATAAGGTATGATGATATATTCAGGCTGATTTACTGCATTCAGCAGCAGATGGGAGCAGGTGAACTGTGGATAGTGCCTCTCACACCTGATGCTGTAGGAAATAACAAGACTACATATTCAACACAGCATCCTTTTATGGCAATGTCAAAAGAAGCGTAAAGGTTTACAACAGAGTATTTATAAAAGGTGCACTCAGTATTTTTGTATATTTATGTTGATATGGCAGTTGTCAGGGACTGTATATACAGTGACACTGTATATACACAAATGTATATTTGTTAAAGGTGCCCTAGAATTGAAAATTGAATTTACCTCGGCATAGTTAAATAATTAGAGTTCTGTACATGGAAATGACATAGAGTGAGTCTCAAACACCATTGTTTCCTCCTTCTTATGTAAATTTGATTTGTGCAAAAGACCTCTGAAGAACAGGTGAATATCAACATAACACCGACTGTGACGCAACAGTCGGGATCATTAATATGTACGCCCCCAAATTTTGCATATGCCAGCTCATGTTCAAGGCATTAGACAAGCCAGTATTAACGTCTGGATGTGCACAGCTGAATCATCAGACTAGGAAAGCAAGCAAGAACAATAGCGAAAAATGGCAGATGGAGCAATAATAACTGACATGATCCATGATAACATGATATTTTTAGTGATATTTGTAAATTGTCTTTATAAATGTTTCGTTAGCATGTTGCTAATGTACTGTTAAATGTGGTTAAAGTTACCGTCATTTCTTAATGTATTCACAGAGACTGGAGCCGTCGTTATTTTCATTAATAAACACTTGCAGTCTGTATAATTCATAAACACAACTTCATTCTTTATAAATCTCTCCAACAGTGTGTAATGTTAGCTTTAGCCACAGAGCACTATCAAACTCATTCAGAATCAAATGTAAACATCCAAATAAATACTATACTTACTATATCTGATATGCTGCATGACGAACACTTTGTAAAGATCCATTTTGAGGGTTATATTAGCTGTGTGAACTTTGTTTATGCAATGTATTATAGAGTCGCAAGCTCGGGGGCAGGGAGCGCAAGCATTTAAAGGGGACACGCACAAAATCGGCTCATATTTAATTATGCCCCAAAATAGGCAGCTAAAAAATTTAATAATAAAAAATCTATGGGGTATTTTGAGCTGAAACTTCAGAGACACATTCAGGGGACACCTTAGACTTATATTACATCTTGTGAAAAAGGGTTCTAGGGCACCTTTAAAGTTGCTCAATATTTTGTGGTAATTAAAAATTATGTGAAAATTTTATTTCTATGCCTAAAGCAGCTGAAAAAAAGGAATGCCATACAACTCTCTAAATTACTTGCAATATACTGTATATATTGATTAAAATGATAGTCCAACCAAAAATGAAAGTTTCTTTCTCTCAATAAAAACTATGTCTGTATCTGTCTCTCACCTGCAGCGAAGCGAGCCTCCTTCTCTCCGTCACTGAGGTCGCTGTATGCGTCATTCTCCAGCTTGCGCTCTTGTTGGAGGTGCAGACTGGAGGTGCGTCCCGTTCCTGTACCCCCCGCGCCCACCGTCTGCATGCCCCAGCTCTGCCACTCAATCATGTGAGCCACGCGCCCCTGGGCCATCGCTGTCGGCTTTGTAACCTTGTCCTTCATGGAGCGAGACACTCCTGAAGTGGACGAATAGACAGAGGGTGGATGATGGGATAAAAAGACAGCGAGAGGAAGTGTTTTAGATTAGGGAGAGAGGGAGGGGAAAAACAAGATAGAGGAAATTAAGTGAAGTACAAGATCGCACCTACTCAGAGACTAGTGCTGCGTCCGAAATTGCATACTGTATAGTAGCTACTACATTTAATCTGAAATGTACTTCGCAACTGTTAAAAAAGTACTTATAGTACTATACAGTTTGAATGTGTGTAGTATGAATGAAATTCGGACGTACTACATGTGCCATGTTGTCATTGTCATGTGACCTACGGCATCAGTTGTGTCACTTCATCTTCGTTCACAAATCCTCTCCTGTGGCCTCATGGGATAGTAAAGTGTCCATCGAATGCATACTTCAGAATCTTGCCGGAAGTAGTAGGTCATCCGGGTACTTTTTGCCTACTACTTTTACTGAGTACTGTGAATTCATCATACTACTTGGATCACAATCTGTTTTTCGCCTACTATATAACATGTAAATAGGCATGTTTGGACACAGCGTAGGTATCTGGGTTGATGTAACATGGAAATTGGGAATAGAATAGGATGCTCAGAGGTTGCACTACAAATAATCATGATCTGTTAGCCACTCTTAAGGACTGAGTTATAAAGTGCCTGTCTTTATCTATTTTTATCTGTCATGATTGTTTTAGTTTAGCTGATTATTATATAGAAGTATGTCATCCACTGGCCCAGTGGTTTTCAATCTTGGTCTTAGAGACACACCACTCTGCACACGTCTCTCTTATCTGACACACTTAGGGTGCGTTTACACGACAATGATGTACTAAAAACTGAAAAGTAAGTTTTTCGCGTACAGACGACAATGTTGTCAAAATGATCCCCGTTCACTAAGATCGGCAAAAACAGTTTGGGCCCTATCATACACCCAGCGCAATGCGATGGCAGCAAAGTGTTTTTTTTGCTAGTTTCAGGTGCATTGTTGGTGTGTTGCTATTTTGAGGCAACTAAAATAGACTGCACCATTGACCAACTGAAACCTGGTTGAAAGTCAATGGCGCAATTTATTTATTTATTTTTTTGTTATTTAAGATGTTAGATAGAATAAAAAGTATGCGTATTTGGTGTACTGTCCAGGGGAGGGCTCCCAAATGCTTTGGTGGAATACGTTTTGTCCCGTAGATGTCGCGTTTCCTCGCTAGAGAAGCATTCAGTTTTCTCACTTGCAAATTCCATCATGTAAATAGTGAATCCACCATGGTATGAGTGCAACTGGCTTTTAAAGGGAATGGGAGATGAGACTCTGATTGGTTTATTGCATGTTACGCCCAAAAAACCTATTACTCATTAAGAGAATAGGGACAACACTTAGACCATGCGCCGGGCGCGCCGACCATTTTTCCCGTCGTTAAAGTCCCTGTAAAGTCAATTCTGAGAATTCTTTCTAAACACTTTATAAATGTTACAAATGTATTGCTGAAACACATTACAAAGACTGTGAATTGTGTAATGCTTAATTGTTAAGTTAGAACGTTAAACAGTTTTTCACCAAGTCTCTGCTCAGGATTTTTTGGGCGGAGCTATAACGGGGGTCTGATGACGCACATCGTCCCCCGAGCATAGCCCCTCCCCTAACACTATATAACTGTCGATGACGCACCGAGCGTGGCGCCGCCTCTACAGCGGTTCACTCGCTCAATCTCGAGTGTCATTACAGTTATACAGCCCTTTGCACATTTAGCTAGTAATGCCTTCGTCACGCAAATGCATATTACATGGTTGTTATAATATACAATATGCTCGGTCTCCTTATTTAAATTTCCTAAAACGATGATATGAAGGATTCTAAAGTGATCGTTCTACACCGGATAATTTTACAAACTTTCATAAGACAGCTGGGTGAATGGGTTTGTGAATGTGGTGAATGTGACTGAACAGACCTCGGCCCCCCTCCCGCCTCGGCCTTCTTACCGTCCCGACAATAACCGATGACATATGGGGCCGGACAGAGTCTCTCCCGTCCCGGCCTTCATCCTCCCGTCTCGCGGCACCGTCATTTGTCGACTCGACAACAGTCGGCAGTACGTGCCCAATGAGTGTAAGTTGTCGTGTGTGCTTATGTTATAATTAGCAGGTAGTCCACAGTAACTCTACTAAAAAGTGCAACCCTCTAACGTGATTCTTTTGTTTATATGCATCAGTATGTTTGACTCATTAGACAAGTAAGTTGAGACGGCAGCTCTCGCGAGTGGGTGTGGTTTCAGCGCCGACAGCG
Organism: Megalobrama amblycephala; assembly: GCF_018812025.1. NCBI lineage: Eukaryota > Metazoa > Chordata > Actinopteri > Cypriniformes > Xenocyprididae > Megalobrama > Megalobrama amblycephala. The sequence goes on from NC_063056.1 coordinate 14,163,866, forward strand.
GACACGCCCCCAGCGTTTGAGAGCAGAGAGCGCTGCCTATTTTTTCGAGATTTTGATCCACATAGATCCTTAAAATAGGGCCCTTAAAAAATGCTGTATTATGCTGCCAGGCCAGTAGTTGGCGATGTCACTTTGTAAAGAAACACTACGTGCCTATAAACTGAACATGTAATACACATGCGCATGATGTCACGGTTTTCACAAATTCGAGTTTTTGTAGTTTACATGGAGACGATATTGTTTTCAAAAACCCGTTTTCAAAAGTTTGCATTTTCAGGCCCCCAAAACGCTGTTATGTAAATGAACGGCCAAAACGCAGTTTTAGTTGAAAACGGTGTAGTGTAAACGCCCGCTTAGTTCAGTTCATGAAGCTCTCACCTAATGAACTGATTATCTGAATCAGGTGTGTTAAATAAGAGAGACGTGCAAAATGTGCAGAGCGATGGGCCCCCAGGATCAGGATTGAAAACCACAGATATAGGCTAACCAATGTTACTATTTTCAGTAATTAAAAATTAAATTTCAAAGGCAAAGACCATACATTCATCAGGTATGCCACTTTTTTAACCCATGAGTTTGCATGACTTTCCAGTCTTTTGATTTACTGGATATGGATTAAGTATAAGAATTTCAGAAAATATTTTCATTCACAATTTCTACCCTAAAATATTTTCTCTTCTAAAATATTTTAGACCTTGGCGTAACTAGAAAAATGTATATAAATTATAAAAATGTCCATGGCACTTTAAGATTTTATTAATTTACATGAATTTTCTAGAAATGTCTAGAAATCTCACTTTTAAAACTAGGTAAGTTAAAGATATTAATTGTAAAATGACTTGCTACATTTTTCTTTTAAAATGATAAAAAGCATGTTCTAAATGACAAACATGTTTACATTCAATACAGTCTCTCAGTGTGCTGTTATAATGTTTCTGCTGGTGATAAATATGTGTAGAATTTTGTTTGAGTTAAGGAAATGACAATGACTTCCATAATGAGATGTAGATGGTTATGGTATGGAAAAATAAATAATCAAGTTTTAGTGACAATGGAAAGGAATGGGAATTGGAAATGACATCTTTCCACACTAATGAAGATACAGACAATAATAGCCTACACTCTCCCCTGCGTTTTCTCTTTTATTAGTTCCAGCTTATTAAATGAAGCTACATCTGTAATAGACTAAACCTGGACTGTAATGATCTGTCTGATAACCAGTAAATTCTGTGTGGAGACCTTATATAAGATACTAAGAGAGAAAAAAAAAAAAATCAATTGCTCTTTGCTACTTGAACAGAGTGTATGTATACATATTTTTAACCAGTGCATTACTGCAAACATACAGAGCTAATACAGAGATCTCTCAACCTCTTAGGTAATGTCTAATGAAATGATGAACATGAATTATTAATGTTCGAAAACAGGATCTTTCAGAGAAGTCTACTGCACTGCACATAACAGTACAAAAACACAGATACAAAAATCTGAGAACGGCGATATAAAAAGACAACACACTGACTGAATCTCCGCACTTCACTCCACAAACACTTATACACTTATAAGAAAACCTGCCTCTCCCATCAACCACCGCTTAGGGTAAAATGGAAAGCCATGTGACAATGCATTGTGGGAAGCATATCGCTTACTTGTCAGGGATCTATTCTTATTTGGAGCTTGGAATTCACCAATGGCACGAGCCATTGGAGAGTGTTGTAAATGGAAACTGGTGGTGAAAAGGGAAACCCACAAGGGTCCATGTTGGCTCCAACTCCTCCAGCTCAGTCTGGAGTCAACATGGGGTCAGTTTACCATTTCACAGGACAGACACACACCTGACACACCTGTCAGAGAGGACTTAGCCAGAGCGCCGATTCCATAGGCATTGGAGTTCCGCTTCTTCAGCCGAGGGAGGATTGAGGTTGTGTCCTCCATGGACAACTGAAATGAAGGAAGGCATTCAAGAGAGAAAAATGGGACAGAAAACAGGAAAGGTGAAGAAATAGATGATTTTGGTGGAGCAGGAGGCGCCCAGAGCAGAAATGAAATGCAAAATTTTGAGCGTGGCATTTTATGGGAAGGAAAGAGGTGACGAGAGAAATTAGGTAAAAAGTTAGCACAGTGGTTGCTTAAGGTGGTGAAACTACATTTCCCAACAGCCTAAATCTCTGTCCATTTGCATGATGGGAAGTGTAGTCTTTTGTCATTTACGACCGCAATAACATCTAACTACTACAGCAAGAGAGAGACAGATCAAACAAAGGAATGGGGTGTGAGATAGAAGACATCTACTGTGATTCAGAGGAAATAACAAAAGGAAAGGAATGGAGGAATGATATTCACAACACTTACATTGATTCCATCCCATGAAAAGTCTGTTCGGCCATGCTGAGAGAGAGAGGAAGGAGGGATGGGGAAAGAAAGGGATGGGGCAAGACAGAGTTGGGGAAAAGAGGAGAAGAGAGACGGCCACAGAGAAAGGAAGAGAGAGAAGGGGATCGTGACAGAACAAGGCATTTTAAAAACATGTGAAGTTGAAGGAGAAATAGAGAAATAAAAAAGAACTGAGAGGAAATCAAATTCTGAGAAGCCAATACTTGGCCGGATTAGAGGTGGAATAAAGCAGTGATTAAAGGAATAGTACAGCCAAAAAAGGCAATTCAGTCATTATTTACTCATCTTCAGGTTCATCTGAACCTTACAGTACAAAACAAGAAATTCAGAAGAACGTACTGGTCGCTGCAGTTACAATGAGTTACTGGAACTAAAGCTTTCAATCACCATGAAAGTATCATAAATGTTGTCCATACAACTGTCTAAAATGTCTTTTGCATGATAGCTTTGTGTGAGGAACACACCAAAATGTATTCACTTTCTTTCCAGTGACCAAATCAGAGTCAATGAGATAAAAAGGTTCAAAAAGGTTTTGTGAACTGAGTCAATTGATTCATTGAAAAGATCAGACTCAAAAGAAACGTAAAATAACTTCTTTCATGACCTTTCAAGGAGGCGCCAAAGAAAGCTAGAGCAAATGTCAAGATTTTCAGTGAATAAAAACATATTTTGGTCTGTTCACACAAAGATGATACATCATTGAAAACTTCAGTCCATGGCTTATGGAAAAGAGCAACCAGAAGATTATTTTTTTTGTTTTAAAAAAGAGCTTTTGGAATAGGAGGGTGAGTAAATTATTACAGAATTTTTATTTTTGGGTGAATGTTTCATTTAATTTGTCTTTGTTTTTATGTACTATCAATGGCAGATTGATAGTGGCCAGAGAATAACTAGATTTTAACATTTGCTAATGAAAATATGAGCGGTGCTAAAACATCACAGCCACAAAGGTGTTGCATGGGTTTATAAGTGGTTGCAAAGTTATTCTGAATTATTTCATCAGATTGCTATGGAGTTAGTAGCATGCTCTGGATGGTTGTTAGGTGGTCCAAGTCAGAAAAGCCTATCTTAAAGTCTTTATGACATCCTGGTCCCTAGATATGGCTCAGGTCCCTCCTCGAATAAGTCTATTTATCATTTTCATTGTCTGCCAGGTGAAATTCACACATCCCATTGTTTAGAAAAGTAACAGCACATCTCTCCTCAACAAACTGCAAGATTTGACATTTCATTCATGTTTGTAGTAGCAGAAACTGTGCAGAATGAGTTACATGCCAAAGTTTAATACTTAAGGTTTAGGGTTTATTCAAATCCATAACCGAAAGTATGAGCAATAGTAATAGTGAAATTTGCTTTGGCAGACACAGAAGCATTCTAGAAAAAAAAAAAAAAAAATCTACATGAAAAACTACAGCTTCACACCCATTGCAGACAGACTAAAGGACGACAGATAAAAGAAATGAGCAGAGCTTATGCTGAGAGCAAGACTATTACTATATAGCCTATAAAAAAAGAAACTCTTGTATGGTCATTTTATAAGAAAAAGAACACTTTTAGTCAGTCTGTGTTGCAGACATAGTGGGGCAGAGAGTGAATGCTGTAATAGACTGTCGAGTACAGTCAACTTACTATTTTTACCAGTGTCAATGGTAAAGAGATACACTAGACAGGAAGGTTCAAGGGCTTAGATCAGTCCCAGAGAGCTGTGCTTACTTGCTTCAGATGAGATGTTTTGTATTTCTTGCACAAACGCCAGTGGATATTTTGTCTTTTCGACAGGAGGATATTTGTAGTGCTTAGGGCAGTGGTCTCAAACTCAGTTCCTGGAGGGCCACAGCTCTGCACAGTTTTGCTCCAACCCTAATCAAACACACCTGATCCAGCTAATCAAGGTCTTCAGGATTAGTAGAAACCTCCAAGCAGGTGTGAGCTGGAGCTGGTTGGAGCTAAACTATGCAGAGCTGTGGCCCTCCAGGAATTGAGTTTGAGACCACTGGCTTAGGGGGTGATTTACTCTCAGTGCTGTCAAGGTATTTGTGGATTTGAATTAGATGCTGAGTAATATGAAATAAAAACAATAATTTGAGAGACTCCTGGTGAGAACAAATTTAAAATGAACACTATTTACTTTCTTAAAGGGTTAGTTCACCCAAAAATGAAAATTATGTCATTAATGACTCACCCTCGTGTCGTTCCAAACCCGTAAGACCCCCGTTCCTCTTCAGAACACAGTTTAAGATATTTTAGATTTAGTCCGAGAGCTTTCTGTTCCTCCATTGAAAATGTATGTACGGTAGACTGTCCATGTCCAGAAAGGTAATAAAAACATCATCAAAGTAGTCCATATGACATCAGTGGGTTAGTTAGAAGTTTTTGAAGCATCTAAAATACATTTTGGTCCAAAAATAACAAAAACTACGACTTTATTCAGCATTGTCTTCTCTTCCGGGTCTGTTGTATATCCGCTTTCACTCCACAGTGACGCTGCTTCTTCTTCTTCTTTCCTGTTTTACGGCGGTTGGCATCCAGCTTATTGGTGCATTACCGCCCCCTTCTGCTTCGGACTGTGACGCTGATGACGTGTTATCTAGTGCGCCCGAGCTTCATTTACAGTCTGAGGGAGACGCACGCTGTATTCAAGCTATTCTACATTGTTTGTATTGCTATATTTTTTTAAATGGTGCGTAGGTGTGCATGTCGTGGATGTCCTAATCGCGTCACTGTCCGGAGCAGAAGGGGGCGGTAATGCACCAATAAGCTGGATGCCAACTGCCGTAAAACAGGAAAGAAGAAGAAGAAGCAGCGTCACTGTGGAGTGAAAGCGGATATACAACAGACCCGGAAGAGAAGACAATGCTGAATAAAGTTGTAGTTTTTGTTATTTTTGGACCAAAATGTATTTTAGATGCTTCAAAAACTTCTAACTGACCCTCTGATGTCACATGGACTACTTTGATGATGTTTTTATTACCTTTCTGGACATGGACAGTCTACCGTACATACATTTTCAATGGAGGGACAGAAAGCTCTCCGACTAAATCTAAAATATCTTAAACTGTGTTCCGAAGATGAACGGAGGTCTTACGGGTTTGTAACGACATGAGGGTGAGTCATTAATGATATAATTTTCATTTTTGGGTTATCTAACCCTTTAACATGTTCCTGATCAACAGATTAATCAGTAGCCTACGTGTTGCTCCAAAGGAAAAATTGCTTCATATTCTTTCTTCAAAATGTATGATTAGAATATCTCTGATACTGAAACAGCTTCTGGTGTACCACACTTTTAAATGATTCTTTTTGTAGGTTAAATTATTACACCAGTAGGCAGCGACACGTCATTTGAATCATTAGTGTGTTCGACTCGAATCAGCGTTGCGCAGACCGATCGGTGCATACCATAAAAGTACCACAAGAGCAAATAGAAAGCATATGGCTCTGTATGCTTTAGAATTGGTCTCATGGCACTTTGATGTCATACACCAACCTGTCTGCGCAGCGCCGCTTCCGATTTGTTCAAAGACACATGATTCATTGGGGAACGAAGCACTGTGACTGTGTTGGTCAGTGATGCACGACGGTTGATTCTGCTCTGGCTTCGTTTGGAACTATTTTCGTTAAAGATTAAAATTATCCCAAGCTTTACTCACCCTCAAGCCATCCTAGGTGTATATGACTTCTTTCTGATGAACACAATTGGAGAAATATTAATAAATATCCTGACGCATCCGAGCATTATAAGCGGGATCAACGAGTATGAGATGAAGAAAGTGATTCCATCCACATCCATCCATTATAAACGGCTCCGGGGGGTTAATAAAGGCCTTCTGAAGCGGAACGATGCGTTTGTGTAAAAAAAAATCCATATTTAACAAGTTATAAAGTAAAATATCTACTTCCGCCAGACCGCCTTCCGTATTCAGGTTACGCGAAGAAAGTGTAAACTGGCGTCGCATCAGTTACTCTTTTTCCGTAAATTAAATAGGGAATGCGTAGAATGTAGCGTAAGTGTTTTTGAACTGCAAGAGTTTTATACTTTCTTTGTATGTTGAATATGGAAGGCGGTCTAACGGAAGCTAGATATTAAACTTCATAACTTGTTAAACATGGATATTTTTTTACACAAATGCATCGCTTCTCTTCAGAAGGCCTTTATTAACCCCCTGGAGCCGTGTGGATTATGATGGATGAATGTGGATGGAAGCACTTTCTTCAGCTCATACTCGTGAAACCTGTTCACTGCCATTATAAAGCTCGGATGCGTCAGGATATTTATTATTTCTCTGTTTGTGTTCATCGGAAAGAAGAAAGTCATATACACCTAGAATGGCTTGAAGGTGAGTAAAGCTTGGGATAATTTTCATTTGAAAGTGAACTAATCTTTAATGGAGCGAAGATAGACAAAATGACTGCCAATATCATCGTATACAATGTAAGTATTTAACTATAACTGTAGGATATAAAATTAATATTGTGTTTCATTCAGAAATAAGTCACATTACGTATCTAAAGTCATTTGTTTGTTGTCATTAGGTCTGCATGTAAAATCTGCTTAACACACTTAATATCACTTGTTTTCTAATTTTTAAATTCAGTCATGTTCTTCAGAACCAGAAAGGGGTGACACAGATGACAGAGAGGTGTGTGTATTTATTTATTGATAAGAACATGCTCATGACGAGACCTTTTAGAATTTCATATTTTCTGTCTTCATGTAGCAAACCTCATGTCTGATAATGGAATCAGCTTCAAAGCTTAGAAAAAAGAGAGAGGGAGGAAATCTCATATGTATGCTTTGTGTGAGATAAAATGAATGTGCTTACTCGTTCAAATAGTATGTATGAAGACAGAGGCAAGAGTAGATGAAGAAATAAAAGCAAGCAATGTGATGTGTCATTTGTAATACTGAGCATCCACTGAACAAAATCATCTTACCCTTAAGCACAGACCCAGAATCAGTCAGTGTCACTGCAGCTGAAGGCAAATACTATAAGCCTGCTTTCTGGGTCAGTTCTTAAGAATGTGAGGCATTGGAACACGCAAACTTAAACCAAAAATAAATGCTAACGACTAGAACAGAAAAAAACTACGAGCCAGTTCTGGTAAGCATACATGTTGTTAACTAGGCTAATGTGCTAGCAATGCTTTTCTGCGGTTACGGAGGAGAGCTGGCTCACTTCCCTAACTGAGATAATCTCTTCCTGTTCTGGACACCTTGGCCTCCATCTTGGAGCAGGATGCTATTTTCCCCTAAACAGGAATTTGTGGTGTGGGGTGTCATAGAGTGTCAGCGCTGTTGAGAGATTTGGTTAATTTAGTATGAATGTTGGTGTAATCGGCAGCTCTCTTACCTGTTCCCCATCCTTCTGCACGGGAACTCCATCTGCTGCTGGAGAGAGAAGGAGATACAAGGAAATTATAGCAGCATGCTTTGAGACTCAAATAGGAAAAGTAAAAGCAGTGCATATATGTTGTTATTGGAAGAGTATGTGGCTACAATCTAAATAAAAAATAAAAAAAAATGAATGCAAAAATAATTTGAGGAATTTACTAATTTAATTAATGCAGTCTATTTCTACTTCCTAAATTACTAGGGGAAAAAAGTTTAATTAGAAGTCACCATTATGGTGATTAGTGTTGCTAAGAATTTGCTAAGAATTTTTCCAAGCCAATATAATATTGTTACAGAACTTAATGGGTTGCACTGTGGTACAAGGAGAAAATAAGCTAATCATTAGATTGACTAAACATGATCATAACATGCAATCTACACTATATGGCAATCTAATATGTGATAGTACAGAAACAATATAACCTTATTATAAACAGTTAAGGAAAATGGGTGCACGCAAGTGCAAATGGACACAGCCATTACTGAGAAACCCATTAAACAGAATGCAGAAATAAGTAACAAAATGTTCAATACTGATGTTGCATATAACAAAATTATCTAAGGGTTTATCCATTTGCAACTTGAAAATGAATGCACAAAATAATCTTTGATGTAATAAAAAACAGACAGCTCTCATTCACACAAAGAGAGCAAATACAGTAATGACAAAAACAGAAAAGCATCTTCAGCAATTATTTCACATTCAACATTAGCAGAGATTAGCTAATACAGCCGTTATTATAATAGGTTGTTGGAAGTTTGTTATATAAGTTGTAAGATTGATCATGTTCTGTAATATTTGTTACTAAATTATCAGTTATAATTATTCACAGAATCTGAAAATCCATTTAATTGAGGAACCATTATCAGTATTGGTGTTGATATATACAATATTATTCATGATAGTACTTGGTAAAAAGACTAAACAAATGTATTTATTTTATGTTTATTATGTTGATATCTACATTCATTTGGGGGTTCAATGTGCAAACATTTATGATTACAAATTTTAGTATTAGGTGCAATTAATTATTAATTATTCATTTAAACACTTTAATTGATCGATAACCCTTATATATAGCAGATGTAGCATCTGAATCAATCAAACACACAATTGTAAAAGTCAGTCTTCATAACATGCAGACTCTGGAATGCGCCCCCACAAAAATCATACATTCGGTCCATAGAAATGGAATCCTTGCCACTAATTCATTGACAAATCTGTCTAAATGAATGAACATGCATTTCCCCAGTACTTTTTGTGTTTCATTACTGTTCATATATTGTTATTTTGTATACTGTATAGTGTTATGCATGTCTGATAATAGAACTGTTAGATAATGTACCCATCTAGGTGGTGTCTCATATCAAATTACTCCTTGTTTAATGACTCACACTTAGTTGGACATTACCTTCTCATAGAATGCATTGTATGTTGGTTATATTTATTAGAGTATAAATGGACGCAAACTGCTAGCTTACTTCCCTCATGAAAATGAGGTCACTTTCAAATAAAGAAACAAGCCAAAACTCAAAGGTGTGACTTCTGTAGAGGTTAAAAAGCCCCCACGCAGATCGCACGGCTCTTTTGTTCTTCTTCAACAGTGCAAGTTCATCGTCATTTCTCATTCAATGCAGAAGATATTGATTACACCTTCAGCACTATCAGACCGAACCATCAAGAATTTCTCCTGAGCCTGCAGGTCCGGATGCTCCTCAACAGCTAAGGCATTTACAAGTATCATACATTTGAACACTAAACGGTGATTTAGTATTAAGTTGTGAATACCTTTCTTAATAAAGGTGCTTTATAGTGAGAAACTGATGGTTCTTCCAGCTAGTTAAATGGCTCTTTTCATAACTTCATTCCCCTGTTATGCTATGGTTCAAATTCATTTCCACTCTCTCATTTCGTATGTATGCGTGATGTGTGAATGTCTGTGTGTGTTTAGTCTATGTGTTTGTGATTTAGTTAAATAAAACATGTGTTGCGAGTTGATTCTGACCTGCTTATTAACCAATGTCAATGATAACGATTACGATCACAGCTACATGCTAAGAAAGAGTTATTTTTTCTGTGACCACGGAAAATATTCTTTCTGAAGAGTTGATAGACGATCAATATTGAGTGTTCGCTATGCAAATGTAGCAGCCCTTCAAGCACACTCAGTGTCTGAATTCACTCATTTGTTTTCATTCACTCCTTCAAGTGGACTATTGTGGAGTAATGTAGGGAGTAGTGAATGAGTGTATAGGTGGGCAATTTCGAACACAGCCACGGCCAAGATGATCTGCTGACGTTCAACTGAGCATCAGAATGGGGAAGAAAGGTGATTTAAGTGACTTTGAAGGTGAAATGGTTGTTGGTGCCAGGTGGACTGGTCTGAGTATTTCAGAAACTGCTGATCTACTGGGATTTTCATTCACAACAATCTAGGGTTTACAGAGAATGGTCCAAAAAAGAGAAAATATCCAGTGTGTGGCAGTTTTGTGGGCAAAAATGCCTTGATGAAGAATGAACCTTGAAGCAAATGGGCTACAGCAGCAGAAGACACACCGAGTGACACTACTGTCTGCTAAGAACAGGAAACTGAGCCTACAATTCACACTGACTCACCAAAATTGGACAATAGAAGATTGGAAAACATTGCCTGGTCTGACGAGTCTCGATTTCTACTGTGACATTTGGGTCAGAATTTGAAGTAAACAACATGGAAGCATTGATCCATCCTGCCTTGTATCAGTGGTTCAGACTGCTGCTGGTGGTGTAATGGGCCCCTCAGCAACTTTGGGCCCCTTAGTACCAACTGAGCATTGTTTACACACCACAGCGTACCTGGGTATTGCTGCTGACCATCCATGCCGTCCATCTCTTTATGACCACAGTGTACCAATCTATCAAACAGGATAATGCACCATAGCTGAAGTCATCTGAAACTGGTTACTTGAACATGACAGTGAGTTCACTATATTCAAATGGACTCCACAGTCACCAGATATCAATCCAATAGAGCACCTTTGGGATTTAGTGGAACAGGAGATTTGCATCATGGATGTGGAGCCAACAAATCTGCAGCTACTGCGTAATGCTATCATGTCAATATGGCCCAAAATCTCTGAGGAATGTTTCCAGAATCTTGTTGAATCTATGCCACTAAGAATTAAGGCAGTTCTGAAGGCAAAAGGGTCTAACCCGTTACTAGCACGGAGTACCTTATTAAGTGGCCGGTGAGTGTATATATGCAACAGCAAAATAAACCAGTGAATAGTGTATATATATATATATATATATATATATATATATATATATATATATATGTGTGTGTGTGTGTAATATAATATATATTAAAAAAACTTGCTGCAGTGCACCCTGGGAACCTAAACACATATCACTGGACATCCTTATTACAGTTAATCTCTACAGGTACAAGACGTTATGCTCCATCACAGTCATTTCCTGCTACTGTTCACTGTGAAGATTATTGTGATCGAAAGGCAACTTAGAGAAACACTAGCAATGAGAGCAAATGGTTAGAGCCATCAACAACAGAAAATGACTGCATTGAAAGCATAATTGAATCAGATCCCAACACCATTCACCTGCCTACGTTCATGCTGTTCTTTCATTATAAGCGCAGCTTGACCTACTGGTAAAACACTACAACAATAGAGAAAGAGAGAGAAGGAGACTACATGTGGAGGTGGCAAGGGAGAGTTAAACAGGAATTCAAGTAAACAGAAAAGAAAGCGACAAACTAATTTTTCTATCCACCAACCACTGTAGCATAACATTGTTATAGATTCCATTAGTTCTCATGTATTGGCCCACTTCATAAGTGCCCTAATAACAGAATTAAATAATTATGCAGTCCATCACTTAAAAAATGATGGGATAAAACAGATTCAGTGGAAAACAGGTCACCTGTATTCAGGCCTCTCTCTGAATGATTAACGAATCCTATCCTTTTATTTATTTATTTTTCTCCTTCCTTACACAGACTAATCCTGATTCCACAGAAACTTAATTACTGAAGGCCCTGTGCTAATTAAGCTTAAATACAGCTTTGGTCTCAGGGTGATTTCTCACATTATTAAATGAGTAATATTCTTTCATAGTCAGCCCTGACATGGGCTCGAGTGTGTAACCTTACACTGTGCTAATTATGTGGGATATTTACAAAGGATTTTGGTGTTGGTGACCTTTCTTTTTCAGAGATGGTGTAATGGTTGTAGATGCACTTGTTGCACTAATTCATTTGAATTAATTAATCATTGTGGATAAATATGAGATTGAAATATGCTATTAAACTGATTTCAGAGCAGATGATATCCTCCTAAAAGGGGACCTATTATGCCCTTAAACAATTAAAGCCTTGATTTTGTTTTGGGGGTCTACTAGAACAGATGTGCATGCTTGATTTTTCCAAAAAAACACATTATTTTTCACATATTTTACATTATTGCAGCACCTCTCTTCCCAGTTTGTCTGAAACACTGAGACAGTACCAGTCTCTATGAAGCCCCTGGTTGGCTGGGCCATTGTGTTGTGATTGGTCTTTTCATGTTTAGGAAATAATCATGAGTTTCAACTCACTGTTAAAGCAAAGCCTCACCCCCTTTTTTGCATATTGGGCAGGAATTATTTAAATGAGGGATATTGTGTGGTGTAAGTTCCCAAGGCATTTCAGGGAGTCCCAAAACAGTGCTTGCTGTCTTGTTGATAGAGGAATAACTCCCTTTGGAGTGTATTTTATAACTTTGCAGACCTTTTTCATGCTCAAACAGAAACATTACACACTTAAAGGGTTAGTTCACCCAAAAATGAAAATTCTGTCATTAATTACTCACCCTCATGTCGTTCCACACCCCAAAGAATTTCATTCAGCTTCAGAACACAAATGAAGATCTTTTTAATGAAATATGAGAGCATTCTGTCCCTCCGTAGACAGCCTATGCAACTACCACTTCCAAGCCCCAGAAAGGTAGTAAAGACATCATTAAAGTAATCCATGTGACTCCAATCGTTTAACCTCAATTTTATGAAGTGACGCAAGTGCTTTGTTTGCACAAAAAAAAAACAAACAAACCATAATTTACCACTTTATTTACAAAATATTAATCTCTAATGTTCAATCACTTAACAACATCTGCTCTTGTGGTAATACGTTTTGATGTCTTTACTACCTTTCTGGGGTTGAAAGTGGTAGTTGCGTAGACTGTCAGTTGTACTGGTTTTGAATGACATGAGGGTGAGTAATTAATTAATGTCAGAATTTTCATTTTTTTAGTGAACTAACCCCTTTAAGAACACTCAAAAGAAATGCTGGATTTACTTAAAAAAGCAGTGTCAAGTGGTTCCATGCAACTAAATTGAGTAATATGTACAAATAACAATTTAGTCGTATAAACAAAAGAAATTCAAGTAAAGCTGACAATTTTGAAATTTCTTTGAGTAAATATGAATCATTTGAATTTGTCACTGTTACATAATATTTATATGTGCAGTGTAAGGAACCCCCCCATCGGCCCAAAAACAGAGTCCGACGGCGTTGGGCGAAGGTTAATGCGTGTATGCCTTTTCAGCGTCTCTGTGAAGTTCACTTAATTTCACTCGTTTAATCTGACTCCAGTTTCAAATGATTCTTATTCTTAGGTTGTGTCTCCAATTAGAAATTAATCATTTGTTATGTATTAATTTAGATATTTGATTATTCTGGGTATCTCTTATTTTCAATTATTCTTTCATTACGGACCCATATCACTTAGAAAAGTCACTTCGGCCGTTTTAGTGCTTTTCATGATCACAAACTCGCCAGTTCTGATCTTAGTCAGAGGGTACAGGGTTTACTAATGCATTTGAGTCGAACCGCCACATGCTTGTTCATACAAAAACACAGTTTTCTTAGTCACGATACTGCAACTTGCTAAGCCAGTTGATAAACAAAAATCAAAAGGTCCCATGATGTGCAACATGCTCCTTTCATTGAACCTTTAGTTTTAATCTATCCTGACGCAGATTTGCGGAAATATGGACTCCAATAATCTACCGGTCATAATGATTTCAGAAGAATCCAGAGTAAATCAAATATAACATTTTATTTGTCAAGTAAAAATATATCATGCCAATTACATTACAATTAGACAATTAGAAGCCAATTCAGAAATGTTAAATGCATAACATCGATTACTCAAAGAAATGCATATATACACACAGTGATGCGTGAATGTCTTCAGACATTCACCCATCTCTGTGGGGGCCTCTGGCTACAGATGATTCCCCCTGACTGCTTTGCTCTTTACCTTTTATACCAGGACCAGAACAAAAGGATCGTAAATGTTTATTACACCAACACCTGTTTTAGGGGAGAGGAGAAGAGACACCACCCAAAAAGAGGACAGAATTTTCCTTAGTTTTCAATCTTTTTCATAATACCAGTGACTGCTGTGAAATTGAGACCATTTTACCAATCGCACTGAGACATTTAAAATGATACCAAACATGAAAGGGAAAAACAATATATATACAAGTTACATTATACATAAATTTTCAGTGACTTGAGGCAGGGGGAAGGAGAGTTTGTGTGTGTGGGGGGGGGTTGCATACTGTAGATATGTGGGGGCAAGGCGTTGTCCTATGCTATTCTTTTAAGATCTTCTCTCCAGATACGCTTTATTGCTTTATTGCAGGATGCTTGATCTCAGTTTTCGTTTAGCAGGAAAATCAAGCCTTACAGCAGTTTAAGGTGAACACGTATTGACTTAATTTACCTTATTAAATGAACTATTTGCTCTACAAAATGCACTCAAAAAATATTTGCTCTAAATGCACTCAAAAAAAAAGAACTCATTGAACAAACTCAGTTGAATTGAGAGCAGGAATTTAATCCTATAAACATGCGTAAATGAGGCTCACAGTCTAAACACAGGCGTCTCTCTTCTGCATAATGATAACCACAAAATTCAAAAACATTACAGAAACCCCTCTAAATGTCCAACATAGCTTAACATTAAACACTAACATAAACTAACAACATCTTTCCCTTTACTGAAAAACACATAAAATAACACTTTAACCCCTAAATTTACTCTCTTAATGCAGTCCCTTACAAAGCATGCTGGGAACTACAGACCCACCCAGTTAGTTATGTCAACATTAATTTGTGCGTTTCACTCAGCAATGTTAAGTTGTCTAAACAAACACTTATTAAGTAAAGCTGACAATACGCATTTTAGTAGGAACAACTCAGTTAAATTAAGTTCATGTAGGTACATGAGTTCAAGTAATGTGAACAAGGATGGTTTGAGTGAAACTAACAACAATGAAAGTTCATTTTTTTTGAGTGAAAGTTGAAAATGTAAAAAAGTATAATGCAAATAGCAAAGTAACAAATCATGTTTCATAGCTGTGATGTAAAATGAAAGACTATTGGCTATTTGAAAAAGTGATTAGCCTTTTGATATGTCCCACCCCAACTTACTATACAGAAAATGTCAACATAATAAATAAAACTGTCCTTAATTTTTATTTGTGTGTGTGTTTTTTTAAGTAATTAAATTCATTTGTGTATGAAGGTCTCATGCATTACTAGAATAATTAGTGCAACCAAAGATATGCCTGATGTTTGTGTTATACAATGAGGATGAAGAAATAGAAAGCAGTGCAATTAGATATTTGAGAGGGGAACTGTTAGTTGATCTCTCTGTCTGGATGACAGAGTAGCTCTGTGGTCTCTGGAGTGATGGCTAACGTTGTGACACACTGACCTACTGATACACTAACGTCAGCCATTTTATTCTGTCCCTTTAGTGATCACTCACTGTCTTTGTCAACATCAGGAGCCAGACATTATGAAGATATATATCTCTTGTTAAGCATATATGTGTATTTACTGCTGTGAATATGCAGAGGTTGACCGGAATGAAACTTGGCTGCAAAGTAAGGTGGAGCACATGTCTAAAAGAGGAGTGTGGGGATCTGCGCACACATAATAAAGGTTTAATTTAACTTTTAATTTTTATTTTTTATTTTGTTGAGAAGCACAATTGCTATATGATATGAAAGCCTGTTTCCACCTCAGAGGAGAAATTATCATGGTGAGATAGTTTAAAATAAAGTTGCATTGTGAGATATACAGTAAGTCTGCGATTGTGAGAAATAAGGCCACAATTGTGAGAGATAAAGTCACAATAATAAAGTAAAAACTGTGAGATATAAGATTTATTTGTAAGAAATAAAGTTGAAATTCCTAGAAAAAGAGTTGCAGTGAACTATAAAGTGTGAGCGAGAATGCATACTGGGAGATATGAAGTTGCAATTATGAGAAATACTGATAAAATTTAACAATATAAAGTCACATTTCAATATATATTAGGCTTATATTTTATCGTATTTTGTGACAGAACACACATAAGATAAGATATGCAAGATATAAAGCTGCAATAATGAAAACAAATTTGCAATAGACCCTTTTCACATTTCCGGGTTTCTAGGAAGCGGAAGTAGTCAGTTGGGTAAAATTCTATAGTGGTGAATGAGAGACTTCATTAAATATATTTTTTGTGTTCCTATTTTCTTAAAACCCTTTAACTGATTTCTCAACAGTACGGTAGACCTTACTTTGAGTGTGAAAAAAATCAGTCAAATGAAGGAGATGAGACAAAAATCTACCACAGCTCTATTGTCCCACCCCATTATCTGCTTTTGTCATGGAGGGATGGGACTTTTAAATTTTCACGAAAGAATGAAGTTGCTGATCGTTCATCGAATAATAGGGTCAAACATGGTATCAGTTAAGGAGGGAATCAAACCACAATGTTGTAGTTAGTAGGGTAGAGTCTAAACAATAGAAATATGGAAAAATATAAGAGAAATAGAGAAACACCTGTTTGCCATGACTTTCCAAAACTATGCGTGACCGTACGGTTGATATGTCTGTAAAGGGTAAAAATAGCCAGATGGTAGGAACTGAAGTGTGACAATAGGGTCATCTAAGAGTGGATTATGAGGATGTCCATGGGGATATTTTTTATTTTTTTCCTCAAGCAGACATAGTAAAAACTTAATGGAATATAAAATACAATTTCATAAATGTTACTCACACATACATTTATGCAGTATTTTATTTTGCGAGTGGAAAGGAACTGATCGGGTAATGAAAAGTGAGTGTTACATACATACAAAGACACTTTACTATCCCATGAGGCCTTGGAAGAGGACTTGTAAATTGCATGGAAGCAACACAATTTACATTGCAATGCCAAAAATGGCAGATATAGCATGTCTGGATTGCATTCATATAGAACAGGGGTGGGCAAACTCGGTCCTGGAGGGCCACTGCCCTGCAGAGTTTAGCTCCAACCCTAATCAAACACACCTGAACCAGCTAATCAATGCCTTCAGGATTACTAGAAAACTACAGGCAGGTGAGTTTTATCAGGGTTGGAGAGCTAAACTATGCAGGGCAGTGGCCCTCCAGTGTTTGCCCACTATATAGAACATATTTTTATATTAGTGGCGAACTAAATTCTTCTTCAACTGTAGTACTTTGACAGAGATTTTGCAAGTTTTTAGAGAAAACTGATGAAGAAGAAGACTATTATGGCAACAGAAATAGTGTCCATTTTGCAAATATTGGTAATTCATTTCACAATGTGTGAAATCAAGCAAGTGTAGCTAATATTTGCATTCACACTTCTACATATGGTATGATTTGTTTCACACCGCAAGCTTCAGCAGAGCATTAGAGAGTGCTTATAAAGTAAAACAACCAACCATTTCAGAGTGCTTTTATACAACCAAACCAAAAAATTAGAAAAACTCTAGTTTGAACATTCAGGAGCTCAAGTAAAATGACTAAAAATAGAATTTATGGACGATAAATAGACTTAGATATTTTACAAAACTTGCAGTATTCCTGTTGTGAAAAATGCTTTAAATTGCCATATTACCTGAATTTACTGAAATTTGCTGAATTTATTGAAATGGTTATGAATTAAATTCACTGAAAATGGACTGGATATTATATCGACCACCACAAGACAATATGTAGTGTATAAATGTTTTTTTTTTTTTTTAAATGTGAACCCTACTCACTAAAAAATGTTGGGTTAAAAATAACCCAACAAGTAACCCAACTATGGGTTAACATAGCACCTTCCCAACTGTGGGTTATTTTTAACCCAACAGATGGGTTATTAATAAAAATAACCCAACGATTTTAAAAATGACCCAACATTTTTGGTAAATAACCCAACCTAGTGACCCAATATGTGTAACCCAACGGTTGGGTTAATAAAATAACCCAACGTTTTTTACTGTGTAATAATTATGGAAGGTATCTAAGACATACTAACACTGTTACAGGTATGTTTATTATTCAGAAAAGCCCATAAAATAGTACCACAAATGTAAAAAATGTGGTAAAAAGATTTACCATAAACTGACATCTCAGCCGTACGGTAGAGTTTTATATCTTTTAGATAAAAACATAAATTGACAAAAAAACCAGCTTGAGGTCATTTTTTATATGTTCAATAATAAGAATTTTAAGAAAAATAATTTTTTCATTGGCTCCATCTAGGGGTGAAATAGTTAAAATGGTTAAATAGCAAAAGAAAAACTCAACAACAGTGTTTTCACAACTTTCAAAAAGATGAAAAGAAATAGAGAGAGATTGATAACGGCAGTCAGAAGAGAGAAAGATGTCAACTTTACCATCACTCCCACAGCCGCTGTATTAGAAACACCCTAACAGCAGCATTAACTAGTTTTTTGTAATTTGATGAAAAGGTAATGCAATACTAAGTATAGTGTTATAAATGTATATACATTTTTAAAAAAATGAAAATATAAAAAACTTTGCAAGATTTACGATGCTGATGACCGTAAAAATGCATCATCACAGTCCATGATAAGGGTCCATTGTGAGATATAAAGACAAATAAAGTCGCATTTCCTAGAAACAAAGTTGCAATTGTAAAATATTAAATCATATGAAGTCGCAGTTACAATAAATAAAGTCCCAACTGTGAGAAATATTGTCATCATTACCTTTTTTTAAGCTCTGAGGCAGAATAGACTTCCATCAAAATGGAAATGGAATGTGTGTATTGGATCAAACAGAAACTCTAGCATACAGGAAATTGAATAAATTGACAACTAAATTGATATTTTTTCTTTTTAGAATATAATTTAACCCCTGATGATATGCTTTTAATTGATCTAACTCAAATGCTCTTTGAAGATAAACACACTAAGCAACTCCTACTGACCGTATGACTGATTTGATAATGACTGGCAATTATTATTAAATGTCACTGAAGTTGAAAAAATGATAATAGAGTCCTGCAGCATCTAATGGCCTCCATTCACTCAGCATCCTAGAATACAGAAGCCAATTCAGTTCAAGCTGTGAATGCGGCAGATGCCCTTAATGACCTTGGAGGAACTCTGCTAACCTGCACTAAACCAGGATGATGATTCGATCACTTTTTGTCCCATTGTTTTTGTGACCTGGATGTCTGACAGAAAAATAACTAAACTCCCATGGTATTTACAGTCCTGATGACTGTTTATCATTCACCCAAAACCACATAAATGTAAGCATTAATATTCATTATGAGTCTGTTGACTCTGCAGGACTGTCTATAGTAGCTCTCTTTCTTCTCCTCTCTCAGCACTTAATCCCTATTCATCTCTTCCTCATTACATAGCGAGTGTGATTTTCTGGTTCCTCCTTGACTTCTGACCTTTGACCTTTCACCTGTGCATTGAATTAATCACCTCTTCCAGATAAAACATATTTTCTTGACGTAAATCTTAAGGTGCCCAAGGCAGTGTGTGCCCTGGATAACAATACAAGCACAGACACACACACACAGACACACACACACACACACACACACACACAGTAACACACGTCTGGGATTCATTTAGCCAGCATTAACACTTCATAGAAATTATATACACCTTTCTCACACACACTGCCTATCCAATGGCCCTAAAGCTCAGCTATCTGGATAAAGACTAAACAAAAGTGACTGCACACCTCATAGTGTTACTCAGCATTCACGCGTTTGTATTTGCGAGCATTGCAAATTGGATTAATATCAACCATATGCCATACATTTGTTGTGGATTTACATTGCCTCCACGATCACATCCATCGGTTGCAAGAAACATTCTGTTTTGTTTTCACTGTGCTCAGGTTGAGGTTTTGTAAATCTCTCTAAGCTTCCGTGTTAGATTTTTTTTTAATCATGCCAAACAGAGTTGGAACTTGCAGCTTACTGAGCAATTTTCAGGTTTCCTGGCACAATGTGTATTTTAGTAAGCTGCTTTACTGAATGTCTGCACTGGACAGAGAATCCTGACAAAGGTACAAATTATACAATCACATAAACAGTACTGTAGGGAAACATGTCTCCACTCTCTTTTATTTGTATGGCTAAACAATTTAAATCATTCCATGTCTTCCAAAAAAATTCCACCTTATTCCATTAAATCATGGAAATGAACCCTGAGTGGTGTTTGCTAAGGTTTTCTGAAGGGATTTTTGTGTGTGGTTGCTTGGGCATTCTGAATGGTTGCTAGGTGTTATCAATTCAATATAAGACTATACACTCTAAAAAATGCTGGGTTAAAAACAACCCAAGTTGGGTTGAAAATGGACAAACCCAGCGATTGGGTTGTTTTAACCCAGCGGTTGGGTTAAATGTTTGCCCAACCTGCTGGGTAGTTTTATTTAAACCAACTATTGTTTAAAAACTGCTATATGGCTAGCTTAAAATGAACCCAAAATAGTTGGGAAATTAAAAACCAGATGCAATTAGAGGCAACAATAATAGACAAAAGGTGAATGTTTATTAATAAGCTTTAATATTTTATTAATATAAATGTAATAGTTTAATAGTTTATTAATAAGCAATTTAATAAATGTTTATTGTTTAATAATTATTCATTGAACATTAATAAATGTTCATTTCCAACATACTTTGGGTTAATTTTAAGCAATACAGTAATTTTTAAACAATAGTTGAGTTAAATAAAACTACCCAGCAGGTTGGGCAAACATTTAACCCTACCGCTGGGTTAAAACAACCCAATTGCTGGGTTTGTCCATTTTCAACCCAACTTGGGTTGTTTTTAACCCAGCATTTTTAGAGTGTAGGATCTTTTTTTGCACATTTTATCATTAACTTGGTGAAAAGTTAGCTGTCTGCTATATTGTACCCAAAACTGGAAAGCAGTTTCTTGATCTGGCAAGCTCTAATCTGATTGGCTGATGTTATGCAACCTCTGAAGTCATGTTTACCAGGTCATTGTACAGCTGGATTTGCCAGGTTAGTGGGTTCACCAGTTGTCCTTCCTTGCAACACTTTTGGTAGGTACCAAGTAACCACTTCATTCCAATAACACATTGTTATGAAAAATAACAAACTACACATTTAGAAATTATAGCTACAACATTCCACAGTTGCAATATAAATCTTTGGTGAAAAATCTGTTCCCTTAACAGATTATCTAAATGATGTAAAATGACTGTAAAAATGCTACAGTGAAAAACAGTTAATTGGTTTACATAAAGTTTCCGTACTATATACGGTGAATAACTGTAATAGATCTAATGGTACATTTAAAGGTGCCCTAGAACCAGTTTTTACAAGATGTAATATAAGTCTAAGGTGTCCCCTGAATGTGTCTGTTTAGTTTCAGCTCAAAATACCCCATAGATTTTTTTTTATTAATTTCTTTAACTGCCTATTTTGGGGCATCGTTAACTATGTACCGATTCAGCGCACGTCCCCTTTAAATCGCGCGCTAATATAACTGATTATATCAGTTAATACATTGTTTTACTCTAACATTAAGTTAAATCTGGAAAACCTAAAATGTTGCTACCGTATTTTTTTTACAGTAAATTTCTGGCAACCACAGTTGCCGGTTTTTTAACAGAATTTTTTTTTACAGTGTGTAAAATAAACAGTTATGAACTGTAATTATTATAATATAAACCTTTAAATTATACTGTAAAAAAGACAGTAAACTAAGTGCGGTCCTGTAAAACCTATAATGTTGCTACCCTATTTTTTACGGTAAAGTTCTGGCAACCACAGCTGCCATTTTTTTACCGTAAATTTTACAGGAATTTTTTTTTACAGTGCATTCTCAATAGAATTCAAATTAGTTGCACATTTTATCATCAGCGTCACAATAGAAACAGCTCGAGCAAATCTTATCACACTTTTGGAGCGCGCTGGTGAACGAGCCTAACGTGCCACTCATGTGAGAAGTGCTGGTACGCAAGAAAAAGTGAGGGTACGCTACAGATTAAAACATAGAAGAGTACCGGCCCACTTCAAGCACACACACACATACATATATATACTCTATTTGTCTATTTTGTTTTTGAAATAGTCAGCTCTTATTCATTTTGGATGGGCCTTTTTTTTTTTTTCTCCAACTTCTTTAGTTTTTGTAGACGTCTTGTAGCTATATGAAAGCAACCTCTCCTCAAAAAGACTTATTATTTGATGTGTCATTCATGTCCTTAGCAACAGTCCAGGATGAGTTACTGTAGGCAGCAAACAAGTTAATACTAGGAGATTAGCACCCTTAGCAACATCCTTTCAAAAACACGTTTTCAATAAAGCTTATGTGTGGTCAGCTCAAATGCACAAATGGTCCTGTCAGCAAACATTTCACTTGCAATTATAAGGATTTGACAAAAACATAAGTGGATTGAATCCCTCATGTCCTCTCCAGGCATATACTGTATTGTTCTTGTTACAGAAAAACTTGAATTTTATCAGCCTCTGCCAACAGGTTCTCAGAGCTAATAGGAGAAATACTAATGAAAGTTGTTTCAGCCATTGCAAGATAGAGTTAAAGGTCATGAGTCAGATCTGAAACAATCCAGAAGATTTTTTAAATTTTTTTAAATTTTGTTTTTCCTGCCATAGCATTCCATCTTTGATGCATAAAAAGTATTACAGGGCCTGCCTTTTTTCATAATCAACCAATATCACTTGATAAATTCTTGTTTCACAAACAAAAGGTTTAAAAAAACAGTGAAATAATAAATGATTTGTTGTACACTGTCACCAATTTTGTCTCTGAAGGCTGGCCCACACTAAAAGATTTTTAAAATCTTATCTGATTTTCAAAATGTTAGAGACTACTAACATAATAATAATAATAATAATAATAAATCATATTTAACAGTTTTTTTCCTATAGTGTGTGGAGTGTTGCAATGTGACCAAGACAATACACTAACAGATTCCATTCACAAACAACCAGATTCCTGACAGCGAATATGATGTTAAAAAGAGTTATTAAGCACAAGTAGGCAATAAAAAATAACTTGATGTGGTACTTGCGCTGACACACACTATTATGTCAAAATGCCCATTGAGCGAAGTATCCACATAAACATTTGGTGGAAAATCCGATGTGTATCAGTTTATTGGATCTGTCCATGAGAACTTAAAGTGACAGCAGCCTAATAATACCTGCTGCCATCTGTGTCATTAATGTTTAAGGTGCAAGGGCTCGAGCACCCACGGAAATGGTCGAGTGCCCACGGAAAAATACGAGATATTGTCCATTGATTTAAACAATGAAAAATCAATTGCAGCTTTCAGAAGCGATTATCTTCACCTGTTTATATTTTATTTGAGGCTGTTTCTATTGCGTTATGTTAATGAAAAATGTAGAGAGCGCATCCAAGTAATGCACAAGCACAAATCTTTCAGCTCGCAGGCAGATTTCCTTCACTCTCGCACACAACTGGACGCATACTCAAACTCAAACTTCTTCAAACGACCGCTAATGGTGTTGTGGCAACTCTCTATTCTTTCCAATGAAATCATTAACAAAATACTCACAAACGTGTCCCTGTTCTTGCCTCTTTATATACAATCATTAATGAACATCTTTGGTCTTATTGAGGAAAAAAAAAAAACTAAACGAGGGCGGATTATAACCACTGATGATTAAAACCAGGAATGTCTGACTCGCATAGCAAATGTTCTACCACTAGACCACATGGGAATATGAAGATTTAGCATGGGTCTGAGACTTTGTATATACACTATATTGCCAAAAGTATTGGGACACTCCTCCAAATCATTGAATTCAGGTGTTCCAATCACTTCCATGGCCACAGGTGTATAAAATCAAGCACCTAGGCACACAGACTGCTTCTACAAACATTTGTGAAAGAATGGGTCGCTCTCAGGAGCTCAGTTCAAGCATGGTACTGTGATAGGTTGCCACCTGTGCAATAAGTCCATTCGTGAAATTTCCTCACTACTAAATATTCCACGGTCAACTGTTAGTGATATCATAACAAAGTGGAAGCAATTGGGAACAACAGCAACTCAGCCACGAAGTGGTAGGCCACGTAAAATCACAGAGCGGGGTCAGCACATGCGCAGAAGTCGCCTACTTTCTGCAGAGTCAATAGCTACAGACCTCCAAACTTCGTGTGGCCTTCAGATTAGCTCAAGAACAGTGCATAGAGAGCTTCATGGAATGGGTTTCCATCTCCGAGCAGCTGCATCCAAGCCTTACATCACCAAGTGCAATGCAAAGCATCGGATGCAGTGGTGTAAAGCTCGCCGCCACTGGACTCTAGAGCAGTGGAGACGTGTTCTCTGGTGTGACGAATCACACTTCTCTGTTGGGCAATCCAATGGACGAGTCTGGGTTTGGCAGTTGCCAGGAGAACGGTACTTGCTTGACTGCATTGTGCCAAGTGTAAAGTTTGGTGGAAGGGGGATTATGGTGTGGGGTTGTTTTTCAGGGGTTGGGCTTGGCCCCTTAGTTCCAGTGAAAGGAACTCTTAATGCTTCAGCATACCAAGACATTTTGGACAATTTCATGCTCCCAGCTTTGTGGGAACAGTTTGGGGATGGCCCCTTCCTGTTCCAACATGACTGCGCACCAGTGCACAAAGCAAGGTCCATAAAGACATGGATGAGTGAGTTTGGTGTGGAGGAACTTGACTGGCCTGCACAGATTCCTGACCTCAACCCCATAGAACACCTTTGGGATGAATTAGAGCGGAGACTGTGAGCCAGGCCTTCTCATCAACATCAGTGCCTGACCTCACAAATGCGCTTCTAGAAGAATGGTCAAACATTCCCATAAACACACTCCTAAACCTTGTGGAAAGCCTTCCCAGAAGAGTTGAGGCTGTTATAGCTGCAAAGGGTGGGCCAACTCCATATTAAACCCTACGGATTAAGAATGGGATGTCATTAAAGTTCATGTGCACGTAAAGGCAGGCGTCCCAAAACTTTTGGCAATGTAGTGTACTATATGTACTAGGCACCCACCAGCAGAAACATAAATCGGTGCCTATGCCCATAACACCTATAACTTCAAATGCACTTTTAATTAATAAATTTTTGCATTTTCCACTCTTTTGCATTAGAAAGGAAGTGAATGGAGTCTAGTGTGACCGCATTTATAACCTACATACAGGATTCTTTTATTCCATAACAACCACAGCCAGACCTTAAACAAATCAATTGCTTTCTATATTCTCATTTACCAGCCTCCACTGGGATTCCCAGTGTTATCAACAACACCATTGCTTGAGGTCTCCCCATTGCTAATGATATCCAATCTAAAGCATTCCCCGCATCATTACTGCAACAAATTCCCACTTATGCATTAACTGACATCCAAAACACATTCTTTTCCCTCTATTTCTTTCTTTTTTTGCTTTTAGTGCAGTTTAATCCTCACCTAAGAATAAAATCGGGATTAAATCTGTAAATGAAATCTGCACAAAGTTGCTGCATATGGAGCAATAACATGCGAGCACATGATCCTGTACAATGAACCGACTCGTTTTCCCCAACGCATCTCTTTTTCTCTGATACCTCCCCTGCGGCCAAACCATGGCGCAGCTCTGCTAGTAACGACGCAAAGCTGAAGAGGAGAGGAAGGGATGAGAGAGAAAAAGAAGAATGCGAGAGAGAGAAACGCGGCCGTGCGTAACGAAGGACCCGCATCAGCCACATCGCGTCTCCTGCAGCTGTAGTTATTATGACAACCGCCGCAAAGAAAGACGCTATCCGCCTCTGCCAATCTATGAATATCCCTAAGACTGAGAGGAATTCCTTCAACATGGGACGGTTCGGTGACTGTCAGCTCATTTCAGCACTGAAGTGTGTGTTTGAGAAAGAAAGCGGCGGTTCCAGCTGCTCATGGATGCTGTGCTCGTGCACTGGATGCTGCTGCTGCTGCTGCTGCTGATGATTATCAGCTTCCTCACGCGACCCGTGCGAGGGGTGTGACCCTGTGTAATTAATGTCTGTCCGTCTGTCTGCAGCAGGCTCTATTTCTGCAGCATACTAACACAACGATTAATCTATTTCTTTAAACAACATATTGCGGGTTATTCACGCGATGTATGTGTGACTGCAGAAGAGCACTGCAGCTCTTAATGATGGGAATACTGGAGTCTTCTTTTGAGGAACTCATTCTTTGTATTGCCTCAATCCTCAAGGATCACGGTTTAAGTCAAGCTTCTTTTGTAAGGGCATTGTTATTCAATGCTGACAACAATAGAAATGATGGGCTAGTTTTGTGTGTCTATGAGAGAAAGTGCTCTTAGTAATCATATATCATCAAGTGGGTGTCCCTTAGTAACATAATATCACAGATGCCATACAGTCGAACCAAATGGAGGCCAGAGATGTGTTAAAGGCCACTCACTTCTGCCTGTTATTTTTCTGAGTGCTTGAGTTAGTTCAAACAAGCATTTATTTATATATATATATATATATATATATATATATATATATATATATATATATATATATATATATAGTCTTAAAGTGCCCCTAGCTATTTTAAAGGTTCTTAATTTTGTTATTTTGTTTTGGAGGTCCTCTATAGGTTTACTTGCATTCAAGGTAAAAAAAAAAACATAATACATTTATCATAATATACAGCACCTCTTTTCAAACAGTGTCTGAAATGGCTCGATAAAGGATTCAGTCTCTCCATACCCCTCCTTTCTGAGATACTTTGCTCTGATTGGTCAGATGGCCCAGTCTGTTGTGATTGGTCAACTGCTTACAGTGCATGTTGGAAATGAAACTCATTCACATCAACATATCTGAATTTTAGCTCTGGAGGCTTCCTCGTCACTTGTTTACACAGTGATATGAACAGTAATGATAGCGTTGGTTTTGCCGTATCGGAGTCCTCATCCTTTGAAAGTGCAGAAAACAGCATCTTCTCGACATGCTGACGACACGAACCAAACTCTTCCAGTCTCAGGTACGACTACAGTGTTTGAGGGCTGGTCAAAGTAAACGTTGATTGCAGGCAGCAAATGAAAACCATAGGCTGCCATTATGCAAATTTGTTACAGACCTATAGGTTTGTGTAGGAAGTTAGACGGGAATTACTGACAACTCTTTTCAGGCAGTTCAGAATCGGTTCTTTCTTTTGGGAGACAATAACTTTAATAACATCTATTGTGCACTTTGTACCTTTGCAGACCTTTGTTCTTTCACAAAAAGCTATGATGACTTAAAATTATTCAAAAGTATATATTATTATTAATACATTAAACAAATCAAACTAAAATTATACATAAATTTAAGAAATCATGTTTATATTTCCTCCACTCAATAACTGTTGAAACAACAGCTTTGTCATAATTATAGCAGAAATAAGAAGATAAAACCTTCAAACAATTCAGATATGTGTAATCTTAGTTCAAATATATTTATGATGTAAATTTATATGCTACTTAAAGGGTTAGTTCACCCAAAAATGAATCTTTTTTCATTTAATACTCACCCTCATGCTGTTCAACACCCGTAAGAACTTCGTTCACCTTCAGGACACAAATTAAGATATTTTTGTTGAAATCCGATGGCTCAGTGAGGCCTGCATAGCCAGCAATGACATTTCCTCTCTCAAGATCCATTAATGTACTAAAAACATATTTAAATCAGTTCATGTGAGTACAGTGGTTCAATATTAATATTATAAAGCGACGAGAATATTTTTGGTGCGCCAAAAAAACAAAATAACGACTTATATAGTGATGGCCGATTTCAAAACACTGCTAAGCATCGGAGCGTTATGAATCTTTTGTGTCGAATCAGTGATTTGGATCACGTGTCAAACCGCCAAACTGCTGAAATCACATGACTTTGGCGCTCCAAACCGCTGATTCGACATGCTGATTCATAGCACTCTGAAGCTTCATGAAGCAGTGTTTTGAAATTGGCCATCACTAGCTATATGTCGTTATTTTGTTTTTTTGGTGCACCAAAAATATTCTCGTCACTTTATAATTTTAATATTGAACCACTGTACTCACATGAACTGATTTAAATATGTTTTTAGCACATTAATGGATCTTGAGAGAGGAAATGTCATTGCTCCCTATGCAGGACTCACGGAGCCATCGGATTTCAACAAAAATTTCTTAATTTGCGTTCCGAAGATTAACAAAGATCTTACGGGTGTGGAACGACATGAGGGTGAGTAATAAATGACATAGTTTTCATTTTTGGGTGAACTAAACCTTTAAGGTATAATATTTGTATAACACAGTTTATAAAATGGGTAATTCCAGTCCTTGATTATTATTGGTTGAGGCGGGTTCGAAGCCGCTGTAAATTACTCTAAAAACATACACCTATGACTACATTACATCAGTATTACTGCGCCACTGCAAGGTTTAAGAAAATAAACCTTGCCAGGTATGTGGAATAACCATTTTATAAAAGCAATAAGCCCTGTGAAGCTGTGATTAACAGTAAATTTAGAACAGCTAAAGGGGGGTTTAGTCAATCCATTCCGAACAACGCCCCTTAGCTGTTCTAAATTCACTGTAAACCACTGCTTCTCTGGGATTATTGCTTTAGTTTAACAATTGTTGTGCAAAATATTTGCTCTCACATGGAGATCAGTGGCCTCAAGAAAAAAAAGCAATTTCATTCTACTGTAGGCCTATATAAGGGTGACTGGCATGTTGCGATCACAGCCAAATACTAGACTACACAATTTATTTCTGTAACCACCTTTTATCAGAGACCTCCAATTGTCAATTTATTGAGCGTGATACATCCCCCACCCCCCATTAGCCGATTTTAGCGCATACCCCATCCCATAGCTGATTTTATTGCTCAACTAAATCAAGCAGTCACCTGTCAAGAAAAGGTCAGACTTCATGGATTCAGTTCAGGACAATTATGGATGGATCAGAAGCGTGACAAATTATTAAAGTTTCTCCTGTTGTTCCAGAAAATAAAAATTCTGTCATCATTTATTTACCCTCAGGTTGTCTATATAAATGTCTTTGTTCTGCTGTACACAAAGGATGATATTTGGAAGAATGTTAGTAACGAATCAGATCTCATCCCCCCTTGACTACCATAGTAGGAAAAATAAATACTATGGAAGTCAATGGGGGCGAGATCTTATTGGTTCCAATTATCTTCCTTTGTGTACAGCAGAACAAAGACATTTATATAGGTTTGGAACAACCTGAGGGTTGATGATGATCCTGTACAATGATGACAGAATTTTCATTTTTGGGTGAACTATCCCTTTAAGAATCCCTCTTATTTTCCACCCCCTCCCCTCCAGCCACCTGGCTCTATTCACGCATTGTTCACATTTCACAATCCAATCAATTCACAATGGATAAAAGTTCTCCCCAATATAAATATTTTTTTTTCTAGTTGAAAATCCACATGTCAGAAGCTAATTGGGCTGTGAAGGGCATTTCATGTTAGCTTTTCATGGCTTCATCAGGACATGACAACATTTTTTTTTTTACTTCCTGAGGTGCAAACACAACTGTAGAATGCCTCTAAAGCTATATGTTACCATAAAGTGAAGAAGTCAGCAATATTAACTCACAAAAACAGGTAAAAATTAATTAATTAATAATTAATGGCTTAGAAAGCTCCTGTAATTAACCCTATGAAACCTACTGTATTATATTTGATACAAAAATTCTAAGGTCTCTAAATTCAGCAAAGCAATATATGTTACAAACTTTGCTGAAACAAGTTTACATGGCTTCTGTCCTGTGATTGATAGTTTATACTTTTTTAGCAAGTAAAAGGCCTTTTAGTATAATTATAAAAATGTCCACCTTATAATGTATAGAATAAGATTAACTATAGAATAAGATAAACTCTGGCTTTTAAGGATTGTCTCGTGCCTATAACAAATTATATGCATTTTATGTAAATAGATAGTTGATATAAAGATCTTATCGATTTCATATTACTTTTTGGCAATATATATATATATATATATATATATATATATATATATATATATATATATATATATATATATATATATATATATATATCAGCAATTGCTAAATTGCATATTTTTTCTCAGTTTGATCCTCTGAATAAAACTAAACTGTGCTTTTTCCTCCCTGAGAATGAGGTTCATATTCTCACTATGAGCCATAAAGCCTGATGTATCAAACATGATACTCAACAACAAACACATATAACTTTTATAGATTGTATTTTAAAAATATTTTGTCTAAAATGTAAAAAAAGAAGAAGAATTAAGAAGAAAAAAAGGCCATTCTGACTTTTCTGACTATTGGCAGACTTTACAGGGTTAATATAAAAACCTCCTCTACACACATACATGCAAACCCAGTCAGGAGTCATAACACTCCCTGAGGAACAATGCCACTCTTGCAGAGAGTTTAGTCCTGGGAATAAACCACAATCTTCATGTCAAGTACAACATTACTATATGACCAGTCACTTAAGCACCATACCCGAGTCACACTCATTCACTTATTTACTATAGTAAACATTTCACAAAGCATATTCCCAGTCTGGGTTTTGAATGTGTGTGTGTGTTATTTGCTTTATTATTTGCTGAGTCAGGCAGCTGGAGACACAGCAGCATGGGGATCATTATGAAGCTCTCGCTGAGGACTCATGCCAAAGCCCACGGCATGCTGCACTGAGTTCAGAAACTGCTGAGCTTACCTGCCAGATGCACAACAGGCCTCACTCACTCAGCCCTGCTCATTTATACATTAAAGTCTCAGGTATCATCTAATGTGGTTAAAACGTATTAGTTCTGTGTAGGCTTCTGTTGTTTAAATTGGTAATGTATAAAGGAATTTGTTAATGTAGCTAATTGTTTCCATGCTTTGTTTTTGTTCATGTTTAAGTTAACATGATTTATTTTCTTAATATTATTGTATGATTCATTAATACACCTTCCTCTGAAATAACTTTAACTCCTTGTCCCCTGATGTCACTTGGGTTCCAATCTTATTTGTTCAAAATATCTTCTTTTTTTGTTCTCCAGAAAAAAGACAGGTTTGGAATGACACGAGGGTAAGTAAATGATGACAGAATTTTCATTTTTGTCTGAACCAATAGCCAAAGTACTGCTTTATCAAATCCACATTCTAACTCCAAACTGATTCTGAATCAGTTCCTCATGAATATAACCAAGCCCCACTCATTATTTCTTGCTAAATACCCAGTTTCACTCCACATTACAAAAGTAAAATTGGTTGCGAATGATGTTTCTCAATCACTTTGATGGTGCACTACTACACTACACTACACTACCAGCATCACACAGTGACAAAGCGACATGATTCCATTTATTTCAATGGAGAGCTGGTGATTTCAGGCAACACAAGTAACAGTAACAGTTGGAGACAGGATGATAGCATGTCCAGCGATGTGACAAAGTTGAGATACTATATGTTTAACTCAATGCAAATGAAGAGCAACTTTCGGGAGTGACAGCCATTAGGAGTAAAGTCAAGGGAGCGCATGATCTGTCACTATCCTGTAGTGCAAAAGTTAATTTTAGCGGTCAGCAAATTTCCTGTAGTTTATGATAGGTCTCTGCGTACTTACGGGGGTACTCACCATGCTGACTCCAAGCCTGAATGGTTTCCTGAAACCAGACAGCACAATCTGCGAGGTAGCATTTTTCCTTGTCAAAATGTGCTACCTACTGTTTTAATTCTAACTTAACAATCTGAGCAGGTAGCACAAATCATCAGAACTCCAGTGCTTTTGCTGCAGCTTAAGAAGAAAATCATACAAGACAAAAATGGTCTTTACTCTTGGACATGACAAACATGAAAGGATGACCTGACCTCAAAATATAAATAATTATTTTTGGCCTTGGTGAACTTTGAACACTGTTCGCTCATTCAATAATATAATTTTATTAATGTTTACCCTAAAATCATCCATAGTGCAAATAGAAATTGAGAAGAATTCCCATGCCTTTGATTCAAGTGGAAAATCAAGTGTCTCTAACTATCGTGTAGCATGCAATATGATTTTACTATGCGATTTCACTTTTTGGCAATAACTTAAATGGCTTTTGACTAAAAGATTTTGAGTATCAGAGCGAGTTATTTCACAGAGGGAGGAATGTGTTTTTTCAGCCTGATTTGGTTGTTTTATAAAGCACCTTTCCAGTGTGATTCCAGCCTTACGATCTGACATCTGGGTCACAACTGAGGATGTGCAGAATTATTGTAGAAAGCACACTTATTTGATGCCAAAGAACAAACCAGACTGTAATATGTTGTGGCTGTAGTTATAAGAGCATGACGATGGAGATTCAAGAAACAGTCTTTAATAATAAATCCACAAAGGGAACACGTAGAAGAACACCAAGAATATTGTAAAAAACAACCATGTGATACAAATACAACACAGAACAATAAACAGAGGAAACTAAGGACTTAAATACACAAGGAGCCTAAATTACAGAATTTGAAATAAACAAGGAATCATAATCAGTGTATGTAGAAACAAACTCCTGGAAGGCGTGTCCTCGTGCTGCTGATAATAGTTCAATAGAGTACAGAGAGGGTTCCAGTGGAGGACATGGAGCTGATGAAGGATGAAACCAAGGAGGGGCTGGCAGAGGGAAATGCGGAGATGATGGAGGGAGGAGCCAGGGAGGCGATGACAGAGGAAGGATGCATTTGACCCAAAAGACAGCCAGGACCATGGTGGAGTTGAGGGAAGAAGGAGTTATGATGGAGACTTGGCAGACAGAGCCAGGGGGATGACAGACAGAGACAGAGCTAATGGAGGTGGAGGCAGAGCCAAAGAGCTGATGGGAGCAAGTGATTGATCGGTAAGCCACAACAAGGAGCATCTGAGGTGGAGCCCTGGTGCTAGAGGACTGATGCGGAGCCAGAGGGACTGGGGACCAAGCTGGAGGGAAGACATAGCTAAAGGGGTGGAGAAACGAAGTGCAGTTAAAGGCCTGGAAGTCAATGGTGTAGCAGACAGAGTGGTGACTGACCAAGGTGTAGCCGGAGAGACAGGGGAACCCGGTGGAACCATGAGGACAATGGTCCAAGGTGGAGCCAAGGGAGGGAGGAGCCAAAGTGGAGCTGACTGGTTGACAGTCTGAGGTGGAGTGATGAACTCGGCACCTGGAGGTGGAGCCAAGGGATCCCTTTGCCAAGGAGGAGCTGGAGACTGGAAGACCTGAGGCAAATCCATGCAGCAAAGTTTAGTCAACAGAACTAGCAGAGCCAGGGCCGAAAGACTGGCTGTCTTTGGTAGAAGAAGTGGGAGAGGGAGGCTGGGTGGGATCAGAGACATAGGAGACTTGGAGCTGAGCAGGACCAATGGAGACACAGGAGACATGGAGCTGAGCAGGACCAGCAGAGACACAAGAGACTTGGAGCTGAGTGGGACAAGCAGAGATGCAGGAGACTTGGAGCTGGGCGGGACAGCAGCGACGCAGGAGACTTGGAGCTGGGCTGGATCAGCAGAGACATAAGAGACTTGGAGCTGAGTGGGACAAGCAGTGATGCAGGAGACTTGGAGCTGGGCTGGATCAGCAGGAGACTTGGAGCTGGGCGGGACAAGCAGCGACGCAGGAGACATGGAGCTGGGCTGGATCAGCAGAAGACTTGGAGCTGGGCGGGACCAGCGGAGATGCAGGACCATCTGCAATGGGAGACTTAGGGGAATATCCTCTTCCAAATCCTCAAAAAAATTCCCAGAAGTCAAATGTTGCTCATCCTCAGTGGTGGGAGTATGGGCAAGGCTCCATCCCACGCCCTTTGTACTCCACTAAAATGTCCACCTCACAGGACAGTGTTGTCGGCTCACAAACCTGGTCAGTCACTATGTGGGACGAAGATGGCATCAGTATACGGCTCTGGTGCTGTCTTCATGTCGGTTTCATGTCCTCTGCCTGTGGTGGGCGTGGCTGAAGTCTGGCTGGGCTCTGGGTCTGGAGTGGGGCTGGTGATGTCCTCCTCAGTAGGGCAGATGGTAACGGAGATCTGTTTCACCAGCACCCACTCCACAAATGCGGTGAAATTCCCCCGATGACCATCACCAGGCAGGCATGCCTTGGATCGCTCTAAGTAGAAGACACAAAGTGAGTGATCTGGGTTGTGGGTGAAGCATGCCAGGTCTAAGAAGTCCCTTGTGTGGTCCTCGAGGTTACACTGCTCCTGCTCTAGGCAGAGCAGGCAGACTGCCGGTAAGTCCATTTAAAGTTTTGTTGTGAGTGCACGACGACAGAGATTCAAGAAAAGTCTGTAATAATAAATCCACAAAGGGAACACGTAGGAAAACGTGAGGAATAACAACCACGTTATTCAAAGATGACACAGAACAATGAACAGAGGAAACTAAGGACTTAAATACACAAGGAAGCTAATGAACAGAATTCGAAACAGGTGTATAACATAATCAGTGTCCATAGAAACAAAAGAAATAAGAAGAGAACAGAAACAGGGGAAACCAAAGTAAAACACAAAGAAACTAACGTAACCGAGAGACAGACATACTGTCAAGTGATTTTAGGCATAACAATAAACTAGAGCCAGAGATGATGCAGAAACGAATGCAAAATGGCCATTGAACAAGCTTTCAAAGTAATGAAAAGTTATTGCTCTCTGTTACAAAGATAATTGCATGTTTGAAATACTGCTGTGCTATTAAATGATGAAATCAATAAGCACCCAGGACAATGTTTTTTTGTGATCACATATCTTAGAAATAAATGAAAACCTAATTTATTGGTACCATGATGAATAGTGATTATTGCTTTTGAGCCTTTGTGATGAGACTGTGATAATGGATGCAAAAAAAGCATTTCTTTTCAAGGCAGCTCATAATCCCACACATTTCTGCTCCAAATCTGTTACTGCAACAAAATTGTGAAGCATTATTCGCATTATCGCAGTACTAAGCTGTATTTGCTTGTTTGTTTTGAATCATTTACTACAGTGATCTCAGCAGGATCCGGGATGAGAGTGTGTCCAGTCTTTTATGGCGTCCACTGGCTTCATATCACAAGGCTTCACTTTACAAATCGATATTCGGCTATAGAGCTGGACAGAGAAAGTGGTAAACACCCAGAATCCTACACTGCACTCACTGATACAGATGATGATGTCTCATACTATTCTGTCTGCTTTACTCAACCCAGTAATAGTGTGTGAAGAGCCACACACTCTGTTGACTCTGTTCAGATTTTACCTCATTATTACTAAAGTACCTGTGTAAACATTCATGTAGTTATTCATGTAGGTGTTCTAAAATTAGTCCTCAGATGTTTAAATGTTTGTTTCTATATATTATATATTTTTATGTATATTTTCCTGGTTAAATAAACATTAATTTACATTACATCCAAAAAAAAATCTATTTAGTTTTTTACATAAACAATGTTCTATTTATTAAAACCAAGTATAAATCTCAAGTTAGTGTTTTTAAGTATTTTTTCATTTATTCCAAAACAATAACTAAAGGCAGTAGCAATTTAAATAATATATTTTATTTGTGAACTGATATTCAACTATTCTTTTTAATGGTCAACATATTTTCTGATCAGTTATCAAGCTCGGTAAACACCGGTCAATGACATGAAGATATACCTTTAATTTCACCAATCATAACCAATCACATCCAATCATAGCAAGATGGAGGCATTACCCCATCTCACATGACTTTCCCCCATTCATTCTCAATTACCCCCCATCAAAGGCATCACACACTTTAGGGGGTCTGTTAAAATCAATGGGATCAGGGGAGTCAAGACAGACACAGACTCCCACTGTGGTGTCGCTGTTGGACAGTGTTTCTTTAGAAAAAAAAAGAAGATATTTATACACTTCATAAAACTCATCCAGTTTTTTGAGAAGGCACTGCCTCCCTTGCCTCCTCGGAGGAAACGCCCCTACTCAAATACTGCATACTGTTTACTACTTCTTTTCAGGGTCCTGTCAATTCGGTTGGTCTTGATTCTTAGTTTGGTGACAGGATCCTGACATTCATGCCTTCTACTGTCTTTGTGTGCGTTTGCGGCTTTGAGTAGTTTCGGTTCAGTGTCTGGATCCGGATTCTCATGCTCCAGGTTGTGTCTTGAGCACATGATTCGGGTGTTTGTTTTCTTACTGGATACTCTGGTCTGGTCTTGTATGTTTATGTTGAGTACTGGAGGCTGAAGTTTCAGGACCACATTTCTAGGACCTAATGCCTTGGTCACATGACAATAAAATATCGAATATTTTTTAGTATGTGTTTTGTTTTAATTGTTTATTAATTCAAACAAATTGTTAAAAAAATGTTTTAATTATTTAAATTT
Source organism: Megalobrama amblycephala (assembly GCF_018812025.1). Lineage (NCBI taxonomy): Eukaryota > Metazoa > Chordata > Actinopteri > Cypriniformes > Xenocyprididae > Megalobrama > Megalobrama amblycephala. Next base: position 14,200,296 of record NC_063056.1, read on the forward strand.
AGCATTTTTATGATTTGATTAATTATTAGCTTTTCATCAAATATCAAATCCCCTGCAGTTCCCCCACAAACCCCCAGGGTTCGTGAGCCAGTGCTGCTGTGTCAGGTTAGTTAACGCAAAGTCAGCATATTAAGCTAGGACAAGATAAAGTATTTTAACACTGAAAAAAGAAAAAATACTTCACCTTTAACTGACATATACACATGTGACATATTTCTGGCCAAAGAGTACTTGATCTTGAACTTTTGTCCAGGTGTCCAAGTGTAATTAGACCCAGAATTCTCTCCATAAGCTGTAATTTCCCTGTTTTATACAGTCAATCCCACCAGGATTTCACTTTTTTTTCCTTGCCATTAAAATGACTTATTTTTCCAGAATTTTTGCAGAAAATTTGCAATGTTTTTTAATAATTAGGATACCACATTTACCATATTATATATGACACTGGATATACAAAAGTCATACAAGACAGAAGAAAAAAAAATGGTGAAAGCTTGTTTATTATTGTCTTACACAACTTTTAGGTTTTTGTTTGTTTGTTTATCAAAATATGACCAAAGAAGCAAATTACAAACAATAGGTCAAAAATACAAATGCAATAAAAAGTGTTTTATGTTAAGGTGTTTTAAGTATTTAGTACAGATTCAATTGAAAAATCAAATGTAAAATAAAACACTTCACTGTATGAATTAATATACATTAATCTTTTTTAAAGCTTCAAAAGTTATTCAGCCAAGAGCAGTGAATTAATTTATCTTTGTCTTTTGTTGTTTGATTAACATTAACAAGACAGCAGCAGATACTGGTTATTAGGCTGCTGTCACTTTAAGACCCATTGATCCAATATATTGATGTACATCTGTGTTTCTCACAACTATTTTAACATTTATTTAAGACAACCGACTGTGTTTACTGTATGTGAAAACTCGCCAAGGCATTGTACATAACTGTGTGTGTATAATATTTTTTATTCGTTGTTTTATTTTAAAAGTTATGATGACCGTTTTGTTGTTTAGATTATGATTTTTAGTGAAATTTAATGCAGAAGCCTCTTTTGCAACCTTAGACCCATTAATGTTTGTGGAAAAAGCATTTTTATGTAACAGTACAGAAACACATATTTAAATGAGGTTCACAGTATGTCATAAGTAGTGCGACTGAATTGATTCCGGCTCTTGATTATGTACCTCAAAACAGAATGTGTACCGTTCCCGCACAGCGTGTTGACCTCCATTTTAGTGCTGCGCTGCGTTATAAACACTATTTATCAAACCCTCCCACCTCTCTTCCGTTCCTCCCCCTGCCTCTCTCTCGCTCTCTTTCCTTCTCTCTGCATGGATGTGAGGCAGGTGGCCCAGCAAGAGAAGTTTGACACAGTTTCTGCATCTGAGGTTTAATGTACTATAGTGCTGATGTTGAACATGTGCGTGACTGTTCTGGGACAAAGTTAGTTTGTTCTGCACCACTTCTCATGATACAATGCATCTGAAACTCAAACTGTGTCAAAACGTGTCTAAAGCAGTTCTTCCCATCCACAGCTCCATCAATAAGGCTCAAGTTCCCCTTCGTCAACATCTAATAGGAAATATGTTACTATTAAATCATATTATAAAATGGTAGTTCCTGTCCTTGATTCTGATTGGTCATGACCGTTTCACCCAACGGCTCTGTGTATCACTACACAACATCCTAACAACCACTCTTAGCAACATAAACTGTGTGTTCTCAATTGATATTGTTCATTGAAACTTACTGTATTATATATTAGAGTGTTGTGAGAAAGAGATGGAGTGAGCGAGTTTATTACCTGTATTCAGATGTAGCATTTTCCTTCAGGTCAGTCTTATGTTCATAATAAAAAAATCTGTTTAAATGTCTGCTGCAATATCTTGTCCTTTTAACAGTTATGGGGTTTTCCCGTGACTGACAGCACTAGTCAAAGCATTTGTCAGTTGCGTCTTGTTCCGTGTTCACAACAATTCAGTCTTTTCAATATAAAAGTCTTCGCTACTGACTGACACACTCATAAAGACAGTCTTTGCTGCCATCTAATGGCGTAATAATGTAACTTCTGTTGCTGTTCACGGTCAGGGACAATTTTTTCCGATGGAAGGAAGGCTTTTAGTGATTTTACTTCATGAAAGTTGCATTAATACATATATTTTTTGGATTTAATATTTATATTGTGTGGTAACCGTTTTATAAAAGCAATAAGGTACGAAGCCTAACAACTCCATTCAGCCGTGTCTTACTCACGATACAGCACAGCCTTTCATACCTTATTGCTTACTTATATGGATATCATTAATCATTATCCTTAATAATCAATTAATATTATACAATATTATTAATATGATACAATGTTCTAAAATATTATAAATTAAATGTACAATAATATTAACTCTTTTATTCATAAACAACATAGTTATGAGTGTTCTCTTGCGTGTACACATTACCCACATTAAAAGGAACTGGAAAAATACTAAAATTCAATATATACATATATATATATATATATATATATATATATATATATATATATATATATATATATATATATATAATATATATATATTAGAGAATATGAAAATATATATTATATTTATAATAAGCTATATATATATTTTCATATTCTCTAATGTAAACTTTTAAACAAATTTAGGAAGAATTTAGCTGCTATATTGCTCACCTTCTCTCATCAATAAGTCTGACCAAGTAAAAGTATTAGTAAAAAACTTACATAACAAGAATTAAAGTTTAGGTATATATTAGATGAAAAGTTGAAGCATATATTAGATCATATTTCTTGGACGGCAAAAAACGGATGGTTGCTGTTGAAAAATTTTCTATTAGACCAATAGAATATAGAATCTGATGCCACAAACCTTTTAAGGAAAAGCACCAAATCAATGCTGTGATCTGGTTTAAAAGCATATTTATTGCAGGCTGTAAGAAATACTAAGTGGAAAATAAATGATTCTATTAATGTCAAGCCTACATTTACCAACCATTCTCCTCAAGAATCCCCTAACGTATTTTTAAAGTACTTTATTTCTTTCTAAATACGATTATATTTGACTTTAAACTGTATTTAAAGGGATAGTTCACCCAAAAATGAACATTCTGTCATCATTTACTCACCCTCATGTTGTTCAAAACCTGTATATGACTTTCTGTCTTCTGCAGAACACAAAAGAAGATATTTTGAAGCCAAACAGTTTTGGTAACAGTTGACTTCCACTGAATGGACAAAAAAACAAGTATTTAAGATATTTCTCAAAATACCTTCTTTTATGTTATGGAACGACACAAGGGTTAGTAAATGATGACAGAATTTTAATTTCTTTGTAAACTACCCCTTACCACCGATTGAGCTAGGACTGATAATTCTGACTTACTCGTCAAGTGTGTTTCGGATTCAGGATGGTCCCAACCTGATTCCCTCTTCTCCCTCACACATTTCTCTCAGTTCTCCTGCATGTACCACCCCTCCCTCCACCCCTCTCTCCATCTCCCTCTCACTGCAATGAAATTCAGTTTCCTATCTCTCCCTCTCACTTTCCAGCTGATTTCAGTGTGCAACACGATACCACAAGAGCATCTCCAAGAATAGAAATTTTCACTCTCTGTAATCGCCGTAAACAAGCTCTATCACTGCATTTCATCCCTCCATCATCTCTGCCTCCCACACACAGAGACCTTGCAGTAGCATAAATCAAGAGATGTGGGTTGGAATCCTCACGCACACACAAACACACATGCAAGCCCGCACACGCCAGCGAACGCACAATGTGACAGCTTGGATGTTTGACGTTTCCCTCCACCAAATTCGTTTCACACATCTTGAACGTGCAGCAAAAATCGCCAGCCACACACCAGCAACCCCCTTTCCGGCACGATAATTACCCCTCACACTTGATACACCCGTTCACGTGCACCCTGCCAGAAAGTAGAAGAAAAGAAGAGGGTCTTACTGAGGGTTCGGGAGCCGATACATCCCATGGTTTATTCACAAAGGCCCTGGATACAAGCAAGGAAGCGCTAGCCTTTCACCATACATTCTCTCCTCCTCTCTCTCCTTTCTCTTTTCTGGCTGCTGATTCTCTCCACTCATGCTGCTCCCTCCCTCCCTCTCTCTCTCCCTCTCTCCCTCTCTCTCTCTCCTCCTCTCATTCTCTCTCTGTCTGTGCAGTTTTACCTTTTAGCCTGTAAGTCAATGTATCGGAAATGAACAATATTATCACTTATTATGACACTGATGTAGTTACAATCACAGATTATGGGTATCATAATCATTTTATTCAATTAATTAGGTTTGGAAAATGTGTAAACATTTTTTTTAGGTGTATTTGTACACTGAAAAAAAAAAATGCTAGTAAATTCCACAAATAATTACAAAGAATCATTGAATTAAAATGAAATTTTGAAGCAGAAAGATTTTCTTCTAAAACATAGTCCAGTAATGTTTGCTTCATGTACAACTTTGAAAAAATAAATATTGCATTGTATTAGACAATGGTATAAAATCTTAATATAACCTCACAGAGAAATGTGAAGAAAGTGTATGTATTATCATATGCTTGTGTGTCGCGCAGGTTTCCATTGTTATTGCCGCAAGTGTGCACTCCTGCTTGGCTGGGATTCTCTCGGCTTACTAGAGCTCTCACAATGCAGTACAGATGTCTCTCTCTCTCTCTCTCTCTTTCTCTTTCCCTGACCACTGAACCAAACTCGCACAAACACTCATTACCGCAATACTGGAAAATCATGAGATCTCGCCACAGGATATTCCTGTAAGGCTCTCAAAACTTGAAAGCGCTCTCTCTCCTGTCATTCTGTTCATTCTGGTCCCTCCCTCTGTCTTGGTGGCAAAACACACACAGGAGGAGTGGCTTTATTATCTGGAGATCACCGCCGCCCACTCTATCGCTTTTTCCTGTCCTTCTTTCCATCCTGACCGGCATATTCGTTTAATTACCATGGGGTGATGTCTTTATCTTTGCTTCTCTCTTTCTCATGTATAATACATGTACTGGGCTGTTTCTCTATGTATTTGTCATAAGCTCAGTCATGCAGACTGGGTAGAATAAAATAGGGACGGTCAATCCTTTTTTCCTTGAGTTCAGCCAGGGAGAGATGGAGGGATTGAGGATTTCAAACAGAACTGTTTAACGATGAGATGAGTAAATTAGTATTCAAAGTGAAACAATGAGACTGAAAGTAGAAGAGAGTCAGAGAAAGGGGCAAAGGAGGAGAAAATGAGAGGTGGGGGAGGGAGTTGAGGCATAAGAGGAAATTTAGGCAGAGAGAGAGAGAGAGAGAGATGGAGGGAGGGAGGGGGATGGTTAATTCTGTATGTACACAAAAAGACGGCTAGACGCAGCAGTCCAGCTGTAATCTACCCAATCCTGGAGAGTTGACTGTGCCCTGGCTATTTATAGATTATCATCTCTCATACTATCTGTGTGTGTGTTCTAATGTGATGCAGTATGGCTTTGAAAATCAGCATGCCCTATTGTATGAGCCAATGAATTTGTCCTGATCTAATCAATTAGAATTTTGTATTGGATCTGTAGACAATAATATATGTTAATTGCTAGACTGTGAAAGCAGGATCTCTTCAACCACTCTCTCGCTCGCTCTCTCTCTGTGTGTGTGTTTGTGTGTGTGTGTGTCAGATGTTAAATAGACTGTGAGGACCAAATGCCTCTCAAGAATAAGAAAACAAATTCATAAACATATCTAAAAATCTAAAATAATAAACATATTCACAATGTAAAATCATTTCTCAATGAAAATGTGCCATTTACAGTAGCTTTAAATTGTTAGCATTAGTAATGAACTAACAATGAACACATTTTTACAGCATTTGTTAATCTAAGTAAACATTAATTAATAAATATTATAAAACAATATTAATGATCAATGTGATTAATAATGAATAAATATTAAAATAAATATTGTTTATTGTTAATTTGTTTTCGTTCACAATACATATAGTTTAATATAAATGTATACAGCTTAGTTCACCCAAAAATGGAAAATTCTGTCATTACACTTTCAATGCCCAGAAAGCTACTAAAGACATATTTAAAACAGTTCATGTGACTACAGTGGTTCAAGCTTAAAGTGACGAGAATGCTTTTTATGTGCCAAAAACAACAAAATAATGACTTTATTTAACAATATCTAGTAATGGGTGATTTCAAAACACTGCTTCATGAAGCTTCAGAGCTTTACGAATCGTTTGTTTCGAATCAGTGGTTCGGAGCGCGTATCAAACTGCAAAAGTCCCACCCCCCCAGTGGTGAACCATTGAAATTTCGAAACACTTATGACATAACGAAGCCTCGTTTACTTGAAATCATGTGACTTTGGCACTTTGATACACGCTCCGAACCACTGATTTGAAACAAAAGCTTCGTAAATCTTTGAAGCTTCATGAAGCAGTGTTTTGAAATCGCCCATTACTAGATGTTGTTGAATAAAGTCATTATTTAGTTTTTTTGGTGCACAAAAAGTATTCTCGTTGCTTCATAACATTAAGGTTGAACCACTGTAATCACATGATCTGTTTTAAATATGTCTTTAGTAGCTTTCTGGGCATTGAACGTGTTAATTATCTTGCTGTAAATGGAGGCCTCACTGAGCCATTGGATTTTATCAAAAATATCTTAATTGTGTTCTGAAGATGAACGAAGGTCTTTCAGGTGTGGAACGACATGAGGGTGAGTAATTAATGACAGAATTTTCATTTTTGGGTATTTATTGTAAAGTGTATCTATTATTGTAAAAATACATAACCAAACTAATGGGATGTCCCTACCATGACAGAACAACAAACGTCTGTTTCATTTGTGTTATGTAGTGCATGTTCACTTGACACTGTGAATGACACTCATAAAAAGGGAAATGTTAACACTACACAGATTTACAACCTTCACTACACAGGTCAAGGAGAGTACACACTGACCTATAAGGCATCAATCTATAAGGATAGCAAAAAAACAAAAAAAACAATCACCTACATTTTGGGATCCAGCCAACAGTCCCCATTATCTGCTTATCTGCTAGTGTTATCTGCTAGTATTCTTTCCAAATTTCCTAGTGCCCGTCTACAAACATACAATATGTCAGTAACCTAAGACGCATACAATCTCTCAGTGTGCTATGATTAATGTCTGTTCTCTGTCAGCATAGGAAAGGAAGGACCCACACTGTGTGTAATCTCATGCTAACATGGCCACCCAACGGGCCCATTCTAAGGATGAGCAAAACAATTTCAATTCAAATGTACACAGAACCATGAACTCATAATATACTTTATTCTTACGTAACAGTCGGGGTGTACACCCCAATATTTGCATAATGCCAGCCCATGATGTTCCCAACATTATGAAAGGCATTAGACAAGGGCAGCCAGTTAACGTCTGGAGCTGCACACAGCTGAACCATCAGACTAGGTAAGCAAGAACAACAGCGAAAAATGGCAGATGGAGCAATAATAACTGACATGATCCATGATAACATGATATTTTTAGTGATATTTGTAAATTGTCTTTCTAAATGTTTCGTTAGCATGTTGCTAATGTACTGTTAAATGAGGTTAAAGTTACCATCATTTATTACTGTATTCACGGAGACAAGAGCTGTCGCCATTTTTATTTTTTAAACACTTGCAGTCTGTATAATGCATAAACACAACTTCATTCTTTATAAATCTCTCCAACAGTGTAGCATTAGCCGTTAGCCATGGAGGACAGCCTCAAATTCACTCAGAATAAAACATCCAAATAAATACTTTACACACATAATTCGAAGCATGCATACAGCATGCATGACGAACATCTTGTAAAGATCCATTTGAGGGTTATATTAGCTGTGTGAACTTTGTAAATGTGCTGTAATATAGTCGACAGCTGGTGTGGCAGGGAGCACACGATTTAAGGGGGTGGCGCCGAGTGTAAATCAGTGCATTGTTAATGATGCCCCAAAATAGGCAGTTAAAAAAATTAATTAAAAAAAATCTATGGGGTATTTTGAGCTGAAACTTCACAGACACATTCAGGAGATACCTTAGACTTACATTACATCTTATGAAAGAACGTTCTTGGGCACCTTTAAAGTAGGATCCTATTAATATTCTTCAAACCAGTCTTAGTCAGTGATGTGGCCCAGTAGACATTGCACAGAACTGCATAGCCAAAAATATGTGGACACCCCCTTTGAAGTTTGATTAAGTTAAATTCGATTCATTTGGATGAGGACATCTTTAAACAACATCATTATGAAAGTGTGTGATTACAAAGTTTTGCAACAGGGTCCATTTAATTCACAAGTGAGATCCATATTGAAAAAGTTTACTGAGTCCAGTGTGGAAGAACTTGACCTGACACCCGTTGAACACCTATGGAATTAATTTTACTGCTGACTGCGAGCCAAACCGCATCGCTCGACAATAGTGCCTGACCTCCCTGATGCTTTCGTGTCTGAATGGGAGCAAGTCCTGACAGCCACCATGTTCCAACATGGTGTAGAAATCCTTCCCAGAGGAGTGGAAGCTGTTATAGCAGCGAAAGGGATGGATTAATGCTTTTCGCCATGCTTTTGAAATTAAATGTTCAACAAGATACAAGAGCATCAGTGAGGTCAGATACTGAAGTTGGCTGTTTCAATTAATTCCGAAGGTCTACAGGTTTTTTGCAAGCCAATCACGTTTTTTCCACATCAGACATAGTAAACCATTTATTTTATGGACAGTGGGCTGCTATTTTGGAACACAAAAGTCCCAACACAAGCTGATGCAATAAATTTGAAAGCACTCAGTTCTCTAGAATGACATTTGATCAAGATTTGTTTTCACTGAAATCACTGGAATTGCCAAACTCATTAATTAGGTAAGGGTGACTATATCATTTTGACCATATAGTGTTGATTTGGGTATCTTGGAGGTCAGTAGTGTCTAAGTCACATCAACCTGTAACCAGAGTACCCCAGGGTTCGCTCCCAGGACCTCTTCTCTTCTCAATATACACAGCATTGCTGGGACTTATTATCCAGGTACATATTTTTTCCTACAGCTGTTACAGAAATAACACAGAGCTCCAGGCTGACAACCCCTATAGCTGCATGGATAGACAGTTTGGCCTAAATGATTGAACAATATGTCCAACTCAATCTAGCAAAGACAGAGTACTCTTGTGCAAAGACAGCCAGGTCATACAGATTTGGAAGATCTGGCCATTCCTATCTAAGCATGCTGCATAGCACTTTGTCCAGGGTCTTATAATCTCTAGATTGGTTAACTGCAGTGCTCTTCTAACTAGCCTTCCGTCATGCACAATCAAATCTCAGCAAATGATGCAGAGCACAGAGGCGCATTTGGTCTTCAATGAGCCAATGAGAGTGCATATTACACCTCTCTTTGTCTTGCTCCAGAGGCTGCCAGTTTCCTCTCATATCAAGTTCAAGATACTGATGCTTGGAAATAAAAACTCTTAAACTATTCTTTCAACTTAATGTCTCACTTTCATCTCTACTCTGGCCTGTACTTCTCTGACTAATCTAGAAATTTGTATAGCAGCACATCTCATGTTACTGCCTCTTTAGGATGAATCACTTACTGTATGCTATCCAAAGTCACTTTGGATAAAAGCATCTGCCAATGAATAAATGGAAATGGGAGTGCTTGTGTATGTGCAACCCATGTTTGTTTCCATCGTACCCCCCAAAAATGGCAACAAAAAAAAAAAGCAGTCACATAACACCATCATTGCTCAAGCTGGTTTGTATCATCCTCTCTTATCTGTTTTTTTGTGTCTGGACTTGTATTGTTTTTGAATGGAGTGTGTCTGTAAGTGTATATATCTTGCAAATAACTTTTTTTTAAAAGAAGCTTGTCTCAGAGTAGTGCAGTGGGTTTTTCCACTTAGCTGGTGGCTCTCAGGGACCCAGTTTCAAAACTGGTGTACTCAATTATACATAGCTTCATCATATTATACCTCACATGGCCTTGTCTTCATGGACTGACACCAACAAGAAAAGTAGTAATGTAATTCATATTATCCTCTTTTGATCATTTATATTACAGTTAACCTTTAAATTTGCGATGTAACGGAAGTAGCGACAGATCATTTCTTTTTTATTACATCCGAGCGAAACTATGGAATTATGGAAAATAAAATGGGATATTATATGGGATGTTATATACTTGCACTAGCATATTATATATGACAATTTAGTTCAAACTTTGACCTGTGGAGGGCAGTAATACACCTAGCAATGTCTACACTGCTGGAATTCAAATAGAGAAGAAGAAGAGAGATAGTTCAAGATGAGCATTTATGGTTAAAACATATAAAAATTTTAATTTTTTTTTAGAAAATGAGCGATGGTTTCTCTAGATGGTTTCTTCCTTATTTCTCATCTGGGATCGCTGTAAACTGTAATTTTGACCTTCAACTGTTTGGGCTCCATTGAAGTCCACTATATGGAGAAAAATCCTGGAATGTTTTCATCAAAAACCTTCATTTCTTTTCGACTGAAGAAAGAAAGACATGAACATCTTGGATGACATGGGGGTGAGTAAATTATCAGGAAATTTTCATTTGAAAGTGAACTAATCCTTTAAAGCTGCAGTCTGTAATTTTGCCTCTTTGTCGCCATCTCTGTTTGAAACCTGCAATTGCAGTTATTTGTGGAATTATCATCTTTACGTGCATTGTGCATCGGCACAGCTCCTCAGCGTGGATGAATCGAATGTTTGAAGTCAATCACCACATCAGTGTGGATACTGTACTTCAGAATTACAGTTTGTAGTCTTGGAAGTGTGACCAAAATAAGAATTTTTACCAGAAAATGTCATCTGAACAAGTAAGTAACATGTCTGCTACTTTTGTTCTGACTAACTGAGGGAAAAAAAGCATTACAGTAAATTGCGCTGCCAATGATGATTAAATCTAACGATCGCTTAGCTCATATCATGTCAAACCGTGCAAATTATTATTATTATTGTTTTATTTTGTTCTCAAATTGTTCAGCATTGTGTAACTATGTGTATTTAGTGGGTATTAGCGTTACCTGTAGATTTCAATTTCTGTACAGTCTAATTTCTAAAGTTAATTTGTCATATACCATACAATCTGCCATCAAAATGATAAGTTTAATTATTGCAGCTGCTGTAAGAAAAGGCTATAAATGATCCACCTCACATGCAATGTAGTATACTAGCTGGGACTTGTTCTTTGTTTACAGATGTGACGTAATGATGCAAAGACAAACGGCGACATGCTCGAATTTCTCACGAAAACCTACCAGTACCACCCAAATTATAAAACATTATTACAAGTTTACCGTTGTGAATCAGGCTAAGGTTATGGACTAAAATTAAGGACAGCAGGTTTAATGCGAGCTTGCAGTCAATTTAAGGCAAAGGTTTATTGTGGACTAAATGAAGTCCGGCATACATTATCAGACAGGAATATAGAGTTATTGAGCTAAACAGATGAAGGATATACATGGACGAATCATTCACAATAAGATCTATAACATGAATTTACAAAATTGAAAAGGTTGGGGCGAATTTTCATTTCATGCCAACTTTAATAATCCCATTCACATTTATTATTTAGTCACAACTGAAAAATAGAGCCGGGATGATACTCTCACTTGCAGCATTCACTGTGTTCAGTTCACAACATTTATAAGCCAAGATCGAGAACAAACCGCATGGTTGAGTATTCCCAGCTCTTGAATATGACAAGCAATTGTACAACAAACTGAATGTCCCTTAATTAGGCAAGGATGTGGAATACACAACGGGGTTGGTCATTACCTCAGTGTGGCGTGTTGTTGTCCTGTGAGTGATCTTTCTGTGAACTCTGTTGTATTTGCGCCTTAACACAAATGTGGTTGGATAATGAGACTGAGATAATTAGACCACCCGTCATCTCTCTCACATTTACACACCTTTGCACGTAATAATGTAGGACTCTGAATCCTATGACCTCAATTGTCTTTCTCATGCACATGTGCATACACAAAGACAAATGGAAAGGGGTCTCTGGATCGATACGCATTTGTTTGGCTCTCTCTGACAGTGCTCATTCAATTCTACTTACTTTGAAAGTGAGCAAAGGAGGAGGCTGGTTTGATACAACTCTGGGCACTGATTTATATCTTTAGCGGTGAGCATACTGATCCTCACACACAAGCACACAGCTGTGGATAGCATACCCTTCTGAAGCACGAGGTGCGTGCTAGATTTAGACAGCTGTGATTAGCATGATGGATGTCATTTATCAAACTCATGCACATGTAAACATACGTGTGCACATGCATGCAAAGCAAATCACCATACATTGATAGATATAATAAAGGTAAAATCTTGTGTTTTAAACACCCTAGAGATGAAGGTTGACTCATTATTTGATCTAATCGTGAGGACATATTCAAAGGTAGTCTTTCTGAATGCTTTTTTAAATTGTTGTCTCTGTGTCACTAACTGGAATGCTCAAAGAGCTCCCATCCCTCCTTTATAATTTAGATGTTCCCTCTCTCTTCAAGTTAACCTACATTCCCTTCCTTCTTGTCTAGTCTCCTGTCTATCTGTTCATCATCATCACTTCCATGTATCTGTCCGAACTGTTTCATGTATAAGACTTGTCAACTGTCCATACTCTAAACGTTGTTGTCCATCAAACATTTCCTGTGGTGTATCTGTTTTACTTTTAACTTTCCCTACGGCAAAACCACTTTACATCTTTCTTTTCTGTTTCTTCTTGCCCTATTGAAAAAACTGAACTTTAAGCAGAGACTGTGTGCTGGCATCTGGTGGACAGTGATGGTAATACAACCATGTTTAACTATTATGATTTAAAGCAGCAATATGTCAACTCAAGGAGGTCTGTTATACCGTAGAGAGCCATCCCTATCTGTTATCTGTCAGATTAATCTTAAATGCCTTGTGACTAATGACATTGGAACCGAACGAAAATGACGTCCTGATGCTGATTGGCTGGTGGCAACACAAGAACACACAATTTCAAGCTGTAAAACATCAGTTATATTGTAAAGAAATATTAAATTGCATTCAACATGCAAAAAAACAACAAAAACTTTTTATTGGTTGTCAATGGAGAAACCAGCTTTTTACCCATAGAATGATGTCATTACAGCACCTACCAGCAGGCTGAAACTAACCATCTATCCCTATTCCTGGATCAACATATTTTGTTGATCCTGGAACATGATTCCTGTCTGAAAATGTAGCCCTAACCCTACAACTTATCCCTAAAATCAGAGGTAAATGATAAATAACACTGAGGTAGAAGCACCTAACCCAGGTTTTATGCCTAAACTTGACATAAACTGTAATTTTGTCCCTCAAATCTGATTGGTTGATTGGAATGTTGTTCCAGGATCAACAAAGATGTTGATCCAGGAACATGTTGTACTTGGTGAAATCACGTTCACTGTTATGGATGGTTGCTAAGGTGTCCTAGGTGGCCAAGTCTCTAAGATATTGTACTAGATATGGCTTGGGTACGTCTCTCAATTTAAGCCTATGTTATTTATGTATTTATTTTTATTGTCCATTAGAAGAAAATCATAAATACCAACTGAAATCCAATTACTTTTCCAATAGCTTTAAAGGGATAGTTCACCAAAAAATGAAAATGTGATGTTTATCTGCTTACCCCCAGGGCATCCAAGATGTAGGTAACTTTGTTTCTTCAGTAGAACACAAATGATGATTTTTAACTCCAACCGTTGCCGTCTGTCAGTCGTATAATGCATGTCAATGGGAACATGGGGAATGGGAAGAGTCAAAAAAACATGCATAGACAAATCCAAATTAAACCCTGCGGCTCGTGACGACACATTGATGTCCTAAGACACGAAGTGATGGATTTGTGCGAGAAACTGAACAGTATTTACATACATTTTTACCTCTAATGCACCACTATGTCCAACTGCCTTGCGCACGGCATCTGGTGCATGAGGTGTGTACGCGCTCTGGCGTATAGTTTAAAGGATTAGTCCAATTTCAATTACAATTTTTTTGATAATTTACTCACCCCCATGTCATCCAAGATGTTCATGTCTTTCTTTCTTTGGTCAAAAAGAAATTAAGGTTTTTGATGAAAACATTCCAGGATTATTCTCGTTATAGTGGACTTCAATGGCCTCCAGACGGTTGAAGGTCAAAATTACAGTTTCAGTGCAGCTTCAAAGGGCTTTAAACGATACCAGATGAGGAATAAGGGTCTTATCTAGAGAAACAATCAGTAATTTTCTAAAAAAAAATACAACTGTATATGCTTTATAAACACAAATGATCACCTTGCACGTGCTTCCGCTTTCCGTATTATTCAAAAAGCTTACGCTGTATGTCCTACCCATTCCTATTCTACTTACATTAAAAAAAAAAATGGAACTGGCACCGTTCCGTAAGTTGAATAGGGAAGTCGACCGAAGAAAGAAAGACATGAACATCTTGGATGACATGGGGGTGAGTAAATTATCAGGAAAATTTTTGTGAAGTTCACAACGTAATTTGGGGAGGAGTGAACCCATCTAATCTTTCAATTAGTGAAATTCAAACATAATTTCAAGAGGAGGGAACCCTAATCTTTCAATTACGACCAGAGCATATAAGCAGCTACTCACCCTGCTCTGGCATCAGTTGTTTCGATATCCCTCCACCTCCCCAACTCCACCACATCATTTAGGCATCTCATCCATCGATCCATCTCATCCAGTTGGACATAGTGGTGCATTAGAGGTAAAAATGATATAAATACTGTTCGGTTTCTCACACAAACTGATCGTTTCGTGTCTTAGGACATCAATGTGTCGTCACGAGCCACAGGGTTTAATTTGGTTTTGTCTGTGCATGTTTTTTTGACTCTTATAGATGGTGTTCCCATTGACATGCATTATACGACTAACAGACGGCAACGGATGGAGTTAAAAATCATCATTTGTGTTCTACTGAAGAAACAAAGTCACCTACATCTTAGATACCCTGGGGGTAAGCAGATAAACATCAAATTTTCATTTTTGGGTGAACTATCCCTTTAACTAGTTGAGAATGGCATTAGCAACAAGGTTATGGGTTTGATTCCCAGGTGACATTCCTACTAATTAAATACTTTACATGCATGGTAAGTTCCTTTAAATAAATCTGCAATATGTTATTTGGATAAATCCTCTGCAAAAAAAAAAAAAAAAAAGACAGACAGACAGAAAAAGAAATACTACAGTAAAAACCAGATAATTGGTTAACTGTATGATATATAGCGAAAAACTGTAAATGGTTTAACATTGCATTCTACACTTTTAAGAAAAGGTTATATAAAACCTTTCAGGGATTCCCATCATTGGATCAATTTATGGATTTAGATTTAATTAATTAATTTTATGAATTAATTTACATTTTATGAATGAAACGTTTTATTATAAGAATTAAATAAAATTAATATTATAAAAATTAAATAGCCCATTAAATCCATGAATGTAATCAGTTAAGGCATTACTCCATATAGAACCTTTTTGGCATAAATGTTTAAAATTGAGTTAAGAACCTCAGGGTTCTGTATAAACCCTTGAACCTTTTTTCTCCCCAAGAATTTAGGTAATTTTACTATAAAATGTCAAATTTATAGGTTTTGCAAGAAAAAAATGATGAACTACCATCTATGGTGAAAAACAGTAAAAGGTCCCTGTGTGACATCACATAGCCTGTGATTATAATTTGTATAAATAATTTTGTTTCTTCTCATTACTATAATAAATAATGTACATTAGGGCGTTTCATTTTCTGTTATTTAATTACTGTTTATTGCATTATTTTATGTGTTACCCTGATAGTGTTTTGTTTTTGTGTGTATGACCCTGCATGTGCGCCATCTATATATAAGTATTGGATATGTTTTATGGACAGGCAACGTATGGTGAACATTTGTGGCATTTTATTTTACTACCTAGGTTATTATGCTGGTTATTAGTACATTTTAAGGTAATCATATTTTAGTTGTTCAAGTGGACTTGAAAATAACATTACATCACTTAATGAAATGTATGGCTATAAGCTGTAAAATATACAGGTACCAATATACCATCCAAATGAAATGAAACATTGTCACTGTATTTTTTATGGTGATTTTCTGGCAACCACTGCTTCGATTTTTATCAGTTAATTTAACAGGAAGTTTTTTACATTAGAAAAGTTATGGCATGTCACTTCTCAACAAGCTGCAGGATTTGAGATATCAATTATGTTTATAACACAGTGTGGGACGGGTTGCGCAGTTTAATACTTATGATTAGGGGATTGGAATTCCCCGAAATGTGAACAATAGTGCCATGGTATGCGAAACTGAAGTGTAAATTTTGGTTGTTGTAAACTTTGAATATGTGAAGCAAGTTTCCATCTACTTTCTATGATTGATGGGAATTGTAAGTGCATTTGTTTGTTGTATACATTATGTGATTATGCACATTTCTATTAAAGAACACACACACACAAAACAGTTTTTCTGAATGCACAGTCTCTCTGCCTAAAAGAAAAGGCAGTGCAATGAGGCCAAAGAGTAATATGACTCTTCTGTTTCCAGTAAATTAGGCTGAGTATGTCACCGAATGCATTGCACGCTAAAGTTTTGCTGTACAGTACGTGCACACTGTGACTCATAGGAGGGAGGGGGAGAGGGATTGTTCCATGCTAAGTCTTGGCTCAACTCCAGACTCCACTTTGATGCCAGAGGGTATCCTTCTGTGCAAACTCACCTTCACACTGAGGGATCCGAAGGCTTGCAGAAAGCAGCCAGTACGTTTACCTCTTACAAACCTCATAATCTACAGACATTAAGCATGATGTCTTTTTTTTAAAGACTCAGTCTTTTTTATTTTTAAATGGCTTAAACTGTTATTTTACTGTCCTCCATAACCAAGCAACCAAACCGGATGTTGACTGGGATTTGAAGTATCAAAACAAGCACTGTGTTTAATGACGGCTTTTTCCCTAGAAACAAAATCCTGTTGTTGTTGTTTTGAAGCACTGATTTTCAGTGACGACCATACCGTATATTCCCCTGATAGTTCCTTCAGT
This sequence comes from Megalobrama amblycephala, assembly GCF_018812025.1. Lineage (NCBI taxonomy): Eukaryota > Metazoa > Chordata > Actinopteri > Cypriniformes > Xenocyprididae > Megalobrama > Megalobrama amblycephala. The sequence goes on from NC_063056.1 coordinate 14,217,409, forward strand.
GTCTAAAAGCTAAAGAGAGTCTGCGATGGAGAGTTGTGCAGTCAGAATGAACAGCAGATATTTTCCAGGCCACTGTGTGAAAAAAGAAAAAAACATAATGCACCTGAATCATTAATAGGCCTCAGGAGGATAAAGAGTGTTAGAGAGAAAGAGACTGAAAGAGAGAGCAAGAGAGATTAAAACAAACAGATGTGCAGGATGGGTGGAATTGCCTTCCTGAAGAGTGGTCAAAGAACAGCCACATCTTTACATGAGCAGTATTCTCTATAATGGACCTTGAGTATATTAAGCAAATTCCCTGTTAAAATGTTCAGTATTGTTAGTCACATGTTGTGTTTTGGATGGGATGCTAGTGTGCTGGTGTCCCTACCAGTCTTTTAACTAGCTTAACCAGCTAGACCAAAGAATTTTTTGACTGGCTAGCTTTTTTTTTTTTTTGCTTTTAAAACAGTATGGCTATATGCTGATTCACTAATTCACCCAGGGTTTTCATCAGGGTTAACAGAGAACAACAACAATGCCATTGATATACGTTAATATGAAGGAACGTGGTTAAGGGTTAAACGAAATTGCAGTAAAATTAGTGCTTCTTTGTCCTACTTAAGTACTGTATCAGTTATAGTTAGTTTTGTTCTGTTTCATTGTTTTTTGGTTTTGTTCTTGTTTGTCTGCATTTGACCTAGTTTCCCAGTGTGTTTGATCAATGATTCCATTCACCTGCTCTGTTAATAATCGTATTAGTTATCCTTGTTATTTAAGCCCTGTGTTTCCTGAGTTCATTGTTTGGTCTCGTTGTTATGCGGATGTGTTTCCCTGTGATTCCCCTATGTATTCGTTGGACTTTTGGATTAACTGCGTGACATCTTTGTATGTAATTTTATATTTCGATTTTCTTTGAAATGTGGTGTACTGACAAATGTATTTATGTAAACTAAAACTGTCATGATCACCAGCTGGAGTGCCCTGGTTGTCCACCAGAGGGCACTCCCCTCTTGTTCATTGCCATTTACATATGGACTACATCCCCCCATAATTCCACACCAGAGCCTGATCATAACATGGCTGCCATACCTGAGCTTTCAGTCAAAATGGCAATGAACAAGAGGGGTGTGCCCTCATGCCAGAGCCTCCAGCTGTCATGGACACCACACTAGAGTCTTCAGCCATCATGGATGCCACGTCAATGTTTCTGGTCGTCATGAACATCACATCTGAAGCTATCAAGGCGATTCCTTGACATTTGAGACTGGCTTCCAGTTTAGAGGACACACCGCTTACGTCGGTGTGAGCAACTGGCATTTCTGCAGTGAGGTCAAGTGTGGGGATCTCAGAGGTGGTCCCACTGTCGACTGCATTCCTCGTTACAGCGATGGCCATTTTGTGTGTTTGGGCCGCACACTGCTCTCCAGCCTATGAACCCAATCCAGTCCACAACCTGCTTCAGCTCATGACTCCGCTCCAGAGCCCGCTCCAGCCAATGAGTCCACTCGCTAGCCTGCTCCAGCCCATGAGTCTGCTCCAGAGCCCGCTCCAGCCCATGAGTCTGCTCCAGAGCCCGCTCCAGCCCATGAGTCTGCTCCAGAGCCCGCTCCAGCCCATGAGTCTGCTCCAGAGCCCGCTCCAGCCCATGAGTCTGCTCCAGAGCCCGCTTCAGCCCATGAGTCTGCTCCAGAGCCCGCTCCAGCCCATGAGTCTGCTCCAGAGCCTGCTTCAGCCCATGAGTCTGCTCCAGAGCTTGCTTCAGCCCATGAGTCTGCTCCAGAGCCCGCTCCAGCCCATGAGTCTGCTCCAGAGCCCGCTTCAGCCTATGAGTCTGCTCCAGAGCTTGCTTCAACCCATGAGTCTGCTCCAGAGCCCGCTCCAGCCCATGAGTCTGCTCCAGAGCCTGCTTCAGCCTATGAGTCTGCTCCAGAGCTTGCTTCAACCCATGAGTCTGCTCCAGAGCCCGCTCCAGCCCATGAGTCTGCTCCAGAGCCCGCTTCAGCCTATGAGTCTGCTCCAGAGCTTGCTTCAACCCATGAGTCTGCTCCAGAGCCCGCTCCAGCCCATGAGTCTGCTCCAGAGCCCACTTCAGCAAGTCTGCTCCAGAGCCTGCTAGTCACAGAGTCATCCCAGTGTTTCTTGTCTTCCTTGATACAACCACGGAGGTCATCCCTGAGATTTCAGCCTGCTTCGACATGACCGCAGAGGTCTGCTTCGCAGTGGGGGTTTTCAGTCCCATCTGATCTGCTGTGGTAGTCATCTGCTCTACCATGGCCACTTGTCCAGCCTGCTCAACCTTGGGCTTCTGCTCAGCCTGATCCACTCTGGCCACCAGCTCAGCCTGCTCTGTCCTGGCCACCTGCACTGCCTGCTTCACCCTGACCACTTGCCTGGCATGTTCCGCCCTGGCTTCTTACTCTGCTTTCTCTGCCCTGGTCTTCTGCACTACCTCCTTCTCCACTACTTTCACCACACATGCCTGGCCCGCCATCCCACCCCCAGGTCCGCCTCCACTGCACCTCTCTCCTGGACTTGTTTTTAGGAGTGTCTGGAAGCTGCTTCTTTGAGGTCGTGCTATGTCAAGATCACCAGCTGGAGTGCCCTGGTTGTCTACCAGAGGGCATTCCCCTCTTTTTCATTGCCATTCACGCATGGACTACATCCCACATAATCCTCTGCATGGTCTCATCATCACTGATTGTCTACAGCAGTGTATCATTGTTAGTCCCAGCCTATATAAACCATGTTCACTCTGTCAGTCTTGTGCTGCATTTCTGAGCGTTCTCCCTCATTTCATGTCTCTTGGTTGTTGTTTTTTTATCTCTCCCTGTTCCCCTGAATTTTCTGTTCTGTCTCTACCCTGGATTCTGTTATTGTTTGGACTGTTTGCCTGTGTTTTGACCTTTGCCTGGATTAAGATTACTTTGTGGATTACCCTTGTAATAAATACTGCAATTGAGCACACAATTCTATTTCACAATGTGACCATGGCTGTCAGGCAAGATGTTCTGCTGACAAAGCTCTAATATGGCTTCAGACTTCTCTGAATGTGCATATATTGTACAGACTAATATTATGATGCTTTATAGTGCTTTAGACCCTTTTGGATCTTGACAACCCCTGGTCCCCATTCTCTTTCATTGAATGGAAGAGAGGAGCTCACACATTGTGCTAAACTTCTTTTGTGTTGTATGGAAGAAAGATAGTCATGAGTCAACCTAATGACATTAGATTAAATAAATAATGATTGAATTTTCACTTTTTTAAAGGTGAACTATACCTTTAATGCCTTTCGGATGACCCTGTTTGCTTTGAATTAAACTGGAACCGGCAGTGGAAAATAGTATGTGCAGCAGTTAGTGGTTGACCACGACTATTAAAACTAACTTGAATTTGTAAGTGTTGTTTTTGAGTGAGGCTCAAGGTTTTGTGTCAGTTTGATTCGTCTAACTGAGCACTACGTGTTCCCGTCCCTTTCCTTCTGTGTCCTGCCAACCATTCCATGTGTCTGTATCTAATAAACCCCCAACCTCCTTTATCTCGCTCTCTCTTTCTTTCCCTCTCTCCCTCTGGCTCTCTTTCTGGCTCTCTTGTCACTTACTCACCCACTCTGCCCTTACAAGGAAAGGCAGGCAGGGTTGATGTCATAGACTGAAGAATGTTTAAAGAATCCAAAGGGGGGAGAGACAGAAAGAGGTGTTTGGATTGTAATACGCATGACCTGTGCGAAAGACAAACGAGAAAGAACTTGTTTAGATGGAGGGATGGTGTCATTCCTTTAAGAGACATGTAGGGGGAGGTTTCAACAGCTGTGAATCTGAAAGGAACAGGGGTAGAGACTGCAGAAAAAGTTATCATTGAAAACACACCGTTTTTTTAGGCTTACGGAGAGAGAAACAAGAAGGAGGCAGGCAAATAGGCAGGTAAGTCAAAGCTGTTTTCAATACAACAAGACGGCTGTAGCTTGTTTAAACATCTTCGTCCAATGGCTTAGGTCAGGGGTGGGGAACGTTTATCCTGGAGGACAATTGTCCTGCAGAGTTTAGCTCCAACACTAATTAAACACACCAGAAGCTAATCAAGATCTTCAGGATTACTAAAGTTACAGGCAGGTGAGTGTTTTTTTCGTGGTTGGAGCTAAACTCCGCAGGACCATGGCCCTCCAGGTTCAACGTTCCCCACCCCTGGCTTATGTGCATATCTGCCCAGGTGAAAAAAAAAATACATTTCTATAACGTACTTAAATTGCTCTATTTTCGTGCATTAATTTTGTACTTAATATACTAAAAATTCTTCTTTAGTACTTAAGATCATCTTAAGAACATCTAAGTGTACTCAACTGTGCTATTTTGAGACACCATGAAACATGAACTTAAATGTGCTTTTAATATACTATCTCTGTATTTAAAAATTGTATTTAGATACTACTTATAGTAAATTTTAACCCATAGTGTACGACAAGTGGTAACTAAATATATTTTTTTAAATGCAGAGATAGTATATTAAAAGCACATTTTAGTTCATTGATGTTCTTAAGATTATCTTAAGAAGTACTAAAGAAGATTTTTTAGTATATTAAGTACAAAATTAGTGCACGAAAATAGAGCACCTTAAGTTCATTATAGAAGTGTACTTTTTTTCACCTTTATTAAACCTCTTCATATAAGAAACAGGCATTATCATTGTTAAACAAACAATAAATCCAAGTTGCATTGAAAAAGAATATATATAACACACACACACACACACACACACACACACACACACACACACACACACACACACACACATAACCTATATACACACACATACAATAACACTGAAATACATAAAGCAAATTATATATTCAAATTTCAGGGGGTATCAATATGATTGAAGCTATTTAGAGAGTTTTAAGGGATTTTTTGTTCAGCTGCTTTATTGAAACCCAATTTTCAAATTATTTTTTATAGTATAATTTTAGATGTTATAACAAAACCTAACAATGTTTTTGGTGTAATGTTTTGCTTGTAAAATGTGCTTTTGCTATTATGTTGTTGTATGAGCCCATTATTTGAGAAGATAGTCATTTTTCTGCTAAAATTAATTTGTCACAGCATTTAAAATAGTTAAACCGTTTACTAAAGAAGGCAAAAAGGTGAATAAAACTCTAAAAACGTATTAACTAAATGAATAAATACTGTGCAGATCTCTAACAGCAGTGTAGTCATCATTGGCCGCAGATTTTGTCCCACCTCCAGCGGTCAGGAGAATGCGGAAGCGTCAACCGGAAGTGTGACTAGAGTCGGTACATTTGGAAAAAGTTCATGCGGGCAGATCAGATTCGCTGATGATCGTCCCCACGAGAGCTTGTCAGTACTAACAGAATGCTGCCTAACGCCAACACAGCACCGTAAAGTGATATAAATTAAGAAAGGACGGTATTTATCCATAAAACAGTAGGGATTGAAATTAGACGAGTTGTCTGACTGTTTTTGCCATAACTGCACCTTTCCAGAGAAAAACGAACAGTAAGTGCCTTTATTTCACCTTTTCTATAATGTGTAACTGTAACGACACGTTTGTCACATAGTAAACTGATATCTGTATTCGCATCAAAACCACAAACCATGTTTGCATTCACAGTGGTTTTAGTATTGTAGCCTATATATCTTAATGTGTTTGAATGGCTTAAGTATTTTGACTCTAAACATCTTTCATAGTGTTTTTGAAAACGATTCCGTCCTCACTGAAAACTGTTTTATAAAATAGTCTTACCATGGATGTAAAGTGAGGGGTGGGGCGGATGTATGCAATCTTAACTAAATCTTAATAATATGCGTCTACCTAAAGATTCAGGGCTGGAGTTTGTCACGTAGGACCTGATTCATAACTTATACTATTCACTGATAGCCTTACCTCTCTTGTTACTGTCTGGGTATTCAGTCAGATATCCATATAAGGTTAAAGCAACTTGTTTTAGCTCGTAGTCCTTCTCTCGAGTCTGATAAGCGACCATGAGGAACAACTACACAAACTTTTCCGCGTCTGAAGAAAGAGACCGCAATTACACATATGTGTCAATTGAGTATTTAAGGCGAGAATGAACGCGGGATTTCTCTGGGTGTTGTCCCTAAAGATGACAAAAGGTTTTACTGGCCTTTAGGCGACGCCAGAGTGATTTAGGATTTTCCTCTTCGATAAGAATATGTGCTAAATGCGGCTGTAGGACTGGAATGATATAATCAGCGCGAGTTATAACAACATGATACCTTCAAAAATGCACTGTCATGTTTTTAAAGCTATTTCTCTCCCATTATAGTTCAATATAAAATACGAATATTCAATGCAAGAGTTTGTAATGAGGAGTGCAGCCTTGTTGGTGTTAATTTCATTATAAAACGGATCGTTCCCACTGAGTTCTGATTGGATAAGCTGCAGTTAATAGATTGGCAACCCTTCTGTTAGGATAGTGAACTATATTATTTATATCACTTTCAAAACAAGCAGCTTTCTGTTGGTCAGCATGGTGAATCCATTTGACCCACCCTGTGCGAAATATGCGTGGGAAAATATTTTCCCCTCAGATGAAAATCCTCTATTGTGTGGATTCTGGATTTTGCCCTTGAAAATTTGCCAAATAACTGTAAAGGTGTGGTCACATTAGTGATATTTCACCAAGATTTTGCATGCAAAAAAGTCTGTTGTCAATAGTGTAGCGAGGTATAGGGGTGGTGTAATGGGAAAGCAAGTTCAACCGGGGCTCTGGACAATAAACTGTCCTGGGGGGCCCAGAAACCATAGCGCCCCCACTGGCAGTGCATGAAGCACTGCTCACACAGAACTCACATAACCAAGCAGTTTTCAGTGTGGTGATTTCTGTAAGTGATTTCTGGAAACGCTGTTGATATTTGAAATCACCAAAACGAACACGCCCCTACCCAGAAGGATCACACCTTGATAGCTCTGCCCCCAAATTCAAGCAAACACAAGCTATGCAACGCAGGCATCTCATGAGTCTATAGAGGGTATGCACGTGACGTCAACGTCGACCGTTACGACTGCGGTTACGCCCACCGAGTGGCACAAAGACTGAGTGGCAGCATTGGTTTTCAGCGTGAATGCTGCGAAAAACACACAAAACACATCCAAAACGGGAAAGAGCTTTGTGATTGACTGTGCAAATAGCTTTGACACAAAACCTGGGGTATATATTTAAAGACCGCCGAAAGCAACAGAAAAAGAAGCAAATGGATCACTGCAATTCACAGAAACAGCTGGACTCCAGGCAAAGAAACATTTTGGATTTGCAGAATCATTTTGTGTCAAATTGTTGGATCTTGAGGTAAAATAATACCGTATATATTGTATTGTTATATATTGTGTTGACAACTCATCAAATAAAGGTGCCCTAGAATTAAAAATTGAATTTACCTTGGCATAGTTAAATAACAAGAGTTCAGTACATGGAAATGACATACATTGAGTCTCAAACTCCATTGTTTCCTCCTCCTTATGTAAATCTCATTTGTTTAAAAGACCTCAGAAAAACAGGCGAATCTCAACATAACGCTGACTGTTACGTAACAGTCGGGATCATTAATATGTACGCCCCCAATATTTGCATATGCCAGCTCATGTTCAAGGCATTACACAAGGGCAGGATGTCTGGATGTGCACAGCTGAATCATCAGACTAGGTAAGCAAGCAAGAACAATAGCGAAAAATGGCAGATGGAGCAATAATAACTGACATGATCCATGATAACATGATATTTTTAGTGATATTTGTAAACTCTTTCTAAATGTTTTGTTAGCATGTTGCTAATGTACTGTTAAATGTGGTTAAAGTTACCATCGTTTCTTACTGTATTCACGGAGACAAGAGCTGTCATTATTTTCATTATTAAACACTTGCAGTCTGTATAATTCATAAACAACTTCATTCTTTATAAATCTCTCCAACAGTGTAGCATTAGCCGTTAGCCACGGAGCACTATCAAACTCATTCAGAATCAATGTAAACATCCAAATAAATACTGTACTTACACGATTAGACATGCTGCATGATGAACACTTTGTAAAGATCCATTTTGAGGGTTATATTAGCTGTGTGAACTTTGTTTATGCAATGATAGAGTCGAGAGCTCGGGAGGGGGCGGAGAGCGTGAGCAATTAAAGGGGCCGCAGCCTGTATCGGCGCATTTCTAATTATGCCCCAAAATAGGCAGTTAAAAAATGAATTAAAAAACATCTATGGGGTATTTTGAGCTGAAACTTCACAGACACATTCAGGGGACACCTTAGACTTATATTACATCTTGTAAAAAAACGTTCGATGGCACCTTTAAATATTTACCATCTTATATTCTGCATAATTGGGTGTTTTTCAATACACACTGACAAAAACTATACAAGTTTTAGGGCTGGACAATATGACGATATAACATTGATATAAGTGATTACGTGTATTTAAACCTACCAATATTGTAGTTATATAAAATATTCACAGGCAGATTTGCTTTATGTATTTCCCCAGCATCAAATCAGGCACAATATGACACATATTGTCAGGAAACACGACTCCTGGTTGCATGTCAGTATCCATGGATTAGGTTTATTTAACAAGTTGTAAGAAACAATTTTGAGTCCAACCTTTAGTGTAATCATTTGTTTCACTCGCGTTTTCGCAGTTTCCCCTATTAAATCCAGTCATGCAGCAGGTTCTTTGCCATTCAGTCCAGCTGAGGTAGCGTGTTCTGGCGGGAAAGTGACGTCGATGCATACCCTCTATGCGCCCCTGACTGCTGATTGGCTACAAGTGTGTTTTGGTGCTCGGTCCGATCCATTTTCAACAGCGTTTCTCGGAATTCGCTTACTGCACCTTTTAAACATCAGTGAAATCTGCATTGGAAACTTTTTCATCTTCACGGAAAACTCCCAAACACATGGAGTCGTTTTGAAATGACTGGATTTCGATGACGTCGTAAATGCGTTTGCAAATTAAGTATTAATAAATTTCTTAAAGGATTAGTTCTGTCATTAATTACTCACCCTCATGTCATTCCAAACTCGTAAGACTTTCGTTCATCTTCAGAACGAAATCTTCTGCAACTAAAGCTTTGAGCATATGAATTGAGATGTTTAGTCCAAAATTTTCTGAAGAGAAACCTAATAGGGCTGGGCGATATATCGCATGTGATTGTCACGCGCATTTCGTCAGTAAAACCGGTTCCCTGATTACCGCTAAATCGCCATCACCTGCTTTCTAATGGAGCGGCATTTAATAGACAGAGCCGTAGTTCACTGACAAGCCACGCAATATCGCGTTCATTATCGAAGGCGATTCATCTGCGATATGAACGCGATATTGCGTGGCTTGTCAGTGAACTACGCGTGACAATCGCATGCGATATATCGCCCAGCCTTAAAACCTAATATGATGAACAGATTGAATTTAGGCTTTTATTCACAAAAACATTCATCAACTAACACATCAGTTGTGGTAAACAGAAGCTCAAGAATGTTCACATGACACGAAAGAACCAATGAGGTTCATTCTCGTGTTATGCAGCACGTTTGAGGTTCCACAAGAGGTTTGTTCTAGCAGGTCAAGAAGCTTTGGTTTGAGCTTCTGTTTATATGTGAAGAAAAGCCTAAATTCAATCTGTTAATCATATAAAGCGATCAAGTCTCTACAGAAAATTTGGGCTAAACCGCTCAATTCATATGGATTAGTTTTACGATCTCTTTATGAACTTTTTGAAGCATTAAAGTTTCAGTTGCTTAGGCTGTCTATGGAGGGACAGAAAGCTCTCAGATTTCATCAAAGATATCTTAATTCGTGTTCCGAAGATGAACGAAGGTCTTACGGGTGTGGAACGACATGAGGATGAATAATTAATGACAGAATTTTCATTTTTGGGTGAACTATCCCTTTAATTGAACTACTCATTGGTGTCTTAATCATATTAACATTTTACTTTATGTACTAGTATCAAGAAAACAAATTATTTTCATATTGAGAATGTTTTTAGCCACCATAGAAAGCAAGCATGTAACTGACAGACCTTATGACGTAATCGCCCACATTATACGCACCCCCCATGATGTAATTATGCGATCTGAGTGAGCTTTATGTGAGCCAAGCGTAACCCAGACAGGCTGTGGGCGTGCCATATGCTTTTCACCACAGTCACCCAACACAATAGAATCCTGCTGCGTCTAGAGTTGTCTGTACCAAATTCCAACCGAGTGGCTTTGTACATGTTTTAAACTGGATTTGGGAAAGGAAATGATTGTCTTATTAGTCATTGTAGACAAAGCATTGTGATAAGAGTTGTTTATAATTAGTGATGTGATGTCATAGGTGACATTATCTTTGGAAACATACTGCTGTTGCGGTGTCATACCGTGTGGTAAGTTGACAGCTCACTGTTTGTCAAGAGCTATTTCGCTTCCCAAAAAATACAAGTTATCAAGATCAGTGTGCTATTCAGGCACATGACACTCTTAATATAGTTGTGAACTCTTATCTAATATACTGTGATAGTTGCAGCTACTCTGTGACTTGTTGGACCTGAGATTAAATCTGTAGAGGAAGCCAGAAAACTGCAATGCAGAAAAATACTGCGTTTGCAGCTAGAGAGGTACTATGACACATTTGCTTTGGTCTATAGTTGATGTGATGGACTTTTTATAAAGAGCTATTTGCCCATCTGCAGTCGCAGTAGAACATTTCTCACTGTAATTTCAACATGTCCTGTTGTTTATTTCTTAACGTCTCCAGTGTGGCAAACAAAATATTGAAGAATTTGCATATCTCATGCAATGATCCTCAAATAGTTCCCATTGTTTCCCTCTGAGGGTAACGTTTACAGGCCACATTATCCATCAACGCTGCACAAGGAGGCCTCGTGGAGCCAGATCAGCTGCTTCTCCTTTCCACAAAAAAAAGACCCAGACTCCCTATATGACATAGTCATTCTGATCAAGTGATGAAATGCAGACACATGCGTAAGGCCACTGGAATCTTTATATTGCAGCTGTTTCTCTTTCCATGGCGCGCACACACTGTGAGAAGGTCCTAGTTCGATCAGATCTAATCCTTTGTTGGAACTCCATAGCGGTAATGAAAGTCACAGAGTGTTTTCCCTGGATAGTGTTTATACTGGTTTAGACTACATTGTGTTAAAGTTAGACTGTTATTTTGCATGAGATGGATTTTCTCTCACTAATGTATTGTCTACCTTCTTCACATTATCAGAGTGTGTAGTAGTGTATCCAAACCATTACAGTCTCCATAGAGACCAAACACACCAGCCAAACTGGCAGCTGGTGACCTCAACAAGCAGAGCTTTTAGTTTGTACTAGGGCTCGAGCAAGTATAGCTTTTAGTTTGAACTAGGGCAGGACGGTTAAAAAAATGATTCACAATATATTCGCAGTGGTTTTGCTGGTGAGATAAAATTAGGCAACTTCATGAATTTTGGGATGTTTTTAGTGTTCTTTTTATTTGACCATTAAAGGGTTAGTTCACCCAAAAATGAAATTTCTGTCATTAAGTACTCACCCTCATGTTGTTCCAAACCCGCAAGACCTTTGTTCATCTTCAGAACACAAATTAAGATATTTTTTGATGAAATCTGAGAGGTTTTTTTTTTATTTCCCATAGAAAGCAATGGAATTACTACATTCAAGGTCCAGAAATTAGTAAAGACATCGTTGACGTGACTGCAGTGGCTCAACCTTAATGTTATGAAGCGAGAAGAATACTTTTTGTGCGCAAAAACAAAATAAAAATAACAACTTTATTCAACAATTTCTTCTCTTACCTGTCAGTCTCCTATGCAGTTGATGTAGTAAAAGCAGTGCAGCGCTTTCAGGTTCTTCATCAGCATCACATGCATGCGTCGTGGTGCTCATGTGAACAGCGTCAGCCAATACTGAGCCGGCATTTGGATGTAAACGCAGAAGCGCTGCACTGCATCAACTGCATAGTAGACTGACGGAAGAGACGAGTTTGTTGAATAAAGTCGTTATTTTTTTTTTGTTTTTGCACACAAAAAGTATTCTCAATGCTTCATAATATTAAGGTTGAACCACTGTAGTCACATTGACTATTTTAACGATGTCTTTACTACTTTTCTGGATGTTGAATGTGGTGCTAATTTCGTTGCTTTCTATGGGAGATAAAAACCATCTCGGATTTCATCAAAAATATCTTAATTTATGTTCTGAAGATGAACGAAGGTCTTAAGGGTGTGGAACGACATGAGGGTGAGTAATTCAAGACAGAATTTTCATTTTTGGGTGAACTAACCCTTTAAGTGTCTTTAAGACACAGAAGAACTATAACGATAATGATAGTTCACACCAAGAACAATAACTATAAAGATAACTATAAGAATCAGTGTCCACACCAAAGCACAATTAAGTTTTGTTTATTATAAGCACGTGTTGCTTTTATGTCATTTGCCACTTTAAATGCTTTTTTTTTTTTCTTAATCATTCATCTGTTGGAAAAAATTGTATAGTCTTGATTTAAACTTATAGCAGAAACGCAATCAATATGATGTTAAAGCAGAACTAAGTAACTTTTTTTACCTTCATAAATAGTTTTCTAAGTCCTTACGATGGTTGACTTGTAGTGGTGTGTTTGTGGCGTGCACTAACCCCCTCTGGCACATCTATGCCAAAAAACGGCACTTGCAAGTTGAGCTTCGCCGACCCGACACAATCTCGCCTCATGTTCACGTTCACGCGAGAGTGACAAAATGCTTTACGGTAATTCAAAAACAATGTATTATGACTTTATAAGACAATTTAGAAAATTACCCACCTCCATCGAGATTTCTTGCACTATATTTGCAAAACTACTGTGCTGGTGAGTGTTGTAGTCGTTGTAGTCCAGAGCTGCGCTTGGAGTATTTATGACAGCGTGATTCACTGAAGCAACCTGTAGGGGGAGCTTCGCAAATCTTACTGAGTTCCGCTTTAATGTGTATTGTCCCATATGCATATAAACATGCAATTAATAATTGTAATAAATGTAAAATTTAAATTTGTTAATGTAATATATGTAATACTTATTTAATAATTATTTACTGTAATTTAATCGTGAGTCAAAACTCACAAAATTACTGAAGCATTTTCACAGAAATTATTTTTTATTTTTTAATACATTTTCTATAATTATACTAAAAATACTGTATGAAGATAAATATTGTATGTTAACAGTGTATTTTATATTAAATAAAAATTTATTTAAAGATTTGGTAAGTCATATTTCTATATTTGAATTCAACCCAAACAAACCCACCCCTCTCTTAATTGCTCCGCCTCCAATCCTAACCACCCTGCTCCGAGTTGGTCTCGAACCCCGATCGCTGCTGACAGGTGAGGTCAGGGCACTAACAATGGCGCTAAACATCGCATTCTCTAGCGGTCATCAGTGCGCAGTGGTCTACCTGCACAGCTCTCACTATCTGGCCACTGTTACACATGCAATGCGAGTAGATGTCTGTTTATCACAGCTGATGCGCAACAAAATAATGCTTCATGAAAAATAAAGTGCAGATGAACGACAAGGAAGCACAAAAAATGAATGTATAGTACACAAGAGTATATACAAACAAGAGTTTGTTGTTAGTCGCCAACAGCACAGCATCTCCAGACAATCAATGACATTCAAACCCAGTGTTACTCATGTGTGAAGCGGAATCGAAGCAGCCTCCGTGTCTGTTTTCAGGTTTTCCCGCTTGGCTCTCTCCAGCGCTGGAACGCTTTTCTAATATTAACGCGGGTCCTAAAGCGCTTGCCCAGTCATAAACCTTCATTCCAGTGATATTTTTTTTGAGCTCTTTTGTATTTTGTCTCAGCTCTCGTTCTGCTGTCTTTCTTCAAATCTCCCTCTTGCTCGTTCTCTCTCCTCGACCATCATATGTCCCCTAATGATGATTGGCTAAACGTTTGTTGTTGGTGTCGGCCCGACTAACTTGCAAACAGTGTTTTGAGAAATGGCTTACCCCACCTTTAATGTTCTTTCTTTGTCCTTTTAGTAAAAAATCATTGTGGAAAATGATTTTTAGGCTTAGTCTTTTGTAAAGTAGATTTTTGAAAAGGCCTAATTTGAACTAAAGGAAATCAGGAATAAAGGAATGAATCTTTTTTCCGAACATGCGCTGATTGTCATAGAAGGATGGATGGTTGTACCAACACCAAAGCTAACAGAAGATGTGGCCAGCTTGTGGGCCTCTTGTTCTGTTTGCTTGAAAGGGAACTCAGAATTAAGGATGTGATCATCTTTTCCATTTTGCTGCAGAGGGCACTCTTAAAAGTAAGTCATTGCTGTTTGTTTTGAGTATCAATGTCACGTGTGCTCTGCTGAAGATCGGTTACTGGAACAGCTCAATGGAACGTTTCATGCAAGTTTATTGTAAGTACCCACAAGCTTGTATTGATCTGGAGATGGGGACCATGAGGAGAATAAATCATCTTTTGAACCTCAAGGTTTATGGCTTGTTTTCTGTCCTTTTGTGAATATTTCATTAGAGCATGCACCTCTGCATTATTAAACTCTACATCTGAACCAGAGGAGAAAGGTGAAGAATTTGCACTTTACATGTCACTGCCTCTCATGGCACACTCAGAACTGGGAACTAAAAATACTTAGCCTCTCTTTTTTTGGCCTTAAATTGTGCTTCCACTTATGGTTATGCAGAATCCGCTAAGAGCTTCAAAGCATCTTTAACTGTTAGCATCTTAAAGGTAGGGCAGAAGGGATCTTTACCACTTGTCTGGCGTTTAGGGAATATTTGTGTGAACTGGAGCTCTTCTGCTCATGCAAGAACATGGAATCTGCTGGAGTTTGTGGTTGTGGTTATGTGTGGGCCTCAACTGCTAAACGATTCACAATTACTCCTCTTGATAAAATCATTCACCTTCGTAGATTTGTATGGCTGCTTTGCAGTCTTTACACTTGTTTTGTATGTGACAAAGAAATTGAGTTGGATGTGGCCCAAACAAGGTGAAGAGGAACTTGCTATTAAGGGGTGTTTGTTTGTTGGATGGCACAGCATGAAGTGTTAACAGTTATTTATGGATGCTTAGAAATGTGGCTTCAGTAATGTAGCATTCAATTTATGTGCGGTCAAAATTGTGTATATCAACATTTTTACAATGTCTTTGAATGTGGCTCATTTTAGCAGAATTTACAGTCAGAACTATGGCTGCATGATTAATTGAAAGAAATCCAAAATCAGGATATGGCTTTGTGTGACTATCAAATCACAAAGGGTGTGGTTTAATTAAATATGTGCTGTGTGTTTCAGAGTGAAGCACATCACTAGCTGTTTCCATTCACCTATTTTTATGTGCATTTTGGGATTGCATAAAAAAACGCTGGATTGAAATGCCAAGATGCGCATAAATTCTAAAAAAAACATAGGCGCATACATTTATGCATTACGAAAACATGCGCATAAACTACGATGGAAACACTTGATATCTTGATGTGCATAAAAAAAGACGTGACAGTGGGATGGCATAACTGGACCAATTGGATCTTGTTGCACAGAAACTGAACTGAAATGCTGTTTTGGTCATTCTGTAATGCCCGAGCAAAGCCTGTCGTTAAAGTGGTCCGGTACCAGGTGCTTCACCATCTGAATGCAAGATAACATGACAGCGTTTATTGCGTTTCGTCTGAGCGCTCTGAGACCCAAATAATTTATTATATACAAAAATGTATTAAATACATTGGCTTCTACTGCAGCAACTTCCATTTTTCTTAGTGATATTTAGTGCCAGTTTTTCAGGAAGTGACGATTTTGTTGTCTTTCCATAAATCTTGCAGCCCTAGTCAGAACTATTGGTAAGTTGTGTCAGATATTTTATATATAAAAAAATAAAATAAATAAAATGTAGGGTGACTCTGTCCATCATTTGTTGATTTAAATGGAGGCAGATCAACAGAATGCAGATTAGATTTTAGGGCTGCCAAAGTTATCGTTAACTTTAGAAATTAATTGAATCTTTAATTTAGTAATTGAATGTTTATCAATTGGTTTTATTCATTCAAGGCAGGATGGTAAAATCATGAGATTAATCATTAATCATATTTATAATTTATAATATTTTGCAGACTCATTCATACTGTACTACAAGTTCTACTAATTTTTACATAACTTTTTGGATGATTTAATTTGACTATTTTCTTTAATTTCTCTTATTCTTGTACTACAGAGCACATTTCAAGTGAGAATTTGTCAGTTCATTTTGAGATGCTGAACTGAAACAATGTGAATGAGAAAGGACTGGCAATGACATGCATTGCATGTTTCTTTCCTACCTGATTTAGTATAACATGATTCGACAGGAAAGAATATAATTAGGATAGAGTAACAAAAATGTGGCTCCAATTAGTAAAGCTAGAAATGAAAGATGTTCCTTTGTCATGAAATCCATGTATACATCATCTGCCTCAGAAAGCAACAGTGGGTTGAAGTAGAGAGAGCTAATTGGCAAGGACAGACCAGGCTACATTTGATGCCTTTAAAGTGTTTGCCATCATCCGTAATTCATAGTTTCAAAGTAGGAGTCTTATGGTTCACTGGCTGTATTACGAGAACTATAGAGGGAAAAAAAAGTTATGACTTAGTCATAGGGTCAAATGAGACTTGGCTCAGCTGCAGCTGCAGCAGGAGGAGGGAAATGAGGTAATGCCGTCATTTTTAATGGCAAACATGCTTGAGGTAAATATTTGCACATAGCTCATGCCATGAGAGCACTTCTGCGGTATATCACATCCACATGTCTCGAGCACTTTTAACTGTTTCTAGAAGAAGCTCAGTTGACTGTACCCTGAGGCCTCGTAATGGGAAAGTCATGGTATGACTTCAGCCCTGATAACCTCGGTTTGGAGAGCTTGCTTGTGTGCACGCAAAATCAAAACAGAAATTATATCCTCCAACAAGAGAACATTGTATCTTTGTACTGTGTCTGACCTTCTGTGTTCTGCTGAGTCCTGTTAGTACATAATTTTAAGGGGTCCTGTTATGACGAATTGGATTTTCCTTGATCTTTAGACAATTTCTTTTTTTGAAAGCGTATCGCAACTTTCAGAACGCAAAACATCTTTCGAAACTAAGCTGCAAAAATGACTCGTTCTCAACTTCGCAACTTTGTCATGTCATACTGATGAATTCATGAACACGATGATTCAAAGTTGCATGTCTGTGATACCTGTTGTGTCATCAGAAACTTTATGCTTCTATTCACAGTGAGATAACATGAACGCAGGATTGATTAGCGTTGTCAAAAAATTTCAGTAGTCTGTACAAATACCAGTAAAATTTCATGGTTCTCTATATCAATTCCCGTACCTGAGCTCTGCACTCTTGCGAAAACACGCTATAATCGAAAACTCTACACAAACAACTATTGGTTTAAAGTCACAATGAATCAGAAGTAGTGTCAGATCTTTTCTTTCTTATTGGTTCATACATTTGAGTGAAATGGATTATTGAAAAAGAAATATATGTAAGGTGGGACTTGGTTCTATCCATGGGTTGTTGTTTGCAAATTGTTTTTACAAAATGAGATTTTATGGCTGCCAAAGTTAAGTCTTTAGATATTAATTGAACGTTTAATGTAATAAAACAATGCTATAATAAAAACACACCACACAAAGAATCTCATATATATCATAAACACTTTTACACTGTTGGTTATAATGAAAGGGTTTATGGGCGTGGTCAGCTAATCGAAAGCTCAGTCGTATTGAGTGGATTCTGACTAACCTAACCTCTGGTTGGTCATTGCGTTCACATGATCAACAGACGTGTCTGCAATTGGCTACAAAGCTCAACGCTTCAAAAAACACATTGTAAATAGAAACCTCTGATGCTCTTCAAGGAGTGCTCGGACAAATGCACGAAAGCAGCACCTATCTGCGGATACTGAATAGAGTCGGTACTCAGTACTAGTACTGCAGAAAGGCTATTATTGTTTTTTATACAAAAGTACCATTACTTTTGACAGCACTAGATAGATACTATTATTCATAAACACCACATAAACTAAGCTAATGAAGTTAAATGTGTAAAATTTGCCAAACTTTGTGCTAATACTGGTTGTGTATATCCTTGTACATTAAATGGTAGGAACTTTTCAGAGTTCCTATAACCAATGGTGGAAGTACCCGCTTTTTGGCACCAGACAAATGGAACTGGAAACAATTTTAGTTCTAGGAACGCCTTTTGGGGGAACTAAATTGGCTCTTACTTCAGAGTATGGTCTAACCCAACACTATAGGAACTACCAGTGGCGGAAGTGTACGTTGATTGGCCGAAAGCATGCAAAAAAACAACAACAAAAAAAGCTTATATATTTACTCCACGATCATAGAAAACATTGATAGATGGATCGACGCCTTAGTCCAGGCACTTCTCAACCTTTACAATAAGGAGGAAATCTAGCACGACTTTGAAGGGACCAAACGAAACATGATGATTATTTATTTCTGCTCAGCTAGCGACGGGCATCAACCACACGGCAAACGCTATCATACTTTTTCATATACCATTTATTTTCTTTAACAGTTCTATCTAATAATGTATAAGAGCGTAAACTAATGAAGATGAAGAATGAGAGTCATTCTCAGCTCTGCAAACTTAGTCCCGCACAGCAACCAGAGCGGCAGGAAGTGACTGCTTAGGCCATTTCCAACTGGTGGTGTGAATGCAACCAGGAAAATGGTCCTAGACTAGGGGAACATTTAGTTCTTGGGAGACTGGTAGCTAGTTCCTATAACTAAGTTCCTATAACTACCTGGTGTGAAATCCCCTATAATTTGCAAAGAGGCTGTTATTGATGGATGGTGCAGTTAAAAATGTATTGCTCATTTTCACATTTGAAGGCTGTGACTGTTTAAATCCAAAGCTTTAGATAAAGGGTGAAAATGCTACAATGATATCATTACAAGTGATGATTTTAATAAAAAAAATGTGTTATCCCTTTAAGAAATGAACAGCTGAAAGCTGATTTCTGAGAGTGAGACTTTTCTCTGGATATGAAACCAAGTTAAACAAGGAGTGGATATGAAACAAGCCAAAATAGACAACATGGAAGTACCTGAGAATGCAATTTACGTAAAAGGAAGTGAAATGCTTTGCATTCAATTCATGAAATTCCCTCTTCCAATATTTTGGTGAAGGATTTCCTTGTTATACCTCACCCAAGTGATGCAAAACAGTTGGGGCAAACATAAGGTACACATAACTTTTTGTTACTGTGCACCGTTTGTAGCTTTTTCATGCTAGTTTACAGAAGTTAAAAAACTTCTCTTAAAACCAGTTATGTTTTTTAGTTATGACAAAATGGGGAACAACATGTATGTATTTACTTCCCTGTAATTTCTGAGATGTTCACCGCATCTTTAATATCACTCGATGGTGATTTTAAACGTCTACCAGCCAGACCAGATGTTATTATATAATACTAAAAATAATAAAGAGAAATTTTCTGCTCATGTTCAGGGTGTTTCAAAGCTGGAGACATGTAGGAGAGGTCTTTCAAATTTAACCCAGATGGTTGACTAACCTACATACAGGTGGGCGGCTCTCTTGAGAAATGATTCTGCATGAACAAAGCGGTTTCAGGCATCAAAGCTACAGACCAACGTTAAGATTTTCCATATGCTATCCACCAACCAAGATCAGTCCTGCTGGTCTTGAATTAGTTTATTTTTTGCATTGGAAATTTTGCAATTCAGAAATAGTAATCTGAACCGTAACACTTCTTTGACTACATAATGTTGTATTTTTCAGATCAAGATGTCTGACTCCAGTAGCGGCAAGCCCCTTGTGGTAACTTCCTCTGTCTCCCTCAAAGTTACCGCTCCTTCTTTCTACAACCAGCCCAAAAAGTTTGCATCCGTCGCCCCTCCAAGGCCTAAAGTACAGATGGCCCCATCACAGCCCTCATCATTTGCAAGCACTGGTGTGATTGGACGAGTTGGAGAGATGCCCCCGCCCCCTTCAGCTGTTTGTGAGGGTAAGGCCATTTCAATGAAAGATGAAGCATGTCGTTTCTAATATGAGACAATATATGATAAAAAACAAGATATGTCTTTCATTTAAAAAAAAAAAAAAAAAACTTTAGAACATGTGGCACATTCTTTAAAATGTATAAATGTTGTTTTATATGGTTTTGTTGTTTTATTGCAATAACCGTAAAAATGTCATAGTGTAGCCATCAAGTAATAATATATTTTCCTTACACCTTTTAATACATGTTAGTGTACACATCTTATTTTTTACAAATTTCATAAATCTATTCATTCAAAAATATTTGAACATTTCAGGGAGTTGAACCACATGTGATTTTACTCTCTAAACTAACCAAGCCTTATCATAAAAATGTGAAATGATTTGATATTTTAAGAGAATTTTTTCTCCTTGACTCGCAGTCATGAGGGTCTACAGGGGTCTTCTCTCTGATATTTCCTGTTTCATGTTTTTTCATCATGTTAGTTACACCACATGGCATTGATTTCAAATGTTAATAAGCAGTGAAGCAGTTGTTAAAACATTTTTTTTTTTCTTTTTTCAAATACAAATGAAATGCAATGAAAAATAAGATTATGCCAAACTAATATCTCAAAATATTTTTGAGGCTATATTTTTCATTATATCACATCACTAGTGGGTCAATGATCCTTCATTAATCATTGAACATGAGGTTCTTTTAAGAAAGCTCACTCTGCTTGTTGTAGCAAATGTAGTAATTCTCTCCTCACCAGAATTACAACATATGCGCTTGGCAACAGAGTGCGTTTTCAGACATGACTGTTAAAGAATTCGCTTTTGTGCCAAGTTTTGAAAGAGTTTTGCAGATAAAGGATTAAACTGAATTGCATTTCTGCCTTTACTGCTATGTGGCATATTCAATATCTGCATTGTCCTTCAAATGCCAGTCCTGATGATTTAAAGAGTTGTTTTTCACATGTGAGAGAAGCAATGTATGCTAATGTATATGCAGATAAGCTATGCTATCATGCTTTGTGTTGAGGTGAGAGAACAATACAGAAAGGGATTTTGTCATTGTGAATTGGTGCGAGTGTAATGAAATTCACTGCCTCCGTTCATTAGACTTCCCGCCCCCTCCTCCTCCTCCGCTGGACGATGCCGAGCTCCCAGCCCCTCCTCCAGAATGCCAAATCACACCCCCTGCATCTGATGCCCTTCCTCCTGCATTCCCAGCCCCGCCCCCAGTTGCAGAAGACCTGCACCTCCCTGCACCTCCCGAGGAGTTTATCTCTGTACCTTCTGCCTCCTTCCCCCCAACCCCACCACCACCACCACCACCTCCTCTCCCTGAGACCGGTGCAGGTGTCAACTCTCAGGTAGGTTACCCAATATTTGATTTCATTTCAATTTGATTTTAATCTTAACGAGTCTTTACATGCCCTTATGTCATTCCCAGCCTTTATAACTTTTTTATTTCTGGTCCTTTAAGCTTTCGCACTACCGACCACAAAAAACTCGAGTTTGACTAACAATGCACTAAAAACGTCACACAAACCAAAAATAAAGGTTAATAATACATCAAATTTATTTAATAATCAGCACTCAAATAAAAACTTTAGATTTGAATTGGACAGTAGGCAGTTTTTATATCAGTTTTATTAATGATGTAATGATGTTTCCACTCCTATTGAAATATAAACATTTAAACAGTGGCTATAATAACTTACTTTCATGACAGATTAATTAAAACATACTTTAAATAATAAAGACATCACTAACAGGTTAAGTATATGTAATATAGTGCATATATTTAGCAAAATGCTCCTCTTGAGTTGGTTTTTTTTTCAGCTAATGAGCTATGGACGTTTAATATAAACTGAGGTAAATGCAACGATATGTGACATTGTTTACAAGCTGTTGTATTGACGTCGTCTTTCCACGGTTGAAACACATGAGACATGATACATTTCAGTAATAGTACTGTTTCTTTCAACATAACTTCTGATATTCATTCATGTTTATTTTGTGCTGTAACTATTAGTAAAGATGATCAGTTAACGTCCGTTTCCGCGCTGTCGGCTACAGCGATCTGTCATCACTGTATTGTTTGAATTTCATCATAAAATTGACAATTTCATATCAAAAGTCCACTCAGCTGACATTTTTACCTGGTGTTATCATCGTTGACGTTGTGCACAAAATAGACAGACAAAAGGTCTGAGAAGTGATCATTAAACATCACTGTTTGGTTAAAGGTGCTAAAGAGGTTCTTTTTGTCGACTGAGTTTTTGAAATGAGCGCATGGGTAAGAACAACCCCCCTCCTTCACAGCTCATTTAGAGGGAACGCCTCCCAAAACTCGTGCACGAGTATCGGAACACGAGTGTTTACCACCGTCATTCGCTGTGTTATTAAGCCGGGCACACATTTAACGACTAGCTAAAACATTCTAAGACTGTGCTCAACATACAGCGATTTGTTTCCTGCTCCTGAAGCAGATTTATATACTTTCACATGGAATTTGAACACCGACTATAATCGCAGACTGAACGCAACTGGCTCTGACTGGACGCGTTTGAGCGCGATCAGACATTAAGTATCAATTTACATTCATAATCGGCCTTACAATCGTTAAGTGTGTGCGCGACCTAAAGCCGTGGATTCATTATGTCGGACTCACTGCAGGTGACTCATAATCTGCAGGTGTCTCCTGACAAAAACATTGCATGCAGCGCCTGTGGAGTGTGGAAAGTTACTGGAACTCGCATGGAACGTCATGGCAGTGATTGACAAGCCAGAGGGCCAATCGTTTACGCGATGATCGCGTAAACGATTGGCTGATGTTTTTAAGGCCCTACCTCGTGCACAGATGATGTATATTAATATTATTACTTTCAGTGCACCTAATAAATAGTCTTTTATCAGTTAAAGACAGTTTCAAGTAATATTGCAAAAATGTATAAAACAAAACATCCTCTTTAGCACCTTTAATGATTTCAATGGTTTTTTTAATTTTTAATTTTTTTCTGATTGAAAGTTTCAGTTGATGAAATTTTGGTGCATCACTAATTCTTACTCTTTATGGGCTGATGTGGCATGCCATATTTTTTAGTCTTCTGTAATTCTAGTGACTCTCTTTGTGTAAATAGAGAAGATGGTTAAGTGGAATTGAGCAGTTTGCTGCAGTAAACTCTTCTGTACTGTGAGACACAGTTATGCGTGCTGTCTGCTGACATGCCCATATAAGCCCTGGCTCTATTTATGGATGTGTTATTGTGGTGAGTGCGATGTAATTGGGCTACATCATCACTCTCACAGGGCCTCGTTCAATCAAACAGACATGCTGTTGCTACTGACAGCAATGAAAATACACTGCATAAACATTTCTTGTGAAATATTTCCTTATTATAGAAGTTTTTACGGATGGACAAAACTCGCTGACCTTTTGCCTTTACTAGTTTACTCATTTGTCTGAAGAAAGCTGTGTGGTGACCTGACCCCGATAAGATGCTTTAGGTAATTGTAACAAGGTTTAAAGTTCAGAGAAAAAGGAGGCCAGAACCAGTGAATGTTCAACGTAATTTTAGTAACCAAAAATGAACAAACAACAAATACAAAAGTAAAGCAGCAGCACCTCATGGACGTCTGCCTCATAAAACATAATAAAACAACAACATAAATAATCCAGGCCTGGTCCTCTCTCGTCCTTCACTGTCATCTTTCCTCCTTTTATCCTCTCGGAGCTCCTCTGTGAGAAAATCTGCTCCCATGGCTCTCGGCCCCGCCCTGAGATTTTATTTTATTTATCTTTTTTGTTTTGGGTTATCGCATAAAAAAACAACACTGGATGGAAACACAAAGATGCGCATAAATTCTAAAAATCTGCATAAAAAACATATGCACTCAATTGAGGCGCTTTTTTTCTCCAATAAGACATGCACATAAACTATGATGGAAACACATTTACAGAATAAATTCCTTGATGCACAACAAAAAACTTTTGATTGGATAAGTGGACTAACAAGTGGACCAATTTCATTACAAAGCATCTCAAATGTTGCTTTGATCATTCTCAAATGCCTGAGCCATCATGAGTCATAAAAATGATTTGGTATAATGACCTCCCAGAACTGTATAACACGATTGCGTTCCCAAACACCAGGCAATCCGCCTCTGAATGCAAGATAACAAGACTGCATTTTTTGCGTTTCAGTTTCGAGCTTTGAGGCACAGGTAATTAATGATATATGAAAAAAATGGCCACAGTGGCATCTCCGATTGCAGCAACTTTCATTTTTATTACAGATATTTTGCGCCAATTTTCCAGGAAGTAACACTTTTGTTCTCTTGAACACATGGCATGGAAATGGTGCTTTATTCACAAATTCGCAACTTTGGATGGAAACTATAGAAAGTGAATGCTGCTTCTTTGAAGATTGTGTAGTGATTGAACAGTGCTGCGGTTTTCTGAGAGCAAGACTGTAATTTGTTTGTCTTTCTCAGCTCTTCCAAATTTCTAAGAGCTTTGTGGATTCATTCACACGCACATTCTGTGCTTTTATTTTCTCATATAATTTGATCAAATTACTTTAACTAGGCATTAATTATAATCTACAAACACTTTTTCCTTTTTTTCTATCTGTTCTTCACATGTTTAATGCTCTTTGGATTGTTTTTCAGCTCTGACCCTGTCATTTTCTGTTTCACATATTCCTTTTTTATTGCTTTGTACTCTATCCCACCCTTTTATTGCCTCACATTTATATACTCTCGCACTCTTTCCAACACTACATCTGATTTCATGGCTGATTCACCCTTTCTTGTCGTTCTCCTCTCCTAAACCACATCCTCTCCAACCTCTCCTCCTGATCTTGTCTCATATTTTTTTCCCTAAATTTCTCTCATTTTGTTCTCCATAGAGGCTGTTCGAGAAACAGACAAGTTTTGACAGGCAGCTGGGCTCTTTGACCGATATGTTATCAGAAATGGAGACTAGTGGACCTTTCAACCCAAAGGTAAACACACAACCTTTAACCTCTGATGTTTTAATCTTGACCTTCATGATTCAGTTAATTTCCCTTTAATTTTTCAACTTTAATGGAATAGTTCTCCCGAAATTAAAATCCTGTCAATATTTACTTACCCTAATGCCATTCCAAGGCTTACTTTCTTTTGAAGAACACAAAAGGAGATGTTTTGACTAATGTTCATGCTGCTCTTTTATTTTTTGGTAGAGCTGCTCTTTTCATTTTTTTGATGACAGATGCCGATATTTTAGGGATTTCTAGGGTGGCCAGTTACACAAAAAAACAGTAAATAACACATTCTTACATTAAGAATAAATAATTTGAAAATTAATCAATATGAAAACACATTTGAACTTGATGCAGACATCCTTCTTGATTCTGTAATCCTTTTATAGTATTTTTCATAAATAAAGTAATTGTTAAAAAAGGAAAGTAAAAATAAATAATAATAAAAAAATAATAATCCACTAATCTTTGGGTGAAATAACCCTTAAACTAAGCATTTTGTTTTATCTCAAGTTCCCATGACTAATAACTGGATAATAGAGGAACAATTATTTTTCACAATCTTAATCTTGCAACATTCTGATTCCACAATTGAGAGATTTTGTAAGACTTTTTTTTAAGTTCCCTTTTCCCCATCTGATGTATGACGTACTTCTGTGTATGTTTGTTTGCTCAGTTGCCAAGCCAGTTTTCATCAGCACCAGCTCCGAAGCCAGTAGCACCACCACCAACCGCCCCTAAGCCGGCCCTTTCCTTTCTGCCCCCTCCTGAGCTGCAGGATCGTCCTCCCCCCGCCCCTTGGGCTGAGGAGCTCCGTGCCCGAACACGGCCGGCCAATCAGAGCACAGCCTCTGCCCCCGCTCCTGTACAGTCATTTGCTAAAGGCCCAGCTGTTGCTCCAAAGACCAACTTCCCTCCCAGTCAGTTGAATTCAACTTTTGGTTCCAAAACGGTTAGCCCTGCACCTTCTGGCGGTGCAAGAGTGTTTAACCATGCCATTAAAACCCCCGCCCAAAGCTCTTTCCCACCACCTCCTCCTGCTGCTCCTCCTGCCCCTGTTGCTCCACCTGCCCCTGTTGCTCCACCAGTGAATATTCCCGCCCCCACACCTGCTTTCAATCACTCTGAAACATCTCCCATTGGCAGTCAGCAGAGCTTTGCTCCGCCTTCTGCTGCTGCACCTAAGAAGTCACCCATCTCATCATTCAGCAGACCAGCAGGAAACACTGTTCCACCAAAGGTGGGTGCGCCTTTGATTATAATGTGATGCAATAATTTAAATAAAGCTAACGTGAGGTAATATAAGGTAACAAGGCAAAAAAATAAATCTTAAAATGAATGCTAATAACTGTGGAAATAAATGTATATTTGGTCCCACTTTATATTAAGTGGCCTTAACTACTATGTACTTACATTTAAATTAATCATTTGATACAATGCACTTATTGTGTACATACATGTTTTTACATTACTTATTTTTTTTAAAACACCTGCATGTAATTACATCTGTAATTAATTTCTGTAATTACATTTATAATTACACTGTTGACCCATCCCTTACACCTTACCCCTACCCTTAAACCTACCCATACCAGCAAACCTATCCCTAACCTTACCCTTATCCCACCTCAATAGCAGCAAAAGTGTTTTGCAATTCAAGATGAACCCAATAAGTATATTGTACTTATTTTTTGATGTAAGTACATAGTAGTTAAGGCCACTTAATATAAAGTGGGACCGTATATTTCCTGACGTAAGACTAGTTTTGTTAAGCTTAAAGGGTTAGTTCACCCAAAACTGAAAATTCTGTCATTAATTACTCGCCCCCATGTCGTTCCAAATCCATATCTTCATTTGTGTTCTGAAGATGAATGAAGGTCTAACGGGTGTGGAACGACATGAGGGCGAGTAATTAATGACAGAATTTTCAATTTTGGGTGAACTAACTCTTTAAGTTTAAGGCTTTAGTTTGGTAAATGAAATGCTGACTTAAATTTAGCTGTTGTCATGACAATCACAGCACATGATATGCTACATCATAAACAAATTTGAAATGGCAAACATTTTGTCAATGTACAAAAGTTCTAAAGTTTGGGGTCAATAAGATTTATTCAGAAAAGACTATTTCAAATAAATGCTTTATTTTATCTATAATAATGTATTATAATTTCCACAAAAAACAAAAACATTAATTTTTTTTTTTCTTCAGCATCAAATCAGCATATTAGAATGATTTCTGAAGGATCGTGTGACACTGAAGACTGGAGTAATGATGCTGAAAATTCAGCTTTGCTATTGCAGAAATACATTATATTTTAAAATATATATAGAATAGAAAACAATTATTTTAAATTGTATTAATATTCCACAATATTACTGTTTTTACTGTAGTTTTTACTACATATTCTGCTTGGTGAGCATAATAGACATCTTTCAAAAACATTTTGAATGGTACAGTAAGTCATAAGATAAATAAAATCATAAATAAAAATAAAGCACACCTAAAGCTTATGCGGAAGTATAGTGTTTATAGCAGGGTTCCTCAAATCCGGTCCTGGAGTTTAGTTCCAACCCTAATCAAACGCCCCTGAACAAGCTAGTCAAGGTCTTCAGAGTTACTAGTAAACTGCAGGACCGTGGCCTGGATTTGAGGAACAATGGTTTATAGTTTTGGGACAGCTTAGGTTTTAGTTTTTGCATATGCATATATTCTGCATGATCTTTTTTACTGTGAGCTGTGTGGAGCAATCGACATAATGCAACATTGTCTGTGCGGATTAAAGGCAGCTATAGATGGTTAAATAGATGTAAGATTTCTAGAGAACAGCCAGTTGAGGTTCATATGCAAATATAAAACTAAAATGTCTCAATGTCTGAGTCATTTCTGGAAAATGGCAAACATATGCTGTTGTTTTTTTAGGTGTCTGGTTCTGGTGGAGCTCCTCTCACTATGAGGGAGGTAGAAGAGCTGGAGAAAATGACTAAGGACTTTATCAAAGACATGGACAAGCATCCTCCTGTGATTACCTCTCCAGCTACAGGTACACAAACACACTATGACCTCATTTACACAAACTTAACTCCACCTAACCTTGTGTACACACTCACACCCTTAAGATTTGATTGGTCTTTTTCATCTGTTCTAATTTCAGTGATTTCATGGTTTTGATGATAATTTAAGCCTTAGTCCCAGACATCCATATGGCTCTTGTTTAACACACAGCAGACAAGCTGCGATAAACACTGACTGTGTAATGGTCCCAGGCTTCTTTTGCTCTTTTTCTGTCTCGCTCTCTCTTTATCTGTCTGTGTAGGTGTTTAGCTCAATGTAGCTTCTCCATCTCAGTTTATTACTCTATTATCAGTGTCTAAACACCAAGGCGCTTCACCTCTCCCGTGTCTGGATCTCTCTGGATGAGTGTTGTAATGATCTCACTCTGTCTTTGTCAGCATTGAGGGTTTTTTTTTTTTTTTTTTTTTTTTTTTTTTTTTAGGTTTCTTAGTAGCTTAGATGTGTGTACAGGTGAAAACTAAAAATACTTTTTGATCAGAAATAAACAGTTTGATTTTGTGTTTTCATGTTCTGTGTTTTATGGTTTATTTTTAAGTCTGATATATTCTTGGTCATAGATTGATTTACTTCTTTATTGTCCGGCTTGTTGTGTTGACCCTTTGTAAAGATGAAAATTTAGCTTTGTTATCACAAGAATAATTACATTTTTAAATTTAATATAGTAGATAGTAGGCATGAGGGTGAGTAATAAATGACATTATTTTCATTTTTGGGTGAAATAACCCTTTAAGTCATTTGAGAGCATAGGGAGATTGACTCGATTACATCATTCGCAGTACTTAAATGGGAGTGAACTGGTGCTAAAGTTATGGTGAGCTTTGCTTGTTGGGATTTTTTGATTGGTGGAGTTTTTTGTAGAATCATGGGTAATGTAGTCTTTCACCAAGAATTTCACTGTTAAAGATGATTGTTTTAAACATATTAAAGCAATGCTGGCTGATGGCTTTAACAAAAGCATATAGCATCAGTTAACCTTGTAGCTCATAGGTCTGTCTTTAAAGGTAAAAGATAAAAATCAGCTCTATATGGCATTATGGCAACAGTTGCTAAGGTAGGATTGGTCAGGATTGCTTTTAAGGTGGGGCTTAGGATCAATTAGTGAGGCTGTGCTGTTGAACTGAGACCTTTTAGAGTACAATAGTACAATCTCTCCAGACTAGTCACCCAATTATCACCCTGGAGACGATCTCTGTGTTTGCTGCTCCATAATGAACTTCTCTTTATCTCATAAATCTCTCATTATCCCCAATCTCTATTTCTCTTTCCTAATAATATAAACACATTTTTTCCTTTCAGAAGTGTGTGGTAAATGTGGAGAAGCTCTATCTAGATCTCAGCCAGCAGTAAGAGCGATGGAGAAACTCTTCCACTCCCATTGTTTCTGCTGCATGACCTGCCAGCGCCCCCTGCAGGGCATGCAGTTCTATGACCACAACGGCACGCCTCAGTGTGAGGACTGCTACATGGTGAGATGGACAGGTTTAGACACGTGAAACTTCAGTCACAGTTTTCATTTTTAGAATTGACACATCACCTTTTTTTGGTATCAGACAAACTTTAATGATAGTCAATGTTATCCATATTACAGATTTTTATGAACATGTGGGCACTTTTTTCCATTGCATTTTCTTACCGGGTGTGATTGTGTGTTTCCAGAGTTCTCTGACTGTGTGTTCTCGCTGTGGGGAGCGGATCACAGATCGCGTCCTGAAGGCGGTGGGCCAGTGTTTCCATTCCCACTGTTTCCGCTGCACTACCTGCAGCTGCACACTGGAGGGCGCTCCATTCATCACCGATGACAACAACAACCCCTACTGTGTCAAAGATTACCATCGGTGAGCCATCACACTAATCACAGACCAATCAAAGCACTCAGTTGTACTGTATATTCTAGAGCATTTTTAACTAATTATCCTAATTATTTTAACTAATTATTAAATAATAATCAGTTATCAGTGTAATGAACAAAAAAGTGGTATTTTATATGGGGATTTCTTCAACTAAGGACACTTTTAGCAATGTAAAATGAAACTTCCTTACAACACAAGTTTCACAGTTAATTTATTTAAAGTGGGGTTAGTTTTGAAATCTTAATTTCAGACACTTTTTGTCTTGCTAAGGCATTTCTTAGTTAGCTTTTTTGGTAACACTTTATTTTACACTGTTCTTCTTACACATTACATGTAGTAACTATGGTAATTACTATAAACTGTGCATAATTGCATGCAACTAACACCAATCCTAACCCTAACCCTATAGTAAGTACATGTAGTTAATTATTATTACTCAGTACTTAAATGTATAATTACACTGCAACACGAACACCTTAAAATAAAGTGTAACCGCTTTTTATGTATCCTAAATACACACAATTAAATAATATTTTCATACTTTTTTTGTAATTTAATAACAGCTTGACTGGAAAATGATGCTCTTTTTTTTTTTCTTTTCTTTTTTTTCACAAGCAATAACATTTTTTTATTTAACATGCTTTTTGCATCCTTGTAAAGTGCATTACTTTTGAGAGAATATTTTGGGGGCAAAATAGTTTTATAAAATAGTTTTATAATTATACATTTAAGTACTGAGTAGTAATAATAATTAACGTATAATTAATGTACTTACTATAGGGTTAGGGTTAGGATGAGGGTTTGGTTAATTGCATGTAATTATGCATAATTTATAGTTATTACTACAGAAACTACATGTAATATCCACAACTTGGGCATTGTTGTAATTTGTATAAAAACTGTATATAAATCATTCCCACAAAAAATATATATCGAAATGGTTTATGAATATTTCACTTTGTGTTATCATGGGTTTGTTTTATTGTTATGTTATGATGAATTTTCATATTTTAAGATTTAAAGTTTGACTAGGATAAGAGAACAAAATCTATACACAAAAATAGAAAAAATAATGTATTGTAAAAGAAATTGTCATATAGCAAAAAAAAAAAGTTTAATAGTATTTTAATAATATCATATATTTTAATAGAAATTAACACTTGAAACATAAAGTTGAATGAAGTTGATATATAAAGTGATAGTAAATTATACAAATGTTATATAATATTAAAAAATGTTGGTAACACTTTAAAATAAGGTTCCACTTTAGTTAACATGAACTAACAATGAACAATAGCCTACTTCTACAGCCTTTATTAATCTTACTTAAAGGGATGGTTCATCCAAAAATGAAAATTCTGTCATCATTTACTCATTCTCAAGTTGTTCTTAACCTGTATGAATTTCTTTCTTCTGCTGAACAGAAACGAACACATTTTTAAGAATATGGGTAACCAAACAATTGGTCAAACAAATCGGGCCCCATTGATTTCCATAGTATTTTTTCCATACTGTTTGGTTACCCATTTTTAATGTTAATTTCAACATTTACTGATGCATTTTTTTAAATCAAAAGCTGTTATTGCACAGTTTATTCACTGTGAACTAACATGAAGTACTGTATTTTTATTAAATAATTATGTAACAAAGATGTAACAAGTGTATTGCTCATTGTTAATACAAATGAGACCTTATTGTCAATGTTTTATCTGACCCTCTCTCCTTCTTTTTCTGTTTCTTAGCCGTTTCTCTCCACTTTGCGTAAGCTGCAATGAGCCGATTGTTCCCGACCCTGGAAGTGAAGAGACCATCAGGGTTGTTGCTTTAGAGAAGAACTTTCACCTGAAGTGCTACCGATGTGAGGTACGAAGACTCTTCCTTTTGTTATCTTTACCTATGTGTTCTAGCCTCCAATTAGAAGAGTCACGTTTTAAAATAAGAAATTGCTCGTTCATTGCAGGATTGCGCTCGTCCTCTTTCCATCGAGGCAGACGCTGATGGCTGCTACCCATTGGATGGCAGAATTCTGTGCATGAAGTGCCACGCCCAACGTGCCAAGCAGGCCAAGCAGTGATTGGTGGAAACTTATTACAAAACCTAAACCAAATTTAAGACACATAATTGGCTCAGCTTTGAAAATGTATGTGTTGTAATTCTCTCTTCTGTTTCACATTCTCATTTTCCTCATGTTTCCTCAGTCAGTTAGCGCCTTTTCTCGACAAAGCTCTGCTGCTTTTTCTGAATGGCCTTATTCAGAGCCCAGCCCATAGCTTGCCCTGTTTGTCCTGGCGTCTTTCTGCTAGGGCCTGATGTGTGCAAGCACAACGTTAGTGCCTCCATGTTGACCGTTACATACGACACAATTTTTACCCCTACGTTATTTGATATGTAAGGTGTCAGAGAAGTGATTTTAGGATTTTTTTTTTTTTTTTTTTTTTTGTGGCTTGAATTTTTACTGTAGTGGCTGACTCTGTGCAGAGGTAATGTACTGCACTGCCGTTTGAACCGCGCAGTTCAGCGAGACGTACAACTCCCAGCATGCCTTTAAAAAAAAAAAAAAAAAAAAAAAACTCAGAACATCCATAAATTGTACCACAGCTGACTACTGAGGCAAGACGTATAGTTTGTATATCCACAGCCATCCATGCACTTTCAATAAGGCTTTTCCGAAACATACATTGTAGTTGATGAGAAGGGCTTTTTGTGAAATTGTAGTCATAACAAATGTAAAATAAGCAAAAACAAAGGCAGGGAAAGTTGCATGCTTTACTTATAGAACTGCTTACCTGTAAATGAACAAAAAAGCACATTGGTTTTGTCCTAAAACATGTCGAACAAAATGTGATGATACAGTTAAGTAAGTTTGCGTTGATCATCATTGCCAGTTTCAGTTCAGTTGTTTTTCATTCCATATATTGCCAGAGGTATTTAGCGATTGCACAATTGGTCGATTTGACAATTAAGTATTTCCAAAGAAAAGAACATCAATCACTGAGCCTTTTGTTAATATTGTAATAAGTCTATGACATCGTAGCTAAAGCTTTTTTAAAAACGTCTGGATTGTGGAGAAGATAGTATTGTCTACACAAGAGCTTCAGAATATCTTTAAAGGGTTAGTTCACCCAAAAATTAAAAATTCTGTCATTTATTACTCACCCTCATGCCGTTCCACACCCGTAAGACCTTTGTTAATCTTCGGAACACAAATTAAGATATTTTAGTTGAAATCCGATGGCTCCGTGAGGCCTCCATAGGGAGCAATGGACACTTCCTCTCTCAAGATCCATAAAGGTACTAAAAACATATTTAAATCAGTTCATGCGAGTACAGTGGTTCAATATTAATATAAAGCGACGGGAATATTTTTGGAGCGCCAAAAAAACAAAATAACGACTTATTTAGTGATGGCCGATTTCAAAACACTGCTTCAGGAAGCATCGGAGCATAAATGAATCAGCGTATCGAATCATGATTCAGATCGCGTGTCAAACTGCCAACGGCTGAAATCATGTGACTTTCTGTGCTCCGATGCTTCCTGAAGCAGTGTTTTGAAATCGGCCATCACTAAATAAGTCATTATTTAGTTTTTTTTTGGTGCTCCAAAAATATTCTCGTCGCTTTATAATATTAATATTGAACCACTGTACTCACATGAACTGATTTAAATATGTTTTTAGTACCTTTATGGATCTTGAGAGAGGAAATGTCATTGCTCCCTATGAAGGCCTCACTGAGCCATCGGATTTCAACTAAAATATCTTAATTTGTGTTCTGAAGATTAACGAAGTTCTCACAGGTGTGGAACGGCATGAGGGTGAGTAATAAATGACCGAATTTTCATTTTTGGGTGAACTAACCCTTTAACTAGAGCCTCCTGGTTATATTCAGCAAAATCACGCAACAGTGTTACTGTAGACAAACGAACATGAGCAAACTGAACTCTTAAACGTTTCTCAGAAATATTAAATTTTTAACAGTCAGCATTCCCTGTGATTAATGCACAGAATTCCAGTTTTCCAACATTGACATTTTAGCTCATTTGTTTAGTTGTTGTTTACGATAGCAGCTACTGTCTAACTAAGACCACTCATTTTGGCTTTAGGGTAGCACTCATAGTATTTTGAATATTGCATTGCATCTGTGTGTTTCTCTTCTTGGCCTCGTCCCTTGACTATATTATGTCCAAGAAATTCTAGTATTTGATGCAATCGAATAAAACAATGGCTCTAATTATAAAAATATTACATGACCAAATCTAACACGTTATGCATGATTTGTTGTTATTGTTATTAGTGTTTTTATACATCATGTTTCACAGTTGCCTCATTTTCATGCTGGTATCACAATACTGCTGAATTCAGTAAGGACCATTTGAACACTCGTGGTTTAGCCTCCATGTATTTACCATTTAACATTACCTTTTTTGTAAACGCAACATCTAATTTTCTCTCTTAATATGTGAATGTGTGTATGTTTACTGTTGAAAGTATGCCAATGTGTTATTTTTGCTATCATTGTTTTTCTTCCATATTTGTACTGTATTCTGAACTAATAAAACTATAAAAATAAGACTTTTTTTGTTTTATCTTTCAGTGGATTTAAAAGAAAATGTTTCTTGTTTACCATCTTTTTCAGTTTAATTTTCTTCTTATAGTAATGTGTATTTTTGATGGTCCGTATGCATTTACGTTTTCACATGTGACAGCTTCCAAACATGTTCGTTCCCACGCAATGTGTGACGTGCTCTTTTGTGGTTTTGCTCCTCTCACACCCCCTCAATTCTTATCAGCCCGCACCAGCTTCACACACGCCACTGATAGTCAGGAGTGTCGACGTCTGTGTATGTAAAAATGTGAATATTTATGAATATTAACTATGACACTTCCTACACTGACGAAGCTTTAAAAATTTACTTGCAGCTTTTTTTCCCATTTAGTGTTTGTGTTTTCCCAAGTTTGACTTGGGTGACTTGATCCAATTGATGGATTTTGGAGCAAAATCATCTTCTGGCCCTCATAAATTTAAGAAATGGTGAAGTTCAGGAAATGCATCCAGAAATGCCCCATTTATGCATGTGTAAAAGAGAGGGGTCTTGTGGGAAGCCGGGTCATTACATGTTTATCAGTAAGTGAAAGAGTGAACAGAGAACGTGATGAGGGAAGATAGTAGTTGGATGACTTGTGGTTGACGGAGGAAGAGATAGAAAGAGGAACGGTGTGACGAAATAGAAAGCTTCGCTGGAAGACCAACATGTTGGAAGAATTCTGATCAAACGGCCACAAAAGAAGAATGGACGAGAACCCAGCTGTTCATCAGGTGAGGCTTTCAAGATACACCCAATTTTTCATTGTTTGGGGCGTTAGCCAGTTGTATTAATATGACAGTGGTAGTCACAGGAAATGACAGAAGAAGGTGGGCTGGGATCAGGGAATGCCATGAATCAGATTCAAACTCTAGTCACCCACTTAAGTACCACTGCGCTCTTGTATCTAGGCTGTATATGCATTTAAGTTGTTGCCTAAATGGTGAAGTCTTGCTTTAAATATCAGAAAGGTCTCTAGTAGGCCTACATAATGAGTGGTGTGGTGTGGTTAAGAGACTCCTGGTTCACTGTCCTCCACCAACATAATGCTCGGGTTGTTGCGATGGAAGTTCACTATTACACGGCTCGCTGGAATACTTGATTCTGATTGGTCAATCACAAGATATTGTGATATTAGTGTGATATTTCGTACCGTCGTCCATGGCACTTGAGGTAACTGAAATCGGCGCTTCTTTAATGTGCGGTCAAATTTATCGAAATTTCACGTGTGAAAAGCTGCTGGTTTGATAATAGTGACCTCTGTGGATTGTTTTATATATCTATTGACAATGGAAAAACTGACCTTTCGATAATGTGAATCCGCGTCTCTTCTTACGTTAAAACCTAACTGCCGCCATTTCGTCTTTATCGCTGTAACGAAATACCTCAGATAATTTTTTATATATATTTCTGTAATATTGTTGTCGACTTTGTCTTATTGCTTGGTCGATGTTTCTACATTGTAATGGACTATTTTTCAGGCAACTTGAAACCATGAAACCATCCCGGTTTGTGATCCTTCCCTTTCCCAATAAGCTTCCTGTCAGTTACGCAACTAACGTATATCGTTAGCCTCATAATTGCCCAGATCATATTTCAAAGGCAGATATCACAATTTGGCCAAAAACGACTTAGGCAATTATGCTATGAGGCTAACGATATAATAAAAGCCAAAAATCACAAACAATATAATAGCCTACATGAAGGATTATAAAACAACTCAAATAAATATTTAATGTCCACATGTTTAATTAATATAATTATTAACTGTTAGCTATTTTAAGTGGAAAATGTACATTAAAAACATGAGTCATTGGCGTAATTTTCACTTCTCTAACTTTTCATTGTCCTTTAGTGAACATTTATTGGACTTGCTCTCATTGTGGTTGGATGTTTCACTGGCAATGTAATTTCAATCCATCATAAAGTCTATGATTTATGCATTCCAGCTTTTCCCAATTGTGCTTTTAAATTTCTGTACAACACGTTCATCTCAATATGTACCCACAGGAAATGGTCACGACAGCAGAGGAACAGCCTCGTTCTGATGAGCCAAATCCAATGGGCTGCAACAAGTACTGCAGTCTCTTATTGGTTCTCTTTGCCTCCTCTCTCTTTGCAACTACGTTAGGTTTGGCTATCTATTCCCACCTGCAAAAGGAATCACAGTGGAAATCAGGTGCAAGCTTATGGAACTAGGCCTTTATTCTGGTATAGTTTAATTTCATTGGTAACAGTGGTTGTGATTTCTATCTCTTGTGTTTCAGCTGCTCCTCCTTGCCTTTCTCCCGCCTGTCTAAGAGCATCAGAGCAGTTTTCTCTTGACGTGGATCCCTGTGACTACTTCCTCTATGCCTGTGGAGCAGGTGGATCTTCCACTAACAAGAGGAGACAGAGAGTCAGTGGGTTCTCCAATGAAGACAATGGAGAACTGGACAAAAAACGAGAAGTGGGCATGGGTGGACTAGTGAGGATGAGAAGAGAGGCAGATGTTCAAGGAAAAAGCGATGGACGGCTAGATAAATTTCCAGACAGACAGACTGCTTTACTGAAAGCCATTAAAGAAATACTAGGTGAGTGAAATTCCACTATATCTTTTGTACCTAAAACAGAATCTATCTATCTATCTATCTATCTATCTATCTATCTATCTATCTATCTATCTATCTATCTATCTATCTATCTATCTATCTATCTATCTATCTACACACAATGGATTACCTGCAAAAGCCTGTATATTGCTCCAAGTCCTTGCTCCATCTCTCAAAAGTTAAATGTAAATATTTATGCTAATGAAAAAATCATTGCCATCAGAATGACAAGTCCTTGTGTCATTGTTCACAATCAAGATGCTTAATATAGCTGTGAACTTTGTCAGTATTTGGGTTGTTGACATTACATGGCATTTTCACTGTTACACATGACAAAAATGAATATAATTAGTATTGTCATCATTTAAAATGCAGTAAATGGTTAAACATTTCTTTGTTTTACAGGGACCTGTTGTTGAAAAAACAGATTTTTTACATTTTTGAGCCAAATCTCAAAATTGTCCTATGGTTTGACTGTCTCAAGCATTGTTCAATAAATTACAACTTTTATAAATTAAAAAGAAAAGCCTAAAAATAATAAATACATCAGGCATAATTTTACAAGTGTCTATTTTAGTAAATGGCAATCCTTTTTTTCATCCATATATTTGTAAACGCGTACGATCTTGATACAATTTGTCACTGAAAACCATGTCCTCTGGAGTGACGCCATATCCTGATATTAAACTGGGCAATTCCACGGACAAAATTTAATTATTTGAAGGACCCTATTCAAGGTCATGTTACTGAAGCCCCTTGTGAAGCCCATGACATGTGCACATGGTTAGTAAAGTAAATAAATAAATAATAATAAAAAATGTGCACATGGTTAGTTTTTGTCTCAGAATTGTTTAAATATTTAAAGGTGCCATAGAATTTAAAATTGAATTTACCTTGGCACAGTTGAATAACAAGAGTTGAAATGACATACAGTGAGTCTCAAACACCATTGTTTCCTCCTTCTTATGTAAATCTCATTTGTTTAAAAGACCTCCGAGGAACAGGCGAATCTCAACATAACACCGACTGTTACATAACAGTTGGGATCATTAATATGTATGACCCAATATTTGCATATGCCAGCCCATGATCGAGGCATTACACAAGGGCAGGCAGTAACGTCTGGATGTGCACAGAATCATCAAGACTAGGTAAGCAAGCAAGAACAATAGCGAAAAATGCCAGATGGAGCAATAATAACTGACATGATCCATGATAACATGATATTTTTAGTGATATTTTTATAAACTGTCTTTCTAAATGTTTTGTTAGCATGTAGCTAATGTACTGTTAAATGTGGTTAAAGTTACCATCGTTTCTTACTGTATTCACGGAGACAAGAGCCATCGCTATTTTCATTTTTAAACACTTGCAGTCTGTAAAATTCAAAAACACAACTTCATTCTTTATAAATCTCTCCAACAGTGTAGCATTAGCCGTTAGCCACGGAGCACTATCAAACTCATTCAAAATCAGAAGTAAACAATATAACAGTATACAATACTCACATAATCCAACGCATGCATGACGAACACTTTGTAAAGATCCATTTGAGGGTTATATTAGCTGTGTAAACTTTGTTAAGGCACTGTTTAAGGCAAGCGCAAGCTCTGTGGGCGGAGAGCATGGGATTTAAAGGGGCCACAGCATAAAATCGGCGCGTTTATAATGATTCCCCAAAATAAGCTGTTAAAAAAATTTATTAAAAAAAATCAATCGGGTATTTTGAGCTGAAACTTCACAGACACATTCAGGGGACACCTTAGACTTATATCACATCTTTTAAAAACATAATCTAGGGCACCTTTAAGTTTTCTTGTCCTTTGGTGTGACACCCCTAAATTATATTTTTAATTAAAAATGTATGTTAAAGTACATAATCATGGAAAATTATGCAGATGTGTCTTGCTAACTGCTAACGACATGTTAGCTACAAATAGCAAGGTCATTAACTGACTCTAAAGGCTGAAACATCCTATGGTTTCATTTTGTTGATTTAAAAAAAAAAAAAACATTTTAATATTTTTTTTTGTATCAAAATGTAATTTTCTTTGACACATTCAAGGTTAAATGAAAAATACTTTAATGTAATACCCCTCACTCTCTTTAATGCAATATCTACCATTTCTGTCCTTTAATGTCCTATGCTGTGACACACATAAAAGAATTGCTGATTTGTCTTTATCTCAAAATATCTTAGAAGTTGAGTATTGCAGTAGGGGAGGTATAATCATCACTCATCTTAAAATGGTATAATTTTCAGCAGTTTTGAAAGGTTGACAGCAAACTTTGTCTCATATTTATTGAAAATGTCCAACAAGTCTAACATGTCGTGTGGAAAAAATAATGTTTTTCATGAAAATAATTGTTTAACAATGAAGATAAATCTCTCTCATGCTATTTGTATATTATTAAGTTTTTTCTTAATTTTTGCTATGTCACACCATAGGACACATTTACGGTACAGTTCAGTAAAAATGTTTAAAAAAAAACAGTGAAAGAATTGATAAAGTTAGTGACCCCTCATATTTTCTCAAACATCAGACTTTTTTTTTTTTTTTTTCCAAAACTGGTGTTTTACAAAAAAAGCATTTTTTACCGCCTATTTGTCAACTACCCATTTCCTGATGAAAATTATGGCTACGGTTTTGATGACGATTGCACACTTGTTCTGTTTGGCATGTATCAATTTCAATAGTACAA
Source organism: Megalobrama amblycephala (assembly GCF_018812025.1). Lineage (NCBI taxonomy): Eukaryota > Metazoa > Chordata > Actinopteri > Cypriniformes > Xenocyprididae > Megalobrama > Megalobrama amblycephala. The sequence goes on from NC_063056.1 coordinate 14,257,231, forward strand.
AAATATGCATACAGTATGTGGGATATTGATTGAAAGAGATTGGACAGGATTCACATTTATGCTTTTACTGTTTGTTTGTCAACACATTGCAGTACAATTTATTTGTGATTACAGCAACACAAAATGAGAAAGGTAAAGTGCCGCTTAGGCAAAACTGTACATGCAGAACTATATGGGGAATTACAGTGAAGTCTTTCTACACCTCCTGGTGTCCCGGTCTGTGGGGTCACAGATTCTCATCCACATCGGACACCTTCCCTTGCAATGCAGCGTGGGAAAAATCTAACGCTTCACACATTCCCCTTAAATGGTGAAAATCAAGATTCACCTGAGAGCAATTCATCAATTCAGGACAAAAAAAAAAAAAAAAATCAAATAGAAATGTATGGAAAATATGCTTGACAGATTATGACAACCTTTTTGCATTTAATGCCACATGTGTCAGACTCCACTCCTGGAGGGCCACTGTCCTGTAGAGTTTAGCTCCAACCACCTCCAAAACTCCTGCCTGGAAGTCTCTAGTAATCCTGAAGACCTTGATTAGCTGGTTCAGGTATGTTTGATTAGGATTGGAGCTGAACTCTGCAGGAAAGTGGATCTCAAGGGCCAGAGTTGAGAAGCCCTGGTCTAGATGTTTTGGGGGGTAAGAATATTTGAACTCATATAATATATTTTGATCAACGTGACAATGTACCGAAGTACTGGTTATTTCAATCTGTATGATCTCTGTGTGATCAGAGTCTCCTGAGGAGGGTGTTTCTATGAGTGCTGCAGAACAGAAAGCAAAGAAATTCTTCAAGACCTGCATGGATGCAGAATCCCCAAAGAAAGTGGGTCCAGAACGCTTCCTCACACTACTCCAGCAGGTACACACACTTTTTAGGATAACAGAAAGTACAAAAAAAACTCTTATGTTGCATCGTGTATTTTGCTTGAGTGTTTTTTTATTCTCTCCCTCTCTCTCTGTGTGTAGTTAGGTGGCTGGGCAGTATCGGGTGAATGGAATCAGAAAGATTTTAACACCACCCTCACCCTGCTGATGAGCCAGTACTCAACATTTCCTTTCTTCAGTGTGTATGTAGGGCCAGACTCTGGTGAAGAGCAAAATGCTTCCAATAAACACTACATACAGGTGATCACTAATGCTAAATTATATAAAAAATAATTATATAAACTATTTCTCAATGCTTAGGTCACTTTTTCAAAACTCTTCACACAGTGAGCATTAAGCAGTTTAAATGGGCTAAACTGTAGATCATTTTCCATTGCTTTGACACAAAATGAATTCACTGACTACATCTTTCAATTTACATGAATTCTTTTCTCAGTCAGACACAACCACCACCATAATTCTATGTACTGTACCTACAGGTCAGTTTGCACGTTTACATACTCTAGGGATGCACAGATCATGATTTTTTTTATTTTTGATTCTAATTCCGATTCTGATATTTGTTTACTTGCTCTATAAAGGCCAATTGACACCACACAGACAAACACCAACAAACAAGTTGGCAATTGGATTTAGAATTCTATGAAAAAAATCACTGTCATGTTCACACTGCCCCAACAGACACTGATTAAACATGGTCAGCCAGGTGAAAACAAACACCGACCAACTTTAACAGATGCCAACAAGGGTAACACACTGATCAGACAAAACCCAACAAACGTGTTTGTCTGTGCAGTGAGAATTGGCCTTAACAGGCCAAACTGACCTTAAACAAAAATATCTGTTTGAAATTGGAACACTGAATTTAATCATGATCCAAACAAAGATGCTTCACTCTTTTTTTTTAATTAGATGGAACAGCAGCAATATAGTGTTTCCTTTGTTATCGCTGTACACAAAGCAGTGCTGCGCTTATAAACCGGCATTATACGGAGGTTAGAGGAGAAGAAAATGCCATCAAAACATTTCTGAAGACAGTCAGTTCCCTATAGAGATACATTCATATAAACCCCCACCCGCAATTCAATATTTATATTTTTCTTCCAATATTTTGGGCATCATGAACGGTGAGCTTGCTGTGCCTGGTACAGTATTTTCTCTGCTGCCGCGTCTCTGTGTTCTTTTCTTTGCACCCATCTTCAGCTTGTTCCGTCTCTGGCCTGTGTTAATGTCCTGTTTACAGACTTCATAATATTTCCACACAAATTACATTTTGGGAAATGACTGCAATGCAGTCAGTGGGAAGTCCGGAATAGAACGAAAAAACAGTTGCCGATCATGGGTTTGGAGTGTGTTTTGGTGTATTTTTCCTGAGGTGCACTTATAATGTTAGAATTATTTTTCACATTAAAAAATGTCATAATTTAGAAATAAATGGTCATTTTCTACCCTGATTTTAGCCCTCTTATCTGAACACTCTGTTTTAAAGGTGCCCTAGAAAAATGTTTTTTAAAAAAATGTAATATAAGTCTAAGGTGTCCCCTGAATGTGTCTGTGAAGTTTCAGCTCAAAATACCCCATAGATTTTTTTTAACTCATTTTTTTAACTGCCTATTTTGGGGCATCATTAGAAATGAGCCGTTTCAGGGTGTGTGGCCCTTTAAATCTGGTGCTTCACGCCCCAAGAGCTCGCGCTTGCCTTAAACAACATAAAAAAAGTTCAAACAGCTAATATAACCCTCAAAATGGATCTTTACAAAGTTTTCGTCATGCAGCATGTCTAATCGCGTAAGTACAGTGTTTATTTTGATGTTTACATTGATTCTGAATGAGTTTGAGGCTGTGCTCCGTGGCTAATGGCTAATGCTACACTGTTGGAGAGATTTATAAAGAATGAAGTTGTGTTTATGAATTATACAGACTGCAAGTGTTTAAAAATGAAAATAATGACGGCTCTTGTCTCCATGAATACAGTAAGAAACGATGGTAACTTTGAACACATTTAACAGTACATTAACAACATGCTAATGAAACATTTAGAAAGACAATTTACAAATATCACTAAAAATATCATGTTATCATGAATCATGTCAGTTATTATTGCTCCATCTGCCATTTTTTGCTATTGTCCTTGCTTGCTTACCTAGTCTGTTGATTCAGCTCTGCACAGATCCAGATGTTCTGCCCTTGTCTAATGCCTTTCATAATGTTGGGAACATGGGCTGGCATATGCAAATATTGGGGGCGTACACCCCGACTGTTACGTAACAGTCGGTGTTATGTTGAGATTCGCCTGTTCTTCGGAGGTCTTTTAAACAAATGAGATTTATATAAGAAGGAGGAAACAATGGTGTTTGAGACTCACTGTATGTCATTTCCATGTACTGAACTCTTGTTATTCAACTATGCCGAGGTAAATTAAATTTTTGAATCTAGGGCACCTTTAAGGGGCGTGTCTGCTGTGAGACTTCAGTGTAAACCACCACTGTTGTGATTGGCTAATTTTAGATTTATGCTACTAATGTGAAGCAATTAGTCAAGAAACAATGTGAAGTTGACTGTTTAGTCACTGGCTTGATTTACGGACGCATAAACATTGACAATAAACAATTTTGAGACAAAGAACGTCTGACTGTACATGAATCATTATCTGAAATCATTGATCACCGATCAGACATTAGAAGTAACACGGTTACTTATATTAGGCATTACTGTCAGCTCCATATATCACAGTGAAAGTCTGTTTGCAAAGCCTGCGCCGAAATTGCGACTGATTTACCGAAGAATCCACAGTGAAATGAACAGTACGAACAAATAATGTTCTACTGAGACATTCACATAGTTGAAAATAAATAACCACTTTCCTAGCATTAGGATCCATTGGAAGATAATGTTATTTTTAGTCCAGTGGTCCTGTATCTCTCTTCTCACTAACGTGCCAGTAGGTGGGGCCAAAGATGTAATGATGATGAAGTATGCGTTAATTATATTCTGCAGAGGCGATCTTTCGTCGCACTATTACGTCATAATGTGATGAAATCCCAAACTAGTCATTTTCGGAGCTTGTTTTTGGATTATTAAGGAAGTTTTGAGTTCTGAAACTTACAGGATGTTTTTATAGTACAATGACCTCTTACATGTCAAAAAAATGTGATTTCTCAATTCTTGACCTCTTTAAACTTAAGTTCAAAACCTAACATAATACTAAACTGAACAAGACAGCATTTTCTACAATAATAGCATATTAAAATATATTCCACATCTAAAAAATTAAAAAGCTATCAAAACAATTAGATGTAGCTGAACACTTACACTGGTGTTAGTCTTTCAATTTCATTACCATCTATAAAAAAGAGGTCAATTTAAGAATTTAAAAATTAAGGAATTAATTTAGTTTTATACTTTTATTTAATTTTGTACTGTAATGGAAAAATGGATCATGTAACATATTGCAGTGAATTCAAAACATTTTTGTTTTGTAAATGCATTTTTATATTGCATAAATCTGCAGGTCATTTTTTAATGAGCTTTAAGTGTGTTTGTTGGGTGTTTACATTTGTTGGGTGTTTACATTGCTGTTTACATTTCCATAGATTGATGAGCCTCATTTTCAATTCCCTATTGACTGGAATAGCGAGACACATAAATCCAAAGCTAGTACTCGGGTATGTATTTCCTGTTCAGCTTAGCACCAGATTTCACATATAACTAGCGGCTAATGTTCATAATGCATTATTATACAGGGTTCTTTGGTATTTTGTTAACATCTCTTTTGTTGTCTGTCTCTGTTCCTATTTCTCAGTATTTGCGTCCATTCTATTCGTCCTGTGGTCAGTATTTGGCTCTCTTGGGTGTTCCCTCCAATGGAACCACTCAGCACTGTGGTCTTTACATATCTCTGTCCACAACTCTCGCTGTGGCCACATCTCCTCTTCGCTACCGCCTCAGTCAGAAGTTGCTCTACCACAGAATTACCATCCGAGAGCTACAGGTCTGTGTGTTTTTGTGTAAATTGGTTTTCCTGTCTGACATATATAAATGGGTCAATAACAAATAAGAGTGTTCACGATCACAAAAATCTTAAAAAAAAAAAAAAAATCTAGTTTAACCTGTTAATTGTCACACACACACACACACACACACACACACACACACACTTTTTTTGACTTAAGGTTGGTCTCTTTTTAAAGACGACACTCAGCAGATTATTGCAGAAGTGAAAGCAAAATTGTAAGTGAAAGTAAAATTGCTAGAAAATCAATGCCATATGTCTAACCAAATTGTGTTCCAAATTTGAAGTTGATATTCCAAAAACTGAGGCTGCTAAAAGGTTTTAAAGAACCGTTTCCATAGTAATGTACAATTTCAAAATTGTTTCCACAGAATGAGGGAATTTTGAGTGTTTAAGCCTTCTAATAATACATAATTTATGATGATTACTGTATGTCATAGAGAAAAAAAGCAATAAAAAGCACTATGGAAGTAAATTAATGCCAAAAGTTTTTGAAATAAAAAGCTTGTTGAATAAATTTGTATTTTTAAAGCACACCATGTGTTCCACTACACTGACAGTTAACAGTTGAAATGTTCTCTTTGTATTCATGTTTGTTTCATATGGTTTTGGAAAAACTTTTATTCCTTTTTCAAGATTTTATTCCTTTTCAAGCTTAAATTGAATGACTCAAGATATTATGTGATATAAATAGTAAAAAGTATTTTCTTTACAACTTATTACAAGATTTATTTTCAAAAATGTCTTTAATTTTTATTTTTATTTTTTTCAAATATCATAAATTATTTACTTATATTAATTAACTATTTTGGGCAGCAGCACTATATTACAGTACAACTAACCTTGTCATAAAAAGGTTGAATCGTTTGATATTTTAAAAGACTCATTGACCTCACACAGAGTTTATTTTAGTATTATTTATATATTATAGAATTTAATCATATTTTGAAATGGCTTTTATTTTTAATTTTCAATTTTAAAGTTTTAGTAAATTTGTTGTCATTTTTATTTTTTGTTTTTTAAATAGCTTTCATATATTTTTATTTCAGCTTTAATTAACAATAACAATAATGTTGGCTGGTCCTATGATTTTGTTGACCACATGACTTGGATTTGGTTGACAATTAAAAAAAAAAATATTAATAAGCAGTGAAGATTTGAAAAAAAAAAAAAAAATCGAAGAAATAATAAATGTTTAGGCCAAACTACAAAATTGTTTCCTTTCAAGAATTAAATTTTAATTAGGCTTTATTTTTTTCTTCATTATTATATATCAGGACAGTTGTATCACTACGGAAGAGGATTAGGGCCAAGCAATAATAAAAAAATAAGACCATCTCGAGATTAAAGTTGTTAAATTTCGAGAAAAAACTTGTTAAATTTTGAGAAAAAAGTCAAGATAAAATGTTGAGAATAAACTCATTAAATTACGAGAAAAAACTCATTAAATTTCAAGAAAAAAGTCGAGATAAAATGTTGAGAATAAACTCGTTAAATTACGAGAAAAAAACTCGTTAAAATTTAGAGAAAAAAGTCGAGATAAAATGTTGAGAATAAAGTCATTAAATTACGAGAAAAAAGTTGTTAAATTACGAGAACAAATTTGTTAAATTATGAGAAAACTGTCGTTAAATTTCGCGAAAAAAGTCGAGATAAAATGTTGAGAATAAAGTCATTAAATTACGAGAAAAAAGTCGAGATAAAATGTTGAGAATAAAGTCATTAAATTAACGAATTTATTTTCGTAATTTAACGACTTTTTTCTCGTAATTTAATGAGTTTATTCTCGTAATTTAATGAGTTTATTCTCAACATTTTATTTCGACTTTTTTCACGAAATTTAACAACTTTAATCTCGAGATGGTTTTATTTTTTTATTATTGCTTGGCCATAATCCTCTTCCATATATCACACATTTACACATTTCCCCAAAAAAATTTGCCCCCCAAAAATATCAAAATATGTAAATTCTATTTCAGAAATTAAAAACATGCTCATCATAGAAGATGTGATTCAAGTTATTGTGTGAATAAATTGATTAAGTACATAGAATAGATGTGGATAAATGTCATTAACCCAAATAATGTATTGTAAGTGAACTGTGTTCTAAAGGAGCTGTTTTTCCTGTGCCTCACAGACTCGGGCTTCAGCCATTGATTGGCTTGCTTGCCTACAAGCCATATTTCAGCCACTTCCTATCAGCCAATCAGATATTGTTTTAGTCCACAATCTCCCGTACATTATCCACATGTCCCAGACAATCAGCCAATGGCAATTCCAGCATAAGACGATGGGCACGTAAGTCACTTTTTGGCATGATTTCTTAAAATTTGATGGATCTTGATAAATGATACAAATGTTTTTTTGTTTTTTTGTCCGTATGTGCCTGTGTATAAATCCGCAGTGGTCCTCTTCACACATACATGATCTTTAGTCTGTTGCAAACACTCATCCCTGCGCTGGACTCGAGGTTCTTCCAAACAATGAGAAACTATTCCATTGTGACTGGAGACATGCAGGAGGTGGGTCGGCATTGAATTGATTCCTCACAAAGCCTATTTGTGCGAAGTGAATTTTCAGCTCAGACTGCATTATATATTTCATTCGCTTACACTGTCTGTGATTTTAGGAGATGCCACGCTGGTGGCGATGTGTTCAGCAGACGGAGCGAGGATTTGATGTCTTACTCAGTCATGTAATTAGAGAAAGACATGCACAGAAAGAGGTACATTTTGGTTGGACTCATGAAGAAATAAAGGATTGATTATGCACAAACATGTATTTAATAGAGCAATGACACATGTATTTTTCTCTCTGCCAGGCTGAAGAGTTGATTCATGATGTTTATTCATCCCTCAAGAAGAAACTAACAGATCTGAGCTGGAGGGACAAAACATCATCAAGCTTTATTTTGAATAAAGTATGTTGTGAATCATATTCAAAACTATATCCAAATTAAACTGTGTGTGGATTTTGTTCTGATAATTCTATCTTTTTCAGATAAAATCTCTTAATCCAAGACTCTCCACTATAACAAATAACCTCAGTCATACAGAACTCGACCATCTCTATGCAGAGGTAGCCTTATTTGAAGATACATAAATGGACAATCGGTGTAGTGGGATGTGTGAATGAAATATTCTTCATTAGCTGTGTTTCTCTTCCTCTTCGCACTAGATGGATTTGAAAGATGAGGATTTTTTCTCCAACTACCTGCAGATGCTGGTGCTGGAGCAGAAGATCAGGTGCAGACTGCTCTCACACAGCACACGGACTGAAGGGTGAGTGCTCGCATATTAGCAATGAACTTTAAGGTAATGTTTTGTCACAATGCCAAATATGAAAAAAAAAATTGTTGGATTTTTATATTATTTCATAGTAGTCTATTTAAAATCACAGTTTTTATACATATAACTATGTGTATAGTTTTTTTTTACAGTAATATAAATATATTATATTTATTTTTTATATTTATCATTATATTTATAATTATTTTATTTTATATATTATACAAAGGTTTTACTTTTATTTCTTAACTAATATACTTTAAAATATACTTTTATTTTTTAATTATCAATTAATTCCCCTCCTCCCAAAATAAACATTTGAAAAACTCAAAATTAATACATTATAATGCTCACGTGACCTGTTATTTGCAGTACATATTATTTTATATTTATGATTATGCAAATAGTGTTTATCTTCAAAAGACTCAACTAATTTGATCTGAATGTCAAATTTTAGTTCACATTAACTAAATCGCTAATTAACTTAACATTAAAGGTGCAATATGTAAGATCCTCTGTCCACTAGAGGTCGCTAGAGGCCTATTCAAAACAAAGGCGTAGCTTGATGATGCCAAGTTTGAGGGACGAAATCTTGGGACATGTGGTCTTTACCTCACATCTGGTAGAAAAGAATTGGGATAGGACTCGAGAAGAAATCATGTTCATGGATGCGATTATTAACGTTACTGTAGTATGAAGCAGAGCAGGATCGAGTGTTGTGGGAGCTGAACGAGACCACCGGAGCGATTGCGCAACACATGCCTCACGAGCAGCAGAACTTTTATTATCCCGCAGTCGCCGGCGCCGCTTCCGCTTTTCCAGTCATGAGTATGAGGTAACGCAGCTCTGATTATCATATTAGATACATTTGAGTGTGTTGAAAATTATGTTATAATGTTACTCTGTACGTTCACTCAGTGGCTGCTGTGAGACACTGTTGCACACTGCAGTAGGATAGATCGATTTTAGAATATCATATTAAATGCTGGATGGCTTGTGTTGATAAATGGCATGCAATTAATTTTAAAATGTATTGTATGATGGAGATAATGCTGTATTACTGTTACTAAAAATAAAGCTGCATCTGATTATGCTATGTTAGCTACTTCACAAAATAGTGTTTTTCTCTGAGGCATGGTAAAGCATGGTAAAAAAAATTAGATTTAAACAATAAGGCTAAACGTGTTGAGCTATATAACAACAATTAGTTTTCTGTCTAGAATTATATCAAAACAGTTGTTTCCTTGCCTATTAAAACATGTAAATATTAAAGCGTTTTTGGTGTTTCCATGGTTTCTACTAAATAAAACCGGAAACCAAAGGTAACGCGGGTATGACGCAATTGACAGGCGACTCCTCACACGTCCCGGAGCCTTGGTTAAAATTTCAATTGGCTCACGATTTACAAATAGTTGCAAACATTTGGGATATTGTAAGTACTCAAGTGAACAAAATGGATAACACTGGCCTAGGGGTTTTTGGATATTTTACTGCAAAATTCTTACATATTGCACCTTTAATTTCACATTTATCTAATGGCTTGTTTCCACCGAGTGGTACGGTTCAGTTCAGTACAGTCCAGTATGAATTGGGACGGTAAACCCTGAACCAGCTTGCGTTTCCACCGCCAACAGTACCCTTACTTGATAGGCGTGGTGTATGTCAGAAAGTAGCGATCAACATCATTCTCGTGTGAAGAAGTGACAGTAAACAACAATGGAGGACATACAGCAGCTTTGTTTGAGCAAAGGCTGAATTCTGCAAGGAAAAACAGCCAAAAAATACACATTGTGTTGCAACGGTATTGTGTTGTCATTCCCTTTGTAGCACGCTCAAGTGACGATTCTCTGTCAACCAATCAACGTTCTGCAGTGAGTGTAGCTCCTCCCTTTTGGTACCAGTAATATTGGTACTATTGTGCTACCCCAACGGAAGGGTCCCAAAAAAGTGGTACGGAGCGGTTCGGAATTTGGGTACCATTCACAACCATTCACAACAAAAATTGCGTGCCGTACTGTACTGTACTGAACTGTACTTTTTAGTCTCATCTTTTTGTTTTTTATATCCTTTTTTACTGGATTACCACTATTCTGATATTAAAGTCGCTATGTAATAGAGCAACATCTTTTTTTCCGTATTGTGCATACATAAGAGTGAAACGGATTAACAAAAATGAAGAAAAACGTAGGGCTGGGACTTGGATCTATCTGTCGGTTGTTAAAGGGATGGAGGAAGCTCTGAATGTGAGCTTGAGGTTGATTGCAAAAAAGGTTGGGGTTTAAGTTGACTAAATGATTGGAAAAATCTGTCATTGTGTCAGATCAAGTTATGACATTTTGAATAAAGTGAAACATGTACAGGGATGAATCATTTACAATAAGATCAATAAAAGGCATTTTGAAAATAGATAGGGTGGATAATCATTTCATGCTGACTTTAAGTCATCATCCATTTTACATTTGTCTTTCCTCTCCTCTAGTTTGTCTATCACTCCATCCATCTCTGGTAATGACATCATCATCCCTGTTGGAATGTTTGTTTTGCCTTTCTTCCATTCTTCATATCCCAGGTATCTTTTTACAACATAAACACAGAATATGTAGTCAGTGGTAAAAATATCAATATGGGTATATCTTGATATACTTTGCACCGCTGTTAGTAAAATGTTATTATGTTATGTGTAATTTTACTGCGATTATTCCTCATTCTTAGAATGCACTCTAGTTATCCTATTCTAGTTTTTATGTGCTAAGGATGTATGATGCATAAATATGAATGTATGAAAGTTAGATAAAAATGTTTACATAAGGGATAATCCACAGTTAGCTATGCATTAAACGATTTAAATGCACGACGTGGAGGCAAAGTGAATTATAACATTTATTTGAATTAATTAACCTATCGAGAGAGAGAGATTATTATATTCTAATATTATATTATAATAGAATTATAATATTCTCTAGGGCACTGAATTATGGGACTCTGGGATCTCTGATGGCTAAAGATCTTCTCCACCTTCTGCTTCCTGATAGTAAGTTAGTATGGATTTCAATATGAATATGCATGCGTAATGTGTTTTTGAGTGTTTTTAATCCTCTTCTATGTTTCTCGTCACTAGTCCACACACAGGCCGACAACCCAGAGTCAGAGAGTATGTGCGTGTGGTCTCATTATCTGAGTGTGACCAAGGGTTCGGGACAGGCTGGCACATTCTCTCTTCCCCCCTCTAAACAGCAGGAGGTTTGGGTGCAGTACTCTGCTCTACAGGTGGCACTGGATGTAAGTTAGATTATTCTAGTCTGGGGGTTTTCAATCTTAGATGCCACCCCCAAATATGATCACCCCATACTAAAATTCACCAGACATCTTAAATAGTTTCTTGTACAAAACACCCCATTTATATTGTGCAAAAATTAATTGCAAAAAAAAATTTGGAATTTTTTGTTTTCTACCCAGTTAACAGGGAACGTTCTCAGAACTGTGGCTAACATTCTCTTGGCTAAAGTTATGAACAAATGTTCTTCTAGTAACTGTAAAGTTATTTGTTCTTTAGTAATGTTCTCAAAATGTTAGCACAAAAATGTAATTTATATACATCCTTCATAGAACTTTTTTTTTCTGAAACGTTTATCTAATGTGTTTTTTTTTTTTAAATGTTACTACTTGTTTCAGATTGTTAGAGGATGTTCAAAACTAACGTTTTCATAATGTCTGTAAAATTATAAAATGGAATGTTCCCTTAAAGGATTAGTTCACTTCAGAATTAAATTTTCCTGATAAAATGTCGTCCCCCATGTCATCCAAGATGTTTGTCTTTCTTTCTTCAGTCGAAAAGAAATTAAGGTTTTTGAGGAAAACATTCTAGGATTTTTCTCCATATAGTGGACTTCAATGACTTGAATTCGTTCCGAATTACAGTTTCAGTGCAGCTTCAAAGAGCTCTAGTCTACACGATCCCAGCAAAGGAATAAGGGGCATATCTAACGAAACGATCAATCATTTTCTAAAAATAAATAAATAAATAATAAATATACTTTTTAACCACAAATGCTTGTCTTGCACTGCTCTGTGATGTTCCACACATTACGTAATCATGTTGGAAAGGTCACGCGTGATGTAGGCGGAAGTACTGCTGTAGGGCGAAAAACTCCATCTCATTTTCTCCTCTAACTTCAGACATCGTAGGTTTACCTTTTTTTGTACTTTGCACGTTTGATTACTAAACACTTGCTCAGTACTTCCACTGACGTGATGATTGCAGAGCAGAGCAGTGCAAGACGAGCATTTCTGGTTAAGAAGTGTATATATATACAGCTCTGGAAAAAATTAAGAGACCACTGCAAAATTATCAGTTTCTCTGGTTTTACTATTTATAGGTATGTGTTTGGGTAAAATTAACATTTTTGTTTTATTCTACTAAACTACTGACAACATTTTTTCCAATTTCCAAATAAAAATATTGTAATTTAGAGCATTTATTTGCCGAAAGCAACAACTGATCAAAATAACAAAAAAGATGCAGTGTTGTCAGACCTCGAATAATGGAAAGAAAATATTCATTTTTAAACAACACAATACTAATATTTTAACTTAGGAAGAGTTCAGAAATCAATATTTGGTGGAATAACCCTGATTTTGAATCGCAGCTTTCATGCGTCTTGGCATGCTCTCCACCAGTCTTTCACATTGATGTTGGGTGACTTTATGCCACTCCTGGTGCAAAAATTCACGCAGCTTGGATTTGTTTGATGGCTTGTGACCATCCATCTTCCTCTTGATCACATTCCAGAGGTGTTCAATGGGGTTCAGGTCTGGAGATTGGGCTGGCCATGACAGGGTCTTGATCTGGTGGTCCTCCATCCACACCTTGATTGACCTGGCTGTGTGGCATGGAGCATTGTCCTGCTGGAAAAATCAGTCCTCAGAGTTGGGGAACATTATCAGAGCAGAAGGAAGCAAGTTTTCTTCCAGGACAACCTTGTACGTGGTTTGATTCATGCGTCCTTCACAAAGACAAATCTGCCCGATTCCAGCCTTGCTGAAGCACCCCCAGATCATCACCGATCCTTCACCAAATTTCACAGTGGGTGCGAGACACTGGTTTGTAGGCCTCTCCAGGCCTCCGTCTAACCATTAGACGACCAGGTGTTGGACAAAGCTGAAAATTGGACTCATCAGAGAAGATGACCTTACTCCAGTCCTCTACAGTCCAATCCTTATGGTCTCTTGCAAACCTCAGCCTGGCTCTTCTTTGCTTCTCATTGATGAAGGGCTTTTTTCTAGCATAGCACGACTTCAGCCCTGCCCCTAGGAGCCTGTTTCTAACCGTCCTCGCCGTGCACTTCACCCCAGCTGCCCTTTGCCATTCTTTTTGTAGGTCACTTGATGTCATCCTACGGTTGTTGAGTGACATTCGAATGAGTTGGCGGTCATTCCGGTCAGTGGAGAGTTGTTTTCGCCCTCTGCCGGTCTGTAGCTTTGTTGTCCCCAATGTCTGCTGCTTGACCTTGTTCTTATGAACCGCCATCTTTGAAATTTTAAGGATGGAAGCAACCCGACGCTCACTGTATCCCTCTGCCAGTAAAGCCAGAATTGAACCCTTCTTTTCCTCACTCAAAACTTTCCTTTTCAACTTTTTTTGGCATGGTCAATAGTTATTTTTTGATTCCAATTACTTTTGAGGTACTACTAGCACTGTTTTTGCCATCCAGCTGGTCCCACTGCAAGAGGATAGTGTAAGCACAAAGTGTTTTTTTATACTTTTCCTTATTAAATAAGATTTGGTTCAGGTGATCACCGGATGTGCCTGTGTTGGAATTCAACGGACATTGGAATGGAATGGCTTCCATACTTGTAGAGATGCTGATTTAATAAAAAATTGCAGTGGTCTCTTAATTTTTTGCAAATGACCGATAGATAAGACCCTTATTCCTCGTCTGGGATCGTGTAGAGCCCTTTGAAGCTGCACTGAAACTGTAATTTGGACCTTAAACCCGTTGTACCCCACTGAAGTCCACTATAAGGAGAATAATCCTGGAATGTTTTCCACAAAAACCTTAATTTCCTTTCGACTTAAAATAAGAAAGACATAAACATCTTGGATGACATGAGGGTGAGTAAATTATCAGGAAATTAATTCTGAAGTGAACTAATCCTTTAATGTTCGCATATCCAAAAAAAAAAGAAAAGCTTATAAAACAATAAAAATACTTGACATTTTGGATGTTCATAGATTATTCAGAAATAAAGTTTTCATACTTGATAAGAACGTCAGAAAAATGTTCATAGAATATAATTTTGTTAGCTGAGTATTAAGTACTATTAACAGGGTTCTTACAAGGTGCTTAAAGTGCTTGAAGATATTGTTTTGATAAGTGAGATCTCTGATTGTAGTCCTTGAAAGCCAAAAAAGTAGTGCTTGAAGTCCTTGAATGTCCTGGAATTTAATTTTATAGCGTCTGTACAAACCATGTTCAAATTATGATGTTTTTCTACTCATTTTAGTACTGTGGTGTTAGATTTATTATTTATTTATTCATTTATTTTAATCAAATTTTTATTTATTTTAATCTTATAATTTTTTAACTAAATTAATTAATTTGACATTTTTTTCCACTGTTTTTTTTTTTTTACTTTTCAATAGACCCCTAGCACTTTCTTGTGGCCCCCTACTTGAAAAACCTCTGCTCTAGTCTACAATAATACTCTTTTTACTGTTATTTAGCAATCAACCCAACATTTGTCTTTGTCAACCTTTTATATTCCATATTTGTTCCTTACAGGCTTATAAGATGAGTTTCACAAGGCATCCAACAGACTCATCTCTATCAGGCCTCTCTTACATTCACCTGTTCCTCTCATCCTTTACTAAGGTACAGAGAGGTTTTACACAGAGAATTACACAGGCACTCAAGCATGTGTGCTAATCTAACATTCAAATCAAATGTTACAGGTAACGTGTGACGCTGACTCCTACCGCGAGTTCATGCCCTTTGAACCTTCCTTCCTGGTGACTGTCCTGTGTTCGAGCTCAGGCTTCTGCCCCAAATCGCTGACCTGCCTGAATAAATCTCAGAGTTCTCCTCACGAGATGTGTCAGAGTCGAACGCTGCACTGAATCTGCGAGGAACACTTCTCCACTGAGACCTGTTGGAGCTGGTTTGGGACTGTTGAACCATTGGAGCTGCTCAATGTTTAGTGAAAATATGAGAAAGTCATTTCAGAGATCATTAACCTTTTTATATTCACTGGATAAGTAATGGATTTAGAAATGCCACATATACATTTAGGCAATATTATCACATTTGACAAGTGATGTACAGTATGATGAACAGTTAAAAACAAAATTTTCATTCAAACAGTCAAAAGCATGAAAATGTACCATGCTTTTACAGTATTGGATTTTGGGGAAAATGTTGTAGATTCATGCAAACTAATATATTTAAGGGGAGGGAGGAAATCTCATGCATTTTTATAACACTTATGGCAGTAGCATTTCCTAGTTTGTTTACAAAGTTACACTGGTTTAATATGTGGTAACTATAGTCTTACTATAAATACCACAGTTAAACTGGTTACTACAATTCAGTAATTCATTAATGATGATTATTTTGTATTTTTATTCTCTCTAGTGTAAATACAGTTTGTGGTCTGAGGTTTGAATGTATCATAAATGCCACTCTTATATTTGAAAAAAACGCTGAGGTGTGTTTTGTGTCCTTTTCTGCTGTGAAAGTTCTAGGTTTGCTTTGATGATAACACTAGCAAAAAATCGAAAATGTTGAGATTCGCCTGTTCTTCGGAGGTCTTTTAAACAAATGAGATTTATATAAGAAGGAGGAAACAATGGTGTTTGAGACTCACTGTATCATGTCATTTCCATGTACTGAACTCTTGTTATTCAACTATGCCAATGTAAATTCATTTTTCCATTCTACGGCACCTTTAACTATACAGAGAGACCGTCATCAGCGTGCGCCACTCTGAACAAACGTGTTGTTGTGACGTACATTTGATGTGTCGTAGTTCTGTGTCAACATGGCTGCACGCGCTGGAGACAAGCGTGGTCTGGAGCATTTAGATGAATATGAACCAAAACCGGCCAAACAGCAAAAAAGTCTGCACGATCAGATGACGGAAAAGCGTCTTGTTGTTGTTTTAGAAGGAGCGACGCTTGAAACCGTAAAGGTAAAAGGCAACGAGGCTCGGTAAAGATAGAAACATTAAAGTTGTAGAAGCGGGTGTTATTCACTGGATTGCCACTAATAGTTGTCATAACCGTATGTTTCAGCAGTTAAATATGAACGTATGTCTGTGCAGGTTGGAAAGACATTCGAGTTGCTGAACTGTGATCAGCATAAGAGTATGATAATAAAGAATGGAAGAGACCCTGGAAAGATTCGCCCCGATATCACGCATCAGGTAAACTCGTCTGATCCAAGTGTTTGAAATGCGCGTTCATGTATTTAGTTTCATCATCTAAACAATTTATTTCAACATTACCATGCCCATGTTAACCCCATAATGCACTGGGGTTCGTTCATTTTTTTATTTTTATTTTTTTAGAGATACATACAAATTGTATAGTTTTAGTAAAGCATAGTTTTAGATAGTTATTAAGATATCTATTTTAATAAAGTTACACCTTCTGCGTTTGCATTTGGACCCAGACATCAACTGAGGCTTTACAAAATGATGTCAGTTATGCAGACTAATATATATATATATATATATATATATATATATATATATATATATATATATATACAATATGCCAATATTGTCCAAAACCCCACCTTTCTAGGGAGTTTCCAAACTTTTGGAGGGCAGTGTGTATTATATATATATATATATATATATATTGACATCCTTTTTAATTTGGGATAATTTTGCACTGATAAGGGACAACGCAAACTACAAAAACATATTTTATTATATAAACAGTTTATACATAGAAAAAACATACATTTTAGATTTTTAAGGTGTGCTGACCCAAAAATCTTTTACAAACCTGGGCCAAGTTTAAACCAGTAACCAGGCATCACAGCTGGCAAAGGGGCATGTCTGACTTTGACATGTATATATTGCAATTATTATGTAATCAAAATGAAAATTATGATTGCTGGTCTTCAGTGATAATGTTAAGTTACTTTAATGTATTTGCACCAAAAAATAAGGATTTATGCTGATATCATCCAGCCAGGGGTGTTTGGAGGGCAGTTTGTATAATATATATATATATATATATATATATATATATATATATATATATATATATATATATATATAAACATGGTTTCGATTTTTGTCTCAAAATACTTTTGTAATATATATTTATCCCATCTATCATATCTCTCACATACTTTTGGGACTGAATTTTGTTGATAAACAATGCAGCGTGACAAATTGATATTCTTTTCATCTGAAACTGAAAGTTTATGCAAGTAAGATGAATACATTCTGTTTTGAAATATACTGGAGTAATGCTGATATTGTTTTGTTTGAAGCTGAGTAGGTTCATTCTTAGATTATGTTCTTATACATTTCATATGTATTCAAATATTTTGTATGAATATTAAATATTTAAATTTCTTATATTACAGTGTTTTTCCTGTAGTTAATGTAACATTTGACATTTTAAAGAATTTTAAAAGGGGTACATTTAGTAATAATATGGTAATAACAAGCTAACATTTTTGCACATTTACTCATCAATGAAGTTATTGATGAGATACAATATGGTTTTATTTGAAAAATACAAAGTTATGACTGTTTTATAAGCTTACATTCCATGGAGTCCAAATGGTATGCAGGTTTTGAATACATTATGAAGTTAAATGAAGAAAACAAGCCATCTTTCTGGATTCAGGATTTTCTGGTGATTTTGACCATTGGTGTTGGTTTGAAACCATGAGATTTTTTATTTTTTTTGTCTGCCCTCTGAATGTCATGTCTGCTTTCCCACAGTGCCTGCTGATGTTATTGGACAGTCCTTTGAACAGAGCTGGACTGCTGCAAGTGTACATTCACACAGAGCAGAACGTTTTGATCGAGATCAACCCACAGACAAGAATTCCTCGCACCTTTGCACGATTTTGTGGACTCATGGGTAAATTCACATGGAGGCTCCATTTGCACATTGACTCTAATATCAGTACTGTAATGGGTTACACTATTTTAGTTAAGGTTGTTACAGTGTAATTACACAAATAATATTAATTATTTACTATAGGGTTATGTTTA
This sequence comes from Megalobrama amblycephala, assembly GCF_018812025.1. Classification (NCBI taxonomy): domain Eukaryota; kingdom Metazoa; phylum Chordata; class Actinopteri; order Cypriniformes; family Xenocyprididae; genus Megalobrama; species Megalobrama amblycephala. The sequence continues at coordinate 14,275,664 of NC_063056.1, forward strand.
GGGTTAGTTACTTGTAATTATACATAATTTACTATTATTGCTACTATAGTAAGTAGTGTTACCTTGTAATGCAAAAAAACCCCCTGCTGTATCTTGAATTCAGAATAAGTTTAGTTTCCTACTATTTGTCCTCCTATAGTCCAGCTCCTGCACAAGATGAGTGTGAGAGCAGCTGATGGCTCTCAACGTTTGTTGAAGCTCATTAGAAATCCAGTGTCTGACCACCTGCCACCTGGATGCCCCCGATTTTCCACATCGTTCAAAGCAGGAGATGCTGTATGTCCCAGAACAATCGTCCCTAAAGATGGACCTGCCGCTATTGTTATTGGAGCGTTTGCACATGGAACAGTGAGTCTGAAATACACTCTCCATGCATAGAAAATTATTTCATAAACGTGAATTATGTCATCACTAAACTCTGTCACTCCATCCTGACGTAGGTGAATGCCGACTACACAGAGAAGACGGTGTCCATCAGTAACTATCCTTTATCTGCAGCTCTGACCTGTGCCAAGATGTGTTCGGCGTTTGAGGAGGTCTGGGGAGTGTTATGACAAAACCAAACTGTTATGAACTGTCATGTTTATGCCTGATTGAGGAACAGACCTTTGGATTGCGTTCTGTGTGTATGCGTTTCATTCCTTTGAGCAAAAATTGTTATGTGACGTCACAACAGAGGAGAACATTTCATGTCAAAATTGTAACAATTTTAACACACACTGAAGCAAACCGTTATACTCTTTAAAATGTGGAGTATTAAACTTAAATGTCTTTTTGTATAAGTTTATACATTAGTAATAAACCCAGATTTGCATTTAAATCTATTCCTGAAATGTAAAACAACACTTTTTCTCCTTACAATAAACAATAAGAACTGGTTTTATTCAGCACTATACTAAGATGAATGTTTAAAATTCTCTTTTAAAACCATGTTGTACTCCAGCTTTATCCTTATATTCTCACTATGAGTCTACACAACTTCAAAAACAGTCTCTCCTCTTGTGTTAAGTCTTTCTGGCCCCTTTAGCTTCCTTTATCCTGAACTGTGCTTTAGATGTTATTTATACAGTTTGTTGATTCTCCCTACTGGGTTTGTTCTTTCTTTTGCTTGTTCTTTGTCCACACTTGGCACCTTGCCTTATAGGACTCAGGCTCACTCAATTTTTTTCATTTCAGTTTTCAGTGCATTTAAACATTTACTGCGGATTTTGTATTTTTTTTTTTTTTGCCATCTGTACGTTTTGGCAAGTTGCTTTTGCAGTTTTTCTATTATTTGGGACATTTTTTTCCACATGCTACACAAAATTATACCACCGTTATTTCTACATTCAGGAGTCTAAAATGTTCATAAGTTCAGTTCACACAGGAAAAGAACTTGGCAATTAGTACCCTTAAACAGTGAGCTGAAATCTGTTATAATATAAAAGTCATGGAATATTTGAGTTCCACTGCAAAAACCTCTTAAGTGCCATCTGAAATTTTCGGTAACACTTTACAATAAGGTTCATTAGTTAAACATTAGTTAATGTATTAACTAACATGAACTAACCATTAGCAATACATTTGTAACTGTATTTACTCATCTTCGTTAACTTTAGTTAATGAAAATACATTTGTTTATGTTAGTTCACAGTGCATTAATGTTAACAAGATTTTAATAATGTATTAGTAAATGTTGAAATTAACATTTACAAAGATCGATAAATGTTGTAGAAGTGCTGTTCATTATTAGCTCATGTGAACTAATGAACCTTATTGTAAAGTGTTTCCAAATTGTCTTCTAAAATGATAATTTTTATCAGGCTCCAATGATTGTTCAGTTATTTCACTTAAATGCCAATGAAAAAGACTTATTGATTGCCGTTAAAATGAATTTACTGAACCTTAACATAGGAGTCTGATAAAAATGATTATTTTAGAAGACAATTTCAGATGGCACTAGGGTTGGGAATCGTAAGAAATGTTCCGATTCCGGTTCTGCCTAATGATTCCGGTTCCATTAAAATAATTAAACAACTAATAAAAAATGGTAGCAAGGGAAAAATGCACAATACTCTACTCAAACAGTCCTTTTTGTGTTTATTATTCTTGTAAAATGAATTTAACAGACTGCTAATCTCATATTCGCTAACACTTTACAATAAGGTTCATTAGTTAGGCTAACATAAGTTAACTACATGAACTAATAATGAACTGCATTTCTACAGCATTTATTAATCTTTATTAATGTTAATTTCAACATTTACTAATACATTATTAAAATCAAGAGTTGTATTAGTTAGCATTAGTTAATGCACTGTGAAGTAACATGAACAAACAATGAATGGCTGTATTTTTATTAACTAACATTAACAAAGATTAACAAATACATTAACAAATGTATTGCTCATGGTTAGTTCATAAATGAACCTTATTGTAAAGTTTTACACATGTAAGATCCAGACAGGAGAAACAATATTTTTGTAAGTTGGATTCAGAAAGACTTGTTTCTGAAAGAATGATTCAGTGATTTTTGTTGCCACCTCGTGGCGTAACGATGCAATCAATACAGTCGTCATTTGAAGTCCAGTTACTTTCAGGTGGTGATTTATTATATTTTGATCGGTAACATCGGCGTTTCTATCTGAATAAAAAACTTTTGTATACTTCTGTGATAATTGGAATATTTGTCACACAGAAATAGTGATACTGTGTGTTTGAAAAGATTGTGAAGCTTAACGTTTATATCTAACGTTACACATGACAACTCTCTTCAGATCCACGGCAGCGCGAACGCAGATTTGAATGTCGTGATTTTATTTTCGTTGTCATTTAGGAATTAGATCATGTGGGTGATGAAATCGAGAACGCGATCTTTTAAAGATTAATCGTGCAGCGTTGTGCATCTCTCTCCCTCTCTCTCATTGATATCCGACGTATATGAGCGCTAGGGCTTTTCAGTGCATTCATTGCTATTATATTCATGAGGTGAGATGTCTCTATTAAAGGATACGCTTCCCGCACTTCCCGGTGTTGATTCAACTCATCGACTAGCATGTGCCATCATGTTAATGTTTTGTGCAAATCCAGCGTTGAATTGACCCTCGTTTGTGAAGCAGTCCGACGTAACATGACAGAATGGTAACTTTGCAGATGTTGTTTATGCTCTAACAGCAACATAACACACTAACTAAAGTTAAAAAAGTGAACTCATAATCAACCACCTCTTTAAAGTCTTAGAACAATAAGGTGTGTAATATCAAATAAATAAAAGAAAGATGATAAATAGATAGATAGATAGACAGACAGACAGATTAGATAGACAGATAGATTAGACAGACAGATAGATAGACAGACAGATTAGATAGAGACAGATAGATTAGACAGACAGATTAGATAGATTACATAGACAGACAGATAGATAGATTAGACAGACAGACAGATTAGATAGACAGACAGACAGACAGACAGATTAGATAGACAGACAGATAGATAGATAGACAGATTAGATAGGCTAGATAGATTAGATTGATAGATTAGATTGATAGATAGACAGATTAGATAGACAGACAGAGATAGATTAGATAGACAGACAGATAGATAGACAGATTAGATAGACACAGACAGACAGATAGATATATTATAGACAGATTAGAGATACAGACAAACAGATTAGATAGATAGACAGATTAGATAGACAGACAGACAGATAGATAGATAGATAGATTAGATAGACAGACAGACAGACAGATAGATAGACAGATTAGATAGGCTAGATAGATTAGATAGATTAGATTGATAGATAGACAGATTAGATAGACACAGACAGACAGATAGATATATTATAGACAGATTAGAGATACAGACAAACAGATTAGATAGATAGACAGATTAGATAGACAGACAGACAGATAGATAGATAGATTAGATAGATAGAAAGACAGACAGACAGACAGATAGATAGACAGATTAGATAGGCTAGATAGATTAGATAGATTAGATTGATAGATAGACAGATTAGATAGACAGAGATAGATTAGATAGACAGACAGATAGATAGACAGATTAGATAGTAGATAGACACAGACAGACAGATAGATATATTAGATAGACAGATTAGAGATACAGACAAACAGATTAGATAGATAGACAGATTAGATAGACAGACAGACAGATTAGATAGATGGACCGATAGATTAGATAGACAGACAGATAGACAGACAGACAGATTAGATAGACAGACAGATAGATAGACAGACAGATTAGATAGACAGATTAGATAGACAGACAGATAGATAGACAGACAGATAGATACAGACAGATTAGATAGATAGACAGATTAGATAGTAGATACAGACAGACAGATATATTAGATAGATAGACAGATTAGAGATACAAACATTAGATAGATAGACAGACAGGTTAGAGATACAAACAGATTAGATAGATAGACAGACAGGTTAGATAGACAGATAGACAGACAGACAGATAGATTAGATAGACAGATTAGATAGACAGATAGATAGACATACAGATTATAGACAGATAGATTAGATAGACAGACAGATAGATAGACAGATAGAGATTAGATAGACAGATTAGATAATAGATAGACAGACAGACAGACAGAGATATTAGATAGACAGACAGACAGACAGACAGACAGACAGATAGATAGATAGATAGATAGATAGATAGATAGATAGATAGATAGATAGATAGATAGATAGATAGATAGATAGATAGATAGAAAAGCAGACAGATTAGATAGATAGTTCTGTTGTGCATAATTATTTATGCAACTATTATTTATAACAGTTATAGAAAATAGGACAAATATCCATACCGGACTACAAAATACAAAACTTTTATTAACCAGTGAGCATATATTTACACGACGCAGAATGTACATCGTCAGAAATCAAGCAGTCTTTAAGAGCCATCGTCCCCTTCTTGTGTAGCCGTCAGTACAGAAGAGCTGCTGGCGTTCATCGCCTCCTCAGAGGAGTTGTCCAAAAGCGTGGCTCCCGCGTCAGTCTCAGTCTCTTCAACTTCATCCGCTGATTCGTCGCTCATCTCTGGGTCATCGCAGTCTTTAGGTTCGTCTAGCACCGATTTCTCTGTGTCTATCGGATCCAGGTAGTGACAAACTGCACTCTTCCGGCCGAACGACTCTTCATCGTGGAGAGCCAGCACCTCTATGCGGTTAGAGACGGGCTCGTCCTCTTTCCTCTCGGACAGAAACGTCCGCTGCAGCATCAGTTTTTTCATTGTGTGACATTTGTATTTAAGGGCTGGTTTAGAGTCTGCACCATCCTCTTCGAAAATCACACATGTGCCGATGGCGTCCTCGTATTCTCCGGCGAACAGATACCGGCCCACCTGCATCATGGGCTGCTCGCTGTCAATGTCCACTATCTTACAGGTGCTCTGGCGACTGGAGAGCAGATCAGAGCTGATCATTCCGGACAGTTCCGCCACAACCAGCTGCTCCTCCTCCTCCCACTCGTCCTCCATGGCAGTGGCTGAAGGGGTAGTTGTATTCATGCAAATTCCGAGAAATTTTAGTTTTAGTTTTCGAAAGTTGCCAGCTTTCTTGAGTTGAAGCTCTCCGACAACTTCAAATAGCGAATTGCTTTCGCAGAATGTGCGCGACGGAAGTAGTAATCGGGTGTCTGATTCATTTACGCGAATCGATTCTTTCAAACAGTTCGGTTTAAAGAACCGGTTCAAAAGCGATTAATCAAAATCCCACTCGCTGCTGGTTTAAAGTTTTTAAATATTTTTTTAATTAATATTTTACTTTTGTTAGCTAAGAATTTTATTCACAAATGCAGATTTTTTACAGTATGTAGATTGTTTACAGTATTATTTGAGACAATACTCTTTTTAACTTTGTTAAAAACAAATAAAAAATCTGGAATTTTGTTAGATTTATTTGATAAATCTAATTTATTATAATGTTTTTATTTTATCCCCTGTGTTTAATCTATATTTATTAATATGTTTTTTTAAAGACTTTTTCTTTAAAAAGAAAAAAAGTCTAAGTTACGTTAAGTGTAAGTTGTATGCCAATTTGTAATATTTTTGTTATACTTCAATAAAAAAGAAAAAGAAAAAAGTTTTTAAATAAAGATCTTCATGTGTCCCACTTAAGTTTGTTGCAACCATAATTCAGTTTGGACATTTTGAACATCAGTACTAAATTTAATTTACATCTTTTGGCTCGAAATAAATAAATAAAAATGCATGTTATCAAAACTGTGTTTTATGTGTTTGTTTGTTATTAAAGTACATTAATTTAAACCTCGGTTTACCTCAAAAATACTAAGAAAAAAAAAATCAACGGATTGAGAAAAGATCCGACTCCGAAGAATGAATCGTTCACCAATCGGGCATCGCTAACAACTTCCGGAAATCCAACGTGTGCAGCTGAAGTCACATGTGCGCTAGTTCACGGCAGCATGAGAGTCACATGTACTCTGGCAACTTTAGCAAATTAAAACTAAAATTTCTCGGAGTGTTCTAGAGAAGATCTGGATAATCGCAAGAACTCGTCTTTGTTAAACAGTGAGTATCTGTTTGGTTTACAGTTACTATTTGTTTGTGTCTTAATCGCTTGTAAGCTAGTCTCGTGGTTTGCAGCGTGCTAGTGAATGGTGCGCAGAATACAACATAATGTATGCTATGTTAACATGGCATTGAATTTACTTCAGTATTATAAGCACAATGGTCCTGCATATTATTGACCTTATGAATGTGAGCATAACCTGTGTTAAACAGTGGAAGCCGCATCACGCTCCTATCTGACAATCAAACAACTAGTTATCCAAGTAAAAGTAGTATTTGTCACGATTACAAGTTAGACATCTATTTTAATACAATGATAGCATTGAATTGTGTAGATGAGTATGTTTTCATTAAAGTGTTATCATACAGTATGAAAGCCACATGGGGCATGGCAACCCACATGCCGGACTGGTTTATGTGCTTCTAACATTATAATTATCTTTTTTGTTTTGTTTATTGTTTTACTTCTGGTGAAATCTGTTCAATTTGTTACTTTTATTGTTACCCCAGAACAACTTTGTAGGTGTCAGTCATGGGCAGGAGGTTGGATCCCACCGTTAAGGTGAAAAGAGGACCTGGACGCAAGGCCAGGAAACAGAAGGGAGCAGAAACTGAGCTGTCCAAGTTTTTGGTTGATGGTAAATCATACATAAACATACTTGGAGTGATTTGTTTACTGGCCTTTGTGGTGTTATTCATTAATTCATTATTAATATATTCATAACCATTATTACAATGTTTCATATAACTTATAACTGTGGTTATCTTCTATTCACAGATGATGGACCCAAAAAACTTTCAAGCAGAGCAAGAAAACGGTAAAATTATTTTTTTTGTTTGGGGGGGGCCTTTTTTCTTAGCTCTCTGATGATAACTTGTCTATTATTATTATTTTTATTAATATTATTATTACATTTTGACAGAGCTGTAAAGAGAACTCAAGTGACCAAAGAACCCAAACAAGAGGAAACACCCAAAAAAGGTACATAAAGGTTTCAAAATGAAACTAAAATGGAGTAACAATGTTTATACACCACCGAATTTGTAAATTAAAGGGTTAGTTTACACAAAAATCAAAATAATGTCATTTATTACTCACCCTCATGCCGTTCCACACCCGTAAGACCTTCATTAATCTTCAGAACACAAATAAGATATTTTTGTTGAAATCCGATGGCTCAGTGAGGCCTGCATAGCCAGCAATGACATTAACTTTATAAAGTGACGAGAATATTTTTGGTGTGCCAAAAAAACCGAAATAACGACTTGTATAGTGATGGCCGATTTCAAAACACTGCTTCATGAAGCATCAGAGCATAAATGAATCAGTGTGTCGAATCATGATTCGGATCGCGTGTCAAACCGCCATACTGGTGAAATCACGTGACTTTGGCGCTCCGAACCGCTGATTCGACACGCTGATTCATAACGCTCCGAAGCTTCATGAAGCAGTGTTTTGAAATCAGACATCACTATATAAGTCGTTAATGTGTTTTTTTTGGTGCACCAAAAATATTCTTGTTGCTTTTATAATATTAATATTTTAATTCACATTTATTGCAGGATTCTCAGATGAGAATAGTGAATGGCTCAAACCAGCACAGAGGAAACGAAAGATAGAACAATGTGAGGAAGATGAGGACAGTGACAGCCAATGGGAAGATGATGATGATGATGATGCTGTAGAAGGCTTGGATCACAAGGAAATGGAGGAGGAGGATGATGATGATGAAGATATGGTGGACGACTATGGTGCTGATGAAGGGGATGAACAAGACAGTGATGGAGAAGAGGTATGAAACGAAATCGGTAGTATACTACTTTTGCACAGTATGTACAATTTCTCCATTAAACATATGAATGTCCTACCACTTTTTAAAAAATATGTGAAGTTTGGAGCACAAAATACTGTATCCCACAGTGGAGTGTGCTTGACTTTCCATTTCCATGTGATTTAACTGCAAGTGATCTCAAGAGCAAGTTTTAACATCTTTCTTGACTTGTTTAATCAGATTGCCAAGATTTAAGCAATCAAAATTGGTTTTAAAATGCAAAATAATTATTTACTTCAGAAGTATACAACGTAGAGAGGTTATGACAAAGACTGCTGTTTGAAATGTCTATCTTTACATACTGTTCTATACTATATATATTTAAAAAACGGTCAGCATAGACCAATTCCTTATTGTATCCCATCATCCTCTGCCCTGTCAGCTTCTGCCAATAGAAAAAGCTGCAAAAAAACAGAAAAAACAAGCAAGCATGAAACCAGAGAGTGATGATGATGATGATGATGATGATGAAGAAGAAGAGGAACAGGATGATTTAAAGAAAGATGATGAGGGGGAGGAGGAAGAGGATACTGTGCAGGCAAATTTTCACGAGTCGGAACAATTCAAACTCCCTGCTGCAGCGGAGAGAGCCAAGGAGGGTGAGTCCAACTTTATTATGTCATCAAACTACAGATTATTTGATCTAGAGGTGTATTTTTAACCCTCCATCTCACATGTATGTAGGTCTATTACTGATGGACCTACAGACCATCCATCAGAGGATCAAAGATAATGTGGATGTGCTGTCTCACTTCAGTGAGAAGAGAGAGGAGGGCAAGGAGAGATCGGAGTATCTCTCTCTGCTGCGCTCTGACCTCTGCACCTATTACAGCTACAACGAGTTCCTCATCAGCAAACTCATGGACCTTTTCCCTCTCTCTGAGGTGTGTTTGTGTATGTGCTCTTGCTTTTTAGTCTCTTTAGTCTTTGACAGCTTTTATTACAAGTGAAATTGCTGAAGTGTAGATGCTTCCTGTATTAGTACCACCCATCTGCTTCCTCACAAGGTGTGTGGCTATGCTAACAGGATAAAGTAACTGTCTGTCAAGATCTGAAGGGGTGGATGGTCACACCCCCTCCACCTCTATATGAATTGGCAGTACATCTATATCAGAAAATAATTCTTTGTAAAACTTTGGAAAGGTTTTGTATGTTGATTGAGATGCAAATACAATTTTCAATTTCAGCTGATTGATTTTCTTGAGGCCAATGAAATTCACCGGCCAGTCACCATCAGAACCAACACCCTGAAAACCAGAAGGAGAGACTTGGCTCAGGTCTGGAAAGTCTTCTTTCTTTTTCCAAAATGTGATATTTTGTATCAGAGGTCTAATTTATGCCTGGTTTGTGATTGAATTGTGCTAAATATGGGTTCCAAAATGTGATCCAATTACAGAAACCTCATTAGAGCTATTGGAAAATGCATCGTATTTGTTAAATGCTTCTGCATCCGGATGCATCTGGAAAAGTTAATGCCGATAAGGCCTAGGACACACTATACCAGTGGTTCCCAACCACGCTCCTGGAGGCCCCCCAACACTGCATATTTTGTATCTCTCCTTTGTCTGACACACCCATTTCAGGTCTTGGAGTCTCTACTAACAAAGAATATACACTAAGAAGAAGCGACACTCAATAAAACGTTCCATTGAAACACCGGCGCCCAGCAGCAGCCCTGCGTTTCCGCTATTTTGTGGTGAAAGCGACTCAGTAGCCCAATAGTTTCTATGGCAATATCAGCTGCTTTGTTAAAAAAAAAAGTACATTAAAGCTAAAATCCAACCTGAATGATGACACCACAGAATAAAATACTATCACTAGTGATCATCAAATGTAGTTTATTTTACACACTTTGTGTTTAAGTCTTCCACTTTTTTCACAAAACCTTTTTGCTCTCTAGAAACCCAGTCAGTTTGGGTTAAAATTCTTTGAAGTTCAAGTATTAGCATTATAAACACTGAATTAATACCAACATATGAAATTAAATTAAGGACATGCATCAGAAAAATTAGGAATGTTGGACAATAAATACATGAATATAACAGCTTGATTTTGCAGTGTGTTCTAATGTGCGTTAAAGCAAAAGTGTCCAAAAGTGGGAATTATGCAATAATGGACACAGCAATGCATCATGTATTATAAGATCATTGTTTGTAGCGTGATCCATTAAAACGTGCAATATAGCCTATTTCAATTGAGACCTAGATATTATTACCGTTACTCCACTAGTTCTGAAATGTATTGTTCGCTGCAAACATGATGATCTTAAATTTATTAATTATTAATTTACTATTAATAAATGTGTAAAGTTGCATAAAATGCAAATACTCAATAAAGTAGGCTAACTACGTTACCTCAGATGGATGAATGGTTGGATTTTACAACTGGTAAAATAATACATATATAAGACAATGCAACATTTACTGTAGGAGCCATACAATTTACTGGTGACTTAATTTTAAAAAACTGTTATATTGCACTTCTGATTTGGCAGTGAAATTCGCCGATTTTGGGTAAGATGTGAAGGATTCTATGGTCCAGTTGGTATTTTCACCCCATAATGGCGGCCGCCCTACCAGAGCGCCAACTAGTGGCTGTTACTCAAAAACGTCACCTCTTAGGTTCTATACTGTTTGCTACTAATGAGCTGATGATCTGAATCAGGTGTGTTTGATTAAGGAGACATGGAAAACATGCAGTGTTGGGGGGCCTCCAGGAATGTGGTTGGGAACCCCTGCACTAGACGATTTTCAAATATTAACCGATTTTAAAACTGTAGGAGACCAAAGACAGTTTCAACCGAGTTTTAGCATTATAATCCTCTGAATGCACACACTAAATGATTTGACCGGACTGCGAGACCACACACCCGTTGATTGCCGGAATTATTTCACAGTGACCCGAGATCTCACGGAGACTCGCGAGATCAAACGTGACTTGAGAAGAAAAACAAATGGAGGACAATGTTTTTGACAAAAACAAAATGGATAAAAAGAAAATGGGTTAACTTCTTTCTCAATACTCCACTTTCGAGGCATGTTTGTGGCTAAGTTTTAGCTAAAGATGCATCCGGTGGCATCCTACATCCGGTAGGTGACACTTGCTCACTCTCATTGGCTCAAGATCAAGAGTTTGAGATCGGGGATGCTCCGTCTCAATCAGGAGCAGTTAAATAATCATAATGACACCACACAAAAGAGGATTTTTTTGGACAAAGCCTAGTTTTGACGTAAACAAGTACTAAGTTACTTATAACTTGATGCTTTGCACCATTAAACTTAGTTGAAAAATATTTGATTTTAATAAATATTTACGGAAGCATCCAACCAGGAGTAACGGTTAGAATGAAATGGCAGATTTATTGAATTTCATCGATAAGCTTGTTGTACCTCATAGATTTCGATACATTAGACATATACAATAATGCTGACACTTACATTTGTTTACATTTTAAGAGAGGGAACATTATGAGTACTTTTTTTGTTGTTGTTAGAGGCTCTCCAATACAAACCAAAATATATTTGTTTATCAAGGATAACTCAAATTCACAGTATTTCACCATAGCTTCTGCTCACATTTGAAGGCTGCTGTTGGATCATTGAGGGTAAATGTCATATGCGACTACAAATTACTTTATAGAGTGCTTTTGACCACCTAGCCTTTTTTTTTTTTTTTTTTCTCAGAACAAATGGTACACCCGTATGCAAGCGCATGTTTTCTCACATGAAGCGTGCAGATCCAAAATTTTATTAAAATAGAACTTTGGCTTACAATATCAAGCCTCTCACTCGAAATAATCACATTTTTGTGATTATTACAAAGTTAATGTAACAATGTGCAAAGCACCCCTCACACAGAGGTCACTTCTAAATCGAGCTGCTTTCTGTTGGTCAACGCGGTGAATTTGTCAATGAACTTGAACCGAATACAAAATCTGCATGGGGGAAATTTTGCCCTCACTAAATTTCTGGTTACACGGATGCCCATTAATGGGATTTCGCTCATGAAATTTTACAGTGCAAAGGTAAATATCATCGCACCTTAAAGTCGCAATGAAATTGAAGTAGTGAGATATTTTATTGGATTTGATAATGGATTGTTGGAAAAAGAAAAAATGTAGGGCGGGAACTTGGTTCTGTGCATCAGTCATAGATTTGATTTTGAGATGTGAATGTTGCACTGAAAAATGAATGCGAGCTTATAGTCAATTATGGGGGGTGGGGTTTAATCGGACTAAATGATTGGACAAGTCCAGCATACGTCATCAGAGAAGACTTTGTCCAGTTGTGACATTTTAATTTAACATTACAAGTTTAAAAAAAAAAAAGGCGTGCTAGACAAATCATTCGTAATAGATCTACTTGCAAAATAGTGAATTTTCATTTTATGCCAACTTCAACACTCATTTGGAATACTATATACAGTCACAAAATCTGAGACGCGTGGTCACATGAGATGCGTCTGAGACTCATTTTAATATATACTTAAAAATAAAGGTTCTTTATTGGCATCTATGGTTTCATAAATTTTTATTCCACAAAAGGTTCTTTATAGAAGAAAGAGGTTCTTTAGATTTTTAGAATGTTATTTACACTAAGAAAAGAGGTTCTTTTAAGAACTGTTTACAGAAAGGTTCTTTGGGGAACCAAAAAATGGTTCTTCTATGACATCACTGCAAAACCCCCTTTTTGAAATCTTATTTTTTAAGAATGTACCTTTCATTCTGTGACTGTCTGACCACTTCTGATTGGAAGACTTGAAATGGACGTTATTAATAGGTGTAATCAAACCCAAAATGCCATTTACACATGTCTGGTTCAGAAATTGCCTTTGGTTCTAATAGCTTGTTTTTTAACACAGGCTTTGATTAACAGAGGAGTAAACCTGGATCCACTGGGGAAATGGTCCAAAGTGGGGCTGGTTATCTATGACTCTTCTGTTCCCATAGGTCAGTTCCAGTGTCATTTCCTACGGTGGCGCATTGCTGCCACATACATATTATTTTTTCCACTCAATTATGTCGTTCAAACGACATCTTTTCTCGTTCAAACGACATATTATTTCGTTCAAACGACATCTTTTCTCGTTCAAACGACATTTCTTTCAAACAACATCTTTTCTCGTTCAAACGTCATCTTTTCTCGTTCAATCAGCAGATTTATGTCGTTCAAACGACATCTTTTGTCGTTAAAACCACATATTTTGTACGTGACGTGTACGAGTAATACCTTTATCTGATCTATAATAGAGAATTTATATAGCCTAGATCAGTGCCTTTATCACACTTCCGCACTCGAAAAGCAGAAGCAAATATAGTGTAAAATACCTTTCGATGCCTGGATTGATGGCAGTGCAAAGTAATGAACACAAAATTATTGTTTAATTGGCCTATATGCAGTTTCTAATAGCCTAATAAAGCACACTTTTATCATTTAGCATTCCTTATTTTCTGGAAAATATAGGTTTATTGGCCTCAATGAGTCTGAGACTCCCAGTCAGAGATTGTGTCTCAGACGAATATTTGTAAATATTCGTGGCATAACAGGTGGAAAAATGACTGTACTGCAGTTCTGTGGATGTTTTGCCTAGGCAAGGTTATTAGCCTTTAGTTAACTAAAATAAATAAATAAACTGTTAAAAATATTTATGCTGCAATTTGAGAAAATATAAATATTAGTTGAAAATGCTATTTTTAATATAATTTACTTTTTTCCCCTGACCTTCAACCGATGCGATCCTTTCATTAACCAACAAGATTGTTAAATTAGAATTAAATGAAATTAGAATGAAGAAAAAAATCCCATGGGTTTAGTTTTAGGCTATACATATAGGCCTAGATGAAACAACAAAACATGAGGATTCTTTGCATCACATGCAGCGCTTCTGTGAACGGAGAAAAAAACAAGATGAAATCTTATAAAAGGAATAAATAGCCTATTCCTATATAGCTAGGCATACACGAAATATATTAAACCTAAATAATTAACATATTAAGAAAATGAAAGAAAAAAACTGCGACAAGTAGACCATTTCGATTCATATTTGAGAAGCAAGTTCACGGAAAGGAATTGCTTGTCTTTATTTTTCAAGCAATGGTATGTTGAGTGTACAAAAATAATAGTTATACCTGCAGATTCGAATGGTGTTACTCTTATGACCATAAATGTCTGAGTATTTTAATTGTTTCCACTTTTATAAGAAAATTCAAATGAACGCGCCGGCGCCTCACGCGCACACCATCAGTTAGTAGCACTTGGCATCGCAGCCTATTGTCAAAATAAACATTATATTTGCATTCATTAGCTAACCTATATTTTATGTGGCTAACATTTACTTACCATTTTTTCCAATATATGTAATCTTTTAAACACTATTTTTTTTAACTCTGCATTTGTACAGTAAAATTAATTTGAATGAATATTATAACAAAATTTAGCAATTTTAGGCTGTTGTTGTTTCGCTTAAAATATAGGTTAATGAATGCCAATATAATTAATTTTATTTGCATAGAACAATTTAAAGGATTTGTTGTGGAAATAGCCTAAATTTCATGTTTTGCATATTTTTTGTAAAAATTTCGTTTTTACCGGCAGGCCCGGTTCCAGGTTGGCATTTTAATCCCATAGGGGGCATCACTACACAGGCTATTTTAGTTCCCCTTGCGCTACAAATCTTTTCAATTTAATGGTATTCAGAAAAACAGAACAAGAATGAAAAATATAATATATAAACGTCAAGCCAAAACGAATTAATTTAAAGCTAAACTGAAATAGAAACCCATTTGGCATAAATCCAAATGTGCAGTTTTTGGATGTTAAATAGCCTATTTATTATTTAGCTAAACGTTCTGATTATACACAGACTATAAATTAACAGAGTAACTTTTTCTGTATTTGGCTGACTGTATTTTATTTTGACAATAAACAGGCTGCGATGTCAAGTAGCTACTAAAACTGAGCCTTGTGTGTGCGCGTGAGGCGCCGGTGTGTTCATTTGAATTTTCTTATAAAAGCGGAAACAATTAAAATACTCAGACATTTATGGTCATAAGAGTAACACCATTCGAATCTGCAGGTATAACTATTATTTTTGTACACTCACAATAACATTGCTTGAAAAATAAAGACAAGCAATTCATTTCCGTGGACTTGCTTCTCAAAAATGAATCGAAACTCATCGATGGTCTAGCCTAGGCTACTTGTCGCAGTTTTTTTTCTTTCATTTTATTAATATGTTCATTATTTAGGTTTAATATATTTTGTGTATGCCTAGCTATATAGGAATAGGCTATTTATTCCTTTCACAGAAGCACTACATATGATGCAAGAATCCTCATATTTTGTTGTTTCATCTATAGGCTATAGCCTAAAACTATGGGATTTTTTTTTCTTCATTGTAATTTCGTTTAATTCTAATTTAACAATCTTGTTGGTTAATGAAAGGATCGCATCGGTTGAAGGTCAGGGGGAAAAAACGAAATTATATTAAAAATAGCATTTTCAACTAATATTTTTATTTTCTCATATTGCAGCATAAATATTTTTAATAGTTTGTTTATTTATTTTAGTTAACTAAAGGCTAATAACCTTGCCTAGGCAAAACATCCACAGAACTGCAGTACAGTCATTTTTCCACCTGTTATGTCACGAATATTTACAAATATTCACAAAATATTTAATGTCGTCTGAGACACAATCTCTGACCGGGAGTCTCAGACTCATTGAGGCCAATAAACCTATATTTTCCAGAAAATAAGGAATGCTAAATGATAAAATTGTGCTTTATTAGGCTATTAGAAACTGCATATAGGCCAATAAAACAATAATATTGTGTTCATTACTTTGCACTGCCATCGATCCAGGCATCGAAAGGTAGGCCTATTTTACACTATATTTGCTTCTGCTTTTCGAGTGCGGAAGTGTGATAAAGGCACTGATCTAGGCTATATAAATTCTCTAGATCAGATAAAGGTATTTCTCGTACACGTCACTTACAAAATGTGGTTTTAACGACAAAAGATGTCGTTTGAACGACATAAATCTGTTGTTTGAACGAGAAAAGATGTCGTTTGAACGAGAAAAGGTGTTGTTTGAACGACATAATGTCGTTTGAACGAGAAAAGATGTCGTTTGAACGACATAAATGAGTGGAAAAATATGTATGTGGCAGCAATGCGCCACCGTAATTTCCAAATAAGATTTTTTTTTTTTTTTTTTTTTGATGACTATAAGTGTTAATTGTAATTCTCTCGTTCATACAGGAGCAACTCCAGAATATTTGGCAGGCCAGTACATGCTGCAAGGTGCATCATCATTTCTTCCTGTAATGGCGCTGTCTCCCCAGGAGGGGGAGTCAGTGTTAGACATGAGTGCCGCTCCAGGAGGCAAGACCACATATATGGGTGAGCATATGCTTCTCCATGGCTGTCACGCCAACTGCTGTGTTTTTGTAAAGCGGCTCATCTCGGTGTCTTTTTTTTTTTTTTATTGGCACAAATTACACCAAAGAATAAAAGTCATTTAGAAATAATGCACATTATTGCCTTTCTACATATTGTGAAAAAGTAAGCATCAGGAAATGTTTTTGGAGTGCGTGTAAAGCCAAAATGTGTATCATTTGTGTGATGCAGCTCAGCTCATGAGGAACACGGGTATGATTGTGGCTAATGACGCTAATGCAGACAGACTGAAGAGTGTGGTGGGAAACATCCATCGTCTCGGTGTCACTAACTCTGTCATCTGTAACTATGACGGCAGACAATTCCCAAAGGTCCGCATCATCCTTTTTTTCCATGTTCTTTCTTTGAAAAAAGCATTTTTAATGACAACATGGTTAACTGAGAATGAAATATTCTGTTTTGTTTTTGGTATATGTATTAGTTTTCTGTACATTTCCATAAGCGTGTCTAATCTGAGGTGTTGTATTTTGTATTGTAGGTGATGGGAGGTTTTGACAGAGTGCTTTTGGATGCTCCTTGCTCAGGTACAGGAGTCATTTCCAAAGATCCAGCAGTTAAAACTAGCAAGGTAATTGTTCTGAATGTCACCTGTTTTCATTCTTTTCAGCCTTTTTTCTGAAGGATTTTAGTTTTTGCACATATAGAACTCTGAAATATTTCTTTCTCTCAGGATGAGGCTGATATTCTTCGGTCGGCTCACCTGCAGAAGGAGCTCATCCTGTCTGCTATTGACTCTATCAATGCTGATTCTTCATCTGGCGGATACCTTGTTTACTGCACATGCTCTATTATGGTGAGTTTTACATGTAAAACATGTACATTTTTTTTTTTTTTTTTTTTTTTGTAATGACCAATACATATTAAGTAATTTAATTAAAAAAATGATTTATTAATTATTTTAGTGTTTGATACCCAGTATGCAGAACATATCTGATTTTTAATAGTTTTATTTTTTGCACATTGGTAATTGAAGAATAGTAATTTTAATAAAAATACAATAAACAATTTTAGGTTTATATATTAAATATTTAATATATAAAACATTCAGGTTTGAAGATGTAAACTATTACTAAAAAAAATTTGGGGTTGGTATGATTTTTTGTTTTTGAAAGAAGTCTTTTATGCTTACTAAGGCTGCATTTATTTGAGCAAAAATACAGTAAAAGGGCATGATCGGCTCTAAATGCGTTTTCAAATCCACATTAAATTTTGCCACTTCATGTGATATTTAATAAAAATGCAATCTCATGTCTTTAACTTGAATGTAAATGCATTTAAGAAAAAAAAAATAATAAAAAAGTTATACATTTGCTATAATTTTTGCTTGAATGTGTTAAACATATCTAATAATTTCTGTAATACATTTTAATTTTGCAACTTATAAAACATATATATATATATATATATATATATATATATATATATATATATAATTTATATTGAATTTGAACGATCATTTTGCTCCAAACGTTGGAACGTATGGAAAATGTAAAATTAAATACAGAAATACATTGCCATTTTACATATTGCATTGCAATTTTGCATATTACATTTCAAATTGAATATTGCTACCCATATGCTTCCATATGAGATGTTTTTCAGGGTGATTTGATGAGTAGAAAGTTCAAAAGAACAGCATTTATTTGAAATTGAAATATTTTGTAACACTGTAAATGTCTTTATTGTCACACTTGATCAATTTAATGTTTCCTTGCTGAATAAAAATATCAATTTCTTTAAAAAGAAATTATATGGACCCCAAACTTTTGAACAGTAATGTATGTCCTTGGAGCTTTCCAAGATTCTCCAAAGGACTCCAAATGTTAATATCTCACATTTTATGAAAACATTTGTCTCAGAGGAGACTGAAAACCATTTGTGCTTGACTGGAACAAATGACCAATTCCATAGAGGCCAGAATCACAATACTTGAGATGTCATACCCTGAACATGGCTTCCCACATGAGACTTTTGGCCTGGAAATAATGAATACTTCAGGGGCCTGAAAGTGTTAGAATCTACAAGAAATATTTGACGGACCTTACTTTTACCACCTACAACAAAGCAACCTATGAGCTAAATCTGAGTTTGGTGCAGCAAAAACCTTTTTTAATTGCCTGATTTGACATGGACTGACCCAGATATTGCTTTTTAAACCAGCTCTATAATGCAAATTTTAGAGGAAAGGTGGAAGAGATTGATGGGGAGTAATTGTATGAAAATCTACGGAAATGTCTGGATGATTGCATTTTATGTCCTCCTAAATATGCTCATTTTTTTAAAGTGAATTTCTTATTAAGGTTTGATTTTGTCTTCTCCATAGGTGGAGGAGAATGAGTGGGTGGTGGACTACGCTCTGAAGAAGAGAAATGTTAAGCTGGTCCCCACTGGACTAGACTTTGGCAAGGAGGGATTCACCAGGTAATGAGGCCTTATTTGAGATCCATCTACAGTAATAAAGGCTGTTCTCCCAGAAATTGAGTTACATGAGTGAGTTTGCCTGAGAAAGCATAATAAATTATGAAGTGCACTTAGAAAAAAACATCTCTTTTCCACAGATTCAAAGAGAGACGTTTCCATCCCTCTCTGAAACTGTCTCGCCGTTTCTACCCTCATTCCCACAACATGGATGGATTTTTTGTGGCCAAGCTAAAGAAGCTGTCTAACACCATCCCTACAGCACCAAAAAACACAGGTACGTATTTATTTCCCATGTTTTCCACAACTTGTTTATTTGCTATCTGATTTTAGCATTTCAAATTTATTTTTCAGAAAATGAAGTAGAATCTACAAAAATGGAGACTGCAGCCTCATCGAAGCAGATCCAAAAGCCAGAATCTAAGGAACAGAAGCCTGCTTCAACTCCAGCGAAAAGCAACATGGGCAAGAATCAGAAATTAAAACAGAAAAAATCAGAGCCGCCCACGAAGAAAGCCGGAGTGGAATCTCAGAATAAAAAAGCTGATGGTCCCAAAAAAGCCAAAATTGCCAAGTTGGATGGTGAAGCATCCAAAAAGGTTGAGAAACCTGACAAAAAGCAGAAGGTAACAGAACAGAATGGAGATTCAACGAAAGGGGTAGAAGAGGAGGAGAAGAAAAAGGGGAGCCAATTTAAGAAGAAAAACAAAAGTAAAAGGAGGAAAAGAATGGGGAAAAACAAATTTAAGAAGTTAAAAAAGATGCTTGGACAACAAGAAAGTGGCCAGTGAGATTCATTGCTATGAATTGACATGGACCTATATGCTCAGGACTGGGATCTGTCTGTGGTTTGACACACGACAGGAAGTTAAATCAGTCCCACCTTGACTCATAAGATCATCCTTCAGAAATGTACACAGAGATTTTGTGTATTTATCTTGCTTCTCAATATTTTTGTCAACCTTATTGCTTTACTGTGAGGTTTTCTTCAATCTTGTGGTATTTTATAACTGTATATTGTCCATTTTAATGGATTTTGTTTTGAAAAAGAAACATTTAACTGAATGTGAGTATGTGGTCTGTTTTGGTCTATGGTCTATTAAAAAGAAATTGTCAAAAGAGAGGTATGGTGTCTGAAACCTTAACGTACTTTGGTTATTGCTTTCCTTGGAAGAGAGTGCCTGAAATGACGTTTCTTGGCTTGTCTTAACCTGACCTTTCCTTTCAGCCTTTCAGAACATCACCTCAGAAATCAGATCAAAAACTGTTGAGGTAGAAGTGAAATCTTCCTTTGAGCCTGAGTGCATCACGACTGCTATACAAGCAAAGCCTATTGACTTCACTTTTCACATCGCTTAGCTCCCGCCACAGAACATTTATCAACGCGCAAAAAGTTTTCTTCAGGTTCAAATGGCTAAAACGCTCAGTAGATGAACTTCAGCTATGTGCGATCTTTCTTCCCACCCTTTTGGCCCAGTGCCTGTGTAGCCATGGTAACGCTCTTATCGTATTGTGCGTCGCCCTGAGCTCATACCCTCTGAACTGCGACGTTTTCTCTGTGCTTGCATGAGATCCTTCTTTCTCCACAAAAGATGGCCCAAAACACCACAATTATCACCACTTGTTCCTCCCAAAGCTGTTAATTCTGTTGAAATGTAGTGCATGTGTAGGCAAAGCGTTTATTTTAATCACATTGCAGTGATTACATGCAAGGAGATAATTTAAGGTTGTGCCTGAAGGGTAAACGAAGCCATTCAGCAGGCCTGTAGGGAAAGCAGTTTAGATCAGACTAGTTTGACACCCCACTGATTAAGTGGTATTGTAGAAGGGTAATTATCATGATCACCTGCACATATGATTGCAGGGGTATGAGCGTCCAATCTATCTTTAATAAGAACTGCTTCTCCCATTTTGTACTGTACAGATGAGTTTTCACTTACTGTGAATCGCCAGTATTTCCACACTAACATTTTCAGGTTAGTTAATGGTGCTTACTAAGACAGGTAAGTAGTGTTCATTTGAACAAATCTGTAATCATAAATGGTCAATGACAAGTTCTTAGAAATGGTTTTGGAAAAAAAGAAGTTTAGACTAATAACTAAAATTGTCGTGTGATGTAATCCTCAAGTAAAAAGTGACTTTTTCAAGGTATAAGAAAAACATTTTTCTTATACATTGAATACAGATGAGTGTAGTCTCTTTTCACAAACTTTTTGCAAAGTTTTACCAATTTTAAGAATCGACTAAATATTACATTTTTGGGGCTTTACACCTGACACGCAGTGAAAGTGTGCACTCTCTAGGGTTGTTTTTGTTTCTTTTTTGCAAAGTAAGTGGCATACTCAATACTGTTGCACTGTCAATACAAGATCTTGACCAAAAATTAATGCACCTCTTGATGGAAATAACATCACAATATTTATTTGCATTAAGAGGTGCATCAATTTTTGGTCAAGATCTTGTATTGACAGTGCAAGAGGTGAGCACTCTGTAAAGTCTACTCCAGCACATCCCAAACACTTTCAATGAAATTAAAGGTGCCCTAGAATCAGAATTTGAATTTACCTTGGCATAGTTAAATAACAAGAGTTCAGTACATGGAAAAGACCATTGAGTTTCAAACCCCATTGTTTCCTCCAAATTATGTAAATCTCATTTGTTTAAAAGACTTCCGGAAAACACTCGGATCTCAACATAACACCGACTGTTACGTAACAGTCGGGGTCATTAATATGTACGACCCCAATATTTGCATAATGCCAGCCCATTCGACACATTAGACAAGGAAAGGCAGTATTAACGGCTGGATCTGTGCACAGACAAGGTAAGCAAGCAAGAACAACAGCGAAAAATGGCAGATGGAGCAATAATAACTGACATGATCCATGATATCATGATATTTTTAGTGATATTTGTAAATTGTTTTTCTAAATGTTTCATTAGCATGTTGCTAATGTACTGTTAAATGTGGATAAAGTTACCATCGTTTTGTCTTACTGTATTCTTACTGTATTCACGGAGACGAGAGAGCCGTCGCTATTTTCATTTTTAAACACGTGCAGTATAATGCATAAACACAACTTCATTCTTTATAAATCTCTCCAACAGTGTGTAATGCTAGCTTTAGCCACAGAGCATAGCCTCAAACTCACACAGAATCAAATGTAACCATCTAAATAAATACTTTACTCACATAATTCGAAGCATGCATACAGCATGCATGACGAACATCTTGTAAAGATCCATTTGAGGGTTATATTAGCTGTGTGAACTTTGATTATGCGATGTATATATAGTCGAGAGCTCGTGGGGCAGAGGAAGCGCATCTCTTAAAGGGGCGGCGCGCTGAAAAAATCAGTGCATAGTTAATGATGCCCCAAAATAGGCAGTTAAAAAATTAATTAAAAAAAAATCTAGGGGGTATTTTGAGCTGAAACTTCACAGACACATTCAGGGGACACCTAGGACTTATATTACATCTTGTAAAAAAACAATCTAGGGTACCTTTAAGGTCTGGACTCAGAGGTGCCAATTCATGTGTGAAGTCTGTGAACATGAGTCTTCATGCTCCTCCCAACCATTCTTTCACAATTTGAGCCAGATGAATCTTGACATTGTCGTCCTGGGATATGGCCATAACGTGTCTTCCTACATGGTTGTTTGAGAAATGAAAAGCTACACATTCCATCAATCATGGTTAGAAGAACTTTTGCCAAACATATAACATTTTAGAAACATAATCACTGTAATAATGAACTAATCATAGACTCTTAAGCATTTGCCTATTTAAATCCACACTTTTTTCTTTCTTTTTTTTGGGGGGGGGGGGGGGGCAATGTATTACCTAAATTGTGTAATGCAATTGATTACATTACTAACTACATCATGTAATTTGCAGTCAGTAATGGACTAAAGTTACTACCAGCAATAGTCACATGAGTGTTGGCAGTGGTTTTCTCTGATATAATTTTTTTCTGTTTTTCTTTTTTTTTTTTTTTTTTATGTTTTTGCACATTAGTTGAACCAAAAGTGGGAAAATCTGACAGAAGGTCCATATTTTAGAGATTTGGAGGTGGGTTATTTTGGCTTGAGCAAACAATTTAGCACATGAAACATACTTAATTAACAGCATTTCCATGGTGCATGGGGGTGTTGCCGATATGTAAATGTGCCATCCCATCCGCCCATTTAATTTATGTTCCGCTACATTTCCCATTGCCTCAGCCTCTCTGTAGTGCATCTATGAGCATGTTTGTTTCTTGTCGTGACTGCATAATTTGACCGTGTAGTTAATCCTTTCACAGCTGGGAAATGCGCCAGAGTCTTCATTATATCCTCCAGCTACCTATATGAGAAATGACTGCAGAAACGTGTAGGCCTTCGCTGAAGTCTGTACCTGCGAGACACAGCTGTCAAACCCAACTAAACCTTACCTCTCAGTTTCAGTCAGGGAATAGTTCAGCCAAAAAAAGAAAAATCTTTGCTCACCCTCTTTTCAAAAACTTTTATTTAATTGTATTATTTATGGCAGAATATCCAGGGTGTTCATGTGTTTTTGTATTGCACTACGCTAACATTTTTTGTATGTAAACATGCGCATCTTGCATCTTTTTCAGCTTTTTTCAGTTTTTAGAATGCTGTGTCAAGTTAAAAGTTAAATAAAAAAAATGTCTCTAGACCTTGCATTTTTAAAATTCCATTTATTGTTTTTGCATTCTACTGCGCATCTTTTTCCTTTGTTTTTATATGTAAACATGCGCTAGACCGGTGTTTCCCAACCCTGTTCCTGGAGGCACACCAACAGTACACATTTTGAATGTCTCCCTTATCTGAATCATATATTTCTGGTCTTGGAGTTTCTATTAACGAACTGATGAGTTGAATCAGGTGTGTTTGATTAGGAATATTTGGAAATTGTGCTGTTAGTGTGCTTCCAGGGGCCTGTACCATGATGGTAGATGAACAAACTCAGGGTTATAGGATTAGTTTCGAGTTGACAAAACCAATCCACTCCAATCTGGCTTTGTTGGTACCATGCTGATCATCAACTTTTTCTGTCAACTCAGGCTTTGATCCTGAGTTTGTGGAGCGCATGCACATGAATCTGTGACATCAGTGGTGAACAGCCAATCATATGCCTTGCAGCAGAGATAAACTCTGATTCACTTCTCGCGAGAGAGCCAGCACCATTCAAAACTCTTTTGCTGAAAATGAAGAATTTAAACGCATTTACACTAATGGAAAATACTTGTGTAAGAGGACAAATAAAAGAAATGATCTTTCTCTATCAGTGCAAGTGAAAGTTATGAAGTTAGTTTATATAGTTGATAATATATAGCGATAGAGACTCAAACATACAAGGTCACATGTAGTCATATTTAAAGTTTATTTACAGCTTATTTATATTACATATGATCTATATATAGTAATATTCATTGAAACTAAATGCTAAATAAAAACTGTTAAACTAATCTTGCGTGTGTAATGGATTAATAAAAATATAGATCATATAATTATACAAATCATATATAAATCATAAAATAATTCTAAGTAATTATCATTAAAAACAGACAATTTCATCATTAAATATTTGTTTTTACTATATAATGACCTTTAATTTGGAGGAAGAGAAACTGGGGGAGTGACTTTATTGCGTTGGGTGTGTCAGTGTCACTTTGCTCACATCTGATTGGTCCAATTTCAGTTTGATCTCTGAACCAGAACATAACCTGCCCTGGAGCAGGTTAGCCGTGGAGCGTAAGTTACCATGGCGATGAACACCGCTAAAAGTCAAGTCACTTTCATGGTACCTAAAACCCAGGATTGGCGCGAACTAATCTGAAACTTACCTGGCTAGCCAGCTAATCCAGCTTCATGGTACAGGCCCCAGGAACAGGATTGGGAAACACTGCGCTAGACCAGGGGTGGTTAACATCAGCCCTGGAGAGCCACAGTCCTGCAGAGTTTAGCTTCAACCCTAATCAAACACACCTGAACAAGCTAATCAAGGTCTGAAGTGTTGCTAGAAAGCAAAGCAACTGGAAGGCAAGCCTGCAACCTTTAGCCAAAAAAGTGTAACGGCTAATGCTAACTGGTGGTGCGGGCGGTACACATTGGCGGTACGCAGGGAGGAGTTTTGAACGGCGACACAATAGGCTGAGAGATGCCGCACGTAATTAAGTTAGCCGTTACACTTTCTCCAATGGTACAGACCCTCTTAATTCCCTGTAATAATATGATCTCTGCTAGAAAGCTACAGGCTGGTGAGTTTTATCAGGGTTGGAGCAAAACTCTGCAGGACTGAGGCTCTCTAGGACCGATGTTCACCACCACTGCATTAGACTGAAGTTTACCCACTGCATTTGCATATTGTGTATTTTCCAGTGATTAGCGCTTGACACAGTGTTCTAAAATAGCAGCTCTCGAATTAGAAGAAATGGCTGTCCACTGCTCCAGGTGTGTTTCATGGTCTGTGTGTGTTTAATACTCACTGCTGTGTGTATGCACTTGGATGGGTGAAATGCAGAGCACAAATTCAGAGTATGGGACACCATACTTGGCTAGACATCACTTTCACTTTTTTCACTTTTATTCTAAAAAAGTATTGTTAAAGATACCAAGCCGGCAGTCAGCCATTGAGCTGTCGTTGAGAGTCTTTGGATTTACATTTACATTGTCATTTAGCAGACACTTTTCTCCAAAGCGACTTACAAATGAGAATAGTAGAAGCAATCGAATCAACATGAGTACTACAGTACGTAAGTGCTGTGTGAAGTCACAGTTCCGTCAGTAAAGTGCTCGTAGCAAGGATTTTTTTTTTTTTTAATAAATACACAAATAGATGGAAAAAGAATAGAAATCAAAGTAAGTGCTACTATTACTGGGTCAAGTGTTGACGAAAAAGATACAGCTTTAGCATTTTTTTGAAAATGGCTAAAGACTCAGCTGCTCGGATAGAGCGTGGCAGGTCATTCCACCAGCCAGGAACAGACCCGGAGAAGGTCAGCGAGAGTGATTTTGTGCCCCTTTGTGATGGCACCACAAGGCACCGTTCACTTGCAGAACGCAAGCTTCTGGAGGGCGCATAAGTCTGAAGTAGTGAGTTTAGGTATAGTGGTGCAGAGCCAGCGGTCGTTCTGTAGGCAAACATCAGAGCCTTGAATTGGATGCGAGCAGCTATTGGCAGCCAATGCAGACTGATGAAGAGAGGTGTGACATGTGCTCTCTTCGGTTCATTAAAGACCAGTCTTGCTGCAGCATTCTGGATCAGTTGTAGAGGCTTGACAGTACATGCTGGAAGGCCAGCCAAGAGAGCATTACAATAGTCCAGTCTGGATAGAACAAGAGCTTGGACAAGAATTTGTGTGGAATGCTCCGATAGAAAGGGTCTAATCTTCCTGATGTTGTACAAGGCAAATCTGCAGGACCGGGCCGTTGTAGCAATATGATCTGTGAAGCTTTAGGCCCAGTTTTTGCTGCGATTTCCACACCGTTGACACTAGTCGGATCACCGTTGGTGGCTTTTTGGCCAATTAAACAGATTGAACTGGTGTTGAAGCCATCGGTGAGAGATCACTCTGACTGGTTGTTCAGTGAACTAGTGCACAAGAAGGAAAAACAAAAGTGACAAAATTCCAGTATGCAATTATTTTTATAACAACATGGCCTCTAAAGAAGAAAGTAAAAACCAGTTGATCAGCATTATTCACATTCAAAATAGTAAGAAAGCGCTGCTTTGTTAATGGCTTGCATATTTGCAGTTTGCAATGGTCAGACTACTGCCACCTGCTGGTATGGAAAGTTATTTCGTCTCATGCAGGCGCAGAATATCAGGAGTCTAAAACTCACAGTGCGTTCCAAACGGGATATATAGCCCTCCGAAGGGCACTTCGGAGTGAAAATAATCATGGCCGCCATGTTGAAGGGTCGTTCCAAACCGAAGTGCTCAAAACTGGCCACTTCAAAGGGCCCTTCGGAATTAAGGATTTCGAAGGGAACAACTGATGGACACTTCGGGCCCCCATGATCCTTTGCACAGGGAAGTTTGACGTCACAGAATGGGTACAGGAGGCTCAGAGTTCGATTAACTATAAAGGTATGTATAATATTTTATACATATTTTAAATATATAATATTTTTCTGTACTACTGTAGCCTAATGTTTATATGAGTTAGATTTGGTACATTATTATGGTCAAAACGACTTTCTACTTCAACAAAAATACTTTACAGCTCCCTTTATCAGTCCATTCAAATGATTAAAATACATAAATACAATATAGCCTACATGCGCTAAACCTAAAATAAATAAATAAATAAACTAACGTTAAATAAAGGGCGCAGCTTGCACAATCTACTCCTCCTTGATTGTCTCGTTAAGATGACGCAGAAGTGCATTCCAAAAGAAGAGTTTTTTTGATCCCTTCACCCTTCATCCCTTCGAAGCTCTCACTCCGGAGGGTAAACCCTTTGAAGGGATTAGGGCATAGGGATGAGCCCTTCTGAATGGAACGCAGGGTCAATTCAGCTCCAACCCTAATTAAACACACCTGATCCAGCTAATCAAGGACTTCAGGATTACTAGAAAGTTCCAAGCAGGTACGTTGGAGCTGGCTGGAGCTAAACTCAGGACTGTGGCCCTCTAGGAGCTGAGTTTGTGACCACTCATGTACACGTTAGATGGTTGTTGGCTGTCATCTTTCACGAGGCATCACAAGGCAACAATACAGTCGGCTTTCATCACTGCTAGTTCTTTGATGTCGGCTTGGCGTCACGACCTTGCAATTTTCACAACAAACAGATATTCAATTTTGATAGCAACAGGATAATTATAGAAATTAGAGAAAACAATTAATCAAAGAGCTTGAGAGCCCTTTTCCCAATTCACTTTTCATTTTATGGAACTGAGCAGCAACATTATGCAAAACATCTCCTTTTGTGCCCCACAAAATGATATTGATATTAATGATATTAAATGATATTAAATACAAAATTAGGTCAAAATTAAAATTTTTGGTTTTAATGAATGCAAAATATCTGGAGTAACGTGTCATAAATGATATTCCCAAAAATGTTTCTGCTTGCTGCCTGTAGCCATTAAAATGTACAGCATAGTTTGTTGATCTGTCTTTGCTCAATTTTGTTCTGCACACAGGGAAGCCTTAAGGTCTGTCAATCATCTAACAGAATCACTACCCATCTCAGGCCATCACATCCTCTTTCTTTCTCTCTCCATCTCACTCCAAACTTTCTGACCTCAAAAACCTTTATTTTGAAATTTAGTGCTCTTCTCAGGGTCTGTTGTCCTCTCACCCACCCACACGCCTACACAGATGAATCTGCCCACTCTTATTTATATACACACACACACACACACACACACACACACACACACACACACTGCTAGATTCCCTGCCTACAGAACTTCAGAAAACACACCATATATGCACACACTCACATGTACCACCTTCGCCTCTTTCTCTCACTCAGAGGTGACACGCTGGTGGGCTCTCGCAGTATCCTACCATACCCTCGTTTTTCATCCTTGTCTCATCCCTCTCTTTTCGCCCACCCGTCCTCCTACACACCTTCTCTCTCGTTCTAGCGCTATCTCTCTGTCTCGCTTTGGCTCTTTCTCTGTCTCTTGAGTGACAGTCAGAGAGGACTGTAGAGGCCAATTACTCTTCTGCTGTTTTGGTGAGTGTGTTATATAAAATAAGAGCACCTTCTGCTGTCTGTAAGAGGCAGACGTCTCTACTTCTGTGTGCGAGTCTGCATTCACGTCCCGCTACTTGGCTAAACTTTTCAAATCACCTATAATATTTCTTTGTATTAGTTTGGAATTTAAAGGGGCCTTATAGCTGATGTTTTGAGCTCTAATACAGAGGTTTTCAAAGAATAAACTCGTACATCCTAAGGATGCTACAAAGTCTGTCATCCTTTACTCACCTTCAGGTTATTCTAAACCTGTATGACTTTCTTTCTTCTGTGGAATGTAAAAGAAGATATTTTGATAAATGTTTCAGGTTTTTTTCCCCTCACACAATGGAAGCCTGTTTGGTTACCAACATTCTTCAAAACTTGAAAGCTACGACGTCAGTAGCATGAACATTCATGAGAAGAACATCATTCTCATTGCAGGAGTACTACTGGAAGCCTGCAATAAAGATGTAAGATTAAATACATAAAGTGTAGAGGGGAAAATTGCCTTATTTCATTATTGCACTCTTGAGTGTTTGAATTTCCTGTCTGCTTTGATGCATTTTGAGAAATGCAGAATCTGAGGTCTGGGATATCATAGGGCCACTATAGAACCTTAAAGGGTTTTATCAGGATTTTGTTTAAGGAAATGTGTTTATAAAATCATGCTTAGAATATTTCATGCTCAATATAAATGGCTTTTTGGGAGAAAGATCTTTATACTCTTTGTTGGAGTATACTACACTTAACCGTCATAGAACAACGAACCCTGATTAGATATTATACAAATGAAAAGTGTGGATATACCTGCAGTCTGCCTGCTTCTCCTCAAGCAGGGAGATTGGTTCCCTGAAGATCACACAAGGGACTTCTTAGATTTGGCGTGCTTCACTCATTATCCCGACCGCTCATTATGCACCTCCCCGTGGATTGTCCTCGAGGGAGCTTTGCTGCATATGTGGAGTGGGTGCTGGTCTAAAATGACTCACCATTCACCTTCTGCCACGCTGTTGAAGACAATGTCGGAGCCCAGCTCACCTTCAGCCAAGCCCGCCAGAGATGACAACCCAGAGCCCACTGTTGACTCTGGGCCCGAGTCCGCCATGAGAATAGAGCCAGAGCATTTGCCAGAAGCTACGTTCATCCCGGAGCCCGAGCCCATTGCAGAGTCTTTTCAGGTGTGTGAGCTGGTGTCTTGACAGGGTTTTTCCTGGCTCAAAATGAGGCAGAGGTGGTAAAATCCTGATTATGGCAGAAAAAAAAAAACACTTTTACAAGCACATATTTTAATATAAAGAGAATAAGATTTGTTTTTTGAGAACACTATCATATATACAGTGTTTCCAACAGGATTGTGTGTTTTCTGTGGTGGTTGTACCTCTGTCCCTAAGAGGGTCCGGGGGCATGCTCCCCTGGAAGAAAATTGTACATTTTAAAGATAAATTCATTAATCTGGTGCACTTTGAGAGTTCAAAATTAAGAGCTCCAACCCATGTTGCACATTGAACAAAGAAAAAGTCTTGTACCTGAACTTTAAAGGGGACTCTATAGGGCTTGTGCGCTAGAGATATGCGGATCAGCTCTGACATCACCCAAATCCACTATTAAAAATAAATCACCCACCCGACTTTCCAAACCTACAATATTCTCTGATTTAGATATCTGCACCTGATCATCACAAAATAATTATTCAAATTCTCAGTGTTAAGCATGATGATATAATAACATATGACACTTAAGTAGGCTGTTTTTAAATAAATGTCTAAAAAGTTCTTCTTTGGCAAAATTAAATTTCCTTAATAGCCTATAAACACAGGTTTTACTCCCTATAACCTGGCGGATTATCTGATGCGGATATAACCGCAATCCCCGCATCACTTTCATGTGCTCTCACAGAATGTCCTGAGCAGCTCTGTTCAAGGCCAGCAAGTTGTTGGGCCGGAGTGAAAGTGGTCTTTTCAGTACGGAACCCCATTTTCTGCAGTGGGGATGGACACAGAGAGAATGGACACAGGCCGGGAAGCCACAACGGAACCGTGGTAAAGGGGTTTCTGGTCATGTGACTGCTTGTCTGATTTTGTTGACACTCGACAGCCGGAGGCGGCACGAAATTTGACGGCCACATTGTAATTCTCTATGCAGGAAAAACCCTGCTTGACAAAAAATGCTACCTATCAGATTGTGCCACCAACACTATATTTGCATTGTTTTAGGGGTAGGGTTTGGTGTAGGTTTGGACGTTAATAAAGCCTGAAATCACATCACACCACATGAACGTTTTGCTGGATTACGAAATGTTTCCTGGTCTGCCATCTCCATTAGTCTCATCCAATTCCAAGTCATCTTCGTCTCTGCTGGTTCAGACCAGTTCCAAGTCATCTTCATTGCCACTAGATAAGCTCAGTCCAAAGTCATCCTCGTCTCTGCTGGTTAAGACCTGTCTTAAGTTGTCTTTAAGTCTTAATCACACACTCATCACACCACACCACATGAACATTTTGCTGGATTATGAAATGTTTCCTGCTCTACCACCTCCGTTAGTCTCATCCAGCTCCAAGTCACCTTCGTCGCAATTGGCACTGCTCAGTTCCAAGTCTCATTCATCACAGATGGTTGCACCCAGCCTCCCTCTCCCTTCACCTCAGCCTAAGCCAGGTGTCCAGACTTGCTCTTGGAGGGCCAATATCCTGCAGAGTTTAGCTCCAACTTACTTCAACACACCTGCCTGGAAGTTTCTAGTTTGCCTAGTAAGACCTTGATTAGCTGGTTCAGGTGTTTCATTGAGGGTTGGGGTTGGAGAGGAATTCTGCAGGACAGTGGCCCTCCAGGAGCAAGATTGGACAATCCTGGCTCATCCATCCAGTTCCTCTGTCCTGCCTCCATTGTCTCCTTTCAGCCCCCAGGCTCCTCCTGTGGATCCACCCAGCTACTCTGATCTGCCTGGGATTTTCCAGTCATCAGCTCCACATTGACCTGTGGATCCACTTCAAGCCTCTGGCCCTGGACTCCACCATAACCCCACAACCCATCGGCTCAAACTTGGCTCAACACTCCCTCTGGCTCCACCTTGGTCTATCCCTGCTCTGGCTCCTCCTCAGACTTCTGAGTCTTCAGCTGTGCCTTGAGCCTCCAGCCCTCTGGCTCCACCTTGGTCTATCCCTGCTCTGGCTCCTCCTCAGACTTCTGAGTCTTCAGCTGTGCCTTGAGCCTCCAGCCCTCTGGCTCCACCTTGGTCTATCCCTGCTCTGGCTCCTCCTCAGACTTCCGAGTCTTCAGCTGTGCCTTGAGCCTCCAGCCCTCTGGCTCCACCTTGGTCTATCCCTGCTCTGGCTCCTCCTCAGACTTCTGAGTCTTCAGCTGTGCCTTGAGCCTCCAGCCCTCTGGCTCCACCTTGGTCTATCCCTGCTCTGGCTCCTCCTCAGACTTCCGAGTCTTCAGCTGTGCCTTGAGCCTCCAGCCCTCTGGCTCCGCCGTTCTCCTCCTTCCCTGCGGTTCCATCATTGTGTTCAGGCGCACCGACTTTGCCAAGGTCTGCCAAGGCCATGTCTGTTGTTACCTCTGTCGGCCGGGATGTGTGTTGCACCTACAGCTCTGCATATATCCTTCTGAAGGATCCCACTGTTAGAAATGAGCAACTAAAGATCCCTGATCATTTTGGTCAAAATTTCACAATCTGGTGTGATATGTTGCAGTGTGTGGATTGTTTTTTAAACTGTCATAATGTAATACTAGTTTTACAGAGGCTGTTACAGGAGGATGTATATCAAACTGGATAGAAAATTGTTGCAAAGTGCTTTTACACATTTAAAAGCATGTGTGAATATGAAAAGTAAAGGGAAAGCAGCAAAAAAAAAAAAGTTTAAATTATTATTGAAAGTGGTCAAATACTAAATTATGACTTTTTAAATAGAAAAACCTTGACAACTTGTATATATGTGGTGCATTTTAATTTGACTGATATCTGTAATTAGAGAAAATAAGCACTGTAAAGTAAATAAAGTAATTAGATCTTTTAAATGGCTCTATTGCTAGGTTCCTGCTGGATTGGTTGCTAGTGGCAGCAGCTGGCTGGATAAACCTGCGATCCTTCACAGTGTGAGAAACTCAGACAGGGTACACAACCGTAAAAACACTGGCTTCAACCTGATCAAACACAAGAGCCCCTCTCTGGACGCTGATGTTTTATGAAGCCAGGGATACCTCAGGGTGTGTGTGTGTGTGTGTGTGTGTGTGTGCGTGTGTGTGTGCGTGTGTGTGTGTGCGTGCGTGCGTGCGTGTGTGTGTGTGTGTGTGTGTGTGTGGTTTTCTAGAAGTGTTCTTGTCAGACTATTATTGTGTTAGACCACTGTTGTGTCTGTATGATGAGAGTTGGATCATAAATTAATCGTACATTGCATTTGTGCTATGGTAAAGTGAAATGATTGTGTTGGGTTGTGACATCGCATTATATTAACGTGTTTAAGGTTGTCTTTGTGATGGAAGTCAGTGGTTCTCAACCTTTTGACTCCAAGGCCTCCATTGTCCTTTCGAAGATTCTTTATACTAATGGTGTTTGATTTCATTGTGTCTTTTCCAGGTCTTGAAATCACACTTCTAAAATCAAGCTACCTCAAACATCCATATTTTCCTGCTTCTTCAAACAACCAGTTGTTGAAAGGGGTGAATTAAAATTAGAAATATTTTGATTTATAGTAGTTTTAGCTCATTTTCAACGCTTGTTTGATCTTAATTTGAATCATTATGAGGCTCTTTTGGAAGTTTGGGGCCTCGGCCCCATGATTGAGGAACATTGGATGTATAAATAGTTTAAAATTTCCTTCATTTTTCTTTTGTTGAAATTAAAATATATTTACAAAAATTTACAAAAAAAAATAAAATAAATAAACAGTTTCCTGAGAATGACCCACATATATGTATGCTGTAACACAGTAAATCACTGTAAATGATGTGTAAATGACGCAAGGCACGATTACTTTTTTAATATCTGAATGCACATGGTGATCGGGAATACTTTATTGATGCAGTTATACGATATGCTTATGTCATGACACAGTAAAACACTGTATGCTAAACAGTTTTTCAGTTATATTCTTGTGAAACACATGTAAGATTGTATGTGTATGTGGTCCTATACTTTATGGTGAAAAAATGCCCCCACTAAGATGACAATATCCAAAATCCTTGCCCTTGTGGGGACATTTTTTGGTCCCCATGAGGAAAACAGCTTAGAAATCATACGAAGTGATGTTTTTTGAAAATGCAAAAATGCAGAAAGTTTTCTGTGATGGGTACGTTCAGGGTTAGTGGATAGAATTTACAGTTTGTACAGTATAAAAATCATTGTATGCGTGTGTGTGTGTGTGTGTGTGTGTGTGTGAGGCTCTTGTATCATGTTCTTGAGGCCGGGGGGAGTAGTAAGCAGATGGCACTGGCAGTCTGTGATGGCACCCACAGAGAGAGAAAAAAAATAAAAGGAAAGACACAAAGACATTTCTCACGGTGACC
The DNA here is from genome assembly GCF_018812025.1 of Megalobrama amblycephala. Taxonomy (NCBI): domain Eukaryota; kingdom Metazoa; phylum Chordata; class Actinopteri; order Cypriniformes; family Xenocyprididae; genus Megalobrama; species Megalobrama amblycephala. The sequence continues at coordinate 14,310,124 of NC_063056.1, forward strand.
CACAAGAGCAGATTAATAGGGGAAAAATCAAAGTTTCATATTCGATAAATGACTTACAATGCAAATGCACTTTAAAAATGAGCTTTATTCTCATGCACTTCTGATGATGGACATCGACCATGACTTTAGGACTCAAGCATTTGCATTACATGTGCGTATGACACAGAAACAGCAAGAAATGTCTCTTTACTATCCAAACAGACACTGAAAGCTCTATATATCTCCTTGAGTTAAGTCCACTAAAAAAGTGTTGGCATCCTCTCAACAGACACAATATTCTGCCAGCCTGTGGTGCTTTTGGCAGCCAAAGTCGCACCTTGCAAACAGTAGGATGCGAGGAGTCAAGAGATGGATGGATGAGGAATGAAAAAAGGAAGGATGAGATCATTTAAAGTAGAGAATGGAGATAGGCAACACCTGGTTGTGGTGCCCTGCGTTTGTGTCACGACTTTTTTTGCGATGTGCGTGCATATGATGTCATATTCCAGGCAGAAGGTGGCATCCCCCTGCCTGATCACCCAGACAACATCAAACACCCCCTCGGTACCTCTGACATCACCCGAGAGACGTTAAGATAAGGAGAGAGAGAAAAGGGAGGGAAAAGAGGTGTGTGATGTATGAGTGGAAGGGGGGACCAGCAAAGCATATATAGACACCTCATCGTTACTATTAACATACTTACCAAGCTCACACAAACACACACTGACATACAAACACCACTCGCATTAAATCAAATTCCTGCGCTCAGAGGAAGGAAGAGAGAGGAAAGGGAAAGACAGGGATGCTCTTAGCAGGTGCCAAAAACTGAGACGAGAGAGAGAGAGAGAGAGGGATGGAGCAGGACTAAAACATTCAGTCAGGTTTTAGAAGATCCTCGAACTGTTATTGGTGAGTAAAACAAAACTTTATCTTCTTATTTTCACTTCAGATTTTTACTATGAATTTTACTGAATACTATTATTTTTGTATAACTTATTAACTATATATATTTTTTTGAGATATATAGCATTCAGACTCCATTACTTTAAAATTATAAAATAATTTTGCAAGCAATTTTTTCTGCACAGCATATGGGTAAATCTTATAAAACCTGCCAAGAACATGTCCGGGTCATATTTTACCCCAAAATAAAAATAATATTATATATGTTTATAGAAAATGAAGGCTATTTTTTATCTTTAAGGAACTTTTTTTGCATTGTTAATCATGTTATATTGTGTTTTCATGAAAATTTAGCACTCCCTTAAATTCTCATTACTATAATGCACAAAGAAACAAATAAATAATTTTTTTAAATCATTTTTATTCCTGTAATGTGAAAAAGTTAATGACATTAGAGGTTTTTATACATAATAGTTGTATTTTTTGTACTGTCTTTATGCTGATTTAAATAGAAAATCATTGTCATTTTTAGTGTACTGCATTAAACTAATCTAATGAGAATAATTTTTGTAATAGTAAATAAATAAATAAATAATAATAATAATAATAATAATAAACTTCAGACAGAATTTGAGGGGGAAATATTTTTACAATTTTTTGTCCCAAAAAAAGACTTTATTTCCTATATGCATATGGATGCAGTGTGACCTGTTTTTTTTTTTTGTTTTTTTTTATAAAATTGTTTTTTTGTTATTTTTAGTACTCTTGGACTATAATGTCATAGTGTACTCCAAGATTCTATTTTGTTTTATAATCTGAATAATATCTGTTTGTTCAAAATGATTTAATGCATGACATTAACACAAACTAACCTCTTTCTGTGTTTTGTGTTTTCTTTGTATGTACTGTGTAGTATTTTCTGCAGAATGTTTTTTTGTTTTTATTTCCATGCGTCTCTCTCCTTTATCCATGTTTGAGTGTATTCATCTAAATCTGTTCATCTAAATCTGTCCATACCTCGCATTAGTGGTGTATCTGGGGCCAATATCACTTGCACCATGCTGTGCTCCTCTGTATTTGTGGTGCTTCTAGTCCTTCTGGCCAATCCGCTGCCGGGCCACACCCGAGCCCTGCACACCCCTGACAAAGCCATGCAGGTGGGCTTCCTCGGTACTTGTATTCATATATATTTAAAGTCATAAACAGTCATTGAAACATATTTCCTTTCTCTACAATGCAGGTCATTGAGCAGTTTCTTGAGCGCTACAATGACCTTTTGACCCTTGATGATCTTGAGAACCTCACCAGTGACCAGTCGGAAGAGCCTATGCAGACCTTCAGCTCTGGGCTAAAGGTTGCAGAATATCCCAAGTGGATTGACATACCTGTGCAGAGTGAGAATGCCTGGCTCCGCCTCTTGAAGGGGGCTTTGGCCAATCAGAAGCGAGCTCCACCGGACCGGTTGCGGAGGGGGGGATGGAATCGCGGCTGTTTTGGCTTGAAACTGGATCGGATCGGCTCTATGAGTGGCCTCGGCTGCTAATAATGAACTGAGAGACGGACCAAGAAGATGAAATGACTGTTGTCCTGCTTAGCTTTAGGTATAGAGGTCATTACCAAACTCTTGTCTTGGACCCTATATGAAAAAAGTTGTACAAAGTTAGGTGGACAAATTCATTATATGGTGTCTTTCAATATACTTATTTTTACATTGGATTTAATGTAACATGTTGTTTAGCTGTATTTGTATATTTATTTCTTAATGAAAGTAGCAAAGTGTTTTACTTGTTCCTTGAAATGTAGATGAGTTACAATGACCTTCATTTTGATATTCTGCTAGTTTACTAGTCATCAAAAGTTATGGAAAGTAATGGAAATGTCTCAAAAATGCATGAGTTAAAGAACGTAAACATATACTGCTCTCCTTCTGTACTTTTTGCATGAATAAAATTTCTCCCATCATGTTTCTTTTTGCATTCTGCATATATCTTAATTGCGTTCCCTGATCATAAAGTGGTTTATTATGCTTTTCTAAACCAATGCAGGTTATTATCAATGTGTTCTCCCACACACTGCAAATCAAGGAGTTCCACCTGTTTCTGCATCATTTTTTCTACTGGGCTGCAAATATGCAAATTGGAAGAACGTGGCAGGATTTTCACAGTCTTAATCAGCTCCCATTGAACAAGAATATGCCGGCTGACACACATCCACATCTTAGTGGGAAGTCTAGGGTTTAGTGGTGGCTATGGGAGGTGCAAGCTTAATTAAGAAACTTTATAAGTACTCATAGAAACAATTTATTGAACAATGTGATGTACTATTAACAATTATTGTACATGGATTAAAAAAAAAATCCTCTTTTAATGCTGAAAAGCAATTGGTAGTCTCACATACATCCATAACCATTAAATCATTTGGGAACTGCATGAAAAATCCCTTCAATTCTTACCACTAAATCAGCCTGTGAAATGGATGTGTGGGTGTTAGGATTATAGCTTGTATGAAAAAAAAATCCTTACTATGTTTAGCCATAAAATCTTAACTTGAACTACATATTTTATTAGAATAGGAATAAATTCTCTTTCTAAGAACTGATTAGTGTTTTGTGTCAGCCATAAGTATCTGGCACTATCCATGTTTAAAATACTGGCCTGTTATTATGAAGATCTCTGTCCTCTGTTGTATTCTTTATTTTTACAGTATATGATTTACCAGTAATATGAAAGTCATTTACTTCTACTTTACTCTTAAATATCATTAAACTACCCCAAAGTGAGTATAAAGCCATGGTGTTTTTATAGGTGTTCTTTTACTGAGAATTAGAACTGAGAATAATGAAGCAAAAATGACAAAAAAGTTCCATAAAATTTGCCCAAACAACTTAAATGTACATATGTAAGCCATGGTCAACCTTTACTTACAATGGATAGAAAAAAGTGAATATACTAAATAATTTATTTTGTGCTCAACAGAAGAAAGACAGACATAAAGGTTTGGAATGACATGAGGGAGTCTCAATATCGTCCTTTTTTATGTACAGCAGAACAAAAAAATTTATACAGGTTTGGAACAACCTATGAAAAAATTTTCATTTTTGGGTGAACTATCCCTTTAAAGGCATCCCATTGTACAACACAATATTCAAAGGTCCCTCATATTGTCACAGATTCTCTGTTTCTGTATAATTTAAGCGAAATCGAAGAACAAACAGTGTGACGTCATTTCAAACAAAATCAGGCCAAAAGTTCATATTGTGTTCATTCCAAGAGTTCAAAACAGCTTGCCAAATCGAACTTTCACTCTGGCTGGTAAACACCTTCCATTGGTCTGTGGAAGATGTAAGATGTAGTTCTAAGGCTCAGCCTTGTTTGACATGGAAATCTAATTTAAGTTAATTTCTTCTGTTCAGTCCCTTGAGGTCGGACGTTCACAATTAAAGATGTGAACACACTGGAGAGCCGCTTTATAGTAGAAAATGAAGTTGTAATTCTAACTGAAAGAGACATTGACACTTTTTTTTCCCATGTTTAATACTGTAAAGCTGCTTTTAAAACTATCTATTGTATAAAGTGGTATATAAAGAACTGTGTTTTCTCATCGCTGTTATTTTTTTTTGTTGTGTTTATTTAATTGAAAGGAAAGTGCGCAGCACATTTACATTTTTATCTAAACGCCGCTCTCAGCAGTGTGGGTGGCATCAGGATGTTCGCTAACAGTATACCACTGCTCATGTTTTTCGAACTTCTTTTTACCCCAAAGCAAAGAATGAAAAGAACTTTGCAGTGATTATATTGGGGCCTTTAGGGTACGTTTACACAATGTACTAAAAAATGGAAAAATGTTTTATGTACAGATGACAAAAATCCACAAAAACGACTAAAAACGCTGTATTATGCTGCCAGGCCAGTAGTTGGCGATGTCACTTTGTAAAGAAAGACTACACGCCTATAGACTGAACATATATTACGCATGCGCATGACCACACAATTTTTACAAGTTTGCCTTTTTCAAAAATTTGCATTTTCAGGCTACCAAAATGTCATTGTCGTGTAAATAAACAGCCAAAACTCATAAAAAGTTTTTAGTTGAAATTGGTGTTGTGTAAACACACCCTTATTTTGAGTATTTTCAGTTCCCTGTGTTTCTGTTGTCATAATTATTGGCTGCGTCCGAAAACTGGAAAATGCTGCCTTCTGAGGACACATTTCAAGGTGGTAAGGCATCAAGTCATGTCCGAATCTAATGTTAGCTTCACTTCCTATTTCCTTAGATACCTTCATCTGATCGATTTTTGAAGGAAGCATGGATGTATCCTTAGCTGCCTTTGATATCCCACAATCCTGTGCTTACCATTCTGTGACAGTTGATCTAGAAAAATAAAGATGGCGTCCGAAAGTTGCGTTTGCTGCTCAGTTTGTGTATAAATGTACGATTTTGACCAACATATTTCAATTTTGATATCATTTCTATCGAGAAATTACTACTGTAATAATTAAATATTTGTTTGCGGTAGATCATTAAACTGTTACGCTGCCTCAGAATCTGTCCGAAATCAATTTCGTGAGGTAACGTACCTTCATCCACAAACGCTGCTGTACAAGTCATTCTCTTATAAGACAGTGAGGCAGCAAGACAGCTACCTAGGTTTTCGGATGCAGTCATTGACTTGGGGCATGTTCAAGCTCAAACCGGTGCACAACGTTTTGCTACGGTTTCCGGGTTGAACGATGTTTCCTGGAAACGGCGTGCAACGGGTTTGAGATGCGTTTTCTCTTGTTTGGTGGTTGTGTCAAAAATGTTAGCCCAATCAGCATCAACATGCATAGCCTATAAACCACGCGGTATTAAAGAAACAGCTCGTAAATGTAATTAACATCAAAATAAATTCACAAGAGCAAGTATATTGTTTGCACATGTTTATTTACATTAATGGCAAAATAACTTAAATAAAAAGAGCACAAGTATAGATCTGGAACTTCTTTAAGTCTGTCTAAATCATTTAGTTATATCCTTCCTTAAGGTAGGTGTGCTAGCTAGACAATGTAATGTAATGTAGATAAATGTAACATAAAAATACTATAGCCTACTTATATATTTTCCTATTGTATTGTGGAGTGATACTTTCATAAACTTTCATAAAGGCAAATGTTGGATCACAATATTTAGGAACCACAGTTTCCACAAATCTCGATTGGGATGTTCTCTTTTATTCTGGAGGGTAAGGGCAGTGACTGTAACATCGAGCGTATTTTGCAGTATTAACACGTATTTATACCGATTTAATCAGGCTCCGAAAATTCTTTAAAAAAGAACACAAAGAATGTCCTTCTCAGCTGCCATAGTTGCAACTTTTGCGTCATCAGAACAGGGTGTTCAATGCACCACCGTTTCCGTTTAAAAAACGTTTTGCAACGTTTTGTCGGGGCTGAAGGCAGCCCTGGTTTCCTTTGCTAGTTTGTTTCTATTGTTTCTGATTTGTTAATTGGTTATGTTCACCTGTTCCTCATTCAGCCTTGTGTGCATATATACCCCTCGGTTTGAGTTGTGTTTTGTTTGTTCTGGTTGCGTTAATGTGTGTGTTCTGTTTCTCCAGGATTTCCCGGTTATCCTGAGTATTTTGTTTCTACTGCTGCAACTATATATCCTCATCTCCTTGCCTTTGTTTACCATGCCATGACACATATATATTTCACTATATATTTCCTCTGGTATTTTTTAATTAACAAGAGGGAGTGTCAATATATTAAATTAATTAACTAGATTACTTCTTGATTCCAGAAGTTACAAGAACTATATTGTTTTTAAAAAATGTTTGTAATAATTCTAATTGCATTTTGCAATGAAATAGGACTTACATTTTTATTAAAAACACTTTACACATTGATATGTTTTTAGAATGATATTAAGTTAGGTTATTTTAAAAGTCATCCTGAGGCCAAATTGAAAGCCTCCTGGTTGAGAACCACTACTTTAAAGAAAAATTTCCTAACCCTGATATAACATAAATCTAACTTCAAATCAATCTTCCACCCAATATTCTGCCAATTATTAAGATCCATATATTTGCTCATTGTAACATTTGTATAGATGAAAATCAGCTCAGACAGTCTTAAATGCATTATTTGAATTTGACCACAAGATAGCACTATACCACGAAGCTTGAGACACCAGACTTGTCTGGACAGATCAGATCCTGGACTCTGAGCTCAAACAGCTATGCCACTTTATGGTTAGAAGTTAATATATAACACCCTCACATACCAACGCACAGAGCTAGTAAAGAATGATCCACACTGGAGAACAGCATTTAAACAAACAACTACTTGTCACTAGAGTTCAACGAATCACAAACCGGTCGACAAATCTTCCAGCTGAAGAATCTGAGCTATCTGGGGTAAACCTGGAAATATGACGTGACAGACGTGCTGTTTGTGTCTCTCAGTGTTACTTTCAGAAGCTTGTCTGATTCTGTCTGAATCATGTGAGTCAGTCGACACAGGGCGAAGTGGATCGAGCAGGTCACTCCACAGAAGCACAAGATAGCTGCAGTGAAAAGGGTGCGGGGTCAGCCTTCGAGTGTTTGTGTATTTTTAGCCTGACCCTGGCGACAGTCCAGCACATTCTCTCTGATGGCTGGGGAGCAGATAGCAGGGATATGCATACACTATTCTGAGGGGCAGTTGCTGAGAGCTCGCCACCTCTTTTCAAAAGAAGAATGATTTAGAAATTAATATGTACATACAAGTATACATTACAGCCACCCCATTTAATAAGGAAGTTATGGTGATTATTAAAGGGTGAGATGGAAGTTTTAAAACTATCACACCCCACTTCAATATCCCGTGACGAACGCAGTTTGGCCTCTTCATCTCTGTGACCCCTGAACTATCAAAGGAAGCCAAGAGACCACAGTCATGACAAAATGTCAACAGTGCAAACTCAAATGATACTTAACAGGACAAGACTAATTTAATTCAAAGTGAAAAGGAAAAAACAGGACAAATCTGTAGTTTTGCAAAGTTCACCGATCATATCTTGCTACAAAAGTGCAGATTTACTGTGGGAGATTGCACTATGACAGCTAATTGCTTTAAAGCATGAATCTATTTTTTTCAGTGTGTCCTCATGCAGTGATGGAGCACCTAATCTCCTGGATCATGTCAGAGTTATTTACTAGTATAACCCTGTGATTAATTGCAGAAAAAGAGACAAAGAGTCAACTACTGTACATTAAAAATAATTAACACCAACGCTAAATTTGACAGATAACAGAAAGATTATAATGCGATTAATCAAATGTACTTTGTGATGAAACTGACTATATAAATTTATAAACCAAGCTATTAATCTACCCTGTCACTCTCTGAAAAAACATTTTTTTCTAGTTTTCTTGGATTTACAACTTTTCTGCAGGTGCAAAGGCAGTGGATTTCCTATCGATGTGAGGGATTCTGGGATGCAGGAATGGCTGGGTAAAAGGGAAGGGTCATGGTCTTTCCTGTAAATGTCACACACTCACGATGAGAGCGATTTGATCCCCTGCTTCATCTCGCTCTCAGTCTGGGACAGTTACTGTTAGAAGGTCAGGGTGGACAGACATGCTCAAATCAGATTTTCTTTTTTAAGAGAATACCATTAGCAAGGACATTTCATCATAAATGTCTTTAATAGGCCAGGCCTTTTTCCTGAAGTTACAGGAAAAAGGCCTGGCCTATTACTGAAGATGTTAAACTTGAACTTATTCACTGCTGCTTTCACAAAGGGACAAAGGAAAACTCTGAACATGTCTATAATATATTTAATATAATATGTAAAAACTTTCTGTTAAAGCTTGGTTGGATTTGTTACAATTATTTAAGAAATGCAGTTGTTTCATCCAACTTATGACCTTGACATTCTAAGGGGGCGTGGCAATTATGGCCTAAAGTCCAAGGGGCGTGGCCACCGCTATCGCACCAGATATAAATTAACCTCATGCTTATGATCAGCCCACTCACACCAAGTGTCAGGACGAACAGAGGCTTCTCACAAACGGTAAATGAACATTCATACCAGCTTGAAATACACTGTTTTTAGATCATGTAATGTATTTGAATGTTTTATTATGCAGCCATAGTGGCAGGAATTCCTTATTGAGGTTATAAATTAAATATTTAACTAGGCAATATATGTGTGGAGCACAGTTGAAAGTGTGGCAGAGATTGCGACAATGTTCCATTAAAGCCGGTTGTTCAAGCCCAACTCAAAATGACTTCTCAATGAGCATGTTTTAGGCCTAAAGGGACACTTTTGAACACAATGCGCTATAGGCTACTAAAGTTTATAGAGGTATTAAGTTTACACTCACTCTCTGGAATTCAGCTTTGCGAGTTCACAACCTGTACTTTGTGCTTCGACTGACGCAATGTAGCTGGTCAAATAATTGAGTTTTCTTTTTTTTTTTTTTTTTTCTCTTCTCCAGAGGACAAGACCAAATTAGGCATCATGGTTAAAGTTGGTATCAACGGGTAAGAACTCCTATACATATAAATGCAACACCGTTACTGTCCAGAAATCAACATTTGTTATTTGGAAATGTTTACTTTGAGACACTCATAGCAGAGACTTGCATACTAACTTGCATAGTAATGTTTTGGCTAGTTTTTTTGTAAAGATTCCAATAAATCGAAGAAAGCACCCCTAATATTCAAACTTCTTGAAAGATTTCAATATCCACCTTACTGGACTGCTTATTGATTCTGATGAATGATTGGCGGGGGGCGTCGGTTGCGCGAGCCAGTCGCGCCGCTGTGTTGGGATTGTGCCATCGCGGTGTGTGCGTTGTTACGTCATCGCGACGTCAAATAATGGCACGTTTTATCTGTGTACTTTGCCTCTTTGACTCCCTTTTTACTCCAGGGTCAGAGTTTGCTTCGAGTCTGCACTTAAAAGCCATTTCTTACACCTGTCACAATACAGTATCCAACAATCAATTCAGGTCTTTGACTGACCAGCTGATGTCTCTGCAATGGGAGACCCCAGCACCAGCTGTGACCTTTCCAAAGCTTATAGAGTTATGCAACAAGACATGTGATCCTTAAGCGACATGCATGGGTCCCTTACATCAATGTCCACGCGTGCACACGTAGACTCAATATTTTGTGACATCTTTAGACCTTCTGAAGGACTTGACCTACTGTCCTGCAAAGTTGTGCAATTTAATGCTACCTGGGGAAAGTTCATTCATGTTCACATAGTGTCTTAACTAATAAAACAACTCTTTGATCTTACTAATGTTAACACAAGTGAATTAAAATGTTGTTTTGTTTTTTAAAGTATGCTAAAATATAGGCTACTTTTTCAAAGGTGTTTTGTCTCATTCACCTCTTTTATAGACATTACAACTTCCCTTTTGCAAGCTTTGATTTAACCTGAAGATTTGAAGTTTAACTCCACTGATCAAATGGTCAACCCAGTTTACCAAGAGCATTGTATCTACGTGACTTTATACCTTTGGCCAGTTTCTCAATCTTAACAGACTTCATGCAAATGTTTTGAAGTTGTACTTTCACTGTATCAATAGGTCTTATCAGTGCAAAGCAGTATGTACTGTGATCCCGGTCTGTCTTTTGGCCTATTGATTTTTAATGGGTAGATGAAAGTGGTGCAATGGAAGAGGATTTCATGCAGTCAGTCCTCCGTATCTGTCTTTTGTGCAGCAATGGTGTTATGGGTACCAAAATAGCTCACAATGACAGCTGGAGGCCTACAGAAATTCTTTATCAAAGTCCTGATGGCAGAGGGCAAGCCTTTTGAAAACTCTGGCTAACTCTCTAATGCTTTGGTAGGATCACTTATCTAACTGATACTAAGCTATTCTTCAGGGTTTAGTTTATTAGCACATAGTGAATGGTTGGAAGGTTAGGACATTTTTCTATATTTTGGTAAAGGGTGGAGCTGTTCACTGGCTCTTTTCCTTTTTTTTTTTTTTTTTTTTTTCTTTTTTTTTTTTTTTTTTTTTTGACGTGGGTTACAAGATCACAGGACTCATGAGGACAGGAAGTGGTTTTGTATCCATTCAGAAATGTGACATGTGCGCCATCTAGTGATGAGATGCAGACTAACTGTTGGAGATATTTGCTCTCACTTGTGCAACATTGGAAACATGGAGCTTGTAACTGAAAATGTTCATTTGTAAGAACTCTAAAAGTATCCTAAATTTTGAATTGTTGGGGTTGGATTATGGTCTTTGCTCACAAAGGCTGAATTTTAATTGCTCAAATACAATAAATTTGAAATTCCAATGTGTAAATTTACTCCTGTGATGCTGGAGTAATGATGCTGAAAATCCTGTCTTCAGTGTCAGAAACTGAGTCTAACATGCTGATTTGGTGCTCAAGAAACATCTCTTGTTCCATTGTGCTCTTTGAACTGTAGCATATACTTGTGAAGTAATATCGGTTGCAGAAAATGTTTTAAAATGAGTTTCCTTCTGTCTCTCAGATTCGGTCGCATTGGGCGTCTGGTGACCCGTGCTGCCTTCCAGTCCAAGAAAGTAGAGATTGTGGCCATCAATGACCCATTCATTGACCTTGATTACATGGCAAGTTCCTAATTTTAGTTTTCCTCTGAGTGGTGGGATTGAACGTCCTGAATCATAACTTGGCGTTTTCACACTGTTTTGAAGTTTGAGTTTTATTTTACACCCAAAAAATCATTCCCTTCTCTTCACAGGTTTACATGTTCAAGTATGACTCCACCCATGGCAAGTACAAGGGTGAGGTTAAGGCAGAAGGCGGCAAGTTGGTCATTGACGGTCACGCCATCACCGTCTTCAGCGAGTGAGTGCTGTCCTGACAAGCATTACATGTGGCGTTCAGTGCTGTATACTCGAATGTGCTCATGATCTCTCCATCTGTATGATCTCTCCATGCAGGAGGGACCCAGCCAACATTAAATGGGGTGATGCAGGTGCCACGTATGTTGTGGAGTCTACCGGTGTCTTCACTACCATTGAGAAGGCTTCTGTATGTAGTTGTAGTCACTATATCAGCTGTCAGCCATCAAAGCTACTGTGCACTTCCTGTGTCTGAACCTTTGCTCTCTCCTGCTAGGCTCACCTTAAGGGCGGTGCCAAGAGAGTCATCATCTCTGCCCCCAGTGCAGATGCCCCTATGTTTGTCATGGGTGTCAACCATGAGAAATATGATAATTCCCTTAAAGTTGTCAGGTAAGGATATGCAGTTGAATGAAATGCATTTAATTGACTTAGATTTTTTTTTTTTTTTTTTTTTTTTTTTATTATAATAATATAATAATAATAATAATGATGATAATGATAATGATAATGATAATGATAATGATGATAATAATAATAATAAAAATTTGCCAGTTTAATTTACACATTTTAAATGAACTTTTTACTCTTTCAATTTCACTTAAACTAATTTGGCATTATGTTTATATTATACAGGTTTATGATTGCCATTTTCTAAACAATTAACAGTAATTTCATACTGTGCCAGAGATGTTATGCTGCAGAGATATGCAATCATGGTTATGTCCTGTAGGGGGTGTACTAAAACAAACTTGCAAACTTGAGTGTGATTTGAACATGTCTCTTCCACATAGATAAAATCCCTGCATTTCATTAAGTGACTTATCAAGTTCTTTGTGACTGATTCCACCCGTCTGTTTTTCTAGCAATGCCTCCTGCACCACCAACTGTCTGGCTCCCTTGGCCAAGGTCATCAATGACAATTTTGTCATCGTTGAAGGTCTTATGGTAAGATTAAATGGCCTTTCCGATCTCAACAAAAAGCCTTTTGACCTAAAATTGAGACCTGCCGTGATGCGTCTGACAACTTGTTCTGTTCTACTTTTTCCTGGCCAAGCTACACACTAGATTGATGCAAGTAAAGCTTTGGTTTTATAATCATTCCCAGAACGCTAACTCTCACCCCTCTCCTTCTTAGAGCACTGTTCATGCCATCACAGCCACACAGAAGACCGTTGACGGGCCCTCTGGGAAACTGTGGAGGGATGGCCGTGGTGCCAGTCAGAACATTATCCCAGCCTCCACTGGGGCTGCCAAGGCTGTGGGCAAAGTCATTCCTGAGCTCAATGGGTCAGTGCCACACTCCGATCTGTCCATCATGACTGATGTTTAAAGAATGCATCTATTAGTTTGCAATTTCACTCATTTCCCAAACTCATTTACTTAAAACCCAACATCCACTTCCACAAAAGTAGTCTGCATGCCTACTTTTTAAAGGTCAGAGTTGACTGAACTGCAACACATGGAAGTGTCTTGTGATATTTACTCAAAAGTGGAACGTTCTGTTTGGGGAAGTTAACATATTTGATGTCCTTTCATTTTTTGCTTCCCCTTTCTATGAACCAAACACATTCTGATGCTTGATGCTTCCTGTTTTAGCAAGCTTACCGGTATGGCCTTCCGTGTCCCCACTCCCAATGTGTCTGTGGTGGATCTGACCGTCCGCCTTGAGAAACCTGTGAGTTTATTTACAAACCTTCATGATAAAAATGGTTTCGGTTGAACCTCAATTTGACACCTGTTGGCTTTTCATGTCTACTCTGACTGCAGGCCAAGTATGATGATATCAAGAAAGTGGTCAAGGCTGCAGCTGATGGACCCATGAAAGGCATTCTGGGCTACACAGAGGACCAGGTATGCACATCACATTGTCAAGGTTGTGGGTGTAAAGGTTTTGGAGATGTCTTTAGCATATCTTTGCGTGTGCAGGTTGTGTCCACTGACTTCAACGGGGATTGTCGCTCCTCTATCTTTGATGCTGGTGCTGGCATCGCCCTCAACGATCACTTTGTCAAGCTGGTCACATGGTAAGATTCTGCCTTCAAGTGGACCTAAACTTGTACCTCAGTGACATGTCATAATACTTGACTCACGTCTTGAACAAACCCAAAAACTACATCAATTCAAAGTGCACCATGTCAAATTTGCAAATTCATTTTTTTTTTTTTTTTTTTCTTCAATGTAGACTTCTCTTGCTGATCTCTATAGAGATTTATAGGACTTTATTATGCTGCTCTCTGAAGTTCTTGATTCTGCCCTTTTTATGGGTCTGTTCACTGATGATTGTCAATAGCAACTCTGTATAATCAACCACTCATCTGGGTATCAGAAGCCGGCTCTCGTATCACACCACGGACTCGCTCCCATTTCATACAAATGCAGCTGGTGCCACTTTGCATCCGTTATAGTTATTGATTATTGAATGAAAGGCCTTCAGTATTGATTTTACTGTAATAGTTAAAGTCCGTCATCTTTCCACCCTTTCCAGTGGCGCAACTCTGCTACTTGTGTATCATGTAGAATTCAGTTTCCTCTCTTGTAAATACGGCTTCACTTGGTCATTTGTTTCCTTTTGAACTCACAACTTTAGATTTCTGACTCCACTTGAAGGGCACAAGAAATGGTGATTTTTAGAAACATTTTGCTTGTGTGCTTTTGAATGGGACTAATCCATTCTCTTCCACAGGTATGACAATGAGTTCGGGTACAGCAACCGTGTTTGTGACCTGATGGCGCACATGGCCTCCAAGGAATAGATGTGACCTTTCTGCCACTTTTGATACGTGACCCACCTCTCATCTGGTTGGATGTTTGCACCACATGCCTGGAAGGAAATTACATGCTCAACTTGAAGACCAATGTTATTTTTATATGAAGACGCTCTGTTCTGTTTTTGTGTGAGATTTAAAAATGGATGTTGACTTCAAATGGATTTTCTGTCTGCTAACAACCTGTGACAGAATAAAGTCCTCTGTTTGTGAGAAATGGATGGAAGCTATTGTCTTTGTTTCATCTGACTCTAGTGAGCACTCATTCTAAAATTGTCAATGTTCATTTAAAGGAAGCCAGCATTTTAATTGGCTTTCATTGAGACTTATTGCCATGGCCATAGGGACCATGTAGATTTCGACTGAATTTTTTGCAAATTCAAAACATTCACTTTAACTATTCAGAATTCTATTCATTTGTGTAAGCTGCATAACACTGGTTCCTTTATTCAATAAGAAATCAGTCATGAAATAAAAGGGGAGAGTCTCAACATATTCAGAATTGCAAGTGGTCACAGGAGACTCATTTGAAGTGCATGATGTAAGAGCATGTTGGGAAGGTTCAACAAATGAGTAAATGCTGGTCGGTGGTCATGGTGGGAGATCCAATGCTCTTTAAATCATTCTCACAAAATTCTAACAAGTGCACTGTTATAGAAACTCAGTCATGAAGTTTCTTGCTATTGGGGCAAATGTGAATGCAAAAATTATCCCAACTATGACTTCTAAGAATCCCTGTGAAAAGGGTCTATCGTAAACTCAACTCTTGCCTTAATGGATTTTCACTTGCTTTCTGCAGTTTCCATAACTTCAATGTGCCACTTCATCTTTGTATGGAAGCTTGTTCCTGCCACTGAATAAAAACAAAAGGTAATTCTTGCAATTCCAACTTTTTCTCAGAAATGCGAGTTTACGTCTTTTTTTTTTTTTTCTTTTTTTTTTTTTAAAGATATTTAAGGTATAAACTTGCAATTGTGTGTCAGAATTGCGAGTTGTCTTCACAGAATTGGAGTTTATAATCAAATCAGAATTGCAAGATATAAACAATTTGACTTTTTTTTTTTTTTTTTTTTTTTTTTTTTTTTTTGTGTGTGTGTGTAACCACTGAACACATTCATTTGCAATTTATATCTAGCAACAGTTCTATTTTTCAGAATTGCAAGTTTATATCACAATTCTGAGGGGGAAAAAATCAGAATTGAGAGATGTAAACTCGCAATTGCGAGGAAAAAAAATCAACCGTGAGAAAGTCAAGATACCTTTTGTATTTTATTCCGGGTTGGGAACAAGCTTCCATATTACAGCGTGTGAGGAAATCATTTGAGATTTCTTTTCTCATTCTTAAAGGGTTAGTTCACCCAAAATAATTAAAACTCTGTTAATTACTAACCCTTATATAGTTCCAAAACCATAAGACTTTCGTTCATCTTCGGAACACAAATGAAGATCTTTTTGATTAAATATGAGAGATTTCTGTCCCTCCTACCACTTTCAAGCCCCAAAAAGGTAGTAAATATCGTTAAAGTAATCCATATGACTCCAGTGGTTTAACCTCAATTTAATGAACTAACCCTTAAGGGCCATTCAAACCAGGCAATAACAAAACAGGAACGATGCCATTAGAATCACTTTCAGAATGTGTATTTGTTTTCAGTTGATGAACAATAAAAACAACCAATCAGAAACCACTCGACTAATTAAAGAACTTGAGCATTTTAGCTATCACTTTTGATGTGAACGAATATACAAGCCCAACTGATGCTCAAGACTGAAACAAAGCTGTTATTAAACCGCCCAGTCATGTGTGCTCCACTTGTCCAGTAAAGGGCCTCGATCAATGACGTCACCAATCATGAGAATATTACCAGGTAAGTTTTATTAAACCTGTTCTGATGTTTAATGATTTTAAAATATTCTAACCTCTTACTGTTTTTAATTAAATACAGTTTCCCTGCTCTCATTTAAGCACTCGGTTGCATTCTCTTTTGCTCCCTGACACACTCTATTAGTTCAATACTCTGTCCATTTGTGCATCGGGGGTAGTTTTCCATGAATAATGCACCCTGACACAGACATGCCATTATTTCACCTGATGGGCCTTTATGAAATATGTCTATCAATGTTATTGATGTGGGAGTCAGAAGACCAATAGACTTTTTAACATTAATGCATTGCATTAGCATGGCACAGATTTACCAATGATGAGAGTGATGCTTTAGGGGAGGAAAAACTTTAGACTCTATCACTCAAGAGCGCATAACATTATTAACCATGCATCATATTAGAGTTGACGTTTTCTAAAATAATGCAAATTGAAATAGTTGTTTACAATGCTAGGGTCCAAACAATCTTTTAACAAAATTGTTTTAGATATAGTTGACTCATAATTTAGCCTTGAGACATTCTAGGATTGTGGGATTTATGGTGCTTGTGCATTTATGTGTGTGTGTACTTTAAAGCGGTTCAATTCTGTTGATAAGAATGCGGATAGAGGATTAAGAGACTTTAGTTGCTGCTTTGTTCAGATGGCTGTTATACTTACACATTTACTCTTTCATATGCAAGGTTCACCCCTCTCTCTCTCACCCACATACACAGATTATTAATCTTATAGCAAGTGCTGTGTCTGCCATGATGTTCTTTCATCTCACTAAGACATCATTTACGCCTCCCATTGTCTATAAAAACCAACTTCCATCTGTGGCATCCTCTAATCGCAGAGGTAAACTGCTAAGGAGTGTAAAAGAGGGATGAGAGGAAGTTAGAGGCGCTCATGAAGAGAGAGGTGGGGGTGTTCAAAAGGGAGGGTTACTTTTGAATCCTGATGGTCCTCTGCCAGATTGACCACAGCGAAATTGATTCGCTCCTGCCGTATAAACAGAGAGCAACAGAAACAAAAGAGGCTTAAGACTGAAAAGCGAGCATTTTACTTTGAGATTAACTGAGAGCGGCAGACTGAAAAAGACAGAAATAAACAAAGAAGAGGTGATTGACAAAGAGGAAGGTGAGTAAAAAAATTTCACCTTGTCCTTTGCTCAAATGTGACCATATTTTATTTGATACTTTAAAGAATTATGAATTTAAATTATGAAATAGTTTGAATTATGTTGGACTCAGCAAGCTTCAGTGAAATAACACATCATACTTGAACATTTTTTATAGTTTCCTCCATGAATATTTTCTAAGTGAGAATGTTTTTAGTAACACAAGCTATACATCAACACTATTTATTGAAATAATGCGATAATTACAGCATTTATTTATCTGTTAATATCCATTTCTAATTTTAATAAGACATTTTTTTATATTAAAATAGGAATTATAATAGGAACTAACAGTGAAGAAATGTATATTTATAAATTTTTTTTTAATTAAATCATTATAAAATTCTATCTTTAATTTTTTTATATATATTTAAAAAATATTGTTCCTTGTTTGTTCATGTTAGTTTATGATATCTAACTAATGTTATAGAACATTACTGTAAAGTGATACTGTTTTAAATGCCACACATAATAATTTTCAATAATTTTCTTGGTTATTTAGCCTTTTATCACAAGGCCCAGTTAATATCTCTAACACTGAGGTATCAAATGAATATTTTTTTTTATAATAATTTGATAACATGCTTCAACAGTCACGCAACAAAGAATTAATGCTTCGAAAATATTTGTTTTGAAATATTTAAATTAATTTAAAGCGAAAAACAGGTTCATTTTGAACTATTCTACTATTAATTTTATACAAAAATCATTATGGTCTTAAAGGGATAGTTCACCCAAAAATGAAAATTCTGTCATCATTTACTCCCTCTCAAGTTGTTCCAAACCTGCTCTCGCCCCCGTTGATTGCCACAGTAATTTTTTTCCTACTATGGTCAATGAGATCTGCTTGGTCACAAACATTCTTCCAAATATCTTCCTTTGTGTTCAGCAGAACAAAGACATTTATACAGGTTTGGAACAACTTGAGGGGGAGTAAATGATGACAGAATTTTCATTTTTGGGTGAACTATCCCTTTAAAGTCCCAAACATAAAGCCAGTATCAGAACATGAGCTTTAATACTTATGTTTGAATATGCGACTGTATTTTTCGCAGATTTGTTTGATTTTCATGTAATTCCATCATTTCAGTTAATGGATTTCATCGTTTCTGGGCACAGCAGCACTGTCTCATTATGTCTCTGTCTTTTCCTTTCTATGTCTCTGTTAGTTCATGTCTAAGAGAGTGAATGGCTCATGGATGGGGTCTATCTCTGTCCCGTCCTCCGTCCCTCATGCCTTCCGCTCACAACTCTCTTCATCCGCTGACCTCAGCATAGCCATCTTCCTCATCATTGCGGGTCTGTTATCTGTTTCTACTGTATGTCATTATTAATGCTATATTATTATTTTGAAGATATCTTTTATATTATTATTGTTTAATATATAGCGGGCTTTAGCAAAATTAGCAAGACCACAAATGCTTCTAATGTCCATTCTCTTTTATTTTTTCATCACAGATCATTATTAGCATAATAATGTATGCCCCCACGCTGTATCCAATGTGACAGTAATAATGCATACATGAACTGCATATTAAAACCTATTAATTATATTTTTTAAAGGTTCCTAATTTTGTTTTGGAGGTCTCGTATAATAGGTTTACATACATTCAAGATAAATAAAACACTTTAATTTTCTCATTGCATAAATTGCAGCACTCTATCAAAGACTATAGCTCCGGTTCCTATAGAAACAGTCAAACTCGTGCAAAATTTATGAAATAGTTGTTGTCAGATTTCATTGGTGATTTCAAATATGAAATTTAATCGAGAGCTTGGCAAACAGAGAATTTGATGTTTCCCCATTCAAAGAGATAGGAGCTGCACTTGAATGCCTGAGAGGTGTTTCAAAGATTTGAAATGACTGTCTTGTCTTAAAGGGACATTGCCTCTATTCTCAGTATCTGAAATTCAGATCTCTCTAAACTCCTCCTTTCTGAGAGACTGCTTTGCTCTGATTGGTCAGATGGCCCAATCTGTTGCGATTGCTCTACCGCTTATGGCGCATGTCGGAAACTAAACACCCTTTACCATATCTGAATTTCAGCTCAGGAGGCTTCCTCAGTGGGTTTTTTTTTGTTTGTTTTGGTAGCACAGAAAACAGTGTCTTCTTGAAATGTCGACAACACGAACCAAACTCTTCCAGGCCTCAGCTACAACTATCTTTGAGGGCAGGGCAAAGTAGATGTTCTTCCCAGGCAGTCAATGAAGACCATCAGGCAATTATGCAAATTCGTTACAAACCTAAACAGGTTTGTGCAGGAAGACTGAAGTTACTGAAGACTCGTTTTAGGCAGTTGAGAATAAGTTCTTTCTTTTGGGAGAAAATAACTCCATTTATCGTGCACTTTGATCATTGAAACTTTGCTGACCTTTACATTCACAAACAACTATATAACACACTACATGAAAAGTAATATTCAAAAAAGCATATGAGGCGCATTCCAAGGGCTTAGATTTGGTTTCAACTTTGGGGGGGTTGAATGTTGGTATGGTTGTATTGTTTTGGGGGGGTTGTAACTGATGGATTTGAATATTGGGGGGGTTACCCCCCCCCCCATCCCCCCACAAACTACGCCCCTGGGTACATCAATAAATGGTAACACTATATATCATGTTTTGTTTTGCTTTATGTAAAGTAAGTGTTTTCTGGCAGTGTTTGGTAAGTCTGCTTGTCCTGATGAGACTGAGTAATTTTACTGGAATGGAACATAAAATTGTTACGCTAAAAAACAGTGGTTCATTAAAAAGAAACATAAATTATACATTCATTAATTATATTTTTTACTTTTAAAAACCTAAAATATTATATTGTCCCATTAAATAAATGGTTAATTTAACTACAAGTTATCTTCATACGTACATACAAGAATCTGGGACACATATTTAAAGGAGCGGGAGAGCCGCTCTCATGACGCGAATTCGCGTCTTTTGTGAAGTGAATTTCACGCGCGAATGAAGCGAGTAAACTCAAAATGTTCAAGCATCCAACTTTTTTCGCGCGGTGTTCACACCAGACGCGACTTGCGCGAATAAATCGCGTTCAGATTTTTCAACTTGCGCGATTCGCGCGAATCACGCGTTACGCGCGTCAAACGCCCAAAACGCTCAATCCGCGCCGCCTCATTCGCGTGAATCGCGCCGCAGGATGTCTATTCGCGTCTTTGTATTGACTTAACATGTAAATCACTCGCGCTTAACGCTTCATTCGTGCCTGGTGTGAACGCACCACAAGTCGCGTCTGGTGTGAACGCAAGTGTGAACTCCCCATTAGATGACAGCTGACACTATGATCTACATTTCTGTCCCAGGTGTGGTGTCTGTGGTTGGGAATGGGCTGGTATTGGTGGTTTACGGTCAGAGGAGAAAGAAGCTCAGAGCGCACGAGCTGATGACAATCAATCTGGCTGTGTGTGATTTCGGCTACAGCCTGCTGGGGGCGCCGTGTATCATCATCTCAAGGTACCGCAACTGACTGTACTGAGTGCAATTTTAGAAGGAACATTTACATAGAGCATGATTTTTAACATGTATTTTGAAGGGTTAAACTAAGTTTACTTGGCATGTCAGTCGTGTACATTGTAAGTATATAAAAGCTCCTCTTTGCTAAAGCCTGTATTAGACTATGACATCGTCTGCATCACTCGCTCTTGTTATTATCCCTCCGTATATTCTGGAGTGTGTGTGTGTCAGTCAAGTTCAAAATATTGTGTTGGTTAAGAAAGAAGATTGACAGTCCGAATATAAGCCATTGATGATGCTATTACATAATGTAGAACATCTACACAAGGAATAATATTGATCTGATTTGATTTTAGAGAGGATTTAACAGGGACATTTGGTCAAGGGAAAACACTTTAGATGAACTCTCGAATCAGTTTTATTGCTTTATTTAATTCATGTCTTTATATATTTAATTCCTGTCTAAATACTTTATACATTAGATTTTTGAGGAAAAAGAAAACAAATCCTTTAAAATCGAGCAAAAGAATTTGAAATGGATTCTCAAGGGGCCAAACAGGTCTCACTTTTATATTACTGAAAGTATTTTTTCCTCACACAAACCACCAAAACATGCTCTCAGGTGAAGGAAATAGAGAAATACATTTGTGAAGAAAATGAATAGAAAAATCTTTGGGCATCTGCAATCTTGGGTCAATACAGTATGTGGATAAAAAACATCATGCATGATTTTTTGGCTTGTGGACTTACAAACCCGATTCCAAAAAAGTACAAATTGTGAATAAAAACAGAATGCAATGATGTGGAAGTTTCAAATTTCAATATTTTATTCAGAATACAACATAGATGACATATCAAATGTTTAATCTGAGAAAATGTATAATTTTAAGGGAAAAATAAGTTGATTTTAAATTTCATGGCATCAACACATCTCAAAAAAGTTGGGACAAGGCCATGTTTACCACTGTGTGGCATCCCCTCTTCTTTTTATAACAGTCTGCAAACGTCTGGGGACTGAGGAGACAAGTTGCTCAAGTTTAGGAATAGGAATGTTGTCCCATTCTTGTCTAATACAGGCTTCTAGTTGCTCAACTGTCTTAGGTCTTCTTTGTCACATCTTCCTCTTTATGATGCGCCAAATGTTTTCTGTGGGTGAAAGATCTGGACTGCAGGCTGGCCATTTCAGTACCCGGATCCTTCTTCTACACAGCCATGATGTTGTAATTGATGCAGTATGTGGTCTGTGCAAGGTCTTTCCTGAAAGAGACGACATCTGGATGGGAGCATATGTTGTTATAGAACTTGGATATACCTTTCAGCATTGATGGTGCCTTTCCAGATGTGTAAGCTGCCCATGCCAGACGCACTCATGCAATCCCATACCATCAGAGATGCAGGCTTCTGAACTGAGCACTGATAACAACTTGGGTTGTCCTTGTCCTCTTTAGTCCGGATGACATGGCGTCCCAGTTTTCCAAAAAGAACTTCAAATTTTGATTTGTCTGACCACAGAACAGTTTTCCACTTTGCCACAGTCCATTTTAAATGAGCCTTGGCCCAGAGAAAACGCCTGTGCTTCTGGATCATGTTTAGATATGGCTTCCTTTTTGACCTATAGAGTTTTAGCCGGCAACGGCGAATGGCGCGGTGGATTGTGTTCACTGACAATATTTTCTGGAAGTATTCCTGAGCCCATGTTGTGCTTTCCATTACAGTAGCATTCCTGTATGTGATGCAGTGCCGTCTAAGGGCCCGAAGATCACAGGCATCCAGTATGGTTTTCCAGCCTTGACCCTTACGCACAGAGATTGTTCCAGATTCTCTGAATCTTTGGATGAGATTATGCACTGTAGATGATGATAACTTCAAACTTTCTCTGAGAAACTCCTTTCTGATATTGCTCCACTATTTTTCGCCGCAGCATTGGGGGAATTGGTGATCCTCTGCCCATCTTGACTTCTGAGAGACACTGCCACTCTGAGAGGCTCTTTTTATACCCAATCATGTTGCCAATTGACCTAATAAGTTGCAAATTGGTTCTTCCAGCTGTTCCTTATATGTACATTTAACTTTTCCGGCCTCTTATTGCTACCTGTCCCAACTTTTTTGGAATGTGTAGCTCTTATGAAATCCAAAATGGGCCAATATTTGGCATGAGATTTCAAAATGTCTCACTTTCAACATTTGATATGTTATCTACATTCTATTGTGAATAAAATATAAGTTTATGAGATTTGTAAATGATTGCATTCCTTTTTTATTCACAATTTGTACAGTGTCCCAACTTTTTTGGAATCGGTTTGTATATAGCCTATACATATACAACATAACCTAAGTTTTTAAGAAACAGTTAAAGTGTAGTCTTAGTGAATATAAACTCAGAAAAACCCTTATAACTGCAGAATGTGAGCATATTAAATATGTAGTTCTTCTGGATATTTTTGGATTTGCTGTGCTCAGGATTTTGTTAGTGTTCTAAAAGAAAATTGTTTTTGTCCTTATTTTGTCTCTTTTAGTCTGTCTCATGCATGGATTTTTGGGGAAACAGGATGTATGTGGTATGGGATGCAGGGCTTTGTTTTTGGTATTGGGTCTCTCATCACCACCTGCCTTATCTCCCTCGACCGCTGCTTCAAGATTTGTAGCGTTCGATATGGTAATTCTCCCTATTTTATTGTTTGAAGTGTAATTTTGTTTAGATTTTGTACATCAGTTAGAATTCTTGTACATTACTGAGATTAAGGTACAATTAAGGCCTACCCGGTCATTCATTTTCACAGCAGGATGAAATTGCAGAATTTGGTTGTCAGTGTTGGACAAAATGAAAAAAATGCAGCATGAAATCGCTCATAACTCCTAAACCATTAGGCGTAAGCTCAAGTGTCTTGTATCGTAGAAATCCTTGACTTAAGACGGATAAAATGCATTACTTTTGCAAACTAGTAGGTTTTTTCCCGATCAGAACCAACCCAGTGCAGCAAGATTCTCTGGAGTCTGATTGTCAATAATTATCAAAAACGTTTTTTTCAAAAAATTTCCATTCACAGTCGGAGAGTTTAGCTCCAACCCCAGTTAAACACACCTGAACCAGCTAATCAAGGCTTTTAGGCATACAGGAAACTTCCAGGCAGGTGTGTTGAGGTAAGTTGGAGCTAAACTCTGCAGGACAGTGGCCCTCCAGGACTGAGTATGGACACCCCTGTCTTGGAGTCTTGACTAATGAGCTGATGATCTGAATCAGGTGTGTTTGATTAAGGAGACATGGAAAATATGCAGTGTTGGGGAGGCTCCAGGAATGTGTTTGGGAACCCCTGCTCTAGAGGCCTGTGAGAAATTAGATAAAAATCGACCACTGGGGGGCAGCTTAGCGTTTTTTCACGGTCGTTAAGCATTGTACATCACACCTCATTCTGAGCAACTTTGCCTCTAGCGGCAGGACCCACCAAGCCGACGGTCAGGCAGTTTTTGTTCGTCGGCCAACTAAGTTTTCTCAGTGTGTTCCGCACCGTCGACTGAAGTTGATCCTCGTTGGCTTTTTTGCGGCCGATTCGACATGTTGAATCTGCGATGGAGCTGGTCGGTCAGTCAGGCCATCTGATCAATCTGATTGGCTGTTCAGCTACTGCCACCTGCTGGTACGGAAAGGCATTTCATCTTACGCAGGCGCAGAACGGACGTGCTACTTGGCTGTCGGCTGTCAAGCGTCGGTTTGGTGTGTCAGGCCAACTTTGGACACAGACGCTGCCGACGTGAGCCAACCCCACAGTCTGCTTTCGTCGCCAATAGTTCGTTGGCATTGGCTTGGTGTGTTCCTGCTTTAGGTCCACTGCTGTCCAGCAAATCATTCGTTAAATATTGGAGATTATTTCAAAAACCAACTTTGGCGAACTAGTACTAGGTTTTTGGCTCAACCTCGATAACTGTTAAAAAGCTTTAAAAACCATATACTTCCTATAGTAAATTGCCTGTATTGGCTGTTTGGTCTTTTCCATCTATGATG
This sequence comes from Megalobrama amblycephala, assembly GCF_018812025.1. Lineage (NCBI taxonomy): Eukaryota > Metazoa > Chordata > Actinopteri > Cypriniformes > Xenocyprididae > Megalobrama > Megalobrama amblycephala. The sequence goes on from NC_063056.1 coordinate 14,335,099, forward strand.
GAGATAGTTACAGACTTAAGCTGCATTCACGTCACCTCATATTTACCGGAATCTTGAAATGACAACACGTGATGTTATATTCGGAGCTGTTCACGTCCTTTTGGTCCTTATACTGGGAATTATGCGTTTCCATGGCACCACTATCAACGCCTAATAAATCAATCTACAGCGGTCAGGTGGTACAGCGGCCATGTGGTACATCTGGGAGCTTTCAGAAAACTCCCAGCTTACAAGATGTAATTACGAGCTCTACGAGGACGTGAACGCTTTTTACAAGCTAGAATCTTGTAACTACAGGAATTACGATGCTGCGTGAACGCACCTTAATAGCTCTTAAAGCTCTTGAACCTCGATAATTGCTGCTTTCAGATTTATTTGTTTTTGAAATTTTTCCCAAAAAATCATTCAACAGCACTTTTTTTTCAGGCAGAGAGAGAGAACAGAGCATATGCTGAGAAAATGAGATTACTTAAGCTGATTTGCGATTTAAGAAATTTATTGCAATACATTTGCCAATTACAATTTGCCTCCCTACTTGAAAGTATAGTATATCATTGCACAAACTCAACACAGAGATTATAGTTGTCATTTATGCATTTTCAGTGCAAAACAGAGATCTCTATTTCGAATGGACTGTGCATCTTTCTCTCAGCTAACAGAATCAGGGTGTGACAATCGATACAATAATACCAGTACATTTCAATCCTTTACGGCTAACAATGGAGCCATCAAGCAAGTTTTCAAATGAATACTAATGTACCTTTTCCCTTTTCTCAGGTCAGTGGATTGAGAGAAAACATGCCTCTCTGTCTGTCGCTCTGGTGTGGATCTATACATTGTTCTGGGCCTTACTTCCTGTGATTGGGTTTGGTAGTTATGGCCCGGAACCGTTTGGAACCAGCTGCACCATAAACTGGTAATGAACCACAGCACTGTAAAGGGGTTGCTAACCATTTCCCCAGTGATTTGTTGGTGTTTTCAGAATGCATTCTCTAGGGCTTTCAAAAGGCTTTCACTTTAAACCAGCTCAAAGTTATTTTACCCACAAACCAGCTGAACTTGCCCACAGCACAGAAAATATGTGTTGATGTGTTCATGCATTGATTCCTGTGGCCACAGGTGGAGGATGAAGTCGTCACTCAATGATAGAGTCTATATTTTCCTGATCCTGTTACTCTGCTTTGCAGTTCCCACCCTCACTATCATCGCTTCATACCTTGCTATTATCATCAGGGTGAGTTAAACAGTAGAGATTATCACTATTAATAAGGATTATAAAACAACGAAGACATGTCAAGACATGTCAAGATCATTTAAAAATGTGATGTTTATGATCAATTGTTATTTGACAGTTTAATCCAAATGTTGAATGAAGAACCATTAAGGTGAATTAAAGTGTTGCTACAGTGTTGTGTGATTTCAGGTGTATTGGTCTGGTCGTACGTTGGCTTCAATCCCTTCATCCAATGTTACTCACAGCAGCAAAGATCTTCGGCTGACAAAGGTACAAGCTCATCACCCATAATACCTTTGGAAAGGATCCTCTTCTCAGACATAACTATTTTACGAGCTGACAATTTCTTAAGAAATAATACAATTTGATTTGTACGAAAACACATTTTTGAGAGAAAAAAAGTAATTATGAAGGTCCTAAACCTAACCCTTAGTGGTGTGTAGTAAGCAGGTTGTAAAAAAATGTATGAATGAGATTGTACAAATTTGTATGAATTCGCCATAAATTTGCCAAAACGTAAAATAGTTATTAAATGCCATGAAAGTGTATTGCACTTTTAAAAGTAATTCACTGGACCTGTTACCACAACTTAAATAAATGCAGAGTTGCAAGTTAAAAATTCTAATTTATTGTTTTAATTAAAACTTTTAAGTTACAAACATTATTTTCTAAAGTTCTGTTGATATAATAATGTTGATCATTACATCAACTTAACATCATCTGTAATTTAAACTCAAATATCTGCATTAATTGGCTTTTAAAAAAAAATAGGTTGTAGTAACTTAATGAAATTGTCTTGATAACTTCGGAAATTAGGCAGTGGATTTCTAGTTGAGCAGAATAAATGTTGAAATTAAGTGTTAATTCATTTGTCTTTAGTGAAGTGAGAGACCTGTTAGTGTTTAATGCTGTTATGTTTGACATTTAAAGGTGTTTCAAAGTTTTTGTGGTTACCATTGTGCTGAGGAGTAGATACATGAAGGTAAACACTACATAAGCAATGACTGCACTGATGCCAGTGACAGTAATATCTTAAAATAAATATACATGTTAAATAAGTTATGTTTGTATGTGCTATGATAGCTGTTGATTTGAACTGAAATCGATAAGATGAATTGGTTCCAGGGCTACAACTCTGGTAGTTGGTTTGACTTAATTTTTTCTAAGTAATCAACTTTAAAATTTGTGTTCATGCTACAAATTAAGTTCCTCTAACTCATTGTAGCTTGTTGGTTGAAAGTAAATTCACTCAAACTTCTCATAACTAAAAAAAATTGATGCAAACTATTATTTTTTGGAGTTAATGTTCACATAAAAATAAATAAAATAATAGAAAAATAAATTACTGTGAAACAAATGGAACTAAATTAAATAAATGAAAAAAGGCTACAAATTAATTTTAGCTTTTGATGTGTGATATATGGTATACCTTGACAACCTGCTTGCTTTAAAGTTGGTATGAAAAGGTAGTTGTGATCATCTAAAAATGCCTCTAAATAACTATGCTGAGAATTTTAACACTATTAAAAATTTTAAATGATACCAGTTAGCACAACTTTGAAGGCCTTAAAACACTAAAAAAAACTAAAACGGACAAAGATCAAATTAAGTTGAAAATACCATGTAAAAATAAAAAGACACTTAAAAAAAACAAAAAAAACAACTATAAATAGCCCTGCTGTTTTTCACTGGGCTGGTACAACGGATGTCTCCCCGATTCTACCCCTGCTTTTACCTCCACATTTTCTATTCAAATTTCTGTTTTTCATGACTCACATACAATTTCTCATTTCCTCCTTGTATGACGGTACACAGTTTCTGAAACTTTCCGTTGCAGATAGCAGCAGTGGTGTGTTCCTCATTTCTGATTGCCTGGACCCCCTATGCTATTGTTTCGCTCTACTCCGCTTTGACTGCCAGAGAAGAGCACCTCGGGGAAGACGGAGGAACGCCTCTCCCGGGCGGAATATCAGGAGCAGCCGTCGGCCATGGCGGAGGGTTCTCTGATGTCTTTGGGTTTCCCTTCCTCATTAACTGGACCTCCTCAGAACACTTCGGAGATGCTTTTGGTACCTGGAAGAACATGACTTCAGATCATTCCCATTCAGTAGAGCATCATGGATCCAGTTCATCTGTGGGTTCTGCACATGGAGGAATGGATGAACACCGGTCACATCTTGTGTCCATCCTGAGGCCAGAGGTCACTCTCATCCCTACTATTTTTGCCAAGTCCCACTGCATGATAAACCCCTTCATCTACCAGATCATGAACCGCGACTTCAGGGAGGACGTCTATGTTCTCCTGTGCTTGAGAGGAAAAGATGGAGAGAGAAGGAGAGGAAGGAGCATAAGTGGAAGTGATTCTTATGGTCAGGAGCTAAATGATTAGATTACTATTAGATCTATCTATCTATCTATCTATCTATCTATCTATCTATCTATCTATCTATCTATCTATCTATCTATCTATCTATCTATCTATCTATCTATCTATCTATCTATCTATCTGTCTATCTGTCTGTCTGTCTGTCTGTCTGTCTGCTTGTCTATCTATCTATCTATCTATCATCTGTCTATCTGTCTGTCTTTCTGCTTGTCTATCTGTCTGTCTGTCTGTCTTTCTATCTATGTCTGTCTGTCTGTCTGCTTGTCTATCTGTCTTTCTATCTATCTATCTATCTATCTATCTATCTATCTATCTATCTATCTATCTATCTATCTATCTATCTGTCTGTCTGTCTGCTCGTCTATCTATCTATCTATCTATCTATCTATCTATCTATCTATCTATCTATCTATCTATCTATCTATCTGTCTGTCTGCTTGTCTATCTGTCTGTCTGTCTATCTATCTATCTATCTATCTATCTGTCTGTCTTTCTGTTTGTCTATCTGTCTGTCTGTCTGTCTGTCTGCTTGTCTGTCTGTCTGTCTATCTATCTATCTATCTATCTATCTATCTATCTATCTATCTATCTATCATCTGTCTGTCTGTCTGTCTGTCTGCTTGTCTGTCTATCAATTCAATTCAATTCAATTCAATTCAAAATTTCTTTATTGGCATGACTGTAAATAATACAATATTGCCAAAGCATATATACACACAACAATAATAAAAACATCTGTATAATAGAAGAAAATATCAAATATTATAACTATCAAATATTACAGTTTTTCTCAGTCGCTTTGGTGCATTTCTCACATCACTATTTACATTTGCACAACAGTTAATGCAGTTCTCAAAACAATTAGTACAAACTGCAAAACCTAGTTGATAACCTGCAAAAGCGTGTCACTTGCTCAAAATGGATAGGTCATTCCTCAAAAGCAAGTATTCGTGTCAATGAAAGTGTCAGTGTCATCAAGATGAACAGTCCTGACACCATTGTTTATGAACAAGATAGTCAAATGGCTTTGTCATGTTTTCATTATGACAGTTTACTCTGTCAATGTTTTCCAATGCAAAAAAAGTCAGATCTTGGTGACACTACCTGAAAATGCTCAAGACAGCACTATATACTATTTGCGCAGCCATTTGAAAAATACAGTAAAGTTACACATTACTGTATTTAGTGAGGTAACTGAGTACAAGACACTGAATATGTATGTTTCACATTTTTACTGCATATGCTCTTTGCAATTCTAATTTGTTCACAGCATTGTGCAAAAGAAAAAATACACCCTTATTTACAACAAACATAAACTCCCTTTGGGTAGAGCTGTGCACAACTGTAAACAATATTGCAGTACATATGGCAAATCTTTACTGTAACACTACTGTACACTACAATACACTAAATGTGTGATGCAGTAAAGCTGTACGTCTAAATGTAAAATGTACAGTGACAAGTTCTTGTCCCACTGCAAGCTTCATGTATGACATGATGACAGTAGTGCAGTGCAGATTGTTTAGTGCTGAATTACTGTCCATTTATACACACCTGTTCTCCCAACGAAATGTTTGAATAATTGAATTTACAGTGGTTCTCCCAACATTTGGCTGCACCCTTCGACCAGCCTCAGCCATTGTGAGGCCGTGATTGACAACATGATCCACAATTGTAGCCCTGATTTCATCAGGGATCTGCCTATTGGCCTCTTCTTCCTCTTCCCCTGTTTTGTCCCCTTCCCCTTCTTCCCCGCACCCTCACCCCTCTTCCATGAGGCTGACCTTCCACTTCTGTGTCACAGTATTGTAGAAATGGTACACACTATGTCCTGCTTGGTTCGTATAAAATGGGGGTTTATGGGATTCACCTCTGACAGTGATTGTAGAGAAGTGGCTTATCATTGGTTGCAACTAATGCTTCACACACCCCTTCTCATCAGTGAAAGTTGAGATTTACTTGAGAGAAATTGTTCAATTTAGGAGACATTTTCAGGAAAAAAAGATTTTAAAAAAATGTGTAAAATTTGCTTGACAGATTTTGACAACTAGTTCAACATTTTTGTATGTAATGACTCAAGCAATGAAATGAGGACTATTAGTTTTATATGGAATGACTATTCAGCATTCACAAGTATAGTTAATTTTGACTGACATGACATAAGCAAATGATAATGTTATAAAACAGCAGAAAGTTGTATGAAAGCAATTGATGCATGTCCAAAAGCATTTGCAATTTGTTTGAAGGAATGAGAAACTGCTACTATGATGTGCACAAATGACTAAATGTTGTGGAGGTTGAACTAACTGTTGTGCAAATGTAAATAGTGATGTGAGAAATGCACCAAAGCGACTGAGAAAAACTGTATAACATAACTGTCTGTCTATCAATCTATCTATACATTTTTATTCATTTTAATTTCTCTGTATTTTCTCACATTTCTGTTTCTGTCTCTGTATTTTCCACACATGCAGGGCATGGTGGAAGCGTCACTCTCACTTATATTCACAGCTGGAGAAGAAGAAGCACACCTACTACGCAGCCATCTGGGGAGCGAGTGAAAAAAGATTCCTCACGGAAGAGTAAAGGGAAGAGAGGGTCCTGTCAGGACAATGCGTCAGTCGGGTGGGCATCCTTGGATACTACAACCTTAGATACACAGGCCAACTTAGATAGAGAGAGCGGGAAGGAGGCGGAAAGAGAGAAAAAAGATTTTGAGAATCCACCTTTAGCAGCTTGTTGATGGGCGAGGAGTGATGCCTGCTGATATCTAAGACAAAAACAGTAGTTCCTAATGCAGTTATTTAGCTCAAAGTAGGCCTATCTGTCTGTTTTTTTTCCGTAAGTGTCATCCAGTGTGAGATTTTACAAACTAACAAATGCGCCCATTCAGTTTAACACTGGTTCTTTGACACATGAGGCTATAGTAAATATTTTCATATGTATTTTGTCCTTTGTATTGTTATTAAATCCAGTGTACTTATTTATGTAACCAAATATTTTAAGAATTTTCATATTGTATGTTTTTACATATTTAGAGAGCACTATCCATTCCAAAGTATTGCAACTATTTCTGAATAAATGTGAAATGTAAATAAAGTTTACGATTATGAAAAGACTTTGATATGTTTATTTTATAGTTTGCAAATAAAAAAAAAAGCCCTATAAGACCCAATGAATTACAAGGGCTATTTGTTGCAGATTTATGACGTCAGCCTTGCTTTGTTATTATGATGCATGAGGTAATATGTTTTTACCTTAAGTACCCCATCTAGAGCAAACACAGAAGGGGAATAGCATACAGAGAGCGCTTATTCGCCTTTGAACACTGATATATTATATATAAATACACTTTTCCGTAATGTCATCTTCCAAATATTGTATTGCGGCTCTGGAATATTCAAGTAAACAGACAGAAGACGCGAGCTACTGCTGATATTACGGTTGTGTCCGCACTAAGCGCTGCAGACACTCGACCGCTCAAGCATATTCAGGTTTCCAGGCAGGGAAGCCGCAAGACTTTCGTTTGGACCTATTTTAAACATATTCCATTAACGTTTTTACAATATACTTTGCTTGTTAGAGTAGAGGTATCGCATGTTTCTGTAATTACTCCACATTTTTCTCTTTTATCGTTTGCTGCAGTGAGAGTCGCTTCATCTCCATCAGCGTCTATTCATCCTTACTCAGCATTCACGCGCAAGCTGTAATACTCTTATATCGTTACATAAGGCTTTAACGAGTTAAATGTGGATATTGTCGTGTCACTGGGTCGCTAAACACCATTGACCTTTGAAATCAAGCCGTTAATTATTTTGACGTCAGACTGTTGAAGTCAGACATAGCTGGTGTTCATGCCCGATCTGCAGCGCTTCAGTTTTCCGTACCGTAGCATGAATTCTCCTCTCCATCATCATCATCAGCAGCAGCATCAGCAGTACCAACAGCATCAGAATCCAGAAGCTCCCGGTCATCCCGATTCTCCCTCCGGTTTACTCCCCGAGGCTGCTGTCCTCGGAGCTCCTGATCCATCCTCTTTTTTCCTCGGAGAACAACCCAGCCCTACTGGCGTCCCCCAGACCGCACTTGACCTTACGGCATCTTCTTACCTGCACTTCAGTCCATCCCTCCACTGGTCCCAACCTCCTCCACCTACAGCAATGGCATTGAGAAATGACCTGGGATCCAATATAAGTGTCCTGAAGACCCTCAATCTGCGATTCCGATGCTTTCTGGCTAAAGTGCATGAACTGGAGAGACGCAATAAGATATTGGAGTTACAGCTTCAGCAGGCTTTAAACAGCAACAATGCGGGTGGATGCGTGGAAGATGGAAAGACTAAAGAAATTGGTGTTCAGACTGGGTTTATTGGGCCTATTGCTGTTCGGCCTGGGTCTCTGTCCTTCCAAAACACTAACAACTCTGCCAAAAGACCCACTACGTTGTTTATGCCTTCTCTCACGACTGTCCTCAAGCTTGAGCCTAATAAAGCTGACGATGGGACCACAATTGACCCAAACACCAACAGAAATCCAACCATCACGGTTAGTCTGTCAACACCCACCACCGAATCTGCCTCGGCCAACACCAACAACTCTAATAATACTCCACAAGTGAGCAGCATTGGCATCGGGACGTCTCCAAATCCTCCTCCTCGCTTCCTCCCGGGCACTATCTGGTCCTACAACCACACTCGAAAACTGGGAAGCGGGTCAGAGACTCGGGTCACCAGTCCCGGAGTATCATGGGTCCACCCGGACGGCGTGGGTGTCCAGATAGACACCATCACTCCAGAGATCAGAGCACTTTACAACGTCCTGGCCAAAATCAAAAGGGAGAGGGATGAGTACAAGCGAAGGTGAATATATATATATATATATATATATATATATAGATGCTTATTATAGCTAAATGTTTGTTTAAGAGAAAAGGTTTCAGTGTTGGGCCCTCTGATTTCAGGAGTGTAGAGAGTCATGATGGATTTGAGATATGATTGCCAGATTGAACGACCTCCTGGGATCTAGAAACAATTGAAATGGTTCAATTTGAGTTGTTTGATAATATAATTTGCAATGAAAATGTATTGAATTAGAAAAATGCAATATTTTCACTAGTGGATTCAGACTTTTCCCATTGTATTTATTGTTAAATCTCAATGCCAAAACCTTATTGCTGGATTTTAGAAGGATTAGACACATGTACACTGGGCTATTTCAGCATGTTCTGCATATTCTGGCCTTCTGGTGCTCAGGGGAACCTGACTCGCATTGACCTCTGATAACCTGTGCTTCTTCAGTCACGAACAAACCTTGTTTCAATGCAGAGCAGACTGCAGTCACTTTGCACTTCCTGTATGAAGTGGTTACTTTTCAAACCTGAAAAGAGTCAAACCTGCAGGTGTTTAAGACCACAACAAAAAGCGTTAGTGGAATCTGTTAAAAAAAGGAGAACAAGTTGTGACTTGCAGCTTTTGTGGGATAAAATAGAGCATAAATCAGCTGCTGGCAGTCATGTGCAGAGACATGAAGTAGACATATATCTACTATAACGGCTGCTGAAGGTATTTGAACCAATCTGAGGTTATTGAATGGACTATTGCAAAATCTATGGAATAAATATACTCTTAGTAATCTGTGAAGGTGATATGAGGTGGTGTTTAGGATGGGTGGAGATAAATGGACTTTAAAAAGGACTCAGATGTGCATCATATGACACTCATGTACAGTATCATATACCTAGTTGCTAAGCTCGAGTTGAACATGAGAAGCAAAAGGAAGGGAGATCATATGTACAGTATTTAGAAGATAAAATTCAGCTGTAGGGAAAATAAGGTCCCACGCTCTTTTATGTCCAAACCTGCAGCAGCCTGAGCGGCACATTCCACCTGCTGTCAGTCACGTATAGCAGCTTTATTTAGGGCTGGATGGACCGTCAGTTCGCAAACTCATTACTGTCTGTTGACTCATCAGGACAGGTGAAAACACTGTTGAAAAGCACAAAAGTCATTTTGGCTCTCTGTCTTAAAACCGCCTGCTTCACAACAGATGTTATCATGTGTTCAGCATCTCTCCATCTGACTGCTTTGTCATTTGCTCTGGTAATGGTTTCAGCTCTTCTCAGACTTTCTTGTCTGTATTTATTTTCCGTTTTGGCTTTCTAATTTAGTAAGCAGCCTTTCAATGTCTGTGGCTCTCATCCTCAAAAGTGTTTTTCTATCTATCTGTGATAAAAGATTATATCTCATTTGTTTCGGCTTATTCCAGTATTTATACAACCACCATTTCAACCAAGCAGATTCAAAATGGAATACTATGAAAAACTAGTTAAAAATAATCAAGGAATGCTTTCCACATTTGTTTTTTACGGAAGAGGATTAGGGCCAAGCAATAATAAAAAATAAAACCATCTCGAGATTAAAGTTGTTAAATTTCGAGAAAAAAAACTCGTTAAATTTCGAGAAAAAAGTCGAAATAAAATGTTGAGAATAAACTCGTTAAATTACGAGAAAAACCTCGTTAAATTTCGAGAAAAAGGTCGAGATAAAATGTTGAGAATAAAGTCATTAAATTACGAGAAAAAACTCATTAAATTACGAGAAAAAAGTTGAGATAAAATGTTGAGAATAAACTCATTAAATTATGAGAAAAAAGTCGTTAAATTACGAGAACAAATTCATTAAATTACGAATTTGTTCTCATAATTTAACGACTTTTTTCTCGTAATTTAATGACTTTATTCTCATAATTTAATGAGTTTATTCTCATAATTTAATGAGTTTATTTTCAACATTTTATCTCGCCTTTTTTCTCGTAATTTAATGACTTTATTCTCATAATTTAATGAGTTTATTCTCAACATTTTATCTCGACTTTTTTCTCGAAATTTAACGACATTTTTCTCATAATTTAACAAATTTGTTCTCGTAATTTAATGAGTTTATTCTCAACATTTTATCTTGACTTTTTTCTCGAAATTTAACAAGTTTTTTCTCGTAATTTAACGAGTTTTTTTCTTGTAATTTAATGAGTTTATCCTCAACATTTTATTTCGACTTTTTTCTCAAAATTTAACAAGTTTTTTTCTCGAAATTTAACAACTTTAATCTCGAGATGGTTTTATTTTTTTATTATTGCTTGGCCCTAATCCTCTTCCATAGTTTTTCCATTCAGACGTTTGGGGTCGGTAAGATTGTTTAATGTTTTTGGAAGAAGTCTCACTGAGGCTTCATGTATTTGATAAAAAATACAGTAAAACAGTACTATTGTGAAATATTATTACAATTTAAAATACCTATTTTAAAATGTAGCTGAATGCTGTATTTTCAGTATCATTACTCCAGTCTTCAGTGTCACATAATCCTTCAGAAATCATTCTAATATGCTGATTTGGTGCTTAAGTAAAGTTTCATATTATCATCAATGTTGAATACAGTACTGCTTAATATTTTTGTGGAAACCATGATACATTTTCTTCAGGATTATTTGATGAATAGAACAATATTTATTTGAAAGAGCAATATATTATAACATTATAAATGTATTTAGTGTCACTTTTGATCAATGTTATGTGTACAGTAAATAAATAAAGGTACTTACTCCAAACTTTTAAACTTTAGTGTATATGGCCAATATTATGTGGGCACCCCTTTCTAAAACAAATCTAAACGTGAAATTATAGACAATTTAGTGAAACAGTTTAGTGAAGAGGTTCTAAAATGACATGTTCACAAAGCAGGGAGCATAAAGAAATTGTTTACTATGTCTGTTGTGACTTAGTATCCTATTTGAGCACCTTTGGGATGAATTGGAAGTGCAAACCGGGTCCCATCACTCAACATCAGTGTCTGACCTCCCTGATGTCCTTTTGTCTTAAAACATTTAATTTCAAAAGTGTGGCAAACCATTAATCCCTCCCTTTGCTGCAATAACAGCTTCATCTCTTCAGGGAGGGATTTCCACTAGATGTTAAAACAAGGATGCAGGATTTGCTTCTATTCAGACTCAAGAGCATCAGGAAGGTCATGCAGTAATGTTGATTAATGGGGCCTGGCTCACAGTCAGCGTTCCGATTCATCCCAAAAGTGTTCAGAACAGCTGAAAGCACACTGTTCATATCCACAAATATAACAAAACATAGTCATGAACAGCAACATTTACCAATGTATGGGCCCTATTTTAACGATCTAAGTGCATAGTCTAAAGCGCACGGCGCAAATGCACTTAAGGCATGTCCGAATCCACTTTTGCAAGTTTAAGGACGGAAAAAATGTTTGGCACGCCCGGTGCATGGTCTAAAAGGGTTGTCCCTATTGTCTTAATGAGTAATGGATATGTTTTGGGCGTAACGTGCAATAAACCAATCTAAGTCTCATCTCCCATTCCCTTTATAAGCCAGTTGCACTTGTGTCATGGCGGATTCGCTATTTACATGACAGAATTTGCAAGTGGAGGAAACAGATCTGCTCGTGTGCAAGGTTAAAGCATGCAAGCAGACCATATATGGGAAAAGCCGGCTTCCACCAAAGCATTTTTATCTTTATGCACACAATAATAATCGTTTACATTGTGATCCATTTATTTTTAATATTTGGCATGTTTGTGTGCTGGTGCGCGTCCCTGTGTGTGTGTCACAAGCAGAGTGTACACATGTTTTGCACCCGCATATAGGCCCATATTACTAACGCTCTTTAAATAACAAAACATATATTGTGCCATTGACTTTAGACTAGGTTTCAGTTGGTCAATGGTGCAGTCTATTTCAGTTGCCTCAAGATAGTAACACAGCAACAATGTGCCTGAACACACCTCGCTTTCAGACCAGCACACCCATGGCGCACAAATGCATTTGCTATTTAAACAATGTGGCGCAGGATGTGAAAATGATAACTGCGTCAGGCTGAAACTAGCAAAAAATACTTGCGTCGCGCCTGGCACCGCATTGCACCCGGTGTATGATAGGGCCCAAAATTTTAAAGGCACAATGGGTAAATATTCACCACTAGAGGTCACTTATTCAAAACAAAGGTGTATCTTGATGACGCCTTGATTTCGTGGAATCATGGGAGGTGTTGCCGTCTACAGCCGGTGGAAAAGAATCGGGATTGGACTCGGGCAGAAATCATGTTCATGGATGAGATTATTAACATTACTGTAGTATGAAGCAGAGCAGGGCCGAGTCCTGTGCGAGCAGAAATGAGGCTGCTGGAGTGATTGGTAATGAGAGACGAGCGCGACACACGGCTCGAGAGCAGCAGAACTTTTATTATGCCACAGTCGCGGCTTATGCTTCTTCCGGTCAAGTGTATGTGGGGTAACGCAGCGCTGTTTATCATATTAGATACATTTGTGTGTTGAAAGTTATAATGCTACTCTGCGTTCACTCTGCTATGAAGCTCTTGTTGCACACTGCTGTAAGCTAGATTGATATTAGTCATGGTAAAACATGGTACTCGTGGTAAATCAAGAAAACAAGATTTAAACAATAAGACGTACTATGTTGAGCTATATAACATGATTAGTTTTCTGTCAATGAATGTATCCAAACAGTTGCTCACCTGTCTAATAAAACACATAATATATTAAAGCGTCTTTGGTGTTTCCATGGTTTCTACAAAATAAAACCGGAAACTCAGGGTAACGCGGGTAATGATAGGCGACGCACTGACACAGACCGTCCCCTGGTTAAAACTGCTTATTTCTCTGGATTTAAACATTCGTGGAAACATTTAGGATTAAGTAAGTACACAAGTCAACAAAATATATAACATTGTTCTAGTGGTTTTTGGACATTTTAATACAAAAATCGTACATATTGTGCCTTTAAATGAAAATGTTTGAGCAAATGAATCATTGAATTAGTGATTTGAATTCTTGAGCATCAAATCAGCATATTAGAATAATTTTTGAAGGATCATGTGACACTGAAGACTGGAGTAATGGTGCTGAAAATTCAGCTTTGACATGAATAAATTACATTTTAAAATATATTAATATACATATAAAAATTTTCAGTTATTTTCAGTTATAATAATATTTCACAATATCACTATGTTTACTGTTTATTTGATCAAATAAATGCATCCTTAGTGAACATAAGAGACTTCTTTTAAAAACATTAAAACATCTAACAGACACTAAACTTGCGCTCTAAAAAACAACCCAAGTTGGGTTGAAAATGGACAAACTCAGCAATTGGGTTGTTTTAACCCAGCGATTGGGTTAAATTATTAATTGTTTTTAATTGTGTTATTCTATAGTCTTTGGTTAAATGTTTGCCCAACCTGCTGTGCAGTTTTATTTAACCCAACTATTGTTTAAGAATTACTATATGTCTGCTTAAAATGAACCCAAAATAGGTTGGAAATTAAAAATCAGACACATAATTACTATGCAAAAATAATAATCAAAAGGTGAACATTTATTAATAAGCAATTTAATAAATGTTTATTATTCATTAATCTTATTAATAAATGTTCATTTCCAACATATTTTGGGTTCATTGTAAGCAAGCAATACAGTAATTTTTAAACAGTAGTTGAGTTAAATAAAACTACCAAGCAGGTTGGGCAAACATAACCCAACCACTGTGGGTTAAAACAACTAATTTGCTGGGTTAAAACTTTGGTTATTTTTAACCCAGCATTTTATACTGTATGAACAGTAATGTAGAAGGATAGAAACTGAAATGATGTGCTCTTCTGGAAAATGATTGGTCCAATAATAAGCACATTAAACTCACATTAAAATTTCTGCAATTGAACACACTTGCTATTTGTGTCATTTGTCTCATTTAAGCCGCTCTATTACAGCCACGGCATCCAGCAGCAGTGATCTGTTATATCTGCATTGCAGTACATACACAAGAGCTCAGGCTGCAGAGAAGCTCTTTCTCTCCACCCTCTCTCCTCCTGTCGCTCACGTTATCTGTCCTTCCCCTCAGTAATTGTATGTTTGCACCTTGAATTGGCAGTAATGCACGGCCTCAAACTAACCTTGCAGTCCAGTGAGGATGCTTAATAAATGTAGAGGCTTCTGCAATGCTGTGAATGTTAATTAGCTCTTACATAAGGACAGGGCTTGTTTGGTTCCACCTCATTGCACTATACTACTGCACTGGACAATATTACTGTTGAACAGCCACACAGTAAATTACTGTAGAGCTGACTGGGCTGATGGATTTTCAAAGGACTGAATAGATGCACTTAAGTTGAGCTAGCATACTCACAGAAACAAAAACACTTACACGTGACAATTACAAATCAGCATTTTCTTCCATAACAGGAACAATACATGTTTTGCATGCTTTTTCCTGCTTTACAAGCAATATTTCATTGCTATGGATTTTATATAGCATAAAAAAAAAAAAATGTTTTACCCAAAAATGAAACTTTTGCCATGATTTACTCACCCTCATGCCATTTATAACGTGAAAGGAGAAATTTTGAAGAATTTATTAGTTGCATTTCTCCATACAATTACAATGAATGGAGGCTGGAGTTTTTATGATCCAAAAAGGATGTAAAAGCACCATAAACGTGTCATAAAAGTTATCTATATGATTTGTGCGCTATATTCCAAGTCTTGTCAAGTTATGTGATATTTTGTGTGAGAAACATACTGACTCATTAAATAAATAATTTAAACCAGTTTTGTGAACCTGATTCTCTTAAAGATTTGATTTCTCTTCTTTTGAATGCACCAGAGAGAGCTAGGGTAGAAAGAATATAATGGCTTAAATTTTAGGCTCATTGACAAATGGGCCACTTTTTATTGTTGATGTGATATATTCACGTTTTTAGCTAAATTGAGAAGTTCCTGTCGTTGGGTCCCATGCTCTGCTGTTGGTCCTGAAGTTCTTGTTTTCTCCTCTCAGATGGGAAGAGGAATACACTATGAGAATGGACATGGAACAGAGAATGAATGATCTACAGGAGGTGAGGAACACCTTTTCAAACCAAACCATCTCTTTGCTTCTCTACCATGTGCTGTTTGTAGATATTAATTGTGTCTGCCGCATTTAACTTTATTGCAACCTCATTTTCCAGACAGCTTTTTAATTTGATTCCTGTTTTAAGTTCACTAGAATAATGTTTAAACAAGTCTTTAAATACATAACCATTCAAGAGTTTGTGGTTGGTAAAATCTCTTTAATGTTTTTGAAAGAAGTCTCTAATGCTCACCAAGGATGCATTTATTTGATCAAAAATACAATAAACAGTAAAACAGTAATATTGTGAAATATTATTACAGTTTTAAAAATGTAATTTATTCCTGTCACAACAAAGCTGTCATCATTCTAAAATGCTGATTTAGTGCATTTTAGAAATATTTCTTCAGTGTTAAAAACAGTTGTGCTGCTTAATATTTTGTGGAAACCATGATACGTTTTCCAGAATACGTTGATGAATAGAATGTTCAGAAGAACAGAATTTATTTCAATTTTCAAATGTTACATTTTACTGTCCTTTTGTATCAGTTTAATGCATCCTTGCTGAATAAAAGTATTCATTTCTTTCAAAAAATCTTACTTTTGAACAGTAGTGTACAGTACATCACTGGAGACTGAGTAAACAGATCAAGAAAATGATGTTGTCAGCAGTTTGAGGTTTTTGGCATGTTTTACCTTTGGGATCAAATATTACTTACCTTTTTATGATGTTTTTCCGGCATGTTTTACCTTTGGGATCAAGTGTTATTTACCTTTTATGAGGTTTTTGGCATGTTTTACATTTGGGATCAAGTGTTATTTACCATTTTATGATTTTTTACGGCAAGTTTTACCTTTGGGATCAAGTGTTACTTGGATGAACTTGGATTCAGAAGATGCTTTCGAGACTGCAAAATATTGAAATAGTCAGTGTTTAGATGTTTTACTTAGATGCAGTGTTTAGAAGCAGTTTTACTTTAGTAATTGGCTATATAAATATGTTGAAGTGTAAATGCTTAATGACATATTGTTTCATTGAAAGGTTCTCTGTTTATCTCTGTGTTACTTTAATATCTGAAATCTAGTGTTTATCCTTAGTTTCAATTGATTAGGTTAAACCTAGCCTTGAGCCAGTCTTAGAGCTGCATTGATTATTCTTAACTTAACACCACTTATTTTTTGAACCCAGAATTTAATATAAATAACTATCCTCTGTCAAAATGATTATGTTCTTAAGCTCTTCTATAGTAACTTAATTATAAGTTACAGTTTTTGCTCTATAAAGGGTCAGTAGGTTTATTTTTATACTGTTAGACATGAAGTAGAGTTTTTTGAAATTATATGAGTAACATTGTGATGATTTTGGCCAAGAAAATTTACGGAAAAATAATTGTTTATTAATAATAATAATAATGATAATGGATATGCATTTGTCTATGTGTGTAGGACCTACAGGAGAGTGAAGTATGTCAGGATGAGTTGGCCCTCAAGGTGCAACAGCTGAAAGCTGAACTCGTGCTCTTTAAAGGACTCATGAGCAATGTGAGAAGCAAAACACACTCTCAGTACACTCAAACAACAAATACATGCCCCAAACACACAGGACTGGACAGGAAATTTCCACCCAAAATGAAAATGAAATATTTACTCACCCTCATGTCATTCCGAACCTTTAAACCTTTTAAACATTTAACCAAAATCCCATTCAAAAAGCCCATTGACCTTGGGACTATGGAACCAGAAGTGTTAAAATTCCAGTATTGCTAACTCGTTTACGGGTTTTGGCCTACAAAAATATGTCACCACTCTATTTAAAAGAATGCTAAAGTTGTTTTCCATGCAATAGCAGTGAATGGGTACTGGATAGTGGGTACTGAATTTTCAAGAACACACTGATTGACCAGTACCAGAGCAGCACAAACCGGCCTGGACCAGCACAGGAATTTATGTTGGTCTAAGCTGTTTTTTTATAGTAGCCAATTGATTTCATTACATTGCTCATGTAGAGTTTAATTCAACAAGTCACACACACTCAGGGGTTTGTTTCTGGCGAGCCCATGAACAGTATGTGTATTCATAGCAGCTAAGCTCATAGCACCAACATTTGTCAAGAGCAGACCATCACATTTTCTGGAGAAATGCTTCAGAAAGGGATAATTCACTCAAAA
This sequence comes from Megalobrama amblycephala, assembly GCF_018812025.1. Classification (NCBI taxonomy): domain Eukaryota; kingdom Metazoa; phylum Chordata; class Actinopteri; order Cypriniformes; family Xenocyprididae; genus Megalobrama; species Megalobrama amblycephala. The sequence goes on from NC_063056.1 coordinate 14,352,812, forward strand.
CTGAAAATTGTGTCATTACTTACTCACCCTCGAATGGTTCCAAATCTGTATGAGTTTCTTTCTTCTGTTGAATGCAAAAGAAGATATTTTAAAGAATGTGGGTAACCAAACAGTTGAAGGCACCCACTGACTTCCATAGTAGGAAGACAAAAATACAGGTGCCATCAACTGTCTAGTTACCAAAATTCTTTAAAATATCTTCTTTTGTGTTCAACAGAAGAATGAAACTCATGCAGATTTGGAACAAAATGAGGGTGAGTAACATTAAATGATGACTGAATTTACATTTTTGGGTGAACTATCCCTTTTAAGGGAAAAATATGAGCTTTGTGCTTTTGTCCACATACGCAAACACACTTTGCCACCTCCCCACTTTCCACAATTAGCACTTTGTTTATTTAATGTGTTTGATCTGAAAATGAGACTTTACCCTTCTTTGTATCAAATACTCTTCCCAGAAAAGACTTTATCACACAGTTCAAAGAGTTAAAAATAGCTTGTTTTTGAGAATGAGTTAGCTGTATGTCCAAAAAACACAAACATCACAGTTTTCCTCATTGTGTACCAAAATAGACATACAAGCGCAGTTTCAGTTTCACACCATCTGAAACTCCAGTGCCGTGATTACTAAACGTACTAAGTATTTTATAGAAATGAGTTAATAATTATAATCTAGTTGTTCTTGCTCCAGATGACACACATATACTCACACAAATCTGCACACGTACAGAACCTGTCAGAGCTGGACAGTAAGATCCAGGAGAAGGCCATGAAAGTGGACATGGACATCTGCAGACGTATTGACATCACAGCTCGCCTGTGTGATGTCGCCCAACAAAGAAACTGTGAAGATCCAATCAAGATCTTTAAGGTATTCACACACTCAAACAAACATCTGCACTTCCTGATTTCTCTGTTATGCTATCATTATTGTTGTGCTACACGCTTAAAGGGATAGTTCACCCAAAAATGGAAATCACCCTGTAGCCCATGACTGGTTGGCCACTGAAGCTAAGCAGGGCTGAGCCTGGTCAGTACCTGGATGGGAGACCTCCTGGGAAAACCAGGTAGCTGCTGGAAGAGGTGTTAGTCAGGCCAGCAGGGGGTGCTCACCCTGTGGTCTGTGTGGTCCTAACACTCCAATATAGTGACAGGGACACTATACTGTCAAAAAATGATGTTAAACAGAGGTCCTGACTCTCTGTGGTCATTAAAAATAAAAGAGTAGGGGTGTAACCCTGGCATCCTGGCCAAATTTTCCCATTGGCCTCTATCCATCATTATGGCCTCCTAATCATCCCCAAATATATACTGATTGGCTTCATCACTCTCCATCAATAAGCTGGTGTGTGGTGGCCGTTCTGACGCAATATGGCTGCTGTCGTATCATCCAGGTGGATGCAACACGTTGGTGGTGGTTGAGGAGATTCCCCCCTTCAATATGTAAAGCGCTTTGAGTGCCGAGAAAAAGTGCTATATAAATGTAACAAATTATTATTATTATTTCTCTCATCATTTACTCACCCTCATGCCATCCGTGATGTATATGACTTTCTTTCTTCAGATATATTTTTAGGAAAATAATCAATCTCTATGAGTATATGTAATGCCATTGTACAGTGGGTATGGAAAGTATTCAGACCCCCTTAAATTTTTCACTCTTTGTTATATTGCAGCCATTTGCTAAAATCATTTTTCCTCATTAATGTACACACAACACCCCATATTGACAGAAAAACACAGAATTTTTGACATTTTTGCAGATTTATTAAAAAGGAAAAACTGAAATATCACATGGTCCTAAGTATTCAGACCCTTTGCTGTGACACTCATATATTTAACTCAGGTGCTGTCCATTTCTTCTGATCATCCTTGAGATGGTTCTACACCTTCATTTGAGTCCAGCTGTGTTTGATTATACTGATTGGACTTGATTAGGAAAGCCACACACCTGTCTATATAAGACCTTACAGCTCACAGTGCATGTCAGAGCAAATGAGAATCATGAGGTCAAAGGAACTGCCTGAAGAGCTCAGAGACAGAATTGTGGCAATGCACAGATCTGGCCAAGGTTACAAAAACATTTCTGCTGCACTTAAGGTTCCTAAGAGCACAGTGGCCTCCATAATCCTTAAATGGAAGACGTTTGGGACGACCAGAACCCTTCCTAGAGCTGGCCATCTGGCCAAACTGAGCTATCGGGGGAGAAGAGCCTTGGTGAGAGAGGTAAAGAATAACCCAAAGATCACTGTGGCTGAGCTCCAGAGATGCAGTCGGGAGATGGGAGAAAGTTGTAGAAAGTCAACCATCACTGCAGCCCTCCACCAGTCGGGGCTTTATGGCAGAGCAGCCCGAACGGAAGCCTCTCTCGTGACTGTTCTTGAATGGCCCAGCCAGAGCCCTGACTTAAACCCAGTTGAGCATCTCTGGAGAGACCTAAAAATGGCTGTCCACCAACGTTTACCATCCAACCTGACAGAACTGGAGAGGATCTGCAAGGAGGAATGGCAGAGGATCCCCAAATCCAGGTGTGAAAAACTTGTTGCATCTTTCCCAAAAAGACTCATTGCTGTATTAGATCAAAAGGGTGCTTCTACTAAATACTGAGCAAAGGGTCTGAATACTTAGGACCATGTGATATTTCAGTTTTTCTTTTTTAATAAATCAGCAAAAATGTCAACAATTCTGTGTTTTCTGTCAATATGAGGTGCTGTGTGTACATTAATGAGGAAAAAAATGAACTTAAATGATTTTAGCAAATGGCTGCAATATAACAAAGAGTGAAAAATTTAAGGGGGTCTGAATACTTTCCGTACCCACTGTATGGGTGCCGCTGAGTTAATGCTTGGAAAAACTGCGCACAGCAATCGTGACAGTAATCCATATGACCCCAGTGAATGAATCAATCTCATCTTAAGCGAAAATCATAGGTGTGTAAGAAAAATTATTCAGCCATCACTGCGAATGTGAGCAGGTGAGCTAAACTGAGCATTTAGCTTGCAAAATATAAGCTAACTAACAACAAACTGTTTAAGAAATGTTTAATTTCCCAGTTTATAGCATGGATTACATATTATATGCAATATATACTACCGTTCAAAAGTTTGGCTATAAATACACAGGGACACACTAGGGACTAGGCGACATATTTAACAAGACACAGGTGCAACACATGAGGGCAAATGATGAACAAAATAATATGCTGCATTCACGCCACTGTGTAACTACCGTAATCTTGAGATGACAACACGTGACGTTATATTCGGAGCTGTTCACGTCCTTGGACTGGAAATTATGCGTTTCAATGGGACCACGATCAACGGCGGTGGTCAGGTGGTACAGCAGCCACTTGGTACACGTGGGAGCTTTCAGAAAACGGGCTCTTTGAGGAAGTGAATACTTTTTTGAGCCAGAATCTCATAGTTACAGTAATTACGATATGCTGTAAACGTACCTGGAAACTGAACTGGGATCTAGTGTCACATGATCCTTCAGAAATCATTCTAAAAACACTTCTTATTATCAAGGCTGATAATAGTTGATGTTTATTATTTGGTGGAAACCGTGATACATTCGGGTTCAAAAGAACAACATTTATTTGAAATAGAAATCTTTTGTAACATCATGAATGTCTTTACTGTCACTTTTGACCAAATTAATGTGTCCGTGCTGAATAAAGTATTATTTATTTTAAAACAAATCTTAATGGCTCTAAACTTTTGAAAGGTAGTGTATAATTTAAAGACATAAATGGTTGTAATAACAGGTGAGATGACATGCATCATAAAGTGATTTTTGTAGGATTTCTAATCAGGAATGTTCTGAATGGCAGCCAATGGAGTGCAAAGTCACCTTAAGAATGGTTTTCCAAAGAATATGTCTTGAATTAAGGTCATTTTACTTACCCCATTATCTTACCATTTTTTTTTTCTTGTTTTCAGCTTTATAAAAAGTTGGATATATAGTATACGTATATCCCACTTTATCCACATACATATAGTATACTCACGTAAAGCAGCATATACTGTATAGCTCAACTGCTTAATTACCTGAATGTAAACTATACTATTACCCAGCTCTTTATATAAAGTTGGATATACATGTCTATACATTTTGTGAGTTTTATGCTTAATACAAGAATAATTTAATGCCTGATGCTTCTCAAATAAACCTATTGTTTTCAGGTGATTTGGTTTTTAGTTCTTTTTAATCTTTTTACCGGAAAACAAAAAAGAAAATGTTTTCCTGCTATGAATGTCATATACGTGTGGTGTAGTCTTGCACCCTTGTAATTCATACAACACCCCAGCCCCCTCTCTCTGTCTCTGACTCAGCTGCTGTGATTTTCTGCTGATGCCTGCTATAGTGTCTGAGGCACAGAGAACTGATTATGTATTGCATTATGGGTAGAAGAGGGAGTGGTCGAACCTATAATTCTATTGTATATTTGTTTCAATGCTGTGTTGGGTCAAAAATGTTGAGGTTAAAGTTTATAATGGCCTAACCCTCTCTCTCTCTCTTGCCATCTCAGGTTCCCAGCCCTCAAAATGCCATCACCTCTCGTACCCGTAAACAAACCTCGCAACCTGCCAATGGCAGCGAGACAGATGAGCCAGTCAGCACCTCTGAGAGTGATGGAGGTGGTGCGCGAGAGGACGAAGTGTGCACCCCTTCAACCCTCCAGATCAATGAAGAGATGCAGAGAATGTTAACCCAACTGTGAGAGATTAAAAATGCCTTGCAATGTTTGGATCCTAATTGCTTTGTACTTTTACAGTCTGTTTAAATCTAATGTAATGATTAACTGTGTATTTGCCAGGCGAGAGTGTGAGTTTGAGGACGACTGTGACTCTCTGGCTTGGGAAGAGACAGAAGAAACGCTCCTTCTGTGGGAGGATTTCCCAGGATGTACTTTCACAGCGGACACTAGTCAGGGCGAGGTTAGTGCGCTAAATTCTGGGTCATGTGGTTTATATGTGGTTGATATTTGTGGTTGTGTTTGAATGCACATTATTGTTTACTACTTCCTCATTTATTTACGCACATGGAAACTTTCCCATGATTAAAAGCCTTTTAAGAATTCAAGGGTCCATATAATATACTTTCTTTTTGACTCACTTATAATATTAGACAATAAAATGGGACATAAATTAGTTTTTTCAATATTTTCCACCTTCTTTCCTACTTAAAATTAAACAAGCTGTTTTTTCTACCGTACCTATAACAGTTCAATGTAAATGACATTTGTTTGGCTGATTGACGTCTGTTATGATTGTCTAACCTTTTTGCATGTTAAATGAGTGGCACATCTTTACTGATTATTAGCTGGCAGCTCCAAAATAATTGCCACTGGCCCATCTTTCAATAATCTTCGCAAAGCCTTCATTACAGGTTCACAAATTTGTTGAATTCTTGCATTTTCAAAATTTTCAACAAAAAAGTTATAACCCCCTTAATAATAATTAATCAAAACTGACAAAAGAGTAAGTGGAGTGTCATAAAACATACATTTAAAAGTACTGTAGGTACAATAAATTGAATAATATTTAATCTTTGAAAAATGAAATAACATGAGAGGCATAATTTATAGAAAGGACCTTTAAGACTTTTGGTTATAATCCAAGAATCTGACAGGTGCACCTACTAAATATTGAAATCTCAATTAATATTCATCTAATTCATCTAAATTCATTTATTCATGTAAAAATAATTTTCTTACTCAGTATTTTGTCTTGTTTTCCAGTAAATTAACACAAGCATCTTTACAACAAGATTAATTTTGAAGCAAAATGAAATAAGTCTTTTTACAGAAATCTAACCCAATTTTGTGAGTTGCATTTTTCATTTTTCATTTATATAATTGTTTTAGTGATGTAAAATCAATTATTCGCATCTAACATAAAAGTTTGTAAATATATAATATATAATGTGTGTATATATATATATATATATATATATATATATATATATATATATATATATATAAAATGTGTATATATATATATATATATATATATATATGGCAAAACTAAAATTTATTAAACATCTTGAGTTGCTCAACTCGTCTCTACAGAATCCCCCACAGGTGCTCAAGAGTGTTAAGACTGAGTGCAATACATGTCCACAGAAGGTTTTTCACCTTGGGAGAATGCATACCCTCATTGTCATGTTGAAAAAATGCCCAACAATGCAGGGAATGAGGAAAGGGTAACATTCTATTTCAAGTTTGTGTATTAAATTACACAGTGGTGTGGGAATTCATGACAGCATTGATAAAGCACAACCTCCTTACACCTTCAGCACTCATACATCCCTATATAAGAGCTTTACTACCACTAAACTTTACTGTGGGAACCAGGCACTTCTCACTGTACTCCTCCTCTAGCAACACCATAACATACTGGATGCTGTTAGATCCAAAATGATTGATTTGGTCTCATGAGACCAGAGTATTGTTTCCCAGAATCTATATTTTGTAAATATGGGCTTTGGAAATGGCTAACTGACTTTATTGTACTTTAGCTACAGTAGGTAGTTCCAGTGAGAACAACAACCATGCATGTCATTTCTGTCTGAGAATTAAGTCTGAGAATGATTCAGTGGGCTATATAACACTTTTAATTGTCAAGAAATTACTCCTCTTTAAATGTTTTGGTTCAACATACTTACCTGTTGATCAAACATTGCCTTAAACTTACACCAGAACATTTTTATTTCATTTTATTTAGTAACTTTCAGGAGGGTGTACTCATTTTTGCTACACAACATTTTATCACCTTGATAAGAAAATCTTCTTTTCCTGAATAATTTTGACATGCTTCTTTGGAAATTGATTAAGCAGACTTGCTGGAACATTATATATCCAAAGAACCCTAACATGTCTTCTAAGTAATTGAGTAATTGCTGACTTTCAGCAGTTTCAGTGGGGGTGTACTCATTTATGCTGTGCACTGTATTTCAATGGTCCACTTTAGACATTCTTTTAACAATAAGTAATGAGAGTTAGTTGACATTTTAGAGTATTGTATAGTAGACTGTAAAGGTTAGGGTTCGGGTTAGTAGAATAAGTTAATTGCATGTAATTGCAATTTACTTATAGTCAGTAGAATGTCTGTTGTTGGAGCATCAAAATAAAATGTTAGCAGATATTAAGCAGACAGTACTAATACTCTAATGAGAGTTAGTTGACATGTAGTTGCAAAGTTACTTATAGTTAGTAGAATGTCTAAAGTGGACTATCGAAATAAAGTGTTACCATAACGTCCATTTAGCTTCCCTTTTTCATCTCAGCATTACCCAGCATTATGCTTTTTATATCATAAGTCATACCATATTACCTCTGTCATTTGGTAACTCTATCTCTTTCTTCATTCTGTTCGTTACCCAGGCACTCTCTTCCTCTCCCCCTGTCTCTCCCATCTCACATTCTTTTTCATGTATTTTTCTGATGTTTGTGGTAAACTGGTGAGTATTGGTTCATCTCAAAGGGTGGGCATCTCTAATTGAAGCCAGGAGGAATCAGACACAGAAAATGTGACAGAGAATGAAGCTTAGGTGCACATGCTCTCTCATAGTGTCAAAGAGGTTTTCCACTGGAGAATAGGATACTACTGGTCATCCAGTCATGGGGTTCACACACAGGACACATGCAAACACACACACACAGCTCATATTTAGGTCAGGGTACTCAGTCCAGTTTGCTGGGGGGTGGTTCGATACTAAACATTACTGACATTAGTTAATGCGATGTGGGCTGGAAGTGTGTCGCATTTCATGGAAAGCTCAAAGTGTTAAGGGTTTTCCATCAGCGGGGTCATTAATCTAGTATTTTATTTTCCCTCTGGTAAAATCTCATCTGCTGGTGAGTGCTTATGCTTCTGCAGTGAGATAATGTGTCTGTGCGATTTCTCTCTCTTTTTTTCTGTCTGAACAGGAGGAGTGTTTGGAAAAGGTGATTAAGGACACTGAATGTCTTTTTAAGTCCAGGGAGAAGGAATATCAGGAGACTATAGACCAAATCGAGGTGAGAAGTTTGAATAGTTTACTTTAATTTCATGATTTATCAGATTATAACACAGCTTTTGATTCTGAATGGTCAATTGCAACATTCTATTATGTGAGATAATGTACAGTCAGACGACAAAACAAACTCTTCTGGGGTTTTGGAAAAACACACTGTCAGGGTTTATATGCATTACAGTACTTTATCCCTGTCATACAGTCATGAATCAGGTTTTACACACACTGTTAATAGTATCGCTCTGCTATTTGCTTGTTAGTTATGTTGAATAAATGTACATATAAATGTAAGTATAGAAGTCCATCAGCCTGGTCTGATGCGATCTGCTTCTCTGTAGTTGGAACTTGCCACAGCAAAGTCGGACATGAACCGCCATCTTCACGAGTATATGGAGATGTGTAGTATGAAGAGAGGACTGGATGTGCAGATGGAAACCTGCAGGAGACTCATAACTCAGAGTGGAAACAAGTATGCATATATCCACAAACAAATTACATGTTTTTGACATTTTTAAAACTGTTAACATGGTTATTCTAAACCCTGGGTTATATAGTGTATATATACTGTTCTGTATTCTTGGTTCAAAGATTTTTAGATTTCACACTGTACATTTAACAGGGTTATTATTGTTAATTCAAAGTAAAACTAGGGCTGGATCTATTCCTGTTTTGAAAAAAACGATATCGATACTTAAATCCCAAGAATTGATCTTTTGGTCTATGCTGTTTTTCTGTTGATGAATGAACAAAACTTTGTAGTAAGTAAGTAAGTAAAGCTTTATTTATATAGCACCATTTAAAACAGTGTTTACAAAGTGCTTTACAGAATAGAAATACACAGAAGAAAAAAAACATATACACATACAGTATAGAAATAAGATAAGATAATAAGATGATAAAATTAAATACAGACCAAAAATAAGATCACATAATAGAAATAAGATAATAAAATACAACAATAAAATGAATCATGGAAAGGCCATAGTGACCAAATGTGTTTTGAGATACTTTTTAAAAGTGCACAGATATTGAAGCCTAAATTCAATCTGTTCATCAAACAAAGTGATCGTGTCCCCAGAAAATTTGGACTAAACAACTCAATTAATATGGATTAGTTTTACAAACTCTTTATGAACTTTTTGAAGTGTCAAAGTGTCATTTGCGTTGCTGTCTATGGAGGGACAGAAAGCTTGCAAATTTTATCAAAAAGATCTTCAGTTATGTTCAGAAATGAATGAAAATCTTACGGGTTTGGAACAACATGAGCGTGAGTAATTAAAGGGTTAGTTCACCCAAAAATGAAATTTCTATCATAAATTATCCTCATGTCGTTTCAAACCCATAAGACCTTTGTTCATCTTTGGAACACAAATTAAGACATTTTTTATGAAATCCAAGGGTATCTGATCCACACATAGGCAACAACATCATTGCACCTTTTGACGTCCAGAAAGGTAGTTGAAAACATGGTTAAAATAGTCAATGTGACTGCAGTGGTTCAACCTTAACTCCAGTTCCAATTTGCTCCAATCCAACTTAACTCCAATTTGGACGTTAACAAGGAAGCCTGCACTGAGTTCACTAGGTATGACAACTGTTCAAATTGTTGAATTGATTATTTTTGTTTGGTTTTTGCACACAAAAGTATTCTCATTGCTTCATAACATTAAGGTTGAACCACTTTAGTCACGATTATTTTGACTATTTTAACCATGACGTCAAAAGGTGCAATGACGTTGCTGCAAATGTGTGGATCAGATACGCTCGGATTTCATCAAAAATAGATGCACAGAGTCAATTTTTAGCCATGTCTTAGGCATCTTGCTGGAGTATATTTATTCAACAAATTAGAAAGGTATATTGGAGCAGTCCTATGAAGACATTTAAAATCTAATAAAAGGATCTTGAATTTAATTCTGAATGATACAGGCAGCCATTGAAGGGATCTGAGTGTTGGATCAATGCGATTTCTAGTTTTAGAGCGAATTAACATTTGTGCAGCTGCATTCTGAACCCTTTGTGAGTGTTTAATAGAGCTCTTTGGTAACCCATCAAAACACTATTGTAGTAGCCAAGTCTAGACATAATAAATGCATGGTCTGTTTCAAGTTGGTCAAGTAGAATCTCGTGATCAATGGTGTCAAAGGCAGCACTCAGATCTAAAAGAACAAGGATTGCCAAGTTTCCTGAACTTTCAGATCATTTAAAACCCTAAACAAGGCTGTTTCTGTGGTTTGGTTTGCCCGGAAGCCAGACTAAAATTTCTCATTTAGTGTATTGGGATAGTTATTGAGCTTTATGGATACTATTTTTTCAATTATTTTACCAAGAAATGGTAGATTAGAGATTGGTCTGTAGTTACTGAGCACAGAAGAATCAGTGTATGACCAGTGTAAGTGTACTGGGGCTGACAGTTGAGAAGGAGTACATTGCAAATGACTAGTCGGTGACCTTACAAGTGCTGGCAATGTTTTGTCTTATGGAAGTAATTTTGTCATTAAAAATTCTGCAAACTCATTGCACTTTGCACTTGTGGGAAATTCTGGTGATATTTGAGCTGAGGGGTTAAGTAGCCTGTCGATAGTGAAGAATAAGAATCTAGGGTTTTATTTGTTGCGGTCAGTTAAACTTGAAAAATAAGCTTTTCTTGCAGACCTCATTGCATTATATAGCATTTTCAGATGTCTTATAGATATCATGGTGGACTGTAAGAACTTGTGCGCTTCCACTTTCTGCTCTCCTGGAGTCTTCTTAATTTTACAATGGATATACTATGTCTCCATGGGGCTTTAATTGTCCCAGAGACAGTATAAGGAGCAACAAAGTTAATACACTCAGAGAGCCTGAGACTAAAATTCTCAACGTAAGTGTCTACAGAGGGGGAAGTGAGAGGAGGAAGAGATGATGACATGAGCTCCATGAAGGTCACGGCAGAATCAGCCCGACTGACAGTTTTCTTATCACTCACAGTTTTGGCACATACTGAAATATCAAAAAAGACAAATGGCAACATCTGTTATCTGCGGGTGGCTAACGGTTAAGCCACATGATATCGCTAGATCGAGTGTGTGACCATGTTTGCGTTACATGCTGCTTAAGGCCAAATGAGTTCAGTTACTCTGTGAAATTAACAGTCGATGATCAGAAATTACATCCAGATGGATATTAAAAGTGATTAAGACATTTTCAAAGGCAGTTAAAATCCTAGAAAGCAGTTCTCCATGATCATCAAGAAAGCCTTTGTTGAGTCTAGGAGGATGATACGAAACTAATAAAATAACAGACTGTTCACTCTTCATATGCACTGCAAGGTATTCAGATGTTTCAAAAATCTCCCAGATAAACATGTTGACTACCCTTCTTATTAAGTTTAGGGACACTGAAATATCTAAAACCTGGTGGAGATGTTTCATTTAGGACAAAACTATGATTACTGTCAAGCCATGTTCCAGGAAGATGATATCCAGCTTATGGTTTTCAACAATTTGGCTAATTACAAAAGACTTATTTGTTGATGACCTTACATTTAGAATAGCAGATTTAAGAGGCTGTGCTGTGATATGAATCTTTGTATGATTCACCCTGATTAGTTTACTTGTATTTAAGAACCTCTTGTTTTTTATGACCGTGCCATCAAGTACTGCAAATGACAGGAATATTCAGAAAAGAAGCACGGTTACCTACATGTCAGACACCCCTGTAAGTGTGGTGGGAGAGGGAGAAGAACCTGGTACTTGCTGAGCTTGTTTAGAAGCCTATGCATACCATTCATTTCTTCAGCCAGATTTCTTAGAGTAGTGACAACTGGGCAGAGGGGTGATTGTGACAGTGGGGTGAGCTGCTTGTTGGTGGTGCCAATCGTCCTGTAGCTGTTGTTGTTTAAAGCTGTCAAAGGTGGATGAGAGATGCAGAAAAGTAGATGTAGAGAAGGATTTAGAGAAGGTTTGAAATAAGTATTTGAGTCCTAGAGATGTTTGGATGAAGCCCGGCCGCTTTGAAAAGAGTTCTTCGATCCCAAAACGCCTCGAACAGCACATGTGGAGGCTAGCCAAGTCCTATAGCAACCTACTGAGGCATCTGCATCCCCATCCGATTGTGGAAATGGGGCCTGATATATGCACTTTGACTGATGTAAAAATGAAAGAGTCCAGAAGGTGAAGAAAATCCACAAAAGTAACACAAATAAAAAGTATCTGAAATAATAGTTTCCAAGTTAAAGAAATGTTTTAAGTTAAAACAGGTAGAGAAATTTTGCAAAACCTCAAATAGAGATAAAGAAAGAAAAATAGGCAGAGGAGAGAGAACAGGCTGCTCACTCCTCAAAGGTCAGAGGCAAAAGTCTCCATGTCATAGCGTGCCACCCATCTACTAAATCGCATTCTGTCAATCTTATTACGAAATTTAAACAATAAATATCGTTTCAGTGCTCTTTAATGTGGCAAGACATCATATAGCGCCTTCAGTTCAAGCCAAGCGGCAGCGTTAAGTGTATGTGTACTGATCATCTCTTCTGCTTTATTGCTAGTTATAGCATGAAATAAAAATGAATGAACATCAGAAGGTATGTTGAAAGATACAGTACAACTTACTGAAATCTGTGTAATTGTAAAAATGTAAAATCGTAAAAATGTATTATTATTAAAAAACTTCCTTATATGTAATTTAAATGTAAGTAGCCCGATACCTGATAGGCCGAATAGAATTGAATTGCATGCTTGTGAATCGAAATTAAATTGTGAAATTTGTGTCAAAAACAAATTCAAACTATTAATAAAAACTGTAATAGCAACTTCATGACGCTAAAATTACACCGCTGTAAACCATGGATTTACATTCATATATGCATATTTATGAGGTCAGCAACATAGATACACATAGTTCACAGTTCACCCAAATATTCTCTCATCGTTTACTCACCCTCATGTCGATGTCGTTCCAAACATGTATGACTCTTCTGTGGAACATAAAAGAAGATATTTTGAGAAATGTCTATACAATGAAAGTCAAAGGAATTGTTTGGTTACCAGCATTTTTCAAAAATCTTTTCTGTTCCAAAGAATAAATAAATAAATGCACGTTTGGAATGACATGAAGGTGAGTAAATGATGACAGAAATGTAATTTCTGGGTGAACTGTCCCTTTAAGTATTCTGAAATATACAGCAAAAAAATTAATACTGTCTCTTCATCACTCCAGTTAAAACAGTTGTCTTTCATCAACATTTACCATTTTTTTTTCTGCTCAGATGCTGAAACTAAACAGCATCTGAAAGTTTGTGTGACTGATCAAAACTCATGAATGACACAGTTTATATTTTACTATTTCTCAAAGTACAAGAAAATATATTTTGTTGATTTATTCCTTTTACCACCTTACAGTAAATCCACTTCTTCTATACCTGGAGGAGGTACAGATGCGAACGGAGAAACAGAGAGGGATAAAACGGAGGAAGGAGGAAGATAATGACGACAATATGCAGAAGGTGTTTGCAAGAAGAAGAAAAAGCGCCCCTCATCTCTTCACGGCACCCATCATCAAGTACCATGATCAACCCTGCTCATGTTTTTGCAGACTACCCAGTCACTGCCTCTAGTGGTGGGAAATGGAATTACATTGTATGTGCTGAGTGCCCAAAAGAGAACATGTACTGACATTTCCCCTCTGGTACTGTTTTCACACCTACATAATCATAAAGATGAGAGTCCTCACACGATTGTTTGCTTTTATCTGCTTTCAGCGAGCCCGTCCACCGGCGAGTATCAATCATGTTTTCCGTTCTCATCCCCAAATGTCTGAGTCATTATATTTTCTGCAGTGAATACAATCACTTTTGATTTCGTATGTCTGGCAGAAAATCATTGACAGTGTTTTCACAAAGTTTCCATTTCCTAGAGACTCTGAGGGGACATTTGCTCACTTATTGTTGCCGCATGTACCGTTACGTGCCGCTGTAAGCCGTGGGTCAGTAGGTGTGTTGTGCTTCCTGTCTGAGCTGTTGTAAATACCGGGCTGTTTATGCTAGTGAAGGGTGGAGGTAACTGTAGCCTGCACGTCCCCCATCTTTGTGCTTAAATGAACATGAAATAAATGACATTTCATGCTAACGGTATTGTGCTGATGCCAGGCTGCTTTGGAGTCTCGGCTGTTTGCGCTCTTAGAATAATGAACTCTTTTACTTCCTCTTGCGGGTGGAAAACATGAGTGATGGGTGAGGTCAGACGAGTGAGATTCGAGGATGTTATGGCTCTGGGTACATGTCAGAGCGTTACGCATGTCAACCGCTATGTTATTTCCTTTTCACTTTTCCCCTCATTTTTCTCCTTTAAGATAAATGATATTGAGCCTTTTTCTCTGCCGGTGGAGGTACATTTCCGAAAAAAATAATTTCATGAAAATGCTGTATATTTATCGCTGCTATAGATATGAGAACTACTCAGTCCATAAAAGTATCTAGTATTTCTATTTTGGACAGTAAAATCCTTCCAGTGTAGTTCACCCTTGGCGTTTTTCTGTTTTGTGTCTATAAGACCTTGCTGGTGCCTCTGATGGCTGAGGTTGATGCAAAGATCTACCCATTTGTCTGACCTGTTGTTTTCACTGGGAACAGTCTTGTAGTCTAGACTGGCTGTGTTCTGTTAGGAACTGAATAAGGTGATATGAGAGGAGTCCTTTATAGAGCAAGACCCTGAAGAGTTATTTTCATGCTAGTGGTGATAGTCCATGATAGTTTAAGCAACCCATCTTGTTAGATTCTACCAGTGATCCAGTAGAAAGAGGGATCCTGATGGGTTAATTCAGGGATGTCCAAACCTGCTTCTGCAGAGTTTAGCTCCAGCTTGTATCAACGCACCTGCTTGGAAGTTTCTAGTATGCCTAGTAAGGCCTTGATTAGCTGGTTCAGGTGTGTTTAATTGGGGTTGGAGCTGAACTCTGCAGGACTGTGGCCCTCTGGGAGCTGGATAGGACACCTCTGGGTTAAACTCATTGATGAATGTTCTTAAAGACCCCACAAAATGTTTGACAAACTAAATATTATTTAAATATTATCTATTTATTAGAGAGATCTTAAGGAAACCAATTTCTGCCTCAGAGTAAAAAACAAGCAAATAAACAAAAAAGATAGTTTGCCAGATATCTCAAAGATGCAACTTTAGGCTACGTCCACACGAAGCCAGAGCTTACCCTATCCAATCTTCTTTTTTTTTTTTTTCTGCGTTCTGCGTTCACACGAAACCACTGAAATGACTCAAAACGATGTAGTATACATGCAAGCTCAGTATATGGCGCTGTAATTCTGCAATAGAGATACACTAAAAACAAAGAAGAAGACTTGGAGCATGCGCATAAACCTTGCGCGCTGTATACAAACTTTAGTAAAGTTTTAAAATAAAGCTTTATTTTAAAGGTGCTCTAAGTGATCCTGGGCGGAGTAACTTCCTGTTGACGTTCGAAGTGTTGTCAAACAAAACAGAGGCTAGCTAGACCCTCCCTCTTCCTCCCCCTCCCCCTCCCCTCTGTGCTTCCTGAAACAGTCATGAACGCGCATTTAAAATCATTCTTGTCGGTTATTGGCTGAAGCATGTTTATTATGATTTGTGGTCCAGGCTGCACCAGTTTGTTTTTGTTGCCGTTTTCTGAGCTTGTGGCGACTACAGAGACCGCGTTTTTTTTTACAGTGTGTTCAGGGGACAGGCAGCTAGCGGATAGTGAGGAGATGTTTGCTGTATGTGACAAAAAAAGTTTTGGCCTAAAAACGCGTGACATCACTTAGAGCACCTTTAATAAAGCTTTAGGCACGGTAGCTTCTGCAGCACGAACACAAGCATGTAGTACGCTATTATTGTTGTTGTTTTGTGCTGTTAGTAGTGACTGAATAGGGTCGACACGTGTGGTGATGACACAAAAATAGCGGTTTCACCTTCTGAAAATGCCGTGTGGACGAAACGCCTATCCGATACAAAATTTGTGCGTATACACAAAAAGTGTCTCCGTGTGGATGGAGCCTTATATCTCACAATTGTTACTTTGTTTCGCACAATTGCCACTTTTTTTTTCAGAATTATGAGTTCATATCTCACTATTTCGACGTTATTTCTCAAAATTTTGACATATCTCTCACTTGTATCGTTGTTTTTTTGTAATTGCAATTTCATCTCTTACTGTTTTTACATTAAATCGTAATTTTACTTAGTTTCTGGTAATTGCGACTTATTTCACAACATTAGCTACGTTTACATGGACACTACTTGCTTCAATCTGAAAGAATTTATTCCAATTGATGAATCCGAATGTACTGTTTACATGAACGCCAAATAAAGTGATCAGATGCACGTTTATATGTCACAAGCTTCTGATCGGTTTTAATCTTTTGACGTGTGCTCACAGCACAAATATACAGAGTTTCCCGCTGTTGTTGCATACTAACCATCCTCCTTTTCTTTGATTTAAAAAGCAGAATTAATATTTATCTATTTCGGGTCCTAATTAGGCGACGACGAGCACAGGAACCTTTGAGTCATGCTGCTTGTCTTTATCAAGCAATAAAAGCGCCCTTTCCTGTGCCTAAAACCAGTTGTCTTGCTCCATGTCTTGCTACATTTCACAGACGATGAGTGGAAAGAGAATTTCAGAATAACAGGACACTTATTTATGACACTTTATTTAACGGGAAGAACAGCTTGTTCTGCGCGTCACGTCATTACGCTATTTCTACGTCATTGCACATGCGCAGTACTCTCCAGTTTCGGTTTTCAATCCAATCAAGTGTTTACATGTCCTCTTGATTGGATTACAAAATTAATAAACCACCCCTTGCAATCCGAATGATATTTTAATCAGATCTGGCCAATTCATTCCGATTGATGTGGTTACATTTGACTTTTTTTTATTCCGATTGTGCTACTAGTCTGATTACAATCGGATTATTAGGGTCCATGTAAACACAGCTATTGTTTCTCATAATTGTGACTTTATATTTCAAAATTGCAACTGTTTTTAGGAATTGCGAGTTTATATCTCACAATTGCCACTTTTTTTAGTATTGCAACTTCATGTTGTTCATACTGTTTTATGTAATTGTGACTGTATCTCACAATTGCAGCTTTGTTTCTAGTAATTGCGCCTTTATATTTCACAACATTGTTTCATGTAATTATGACTTTATATCTAACAATCGCTTCATTTCTCATAATTGCGACTTTGTTACTTATCTTTTTCAATTTTGTACTCTGAGGTGGAAATGGGAAATATTTGCAGGATTCACAAGGATTAAGATTTGTTGGGTGTCCTGCAGATGTTCGGCTCCAACCCCAATTGAACACATCTGAACCAGCTAATCAAGGTCTTGCTAAGCATTCTAGAAACTTCCAGGCAGGTGTGTTGAGGCAAGTTGGAGCTGAACTCTGCAGGACAGTGGCCCTCCAGGACCAAGTTTGGACACCCCTGCATTTGAGTGCGAGAGCCTGATGGGTTTTATCAATTGAAGAATGATCTCATGGATTAGAAGACCCATTGAAGAATGATCTAAAGACCCCATGAATTTGTTTGATGAGCATGTTTCCTTTCCTTTCCACCTACAAGAGTGAGATCCTGAGGGGTATCCAATCCTGTTCCTGGAGGGCCACTGTCCTGCAGAGTTCAGCTCCAACCCCGATCAAACACACCTCAACCAGCTAATCAAGGTCTTATTATAGGCAGGTGTGTTGAGGCAAGTTGGAGGGAAATTCTGAACCAGCTAATAAAGATCTTACTAGGCATACTTGAAACTTCCAGGCAGGTGTGTTGAGGCAAGTTGGAGCGAAACTCTGCAGGACAGTGGCCCTCCAGGAACTAGTTTGGATACCCTTGGGTTAGATCTACTAGAGAATGATCCTTCAGTGATTATCTTGCAAATTAACGTGCAATCTGATTCTAGAGAGCTCTAAAGTTCTTAAGAACCTCACGTGATTTGTAATAATCAGCTCTTCTTTTGGGAGAGCACTTTCTAATTCTAACCAAACGCCCACAGGAACTAATATAGTAGCTCTAGAAGAAACTGGCAAACCGACTTTATGTTTGTTGGTCATTCATATCTGTAGTCTGAGCGTAAAACCACAGCTTGAATTCAAGAACAGAGACTAAAACTCTTTGACAAAGACATTTCCAGTGCCAAATGTGAAATAAAACATTCAGGAAAGATACTGCACACAGTGAAAATGAAAACCTCATGCTTTTGAAAACATGGTGCTGTACATCCAGCATGTAAATTTTCGCTGTTGAAAAACAAAGAGTGAAAGCTTTAATAAACATATCACACATATCACTTTCTATGACGAGCCAGAACAGAATTTATTCATTTGAACAATATGTTATGAACCATCCTCAGGTTGTTTTTCTTTTCATCTTCTTCTATTTTTTGCATACTGACTGAGGAACAACATTGTGTGTCTGCCTTAGGTTTTTCCCTCTGACCACTGTGAAGTTCTGTCGGGGATTTGCAGATTCATTTGATTTTGCTGAATATTTGAGTTATTTCACATTATTTCAAAGATGTTCTATGGGTACAAACTTATGATATTAATGTGTAAAAATCATTGAAAAAATATTAGCCCTGAAAAATCAAAGGATGATTCATTGAAATGTTAAAATTTGATTTTGAGGAAAAGGTTTTGTATGTGAACTAAACATTGCTTATCATGGTGGTTTGTGACATTTCTGTTGTCATTGCAAACAACTAAGCCATTGTTCGTCCACAGAAAATCTTTTAATTTGAGTTTTTTGTTTTTGTTTTGCAGCACTGAGCTGAACTATGTGTGTAAGACTTATGTATGCATGTGTATATGTATGGAGTGAGCACTCCAGGTTTCTGCAACGAGTAAGTGGTTGTTTTCTACACCAATTTACTTCTTGTTTGTTGCTATATGACCTTAAAGCAAACGTCTTTTACGAGAATTCTCTTAATTCGATAACCACAAATCCTGTCTTGTATGAAAACGGCAATAGTTATATACAGTCAGGAAAATGACTCATTGGAACTGACTGAATTTTTCTTAAAGATTCTTCAGATTTTCAGTGGCTACAAACAATGAGTAAATTCCACACAGTATCCTCACCAAAATAATAACAGATTTTGAAAAAGAAAAATAAAAAGAGAAAAGTGCTTCGAAAGAATGCTTATTTGCAATAAATGTATGAATGCAATGATACTGTAACCTAGAAGAGTCAAAGGGAGAGTCTTTGTAATGCTCAAATGCTGGCTATGCAAGCAAGTCCTGAACCTTGACAAGAGAGTTACAACATTTGAAATGATCGCTTGGGACTCATTGAGAGTCTGGAAGAAGGTTTGAATGATCTCATAGTCATTCATAGCATCTCCGTGTCATTCTGTAACATCTCACAGGAATGAATCTCAACTTGTTCCTACTGTGGAATTGTATGAATGTTTATCTTTTATGGGTTCTCTTTAAATGTACACATGTGCCACTGTGGTTGAGCCTATCAGATGCTGTCCAGTGACAGCAGAACCCTTCTGAGTGTCTACGGGGAGGACGAGGACCGAAACAATGTCACATGTGTATTTTGATTTAAAGAGTAACAGGACTATATGTATATATAAATATGTATGTGTAACCCAAAGCAGAACAGGAATTGCTCGCTTCACTGCAAGTGTACAGAAAGACTGGAGCTTTAAAAAAGATTTCAGAATAAAGGTTACAGCTGAACACATCGCGACGAGTGGAGTTTTTGTGTCATAGTGTGCGCGTTTTCTTTTTCAATCTATAGGTCATTTTTTCCTCTTAAGTATCTGTTTATCTGCCAGTCTGTTACGCACTTAGTTGCTTAATAAGGTGATAGTGGAAAAAAAGGCCAAATGGTGAAAATTGAAAAGACATTTAAGATCAAAGCCACAGACATTCGTGCGAGTTAAAATAACTCAGTCTGACCTTTTGTCTTTAAACTGCTTCATGAAGTTAGCTTTAGGTCTGGGTATGTACTCCTAAAAGGGAGTTTGTTCTACATAAAATAAAGTTATTTTCATTTTGTGTGCAGCTTCGTGCAAACAGATGAATGTGTATGTTTTTATGAGGCATTCCAAAACTACTCCAATTAGAACTCACATTCTGAATGTGTCCAAGCCTTAATCAAACCAGTAATAATGAAACAATGAAACCGTGACAGCTGCACAGTATGTGAAGCTATTGCCTCTCTCTCTCTCTCTCTCTCTCTCTCCAAAACAGTAAGCAGGTGAAGGGCAGTGTGAGAAAGAGAGGGAGGAGAATGACAGGAAGACACAGCAGGTGAGGAAACAATGAGATGTATTGAGCAGAACTGAATACAGACTGGCAGAAGACACAGAAACTGAGTTTGAAAGCATTTAATGACATTTTGGATTCTACTAACTGTGAGGTACTGGCTATTTTCATTTATACTGCAATTATTGTTATGCTGTTTTGTGTTTTTCACTTTCTAAAATGCAGGTCTTTGTTATAAGATGCTGACTGAAATGTAAAATTTAGTAAAACTGGTAAAAGTAAACTAAACAAAAAGCTAGTCACGAATTTACTTGCTGTTTGCGTCAGATTCACGCTTCCCCTATTTTTTATTTTTATTTTTTGGCAAAGTCAGCCGTTGCAAAATGTATTTTATTGGACGTGTGAATAGTGATATGAAACTTAACATCACACTAATTTTTTCAAAAGTTTGATTGCGTGTGCTTTTATGTTCTCCAGTGAGTGACTGATGTAGGGTGTGTGATATGTTGTGTATATGGATCACTTCTTGTCTGATAAAATGTTATCATTTACAGATGCTTGTGACAATGTTATCTGTAGCCATGGTGATGCTGACAGGTCACCATATATACGGCCTCCCTATGGTAAATGATTATACTATACATTATAATGTGTATGATATATTGTGTTAACATAAGACGCCGTGTTGTGCAGACTTTTAGTACGCTGCACGCTCAGATCTCAGTGTGGGATCTGAAGCAGCACAGAACCAAACTCTAATGTGCACTTTAAAGGTACAGCATAACTGGACTGGACTCATCCATTGCTAACTTTCTTTGGTGTTGTCGATTGCATTGAACAGGACGGAAAAGTGAGAAATCCCGGAGCCGTCTTAGAAAACTGCTCTTTGTGTCCAGCAGGTGAGAACGCATGTTTGGGCGTTATATTTCTCAGAGCCTTTCATATCTGCCATCACTTTCTCTGAATTCGATCCCTGTTTGTGCGGAGTGCGTGAGCGTACTTTTCTGTCACCACACTTCCCAGTATTACTTATGTGGTCTGAGCAAGAAATTGCTCAAGAAATCAGTGGTTATTTATTAAGTTTTTCTTCATCGTTCTTTCTTCTTCTTCCTTTCCCTCTCTTTCTTTTTCTCTCGTGATGGGAAATGGTATGTTCTGACACAGAAGCGTCAACCACTTCCTTCATTAGAATGCCACTGCCTGTTTGAGCGTCTTTGTAACGTCCTGTTTTTGATGCTATTTCTCATCTCTCCCCTTAAGAGACCTCAGTCAGCAAGTATGAGTTTGTGCATATAAGTGTGTGTGTGTGTGTGTGTGTGCACGTACGTGAGTGTGTCTGTGCGCAAGCACCCACATCCGCCTTTAAGAAATTCAGAATGTGCCCTTTTGAGCTGTAGACTGTGCACAGTCAAATACAAATTTAGTTATTACTCCTTTAAATATGTTATGATAGTCATTTTACATCTGTCTATTCCGTGCATTCATGTTTGTCAGTTATGTGTGCATGCAATTTGTAAGTTAGGTGTAATTACCTTTTTAAGGAGAAAAAATATGCTATTTACACTAAGTTCAAACAGCCATAGATGCTATTTACATTAAGTGAAAATAGCAGAATTTTTTTGCACTAAGTGTAAATAGTTGTTAGATGCTGTTTATACCTAGTGCAAACAGTGTCAGATACTACTTGCACCCAAAGTCCCTTTAAGACAAGTCATTTCACTCGGCAGCCATCTTTGAAATGCCTCTTGGGCATGCAAGTGCAGCTTCTATCTCTTTGAATGGGGAAACATTAAATTCTCTAAAGCTCTTTACCAAGCTTTTGATTCAGTTTCATATTTGAAATCACCAATGAAATCTGACAACAACTGTCTCATACATTTTGTTTCTAAACGCTCGAATCATGACAAAAAACGGTATTTTTCAGGCTGGATTAACCTAATGCGCATGCGCAATTAGTGTCGTGCCTCATTTCGGAGGCGAGTGTCTGATTTTTTCTAAAGGAACCGGAGCTTCTAACGGCCACTGCAGTGACGTGATGACTTTACCAATTGACTCTTTGCAAAGACAAGTTACTTATGATATTAAAGTCCTAGCTTTCAAATTGTGTCATTTCTTTAAAGAAATTCGAACAATAAAAATGGTTTTGTGGCTCTTTAATGTGTCGTGACAGATTGCTGTAGCGCCTCAGCTCAAGCGGCTCGTGAACCGATCATCTCTTCCTACTAGTTAATTTATAGCATCACATAAACATGAATGAACATGAGAAGGAATGTTGTTTCAAACGCAGAAAGACATCAGTACACACCTTTTTCAATTTCAAGTCCACCGAGGCTAATCTTCTAACTCCTGACTGCTTTGTCGGACAAAATTGCGGATTCGGCGTTATGATTGGTTAGATCGCTTATCAATCAAACTCCAGGCAAAGGGTCAATTGGCGATTGGCTCTTATTTAGAAGGCGGGACTTATTCTGCCATATTGCTCATTGCACTTCTCCCATTCTATAGTCTTTTTTGCACTTCAGTGTATTGTAGTAAACAATGTAATAATAATACTAACTTATTTAATGTATATGATTATACTTATTAAAATCATAAATTGATACTGCCTTATTGGGACATTAATCGTATTATGCCTATTAAACACTTTATTCCCACTATTAAATTTCCTTCAGGCAATTTAATTCCACTTTTTGAATATTTTCATCATATTTAAAATAGACGCAAGCTGATGTATGATGGGAAAAGAGAGAATGAGTTTGCAAAATGTCAGATCTTGGGTTGGTCGCGTCAGAAGTTAGTCACCCACCTTACTCTCGTCACCACCGTTTCTTTTATCAGACATTGGTGGGCGGAGTTAGTTTAAATAGCCTCTGCCAATAAGGTGGGCTACTTGCACCCTGAAATTATATTTCAGTGCACCGTATTTTTCGATGTAAAAGTAAGCTGTTGTGTATGTGCAAGACCTTTGATTCATTAGCCGCTATAGGTGAAGAACTACAGGAATAACACTAAATCTATTTGCGCTAGAAGTCAGATTTGCTACGTCCGAAATCGCGTACTGTCTGAGTAGGTACTACATTTGTATTTGAATTTACTTTCCGACCATTAAAAAAAGTGTGAATAGAATGAATATGGGTAGTATGAATGAAATTCAGATGTTCTACATCCGCCATGTTGTTACTGTCACATGACCTACCAGCATCAGTTGCGTCACTTCACTTTTATTCATAAATCCTCTCCTGTGGTCTTCGAATGCACACTTCAGAATCTGAGCAGAGGTATTTTTTTTCGAATACTATGTGTTCGGACATACTCTTTTGGCGTATTCGATTTCGAACAAAGCGAATGTGTTCATGATTACAATAATAACTAGATAAAAAAGTTTGAAGACAAACTTTAAGTTGGCTTGAAAAAGCCGGTCCAGAAAGTTTGAAGGAGTTTTAAAAGTTTGAAGCTTTTCAGTTTGAAAGTTTAAGTTTTATTAGATAGATTTAGTTCAATAGATAGACTTAGTTTGATAGATTTAGTTTGATAGATAGATAGATAGATAGATAGATAGATAGATAGATAGATAGATAGATAGATAGATAGATTCAGGGTACTTAAGGCGGTTGCTAGGGTACTCAGGGTGGTTGCAAGGGTGTTGCTATGCGGTTGCTAAGGTACTTGGGTGGTTGCTAAGGTGTTGCTATGGGGTTGCTAGGGTATTGGGGTAGTTGCTAGGGTGTTGCTATGCGGTTGCTAGGGTACTCGGGGTGGTTGCTAAGATGTTGCTATGCGGTTGCTAAGGTACTCGGGTGGTTGCTAAGGTGTTGCTATGGGGTTGCTAGGGTATTTGGGGTGGTTGCTAGGGTGTTGCTATGCGGTTGCTAGGGTACTCAGGGTGGTTGTTATGGTGTTGCTATGCGGTTGCTAGGGTACTCAGGGTGGTTGCTAGGGTGTTGCTATGAGGTTGCTATGGTACTCAGGGTGGTTGCTAGGGTGTTGCTATGCGGTTGCTAAGGTGTTCTGAGTGGTTGCTAGGGTGTTGCTATGTGGTTGCTAGGGTAATCTCCATGGTTGCTAGGGTGTTGCTATGCAACTCAGGGTGGTTGCTAAGGTGTTGCTATGCGGTTGCTAAGGTGTTCTGGGTGGTTGCTATGGTGTTGCTATGTGGTTGCTAGGGTACTTGGGGTGGTTGCTAGGGTGTTGCTATGCGGTTGCTAGGGTACTTGGGGTGGTTGCTAGGGTGTTGCTATGCGGTTGCTAGGCTACTCGGGGTGGTTGCTATGGTGTTGCTATGCGGTTGCTAGGGTACTTGGGGTGGTTGCTAGGGTGTTGCTATGCAGTTGCTAGGGTACTCGGGGTGGTTGCTAAGATGTTGCTATGCGGTTGCTAGGGTACTTGGGGTGGTTGCTAGGGTGTTGCTATGCAGTTTCTAGGGTACTCGGGGTGGTTGCTAGGCAGTTGCTATGGTAACCTGGGTGGTTGCTAAGGTGTTGCTAGGCAGTTGCTAGGGTGTTCTGGGTGGTTGCTAGGCGGTTGCTATGGTAACCTGGGTGGTTGCCATGATGTTGCTAAGTGGTTAGTAGTTGTCACAGATGGTTACTATCAAGTTTTTATAGAGTTGTTAGCATGTTCTTAGCCCAGTTTAACACTTAGCTAATCACTATTAGCATGTAGCTATTCACTGCTAGCATGTGTATCATGTTGGAAGTCCAGATTGCTAGCATGAGTCAAAAGAGCCAACCGCCATCTCTCTACGATGTTCTGATGCAGAGATATAGATTTTGCAAAACGGTTGCTAGGGTACTCTGTTTGGTTGCTAGGCAGTGGCTTTGCAGCTACCAATGATGATACTCCAAAGGCTGCTTGACAATATAAACCAACCCCCATGTCTGTACGATGTTCTGATGCAGAGATATAGATTTTGCAAAACGGTTGCTAGGGTACTCCATTTGGTTGCTAGGGAGTGGCTTGGCAGCTACCAGTGATGATAGATAGATAGATAGACAGACAGATAGATAGATAGATAGATGGATGAGTTTGAATGAGTTAGATAGAAAGATAGATAGATAGATAGATAGATAGATAGATAGATAGATGAGTTTCAATGAGTTAGATAGATAGATAGATAGATAGATAGATAGATAGATAGATAGATAGATAGATAGATGAGTTTGAATGAGATAGATAGATAGATAGATAGATAGATAGATAGATAGATAGATAGATAAGTTTGAATGAGATAGATAGATAGATAGATAGATAGATAGATAGATAGATAGATGAGTTTGAATGAGATGGATAGATAGATAGATAGATAGATAGATAGATAGATAGATAGATAGATAGATAGATAAATGAGTTTGAATGAGATAGATAGATAGATAGATAGATAGATAGATAGATGAGTTTGAGTGAGTTAGATAGATAGATAGATGAGTTTGAATGAGTTAGATAGATAGATAGATAGATAGATGAGTTTGAATGAGTTAGATAGATAGATAGATAGATAGATAGATAGATAGATAGATAGATAGATAGATAGATAGATAGATAGATAGATATTTAGTTTGATAGATAGATAGATGATGGGTTTATGATTTTGAATGAGTTTCAATGGATTAGAAATAGTACATAGAATGGCACTTGAGTCTAATTGGGTTTGAGTCTAATGGGCTTCCATAGTTTAAATTTGAATTTTGACAGTTGGAATTTGAAAGTCTTGGCTCATTTGAACATTCCGTCAATGAAAGTCAATGGGATTTTTTCCAAGTTTGATCAGCATTTTTAGGAAAACCGTAAGTCGGATCAGTCTGAAAAGATATAGCAACCCGAGTCAGAACAGTCTGAAGGTCTGGGCTGAGTTTGGTGGTTGTAGCTTGAACAGTCTAGGAGGAGATAGTGTTCAAATTTTCGGTCAGAAGAATAATAATAATAAGTTTATATAGCAGATCAGTAAGTTGGCTTTTTCAAGCCAACTTAATTAAAATAACATGATAACAAATACCAGTTTGCAATATAAAGCAGCATAACGGACAATTTTTGGACTGCTAAAATAAATAGCTGGTTACACCAGAAGCCATACATGTAAAAAATGACTTCTCCAACAAGAAAAAATGTAGGGAGGAACTTGTCTGTTGGGAATTGATTGGATGGTTGTGGTTTGCTATTGCTGTGATGTCATGTAAGTGACATTTCCATTTCCCCTTTTTCCTCTCTTTCTTCCTGACCATCCATCATCTCTCAGGATATTATTACCTGTCAGAATGTAAGTGTGTTCCTTGCGACCCTGGTTTCTTCACCAGTCAGGAGAACAGAGAAAGATCTTGTCACCGCTGCTTCCAGAACTGCAATGCTGGTATGAAGCTCTTTACACCTAATTTACCCATGATAGTATAAACAAGATGAAGTGAGAATAGAAACAGGAAGTATGGCAAAAAGTGCTTCATTTTGAAAACACGTTTGTGTGTGTGTGTGTTTTAGAATTCGATATGGAGGTGGAAAAGGAGTGTACGCGTACATCAGATGTAGTGTGTCGCTGTCGGAAGGGATATGAATGTACCAAGATGGACCCATTCTCAAGACAATGTCAGAACTGCGATCCTGTCACCAACACAAGCTCGTCCATCACCCCTTCATCCACCCCTTCATCCACCACTTCATCCACCACTTCATCCACCACTTCATCCATAAGTGCACAGAGCTTGCTGGGTAAGCATGGCTTTTTTTCTTCTATATCAGGGTTTCCCAAACAGGGATTTGCAGGGAAACTGCATGGGGTTCGTGAATTGATGAAAAGCTAATAATGAATTATACTGAATGTTAAATGAAAATAAATAAATGGGGCTGCAAGATAATCGTGATATAGCTTAGTGCGATAAACAAATTAAAGGCTGCATTTTAATTAAATAATTGCATAGGCTAGTCTGGTGCGCTGCATGTTTCATAGTTTTTCATTATTATAAATACCAAATATTCATTCTCCAATTTAAAACATAGTACTACTACTAATAATTATTATTATAAGTATGATTATTATTACTACTATAATATTATTGACATTAGAGGACCATGAGCATTAAATTATTGTAATATTAAAGAGTAAAATTACATTGTAAATGTAAATGTTCAACTTTGTCAAGTGTGTAATGTTGCTGTTTGAGCCTGAAAAAGGTCTGCAAAGTAACACAGTACAAAGTCCACATCAAAGGCAGTATGTTTATGAAGTCGCTGAAACGCCTGGATTGTAGTTTTGAGCTTTTTTCCAGAACGTACACCTCACAATATTTCTCATTTAAATTATTCCCGCCCACGGTATATGCAAAAAAAGGGGCAAGGCCTGGTTGAGTTGCGTTAGTAGTGCCTTGAAACCACAGACTGTAAAAAAAGATGGACGACGCACCTTCACTCTCTTCCGTTGAAGATGTCTATATGGTGCTGACATCTTGAGTCTCAAGTCTGCGCATAGTGAACTTGAAACCCGAGTCTGTGCAATAGTGAGTACGAAGTGGAGCCGCGATATCAAAGTCCCGCCCAACCACAGCTGTCAATCATGATGTCACACCCCAGTTTTTATAGCTTCAAATAACTAACTAAAACCAAACTTTTTCAAAGAACGAACATCTGAACTAACACCAGCATGATGAAAACTTTAAAAATTGTCTTTGGAAAAAAAAATGTTAAGTTTAATTTGATTTTAGTTTGTGTCTCGTCCCATTACATTTAATGGAGAGGGCGGGGTTTATGACCTATACTGGTGGCTGGAAGCAGAATAGGTCATCCATGTATTCCAGTGGGATAATTTCTGTCATATTAGGCAGTTTTTATCATTCTGGTGTTAGTTCAGATGTTCGTTCTTTAAAAAAGTTTGGTTTTAGTTAGTTATTTGATGCTATAAAAACGGGGTGTGACGTCATGATTGACAGCTGAGGTTGACAGCTTCTTTGAGTCTGCCTGCATTGACTCCATTGTTTAAGAGCTGCTGTGGAGACACAATTATATACAGTTATCACTGTAAACCTGCTTTGACACAATCTGCATTGTAAAAAGCGTTATATAAATAAAGGTGACTTGACTTGATTTGAAGTAGTCACTAATGCGTCAACAGACGCGAGGTGATTGGAGCTTTCCTTTCATTTCTACATTTCCATAACTGTTCATTTCACACCGAAATAATGAGTTGTTCTGAGTATTGCGGCTCCACTTCGCACTCACTACTGCGCAGACTCGGGTTTCAAGTTCACTATGCGCAGACTTGAGACTCAAGATGTCAGCGCCATATTGACACACTGGCGGCTTCACTTACTACAATAGAAGAGAGTGAAGGTGCGTCGTCCATATTTTTTTTTTACAGTCTATGGTTGAAACTCGTGGTTATGGTGAGGGGTGTGAGATTTCAGAAACACAGTTGACCAATCAGAACGCACCGGTCCATCTGACCAATCAGAGCACACTGCGCTTTTCGGAAGGAATCTAAACGGAGTGTTATTGACAGACTGGGAAGAGAGAATGGAAAATAATGTGTTTTTTTAATATTCAAGCATGAAAACCTATTCTAGTAGACCCCAAAACAAAATCAAAACTATGAAAAAATGAAAATTTGATGTTTATCTGCTTACCCCCATCGCATCTAAGATGTAGGTGACTTTGTTTCTTCAGTAGAACACAAATAATGATTTTTAACTCCAACCGTTGCCGTCTGTCAGTCAAATAATGCTAGTGGATGGGAACTTCTACTATAAGAGTAAATAAAACTTGCATAGACAAGTCCAAATTAAACCCTGCGGATCGTGACGACACACTGATGTCCTAAGACACGAAACGATCGGTTTGTGCGATAAACCGAACAGTATTTATATCATTTTTTAACTCTAATACACCACTATGTCCAACCGCGTTCAGCATTCGCTTAGTGATGTCTGATCGCGCTCTGACAGCGGCAGTGATGTCTCGCGCATAGACTTCAAAGAGAGCGAGATATCACTGCCGCTGTCAGAGAGCGATCAGACATCACTAACCGAGTGCTGAAGTTTTATTTACTCTTATAGTAGAAGTTCCCATCCACTAGCATTATTTGACTGACAGACGGCAACGGTTGGAGTTAAAAATCATCATTTGTGTTCTACTGAAGAAACAAAGTCTTGGATGCGCTGGGGGTAACCAGATAAACATCAAATTTTCATTTTTGGGTGAACTATCCCTTTAAGTAAATATTTTACATCTAAAAGTTTCGCTGACAAAAAAGTTTGCAAACCATGATGTGTGTACACTTGTATTCTATGCAGTATTTTGAATTCATTCCAAAATAAGAAATTAAGGAAGAGTAGTATGCTTGAATCAAGACTGGGCCAATGGGGATGTTGCCCAGGGCCTCAGACTGTCAAGGCCTTCCAAAGCCTCAGTCCCCACAGTCGATAACTGATCACTAGGACCCTCAGCTATTTATACTCATATTATCTGAAATTAGCCCATCAAAACATGCTTTTCCATGTGTGTTTTAGCCAAATAGGGGTCTGCCACTAGGGGGAGCAGGAGGTGGGCTTGAATCCTTATAGAGTGCTGCAGGGATGACCTATTTTTGTAGGCCAATCCAGAAGTTAGCATCACCCTGGTTCCTGCCACATAAAGCTAAAAAGATATTAAGATTTTAGATTATTGCAGAAAGTTTATGATTCATACACATTTCGTTTATCATGATAATCTTCACAACTTTTAAGATCTCGGAAGTTACACAATCGTCTGAAGTAAAATATTGAAGTTAGGTTATAAAGTAAACAAACTACACCACGTTTACATGACTTCATCATCACCACCTTTAAACTTCTGCCAACTCTTTCAATCTATATTTAAAAAAACACCTTCCCTGATAAGGATCTAATGTGTTGTTTTTGTGGTATAGTGGAGGAATCTACCCACACCTTTTTTTTTTCTCGTCTCGTCTTTTTTTTTTTTTTTTTTTTTTTGAGAATGTGAGACTGTGCATTAATGAGAGAAGATTATTTTGGATATAGTTTTCTTTGTAGTATTATTTGCCTTCTAAAGTTTTGATACACATTTAAATATAAATACTCTAAATCTGCCAGTGGGAGTTAGAATAGATTGAAAAGTTTGCAAGAGTGCAAGTATAAACACAACAAGCCTGTAAATGCAGACTCGTGAGTAGATTTTCTGTACGGTGGACTATTTTTATGTAAGGGATAATGTACATCCAGCCGGTTGTTATCTCAGAATAAACCCCGACAGGGTGATCAGTCTTGCATCAGCCTGAAGGGGTTTATTTTGAGATAACAACTGGCTGGGTGTACATTATCCCGGTTATTACACGGCTACTTGCCACATAAGTAAATAATTTAGACATAAAATATTGTCGAAAAATAAAGCTTCCGGGGAGAGAGTAGTTGCTAGTGCGGCAAGTTCAAACTAGACTGACATTTAAGAGCTACGGTACAGTCATACCACATATTACACGGCATTTCGCCACTTAGATAATTATGGGGATAAGAGATATTGATCTGAGATGAAACTGATTTAAAAACATACCTGTTTGTTTTCTTATAATCCATTACAGTGAACAAAACAATAGTCGCAAAATGGCAGCAGCTGACACCATGACATTTTTACAGTTTTTAATCATTTTTTTACTATTGAAACTTTTTTGAAAATGCTTGATGTTTAATGTCTCCGACGACCTCTATTTTGTCATTTAGCCACTTGTTAGCAACCGCCTTTTAAACATGACAAAATATCTTGAGCTTGTTTTCACCACAGACCTTATTTCAGGCATTTAATTAAAAATCTTTTGGAACCAGAAGTTGAAAAATGCTAACTCGTTTATGGTTTTTTAGGACTTATTGTTTTTTTTTTTTATTCCTGCTGCACTCTATTTGTTTTAAAGGTGCAATATGTAAGAAATTTGCAGTAAAATATCCAAAAACCACTAGGCCAGTGTTATATATTTTGTTCACTTGAGTACTTACAATATCCCAAATGTTTGCAAATATTTGTAAATCGTGAGAAAATTGCAATTTTAACCAAGGCTCCGGGACGTGTGAGGAGTCGCCTGTCAATTGCGCCATACCCGCGTTAACCCGCGGTTTCTGTTTCATGTTTTAATAGACATGGGAACAACTGTGTTCTTATTGTTTAAATCAAATTTTCTTTTACCATGCTTTACCGTGCCTCAGAGAAAAACACTATTTTGTGAAGTAGCTAACATAGCATAATCAGATGCAGCTTTATGTTTAGTAACAGTAATACAGCATTTTCTCCATCATACAATACATTTTAAAATTAATTCCATGCGATTTATCAACACAAGCCATCCAGCATTTAATATGATAATCTAAAATCAATCTAGCTCACTCAGTGTGTCTCAAACAAGTGTCTCACAGCAGCCACCGAGCAAACGCACAGAGTAACGTAATATTACATCATTTTCAACACACTCAAATGTATCCAATATGATAAACAGAGCTGCGTTACCTCATACTCATGACCGTAAAAACGGAAGCAGCGCCGGCGACTGCGGGATAATAAAAGTTCAGCAGCTCGTGAGGCGTTTGTTGCGCAATCGCTCCAGCGGCCTCGTTCAGCTCCCACAACATTCGGTCCTGCTCTGCTTCATACTACAGTAACGTTAATAATCACATCCATGAACATGATTTCTTCCCGAGTCCTTTCCCGATTATTTCCACATGTCCCAAGATTCCGTGCTAAAAAATGGCGTCATCAAGCTACACCTTTGTTTTGAATAGGCCTCTAGCGACCTCTAGCAGACAGAAAATTTTACATATTGCACCTTTAAAAGGAAGGCAAAGTAAGTCTCTGTCACTTCAACTTGGATATTCATAGGATTCAA
Source organism: Megalobrama amblycephala (assembly GCF_018812025.1). Taxonomy (NCBI): domain Eukaryota; kingdom Metazoa; phylum Chordata; class Actinopteri; order Cypriniformes; family Xenocyprididae; genus Megalobrama; species Megalobrama amblycephala. Next base: position 14,384,903 of record NC_063056.1, read on the forward strand.
TAGAGGGCACTCATTTTTGCCTATTTTTTAGATTTTAGACTAATGATAGCACCCTTTGAGAGCACTGTTTCTTGCAGAGCTCTTTCCCATATAGCAACTTTTTCATCTCACCTATTCATCTCAACATAAATAGTTATGCTTCCTTGTGCTTATTTCACAGGTGAAAATAATTGGTGGATTTTATTTGGGTTAATTTCTGTCATGACATCTGTCATCGTCCTTTTACTCTTCTTTCGGCTGTGCAGAAAGAAAGAGAAAGAATGTTTTAAGCATTGTGAGTAACATCCACACATGAATACAAACACATTTCATCTTAAATTTTTTTTTTGGGTTAATCTCTGTCTTATCTCTCATTGTTTCTCCTCTTCATCAGTTGTCAGGCAGTGCTCTTTGGGTAATATAGAGGTAAGTAATGAGTGAGTGCACATTTTTGCAGTATTTTAACATATATGTCATGAATTATCTGACTTACAGTCCTTCGATTTCTTAAGGTGGACAGCGAGACCCCACCTCCTTCCAGCCAACCAGATGAGCAGCCCCACCCACAGGGGATGCTGTCACATGGCAGTACACCCACCAATCACAGCACAGACTGCTCTTTTCATAAGCCAGTCAGCTCAGAGCAGGCTGTGCCTCCAGCTGGAAATTTAGGTACTATATAAAGGGATGATTTTTGTGATTTTTGTCTTTCATGAAAAGGGTCAAACACACGATGCTCTTTTTTTTTCCCAGATCTATTTATTTGTTTAAAAAAATAATACCTAAAATTACATAGCTTTATGGCGTAAAGTGAGTGCGTGCACTAAAAAATATGTACAATACCATAACAATTAAATTCTTGAAAAGAACATTAAAAGAATGCAATTCTTGAAAAGAAAACCTTATTTAGCATAATCTTTTATTATTTAACAAAACTGATTCACTGCATATTAATATTTTTGATTTGTCTGTGAAATCTTGTCATGTGGTCAAACCAATATGTATAAACATGCAGTAAAAAAAACAACAACAACAAAAAATAAATGATATCATAAAGAGGACCCCTGCAGACCTTCATGACTGCATCACATGGTCAATAAGTTTCTTAAAATATATAATTTGACATAATTTGACCTTATTATGACAAAGCAAGGTTAGTTCAGGTTGTAAAATGTCATGTGGTGCGACTCCCCAAAACTCAATGATATGATATTTATGAATTATTATATATTTATACAAACACATATATATATATATACATACAGTCAAACCAAAATGTATTCAGACACCTTTCAGACTTCAGACATTCAGTTTATTCACTATAGTCCAGGTTGTAAAATGTCATGTGGTGCGACTCCCCAAAATTAAATGAATTATTTTATCATGTTTATATATATATATATATATAAATACCAAAATTTAAACCAAACCAAAAAAATTTCAGACATTCAGACACCAACATTTCATTCATTAATTCAGTTTATTCACTTTATTTTTGGCCCCAAATTTTTTATCAGTTTTACTGGTGGTCCACTGTATGAAGAATTTTTGGGTATAATATGTCACAATTTACTTTATTTTGCTATCCTCACTTACATAAATGAACTATAGTGTCCTGTACCCACTAGTAAAAATATATTTAAAAAATTATATCTAGCGTCTGAATAATTTTTGGTTTGACTATATGTATTATACTGTGATAGGTGGGTTTATGGGTAGGGTTATAGTTGGGGGATAGAATATACAGTTTGTACAGTATAAAAATCATGTCTATGGAATGTCCCCATAAAACATGAAAAACCAATGTGTGTGTGTGTGTGTGTGTGTGTGGTACACTCTTATGTATTCAATGTATAACACATTCTTTTGACTTGACGGTTCCACCACATTAGTTATCCAATATTTTCATTTTCATTTTTTTTTTTTTTTTTTTTGAAAATCTTTAAAGGTTTTTCAAAATAACATGAAACCAATATGATAATAAACATTTCTAAACCAGACATTTATAACAACTTTAAGCTGTTTAAAATTTTCCAAAAATGTTTTCCTTTTCTTGTCATTGACCCATTTTTTAATGAAAAAAAAGAAAAACATGCACAAATAGTGTGAAAGTTCACAAATTCTCTTTCTCGCAGGCCCTCTCCACATCTACGGTCCCCAGACGGTTTTTGTTAGTTTGCTCAATCAGTTCGGATGGGATGGAGGAGAGAAAAAAGCACACGAACTCCAAGAAGAATCGCTTAATAACAGCACCGCGTCCTACCCTCAGTCTCCACCCGTCCATCTGTCTGAGGAGGAACGGAGCAGAGAAAACGACTTTATCTTCTTCCCGTCTCAGGAGCAAGGGAAAGAGTGCCACATATCTAAAGAAGAGGTGCTTTGAGGGATAATGGGAAATTTGTATCCATTCTTCGTCTGCACTGTTCAACTGCTGTGTGGTTTGTTTTAACTGATGCTTCATGAGTACCTAGTATTAAAACTCTAACCCTGGCAGGGGATTTCATTGAGAGAAGCTGCATTAGGGGAAGACCTGGCTGTGTGACTGAAAGTATGGATGACAAAGATGTTGCGTACGAGCTTCACAGTTCATGCCAGCTTTCAAATGTCACCCATACAGTACGTTTATGCAAAACCACTGACTCTAAACCATCAGAACAGCAGTGGGATCCTAATGCTGATTTTGTGACGAGTCGTTACCACAAGCTTTCAGTTCACTGCAGGTCTTATGATAGCTGGATGACCCTCAGGAGCAAAGCGGAATCTCAGTGCCTCTTTTCAAAGTGTTTGAAGGCCAAAAGAAGCTCTAAAACACTCAGAAGATTCACATATTTGAGATATTTATTTTAATAAAGTTTGTTGAATTTATTGTTACTGCAGTGTGCCCCATAATTTCCTTTAGATCTATCTATCTATCTATCTATCTATCTATCTAATTTACTGACTTATGGGGCATTCTGAGTCTTGACTTAGACCGTTATTAAATAGTAAACATGTTTATTTATTTATAACCGTTATTAATTCTGTTACTGTTAATATCTTAAAAAAAGTGCTTTTGCTCTCACGCGGTTTATCATTGTTCAATCATGTTAAGTCCCTGGTTGATGTTGTCAGTGTTCTTCCTCATTTCTTTGGTTTTTATGTGGCAGGCATGATGGATTGTGATGTGAAAAAAGCCCTGACATTTTGATGGTGGTCTGGAAATGTCAACATTGTTTCTTCGCTCAGAGCGTGTGTCATCATGTATTATGTTGTATATTTACTGTAATACACGTTTTATATACCTGATATGGATTGTTAAGTGCAATAGAAATCAATAAAAGTTTATTTTTTGGTATGTTTCTCCGAGTACTTAATTTCACTGCAAGATGGACTTACTGTACAAATATAATTCCCTTTTCTATTTTATGCAACTGGATAGATGAAATACTTGAATACATTAAATACTTCTGGGAAGTGACATGCCCGTGGTGCGACATGTTATATTCCCATCAAAAACTATTTTCAACATATTTAGTTAATTCTTTTATATTTTTATACATGCAGCTTCTATGACGATTAAAAGGCGATTAAAAAAGCGAAAAGAAATGTTGAGCGGTCACATGACCTAACATATACACTTTCCCTTGTACAGTACATTCATACAAATGTTAACCTAAAGTCCATTAACTACCCAATTATAAATACAAACAAGTGTGCAGAGAAGAAAATATTTGTTGAAAAAGATTATCTCTATGTTGAATGTTGAGTGTGTCTTTATGTGCAGTGGGAAGTCAAATCTCTCTCTGTCAGCATTTCTCAGGATGGATGGATGGACAGTCATTCTCACGGATACTTCAGATGAACCACATGAGTGCAGATTTGTCTCACTCTTCTCTTGAGTATATGGCAGCAGCAGGTTTGTTCTAGAGTAAATACTCAATCCATAGACGCATCAGCGGCCTTCTTCCTCCTCCTCTCTCAGACATCCTCCATTTTCTCTGTCTTTCCACACATCTCCTGCACTGGCATCTTATCTTTCTCTGTGCACTGACTGATTCCAGAGTTGCTCTTTTTGTAGAACCAAAAACCTGAAGACCCAGTACGGTACACGTTATTAAAGGCTCATTCCTGTTATGCAGTACAATTTCATGCCATGTTTTAATATATTGAGTGAAATATTAAAATCAAAATGTATAAATATGCAAACCACATAAATGACTCTTCATTTTATCACATATTACAGTGAAGTGACTATAGAGGTGCATTATAAATAATTTCACTACATTTGGAAATTTTAAATTTAAATGTTTTTTTATCTCCCCAAGAGTTGTACTTCACACTCAATGTTCTACTCAAATGTTTCCAAAAAAACAAGCTTTAATATTGTTTTGATCAGTTAAGACAATATTGTTTTGAATGTGTTCTCACTATTACTTTCCATATATTATATTATATTATATTATATTATATTATATTATATTATATTATATTATATTATAAACATATTATAAACAACACTCTGAACAGCTGGTCAGTCCATCACTGATATTATATTATATTATATTATATTATATTATATTATATTATATTATATTATATTATATTATATTTCTAATAATTATATTATAAATAACACTCTGAACAGTTGGTCAGTCCCTCACTGATAAATCATTATGTTATATGATATTATATGATATGATATGTGTCATGGAGTCACAGCCAACGCCCACCAACATCCACGCATCGCCACCGGATCTCCACGCTCCACCCACTCATTCACAATTTTCTGAATACTAATCACCTGCACCTGCACCTCATCACCCATGGACTATTTAAAGACATTCACTTCCCTCACTCCTTTGTCTGGTCTTGTCAGTGTACCTGGACTTCTTACCCACTACTCACCTGAGTTTGCTGTGTTCCCATCCTGTTGTCGTCTGTCTCCATTCTCCGTTCCTTGTGTTCTCCAGCATCTGCAAAGACACTGTTCTGTTATTCAGCCAGCTAAATCTCCATTTTAAGTGCTTGTTCCTTTACTTACCTGAATCCACACGTCTGCCTGTGTTCGTGCCTCTGTTTAATAAACTTGTGTGTTTCACTCACCTCTCTGCTTCCGTCTGTGCCCTGACAGAAGACCAGACCTCATGCAGAGCACTACAACAACTATCCACAAGCACTTCACCTACTGTCCTGGATGATCTTGTACATGCCATCCGCCTAGCACTCCTTCAACCAGCACCCACCGCTTCTTCGCCAGCTGCCTCTGTCAGTCCCATGGCCCAACCAGCAACATACTCCGGCGCGGCGGAGGATTGCAGTGGGTTCCTCCTGCAGTGGTCGTTCTATCTAGAAGCCCAGTCTCAACTCTTCTCTTCATCTCCTTACTCTCAGGACAAGTACTACAATGGGCTCAACCTCTCTGGGAATCCAACACCCCAGTAACAGCCACCATCTCCGCATTCTTCAACCATTTCCGAGAGGTATTCGGTCAAAGTACCACCTATCTGTCGGTACACGACCAAATCTTCAACATAGGTCAAGGTGATGAGACTGTGAGTATGTATACCCTCCGATTTCGTACGCTAGCAGCCGCTAGTGGATGGAACGAAACAGCTCTGATAACGGCCTTCCGCCAGGGGTTGAATCCTCACATAAAGCAGTTAATGGTACAACTACAGCTCTGTCTGTACTGTGTACTAACTCTGTACTAACATCACCAACACATCTCCCAGGTCCTCAAGAAGCTCCGTGAACACCATCTCTACCTCAAGCTGGAGAAGAGCGAGTTCCACACCACCTCCGTGCATTTCCTGGGCTATTTCATCAACCAGCATGACATCCAGATGGACCAGAGGAAGGTGGAAACCATCCGCAACTGGCCATTACCCACAACGTGAAGGAGTTATAGCGTTTCCTGGAATTTGGCAATTTCTATTGTCACTTCATCCACAACTACAGCCTCCTCAGTGCACCCCTCACCTTGCTCCTCAAAGGCTGGCCGAAGTCTGTGTCCTGGACTCCATCTGCCTGAGAAGCCTTCCATCAGCTCCAAGAAGCCTTCCTCACCACTCCGATCCTGGTCCATCTTGACCCTCACCTCCCGTTTGTCGTCGAAGTTGACGCCTCAGCCACTGGGGTCAGAGCGGTATTGTCACAGCGGCAGGGTGATCCACCACGACTCCATCCATGTGCCTTCTTCTCCAAAAAGCTATCCCGGCGGAGCAAAGCTATGACATTGGGAACAGAGAGCTTCTTGCCATCAAGTTGGCATTGGAGGAATGGAGACACTGGCTGGAGGGAGCGAATCATTGGTTCGAGGTAATTACAGATCACCGGAACCTCAAATATCTCAGAGAAGCTAAAAGACTTAACCCTCGCCAAGCCCGTTGGACCCTCTTCTTCACAAGATTCAACTTCACTGTCTCCTATCATCTTGGAAACAAGAACTGCAAGGCTGACGCCTCATCCCGTCGGTACCAGCCTGATCCTGGGAATCCAGATTCCAAACCTGTCCTCCCTCCAGCCTTGATCGTAAGCCCTATCCAGTGGTCCATCAACCAACGCATTTCTTAAGCTAACCGCTCTGAACCAGCTCTGCCGGGAAGTCCTGAGGGGCTTCTCTATGTTCCACTGGTTAAGCCGGAGGTAAGCCCCTCATGGACTTTGCTCACACCTCTCTGGGCTCTGGACACCCAGGCAGTTCACGTACCCTCTCGCTCCTGTGGCAACACTACTGGTGGCCCTCCATGACTCATGATATTTCCCGTTACATCAGAGGATGCTCAATCTGTGCCGTTGCCAACACTCCTATGAAGCTCCCAGAAGGAAAGCTGGTTCCTTTACCTGTACTACGCAGACCGTGGTCACACCTTGGAATTGTCTTTATGACAGACTTACCACCATCTAATGGCTTCACCTGCGTTCTGGTAATCGTGGACCGTTTCTCCAAAGCCTGCAAACTTATACCCCTCATTTGAAGCCACCGAGAGGATATCGTCTCCGACCATGGACCCCAGTTCATTTCCCGTGTGTGGCAAGCCTTCTTCAAGCTTCTAGGAGTGTCTGTCAGCCTGTCGTCCGGATACCACTCTCAAACCAATGGCCAGACTGAGCGCAAGATCCAGGAGATCGGGAGATTCCTGAGGTTGTACTGCCACCGGAACCAGGACAGCTGGAGCCAGTTTCTCCCCTGGGTGGTGTACGCCCAGAATTCCCTCCGACAGACCACTACTGGGCTCACCCTGTTCCAATGTATCCTGGGCTATCAACCACCTCACTTCCCTTAGTCGGATGAGCCCTTGGAGGTTCCAAGTGTCAACCCCTGGTTCCAGCAGAGTGAGAGAGTGTGGGACTCAGCCCACGTCCATCTCCAGCAGGCAGTTCGGACGCCAGAAGGGGCCCTACTCCTCGTTACCAACCTGACCAGAAGGTGTGGCTCTCGACTTGGGACATCCGTCTCCGACTGCCCTGCCGCAAGCTGAGTACCCGGTACATAGGTTCATTCACCATACAGAGGCATCTCAACGAGCTCAATCTTCCAGCACAGTATTGCATCTTACCTTCATTCCATGTCTCACTGTTGAAACCCCACACTGATCCTATGCCCTCTCCTTCAACTGATTCTGGTGGCGATGCGGTACCTCCTCCTATCGAGCTCGCTGAAGAGGAAACCATCTACCGGGTACGGGCGATCCTCGACTCCCGACAACGGGGTCCACAACTAGAATACCTCGTCAACTGTGAGGACTATGGCCCAGAAGAGCGTTCCTGGGTCAACCGTAACGACATCCTTGACCCCTCGCTCCTCTCACAATTCCATGCCGAACATCTGGACCGTCCTGCTCCACGGGGTCAAGGTAGACCCCGTCGTCGTCGCCCCATCCGGTCATCAGGAGCCGCCCGTGAAGGGAGGGGGGGTACTGTCATGGAGTCACAGCCAACGCCCACCAACATCCACGCATCGTCACCGGATCTCCACGCTCCACCCACTCATTCACAATCTCCTGAATACTAATCACCTGCACCTCATCACCCATGGACTATTTAAAGACATTCACTTCCCTCACTCCTTTGTCTGGTCTCATCAACGTTTCTGGACTCCTTACCCGCTACTCACCTGAGTTTGCTGTGTCCCATCCTGTCGTCTTCCATCTCCAGTTCTCCATTCCTTGTGTTCTCTAGCATCTGCAAAGACACTGTTCTGTTATTCAGCCAGCTAAATCTCCACTTTAAGTGCTTGTTCATTTACTCACCTGCATCCACCATCTGCCTGTGTTCGTGCCTCTGTTTAATAAACTTGTGTGTTTCACTCACCTCTCTGTCTCCGTCTGTGTCCTGACAATATTATATTATATTTATTATATTATATTATATTATATTATATTATATTATATTATATTATATTATATTATATTATATTTCTAATAAAAAAATTAAAAAAAACAGTTGGTCAGTCCATCACTGATATATCATTATTTGATATTATATTATATTATAAACAACACTCTGAACAGTTGGTCAGTCTATCACTGATATCATTATGTTATGTTATATTATATTATATTATATTATATTATATTATATTATTACTAAACATATTATAAACAACACTCTGAACAGCTGGTCAGTCCATCACTGATATCATTATGTTATGTTATATTATATGATATTATATTATATTATATTATTAATAAACATATTATAAACAACACTGAACAGTTGGTCAGTCCACCACTGATATTATATTATATTATATTATATTATATTATTATATTATATGCAAGAGTATAAACAACAGTTTTGTGGTTTTGTATTAGAGCTTTTTTTATAGTGACACTGACCCTTTGATGCTGACATGATCCTTCCACATGATCGTGCATGTCTGCTGGTGAGAAGGAAACAGGTGAACAGAACGCACACACACACACATGCAAAACACAGACTCACCGAGATCCACACATTATCTGGAAGAGGTTGATAGAAAGGGAGCAAATGGATGGAGAAAAGGAGAGAGAAAGAGTAAACAGGTCAGTGGAGAACTGTGTGTGTGACAGCCTGTCTTCTGGAAATACCACAACAGTCATAATTTATGTAAATGGATATAAAATGAATATAACAGACAAAATGACAACAGTACATCTGGGTTCGGACACTCACCATGGGTGGGCAGTATTTTTTTAGTAGAAGTAGTAGGAGCAGTAGTAGGAGAAGTATGGGAAAGAGTAGTTGTCGGGACTTTCACACACGTCTCGCATTTGTCGCCACTACATCTGTAGCCTTCATCACATGTACACACGGCATCACTTGTCAGCGTACAGGTCTTGTTATACTTCATATCTGCAAAATCGAAAGTGTGAAAAGGATTATAGAGAACTGTATATGTCCATCTGTGTTTTTCCAACTGTGGTACATTCAAAACACTGCTTCAGGAAGCTTCGGAGCGTTATGAATCAGCGTGTCGAATCAGCTGTTCGGAGCGCCAAAGTCACGTGATTTCAGCAGTTTGGCGGTTTGACATGCGATCCGAATCACTAATTCGACACAAAAGATTCATAACGCTCCGAAGCTTCATGAAGCAGTGTTTTGAAATCGGCCATCACTATATAAGTCGTTATTTTGCTTTTTTGGCGCACCAAAAATATTCTCGTGGCTTTATAATATTAATATTGAACCATTGTACTCACATGAACCGATTTAAATGTTTTAGTACATTAATGGATCTTGAGAGAGGAAGTGTCATTGCTGGCTATGCAGGCCTCACGGAGCCATCGGATTTCAACAAAAATATCTTAATTTGCGTTCCGAAGATGAACGAAGGTCTTACGGGTGTGGAACGGCATGAGGGTGAGTCATAAATTACATTATTTTCATTTTTGGGTGAACTAACCCTTTAAGTGTAATCTGACATAATTAAGATAATTTTTTTTTCTGACAGTTTAATTCTGAGATCTTTTCATATTTTATTACCATTTGTTTAAACTATAGTGAATAAACTGGTGTCTGAATAAATGGTGTCTGAATACATTTCGGTTTGACTATATCAAATCACTATTCTTTTTGTTGAGGAAATGATGGTGGTGGATAACATTGCTTCTATCTTGCCTAATTTTATTCTATTTTATTGCATAAAATTGCTTCTATCTTGCTCGTTTTTATTTATACACAGAATTAAACATTTCACAAGTTTTGCAAAATTTGCCAGAAACCAGAGTTTAACAGGAAATGACCCACAATAGAAATATTCAATATGCAATATTCAGATTTGCCTTTACTTTTCTTTGGTTTTATCACATTTCATCTCAAAGATGATCTAAACTAAATATAAATAAATTTACACAATATAGTTTGTTGATTTTTTGATGATTTTCTCTTTATTTGGATCAAAATGCAATAATTAATATTATTTCTATGATTCATACTATAATTTAAACTTAGGGTCTGGGAAAGTAGTAAAATTATAAAAGCTTTAACCACGTATGTAACCAAATACACAAACTTTATTTATCCGATGGCTCAGTGAGGCCTGCATCGCCAGCAATGGTACTTCCTCTCTCAAGATCCATAAAGGTACTAAAAACATATTTAAATCAGTCCATGTGAGTACAGTGGCCATCACTAGATATTGTTAAAAAGTTTTTTTTTGTTTTTTTTTGGCGAACAAAAAATATTCTTGTAGCTTTATAATATTAAGGTAGAACCACTGAACTCACATGAACTGATTTAAATCATCAAAAATATCTTAATTTGTGTTCCGAAGATGAACAAAGGTCTTTTGGGTGAGGAATGACATGAGGGTGAGTAATAAATTACATTATTTGCATTTTTGTGTGAACACACCCTTTAAGGTCTGGGACAAGACCAAAACACATTTGAAAAGTATATTAAAAATACAAAAACAAATTAAAGCTGCAAGCAGCGATGAAAGGGCCCTCAGTTTAGGCCCTCAAAAATGCAATTCATTTCGGAGAAGAAGAATAATTGGCTGAGCAATTCCAATAGGGTTCTCACACCATTGGTGTTCAGGCCCTAAATATCTGTTAGTCTGAGTACAAAACCAACCCCAAAGACATAAAAGCGTACCCATGTACCCATATGCGATTGCTTACTAAAGTCACAGTCATTTCACCAAGACACAAGTGTCAAAATAAAACAGCAAGCTCGAACACACGTTTTTTTTTTTTTTTCTGCTGACTCACAATTAACTTCTTGAGTCACCTCAGGATATTCACTTTTCATTTCTACTCATCACTTTTTTTTAATCACAAGACTCAGCCTGGTTATGTGACCTTAAGCATCTACAATCTGAGCTAAAGCATCATTTGGCACAGGTTTCACAGAATCATGTGCAAACTTTCTGCATAATTTACAGGATACAGCAGTAATTCATATTGTAACTTCGATAACAACATTAGTACAGAATTCAATTCCACTGTAAGAACAAGAAAAAAAAAAAGAGTGGCATTGCATGGGATACTGCTGCATAGTTTATCTAGTTTAACTAGCAAGTCTGCCTTTGGTCTATGGAAATGTATCCTTGTCTTTTCAGCAGGGTCCTAAATATATCAGCAACATTTCTTTGTTCAGTTGCTTCAAACATTACTTGCACTTCCTCTCCTTTTTTTGCTACTACTTTTTTACAAATATTTTGTTTGAGATTGAATCTATTTAGCAGGCATCTGCATATCAAACATCTCAGACATCTCAGTAGGCAGTTATTTCCGTTCCAAATAATAAATTCCGTCGCTCAGGTGTCATTTTTTTTCCAGAGCTACACGTGTATTTTTATCATTTGCTGTCCCATATCATGTTTGTTACCAGACACTCAGACGTTTCTCAGACCCCCACCTACCTCCGTACTGAAAACCCACCAAGCTCTGCTGAAGGGGAAGCCCCCATGTTGTTTTACTGTCATGTTTGGTATTTCTAGATTACTGATTCATCTGAAGATTCAGAACACAGCCAAACTTATCATTGTATGAACATATACATGTGACATCACAAACAAAGAAATGAAGTGGACGTACGATCTTTGGTGCACTTTTTGCAATAATTGCACCAGCCGAAATTGGTATTATAGTCTTCCATGAAGAAGCCTTTTCCGCAAGGCTTACACTGAGTATCAGGTGAGCCTGGTTTGCATCTCTCTACCAGAAGCTGTCCTGTACAAACACACACAAAGGCAGAGAAACACGTGTAATGAGACATGAGTGTGGCGGAATCACGCTGACTCTGCTGCTGTACAGGCGAAATGATTACAGTGTGGCATTCAACGCTGACTAGTTTGAGACTTTACCAGGTTGAGTTCAGAGAACAAGTCATCCTCATACGAGAAAGATGTGTCATTTAAGACATCAGGTAAATGTCATCAAACCATACATCAACTGAAATATTCGTACATATTGCAATCAGTTTTGATATGTCGAAAGAGTAGATCTAGTCTTTTTCAATTGAAATATGCCTCAAAAATATGAAAAAAGTTGAAACTGTCTTGATTAAGTCTGCATAAACAGTCTGCAATCAATTTTGTCTCTAAAATTAGATTGGTCCTATTACAAACATAGAGATTTCCCTCCGCTATCACACATGTATTTGATTCATACATGTTTGTTTAACTCACTGCAGCCCTCTAAACTCAACTCCATTTAATGCATATCATGGCTATCATCAGGCTATCTAATCTTATCTGATGATAGCTCTTCTTAAGTTCAACTCTGACTCAGCTGTGCTCATTTCCCTTAAACCGTCTATTGCACTCACAGTGATGAGGCAGCATTTTATTTACCTGGTTCACATTTTTTGCAGCACTGACTGACTTCAAGGTACTCTGTTGTTTCATTGCACGTCTCTGATTGGACGAGAGGAAGGACTTGTGACGAAAGCAGGAGGACACTGAGCAGGGCAAACATCTTACTGGAAGAGAAAAGGGTTCAGAATGACACATGACACCTCGAATGACTTTAAATGTGTTAGCAGAGTATGTAAATCATAAATGCATTACTTGGCTGTAAATGACTGATAAAGACGGCCTTACTGGTTAAATGCTTAATGTACTAATTACTGATAAATATCTTATCCATTATATTAAAGTTCTTCATTTATTTCAACATAGTTTAGTACTTAAGTTATGATCAATTACATAAATTCAACAGACACGCACATATTGCATTTAGCATAAATATTATCTTCAACAAAACAACATATTTTTTACCACTTTATAGGCTACATATCATCGCTGTCAGGCGGAAACCTCCAAAAACGCTACTTTTCAGAAAATGGAAGAAAAAAGAAAAGTCTTTTTTAAATAATAAATTACACAGCATTGGCAAAGTTGATATTGTGGCTTTATATATGGTCAGACATTTGCATGTGTCATTATATTAACATTTTACCAAAATCAAGCTACAAGGTTTTTGACCAGCGAATTTCGGAGAATTTGACCGTCATTAGAATGGCCGCGTCTGAGGCAGTAAGTGCATCTCATTAGGTTAAAGTTTACTGTAGCTAGCTATGTAGGTGCTCAGTTTTTTTCTATCATTTGGCCAAACTTATCAGTGGTGTAAAGTATTTGAATGTAGCCTAATTAGTAACTGTACTCTGGCTACTTTGTAGTTGTACCGTGTATCAAAGGTATTATCAACATTTACTTTCTACTTGACTACATTTCTGAACAAGTAGGCTAAATGTAGCCTACTTTTTGTAAACATTACATTTTGCGTGGCACCTAACTTTTTTTTTTTTTTTTGCCTTTACTCGCCCAAACTTGTCACTTTACGTGAATCCGAATGCATTACTAGGTAGTTGCTGAATCGCGGGGGTTTCATTAAGGAGATGAAGTCATGAAACAAACAGTTCTTTATTTACCCTTGCATTGTAAACAAGCAGAGACAAACCAAACTGCGTGCGGCACTTCTTGGAGGCTGGGTGGAGTAATGAGGATAGTATAAATGGAGTTATGAGGCTTAGTCACAAGCTCTACTTAATACTTCTCATTGGTTAAATATTTGTGAAGTAAAACCCACAGGCAGACGTAAAGGGTGACCAATAGGTGTGTTCGACTGGAAGCGAAGCTGAAAAGACTGATCGGTGACTGACATCAAAGTAGGCTACCGCGAGAGCGAACAGAAGTAGGCTCCGTATGCTTTCGAATCACTCTTGTGGTACTTGAATGTCATTCACTGATCAGTCTGTGCAGCACCACTTCAAGTTGAACATACCTGATGATTTATGAAAAAAAGATGATATGTGTTTTTACTTGCTACATTATGATATAATAATTTATCTTCATTCCAAAACAAAAATGTTGTTATAATGAACAACAGGTTAGTATTTCTCCATTATTTCTCCTCTACTGTATAAATAAGTGAGTGGAATAATATTATAGGGTGCAACAATCTCAATGATTATACAACGATATTTCGAGCATGGTTACAATAAACACCAGACAGATCCGGCCCCTCGCTGACTTCTTACTAAATTGAGCTTGACCTAGTTGTGTGTATATTTGAAGCTATAATTGTTGTTCTCTTTAACTTATAAACATTTGTACCCTTACGATAAGATTATTATAGCTTGTGCTGCAACATCACATGGTCACTAGCTTGCTATTTTTATTATACCTGTTAAACCATACCTACTTTTAAATTCACACTGAGATAGAATAAAGTCTTACCTTGAGGCTGTGTAGAAGCAGAGAGTCAATGAGAAAACGACAGGAGATGTGAATTAGTAAGGCCCCTCTGAAACTTTGAAGATGAGGGGACAACATTTCAGCATTAAATCTTTATCAGAAATGTCACGATGAGTCATAACGTTCAACGAACTTTATGGATGACTATGCCCTAAGGACCCCCAACTGCAGCAGCTCTGCTCTCTGTCAATATTTCTCCTATGCCTTAATTTCCTCTACCCCAAACTTTCCATTAAATGTTTCCTGTCTTGTTTTAACTTTTAACTAGTTCCAAAACAAACTCTCTCTTTCTCTCCATCTCTCTTTGAAACAAATACATGCGCACAAAAAACGCTCTAGATGAAAAGGGTCTCATTCTGAGTAAACACATGAGTAAAAAAAAAGACTAGCTACTAAAGAACAGCTACTCATTCTGAGACATGAGATTAGTAGTGAGGTCGATGCTGATATAACATCCAATCACACAGAATCCATGAAGCTCATCATTTTATCCTGAGTTCAGATGAATGAAAATGAAGACAAAGACAAAAATGTCTGAGATCTGCCTCAATGTTGTTTTTTATAGGGTTTATTTTCCAAAACATATCTTCACTTTGTCTTATCTTAATCAGATTCACACTCTTTCTCCCCAACTGTTGCTCACACATACGAGCTGTCAACTCATTGGTTTTATTCTTTGGAACTGATGATACCACAATGAGTGAAGTGTCATGTCCTTTTCGTAGTTTGTAAATTAGAAATGCAACCACAGCACACGTGCACACACACTAGAGCAATTAGTGTTTACAGTAAAAGGAGGGCTTACCACAACATCGCTAGAACCGCTAAAATATTGCGACATCGGCTCATGCAGATAACATCACCTGCTGACAGGCATGCAACCTTAAAGAACTCTAGTCTTTAAGTCAAAGAGTTTTTCCCCTTATGAGTGAGACCTCTCTTCAATGCTGTCATATTAGATCAAATTGAATTTCTATTCCATCACAAGTCTGTTAGGAGGTGTGGCAGTGCTTTGAATTTCAGTACTTTTCCTCTTAATGTTTTCACACTTTCCTTTAAAAGTGACATTTCATTTTTTTTGTGTGTGTGTGTGAACTGAGATATAACTGATGTCCTTTTCAGTTAAAGACTGAAAAGATGAAAACCCTGACTGATAATGGAATGTTTTCTTTTGGAATGTTTCTTTTAGCATTTATAGTGTCATTTTAGTAAAATTGTCATCTCTTGCAGAGAACCTATTAACCTACTAACATATTTTTTAAGAAGAAAATGGCAAGGCTTGATGGGAGTTCAGCACTCTGAGTAGCATTTTTTTAATGTGTTATGTGTTTCAAATAGTTATTTTTAAAGAGCCTGCCTCAAGATGGTGTCTGATGGATTGCAGGAGCTCCAATAGGGGGTGGGATCTAGAAAAATCTCATAGAAGACATAGGGAGACCCTATCCCTATCCGTCACCACGTTTTGGAGATCTCCAGCTTGCTCTCTATCCTCATCTTTGGCTGAATTTCTGGCAAGCTTATGTAGCATCTGCAGGGCCTTGAACATTGCCTGTGTTCTCTGATTGGAGAACCAATGAATGGTTCTCCAATCAGAGAACACTTTGAGGAGATCTACTTCATCTGCTGTATTATTACTAAAGGTTACATTCTGTGAGGCTTCCATAGTCAAATACATGCAGTTGCAGGCAGAGTTTAAATTAACAAGATTGCGCCGTGGACAGCTGTGTAACGACTGGATCGATCAGACACATAATTTAATCTAGTTCATATATTTACAACCCCTCACCCATGCAGACTCCGTGATGTCTGACTGCCCCACTTAGAACTATCACCATTTGCTCCCCTCATACATTTCAAAGACACTTATGAGATAGTGCCAGCTCAGAAAAGTACAGAAACAGACATGCATTCCCATTGAAATGGAATCCTTTCCACTAATTTATTGACAAATCTGCCTAAATGAATGAACATGTATTTCCCCAGTACATTTTGTGTATTATTACTGTTTGTATTTTGTTCTTTTGTATATTGTATAGTGTTATGCATGCCCGATGCTAGAACTACTAGAATGTAGCCCATCTAGGTGGTGTCTCATTTCAAAATACTCGTCGTTTAATGATTCACACTTTGGTGGACATTACCTTCTCATAGAATGCAGTGCGTGTGTTATATTTATCAGAGTATAAATGGACACAAACTCCCAGCTTTCTCCTCTCAGGCAAATGAGTTCGCTTTCAAACAAAGGAACTTTCCAGCTTGAGAACTGTACCTTTCTCATTGTTCAAGCCAAAACTCAAAGGTGTGGACTCTGTGGAACTTAAAAGTCAACACACAGTTCCTTCCTTCTGCCCTTGCTGTGTCTACTGATTGCTGTTCACATGAGACCTCACCAGGCCCTCAGCCTGACCTCATCAGCAAGTCATGCGCAACTTCCTTGACCACAACAGGGCCAAATTAACAGCGCAAGTTTGTCATCATTTCTTCATTCAACAGAGAAGATATTGATTACAACTTCAGCACCATCGGACCGAACCATCAAGAATTTCACCCGAGACTGCATTTGCATGTATCATATATTTGAACACTAAACAGCGATTCAGTGATTAAGTTGTAAACCCCTTTGTAACAAAGGTGCTTTATAGTAAAAACTAATGGTTCTTTCAGGTTGTTAAATGACTATTTTCATAGCTCCATTACTCTGTTATGCTACTGTTTCATTCGCCTCCACTTTCTCATTTCCTAGGTATGCTTGAGTTCAGGCCTGGCGCCATGATGGGGGCAAAAGGGGGCATTGCCTCCTCAGATCTGATTTGTGCCCCCTCAGTTTCAATTTATCCTCCCTTCACCCCCAAAACTCAATCAATTTTAATGCTTTGACGGTCACACTGGTGTGATTAGAACGTTCAGTACGTCACTGCTAAAATCAAACCTGCTTTTGCGCTGCTGGTGCTGAGCCAGAGACGGACGTGCTCAGAGATTTTTATATTTCACACCTATTCAGTGTTTTCAACCCCATAATGTTTATTTGAGGTTTCAGACATTTAAATAGACATTTAAATGAATTATAGGCTATATATTAAAAAAGACATATATAGTTTGTTAAATGCAAATTCTAATACACTGATATGGAAGCTGCAATAATCCTTACAATTATAATTTGACAGTGTTTTATTCATATCAGATACATTGTGTATGAAACATGTATTTCGGGAAAAAATAGATAAATTTACGTGATGTAAATCCAACATATGCAAACTCAAAGCATGTTATATCAACTAACATGATCATTATAAAGGTGTTTAAATGACAAAACACATTCACTTCCACATATTTGACAATCAGAATATATCATAATTCATGATATAGTGAACAGGTTTGTAAATATTTTGAATAAAAAAGGAAAAACGAAATAAACGCGATACCTGTCATAGTGTGGCTGCATGACGCATCGGCAAGGAATTAATAGCCGCTCTAAAATAACGTTCTAAAATGAGCCTTAAAGCATTGCCTTAAAAAAAAAAAACTCATACTGGGGGCTCAGCTATAATATAGCTGTAGGGGGCCCCCGCTGGCCCCCTACAGAATTATGAATGGCCCTCAGTTTGTGCGTCCTGGCGCCGGTTCTGCTAGAGTTGTGTGTATGTGTCTGTTAGAATAGTTATGTATTTGTGACTTAGTTAAACCATTGCTAATGATCATTGCTACATTCTAAGAAAGAGTGATTTTTCTGTGGCTATGGAAAATATCCTTTGTGAAGAGTTGACAGACGAGTGTTTACCGGCCAAACAGATGAATTGATCATAATATTAATTCAGCTACATGAAGTTAAATTGATGAAATGATCCAAATATTTATAATTAATTATAGCAAGTTATGATTATTATTAATATTTACCTTTTTGAGCTAATTTGCTACAGCTGCCTCGGTGTGTTGCTGCTCAGCTGTTTTACTGTATTTGTTAGTTTGTCCTGTATTTAGTTATATCCCTACAATCAGTTTTACCAGGAACGAATTGCTGAAAATTTGGCAGTACACACAACCCAATATTTCACCAGTTTTCGACTATTCTGACGTTTTGCTGAAGATTTTAGTTGGTGCTGCTGAAGCGCTCCAGGGCGCGCAACCGTGGGAAGCGAGCCGGCACGCTAGTCAAGCTCAGATATCGCAGCTTTAGGACCACGCTGCCTAGTATCCATCTGGCAAATCTCCATTTCCTACCCAACAAAACGGACAAACTTTTTCTGCTGTCTCAAACCAATAAGGACATTTTAAACTCTGCTTCTCTGTGTTTCATGGAAGCCTGGTGAGCTTCCAGATGTGCAGAGTAGATCGCAATGCAAAATTAGCGTGGAAATCGCATGGTGGCGGGACATGCTTCTACATCAATGAAAGGTGGTGTACAGATGTAACAGCATTGAAGAAGATGTGCTGCCCCGATCTAAAAATGCTCTCGACACTGCATCTAAGCTGATGTGATGGGGAAACTAATTTTCTTCTTGATTGAATCACGCTATTGCACCTGCAATAGCCAATGGCTTTCAAGCACGAAAAGGCTGGCCACTAGATCAGACCGCGCTGAGCACCATTGCCTGTTTCTTTCGGAATGGATTCTCATTCTGAGTGGACGAAGTCAGAAGAAGTTCCCCTCCTGTGATCTGGTGAGGAAAGCATGTCACTGCGAGGATGGCGCGTATGCTGCTTGAGTCATCTGACTCGCAGAACGAGTGTTTGCTGTGTCAGTGCCGTGCCCATGTCGAGGCTGCAATGAAAATAACAGAGTGCAGATTCTGTGAAAAACTCATAAAAACTCTCCACGCTAGGCTTTCTGCAGTGTTCAATGATCCACCCTTACCTCCCCTTCCCGCCACCATTGAGCTGGGATGTCACAGCAATCTCAATCCGGAGGCTCTCTTGATCAGCTAACCCAGCCGATGTCTTATCTAGATGAAAGCTGCCGCCCTTCCCCTGAAGCACAGGATATCTTTCGGCTCTGGTGAAGAGGATGCAATGTCTACCAATGCCTTTGAACCAGGCAATTGGTCAGAAGCAATTACAAAGGCCAGAGCTCCTCCCACAGCTCTGGATGACAAACTAATGAGCATCCTATCCGTGAGTATAGTTCCTTTCACGTGAGTATAACTCCGTTAGAAGCACGGGCCCAGCAGTCGCAACCTTTTTCTTATTCTGTCTCTAATCCTCATGATGTTTTATAACATAGTTCAGGAGGAAATAATCAAGGAGTTCAAATAATGAACCTAATTATCTCAGGTGGAGAGCATTCAGTTAATCAATGCAAACCAATGACAGGAGGTATAAATACAGCAGACGTACCTCCGTTCGTCTAACAGTTCATCAGCATCCCTCCTCCACCCCATCTCCTCACTTCATTCCCTTCGGTTCTATCTACTTTTATTAGTACCTGTACTCTGGGTTCAGGCCAAAATTTCCAAGCCAAAATTTCCATGTGAACTCGTGAACTCCCTGTCCATGGCCTGCAGTCCCATCATCAGACCCTAGCACGAGGCTGCCTCCGCTAGCAGCGCAGACCCAGGTGCATTATTTTCCTTCTCAGAGTACCTCATTTTCTAACATCTTCGTTCCCCCCCAGGCTCCAGGGGCCGACCCGAGCGTGAGGCTGCCTCCGCTAACGGCTTCGGTCCCGGCTTCTCTTCCTACTAATACTATACCCCCCAAAAAAACTCCTTTCACTCCCTTCCCACAAAATTCAACAGCTGTGGAATCTACCACAGCAGTGAAGTCACCTCGGCTCCCACAGCTCAGATCTTCTGGATATTTTCTCCACTGCCGCAGCAATGTCACCTCTGCTCCCGCAGGAGCTCAGTTCTGTCTAAACTCACCTTCACTGCCGCAGCAGTAATGTCTTCATCCAATGTGGCGAGAACTCTCCCGGTCCTTCAAACTAACCCTCCAAACAGCACAATCAGCCTGCACACTGCAATTTTTGGGGGTCATCAGTAATGTGTCCTGCATTGGTTTGCAATTTTTGGGGAGTACTCTGGGTTCAGGCCAAATATCGAGCTCGGAGCCCTCCCCTCGGACAGCACGCCAGATACGCATACCATTACGCATACTATTTACTATCTGATTATTTGTAAGTGTGAACTGGTGAAATTATGTTTTATTAACAAAGTTCGGAAGGAGCAACGTTCAAATAATCTGACTAATCATGTCATTTCAGCCAGCTGTCAGCAATCTACCCAATCAACATGAGTGAAGGCCTATATACAGACAGTCGACTCACCTATATTCCTCATCAGTTTTTTCAGTATCTCTCCACCATCCTGTCTCCTCACACTCGCCTGATTACTTTCCTAACCAGAAATACGGGGGTAGTACTCTGGGTTCGGGCCAAATGCCAAGCTCGAAGCCCTCTCCTTGGACAGTATGGCAAATACGCATACTATTACACATACTATTTACTATCCGATTATTTGTAAGTGTGAACTCATGAACTGCATACAGCGGTGGACCTCGCCCTTTGTGTTTCAAAGAAGGTCGCTCAAGGAGTTGGGTGAAGCATGGTCAGGCTCATGGTGTTACAGCGGCATCTCTGGCTCACCCTCACAGAGATCCATGATGGAGATAAGGCACTGCTGCTCAACGCCCTATAAACCCCAGGCCTGCAGTTAGAGCATTCTCTGATAAAATCAAGGAAGCCCAAAAGTAGTTGCAAATGATAATGCACTTCATGTGAGCCAGAGTTTGTGTCCCCCTGCCAGTTGCGGTGGGCAGAGAAAAATGTTTGTGTGTTGTTTTACCACATGTGAATGAGTTAATAAACGTAATGCAAAACCAAACATAAATCAACATCAGAGATCTTTTCCTTCTCTATTGCTCTTGCATGACATAAGCAAAATCCCTCCTATGGATGGTGTTTGGCAGAGTGCAAGCTCCATGCAGTTCAGTATGATGGGCGAGAACGTTCCCGGGCTATGAGCTGTGAACCAGTCTCTTGCCCAGCCCATGTTAAGCGGTGAGTTGCTGCCAGCTGGTGTACAGCCCTTGCGTCTCATTCTAGATCTAAGACCGTTAAACCAAACTTTGGCAAAATTCTCGTTTAAGATGATCATTGTACAACAGATCCTTGCACATATTCAACCCAGGGACTTGCTTCTAGCAATGGATTTGAAAGATGCATACTTTCACATTTTGGGAGCTCTGACACTCTGTGTTAATATTTGCACATGGCACATGCCATTTTCATTTGTTTCCTTGTGTCATGTGCTCTCCTGTCGATTGTCTTGACCCCGCCCATCTTGTTGTCTGTTTATTGGTTAATTTGCCCCACCATACAAACCAATACAAACTAAACCTCAATCAGCTCCCTAGTTCCCTAGGTCGTGAATCAGTATATCATGAAAGTGAATGTGGCTGATTCCCTGATCAGTGCCCTGACTACTGAACTAGGGAGCTGATTGAGACACACGGTAAACCTGTCTGGAGTTTTCGCATCGCGAAAGCAAAGTACGTCACCCGGATCGTTGATCTGATTGGTTGAAGGACTATCCAATTGCGTAACTAATGCTTGTTGATCACGCCTCTTGTGCAGTAGGAAATACATAGCAAACTCCCCAGACCAACGTTCAATTTTAAATTGAGCTTGGTCTGGTGATAGCCAGACTAGGGTTTAGAGCAGGGATGGGCAACTTCAGTCCTGGAGGGCCACTGTCCTGCAGAGTTTAGCTCCATCCCTGATAATAACTCACTTGCCTATAGCTTTCTACTAATCCTGAAGACCTTGATTAGCTGGTTCAGGTGTGTTTGATTAGGGTTGGAGCTAAACTCTGCTGGGCAGTGGCCCTTCAGGACTGAAGTTGCCCATCCCTGGTTTAGAGAGACTGATCTTTGAACTACTTCTAACGAATCCTTTATAAAAGATTGAAAACTCAGGTGAAATTAAATGTACTGTATATTATGAGAAAACGAAAGTGTTTTTTGTCATAATTAAGTTTTTTGTCTAATTAAATTTTGTCTAATATATGAACCCTGAGCATGTTGTTTATTGTTTATTTGTTGTCGATATGGTGTTTACATGTGCCGGCACTTTCAATCGGAATGACTTTGTGACGTGTGCACATTAGCCTATGTCCTGTTTGCTGCCTTTTATTCCTGTTAACATGGAGTTCCGTTATTTCTTATGCACGCTATTTTTATGTAAAGTGTTACCGATTACAATTTCATTCAGTTTTGGCATTTTTATTCCAATTTAAGTGTTTATATGGAGAATTTTCATTCTGACTGGACTTTTAAACCAATTACAATGCTCCATGTAAACGCACCAATTGTTGTCTCCAGAGCTGCTTTACAGCTGAATTGAGCTCATTTCATAATTGATTAACTTTATTTAAATGAACTGAATCAACACTGAACTGATGTCAGCTGCATAGTGACACTTGTCTTTTTACAGCTGCTTTTTAAATGTTCCTTTACCCGGGGTTAAAAGTGGTGTTTAGAACGAAGATAACCTGGAGTTAAGCGCAGTGTGAAAAGCCCTAAAGAATATAAATAAACAAAGATATAAAGTAAATCCACAATATCATAAATTGCAAAACAAAATAACAATTTATACAATATATAATCAGACAAGTCAAACTAATATAACTTACAGCACCATATGAAAAGTTCAGAGCAGCAAAGACAAAAACAAAGAGCAAACTACTGCTCTACTGAAACAGCCCTTCTTTAAGGCCACTAATTCAACTTTCGAGTCAAAACAGGCTGCTGCTGTCAGCAGTGGGTGGAGCTTCAGTGACATCAACAGTGTCAGAGATACTTTCAATATTAAAAATAACAATAATGGTGTACTCTGGCAGCAAACTCTGTGGGTGCAGTGTGGCCTTGTTGGTCAAGCTAATGAAACAGCACGATCTTGCTGTGTGGAAGTGTCTGTAGTTAAACAACCTTGCAAGACTGGAATCAGTTATGCTATTTATACAGTCATGTGCTGAAGTGAGAACTCACCTTTCAAAAACATGCTATTCACCAGACCTTTGGTTCTGCACATACATAGTTAATTTTTCATACAGATAAGTAAAAAAAAAAAGCTAAATAAAAAAAAAACTCAACCACCTAACTTTAATACACAAGTAGCAGCACTTTTTTTATTGTTATTGTTTGTTTTTTAATTAGTCTTCAGAATTAGTGCACCATGTTACAGAACAATTCGTGGGCATTTTTTTTTTTTTTACAATCTCCATGGTTACATATCAGGTCACAGGGGAAATGGAGACAGGATGTGGTTTAAGAGGTGAGGAAGTTTTTTTCTTCACCTCAGCAGCTAAGCGCAACATTCTGTCTGCTATAATAATAATAATTTTAAAAAGTCTTTAACTTTAAGCAGTGAACAGCTTAAGAGCCTTACCTCATATTGTACCTACAATTAAAGACAAAACTTGTAACAGGGTGAGCTATGAAAATATTTCCTCAGCTGTTATGCATTGCAAAAAAGCATGTATGACACATGCATTTATTTTTATGTGCGGTCTGCAGTGGTATGAGAATGTGCCATTACTTAAAGGGATAGTTCACTCATAAATGAGAATTCTGTCATCATTTACTCACTCTCAGGTCATTCTAACTTTCTTTCTTACATGGAACACAAAAAAAGAGCCTTTTTGAAGAACTGTACTCCACGTTGCATGCATTGACAATGAATAGTGACTCAAGATGTCAAGCCTTAAGAAAGACACAAAACCACCATAACATAATTATGATAAAAATGTTCCATATGACTGGTTTTCTTAAGATATATTGTGACTCTTCATGAGAGTAGACAGGCACATCATACACTACGATATGTGTTCCAAAACTGGCTCAAAATATCAGACATGTTTAACTGGACAGGATAGTCTGAAGCTCATTATTTTTTTTATGTCCATCATCGACACTGACTGTTCAAAATCTGCAGGCTGGCTCCAACTTCCGGAGCCAACTCATCCAGCTGCTATTCAGGGTAAAAGACATTCCAGCAAATTATATGCCTTGACGCATTTGAGTCAGATCTTTTCAATGAATCGGTTGATCCTACTTACAAAACCATTTTTAAAGATTCGATCTGACCTGGTTCTCATGTTCAAATCACTTAATCAGTAACCCAGATGCAAGTTGCAACCATTAACCAAAACATTCTTTAAAAAAAGTCTTCTAATGTTTTGGGAAGAAAGAAAGTCATGACATGAGGCTGAGTTTCATTTTTGGGTGAATTATGACTTTTCTTTAACTCTAGTTTGAAGCACAGAGAGTTTGATATAAAGACTATGTATTAGGCTAAAGTGTATTCTCCAACACACAACAAGAGACTACAGCATAGGGCTGCTTAAACACTTTCTCTATGAACGTTTAGCTTTTATTTCATGCAATGTGGCGCCATCACTGCGTAAAGCCTGTGCCTTTCTCATTGTTGTAATAGAGGCCAGGTTCAAGTAGGCTACTTTCGGTTTCATCCTCGAATTCCTTCCTTCACGAGAACTGGCACGCGAGAAGGAACGGACTAGTTTGTGACGCATGACATTTCCAGTTAGAGACTGCCCTTCTTCTCCGAGGAAATGGACGGTAGCGATACTTTACAAATCTCATAGTTTTAAAACACTTTTCTATGGTTTTTTTTGCTCAACTAAGGATAATAAAAACTTTGGGGAGAATAATAAAGGAGAACGTTTGATCGCCATGAGCAGAGGTAAGGTAACTCGCTGTTCACTGTAAAATCTCCGTACGGAACGATTGTTATCTGCTATCTTTAATGTGGCGCTTTCAAATGCAAGTGTGGGCGTAGAGATTGTACCTTAGGGTTAAAGCGGGGGAAAATGTTAAATCGTCTCCCCAATTTGCCGTGTTTAGTAGTCTACATGTCCGTGGGGTTCTCAGCTGCCATTAACAATATAAATCTATATTTGATGTGTGCTTTAGATCTGATTGTCAGTTTCTCATAGGCATTATTTCGCAACAGGTTACTGTAAGGATACTCTGCTTGATATACAAGGAAATCAGAGTTCATGAAAACTTGCTTTTACTTGACTATATAATGCTGTGAAATGAATAATTCGGCAATTACTAACTCTTCCCTGCACTTACCCCCTCTTCTTTCATCCACTGACCCACCGGCCTCTCCGGATAGTGTGTTAAGTAAGAAGGAGAGCGCCCTCTGCAGCGGCCATGAGGAAATGTCAAATGCTGTGCACTTGTGCATTGCTGGTAAGAAAAGATTTGCAAAGCATTTACTCAGCAGTAATCCGTCATTTTCAAAAGTGTCCAGGTTATCATCTAAAATAACTCTTTAAAGGGTTGTATTGGTATGATTTTCATCATGGTTGACTTTCGTTATTGGGTGTTTTGATTGGTTAAACGACATGAACCATGAAATATATTTTGATTGGTTACTTGGTTACTATCTGTAGTAATATTTCCTGATGAAGAACTACCGTACCCATAATCCTGAAGAAATATCCACCAATCAGAGAAGTCGCTTTATATTGTACACATAGTTCATACTTCCACTGAGTCTCTTTCATGACTCATTATTGGTATAAAATAAATGTGTAGGCTGCAGACTGTCCATACATAGCCATTCATTTATCCCATTTTTATTTTCTTAATGAAGACACAATCTGACCAAATGATGATTTAAAAAAAAAAAAAGAAAAAAAAAAGGCAGTTTAAAATTGTGTGAGATTTTGGTTTATTCACCACAGCAAGAGTAATTTCCCCTGACATTCTTAACCCAAATGATCTTATGTTCCCTGCAGATTCTAATCAGTCAATCATATATAATATCAATTAGTGGAGCCAGGAATGAAAGTTGTCCTGAAGATGAATACCTGAGTAAGAATGGATTCTGCTGTAATAAATGTCATGCAGGTAAAGCAAAAGTAATTCAACACTTTAGGTTATAGACCTGTAATGTGTAAAGAGAACTGTTCTTTATGTCCAGATTATGTCCTTTCATTAATTATTAAATGATGTGACTGAAGAACACTTGTCATATAATCAAAGCTGTTAGCATTTAAAACAGGTTATATGGATAATATAGCAACAGGGTGTGTTTTCCAATGAAATCTTTTGCTCAGCTTTTATAGATGTTTTTTTTTCTCCTCCTTTATGTTTCCTACTTTAGGGTTTAAGCTGAAAGCGGAATGCCCTAAACCAGGCATGAAGTCAGAATGTGTGAAATGTGAGGATGGAACCTACCTAGATCAACCAAATTACTCTCCAAACTGCTTCAGATGCCAGAAGTGCAAACGTAATGCCATTGTAACTTTTCGTATTTCATGTTTTAAGCGATAGTCCACCCAAAAATGAAAATTCTGTCATCATTTACTAGATCTGCATTACATTCTTTCTTCTGTGGAACACACAAGATATTTTGAAAAATGTTGTAACAGTTTTTGTCCTTACAATGATTGTCAAAGGGGTACAAAGCAACATTGGCATGACATCCACTGACTTTTTATCGACAAAAACCTATATTTTTCAAAATATCTTGTTTTGTGTTCCACGGAAGAAAGAAAGTTATAAATGTTTGGACAAACATGCAGGTGAGTAAATTATGACAGAATTTTCATTTTTTGACAAAAGTATCCGGTGACCTAAAATCTTTACACAACCAATTAATTTGATTTTTGCTATGTTTTTATATGTCTTTCATCTGTGACTTATCCACAGACAATTCCAAAGAGTCATCAGAATGTACGCACAAAACCAATAGGGGGTGTGAGTGTATGAAAGGATATTACAGAATGAAATTAAGCCATACGGACTGGGAATGTTATCGCTGTAAGCCGGTGTGTGGACCTGGACAGGTGAAAACTGGAGATTGTAAGTTCCTCAAGCTTAATAAAGCTTTATAAATTAAATAAAGTTATATATTAATCTTGTATTTACACTATAGGATACCCTTGGTTAATGTTTCTATTTTTGTCAGGTGGGGGAGAACAGAATACACAGTGTGAGTGCGAAAAAAATCATTACCCTACCAAGAATAATAAATCCTGTGAACTATGCATCAAGTAAGTCGGACTCTTCAGCCCTGCTGGCACTTGTTTTATTTGTCAAATTTTATGTTAGAGTATTCCCTGCATGTCGTTGCTGCTCATCCGCATACACTCCAGCACATATATGTCCCATCAAGCACTGAAGTGTATTGAATTAGCCCATGAAGAATATTTTTAGGCTAATTAACAGAAAAATGAAGAGATCTGAATAACATTAAACATAATAATCAATATGTTTAGTAAAGTTTTCTCTATGCCCTATAGATGTCAGACGGGCTGTGAACACTTGTGCATATCCAGCACTCCAATAATCCCCATTAAATCCGCCAAACCAACAACTCCATCAGGTGAGTACTGATCAATGTCCGATCCATCCAAAATTTGTATCCCTCAGAGACAGAAATTATGAGTCAGTTGTTGATGTCTGTTAGCGCTTTCCACATATTGAGAATGCCAAACAGGCAACTCTTTGGAAACTATGAATTTAGAATGTATCGATAAAGAGAACCAGGACAAATCTTTGAAAAACATGAGTAATCTTGGGAAGTCCCTAGCGTTCATGTTCTTTTGAATTTGCCCTGCCGTGACTAAGCAAAGTCTATCTGCGGTCCAAAAAACAACATGTGTCTTCAGGCATGTTGAGAGGTAATTTTAATTTGTGTGTTTCTCATCACATTATTCTTTCAGACACATTACCTCAAATACTGGTTCCCGTTTGTGCATGTATCACGGTAGTAGCTTTGGGAGTGTTTATGTTGTATGAAGGCCTCAGACTTTGGAGGAAGAGGAATCATGCTTTGTCATCGCAGAAATCATCACCTGCTCCCGAAGGACAGGTAAAATTCTTGATTAACCTATGACAAACACTGGCTTAGACACCACACCGTTCTTCTCCTCAGCATGAATGATTCACTTTTTTATGTTAAACACAAACAAAAATTACTGTACTGCTGTTTTCTCAGAAGATGATTCAGTTTTCATGATAAATACTAATACGTATACTTTTTCGCAAGGCTCCTATACATTTGGACTCTCAACCGACCTAATTTCCCATAATAAAAATAAAGACAATTAATAACAACAATATAGCACTAATTTCTTTAATAAATAATGCTAAACTGGTACTATATATGCAGTACATACAGACCAACATTTAAAATTTTGGGGTCTGTAAAACTTTTTTGAAAGAAGCCTCTTATGCTCACCAAGGCTTATTTTACTCTATTAAGTAACAAATATATACAAATATATATTTTTAAATAAATAAATAAGATAATTTATTTTAAAAGAAAATAACTTATAATTTATTCCAGTGATGGCAAAGCTAAATTTTCAGTCTTCAGTGTCACAAGATCCTTCAGAAATCATTCTAATATGCTGATTTGGTGTTCAGGAAACATTTATTATTATTATCAATGTTAAAAACAGTTGTGCTGGTTAATATTTTTGTGGAAACCATGATGCCTTTTCTTCAGGATTCATTGATGAATAGAAAGTTTATTTCATTTATTTGAAATAGAAATCATTTGTCTCATTGTAAATGTCTTTACTCTCAGTTTTAATATGCAGTTAATGCATTTTTGCTAAATAAAAGTATGTATTGTATCCTTTACATGCAATCTGCAAGCAATCACATCATTACCACATGACACAAGCTGATTGGCCTCTGCTGATCCTGCAGCCAATGAGATTGCTTGTTCAATATTTAAATAGTCTGGTTCATTGTTTGCTGTAAGCTAGTCCTGCAGCATGCTATCGGGGTTCCCCTGAAACCCTCCACCTCCCCCAGCTCCACCTGCCTAGATCTGCTACAGGATTTATGTATGTCTATTTACAGCGTTGGGGAAGGTTACTTTTAAAAGTAATGCATTAAAATATTGCGTTACTCCCTAAAAAATTAATTGTGTTACTTAGTTACTTTTTTATGGAAAGTAATGCATTATGTTGCTTTTGCGTTACTTTTTCTCATCTGGGCTGTTTGTTTGTTTTTAAAACAACAAAAAAGTTCTATTTTTGGCTAATGTAAAGGCCCTGTCATACCAAAAGTGAAATGAATAAGCCTCACGCTGAAGGAAATGCAAATTCAGTGTAGCAGATCTAGTCCCCCAAGACCAAATGCATTAGCATTGCCACATAACATGCTAAAACTATTCTGAGAGTTGTTAACTTAACTTGTTATTTGGGTGGAGAATGAACCATTTAGCTTGTTAAAGGATTAGTCCACTTTTAAATACACTTTTCCTGATAAATTTACTCACCCCCATGTCATCCAAGATGTTCATGTCTTTTTTTCGTCAGTCGAAAAGAAATGAAGGTTTTTGATGAAAACATTCCAGTATTATTTTCCTTACAGTGGATTTTAATGGCTACCAACAGGTTGATGGTCAAAATTACATTTTCAGTGCAGCTTCAAGGGCTTTAAATGATCCCAGACGAGGAATAAGGGTCTTATCTAGCGAAACGATCAGTCATTTTCGACAAAAATACAACCGTTTATGCTTTATAAACAAAATATCGCCTTGAACGTGCTTTCCGCTTCCGCATTCTTCATAACGCTTACGCTGAATGTCCTACGTCTTCCCTATTCAACTTACGGTAAAAAACGAAACTGGCGCCGCGTTCGTTCCGTAAGTAGAATAGGGAAGGCATAGGACATACAGCGTAAGCGTTATGAAGAATGCGGAAGCGGAAAGTACGTTCAAGGCGATATTTTGTTTATAAAGCATAAACGGTTGTATTTTTGTCGAAAATGACAGATCGTTTCGCTAGATAAGACCCTTATTACTCATCTGGTATCTTTTAAAGCCCTTGAAGCTGCACTGAAACTGCAGTTTGGACCTTCAATCTGTTGGTAGCCATTGAAATGCACTATATGGAGAAAAATCCTGGAATGTTTTCATCAAAAACCTTCATTTCTTTTCGACTGACGAAAGAAAGACATGAACATCTTGGATGACATGGGGGTGAGTAAATTTATCAGGAAAAGTGTATTTAAAAGTGAACTAATCCTTTAACTTGAGCTTTGGTTGAAGTTAACTTTGAATGTTGGATTTTTGTTTAATGCATATTAATTATTGTAAATTTTTTAAAAGAGTAAGATTACCCCTGCAGTACCTTCATAGAACCAATGTATATTTTTTTCAAGATCATGTGATGTGTTATATCTTATTTGACTGGTGACTGGACTGTGTGTGTGTGTGTGTGTGTGTGTGTGTGTGTGTGTGTGTGTGTGTGTGTGTGTGTATAGACATAGAATCACCAAGAGTTGGATATGACTGAAATGGTTAATGAATGATTGTTTTATGCATGTTATTAAGTAATTATCATTCTTTTTTATGTTCTCCACAGACATTGATTATCATACCACCAGACAAAATAAATGAGAGTGTTCCTTCTACAAATCAGCCGTGCGAACCCGAACAGAACAGAAAACTCCCAGACTGCGTCCCAAGAGAGATCAAAAGTATGTCTGTGTGTATTTGTTTCTACACACAAATCCCTTGAGGCTTGAGTAATGACGGTTAAAGATGATTCATGACTGTTGTCTTTCTCTTCCCATTTCTGTCTCTTGTAGTTCACGAGTTCTTCTATTTTGTGCTGGATGAGGTCCCTGTCGGACGATTTAAAGAATTTGTACGTCGGCTTGGCGTTTCTGAGCAGAACATTGAAAGGGCAGAACAGGACCACAGGAAGTACAAGGATGCCCAATACCAGATGCTGAAGGTTTGGAGTGACAGTGGCAGTGGAGGAGGGAGCAATGTTTTGCCATATCACCGCATCCAGATGTTCATCGAAACACTGAGGGACATGTATTTGGTTAACTGTGCAGACAACATTGAGAACAGGTTCCTTTCGCAGGACACAAGCGCTTCATAATGAGGAGATTCATAATGAGCGCTTCAATGAGCCATTGGAGGAGAATGAGGCATTAACAGAGATCTTATCCTTCCACTGAATTCCATTGGATTCATTTGAAGGAAGTGCGTCTACAGCTGTATTACTGGATAACACCATGTCATATGTCCAGTTGTCTGAAGATTTCACACTAAAATGTTTTTATGAACATGCATATATTCTTGTAGTATGTATGTATGTAGTGTTGTGTGAAAATATTTCATTAAGGCTTTTTCTAGTGCAGTTAAAGTTTATATGATCAAGGGTGGTGGGGTGGTTGGGGTTTGGGTTGTCATTTTTTTTACAAATTTAATGGAGTTGATATAATCATGGATATTCTCTGCCAGTTCTCCTTATAATAGCACAAAACGTACAAAAACATCCAGTTCACATTTCACCATAATATATATATATATATATATATATACACTACTGTTCAAAAGCTGGAGATCAATAAGGTTTTTTATGAAAAGACAATCTTTTTTGAAAGAAGATTATGTTCACTAAGGCTGCATTCATTTGATCAAATTATTGTGAAAACAATATTGTGAAGTATTATTTCAGTTGAACTTAACCATTTTCATTTTTAATATAGTTTAACATTTTATTCATTCTTATGATTTTTAGCAGCCATTACTCCAGTCTTCAGTATTACTTTAAGAAATGAGGAAGTTTCTTTTTTGGGGGTGAAATGTGACCTGATCATGTTCTTGATATGTTTTGTGAGATATGTAACCCTGGACAACAAAACCAGTCAAGCATATGGCCAATAGCCAACAATACATTGTATGGGTCAAAATGATTGATTTTTCTTTTATGCCAAAAATCATTAGGATATTAAGTAAAGATCATGTTCCATGAAAATATTTTGTAAATTTCCTACAGTAAATATATCAAAAATGTATTTGTGTGAGTGGATATGCAATGCTACTTTAAAGGCGATTTTCTCAATATTTCGATTTTTTTTTTTTGCACGCTCAGATTTAGTTGTATCTCAGCCAAATATTGTCCTATCATAACAAACCATACATCAACGGAAAGCTTATTTATTCAAGATGATGTATACATCTCAATTTAAAAAAATTGACCCTTATGATTGGTTTAGTGGTCCCGGGTCACATATACCTAATAATCCCTTCAATTGTATAGAATTAACGTTAAACTCTCTTTAATTGCATTTGTATTGCCATATGCTTTATCATTCCATAGCTTTCTCATGGGATTTTAATATGGTGCTTCAGCAAAAATAATAGCATTAAAATGCATGTGCAAATATGAAGCTTATTTGATCACAGATTTTTTTGTATCAACCTTTCAAGGTAAATCTTGTAGATTTGTTAGCTGAATTTGCTAAAGGGTGAATTTAGCATTTTCTGCTTTTCAGGGTTTTTTTCCCCTGTTTTTCTTTTTTTTTTCCAAGTGTTATTACACACATATTTGGCTCATGTCCCCCAGGCAGCTTTGGGTTTTTGTTTTTTAATTAAACTTTTATTAACCTGGAAAGCAGGCCTCTTGCTTCAGAAGAGTCATCTGTTCATCAGTCGTCAAATTTTCATTTTCTTTTCATCTTGTTTTCATACCAGCAGACTTGGGTTTTTATACTTTTACTTTCCATTCTTTATGTTTAGAAATGTGTTATATAATATACAAGCTAACTTCTGCGCATTCAAATCTCATGAGCCAATTAGAAGCATTTATTTTTGCTTAGATGTCCCAAAAATGAACATTAGCAAAAAATGTTTTGCTAGCCACCGATATGCACTTTTTCTTTTTAAATGGACAACTGTAGAATAAACAATATGGTGACTTTTTGTATAAAAATGATATCAAATGATGTACGTACACACACACATCTTCCACAAATAAACTTTTTATATTTTGAAGTCATATGTGTAATTTCAATGCTTTTCATTCAAAGTGATTCCCATTAAAATGACTGTTAGTAGCCTCTCTTGAGAAAACCTGGAAGTTCAAGCTTTAATGAAAGGGCTCACCAGCACTAAATCTATTAGTGTTTTGTTAGCAGACCCTGAACCACTAGACAAGCACCACCCAGCCGTGTCGTCCTTTGATGAAGGTGCTTGTGTAATTATGTCTTGATGCATGTCTGTTATGATCTTGCGCAATGTTGCTTTTCTGCATTCCCATCCCACTAAATTAATTCCTGTCTAATATTTCTCAGGCCCTCTGCCCCCTCTCCTTAACTTACGGTACACCACACAATTTGTGCTATGGATGAATGATTTTAGAAGATGATAAAATGGCCAAAAATCCAAAAGATATAAACTTGAAGAACGAACCTGAGCCAAATCTAGGTACCTAAACATCACCACAACATCATGTTGATTGGTTTTCTTTGGGTGAACACCTATCAAAGCCTAAAAAGCATATTCATTTCCTGATTGAATATAAATAACATGCATCTTTCTTCCTTATTGTGCATGTGTGTGTATTTGTGTGTGTGTGCATGCTTGTCTATGTGGGACTAAACCACAAATCTATCATCC
Organism: Megalobrama amblycephala; assembly: GCF_018812025.1. Lineage (NCBI taxonomy): Eukaryota > Metazoa > Chordata > Actinopteri > Cypriniformes > Xenocyprididae > Megalobrama > Megalobrama amblycephala. The sequence goes on from NC_063056.1 coordinate 14,418,955, forward strand.
CTGTCTAATCAATTATAACTTTACATGTTGTTACGTACCTGTGATCAACCTGTTGGTTGTCAATCACATCAGAAAGCACTAATGGCCTAATCAGGTTGATCTTCTCAGGGTGCAGCCATTGCCTGAGATCTGAGACTGAAGAATCCAGTCTCACTTGCTCAACCTGTTACTGAAGGAAGGGTTAAAGAAGAACAAAAAAGAGAACGACACAGAGGACTCAGTCAGGAAGACAAGAAGGAGAGAAAGATGTCTGTCTGAGGGAAATGGACACAGATAAATCCAGGTAACTACTGAGGAAGACTTGCCAGAGTCAGTGTGTGTGTGTGTGTGTGTGTGTGTGACTTTGTGTGATTGGTTAAGAAGATTTTCTAAAAAAAGAATCACATCTAAATAATAAGTAAATCTACTTTTGCTGCAGATTTTGCCGTTGATTTAAGCAAAGTTACTTCTGTATCACCGATGTATATCCCATGTTATGCTTTTATGTATAAGTAGAAATGTGAAATTGCAAGTGTATTTTACCCTCAACTGATGGTTGATGATGATAATGTTGACAAGGTGAGTTTAAGCGGAATTGGTGTATTGCCAAAAAATGATGTCAAACGTGGGCTGACTCTCAGATCTTTCTCAGAACATGTGTGAGTCTTATGAATCACACAGTAATGGATGTCTTGCCTATGAGATTCATACCTGGGTAAAAATGACTCACCTGAGTTACAGTGATCGTGTGAATCATATCCAGTAAGGGTATGTTTGTTTAGCTTCAGTGTGTCTGTCCATGTCAGAGTTGCTTGCAAATTGAGTATTCTCACTATATTTTGCAGAATTTTTTTCCTCAGAAGTAAGCTAAAATGAGATTTAGGTTATAGTACTTATAGCTGCATATAAAAACAATCAAAGCAATGTCTGCAAAGTTAGTGTGTGTTTATGTGTGTGATTCAGGTATTCCCTATGTTTTGGGAACAAAATGGATGGCAATACCAGACATCTTTGAACTTGTGGGACGTTTTTTTGGCCCCCATGTGGAAAACAGCTTATAAATCACACATCCTGTGTCCTTGTAAACCAAATGGCTTAAAAACATACTAAACTGTGTTTTTTTGTATTATTATTGAAAAACTGCAGATTGTTTTCTGTGATAGGTAAGTTTAGGGGTAGTGTAGGGGGGTAGAATATACAGTTTGTACAGTATAAAAACCATTAGAGTCCCTGTAAACCATGTTACAAGTGTGTTTGTGTGTGTGCGCACACACATTTTTGTGACCAATTCAGTAAAAAATTCATTTAACTTTATATATAAATCAAAAGAAGTCATCATTAGCTCAAATTAAAAACAATATACGTCAATGGAAAATTATAAACATGAAAAACAAGTGGGGTTTGAGATTTTGAGAGTTAAAGGTCACCGCTGACAGTGGGCTTCAGAAGTCTGGTATCGGTTCCTTCCAGTTGTGGTTTACAGTTTTTTATGCTTTATTTTGCATTGTATGCACAATGACAAATGAAGCATAGCATGCTTTTTTTCTGTAATCACTCAATGCTGCCACTACTTTTTGATTTGCTTTCCCTGTTTATTCTTCCACTGTCTTTCATCTTATTCTCGTTCAAGTAGCTCCTCTTGTAATCTTATCTGTGCACATTAGTAATCCATCAAAAGGACCGGAACTGAGCAATGTCATGGCCCCAGAGGAAACTGCCCTCGGTGACAAGAGTGACAGACAGCGGAAGGAAGAGGAAGAGGCACACACCGTCGTTCCTGACGGATTTACTGCAGTACCATCAGTCAGCCAGCGGAGGGCACGAGAGAAACACCGATACAATACTATAGGCTACCAGGTACTGAATTCATAAGATTATTATTCAGCACTGGATCATGTTTGCAGTATGCAAATGATTTTCTCCAAACTGACTTGCATTGTATTTTGGATCAGTAACGTGACGATCTAAAATAGTCAAAAATTTCAGGGAGGTACCACTGCCCTGATATCATAATGGAAAAAAAAAAAGCCTCATTAAGTAACATTAATTCTTGTAAGGCAAATCTAAGTTGTTGTGCATAATCTTTTATTATTGAAAAAGCAGTGAAACAGTTTTGCTAAAACATTTATAAACATTTGAAAATCTTTTGTCAAAAAGGAAATAATATCATAAAGGGGATTCCTAAAAACCAATCATGGGTGTGTGTCAAGGTTAATAAGTCTCTAAAATATGAATCTTTTTTATTAGCTACATAACAAGGTTAGTTCAGATTGTATGTAAAAAAAAAAAAAAAAAAAAAAAAAAAAAAATTCATGTGGAACAACCTGCAACATGCAGGGCCAATTAATCCAAATTAAATATTTAAATAAATATGTAAATAAATGAATAAAAACATTATTATGTAATAAAAACACATTAATAATCTGTACATTTTTCCCTCTATAACTTAACTTATGAATTAATACCTTGAAAATACCTTGAAAAATATTTAAAATCACATAAATTCAAGTTGTAAGGAAAATTGATTGATTGATTGATTGATTGATTGATTAAATAGTAGGCTTGTTATATGGTATACAGTATGTTTTTCCAAAACCATAAAGCCAACATGAACGTAAAAAATTCATGTCTACGAACCTGGCATATTTTAAACTAGATTTGTTTAAATCATTTTCTTTATTTAGGACATTATTATTTATCACTGAGTCTTTTATCAACATCTTTCCATGCATGGAAATCAAACCCTTGGACCTTGGAGTTGCTGGCACCCTCTGCTTCCCTTTTAGCTACAGGAACCTGGTGCCCTCAAACACAGATTCAGAAGTCTTTTTAATAAAACACAAATTTCAACTGCTTTCATTCTGAAACATAGTGGTGCTTGCATTTAGAAGTTTAGAGAAAGTGAAGGCCAAGTATGGTAACCCATACTTGGAATTTGTCCTCTGCATTTTACCTATCCACGTAAGTGCACACACATTAGGAGCAGTGAGTGGTGAACACACACAGCAAACTGTGGAGCAGTGGGCAGCCATTTTTGCAAGGTTTAGGTGCCTTGCTCAAGGGTATCTCAGTCATTTACTGCCAGTATTGAGAATCATACCTGCAATCTTCGGGTTACCAGTCTGACTCTCTACAGGCCACAACTTTTCCCTGTGTGAATCCCGGTCTTGGAATAACATTTGTCCTCTGCATATTCAGGGCTACGAGGAATGCCATGTCACATATCAATTTTGCATTGTCAGAAAAAGAAGCAGAGGTCAGCTGTGGACTTTTCTACCATGAGCAAGGGAACATCTGCTGGTATGAAGAACAGGGGTGCATTAAAGCAGGCACTTTTCAGCCAGGGAGTGTCTGACAAAAATGGCATATTGGAGGTAATTTATTTTTTTGCCTAAATTGGGTACATGTTTATGCTGAAGGAGGTGCGTTTTCTGTCTGCATGCTGTATTTGTACTAAACAACTACTTTTTTATTATATTTCTGTTATTTTTCTTTCTCAGGAACGATATGGTGGTGTACAGGGGCAGGTGGATGCCCTGAAACAAGTCCTGGACTCTTTCATCATACCTGCTGACCTGAGGTGGACATGGGGGCAGGGAGGTACTGAAAAAACACTGGAAAAGAGCTGGACAGACCTAGTGCACTCTCATGAGGTATGGATGAATGGGAGAGACAGATAACTAGAGACAATTTGGAGAAAAAACAAATGACATTTGAAACTTCCAAAACCTGATATATTTCTATGCAGCCCTTAAAGGGACATGGTCAGTGTTGGGGGTAACGCATTACAAGTAACTTGAGTTACGTAATCAGATTACTTTTTCAAGTAACTAGTAAAGTAATGCATTACTTTTTCAATTTACAACAAAATATCTGAGTTACTTTTTCAAATAAGTAACGCAAGTTACTTTTCACATTTATTGACTGACAGATCTCCTGTCCCCATACTGAGAGAAATAAAGTGCAGACTGTGTTGTGTGCGCTGTGTAAGCATGATGATTATTGTAGTTTTAGACTAAATGTGAACATGCATTTACTCATTTCACTTGCACGAAAACATTCAGTATTCCTCAAAATGAATAAAAACAGTGAAATGCAATCTCAGCAAACCTGTAATAATAAAATATATTAAATTACACAAATATACTTTGTATTTAATCTCAATTATTAACCAATGTCTTTGCTGCTGACCTTCAATATACCTAATTCAGCCATACTAATAATCAAAAAATACTTTAGATTAGATTTAGAAATAAGAACTAGAACTTCTTTCTTCTCTATTCTATTTTTCTTTAATCCAGAACGGCAGCACAGCTGAAAGGTTTGTTTGAGCTGCGCCCTCTACTGTACAGGTGTAAATATGCATTTCCTTCAGCCTGAGGCTTATTGATTTCACTTTTGGTGTAAAAGGGCCTTTTTGCCAAAAATATAACTTTTTTGTTTTTATTAAAAAACAAACAAGCAAGCCCAGCCCCGGTGAGAAAAAGTAACGCAAAAGTAATGTAACGCATTACTTTTCATAAAAAGTAACGAAGTAACGCAATTAGTTACTTTTTTAGGGAGTAACGCAATATTGTAATGCATTACTTTTAAAAGTAACTTTCCCCAACACTGGACATGGTGATGGGAAAATTTTAGATGTGAGGTAAAAAAAAAAATGATTTCAATGCTTTTGCGGTCTCTCCAACACACTCTCATGGCAATTCGTAACTATTTTAGTGAATTGGTTGCTAATTTGTATGATCTCGTTTGTACTTTTCATATGATCTGCTTACGCTGCACTCATGGTTACATATTTACGTATTTATGAATTTAGATGTGGGGTTAGGAGTGTACCTTCAAGCTTATGTGTTTTTTTTCTTCTAATATTCAAGTTTTTGTCTCAGTCACATTGTATGAATTATTACAAAATCACTACCTAGAGAAAAAGTTACGTTTTCTCATGAGATCGAGTTGTTTATAGCAAAACGTTTGGGTTCCAAGAGAAACTTTGCGTTCATTGCAAAACTTAAAGCTGCTGTCTGTAACTTTTTTTGGTTAAAAATTATACAAAATAAATTTTTTGAGTAAGTACATCACCAGCCAGTGTTCAAAACTATCTTCTTACCTTCGCCCAATTCACAACAGTAATCTTTGAATAATGTATTCTAATTCGGGTGGTACTGGTGGGTTTCCGAGCACGCCTCCGTTGGTCTTTGCGTCATTACTTCACATCTGTTTACATGAAGAAGGAGTCCCAGCTAGTAGGCTATATGGCTGGTGATGGATCATTTATAGTCTGTTCTCACAGCAGCTGCAATAATTAAACTTATCATTTTGATGGCGGATTGTAATCCAGAAAGATCCGAATGACAATCATCAGTGACAACTGGAGATTCACCCTTAGTCAAAAGCAAAAGACTTCGGACTGCGGAGTACAGAAATTGAAATCTACAGGTAATGCTAATACACACTAAATACACAGTCACGCAATGCTGATGTTGTTAAGATTAACTATTTGAGAACAAAGTATAATAATAATAATAATAATTTGCATGGTTTGACGTGATCCGAGCTAAGTGATTGGTAGATTTAATCACCATTGGCAGCTTGATTTAATATATTTTTTCTTAGTTGGTCAGAACAAAAGTGGCAGACATGTTACTTACTTGTTCAGATGACATTTTCTGGTGAAAATTCTTATTTTGGTCATACTTCCAAGACATTGAATCTGTGATTCCAAAGTACAGTATCCACACGATGTGGTGACTGACAGCAAACATTAGATTCATCCGCGCTGAGGAGCCGTGCCGACGCACAACTCACGTAAAGATAATTCCGCAAATAACTGCAATTGCGGGATTCAAAAAGAGATGCCGACAAAGAGGCAAAACTTATGGACTGCAGCTTTAAGGTCATTCATTATTACGAGATTCCGACTTGTATTTATGTCCTCGTAAAACTCCTCACTTGTAAACTCAGGATTTGAGTTGCTGTACCACCTGACCGCTGCAGATACATTTTGGAACTTGATTAATTATGCTGCATTCCATTTACCTCAGAAGAGGCACACCTGAGTTGACTGTGTTTTAGTACACAGGTCAGAAAACTAAGATGGATGCGTCCAGGCAAACCTTTACCTTTATCGTACAAACACTGTCGTGACTCTGACTTGAGGGGGCGTTCAAGTTAAACGTTCTAACTGGGAACTAGGAATTTCCCTCTTCCAAGGACAAATGGAAAGCACCATTAAATAATGAAAAAGCATAATGTTTGCAAAGCAGGTTGGGTGATTGGTGATATCTGCCAAAATCATGCTCAATAAGACCAATCAATAATCAAAATCAATTTTGATTTCAAGTTAATACAGTGTAGTGGAGTGGGCAGAACAGAGAAGACAACAGAAGTATGTTTATTGTATGTTGGAGTATTAATGACGTCTCTATTTCTCTCTGTCTCTATAGTTTATGTCAAAAAACCAGCGACACCAGCAGGAGGCGCTGTGGGAGCTTCTTAATACTGAGCTTAACTACATCAACAAACTCACTATTGCCAAAGATGTATGTCATAACATTACAGATATTTTATTATTATTATTATTGATTTATTACAGTTTATTTGTTCAGATATAGACAATCGATTCACAATAACAACATTAATCAAAAAAGTGCAGATATCCTTCAACAAATTGGATATTCATGCATTTTTAAGTTTTTTTTATATATATTTAAATATATATAAATGATGCATGCTATGTACCATACATTTGCTGAAGTTTTGGCTAATGCACATCCTCATTTCTGCACAGCTCGTGCTGGCAGCGCTGTCACACTGTCATGGATACGGATTCCTTCAGGAAGTATGTGCATCTCGTCTCATCTTTCACATATATGCATGAAACCTCTTTCTTTTGAATTGACCTTCTAGAGTTACATACTCAGCATACTTAAAGAGCAGGCAGACTGTCTGCATAAGCATGACGGAAGTGTGGTCAAATAATGTGCCGTTCACTATCATTTGTCTGAGATCACTCGTTCTGTTCATTGAATATAATCTGGAGCATTACCGGTGATGTCACAAATGGAAACATTTTGTGCGGACAAGATGGAAAATTATTTTTCTCTGTCGTAGTAGAGTGTGTGGGCGACAGCACACATGTCTGTGGCAATCATCTGTATCAATTAATCTTTTTCCATTTCCATTTCCATTCTTTCTTTCTTTCTTTCTTTCTTTCTTTCTTTCTTTCTTTCTTTCTTTCTTTCTTTCTTTCTTTCTTTTTTTAGGTCAGCCCCACAATGCTCTTTTCCAATCTTCCTTCTATCCTTGACGCACATCAACTCTTTTGGCATGAAGTGATGTATCCAATGTTACAAGAAGTCCGTCTCACTGGACGACCTTTTGACCCCCTGAAACTTGAGGCAGGATGTTTGCAGGTATGATCAATATGTTGTTTGTTAAATTATAAGCAATAAAGCTAAAACCATTTAGCTCTACATTTGCCATACCTTCTCTAAATTTCCCCCCTCTCTTTCTCCTTCATTTTTCATCTTTTCCAGTTTCCTGACCGTTTTCCTGCATACTTTGAATACTGTTGGGAAGAGGAGAGAAATGTGGAGTTTGCACGCAGACAGCTTGACACAAACCCACAATTTCACACCTATCTTACGGTACTGTAAATAATATTGATTTGTTAAAAGCAAAGAATTATTCTATTGAGAAAAAAAAAAGATTACGCAAAAAAAAATTCGCTTCAAGTTGAACACACCTAATGTTTTTGAATGAATCAGTTGAATGGATGATTCAATGACTCATTCATGGCTTAACAAAGTAAATGCAAACAATTAATCACACTAATCAAGGTCTTACTATAGGCATACTAGAAACCTCCAGGCAGGGGTATTGAAGCAAGTTGGAGCTAAACTCTGCAGGGCAGTGGCCCTCCAGGACCTGGTCTGAACACCCCTTATTTAGCCAATCGATTTTAGTTGTGTTTAATGTTAATGTGTACAATGCTGTGTTTTTCAGTTTTCAATTTTTTCACTGATATTTCAATGAGATTTAATGGATCTTAAAGGTGCACAAATGTTTAGAACATGTTTGAAAAACAAATTAAGGAAACTTGATAATAGTTTAAGCGGAAAAAACTTTATTTTTTATCTGAAGCTAAATTAAGGCTGGAAAAAATATTAAATATAGACATAAGAAATGGGTGGAGAGGTGTGAATTTGTTTTCCACATTTCGAACGAACTGTTTACCCACCAAGTTCCCCTGTCAATGTTTTTTGCACCAGTGGACAGTATGCAGAGTAAGCAGGTTAGAAATGACTGTAAGATTGCCTGCCTTCATGGTGGTTTGACTGTAGTGGTTGATTAGGGGGGTGAGCTGTTTCCTGAAGGGTACATAGTAGAAGCAACTGCACATTAAGGCCTAAAATTAATTAATATTATCTTTAATTGACTAATTGTACAGTTAAATGCAAGCCAAAATTCAGAATGTCAAAGAACAGAACTGCACCACACTGTTAATGTTAATGTGGTAATCTGTGATTTGATCATTTAGGCAAAAAAAAAAAAAAGAGAAAAAGGTATAACTTCAGATGCACAATTCATACCACAGATGCACAAAAGCCATAGATTAAAATCAAATTTGTTTATGCATGAAGATAAATGCATGCATGCATGATGTTACTGATTTTTTTGATATAATTTGTTTCGCAGTGGGTGGAGAATCATCCACAGTGTGGGCGAATGAGATTGGGCGACATGCAGGCCAAACCTCACCAGAGAATAACAAAGTACCCTCTTTTGCTGAAAGCTGTTCAGAAGACCACACAAAACCTCCCCACCCAAATCGCTCTTGAGAGAATGGTGAGACTGTGACACAATGTTGATGAATCACAACATATACTGTAAATTTCATTTGTACTGTGTAACCTCTTGTATGTGTAATATAATAAAAACAGCATTAAATAATGTTTTTACTAGTAAAAAAATTATTGCTATTTTTTTTAAATTAATTTCAAATCAAATTTATTAGTATAGTGCTTTCACAAAAAAATAGGCCCTATTGGTCTAAACTAATACTTTTACGGACCCCTAGCACTACATTGAGCCCACTGGGGGTCCTCAGAAAACACTTATATAAATTATGATATATTGTTGCTTTCGGGTGGAAACCTTGTATCTAACCAATGAAAAGTATTAAGTAGAGCTTGTCACTAAACTCTGTAACTCATAACTCCACCCCACCTCTATTGTGAATGAAGTGCTGCAGGTAGTTTGGACCATCTCTGCTTGTTCCCTTTTGAAGTGGAACTCCACAGTGCTTCTGGATTGATGCTATGTGGAATGGCATCAATGAGACCAGTGTCTAAAACACTTGTACCATCATAACAATTTAACTAATGACAGTCCATGACATCAGTACCGGAGTGCCCGTGAGTATAAGAGGGCACCTGCAATATACGCCATCAGTGTTTTTGTCTTCGGCCCTGTCCCAAATGGCACCCCAAACATTTGCGGTCTTCATAAGAGTCTGCACTTTCGTGATGTATAATGCCGCTTTGACTGTCAGGAAGAAGTCTGCCGCGTAGCTCACACCAGTGCGGGCTCGGCAAAAGTGTGCATCGAGGCCACATATCGACCGCAAAGGGGGCAATTGTGAGCACCCTTCTGAAACCTAAAATTGACAAATCGGACTTAACAGACACATGCACGTGGCAGCCATTGTAAGTCCACAAGACCCGAAAGTGCATATGAAGTGTGCTATTTGGGACAGGGCTTTCAGGAGCTGTTTGTTTGTGTTAGCGCGTATAAAGACAACTATCATGGATAAGCACTCAAGCAAGTGTTTCAGGAAGTGTGTGCCTCTGTGTTCCAGGTTTTTGACTGAGGACACACATGACCTGTGCGTCATATTTTTGGATGAGAAGCATGCACATTCAGATCTCTTGAGAACACAATGAGCAAGCTCTGTCCATGCTTGGCCCTATTCTCCAGGGATGCGGGACAAGCATCTGCATCCCGCGGCTTGGGCCCTGTGGTAGTTGAGGCACAGAGCAGACTGAAGTCGTGAGGATTGCAGATTGAGCTGGCTGAGGAGTTCAAGAAATGTATGTCTCTCTTGCATTCCTCAGACACTGGCTTGAGCGATCTGCTGGATCAGGATGTACTCTCTCTTGAGTCTTTGGATCCAGCAGATAGCATGTTGCTGGCGCCATCCAGCCAGAATGAAGCAGATTTAGTTGATGAGGGCAAAGATATAGCTTTTAGTGTGCCTTCTCAGCCTGCCAGCCCTGCATACGAGGAACTGCTGGAGGTAATGGCTTGCACCACGACTAGATTGGATCTAGTTTGGGGGCACGAGAGATAGAGAACTTTCTTCTTGATGCACCGGTCTCGCCCTCAGAACTTTTCAGCACATCTGAAGACGGTAGTCGGAAAGTTTCGAGAGGTGAGGGAGTGGTCGTGGCTTTCAGGAAGTACTTCCTGCGCTGGTCTAAATCTTCACCTAAGACCTCTGGGGGACCTGGCCCATCACAGTCTGAGGACTGGCAGGGCCAGAGGGAGATTGTGGCCAGTCTTTCTCCTCCTTCCAGGAGTAGAGCAAAGAGGAGGCGAGACGCTAGGAGGAAGAATCAAGATCTGAGGGAAGTGATCGAATCGCTGAGGAGAAATAACATCTCACATCCTTCCCAATAGGGTGTGTGTTGGGAACAGATTGGTTGTACTCAGTGCTTACATCAGGCCCTGAGGCGGGACTGATGATGTAAATGGCATGCTTCAATTATTTTACGATCTGCCCTCTGATAGGTATGGCACAGGACTTGAGGGTAGAGCTAAGTAGTGATTTTGTTTTGATCCTGGTAGCGGACAATGCTAATGAGTCAAGGATGTTTGCTGGGGGGCATCCCTCCTTGTTCATGTCACTATGACTAGTGCTGCTTGAATCAAGCATAGGCTGTAGCAGATCCTAGATGACTGTGTTAAGAGAGTTGAGCTGACTCCTCCATGATTATGTGCTCTTTAAGTAGGATAGCTGCCCAGTTATGGTGAATGGAAGGTTGCAGCTAGCACTTAGCAGGCTTCCCTTGTTAGGCTGTTCTTCAGGGTTGAGTGCTGAGTAGAACCCTCCCCCACTGTTGGGGTCTTAAAGTAGTGTCCCGTTGGAGCCTTAACCAATCCCTTAGAACCTTACAAGTAGAGGTAATTTGCCTTATAGTATTCCTTCTTGTTATCAGGCACTTTTGCAGGTGCCAGAAGTCTTGGGATCCTAGATGAGTCCAGGCAGAGTGTGAGCGCTTTTCCTTGATTGTTCATTGGTGATAGAGCTGAAGATCCCCTGCGGCTCCCTAGAGGTTGGAGTTCTATGTTACAAGAATGGTGAATAATTATTATAGATGTGACCGCTGTAAATGCTCCCCCTGTAGGAAGTGGTAGGCCAAGGACACAGTTTAAAGATCTCCATGAGCTAGTATTCCTGATGAGCTGTGTCATGCAAGAGAAATTGATGTAGCTAAACCTTAGACGCCTGGCCCACAAGGAAGGGAGGAAGGCTGTAAAGGCTTTGCATAGGCACAGATAATGAGGCAGGGATTCCTCAGCATGGCAGAGTGGGTATTTGTTCCCCATAGCATCAATCCAGATGCAGTGTTCTGAGTCACTTCGAAAGGGAACATCTCAGTTTACAACTGTAACCCCGGTTCCCTGAGAAGGGGAACAAGACACTGCGTTAATGTTTTATCTATTTGAGAAGGGGAGAAGAGTGTCTTAAGCCTTGTTTCCACCTGGTATTAAGATGTGCTTTGGTCGATCAGATCACAAGTGGAGAACACTAAATACAGGTGTAAACGGTGTGTAAAACGTTTTGAGCTTGTCCACATTCAATCCCACTTCCAGAGGTAGTCAAAAACGCTCTTGACCGGATTGCTTTCATAGTGGAAACGCTCATGTGGTTGAATACGTTCAAACAGCTACTAAAGACCGTCTACTCTCCGCCTACTGACTTGATGCATAAACATGATGGGAAGCGCGCTAGCCAGATGGGATTCAAACTTCAGACCCAAGTTTGGTTTGAAGACGAAAAACATAACAAGCACAATGTTCTCTCACCATTCCTTATTTCTAACACACACTCACCACGTCCGGCTGGTCTTGCAGCAATCAGAGAAGAAACGAAAGCTGCTGCTCTCCATATATTTTTCCGTTGTCTCTGGGCGCGTTCATATGTAGATTGCACAATGATATTTTCCCCATTAGATCAAAAGATCTGAAAAAAACCCATACATTTACCCGCCCATAGACCCTCCCCTCAAAGAAATCAGGACAGAAGAGGTTGAAAGTGGACAAGAGAGATGGATCAAAATACCAGGTGTAAACGGGTATGTGTCCTCCTCGTCCACTTGTGATCCGATCAACCAATACACATCTTAATATCAGTTGGAAGCAGGCCCTTAGTCAAGCATTTATTGTTGAGTTATAGCCAATGCTATAACTCTGAACACCTGTCTTAAATACACAGTGAACTGAGGAGCTAATTAACGAGACACACCTGGACACACCTGAACTCAAACTCTAATCAAATCAGACACCTTGGAAACAAACAGGCAAAGGACAGAACAAATTAACAGAACAAGAAAACCATCTTAGAGCTCAAACAATGAACAGAAACAGATCAAGAAGAAACTCTAAACATGAATAATCAAACTTGATAATAGTAAACATAGCTAAACATAGTAAAGAACCTGCAAGTTGCTAAAAATGCAATACACTTACTGCCTCAGATGCGACCGTTCTAATGATGGACAAATGCATGTCTGAAATTCTCTGTAATTCGCTTGTCAAAAACCCTGTAACTCCATTTCAGATAATGCAGCGTTTACTTATTTTTTAAAAGTACATGTTTTTTCCTTTTCCTCAAAAGTTGGAGATGCAAGGTTTCCGTCTGACAGCGACAATACAAAACTGCATGTCTACTGAGTTCAAAAGAGACCACATTTAAAATCTGAGATCTGAATATAATATAATTAGATGAAATTTCATGATTATAGAACATGATTAGAACACTAAAATATATAAGGATATATTATTCATTGCAAACACTTGCTCTTGCAATTCAAGTGCTGTTGTCATTAAACCAATAAAGCGGACAAATAAAATACAAAAGAATTGTTTTAAATTCTACATTTTATTGAATGATAATAATAATAATGGAATACAATAAAATAGAAACACTTTTAGTTGTTGATATTAATAATCTAATATATATTATATGTGAAATATTCCACCACTAAAAAATATGAGAAAATTCAAACTCTTGAGCTGCATCGCCTTTGTTATCATTTTTGTAATCTCTGTCTCTCTCGCTCTCTTGAATATGAATATGCCTGCAGAGTCTTTATTCTATCATTGAAGTTAAAGATAAAGATCTGCACATTGTTTTTCTCACACACAATCTTTCTTTCTCTTGTAGTTGAACAGTGTGAGTAATTTTCTGGAATCTATCAATGACTATTTGCACCGAAAACAAGCCCTTTCTGATGCTGCTCAAAGGATAGAAGGATACAAGATAGAAGGTCTGAGTGAAGAAATAGACAAGGTAAACAAAAGATACAATGTTTGTACAACATTTGCTTTAAAAAAAAAAAGCCTAACAGAGAGATCTCACCCACAGCATGTTCGTGAGTTGTGCTGCTTTGATTTGACGAGCCCAATGAGGGGGGTTGGACCAAATGTCATACGGACGCTATTACTGGAAGAAACTTTGAAGGTCAAAACAAGAAAGGACAGTAAGGCAAGTGACAAGACGAATATGATTATGACATATTATTGTTTATTGTACTGGCCTCAGAATTTCAAAATTTATTTCTGGTTATGTTAGGAGCTCGTGGTCCTGCTCTTCAATGATGTGTTGTTGATGACCAAAATGCAGAAGAAATCAGACAAGCTGAAGGTAGTGCGCCCCCCTCTGCCTCTGGAGAGAATACACTGCATTGAGCTCAAAGACGGCTGTGAGTGTGAACACCACTTCCTATATATAACAATCCCATAACAATCCTTACCTCATTAGAAACAGTTCACATCAGTATGAAAGCGCAGGTATACCCAATGATATTTTTAATGCACATAGGCCATATTTTCATGCCCTGATCACAGTATTGTAGTTTTAATATGCCAAAATAAAACTTAACTTATGATGATGCAAATGCAGTGTAAGAAAAAAAAAAATGGAAAAAACTGAAAAGGTACAGGTAATTTTCTGCCAGGATATAGTTTACATACATTTAACTTCAAAGTCGGCATGAAACTGAAGATTCAATAGTCTTTCCTTCCCTATTGTGATGTATATTCAAACAAAATGGCTTCTCGAACAAGAAAAAAATGTAGGACGGGACTTGATTTTGTCCATCAGGAATTGATTGGATCGTTGGATGGTTGTGGTTTGTTATTGGTCGATCTCATGTGAGTGACAAGTTGTCCTCATGCCAGTAAAAACATCACCAGAGAAGAGAAGAGATGTCACTGCAAGAGAGAGGGGAGTTATTTTGAGCAGAGGGTAAAATATAAGTGTAAATATAAGTGCATAGATAAATCATTTATTATAAATACTGCAATATTCCACAAAAATAAGAATGGTCAATTTGATTTAATGGTGACTTTAAAACATGCAAAGCATAAATCAAATTACAGGTAAAACACCTGGGAAAACCAATACAGAAAATTCCTTTATATTAAAATAGTATATTGGGCCTTATACATTTACACTATATTGGTGCATATCATATACAGTGGGGCCCAAATGTATGAGACCACATTCAAAATCTGGAATTTAACATTTCATTTGATTTTTAAATACAGAAATAAGCATACAGTTTTAGGACTATAAATCATTTTAAAACTAAATGTTTAGGATTGCTAAGCAAATAAGCAAATTTGTGACATTGATCACTCAAACTCCTACAAAAGGTCACGCTTTTGTTTCCACTGACAAACAAGATGCTCTTTTGGACCATCTTTTATCATGGTGGTTTTGCACAAACTTCATGTTGCTGTCACTAATACAAAGAAAGTTTTACATTCATGTTTATATTTTAATTATACTTTTCATTCATATTGTTCTGTTAATACTATAATTTGTAAAAATTAAAAACGAAACAAAGCAAAAAAAAAAAAAAAACATTATATATGAACAACAACAACAACAGAAAAATAAAATAGAAAAATGAAAAATTTTCTCTAGTGGCCAGACATATTGGACCCCACTGTACATAGGTTAATGGAGCATATCATCATATATTGATGCACTTTTTATATCATTTACAGTTATGGTCAGAATTATTGGCACCCTTTGTAAATATGATTAAAGATGACTGTAAAAATAAATCTGCATTGTTTATCCTTTTGATCTTTAATTCATAAAATTAGCAAATATCTAAATTGTGTGTGAGTGTGCGTGGGGTTCCAAAGATAACAGCTCTGAGTTTTCTCCTATAATGCCTGATGAGTTTGGAGAACACCCGAGAAGAGATCAGAGATCATTCCTTCATACAGAATCTCTCCAGATCCTTCAGATTCCAGCTCCATGTTGGTGCTTCTTCTCTTCAGTTCACTCCACTCATTTTCTTTAGGGTTCAGGTTAGGGGACTGGGATGGCCATGGCAGAAGCTTCATTTTTTTCCTCAGTGACACATTTTTGTGTTGGTTTTGATGTTTTTATTTGGATCATTGTCCTGATGAAAGATACAACCATGGGTCATTACTGGATTTCTAGCAGAAGCAGTCAGGTTTTGATTTTTTTATCTGTTAGTATTTGATAGAATCCATGATACCATGTATCTGAACAAGATGTCCAGGACCTCCAGCAGAAAAATAGGCACACAACATTAAAGATCCAGCAGTATATTTAACCGTGGGCATGGGGTACTTTTTATCCATGTGTGCACCAAACCCATCTGGTGGGTTTGCTGCCAAAAAGCTCTTTTTTAGTTTCATCTGACCATAGAAGTCAGTCCAGTTTGAAGTTCCAGTCTTGTCTGACAACTGAATATGCTGGAGATTGTTTCTAGATGAGAGCAGAGGATTTTTCTTGAAACCCTCCCGAACAACTTGTGGGGATGTAGGTGCTTTTGATAATTTTTTTAGGCTTTCTGAGTCTCAAGACTCAACTAATTTATGCAATTCTCCAGCTGTGATCCTTGGAGAGTCTTTGGCCACTCAAACTTTCCTCCTCACTGTGCATTAGGACTGTTTAGACACACATCCTCTTCCAGGCAGATTTGTAACATCTTTAGTTGATTGGAACTTCTTAATTATTGCCCTGATGGTGGAAATGGGGATTTTCAATGCTTTAGCTTTTTCTTATTTTATTTTAGCCATCTTCTATTTTGTGAAGCTCAACAATGTTTTGCTGCACATCAGAACTATATTCTTTGTTTTTCTCATTGTGATGAATGATTAAGAGAATTTGGCCTTTGTGTTTCCTCATGTTTGTACTCCTGTGGAACAGGAAGTCATGGCTGGACAATTTCATGTTCATGATCACCCTGGTGTGCTAAAAAAAAATGTAAATATGAATGGGAATATACTTCAGAGATATTTTACTCATAATTATTTTACTGCCAATAATTGTGGCCAATGTGTTTTGAAGAAAAACATTTATTTCATAATGTGAGTTTCCCCCCACTTTCAATTCTTTTCCTTCAATGAAAGGTTAGATTTTTGCTAATTTTATGAATTAAAGATCAAAAGGATAAATAATGCAGATTTATTTTTACAGTCATCTTTGATTATATTTACCAAGGGTGCCAATAATTCTGACCACAACTGTATATTAAGAACCAAAAGGGAAAAGATACATAAAAAAATATGTATATACAATAACATACATAAAATATTACAAATACTACAACCTAAAAGCCTTTAGCAAAGCACGAAGACACATGGAAAATGCCATACATTGAGTTCTGTTTTATAACATTTAGTATGGCATATTTTTAGTATTTAGTATGGCTCAGTATGGCATATTACTTGATAAGCTGGTTTTTAATTGGGCTTTTTGAATCAGAGAATGACAATGACAGAGAATGAAGGTGTGTCAAAGACCTGCTCATGCAAGTCCTGGTACTTGTCAAAAAACATTCATTATAATTACGCAATTGTGACTTCAAACATGCAAATTACCTGAACCTGAAATCTGTATATTTGGTGCACATCATAACCTCAAGGAAAAATAACTGGAACTTCAAGTTGTAATATTTTTCAGTAAATATTTAATATAGGATACTACACTGATTCTTACGCTATTTGTATTTCTCCCGTGTGGTGTTTTGCTCTGTCTGGTAGATTCGTTTGTGCTGGTGGAGGTTGGTGATCTAGGCTGTGCCGGTAGTGTGAACTTCCTGTCCACATCTAGTCCAGACAGCTGCACGTTATGGGTGTCTGCTCTGCGTGAGACTCAGGTACTGCATTCCTCTCCCAGCAAACACACTCAATTTGAAACACCAGTGTGGCAGGGTGTACAAGCCCAACCCTGAAAAACTGTCATTTCTTATTTCAAAATGAATGCATACTTTCTACTTTTGGTACTTTCCATGAATAGGACATAAAATGGGGCTGGAAAATCTTAAAATAAGAAGTCATTTTTTTTCTTTTAAACAAATTCGGAAAATGCTGATCATTGACCTCAAGAGATGCTCAAATTAATTTAAATGACATTTAGGAGTTTTATTTTCCATTTATTTTATCAGGTTTTTTGTTTATTTCAAAAGTTCCAAGGAAGTTTCTAACAATAAAACAAAATAATAATAAAAAAATAAAAATCTAAATTAAAGGTACACTATGTAACTTTTGGCCCTCTAGTGGTTTAAAACAAAACTGCATGCATTTTGCAGAAGAACATTTTTTTGGTTGTGCTTGGGCTCTGCGTGACTCTTCACAATAGATAATGATTTACAATGAATTCTGTTAGAGAGCTACATATGGCAGTTTATCTGTTCATTATTACACAGCTCTGTGGAATACTTGATTCTGATTGGTCAATCATGCCATCCAGCGGTATGTTATTCCCCGATACCAACCACTGAAAACAGATAACACAGGCTCATCCGGGTTTCTGAAGTCAGTTTCGTGTGTAATTATTTACTTATGTGGCAAGTAGCCGTGTAATAAGTGTAACATTATTTCTTACATAAAATACCTTACTCACCTGTTGAGTAATAAAAAAAAAAATCTGAGCTTTATAATGGCAGTGATAGGGATCAATGAGTATGAGCTGAAGAAAGTGCTTCCATCCACATCCATCCATCATAAAGATGTGCTCCACATGGCTCCGGGGGGTTAATGAAGGCCTTCTAAAGCCAAGCGATAGGTTTGTGTAAATAAATATCCATGCTTAAACAAGTTATGAAGTAAAATATGCTGCTTCCGCCAGACCGCCTTCCGTATTGAAGTTACAAAGAAAGCGTAAGCTGGCATCACGTAAGTTACACTTTTTCCCTAAGTTGAATAGGGAAGGCATAGGACGTAGCGTAAGCTTAGTGAACTGCAAGAGTTTTACAGTTTCTGCGTACATTGAATCGGCTCATGCGGAAGCTAAATATTCTGCTGTATTTTACTTCATAATTTGTTAAATATGTATATTTTTTTACACAAACGCATCGCTTCATTTCAGAAGGCCTTTATTATCCCCTGGTGCTGTGTGGATTAAGTTTATAATGGATGGATGTGGATTGATGCACTTTCTTTAGCTCATACTCATTGATCCCTATCACTGCCATTATAAAGCTTGGATGTGTCAGGATATTTATTAATATTTCTGCGATTATGTTCATCAGAAAAAAGAAAGTCATATGGATGGCTTAAAGGTGCCCAAGAATGTTTTTTCACAAGATGTAATATAAGTCTAAGGTGTCTTCTGAATGTGTCTGTGAAGTTTAAGCTCAAAATACCCCATAGATTTTTTTAAATAAATTTTTTTAACTGCCTATTTTGGGGCATCATTAACTATACACTGATTTTTTCAGTCGCCGCCCCTTTAAATCGCGTGCCCCCTGCCTCACGAGCTCTCGACTATATTACAGCGCATTTACAAAGTTCACACAGCTAATATAACCCTCAAATAGATCTTTACACGATGTTCGTCATGCATGCTGTGTGTATACATCGAATCATGTGAGTAAAGTATTTATTTTGATGTTCACATTTGATTCTCTATGAGTTTGAGGCTATGCTCTGTGGCTAAAGCTAACATTACACACTGTTGGAGAGATTTATAAAGAATGAAGTTGTGTTTATGAATTATACAGACTGCAAGTGTTTAAAAATGAAAATAGCGACGCTCTCTTGTCTCCGTGAATACAGTAATAAACGATGGTAACTTTAACCACATTTAACAGTACATTAGCAACATGCTAACGAAACATTTAGAAAGACAGTTTACAAATATCACTAAAAATATCATGTTATCATGGATCATGTCAGTTATTATTGCTCCATCTGCCATTTTTCGCTGTTGTTCTTGCTTGCTTACCTTGTCTGTGCACAGATCCAGACGTTAATACTGCCTTTCCTTGTCTAATGCTTGAACATGGGCTGGCATATATGCAAATATTGGGGGCGTACACCCCGACAGTTACGTAACAGTCGGTGTTATGTTGAGATCCGCGTGTTTTCCGGAAGTCTTTTAAACAAATGAGATTTACGTAAGAAAGAGGAAGCAATGGGGTTTGAAACTCAATGTATGTCTTTTCCATGTACTGAACTCTTGTTATTCAACTATGCCAAGATAAATTCAATTTTTCATTCGAGGGCACCTTTAAGGGTGAGTAAAGCTTGGGCTAATTTTCATTTCAAAGTGAACTAACCCTCTAGCATAGTGAATCAGGGTAAGACAAAAACACATTTTGGAAGCAGTATTGATGATAAAATAAAATAAAAAAAGTTACAAAGTGTACCTTTAAATGAAATAATACAAATGAAATAACTACACCAGAATGTGTAACAGGGTTCAGAGTAATAGGGTTGCAATTTTCGCCTACATTAAAGGGATAGTTCACCCAAAAATGAAACTTCTGTCATCATTTACTCACCCTCAAGTTGTTCCACACCTTTATGAATTTGTTTGTTCTGCTGAACACAAAGGAAGATATTTGGAAGAATGTCAGTAACCAAGCAGATCTCGCCCCCATTGACTACTATAGTAGAAAAAAAATACTATGGCTTTCAATGGGGGGCGAAATGTACTTGGTTACTGACATTCTCGGTTACTAACATTCAGGGGGAGCAAATGATGACAGAATTTTCATTTTGGGGTGAACTATCCCTTTAATTAAGTAACAGAGCTGAAAGTAGCAGGGTTGCAGTCAACATTACAATTTTTGTGCTGAAATTAAGAAAAAGTAAATATTATTTACTTTTATTCATTCCATGCTTAAACAAAAAAGTTAAAATAAAAAGTTTAAAATGACATACAAAATAATAATAATAATGTACTTGGGGAAAATCATGCAGTAAATGTATAACGTGTGTATAACGTGGTAAACAGGTATGTGTTTATATTTTTGAAATTTACAATTAGTTAATTTGAGGAGAAAAAACATGGGATTTGTGCCACTAATGCTTTTTTTTTTTTTTTTTTTTTGTGCAATATGTAAGAATTTTGCAGTAAAATATCCAAAAACCACTAGGCCAGTGTTATATATTTTGTTCACTTGAGTACTTACAATATCCCAAATGTTTGCAAATATTTGTAAATCGTGAGAAAATTTCAATTTTAACAAATGGTTAAACCATGGAAACACCAAAGACGCTTTATATTACATGTTTTAATATTTATAGACAGAAAACTATTTGTTGTTATATAGCTCAACACGTTTAGTCTTATTGTTTAAATCTAATTTTCTTGATTTTTTTTTTTTTTTTTTTTTGCGAGTATCATGCTTTACCATGCCTCAGAGAAAAACACTATTTTGTGAAGTGGCTAACATAGCATAATCAGATGCAACTTTATTTTTAGTAATACAGCATTTTCTCCATCATACAATATGTTTTAAAATAAATTGAATGCCATTTATCAACACAAGCCATCCAGCATTTAATATGATATTCTAAAATCGATCTATCTTACTGCAGTGTGCAACAAGTGTCTCACAGCAGCCACCGAGCGAACGCACAGAGTAACGTTATAACATCATTTTCAACACACTCAAATGTGCCTAATATGATAAACAGAGCTGCGTTACCTCATACTCATGACCGTAAAAGCGGAAGCGGTGCCGGCGACTGTGTCAAAATAAAAGTTCTGCTGCTCGTGAAGCGTGTGTTGCACAATCGCTCCAGCGGCCTCGTTCAGCTCCCACAACACTCGGTCCTGCTCTGCTTCATACTACAGTAACGTTAATAATCACATCCATGAACATGATTTCTTCCCGAGTCCTTTCCCGATTATTTCCACATGTCCCAAGATTCCGCGCTCAAACTTGC
Source organism: Megalobrama amblycephala (assembly GCF_018812025.1). NCBI lineage: Eukaryota > Metazoa > Chordata > Actinopteri > Cypriniformes > Xenocyprididae > Megalobrama > Megalobrama amblycephala. Next base: position 14,440,390 of record NC_063056.1, read on the forward strand.
CGTCATCAAGCTACGTCTTTGTTTTGAATAGGCCTCTAGCGACCTCTAGCGGACAGAAGATCTTATATATTGCACCTTTAACTGGAGTGGACTAAAGTAAATCATGGAAAGTGCCTTTTATATACACCTATGCAGTATTTAAGATTGTGAGCAGAATACTGAATCAGTAAGTCAAATATAGTTGAATAGTTTGTAATTATAAACTGTTTTTTGTTGATATTCTTAGGCAGCATTAGAGGCGTTGAGGAAAAATGAGACAAACAAAACCCTGAAGAACACAAGTAAAACAGAGTTAGTTGAATCAGAAAGACCTCCTCTTCAGAATGAACTGGCCAACAAAGTCATAGAGGATCCTGGTGGCCAGTCAGACAGCGACAGATCTCATAGTGATATTGACCCGTCTGAGTGTGTGAACAGATTTAGTTTTCATAGTAGCAGGTCTGAGACAGACATGGAGACAGACGTGGAGCAAACTAAAGTTAAACAGCCAGCAGAGGATGAAAACTCTCCACTGATTGGTCATCGGAATGATCAGAGCAAACCAGAAGGAAGAAACAGGCAGTGGGAAGAGGAAGAGGCCCCAATTAAAAAAATAACAGAAAGGCGTGTTACATGGAATCATGAACAATCTAATGAAATGACACAACAGGACTTACTTATGAGAAATGGACACTCGTTGTTACCAGGTGGTCATGTGGAGAAAAATAGTATTTCTGGCCAATCCATGCCAAGCACTTCTTCATCAAACAAGCCTCTATTAACTACATCAAAATATGGGGAAAGGGTAGAAACAGGAAAACCACATCTGGATCCATATAATGACTCTCAAGAATTTAGGAGGAGCTCTTTGTGCAGCCAACCAGAAGATGACAATGGGTTCCTCACAGAATCAGGGAGGTTCATCAGGGACATGAAGTCTCCTCGCTTACGGAGGAGGAATCCGAATAATTTGCAACCATCTATCCCCTCTGATAGTTCCAAGAAAGCTGCGAATGGATTGGAGCTTACTCCCAATACAAACTCCAATGGGAACCAGAGAAGAGCATCCAACCCTTGCATTAAAGTGCTAAAGCTGGGATCTCTAAAAAACACTGCTGAAGCGTTATGGAATGTTCCTGAAAAGAGATCGTCATCAGATCCTGAAACGCTCTCTGAACCTGAGCAGACACCTGATGGGAACCGTCAAACAAAACCCAAACTAAAGACACAGAGGAGCGCCTCCATCCCAGAGATCAGCTCCTCTCAAAGTTCCCACAGACGCAGCCTCTCACCGCCACCAGACACGGACAACCAGCTTCACCCTTCTCCGCTCCAGGGCCTGCTGGAGAGGGCTAAAGAACGGGAAAAGGGACGTGGACTGGGAAAAAGAGTGGGAGAGACAAAAACGAGCACTTTTCCTCTACAAAATTCTCCTGTCTCCGCCTCTCCATCACCATCGGCTAATGAAGGAGAGAGAGAGGTAGAAGGAGAAAATTCAGCAGGATCCAGTATGATATCTGCACATGGATGGATAGAGGGAAACGTGGATGGAAGTGACGATGAGATGAAAGATAGGTGAGTCTATATTCATCACTATTGCTAAAGATCTGAGTTCTGCAATGATGATCTGTTTTTAATGGGGTTGTATCATGAAGAATTACATTTTTCTTGATCTTCTGAGATAAAAGAGTTTGTAGTAGTATGAAAACATCTGATAGTGACGTGGGTTGCACTGGCTACTTATTCCATTCAAATCCCAACCTAATACGGTATATGTTGTTGTTTTAACTGGACAGTGATCAGCATGCATTTTCATAGGAGTAGCTTTTGCATTTGAACACTAACTAATTTTATTTAACATGGAAAACCTTAATATAAATTTGAAGCGACATATGGGACAATCACATTTTCAGTTTAGCAAATTGTTCTGAGCTGTTTCCCCCTGTTGTGAGGGTAATATTTTTTATTTTAATTAAATTAATATTTATAATTACATAATCTATTTAATATTGTATAATACATAATTTGTATGACTTACAGTACAGTCCAAAAGTTTGGAACCACTAAGATTTTTAATGTTTTTAAAAGAAGTTTCGTCTGCTCACCAAGGCTACATTTATTTAATTAAAAATACAGTAAAAAACAATAATATTGTGAAATATTATTACAATTTAAAATAACTGTGTACTATTTAAATATATTTGACAAAGTAATTTATTCCTGTGATGCAAAGCTGAATTTTCAGCATCGTTACTCCAGTCTTCAGTGTCACATGATCCTTCAGAAATCATTCTAATATGCTGATTTGCTGCTCAATAAACATTTATGATTATTTTCAATGTTGAAAACAGTTGTGTACTTTTTTTTTTCAGGATTCCTTGATGAATAGAAAGTTCAAAAGAACAGCATTTATCTGAAATACAAAGCTTCTGTAGCATTATACACTACCGTTCAAAAGTTTGGGGTCAGTAAGAATTTTTATTTTTATTTTTTTGAAAAGAAATTAAAGAAATGAATACTTTTATTCAGCAAGGATGCATTAAATCAATCAAAAGTGGCAGTAAAGACATTATAATGTTACAAAAGATTACATTTCAGATAAACACTGTTCTTTTGAACTTTCTATTCATCAAATAATCCTGAAAAAAAATATTGTACACAAATATTTTGTACAATTGTACACATTAAATGTTTCTTGAGCAGCAGATCAGCATATTAGAATGATTTCTGAAGGATCATGTGACACTGAAGACTGGAGTAATGATGCTGAAAATTCAGCTTTGCCATCACAGGAATAAATTACTTTGTGAAATATATTCAAATAGAAAAAAGTTATTTTAAATTGTAATAATATTTCACAATATTACTGTTTTTTACTGTATTTTTAATTAAATAAATGTAGCCTTGGTGAGCAGACGAAACTTCTTTTAAAAACATTAAAAATCTTAGTGGTTCCAAACTTTTGGACTGTACTGTATATCATTTTAATATTTTTTTATAATTTACATAGAAAGTAAGCACAGTTGCAGAAAGGGGTGCTTAATTCTAAGAGTCTGAGAGAGGGTTGAAAAAGAAAAAAGAAAAATGTAAATAAAATTAAATGAAATAAAAATAATAAACTTTACCAACAAACCTCAAGGAAGAAATAATATGCAAAATATGATAAATATATGCATACATATGTGATAAATTGACTTCTATAAAGTCTTACAGCATCTGTCACACTACTTTGAATGATTTTGCATTAAAAAAAGTTTTTTACTTAAGAAATAAATATTTTTTCCTCCTAAATTTAACCCAAAAATAACCCTTACTGCCCAGTGGAAAATCAATCATTTTCATTTTAAGTGTATTTGTTCCATTCGTGAGAGATGACTGTAGAGATGCTTCACTGTGCTGCGGAACTTGAAAGTTTCATGTGCGTTATTTCTTCTCTCTGCCCACACACAATTCATCTGTGTACTGTTACATAAAATTCTGTCTAAATTATAATATTCAAACCTTCACTGGAAATTGTTGGAAAATTCTACCACATCACATCTCGAGATCTCATAATAGTACATTTAGTTCTTTATAAGGACCATTAGGAGTCAGGCTTTCCCCTGGAAACATATATAGAGATGCAATAATATTGCACTTAATATTACATTTCTTTAATATAATGCTCAGAACAGATCAGAAGTTAATGTACAGAACATTCAAATACAACCCCAAACTCATGAAAAGTTTGGTAATTTGGTAAAACGCAATCAAATCAAGAATCTGTGATTTGTTAATTCTCTCAAACATTTACTTAACTGAAAAAAGAACAAAGAAAATATTTTCAATGTTTTCACTGATCAGTTTGATTATATTTTATAAATATAAACAAATTTTGATTTTAATGGCTGCAACACACTTCAAAAAAGTTGGGACAGAGGCATGTTTACCACTCTGTCACATCACCTTTCCTTTTAATTTCACTTTTTAATCATCAAGTGGATCTTTGCTCCATCTCACCTGATACAAGTCAGCTTCTCAACAGTCTGTGCTCATTGTTGTCTAATTCTCCTCATGATGGGTTAAACATTTTCAATAGGAGACAGATCTGGACTGCAGGCAGGCAGTCAAGCGCATCCACTGTGATGTATAACATGCAGAATGAGGCCTGGCATTGTCTTGCTTCCCAGGAAAGATGTCATCGTTATGGTAGTTTGTCTCTGTACAATCCCAATATATGTCTTCACCTTAATGGTACTTTCATACATATGCGAGTCACCCATATCACCCATATGTGACCCCAAATCACAGAGCGGGGTCAGCGCATGCTGAGGCACACAGTGCGCAGAACTCGCTAACTTTCTGCAGAGTCAATAGCTACAGACCTCCAAACTTCATGGCCTTCAGATTAGCTCAAGAACAGTGTGTAGAGAGCTTCATGGAATGTGTTTCCATGGCCAAGCAGCTGCATTCAAGCCTTACATCACCAAGTGCAATGTAAAGCGTCAGATGCAGTGGTGTAAAGCCATAGCAGACTTGCTCTCTGGAGTGACGAATCACGCTTCTCTGTCTGGCAATCCGATGGACGAGTCTGGGTTTGGTGGTTGCCAGGAGAACGGTACTTGCCTGACTGCATTGTGCCAAGTGTAAAGTTTGGTGGAGGGGGATTATGGTGTGCGGTTGTTTTTCAGGGGTTGGGCTTGGCCCCTTAGTTCCAGTGAAAGGAACTCTTAATGCTTCAGCATACCAAGACATTTTGGACAATTTCATGCTCCCAACTTTATGGGAACAGTTCGGGGATGGCCCCTTCCTGTTCCAACATGACTTCACACCAGTGCACAAAGAAAGGTCCATAAAGACATGGATGAGTGAGTTTGGTGTGGAGGAACTTGACTGGCCTGCACAGATTCCTGACCTCAACCCCATAGAACACCTTTGGGATGAATTAGAGCGGAGACTGTGAGCCAGGCCTTCTCGCCAACATCAGTGCCTGACCTCACAAATGCGCTTCTAGAAGAATGGTCAAAAATTCCCATAAACACACTCCTAAACCTTGTGGAAAGCCTTCCCAGAAGAGTTGATGTTGTTATAGCTGCAAAGGGTGGGCCAATTCCATATTAAAACCTACGGATTAAGAATGGGATGTCATTAAAGTTCATGTGCACGTAAAGGCAGAAAAACTTTTGGCAATATAGTGTATGTCTTTGTACAATCCCAATATATGCCTTCACATCAATGGTACCTTCACACATATGCGAGTCACCCATGCCGTTTGCACTGATGCACCTCCATACCATGACAGATGTTTTCTTTTGCACCAGTCGCTGATAAAAATCAGGATGGTTCCTTTCATCTTTGGGACTGGGAACTCGATGTCAGTTTTTTCCAAAAATAAGCAGAAACATGAACTCATCTGATCACAATACACATTTACACTGTCTTTTAGACCATCTGAGATGAGCTCGGGCCCAGAGAACTCGGCGTAGAATTGATGTATAGCTTTACATAACAGCAATCCAAGTTGCATTTCTTGTTGTAGCGGCAGGCTGTGTTAAGTGACAGCCGTTTTTCAAAGTACTCCTGAGCCAATGTGGATATTTTTAACACAGTAGCATGATGGTTTCTCATGCAGTGCTATCTGAGGGCTCAAAAGTCATGCACATTCAACAGAGGTTCCCTGCCTTGCCCTACAGGTATTTCTCTGGATTCCCTGAATTGTTTCACAATATTATGTATGGTACATGGTGAAAAACCTAGCATTTACTCATCTTACTTGCACGAAAACATTCAGTATTCCTTAAGATGAATAAAAAAAGTTAAATGAAATCGCAGAATTTTATGCAAACCTGTAATAATTAACTATATTAAATTACACAATATACTTTATGTATTTAATCTCACTTTATTAACCAATGTCTTTGCTGCTGACCTTCAATGATCCAATTCAACCATGCTAATAAGTAAAAATTACTTTATATTAGATTTAGAAATAAGAGTGTTGAACTTTCTTCTCCTGTGTCCTATTCTTCTTTAATCCAGAATGGCAGCACAGCTGAAAGGTTTGTTGGAGCTGCACCCTCTACTGTACAGGCGTAAATATGCATTTCCTTCAGCCTGAAGCTTATTCATTTCACTTTTGGTGTGAAAGGGTTTTAACATTTGCCAAAAATAGAACTTTTTTGTTGTTATTAAAAAACAAACAAGCAAGCCCAGCCCAGGTGAAAGGCAAAAGTAATGTAATGCATTACTTTTCATAAAAAGTAACTAACACAATTAGTTACTTTTTATGGAGCAACACAACATTGTAATGCATTACTTTTAAAAGTATATTTATATAAAAACACTGGCCATGACACAACTTTGCTTTCAAAGCCAAGTCTTTGGTGGGTCTTACTTTTATATCCAAACATGATACCCTCACCTACTAATTCACCTGCTAATTGTGGACTGTTTCAAAACAGTTTAACTTGGATATTCTGTAATCTTTTCATTATTATTTTTCCTCTGTCCCAACTTAGGAGTGTGTTGCAGCCGTCAAAATCAAAATTAGTTTATATTTACTAAATACAAGTATAAATTTAAATTTTCTTTGTACTTTTGTCAGTTAAAGGTGCCATCGAACGTTTTTTTACAAGATGTAATATAAGTCTAAGGTGTCTCCTGAATGTGTCTGTGAAGTTTCAGCTCAAAATACCCCATAGATTTTTTTTAATTCATTTTTTTAACTGCCTATTTTGGGGCATCATTAGAAATGCACCGATTCATGTTGCGGCCCCTTTAAATGCTCACGCTTCCCACCCACGGAGCTCGCACTTGCCTTAAACAGTGCATTTACAAAGTTCACACAGCTAATATAACCCTCAAATGGATCTTTACAAGATGTTCGTCATGCATACTGCAGGCATGCGTTGGATTATGTGAGTATTGTATTTATTTGGATGTTTACATTTGATTCTGAATGAATTTGAGGCTATGCTCCGTGGCTAATGGCTAATGCTACACTATTGGAGAGATTTATAAAGAATGAAGTTGTGTTTATGAATTATACAGACTGCAACAGTTTAATAATGAAAATAACGACATGGCTCTTGTCTCCGTGAATACAATAAGAAACAATGGTAACTTTAACCACATTTAACAGTACATTAGCAACATGCTAACGAAACATTTAGAAAGACAATTTACAAATATCACTAAAAATATAATGTTATCATGGATCATATCAGTTATTATTGCTCCATCTGCCATTTTTCGCTGTTGTCCTTGCTTGCTTACCTAGTCTGATGATTCAGCTGTGCACAGATCCAGACGTTAATACTGGCTGCCCTTGTGTAATGCCTTGAACATGAGCTGGCATATGCAAATATTGGGGGCGTACATATTAATGATCCCGACTGTTACTTAACGACTGTTATGTTGAGATTCGCCTGTTTGGAGGTCTTTTAAACAAATGAGATTTATATAAGAAGGAGGAAAGGAAGAGGAAAGGAGGAAACAATGGAGTTTGAGACTCACTGTATGTCATTTCCATGTACTGAACTCTTGTTATTTAACTATGCCAAGATAAATTAAATTTTTAATTCTAGGGCACCTTTAAATAAATGTTTAAGAGAATTAACAAATCACAGATTCTTGATTTTATTGCGTTTTACAAAATGTCCCAACTTATCTGGATGTGAGGTATTTGAAACAAATGGATTAAGTTTTATGACATTTCTGACTATTTGAATGTGCTTTGTGTTTTATATTCAAGGTTTTCAATTAGGGGTCTGTGGGCCCCTCAGAGTCTTTGAAGGTATACTTTCTGTGTAAAAAAAACAAAAAAAAAAAACAACCACCACCACAAAAAAAACAAAACATTTTTAAATTTGAATAAACACTACTTTATGATCTGATAAGCATTATCTCAAACTATTATTTCTTTAAAAAGTCTGTAAAGATTTGATAATGTTATATATAATCATGTTTTTTATATATATTAACAAAATGTATTCATTGATATATACCTCATAATATATCAACTTTATTACATATCACTCATTTTTTGCAAAAATGACATTTTACTAATGAAATTACAATAACCTTTTTTGAAGGCATTAACCCATAAACCCCTGTTCTCTCCTTTGAAGCAGCAATGTCCTGGATGGCGTCAGTGTTGACTGGCCAGGCTGGTGTTTTGACGATGAGGAGGTTTTCGGTTTTGAGGACTTTGATGATGAAGACTGGTTTGAACAGGTTCTGACCTCAAATGAGCTCCGCAGGTCAGAGACGAAAAGATCAGAGGGGCAGGATGAAACAGAATGCAGTGAGGTGTAGCTTTGTCTAGTATGTAGATTTAGACTTGTGAATAGTGTGAAAAGTGTTTGGAGAAATGTAATATATAATGGTTCTGTGTTGTTGTTGAATCTATATGTAGCATGACTATTATAGTCAAACATATTTTGAGTGATATATATATATATATACAGCTTTCACATTTTTTATTATAAAAGATTAACATTGTGTCTACTGTATAGTTATAATTATATTTACTTAAATGTAATTGTGTACAGAATGTTTTCTCTTTTTTCTTGTATAGCAATTTTAAGAAACTTAATTTTGTATTTACTGTGCACAAAAAAAGAATTTAATTAAAACGTGAAATTGATAAAATATGTTTTCAGTTTATTTCTTTATTTACATAGATTTTACATTTGAAAATATATTTGCACCAAAATTAGTTTATACAAAATACATTTATATGTCGGCAATATATTTACAGTTTAAATGGACTGCTACAATTGTCTGCTTTTAAAACACACACATTAACATAGAGTAAAACACAGGCATTTACAAAATTTCCATGAAAAACACAAATTTACACACACACTGTTTTCGGTTGTCCAACACAAGGTTCAGTCATTTTTGGCCTGCTTCTTTCTCTGTGCTCTCGTTCGGTGGCGGCCTGATGGACGATGGTTTCCATTGCTGGGTAAAGAAGGATTCTCTTCTTCTGTAAGGAGGAATAAATGGGATGAATATGAGATATAAATACTTAAAATATGTTTTAAAGAGCTGTCTTCTGAGATTCTAAATAATTGAGCATAAATTTCATTATTAAATCAAAACTTGATACAGGAGACTGAAACCTACCCTGCGATAGTTTCTGTACATCTGGAACATAATCAGGAATACCACCAAGAACAAAAATCCTAATCCCATCACCATAGCGGTTTTATTGCCAGAACTTGACTTTTCGCCCTTTACAGCACCTGTAGAAATGAAAGAAACAGAGAATCAAGGAAAATGTTGTGTAGTCCAATGATGACAGACAAAATATTCTGCACAAATGCTGATACTTTTATTTATTGTATGCAAAGATCATTTTCTTTACTGATGTATAACTGCTCTACCTACCCATAATATGAAGTTCATAAGTCACGTTCCCCAGAACTCCTTGTTTCCCGTAGTACCGACACACCCATTCACCAGCATCTCTCTCAGTCACTTTCTGAATCCTGAAGCTATTTGTCTTTTGAACAGAGGTCACAGAGGTCACCGTTTGAGTGTCGTTTGGTCCATAAGTAACACGGAGCCATTCATAGGAAGTGATCTGGTTGGAGTTGCTGAGATGGCAGGTCAGGGTCACGGGTCCGTTACCACTGGATGCTGAGGAGCTCACAACTGCACAGAAACCAGAAGGGAAAAAAAATCAGCATTCAGCAAATTCAGAAATTTCAGTAATGATTTTTTTAAACTGTATGAACTGATTTTTAAAAAGTACAGCTGTGAAAAATATTTTTTTTGTGTGTATCACCAATTTTAATGTATTTTAATACATTTTTTTATTTTTAAAATATATTTTCTGGAGTGTTCTGAGTAATATAAGTGATGTATTATTCCGCTCACCTCGAGAAACAACTAGCTCCATCCTTCTTTGTACTTGAATTCTCTCTCTATTCAATCCCTCCATCACCCCTGAGCACTTATACGTCCCTTCATCTCCATCCTCCACTCTCCGTATAGTGGCTGATGCTGAGGACCCGTTGAAAAATGAAGGGGGAAGATGAGAAAACTGTGTTGTTGAGGAAATTCTGTTCCACCTCACAGTGTTTGGGATTAGACCATCAGTAAACAGGCAGGGCAAGGAGACGGGGGAGCCGACAGCGGCATACACCACCGAAGAGTCATCCTGAGGGGTGGCGATTCCTGGAGAGGGAATAGATAAGGTGAATGAGCGACTCCTGCAGAAGTTATTTTTAGAAGAAGTCAGTGTTTAAAACAAACACTCACCTTTGACCTGTAGGGATACGGTTGCCTCTACTACCACACCATTGTGTGAAACCTGACAGGTCCAGTTTCCGGCATCTCTTTGAGACACGCTAGAGAGGCTGGTTCTTCTTATAAATTCGCCGTTTCGTTTCCAATTAACTTTTGCAGATTTTGTCCCAGGACTAACATCACACATTGCCTCCGTTCTTGAGCCCTCAACCACAATGGCTGGAGAAAATGATGCTGTGAAGAAAGAGAACATCTTACTGATAAGACTATTTCCAACGGCTTATCAAAGAAGAATCGACAAATTCTTGCTTGTTTGGGTCTGTTACCTCTTATAACCCTGAGTGTGACGATCTTCACCATCTGAGTCTTTCCCACAACCTCACAGACGTACTGTCCTCCATCTTCATATGTCGTTCCGGCGATGTGAAGGCTGTAATCGGCCTTTCCAAAGTTGGGAACGGGACAGTTAGCGCGTGGTGGGTCTCTAACCGGACGAAACTCTAACCCGCTCTTCTGTCGCCGCCAAACTGTCTTCATTACACTAGAAAATTGGAAAAAGAAAGCGAGACATTAAAATGGTCATCCTCTTGTGCTTATATGTTTTCGAAATATTGTATTGGATAGTTGTGTTGATGGATGGATGGATGGTTGAAATGTTCTTACCCATTGACTATCTTGCTCCAGTAGACTGCAGTAGGATATGAGAGCGTAGAGAACTCGTCCTCACATGGCAGCACTGCTACAGATCCTTGAGCCACCAACACTTCACGTTCCTGACACTGTCCACCTGCAGAACACAGAAAGATTGCACATATAAATCTACAAGAAGAAAAAAAATAAAACAAGACGATAAAACAATATTTGACCAATTCACGTATACTCTATCATGACAGCTCACCTTCAAAAAGCAGCGCTAAACCCAGAACTATCAGAAACAGTGTCATATCTTCTAATCTTCTTCTTGTTACTTTCCGAAAAAGAAGGCAAACCCTCATGCGTTTAATCCTGTTTCTCAGCTATTGTCTGACGGCTCCGGTCTTTGTTCTTGAATATATACTGCTGTGGGTGGCTGTGTGGGTTGCAGTGTGGTTGGGAGGAGTTGCTCGTTGTAGGTAGTTCCTCTTCTTCTTGACATCACATGAGTTCTGAAGATGCATGTAGTGAAACTGTTGATGTGCGGTCTGACTGACGTACTTTGGAAAAAGTTAGAGAGAAAGAGAGATACTGAGAGAGCAATAGAATGAGGGAGAGGCAACACTTGAGGTTCAATTCTCCCACGGATTCACCAGGTCTACCTTGAATTTTCTCTCGCCACGTGAAAAAGTTTATTTGAAAGTATGTCACTCACTTCAAAGAATGGAAACACATTTATGTCAGACAAAACAAACAAAAGCAATATGGAAAATTTACACAAGTAAGAATGTATCTATAAATAATTACAGTGTATAGTCAACTCACATTTATTTGTATACATATTTCAAATAAGCTTTACATAAAATGCATGCGTTATTATATGAAATTATAATTTATTTGCACATTTTCATAGTTATTAACTGCCATCTTCACTATTTTATTATAAATGTTTTCTTTATACTTGCCATGATATTTATTGCATGAAAAGACAGCATAAATACACTGCGTTCCAAATTATTATGCAGGTGACATATCAGTAAGATTTCAGTAGAATAAACATTTAGATTTTAGTTTTTCTAAGAAAATGTTTGTTTGTTTATTCATCCATGTCTTTTTAGATAACTGGTATCAATCTCAGACAAAATAATTTGCCAGGTCTATGGAAACCCTACTTAGAGGTTGTTCCACATTATTAAGCAAGTCACAGTTCTCATGAAAGAAAGATCTTTCTGAAGATGAAAAGCATGAAATGGTGCAATGTTGTGCAAAAGGCATGAAAACAACTAATATTGTGTGAAAACTGAATGGAGATTATCAAATTATCATAAGATTTCTGAGTGATTTAGAGCACAGCAGTATTCAGTTTCACAAAATATTAGTTGTTTTCATGCCTTTTGCACAACATTGGACCATTTCATGCTTTTCATCTTCAGAAAGATCTTTCTTCCTCCCCATATTGCATGAGAACTGTGACTTGCTTAATAATGTGGAACAACCTCTAAGTAGGGTTTCCATAGACCTGGCAAATTATTTTGTCTGAGATTGATACCAGTTATCTAAAAAGACATGGATAAATAAACAAACAAACATTTTCTTAGAAAAACTAAAATCTGAATGTTTATTCTACTGAAATCTTACTGATATGTCACTTGCATAATAATTTGGAACGCGGTGTAGGTTAATAACATACAAATAATTGATCAAATTTATGCTTTGCATGATAGAAAATCATGGATGATGCAAAGCATGCACAAACCACATTTAATTGAATTTCAGTTAATTGTGCAATATTAAATATTAAATAATATCCGTTATGTTCAAATATATGCTTAAAAATCACACTTTATTTTAAGGTGTATTAATTACAGTGTAATTACACATTTAAGTTCAGAGTAATATCAATTAACAGCATATATTTGCTATAGGGTTTGGTTTAGGGTTAGTTGCATGTAATTATGCACCATTTGCTGTTATTACTATAGTAAGTACATGTAATATGTAACAAAGACACTGTAAAATAAGCATTACCAAACTTAAATAACAGCTGTTTTTTCCCCCCAATATACGTCACCATGGCATGCATTTCTGTAACCCACCCTGAACCAGTGGGTTAAAAACATAAATGTCATGTGTAATTTTAGCTTGCACCATGGCATCATTATTTGTTTATGTGGTTGTGTAAGTGCTGCTTTCTGTTATGTCAGCCAAGTATCAGAGCCGAGCTTCGGAATGCATTTGATTCAGCCGTTGATATGCGGATGTGCGATCAGCATATTCTAAAACAGCATCACTTCCAGTAAAGACAGAGAGACGGTGTGCGAGTGACATGAATATGGGGGCTGGAGTTGTTTTGATGAAGAAAAGAGTCTGTGGCTGACTCAGTCTCTCCCCTCCCATTTTCGCTTTGTTTTTCACTCCTCCTATCTGTCACAAACCAGTTCACAAGCAAGTAGCAGTTCCTTCTGTAGTCCACATTGTTTTGTATGCAAAATAACAATGCTCTCAATTTGAAACGTCTATACAGCAAATTTTCTTTCTTTCTGCAAAGTGGCCTCAAGAAGTATTTGGACATGCTGGGGACAAAATGAATTAACTGAATTTTAATGAAAAAGATACAAAGTATCAGCTAAGAGACTTCTGCGAACGAATGATGCTTTTCCCAGAACTAACTTTTTTTTTTCTCTGTGTTTTTAGTGTGAAGTTTTCACAGGTGTAAATCATCACATTAACTATAAACATGTTCCACTGACATTTGACAACCAGAAAGTGTCCAAATACGTTTGTTTTTCAGTTTCTACAGCACTGTTAAACTTTATATTAAATGACTTTAAAGGGATAGTTCATATATGAGTTTCTTTCTTTTGTTGAGCACAAGATAATTTAAAGAATGTTGGTAATCAAACAGTTAGCAATTGACGTCCAAAGTAGGAAAAAATAAATACTATGAAAGTCAAAGGCTACCGTCTACTGTTTGATTTACCAACATTCTTTAAAATATCTTCAGAGATGACAGAATTTTCATTTTTGAAACTATATTCTAAATGGTTTGTCCATATTTGACCCAAACATGGGTTGAAACAATCCAGCATTTTTTACAGTGAATGCTGGGTTAAAAACAACCCAAGTTGGGTTGAAAATGGACAAACCCAGTGGTTGGGTTAAATGTTTGCCAAGTATTGTTTAAAAATGACTATATGGCTGGCTTAAAATGAACCCAAAATAGGTTGGAAATTAAAAATCAGACACAGTTACTAGAGGCACCAATAATAATCAAAAGATGAACATTTATTAAACTTATTAATAAATGTTCATCTATTAAACATATTAATAAATGTTAATTTCCAACATACATTGGGTTCATTTTAAGCAAGCAAAAGAGTATTTTTGAAACAGTTGAGTTAAATAAAACTATCCAGCAGGTTGGGCAAACATTTAACCCACCCAACTGTTGGGTTTGTCCATTTTCAACCTAACTTGGGTTATTTTTAACCCAGCATTTTTTAGAGTGACATTTAAATTAATCATTTATGCACTTACAAACATGTTTTTACATTGTACTTACACTGTAAAAAAAAAAAAAAAAATCCCAGTAAAATTTACAGTAAAAAAAGGCAGCTGTGGTTGCCAGAATTTTACCGTAAAAAATACGGTAGCAACATAAAAAAAAAAAAAATCTGTTAAATTTACGGTAAAATAACATATTTTTTACAGTGTACAAACATGTTTTTACATTGTACTTACACTGTAAAAAAAATCCCAGTAAAATTTACGGTAAAAAAACGGCAGCTGTGGTTGCCAGAATTTTACCGTAAAAAATACGGTAGCAATGTAAAAAAAAAAAAATACTAATATCTGTTTTGTACCTTTATAATACACTGACAGTCACCAAACACAGTGGTGATGAGAGTCACATGATGAATCAAAGTTCATCACAAGCAGCTTTTCCACAAGCTGAGAAGGACAATACTAACATATAGAAGGTGCACACAGTGTCATTCACACACACACTAAACACCATCATGGTAACACACATGACATTTTAAAAATGCAATAAACATTCATTTAACAACATTAGATATAAACCCTAATGTACATAACTGATTAGAAAAAAATGAGAAAAACTATGAAGAAACAGAGTTATTTCAACGAAAATATATCAAATGTGAAGTGTCACGCAGGGAATTGTGGGAATGTCAATTTACGTTTTTTCACTGTAAATTTTTACAATGAATTGTTATTTTTCACTTCCAAAAACTGTGAATTTAACGGTATTTTACCATAAAATTACAAATTAAATGTACGGTTAAAATTACAGTTATTCACCATATATAGTACAGAAATTTAGTGGAAACAAATTAACAGTTTTTCACCGCAACATTTTTACAGTCTTTTACTGTTAAAATCACGGTCATTTAAAAAAGCCTGCATGTAATTATAGCTGTGATTAATTTCACTTCTGTAATCACACTGTTGACCCTTTAAAGGCAGGGTAGGTAAGAAATTTTGTTCCAAATTTGTTTAAACTTTCTATATATATACATGCATAATTAAAATGTAAGAACTCTGGTAAAAAGAGTATAAAAATCGAGTGACTCTAGACCGTTTAATCTGTATTAAACACAGCTCATTATTTCCATCCGGGACGAAACATAGGATTGGCTTAGGCGGCTGTCACTCTCTCGCAACCATGGCAACCACCCTTTTGCCACACATGACCTGCCCACTTGCGCGCGCACGTTTGATTTGGGGAATCCAAGAGGCACGGATCCTAGGAATACCAAAACAATGGCAGAGAAACAGCAAGCTAAATTCACAGTATCGGCCTATGCAGTTAGTGAAGGCAAACCAGGCAAAAAAAGGAAGACAGTAACAGTACAAGAAAAGGCAATGAACAAAAAGTCTTTGGATAAACAAAGAAATAAAACGCGAGTTAATATCGGCGTGGCTTTCCAGCGATGGCGAGAACTGAGGGAACTCAAGGGGCTGAAAAGTGACTCCTTGATGGCTTTATTTCTGCTGGACAGGTAAATCTTTCTTTTTGTATTTTGATCATACATATTTTTTTGTTTATTTTTTCATGAAGCATGTGTCATTAGCACACGTAGCTGCGTAATATAGCTAACATAACATTACTTAGCGAGCCGTAGTAGAGACGATAAATAATGATAGCTATAGTGTTGAATTGTGCATAATTTTACCCTCTGTCTAAGTCTTTTACCATGTTCACCTGCAAGTTTACCTGCACGTTTTTTTCGCCTTTGTTTTGTTTTTATATTCTCTACCTATGTTTACTGATGTCTTTATCTTGTATCTGTGTGTGTCGTACACACTTTGTTGTATGTGTGTGTTATTATTTTGTGTCTGCAATGCAGTTGTGAGTTGATATTTGAGTGTATGTTACTCTGTTGATCTGTAGAACAACGTATATGTTATGAATCTTACACGAAATTCATCTTCATCACAGTGTAAATGATGGTAATGGAAAAACGTGTATCATGCAACCTGTTTTTAGCTTTGCCTTATAGATAACTAGCTCGTTAGCGAATCAAAAAATATATATTTTAAACTTTACCAATATCAATATGCTAGCTTGATAGTGAGTACTAAAATACATCTTGTTTGTTTATCTTCATAATTTTAAAGTTATTTTTATTACATGTGATTCTGACATGATGTCACTACATGCACTGTGCTCCTTCCTCTCCGCTCGTCTCAGGTAAATAATGCGTCTTCCAGCTCAGTGGTCGGAGTCACACGTTTATGCGTTTTGGGGGCGTGGCTTTGGAAGGAGCCCAGAAGGGAGGGGGTGGAGTGAATGGAAATAATGAGCTGTCTTTAAAACAGTCGTGAGAGGTCTACAGACACTCGATTTTTATACTTTCTTTTTCAGAGTACTTACATTTTAATTATGTATTGATATATAAATAAAGTTTAAACAAATTTTGAAAAAAAGTTTTTTATACATTTTTTTGCCTACCCTGCCTTTAACCCAAACTCTAAAAATGCTGGGTTGTTTCAACCTATGTTTGAGTCAAATATGGCCAAACCCAACCATTGGGTTTAAAATTTTAATTAAAAATAATAATAATAATAAACCAATGTTTGGGTTTGTCCATATTTGACCCAAAAGTGGGTTGAAACAACACATAAACCTAACCAGACTACCAAACCAGTCTCTAACCTTACCCATATCCCACCTCAACAGTCACAAAAGTGTTTTGCAAAACAACACAATATCGTACCTAAAATCTTTAGTTAATGACACCTAATATAAAGTGTGACCATTTTATAAAACCTTATTCTTAATGTCTTGACATCTATCTATATATTTGGCTTTTTGAGGCCGCTGTACACCAGATCAGTGATGTTAAAGGCTTTGAACCAGGTGGAAATAGTAAGCTGGCTATTGAATATGTAAATATGTAAATCCATGGAAAAAGCAGGTAGGTATGTAAGTATGCCTTCATGAGGTAAAGTATGGGAGGATAACCACAGATTTTCAGATGCTTTCAAGCTCATCATTTCCTTCCTTTGTGCCTCTGAGTTCTCATGCCTTTTTGTACCCATAAACCCCCATTTCACAAGAAAACATCCAAATATAAACCGGGGTCAACTTGAACCACTGCTGTGTATCTGGGACATGTGGTTATACAGAGCATCCGGATACCAACCTTCACTTTCTTCAGATCAGAGGGGGCGATAAAAGAGTGTGATGGGGTCTTTCCTACTCACTGTATACGTGGCTGATACAGCTGATTTGAATAACAGAAGAGCTGGGGAAGACCTACATGAGCCCCTGATGTGGAAAAAAGAGACAGTCACGAGTGGGAATATTATATGCATGCAGATAGCAGAGAGGACGGAACATATTAACACTGATTATGCTTGATGGCAGGATTGTGACTGAAATATTACATATTTCTTCCCCACTGACCCCATGCTTTCTCATAAACACAGACAGATTAATCTGTCTCACTCAGTCCTTCACATTCTTGAAATGAATATCCTGAATCCTTTTTAATTTATTTCTATATTCAGTAGTCAACATTTGAAGTGGATCAAAACTTTACATCAAAGTTGTCCTAAAACCTTCTTCTTAGGACAACTTAGTTCTTAGGACAAATTTGATTAACTTTTTTGATCCACTTCAAATGTTGACTACTATATATATGTTTTAATTGAATTTATTACTAAGTTCTTACTAAAGTTAAGTACTAGTTTTTAGTAGATTTTATTTTTAAAAACAAAATAAATACAGGTGCGGGTCATATAATTAGAATATCATCAAAATGTTGATTTATTTCACTAATTCCATTCAAAAAGTGAAACTTGTATATTATATTCATTCATTACACACAGACTGATATATTTCAAATGTTTATTTCTTTTAATTTTGATGATTATGACTGACAACTAAGGAAAATCCCAAATTCAGTATCTCAGAAAATTAGAATATTACTTAAGACCAATACAAAGAAAGGATTTTTAGAAATCTTGGCCAACTGAAAAGTATGAACATGAAAAGTATGAGCATGTACAGCACTCAATACTTAGTTGGGGCTCCTTTTGCCTGAATTACTGCAGCAATGCGGCGCGGCATGGAGTCGATCAGTCTGTGGCACTGCTCAGGTGTTATGAGAGCCCAGGTTGCTCTGATAGTGGCCTTCAGCTCTTCTGCATTGTTGGGTCTGGCATATCGCATCTTCCTCTTCACAATAAACTTCACAAACTTCCAACTTCCAAACTACACAAACTTCCTGGTATACGGCTGCGTTGACCTTGGACCTCAGAAAACACAGTGGACCAACACCAGCAGATGACATGGCACCCCAAACCATCACTGAATGTGGAAACTTTACACTTGACCTCAAGCAACGTGGATTGTGTGCCTCTCCTCTCTTTCTCCAGACTCTGGGACCCTGATTTCCAAAGGAAATGCAAAATTTACTTTCATCAGAGAACATAACTTTGGACCACTCAGCAGCAGTCCAGTCCTTTTTGTCTTTAGCCGCTTCTGACGCTGTCTGTTGTTCAAGAGTGGCTTGACACAAGGAATGCGACAGCTGAAACCCATGTCTTGCATACGTCTGTGCGTAGTGGTTCTTGAAGCACTGACTCCAGCTGCAGTCCACTCTTTGTGAATCTTCCCCACATTTTTGAATGGGTTTTGTTTCACAATCCTCTCCATGGTGCGGTTATCCCTATTGCTTGTACACTTTTTTTCTACCACATCTTTTCCTTCCCTTCGCCTCTCTATTAATGTGCTTGGACACAGAGCTCTGTGAACAGCCAGCCTCTTTTGCAATGACCTTTTGTGTCTTGCACCTTGTGCAAGGTGTCAATGGTCGTCTTTTGGACAACTGTCACTTCAGCAGTCTTCCCCATGATTGTGTAGCCTACAGAACTAGACTGAGAGACCATTTAAAGGCCTTTGCAGGTGTTTTGAGTTAATTAGCTGATTAGAGTGTGGCACCAGGTGTCTTCAATATTGAACCTTTTCACAATATTCTAATTTTCTGAGATACTAAATTTGGGATTTTCCTTAGTTGTCAGTTATAATGATCAAAATTAAAAGAAATAAACATTTGAAATAAATCAGTCTGTGTGTAATGAATGAATATAATATACAAGTTTCACTTTTTGAATGGAATTAGTGAAATAAATCAACTTTTTGGTGATATTCTAATTATATGACCAGCACCTGTAGTTAAAACTAAAACTTCTAAAGATGGAAAAAGAGGTTTTTTTTATGTTTACGTGTCTTCAAAAATGGGTATATATATGAGGCATTTATTATAATGGGTTTATGGTTTATGCTGATTGTTATATTTTAAGTTAAACCACTGTTATAGGATTGATTATGTACTGTAATTGTTGTTTTTTTGATAAATTCGTTCATTTTCAGTTTGCTGGATATTAAAAATGTTTTGGATATTAAATTGATTTAGATAGTTATGGTTGTTATTAATTTTGTCCTCAAAATTAGAAAATAAGTTTAATAAATGTACTGGTAGTACTTGGTAACAAAAGGTGCCTTTAAACATTGCATTGCCATTAAATTGATTTGTGTTGCTTCTACATTAATTTGGGAATTCAATGCATAAATATGATTACAAAATGTATTGTATATTTGAAATTATTTTAAAGATGTAAAAAGACAGACAATTCTGCTGACACCAGCACATTCAAAATAACATGCAAACGTAAGAATTGAAGTTGTTCAAATGTAAGAATTCAGCCTCGTTCATTGCAGTGGTCAAAGTTCCATGAAACTCAGCAGTGAGACAATAGAGCCCACAGTTTCAGTCAAAGCTTTTAGTCCCACAGATCATTTCTCAATAGAAATTAGTCAAAACTGGTTTTATAGAATAGATATGCATCACATACACCATACGTTCCTCTGAGCAGATGCTGTCTGTCAGCAGATTTGTCAGCCAGTTACGGTTTCTTACATCATGGCATAGATCGGTTTCATCTAGACAGTTGTGTCCTTATATAGAAAAACCCAAAATATGTTTTAAATTCAAATTCAACTTAAATTTGATTTTTCAGAGGGCTGTAACAGTGTGTTTGAAAACCTAATATTCACAAAGACTTCAGATTGCATCATTTAAAACCTTAATTTCGAGATTAATTTTGAAATTATCAAGGTGGAAATTTAGGAATTAATATACATTGTTTGCTATCATAACACCATCACATGTGGCTGAAACTGCTCCTAACTGTCTTCTGAACTATTTGAATTGTCCTCTGTGTACTGGAAGAAATAACCACAATTTTGCAGATCAAAGGCAGTCAGCTTCCGAAAAGTGTTTACTCACCAATAGCAAAGCTTCTTTGAATAGTGTCCAAACACTTCAAATGACTTTTCGTTTCCACATACATTAACAAAGTAACATTACTCATAAGTTGTACCGGTTAACTTCTACATTTGCATGGTCATCCAACAAACGTAGATATTTTTGCATTTTAATCTAGGGCATTACACTTTGTACAGGCTTTTTATATATATATATATATATATATATATATATATATATATATATATATATATATATATATATATATATATAAAAAACTCTGAGAATTAGTAATTCATTTAAACTACACCGGTGCATAAATGACCATTGCTGTATTTATTTTCTATAAAATGGGTAGCATACCATGTTTACTTTGTCTAAAAAGAATCTATTACTGTGCAATTTTTTTTTTACTTTTTAAATATTTTTACTTTTAAAAATATATTTTACCAATGACAGGCTCCAAAAAATTAGGCGATTAAACTGGTGCAAAACCTGTCTGTTAAGAGACACTTGCTTATAAATGTATAAAACAAGCAAAAACTGTTGCTTGTTTTAAATGTTTTGAACCGTTGCTTGTTGCTTGCAATGAATTTTTATCTGAGCCTCAATCAAAAACATTCCAGAAATCTATTTTAACACAAACTGCTTAGAGCTGGTTTGTTTTGTGCAAATTAAAATGGAAAATTTAAATCGAGGTCTGTGCGTCTTTCCTCTGACGTTAACTTCTTTTAACTTGACAATTATATTGTTAGCGATCTTTGAGTTAGATTAATTCTGAAACTGTATTGAAGCATGTTCATACGCACATATACCTGCAGTTGTAAACATTTCAACATTAGGTTTGCTTTTCCACTTGATGTGGTGAAGTCACAGTCATTCTTGTGCTTCAGGTGCATGTAGGGTGTCAATTTCACAGTAAATGGTTATTTAAAAAAAAAAAAAAAAAAAAAAAATCACTTGCTGCAGCAAAATATTTTATCATTTTTGAACAGAACATAAAATGAGATTAAAAAAAAGAGCAACTTCAAAAGATTGTATTTTGAATATTACCCAATCTTTATTTGCATTACAATATTGAATACAAAAAGACAGATGTTTAGTTCTTGTAGCCTCGGCTGGCTCTGCGACCACGGGCACGCTCGAACTTCCTGCCTTTGGAGCGCACATAGGGCCTAGAGAGGGGAGAAATCATGGTTTGTTAAATGGTTCATCACAACGATCAACTTATCAAACAGCCTCAAGCTCATGAAGGCTTGAAATGAAAGTTCATATTGTTTCCGTACTTGGTGTGGCTGTGGGGGGTTCCAGGAGCTTTTCCAAAATGCCTGTACACCTCTCTGGCCTTACGGGGTCCTGTTTGCAAAGAAGACAAGTGCCTCTTATTAAGCAACTTATTCAGGGAACAAGTAGTTACAAAAACAAAATGAGTGTTACTATGAACAATCAGATTCACACTGAATTTGTAGTGAAGTTGTATTCTTGCTGTGCACACACGTACCTGAGAGCAGAACAGTGCCCTGTCCTCTAGGTGCAGTAAGTGCCAGCTGGTCCAAGGTCATGATCTGTCCACCAGCCTTCAAGATCCTGCGGCGAGCACCGGTGGTCACTTTTAGGGCACACACCTGTGAGAAGGCACAGGAAAGAGAAATAAATTTAGATATTCAGACAACCACTACATGCACTTGCTGCCAGGTGAAAAACACCCAAAGTATTTTCCAGTTCTTGAAACATAAAAAAAAAAAAAAAAAAATCTTTAGGACAGCCATCGTTCGATGCTCTGCAGTGGTTAAAAAGGATTTAAACAGTGAATTTTGAACTTCTTGAAAACTCAGATGTGGATTCAGACGGCAATTAAATTACCACATTACCTTGGTGTACGTCAAAAAACAGTAGGTAATTCAGCTGGGGATTTTTACATGAGTGGTGGGAGAAAAACACTGACATTCTGCATTAGGATGGCAATAATAGCACTGTTTTATTGCCCCTGTAAATACTGAAAATACCTTACGACCCCATGAGAAACAATTACAGTCCTAATAGGGCTTTAGTTTTAAAATAATCATGTTTAACAGCCGAATTCGTGGGTTAAAACTACATTTCCCATGACCAGTGTCGAAACAAAACGTGCCAAAAGATCCCTTTAGCTCCCCCCACTCCCATGAAGCACCACAAATGACATCTCCCCACGCTCTCAAAATATGTAAATATTTGCATACATATGCATATTTTGCAATAAACTTATTTTTATACATCAACATTTTTAAATGAGTAGTTTAATATCGCCATTGTTTTTAATCTGATTAGTCTGTTCAAAAAAAAAAAAAAAAAAAGCAGCTTTAAAGTACACAGTCTTGTACATTTGTCTGATTTTCAAATACTTTTTTGCTTCAAATCAAAGTTTGTAATGTCATGATTCTCCTCGTAGCTGATTGGTTTGGTTCATGGCTTAACGATTTAAAAGACTTTTTTGAAATTCTTATAGGAGAAATGAACGCTAACAATACTTCCAGAAGCAACGCGGCTGAGGGGGTGGGCTCTGTTCCACATTATATGTGCCAATTTCTTCAAGTGAAAACTTTTTTGACAGGCTGTAGTGAAGAACTGCGAGTTTGTGTATCAGTCTGGAGATGAGCTTCATGTGTTCATGTAGTCATACAGTGAGACAGCAGACAAGCGTCACACGTGCTTGAGTATGGGTAGTAGACAAAACTGCGATATCCACAGAGGGACATGCAGAACATTTAAATAGCAGTCTTTTTAAGAATTAATATTTCACAGGCCAAAGTACATTTCGCAAATTAAATGTACAGCCCTATATTTGGTTTATTCATCTAAACTGCCAAATTCAGTGACATTACGCGTTATACTGTCATTTCTAGGGCTGCACGATTAATTGAAGTTAAACCGCATGTGATTTGCAAAGGATGTGATTATTTTATGCGCAACTTGTAAGTGCTGTACGGCTCTGTGATCAGTAGTAAATGCTGCTCCATCTGAACACCAGAGGGCGCTCTCACACGTCATTCCAGGAAATCCCTATGGGCATCATACTATCACTGTAGCTGAATAAACCGAAGATTGAAACGCTTTATTAAACGTGACTAATAAACACACAACTGCCTTATTCTGAAGACACTTCATCTCACAGAAGGATGCTCAACTGTCGTTATGAAGTGAGTTTGGAGAAAAAACATGTTATTAAATGTTGTCTTTTGTTGGACGAGATGTTAATAAATGCTTCTCATGTCTAGAAAGATGTTTGATGCATGTTGCTTTTTCAAATGCACATTATAAGAGACTCACAGTGCTTTCAGATGGATTAGAATTTGGAGCCTTCAAATATGACTGGATTCTGCATTTCTATGAATACATGTAGGTTCAGTAGCGCTGCACATTACTGCATATGATCAAGCTGAACAACAGTCAAAAAAAAAGTGTCACTGTGCACATATGCAAACAGCCTCATCTTTCTACATCTGAAGATCTGGTTTTCAAAAATTCATCAGATTAGACAAGACAGGAACGAACGTGCGCTGGGTCATGTTTGCATAAACCAGATCGAGCTGGACGTTGAAACCACTGACCACAAACTTAAGACCAGTGGTTTTCATGTTGATGTATCAGCCAGATTTCATCTAAATAAGCTGGTTGGGTCCCACTGAGGGCTTCAGCAAACTTCCTAAAGGGCTGTAAGATATTAAAGTATTGAATATTAAATAAATTAATTTGAATGCAGTACAAAATGTAAACTATAGGTCTATAGGCCTAGGATTATTTAACATGTCTTAGGAAATACTACAGAAATTGAATAATGAAAATGTAAAAAATAAGACAGTATAGTTTTCACTTTATAGAATATAAATTGATTGAGGTCGCATTCACACTTGTCATGTTTGGTTCGATTAAAACGAACCCTGGTGCAATTGCTTGGTTAGTGCGGTTCATTTGAACATGTGTGAACGCTGCCATTCGAACCCTGGTGCGCACCAAACAAGCGGACCGAGACAAAAGATGGGTCTCGGTCCGCTTCCAAACGAACTCCGGTGCGGTTCGAACAATATATGAACACAACACGGACCAAAGACATGTAAATGAAACAAAAACAGGAAGATTTTTGTCAGACAGGAAGGACCCTAAAAAGTACAGAACCCTCACGCATATCGTTTTTTTCTCGACATAGTCGCAAGTTTGCCCATCACAGGCATCAGATGCGTATCTCCTCACAGCAGATGGATTCCTGCCGTTGTTTTGACTCCTTTGCACATTTTATAAACTCTTCACAAGTTCCCAGCTGGCCAAAATACCATCATACGCAGGCTAAAAACACACACAGCAAGCGCATTTATCTCAGCACACAGCATTGTTTTGGATGTTCAGTAAGTTCCGTCTCAAAACCGGCAATATGTCATAAAATCTGACCAATCAGGTTGTGAACATATCCCTATGCCTTTAGGTTAGGGCTGGGCGATATATCGCATGCGATTGTCACGCGCATTTCGTCAGTAAAGCCGGTTCCCTGATTACCGCGAAATCGCCATCACCTGCTTTCAAATGGAGCGGCATTTAATAGACAGGGGTGCGTTTCCCAAAGCGAACTATGGTCGCAAGTTCCGTCGTTACCAATAGAGTTCAATGGGACTTACGACCATGGTTCACCAACGATGCTTTCGGGAAACTCACCCCAGAGCCGTAGTTCACTGACAATCTACGCAATATTGCGTTCATTTTCGCAGATGAATCGCCTTCGATATGAACGCGATATTGCGTAGATTGTCAGTGAACTACGGCTCTGTCTATTAAATGCCGCTCCATTTGAAAGCAGGTGATGGCGATTTCGCGGTAATCAGGGAACCGGCTTTACTGATGAAATGCGCGTGACAATCGCATGCGATATATATCGCCCAGCCCTACTTTAGGTTCGCTAATAAAATTGCCAATCTGAACGCTAATCAGACCAGGACTAAATGTTTTTTCCTCCTTTTTGGTCCGGACCAAACTAAACAAACTACAAGTGTGAACGCACCCTGAGTCTTCACTGTTAAATAAATTGATTCATAATGAAGATACAAAAGTGATTCAGTCAAAAGCAGTTGAGTGAATTTCTGTTTTAAGTTAAAACAGACAGCAACATTGAGGCTGCTGTTCCTTTAAGAACAAATGCACAAAATCAGTTTATGTTTGCATAGGACAAACTGTGTTTATGTGAATACTTCAGACAATGTGCATTTTGACAAAAATGTGTGTATATTTGACCATTCAAGTGCAATAAGCTGTAAAAATAAACTGAATTAGGGATCGCATGCATCTGAGTTCGTACTTCATCTGTGTGTCCTTCAGCATGAGCACCGGATCGAGTCCTTTTTTTGCAGCGTGTGATTAATAATGCTATGCAATGATAACTTTTAGTAGTACTGCAAAGTTAAAGACATGTAACACTTTAGAAAATCGATTTTTTAAATTTGTGAATCGATGCGAATTAGCAGAAGATAGAATCGAGATTCATATGCGAACCGATTTTCCCCCCTCCCCTACCACTTAGGCAATTTATTTAGGCTTTTTGATAATTACTTACTAATTGGCAACGTAGCTACAACGTTTCATGCTTGTAGTTACTGTTGCGCTTTATTTATAATGAAGTGATGCTCTGTCCACTCATACAATTTAGCATCTATTAAGCAAAATGGATTTGGGACATTAACCAAACTTTCAACGTCTAGTCTTACCTTCAGTTTAGGGATGTTGTGAATTCTGACATCATCAGTAATAGTTCCCACAACAACAGCAGTCAGGTTTTCACGGCCTGGAAGCTTCATCTTACGGATCTGGAGGCAAAGAAAGAAGAAAAATTAGCACAAGACAAAAATGACAAGGTTTAATTAGGGCTGTGTTAAAAATATTGATTTCTCCATTTTAACCACTCTCACTATTGTGATTAAAAATATATATAAATTCCTTGTGTAATTTAAATGTGTGCATATAAATTAGAGATCGACCGATATATGGATTTACCTGATATTTAAGCATTTTAAGAAATATCCTAAGAAATTAAGACAAGCTCACAGAGTCACGCAAGATAATCCGTCATGTCCTGTCCCAATAAAGATGCAACTCAGCATGAATTAAATACAGCCATGAATGAGCACATAAAAATAAAAGCGCTGAATTTAACTGTTGTCTATGCTCATCATTAGTCTCATGAAGTCGTCTGCATTATGTTGTTCACTCAGTGGGTTGATGCTCATGAAATGCTCCACGGCCACCACATGTAACAAGATTCACTTGTTTAAAACACCGTAATTAAATAAACATTTAATATATAACTATTAATTCACTAATAAACATCCAAGTAAACACAACTCTATGGAAATTAATTATCTCCGTGAGCGATCAGTTTGAGTATAGTTCTGTGTAAATGTATAGATAAACAGCACTTTGTCAGCAGATATTTCATAATCTAGATAGACAAAAACATTAATAATTCTGATATAACATACCAGTTGAGAAATGCAATAAAATACGATGTTTTGTTTGTTATATTCCAGAGAATATCATTCAGTTATTTAACATTATCCAGCAAATTATTCTTCACTCTTTAGCCTATACATCTTATAAATCTCCTAAAACTGTAATTTAAAATGAAGTATTACATTTCTGCAAAGTTGATATGACTCCTGTCTTTAATTTATTTTCTCCATTTGAAAACATTAGACATTCTACATTTTGCTTATTGTTAACATTAGTGTTGCTGCTGATAAAGATTAAAATTAACAATTTATTGGTGTATAAATAAGATTTGTTTTGCAAGGAGGGAGTGATTGTTATAAATAAAATGGTTTGTTCAGTTCAGTGGTGTTGTAATCATGTCAAAAACAGAAGTATAACAGTAAATAAATATTGGTTCTGCATATTCGTTATCAGGCTCATAAACAGAAATTATTGGTATCGATTCTAAAAAAAAATCAATATCGGTCGATCACTAGTATAAATCAGTTATTTTTTATGTGTAATATTATAGTAATGCACCAACTGTCAAGGTACCCTAAAGAGTTGTTACAGTATTAGTTTATTTCTTTTCCTTGAGAAAATTTGCCATGTACTGTACCTGATATATACACAATGAATTCAATATCGAACCGCAAGCTTGTGAACAGAAATTGAATCAAATTGTGAAATGTGTGTTATTATCCAGCCCTAAATACAACATGCAACAGGTCACACATAAACAAGATCTACAGGAGAAACACTGGTGTTGAAACTCACCAGTCGGGACAGGGCCAGAGGGGCACGGTTGGTCTTGCTCATGAAGAGTCTCCTCAGAATAACCTTGTTGAAGGGAGCATCAGAACGACGGGACAGGAATCTGTACAACTACAACACAACAAAAAGTGAACTGGTATAAATGAAAGGGAAAGACCACATATACGTTTTTAAACTTGAGTTTCTTGCTTATTTATCACTTTTTAGTTTCATGATGGTTCTTACCTTGACCAAGAGCCTCAGGTAAATATCCTGACTTTTGGGCTCCTTCCTGTGAACCTTACGGTCCTTGTTGTGTCTGATGTCAACTCCCTGTGAGATTACACAAAATAACTCAAGTTACACACCAATGAAAAGCATCATTACAAAACAAAACTGCAGGATTTCAGAATTAACACTTTCTCCATGAATTACACTAGTTAAGAACTTACATAAATTAATCAATAATGGCAGCATAACTACAAAAACAACTTGAAGTGACAAATATCTTGTTTACCATCATTGATATTCACACATTAGTCTCAGAGAAGCTGTAACTCGTGTAGCTTAGAGCTAGCACTAGTAAAGCTAGCTTAGCCGACACGAGTTTGCGTTAGTGCTCTGCCTTCTGACCAGTCAACTACATTAAGAGCCAGTATGTATTTTTTATCTTCATAAACAAAAGATTAATAAGACAGTAAGACGCTGCCGTCAGACATCCGTAAGTATTTTTACACACGACACATGAACGGGAGTCTCAGCTCTGCGGCCCGATGTGCGTTAGCCGGCATTTACTTATTAAATTCACACACAATCCACAATAATACCTACATCTTTTCACTTATAGCGCTATGTAATGCTTATAAACATCATCTGCGGCACAACTAGAAAAGATATCACTGAGGATGGAGGTCGATTTTGGACACTGGTTCATTCCAAAAGAAATCAAGCTACCTACCATCTTGGACTCAGAGTGAAAAGGGAAAAGGAAAGCTCGCGAGAGGACGTATACCGAGATTACTGAACGCTATGAGTCATGTGACTGAAAGGAGCATCCGGATTGGTTTACGCTTCCTGTCGTTGAAAGATCGTGTGTACCTTACTGGTGTATAATGGTGTGTACATTGGATGTGGTTGGTTTGGTTACGGCGAAATTCAATACTAAACGGTTCAGTGTTGCCAATTTAGCACTTTTGGTGCTAGATTTAGCAACTTTTTTTTTACTAAAAAGCACCTAGCAACAAATTTAGCTATTTTTAAAATTTATTTGGCAACTTTTGCAAAGTGACTCAAACAATAAAAAAAGCTCATATTTTCATCTAATTTATACAAAAAAGAGGAAACCATTGAACAGCTAGCTAGCCAAGCAGCACATCAGCCTGGAGAGACCTGAAGAAAGATGCCTAACAGTACACACATCATATGTGAATTAAGTTGATAGTTGCAATTTTTCAATAATAATTGTTCATTTATGATACAGCATGTTATTAGCTTGTACCTAAACTTGTTCAGTTAGGTACACTGTAAGAAAAAAAATTATAGAAAAATGGAAAAGGTACTGGTAATTTTCTGCCAGGACATTACCTGTTAAGTTGTAACCCTAAAACACAAAATGCAATGCATAATTTAAAACACCTGTGAAAAATCAATACAGATCATTCCTTCATATATTCCTTCGTACATTGTGCCCTACTTTTTTTTTCGGACTTTTTTTTTTTTTAGAGTGTAGCACACAAACTACCAATACATTTGCTTAAAACTGTAATTGTTAAAAGTTTACTAATAAAAAAATAAAATGTAATTGTTCAAAAATGTGAAACTGTTCAATAATTCAATATTGTATTTAAAAATAAATATATCTGATCATAAAGATATTTATATGGTAAATAAAATGTTTATTTTTTTATGAACAAATCTAAACATATTTCAAACCATTTTTATGTGTATTCTACGCAATATGCAGTTTTGCGTCATGGTTACGCAATGACGTCATCACGCAATGACATCACAATGTAATTTGAAAATTTTTAGCAACAAATCAACCCGCCTTTAGCAACTTCCACTGAAAATTAGTTGGCAACACTGAAACGGTTTAAAAGCAAACAAAAATTGCTAAATTAAAATGTAGGGCCTATAATTGTACATCAGTGTGGTTTATTATCTCAGCTACATACAGTTTAAAAGAGTTTGATTACAAAGTTATTATAATGAATACATCGTTATTGTGATACTTATAGGCCTAATTCCCATAGTTTCCTTTGAAAGATTATATAAAATCTCTCTGAATATCAGCATGAAAAGATAGTTTTTTTAGCCTATAACAATGTAATTATTTAATTTTTTTTTGTTTATTTTTTTGGAATGTAGGCTAATTACAGCTGTAATTAATTTTTGTAATTACATAGTCACACTGTTGACACTTTCCTTACCTTAACCCACCCATAAAGTCCCCCTGAAATCAAAATTTAAATTTTTTAGCTTTTAGTATGAATATGTTAGCCTTTAGGTTATGAATAAGCTGGTGTGTTCCAAAACAATGACAAAATTCACATTTAGGAGATATAAGCATTCAAAACTTAGTCTCTCACTTCCGCTAAAATGGATCACGGATTTTTATGACATCACATCACACTTCAGCATCTCATCAAATCTTCTGTCCAATCAAATGCTCTCTAGAATCTGAAGTCCCGCCCCCTCCTACACTATCAACAGACACTGAGGCTGTGGCTGAAATCGGTCATTTGTTCACACATTTACTAGTTTCTACATGGTGAATGGCACATAGTGCACTTTATAGAGAATAGGGAACGATTCAGACAGTGTAAGGGGCCGTTCACACAGAACGCGTTTTTCTATTCCAATGCGCTACTTTCCCATTGTTTTTCTATGTAAACACGCGCTTGACGGACGTGCATGACCGTTACGCTCGCGTCTCGCGTCTTTTGCAGCACCTCACACATGAGCGCCGCGTTTTTAAGACGGTGTGTCAAGTTAAAAGAATTTCAACTTTTACACGTAGCGCCGCTCATCAATGTCAGTTCCAAAACAGTGGATCAATCAGAAGAACTTGGAGGCGGGGCAAGCGTTGCGAGTTGGCATGACAACTGTATTATATAATGGCAACATGGCGGAGGAGGCGCTGCCTCATTATTTTCTTTTTTTCTTTTTTTCATGTCAAAACCATAGACTGTGGTCAAAACTTGTATCTGTAAATTCTGCAGTTTGCCTATTTCTATTATTTCTGTTATTGTCGTTATTGCATCACATCTCAAAGGCGCGTCTCGAGACTCTCACGTTCTATACTGAGCTTTTTTTTAAAACCACTCCTGGGCGCTGCGTCTCGCGTTTTTAGACGCAAAGACGCGTTCTGTGTGAACGGCCCCTAAATATGCTTTCCATTGACGTGAAAGAAGTACGTTTTCGCACTAGTGTTACATGAACTGCCATAACGCGTGCAGCACGGTCTGCTCTGGCCCAGAGACACGAGAGCACAGAGCGGATCATGTGCGTGAGTCGACACAGACCACAAAAGGTATAAGACCCATTTGAATTCTGCACAGAATGCTGTGTAAAAGTGATATAAAGGACATTATGAGAGAGAAACGGTTAGCGATTAGAAGGAAACTAAGGTTTTACAGAGTCTAACGGCTCTGGCTGAGCTGTAACATAAACAAAACACTATTGGCTATTTTTTTAAAAAGGGGCGGGGCTGTTCGATATATCACCCTGTCTTTCTGATTCAGTTGAAATTATGTCAACACATTGAATAATGCTGCACGTTCCAACACTTTTCAGTGGGCCTTTAAATCTAACCAGACTACCAAACTTGTCCCCAACCTTACCCGTATCCCACCTCAATAGCAGCACAAGCACCTAGGCCTACATTATCTTTCCTTCATATTCCATTTCACTGTGGAAGAAATGATCTGTCACTACTTCTGTTTCATTACAACTTTAATGTTTCTAAAAGAAGAAGTAGAAAAACTGGGATAAGAAATAATGCATGTTTATTAAGCAGCATAATTGACCATTTAAAAGATTAATTTGTGCTTTACTCAAATAGGAGACAAGGAAAATGATTTGTTCAAATCTTGGTTGTTTAAAACATCAACCAGCTTTAATGCATCCCTTATATGTACAAAGCTGCATATATGCATATTATGTTGCATTGCATATTTCGATGTGGTTCAATTCAATGCCGAGCAGCTGTATAGCCTAGCTCAGGAAGTCACTCTTCTGTTGCTTGAAATGACACAAGAAGACAGTCCAGCCAAGAGCGACTCCTCCAACAAAAACAGTACGAGCCACTGGCGGGATCAGGGAGAAGTTCACAGCCTGAGACATGAAGAATATAATTAGGGAAAAGAAATGAAGAAACATTTTAAAAGCAGATGCACAAATGTATGAACAAATGGATATAGTACCTGCATTGTTGACCAGTACACCAATCCAGTCTACCAAGAGAAACAAAGAGTATAAATCAATGAGTCAGAATTGATTCAGAATCTTTAAAGGTGCCCTAGAATTAAAAATTGAATTTACATTGGCATAGTCAAATAACAAGAGTTCAGTACATGGAAATGACATACAGTGAGTCTCAAACTCCTTTGTTTCCTCCTTCTTATATAAATCTCATTTGTTTAAAAGACCTCCGAAGAACAGGCGAATCTCAACATAACACTGACTGTTACGTAACAGTCGGGATCATTAATATGTACGCCCCCAATATTTGCATATGCCAGCCCATGATCGAGGCATTACACAAGGGCAGCCAGTATTAACATCTGGATGTGCACAGCTGACTAGGTACTATCATCAGACTAGGTAAGCAAGCAAGAACAATAGCGAAAAATGGCAGATGGAGCAATAATAACTGACATGATCCATGATTACATGATATTTTTAGTGATATTTGTAAACTGTCTTTCTAAATGTTTCGTTAGCATGTTGCTAATGTACTGTTAAATGTGGTTAAAGTTACCATCGTTTCTTACTGTATTCACGAGACAAGAGCCGTCACTATTTTCATTTTTAAACACTTGCAGTCTGTATAATGTATAAACACAACTTCATTCTTTATAAATCTCTCCAACAGTGTAGCATTAGCCGTTAGCCACAGAGCACAGCCTCAAATTCATTCAGAATCAAATGTAAACAATATAACAGTATACAATACTCACATGATCTGATGCATGCATGCAGTACGCATGACGAACACTTTGTAAAGATCCATTTTGAGGGTTATATTAGCTGTGTAAACTTTTTAAAGGGACCGCAACCTGAATCGACGCATTTCTAATTATGCCCCAAAATAGGCAGTTAAAAAAATTCATTAAAAAAAATCTATGGGGTATTTTGAGCTGAAACTTCACAGACACATTCAGGGGACACCTTAGACATTATATTACATCTTGTAAAAAAACATTCGATGGCACCTTTAATATTTACACATATGTTCAATAGCTCTTGTGCTCTTCAATGTTTACCTTATATGAGGTCCAGAATTTATTTCTCCAGTCTTCAAGGGGATCTTCTGCACCCTCCAATGTGCTCAGCCCTTTAGAAGTGTAATAAACACTTTATTCAAATAGTTTATCATTATTCATATGCTGCTGCTACAGAGCAAGTACAGGAACTTGCTACTCCCAATACATACTGCTGCTGCACAAATAGAATATATGAAATTACCCATAGTAGATGTACACAGGTGGAGCTGGGGAAGGTGGAGGGTTTCAGAGGAACTCTGAAAGCATGCAAACTCCTATATGCTGAACAGCCATTAAAATGTTGAGAGCAGCAAGCTCATTGGCTGCAAATGTGACATGAACAACTTAGCTTGTGCCAAGTAGTTAAAGGGTTAGTTCACCCAAAAATGAAAATAATGTAATTTATTACTCACCCTCATGCCGTTCCACACCCGTAAGACCTTTGTTCATTTTCAGAACACAAATTAAGATATTTTTGTTGAAATCTGATGGCTCAGTGAGGCCTTCATAGCCAGCAATGACATTTCCTCTCTCAAGATCCATTAATGAACTAAAAACATATTTAAATCAGTTCATGTGAGTACAGTGGTTCAATATTAATATTATAAAGTGACTAGAATATCCACTAATACATTAATGGATCTTGAGAGAGGAAATGCAGGCCATCGGATTTCAACAAAAATATCTTAATTTGTGTTCCGAAGATTAACGAAGGTCTTACGGGTGTGGAACGCCATGACATTATTTTCATTTTTGGGTGAACTAACCCTTTAATGCTGAGAATGTCATCAGTTTGCATTAAGGACCACAGGACCCATCAGCATGCGCCATATATATATATATATATATATATATATATATATATATATATATATATATATATATATATATATATATATATGTGTGTGTGTGTGTGTGTGATAAAAAATCCTGATTCTCACCAATATAGAAAGCACTTATTGTCATAGGAGCTGCAAATATCTGGTCCAGAAACACTTTAAGTGACACTCTTTTGGCCCCTCCCCCCGGAAGCATCCTCTCCAGTCCTCGTAGCCAATGGTAATTGAAGTTGGCATGGAAACAGAACCCAACCAGTGCCACCCGAGCAGTCTGGGCCCAGTCGATGCTGTGAAGCTGAGGAACATGTTGTACTGGAGCTTTTTTATTGCCTTGTGAGTCACTTATTTTGGAATTATACAAAGTCAGATCATCTGTCTTTGCTTCTCCAGCCACAGTAAATCCTTCAATGGATATATTGGTTGGATCTTGTCGCAATCTATCCAGTTCGTTTTCTGTCACCTTGTCCTGAGCTTTTCCCATCATGCTTTGCTGAATGAGGTCTGCTGTGGCGAACAGCGTTGTGTATCCCACCACGTTGGAGATGTATGGATGGGATTTGAACAAAGCCCATGCTCTTTTCATGATGACTGCTGGACAGGGATAATAAAAGCAAATATTTCATGAAACTGAATAGGCTCGATCTACAATAAATGTCATTTGATCCCTTCAAAGTCACCATGAAATCAAAATTGACAATTCTTATTTCTTTATGGAATATTGATGATGTGTTTACTGGCGTGAGGGCGGGGCAACCTGTCACTCACATGACATCACAGCAAACCACCAGAGATGCTGCTCACTGCAGAGCCAATGGTTGGAGCATGACATCCAACTTGACTTAATGGGTGGAGCTAGACAGCCCTGCTACACTCTAACCCTACCCATAAACATAACCCATTACATCCAGAGAAGTGGAGCTGGACACGATTTAGCTCTGCAGTGAGCACCACTTGAACCACAACGATCCAATCAGTTCCTGATGGACAAAATAAATTCCTGGTCTATACATTTTTTCTTGTTCAAGATGCCATTCCACTCAGATATATGTCACAATAGGGAAGAAAAGACTATAGCAATTTCTGCTTCAAGCAGACTTTAAGTTTTTTAACATATGCAAAATCACACTGGCTTAACTCACCATGTAGCTGTCCTGATGAATGACAAATCTCAAGGTTCACTCTGTTGGATCCCTCTGATTGATTCTTGTAAACAAAGCTGACTGATTGGTCAAACATAGACCAATCAGAACTGTTTGTTCTGAGGTACAAAGTTCAAAGTAGCAAGAACGAGTGTTTATGATAAGGTTTATCAGTCAGTGCAAGAATGTGAGAAAAGAACACATGGTGAGAACCAGGGAACATTTGAGGGAAAGGAAAAGACTTCGGTTAACAATCGGTATATAAAACATCATTCTGCTTTCCTGCTAATAGTAAAAGACATTGTAATCATACAGAATGAAATGCAGAAATCAGAAACACAACATGAAGTATGAAGCTCACCAATGTTAAACTTGAGAGAAGAACATCTGAAAGCACAGGTTCTTCAAAACCAAGAGAGAACACATGCTGCAGTGACAAGCACATGTGTGAAGTTGCACTAAATATAGTGAAGACTCTCCTGTCCACACCCACTGCTTATGTTACCATATCTGAATGTTAATAATATAACCAATGAAATACACAAAAATTCAAACAAGATGCTATTAGCAATTTAACATCTGGCTCAGTGTTGTTAAAAATAAAAATATCACAAATAGCATTTGTTATTTGAAATAAGACAGAATAGAAATAAATATAAGATGAAAAACTTGTCCTAATAATAAAAATGAGAAATGTTGAAAAATTATAAATAAAATAAGTTAAAGTTGAAGTACTAAAATTACTACAACTAAATCTTAAACAAAAATGAATGAAAGATAAATAGATATTTAAAATAAATGTAGAAATTCTTCCGAAACTCTTTTCACAGTCTCTAAATTTGTCTATTAACAATGTCCAACACTGCACATATGAGAATTTTCTCTCTCTTTCTCTCTCTCTCTCTCTCTCTTCATTTTTAGGTGAACTATAATGAAAAGAACAAATACTAAAACATTATGGATATAAAATAACATTAATCTGGATATTACTTCAACTTTAGACACTTTCAGGTGTTGATCAAGAAGGTCTTTTTTTGTGGGGGAAACAGGAAAATATAAAATAAAACCAACTGTTGGTAACTATTGTAAAATGTCTTTTATGTTCCACAGAAGAAAGAAAGTAACAGAGGTTTGAAATGGAGAGGATATTCTTTTTCCTGAAAATACTTGCATTATTATCACAGTGGACCAAAACGTATTGACTTTGCACACGCAAGATTTTTGATAATTTTGGTACTTTTTTCCCCCAACCTTGTTACCTGGTCAAAAATGACTAGCCTACACAAAAATCACCAAATCCCTTGTTATGCTGTTATTGCAAAATAATGTATTCAACTTGTTTTCTTTTAATTAGGACAGGAATTGTATTTCTTTTTGGAAATGACTGATCATAGGCCTCACTGATCCAAGTTTATTCACTTCTTCTTTTTTCTTCTTTTTTTTAAGTTAAAGGTGCTAAATAGGATGTTTTGATTTATACATTTTTGCAATATTACTTGAAACTGTCTTTACCAACTGATAAAAGACTATTTATTAGGTTACATCATCTGTGCATGAGGTAGGGCCTTAAAAACATCAGCCAATCGTTTACGCGATCATTGCGTAAACGATTGGCCCTCTGGCTTGTCAATCACTGCCATGACGTTCCTTGTGCGAGACAAGCGCGGCTGCGCTCTCCAGTAACTTTCCACACTCTACAGGCGCCGCATGCAATGTTTTTGTCAGGAGACAGGAGTAACAACTGCAGATTATGAGTTACCTGCGGTGAGTCCGACATAATGAATACACTAACACGACACAGCGAATGCCGGTGGTAAACACTCGTGTTCCAATACTCGTGCACGAGTTTTGGGAGGCGTTCCATTTCAAAAACTCACTAACGGTCTTTGGATTCTCAGTCGACGAAAAAATCCTCTCTATCACCTTTAATA
The DNA here is from genome assembly GCF_018812025.1 of Megalobrama amblycephala. Classification (NCBI taxonomy): domain Eukaryota; kingdom Metazoa; phylum Chordata; class Actinopteri; order Cypriniformes; family Xenocyprididae; genus Megalobrama; species Megalobrama amblycephala. Next base: position 14,477,675 of record NC_063056.1, read on the forward strand.
GGCTTGAGTGAACTTTTTTCAATCAAAAACTGTGATGCACATAGGCTCAGATCAATGATGCTTAGATCAATGAGGCCTATCAATCCGTTCCAAAAGGAAATACAGAACCTGTTATAATTGAAAGAAAACAAGTTGACAAAAAGATTGAATCCAGTGTTTGGTGATAGTCTCATATAGTGAAAGATTTACAAGCAATTTAAAAGGCCAGTCAATTTTGAACAGGAACACCAAATGAAATGAGGTAAACATTTTTCAACACAGAACAGCACATGAAAAGATTCTAGATCCTTTGGACCTTTAGCAATTAAATGTAGAAATTCTTCCAAAATACTTTTCACACTGTCACTAGTTAAATTAGTCTACTAACAATGTCCAACGGAGCACATGCATATAATGCTCTAAGATTGTAGAATATCTTATTTTCTTTTAAGTCATATTGAGCATTCCTAGTTAAAGTTAACATGTTCCTGCTTTGAATCTTGTCATATTTCCTGTCCTCTGGACCACGTTCCATTATGTTGAACGTCCCCATAGATATGTAAAAACAACATTTTGTCTGAGGGCTGAAATGTGAAGGCAATTTGTCTGTGGCAACCAGTAGAGCTCTCAGACAGGAGAATGTGTTAATGAGGATCTGAGATTAAAGAGATCAATTAAAGGCCCGTTAAGCGCTTAACTGGTGCGCTGTGTTTGCTAACACTTAACAAGCGATGTTTTTGACAATGCGCAAGGAGACCACACGGCATGAACCAGTTGACTTCTAGGTAATTGCTTTTCTTTTCATTCTGCTGCACTTCTCTGTCCTCCTTTAATGGTGCGGTCTTGCCTCCCTTTATCTAAGCAGACAAAGAATCGTTCATTCTGTGGCATCATCACTGAACCAACGCCACCCTCCCCTCGCTCATTCATTCACTCTCTCTCTGTCTCTCGGTCAGTCAGGGTGCAAGACTGGATCACCTGTGCAAAGCCTTCTGATTCCCTGGTTCGCATTTTAAAGTGGATTCTTAGTGAGTAACAGAAGGTAAGAGTTGCTTTCATATTGAAAGGTTTAATTTGGTTACTGTTATCAGGCTTTTAGAGATCTAAATCTTATTTTGATGTAATACTGAATGTTGTAGTTCTGCTTTAGTTTTTTGTGGTACATGACTGGGCAACATTCATTGGCAATTTAGCAAACAGCTACTGTACTCTACTTCCCTCTCCCTCTCATGCTCCTATTTGGTGAACATGATTTCACCAAGTAGAACATGATCCTGGAACAACATTCGGTAACACTTTACTTGAAGGGGTGTGCATAAGACTGACATGACACCTTCATAACCATGACATGAATATGAAGGAGGTTTTATGAATGTTTATGACAACTGTCATTAAGTGTCATTCGCTCAGTTATGTCATTTTTAATGCAAAGATGACATTGTTTGAGATGTCCGAGTTATGACAATTTGACATAAACCAACACATCATAACCTGTCAGTGTCTTTGTCATGACAACTTGACATCATTTAGCTTTATGGGTTAACATTACATTAAACTGTCATGTGGTTGGTTTTGACATTGGCTGTCATGAGGCCATTATAATAGTGTCATGAATATGTATCTTGAGCTCAAGTACAGTGGTACAAATTGAACTTGTCATTAAAATGTCATTAAGTGACAATACTCTGACAAATAATTTTATAACAGCGTCATGACTATTTTTCATTTCATGTTTTTTTTTGTTTTTTTTTTTAAGTTTCCTCCAACAGAAGGTCAGATAATAGACAATTTCAAATTTCGTAAAAAAAGATGACACTGTTATAAAATAATGGTAACACTTTATTTTAGGGTCTTTTAACTAGTTGCTTATTACTATTAGCATTCATATGGCTAAGATATTGGCTATTTATTAGTACTTATAAAGCACATATTAATGCCTTATTCTGCATGATCTTATTCTACATTCTTAATCCTACCCAATACCTTAACCTAACAATTAACTATAATAAGCAGTAAATTAAGAGTTTATTGAGGGAAAAGTCATAGTTAATCGTTTATATATGTGTTCCCTATACTGAAGTGTTACCAAAATAATGTAATGTATTGTTAACCCATAAAGCTAAGTAGTTTTTTAAGTTTGATAATTAATCTGCTATGTCATGTTTATGACAGGTTATGATGTTTTCCTAATGTCAAGTTGTCATGACAAAGACACTGACAGGTTATGATGTGTTGGTTTATGTCAAGTTGTCGTAACAAAGACATCTCAAACAATGTCATCTTTGCATTAAAAATGACATAATTGAGTGAATGACATTTAATGACAGTTGTCATAAACATGCATAAAACCTCCTTCATATTCATGTCATGTGTCATGTCAAGATTATGAAGGTGTCATGTCAGTCTTATGCACACCCCTTCAAGTAAAGTGTTACCCAACATTCCAATCAACTAATCAAATTTGAGGGATAGTTTAAAGGTTAATGGCAATTTTAAGCTTATCACAAGGGTTAGGTGCTTCTACACCGTTCTTATTCACCTATCATTTCCCTCTGATTTTAGGGATGTTTTGGGTAGAGTTAGGTTTAGGGGTAGGGACAGGATTAGCACTATTTTTTTTTTTTTTTTTTTACAGGAATGTTGTTCCAGAATCATCAAAAGATGTTGATCCAGGAACATGTCTTACTTAACAAAATCACAGTGACCCTTATATTTTATCCTCATTTTATCCCCAAAGCTATGCGTCCATCCAGTATTTTGACCTTTGAGCCAGGGCTGGAGCATGGAGTGCCATGGGGTCGGGATCTTTTTACTTTCGTGACCTCAGCAGCTGGTCACATGATGAGGACTTTGCAAAAACCACGTAAAAACAAGCCATCAAAACGACAAGTCAATCATCGCAGGTTTCTGCACAACATGATACAGAGGTACATTTTATATATATATGATGTCTTAACTGTTTTCTATTTTAATATATTTTAAAATTTCATTTATTCCTGTGATGGATGGCAAACCAGTGTCACATGATCCTTCAGAAACCATTCTAATTACCAGATTTCTAGAAACATTTCTTATAATTATCATTATTGAAAACAACTGCTTAATATGTTTGTGGAAACCAGGATACAATTTCCAGGAATTTTGATGAATAGAAAATACAAAGGAACAGCATTTATTTTGAATCGAATTTATTGGTAACATTAAAAAAAAGTCTTCACTGTCACTTGTGATCAATTTAATCCTTGCTGAATAAAAGTATTAATTTCTTTCAACCACAAAAAAAAAAAAAATGACCTTAATGACCCCCAAACATAATTTTATATAATAAATATATTTTATATAATAATTATATAACTATATTAAATAATTATAATTAATATTCAATCTGTTTCTACACAGGAAATTTGCAGAAATAGAGGCAGCGAACCATCAGCTGGCTTCTGCTTTATTTTCAACTGATAAACCCCCAAATCATCTAACACCCAGTCTGTCTCATATTGCAAAAGAAGTCACAGACCAGTCACCTAAACCCTCAAAACAAGGTAAAAGACCTTACTTTTTATTTTCAGAACTGGTTTGTTCTGGTCTGGAACCAGTTTGATCACTCCTTGTTCTGTTTTCTACAGCTATTGAAACTTTTATAAATGCTGACAAAACTGAAGTGCTTCCCGAACAACAAGAGGATGTGTGTGACCTCTGGACATTGGACAGTCTTATGGAGACCAGTGTGGCTGATAAAAGTTTCTCACAGAGCAAGTCCTTCAACAGTACAGGCACAAATCTGAGAACTGAAAAAACCTACAAAGCTGCAAAGAAAAACAACCCCGGACACACAATGGAAGGCAACAGCTTCGAAACCGATTTAGAAAGCTTCGAGGAAAGCGTGTCCTCCTGGTTGGGAAGCATTGAAAGAACGAGAACGTATTCAAAACCATGTTTCACCAAATACTCTGACATGAAGTTGCTCCCCACGGGTGTTGATGTTTCAGACCTGTCACCCCCGTCTCCGGTGATTTCACTATTGTCTTTGGATTCATCTGATTTGGAGGTTCAGATGCTCATAGATGCTGAGCACGGCGTCCAAACGCAAGATGGCACCATCGTTGAGAGTCTTCAAATGGATATGGTGGATGAACTTGATCTACTGGATTGTTATGATAATCATGGAGATCTGCAGATCCACAATAATGATCCTAAATGTAAAACGGCTGAGTGGATGGTTCACAATGAAGAGGATTTAGAGGAAACCAGCATGTTTCCAAGCTCTTCTCCAGGAATCCTAGAGAACCTAACAGGTTTTGGCATTGAGACCAGCAATTTGTGCAATTTGAGCCAAGAATTTGATGCTAATATTCTCTCCAATCAAGAGCCACATAGACATAGTTTCCATCACAATCAAATAAACTATTCCATGAACCACAATAACATCCTAGAGGACCATTTTGGTAGGGCTGAACCTTGCATGAGGACAAATGGAAAGGAGGATGGTTACTCAGATACAGAATTGTCTGCCATGAATGGTATTGTTTCAAGCCACCACGTGTTCTCAGTGCTTGAGAATCAGCTGGACTCTCAATCCAAACGGATTCACTATGACATCTGGGAGCAACAGCCTCTAAAAAGCTCACACAAGAGCTATTCAAGTCCAGAAACGGATCAGTACCTTATGATGCAAGACACAGATATCAGAAACGCAGACAAAAATATTGAGAATCAGACAGGATCAGGTCTTCAATGCCCCATAATGTGTTGCCTCGAAGGCTTTTGTTATCATAAAGGAGAGTCGTGTTTTTACTCGAAATTCAGAGGCAATCAGAGTTGTCATAACTTTGAGGGCGTGGCTAGATCTTTCCCTGCTACATTACATAAGATCCACCCCAATCCAATTCCAACTCCGCCTCTAGATGATGATTGGTTATTCAGTAATATTGTTGCAGAGGAAGAGGTAAATTGCATGAGTAATACATTTGGAAAGTACTGATCAGTCACTGGACAGTAATGTAGTTATGAAATGTTTACTTGAATTTTATTGTATCTGGGGTAGTTTTATTATTAAGGTGCGATTACATGTATCGTTGCTCTGCGAAATTTCAGTTCTGCGTTAATGGGAGTTTCGCTTGAGGGTGAGAGTTTCAGCTCTTGTTCAAGTTGATCACTCGACTTCACCATGATGAACAACAGAAAGCTGCTTGGTTAGAATGTGACTTCTGTCTGAGATGTGTTGCATATATACGCTATTAATACACTTTACACTTTCATGATTTTATGATCATTTCTGTGAAATGTTTTTGTCAGTGTTGTGAAATTAATTTCTCAATTAGTGAAATATATTCTGTAATAAAGACTGTATGAGTGTTGTAACATTTTATATAGAGGACTAGGAGTGCCACTTTTCAAATTTGCAAATAAATCGGCATAAAACAAAGCAGTAGATAAAGAAAAGCAACTGGCCTAAGTTTTTTTAAAATGCAATTTAAAAGTTATTGGACTGGCCATCGGTCCACAGTGTTTCGGCGCATGATGCTGGAACAGACTCCAGGAATGAATGGATGAATGTATTTAAAAAAAGTTATTAATGTATTATTTTATTGTTACATTTACATTATGAACATGAATTAAACTGTTTTAACTTTGTCTAAATGTCTATTGATTTATTGTTATAATTAATGCCATTACATGTAAAATTAAGTTTTATTTCTCAATTTATTTCTAATTTATTTAGATTTAAAGTGATTTATTCATTTGTTATTTTATTGTAAAAAAAAAAACACTTTTAAACTTACGTTGTTTTAAGCATACTGCAAAACAATTTTTACAACTCAAAACTTCTTCATTAGTCCAAAAGCAGCTTTTATTGAAACCAAGCTCAGAAAAACGACTAGTTTCGGATTTAGTCACATTATTATGTCATAGTGTGACGAAAGACCGCCTCTGCAGAAGAAGATCAACGGCTTCTACATCACTGCCTCTTTAGCCCCGCCCACCAATTTGCACATGTCATGCAGTAGTAAATAGAGACAGAAAAACACCGGATTACTCCATTAGATATATATGAGACTGTCCTCCAAAACCCCCCCGACCCTATAGGTTGTTTTTCAAGCACCTTATTACGACCTATATTTACGTTTTAAGGTCATGCGCCCTCTAGCTTGTGTAAAAATAATGACAGTGTCGCGCTACGTCTGTCGTCATGAAATGATGTATGACTGTCGTTACCAATCAAAATGCGTGTTCATTTACAGTTGTGGCCAGAATTATTAGCCCCCTTCATAAATATGATCAAAGATGACTCTAAAAATAAATCTGCATTGTTTATCCTTTTGATCTTTAATTTATAAAATTATCAAAAATGTAACCTTTCATTGAAGGAAAAGAATTGAAAGTGGGGGGGGAAATAACATTATGAAATAAATGTTTTTCTCCAAAACACGTTGCCCACAATTATTAGCACCCTTTTATTCAATACTTTTTGCAACCTCCTTTTGCCAAGATAACAGCTCTGATTCTTCTCCTATAATGCCTGATGAGTTTGGAGAACACCCGAGAAGAGATCAGAGACCATTCCTTCATACAGAATCTCTCCAGATCCTTCAGATTCCAGCTCCATGTTGGTTCTTCTTCTCTTCAGTTCACTCCACTCATTTTCTTTAGGGTTCAGGTTAGGGGACTGGGATGGCCATGGCAGAAGCTTCATTTTTTCCCTCAGTGACACATTTTTGTGTTGGTTTTGATGTTTTTATTTGGATCATTGTCCTGATGAAAGATACAACCACGGGCCATTACTGGATTTCTAGCAGAAGCAGTCAGGTTTTGATTTTTTTATCTGTTAGTATTTGATAGAATCCATGATACCATGTATCTGAACAAGATGTCCAGGACCTTCAGTGGAAAAATAGGCCCACAACATTAAAGATCCAGCAGTATATTTAACCGTGGACATGGGGTACTTTTTATCCATGTGTGCACCAAACCCATCTGGTGGGTTTGCTGCCAAGAAGCTCTTGTTTTAGTTTCAAATGACCATAGAAGTCAGTCCCATTTGAAGTTCCAGTCTTGACTGACAACTGAATATGCTGGAGATTGTTTCTAGATGAGAGCAGAGGATTTTTCTTGAAACCCTCCTGAACAACTTGTGGTGATGTAGGTGCTTTTGATATTTTTTTTTTTTTAGGATTTCTGAGATTCAAGACTCAACTAATCTCTGCAATTCTCCAGCTGTGATCCTTGCAGAGTCTTTGGCCACTCAAACTTTCCTCCTCACTGTGCATTAGGATGATTTAGACACATGTCCTCTTCCAGGCAGATTTGTAACATCTTTCGTTGATTGGAACTTCTCAATTATTGCCCTGATAGTGGAAATGGGGATTTTCAATGCTTTAGGTATTTTCTTACAACCACTTTATATGTGAAGCTCGACAATCATTTGCTGCACATCAGAACTATATTCTTTGGTTTTACTCATTGTGATGAATGATTAAGGGAATTTGGCCTTTGTGTTTCCTCGTGTTTATACTCCTGTGGAACAGGAAGTCATGGCTGGACAATTTCATGTTCGTGATCACCCCCGGTGAGCTAAAAAAATTAAATATGAATGGGAATATACTTCAGAGATATTTTACTCATAAAAAATTCCAGGGGTGCTAATAATTGTGGGCAACGTGTTTTGGAGAAAAACATTTATTTCTTAATGTTATTTCCCCCCCCACTTTCAATTCTTTTCCTTCAATGAAAGGTTAGATTTTTGCTAATTTTATGAATTAAAGATCAAAAGGATAAACAATGCAGATTTATTTTTAGAGTCATCTTTGATCATATTTATGAAGGGGGCTAATGACTACACCCACCCCACCCTTAGTGAATTATAGTGCATATACACTTTATGAGCACATGCGTTCCCTGGGATCAAACCCACGATCGCATGATCATGATTGCATATTGATATTGTAATGCTCTGCCAACTGAGCAACGCGAAACCCAAAATAAGACGCAGATAAAAGGGAACAATGCATTAAAATGAAAGTGTCCTGTTGTCGATAGAGGCACAACTTTAGTAAACGCTCCTATGGGTCGTATTTCAGGGAAATGACAAACGACCTATATGTTCGTATTGGTTGGAGGACATGTTGGTATATAGATACCTCATTAGCGCCTGTTTAAATGGGCCACTATACGTAAGCAGTCAAAGCCGGTCCGTGAACATTCGAGCAACTGTAGTTAGACGCATGTATGAATATCTATATCTGCAATAGACTTCAGAAAATGATTTTGCTAAACTAATACAATACAACAAGACAAAGCATCAGCTAAGTACATTTTTCAAATTCAGCTATGATTTATCCATTTATAGTATAGTTTTGGTTAATAAACTGGTAGTTAAGTGGCACTTAGTCCTCCACATTTACTATGCTGATGGTGAATCGTTGATAGTGTGTTAGTGTGAAATAAACCACACTGATTTCAAAACCAATGGTATATTAAAATTCACCCCAGTCTCATATTATCATTATAGCAAAATAAAGCAAAAGATCAAATAAACGACATGGTTAAAAATTCCACAGATGCAAAAAAGCACACAGTCCTGTTCAGAAACACCTCAGATACACACATGTATCTCCTGTGAAGTTTTAATTCCTTTTCATACATATTCTCTGCTATTGTCCACTTATCTCACACTGGCTCAAAGCTGCATTATAAAGCACAAGTTGAGTATAACAAGGCTCATTTATTCAACTACAATATAGGACTTTGAGAAATACGACTGGTTTTTGAATTCAAACGCTATCCCATAATTGAATTTTTGAGTTTGCAGCTCTGCAAAATATGATAAATGTACAAATCGATCAAAATGATTTTCTACATTTGTCAGTGACAAAACACATTTTAGCAGCAATGTTGAGTTGCTTGAAAGGCAAACAGTCAGAGAAATCATAGGCAGATATAATTTAGGAACGTGTTTTAACATGGACAAATAAGTAGAATAAAAACAATCAATACAAGGCTTGAGTATTTTGGCTTGTGTGTGCGATTCTATAGTTTTGTCTTTAACAGCATGGTTTCCTCCCTTTCATTAAACATTTTACAACTGCATACAATTCCAACTTGATTCTAGAGACCGGCAATTAAAAATACACTAAAATTGAAAATTTAAACATCATTGGGGCAAATAAAACAAATAAAGTATCAAAATGTTATCTACATAACCTATTACAGACATTTTACATACAGTGTAATCTGATACGAAAACCCTGCTTTCCGATTTATGGGACAGATACTGTATGAAATAGTAATAACTGTGGTAATAACAGTGTAATAAACACATCAGTGCATCAGGGAATCAAAGAACTTTGTAATTTCACAGGCTGAAAAGATCTTAAACATGTTCCAATACTTATTGGTGACAAACAATTATTATTCACAGTATAATACTGCTAAATTGAATCACTTGGAAAAACTAGCGAGTGTAAGCCAGTGCATCAATTTGCTCATCACCATACAATATCCAAGAATGAAAATATTAGAGACATTCGTACAGTTTAGGGAAACTTTCATTTGACATGCCGAAGGATTCGTCAATTCAATTAAAACATTTCAGAACCAATAAACAACTGTTTTCTAAAATGTATCACATCACCGCCTGTATGAAAAAAGCACCTTTGAGAAGGATGTCTGAGTCAGATTGTTGTTCAGGGAGACCTAATATTGCAATTTATTTATCAAATTCCAGACCCCGTTCTTAGTGATTTTCAATGGAATCCATTTTGTATATTCTGCAGATACTACAGGCACTGCTGACATGCATACAGCTATAATAATGTCCCTTTTGTCATCCATATGCCCCAGATTGTGTTCAACATAAACACTTTGATCCATAAATATTTACCGCATTCAAAAATGATCAAACAAACAATCAAACAAAAATAAAAAGAGAAAAAAAAGTTACATTGATATAACGAGATAATTAAGGAGCAACTAGCAGCCTTCAACCCCTGGGAAAAACAGGCAAGATATCAGAGGTTCATCTCTTCCAGGTTCATACCATAACTCTCAGAAATCCTGATCACAGGCTTCTCACTCTTGACCATTGTCAAAACAGTCTCAAACGCATGTGTTATTTGTTTCTGATGTGTTATATTCTTTGAGGCCCATTGCAGCTTATATGGTGAAAATGTATTTTTATTCTGTCCAGTGTTACTGACTGATACCCTGCAAAGTGTAAACCCATCCTTACCCTCAAAAAATCTTTCATTTTGCCTTGTTTCTACTTAAATTGCAAACTATACAACAACCATGTCATGTCTATGTGCAGAAAAAAATACAAAACAAAATAAATAGACCGCATACTGGAATTCTCTTAATTGATAAAAATTACAACGAGTCAGTAGTCTGAAACTGGAGCAGATGTGTTAAGACATAAATTAAGAAATCCTAACTACCTATCTATGTCACTACTGACAAAAGCATCCCTTTAGAGCGACCTAACTATCTACGCACAGTATCTAAGAGGGTACAATCTGTAGCACAGTTACCCTGAACTTAATAGGGAGTTGAACTGATTACTAAAGTTTGAATGAGATCAGAGCAGGTATATTTCAAATATCTAATAACTGTTACTGCTAAATATACATGGAGGTGAAATCTGTCAGCTTTGGCTGCTTTTTTGTTTGTTTTCTGCTAGAAGTCCAGTATTTTTTGACCTTTCATGTATTTATTTATTTATTTATTTTTTTTAAATGATTATTATTTTTTGAATCCCCGTTCTTTTCTTATGGTCAGGTTATGGCTAAGATGTAAAAGCTATCATGGACTGCTCACGTATGTAACAGCATTTTTATCTTTCTCACTTTTCTGTCTGTTTGATACAATCATAGCTTTGTGCGCATAAATTGTCATCTATGGAAGCCCCTTGTTACCTCAGAGTAAAAAATAAAAAACTAACTGTGAGATAAAGTTTAAAATAAGAAGTATTCACACTGTGAGATACAAAGTCGCAATTACGAGATACAAGACGGATTGCGCGATATAAAATCACATTGTGAGTTATAAAGTCACAATTAGTAGAAACAAACTCACAATTGCGAGATATAAAGTCACAATATTAAGAAAGAAAATTGCAAGATGTAAAGTCACACTGAGATATAAAGTCACAGTTACAAGATACAAAGTCACATTTTGACATGTAAGGTGTTAGTTGTAGTCACAATTGTGAGAAACAAACTTGCAACTGTGAGATGTAAAGTCACAATATTAGCTAGTTCTGACATGAAACTCTAGATGGCATAGGCTGAGAGGTCACATCATTATCTACTTAGCACAGCTGATGCGGTTCAACATTCAAACAAATACTGGTAGTGTTGCTGTTAGCAGTCTGCAGCGCACTTTCAGAAACCCTCCTCCTTCCCCAGCTCCACCTGTATAGGTCTGCTATGGGGTTAATTCATGTATGTTACATGTGCAGCAGCAGCAGCATGTCTTAGATCCTCACAGCAATGTCTGTGAATGTATTGGCAGTCTCTGTACTTGCTCTGCAGCAGCAGAAGCGAAGCAGATCTATTCCGCCAAGACAAAATACATTAATATTGCCATATCCATTGCCATGCTAATCTCTATTAACATACCAATCTCTCCAAGAGTTGTCATGACAGAATTGGGAAAGAAAGATGCAATTGTGAGATATAAAGTCACAATATTACGTCGCAATTACGATAAAGTCACATTTTGAGATAAAAGGTCACATTGTGATTTATAGTCGCAATTGCAAGAAACAAACTTACAACTGCGAAATGTAAAGTCACAGTATTGAGCAAAAAAGTCACAATTATGAGAATCAAAGTCACATATAAAGTAGCAATTGTCTTTTTTTTTTTCTTTTACTCTGGGGTGGAAATGGGCTTCCATATTATCATCATCTTTGCCAAATCATGTTTAACAAAAAGCAAAGTTGTCTATTTATCTGAAGTAGAGCTATCACTTCTAAAATTTTAAAACACAGATATTCTAAAATACCAAAGAGATATCCCTGTACCGGTTCAGTTCTCAATTTCTTAAAACATGACATAATTTCAGGGGTGAGCGAGAGAAAGTTTATCAGGGGTTTGAGGGTTTGATGGCTTGTGCAACTACAGATGATGCATTTTAGCCTGATCGGGGATCATCTGTGCAATACCCAATGGCCTTTGATTGCCATTAACATGCAAATTTCTCCTAAACACATGGCTTTTGATTGATTGAGAAAGAGCTTGAGGTGGCCATAATAATTTTGCCACAACAAGCCTGATATACTGCACCGATATACAGTACTTGTATCTCCCAAGAAATGTTGGGAAATGTAGTTTATTTTTCTCCTCAACTTTAAAACTGCAGTCCTTACTGCTTGGTTTAAATAGTACTATAAGAGTACTGCATCCGATTTTCTCCATCTTGCATGCTAATTCATCAGTTCATTTAAAATCAATAAATCACATTTACTAGTTTCAAGTTTATGTGTGACTGCATGGATGGTCTGTTATGTGTACGACTGCAAAAGCTATGCGAGTTAAACCAGTAAAACTGTTCATCTTTCACATTCCCCCTTCTTATTCAGCGTCTGTAAGGCTGTAGGGGGGAGGGGGGCCCAGGGCGTTGTCTGAGGGTGTGGGGGTACCCGGCGGGCCACTGGACGGGGTGGGTGAAGCACCTGGATCCTCAGAATCAGAGTTCTCCTGAGAAAGGTCATCCACCAGAGCCCTGCGGCCAGCACGCATGGAGATAGGGAGCGGAGCGCGCCTGAGACAGACACAGAAACAGAGAATATGATGACATGCAATTCATACAAAAATGTGAAATAAATATACAGTGTCCCCAAAACATATTTAGGCATATTTAGACACTTACTGTGTCACACGAACTACATTTTGCTTGCGCATGCTGTAGTCTTTGAAAAAAAATTTGATTTTCTCAGCTTTTTGTGTAAAAATTAGTTTTTTTAATGAAACTTCAAGTATTACCCAAATTCAAATGTTGATAAAAAAAAGAATGCATGACGCTAGAATAAAATTGTTTTTTTCGTTTAAAAGTAGAGGCTCTGTTCTTTCTTTTGATATAGAAAATATTCTGGCAGCGATGACATTTTTGTGAAAATTATCAAAAATGCTGGCAGTGGCTGGCAACTTGTGGCAAAAAAGCAAAAAAAAAAACCTAAACAAAACAAAACAAAACAAAAAAACACTGAAGGGGAAAGAGTTCATTTTTAAAAAAAAAATGTTATCGGAATTTTTTTTAAACAGTGTAATAACTTTTTTGTCAGATGTTCTGCTTTAATTGTTTTGTTCTATAAGCAAAGCAAAGCAAAACACAAAACAAAACAAAACAACAAAGCAAAGCAAAACACAAAACAAAACACAAAACACAAAATAAAGCAAAAAAACACAAAACAAAAAGCCTTGTTTTGATATTTTGTTGCCTAATACAAAGACGTGAATTGTGAAGTGTCCAAATACCTTTTGGGGTCACTGCTTATGAACCGGAAGAAAGAAAGAGGGGAAAAAAAGAGGAAACTGAAAGAATGTCCATGATTGGTGGAAGAGAGAATCTGTGATTCATCACCATCTATAAACAGGAAGTGACCCACAATCCAATGTAGACTACACCATCTTGATACGCTTCAGAATAAATCAGCTCCACAGGACTGTCTCTAATCTCAACAGGGCACACACCACCAGAATCAAGAGGAGACAGGAAATGCCCAGAGAGGAACACAGAACACACAGTCTGACGCTTTATACATGAAAACCTACTGTTCTGACTTCTGCCGTTCTGTGATGCTGAGTTGGTGTAGGAGACAAACGCACAAATACGGATGGATACAATAAGACACATTAGATGAGACAATGAGTAAATGAAACATGCATACACAGTACAACAAAAATGGATTGATGACATGCAAATATATTTATCAGGGTTTGTACAGATACTGTAAAATGAAATTCCAGGACTTTCAAGGACTTTTAAAGCACTACTTTTTTGGTTTTCAAAGACTACAATCAGAGATCTCACTTATCAAACAAGATCTTTATTATCTTTCAAATTCTAAAAAAGGTAAATAGATAAATAAAAATAAACTAATAAAAAATGGTACAAATAAAGTGCAGCACATGCAATGACTGTGGTAACTTTAACCATTGAAAGGATACTATGACAAAGATATGACTTTCCTAATTCACTTTCCCATGAATATATGATTGACCTGAAGAATGAAAGCTGTATCATATGGATCTTTATATGAGCAATATCATGCTCATAGCCATGCAAAATGGCTGTTTATGTATATCAGACAGGCTGCAGCATTAATTTGGAGTAAAAAGATTGTTTTATCAATAAAATTAAACACTATATAATTTAATGTATGTCGTCTTTCAATAATACAAGCACTTATCAAGTACCTTTTCATAAAGATAGCTGTTTTCATGGGTTTTCCATGACTTAAATTTCAAAAAGTTTGAACGAACCCTGATTTATGTATGAACAACTAAAAGACTTTCACTGTCCTAACCAGACACAATGTGACAAGTTTTCAGCAACAAGCAGTTTTTCTGTTCACACAGAACACTAAACTGTGTCATGTGACATATGAGAAGATATCTACACTGTAAAAAGTGGATGTATGTATGTTGTCATAGGTGTTAGTTCAACCAAAAATGAAAGTTTTGTCTTCATTTACTCACTCTTATGCATTTCAAACCAACAAGCAAGTTTACCGTTCACTGATGAATGTTTATATGTGAATAAAAGCTTAAATTAAATCTGTTCATCATATAAATTGGTGATGTCTCTTCTGAAGACTTGGATTAAACCGCTCAATTTATATGAATTAGTTTTACAATCTCTTTGTGAACATTTTGAAGCATTATAGATGTGAGTGAATAGGGACAGAAATCGCTCAGATTTCATTAAAAATATCTTAATTTGTGTTCTGAAAATGAAAGAAGTCTTATGGGTTTGGAACAATATAAGGGTGAGTAATTGATGACAGAATTTACATTTTTGGGTGAACTATCCCTTTATTTCTACCCAATCGGAGCCTTTTATTTTTTTTACCTTTTATTTTTTATAACCTAATACAGTCAAATTGATTCAGTCATATTAATACAGGAGTGCCCAATCCTTTTCCTGGAAATCTACCTTGCTGCAAAGTTCAGCTCCAACCCTGATCAAACACAACTGAAGCAGCTAATTAAGATCTTTAGGAGCACTTGATAATTAGACAGGTGTGTTTGATCAGGGTTGAATCTGAACTCTGCATCTAGATAGATCTCCAGGAACAGGACTGGGCTCCCCTGTATTAAAATAATATTTTTCACTTGAATAAGACCCATTAATTTTGATGTTACCGCATGCAGAATACCAAATAAATGTGGAGCAGAATGAACTAACACAAGTGACTGGTGACACAAGTGACATGTCTTGACGCTTGACATGGCCAGTGCTGGTTAGGACAAAAACTTGCTTGTTGCTTTTTTTTTTTTTCATTTTGTTCTCTTTGAATTTTACACACAAAATGTCAAACCTCACAACACACCATCAAAACCATCATAATCTTTACCTGAGTTGGGAGCGGAGAGTGTTGAGTTCGCGGTTCATGCTCTGCATGCCGTCACTCATTTCCTCCAGCTCTCGCTGTAGTTTCCTGCGCTGAGCGTTGGAGCGAGAGTTCTCTTCCTCCACCTCCTCTAACTGCCTCTTCAGCTGACGGAGACGCCCCATAGATTTATCCAACTACAAACAGAAAGAAAGAGAGATTTCATAATTGTAGAATTGCAGTTGTACTGAACTACCCACAACCCTGAAGAAAATCCTGCAAATCCTGTCATGAGTTTGTGTAGGTTAAGTTAGGGTACGTTTCAGTTGCCATTGACTTCAATTGTATAAAAAAAAAAAAAAAAAACGAAATTCAATGGGACCTGAAATTGTTTGGTTACCAACAGTCTTAAAAATATCTTATTTTGTGTTACACAGAAGAAAGTAAGTCATACAGGTTTGGAATGACATGAGGGTGAGTAAATAATGACAGAATTTTCATTTTTGGGTGAACTATCACTTTAAATCAGCCAATTAACTTGCAGACCAGATCACCAGTTCACCAGGCTGAGACGCACTGCCCTGAAGTACCTGCTCTCGATACTGATCTGCATGTCTCCTTTCATCCTCCACCTGCATCAAAACTTCCTTCAGTTTCTTCTCTGTTTTCCTCACCAGTTTATTGGCTATGGCTCGCTCTCTAGGAATGGAGAAAAGGGAGAGAGGACACATGAAACAGTCACATTGATGGTTTGCTCTTCACAGTGAATGTAGAACGTTAAAAGAATAATGTAAAAAATCTTTTATTTTCTTGCTTTTTCAAAAAAATGCAGTGAAATTTAAAGGGTTAGTTCACCCAAAAATGAAAATTATGTCATTAATGACTCACCCTCATGTCGTTCCAAACCCGTAAGACCTCCGTTCATCTTCAGAACACAGTTTAAGATATTTTAGATTTAGTCCGAGAGCTTTCTGTCCCTCCATTGAAAATGTATGTACGGTATACTGTCCATGTCCAGAAAGGTAATAAAAACATCATCAAAGTAGTCCATGTGACATCAGTGGGTTAGTTAGAAGTTTTTGAAGCATCGAAAATACATTTTGGTCCAAAAATAACAAAAACTACGACTTTATTCAGCATTGTCTTCTCTTCCAGTTCTGTTGTATATCCGCTTTCACTCCACAATGACGCCGCTGCTTCTTCTTCTTTCGTGTTTTACGGCAGTTGGCATCCAGCTTATTGGTGCATTACCGCCCCCTTCTGCTCCGGACAGTGACGCGATTAGGACATCCGCGACATGCACACCTACGCACCATTTAAAAAAATATAGCAATACCAAAATACAAACAATGTAGAATAGCTTGAATACAGCGTGCGTCTCCCTCAGACTGTAAACGAAGCTCAGGCGCACTAGATAACACGTCATCAGCGTCACTGTCCGGAGCAGAAGGGGGCGGTAATGCACCAATAAGCTGGATGCCAACTGCCGTAGAAGAAGAAGAAGCAGCGTTACTGTGGAATGAAAGCGGATATACAACAGACCCGGAAGAGAAGACAATGCTGAATAAAGTCGTAGTTTTTGTTATTTTTGGACCAAAATGTATTTTAGATGCTTCAAAAACTTCTAACTAACCCACTGATGTCACATGGACTACTTTGATGATGTTTTTATTACCTTTCTGGACATGGACAGTCTACCGTACATACATTTTCAATGGAGGGACAGAAAGCTCTCGGACTAAATCTAAAATATCTTAAACTGTGTTCTGAAGATGAACGGAGATCTTACGGGTTTGGAACGACATGAGGGTGAGTCATTAATAACATCATTTTCATTTTTGGGTGAACTAACCCTTTAATGGTAAATATGGCTGTCAAGCTTGATTTTCAGTGAATAATTTCAGTTTGTTTGTCACACAAATTTAACAAATGGCTTCCGAACACTGGAATATCACACACAAGTCGTACAGACTACATTTTATGATGCTTTTATGATACTTTTTGTCCTTTTTAGAGCTTGGTAGTCCCTGGTCCCCATAAACTTTAATTGTATGTAAAAGAGCATTTCTGACATTCTGCTAAACTTCTGTGTTTGTGTTTTTTCAAGGAATAAGGGGTTTAAAAGTCAGCTGGATAACGACACTAATTTTGCTAATTGACACTGTTATTGAACTAAATTGAACCAACACTGAACTGACTTGAGATGAATAATGACTCTATTGCCTTCTATAGAGCTTCTTATAGCTGAACTTGTTTCATTATTGATGAACTTTGCAACATTGACAGTTATTGAACTGAATTAAAACAACATAGAGCTGAATAATGACATTATTATTGTAACGATCACCGTCTGTTCCTGTCACTCCCCGGACTACACTTCCCACAATTCTCCCTGTCAGTCACATGTTCACTCCACACCAATCACCTATCGCCACATACAGCCATGCACACACTCCTCACTAATCACCACACCCAGCTGCAGCTTGTTACCTGGACTATAAAAGGACTCTCACTCACACCATCTAATCGCGAAGTCTTGTTTACCCTGTGTGACATTTCCGAGCGTTTCCCTGTGTTTATTGCCTGCCTGTTTATTGTTACCGATCCTGCCTGTTTCCTGTTTATTGACCCGTTGCTGCCTGTCCTGACCCTTGCTTTGTACACCGACCCATGAGTGATATCTACCTGCCTCGATCCACTGCCTGTACCTTGACCACGACTCTGCCTGTCCATTGCTGTTCCTGTTTGCTCCTGATTTACCCTGCCTGTGCGACCACGCTTACACTGTAAATAAACGCTGCACTTGGATCCCCTGCCTGAGTCTCCCATTCGTAACAATTATCTTCTGTAGCGCTGTTTTTTCAGCTGAAATTGAATTTGTTTCATAATTAATGAATTTTAATTAAAGGATTAGTCCACTTTTAAATAATTTTATGGTTAAAACTTATATAATTTTCAAATTTTTTCAGAAAATGAGTAATGGTTTCACTAGATAAAACCCTTATTTCTCATCTGGGATCAATTTGAACAATTTAAAGCTGCTAGAACAATTTGAAGCTGCAGTGAAACTAATTTTGACCTTCAGCTGTTTGGTGCCCATTGAAGTCTACCATATGGAAAAAAATCCTGGAATATTTTCATCAAAAACTTTAATTTCTTTTCGACTGAAGAAAGAAAGACATGGACATCTTGGATGACATGGGGTGAGTAAATTATCAGGAAAAGTTTATTTAAAAGTGGACTAATCCTTTAACACTTTTCCTGTTTATTAATGTGAAACTGCTTTGAAACAATCTGTATTGTAAGAAGTGCGATATAAATAAATGTGACTCAACTTGAATAAGAAAATCATTCAGGTTTGGAAAGACATCCGTTCATTTGACCTCCAACTTTTTTCTTTAGCACCCCCCATTGTTTTCTTACTGTCTCTCCTGCTCCAGTTGTTCCTCCATCGATTCTATCTTGGCCTCCAGGGCGGCGACGCTGAGGCGATGTTTCCCCTTCACGGCTCCCTCCATCTCGCTGAGACGAGTCTTCAGCTCTTTATTCTGCCTCTCGAGAGCCTCTCGTGCGCTCTCGCTCTTCTGTGCAAGTGTCCTCTCTCCAGATAACTGGACTGTAAGAGTCTCAACCTAAAAAATACAGAGAGAGATATAGAGTGCTCTGTCTCTATGTGTTTGTTGATAGTATAGTGTGTGTGTGCTTCTTTGTGCACCTGTAAGGTGTTCTTCCTCTGTCTCTCTGCTAGAAGTTCAGCATTACTTTGTTCCTCCTCTAACTCTTCCTCAAGCTGAGTGATTCTTGCCTCAAGACGCCGCTTCTCATCAAACAGTGCAGATCTGCAGGGTAAACAAAGTCAGGCTTATTTTTTTAATACACAGGCCTATTCGTCAGTGCACAAGTGAATTATATTAGCCAAGTTAATAGAGGAAATTTTCCTTTCTTGTTGACTTTAAATGTATTGTGAGTGCCGTTTTGTGTTGTTTCTAAAGCATACACATAAAGATGCATCTCATCATCCCTAAACATAAGGATATCTCTGGATCAATGGACCTCAACACAAAAACAAGCACAAACAGATACTGACTTTCCAGTTGCAGTGTTGACAATTTCATCCGCCATTTCGTCTCTCTCCTGTTGGGCCTGTCTCCGCTGCCTCTCAGAAACGGCCAGCTCCTGAGAGAGTATCAAAATAACAGCGAATGAGAGAGAAAAAAGAATGAAAGAGACATTTAAAATAGCTTCTGGGTTACATAGGCAGGGTAACACACCTCTGTCAGCTGTAATAGTTCTGCCTCCAAAGTCTGCAGCCGTTTCTCGCTGTCCTTTGACTGGGCGACAATCTCGTCTCGAGCCAACTTGGTCTCGTCAAGCTCACGAATGAGCTCCTTCATCTGAGTCTGAAAAACACACAAGAACACACTAAATATCCACATTTTATATGGCCCCTGTGGTTTATTTGAATTAAGTCTGGCCTTCGTAATGAAATAATTGAGCCCTGATCTACAATAAACATTCAAAACATCACTCCTGATAATCAACTAGTTTATATCACAACTCTCAGCAACACCTTTTTATAAATGTGTTGTGGATTATTCCAAAATGAATAGACCGACAAACCTGGAGACGTTTCATCTGTCTAAGTGCTTCCTCTCTGCCCCGATTGGCTGCT
The DNA here is from genome assembly GCF_018812025.1 of Megalobrama amblycephala. Taxonomy (NCBI): domain Eukaryota; kingdom Metazoa; phylum Chordata; class Actinopteri; order Cypriniformes; family Xenocyprididae; genus Megalobrama; species Megalobrama amblycephala. Next base: position 14,497,879 of record NC_063056.1, read on the forward strand.
TCCACCTGAGCCTCCGCCTCCTGCAGCTCTGTCTCCAGTTGTTTCTTGACCGTCAAAGCCTGAGCTCTCTGAGTCTTCTCCTCTTCAAGCATTGTTTCAAGCTCACGCACCTGAACAAGAACAAAAGACGAAATGTAAGAAAATGAAATATAGGAGAAAAAAGGAGGTAAAGATCAATTCTTTTCAATCCTGAACATCTTCAGGTATTATCTCATTCCTTCACTTACCTGTTTGTTGAGTGCTCTTCTCTTTTCTTCTCCTTTCTCCTCCTTAGTGCTGATCTCTCTCTCAAACTGAGCTCTAAGGGCCTGAAGGGTGACCTCCAGTCGAAGGCGAGCGTTCTCCGCCTCTGTCAGCTCATCCTCCAGCTCTTGGGTCTGTTCTTTCAGAGATTGTGCCTCTGTTTCCAAAGCCCTCCGAGAACGCTCCAGCTCATGAACCTGAGGAGCAGAGACAACGAGAGGCAATAGTTCAAATTGCAATAAAGTCAAAGAACGGAATATGTTTTTGTTATTACTATGCTATTACATGTTAATAAACTCTGTATAAGCACATTTGGTAAAAAGCAAGCTGTACATTTTTGCCCACGTCATCTTGGGCGTTGACGAGCTGCTCCATCTCCACGCGGAGCTGCTTATTGGTTCTCTCCAGCTCATCTCTCTGCTCTGTTGCTTCCTGCAATGCTCTGGAGAGAGACAGGAAGCGTGTCTCTTTCTCTCGACTCTCTGCTTCTGCACGGTCCCGTTCCTCCAGCAGCCGAGCACTCACTGCCTTCTCCTCTGCCAAACACTGAAGGTTAAAGGTCAAAGGGTGATGAATATTTGGAGCTGCACTGCTCATTTTTAATCAAAAGCTTTTTACATTTTTTAAATGACCAAATATGAATTTATTCATCCATCTTTCCATCAATACATCTAGCTCTCTATCCTTACATCCATCCATCCACCCACCAGTCAAACTGTCCATCTATCCATCTTGCCATCATTCCACCTGTCAGTCCACCCATCCATCCCTCATCCATCCATTAAACCACTAGTCCATCCATCCATCCATCCATCCATCCATCCATCCATGTCAATTCAACCCTCCATTGATCCAGCACAGCAGTCCATCCATCCATCCATCCATCCATCCATCCATCCATCCATCCATCAATCCACCCACCAGCCAATTCATCCCTCCATTATTCCTCCATTGATCCACTAGTAAATCCATGCATCCATCCATCAGCCAGTCAATCCATCATCCCCCATCCACCAGTCCATCCATCAATCCATCCAATCCATCCATCCAATCCATCCATCCATCCATCCATCCATCCATCAATTCAACCCTCCATTGATCCAGCACAGCAGTCCATCCATCCATCCATCCATCCATCCATCCATCAATCCACCCACCAGCCAATTCATCCCTCCATTATTCCTCCATTGATCCACTAGTAAATCCATGCATCCATCCATCAGCCAGTCAATCCATCATCCCCCATCCACCAGTCCATCCATCAATCCATCCAATCCATCCATCCAATCCATCCATCCATCCATCCATCCATCAATTCAACCCTCCATTGATCCAGCACAGCAGTCAATCCATCCATCCATCCATCCATCCATCCATCCATCCATCCATCCATCCACCAGTCATTCTATCCATCCATTCCTCCATCCACCAGTAAATTGACTAGGTGATCAATGGAGAGAGGGATAGCTCTATCCATCTCTCCATTGATCACCCAGTCAATTCATCCATCCATCCATCAACCCACCCACCAGTCAATTCATCCCTCCATTATTCCTCCATTGATGCACTAGTAAATCCATGCATCCATCCATCAACCAGACAATCCATCATCCCCCATCCACCAGTCCATCCATCAATACAACCATCCATCCATCCATCCACCAGTCAATTCATCCCTCCATCCATCCACCAATCCATCCATCATCCATCAATCCATCAGTCAATTCATCCCTCCACTGATCCAGCAGCCATCCATCTATCAATTAATCCACCAGTAAATTCATCCCTCTATCCATCTCTCCATCAATCAACTAGTCTGTCCATCCATCCATCCATCCATCCATCCATCCATCCATCCATCCATCCATCCATCCATCCACCAGTCAAACAATCCCTCCTTCCATCAGTCCATCCATCAATCCATCCACCAGTCAATTCATCCCTCCAACCATCCATCCATCCATCCATCCACCAGTCAATTCATCCATCATCCATCCATCCATCCATCCATCCATCCATCCATCCATCCATCCATCCAGTCAAACAATCCCTCCTTCCATCAGTCCATCCATCAATCCATCCACCAGTCAATTCATCCCTCCAACCATCCATCCATCCATCCATCCACCAGTCAATTCATCCATCATCCATCCATCCATCCATCCATCCATCCATCCATCCATCCATCCATCCACCAGTCAATTCATCCTCCATCCCTCCATCCACCCCTCCATCCATCCATCCGTTTCCTACTTTACCTGATCAAATTTCTTCTGTCTCTTCTCCAGAGCAGTGCAGTTTTGTCTCTCTCTCTGCAGAGCGATGGTCATGTCCTCTATCTCTTCTCTCAGCCGTTCTTTCTGTCTTTCTATGCGTTCTTTCTCTTCTTCTTTGGCTCTCTCTCTCTGTGTAGCGTTCTCCAGCTCTCTCTGCATCTTCCTCCTGGCCTCCTCCCCGGCCTCCACTGCTGAATTCACTTCCTCTGTCTGCCTCTTCAGATCAGACAGCTGCATGGGCACAAAAAAATAAAATGATAAAATGGAGTAAAGATGGTTTGAACAACTAAAGCATTTTCCAGGATGTGCAAATGGGTGTAAACCTGTTGTGTATGGTTTTGAATCTGGCGTGTAAGTTCTCTGGTCTTTTCCTCCTCCTCCTCTAGTCTCTCCATCAATCCAGCTTTCTCTTCCTCTAGAGCACGTACACGTGAGCCCAGCGCCAACTTCTGCCTTGTCTCGTCCTGCAGTAGCTCCTAGAAAATAACACACACACAAACATTAAGCATGATTAAGAGGCAATCACATTCACAGTCTTAGAGAGACATCACAGTCTCTAAGATCTGCTTTGAAATAGAACAACAATTAGAGTGAGAGGAGAACCTCTGGAGGATTTCATTTCCTATTCATCCATCTAACCATGATACAATATGTCAAATGCGTTTCTTCAAAAGCAGTTTGGTTAAGTCCCATGAGCCTATTAATATGTAATGGAAGAGAGCAAATTAAAACACGCATATTTGCGCGCACACATAAGTTACCTGCACATCATGTAGTTGGCTCTCCAGACTGCTGACCTCCTTACTTAGACGGTGAGATTTGGAGTCAGATGAAGAGAGGGAGTTGGACAGAGACTCAAGCTCTGACTGAAAGGGAGAGATTTCAATGTTAGAATCTTTTCATAATTGGTTTGATACATAGGTTTGATTCAGAGTTTAATTTAAAAACTAAAAAAGTGCAACAAACATTTACTAGCTGAGTAAATTGATCACGGTACTGTTTGTAACAAGGTGGTTTGTAAACCAGCCACGTACCAGCTTGGACCATCTAACGTCCAGTTTGGACCAAATAGAAACCAGCTACCATGTACTAAAATAGCTACCAACTTAAGCTGGAATTTCAGAAGGGGAAGGATTGCTGTCAGCAAAGGTGCGGTCACAAATTTTGCAAGCGAAAAAGGTCCTTTGTCCATTTTCAATAGCAGAGCTCAAAAAAAGTTACTTTCAAACCAATTGCTTTCTGTTGATCAATGTGGCCAATTGACCAACACAATCTGCATGGGTAAACCTTTTGGCCTCATGCAAAATTCCCAATTGGCTGGATTCCAAATGACTGGATTCCGCCTGCAAAAATTTGCCTAACAACAGTAAATGTGGCAGCACTTTAAAGGATTAGTTCACTTTGAAATGAAAATTAGCCCAAGCTTTACTCACCCTCAAGCCATCCTAGATGTATATGACTTTCTTCTTTCTGATGAAAATAATCGCAGAAATATTAATAAATATCCTGACGCAGCCGAGATTTATTATGGCAGTGATAGGGTTCAATGAGTATGAGCTGAAGAAAGTGCTTCCATCCACATCCATCCATCATAAAGATGTGCTCCACACAGCTCTGGGGGGGTTAATAAAGGCCTTTTGAAGTGAAGCAATGCGTTTGTGTAAAAAAACATCCATATTTAACAAGTTATGAAGTAAAATATCTATCTTCCACACGAGCCGCCTTCCGTATTCAACGTACACAGAAAGTGTAAAACTCTTGCAGTTCACAAAGCTTACACTACGTCCTACACCTTCCCTATTCAACTTACGGAAAAGGTTTAACTGACGTGACGCCAGTTTACACTTTCTTCGTAAGGAAGGAAGGAGGTCTGGCGGAAGCTACATATTTTACTTCATAACTTGTTTAAATATTTTTTTCTTGTTTAAATATTTTTTTCTTGTTTAAATATGTTTTTCTTGTTTAAATTCTTTTTACAAAAATGCATCGATTTGCTTCAAAAGGCCTTTATTAAAGGTCCCGTTCTTCGTGATCCCATGTTTCAAACTTTAGTTAGTGTGTAATGTTGTTGTTAGAGTATAAATAAAATCTGTAAAATTTTAAAGCTCAAAGTTCAATGCCAAGCGAGATATTTTATTTAACAGAAGTCGCCTACATCGAACGGCCAGTTTGGACTACTTCCCTCTACTTCCTTCTTTAATGATGTCACTAAAACAGTTTTTTGACTAACCTCCGCCCACAGGAATACACAATAGTTGCGATTGTAGAGTGTGTTTGTCGCCATGTCGTCGAAACGCTGTTATTTTCATCCCGCAGTCCAATCACCGGGTCTGATTCCGGCTCAAATTGATAGGGTAAAATTAAAGACATGTTTACAATAACACTGAGCGCATGCATCTCCACGTTATGGTAAGAGGCGTGATTTTCCGGGCACGGTGCGCTCAGAGCTGTCAAATCACAACACAGGAACCGCTGGCACAATCAGAACTCGTTACGTATTTCTGAAGGAGGGACTTCATAGAACAAGGAAGTCATCAGCCCGTTTTTATGACAGTGGAAACAGCGGTATACAGATAAGTAAATTATGTGAAAAATACTGTGTTTTTTTACACGCGAAACATGAACACATGTTATATTGCACACTATAAACACAATCAAAGCTTCAAAAAACCACGAAAAAACAGGACCTTTAACCCCCCAGAGCCTTGTGGAGCACATATTTATGATGGATGGATGGATGTGGATGGAAGCACTTTCTTCAGCTCATACTCGTTTGGTAATGCTTACTGCCATTATAAAGCTCGAATGCATCAGGATATTTATTCATATTTCTGTGATTATGTTCATCAGAAAGAAGAAAGTCATATACACCTAGGATGGCTTGAGAATGAGTAAAGCTTGGGCTAATTTTCATTTCAAAGTGAACTAATCCTTTAACAGTGAACTGTACCAGAGTTTATATCAACCATTCCTAGGAAATCCTTATCAGGTATACTTGAGTTCCTTGGTGCACACCAAAGTTCAGAAAACCATTTTTGCGTAAACCAAACCAATTGAAATCTGGTGTCAAGCGGGGTCAGGTTCACACTGAGAAAGTAGTGTAGAAATGTATACTTCTGTGTTGAACCTATACCATAGCTACGTTGTAGGCTGCGTGTAGCATTCGTAGGCTATGGCGTAGTCTGCACCTCTCCAAAAATGTAACAACGCGTCAATTCTACGCAGACTGCAAGCACTGTGATTGGTCTGCTAGAATCCCTCCCTCTGGTCAAAAAAATTCCGCTTGCAACATAACTATACCACTATAAAATACACTTCGATATTTAACAAAAAGCTGCAACAAAAGTCGCTGTCTATTTGCCACCATCAAGTATAAATGAAAACCAAAATGAAGCCTACAGTGTAGAGGATACAGTGTGGGTCCAACGCAGAAGTACAAATCAGCCCTTAGTCAAAAATTAAAAATGTTTACTATTTACTATTGTTTACTATTTCCTCTCACTTTTTTCCCATTTTACCTGGAGTTTACTAAGTCGTTCCTCTCGCTCTTCTCTTTCTCTCTCAGCCTGTAAGAGACGTGCGTTGACTTCCTGTAACTGTCCCTCCGCTCTCTTTCTGCCCCTCTCGCTCTCCATCTTCCCTCCCTGTAATGTCTTCAGCTCAGCACTCAGGTTCATGCGCTCCTCCTCCAGAACAGCCTTCGCCTTCTCCAGAGACTGACGGGACTGTGGACACACACACGTATCAAAAGTTGGACACGTACCAATACAAACCTGGTTTCCCAGTGAAACAAACAAACAAACAAACTTAGAAACAAGCTATATTTGACTTAAATGCTAAGACTGACCCTTTTGGCATTGTCAAGCTGCTCCTGTAGGGAATCTATAGCAGCAGTGTGTTTGATGCGGAGCTCTGATAGCTGGGCTTCATGACGACGGGTCTCCTCCTCTAAGCATCTCTGAAGCTCTCCTAATTCAGCTTCACGACGAGACCTAGACAAACACACACACAAATGCCTGTGGTTAACTCTAGTCTACACTTCTGTAAAAAAAGTATGATTAATTGTTTTGAACGTGCACTTTTAGTGTACTTCAAATCTTAAAAGTATATATTTTTTTTTAATTTTACTTGCAGATAATATAGTATGAATAAATAAAAGGCCACTTAAGTGTTTTTTGTTTTGTTTTGTTTGTTTTAATAATAATTTGTAATGCTTTAAAGAAGTACACTTATTTTGATGTGTTGACTAACATACTAAAGCACATGCTGAGTATTTGATTATAATTTTAACTGTAGTGCTCTATTTAATATTACATTAAATGTATTTTAAATGTTCTAAATTGCAACTTCATTACAAATGCGTAATTACAAATATATTTTAAAAAAATACATGACATACAAGCTTCAATAGAAATTACATTAAAATGTATTGTAGTTTACCATAAATCCTTGTGAGTACGTTCAGCTTTAAAGACAATAAAAATAATTATAAAAATTACATATAAAGATGTATTTAAGCCATACTTAAGTGGGTCAAAAAAAGCACACTAAAAGTCAGCTAATTGTAATTAATATAAATAAATAAACAATAATACATCTTCTTTTAATTGTAATTAACATTCAGTTAAGTGCCCAAAAAACATTACATTCAGTTCACACTTAAGTACAGTGGGTACGGAAAGTATTCAGACCCCCTTAATTTTTTCACTCTTTGTTATATTGCAGCCATTTGCTAAAATCATTTAAGTTCATTTTTTTCCTCATTAATGTACACACAGCACCCCATATTGACAGAAAAACACAGAATTGTTGACATTTTTGCAGATTTATTAAAAAAGAAAAACTGAAATATCACATGGTCCTAAGTATTCAGACCCTTTGCTGTGACACTCATATATTTAACTCAGGTGCTGTCCATTTCTTCTGATCATCCTTGAGATGGTTCTACACCTTCATTTGAGTCCAGCTGTGTTTGATTATACTGTGGAAAGCCACACACCTGTCTATATAAGACCTTACAGCTCACAGTGCATGTCAGAGCAAATGAGAATCATGAGGTCAAAGGAACTGCCTGAAGAGCTCCGAGACAGAATTGTGGCAAGACACAGATCTGGCCAAGGTTACAAAAAAATTCTGCTGCACTTAAGGTTCCTAAGAGCACAGTGGCCTCCATAATCCTTAAATGGAAGACGTTCCTAGAGCTGATCGTCTGGCCAAACTGAGCTATCGGGGGAGAAGAGCCTTGGTGAGAGAGGTAAAGAAGAACCCAAAGGTCACTGTGGCTGAGCTCCAGAGATGCAGTCGGGAGATGGGAGAAAGTTGTAGAAAGTCAACCATCACTGCAGCCCTCCACCAGTCGGGGCTTTATGGCAGAGCAGCCCGAACGGAAGCCTCTCCTCAGTGCAAGACGCATGAAAGCCCGCATGGAGTTTGCTAAAAAAACACCTGAAGGACTCCAAGATGGTGAGAAATAAGATTCTCTGGTCTGATGAGACCAAGATAGAACTTTTTGGCCTTAATTCTAAGCGGTATGTGTGGAGAAAACCGGGCACTGCTCATCACCTGTCTAATACAGTCCCAACAGTAAAGCATGGTGGTGGCAGCATCATGCTGTGAGGGTGTTTTTCAGCTGCAGGGACAGGACGACTGGTTGCAATCGAGGGAAAGATGAATGCGGCCGAGTACAGGGATATCCTGGACGAAAACCTTCTCCAGAGTGCTCAGGACCTCAGACTTGGCCGAAGGTTTACCTTCCAACAAGACAATGACCCTAAGCACACAGCTAAAATAACGAAGGAGTGGCTTCACAACAACTCTGTGACTGTTCTTGAATGGCCCAACCAGAGCCCTGACTTAAACCCAATTGAGCATCTCTGGAAAGACCTAAAAATGGCTGTCCACCAACGTTTACCATCCAACCTGACAGAACTGGAGAGGATCTGCAAGGAGGAATGGCAGAGGATCCCCAAATCCAGGTGTGAAAAACTTGTTGCATCTTTCCCAAAAAGACTCATGGCTGTATTAGATCAAAAGGGTGCTTCTACTAAATACTGAGCAAAGGGTCTGAATACTTAGGACCATGTGATATTTCAGTTTTTCTTTTTTAATAAATCTGCAAAAAATGTCAACAATTCTGTGTTTTTCTGTCAATATGGGGTGCTGTGTGTACATTAATGAGGAAAAAAATGAACTTAAATGATTTAAGCAAATGGCTGCAATATAACAAGGAGTGAAAAATTTAAGGGGGTCTGAATACTTTCCGTACCCACTGTATATACTTTTAATGTATACAATATTATTTCCTTATATTATACTCTTTTTAAAAGTAACCTAAAGTATCCTAAAGTGTATTTAAGTGTTGGGTTTCCGTGTTTTATGGGGACTAGACATAATGATTTTTATAATTTACACTGTATATTCTATCCCCTATCTATAAACCTACCCATCAAAAAATAAATAAATAAATAAATAAAAAAAAACATGACTTATATTCTTGTTTCCTCATGGGGACAAAAAAAAAATCCCCACAAAGTCAAGGATTTTGCCATACTGCCATCTTTGTGGGGACATTTTGTCTCCATAATGTAGGGTATACCTGAACCACACACACACACACACACACACACCTGAGCTCTTGCTGAGCAGCTGTAGTGTCCAGTGTATCTTCTAGTTCAGTTCTCAAAGCCTCTAACTCCTCCCCTAGATCTCTCCTCTGTTTTTCGGCTCTCTCCCTCATCCCTCGTTCATTATCCACCTCCTCTTTGAGCTCTGAGACCTGAGACATAGCCTCTCTGAGGGCTCTCTGAGCTTCTGTACGACGTGCCCCCTCTTCTTCCAGCCTGAGAGAGAGAGAGAGTGCAGAAAATGTCATTACTGAAGAAGTATTAGTGGCTGCACCAGATTCACTATAAGTTAGATTTGTGTTTGTGCATGTACCGTGTCTGTAGTGTGGTGATCTCTTTCTCTCTTTGGCTCAGGCTGCCTCTCAACTCTGTGACGAGTAAGCTCATGTCAGACAGCTGCTCTTGAGCCTCCACTGCTTCTCCTTCCATCCGTCTCTTCCACTTCTCCTGTTCCAGACGACCCTGCTCTTCCCTCTTCAGGCGCTCTAAAGGAGAGAACGAGACAGTTTTCTGTTTTAATATACTTAAAATGTGATTTATTACAGTGAGGCAAAGCTGAATTTTTAGCATCATTACTCCAGTCTTCAGTGTCACATGATCCTTCAGAAATCATTCTAATATGCTGATTTGCTGCTCAAGAAATATTTCATATTATTATCAATGTTGAAAACTATTGTGCTGCTAAATATTTTTGTGGAAACCATGATTCTTTGATGAATACAAAAAAGTTTTATTTGCATTTATTTGAAATGTAATTTATTTGTAACAATGTAAAAGTCTTTACTGTCACTTTTGATCAATTTAATGCATCATTGCTAAATAAAAGTATTAATCGTACTGACCCAAAACGGTAATGTAAAAAAAGAATGTCACGATTGTGGTTCTGCAAAATTTAATGAATGTATTCTTGAAATCTGACAAAAAGCCCAAATTCAACAGATCCAATGAATCATCAACAATGATATTTTTCAATGTATAATTAATGCAAGGACTGTTACCTTCTAAATCAGCGATGACAGCTTCCTGTTTGTTTTTCAGCTTGTTAAGACTCTTCACCTTCTCCTCTTCCTCTGTTAGTTGATCCGCCACTTCATTCAGTCTCTCTTCCAGCTGTTTCTTCTCCTGAGAAAGAGAAAGACAGAAAGATTCATGAACAACTGTAATATTGTAGCTGCATTTATTCATATATTGTGAATCATATATTGTGATTATCTTAAGAATTTAAGAAATACCGCACTATTTATTATAAATGATTTATCCATGCACGTTTTTTTCTTTTCTTTTTAACTCATGTGCCTCGTAATTTTTATGTAGAATAACTCCCCCTCCTTCTTGCAGGAACAGCTCTTCTCTTTTCTGATGACGAGAGGGCGGGACAACCTGTCACTCACATGACATCACAGCAATAGCAAACCACAACCATCCAATCAATTCCCAATGGGCAAAATCAAGTCCCGCCCTACATTTTTTCTTGCTTGAGAAGCCGTTTCATTCGGATATACGTCACAATAGGGAAGTAAAGACTATTGTCGACTTCAATTACCTTGCTTAATCTGTCTCTTTGCTCTCCCACAGTCAAAGTCTCGGCCTCCAGACTCTTCACTTTGCTTTCCAGGGTGACTTTCTCCAGCTGGAGGCGCTGACGTGTCCCCTCTTCCTCCTCTAGCTGTTCTTCCAAATCCTTAGAGAAAGAAACAATGATGTTAACAGAAGATATTCAATAGTGGACATCAGACATTTACAAAAACATCAACCCTCCTCACCTGCACATGTTGCTGTATTCTCTTCTTCTCATTGGTCAGCTGAACGGTCCTCTCCTCTTCTTCCTCCAATCGGCTCTCGAGCTCTCCCAAAACATCTTCAAGCTCCTGTTTGCGACTGGCCAGCCGTGCTCTCATTTCCTCCGCCTCTGCGAATAACTCCGCCTCCGCCTGCAGCTGGTCCGTCAGCACTGACTTCTCCTCCATCAGCTGTCAAGAGAACATCCAGATGAATGTGGGAATCAAACAAATCTATTTTCTTCTTTTGGTTTACCAACATGCACAACAAAAAATGAGTGGAACAAAGAAATAAAGTCACCTGTTGGTTTTTTTTGTCCAGTTCAGAGAAGTCAAGCTCTAGTTTACTCAGCTTGTCTTTGGCTTTCTGAAGCTGTGCTTCCCGAGCTTGAATCTCTTCATCTTGACGGGTCACCTGCAGCAAGGGCTTCACCTGGAGGAGAGGTCAAAGGTCACAAAGCAAATTAACCCAAAAGACATGCAGCATCCCGACTTTCATGCTTCTATTGTACTGTAAAAAGTGGCAACCTGCAATTGTTACCTTAATGTGCTATTTTAAATATAAATTTTCTAATAATAATATAATTTACATAAAAATAATAGTAATATTTTAAAGTAATATTAAACATTAATATTTAAAAAAATATTTAACATTTGTGACTTAATACAAATTATCTTGATAAATTGTAACTTGATAATTATATGTTATTACATGAAGCATATTATTTAGGTTAATGCTAAAATATACTACGATTCAAAAGTCTGAGATCAGTACAATTTTTTAATGAATATTTTATTATTCAACAAGGACGCATTAAATCTATCAACCGTGGAAGTAATTTTTTTAATTAAATTGTTACAAAAAAAAAATTCAAATAAATCCTGAATAAAAAAAAAATGTAACTTGTTTTCCACAAAAATATTAAGCAACACAATTGTTTTCAACATAGATAATATCAGCATATAATGAAAGATTTCTGAAGGATCATGTGACACTGAAGACTGAGGTAATGATGTTAAAAATTTCATAATATTACTGCTTTGATCAAATAAATGCAGTCTTGGTGAGCATTAGAGACTTCTTTCTAAAACATTTTTAAAAATCGTATCCACTCCAAACTTTTGAACGTGTAATTCTGAGTATGTAGTAAGATTCTATACTCTTTGTGTTTGCATGTTAACTTTAGCTACATTTTAAATAAAATCATTACCTTAAAGGGGCTATATTTAAGAATTTTCATGTATTAATCGCTTTTTTATGGCAAATGTGTAAACAGCTTGTACAAAACTTGAAAAAGAGACCTTCCCCGACAGCCTAGGTTGTCAATGAAAGCCTGTAGACTGATTTTTATGTGAAGGAACTAAGGACGTTTTTGCCTGGAAAATCAAAAGGATTTTCCATGTGATGTTTGCACGCCCTCGAGAGCCTCTCTTCTGTTCAGTGACACATGAAATGAATGCTTATACAATGTTCAGGATAATACCAAAAGAGTTAGTCTGTACTGTAATGTCAATGTATTATTATGCAAAGAAAAAGGATATATTCAAGCTATAGTCTCACATAGTCACATCTACAGTATACTTCATAATCAAACTATCATAACAGTGTCATTTTAATTACCCCATCTGTCGTCAAGATGTCGGTGCAGAACTGTGTCAAACGTATCCACATCGCTATAATCAGATGCTTTCTTAACTGCTGTTTTCTCACCGCTGTCATTTTTGTTGTGTGTTTATTTTGTTATTGAAAGGAAAGTGGACAGCACATATTTACATATTCACCAAACATCGCTCTCAGCAGCGTGGACATGCCTGGATGTTCGTTAACAGTATATTGCTGCAAAGGTTTTTCCAACTTCTTTTTACTTTTTTTTACTTTAACTTTAAGCGAAGAACGTGAGTATCGGAGCACTGAATCACGTTCAGTCTCTTGTACGTTATGTGTGCAATAAGTTACTGGCTGCAGTTCACTTAACAGCCACTGGTGTCGCTAATAACAAGGGTTTCTGCATATATTCTACATATAAGCCCTTGAAAGTTGTTCAAAATCTGTAAAATTTTCTTTGTGCTGTTGAACACAAAGGAAGATATTTTGAAGAATGTGTTGAACTGAACAGTTTTGGGGCACCATTGACTTCCATAGTAGTTTTTTTCCTACTATGGAAGTCAATGGTGCCCCAAAGTGGCCTGGTTACAAACTTTCTCCAAAATATCTTCCTTTGTGTTCAACAGAACAAAGAAAATTGTACAGATTTTGAGCAACCCGAGGGTGAGTAAATGATGAAAGAATTTTCATTTTTGGGTGAACTATCCCTTTAAAATTCATTATTAGGGCTACTTCATTTTTTACTTTATATAACATGTTGTGTAACGTTTTCTGTTACCTTGGTGAAGAGTCTCCACCACTGCCAGTTTCTGAGCTTCAGGTATGCAGCACAGTTCCTCTGCATCACACGCAGGGCGCTGAGCTGCTGCTGCTTCTTATGGAATGCCCTGAAAGAACACGTCAGTTAAAACTTACATGCACCATATTCCACATCACCAACCGATGACTCACACATATACACACGCAGATATTTACCTCCTGGCGAGATATCCACGGGCTGCGCTTTGGAAGCGGATGATGGTGTCAGTGATCTTCAAGTCTCGTTCTTCCTCCAGATGACCCAGGACTCCAGCCCGGAAGAACACCTTACTCTGTCCTACCCGGAAAAGATTCTTGTCCAACTCCAAAGCACTGATCTATAGATCAAGTAATGATACACAATCAACAACCTGTAGAATACTAATCAGAGATCTGAATAAAACACTAAAACACTATTGACCTTCCCCACTTAGTTATTGATCCTAAAGCATCTGTGCTGTTCACATTTATTGATCCGAAACTCTAGTGTATAATATCCCCTATCAAATCAATATTATGAACTCTTGAGTGACATCACTTACCATGAGCTCACACGCCTGTTTGCCATCCATAAAGGTTCGAGGAATAGCATTTGGAGTCAAGATCTCATACCTGAACAGAAAGAGAGACAGACAGATAAATAAGACAAGACAAGAATTCTCATTTATTTATGGAACCTACACAGAAAGTGTAAAAGTATTACTGTAAGCAATTATTTTTTCCACAGACACACACACAAAACTCAATTTACTTCAATAAATGCAAACTTTCTATAGACTTCTATTGATTTTATATGTTATATGCAGCTAGTTATAAATAATAAACCTAGACTTAAACCTAACAAAAAAAATTACAATTTTTACAATTCAATGAATTTACAATTCATTAACTTTTGGGTTTTTTTTAGAAATGAGGATCAAAAGGAGGTTTTAACAGATTTAGCTCACAACAGGGTACAAATTTGTCCCCTAAAATGTGGTTAAGTAGGACACACACACCTCTGTCTGAACTCCTGGAATGGGACGCGGTTCGGGAAGCCCTGTCTGCAGATCCTGATCCCCTCCAGCACCCCATTGCACCTCAGCTGATCCAGAACCAAATGAGGACTCAACTTCCCTGCCTGTGATTATTTAAAGAACAAAAAGTTAGGGATGTCCCAATATTAAAAAAATAAATAAATACATGAATGATATTACAATAAAAAAAAAAAAACACAACCTACATTAAGAAAAGAAAGAAAGAAAAAAATAAATATATATATATACAAACCCGATTCCAAAAAAGTTGGGACACTGTACAAATTGTGAATAAAAACAGAATGCAATGATGTGGAAGTTTCAAATTTCAATATTTTATTCAGAATACAACATAGATGACATATCAAATGTTTAAACTGGGAAAATGTATAATTTTAAGGGAAAAATAAGTTGATTTTAAGTTTCATGGCATCAACACATCTAAAAAAAAGTTGGGACAAGGCCATGTTTACCACTGTGTGGCATCCCCTCTTCTTTTTATAACAGTCTGCAAACGTCTGGGGACTGAGGAGACAAGTTGCTCAAGTTTAGGAATAGGAATGTTGTCCCATTCTTGTCTAATACAGGCTTCTAGTGGCTCAACTGTCTTAGGTCTTCTTTGTCGCATCTTCCTCTTTATGATGCGGCAAACATTTTCTATGGGTGAAAGATCTGGACTGCAGGCTGGCCATTTCAGTACCTGGATCCTTCTTCTACGCAGCCATGACGTTGTAATTGTTGCAGTATGTGGTCTGGCATTGTCATGTTGGAAAATGCAAGGTCTTCCCTGAAAGAGATGACATCTGGATGGGAGCATATGTTATTCTAGAACTTGGATATACCTTTCAGCATTGATGGTGCCTTTCCAGATGTGTAAGCTGCCCATGCCAGACGCACTCATGCAACCCCATACCATCAGAGATGCAGGCTTCTGAACTGAGCTCTGATAAAAACTTGGGTTGTCCTTGTCCTCTTTAGTCCGGATGACATGGCGTCCCAGTTTTCCAAAAAGAACTTCAAATTTTGATTCGTCTGACCACAGAACAGATTTCCACTTTGCCACAGTCTATTTTAAATGAGCCTTGGCCCAGAGAAAACGCCTGCGCTTCTGGATCATGTTTAGATATGGCTTCTTTTTTGACCTATAGAGTTTTAGCCGGCAACGGCGAATGGCACGGTGGATTGTGTTCACCGACAATGTTTTCTGGAAGTATTCCTGAGCCCATGTTGTGATTTCCATTACAGTAGCATTCCTGTATGTGATGCAGTGCCGTCTAAGGGCCCGAAGATCACGGGCACCCAGTATGGTTTTCCAGCCTTGACCATTACGCACAGAGATTGTTCCAGATTAACTGAATCTTTGGATGATATTATGCACTGTAGATGATGATAACTTCAAACTCTTCGCAATTTTTCTCTGAGAAACTCCTTTCTGATATTGCTCCACAATTTTTCGCCGCAGCATAGGGGGAATTGGTGATCCTCTGCCCATCTTGACTTCTGAGAGACACTGTCACTCTGAGAGGCTCTTTTTATACCCAATCATGTTGCCAATTGACCTAATAAGTTGCAAATTTTTCCTCCAGCTGTTCCTTATACATACATTTAACTTTTCCGGCCTCTTATTGCTACCTGTCCCAACTTTTTTGGAATGTGTAGCTCTTATGAAATCCAAAATGAGCCAATATTTGGCATGACATTTCAAAATGTCTCACTTTTAACATTTGATATGCTATCTATATTCTATTGTGAATAAAATATAAGTTTATGAGATTTGTAAATTATTGCATTCTTTTTTATTCACAATTTGTACAGTGTCCCAACTTTTTTGGAATCGGGTTTGTACATCAATATGTGTGTGTGTATATTTTGAGATTTGCTAAAGATTACATTTAACACAAATCTTACTTCCTGCACAAATCTATGTAGGGTTGTATGGTTTGTGTTGTCGACATGTCAAAAACAAATCCACTTTGCATGCACTTCCAAAGGATGAGGCTTGAATTGATACAGTAAAACTGCTGCTATCTTTACTGTTCGTATTGCATATATAACCGTTGAGGAAGTCTCCAGAGCTGAAATTCAGATATGGTAGTGTTTTGTTTCCAACATGTACTGTAAGCAGTAGACCAATCACAACAGACTGGGCCATCTGGCCAATCAGAGCAGAGCAGGCTCACAGAAAGACCGAATACTTGATCTAATTGTTTCAGACACTGTGAGAAAAGAGCTGATGCTGCGATGTATATTATGAGAAAATTAAAGTGTTTTTTGAGCTTGGAAGCATGTAAACCTATTATAGAAGACCTCCGAAAGATAATTAGGAAACTTTAAAATAGCATAATAGGGGCACTTTGCAGATATACTAAGAAGAGAGAGAGATGCTAAGAAAAGAGAAGTACTATGGTAATTTTTCAGTTTCTCTTTCTATTCTTACCCTTTTCTCATGGTTGGGGATGATGCAGCGCAGGAAGTTGGGGTTGGTGTTGCGGAGGGTGGCCATCAGTTTAGTGAGGGACTCTTTGTAGAGCTGCCCCACTGTGCGAAACATGCCCTTCTTCGTCTTGAGCCCGGCGGCCCCAAAATTCACCGGTCCACTGTTCTCGCCGGACGACACCTGGTCCAGACCCACAATCCTCTCCACTGACAAGCACAAAACAGGGATGTTATTATCTAAAAAGAACATGTTTATGGCATGTTCAGAGAGCACTGTGGCTCTATATTAGTGCTATTGCTGTAAATCCATACAACCAAAAACATTTTTTTTTTTTCTTTTCGGGCAGAAGTCTTAATACAAATGTGTTCTTCTTCTGAGACATTTAAAACTTTCCAAACAGAAAGAAATTCTATGTTCATTTCTACATTACAAGCACTTTAAGAAAGATGCTTTATGAAGAAGTACTAAACTACAGGCAAGCAGATCACAACCATCTACTGTTAAACCAAACTAAACTAGAATGAGTTCTACAGCAACCCATGAAAAACAAACTACACATTCTACTAAACTACAGTAAAAAAAAAAAAAAAAAAAACAGCAACCCACAAATCACATCACAATCTGATGCAATGAAAGAGAGATGAGAGACAGAGTGAAGGGCAAATCATAGTTAGATGAATTGATGAAGAGGTTAAAAATGGAAGGGCAGAGAAACCTACTGCTGTCAGAGCCATTGGTTTGCAGCGTGGCATAAGAGTCAAAAAAGTACACACGAGGAAGAGTTTGAATATCTGAGAGAAGAGAAGAGAAGAGAAGAGAAGAGAAGAGAAGAGAAGAGAAGAGAAGAGAAGAGAAGAGAAGAGAAGAGAAGAGAAGAGAAGAGAAGAGAAGCGTTAGTCCATAGCAGATTACAGTGTTAAATATTAGTAAATCATATTAAAAAAAATTGCATTATTAAACATTTATTAGTAAATAACACAATTATATATCATCAGTTTGATTAAACTAGAAACACTGAGGTTGTAATTAAGCCGTTTGACCATTTTTATTGATTGTACCAGTTTCTAATTGTATCAAGCAATTGATAAATTTATTCTTGCTGTTGCTTTTAATACTATTTATTTGCTATTATATTTATTTCAACAAACAATTATTATTATTATTATTATTATTATTATTATTATTATTATTATCTTTTGTTTTCCTGCTTCTGAACCTGATCCTTTGGGAAATTATTATTATTATTTTGTTTATTTTCCTTTCTAAATATTACATCTTTAAACATTTATTAATAAGTAACAATTATATATCATCCCTTCAATTATACAATTATACAATTATACAATTATATATATATATATATATATATATTTTTTTTATCTGCATCTAAAAATAATGATAATTAATATGAATATTAATATCATTAATAATTATTTTTTATTAATTAATATTATTATATTTACTAATTTATTAATTAATTTCATTTTTTATTTTTTGTTTTACTGCTTCTGAACCTGAAATTTTGAGAAATTATTGTAATTACAGCATAGTGTCTATTAAGCACCTACCAGTGCAAAAAGCCTCCAGTGTAACAGTGATTTACCACACACACACACACACACACACACACACACACATAAAAACACGCTTCCCTCACCCTCCCTCCAGAGCTCAGAGATGAAGGGGTCAGATGACTGATGCAGGAGAGATGCCACATTATCGTTCAAAGGATCCATGTTCTTCACCAGCCACTCATCTGCCTTATAGTCCACCTGACAGAGTAAGAAAGTAAACAGGGTCCATTTTGGCTTCATCTTAACTTGAAAAAGGAGAAATGGAGAGCCTAAGGTGGTAAAAATAATTCTGACCTTGCCAGCATAGTGTATAATGGAGAAGTCGGCCTCTTCCTTAAGCTGCCGTGGCCGCATGAACTTTGAGTGTGTACCCTGCTCAGCTGACAGTTTGTCCACAAATGAGCGATCAGTTGCCCTCGGGAACCAACACTCCTCATCCAACAATGCCAGCACACCAGGAGGATGAGCCTATGGAGCAAACCAATCAAAAACATAGTGACACTGCATGTCAAGTCAGGTTGTATGACAGCAAACCGATTCCTGTTATGGGAATTAGGATCTACACACACATACTGACCGGTCTCTCAATGAGATCGATACAGGGCTGAAGATCCAGTCCGAAGTCAATGAAGTTCCACTCGATGCCCTCTCGCTGATACTCCTCTTGCTCCAGTACAAACATGGTGTGATTAAACAGCTGCTGCAGTTTCTCATTAGTGTAGTTGATACATAACTGCTCGAATGAGTTCAGCTGTTGAGAGAGAGACATAGAGATTAATATTCATCTGTGATGTTTGAGTTAGGGGAGGCTCAACGCACGAAAGGGCATAAAGAGTCTAAGGGTATCTGCAAGGTTGTTTGATTTTTGAAATTCTGCTAGGTGCCACTAGTGTTGCAGAAACTGCATACATCACCTGTAAAACCCTCGGATCTGGCTCACCTGGAAGATCTCAAATCCAGCAATGTCCAGGATCCCGATGAACGAGGCTCCCTGACGCTGTCTGCGGTCCAGGGCTCTGTTGATCCGGTGCACCAGCCAGCGGAACAGACGCTCATATGTGGCCTTCGCCAAAGCCTCTATCGCAAAATCAGCCTGAACACGTCCACCAAAGCGGAAAACAGAAAAATTCATGTTTCTGTCCAACAACATCAGTGAAGCAAAATTCAAGTCATTTTATTTGTCCTCACTTGATGAAATGTTGCATTAAGTGACAAAATGACAGCCAATCGGGACACAGTAACTGAGCATTAAATATTGTTTACAACCCATTCTCCTTGTGCAATGTGGCGTGTTTCAGAGTGGAAAAGGGTTTTTAAAGAGAAACAGTGTAGGGACTTTGTCCATCTGGAATTGAATGGATTGTGAAAAAGAAGTTTCACATGTGGAGCAGGTACTGTAATTACACTACCGTTCAAAAATTTGTGCTCAGTAAAAGGTTTTAATGTTTTTGAAAAAAGTCTCTCGAGGCTATTTGATTAAATATTAATTAAGAACAGTAATATTGTGAAAATATTACAATTTAAAAAAAAAACTGATATAACTTGCATATATATTAAAATAAAATATATTCCTGTAATGTCAAAGCTGAATTTTCAGCATCATTACTCCAGTCTTCAGTGTCACATGAACCTTCAGAAATCATTCTAATATGCTGATTTTCTGCTCAAAAAACATTTATTATTATTATTATCAATGTTGAAAACAGTTATGCTGCTTAATATTTTTTGTGGAAACCTTTTTTTCTGTATTCTTTGATGAATAGAAATAGAAATCTTTTGTAACATTATAAAGGTCTTTACTGTCATTTTTTAAATCTTTTTAATGCACCTTTACTGAAATAGCATTAATTTCTTTTTTAGACTTTTTTTTTTTTTTTTTTTAAGGGAAATCTTACTGATCCCAAAGTTTTGAATAGTAGTGTACATTGTGATGAGAATTGCGAAAACAATTTTATTTTTTGAATATCTGATAAATCATCATAGTAAATCTGTATGCATATTAATAAAGGTAAAGAGTACTTTTTATATCATGTTTATTTTAAAATACAATTATGTGGATTTTACTGTAGGGGGAGCTGTGACTATCAAAATGCAAGGCCACAGAAATGTCTTGACCAATTTTTTTTTTTATATAAAGCATAAAGAAATAGAGTACCTCAGAGATGACGTGTTTTTGTAAGCAAAACCCGGAAGCGAGTTAGCATTTTAGTACTTTCAGTTCCCTCGCCGTAAAGTCTATGGGTTTCTTGAATGGGTTTTTGTTAAATCGCCTGAAATAAGGTCTGTGGTTAACAAAGCCTCTAAATATTTTCATGTTTTGATCTATGACATAAAACACACCAGTTATAACGCTTGTGATTTTTTAAACTTTATTGTGTCTTAAAAATGGCGGTTGCTAACAAGTTGCTAAAAGGGACTACTTCCTTTGGCGGGGACTTTAGACATCATCATGACAAACAGGACATTTGGACAGCATTTCTCATGAAAAAGTGGATAAGTATTCATACACACGTACAGTTCATAATCAGCGAGCATGTTTTTAAATAAAGTTGTTTTCTAAATAAAGTTTGAGGAAGCTTGGTGGTGACGACGTTGATCCGCGACCATGGTGTGCTGTAGTTCGTTTATAGCCTACTGTTAGCTTTTTATATCTGACCACTTTATTTAGGCTTCAAAATGTATAAATGTTGTTTTAACTTGTAAAATGTAAGTGTCATAACCCTTTGTTAAACACAGAGCTTATTTTTTTGCGATTTTCCAAAAGTCTATGGGAAAAATGCATAGGCTTTTGATCGAGGGAACCCGTGCGCCGCTAACTTCCGGGTTGGCCTACAAAAACACGTCATCTCTGAGGTATTCTATAGAACAGTGAAGGAAATTCTTGGTCTAATTCTAGTTGAGAAATAATCGTTTTAAACTATTTGCAAATATTATTTGCATTAAAATATGCACACATGCACTTTTACATGTCGAAAACATGCCATATTGAATTAGAATATGCCATATTTAAGAGTAGTTTGCATCACAGGATGTTGTTTAACAGTTGGCATGTATGAAATGTTTTGCTATTTACATCTTATCATCTCTTTCAACGCTAAACTGACACTTCGCACTGGAATTCACGCTCTGCTTCTGTGAACAGTAAACCCCACCTACTTTGATTTGATTGGCCGTCTCAATCATTTTGACATTGATGAGCGCTGTTAGACTGCTGAGGCAGACCAGACTAAAAATGAAACTTTTAAACCTTTTGTTATCCTAACAACATACAGAGCTCTACATAATGAAATGCAGCAAAGTAGTACAAGAATTTCAAATATTCAAGGGGAAAATTTGGCCATTTCTAATTATTGGGGGCGGTTACGGCCCTGTCAAAATGTTTTGATATGCGACACTGTTCACGGATGGTTCAGACAAAAGCTGTGATTTATTGCTTGATGCTTTGACACCTAAGTTTAACCATGCATTAAAAACGCTGAAATATTTAACGTGTGAATATATAAATGAAGTCAATCTGCAATGTACATCTGTAGTATTTCAAAGCACTACATGAACACACCTGCTGCTTGGTCTGGGCCTTCTGGACATACTCGCGGCCCACTTTGATGCGGGGAGTGAGAATGGCTCGACTGAACTCCAGTACACTGATGCCCAGCAGGTGGCAGAGCTTCTGCGCTGCTGTGTCGTCCGGCATTGAGGCCTGATCTGTGTTCTTCTCTTTGTGAAACGTGATATTCCCAAACTGCAGCACTGCAGAGATCACCTTTAACATAGCTGAAAAGACAGAGAGTGAGAGATCAGAACGGAAAGTCTTCTTTTTTTCAGTGATCAAGTACATGTTTTATGAAATCTTGTGGAGGTTTCCTTCTAGATCTATTTGAGACCCTTTTCTCCCTTACATGTGGATTCTTCCGGGGTGAAGCCCATGATGGTCACTGAATCCATTGTCTGAGTGAAGTTTTCTGAATCACTCTGACCCGGAACAGGAAGTGACCCCCCGCAGAGGAAGCGGTATTGATCCGCGCTGCCCAGCAGAAGCTCCTCTACAGAAATAAACACAGTAATAGTTTTTCCATTAGAGAGAATGAAAAGAGTATATTGTGAAGCAGTGTGTTGTGTACATGTATGTGTTTGTGTGGTCTACTGACTTCTCATGGCCTCAGAAGCTCCAGAGAGGAGCTGGTAGAAGATATGGAAGGTTCGCTCGTCTTTAGCCTGCCTAATGGCTCGAGACTTCTCCAGCAGATCTGATACAATGCAGGTTAATGAAAAATACACCAATACACACTTTGTACGTTATATCATTTATTGAATGAGGTAGATAAAGTGGGCCAAATTTCTGAATGTCACTTTTCAGTATTATCTGCAAACAAAGATGCTAGAGCTTTACCATTACTTTAGCATTACTTAAAACCATTAAAGGTGATTTGTAGTGGATGTATGAAGGATACAGGTCTCAATATTAGCACCAACAATATATCCAGCAACATCAAAGTTGATCCTGATGAATTTGCCCTTAAAACAAATAAAAAATACACGTCAGACCAGATCAAAGCACGTGATCAGGATATAACTCTATGTGATGATGGTTAGATGTGCCGTTTCAGGGCTTACAAATCTGGAAGAGTTGTCGTTTTTGACCGTTTTGGCATTGCCGAAGGCCTCAAGGATGGGGTTCGCTTGCAGTAACTGTCTCTCCAGCTCACCCTAGACACAGGACAGAAAGAACAGCATGTTAGTGCAGGAATATTACCAACATTACAGCTAAAAGCCCAGCATCAGCCCAGCATCACCATATGATTGCAGCCAAACAATCATAACACTCTTTCGCAAAAGCATACGCATTCACTTCACTAAATTGAGACTTACCACAGACTTCTATTATTGTCAGATTGCTACAGACTAATCATAACCTAATCATTAACTCAGTGGTTAAAGCAAAAAGGAGCGCTGATGTATTGTAAGGGATCATGAGTGGCAAACTAGGTCTCACGTCAGTTTCTAAAATCACTGTTTATTACACACACACACACACACAAAAAGAAATGTGTGCATTTTTATTTTTTATTTTATTTTTAGATATTTTAAAAGCTATTTTCTGTCATTAAAAATTTTGTTTTAATTATATAAATAAATAAATAAAAATTTTTTATTATTTAGTAATAATATTATTAATACAATTATATTATATATATTTATAATATATATATATATATATTAATACACACATAATGTATATATTTAAGAAATATATATATATATATATATATATATAATTTATATTATATAAAAATATTAATATTATATATATAAATATATTTTTGTTAAATATATACATGCATGTGTGTGTATTTATATATGTACACATGTCAGCCTTACACATATGTACACACAAATAAATTATGTAAACACAGACTTTTATTTTGTATGCGATTAATCACAATTAACTGTTTGACAGCACTATTATTAAGTATAGAAAAATATTTTTCATAGCAGTTTTCAATTTAAAAAAAAAATGTAAATGTAACCTAAATATTTTATTTTTAAATTTAGAATCTGATAAATGAATAAATAAAAATTATGTAAATTTTTGTAAAAAAAAAAAAACAACTGAGAATTATTGTCCTAAGCAAACCCTAAAAGAAGCTGTATATTTTTTAATTAAAAATAAACCACATTAGAAAAGGTTATGTCTGGAAACAATTTCCATTACATTTTTCCTCAACTTTGAAATTTGTCCTCAAATTAAAGCAAGCTCAGAAACACACATACACACACACACACACACACACACACAGAGCTGAAATTGCAAACTCATAACTTTGCAGCTCAGCAAAAGCCTTAAGCCGGGGAAAAAAAAAAAAAAAATTCCATGTACAGGCTAAGCTCTGAGGTTTCGCTCTCCACCATATAGACTAGTATGGTCTATATAGGTCAAAAAAATACCATAGCAAAGCTTTAATATGTATACAGCGCCCCCTACAGGCCCAGAGTGGAAGCATTAGAACACAACCATACTCACATACTGCATAGTCTGTTAGAGTCCGCAAAAAAAGAGAGATATGGGGTGGTTGAACGAGTGCACAGGACATACAGGGGACAAAAAAAGAACATATTGATGAGCAAAAACATAAAAACATGGTAAAACAAACAAACAAACAAATAAATCCAAACACATTAATTATTAGACATATGATATCACACATTATGAGGTTAAAGTGGCAGGACGTGAATTAGAACTGCGGTTTGAACTCCTTCTTGTCAGCCGGATGTACCAGTCATGAAGAGAAAAGCCCCGACTCACCCTGTTCACAGCACTACTGCCACGACCCAGAGAGCGCGTACCATCCATCTTCAGCACAGAGCAGAGGACAAAGAGGAAAGAAAAGAAGAGCAGAAAGAAACAGCAGGACCCAGGAAAGAGAGGAGACAGGGAGAGGAGAGCAACCGAGAAGAGCGAAAATTGAAATATTAGAGAAAAGATGCAAATGAAAGGATTTTTTGGGGTTTGTATGTATATATCACACAGAGACACCAACATTTACAGCTTTAATTAATTGAATAATTCAAGAGTTAACAATAAGGATGGCCCATATATATATATTATATGTGTATATTATATCATATTATATATATATATATATATATATATATATATATATATATATATATATATATATATATATATATATATATATATATATATATATATATACACAGAACAGTCCAAAAGTTTGGAACCACTAAGATTTTTAATGTTTTTAAAAGAAGTTTGGTCTGCTCACCAAGGCTACATTTATTTAATTAAAAATACAGTAAAAAAACAGTAATATTGTGAAATATTATTACAATTTAAAATAACTGTTTTCTATTTGAATATATTTCACAAAGTAATTTATTCCTGTGATGGCAAAGCTGAATTTTCAGCATCATTACTCCAGTCTTCAGTGTCACATGATCCTTCAGAAATCAATATTTCACAATATTACTGTTTTTTACTGTATTTTTAATTAAATAAATGTAGCTTTGGTGAGCAGACGAAACTTCTTTTAAAAACATTAAAAATCTTAGTGGTTCCAAACTTTTGGACTGTACTGTAATGTACTGTAAAATTATATATATATATATATATATATATATATTTTTATATTATTTTTTATTATTTAGATTTTTAATATTTACCATTTACTGGTAGGTTATCGGCTACTGCATAACAAATTATCATCAGCTTATCATTATTGGACAGAATTTTAATCATATTTGTGTATCCCTAAAGCAAATAAAGCAATATAATTTTGGCAGTTTCTATCAAACAATAAATAAATACATCGCTAAAAAAAAATTTAAACATTTTTCGTTATGGTTCCCATGAAAATATTCAGCAAAATCAGGACAAAAGCATGCACATCGCTGGCAAAAATATGCTCAACAATGGGTGCTCTACCAAAAAAATATTAATAAAAAGCAGAAAAAAAGCATTTGTCTGACGAAGAGCCTGCATGCTCGAAACATAACCCGTGTGAGTCTTATATTCAATTTTCACTTATTTTTGGAGCTTTGATGTGCTGACTTTTTTGGCAAAATATTGGCAAGGCAAGTACAAACATGAAGTACTGCCCCAACCAGATACGCAGATTTTTTTTTATTATTATCATTATTGTAATTATTTCATTTTGTATTATTTATCCTTATTGTTGAGCCCCATAACAGAACTAGAGATAGCAGCAAAAATAAATGAATAAATAAATAAAATAGAAGGGTAAGCATGTGCTGACTTGTTTTAGAAAAACAGAATTTTTCAAGTCTTCCTACAGTCCCCCGTCCTCACCTGTAGGGCGCTGTCTTTGGGCCGTCCCAGAGTGCCAGACTTGTGTGAGGACGCCACATGTGCCAGATACTGAATCACTTTTTTTGTGTTCTCTGTCTTTCCTGCACCAGATTCCCCTCTGAACACACACACATACATAAACAGAACAAATAAACCACCTTCTGCTGTAAAATAGGTTCAGACTATTTTCAGAGTTATTCAAACAAATACTGGCAGCAGGTGACTTAAATGACATAGGTTGAAACAAATTTGGAACACAATTTGCCAGTAAAAGGCCTTAAGGACTAAAGAGGGTAGATCTTGTCTTTTTGTGGCCTGTAGGCCTCTGCTTTTTCTACTAAGAGAATCAAGTCAAATACCTGAGGCACAGTCTTACATCTCTCCACATTAAATGCTCAATTAAATGTTCGCAATGTAATTCAGCAAATATGTAGTCAAACTCAAGTGTACAGCAGCCACGGCCAGTGGAAACTCACGTGCACAGGATGGCCTGATCTTCTCTGTCTGTGGGCGGAAAACAAGACACATGAATAAGGTCATTAAAATGAACATTCACAGTAATTGCTCTTGATTTAAATATGAACTTGAATTATGTGAAATTTGTGAAAATTAAACATTTGTTATTTCAGAGAAAACTTATGTAATAAGCATGCTTAGAGAATAATAATTTAATTATTATGACTCAAAGTAGGGGGTGACACCTAAAGACACTGAATGTAACTCTAAATGACACAATTATAAAATTATCTCAATATTGAGAGCATCTAGATTGGTGATTCTGAACCGGTTTTGCTCCAAAACCCAGATTTTACACTGGACAGTGACAAACCAACACAGATTTTAGTGCTGTTATTGTCAACTAAAACTATTAAAAAATACTTTTGGTAAATAAAATAAAATAAAATAAAATAAAATAAAATAAAATAAAATAAAATAAAATAAAATAAAATAAAATAAAATAAAATAATACTTTATATTAAGTGGCCTTAACTATAACGTACTTACTTTTAAATTAATCATTTGATACAATGCACTTATTGTGTACATACATGTTTTTACATTGTACTTATATTTTAAAAACACCTGCATGCAATTACATCTGTAATTTATGTAATTATATTTATAATTACACTGTTGACCCATCCCTTACACCTTACCCCTACCCTTAAACCTACCCATACCACCAAAGCTTTCCTAACCTTACCCGTATCCCACCTCAATAGCAGCAAAAGTGTTTTGCAATTCAATATGAACCCAATAAGTACATTGTACTTATTTTTTGATGTAAGTACATAGCAGTTAAGGCCACTTAATATAAAGTGGGACAAATAAAATAAAATAAAATAAAATAAAATAAAATAAAATAAAATAAAATAAAATAAAATAAAATAAAATAAAATAAAATAAAATAAAATAGGTAACACTTTACAATAAGGTTCATTAGTTAACATTAGTTAACTATATTAGTTAACAAGAACTAATAATGAACTGCACTTATACAGCATTTATTCATATTTGTTAATGTTAATTTCAACATTTACTAATACATTATTAAAATCTTGTTAACAGTTAATGCACTGTGAACTAACATGAGCAAACAATGAACAACTGTAATACAGTATCAAATGTATTGCTCATGGTTAGTTCATGTTAGTTAATACATTAACTAATGTTTAACTAATGAACCTTATTGTAGTCAAGTGTTACCATAAAATAAAATAATAAAATAAAATAAAAAACTTAAATGCAATGTATTAAAAATGTTGCTTTGCAACTAATTGAAGTAAATATGTTTGTTGTACTAAAGTACTACAGTTACTAAAACTGAAACAAAAATATAAAGCTAAACAGTAATATTAAAGAAAAAACAAAAATAAAATTACAAAAGCACATAAAATATTAATAACTACTATAATAGTATATAAATAATACTAAAATAACACTGCACAGCATCAAAACTGTTCATCATAGAGCCCTCCCAAACTTTTTCTGCCTGACCCCGCTTTTGTAGAGAAAAATATTTATAAGTTTATATTTATAAATATTTATCATGGGTTCTATTTGCTTTTGCCGCGGCGCGGCGCTTACATCTGGTGTAGACACATTTTGGTAGTTTTGATGTTTGAAGTAGATTCATCGCCTGGTTTAAGTTTCCCTGGCACTGGTAGTCCTTTCACAAACTTGTCCATGCTTAGTGCAGAAGCATACATCATTGATTTATATTTCTACTTCTGCGAGGTTACTTTTGCATAACAATCTGCTGACTGTACAATATTGCCGCATCCCCCAGTTTGGGAGCCACTGCGTTAACCTATTAATTAAATACGTAATGTTTATAAATTGTCTTCCGGTTGTATTTACTGCCTAATTTGCTGCAAGTTTTCTGTCTCAATTAAAGTGTTTAATTCAGACTGAAAAGATCAGAACAGTAAATCTTTTGAAATAAACGAAATAAACGTTATGTCATTCATTAGGAATGAGTAAAGACCAGTGACATAATCGGCATGGCTTTTTTTCCCAGAAAACACACACACACACACACCGGTTGAGCCGGTTTATTAACCACAAACACACCCTGAAGAGCAGGATACAGGGTGAAAATGCCAAATCTCAGTGTCTCAGTCCTGCCTGGGGTTTCACACTGTTACTAAGTGTGTGAAAGATCTGAAACTTCCTGTAGCAACATGAAACTGGCTCCTTCTTTATAAATATTTTGACGCAGAGGTGTATGAATAAATTCACATAAACTGAAGCAGCCTACAGCAGGTTAGCTGGTTGCCATGGTACCTTGCAGCATGCTCCTGTAGGCCGCCTCCGATATGGCGTAGATATGTGGAGGCATCTCATGCCGTTTCTTCCCACGATACATCTCTATGATGGATTCTGTATAGATGGGCAGGTTCTTATAGGGGTTGATCACCACACAAAACAGGCCGGAGTATGTCTGTGGGACACAAGCACAATAATTCAGACAGTTAGTGATAATCATGTTTTGTATATGTAGAAACTGTTCTTGGCAGAGACAGAACGCCCTCAGACCGCCCACAGTCTCTTCACTGACTGCCTGATAGACCCTGCACACAAAATTAACAGCCAGCCACTTGCAAAAATCAGAAGCTTAAATCTGATTGGCTGCCTTTACCCAGCATCCTGAAGTCAGAGTGCTCAGGTTTTTATCAGTCCTAAGCACATTTTGAAACAAAGAACAATAAGCGATTTTAAAGGGAACCTATTATGCCACTTTTCACAAGATGTACTGTAATATAAGTCTCTGGTGTCCACAGAATGTGTCTGTGAAGTTTCAGCTCAAAATACCCCACGG
Source organism: Megalobrama amblycephala (assembly GCF_018812025.1). Classification (NCBI taxonomy): domain Eukaryota; kingdom Metazoa; phylum Chordata; class Actinopteri; order Cypriniformes; family Xenocyprididae; genus Megalobrama; species Megalobrama amblycephala. Next base: position 14,527,380 of record NC_063056.1, read on the forward strand.
ATAATTTATTATAGCTTGTCAAATTTGCCCCTATTTGGGTGTGAGCAAAAACAGTTTTTGTGTGCCCCTTTAAATGCAAATGAGCTGCTGCTCCCGGCCCCCTTTTCAGAAGAGGGCGGAGCTTTAACAGCGAGTGCTTCAGATACTCAAAGACAACAAAACTGGAGAATCTCACGCAGACAAAATGTCAGAAACTGTCAGTAATGGTGTTCACTGTTCAGCTTACATGTTTGAACCGGACTCGGAGAACTTTTTGAATGCATCTGGACGTTTCTGAATGGTTAGTGGATAAATTGATGTAGTTGTTGTAGAGTTAGGTTTGATTCAACTCATCGACTAGCATTGCACTGTCATGTTAATCTTTTTTGCAAATCCAGCATTGAACTGACCCTCATTTGTGAAGCAGTTCAACCACGCCGTCCTCAGTGGCTCAGATGCAGGGAGTCTATGGAGACTCTTATGTTCATTAGCACATCCAAGAACAGAACTTATGTAATGTTTTTTTTGGGGGGCGCAGATATGGTATATCTCCGAGTAAACAGAAATGGCGGACTGCCACGGGCGATGTTTATGCTAATAGGGCAGATCATCTCCAGTCATAGGCAAGGCTTCCCTACTCTTACCTAAGAGTAGGGGAAATCACTTGTTTGGAGAGACTGTTTATGATTTATGGGGATTATAAAACAAGGAGTAGGTGGATTTTTAACATTATAGGCTGTTTTTTTTTTTTTTTACACACACTGTGGACACACATTTGTGTTCAAACACCTTATAAAAGTGAATTTTGCATAATAGGTCCCCTTTAAGGAAGAACTAATCACTGAATTTTCCAAAGTTTGCAAGATTAGTGCAACATTTTTTTAAAGAGCTTTAGGTTTGCTGTGCTTGTTTGTAGGACTGCACAATTTGAGCAAAAATTTTTAGAGACGTTTTATTATTATTATTATAAAAATATTAAACAAAATAACTATAAGACTATAACTATAAGGCTACTTCACTGTAAAAATAAATAACAAAACTAATGTGTGTCTTTTCCTCATTTTTTCCCCTCATTTTCAAATGTTAAACCACTGAGTGTTTAATTTGGTGGAAAACTGTATATTCCATTTTGTTTTCCGTGTTATGTTACTTTATATATAACATTAATAATAATATTTAAAAAAAAAAAAAAATGTACCATATTAATTTTAGTGAATTTTACCCTGCATCTAATTTTAGTTGATGTTAAAGTGAAAAAATTTAACTAAATATTCATATATATATAATTACATTTTACATATTAATTTAAACAAGTAACATTTAACAAAAAAACAACCAGTGGAAACTTACCTTGCTCATCTTAGCGCATTATTTTTAATGGAAATTTTCAGAATTTATGCACATATTGAGCATATTTTTTTAAGTTATATTTATGGGCCTTTTGTGCCTTTATTCATAGAGGACAGTAGAGAGTGCATAAAAACAAAGCAAACTGGTCAGTCACTTTACGTGTTGTCAGATGGTCTGTTTCTGTCTAAGCTGGTGGTTCTTTGGTCAGAATAAGCTGTGAAATGGATTAGAATTTAAATTTGATCACTGAACCAAGTCAGACGAAGTAAACATTGGTCTCAAGTAACTGTGTTGACAGATGCGTTATGAATAAGGGCCCTTGATCTTGTGTTTGTATAAGTGTGTCTGTTCATGTGTGTTTGTACTTTCTTGGCTGCGTTCTGCATGAAACCTGAGCAGAAATTCAAACCGTGAGCCTTTGATGAACAAACACACGCGTGTGTATCTGTGCATGTAACACTATCCTTCTCGCTTACTCAGAGAAAACCCATACACACATGCCCACACACACTCATGTGATGGCAGGGCACAGTCGTGGGCATGTGTCAGGACTTAATGATCACTAAAAACATGTGGGGAACAACTCAAGCTAAAAGGAAAACACTCACATATATGAGTCCTGAATAGTATCTCTCTCGTAGATTGTGTAAGACAGAGGCCTCATTGAGGCATGTGAGATCGGCCATGTCTTCAACTTTACTGAATCGGGGTGGGTTCATCCGCTGGAGCTCCTCCCTCGAAAGCGTCATTTTCTTCCCACTGTCAGTAAGCTCCACATCCACCTCGTCGCCCCGCTCCTCGCGCACACTTGCAGACTGACAAAAGGAAACACAGGCAGAAAAATAAAGGATGATGAGAGATTAAATGAATGTGCCCTTTATAAAATGTCTTTCATGGAACATGTGCTACCAACTCCACATTTGTAGCCGATGTGTCACAGTCCTTTATTAAAGTCATAATCACAGTAAAGTCAAATGTCCGATGTTGGCTCACAATTAAGCACATTTATGTGTCAGTACTGTGACGTAAAACAATAAATAAAAGCAAATTAGTGAAAAATTCAATACAGCATAAAATAGAGTACAAGAAATACTGTTGATGTATATTTACAATTATAATTTCAATGTAAATATAATACCTATATTTTACATACATTAGAGTAGGCTATTAAATACTGGATTTAAAATGTGCAATCAAAATTGTCAAAAATAAAAAGCTAAATGGATGCCAAAACATATACACTGCCCTCCAAAAGTTTGGAAACACCCCTGGCAAAGTGTGGTTTTGGACGATATCAGCATAAATCCTTATCATTTTTTGGTGCAAATACATTACAGTAACTTGACATTATCATTGAAGACCACCAATAATAATTTTCATTTTTATTACATGATAATGGCAATATATACATGTCAAAGTCAGATATGCCCCTTTGCCAGCTGTGATGCCTTGTTACTGGTTTAAACTTGGCCCAGGTTTGTAAAAGATTTTTGGGTCAGCACACCTTAATAGCTTCAACAATTGATTGCCAATTATGTTTAGAATACAATGAACCAATCAGAACCCAGTTTAGGTCAGATAGCTGCTAATGCTGGATATTTTGATGAATTGAAAATTTAAGTTTTTTCTATGTATAAACTGTTTATATAATTGTGTTGTCCCTTATTAGTGCAAAATTATCACAAATTAAAAAGGATTCATGCCAATATTGTCCAAAACCCCACTTTTCTAGAAAGTTTCCAAACTTTTGGAGGGCAGTGTATATATAAAAGAATTATATGTACAGTGGGTACGGAAAGTATTCAGACCCCCTTAAATTTTTCACTCTTTGTTATATTGCAGCCATTAGCATATTTTTTTTTATGTACACACAGCACCCCATATTGACAGAAAAAACACAGAATTGTTGACATTTTTGCAGATTTATTAAAAAAGAAAAACTGAAATATCACATGGTCCTAAGTATTCAGACCCTTTGCTGTGACACTCATATATTTAACTCAGGTGCTGTCCATTTCTTCTGATCATCCTTGAGATGGTTCTACACCTTCATTTGAGTCCAGCTGTGTTTGATTATACTGATCTGAACTTGATTAGGAAAGCCACACACCTGTCTATATAAGACCTTACAGCTCACAGTGCATGTCAGAGCAAATGAGAATCATGAGGTCAAAGGAACTGCCTGAAGAGCTCAGAGACAGAATTGTGGCAAGGCACAGATCTGGCCAAGGTTACAAAAAAATTAATGCAGCACTTAAGGTTCCTAAGAGCACAGTGGCCTCCATAATCCTTAAATGGAAGACGTTTGGGACGACCAGAACCCTTCCTAGAGCTGGCCGTCCGGACAAACTGAGCTATCGGGGGAGAAGAGCCTTGGTGAGAGAGGTAAAGAAGAACCCAAAGATCACTGTGGCTGAGCTCCAGAGATGCAGTCGGGAGATGGGAGAAAGTTGTAGAAAGTCAACCATCACTGCAGCCCTCCACCAGTCGGGGCAGAGTGGCCTGACGGAAGCCTCTCCTCAGTGCAAGACACATGAAAGCCCGCATAGAGTTTGCCAAGATGGTGAGAAATAAGATTCTCTGGTCTGATGAGACCAAGATAGAACTTTTTGGCCTTAGTTCTAAGCGGTATGTGTGGAGAAAACCAGGCACTGCTCATCACCTGTCTAATACAGTCCCAACAGTGAAGCATGGTGGTGGCAGCATCATGCTGTGGGGGTGTTTTTCAGCTGCAGGGACAGGACGACTGGTTGCAATTGAGAGAAAGATGAATGCGGCCAAGTACAGGGATATCCTGGATGAAAACCTTCTCCAGAGTGCTCAGGACCTCAGACTGGGCTGAAGGTTTACCTTCCAACAAGACAATGACCCTAAGCACACAGCTAAAATAATGAAGGAGTGGCTTCACAACAACTCTGTAACTGTTCTTGAATGGCCCAGCCAGAGCCCTGACTTAAACCCAATTGAGTATCTCTGGAGAGACCTAAAAATGGCTGTCCACCAACGTTTACCATCCAACCTGACAGAACTGGAGAGGATCTGCAAGGAGGAATGGCAGAGGATCCCCAAATCCAGGTGTGAAAAACTTGTTGCATCTTTCCCAAAAAGACTCATGGCTGTATTAGATCAAAAGGGTGCTTCTACTAAATACTGAGCAAAGGGTCTGAATACTTAGGACCATGTGATATTTCAGTTTTTCTTTTTTAATAAATCTGCAAAAATGTCAACGATTCTGTGTTTTTCTGTCAATGTGGGGTGCTGTGTGTACATTAATGAGGAAAAAAATGAACTTAAATGATTTTAGCAAATGGCTGCAATATAACAAAGAGTGAAAAATTTAAGGGGGTTTGAATACTTTCCGTACCCACTGTATATTTAGTTTTATACTTGTTTTATTTTATATGTTTTTATATATTTTTATATAAAATATGTTTATATATATATAATATATAAGGGGTGTGATGAGATATTACCATGATGGAGTGTGAGGATGAAATTAGGATAGAATATGCCACTGCTACGTTTACATTACGCCTCTACTGTCGTTTTGCTTTTTATAGAAATAGAAATCATTTAATTCAGTTGGACATCGGTCGCTTCAATTCCATCCAGCTCATCCAACATGAGCTGCAGAGTCATACATGGTGCAGCAGGAATCGGAGTTCACTGATCATGTGACGAGATGACTGACAAGACCATGGCGGAGGATTCATTGCACATCTTGTAGAATGTGCACTCAGCACCGCTGCTTCCTATTGACAGAGTTTGTGTGATCGCGAAATCGAAAGCGGAAGTAAAACGCGAGTGAGTGCACATTCAAACACGATTTCAATACCCCACATTTTGAGAGCGGCTCCCTGATGCATGCAAATATCTCCCAGTATAAAAGCTATCTTAGGCTGGGCTGTGTAGTTGCAACCATCTCTTTGTGGAAAGGAGTTCATTTAGGAGGTCAAAAGTTGCAGAAGCTCATATTTATGTACAGTTCTAAGGTCTGAAGAGACTCATACAGGAGAGAAACCAGTTGAGTTTGTGGCAAAACCTTTGGCAGTGCTTGAATATTGTTGTCTTTTACTGCATATGATAATTCATACTCAGAAAGTTGAACTGAAATTACATTCATTACAAGATGATTAGTTAAAACATTTCAAATGCATTTAAAAAAAAAATCATGAAATATGATTTCAGTAATTTGACATTTCTTGATGGTTTTCATGAAGGTTTATGGTTTCAATAGATGCACCCTGCCAGAAATGTTACCAAAGCACAGTGGGACTTTAGTGGGCTTATTCAAACAACATTGCAAGATAAACACACAGTTTCTGTGTTTCAGAGATTGATAATGATACTTAATATTCTTCTACAGACCACTGACTCCCTCGCACAAGCACAGTCACTTTGTAGGAAACAGAGAATACATTCATGTTTGATGGAGACAGACAGTCTGAGGGGGAGTGTGTCAGGGGTTCAGAAACAGAAATAGATATACTGAGACATAGAGAGGGAGAGTTTAGAGTGCCGCCTTCATGACCTCCAACAGGAAGTGCCGAAATCTCCCTCTCTGTTCTCTCTGGCAGTCAGTCACATTCTCAACATGGGACACTTCATGACGAGGCCTCATTTTGCACTGCGGTGACGTTTAACATTGAGCAACCACTGGCTCATCAAGTGTATTGAGCTATTCATAGAGTGTCATATCAAAGCACTAAAGCCCTGACTCAAACACGTGTTCGGTGGGTGGGCTGACAGGACTTTCTGAAGTAGCTTTAGATCTGAAACTTTAACTAGAAGGAGAACAACATAAACAAGGTCAAAAGTTAAGCAGCAGATTACAGCCTCCTGTCATGGCTTGTACTACAGCTCCTCAAGAACTTGTAACCAACTAAAAGCTCTGGTTCATTTAGTCACCTGTTATGTAATCCTAATTATTTACCTTAATTCTGTGGAACTGAAATTTAAACTATTAAAGGTCCCGTTTTTCGTGGTTTTTTGAAGCTTTGATTGTGTTTATAGTGTGCAATAAAACATGTGTTCATGTTTCGCGTGTAAAAAAACACAGTATTTTTCATATAATTTACTTATCTGTATACCACTGTTTCCACTGTCATAAAAACGGGCTGATGACTTCCTTGTTCTATGAAGTCCCTCCTTCAGAAATACGTAACGAGTTCTGATTGTGCCAGCGGTTCCTGTGTTGTGATTCGACAGCAGCTTAGCGAACCTTGCCCGGAAAGGTCACGCCTCTTACCATAACGTGGAGATGCACGCGCTCAGTGTTATTGTAAACATGTCTTTAATTTTACCCTATCAATTTGAGCCGGAATCAGACCCGGTGATTGGACTGCGGGATGAAAATAACAGCGTTTCGACGACATGGCGACAAACACACTCTACAAACGCAACTCTTGTGTATTCCTGTGGGCGGAGGTTAGTCAAAAAACTGTTTTAGTGACGTCATTAAAGAAGGAAGTAGAGGGATGTAGTCCAAACTGGCCGTTCGATGTAGGCGACTTCTGTTAAATAAAATATCTCGCTTGGCATTGAACTTTGAGCTTTAAAATTTTACAGATTTTATTTATACTCTAACAACAACATTACACACTAACTAAAGTTTGAAACATGGGATCACAAAGAACAGGACCTTTAAAACCGGTTCTATGCTCACAAGAGACACAAGGTGGCAAGTTTGTATTTCTATAAGTGGGAATGATATTTGAAAGCTACAGTAGAAGGGAAGATTTTCAGTCAATAACGACATAAATTCGGGTTTGTTTCACACACAAATCAACCATATGACTTATGAATATAGCTTATGAGTCATATGGACCTTGTATACTGTCACTGTATGAAAAAGAACAGCAAAATATTCTAAAATATTTCCTTTATATTTGAAATATCTCCTTTTGTGTTCCACATGGAAAAGAAAGTCATACAGGTTTGGATGATGACAGATTTTATTATTATTATTATTATGGATATCAAGTTGGAAATCACTTTAAGCATTAAAGTGAAAATATTTGTTGCATTTGTTGTGGTTAACACAAAACGCATTTTTGCTGTTAAAAATGCGAGACACAGGTCAGTGGAATGAAAAGATTTGCAAAGTCTAGAGGCGCATTTTGTAAAAGCTGAACTTTTTGTAACTCTTTTCCCACCATTGAAGGAATTTCCCATCATTTATGATATAATGCTTCCCCACCATTGACGGAATTTTTCGGCAATCCATGTTTTCACTGACATACGGTAGGGGGCGCTATTACACATCTTCTGAAAAAGTACAGAATCAAGACCGTAAAGCCGAGTTCAGACTGCACGATTTTAGCCCCGATTTTGGCTTGCCGACAGGTTTTGAGAAATTGCCAACAAATGCCCGAAATCACAGGCAAATCGGTGCTCGTTCACGCGAGTGACAATCATGCAGTGTGAATGAGCAAAGACACGATCACGCTAAATATCTGGGCCTGTCGGCGATTCAAAATCCTGCTGTGTGAAAAGTGACTGAAAACTACATCGGCGATGACCGACAGCCAATTAAAGAGAGCAAGATACAGAGCAGCGGGGAGTTCATGGAGGAGTTATAGACCACTCTTGTTGCAGAACACACAATCGTCTCCCCAACAATTTCCTCCTCTATATTCTTCTTTTCTTTTTCTTGTTTTCGCTGCAAATCAGTGCACAGGCCATTCGTATTGCAAGCTTCTTGCGGGCTACCATTTTTAATAATAATCCCAGTCTCACATGAGAACTCCGGTCTTGATAACGCGTTGTTTCCTTGTCACATCTCGCGTGTGTTTGGTTGTGAAACGTAGTTTGCGGGCCAGACAGAGTTGTCGGCGATTCTTCCTATTATAAAGTCATGCAGTGTGAAACCTTCTGTTGCCAATCCATCGTACAGTTTGAACACAGCAGCGACTGAATGCTGGCCAAGATAGTCATGCAGTGTGAAAAGTGACCCGACTACTTTGAAAATTGTGCAGTCTGAACTCGGCTTTAATCTTCAGGTTTGTTGAGGAATGCAATATACTCTATCTATGTTTTGATCTTCATTCTGAATCCAATCCGGACGTAGTCTTTGACAAAAATGGGATTTTCTTAGCTTTTAGTCTAAAATGTTGCTTTTTTATGAAACTTACCCACATTCACGTGTTGATACATTTTTTTTGCATGAAGCTATGAAAATTATCAAAATGATCAAAAACAAGGGCGATGGCTGGCAAAAAAACGCTGTCAGGAAAGCGTTAACTTGAGCGGCACGTTTTTTGAATGGCGTGTCGTGGGAGATGCTGCAAATGACGTGAGATGGGAGAAGCAAGCACAACGGTTAAAGACGTCCATCTAGTGCGTGTTTACATTGAAAAACAATGGAAAAGTAGTTCAGTTTATTGGAAAAACACCATCTGTGTGAATGGCCCCTTAGTAGTGGACCAATAAATCATCAAGGCTGATATATCGGCTTATATTTGGAATTTTTTCTGTACGCCCAGTAAGTGTCGGAAGCGGGACTTGTATATTGACAGCACTGGGACTTTTATTTTGACAGTGCTGAGTTTACTGTCTTTGTTTGACAATTATGTCTAAGTTATTAGATCTAAAATGTTAAATAAAGAAATTAAACAGTATTTGAAAAAAGTATTATAGCATTTGCTATAACTATAATACTTTTTCATATACCATTTACTATATTTAACATTTCTGTCTATACTTTATTTTTTTTATTATTATTTATTTCATATTCACTGTGTATGTAAAATTTGGTTTCTAACTAAAGTATACATTTTCACCAAGTTCAAATTATTCAAATTATTTTTTCCATATTGACTCATTTTCAAATTATTTATTTCTAATTTAGTATTCATACAATATTTTGTCAAATAAATGTAAATTTTATTGCAGCATGTATTATTTACTATCTTAAAGGATTAGTTCACTTTCAAATTAAAATTTCATGATAATTTACTCACCCCCATGTCATCCAAGATGTTCATGTCTTTCTTTCTTCAGTCGAAAAGAAATTATGGTTTTTGATGAAAACATTCCTGTATTTTTCTCCATATAGTGGACTTCAATGGAGCCCAAACAGTTGAAGGTCAAAATTACAGTTTCATTGCAGCTTCAAAGCGTTCTACACGATCCCAGTATAAGGGTCTTATCTAGAGAAACCATCACTCATTTTCTAAAAAAAAAAAAAAAAAAAATATATACTTTTAACCTTAAACGTTCATCTTGAACTAGCTCTCTTCTTCTTCTTCCTTCCTCCACAAGACAAAGTTTGAACTAATTGTTATATACTTATATTGTATATGACAATTTAGTTCAAACTTTGACCTGTGGAGGGCAGTAATACACTTAGCAGTGTCTACACTGCTGGAATTCTAAGAGAAGAAGAAGAGAGCTAGTTCAAGATGAGCATTTATTGTTAAAAGTATATAATTTTTTTTTTTTTTTTTTAGAAAATGACGGATTGTTTCGCTAGATAAGACCCTTATTCCTTATCTAGGATCATGCAGATCCCTTTGAAGCTGCAAGGGAAATTGTAATGTTGACCTTCAACTGTTTGGAGTCCATTGAAGTCCACTATATGGAGAAAAATCCTGGAATGTTTTCATCAAAAACCATAATTTCTTTTCAACTGAAGAAAGAAAGACATAAACATCTTGGATGACATGGGGGTGAGTAAATTATCAGGAAATTTAATTTGAAAGTGAACTAATCCTATATAATAATATCTATCAGCATCAGCCTTAAAAAAACTATATTTGTTGACCAAACTCTTAGTATCTTACCTCAAACCCATGTTTCTCTGAAGGCACCCATACAAGTCTCTTAGCCGCCCAATCAGCTTGGCTAGAGGCAGAGAACTTTGAGGTTGGTGACCCAGGCCCCGCCCCTGTGGCCAGGAGGCGGGTGACATCATTAGCACTGCCCCCCGCTGACCTGGACATGGTTGTAGCACTGCATAGGAGAAAGAAGGAGAGAGACGTTACATTTTATGGAGGAAACACAGCAGAGACCGATCATTACCCTTAATAAAATTATAATCATCATCATTATGATGCCACTGAAGCAATCAGCCAGTCCATCAATCACAAGATAGGGCAACAGAGGATGGGGAGAGACAAACCAGCAGACAGAGAGTGTTGAGAGAGAAATAGGGAGAGGATTACAGTATTGTGACATTTAATAATGCAGTCATACTGAAGGACAGCCTGATCAAGAGCCTCAGCAACGGTATGCACATGAGAAAATGTGTGTGTGACTGTGCATAACATGTGCAAATATGATTAAGAAAATATACAACCACATGTACATCTGTGTAATTTGGGTCTTGTTGCTGAATTTCTGCATCTCAGCTCCACCAAAGAATTTATTAAAGAAGAAGAAGAAGAAGAAAACAATGTTTTTCATCCTTGTTCAGTGAACCATAAACAATTGTAGCACATTCACCTGTGGAACGGTTTATAGGCAGGAGACAATTAATGTCACAAAATGTCAAAGAGACCTTTCTACTGAAAAACACCAGGAGAAAGATGCCGAGGGTCCATGTTCACCTGCACGAACATGCCATAGTCCTGGTGCAGGGAGGCATGAGGACTGCAGATGTGGACAGAGCAATAAACTGCAATGTCCGTAATGTAAGATACCAAAAACAGTGCTACGGGGAGACAGGAAGGACAGCTGATTATCCTTGAAGAGCCAAACCACGTGTAACCATATGTCCCCCCAGATGTGTTTGCGAACTTGCAAGTGCCTTGGTGGAAGAGTGGGGTAACATTTCACAGCAAGACCTGGCAAATCTGCTGCAGTCCATAAGGATGAGATGCACTGTAGTACTTAAAGCAGCTGGTGGACACACCAGATACTTTGAAATCAACCCCTGCTGAATACAAAAGAGGATATTTGAAGAATATGGGTAACCAAACAGTTGTCGGGCCCCATTGATTTCCATAGTATTTTTTTTTTTCTCATACTATGGAAGTCAAAGGCTACAATCAACTGTTTGTTTACTGGCATTCTTCAAAAAAATCATCTTTTGTGCTCAGCAGAAGAAAGAAATTCATACAGGTTTGAAATAACTTGAGGGTGAGTAAATGATGACAGAATTTTCTAACCCTTTAAGAAATTTGCTGCAAAAAAAAAACAGTTGAAAGTGAAAAGATGTTTCTTTTTTGCTGAGTATAGTTTTCTGAACACCTTTTGACCCAACTTTTTGTTGGATCAAAAGTAAAGCCATTTGTTGCACCACAGTTATTTTGTCAGGCTGTTTGAGATGCTCAAACCGAAAGAAGCTGGAAAGAGCTATCCACAAGCATTCATCCATTTTTGTTTTTAATGGCAATTGTTTGGCTGGTGCAGGAAAGTGCATGTGATCTGCCATCTTTGCTTATGTGTGCAAAATTCTGCAGCCAGGTTTTTCACATGAGCTGTGAATGCAACTAATTACTCTGGAGCTGCTGGAAAAAGACATTGCTTATGACTGTGATGTGAAAACATACACTACCGTTCAAAAGTTCGCAGTTGACAACATTTTTAATGTTTTTGAAAGAAGCCTCTTATGCTCACCAAGGCCTCGTTTATATGATCAAAATACAGTAAAAAAACAGTAATTGTACAATAATTATACTTTTAAATAATTTTTAAAAAGCAATTTATTCCTGTGATGGCAAAGCTGAATTTTCATCAGATTACATCGGATTACTCCAGTCTTCAGTGTCAGAAATCATTCTAATATGCTGAATTGTTGCTCAAGAAACATATTTCTTAGTGTTATTTTCAATGTTGTGCTGCTTAAACGTGCCCTAGAATTAAAAATTAAATTTATCTTGGCATAGTTAAATAACAAGAGTTCAGTACATGGAAATGACATACAGTGAGTCTCAAACACCATTGTTTCCTCCTTCTTATATAAATCTCATTTGTTTAAAAGACCTCCGACAAACAGGCAAATCTCAACATAACACTGTTACGTAACAGTCGGGATCATTAATATGTACGCCCCCAATATTTGCATATGCCAGCTCATGTTCAAGCATTACACAAGGGCAGTACGTCTGGATGTGCACAGCTGAATCATCAGACTAGGTAAGCAAGCAAGGACAACAGTGAAAAATGGCGGATGGAGATAATAAATGACATGATCCATGATAACATGATATTTTTAGTGATATTTGTAAATTGTCTTTCTAAATGTTTCGTTAGCATGTTGCTAATGTACTGTTAAATGTGGTTAAAGTTACCATTGTTTCTTACTGTATTCACGGAGACAAGAGCCGTCATTTTTTTCATTATTAAACACTTGCAGTCTGTATAATTCATAAACACAACTTCATTCTTTGTAAATCTCTCCAACAGTGTGTAATGTTAGCTTTAGCCACGGAGCACTATCAAACTCATTCAGAATCAAATGTAAACATCCAAACAAATACTATACTTACGCGATTAGACATGTTGCATGACGAACATTTTGTAAAGATCCATTTTGAGGGTTATATTAGCTGATTGAACTTTGTTTATTCTGTTTAAGGCAAGCGCGAGCTCCGTGGGTGGGGAGCGTGAGCATTTAAAGGGGCCGCAGCCTAAATCAGCTCATATTTAATGATGCCTCAAAATAGGCAGTTAAAAAAATTTATTAAAAAAAAATCTATGGGGTACTTTGAGCTGAAATCTCACACACACATTCAGGGGACACCTTAGACTTATATTACATCTTTTAAAAAGACGTTCTACGGCACCTTTAATATTTTTGTGGAAACATTTTTTTTCCAAGATTGTTTGATGAATAAAAAGTTCAAAAGATCAGCATTTTTTTCTCATTCGAGAAGCCATTTCACACAGATATATGTCACTATAAGGAATAAAAGACTATCTCAACTTCCATTTCATGACAACTTAAATTTCTTCCAGCATGGGCTAAAAGAATCATATCCAGCAAAACCTTGACTATTTGGTTAAAGGTGCAGTAAGCGATTTCTGAGAAACGCTATTGAAAGTGGATTGGACTGAGCAGCACAACACACCTGTAGCCAATCAGCAGTAAGGGCGTGTCTACATGATGGTGGAGGAGAGAGAGTGAGCAAGAGGGAGATTTGAAGAAAGACTGTAGAAAGAGACATTATAAAAGAGTGAAGGTCAGAGGGATATCGCTGGAAAAAGAAGGGTTGCGTTGTTTCTGCTCCATACTTGAGTAACATTGGTTTTGCTGTTTCACAGAACCAAGACATGCTGTTGTTGTAATGTTAGCCATAGTAACAGGACAGTTTTGAGTGTCACTGTTTGAAGCTGGTGTGCTGCTGGAAACTAACAACCAACTCTTGCTTGTATACTTGTGTACTGTATGTTTATTTTTTGTTCTTCCTTGTTTTCTTTATTTTGCAAGCATTATTTTGCTTCACTTCAGTTATGATAAAGAGACATCTACTTTTGAATAGCGTATTCGTGCATTTTGGGGGTGGAGTAATGAAGGGAGGGGTGTGTTTGTTTGGGGTGATTTTAACCCTTAAATGCATGACTGTTTCGCCAATCATTCTTACATATTCGGGTCTTTATCGACCCAGATCTATATCTAACACGGAAGGATCTCTACCTGTCGCGATAGTATAAAACTCCTCTGATATTAGAGTAACAATTACAGAAGAATAAAATAAAGCATATTTTGTTACCTTTTGGAGCTTGAAAGGGCTCAGTTTGAGCAGATGTTTTATGCCATCATCACTGTCCTCGTCAGAGCTCATTTCCCAGTAAATTCAGCAAATAAAAGGCTAGTTTTATGTTTGAGGTCACAAATATGAGCCCATTCGCGATCTCAAACGTATTCTCAAAACTATATAATTTTCAACATCTTCAAAATCAATATTTAGGTCGCTAACAGCTTCACCAGATGACAGATACAGTCATATTTGATTGCGTTCAGTACTTGCTCTGCTGTAAATCGCTGAGCCATTTCATGTTTTTCTTATTATTTCGTTTTCTGTCTGAATGAGTCGTCACTTCAGCATTGTGTATCAGACATTGGCACCTTGTGGAATAAAGGTGAATTGCACTTATTCCATCATCTAAGATTCAATTATTGTTGTGCAGAAAAAATATAAGCACACTCATACACACCTCGGGTCGTTAGCGACCCTATACAATTTTTTAAAAAAATGAACACAAAAATAGGCATTCTTTTATAATTTTATGATTTTTTTCTTGTTATATTCTTTATAATGAATTGATTGAGGAATACCAAGAAGGTTGATGTCTAACTTTAAAAAATGAATGAGGAGGAGGCTAGTGAATGACGTCCCGGGTCACTAAAGACCCGAGGTATGCATTTAAGAGTTAAAAATCAACAGTTTTCAACAATGTTTCTCAGAAATCGCTTAAAGCAGAGCAGTGTTTTTATACCACCACAGTGTTTAGACTTATGAGGGGAAATCAACCTATGAACGGCTTACTTATAATTATCTTTGCATGTTAAACTGGGTTAGGAGAAAGTATTTTAGCATAGAAAAAAAAAAAAACACACTACATCTTTAAGTTTTTTCTTCCTATCTGTGTGTTTGATGCAGGAGTGTTCCTCTGTGTGTGTATGTGCTACATGTGTGTCTGAGGTGGATAGAGGGACAATGTGCATGTTCTGAATTTGATGGATCAGTGAAGTGACAACCAGGCCAGAAAGCAAAGAGTGGAAATGAGGTCTTCACATATAACCTTACAGGGGAAAACAGGCCATTCAGGCCGTATATTCCAATCCATGATACATACTGCCAAACAAGCCCTTCTGCTTTATTGCATTCTAGTGCATAATGGCGGGGGACTGCATCTTAGCTGAACACTAAACCTGCCCAGCTTAAAGATATTGTTCATCCATTTACTTAGCCTCATGTTTCAAACCCTCATGACATTGTTCCATGGAACACAAAAGGAGATGTTACACAGAATTCCTTTGCTGCTCTTTATTGAATGTGAATGGGGACGGTGGCTATCAAGCTCCAAAAAAATGACCAAAAAAAAAAATAAAAATAAATAATTCACAATCACAGTGGTCTGTATGATTTGTGCACTATTACAATCTAAATCCATATGATACTTCTGTGTAAGAAACAGACCAAAATAAATAGCTCTCAAATGTCATTCACATTTGCTAACATTAAAATATGGTGTGTAAAGTCTAGGGCTGTCACTTTCAATTATTTTGGTAATTACTACTCAGCAGATTATTTTGATGACTAATCAGGCAATCAGATATTTTTTATAGTAAGAAATAAAAATAAACCTGATTGAACAATAAAGAGTTACACTTTATTGTAAGGTGCATTTATTCAATTAATATAAGTAATATTATTTAAAGTTTATAGTTTGGTTTATGGTGAATGCTTCTGGTGATGCTTTAGTTTACTTTAGTTTTTTTTTTTTTTACAATGTACTTACTGTGTTAATAACATATGCATAATTACATGCAACTAACCCTAAACCAACCCCTATTCCCTATAGTAAGTACATGAAGTTAAATAATATTACTCAGCACTTAAATGTAAGTGTATAATTACACTTTAACAAGGACACCTTAAAATAAAAAATGTAACCAGTTTCGTTTAATGCTATTACCATAGAAAGTACAAGTAACGAGTAATAAAGTGTTACCCAATAGCCTTTAAAATGACTTAAAATACATAAATAATCACAATAAGGCAATAATAATTGAATCAATGAAAAAGTAATCTTAAAATACATAATGTAATATATGTGCGCACATCAGCCTGTTTTATACTGCAATAAAGACAGATATGCATTAAAATATGCATACATGTCTTGCAAATTAGTCAAGTCATAAGTTTTATTATATAATAATAATAGTAATGTGTGTACTATATGTAAAGTTTGCAATACAACGCAAAAGTCATGCGTACACATTTTTATGGCCCTCCTAAGATGTCATCTTCACATCCCCATTCACTTTTATTGTATGGAAATTGGAAAAGAGCAGCATGGACATTCTGTAAAACTTGTCCTTTTGTGTTCCCACAGAAGAAAAAACGACATACAGGTTTGGAACAGCATGAGAACGAGTGAATAAGAGAATTGTTATTTCTGGGTGTGCTATTCCCATATCAGTCAAGCCAAGAAAGGCCCATCATCATGTGTTCTCCAGCAAATGGAGCACAAAAATACACCTTTACCACCTTCCTCTTTATGTGAGTGCACTAGAGAGAAAAAAAATCCTCATAAACCATTCTGATATTCAGTATTGCTCAGATAAACAGGTTCCCTGTTTAAAATAGCATTGTTATACACAGTTTAAATCCATATTCAAATCAATTAGCCTGCATAATAAAGCACTCTGTTGTGACATCCCGGCACTGAAGAAGACTGTGAGCCTGTGGGCAATACAGGTCCTGCCTGACCAGATGCAGAAGTGGCCTCACCCGTCTGTGTTTCAAGACCTTTCATTACGAAAGCAAGAACTTGTTAAACCAATTAAAGTCATCCAAGTTTTCTGACTGAGGTTGCGCAACACATAGGGAATGTGTATGAACTAGCCAAACTATTATTTTTTGTCATCTGCTCTTTGTCCCAGACCTCAAAATTCCCCACAGGGCTTCAGAGCTCTTTTCCAAAGAACACAAAGTGATGCTGGCTGGTTTAGTCTATGCATGTCAATCACTTGGGTGTGTTTTTCTGAAAGTGTGTTGGCAGCGTCTGCCACATGACAGTTGCACCAATTTGACAATTTGGTCACTTTGAAGATATTTCCAAACGATCATGCAGAAGATGCAGGGCCATAACCAGCACACGCCTCTCAATATTCAGATTAACGGTCGAGCAATGTGGATTTGTCAATAGTTGCCTGCCTGTGAGTGTGTGTTCTCTACATGGGAAAGTCTGGGTTACACAACTTACCCATCAACACCGTCCCTCTCACAGTGACTATGAGATCACTTATATGCCTTACTCACAAGAGGTGAACCTGTCAGAGTGTGTGCGCTTGTGCATGACAAATATGACAGGAATGAGGGTGTATCTTTTTCATTCTGTCTGTCTCATTCACTTCCTCTCTCAATTTTTCTATTTTAAAAGTATTTTATTGGAATAATTGTTTGTTTTACATGAAATATTGCCAACACATCAATATAAAATAATTGCAAAATATAAGAAAAAACATTTAAAGATGAATGAAATCAAGATGAATGAAGTCAGTATGAATTTCAGAGAAGTGACCGGTGCCTGCAGATCATATATAAATTTGGCTGTGACAGATGCATGACTCTCTCTCTCTCTTTCCCTCATACACAAAGTAGTTTAAAGCTGATCTTTCATTTCTGACTTGTGAGGTAAGAATATGAAAAGATGAGACTAAACAAAAGGAATGGACATGATTATGTGTGTCTGATTCTCTGACGCGGCAATAAAGCACCAAACACGCGTTCTATTTTCTATTATATTATTACGATACCGCTAATAACGTCGGGTTCCCATGGCAACATAATTCCGCGAGTATTATATGCGCGTTCCAGTCTGAACTCGCCTATACTGCCTTAAAATGCTGTCTAAGTAGCAAGTGCCCTAGGTTTTGAGACACTGCGCCGGTAGCCGGGCTGGGTCGTGTCTGTGCTGTATATATGTCTTGCAAAGCTGATCTATTCTCATAATAGAAGACCTACAATAGCCTACAAAGAGGAGAAACCACACCTCGGGCATTAGGCTATATGTGACAAATAAATAGAGCACCTCTGATGGGTTAATGTGGCACAGAAAGGCATGGACCGCTCATACTTTCTTAAGATGGCTCAGGGAAACACCCTTTAACGGTGATTACTGTATCTGCATATGAAGATGAGACATTAATGTCTCTGAATTATTAAATATATGTATTTACTTGCCTCCCAAAGAGCGTGCTATAGGAAAACGCTTAATACATAATGTATAAAACGTTTTGATACAGCAAATGCGTGTTAATGTGACTGTTTTCTATCATGCATTTTAATGCCGGGGTCTTGCCTGATCTCTATACACACTCTTGGGGGGTACTGTCCTTCTCCGGTGTCATTTTCGGCTTTATTTCGAGGCCCTATAACCCACTGAAACATGATCACGCGCACGGCACAGAATAAGGAGATACGGACATAATACAAGACAACGCGTGTCTTACCTTAAATGTGTTAATCCACTCTCGGGATATGACTAGCTGTGAAGAGAAAAGAAACGTGCTCTCGTGTTTTTCTTTTCAGTGTGAGAGTGCTAATAGTGCAAATGCGGCTTTTCACATTACAGCGCTCCCGTGAAGCCGCAAACTCATTCACACTGAGAATAAAATAGACAGTAAAGCGAAGTGATGGCAAACGGAGGACTTCGCCAAAACGCCGACGCTTCCTCACTGTTGGCCAATAGCGTTCAGGATATGCACGCGTAGTCCCGCCCTCCAGAAAATAGAAGCTAATTAAAGCCCTCACTATCCCTTTAAACCCGCCTTGTGAATAGGACACCGCGGCCACGCCTTTGTACTGGCAGATTCTCGCTCGACAGCCAATTATGTGCGCGACAGTATGATTGACAGCACTAACGAACCAATGGATTGAGTGGATTGGGTGAAGCTTGCCCGGATTGACGTGGCTGGTGGCCAATAGCGCAAAAGCAGCAGGTGCCGCTGCAGACTGTCGCGCGGAGGGGTAGAGATTTTGCGCGCTCTTTGTTGACAGCAGCGCAGTGTGTCTGTCTGAGGCGAGAATGATCCCTGAAGCGAGCTGGACGCCCCAGATTCCGCATTAATGCCGAGGAATCTGAAGATCAGGGTCTGGATGGCCGCTTCTAACAATTACACAAGTCAAAAACGGAACAAAATACTTAAATTGGGCACAAATGCACCATTTTCGTCTGTACAGCTAACAAATACAGTTACCATTTAGCATTTAATTATTAGCCTACTATTTGTATTATTAGTAGTATTTTATACAATTTTTACATACAATTAGTAGGCCTATTATTAGTAGGCTAGGCCTAAAACATTTACAGAGATACAAAATATTTCGATTTCAAATAGATTACATGGATGCAAACTCCTCACCTTTCAGTGAGAACTCACCTTTTTGAGATCAAAATAGGTCACCAATGAGATTTGCATGACATTACATTAAGTTGGGTACATTAAGTACTGCTTGTTTCATTAAATACTGTACAGTGTTTCCTGTACTCTTGTAATATTTTATGTATTTGAGGTCTGAGATGTGGCAAACAGTATTACCATCTAATCAGCCAATATTGTCTTAAATATCCTGTATTGCACTTTGTCTTTTATAACATGAGATTTTAACCAAATGTTGATTTTGGTAAAATGTTGTAACAAAATGTTATTTTTTTACGTGAAAAATTACAGTTTTGGACATATAGGGTAATAAAAAATAAATGAAAAAAATCCCTTTAAAGTAACTACAAATGAGCATGTAAAGCAAATAACTTAAAAAAAATAATAAAATCCGCGCGCAGCATGCCCCTGCCTCGCGCAATGTTCTCACCTTTTTTCCCCCTTACCTGTTTGCATGCATGAGATTAGCATATATATTTATAAATGCATATAAAATGCATCAGTTTCCACAAAAATATTTCTTGTAGCCTAATAATTGTAAAAATTGTATTTCACAATATTACTGTTTTTACTGTATATGTTTTGATCAAATAAATGCAGTCTTGGTAAGCATAAGGGACTTCTTTTGGGGGGAAAAACATAGAAAACATGTATGCATTTCATTATTATAAATATTATAAATTCATAAATATGCCCTGATAGCATCTATTTGATGTGTGTTTACATCTGGAAAGCCTTTATTTTTTTTTATTTTTTTTTAGTGTTCTGCAATACATCTATAGAACGTTTCCTGTCAGATGTCAAATAGACGTTTAGAAGATGTCTTCAAGATGTTTATGATTTAAAATGTATGTAAAACTGACATCTTAAAGATGTTTGTACACAGCAGATGCTTTCCAGATGAAGTGATCTTTAACAGACATCTTGCAGATGCACATGTGATTTCTGGGACGTCATTCAAGCATAATAATGATGATAATCATTTATTAATTCTAATAATTATTATCAGTGATAAATATAAGTTGCATCCCAAATGACGCACTATACACTACACTGTAAAAAAAATCCCGTTGTTTCTACGGAAAAATACCGGCAGCTGTGGTTACCAGAACAATACTGTAAAAATGACATCAAACCGTAAACCTACTTACGGAGTTACATGTGAATTTTACATTTTAAATATGTATATTTAACATTGGATTTCAGTACACTGTAAAAAAAATCCCAGTAAAATTTACGGTAAAATAACATATTTCATTAACTGATATAATGTTAATTTACCAACCTAATGAAGTACTAATATCTGTTTTGTATCTTTATAATACACTGACAATCACCAAACCCAGTGGTGATAAGAGTCACATGATGAATCAAAGTTCATCACAAGCAGCTTTTCCACAAGCTGAGGAGGACAATACTAATATATAGAAGGAGCACACAGTGTCATTCACACACACACTAAACACCATCATGGTAACATGCATGAAATTTTAAAAATGCAATAAACATTAATTTAACAACATTAGATGTAACATAAAACCCTAATGTACATAACTGATTAGAAAAAAATGAGAAAAACTAAGAAGAAACAGAGTTATTTCAACAAAAATATATCAAATGTGAAGTGTCACGCAGGGAATTGTGGGAATGTCAATTTACGTTTTTTCACTGTAAATTTTACAATAAATTGTTGTTTTTCACTTTCAAAAACTGTGAATTTAACGGTATTTTACTGTAAAATTACATTAAATGTACCGTTAGATCTAACAGTTTTTCACCGCAGCATTTTTACAGTCTTTTACTGTTAAAATCATGGTCATTTTTTACAGTGTATGCACTTATACACTATCCATGTAGTGTGTGAATTGTATAAGGTCATTAAACATCGGAGTCTGATCCCCCCTTCCCCTCCACTATGTAATTAAAGCTGCGACAGTTGAGTGCCTGAAGTGTCCAACATTCCACACTTCATTTTTTCCGTTAATTTAGTGCATCATCCGGGTATTTAAAGTGTAATTTTTCTTTTTGGAATTTTCGGTGTGAATGCAATACTCGCACTATTTATACTTAAAAACGTAGTGCATAAGTACGCGAATTGGGACGAACCTATAGTAACAATATAAATGTTGTTCTTGTTATTATTAATAGGTATATTGTCATTACCTAACAATTATTACAATTCAGATGTTCATAAAAATACCTTTTTAAGACCTGCATTTAAAATAGAATTTTAGAATACAAATAGAAATGTAGGAGACGAGTCAAGAAATCATGTTTGTTTATTACACATGTCCATGAAGCACATTCAGTAATGTGAATGGTATCAAAGGAACAGCACAGAGGCCTGGACACTGACTGACCAACAACTTAACCGCATTTAGAAAATGAAATAAAAATAGAACATGAGCCACTGGATGCCATGGTGAACTGAGGCATTACTGAATTAAGTAATGAAATCATCTGATAATTAGACAGGGTAATAGTTTTTTTAGAGTAGGAGTATTTAGAAAACAATGAGGTCAAAGTGCAAGTGATGGTCCAGTTATGGCAGAGATATTAAACTGGAGTAACCTGACAGACAAGCACTCAGTCACACACAACACACAGGCCTATTAATAGAATTTTGTGATCATGAAGACTAATGATAAACAGGCAAGCTTACATAAACAGGAAAAAGATAAATAGATTATAAGTGGGTCAATTAAAGCAACAATTGTTTATTGAAATAGAGCCCAGGGCTACATATCTAAGATTATCCTAATATAGTAACAACTGTATGTATCCCTAAGTTTAACCTGCAATACCTGAACAGGGTTCAATCCAGTGCATGTATATTTCAGTCCTCACCTAAAACTACACCAGTGCTATCCGCAGAACTGGAGAGACAGAGACCATTTTATCTTCTGCCTACTATGAATATGAATTGTCTGACTAAATTTAGTCATATATCTTCTATTTCTAATACTAATGCTATGCAATCATATATGTAAGCATAATTGCACAACATTTTTGAAAGAGAATAAATACTTTTATTCAACAAAGGTGCATTCAATTGATCAAAAGTAATATATATATTTATAAATGCATATAAAAATGCATAAGTTTCCACAAAAATATTTAGCAGCACAACTTTTTCCAACTGTGATGCTGTAACAATAAGAAATGTTTCTTGTAATAATTGTAAATATTGTATTATTTCACAATATTAATGTTTTTACTGTTTTGATCAAATAAATGCAGTCTTGGTAAACATAAGGGACTTCTTTGAAAAAAGGAAAAAAAAAAAGCATGTATGCATTTCTTTCTTCTATGGAACACAAAAGAAGATATTTTGAAAGTCAATGGGGTCCAAACGACTTTATATGGACGAAAAAGAGACAAAATATCTTCTTTTCAAAGGAGAAAGAAATAAACACAGGTTTGGAACAGCGAGTAAATGATGACAAATGATGTCATTTTTGGGTGAACTATCCTTTTAACTGATCTCATACATCTGCATCCACAGAACTCAGCAAAAAGATCCACAGATTTTAATTGGAACTGAAATATCACAAACTTCTACACAACTCCGACCCTTTGCATGTTAGTTGAATAAATATTTAGCATAATTTGATCATGCATGCAGCTACCAATAACAGTAGCCAAGTTTCCATCCACTTCTTGCTCTGTTATATTATCGTAAAAATGCAAAGTTTGCAAAATTTTCATCCATTTGGCCTTTCACCAATAAGACGAAAAAAAAAAACGTATTGTCGCTTATGCAAAAAGACATTGATTCAATATCTAATTGTAGTTATAAAGGTCAGTTCCAGTCATTTTTCAAATGTTGAATCAACATCAATTTGTTGTGAATTCACACTTTTTAAAGTAACATATAAATAACTAAAACTGAGTGTGTTACGGTTTTACATTTTGGAAAAAAAAAATTTGTTTTCAGTTTTTGTTTTCATACTTTGAACCATTTTCAATCCCTGAGAGAAAAGCTGCCCCAAAAATGACTCATACAACTGTAATAGGCAACGAAGAATGCCTATCATTAAACAAATGAGATATATAAATCTCATTTGTTTAAAAGACCTCTGACGAACAGGCGAATCTCAACATAACACCGACTGTTACGTAACAGTCGGGGTGTATGCCCCAATATTTGCATATGCCAGCCCATGATTGAGGCATTACACAAGGGCAGGACGTCTGTATGTGCACTGCAGAATAATCAGACAAGGTAAGCAAGCAAGGAAAACAGCGAAAAATGGCAGATGGAGCAATAATAACATGATCCATGATAACATGATATTTTTAGTTATATTTGTGAATTGTCTTTCTAAATGTTTTGTTAGCATGTTGCTAATGTACTGTTAAATGTGGTTAAAGTTACCATCGTTTCTTACTGTATTCACGGAGACAAGAGCCGTCGTTATTTTCATTTTTAAACACTTGCAGTCAGTATAATTCATAAACACAACTTCATTCTTTATAAATCTCTCCAACAGTGTGTAATGTTAGCCGTTAGCCACGGAGCACTATCAAACTCATTCAATATCAATAAACACCCAAATAAATACAATACTCACATAATCCGACGCATGCATTCAGTATGCATGACGAACACTTTGTAAAGATCCATTTTGAGGGTTATATTAGCTGTGTAAACTTTGTTTATGCTGTGATAGAGTCGAGAGCTCGGGAGGGGGCGGAGAACGCGATTTAAAGGGGCCGCAACCTAAAATCGTCTCGTTTCTAATTATGCCCCAAAATAGGCAGTTAAAAAAATTAATTTAAAAAAATCTATGGGGTATTTTGAGCTGAAACTTCACAGACACATTCAGGGGACACCTTAGACTTATATTACATCTTTTTAAAAAAAGTTCTAGGGCACCTTTAAATTACACAAATATACTTTATGTATTTAAACTCACTTTATTAACCAACATCTTTGCTGCTGACCTTCAATGATCCAATTCAACCATGCTAAAATGACTTCACTTTTTTTTTTATTGCTGAAATAAGTGTGAACTTTCTTGTACTGCGTCCTCTTCTTCAGTGATTCAGAATGGCAGCACAGCTAAAAGGTTTATTTGAGCTGCGCCCTCTACTGTACATGCATGAATTTGCATTTCCTTCAGCCTAAGGCTTATTCATTCCACTTTTTGTGTCAAAAGGCCTTTACATTTTGTATTTTTTTTTTAGATTGTGTTTTGTTGTTGTTGTTGCTAATTTTTTGTTCATTTTTTGTTAGAAACAAACAAGCAAGCCCAGCCCAGATGAGAAAAAGCAACGCAAAAGTAATCTAACGCATTACTTTCTGTAAAAAAGTAACTAAGAAATGCAAGTAGTTACTTTTTTTTTATGGAACAACACAATATTGTAATGCATTACTTTAAAAAGTAACTTTCCTCAACACTGCTCACAAAATTATACCAATAACAGCATTTCCATCAGCTATATCGGTAACTATTTTAATGCGCTAAACCTTTTTATGCAAAAAATCCTTGGATGAAAACTTGGCAAGTGTCTCAGTACCATTTAACACATTTTACTATATTCAAATATAGAATTACATATCCCAAAAATCAGCATACAAAATGTGGAAAATAGATTCCACCTGGGTCTGTAACTTAACATCAGCATAATACATCCTAATTGTCTCCATTACTCCCTAAAACCTCAAAACAAGCAGGCTCACTTTCAAAGGCACACCACTGGCAAACTAATTACAACAAAAAGAAAAAAAAAAACCTGTCCAGCAACATGCTTTAGGTCAGGATGCTTGTGTGGTTGTTTAGGAATGAATGGAAAACAGAAGAAAAAAAAACAGATGCCTCAGTCATGACAACAATACTACAGAGAGTAAATAAGTCATTTACCATAGCTACTACTACACGCTGTTATGAAACACTGAAGGAACACAAAACATGAATGTCTACAATCCAAACAGTGGCTGATGATAGATCCATGTGCTGCCCAATGAGTCAAACCACAGTTTCCCCATGCTGTACAATCCAACAGTATTTTCTTTTACTTTCAAGCCACACCCTTCAAAAAATAAATATATTCTTCATACAATATGTTATTCCATTTCCATACATACAACTAGCTAATTCATTTTTGGTCTGTGCAATTGTGACAAATGTGGTATGTTACAAATTACGAAAGTGCTTCACATAATCTTTGTGTACCATGATACAAAACAGTGCTAAAACAAATAGAAAATTAAAAATACAGTACATAAGAGAAACAACTTGAAAATGCTGCAGATTTTCAGTAGTTTCTTGTTTTGCAGTGGCTCTAGCAGGCATTCTGACATTCAATACAAAACACAAAAGTTCCCACAACAAGTAATTTGATTTTTTGAGAGAGGATTTTTTTTGACAAAAATTCCTATTTGTGCATGATATTGCATAAGAGGTTATGGCCCGGTTTCACAGACAGGACTTAGACTAGGCCATGATTAGGCCTTAGTTCAATTAGGACATTTAAGTAGCTTTTATAAACCTACCCTAGAAAAAACAATTACTCGTGTACATCTTGAGACAAAACAATGGCACTGACATATTTTAAGATACGTCAGTACAAGTTGCTTTCAGTTAAAACATGCATTTTAGTCTAGGACTAGCTTAAGCCTTGTCTGTAAAACCAGGGGCTGGTGTTATAGATATCTCCTTCCCATTTTTAAATTCTACAATTGCTCATACAGGTTGCAGCCACTGGGGGCCACTGTTGTGTCTCTATCAGGTACATGCTAGAGCCACTGCAGCTCGTGTTGGTTCCAAAAGATCGCCAGGTTCAATCAGCACACTGGGTTGGTGTTGCAGCTCTCCTCTTGTCGAAATGACCTTCTCTATCAATCCCTCTATATTCCCCCTCACTCTTTAATTTCGATCTGTTTTCGGTCATTAAGTCTTTGACCTCATTTCAATCTGATTGACCTGAATACATTCCCCTGCACTCTGACTCAAACTTTAACAACTCAAACTTTAGCTTCCTCCTGCCTGAGTCCATCTGAAAGTTCCCTCTCTACAAAGCTCCTACTTTTTGGGGGAATTCACTAGAATGAATAATGAAACATCCAAGAAGTGGCTCAAGTAACGGAAGTCCAGTCTGCAAAGTCATCTCTTGGCCTTTATGAAAGTTCTTGCTGTTTAGGTGACAGCGTCACTGCATCTGCTAATAGAAACAGCCCTAAAGTGCCGTAGAATGAGCTAAAAACCTGCAAACAAGTAAGCATTTTTTAACTTCTGGTTTCATTGTCCTTAAAGGTGCAGTAAACGATTTCTGAGAAATGCTGTTGAAAGTGGATCAGACCAACCACCAAAACACACTGTTCATGAATTTGGGGGCGGAGCTATCAAGATACTTACTACTTACTGCAGAGCCATAACCTCCAGCTCCCCCTCTCTGGAGCTCCAGCTCCCCTTCTCTTGACCTACTGTGGGCATGATGGGTGGAGCTGCATCATCCAACCACACCCTTACCCCACCCATAACCCTATCTCTCCACCCATTAAACAGGTTAAGCTCCACCCTTGAGCTCCAGAGAGGTGGAGCTGGAGGTCATTATGCTCTGCAACGAGCACTACTTGGATCCTTTTGGGAAGGGGTGTGTTTGTTTTGGAGATTTCAAATTTAGGGTATGTTTACATGAAAAACAATATGCTTAAACTGAGAAGTTTTTCCTTTGAGTTTTCCGCATATAGAGAACACCGTTGTCAAAATGATCCCCATTCACACAAATCCGTGAAAATGACTAAAAACGCTGTATTCTGCTGGCAGGCCATTAGATGGCAATGAAACACTATAGACATGCAAAATCATGCATTACGTCATCGTTTTCACAGATTTGCGTTTTTGTTGTTTACACAGAGACCGTTTTCAAAACCTTGCACTTTGAAGCCCGTTTTCAGTTTGTGTTTTCAGGAACTTAAAACACCATGTAAATGAACAGCCAAAACACATTAAAAAGTTTTCTGTTTTTGTTGAAAACGGTGTCTTGTAAACAGCCCCTTAAACAGCGTTTCTCAGAAATTGCTTACTGCACCTTTAAGTCAATAGGTTTTTTGAATAAGTTTATGGTTGAATGCCTGTAATAAGGTCTGTGGTGAACACAAGCTCAAGATACTTTCACGTTTTCTTCTATGACATAAAATAACTGTAATACCCCACTTTGATTTTTTTAACTTTAACATCAGTTGAAAAACGTGGTTGATAACAAGTGGCTAAATGGGACTACAGAGGTTGTTTGGGACATCGTCATTACAGCAAACAAGCAAACTCATCTACTCACTAGTCTGCTTTTACAGCCTCGTTGTGTTTATACTCGTGCTCTTTCAGACTTTCCAACTTGTAGATTTTAAATAAAGACTGAAAGAGTTTTTGGAAGCTTAATGACATTGAAATCATGCACCCACAGTGTAGTTCATGCATATCCTACATTTAGCTTTTTACTAATGGCATTTGTTATTTAGGCTTTATAATTCATAAAAGTTCATTTGTGAAGATGATTATGATGAGCAAAACGTGTAAGAATCGTGTTTGGTCACAGAGCTTATATTCTGCAATTATCCAAAAGTCAATGGAAAAATCGTATTGGGTTTTTGTCGAAGGAGTGATGCTAACTTCTGGGTTGGCCTACAAAAATATGTCGTCACTGCGGCACTCTTTTATCTCGACCAACCTGAAATACCTGAAATATACAGATTTTAGCTTATGATACCATTAATGTCAGATTGTATTACTGATTTGAACATTTTAATAGAAATGTGAGTCTGGTTAGACAAGAGTTATACTTGTATGACTGAAAACAGCTGTGTTTCCAAGATGTCTGCCAAGTGACTTGCCTTGAAAAGGACTTTGATAGTCTCAAGCTGAAATGCTGCACTGGTGCAACTGTTTAGTGAATTTGCCCCACTGTCTCACTATCTTGCTCTTTGGTTCTCTTCTCACAGGCGTGAGAGGCCCCTTTCCCTTTTCTATTCTCCATCTTTTGTGCATTCTGTCTTTTCTCACCCCATCTTAAGCATGACCTTTTGTCATTAATCAGTCCTACATTGTTCCTTTATGGTCCTCTTTGCCTTAGTCCCCTGTCCAAGTCTGTTTTTCCAGGCCTTTGTCCATTTGCTGGTTCTCTCTCTCTCTCCCTACCCCCAGTTCCAACTCCTCCCTCCATCCTGACCCTTTTCCTTTCTTTCTCTACCTCCTTTTCTTTCTTTGACCGCTGCTTTTCCCGGTGCCCTTTTATCCCAGCCACATGGCTCAGTGTATGTGTGGGTGCTCGCTGCAGGAGTCTTGTCGAGGTGGTGGCGTGGGCTGAACGAAAGAGGGTGAGGGAGAGGGGGAAGAACAGGGGGATGGAGAGAATTGGTCAGAACAGGGAGGGACAGAGGAGGAGAGCTGCAGAGCCACCTCGTTCTCGTAACAGAAGGAGGAACGGGAGCCCAGGATGTACTTTTTCTCTGCTAGCTCTTTAGCGCTGCAAGTGGGCGTGTCCGTGACCTCATAAGTCCTGTTGAAGTACGAGTAGTCCACCTAGAGGTGGGGAGAGCGCATGACAATTACAAAGCATAACTAGATTTGCATTTCACATGAAAAATCAGAAAAGAATATTGTTAGTTTTGGATAAAAAAAAAATTGTTTTGGTTCTACATAAAATAAATTAAAGGGATAGTTCACCCAAAAATGAAAATTTGATGTTTATCTGCTTACCCCCAGGGCATCCAAGATGTAGGTGACTTTGTTTCTTCAGTAGAACACAAATGATGATTTTTAACTCCAACCGTTGCCGTCTGTCAGTCAAATAATGCATGTCAATGGGAACTTCGTCTATGAGAGTAAAAAAAAAAAACATGCATAGACAAATCCAAATTAAACCCTGCGGCTCGTGATGACACATTGATGTCCTAAGACACGAAACGATCGGTTTGTGCGAGAAACTGAACAGTATTTATATAATTTTTTACCTCTAAAACACCACTATGTCCAACTGCGTTCAGCATTCCCTTAGTGAGGTCTGATTGCGCTCTGACAACGGAAGTGATGTCTCGCACTCAGTGAAGCAAAGTGCAATAGATCACTTCCATCATCAGAACGCGTTTTCTGACCTCACACACCGGATGCGCAGGGCAGTTGGACATAGTGGTGTTTTAGAGGTAAAAAATGATATACTGTTCGGTTTCTCGCACAAACCAATTGTTTTGTGTCTTAGGACATCAATGTGTCGTCACAAGCCGCAGGGTTTAATTTGGATTTGTCTGTGCATGTTTTTTTGACTTTTATAGATGGTGTTCCCATTGACACGCATTATACGCCTGACAGACGGCTACGGTTGGAGTTAAAAATCATCATTTGTGTTCTACTGAAGAAACAAAGTCACACTACATCTTGAATGCCCTGGGGGTAAGCAGATAAACATCAAACTTTCATTTTTGGGTGAACTATCCCTTTAAGCATTAGAGATACTTTTTTGTGGAAGAGAATCAACACATTCACCATCTTCGCAGCATAAATGTGGCTATAAGGTTCTGGTATAGATAGCTCCTATTTATTTAGAATGTCTGATTGAGAAATGAGAATGTATTTTTTTATTCCAATGCCATTTTCATCAATACAATGCTGCTCTAAAAACACCGTAATGAGTCCCGTACTTCTACATGTACAACCACAGCATTCCCTCTCAATTTATTCCTTTCAACTCCATCACTTCCCACCCTCCATTTCTTTATTCTCTGTCTCTCACCTGGTAGCAGTTCTTCCTTTCAAAGAGCACAGGTTCAAAGCGGTGACCCCAGAGGATCTCAGAGGCCAGGTATGAAGAGCGGCACTGGGTTGTCATGGCAGTGGCCTCCACCATGCCTTCCAGAATCACCACCACTTCCAGCTCTTTGTCTCCCTCTAGTGTACGTTTGTCCACCTCAAAGAAAGGGCTCTCCTCATCAATTTCGTGCACAATGGTCACAGGTGACACCAAAAAGATGCGATCTGTTC
Organism: Megalobrama amblycephala; assembly: GCF_018812025.1. NCBI lineage: Eukaryota > Metazoa > Chordata > Actinopteri > Cypriniformes > Xenocyprididae > Megalobrama > Megalobrama amblycephala. Next base: position 14,557,746 of record NC_063056.1, read on the forward strand.
CCGTGTCAAAGCCGACATTTAGGTCTGCATTGTCCAATGGCAGGAACTCACCCTCAGGGGTCACCCGTGGCTGCAGCAAAGGTCAAATGTAATGTTAATTTTCACACAGTTTGGTGTTTCAGTCATTTTTATTGTTTGACAGAAATGTCCTTTAGTTTATTTAGTCAATATTTAGTCATTTAATATTTATTAATAGTAATCCATTTTATTCTGACTGAAATGGCACATTTTTTTCAATAAAGACATTTTAGCTGACAATAAAATGCAAAAAAAAACCAAAACCAAATTTTCCACCATTTTAAAACCTTATAAATATGTATTTAAACATATTTGAAGATTCATCAACATAAAAAATGATCATTTGAGCCCTTGAAAATAAATAGCCTATATTTTTATTGTCTGATCTCCATGTTCATACATCTCACCATCTAATCTTAAAACATCAGAGCCTGTTAGAAACATTATTGCATGTAGACATAGACACAATAAAAGACAAACATAAACTCCAAACAAATAGTGTACATATATACACAATGACACACATTCAGATCTACAGTACATTTAAGACATCAAGATTTCATTCACTGTTAAACAAAACATACTGACACAAATACATTTAATCAGGCCGTTAAATTAAGTTGCGCACACACACACACACACACACACTCACAGGGCAGATAAGTGAGACAATGGTTTGGTCTGTTAAAGTTAATCCCCTCTGCAAATCTTATAAACCTCCAGTATGAGGCTGAAGAAAACAAGCCCTCATTAACCACACCAACTGTCCAGATGTCAATCTTTCTCGTTCTTTTCCTCTTTCATTCGCTCTCTCTCTTCTCGTCATATATTCTGCCTTTATGCATAGTATTTTTTTTTTCATGTACACTACCCTTTAAAAGTTTGGACTCTGTAAGATTTTATAATGTTTTTGAAAGAAGTCTCTTATGTTCAACAAGGCTGCATTTATTTGGTTAAAATATGGTATAAGCAGTAATATTGTGTAATATACTGATTTGGTGCATAAGAAACTTTTAATATCATTATCAATGTTGAAAATAGTTATGCTGCTTAATATTTCTGTGTAAACTGTAATACATTTATTTATTTTTTTCAGAATATAAAATTCAAAAGAACAGCATTTATGTGAAATAGAAATCTTTTGTAATATTATAAACACCTTTATTGTCACTTTTGGTGAATTTAAAGGGTTAGTTCACCCAAAAATGAAAATTCTGTCATTTATTACACACCCTCATGCCGTTCCACACCCGTAAGACCTTCATTAATCTTCGGAACACAAATTAAGATATTTTAGTTCAAATCCGATGGCTCAGTGAGGCCTTCATAGGGAGTAATGTCACTTCCTCTGTCAAGATCCATTAATGTACTAAAAACATATTTAAATCAGTTCATGTGAGTACAGTTGTTCTATGTAAATTTTATATACCGACAAGAATATTTTTGGTGCGGCAAAAAAACAAAATAACGACCTAATTAGTGATGACCGATTTCAAAACACTGCTTCAGGAAGCATCGGAGCATTATGAATCAGTGTATCGAATCATGAATCGGATCATGGTTCAAACCCGCCAAACGGCTGAAATCACGTGACTTTGGCGCTCCGAACAGCAGATTCGATACACTGATTCATCTGTGCTCCGATGCTTCCTGAAGCATTGTTTTGAAATCAGCCATCACTAAATAAGTCATTATTTTGTTTTTTTTTGGCGCACCAAAAATATTCTTGTCGCTTTATAATATTAATATTAAACCACTGTACTCACATGAACTGATTTAAATATGTTTTTAGTACCTTTATGGATCTTGACAGAGGAAGTGACATTACTCCCTATAAAGGCCTCACGGAGCCATCGGATTTGAACTAAAATATCTTAATTTGTGTTCCGAAGATTAATGAAGGTCTTACGGGTGTAGAACGGCATGAGGGTGAGTAATAAATGACAGAATTTTCATTTTTGGGTGAATTAACCCTCTAATGCATCCTTAATAACAGTAATCATTTCTTTTAAAATAAATAAATTAAATTAAATAAATTACGACCAGAACTTTTGAATGGTGTACCTTCACAGTTGGACTTGGTCTTGGTTACACCACAGGACTTTGATTTGATGGACAAAATGTTTAAATCTAAATAGAGAATACGAATCTGACGTCACGCCGCATTGAGTTCTGGGTAACTTCTTTGTTTATTCGCCATCTTGACAGGATCGCGTAGCCTTTCCGTTATTGAGTTTAGTGCAGTAATTTGTTTTCTGTCATGATTGTGAAAAATGTCACCATTGTATGTCATTAATGCTGCATCGATAATTGTGATAGTAACTCAGATCATCGTTCTGAGAGAAAACAAGACAGTGAAAAACGTTTTTTCGCCTTTTCTACGTGTAAAAACACCAAGGGAAGGAGATGACGAGAAGACGCCGGATGGCAAATCTATTTGGATATTCATACGATGGCTGAAGCAGTGGTGAGCGTCCAGCGTGCGACACGGTAACGTAAACAGATCAACATTGTAAACGAAATTCTACAAAACTTCAGTGAAAAAAAATAAATAAATAAAATGATCATGTGACGCGATAAAATAGCTTCTATTCCCTGCAAACGATACCATTAAAAATGTTAACGTTCCACTTAATGGCAGAAACAAAACAAAAGGTAAGCAAGAATCCGTATTAATTTCAGTACGAGTAATAGAGGGCGATCCTGTCAAAATGGCGGCGCCGCCCCGGCATGCAACGAGGCGTGACCGCCCCTTTTCAGCGCTGCGCTCGTTGTCTTTTGACTTCCGGCTTGTATTTCCACAGCGATCTTATGTATTTATGAATGAACTGCTCATTTTAAAATCTTCCCGTTGACATGTGTTAAGACACCCGCTTTAAACATTACAATGCTCATGATAACTTTTGTTAACTCTACAACACGTAAATCCACTTCACCAGCTAATTATTCTTCAACAGCGATGCCATAGAAATATACAGGGCTACCGCGAAAACGGAAGTTCAAAGACAATATTCTAAAGATGGCGGCGCGCATGTTTCTCTGGAAAATAAGGTCTATAAGCAGTGAAGCAATTGTGTTTCTAATAAATAATAAAAGATTATGGAAAATTACTTAAGGTTTACTTTCCAAGAATTTAATTCTTTAAATGGGGCTTTTTTTCTTACATTACACATTTTGCCACCCAAAAATATCACTTTACTCTAACTTTATTACTTTAATTCAGAAATCAACATGCTCATCACAGAAAAGGTACAAGTCACTGTAATGTAGACATGTGCTGATATACAGCAATACGATATTATTTTGATTTTAATTGTGCATTTTAACAATATTTTTCCATCAAACTGTTACATTTCCAACACATCCTTATGCTGCATCAAAGAGACATGCACACTCTGATGTAAACAAGCCCGACACGGATGAGAAGCGCACGGCGGAACGAGTGAAGGAGCCGCGCTGAATGAAAATGAACATTCACTCTCTGACAGAAGATGTTGCTTATGGAACAGCAGAAATGCAGAAGTAGCTGCACTACTTTTTGTTTCTGAACAGTATTTAAATGTTTCAAACAGCCATTCAGATTTTTGTATTCACTATGGTGTTTATCACAGCACCAAATACTTAATACTTGAAGACTTAATAGTCTATCTACTTTTTCAAATTTAAAACATTTTTACATTTAAATCTGGACTAAAACGTGCCCTAGATCAGGGGTTCTCAACTCTGGCCCTCGATGTTCACTTTCCTGCAGAGTTTAGCTCCAACCTCATTCAAACTCACCTGCCTGTAACTTTTTAGTAATCCTGAAGCCGTGATTAGGGTTGGAGCAAAACTCTGCAGGAAAGTGGACCTCGAGGGCCAGAGTTGAGAACCCCTGCCTGGATATTGATGAAATGTTCTGATTCTTTATTATTGTTCAGTTACACTTTACAATAAGGTTCTATTAGTAGAACCTTCCGGGTTTTTGGCTTCCGGATTGGCCCACGCTGGTTAAACTTTTTTTTTCCGGTTACAGCGATGGCTGAGCCTAACAAGAACCAGTTCGGGAATCAAAGTCTTTGTACGAGTTAAATATCATGAAAATGTTTGAACTGTCTTGATGATTTATTGGTGAGACTACAAAGCTCTAATTAAGAGCTAAATTTAAGAACTAATTCGAAATGACGGCACTTAACTAGGTTATATAATTCTCTGTGTCTGTTTGTGCGGCTGTGCATTATCACAAGAAGGGAAAATCATCGGCTGGCAGCTCCCTCCTCACACAGACCTGATCCACTGATTCATAATGAGAAGCAGGACCACTCACAGCCTTGACGCATATGTTTTTGGCTATATCATAAAAGCCAACACTTCTGTCATCTCTCAAATGATATTTCATCTCATTCACTCACATATGCTCCTGTTGTCATCATCCTTAAATCTGTAAATATGCACAATATTAACACACCCATTAGTAGTAGTATTGTTGCTGTTGTACATTTCATAGTTGCTACGCTTACTGTAGATTTATGCAGAGACTGTGATTAATGTATGTTGTATACAGTGTAAAATATCTTACATTCATCATTTTAATCTGTAAGGATTAGTTATATTATATGATTAAATGCAGAATATAATGTTGTGAGATTAATAGGTACGGAAGAGGATTAGGGCCAAGCAATAATAAAAAAATAAAACCATCTCGAGATTAAAGTTGTTAAATTTAGAGAAAAAACTCGTTAAATTTCAAGAAAAAAGTCGAAATAAAATGTTGAGAATAAAGTCATTAAATTACGAGAAAAAAGTAGTTAAATTACGAGAACAAATTCGTTAAATTATGAGAAAAAAGTTGTTAAATTTAGAGAAAAAAAGTCGAGATAAAATGTTGAGAATAAAGTCATTAAATTACAATAAAAACGTTGTTAAATTATGAGAACAAATTCGTAATTTAACGAGAGTTTTTCTCTCGTAATTTAACAAGTTTATTCTCAACATTTTATCTCGACCTTTTTCTTGAAATTTAACAAGTTTTTTCTCGTAATTTAACAACTTTAATCTTGAGATGGTTTTATTTTTTTATTATTGCTTGGCCCTAATCCTCTTCCGTAAATAGGCCTACATGCTATCACTATATATTTTGCTATCTATTTCATGTATTAAACCCACAACAATATTATGTAACTAATCTCGACAGAATAGAATGTTTGTATTTTTATTGAAATATAAATCTGCAAATAAAAATATAAAAATGTTCTATTAGTTAAGATTAGTTAATTCATTAGTTAACATCAACAATTCTAAAGCATTTATTAATATTAATGTTAATTTCAACATTTACTAATACATTCTAAGACCTTCTAAGACATTACTAAGACCTTCGTTCATCTTCAGAACACAAATTAAGATATTTCTGATGACATCCGAGAGTTTTTTATCCCCCATAGAAAGCAACGTAATTACCACATTCAAGGTCCAGAAAAGAAGTAAAGACATCGTTAAAATAGTCCACATGATTACAGTGGTTCAACCTTAATGTTATGAAGCGACGAGAATACTTTTTGTGTGCAAAAACAAAACAAAAATAATGACTTTATTCAACAATTTCTTCTCTCCCGTATCATTCTCCTACACAGTTTACGTTGCAGCGCTTCCAGGTTCTATGTCAGAACGCCTGCTGCAGTGCATAACGTTAAGGTTGAACTACTGTAGTCACGTTAATTTTTTAAAAAAATTTTTTACTACATTTCTGGACCTTGAATGTGGTAATTATGTTGCTTTCTATGGAGGATAAAATAACATCCCGGATTTCATCAAAAATATTTTAATTTGTGTTCCGAAGATTAACTAAGCTAGACTTCTGGGTTTGGAATGACACGAGGGTCAGTAATTAATGACAGAAATTAAATTTTTGGGTGAACTAACCCAAAAATTAACAAAGAACATTAACTACTGTAATAAATGGGACTTTATGCACTTTAATCTGTCTGAAACATGTTTATTTTATACATTTTTGTGTGTACTGTTTTATTGTATTTAAATGTCCATAGTTCTTTTTGTTATAAGAAAAAAAGTTATTAAACCTATTAGGAGAACAACACTTTTTTGTAACTTAATTCAATACCGTGATAATACAATATACCATAATAAAAGCTTTAACAATTATCATTTGAATGAAAATTTGATACCATCACCTGCCTACTGTAATGTAATGTATGAATTTAACAAATTAATAGACAGGACAAAAAATTGTTATCGATCAAAAAACAACATTTCAGCAAGACACACACAACATCTCACTGACCTTCAGTAGCTGTGCTCGTACATGGGCCTCCACCAGGTGGCTCTTGCGCAAGTTTCCCACTCGCCACATCATGCAGAGTTTCCCGTCCCTCATGGCCACCACGGCCACATCCGAGAACGCCAGTGTCTCATTGCGCTTCTTGGGCTTGGCGATCTTAGCCATTACCGCCCCAATGATGAAAGCGTCGATGATGCAGCCTACAATGCACTGCAACACGACAGCAAGCACCGCCAGGGGGCAGGCCTCGGTAACGCTCCGGAAGCCGTAGCCTATAGATGTCTGCGTCTCTAGAGAGAAGAGGAACGCTGCCATGAAGCTGTTCACCTGCTGAAAGCAGCGTTCCTCCGTCTCCACCGGGCCAGAAACCTCGGCAGCTTGCAGAGGAGCAAGAGAGGAGGAAACAGACGAAGGAGAAGAGGAAGATGATGCCAGTGGAGCAGCCAGATCCCCGTGAGCGACGGCGATGAGCCAGAACGTGAAACCAAAGAGAAGCCAGGAGAGCAAGAAGGAGAGGGTGAACACCACGAGCATCCAGCGCCAGCGGATGTCCACGCAGGTGGTGAAGAGGTCGGTGAGGTAGCGCTGGCCCCTTTCGCTCATGTTGACGAAGGTGACGTTGCAGCGCCCGTCCTTGCCTACAAAGCGCCGCCGGGGCCGGCGGGACTGGCCACGGCGATCGCGGGGCGGCGAGGGCGAGAGGGAAGGCGAGGATGCTCTCTTGTTCCTCTCCCACCTCCCTTCTGCCCCAGACTCCCCCTTGAGTGCCGGGCCATGCCCTCCTCCTCCTCCCCCCCTCCTCCCTCCCCCTTCTTCGTCATCATCATCATCATCATCCTCCACATCATCATCCTCATCCCTCTCTCCACTCCTTCCTCCATTGCTGCGATGAAGGTTGAGCACTTTGCCATTGCAGTTGGGAGAAGGAAGCACGCCCGAATGGGAGGAAGTGACATCGTCACTTTGCGCCAGCCTCATGACTTCCTCCTCATCCAGTGGTGTGTCCACAACTGCACTGAAGCGCCGCTTCACCCGAGCAGCTCCCATTACTGACGACAGCAGACTGACTAAAAAATGTCTGGGAAAAAAGAAGCGTTCAAGAGTTTGCCAGATAAATCCAGAGTCAAAGTGGATTAAAAAATTGGGATGCTTTCGTGAGAATGTTTGCAGTGATATAGATATATCCAATATATGAGTCGTTGATTGTATTCCACAGTGAGGCTTATGGCCTGAAACAGTCCTTATTGTCATTCAGATCCCGGCAGCCAATCGTTGCCCAGAGACGGAACACAATCGCATTAGAGATCATCTCTGACATCCCTCTTTTCAAGATTTATGTAGTCTTTACTTGAGCAATCTGTCCACCATAGGTAGCTGTCAGATATCAGTAAACCAGTATTCCTGGATTTTACTGAACACAAATTTCCAAAGTTGTTAGATGCAGTGAATAAAGAAAAAATCAGTTTCAATGCAGTTTTTCAGCTTTAGAAACAGTTTTGACAAGGTCAGTTGGTGAGCAGAGACCAGACTGGGAAAACGCTGCTGCTTTAGGCCTATGCGTAACGTATAGCAACTATGAGAAAGTGAGCAACTAAAAGGCACAAACAAACAAGGCGAAGCTCAAGCGGAGCAGAAAGAAGAAGGAAAGTGAGGAACTTATATAATATAAACAAGTCTCAAAGCTTTAGAACATATAGGGGAAGTTGAAAAGAACAAATATTTGACATGCATTAAAATAGTCTAGAACATATATGTGTAATAAATAAGGAAATAAATGAATATAACAGCATGCATATACAGACCAATTTTTCCCTCTAGGACCTCTTCACATTTCCTTATTTAAATGGACGGATGTTTAAAGACACAAGAGAGACATGCAATTAATATGAAAACTGGTCAACATTTCCTAAAAGGTCCACAGTTGTGACCTCTTTGTCTTTGATATTGAGCAAATATAACTCTGGAACACAAAGCAAGTCCATTTCCCAATCATATTATTAGACATTGAAACAGTCACAAGTGGCAATCTGTCACAGTCATGTATCCATCTTCAGTCTGGTTTCATCCAGTCTCAAGACAAGAGCCCAGTTCTCCAAAAGAAAGGGTCATTTTGCTCTAAAACTTGAAGTTCTATAACTGAATTACTGGACTATATTTGATAAAGAAAGTCCACACATTACAATGGGAAGAGGTTTAGAGTGAGATTATGACCTGATGAACTTTGGCCTCTCCAAAAGCTTAAAAATGCTAGGCGATGCTTTGAGATCTTCCACAGAGTCCGAGTCCAGTTTGGTCGTCAAAAAAACACATGCAATTGTTGAAATATCCCTAAAAGTGAACAATAGGCCAGACAAGTGTAAGCTGAAGCACAAATCATTACCTTCATAGATTTCAAAATAAGGTGATTGGGGAACTAAACGTTCAGACCTGATAAGTGGTGTTACCTTTTCATGTACCTCCTTTGAGAAACCTGCAGTTCGATGCTTAATGAACGTAATAGAAAAAAGAATCTTTAAAAAAGGTTTCTAGTCACGAAAAGCCCACTTGCACAGAAACATATCAAAGGATGAAATGAGAAAAAAAAACACTCAAAAGAGAATCAACAAATTGGAGTGTGGAAAAATAACTTTTCTAAAGTGAGAGGTTAGGTTCATCTTCAAATATCTGCTGCCCTCACACTGACATTTGTGGTAGAATATATCCACAGCAAATACAACTCAAGAATAGTTTGGCAGGCCCCTGTCACGTTCCTTATTATTTGAGACTGCAGTTTTTGCGTTGAGGACATCACAAGGACATTTGTTAACTCCTAGAGAGAAAACATGATATGAAAGTTAATATGAAATTTAAAGGCAAGATAATGACATGAAAACATGCTCAATATATGCTGATTATTCATCTCCAAGAAAATGTCACAATTCCACTAACAGATTTATTTTATACATTCAGATATAAACAAATGGTGAATTACCAATGCTGGCAGTTAACAAAGTGCATAGATCATCCTCAGCCTTCTTTCTTTGCCCATCAAGTCAGCAGAAATCTGCTGCCAAAGATAAAATATAAAGTAAAAGATTAGTGTCTTCCTGAAAAATTACCCTGTCCCTCAAATTAGAATAAATAAATAAAACAAAGCCTGAGTAATTCCACATTTCACTAACAAAAATTAAAATTCTCAAATGATTTGTTTACTTTTAATATCAAACAATAGAAATTTAATTCCCTTTTTTTATTGTTTTAGTTCCCAATAAAGACTTTTAATGTAAACGTCAGCCTCGCATATGTTTGAAGGGGTTATATAAATGTCTGTAAAATAAATGTAAACTGCTGCCATATGTAGTACTTAAACAATTACATATATTTTAAAGGTTTTTCAGCTCTTTTTAAGCTAGTTTGTAACATTTATTTTGCTCACAGTGCAGTCACATTGCTTTCCGTGCCATGTGTGTTGTTCATTAAAGGATCTGGACAGTGTTTGTGCATGCCACACATTATTTCATCACCAGCCTTTGACTTCTTTATCCTCCATATGCTATACTGTAACCCAGGGCAGTGTGTGTGTGTGTGTGTGTGTGTGTGTGAATATTCTATTCTGTTTCAAATCTCATTAGAGCACTAAACCTATTGATTAACACATAAACCAACACTGCTGAGATTACACAATTGGCGGTGTCACGTTCACCAGCTGTAGTGACCATGAGTTCCTGCAGAGGGCACTCCTTCCGACTTTGTTTGTTGTTCTTCCATTATGAACTACATTCCCCACAATCCTGTGCCTGGACTTATTATGGTTTAATTTCTCTGTTGTCATATTAGTCACCATGGTCACCTTCATTAGTTTCAGCTGTTGTTCATTATCTACTCATTGCATTGTGTATTTAAACGCTTGCTTTTCAGTTAGGTTTTATGGGTTGTTGTTGGTGTTCATGTGGTTTGCAAGGGGTGTTCTTGTTTTCTCTGTGTGATTTGGATTATGTTACCGTGTTACGCTTGTCTGGATTATTTGCCTGCTCAAGGTTTGGAATGGATCTGTGACTTTGCCTTTTGTTAAAGGTGCCCTTTAAAATTTAATAAAATTTAATTTATCTTTGCATAGTCAAATAACAAGAGTTCAGTACATGGAAATGACATACAGTGAGTCTCAAACTCCATTGTTTCCTCCTTCTTATATAAATCTCATTTGTTTAAAAGACCTCCGAAGAACAGGCGAATCTCAACATAACACCGACTGTTACGTAACAGTCGGGGTGTACGCCCCCAATATTTGCATATGCCAGCCCATGTTCCCAACATTATGAAAGGCATTAGACAAGGGCAGCCAGTAACGTCTGGATCTGTGCACAGGTGAATCAACAGACTAGGTAAGCAAGCAAGAACAATAGCGAAAAATGGCAGATGAAGCAATAATAACTGACGTGATCCATGATATCATGATATTTTTAGTGATATTTGTAAATTGTCTTTCTAAATGTTCTAAATGTCTGAAATCTGAAGCGTGCTGCAAACTGCTATAGTGAATGTAACCATTTAAATATGTGAGCAACAAGCTCATTGGCTGCAGATGTGACATGGACCAATCAGTTTGTGCAGAGTAGTTAAAGCTGTAATTACCGGGAGGTTGATTGACAAGCGATCTAACCAATCATAACGCCGAATCCACCATTTTGTCCGACAAAGCAGTCAGGAGTTAGAAGATTAACCTCGGTGGACTTGAACTTGAAAAATGTTGTGTACTGACATCTTTCTGTGTTTGAAACAAAATTTTTTCTCATGTTCATTCATGTTTTGATGAATTTTGATGAATGTTTAGCTGAGGCGCTACAGCGATCTGTCACGACACATTAAAGAGCCACAAAATGTTTTTTATTGTTTGAATTTCTTAAATTACACAGTTTGAAAGCTGGGACTTTGTTTAATATCATAAGTAATCTGCTCTGTCTTGTCTGTCGACGTGTTGTCAGTGTCCTCTTTGCTCCGCGATGTATTTTTCCCTCTGAGTGGCGTGACAGCGCCATGGCTTGTCGGACAAAGCAACAGTAACTAAGGGGGCGGGTCTTTGCGAAGGGTCAATTGCAGTTATTTGCGGAATTATCATCTTTATGTGGGTTGTGCATCGGCACGGCTCCTCAGCGTGGATGAATCTAATGTTTGCTGTCAATCACCACATCAATGTGGATACTGTGCTTCGGAATCACAGGTTGTAGTCTTGGAAGTATGACCAAAATAAGAATTTTTACTGGAGAATGTCATAAAAGTAACAAATCTGCCACTTTTGTTCTGACCAACTGAGAAAAAAAGCATTACAATAAATCACGCTCCCAATGGTGAATAAATCTAACGATCGCTTAGCACATATCACATCAAACTGTGCAAATTATTGTTATTGTTATACTTTGTTCTCAGCATTGCATGACTGTGTATTTAGTGTGTATTAGCGTTACCTGTAGATTTCAATTTCTGTAGCCACTCCGCAGTCCGAAGTCTTTTGCTTTTGACTAAGGGTGAATCTCCAGTTGTCACTGATTGTCATTTGGATCTTTCTGGATTACAATCCGCCATCAAAATGATAAGTTTAATTATTGCAGCTGCTGTGAGAAAAGGCTATAAATGATCCGCCACCTGAAGCATCCTCACATGATATAGCCTACTAGATGGGACTCCTCCTTTATGTAAACAGATGTGACGTAATGACGCAAAGACAAAAGGCTGCATTCTCGAATTTCCTGTGGAAACCCACCAGTACCATTTGAATTAGAAAACATTATTAAAGGCTTACTGTTGTAAATCAGGCTATGGCAAGGAGATGTGTTTTGAACACTGGCTGGTTATGTATCATTTTTAACAAAATAAAGTTACGGACAGTAGCTTTAATCACACAGTCCGGTATTACCGTAATGATGGCCAGTTGACATGTAATTGCAAAGTTACTTATAGTTAGTAGAATGTCTAAAGTAGACTATCGAAATAAAGTATTACCTATGATTCTTGTAATAAGTTATTTCCCTAAATAAAGCCTGATATGAATGATGAAAAGTTGTTCCTTTTAGAAAAAGGTCAATTGCAAAATATATTATTAATGTGTACTGTGCTCAAATAATGGCAAGTTTCATGGTGACAATGATGTACGTGCAACCATTCTTAAAATATTTTTGTTAGTAACCTTAAGCTGGGGACACACTTAACGACTAGCTGAAACATTCTAAGCCTGAACTCAACACACCTTAAGACTGTTTCCATCGACTCAAGCAGATTTTAGTCTTTGACAGTCAGAGAGGAGCACAAACCTAAAGACTGAGTCTGTCCACTACACAACATATTTAACGATTGGTGAGTCACAATGAGACAGTCTGCCAAACTCAACTGTGCAAGAAACAAACATGGATGTCAACAAACAAAATAAAAAATTGATAAAGTCCTGTGTTTCTCTTCCACGTTTTCTTTTTGCGTTATCGCCTGACACATTTCATTATGCATTTCCTGATTATTTTCATTAATTACATCATATCTAGTGCTATTTTTTAAACCTATAATCAAGCAATAATGTAGACTGCTATTCTCAAATCAGGAATTAAAAGCAAATTGATTCGTTCTGAGCAAAAACGCTGGGCTATTTGTTTGTTCCGGTTCCAGAGTTACCAGTTATCGGTTAGAACGAAATAAAATACTGCTTTATTTATTCCAAAAAATAATTTATTCAGAATATTATTTGTATATTTTCATTTTCATTTTATCAGTCTACAGCAAATGTGCAATGCTCCCAAAACTAATTAATGGGTCTGACAACACTGGAAACTCCAAAAGCATGACTTCATGAGGCCAGAAAAGTTAAATGTACATATAAGGAACAGCTGGAGGACCAATTTGCAACTTATTAGGTCAATTGGCAACATGATTGGGTATAAAAAGAGCCTCTCAGAGTGACAGTGTCTCTCAGAAGTCAAGATGGGCAGAGGATCACCAATTCCCCCAATGCTGCGGTGAAAAATAGTGGAGCAAATCAGAAAGGAGTTTCTCAGAGAAAAATTGCAAAGAGTTTGAAGTTATCATCATCTACAGTGCATAATATCATCCGAAGATTCAGAGAATCTGGAACAATCTCTGTGCGTAAGGGTCAAGGCCGGAAAACCATACTGGATGCCCGTGATCTTCGGGCCCTTAGACAGCACTGCATCACATACAGGAATGCTACTGTAATGGAAATCACAACATGGGCTCAGGAATACTTCCAGAAAACATTGTCGGTGAACACAATCCACCGTGCCATTCGCCACTGCCGGCTAAAACTCTATAGGTCAAAAAAGAAGCCATATCTAAACATGATCCAGAAGCGCAGGCATTTTCTCTGGGCCAAGGCTCATTTAAAATGGACTGTGGCAAAGTGGAAAACTGTTCTGTGGTCAGACGAATCAAAATTTGAAGTTCTTTTTGGAAAACTGGGAAGCCATGTCATCCGGACTAAAGAGGACAAGGACAACCCAAGTTGTTATCAGCGCTCAGTTCAGAAGCCTGCATCTCTGATGGTATGGGGTTGCATGAGTGCATGTGGCATGGGCAGCTTACACATCTGGAAAGGCACCATCAATGCTGAAAGGTATATCCAAGTTCTAGAACAACATATGCTCCCATCCAGACGTCGTCTCTTTCAGGGAAGAACTTGCATTTTCCAACATGACAATGCCAGACCACATACTGCATCAATTACAACATCATGGCTGCATAGAAGAAGGATCCGGGTACTGAAATGGCCAGCCTGCAGTCCAGATCTTTCACCCATAGAAAACATTTGTCGCATCATAAAGAGGAAGATGCGACAAAGAAGACCTAAGACAGTTGAGCAACTAGAAGCCTGTATTAGACAAGAATGGGACAACATTCCTGTTCCTACACTTGAACAACTTGTCTCCTCAGTCCCCAGATGTTTGCAGACTGTTATAAAAAGAAGAGGGGATGCCACACAGTGGTAAACATGGCCTTGTCCCAACTTTTTTGAGATGTGTTGATGCCATGAAATTTAAAATCAACTTATTTTTCCCTTAAAATGATACATTTTCTCAGTTTAAACATTTGATATGTCATCTATGTTGTATTCTGAATAAAATATTGAAATTTGAAACGTCCACATCATTGCATTCTGTTTTTATTCACAATTTGTACAGTGTCCCAACTTTTTTGGAATCGGGTTTGTATTTAAATTAACATATATTCAGAAACAAGTGCCGTTATTTAGCCTACATAAGCTACCATTTTATGTTTTTTGTTGAACTTTTATTAGACTCCTGGTCGAAATAAAGGGATAGCTAATTAATGTAATTTTTTTAAATGGAAAAAAAAAAAAAATCTCTGCTTATTTTTAAGTTTTACAGAATGCAGTTTCACTTTTTTACCATCTGCAGAACAAAATGAATAGCTCAAAACAATTAACTTGCAATGTTAACTTATGAAATAATACAAAAGAAACGTCACAAAGAAGATGTGTTAGACAAAATTACAAGAATGATGTTTGACAGGGAACGTATCTCCTCAGCACAGTCATGGGCACCAGTCGCAAATATTAAACGTGTTTAATAAAATCTTTGTGAGGACGACTGGCAACAGCTGGTTCTTAAATTCTGAGACTAATCCTTAGACACCTCACATGATTTTGAGCACAACTGTAACAAACTCAGTCTGTTTGTGCATGGTCAGTCATAACAACCAAATTACATTTATCTCACTAGAGCACTGAATAGACTAAAAGTCTTTTTTTTTAAATACAGTTCTTAACCATTTCAATGAACTTCATGTGTATTGACACTCTGACTCTCTCACTTTCTCTCTCCTTATCACTGTCTTTCATATGTTGGAGGTGTCTGGTGAAATCTCCCATGCTGCTAATGAAAACTGAGTGCTATTCAAACACCCCTGATCTTCTCCAGCATGTGCAGCATTCAGAAGGACCAAGATACGGGACCAAGGTCAGCGTGATATGCGGACGCTCTAGAATAATTGCTGGCAGGGAGCCAGAGCAGCAGTGCCAGGCTTATGTCGGAGTGCACTGATCACAGACTGCAATTAACAGGAAACTATCGAAATCTATGCAAATCAGCTCAAAGGTTACACAACAATCAATGTTTGACTGCATAACAGTGCATGTTCCTTCTGACCCCAGAATATTTTAATAAGTTGGGTGTGAAAATGAGCACGGTGAAAGCACATTCACTATTATTCATAAAAATAAAAATGTTCCAGGACTCTACATTTAAATATTATTATTTTCAACAAAACATCAGTTTATTCTCTCTGACCTCATGGCATGCAGACTGCATTCATCACTCTATCCATCCTGTATTCCCTCTCTCTTTGTCTTTCTATCCCTCTCCCTGATTACATGTCCATGTTCAAGTGTTATGAAGGGAGATTAAGGTCCTTGTGAAAATCAATTCAATAACATTCTGTACAGTGAATAACCTTTCGATCACCTTTTCAGAAATCTGATGGGGATAATCTTATCGAGAAATGTACGCTATTATTACATCTCATGGCTGATGTCATGCAGATTTCATACTGGTACAGTATGTGAAAGTAATTTTACTTCAGCCAGTACTGACAACACAGATTCATACTGTAAAAAATGGTAACCTAAAAATTATGACATATAAATTAATTAGTTTTCAGTCAAAAAATATTATTTAATATTGCTGAATCAACCTAAATGCATTCATTTATTCCAACAAACTTAATTTTTATGTGTTAAATCAAGTAAAATAAGTAAACAATTGCAAGTTACCACTGTGTTATAACATGTATGTTCCGTGTTCCCCCCTTCATTGTGTTTTTGGTTCTGTCCTGTGACCTAGTTTTCCTCAGTCTGTTTAATTAGTAATTTAATTCACCTGTGTCTTGTTAATCAACTTATTAGTCCCCTTTGTTTGTTCATGCTTATAAGCCTTCAGTTCTCCCTTAGTGTTTGTCATTTCTCGTTAATGGTAGCGTCAGTGTATATATGTATTTCTCCTGAGTTAAGCCTGTTTCCTGAGTATTTGTTATTAAAGCCTGTCTCCTTGAAGTCTTCCTTGTTGTGCAAGTTTATATACATCATGTTACATGACAGAAGAACTGACCCAACTGAAAAGCAGCATGGCCTCACTTGTTGTTCTGATGCAGGAGCAGCAAAGTCTCGAGGCCTACACCAGTGGATTTCTCTATCTGGCGAGCCTAACAGACTTCCCCAGACTTCGCCCCCTCTGCGCTTTCTTTTTGGCCAGGTTGAATGAGCACACAAATGCTCGCCTACCCGGTGTGGGTCATCGAGGATCTTTCACAGAGTTCGCTGAGTGGGTGCTGGTGTGCAACGATTCCCTATACACCATCTGCACCGCCGAGGAAAGAACTCACCAGCCCCACCCTGACTCCAGCGCCAACAGAGACCAGCCATCCACCACCAACAAGCGGCCTGATGTTGTTAGAGCCCACCGCAGACAAGGGAGACTGGCATGCCGCGATCGATGAGCCTGATCCATCAGAAAGGACAGGAGAGGACATCGCCCCAGAGCCTGAGCCCCTTACAGAGTCTGACCAGATGCGCTAGCCCACAACACCACGGATCGCAGAGGGAGTTTTAGTGGAACTTGAGGGTTGGGTGGACATCCCCACCGAGTTGACCTCTGGAGGTTACTTTGAGGAGTTGAAAGACTTGTTTGAGGATTTAATGGACTTTTTTGGAGAGATTATACCCAGTACCACTGTATCTCCAGCGTCCCCTGAATCTCCAGCACCCCCGTAGGTCCAGTATCTCCTGTTTGTCCAGCGCTCGCTGTGTCTCCAGAATTCCCGCCCAGCCTCCCTCTCCCACCTCCTCAATCAGCCAGTTCCTCAGCCCCGCCTCCACTGCTGTCCTTCAGCCCCTCTGCATCTCCTATGTGCTGTAAGGATCTGCCAAGTGTCTTCAGGCCATCAGCTCCACCTTGCCTGGAAGATCCCATCTCCGCCTCCAGCCTCCGGGCCTATCGCTCCACCTCAGCCTGTCGACATTGCGGCTCCACCCTGGCTCCTCCGTTCCTCTGCTTCACCGGAAACCATCAGCCATATAGCTTCTCTGGGCTCCCTTGTCCCTCGGCTCCACCTTGGTCAGCCATTGATCAGCCTACACCTTTTTGGGAGGGGGCATACTGCAACATATATGTTCTGTGTTCCCCCTTCATTGTGATTTTGATTCTGTCCTGTGACCTAGTTTTCCTCAGTCTGTTCAATTAGTCATTTAATTCACCTGTGTCTTGTTAATCAACTTATTAGTCCCCTTTGTTTGTTCATGCTTATAAGCCTTCAGTTCCCCCTTAGTGTTTGTCGGTTCTCGTTAATGATGGTGTCAGTGCATATGTGTATTTCTCCTGAGTTAAGCCTGTTTCCTGAGTATTTGTTACTAAAGCCTGTCTCCTTGAAGTCTTCTTCATCGTGTGAGTTGTATATACTGTACGCTAGTTAAATACTACAGACACTTTACAGATGAGCAACATTCATTAGTAAAATGACAAGTAGTATGTTTGTCTTTTAGTATTGTAGTAGACTTCTAGTATTGACCATTTTATGTGATCAAGAAGCACATGGCAGACCTGTACTAATATTCCAAGTGATGCTCAAGTGATGCTTATTCTTGTGAGCAGCCGAATGAACAGAAGACTCGTACTGAGTGTCATGACCATGTTAAAGTGGCACAATTTAATTTACACAGAACCAAAGCCTGAAACATTAAGGGAATGCAAATTTATTGAATAAAACATTACTCACAAATATCTAATTGTTTAAAATTTATAATGCTCATGTAACAAGCTCTGTGACTGGCTGCATATAGTATTGGTATATGGTGGAAATACATGTTAAGCCACCTGCAGCAGAACACATGCAGTAATACAACAGCCCACATACTGCACAACCAATCCATAGTGTCATCGATTCCTCTATGCCACAAAATGGGGCCACAAAAAGTCCATGCATTCACATGGCCGGGCTGTGTCTCTCTCCATTTCCCTCTCCGGCTCACTCTCAATTTCTCTGTGCAGCTCTCTCGCTCACTTTAATTCTCTAATTTGCTGTCTTCTTCTATATCTCTCAGTCTAGGTATGCCAAAGGCATGCGATGAGATTATAGTAATCCAGTCAGCCTACTGAAGCCTGGCTAGAAACTAACTCATGTTAATCTGAGTGCTGTAATGAGAAAGAATTAACTACAGATAACATCACAACTCACTGATTCTCTCCACAATAGGTTTCAGTATAATAACCTAATCATTAGAACTATAATGTATGCAAAGTAGAGGCTACTTTTCTCTTAAATCGATAAATGAGGAATGATATTTTTAAAATCTTAAAGAAATATTCTAGGGTCAGTACAAGTTAAGATCAGTTGACAGCATTTGTGCCATGATGTTAATTACCACACAAAAAAATGTTTGCTGGTAATGAGGTTATGGTGAGGTAGATTCACAAGTATTAAAATACTCACTGTTTCAATAGTATAGCCACACAATGTACATAATACAATTTTAGTGTGAAAAAAAAGCTTACCAACATTTTCTATGTGAAGTTATATCAAATTTTACAACTTTTCTGACATGACTACACATCCATTTCTGCATTTTTTTTTTAAAAGAAGGGAGAGTCAAAATAATGTTTTTGTGGTAATGAACATTAAAATCAAGTCTAAAATGCTGATGCTTAATTTGCATTGAACATGGAATATTCCTCTATAGTCAGCATTAAACATAAGTTGCGATAGTCTTTTCTACCCTAGTGTGACGTATATATGAGTGAAACTGTTTCTTAACCAAGGCAAAATGTAACGCAGGATTTGATTTTGTCCATTGGGAATTGATTGGATGGTTGTGGTTTGCTACTGCAGCAATCTCATGTCAGTGACAGGTTGCATTTTTTTATGCTTTCTTTCTTCAGACTGTGACATACCATATGCCTCATCCTGCCAAACTCTCTCCTGCACATACAGTTCTCAGCGTGAATGAGTACACCCCCTTTGAAAAGTAATATTTTAAACAATATCTCAATGAACACAAAAACAATTTCCAAAATGTTGACAAAACTAAGTTTTATATAATATCTGTTTAACTTATAACATGAAAGTAAGGTTAATAATATAACTTAGAGAACAAAATTTTCAGTTTTACTCAAATTAGGGCGATGCAAAAATGAGTACACCTCACAACAAAAACTACTTCATCTAGTACTTTGTATGGCCTCCATGATTTTTAATGACAGCACCAAGTCTTCTAGGCATGAAATGAGCAAGTTGGCAACATTTTGCAACATCTATCTTTTTCCATTCTTCAAGAATGACCTCTTTTAGAGACTGGATGCTGGATGGAGAGTGATGCTCAACTTGTCTATTCAGAATTCCCCATAGGTGTTCGATTGGGTTCAGATCAGGAGCCACTGAATCACTTTCACCCTGTTCTTCTTCAGAAATCCAACAGTGGCCTTAGATGTCATGTTGGAAAAGTGCATGA
Source organism: Megalobrama amblycephala (assembly GCF_018812025.1). Classification (NCBI taxonomy): domain Eukaryota; kingdom Metazoa; phylum Chordata; class Actinopteri; order Cypriniformes; family Xenocyprididae; genus Megalobrama; species Megalobrama amblycephala. The sequence continues at coordinate 14,577,533 of NC_063056.1, forward strand.
CGACCAAGGGCATGGAGTGATGGCAGCATCTTCTCTTTCAGTATCATGTGAACTCATGATGCCATCAATGAAATGCAGCTCCCCGATACCAGCAGCACTCATGCAGCCCCACATAAGGACACTGACACCACCATGTTTCACTGTAGGCACCATGCAGTTTTCTTTGTATTCCTCACCTTTGCGACGGCATACAGTTTTGAAGCCATCAGTTCCAAAAACATTTATCTTGGTCTCATCACTTCAGAGTATAGAGTCCCAGTAGTCTTCATCTTTGGCAGCATGGGCCCTGGCAAACTCTAGGCAGGCTTTTTTGTGCCTGGGCTTTAGGAGAGGCTTCTTTCGTGGACGGCACCCATGCATGCCATTCCTCTGCAGTGTACACCATATTGTGCCACGGGAAATAGTCAACCCAGTTTGGCTTTCTACTTCTTTAGATAACTGCAGTGAACTTGCATGCCGATTTTCTTCAACCCTTCTCATCAGAAGACGCTCCTGTCGAGGTGTTAACTTCTGTGGACGACCTGGACGTTTTTAAAATTTTTGTACCACTTTTGCTACAGTATTCTGACTAAGTAAAGCTTTGCTGGTCTTCTTGTAGCCTTCACCTTTCTGGTGTAAAGAAATTATTGTCTTTCTCAGGTCTTGTGATATTTCTCTTTCATGTGGTGCCATTGCTGACAGCATGAAATTGGAAGGGGTTTTAACATCCTTTTATAGTCAACTGTCTGCTGGACACCAGTGTAATGAATAATTAGATTCACCCGTGGTTGAATTCTTGTTAAATTAGACATTTGTAGTCTAACATTTAGCTTTGCTCCAGAGACTTTCAGTGGGGTGTACTTATTTTTGCATCACCCTAATTTGAGTAAAACTGATACTTTTGTTCTCTAAGTTATGTTATTAACATTACTTTCATGATATAAGTTAAACAGATGTTATTTAAACTTAGTCTTGTCAACAAATTGTTTTTGTTTTCATTGAGATATTGTTTAAAATGTTAGTTTTCAAAGGGGTTATACTCATTTACACTGAGCACTGTAATATCACGGCCCTCCTCATTCACTTCTCTGTCTCCCTGGCTTCCTCACTGTGGTCTGTTGCTGCTGAGATAGCAACACTTCAACCCCAGGAGCATATAAAGTGTTGTGATACCTTAGATATACGTGGGAGTGCTGAATTTGTTTAAAAACTGCCTGTTGCTGCAGTAGCATTGATGAGCCTGCAATGACACAACATTGCCTGAGTACTTGTTTGCAACCCTAACCAATTTTTATAGGACACTACAGCCTCTTCAACCCTTTAAGGGTTATAAATTCAGTGAGGAACTGCTTCTGAACTACTGGTATGATGTCAGAGCTACTTGTAACTCATGACAACTACAGTCTTATCATAGAACTAACAGTGTCTATGAGTATGTTTATCACACAGTCATTTATGATAAGAGCAAGCTTGTGCATGTTTAGTTGGTGAGGGAATTACATTGTCAGCTTATGGTTATGTTGTTTTTCCAACTACAAATGCCCTGTGCCAAATGCCACGCAAATGGCACGAGTACCATTCTGAATCATTCAATGACACGTGGAACACCCTGCGGTCTCACAGCCTTATTTGCACATGTCTGTGAAGATCCATATCATAAAGTCTATATCAGTTAGGACAGGTGGCTGCCAACAATGCTTAAAGTCTCATCCTGCACCAAAACAGATATTGGAGCGTTCGGTAAAGTCCTGTTCACACCAAGGATAACTATAATAAAAAGCTAATACAATATATATGTCTTCACATGCATGCACGTGTAACGTTTTGTTTATCATAACCACGCGCTGCAGTTATGTGGTCTGCCACTTTAAATGCTAAAGTTTGGTTGTTTCTGATTGGCTGTCAATGTTTTTATCATTCATCAGCTGGAAAAAAAAAATGTTCTGAAAGTAATTCCAACTAAATTGCTCCTCTGAGATGTTATCGTTATAACTGCGGTGTGGACTTCCATACTCTCAAAGAATTAAAAAGGTTATTATATTATATTATTAGGGGTGTAACGATACGCTCAGGTCACGATACGATACGTATCTCGATACGGAGTTCACGATACGATACGTATCACGATATTTTGAACAAAATGAAACTGAAATTCAAACAAGATTTATTAAAAAAACATGAACAAATTTCAATAATTTTCCTTGTTGTACATACAAGATCACATTTCAATAAAATAAATAAATATAAAATTTTAATAAAAACCTTCTGTATTCAAATTAACAGCTGAATAGGGCTGTCTGTCACTGAAAAAAAAATGTTAAATTTAACATGAACTTAGAATTATGAATAGGGGCCGTTCACATATCGCGTCTAAAAACGCGTGGAAGGCGCGGCCGCACCGCTTCTCCTTCTTTCCAAAGCGCTTGCGCTCCCGTGGCGTCGGTCGTTGCTATGCAACCATGAACTGAGCTCTCCAAGAGGATCAGGATGTTTCTGCTAAGGATAAATGATTTCTAGCCCTTGCATTAGTTTTACTACGAGATATATTGATGGAGATAAGATATAAAAACCACCATGTACAGCTATGATCAGCTGTTCGGCTGAGCTTTTGATGTTTTGTTACGGAAAGGCCATAGCTGATCGGTTGATTCTTGTCACACGACCTGCGGTGCGCTTGCGGCATTCTGAGAAGTTGAGAATTGCATGCGCGTCGCGACCGCGTTGATCCCATTATGAGCGCGCTTGCCGCGCGGCTACATTTGAAAATAATAACTGACTTGCACGCGGAAAAGACGCAATATGTGAACGGCCCCACAGAACTTCTTAAAGCAAAGCATCGCAAGCGTCTTTTGCTTTTCTGTGAGCACAGCTGTTGCTGTGCACTGCGGTGAAAGAAAGCCACGACTTTTCTCATGCGACCATGCAAGAGACTGACATGAGAAACGTTTAAACCTGCTTGCAAGATTCAATGTGTGCCCGAAACACTTACTGAACTAGAGAGCTGATTGAGACACACCATCTACGATAAATCGTTACACCCCTAATACTTATAGTAATTTAAAAATGTGGTAGCATTGGATCTGGACAGGAAGGATAACTCTGGGAGTTGGAAGGGGTGTGTCGCGATTCTGCCTTCTCACATCGCGATACAGGTTCGTGGACCTGCGTATCGCGATTTCGGTTTCATATCGCATATCGTTACAGCCCTATATATTATTATATCATATTATATATAACTATATTATATATAGTTGTTGTGAACTTGACTAAACTTGTAACTTTCAATAATCATTCTAATTATATGAGAATAGAGAAGTCCACACCACAAATATATGATAACAATAAGAAAAAAAATAATAATTGGAATCAGTTTACAATATTTTCCAGATGATGAACAATAAAAAAAATTGACAGTCCATCAGAATTCAATCAACTTTAAAGAGTTCAAGCATCTAAAAGCGGCAGACAACACAACTGCAATGCAAGCTTATAATAAACAGAACATAATGTTGGACGCTAATATAGTTATTGTATAGTTATCGTTCTTTTAATATGAGTTGGCAAACTTTTGCCCTTGGAGAGAGGCTGCAGATCTTCAGACCAATAGCATGATTGCAATTTACTTTTTTTACAAAAGTTCAATAAACAATATTGAGTAAATTATGTGTTAGGCGCAGTATTGCGAGTTACTTTGTCTATTTCCGAAAATAGTTCCAAACGAAACAACAGCAGGATCAATCAACAGTTCTGCATCTCCAAGCAGTGGTGCTTCATTCCTGAATGAATCATAAAACAGCTGAATTAATAATGATTTAGGGCTGCACAACGATTAATCGCGAGTAATCGTTTGCAAAATAAAAGTCTGTGTTTACGTAATAAATGTGTGTGTTCTGTGTATAATAATTATGTATATATAAATACACACACATACATGTATACATTTAAGAAATATATGGATGTATAAATAAATATATATATTTAAATATATTTTATATTATATATAAATATAAATATTTTATATATAAATATAACATTTTTCTTAAATATACATATGTATGTGTGTGTATTTATAAATACATAATTATTATACACAGAACACACACATTAATTACGTAAACACAGACTTTTATTTTGCAAACGATTAATCGCGACTAATCGTTGTGCAGCCCTATAATGATTCAATGACTCTGTCATAAAGGCAGTCACTTGTCGCCACCCGCTGTCAAAAAAAAGGTCACCCGAAAAAACTTTAAAGGTCCCGTTCTTCGTGATCCCATGTTTCAAACTTTAGTTAGTGTGTAATGTTGTTGTTACAGTATAAATAAAATCTGTAAAATTTTAAAGCTCAAAGTTCAATGCAAAGCGAGATATTTTATTTAACAGAAGTCGCCTATATCGAACGGCCAGTTTGGACTACATCCCTCTACTTCCTTCTTTAATGACGTCACTAAAACAGTTTTTTGACTAACCTCCGCCCACAGGAATACACAAAAAAGGGGGCGTGGTCTTGTTGCGCTCCCACGGAGAAGAGCAAGAGTTGCGTTTGTAGAGTGTGTTTGTCGCCATGCCGTCGAAACGCTGTTATTTTCATCCCGCTGTCCAATCACCTTTGTTTGGCCTTCCCAGGGACGCTGTACTTAGAGATCAATGGTTACAATTTATGTTTAACTCAGTTCCCGAAAATTATAATCCACATGTAAAACTATGTGCAGCACATGTTTACAATAACACTGAGCGCATGCATCTCCACGTTATGGTAAGAGGCGTGACCTTTCTGGGCAAGGTTCGCTAAGCTGCTGTCGAATCACAACACAGGAACCGCTGGCACAATCAGAACTCGTTACGTATTTCTGAAGGAGGAACTTCATAGAACAAGGAAGTCATCAGCCCGTTTTTATGACAGTGGAAACAGCGGTATACAGATAAGTAAATTATGTGAAAAATACTGGGTTTTTTTACACGCAAAACATGAACACATGTTATATTGCACACTATAAACACAATCAAAGCTTCAAAAAACCACGAAAAACGGGACCTTTAACTGAAAAATCCCCCGCCACAGACTGTCTAGTCTACTCTAGACCACGCAAACATGGACAAGCGGAGTGAAATTCCAGGACTGGAACAAACTGTTGTAGCCTATAATAGCCTATAGATTTGATTGCTGTTCATTTCATGCACATATCCATTCATCGTGATTTTTCCAAGTAAGACATGTTCTTGGATCAACATATTTTGTAAACTCTAATCTTGTCCCTCAAATCTGATTGGTTAATTGGAATCTTGTTCCAGTATCAACAAAGATGTCGATCCAGGAACATGTTGTACTTGGTGAAATCACGTTCACCGTATGCACTCATATGCTTTCTGAGTCTCCTCGAGCATGTTTTAATGGAAATATCTCTTTTTAATGTTCATCATCTCAACCATCTCTGACTCAATTTTCTCTGTACCTCCTACAGCTCTGCCTCTCGCATTATTGAAGATTAATCTTTGGACTGAAATAATGCATAAATCTTTTCATCTCATTGTTATTTCTCCTTTTTTTATCAGCGTTTCTTCTGCCCCTCCTCTGCACACAAGAAATAACAAAAAGTAGTTTGTAGTCTCTCATGTGAAGCGATGCATCAAAAGTTAAATGGGAGAAAGCATATCAGTCTCTCACGCTATCGCTTTCAGATTCTCTCTCCAGCCCATCATCTAGAGGAGGAGGATGGGAGATGAAAAGTTAATCCTTTAGTCTGAGAGCATTTAGCTTTAAGTGTTCATATACTTAAACACAGATTCTCCTAATTAAAGTTATTGTGATGTTGCAACACCAAATAAACCTTTTCACCGAGTCAAAAAAAGAAAGCTCTGATTATTAGAACTAATGACCTTGAGGTTAATCTCACTCAACTACAAACTAATAATACTGTAAACAGTGTCAGATGAGGGACAGAGAAATTAAATGTAAATCCTCTTTGCAGTGGGACTAAAGGAGGACAGCTATACTATTGATCTTTAAAAAAAAAATTGCAACTGCCTCTCGGTGTGGTTTACTTTAGTAAGTTAATGCAGCCTTGTTTATAAAAGGACCTATTTTGGGTTGTTTGTTATTTGGGTCAATAACGTGACAGGTCATTTTTTTCTGTCCAAAGACCTTAATAATAATAAAAAACAAGGATTTGACATCCAAAGTATGTAAGGTAGTACAACTAGATCTCTTTTATTGAATCCAAAAGGTTTTTATTATTTTTGCTACGGTATTTTAAAGACTTTGAAGTGTCAAAAGGTCATTCGGTTTAACCGTCCAAAGGCCAATTCAGCCATTTCATTTGCGATTAAAATATCTAAAAATGTAATAAATGTATATATTTTTTATTCTGGCATGATTTTATAACATCATATATTAACACAGTGCAAAAAGGTATTAAAATTATGTGTAGAAGTCGTTGCTTTGTTATGAGAAAGAATGTCCAGAAAAATGAATTTCATTGATGTAATTCGGAGTAACCAATATAAAGGGACCATTTTGGATCAAGTCATGCGGTCAATATCATGTGACAGGATGTGACATCATTCAGACACCTGCAAAGGACCACATGGTCATGAAGCAAAGTAACTAACTCTCTTTTAGCTATTTGAAAAACTAACGTTTTAACTCGCTCATACACATGTCCCGAAACATTCGGTACAACCACTATAAAACAAGGAAAATGTTGTTATATTTTAAAAATTTGCACTAAATATGAAATGTTTGATTGTCCTTTTGCTAGCTAGCTAGCTAGATATCAGCCTGTTAGCATTGTTTGAAAATATTATCATTCGGTATAACCAAAAGTGTCATTCGGTAAAACCAAAATTTTGGTTAAACCGGACTTTTTTGGTGACAAATCTTGTCCATATTGTAAAAAATGACAAAAGCAGTGTTAAATGGTTATAAAACCCACATAATCTCATTGTTAACACTTAATAAAACTTCAAAATTAATTATATCTCCATTATGTTTTTTTACGATTTAAAAAACCTTATTCATCAATGATCCATATATAGAATTAACTAATTGCCCCATGGGATTAATAAAGCAAACCAAACTAAAACATCACTGAAATACATTTAAATGTCCTTTCAGACAATAAGACTATCAGATTAATTTTGATATCTAACAAAGAATACTGTAGCACATACATACAAATCTGTACTTTAATCTACGTTCTTCAAGTAATTATATACAGAATATATTCAAGAATGTCGGCTACAGAAATACTATTACATCTATAAGCTTTGGGGGACACGTTTTATAACTTTTAATAATGAAATGAACAAACATTACAATATAAGTCTAATGCATAATACATTACAAAGAAATAGTGAGAAATGCCATGAAAGTTTAATTTACAGATTGTCAAAGCCTATTCATACTTGAGTTGGCTTACATGCTGATCTCAAATAGGCTACATATCGTTTTTTAATGGTGTATTAATTTGTTTTAGTGTGCAGCTAAATATCAAATATTTCTACAGTATTTTTAATGACTTAATGATCAATGAAAGTTATTATAAAGTAATCAAGGCTTGTTTTGCTGGTATCGGCCGCTTCATGAGGCCTGATGGAAATGCCCTTCACCTTGACCTGGTCACAGGTCAGCCTGGCAACAGACGAGTTTTAACGATTTGAATTACTCATATATGTTTGAGTGCTAACAAAGACCACAAAAGCGTACTAATAAAGCAATTAACCTACATTTTGAGTAAATTCGCTGTGAAATGTTTTGTGGTTACATTTCGTGTTTATGACTTATTCACCAATTAGCACTACAAACATAGGGTTTAATTTTACGTCGTAATGAACTAGCCTACCTCATGCACAACTATACTATTATTTGCTCATATGGCAAATGTATGTTTTCTTAAATAATAATATAAGAAAAAGCACTGGAACTAAGCCACTGGAAGTCAAATTTGAAGTTTGAAGAGAGAAAAAAAAACGACTCACCGGCTCATGCACAAATGTCATCACTTAATAGTCCATATGAGCGTGATGTCTGTTCCATTTCAATTTTATTTCTATAACGCTGTTCAATTAATATTAAAGCACAAGTCAAATAAAGCGGCTGCACTGCTGTTTGAGTATGCGTCACATTAAAACGCTTTGCGGCGCGTGAAAGTGTTGCGTGGGCGCTCTCCGCGTGCTCTGCTCCGCGCGCTCACCAGCAGGGAGGAAAACTTCAGTAAGCTGCATCCTTTCCTCTCCCCCTCTTCATCCTCTCAGTCTGACTGTCCCTCTTTTCTTAGTCGTTGTTTCATGACATTGACATTCAAACTTACTGTAACAGAAATCTGAATATTTTGGTTTAGTAGCTAATGTTTATTTGTTACGTCATATTATCAACAAATGGTTGGTTCATAGCAACATCACAGGAAGTTTTAATGCTTATAAACTGGCAAGGTCCATTCTAAAGTGGGTATGATACAGAACTGAAATATAAAACAAGCAGACAAACGATAAATAGGCTACATTTAGAATGAATGAGATGCCTATTGCTCTTTATCTTACATGAGGCCAAAAAAAAAAAAAAAAAAAAAATGAGATTGATCAATGGAAAATGCTCTCCAGGCACGGAAACAGAAACGGAAAGAGAGGCTGACACAGGCTGACAGAATAGAAGTGATTGGCTATACAAAATACATTAATAATTTATTTATGACTGATCAAATATTTGGTTATACTAATGTCAACATGTTTTGTACATAGGCTAGTTACTTATTGTTTTATGTTTTACAGCCATATAGTATGTGGAGGGTTTTGATTAGTTGATCAAAATATATTTACATAATTAATCAACTGAAATAAAAGTCAACGTCATTTAATTTCACGTTACAGATGAGGTTGTATATACGAACCACTAGAGGGCAGAATGCTTCTATTGATTTAATCAGGCAGAACAAGATCTTTCTATTTTGACGGAATAGACAGTGAGAATAAATTTTGACTGACCACTTGCTGAACCAGTAAAAATTTTGACAGCTAACACGGTTCACTGTGAAAAAGTGGTCTGTTATATAAGTGTGAAAAAAGAAACTCACCTGGACATGGTTATACTGTGACTGGCTTAAACAGCAGAATGAATGTGCCTCTAAATGTAAAAGAATGTGTGGTTTTACAATAAAATGGATCTGTTTTAAGTTTTATAAGATTAAAGTGGCTTTAATAGCAATGTTAATTTGCAGTTTTAAAGTCCCATTTATAAAAATAACCACATACTATTGTTATTTGTACAGCCTAATAAACTTTAGGACATTTGGACTTGTTTTTGAGAAATGCAGATTCCCTTCTGTACCACACACTCTGTCTGAAGCTTATTTCCACATCACTGTAGTTTGTTTTGCCTGATTAGATGCTTTCTGCTTTCAATAAAAAGAAGAATATTACATTAATTAAATAATAATATATTTACATACAAAAATAGAATTATATAAATTAAAAAACAATAAATTGCAGTGCTAAATTACTCCTGAATAGACAGCTAACTGTCCTTCTGCTCACATTGTGCATGAACTCTGTGCCTTTTCTGTCTGTGTTCAAGTACAATGATGTAAGACAAGGACACACACAAACTGCTTTTGGCTATTATGTCTTTAGTATTAGAAAGTCAGATTCATTAAAATTAAAAAATAATACTGGTATTAAACATTTAAAAAAAAATCCCAATTAAGTTATGTGTGTCAACATACATCCACATGTCAGTTCTTGGAAAGCAGGACTGGTTAATTTTCATGGAAACTGGGATTATATAATCTAACTTTCATAAATGCAGACGTAATCCTGTGCTACCTTTCAGCACATGTTCAGTGTGGTCGTGGAATAAGATAAACATCCAGATGAACAAAAGCCAATCTCCACTGGAATCTGATCCAATCTCTGTACCTTGGGTTGCCAGATCTATAAAACGCTGAACTGAAAGTCAGATTCACTCAGTTTGTTTTTTGTTCTTGCAGTGGAAGAAGCTTCAAAAAGACATAATTTTGGGGGAAACTTGATAAATTAAAGTTAACTAGAAGCTCACAATAACATTAAACAATTTATTTATATCACCATCAAAAGTAATGGTAGTATTAAGTATTACAAGTAATAGTATTATAAAATAATAGATTACACGTCAGAGATGATGTGTTTTTGTAGGCCAACCCAGAAGTTAGCGGCACACGGGTTCCCTCGATCGAATTTTCCCATAGACTTTTGGAAAATCGCAAAAAATAAGCTCTGTGTTTAACAAAGGGTTATGACACTTACACGTTTTTTTTTATCAAGATAATCTTTATAAGTTAACACAACATTTATACATTTTGAAGCCTAAATAAAGTGGTCAGATATAAAAAGCTAACAGTAGGCTATAAACGGACTACAGCACACCATGGTCACGGATCAACGTCACCGCCACCAAGCTTCCTCAAAATTTATTCAAAAAACAACTTTATTTAAAAATATGCTCTCTGATTATGATCTGCGCTATGTATGTATGCGCTTATCCACTTTTTCATGAGAAATGCGGTCCAAATGTCCTGTTTGTTATGATGACGTCTAAAGTCCCCACCAAAGGAAGTAGTCCCTTTTAGCAACCGCCGTTTTTAAGACACAATAAAGGTTTAAAAAATCACACGCGGGTTATAACTGGTGTGTTTTATGTCATAGATCAAAACGTGAAAATATTTAGAGGCTTTGTTAACCACAGACCTTATTTCAGGCGATTTAGCAAAAACCCATTCAAAAAACCCATAGACTTTATGGCGATGGAACCGGAAGTCCACTTGGTGGAGGAATCAAGTAGTGTTAAAAACAGTATAGGTCAAATTAGTCAAGTCAGTGATCTCATAAAACAAATACACACCTTATTATAGTAAAATTGTAAGTGAGTCATTGAATCATTCAGTCAGTCGTGTTCAAAACACTAATTCATTGAGGAACCAAATAAGATGAGTGAGTCAGTGAATCATTCAATCAACAATCTAATTTTACTAGAAGTAGTAGGTCATTCAGGGACTCTTTGGGCCAGATTTACTAAACGGGGCAAATTAGCGTGAGAGCGCAGTTCCACAAATATGCCGATGGGAGTGGCAAGTTTTGCGCATGATCTACTACTGACGCGCAAATTAAAGAACACAGATGCAGTCAAATCATTTACATAATGACCAACGCAATCTACCAACAGCAGTGCAAATTAGTGTTGGGTCGCAAATAAGCAGAGCTGATGCTCATCAGGTGCGGATCAACACAGGCTCAATTTGTTACATGTAATATACGGATAACATCTTCCTCTGCCATTTGAAAAAAAAAATTGAGTGGAAAATATTTTCTCCCTTCTACCACACTCTTTCTGTTCTTTGCAGTGTCTTTTTCTAGCAGCAACAATTGCAGCCATGTTGCAAAATGGGGTAAGACATGCTTTTTTGACTAGCGCAAACATTAGTAAATTGTGTTGCGTGATTCATTTAAAAACTCTCCTCCCATAAATTTTGCATCTGAAAGGGAAACTCCTATAAATGCATATGCAATAAGGTCAGCAGCAAAAACAACTCAGTCCACACCTTTTCAGCGCTAATTTTGCACTGCGTGTCTTTAGTAAATCCCGAGAGTAGGTTTTTAACGCCAAAAGAGGGTTTGCGCTGGTGCAAGCTGTTAGTAAATCTGGCCCTATGTCTACTGTTTTATGAATACTGTGAATTTGGACAAACTACTCTTTTCACATACTCTTTTTACCCTATATATAGGAGGGAAGTATGCATATTCAGATGCAGCCATTGAATTATTCATTTAACCGATTCGTTCAAAAGCGCTGAATCATTTAGGAACAAAATAAGTAACTCTCTTTATGAGTGAGTCATTGAATCATTCACTCAATCTATTCCTTCAAACACACTGATTCATTCAGGCACAACACTTTTTGTGTTGCTTATGAATCACAGCCTTGCTGACATTTGACTATATATGCATATGTGATACATTACTGAATTTGGTCCCAAATCAACTTATTGGTCCAAATAATGTATTGATAAAAACAAATCTGCACCGTTTGTTTCTCTATATGTATGAACATGCATAGATACAGCAAAAGAAAGTCTAAAGATTTTCAATGGATCTAATTTATGTGCAAGTCGATCATTTAACAAACTGTGTTGGAGGGATGTCAGTCCTTTATCTTTATTACAGAGGACTACTGAAAGTGACGTGAATATAAACATCAGCACCAGAGATGGAGGATCAATATTTCATCTTGAACTCTACTAATCAGTCTGCAGGGAAACAAACCATTTGTTACGTGCAAAAATGTCCGCCCATTTAATTAAATCTGCTGTAAGGAGAAGTCAAACATAAGGGCAATCTGTCAATTGGCTGACGAAGACTTTGGAGAATTAATTAACATAATGTAAGCAAAGCACAAGGGCGGTTTAAAGCCATTTAAAGGGTCTGTGATTATTTATGTCAAGGTACCTTAATCAGATTGTTTTTGTTAGAAACCCATGTGCAGTGGCACAGCACTGAAATACACACACACACACGCAGGTTGAGCTGGGGGTCCCGGCGGGGCTGGGCAGTTGTGCCTGGCAATTATGATCCCTTTGATGTGAAGGGAGACAACCTGGGAAGGGCAGGACCTTACCCTTAAGCTTTAGGCATCAAGACTCCACACACCACGAAATCTAATGTGTTAATCTACAGGCCTCAAGTCGGAGAGCAGCATGAAATGAAGATGAGAGGCTGAAAGGGGCAGTGATTAGCTGAAAATCTTAAAGCATGTTTATTAAAATGATACCAGTTGCTTGATCAGTGGAAAGACCAGCATGAATTTCCACAAGTATTTTTATGCTAATTACATTGCATTGCATGTATTCATTGAGCGCATGCTGTTAATCAAAGCGACTTACAAATGAGGATCATCACAAGCAATTTGCCATATGAGTTACTCACAATGCCAAGAACAAAATGCAAAGTACACAATGCCAAGTTTAGTATAAGATTAGACACAAGCCAGTAGGTGAAAAGCAAAATATATATATACACTAGTGGATCAGCATACATTTTGAAGCTATGAAATATACTTTATGAACTGAGTAAATGTAAGTAAAAATTTAAGTAGATCTCAATAATTACATTTAGTACCATGACAAATTAAATTGCATAAACCCAACAAGTTATGGGAACTTATTAACTATAAGCCAATTTAAAAAAAAAACAATATTATGAGTAATGTGAAGTTATTTCATTTAAATCCACTAAGACGAGCAGCTAACTATTAGCTAGTTATGGCCAACATACATGTGCTAACATAATTAACTAAGACTATCATTACTTACAGACAATAATTTTTTAATATAAGCAACATGCAGTTTACTGTACTAATGTAATGTAATGTACAAAATGGTAACATAACAAACTCCTATAAATTCAAACATGACAAAATGTTAAACACTAACAGATCTCATCCTATATCCATTTTATTAATTTTGTGCAAAAACACATAAAATTTACTTGTAATTTCAACATTAACTCTTCTTATGCAGCCTGTATCAAAGCATGCTAAGAAAATCAGATTAAATCCCTCTCTTTGTGTGCAATTCTTAATTGTGTCCAATTTACTCAATTTTTTAAGTTGTTAAAGATAAAGAATATTGATATGGAATAAGTAATAATAGTAGTTCTTGAAACTGATCATTCTCAAATATTTTGACTGAAATTAAACCAAAATATGTAATTGTGAATAGGGTTAGGCTTGAGAAGGCTAAACCTCAAGTCTGGACTCGGATCTCAAGCATAGTTGCACCATAGGGGCTTATTAACTATTGGCTGAAGTACCCGGATTTTGCCGTGTTCGCACCGCAGGAACTAGGAACGATTTTAGGAACTCCTTTTGGGGGAACTAAATTAGCTCCTACTTCAGAGCAGGGTCTAATCCAGCACTATGGGAACTACCAGTGACGTAAGTGTACATTGATTGGTCAAACGCATATCAAACACTGGCACACAGCATTTTTAAAATGCCGTGTAAAGTTAACAAATTTACTTCACAAAAATGGAAAACAGCAAGAACAGCATTTACCTGTTGTCTGCAGGGTTGTGTTCTTTTCTCCGCCTTGATGATCTGTAATACTGAAAGTTGTCATAGGAGATTTCGTCACATAGCCCCAATTTTTGCTCTTTCAGTCGTGTATATGAGTTTACATTCCATCTTCATTATCACGAAAGCCAAGACACACAACAAACACAGATCACGGCATCCTCCATTTACCGTTTTTTAGCGTAAATGCCGCACTTAAAGATGCCCGTCGGCTGCTTCACAGTTCCTATTCCCGGTGCGAATGCAACCAGGAACATGGCCCAGGGGAGAAATTAGTTCTCTGGGATCTATCCTAGTGGCTAGTTCCTATAACTGAGTTTGGTGCAAAAGCCCCTCATGTTGTAGCGCTGCCCACTAGGCTACTGTCTCACCACTGTTAATACTCTCATGCAAATGTGTAGCCTATATAATTCACACTTCTATTTTTTAAATTTTATTATGGGAAGAAAATAACATAATACTTAGGCCTATTAAAAAATATTTTAAAATGCAAAATGGGGTACTAGTATTGCATTAAAGCGCAGTCCATGAAAAGGTAAAGACAATTTTGACATTTACTGTACTGTTTGAATTCATTCTAAACAGCAAATGCTTACACAAATGCTTACATTTACTACATATGGTTATGTGAATGTATTTAAAAATAGTATTTTTTTTAATCTCCACATGGCGCAGTTGACTGCTACTCACGAAAACAAGCTGTGATACGTCCACTCCATAACATAGCTCCACTTACAAATAAACACATGACTCACAATCGTGGTGGTACCCGCAGCACATTCTGGTTGTGTCTGTATAACAAAATATATTTTTAAGAGCAGCAGTCACATTAGTTTTGGTATCTGCTATTGTATTTGAACTCTACAGAGATTTAAGTTTAAGGTCAGAAGTAAAAACAATTTGCAGTTTGCAAATGTTAAAAATGCTATCATTCTCTCCATCTTACTTTTCATATTTTGCTAGACAAAGATGAAGCCTTTGTTGTATTTTCATCTTTGTCACATCAGGGTCTGTTTGTTCCATTTTGTATTTGTTAATCACACTCCATCCTTTAGTGAGACATCAGACAAACGTTCTGTCTCTCTTTTGCATTTTGTCTCTGTCCCGCCTGTCTCTCTTTCTATTAATCTCTCTCTCCTTTGCCTATTTTGGCAGGCCTGTGCCAGGTATTTGTTGAAATTCCACACACCCCGCAGGGAGAGGTATGTTGCCCTTCTTCTCGTCTTGGCCCTGGTGCCTGTCTCTGTCCATCTTGTGTTCTCAAATATACAGCACATGCCTGGGACACGCTAAGCCCAGATCACCACTCTAAATCCTGCAGACTTCACACAAGAGTTGTAACCCATTTTAGACAAACACAGCAGTGGCTTGAGAAAGGATTACCAGTCTAATGCCTCTACAGGCATAAAGAAAATGAAATTAAAATTCTGTCATTATTTTCTCTCACTTGTGTTGTTCTAAACCTGAATTCTGATATTTATAAAAATGATATAGAACCTCAGCTGTTCTTTTTGAGACAAAATTCATAGTGACCTTGGATGCAAAAAGATATTTTGAAGAATATTTATATGTTTTTGTTCATAAAATGAAAGTCAGAGAGGTCCAAAACAATACTGGGTCCCAATGACTTGTTTAAAAGAAAAGAAAAAAAAAAAGAGAAAAGAAACCTTTTCATATATATATATATATATATATATATATATATATATATATATATATATATATATTTCAAAATATCTTCTTAATATCAGATGAAAGAGTATTATATGGGTTTGGAATGGCATGAGAGTGACTAAATGATGACATAATATTAATTTTGGGTAAACTATCCAAACAAAGAAATCTTGAAAATGTCATAAACATGATATTCATGATAATCTTCACCTCAGCTGCACCTTCCAAATGTTGTTCTCCATTTCTGCATATTCAAACTGGTTTTTAGAAGACTTGGAATATAGCACATACTGTTATGGTATTTATAGTTTTTTCAGACATCGTCACTATGAACTGTCATACATGTTTGTGTAACATAATATACATAATATATATACATGTCATGTATACAGCTCTGGAAAAAATTAAGAGACCACTCCAAGTTCAGAAATCAATGTTAAGTGGTCTCTTAATTTTTTCCAGAGCTGTATATATACCAAAACTTATTCAGACACCTTGAACATTTCATTCATCAATCCAGTGTATTCACTATAGTTTAAAAAAAAATAGTAATAAAATATGACAAGATCTCAGAGTTAAACTGCATCAGAAAAAAAAAAAATCTTAATTATGTCAGATAACACTTAAGCAAAACATGGTCAGGTCAAAGTGTCTCAATAATTTTTGGTTCCAAATTTTTATCAGTTTTACTGGTAGTCCACTGTATGAATTTTTGGGTATAATATGTCACAGTTTCCTTTATTTTGCTATCCTCACTTGAATTATAGTGTCCTGCACCTACTAGTAAAAATATATCAAAAATATCAAAAACGTCAGAAAAACAAAATTCAAACCAACTTACAAATGAGAAAGGAAATTTGCCATAAGAGTAACAGCCCATTAAAGGTGCCCTAGATTATGTTTTTAAAAGATGTAATATAAGTCTAAGGTGGCCCCTGAATGTGTCTGTGAAGTTTCAGCTCAAAATACCCCATAGATTTTTTTACTACCTATTTTGAGCCATAATTATATATGCACCAATTCAGTGCACGGCCCCTTTAAATCTCGCGCTCCCCCGCCCCCGAGCTCTCGACTGCCTGTTGTCCTTGCTTGCTTACCTAGTCTGATGATTCAGCTGTGCACAGCCAGACGTTTTGCCCTTGTGTAATGCCTTGAACATGGGCTGGCATATGCAAATATTGGGGGCGTACATATTAATGATCCCGACTGTTACGTAACAGTCAGCGTTATGTTGAGATTCGCCTGTTCTTCGGAGGTCTTTTAAACAAATGAGATTTACACAAGAAGGAGGAAACAATGGAGTTTGAGACTCACTGTATGTCATTTCCATGTACTGAACTCTTGTTATTCAACTATGCCGAGGTAAATTCAATTTTTATTCGATGACACCTTTAAAAGAACAATAAACAACTGAAGTGTGGTTGCATTAATATAAACAATTTATACAACTTTACAATGCAGTATTAAAGATACTATTGATTTTTGATTGATCTTACTAATAATGTTATCCATTTTGGACTGAGCTTTTCTGAGAAAAAAAAGTGATCTGACAGTTTGGAAATCATGGAAAGTCTAGCAGTCTAACAAAAATTCACTTTAATGAGTATTTGCAAATATTTCAACATCTCAAATGCCTTCAGTTTAACTCATTTTACTTACTGCGGTCACAAAATGAAGTGTATAGAAAAACACTGAACAGGTTTAATTCGTTAAGCAGGCTCTATAGACTGCGGTGATGATCCAGTTGGCTGCTGGGCCCTTGCGGTCAACTACACACATACTCTCCTTACCCCATTGATTAGATGTGTTTGAGTGTTGACCGTATCGGGTGTTCAGAGGTGGTGTTAAGTTGAAGTGTGTCAGCGGTGTGTGTGTTGGCGGGAGTGCAGTAGATGTGCAGATATGTGTTTGTTGGCCTTGTGTAGATGTGCGTTGGCACGCGTGCAATGCTGAATTTGGTGTCAGTAGCTCATGAGGAGACGGGGTTATAACTTTTGCTCTCTGTCTGTCTCTTTCTCTCACTCTATTACTCTTTCTTTCTCACTGGACGGTAATTTACGCTGGTTGTTCCTTTACACTGGACCGCCTTCATCTTATGAATCATCTTCATTTTACAGGAAAGAACATGTGTCACTGACCCACTCGTGTGTCTCAAAGATCTAGAAACCAATAGAGTTCAGGATTGCTTTATAACTGAAATAATAGGTTGAATATGTGTCTTGGTCGTATAAAAGCATTTTTTAAAAAAATGTTTTTAACTTTTAGACACTATTCCCAGTTAAAATCTAATTCGATTTTGGTGCGTATGGACTTACACATTCTGACCTGACTGTTAAAAGCTCTCATTTTTTGCGGTTTACACCAAAATGATATCAAAACAAAGGAAAACCAGTGACCATTATCAAAACAGTATGCAGCTCAAGTATCACTTTCCCCATTTTTTTGTTTCCCTTCTTGGTTTAACAAAAGTTTAAAGGGTTAGTTTACCCAAAATTTAATATTCAGTCATTATTTTTCACCCTCATGTCGATCAAAACATGTACAACTTGTGGAATACAAAAGAAGATATTTTTGAAGAATTGTTTTTCCATATAGTGAAAGTCAGTGGGGTCCAAAACAGCATTGGACACCACTGACTTTCATTGTATAGACAAAAAAAACAGACATTTTTCAAATCATCTTCTGTATTCCATAGAAGAAAGTAAGTCATACATGTTTGGAATTACATGAGGGTGTGTAAATGATGATTGAATTGATTACTTTTTCCCTTTAAGTATCCATTCATAAATGTTCTGGACAGCATACTTAAGCCTCATCAGAAATGCATGCAAGATATCCACACCATGCATCATTTTAACTTTTGCATGACTAAGGAGGTGAAAATGTCTTTCCACTGAAACGTTTTCTCTCCATTAATGGTTATGTATTCCTGTATGGTCGTTAGGGAAAGATACCATATTTTTTAAGTGATTAAATGGTTTTCACTGCCTCAGCTGTGGTTTGGATTGAGACGCGTATCAAAATTTCATCCAACATTTTTCACGCATGATTCAGTTCAGCCTCAAATAATGGGTTTAATAACATGTTCATTTGTCCTGCGAGTATACCTGTACAACTGAAATCCTTTTACGTACCTTTTCATGTTTGTTGTTGTAATTCTTACACTTCTCTAATAAATTCTACTTGAAATATTCCTTGCATGCTCCCAAACCCAAATAACTTTGATGGATGGTGGGCATAAATATTGTTCTCTGACATTTACAAGTGTTTTTCCTATGGTTCTGTATTGCTTTTTTTTGGGTGGGGAAAACGTACTCGGTTACTAACGTAACCTCGGTTCCCTGAGATACGGAACGAGTACTGCGTATGGGGAAAGGTCTCCCTTTTTCCCCGCTGCTGAAGCCTTTTTCAATAACGCAGTGTAACTGCACCGTCATTGGTTCACTCATAGACAAGTTGTTGAACCAATGGCGGCGCGGCATAGCTGCGCGGCCTATGGCGACAAAGCGCGCGAATATTCCCGCCGAAATGGGCGGGGTATAGGGCTATATAAGCAGGCGTTTCGCCATAGGATTTCAGTGTCAATCGACTGAAGCGACGACCCTGAGCCGCAGCCTCGTGGCACGGCAAGTGACGCAGTACTCGTTCCGTATCTCAGGGAACCGAGGTTACGTTAGTAACCGAGTACGTTCCCTTTCGATACTTCACTCGTACTGCGTATGGGGAACGAATTCAACCACGCCGTGCCACGGCTGGGAACGATATAGCTTGCATTTGGCCAACCCAGAGGGGGGCCAAAAGGACAAGCGGAGGCAAAGCCTAACCGAACCCATGGTTACACTGAAGGAAGATACTTCCTATGGTGGCGTGAAGCGGGACTTGTTGGAGGCCGCTAATCACACCGACAGGACCCGAGCTTGTAAGGTCGGGACATCGAGGTGATAGAACCTGACAAAGGTGGACGGCGAAGACCAGCCGGCCGCCTCACAGATGTCTTGGATGGAAACTCCGTTGGACCAAGCCCACGAGGAAGCCATTCCTCTAGTGGAGTGGGCCCTGACTCCTATGGGGCAATTAGTGCCCAGTGAGGAGTAGCACAGGTTAATAGCATCCACTATCCAACGGGAAATGCGTTGTTTCGAGACCGGAGACCCTTTGGTGCGGCCGCCAAAACAAACAAAGAGCTGATCCGACTGTCTGAAAGACTGTGATCGGTCTATGTAGGTCCTCAATGCCCTGACTGGGCAGAGTAGCTGCAGCTCTGGTTCGTCCGCCGAGGGAGGAAGAGCAGAGAGCGAGATGACCTGAGCTCTAAACGGAGTTGAGAGCACTTTAGGGACGTAGCCATGCCTAGGTTTCAGAACGACCTTAGAGTCACCAGGCCCGAATTCGAGGCATGCAGGGTTCACGGAGAGGGCCTGCAAATCGCCAACACGCTTTACCGATGCTAGTGCTAGTAGCAGAGCGGTTTTTAGCGTTAGGGGCCTGAGGTCGGCTGAACCCATTGGTTCAAATGGGGCTCCTTTCAAGGCCCTGAGGACCAACGAGAGGTCCCAGGAGGGAATAGTGAGAGGGCGAGGAGGATTCAAACGCCTAGCACCTCTCAAAAAACGGATCACAAGCCCGTTTCGTCCCACTGATTGGCCAGCAATAGGAGCGTGGAACGCTGCAATGGCTGCTACGTAAACCTTAAGCGTGGAAGGGGAGCGCCCCATTTCCAAGCGTTCTTGGAGGAAAGACAGTATGGAAGATACGTCACTCTCCACAGGGTCTATGTTGCGTGTTGAACACCAATCAACAAAGACTGACCACTTCTGGTCGTAGAGGCGCCTCGTAGACGGGGCTCTAGCCTGAGAAATGGTATTTAGGACGTCCTCGGGGAGGCTAGTCGGCTCCCATCGAGGGACCAGAGGTGCAGAGCCCAGAGCTGCGGCTGTGGGTGCCAAATTGTTCTGTTTGCCTGAGAGAGGAGGTCCCGTCTCAGGGGAATCGGCCACGGGGCTCTTAGAGAGAGCCTGAATAGCTCTGAGGACCAAACCTGGTTCCTCCAGAGCGGGGCCACCAGAAGGACTCTGTGCTGGTCTTCTCTGATACGCCTGATGACCTGGGGGATCAGTGCGATCGGAGGGAAAGCATAAAGGAGCGTGCTGGGCCATGTGTGGGCCAGAGCATCTACTTCCTTCGAGAAAAATGTTGGGCAATGAGAGTTGTCTTCTGAGGCGAAGAGGTCTACCTCTGCCTTCCCGAAGAACTCCCAGATCGTGAGGACCACTTGGGGGTGGAGCATCCACTCGTCGGAGGGGATGTTGCTCCGTGACAACATGTCCGCACCCAGATTGTTCCTGCCAGGAACATGAGTCGCTCTGAGCGACTGAAGCCTCGGAAGAGCCCATTCCAGCAGACGTTTCGCCAGAGCGCATAAGCGGCTGGACGAAAGACCGCCTTGGTGGTTCAGGTATGACACCACCGTCATACTGTCTGACCGAACTAGAACATGACGTCCCGTCAAGTAAGCCTGAAAGAACTGAAGGGCTTTCATCACTGCTAGCATCTCTAGACAGTTGATGTGTAGATGGCTTTCCTCGTGGCTCCACGAGCCGAAGGCCGGTCTGCCCTCGCACACAGCGCCCCAGCCCAAGTTGGAGGCGTCTGTTGAGAGCACCGTCCTCCGTGAGACCGCCTGTAAAGGGACTCCGCGCTGGAACCATACTGGATCCATCCAAGGTTTCAGGGCTAGAAGACAGGCCCGATTGACCTTGAGACATAGGCGGCCGTGCCGCCATGCGCTGGGAGGAACCCGGAACTTCAACCAGTACTGAAGAGGCCGCATCCGAAGAAGGCCTAGCTGCAGCACCGGGGAGGCGGAAGCCATCAGCCCTAGCAGCCTCTGGAAAAACTTCAGAGGGAGATAGGCTTTGTTCGTGACAGATGCCGTGAGCTGCTGAATTGCCAGGGCGCGCTCTGGCGAGACTACTGCCGTCATACGGACCGAGTCGAAAACTGCTCCCAGAAACGAGATTCGTTGAGTGGGGCATAGCGAGCTCTTGGCTAAGTTGACCCTGAGACCCAGGCATTGTAGATGGCTGAGGAGCACGGATCTGTGGCGTTCCAGCTCGTCTCGCGAACGGGCTAAGATGAGCCAGTCGTCGAGATAATTCAGAACCCGGATTCCCATCTGTCTCAGAGGGGAAAGCGCCGCGTCCATGCACTTGGTGAAAGTGCGGGGAGCCAGAGACAGCCCGAAGGGCAGGACCGTATATTGGTATGCCACCCCTTCGTATGCGAATCTCAAGAATCGTCTGTGACGGGGGGCTATCTGGATGTGAAAATACGCATCCTTCAGGTCCAGCGAGCAGAACCAGTCCTCGGGGCAAATGTGCGCGAGGATCTGCTTCAGCGTCAGCATTTTGAACTTCCGTCTCATGAGGGAGTGATTCAAAAGCCTGAGGTCTAGGATGGGTCTGAGACCGCCATCCTTTTTGGGGACCAGAAAGTAGCGGCTGTAAAAGCCTGTCTCGCTCTCTGACGGAGGAACCATTTCCACAGCTCCTTTTTCCAGCAACGACATGACTTCGGCCCGGAGGACATGAGCGTCGTCCGGATTGACCGATGTTTGAAGCACCCCAGCGAAGCGGGGGGGCCGTCGTGCAAACTGGAGCGAGTAGCCCTGGTTTACGATCCCCATGACCCATTCTGACACACCGGGGATGGCCTGCCAGGCCTCGGCCCGAGTGGCTAGGGGTTGAATAATGTTGGGTGACAGACCGTCGTTGAGAGGGTCGTACACCGCGAGGGGTGGAAGAGGAAATTTGCTCTTTTTGTGATGAGGTAAAAATTTGTTCGCCGTGAAAACGGCGTTTGGAGTGGGCGCAACAGGTGTGGGCCCAGCTGTCACTTGGAGTTTGTTTCCCACACCCGGAAATAAACGAGGCGGAGGGGAAATTACTCGTGGGAGCTTTTGGGGTGGTCCGGTCATAACGGGACGGTCCCCCATCCTCTTCCTGTCCGACGAATCAGGACGACTTCGGAGGCACCGGGTCCAGCACAATCCTGGGCCGGGGTCCCTGGCGCCTCGGGAAGGGAGGGCGCTTCGCAGGGCGCGAGCGCTGGCGATGCTCCTGGGGCGGCGCTGCCTGTTTTGCAGGTGGGGCTGGTTTGTTCTGCTGAGCCGGCGCAGTCCTGGGGCGGCTAGACGCAGAAGCGGAGCTGGAGCGCTTAGGCAAGAAATGCCTCATAGCCTGAGACGATTTCTGCGCGGCAGTAAAGCGCTCAGTGAAGCCATCCACTGCAGGCCCGAAGAGACCAGAAGGCGAGACCGGGGCGTCTAAGAAGGCCGTCTTGTCTAGGTCTTTGATCTCCGTTAGGTTGAGCCACAGGTGGCGCTCCAACACGACCAGGCTGGCCATGGAACGACCGATGGCCTGGGCCGTAGCCTTCGTAGCTCGCAGGGCAAGATCCGTGGCGCTGCGGAGATCTTTGAAGGCTGGCGCGTCGATTCCAGACTCATCCAGAGAGCGGAGGAGTTTGGCCTGGAATACTTGAAATATGGCCATGGTGTGGAGCGCAGAGGCAGCTTGGCCCGCCGAGGTGTAAGCCCGTCCAGCCAGAGTAGAGGTGGTCCGACAGGGCTTGGAAGGAAGGGCCCTCTTCGTCTTCCAACCCACAGCCGCGGGAGGACAGAGGTGAGCAGCCACCGCTTCATCTAGGGGTGGCAAGTGCTCGTATCCCTTCTCCTCGGCGCCGTCGACGGCGGTGAGGGCGGAGCGGTGCGTAGTGTGGAGGCGGGCAGAGTAAGGAGCGCGCCACGACTTCGTCAGCTCTTCGTGGACCTCAGGAAAGAAGGGCGCTGAACGCTGGCGAGGTGCTTGGCGGCGGCCTGGCAGAAACCATTCGTCCAGGCGGCTGCGAGACGGCTCCTCTGGAGGGGCCCACTCGAGGTCCAGCTCTTCAACGGCCCTAGACAGGATGCGGAAGAGCTCGGCATCCATGCCCTGGCCATGCTCGATGGGTTCCAAGGGAGGCGGTGGAGCGGGGTCTTCCGGCTCGCCAGCCCATCCTTCCGCTTCGGAAGCCGCAAGAGACATGGAGTCGTCTTGTTCGTCGTCTGTTCCCCCGAATGAGACGAGGTCACTCGCTTCTGCGGAGGGACGCTGCTCAGGGCGAGAGAACAGAACGGGAGAGAGTTCCCTGGGAGGAGAGGGCGAGGCACGCGGGGGCTGGGCCGGCGTGAGCTCGCTCAACTCCTGGCGCTGAGTCGCTCTACCCCGCTGTCTTTTCCTCGCCGGCTCGCGGGAGGAAGGAGACGGGAGGGCGCGAGCGGCGAGATCGCCCTCAGTGAAGAAGGCGACCCGCGAGCGCAGGGAAGCGAGACTCATACACTCGCAGTGCGGGCATGAGTCTCCAGCGAGCGCGCCGTCTGCGTGGGGCTTGCCCAGGCAAGCGACACACTCGCTGTGTCCATCGTCGTCGTGCAGGGGGGCCCTGCAAGTACCACATGAGTGGCGGGGCATCGTGAGACGCCGCTGCCGTGAAAACGGCAATTGGGTGGCTCTTTTAGAGCGGCGAGGGCCGCGGAAGCTCTTAGAGCGGTGAAAACCGCTGAAAATCGCTCTTTTAGAGCGGCGTTTAAGCCGCGGATGAAGCTCTCAGGCGGCGCGCCGGATGGCGGCAGGGGACGCACAGGAAGCGGCCGGAAGCGGGAAGCGGGAGGCGGCGGCTCGGCGACGGCGCTAGAAGCTGCAGTCCGCGAGGGCGCCGGCGCTTTCTTCCACCGGCGAGTCCAGGCGAGTCCGCTGCGGGAGCCTCTTCAGACGGCGGCGAGAGCAGAAGGCGGCGAGCTTCTTCGGCTTCAGGCGGAGATCAGCGAAGAGAAGTAGATGTCGTCGCTGAAGGAGAAAACACTGAAATCCTATGGCGAAACGCCTGCTTATATAGCCCTATACCCCGCCCATTTCGGCGGGAATATTCGCGCGCTTTGTCGCCATAGGCCGCGCAGCTATGCCGCGCCGCCATTGGTTCAACAACTTGTCTATGAGTGAACCAATGACGGTGCAGTTACACTGCGTTATTGAAAAAGGCTTCAGCAGCGGGGAAAAAGGGAGACCTTTCCCCATACGCAGTACGAGTGAAGTATCGAAAGGGAACTGTCAGTATCTAAGCAGTGTGAATGTTAGCCCTGAATTGCAGTCTATTATTCTGAGACATTGTTTGTTTGAATATATAGCTTACTTACAGTTTCAGCTGTCTTGTGAACCTGCCGTTGTTCTTACATACATCGAGTTTTTTTTATTAAGGATGCGAATTAGCTAATAGGCTATTGGGGAAGACCGGGAAGTGTTGACACATTTTTCGTTAACATCTGTAATGATGTGTTTTGTTTTGTTTTTTTCAAACTTTGATAGGCCTATAATATAGCATATCACTATAGCTATTTCTCTGTTATGGCTATAGGAATCTACAACGAATAGTGAATTAAATTAATGTCAAGTTAAAAGAGTAGGCTACTGTTGTTACGATCTTTCCCACTAGGCTAATAATTTTATGCTAATTGACGTTTTACGTGTAACTAGACTGATTTGTGGTAAGCAAATTAACGTGTTCAAAATAATTATCACACCTACTCCCATTTAATTCTAATTCAAAACAGCAAACAAATAGGCTACAAAATAAATTGGCCTAAAGAACAACATAAAAATGGAAACAAATATGCATATAGAAATAGCAAAACATAACACAGCGTGCGTTGGTGTCAAGTGGCCAACACTGTCCCGTTTTAAATCTATAGTCTGGAAACTGTTTCAACCCTCGCCATCTGGTCAGCCATGATATTTCTATTTTTTTTAAACAGGTGAAGAGCTTGTGTGGATGTTAGCCTGTATATAAAATTAAACAACATCAAGATTCAGATGATATCTCTATCTGTTAATTCTGTCATCATTCATTCGACATGAAATTACACTTTCTTACCTCAAAATATATATTTTTCTCTCCATGTAAATCCTTTATGTTTTACACGCACACTTGCTGTCACCTCATGAAGAATGAGTGATCTCACCCAAGCTAATTTAGTTAAACTGATGGTGTTACAACTCTCTCCGTGGTGCAACATTCCCCGATTTCCCCTAATTCAATGCAGACTACACGTGTTCGACATTTTTACATTATGAAAACAATAAATTACAACAAGAACTAAAATTATTAGGACTCATGCGGCACTGCTAAAATTAGTCAAACATTTGCGTAGCCTATCTATTAACAATTATTTAATAGTTTTATTTAATAAATCTTACGATTTAAATGAACTAAACGCATATTTGTACTATTGAATTAATAAATAAATTAACTCTAGCAAATCTCTGTGCCAATCTATTAAAAAAGGTGATATTTAAAGCACCCTGGTAAAGGGGTAGTGGACGCAGCGGGGTAGCCTGCCTGTGCCAGCGCTTGACTTCAACAGTAGCTCGTAACCCGTCTCTCTCAGGGTCACCATGTGCCATCTATAACTCTTTCCCGAATGTGTTCGCGCGCCCCCGGCAGGGCTTTGATCTTCACACCCGTCATGATGATGAGAGACGTGCCTTACCGCTTTATGACGACGTAGAATATATAGGCAAATATAGTGAAGTGTTTCTCATTGTCTTATTTTTTCAGTACTTAGTCAGGAATTTCATGGGTTTGTGAGGAAAACTTTAGAGCCGGTTAAAATAACGCTGCTGAGATCATTGATCCAGCGCGTGCCGCACCAAATAGCTGGGCTACTTAAAGGGTTAGTTCACCCAAAAATGAAATTTCTGTCATTAATTACACACCGCAAGACCTTCTTTCATCTTCGGAACACAAATTAAGATATTTTTGATGAAATCCGAGAGGTTTTTTTTTTTTTTTTTATCCCTCATAGAAAGCAACGAAATTACCACATTCAAGGTCCAGAGAAGTAGTAAAGACATTGTTAAAATAGTCAACGTGACTACAGTGGTTCAACCTTAGGCTAATGTTATGAAGTGATGTGAAGGCCTACTTTTTGTGCTCAAAAACAAAACAAAAATAACAACTTTATTAAAAAATGTATTTTCTACCGTTTACGTCCGAACGGCAGCCGACATTGTTCACGTGAGCACCATGACTCATGTGGAAATTGTTGAATAAATTCGTTATTTTTGTTTTATTTTTGCGCACAAGAAGTATTCACGTCGCTTCATGACATTAAAGGGTTAGTTCACCCAAAAATGAAATTTCCTGTCATTTATTACTTACCCTCATGCCGTTCCACACCTGTAAGAACTTCGTTAATCTTCAGAACACAAATTAAGATATTTCTGATGAAATCCAAAGAGGTTTTCTTTTTATCTCCCATAGAAAGCAATGAAATTACCACATTCAAGGTCCAGAGAAGTAGTAAAAACATTGTTAAAATAGTCAACGTGACTACAGTGGTTCAACCTTAAAGGGTTAGTTCACCAAAAAATGAAAATTCTGTAATTTTCCACACCTGTAAGACCTTCATTAATCTTTAATTTTGGAACACAAATTAAGATATTTTTGTTGAAATCCGATGGCTCCGTGAGGCCTCCATAGGGAGCAATGACATTTCCTCTCTCAAGATCCATTAATGTACTAAAAACATATTTAAATCAGTTCATGTGAGTACAGTGGTTCAATATTAATATTACAAAGTGACGAGAATATTTTTGTGCACCAAAAAAACAAAATAATGACTTACATAGTGATGGCCGATTTCAAAACAATGCTTCAGGAAGCTTCGGAGTGTTATGATTCTTCTGTGTTGAATCATGATTCACTGCCAAACTGCTGAAATCACGTGACTTTGGCGCTCCGAACCGCTGATTCGACACGCTGATTCATTATTGCTCCGTAGCAGTGTTTTGAAATCAGCCATCACTATATAAGTCATTATTTTGTTTTGTTTTTTGCCGCACCAGAAATATTCTCGTCACTTTATAATATTAATACTGAACCACTGTACTCACATGAACTGATTTAAATATGTTTTTAATTCATTAATGGATCTTGAGAGAGGAAATGTCATTGCTCCCTTTGAAGGCCTCACTGAGCCATCAGATTTCAACTAAAATATCTTAATTTGTGTTCCAAAGATTAACGAAGGTCTTACGGGTGTGGAACGGTATGAGGGTAAGTAATAAATGACAGAATTTTCATTTTTGGGTGAACTAACCCTGTAAGGTTGAACCACTGTAGTCACGTTAAATATTTTAACAATGTTTTTACTACTTCTCTGGACCTTGAATGTGGTAATTTCGTTGCTTTCTATGAGGGATAAAAAAAAAACCCTCTCGGGTTTCATCAAAAATATCTTAATTTGTGTTCTGAAGATGAATGAGGGTCTTATGGGTTTGGAACGACATGAGGGTGAGTATTTGCCCTTTAATCAATATTAATTCGGTTGTTAAGTCTGACGTCACATGTCAGCGCTTCCGGGTCCAAACGCTCTATCTTATACCACAAGAAAATAACAAATGGTGCTAATATACACACACGATTTGGTGTAATACTACAGAAAATTATAACCTTTATCTCCATACCAAAATTCCAGATTGCCAGACAATGATTCATCTTTTATAAATCGTTAAAATATTAATATCTGTGACGCTGTGAACACGGAGACTGTTGTGTAGACTGTAAGTATTTAAAATGTTAAGCTTTTTAAAATGATTGATGTTTAATATGAATAAATAGCGCTCATAAATGGCCGTCGATGGCATTCTCAAGTGAAACGACTCGAGGCTTGGACCCGGAAACGGCGTTCCTTACGTCACGACTTAACAAGCGGATAATAACAATAATATTTGTGAGCTAATAATAATAGGTTAGTTGAACAAATCTTGTCAAGTTTGTTGTGTTGATATTAATTGAAAAAAATTAAGCCCTGTAGCAGTATGCAAATGATACAAATTTCTGTCAATAGCCTACTGGCGCTGTGCAGCTAACGATTCATTAATATTACTTGAAATTATATCAGTGATATGTATGTTATTAACACACTCTGACAAACTTATTTATTTTATAAAAGGTTTATAAAATCACTGTTTCTTTTCTTTGTCTCTTTGTTTCTCCCTTCTACCTCACCCATTAAAGCAGTCCACTCACAGCTCTCCCCTTCTAATTTGGATTCCCTGATAACCTGGGCACAGTAATTACCCTAATACACTCTGAAGTTACCACTGGCCTCCTTCTCTCAGAAGGTTACTCATCTTGGGACTCTTGCCATCCAGGACAAATGGACGTCTCTGGCTCTACTTCCCTTTCCTCTTCCACATCACCTTCATACACCTTTCCCATTCTTACTAACCTCTCCCTTCCCTCATCCTCTCCCTCTCTCTCCCCATCCCCAGGGGTAGCTTCCACTGCTCTCTTTTGCTTTTTCCTATCCCTCCTTTCTCTACTGGGCATTCTGGGCAACTTGTACACCCTAGGGCTTCTGATTCGCCGCCGCAGGATGTCAAGAAGGCGGCGTACCGCTCCTTCCTGTTGTTATAGCCCTTCCTGCCTTGGCACCTCCTCCCCTTCTTTCTCTCCCTCCTCCTCTCCCACCTCGTCCTCCTCCTCTTCCTCCCTTCACCTGCAGGTTCTGAGTCTGGCTTTGGCAGACCTGGTGTACCTCTCCACTGCTCCCTTCATTGTGTACGACAGCCTGGCATCTGACTGGGCCTTCGGCGAACTAGGCTGTCGACTCCTACTCAGTCTGGACTTGCTCACCATGCACGCAAGCATCTTCACCCTCACTGCTATGAGTCTGGATAGGTATCGAGCTGTGGCTGATCCACTGGTAGCCTCGTCCACACCTTCCTCTGGTCTCCTGAGAGTCGCTTTGGCCTGGGGTTTTGCCGTGGCTCTCAGTTTGCCCATGATGATCACTTTGCACCTTGAAGATGGAGAGAACCAGGAAGGCAAGTTGTGCGTTCCCGCCTGGGATGAGCAGAGTTCGAAAGCCTACCTCAGTGTACTCTTCTGCACCAGCATCCTAGGCCCAGGGCTGGCCATCGGAGCATTGTATGCAGCTTTGGGAAGACTCTACTGGGTATCTCAGACTCAACCAGCTTGGGTCGGAGGAGGCAATGCCTACCCGCCCCGTGCACCTCGCCCCAAAGTCCTGCTCCTCATCCTGGGGATTGTGCTGACATTCTGGGCTTGTTTCCTTCCATTCTGGATCTGGCAGCTTCTACCATTGTACCGGCCTGAGGTTCTGCGTGTGGTGCCGGTGGGCACGCAGGTG
Source organism: Megalobrama amblycephala (assembly GCF_018812025.1). NCBI lineage: Eukaryota > Metazoa > Chordata > Actinopteri > Cypriniformes > Xenocyprididae > Megalobrama > Megalobrama amblycephala. The sequence goes on from NC_063056.1 coordinate 14,607,532, forward strand.
ACCATTAATCGTATCCTCACAGGGTTGACTTATGGAAACTCGTGCGTGAATCCCTTCTTCTACACACTGCTGACAGGCAAGCGCAGGCGGACCAGCAGGAAGGTGATAAGTGCGGCCGCCCCACTCTGCCAGAAGGGCAGCTCTGAACAACAATAACAGCTGCCTACTATTAGTGCAACCCATGACCAATAAGACTGTGCATATATTTTTATTACACAGATTACTAATTTCGGTGCTAAAGGGCTTATAGCTTTATACGCTGTGCAAATATCTCTAATCCAAGCCACTGATGGTGTGTGCTCCCTGGACCCCTGTACATATATAATTATAATTAATATGATCAGCATTATGGTCCCTGCAAACCAAAATGAAATACTAAGTGATGAAAGTGTTTCTGAAATCTTTAGGATTTGTCACCTTTGACTAAGCAATCAATTCTGGTCAAACCGCTGTTAAATACTAGTGGACAAAAATGTGTGAAACATCTGTTTATAGGGCAACTTGAAAGGGACAAAACAAGCTTTGTCAGGATTCATGAATCGCCCCAGGATACACTAAAAGCAGGTGTGAAACATTTAACTACCAAATTGGTTTAAGTGCAAAGGAGAAATTGCATGGATTTGGCTCAAAGCTAAAGGACTTGTCAGAGTTTGCTCTTTTGAGGAGGATAAATCACTTCTGTCGTGAAGCCAGGACACACATTCTCTCATTCTCCAATAGGACATTATGTTCTCTATGAGGTACTTCATTATACTCAACTAAAACATTTTTTTTTTTTAGCCAACAGATTTATTACAATCCTGACTTTGTGTATTTATTGGCACCTTATTTGAATCATTTGGCTTTTTTATTATACCTGATTATGTTTTTAAATTGAATTATGCATTTTTAAACAAAAATCTGAACCACTTTTAAAAATAAATTGTTTCCAGTAGCATATCTACACAAATTTGTTCAATCTTTGCCCCTATTTATGCATGTTAATAGACAATGTCAGCCAGGGAAATATTTATCTCTAAAATTTTGAGATCAAATGTTCTAAAAATCATACTGTGTTTGAAAAATTGCACCAAACCTGGACCCTTCAAAAAATATTTTTGAAAAGATGTTTTTTTTTTTTAATTGTTCCATCTTACCTGTATTATATTTGTTTTGATTTACTGTTTAAAATGCATTGCTTTGCACAAGAAAGCTTGGCTGAAAGAATTATAAGTGAAATCATACAATTGTCAATAAAGAAATATTCTATAAGAACAACAACAGAATGGTTCATGAGTCTTCTGGGAAGCTTTAGAAGACTTCCTGACACTGCCTAAATGATACTGCAGAAACGTGACACTGTAAAGGAGTACTGTCCTTATTACAATAGCAGATGAGTGAATTTTTCAGTGAAGAAAATGAAGAGAGGGAATGAAAGGGCACAGAGATGGAGAAATTAATAAGAAATGAAGAGAAAAACACAGAAAAGAACAAGAAAGAAGGAGAGATTGAGACTGTACAAATAAAAAAATGAAATATGGTTTTCATTCAGGAAGCATTTATTTATGTGTCTGCATTGGCCTGGACTATGCTTTTGCTAGCATTCACTTTTTTGTGGGTCTTGCATGGGGTGTGTGTGTATTGCACTGCAGTGCTTGGATGTGACCGTATTTTCATTGGATAATAACAGCCTTATTGAGTCTGTATCAGCTTTTTGCACTTTCTGAAACTGACCCACAAATGTTAGTGTGTGTGTTTCGACCTTCATTTTTGATTAGTAAATTTTGTAATGCAGTTTCTGACTTATTGACATCATCATAAACAAGTACAGATTACCCAAAATGGAGCCTTGTATTTGCAAAGTGTACAAATCAAGCGCATTGTTGAATGGCAGCACTGCATTGGTTTGTGGTTGCCTGCTGCTCTGTGACGCACGTGAACAAATATTGTTTGACAGAGAACAGTAAAGATTGTAGATGTCTATGTGTGTGTCACATGGGTGTATTTAGCCCCTTGGGCATGCATTAGGGTCCTGGCTGATGTTTTTTGAGATTAAACAATACAAAGAATATAAAATCAACAATACACAAATAACAACTAAATAATGTGACAAATCCTGAGTTAGATAAGCTGGGGGTTGTGATTTCATTGCGCTATATCATAAAACACTGATGTTCTTCTCATTTGCTTTAAATACAAGATCCATCCAGTCTCTATAATGTAGTTTGGAAAAACGCCATCGAACATGGGACTCCATGAGGACCTGATGTCTGCACCTCCCTCTCTCTTTTCATTTTCCTTGGGCATGTGTTTCCATTTACCTGAGAAACATTACAGCATGTTGAAGGAGTAATACTGTATGTGTATGTCCCTAACTCACGGTGCGAGACTGGTGAAAGTCATAAATGATGTCCTGTTGCATGAGAATACATAGCTTCAGTTTGTCCCACTGATCCACACTGCACAATCCTGTGAAAAAAATTTTTGTAGTGCATTTAATGTCCGTTATTTTATATTAAATGATAGTTCACCATTTACTCACCTCTGTGTCGTTGCAACCATGTATTAAAGGAATAGTTCACCCAACAATTACAATTCTGTCATCATGCACTTACCCTCAAGATGTTCCGAACTTGTATGAATTTCTTTCTTCTGCTGAACACAAAAGAAGATATTTTGAAGAATATGGGTAACCAAACAGTTGATGGGCCTCATTGACTTCCATAGTATTTTTTCCATGGAAGTCAGTGAGGCCCATCAACTGTTCAGTTACCCATATTCTTCAAAATATCTTCTTTTGTGTTCAGCAGAAGAAAGAAATTCATACAGGTTTGGAACAATGTGAAGGTAAGTAAATGATGACAGAATGTAATTTTTGAGTGAACTATCCCGTTAATTACTTTATATTTTGAGGAAGTATGTCTGAGCCTCTGTGTTCAAAATAAGTAAAATGGGTGGATTTATACTGTCAAATTTCAAAAAAGTGTGATAAAAGTAGCCCATACTAATGCACTATAATTAAAATCAACTGAAGCCATAAGGTGCGTCCCAATTTGCGTACTTGTGCACTATTCTATGACATTTTTAAGTACAAATAGTGAAGTAGTGCGTTCACACTGAAAATTCCAAAAAGAAAAAGTGCACTTTAAATACCCGGATGGTGCACTAAATTAACGGAAAAAAGTGTGGAATGTTGGACACTTCGTGCACTCAACTGTCACAGCTTTAATTACGTAGCAGAGGGGAAGGGAGGATCGGACTCCGTTGTTAAATGACAAAATAACCTCATACAATTCACGCACTACATGGATGAGTGCATAGTGCACAAGTACATAGTGTATAAGTGCATAGTGTATAGTGCGTCATTTGGGACGCAACTATAGTCTTTATGTGGAAATGAGATTTGTCAATGTTCTCTGATAGTCTTCCTCAGTACTGTAGCTCTGAATAACTAAATCGGTGGATAATGGCTTAAATTTGTTAATGTTCTTCACACAAAGTTATCGTATGAGTTGGAATATAGCGCATTAATCATATGAACAACTTCTGTGATACTTTATAATGCTTTTTTTGGAGCGTGGCAGTATATATCAATCTTTCTTTGCAAGGGAAATTTTATTGCCAAACATAACATCTTGCATTTGACAAAAGAATATTGGGTCAAAATGACTCAGTAAAGGTGAATAAATTATGAAAAATGTTAATTATTATAAATGTATGCTCCTTATGCTCTATCATATAGGCAGAACTGTTGGTTCAGATTAATTTAATAGTATTTAGCATGAAGGAGTTGGTTACACTTCATGTCATTGTTACAGTGTAATTAAATATTAGGGTAGGATAACGGGTTTGGTTGAGGGTTAGTTGCATGTAATTATACATAATTTACTGTTATTACAAGCAACATATGTAATAAGGACACTGTAAAATAAAGTGTTACTAAGTCTTTTGGGGAACAATCCAAACCTCAGTTTAATGACAATATTCAAGTTCAGCTGGAGGACTTTGGGGTCTTGAATTCAGACCCTCTGTCCGTTGTTCTCTCTCAAGAGGGTCTGAATGATTGAGCATGTGATAAACTTCAAACATATGCTAGTATCCAACGAACCCAAACAGTGGAAAATATTGCCATGAGGGAGGGCAGCAAATCCATAAGCTGTCAGTTTATATTGGTAGTCACCAAGAGTTGGTATAGTTGAGGTTTCCAACAATAACCACTGCGACTCTGTCGGAGAGAAAGCTCTCATTTTGAAGGAGGCAGCAGAAAGCTGCTGAAGACAGACCTCAGAGGTACGTATGGGGTGAAATAGTTCCTTTTTTTTCTCTGCATCGTTTTGTGTTACCTGTGTGCTTCATAAATCCAACACATGTTCCTGTTCCTGGAATCCTGAGTGTCTTTCCATCCTCACACTCCCCTCCTCGTCCCTTGCCTGTGCTGCAGTGTTTGTGGCAGGGGCAGGTGCCCCTCCCTTGGGCAGTCAGCTCAGGAAAGTCTCCTGCTGGGCAGACGAGACTAGGCCGAAGTTTAGGCCAAGCTCCTGCTGAGAGAGAATAAGAGGCTCCCTTTCTCTAAGACACACATACACAGACCCAAATTCAAAACTCCCATCTGTTTTTTCTCTCTCTCTTTTTCTTTGTACGCCTATCGCTCTTCCTTGCCCGTTTTTCTCTTTTTACGAGCAGTGAAAGAATATACAATTGCCCCAACGTGTAGAAAACATATGAAGGCCATTACATTAGATTGCAAACAAAATATCGAACTAAGTTGGGGAAAGATATCACAAAATAGTGATACAACTGTGTTCAAAACAGCGTAAAGAAGCCTGTAAACTTTACAAATCTTTCGAATGAATGCTTTGTAGCCCGATTCAAACCGACCAAGTCATGTGATTTCAGGAAACGAGGCTTTGTTCTGGCCAAGTGAACCCATGAACCAGTATAAAATGTAAAGTTTTATCATTTAATAAAAGTTGTAGAATGTCATATTTGTGCTCTGAAGATGATCAAAGGTCTTACAGGTTTGGGATGACATGAGGCTGAGTAATTAATGACCATTTTCATTTTGGGTGAACTAACCCTAACCCTAAGGTTTAACCACTGCAGTCATTTAGACTATTTTAAAGGTCCTCTAAGTCAGTGGTTCTCAAACCTGTCCTGGGGACCCCCCACCACTGCACATTTTGCATGTCACCCTCATCTAACACACCTGATTCAAGTCATCAGCTAATTAGTAGAGACTGCAAGAGTTGAATTGGGTGTATTAGATGAGGGAGACATGCAAAATGTGCAGTGGTGGGGGGTCCCCAGGACAGGTTTGAGAACCACTGCTCTAAGTGATGTCATGCATTTTTAGGCCAAAACATTTTTTGTCACATACAGCAAACATCTCCTCACTATCCGCTAGCTGCCTGTCCCCTGAACACACGGTAAAAAACGCGGTCTCTGTAGTCGCCACAAGCTCCGAAAACGGCAACAAAAACAAACTGGTGCAGCCTGGACCACTTAACATAATAAACATGCTCCAGCCAATAACCGACAAGAATGATTTTAAATGCACGTTCATGACTGTTTCAGGAAGCACGGAGGGGAGGGGGAGGAGGAGGAGGAGGGAGGGTCTAGCTAGCCTCTGTTTTGTTTGACAACACTTCGAATGTCAACAGGAAGTTACTCCACCCAGGATCGCTTAGAGAACCTTTAACAAAGTATTTACTACTTTCCTGGGCCTTGAAAGTGGTAATAAGTTGCAGTCTATCGGAGGCCAAAAAACTCAGATTTCATCAAAAATATCTTAATTTGTGTTCTGAAGATGATCAAGTAATTAAAGACAGAATTTTCATTTTGGGGTGAACTAACCCTTTAAATGGTGACTGTGTCATTTTTCAGTATAACAATATATAGTTTTTTAATTCAACACTTCACAAACATATTTGTCTTTTTTTGTGGAATGTTTTATTTGAAAAATGCTTGTGCTTAGCGATGATAGAAGCAATAGGCTTTTTAAAGCTGCAGTCCGCAACTTTTTTTGTGTTAAAAATTTACAAAAAGTATATAATGAGAATATACAACATGAATCCATTTTCCAAACAGTGTTTTTGTCTTATCCTGAATCATTATGGTACACTTATAATAAGTGTTTTATTCGGACTATTTCAGACCGACTGGTAGGACTCGCCGCAGAGTAACTGTGTGACTCGCCATAGACTTACACGGAGAAAAGTAGCTCCGGCTAGAATGTTCCTCCGCAAGACACGTGCAGTTGTTTATTAACCGCTAGAGGGCCAAAAATCGCGGACAGCAGCTTTAAAAAAAATGACTGTTGCAAATCTCTGTAAAATTCCGCACTCTAGCGACATCTGCTGGTTTAAGTCCTGTAAATGCAACTGGTTTGCAGCAAAAGAAGATATTTTTTGATGAAATCCAAGAGCTTTCTGACCCCTCCAAAGACAGCAATTTAATTATCACTTTCAAGGCCCAGCGTTGGCGCTCTGATGTAAAACCTGAAAGTGCTGCACTGCATCTACAACGTAAACAGCGTTGGAGAATTATAGGGAAGAGAATTGTTCAATATAAGTTGAACCACTGCAGTCACATAGACTATTTTAACAATGTCTTTACTACCTTCGTGGGCCTTGAAAGTGGTAAACGTTGCAATCTATCGGAGGCCAAAAAGCTCACAGATTTTATCAAAAATATCATAATTTGTGTTCTGAAGATGAACAACAGTCTTATGGGTTTAGAACGACATGAGGGTGAGTAATTAATGACAGAATTTTCATTTTTTAGGTGAACCAAGCCTTCAATTCCAGTGACAGCCAACTACTGCATGGTGAAGTATAGACACTTTCTGGTTGTCAAACCTATTGGAACATGTTCATAGAATTCATGAGTTAATTACACTAATTTGACAAAACAAAACAAATTGCCATGAGATTGTGTTGGTTAAAATACTTTTGTAATGTTCATTTGAAAGTTTACAAAGACTCTTGCAGCAAGAAAAACCCCACAATGACTTGCTAAAGGGTGCTGATCGCTGCGCTTTTACCGTAATTTATGTTCACACACATATACCAGAACGTTTATGTCAGCATGTTGCAAATCTGGCAGATGTGACCGAAAACCTTTCTAACACTGCCAGCAAACAGAAGATGGCCAGCAATACAAGCATCTCTTTGTAGCCCGTGGGGCCCTGGTGCCATAAAGCACCTTCTCCTGCCTCAATCCCTGTCTTCACACATCCATGTCAGCCGCCAAGATCAGGCGAGACCCTGGTTTGCGTACTTTGGAGGCCGGAGGTTACATAAATGAACATCAGAGCCACTGTTCACACACTAATTCTGACGGTCTGACCAGCAAGCAAAACTGTTAAAATGCCATGTCTGCACCCCTCGCCATCCTCAGCTAATCTCTTTTTTTTTCCAGACGCATACAGTAGGCTAGGGGTCCAAGTCTGAGACCACTACTGAAAATGCTTTAATTTGGCATTTTTCTAAATCATCAGCATAAAAACACAACAAACAAAAATTTTTAGCCCTGATGATGTTTGCCAGCATGATTTGATAAAGATTCAAAAAGAATCTTCTATTTTAGTGGAAGCAAGCACCTTTTGTGCAAATGAGGTCACGTGGTTAATCACATTTTTGCTTATATTTGATTACAAAGTATTTCATTCCAAACTTTTACATTTCTCAACATTTGAAAACGTATAGGTTTAAAAGAGAACAAATCCAGTTTTTATATATATATATATATATATATATATATATATATATATATATATATATATATATATATATATATATATATATATGGGACTTGACTTATGGACACTGCAAATACTATAGATGTTTTGTAGAGATCTTGCACCTCCTTGTGGTCTGATATAACTGATAGCACCATTTATTTCAGCCTTTCAGTCTCTCTAAATTGATTGCATTATGAAATGAAGGTTTTAAATACATCCAGATACAAATGCTTCAGAAGTCTAGTTACCCTTTCTGTATTCTAGAATAGGATCTTGTGTCAATGTGTAATACAAAGAAGAAAAAAAATCAGCCCAATTCACATCTTTTAATGCCAATTACTAGTCTCACATTTTGTTTGAAAATCAGGTAGGAATGATTCTTCAGAAGAAGAGTTGTTTAAATAATTTTATGAGTTATCAGCCGAAGAAGAAAAACCACAATAAAACATTCACTAGAAATCAAAGCTCTTTTCTGAGGTGGTACAGGTCTGCTAGAAGAACAGATTATTCGTCCTCATACATTTGAAACGGCACATTCTTTATAACACCTGAACTTATGAACAATTCTATTTCTCCCAAAGTGCAGAATTCCCCTTAACTACTTCCTGAAATAATACATTTATGCAAACAATCTTTAAACACTACTTAAATTAACAATATTTTCTAGACATTCTTATGAAAGGTATTTAAATCATATTTGTATCAAATATTTGAATTTATTATAATATTTTTTCATTACGTTGCCCCAAATATACATCAATTAAAAAAAAAAAAAAAAAAAGTGAAAGGCTGAGAACCCATGTGCAAAATAAACTGATTTACTGTACATGTTCAACTGTGATTTCTCTGCCATAAAAGAAAAAAAAACCCCACTAGACTAAACAGCAATTGAACGGAAGAACTTCTAAAACAAAAGTACAGTAGTTTGTATATAAAAATCAACAACACTTTCAACATTTTTATATCCAGCACACATGCAGTGAGGCACAGCCCTGCTCTCGTGAAGTGCTCTTGTTTACATGCTGCTTCGGTGTAGAGGGATTGTCTCCAGAGCCCTTGAGTGTCCGTTTGTGGGATTTTAAGTGTGTTAATGTCCTTTAGCTTTTGTCTCAGTTGTCTCCGAATGTGCTGCCTTGAATGTCGTGTGAGGTGAGCGATTGGACCACTTGTTCTGTTTAAAAACATCAGGAAGGCCAATAAATCCAGTAAGTAGTGTCTGACATTCATGTTACCATTCTGAAGGGTCACCACCCACCTTAAAATAACGAAAGGTTTGACAAGTTTAACATTTGTTTTTTACTTTTTACTGTGCTTTTAAACATTATCATTAGAGATGATACTACTGAGATAAGATGATCATTAGAGATGGCAAGTCAGATTAATCTTTAATCTATAAATGATTTCAATACTCACTCATTAATCTGCTCTATGTAGTCCAAGAAGGGTAATGTTTTGATTGGAGGATATCCTTTTGCCATGTGAAGAATGAAATGTCTCACATGGTTGATCTTCTGCCTTGCGTTTCAGCTCACCTTGCATAGTGGATTTTTACCCAAGAAATGCCCGTGGAAGCCTTTGAGAAGTTTCTCTGCACAAAAGGTAAAAAACACAAAATATCCATTAACAGTCCCTATAAGAACAATGCAAAATGCTAATACTTAAAAAAAAAAAAAGTGATTTTAAAAATCTGGCTAATATTAATAAGCTGATTACCATTTTCAGAATGCCAAAAATTAAGCAGGTCCAAAACTGAAAAAATGACCATTATTAAATAAAAATATAATAAATATGTAAATATTGAAAATATTATATAAATGAAAAAAAGAAAAAAAAAATCAGTTGTTAGTGAGGTACCACAGCATAATAAGAGTTTGAAAAATGGATGCATTGTAAAATTGTTGTTAAATAACCCATGTAGATGACAGCTGAATGCAAAAACAGAAAAATGACAAAATAGAGGAAATGAGAGTATGCACAATTAAAAATTCAACTGATACGGTGGAGATGTATGTGCTTACCATAATCAAGATCACTTTGTGGAGAGCAGGCTGAGTGCTGGGGGAAGTTTATACAAATAATAGCTCTAATTCAATTTTGAAGAACTGCGATCTGTACTTGGAGTTCTTCTGACTTTGGCAAGAATTAGACAGTTTCAGTTCATTTATATTGTTTATTTATTTTAGTTAGTTCATTTTCAGTTAATGCATTTTCACATTGACTCTTCATGGTCAGTTCAGAAACCCTGCTAGCAGTTGAAGTGGTGGGAGAAGATACTTTGCATGTCTGGATGATTGTCTGCATGTGAGTGGCTTGGTATGAGATGCTGGAGGAACAGACTTTTATGTGATCCTTCCTGTCCATGCCTGTTCTTCAATGGGCTCTTCAGTCTTCAAATCCTCACTTTTGAGAGCTTGTACAAGATCCTCTGAAGGTAACGATTCCCCTGTAGATCAATCGACACCAACACATTTTAATATATACACACGTATGCATTTAAATATACAGCAAATCTCAAAATAATGCACAGTATGATGTTGTGATGCCTTTCACACTAGCATTTTTGGTGCGCACCAGTGTTCCTTTGGATGATGTGAACGCTGTTTTCTGCCTAAAAAGGGTAATCTGGGGTACGGTTCATGTGAACTCTGGTATGGTTCGCTGCTGTTATAAACGCAATCGCACTAAATTGTGGAAGAGAACCGCTGTTAATAACAAGTGATTCGATAAAACTGTTTGTGTAACGGTTCTCACTCACTTTCCTGACAAGCGTGACTGACACTGCAAAGCAGAGAGAATGTTCATCTCGTTTGAGCTCGCCTTCAGCAGAAATGAACCAAGAGCACCCTATATTCACTTGTATAACTTAAAATGATTTAATTTATAGTTTTAATTCAGTGTTGTAATGAAAATAGTAATGTCATTGTAGTAATGAAAATAATTACTGACATCAGTGGCCGGTATCATAAACTATTTAGACTTCTCTTAACAGGTTAAGGCTGGAATACATACACGACTTAAAATCTGAACAGATTTTAAAACACTAGGCATCATGCACTTGCCAACTTTGTAAACAGTTACAGAGGAAAAACTGGGCATCACACATTAAACGACCAAGGATCACACTACCAGACTTTCAAGTCATTATGAACAGAACAAACTCACGCAGAAACACGTGCCTTGTTGCTAGAAGCATCGGTGGCAAATCTAAAAGATGTGTTCTAAAATCAGCTCAAAATATCAAACATGTTTGATATCCTCCGACTGGATGGAATCAAACTTTGAAGCTAAAAAAAAAGACCATACGCTGACACCGACTTTCGGCAACTAGTGTCAACTGGTCAAGAATGTAAATTGGGACAAAAGTTACGTACTGTATTCCAGCCTTTAGTCATCTAATTAATTCTAATTAAATCTAATTAATTTCTTTAAGACTGGTCATAACTTTAAGTAATTGATACAACTGATTACACCCTAAACTGCTAGTTGGTCAGACTAGATCAAGACACAGTCTTAACAGAGACTAAGTTTATGCACCTGGCCCCAGTATTTTAACCAGAATTTTAATATCGGTGCAATCCTAATTTTTTTATTTTATTGAATTCTTTTAAATGTGCTTATTTAATGTCAAAATTATCCAATAAGTCTTTCATATCAGCATTATAACATTAAATTCATATAACAATATTACATATTACTTGCCATTTCCACAGTAATGATCCATTTCTTTTAGTTTGTTGAAATGAAGTGAAACTGGGTGACTAGCATCTGCACCCCCAGACATCTCTGGATCTTGCTGCATGCTGGAACTGCACCAAAACTCAGACTCGCCTGTGTCTTCCTGCTTCACCTGTATTGAGTCTTCCTGCTTCACCTGTACTGGGTCTTCCTGCTTCACATGTATTGAGCCTTCCTGCTTCACCTGTACTGGGTCTTCCTGCTTCACCTGTATGATGTCCACACTGAAGGAGGACAAATCTGGGAGTGGAAAATAAGATGTGTTAAGATTCTCCTTAAAGTACATATACTATATTAAATCTATCATCCAAGCCAACCAACGTGGTCTCGTACACACTGTAAAGTTTCAGGAGTCACAACCGCATTTAAATACAGGAGTGAATCCCATAAATTATCATTCTGTGTGTACGGAGCATGACTCACTCCCAAAATTATGATGACTGACACCTTGGGAACTATAGTTAAATTGTAGTTTGTTCTACAATTTTTACTAAATATCATGTTTGCAATTGTGCTCATATTTGTGAAAACAACCCTCTTTCTTGTAATATTGGTTAATTATATAATGTTATAATATATATATCAAGATCTTATACAAGTACTTTTTTGCAATAATATCTTGAATTTTGTGGGCATTTGTATTAATTTGGTGACATTTTTGACAATTCCTTGTTTTCTGACCTGGCACAACAGTAACAAAATAAATGATGTTAGAAATAAGTTATTGATTGCATTTGAAGCAGGAAGTTTTACATCCAATCAAATAAATCAGACAACGCAACAGCAATTTAGCAATATCACAACAGTTGTGGTCTTGACCGGTCTTGAAGTAAAATCCCGAGTCCTTTTGGTCTGAGACCAAGACAAGACCTTCAAAAAACAGTCTTAATACCGGTCTCGAGTACTACAACACTACTGATACGCGTTTGTTAATGACATATTTAACTAGTTGTTCAGCTCCAATCCATACAAACTGCACAGAATTTTTGTAAATGTGGTTGTCACCACATTTATTTTTTAAGAGTTAAATACTGTACTGCATACAGAACAGGATTGAGCAGTAAAAGGTGAATTTAACTGTAGTGTGTACATGGCCAGTGCTTGTTGCAGAAATCATATTATATACACTACCGTTCAAAAGTTTGGGGTCAGTAAGATTTTTTAATGTTTTAAAAGAAGTATCTTCTGCTCACCAAGCCTGCATTTATTTGATTAAAAATACAAACAAAAACAGTAATATTGTGAAATATTATTCCAATTTAAAACAGCTGTTTTCTATGTCAATATACAGTAAAGTGTAATTTATTCCTGTGATGCAAAGCTGAATTTTCAGCATCATTACTCCAGTCACATGATCCTTCAGAAATCATTCTAATATGCTGATTTGATGCTCAAGAAACATTCATTATTATTATCAATGTTGAAAACAGTTGTGTACAAAATTTTCAAACTTCTTCGATGAATAGAAAGTTCAAAAGAACAGCATTTATTTAAAATAGAATATTTTCTAACATAATAATTGTCTTTACTGTAACTTTTGATCAGTTTATCTCATCCTTGATGAATAAAAGTATTGATTAATTTTATTTCTATCCCCCAAAAATAAAATTTAAATTCTTACTGACCCCAAACTTTTGAACGGTAGTGTTTAATGTTACAAAAGATTTAGATTTCAGACAAATGCTGTTCTTTTGAACTTTCTATTCATCAAGGAATCCTGAAAAAAAAAGTATACAACTGTTTTTAACATTGATAATAATAATGAATGTTTCTTGAGCATCAAATCATCATATTAAAATGATTTCTTAAGGATCATGTGACACTGAAGACTGAAGTAATGATGCTGAAAATTCAGCTTTGATCACAGGAATAAATTACACTTTACTGTATATTGACATAGAAAACAGCTGTTTTAAATTGGAATAATATTTCACAATATTACTGTTTTTGTTTGTATTTTTAATCAAATAAATGCAGGCTTGGTGAGCAGAAGATACTTCTTTTAAAACATTAAAAAAATCTTACTGACCCCAAACTTTTGAACGGTAGTGTACATAATACATAAATACATTATATATATAGCCAGACAGAACAATATTTACTTACCATTTCCATCACAATCTTCTTGCACTTGCTCAAGTTTAAGTAAAACTGAGCTCCAAGGACCAAAACACTCAGATTTCATCTCCTGCCCTTTGCTAGAACAGAAGATCACATGAAGAAACTGATAATAGTTACATATATACATACACACACAATACAAAATCAGATGAAACGCTGTGGGAGCAAATGCTTTGTAACTTTGCATTATATGGTTTGCTTCGCTGGTTTAAAATTAAATTATGAAACATCCCCACAGACTCCTCCGAGAAGCTTGAACGCGCACAGCCAGAGCAGAACACCACAATGAAAACATCGGCAAATTATCATGCAATGCAAAATGAAATCGCGCATTTCCCTTGCTTATGACGCCATACACAATAGCTAGAAGGGTGTTCATTTAAATAAGGCTCAATAATGAAGGAAAACCATTTTGATACAAAGACAAAATGACATTTCACTCACCGGTCGGAAATATTAGTCGAAACTGGTGGTGGTGGTGGTGGTTTGGGGAGTTCATGCACCAAAGCTGTGGATGCTGCAGTTTTCTCGTAACTTTGAAAACATACAAGATTTCAGTTTTGCACCGCAGCTGCTGTCAGTGTTGAGTTCATTCGTAAAGGGAATAAACATGTAAGTTTAACAGTTCAAAACAGTAACATACTCCACCAAAACAAATCAAACCATATATTACCTATCCAAAAGAAAAACTGCAAGCATCGCGTCAGTTTTCAGTCCCTTTGAGTCCCGCAGTTGTCTCCAACGTGGAAAAGCAACGCCGATGTTCACTCTGGTTTGAGCCCTTTGCTGGTCCAGTCGTTTTTTCGTCGTAGCCGTTTGTAGGACTGTTTTTCTTTTCTTACTTTGTTTTCCTGTGCCAGGCGTTGTTGGTTGAGGAAAAACTGCAAAAAGTGGCTGCTGTTTATCTGCCATTCTCGTTTAGTGACCGCACCGTAATATGCTATATAAGATATAAGATGCTACTCTACTCTGCTTAGCCTCCTGGGACGCGCTGATGACGTGCGATGGCTGCGCGAGCAGGGTGCGCAGAAGTTTACACAGGTGGACAGGCAGGTAGGACGTGTCATTACCTGCGGACCGCATAAACTGGTCGAACATTTGATCATTTTATAGTCCTGAGACTTTCGCATACGACTTTTTAATATTTAGAAACTTTAATGTTTTAAAACTTTATTCATTGATTGCTATCAGGATGTGAAGAGACTGTCAACCTATTAAAAAAGAAAAACTGTCTGAAAACAAAATAGTGTTCACAATCTGTCTAAATGTGTTCACCTTTGTTAAAGGGTTAGTTCACCCAAAAATGAAAATTCCGTCACACCTGTAAGACCTTTGTTCATCTTCAGAACACAAATTAAGATATTTTTGATGAAATCCAGCTCCAATTGCAAATATGCAAAACATATTTAAAACAGTTCATGTGAGTACAGTGGTTCTACCTTAATATTATAAAGCGACGAGAATACTTTTTGTGTGGCAAAAAAAACAAAAGAACGACTTTATTCAACAATATATCCTGATGGCCGATTTCAAAACACTGCTTCAGAGCTTTACGAATCGAATCAGCGGTTCGGATCTCCTATCAAACAGCTAAACCAGAGATCGTGTTATTATAGGGGGATAAGAGAGTCTGTGTCTCTTACCATTGGAGAAAGCGTAACGGCTAACTTAATCACGTGTGGCACCTCTCAGCCTATCGTGTCGCCGTTCAAAACTCCTCCCTGCGTACGGCCAATGTGGACCGCCCATACCGCCAGTTAGCATTAGCCGTTACGCTTTTTTGGCTGAACGTTGCAGGCTTGCCTTCCAGTTGCTTTGGCTAAACTGCTGAAATCACGTGACTTTGGCGCTCCGAATCACTGATTCGATTCGTAAAGCTCAGAAGCAGTGTTTTGAAATCGGCCCATCACTATATTGTTGAAAAGTTGTTATTTTGATTTTTGGCACGCAAAAAGTATTCTCATCACTTTATAATATTAAAGGTGCCCTAGAATTAAAAATTGAATTTATCTTGGCATAGTTAAATAACAAGAGTTCAGTACATGGAAATTACATACAGTGAGTCTCAAACACCATTGTTTCCTCCTTCTTATATAAATCTCATTTGTTTAAAAGACCTCCGACGAACAGGCGAATCTCAACATAACACCGACTGTTACGTAACAGTCGGGGTGTACACCCCCAATATTTGCATATGCCTGCCCATGTTCAAGCATTAGACAAGGGCAGGACGTCTGGATGTGCACAGCTGAATCATCAGACTAGTTAAGCAAACAAGAACAATAGCGAAAAATGGCAGATGGAGCGATAATAACTGACATGATCCATGATAACATGATATTTTTAGTGATATTTGTAAATTGTCTTTCTAAATGTTTCGTTAGCATGTTGCTAATGTACTGTTAAATGTGGTTAAAGTTACCATCGTTTCTTACTGTATTCACAGAGACAAGACTGTCGTTATTTTCATTTTTTAAACACTTGCAGTCTGTATAATTCATAAACACAACTTCATTCTTTATAAATCTCTCCAACCACTGTTGAGGTTACCTAGCATTAGCCGTTAGCCACAGAACACTATCAAACTCATTCAGAATCAAATGTAAACATCCAAATAAATACCATACTTACGCGATTAGACATGCTGCATGACGAACACTTTGTAAAGAACAATTTTGAGGGTTATATTAGCTGTGTGGACTTTGTTTATGCTGTTAAAGGCAAGCATGAGCTCCATGGGTGGGGAGCATGAGCATTTAAAGGGGCCGCAGCCTAAATCGGCTCATATTTAATGATGCCCCAAAATAGGCAGTTAAAAAAAAATTACTAAAAAAAAAAAAAAAATCTATGGGCTATTTTGAGCTGAAACTTCACAGACACATTCAGGGGACACCTTAGACTTATATTACATCTTTTATAAAGACGTTATACGGCACCTTTAAGGTAGAACCACTGTACTCACATGAACTGTTTCAAATATGTCTTTAGTAGCTTTCTGGATCTTGAGATTTACAATGGAATTGCTGTATATAGAGGCCTCACTGAGCAATCGGATTTAATAAAAATATCTTAATTTGTGTTCCGAAGATGAACAAAGGTCTTACGGGTGTGGAACGGCATGAGGGCGAGTAATAAATGACAGAATTTTCATTTTTGGGTGAACTAACCCTTTAATTTGTACATAAAGAATATAAACTATCTATAAAAATCACATCTTGATAAGATATGTCAACATTTGAAAAGCTTTAGTGTTGTTTTTTTTCCATTGGATATTCAAGTAAGTTTGTGAACACCAAATAGTGCCTCCCATAATCTACAACGCAACAGACCCTTCTCACAGACTGTGATGACACGTTTTAATGGTCATCAGCATTGTAAATCCTGCAAACATTTTTTTTCTTTAAATTATGTATAACACTATACTTTGTATTATATTACCTTTGCATTAAGGCTGTAACCATAGGTGCGTCCCAATTTGCGTACTTATGCACTATTCTAGAATTCTATGACATTCTAGTATTCCATATAGAGTTCTAGTATTCTATAGACCTTATGTAGCCCCGCTCCTTTTCAGCGTTGCGCTCGTTGTCTTTTGACTTCCGGTTTGTATTTCCACAGCGATATTACGTTTATGAATGAACTGCTCGTTTTAAAATCTTCCCGAACTACTGACATTTGTTAAGACATCTGCTTTAAACATAACAATGCTCATGATAACTTTCATTAACTCTACAACAAGTAAATCCACTTAACCATCTAATTATTCTTTGACAGCGATGCCATAGAAATGTACAGAGCTACCGCAAAACGGAAGTTAAAAGACAATTTCATAAAGATGGTGGCGCGCTTGTTTCTCTGGTAAATAAGGTCTATATAGAGTAGCCAGTCAAGCAATGAGGTTTCTTTACAAATATAAATTAAGAAATTATATTTAATTATTCAGAAAACGATGTTATTGTGAATATTATCATTACTTGTTCATCATTGTGTCAGTGTTTTATTCGCTGACTTTAGCTAGCTTTTTTGCATGCTATTTAGTACAAGGTAAGAGTAGTGAAGCAGCTAGCTAATGGTAAATAGCTACGCTGTTCAAGGCGTTTAATCTGACAGCGAGATAGCGTTAGCAGACGTTTTTCTCCCCATTTGCAGAGTCAGGGTGCATCTCAATCAGCTCCCTACCTAGTTCAGTAGTCAAGGCACTGATTAGGGAGTCGGCCATTTTAAGGGCTGTCTCACTGAATAGCACTGAAATGTTTGCTCCCTAAAAAAAATCCCACAATGCAAGGTGAAAACCAGAGAACATCAATGCTCACTATGGTCCACCTTTATATAATTGTGCAACAGCATTTCACTGCTTAGGTACCCCTGTCCAACCTACTGCAATCCCAAACACTAACTCGGTCACAAACTCTAAATGTGTACAAACACAATTCAATTGTGTGTTCAAAATGGAGGTCAAAGATAGTGCTGGAGTTGCCATCATTCAGAAAGATTTTACTAATCATTTTCTCTCCTACATTATGTAAATGGATGGTGGCACATACACTTAATCTAGATATGAATAATGTCAATCTACCTGATGAACGATGTGAAGATCTGAGGTTACACTGTGGGCCAAAGTGAAGCACAGATGACTGAGGGGCCAGTGGAGAGAAAGCCTCTTGCTCAGGGTCAGCAAGCACTGCGGCACTGGCTGTAGATTGATCTCCCACTTCATTACTTTCAATGTCTTCCAAATCCTTATAAACAAACCACATGACAATAAATTACAAATTATCTGTGCAAACAAAGTCACTAAGCTCTAGACTTGATGGTTATGATATTAGCAAACTGAGGTTACCAGTTACGCCTTCGCATATGGTAATGATTTTACAAAATATATTGCTAACTAGCATTAGCTATTATGCCTTTACAAGATAGCTGCAGTGCTTTACAACAAAGACTATAGGTATAGAAAGACGGTTCACTCCTATTACTTTTGAATGGGAGAAACTGCAACACGCAATATGGCGGAATACGTCCCGCCTTCTAATGAGCCAATCGCTGATTGATAAAGTCATTACATGTGTCTCAATGTGCATACTATCCATCCTAAATAGTATGTCACACTAGTAATATTCAATACTATTTAGGGCGGATAGAGTATGCACATTGGGATGCAGGGATTGTGTCACTGCAGCTGCCGTTAGAAGCTCCGGTTCCCATAGAAACCTGAGACTGGAGTGGAGGGAAATGAGGAGGTGGACAAGATAGTGAAACAGGCTCTCAAGCATCCAAATATCGACATCCACATACCCTTGAGTAAATCAGAAATGAAAGGTTTAATTAAAGTAGCTGTCAGAAAGATGAGGCGAGAGAGATGGAATAAAGGAAACAAAAGGCGACATTTGTAAAATATACATAAACAAGTTGGCAATGTAAGAACTGCTTAAGGTAATAGAAAGGAAGATACAGTTATATCTCGATTGAGAATAGGACACAATACTCTTAAAGTGATAGTTCACCCAAAAATTAAAATTATCCCATGATGTACTCACCCTCAAGCCATCTGAGATGTATAGGACTTTCTTCTTTCAGACAAACACAATCGGAGATATATTTAAAAATATTCGTAGTCTGTCAAGGTTTATAATGCTTGTGAATGGGGGCCACATTTTAAAGAAAACAAAAAATGCATCCATCTATAAACAAAGTAATCCATACCCCCTTTAAAGGGACTTTGTATCAAGGGAAATAATAATTTAAAAAGGGGGGGGGGGGGAATTCAACCAATATTTTGTTATATAACCTTGAATAACCCGACACTCCATCCCAGTAGGTGGCGGAATATGCGCCATTAGCTGGTTTGCCATCCGCCATAAAACATCAAAAGAAGAAACAAGACTCACGTAAGACTGCACATGCGCATTGACTGGTCTAGCCTATAATAATAAAGCTTTTTAAGGCTATTTGAGCATAAAAAACAACATTTATAAGACAATTCAAACCAGATTTCATTGTTGATTTGAAATATGTTATTTAATTGTGAGTTCGGCAAGCAGTTTTTTAGATATCAGGATTCCCCCAAATATAGGACTTGGTCTGCCCGGAGGCGTCGCAAATATGGCCGCCGCGTGAACAGACTTTCCTTGAAAGGGACTTCGTTTACAACAACTTATACACATCACGTTGCTTCTCATTATTAAAATCGTTAGCAAATATAAAAAAGCAAGACTTACCCTGCACACTTTACGTTGTCGTAGACTTGCATTTCTGGCGGATCTGTGACCATAATAACGTCTCCCGCCGGCCGAACCCGTTGTTGCGTGCACCGAAGGAACCGCATCAGCTTGGAGCCTCACTTGGTTCTTGCTTCGGCATCCCATGTTGACCTCCATTATATCGCCGGGACGATAATCCTCCGGTCTGAAGTGAACGCTACACACCACCGCGTTTTTCGAAGCAGATGCAGAACTGAAGTCCCGTCTCTTAGTCTGCACAAAACGCACCCAGGCACGGAAGATAGCGCCGTCCTTTTTCTTGTTAGGGAACCTGTGGACTCGATGTCCTGACAGGCTGGAGTTTGTGCACCCTCCACAAACACAATAATTTACCATGATGTTGATAAATTGAAATACAAAAACTACTGAAAACACACGGACTCACGACCGCTCCTACTGAATACAAACCTACTCTGCTTTGAGCCAAACTTCATATAAAGACAATGAATGTAACGTTAATCACAACAGGTTACACATGCTTTTGCAGTGAGGGTAATTCGTGGGGAAAAAATGGCATAACGCAAAAATCACTTTTGCTCCACGTTTCACACAGGCATGCAGTGCGAAAGTGAGGGCGCGCGAAACTCATGAGATCCATACTGCAGAACACGAGACACAGGGGGCGGGGTCTAGATCAAACCCCTCCCACTTTACAAGCCTTAACCTACATGACTCCGCCCCCTGGATCCAAACCTACCCATCCCCACCCCCTGGATCTGGATCCAACTCCTCCCACTTTACATATCCATAAACCAGGGGAACGTTGATCCTGGAGGGCCATGGTCCTGCAGAGTTAAAGGAACACTCCACTTTTTTTGAAAATAGGCTCATTTTCCAACTCCCCTAGAGTTAAACAGTTCAGTTTTACCATTTTCAAATCCATTCAGCCGATCTCCGGGTCTCACTTTTAGCATAGCTTAGCATAGTTCATTGAATCTGATGAGACCATTAGCATCTCGCTCAGAAAAAAATGACCAAAGAGTTTTGATATTTTTCCTATTTAAAACTTGACTTTTCTGTAGTTACATTGTGTACTAAGACCGACGGAAAATGAAAAGTTGTGATTTTCTAGGCCGATATGGCTACGAACTATACTCTCATTCCGGCGTAATAATCAAGGAACTTTGCTGCCGTACCATGGGTGCAGCAGGCGCAATGATATTATGCAGTGCCTGTGACCCCGTTTGCACAGGGAGCGTGCCTTGCAACCATGGAGACATTTGTGAGAGACGCTGCGTAATATCATTGCACCTGCTGCACCCATGGTACGGCAGCAAAGTTCCTTGATTATTACGCCGGAATGAGAGTATAGTTCCTAGCCATATTTTGAGCAAGATGCTAATGGTCTAATCAGATTCAATGAACTATGCTAAGCTATGCTAAAAGTGGTACCGCCAGACCTGGAGATCGACTGAATGGATTTGAAAACGGTAAAACTTAACTGTTTAACTCTAGGGGAGTTGGAAAATGAGCCTATTTTCAAAAAAAGTGGAGTGTTCCTTTAAGATCTAACCCTGGAAAAAACACTCACCTACCTGATGACGACACAGCTGTTTCAAGATTGGCCGGATTCACCGCATGACAACGATCACGTGTGTTTCGTGTTTGTTGTTACACCTTTAGTTTCACTAATGCTCACAAATCTGTACTTTTATAAGAGTTTTCATGTAGTTGCAATGTTATATTGTGTCATGTTTATCAAAATAAAACTGATAAAAAACTTAGACCCCACTACATTAGTTTTTATATAGTATATGCTTATATTGAACTTTATTCTTGTACAAACAGATGCTGTAAGCAGTACATAAAGTATTGAATGAAGAAAATGTCTCTGAAACATCGGTGTATTAGTCAAATATTTATTTAACTGTGATAAAAATATGCAAACGCAGCACGAAAGTGTCCGACTTCACGTCTCCGTTTTCAGCTCCTTCCCGCCTGCACGTGGCTACTCTCGCCGATTGGTTACATCCAGCCACAGTCGATGTCGAACACACCTATTGACTTACGGGCTTTAGGAGTGGGGTCGTCTGAAGGGGATCATTTTCATTGCATGATATATAAACACCCACCAGTTTGAAAACACCCACAAATACAGAAACGCCCATTTTTGTTCTGCAGAGACGCATCGCCACCACACAGTCACGTGGTTCTGCAGAGATGAGTGGAGTATATAACCTCCAGCTCCCCCTCTCTGGAACTACTGTGGGCATGATGGGTGAATCCTCCAGTCACACCCTAACTCCACCCATAACCCATCTCTCGACCATCTCGACCCATTAAACATGTTAAGCTCCACCCTTGAGCTCCAGAGAGGTGGAGCTGGAGGTCACTTTGCTCTGAAGCGAGCACTACTTGAACAAACCAGCGCTGTCAACCCACATTATAGCATAGTGTGCATTGATTATTACATCAACGACATTTACAGTATCATTTTAGTCTGGAGAGTGATGGGGAGGCAACATTAATATTAACATAAATGTTTTTCTTGTATTTAACCCTCAGGTATTTCTTACTTATTGGTCACACTCATACTCCTTGATGGTCAAATGTGACCATACACCTTAATTATTTTTTAATTAAATGTTCTATATTTTAGTTAAATAATATTTATTTAATATTTTGAGGAGATCTTTTGTTACTAAATACTATTTGCACAATAATTATGGTCCATTATTGACCACTTAAAATCATATTTTTCCCAATATTTTTATTATTTATAAAACAATTAGTGTAATATTTAAGGGTTAGTTCACCCAAAAATGAAAATAATGTCATTTATTACTCACCCTCATGCCGTTCTACAGCCGTAAGACCTTCGTTCATCTTCAGAACACAAATTAAGATATTGTTGATGAAATCCGATGGCTCAGTGAGGCCTGCACTGAGAGCAAAGCCATTCAAACTCTCAAGGTCCATAAAGGTACTAAAACATATTTAAAACAGTTCATGTGAGTTCAGTGATTCTATCTTAATGTTATAATGTGACAAGAATAATTTTTGTTCACCAAAAAAACAAAATAATGACTTTTCAACAATAAATAGTGATGGCCGATTTCAAAACACTGCTTCAGAGCTTTACGAATCAAATCAGTGGATCGGAGCACCAAAGTCACGTGACTTCAGCAGTTTAGCCGTTTGATAGGAGATCCGAATAACTAATACAAAACAAAAGATTCATAAAGCTCAGAAGCTTCATGAAGCAGTGTTTTGAAATCGGCCCTTACATATTTTGGAGAGTCGTTATATATTTATATAAAAGTATTCTTGTCGCTTTATAATATGAAGGTAGAACCACTGAACTCACATGAACTGTTTCAAACTGTTTTTAGTACCTTTTATGGACCTTGAGTGTTACAATGGCTTTAAGGCCTCTGAGCCATTGGATTTCATCAAAAATATCTTAATTTGTGTTCCGAAGATGTCGGGAAAAATAATAATTTTCATTTGTAATGCCATTGTTTACCCACTAGGTGCCTGTATGGCTCTTTAATAATAAATATGTATCTACTAGTCTAGTTCAGTGTTAATTTTGGAAGCCATTTTTGATTTAGTCTTACGGTGCGTTCCAAACGGGATACATCGCCCTCCGAAGGGCACTTCGGAGTGAAAATAATCATGGCCGCCATGTTGAAGGGTCGTTCCAAACCGAAGTGCTCAAAACTGGCCACTTCAAAGGGCCCTTCGGAATGAAGGATTTTGAAGGGTACAACTGATGGACACTTTGGGCCCCCATGATCCTTTGCACAGGTAAGTTCTTTGACGTCACAGAATGGGTACAGGAGGTTATAGGAGTTCGATTTTTACCTATAAATGTATATATATTATTTTTCTATACTACTGTAATATTTATACGAGTTAGATTTGGTACATTATTATGGTCAAAACGACATTGTACTTCAACAAAAATACTTTACAGCTCCCTTTATCAGTCCATTCAAATGTTTAAAATACATAGACACAATATAGCCTACATGCCATAAACCTAAAATAAATAAATAAATAAACTAACGCTAAACAAATGGCGCAGCTTGCACAATTTACTCCTCTTTGATCGTCTCGTTAAGATGACACTGAAGTGCGTTCCAAAAGAAGAGTTTTTTTGACCCCTACACCCTTCATCCCTTCGAAGCTCTCACTCCGGAGGGTAAACCCTTTGAAGGGATTAGGGCATAGGGATGAGCCCTTCCGAATGGAACGCAGGGTTAGTTTTTATCTTCAGACGAAAATGCCCTTAGTCTTAGTCACATTTTAGTCATTTTAGTCTTTCATATTTTAATCTAGTTTTAGTCGACGAAAAGTCATCACATTTTTGTCAAGTCTTAGTCATTACTTTTAGTCAAACTACAGTTACCAACATTAATTTTGATAGCTATTTTATATGTAGTCTTTAGACAAAATAGTCATTATATTTTTTTTTTGAGTTTTATTAATAAGTTTAATTTCACCAGTTTGATGCAGTAATTTGGCTCATTCAGAATCAGTTCTCGGTTGTTGATTAGTGAACTGCTCGGATCGACCGAGTATGATTCGTGATCGATTCATTCAGATCGGTTCAAGCGATTCATTGAAAAGATCCGAGTTATAAGAACGAGTTGGTCACAAATCGGTCGTCACTAATACTAAGATGAGATTTTAATTTTTATTAAAGGTAAGAATTATCAGTTTACAGTTAGCGAAAATAATATTTAGTTGCAGTTAAAATTATGACACAGTGGCAATATATATTAAAATAGCGTATGCTTCAAAAAATTAACGTTACGTTACTTTGAAGGGCAAAACAAAACACTAAAGCTACAAGACAACAATAACCGAGATAGACCACTGAATAAACCTTGGTGACTTTACCAATTCTTAAAATCGATTGATCAGTTTGCATGTTTAACAATACATTTCTCTCATACTCAAGTCATTTACAGACACCATCGTTCGCCTGTGGATTAGCAACGGGATTTTCAGTTACGTTAGCCAGTCCCTAAACATTGGTAAGACCAACGACATTACATTCAACATAAAACTAACATTACTGTCAAATGGAGACCCGTGGAAAGCTAAAAAACTAATATAATGGCTGCCATGTTGTTGATTTTAGGCACATCTCATGGATCAGTCTGGGATTCAGCCTGAGAAAAGTAAGTTAATTGCACCTTTTCTCCTGGTTTTCGAAGTCTTCATTGCTCGTTTTGTTTCTTACGAGCTGATGTTTGAGCTTTTCTTGTCGTTGTTATTTATCCAGTGGAACTCGTGGTTGTCACTCATGTTGTGGATGCCATCACGTTTTGGGCTCAGGTAAGCAAAATATTTATTTACTGTTTACCTCGTCATGTCAGATTGCGTTAATTAAGCAAAAAATGTAAATTTCTACAATCAGAATTGCTGTTTTTTGTCATCTAATATGCAGTATGTTCATCCAAGTGGCTGGTTTTTGTTTCATCAGAATGTGACAGACAAAATAAATGAGAAGATAAATGATATGCTGACAGAAAAATGCCCCATCGCCCCTATACTGATGGGAAGGCCAAGTTCACACAAGGTAAGTCATATACAGTAGTCAACATTTGAAGTGGATCAAAACCTTTCATCAAAGTTGACCTAAAACCTTCTTCTTAGGACAGCTTCGTTCTTAGGAGAACTTTGATTCACTATTTTGATCCACTTCAGATGTTGACTACTATATATTGACAAATAGGAAAGGTCTACAAGTATAGATCTGACTCTTCACTCCATTTTCCTGTGTAGGTCTATGGGGCACGATTTTCAGAGGACAAGTGCTGGTACAGGTGTAAAGTCCAACAGCAAACAGAAGACAAGGTTTGTAAAAAGCTGTGAAAATCAAGAAGGATCCACATATTTAGGAACTTGGTTTGTTCTCACAGTCCCCAGTATGGTTAGGTGTGGGTGAGGCTTAGGATTGGCTTTAGGGACAGGGACCAATCAGATAGTAGCCTCAATGAGAGAAGAAATAGAGGGCAACAGTTGGGTTCTGGAAGTAAAAATCTCATTCATTTTCTCTATAGGGAAATTGATTTTGAACAATTACTCTAACACCTTTAAAGACAGACCTACTGTGAGCTACGAGGTTGCAAATCGATGGTATTGCTTTTGGTGAAGCCTTCAGTCCACATTATTTCAACAATATTTTTTAAATAATCATGTTTAAGTGATAGTTTTTAATGTTGTGATTCACTTCATAGCTGGTCGGTTTGGTTCATGGCTTATAACTTTTAAATATATCCCTAATGGAAAAACTTATGGGGAAAAAAATGATTCCGGAAGGCCGCTGAAAAAGTGGGCATTGTTGCTCTCTAAAGTCATGAGTGGTTTAGAATTATATGTGTTTTATTGGATGATATGACAGTGGCCTCAGACCTTATTCTGAAATTGGTGTAAATGCAGCATCACACAAAAATTGAAGGTTACCAAAGACATTATATAAATACCCTGTTCAGCAGAAAGTCACCCATGATTTATTTATTCTGCTACCAAAAGCAAATAGTGTTAATTTTTATATAGTGGACTGTCGTGGAAATTCCCAATACTAATCCGACTTCACCACTGACAATTCAAACAATCTCCAGTTGTCAATATAATATATATAATACTCAGTACCAATACAGTACTACATTATCTTCGAGGTAATTCCCATCCCGAATATAATACTATAGTATCTCGAGGGAATTCCCTTCTCGAATGCTTCTAATACATTTCCAATACTTTGAGGTAATTCCCCTCCCGAAGTAAGGTGACGACGTTCTGTCAAGAAGCTACAATCACTACCTCAATCACACATGAGCACACAGGTCTTTAGCATCTATACACTCTCACCGTCCTTCTCAGGTGTATGCTGGTCTGACACAGGATCATTAATACTAACTCTGAGTATTACAGCCTCACCCCGAGGGCGACTCTATAGTCTTCCAACACTATCACTGTCTCTGCTGTGGTCTTTTGAACTAGAATCTTTAGTACTTCTATTCATTAGCTGCGCAGCATATACCTGACACGACTTCCAAATTGCTCTTTGTAGAAATGAAGTTTTATTTATGGCCGGGAGGTCACTCGTTACAACAACAGAGTGAGTCTCTCTGAATAGAAAGATACATGCACATTTAAGTCTTACAGTTGAGTAAAAATCAATGTCTTCCATCACTGTGATTTGTTCTGAATGATCTAAGCTAATCATATGACTGGTCTTTGACCTGAGCATCCTTAGTCTGCATTTTCTGTACATTTTATGTTGACAAAATATTTCTATCACAGGACGAAGTTACTTTAAAGGATTAGTTCACTTCAGAATTAAAATTTCCTGATAATTTACTCACCCCCATGTCATCCAAGATGTTTATGTCTTTCTTTCTTCAGTCGAAAAGAAATTATGGTTTTTGATGAAAACATTCCAGGATTTTTCTCCATATAGTGGACTTCAGTGGCTACCAAAGGGTTGAAGGTCCAAATGTCAGTTTCACTGCAGCTTCAAAGGGCTCTACATGATCCCAGATGAGGAATAAGGGGCATATCTAGCGAAACGATTGGTCATTTTCAAAAAAAAAAAAGATTTTATATACTTTTTAAGCACAAATGCTCATCTTGCACTAGCTCTGCGATGCGCCACGCATTACGTAATGATGTTGGAAAGGTCACACGTGTCGTAGGCCGAAGTACTGCTGTAGGGCGAAAAACTAATTTTCTCCTCCAACTTCTAAATCGTCCAACATTGTTTTACCTTTTTGTTTGTAAAGGCCGTTTGTGTTAGTCTTTGCATGTTCGCTTTGTAGACACTGGATTGGTATTTCCACCTACGTCACTCGTGACCTTTCCATTGTGATTACGTAATGCGTGGCACATCGCAGAGCAGTGCAAGATGAGCATTTGTGGTTAAAAAATATATAAATGTTTATTTTTTTTAGAAAGTGACCAATTGTTTCGCTAAATAAGACCCTTATTCCTCGTCTGGGATCGTGTAGAGACCTTTGAAGCTGCACTGAAACTGTAATTTGGACCTTCAACCCGTTGAACCCCTATATCCACTATATGGAGAAAAATCCTGGAATGTTTTCCTCAAAAACCTTAAAGGTGCTAAAGAGGATGTTTTGTTTTAAACATTTTTGCAATATTACTTGAAACTGTCTTTACTATCTGATAAAAGACTATTTATTAGGTGCACTGAAAGGAATAATATTAATATACATCATCTGTGCACGAGGTAGGGCCTTAAAAACATCAGCCAATCGTTTACGCAATCATCGCGTAAACGGTTGGCCCTCTGGCTTGTCAATCACTGCCATGACGTTCCTTGTGAGAGACGTGCGCGGCTGCGCGCTCCAGTAACTTTCCACACTCCACAGGCGCTGCATGCAATGTTTTTGTCAGGAGACAGGAGTAACAACTGCAGATTGAGTTACCTGCGGTGAGTCCGACATAATGAATCCACTAACACGACACAGCGAATGCCGGTGGTAAACACTCGTGTTCCAATACTCGTGCACGAGTATTGGGAGGCGTTCCCTTGAAATCATTTAAAAAACTCAGTAACAGTCTTTGCTTTCTCAGTCGACGAAAAGATCCTCTTTAGCACCTTTAATTTCTTTTCAACTGAAGGAAGAAAGACATAGACATCTTGGATGACATAGGAATGAGTAAATTATCAGGAAATTTTAATTCTGAAGTGAAATAATTCTTTAAGGACTATTAAACGACCTGAACACCAATTAAACTTGATGAATAATTAGAAAAATACAGAGCTGTTTTTTAAATGTTTTACACAGGTGTGGTTCTCATGGAAATCACACACAAGGGTTTACTTTGTCTTTTCTTCTCAGTTCTATATTTTGTACATTGACTATGGAAATACGGAGATTGTCAGTCGGTCTGATTTAGTTGAACTCCCAGAAGAACTGCAGACAACAGGACTGGCAAAAAAGTACAAGTTCTGGGGCTTTCATGTGTCAAGTGAGCAGGATTCCCCACTTTTTTCACAGGTATCTTACAAAACAGAATAGACTGTTCACCTATGAATATGAATTTAATATTGTTTACCATGAAATGTTTCAGTCTGACTGATACGGCTGTTGTGGTATTCACTAGGGGAAGTCCTTCCTTCACAATACGATTCATGGAAAAAAGTTGCGTGTCCATAAAAAGTCAGTTTGCTTTGACGGAACCATCCTGATTGAAGCCTTCCAGGGGAGTCTTGACATTGGTGAGGAGCTGTTGAAATTTAAGTTTGCCAAAGTCAGTCTCCCAGGCAACAGGGAGAACTCCCTTCCCACGGTGAACCTGCAGGAGTGCACAGGACTGTGGCCCACCAGGAACCCCCCGGGGGAGTTGGACACACTTGGCTCTTCATTGGGATGCATGCCCAAATTGCGGCCAATATTCTCAGACCAGAAACCTCAAGTTATTAAGTAAGTTTAGATACACACAGACAGTATTAGAAGCATTTACCTCTTATTTTTAAAGTGCTTAAATTAGAAGCATGAAAAGAAAGCTGCGATAGAATTTTCTTCCCAATTGTGACGTGTATCCAAATGAAACGGCTTCTAAAACGAGACAAAATGTAGGGCGGAACTTGGTTTTGTCCATTTGAAATTGATTGGTTTGTTATCTTTTGCTGTTACTGTGATGTCGTGTGAGTGACAGATTGTTCCGCCCTCAGGCCAAGTAAACACGTGGTCAGAGAAGAGACGTTGCTGCAAGACGGAGGGGAAGATATTTTGATTAAAGTTTACGAGGACATGTGAATTACAAAAATGATGTGCACAGATAAATCATTTATAATAAACATTAAAATACTCCATAAAAAATAAGAATGGTCCATTTTGATTTCATGTTGACTTTAAGGATAACATTTCTATTCACTTTAAAGGTGCCATCGAACGTTTTTTTACAAGATGTAATATAAGTCTAAGGTGTCCCCTGAATGTGTCTGTGAAGTTTCAGCTCAAAATACCCCATAGATTAAAAAAAAAAAAAAATTTTAACTGCCTATTTTGGTGCATCATTAACTATGCGCCGATTCAGGCTGCGGCCCCTTTAATTCCTCAAGCTCCCCGCCCCCGGAGCTCGCGCTTGCCTTAAACAGCATAAACAAAGTTCACACAGCTAATATAACCCTCAAAATGGATCTTTACAAAGTGTTCGTCATGCATACTGCATGCATACATCAGATCATGTGAGTATTGTATTTATTTGGATGTTTACATTTGATTCTGAATGAGTTTGATAGTGCTCCGTGGCTAAAGCTAACATTACACACTGTTGGAGAGATTTACAAAGAATGAAGTTGTGTTTATGAATTATACAGACTGCAAGTGTTTAATAATGAAAATAATGACGGCCCTTGTCTCCGTGAATACAGTAAGAAACGATGGTAACTTTAACCAGTACATTAGCAACATGCTAACGAAACATTTAGAAAGACAATTTACAAATATCACTAAAAATATCATGTTATCATGGATCATATCAGTTATTATTGCTCCATCTGCCATTTTTCACTGTTGTCCTTGCTTGCTTTCCTATTCTGATGATTCAGCTGTGCACATCTAGACGTTAATACTGGCTGCCCTTGTCTAATGCCTCGATCATGGGCTGGCATATGCAAATATTGGGAACGTACATATTATCGATCCCGACTGTTACCTAACAGTCGGTGTTATGTTGAGATTTGAGATTTTTCGGAGGTCTTTTAAACAAATGAGATTTACACAAGAAGGAGGAAACAATGGTGTTTGAGACTCACTGTATGCCATTTCCATGTACTGAACTCTTGTTATTCAACTATGCCAAGATAAATTCAATTTTCCATTCGATGGCACCTTTAATCATGCCATTCGGATTTAGCACCCATATGATCTTTATGAAAATATCCTGATGAATGTTCTGAGTTATGAATCCCTGTTTTTCTACATGTTTTAGGGAGCAGAAAACAGTCATTGCTCTCCAGCCTGTGGAGAAAATGAATGTTGGTCAGGAATCTCTTACTGAGATCAAGGCCTTGAAGACAGATGGAGGTGGAGATGGACAGCAGTTGTGCTCTCAGGATACTGAGCAGATGCCAAATGAAACCGAGTCTGAACTACAGGTGGCACTTTCTCATTCTCATAAATGTTTTATCAATCAATTTCATTTTATCACCACATTCATTGCACATCTAATTATTATAAATCAGTGGTCCTCAACTGGTAGTTCTCTCCTGATAGGGTTGTTGACATCAAACATGTGAAAAAACAAATGAAACACTGTAAGCACCCAATGGACAAATCTCCCACCCAATATTCAGAGATATTTAGACCCTGTCAACATTCAAAAGGGAGAAGAAAATACCCATACCATTTTTTTTTTTTTTTTGATGTTAAAGGGTGTGCATACAATTTAGAAAACCAACAATGTAGACAAGTCAACATATTGAGCAAATTTCAATTTTAAATAAAAAAATATATATTTTTAAGTAATTTATTTACTGTTCATTTAATGTTTTAAATCACTGTTAAAGGATTAGTCCACTTTCAAATGAAAATTTCCTGATAATTTACTCACCCCCATGTCATCCAAGATGTCTGTGTCCTTGTTTCTTCAGTCAAAAAGAAACGAAGGGTTTTGATGAAAAATTCCAGGATTATTCTTAAAGCTTACGCTGTATGTCCTACACCTTCCCCATTCTACTTACGGAACGAATGCTGCGCCAGTTCCGTTTTTTCCGTAAGTAGAATAAGGAAGGCGTAGGACATACAGCGTAAGCTTTTTGAAGAATACGGAAGTGCGCTTTGGCGGAAGCACTTGCAAGACGATCATTTGTTTATAAAGCATATACATTTAATTTTTTTTTTTTTTGAAAATGGCAGATCGTTCCGCTAGATGAGACCCTTATTCCTCGTCTGGTATCATTTAAAGCCCTTTGAAGCTGCACTGAAACTAATTTTGACCTTCGACCGTTTGGGCTCCATTGAAGTCCACTATAAGGAGAATAATCCTGGAATGTTTTCATCAAAAACCTTAATTTCTTTTCGACTGAAGAAAGAAGGACATGGACATATTGGATGACATGGGGGTGAGTAAATTATAAGGACATTTTAATTTGAAAGTGGACTTATATGGAGTCAAATTAATGCCTTAAAGTTTTGCACAAAAATAAAGTTTTGCAAAACACAAAAAAGAATTGAGCAATAAAAAAATGTTTTGCAAACAAAAATAAAGAATTGCAAAGGAAAAATAAAGTATTGAGCAGAAAAAAATAAGTTTTGCAAACAAAAATAATAAATTGCAAAATAAAATAAAGTAGTGCAAAAATAAAAATATAATCAGTTACAAAAATCAATGACAGCTGTAATCCTATTTTATCTTTGCCACATATTTTTCATGCTCAAAACTACTAAATCATTTGCAACACTCATTTTATTCTGCGTTTCAGTCAAGCGTGTGCTCACGATACCGGTTCTCTTTTGCGCTGCACTTTTCTGCGCGGTTCTCTTTATGGCACTGGTTTGACGTGGGGGTGGAGTCAAGAAACGGGGGCACGCCCCCGCGAAACACGTCATCGGCAGGAGACGCAGATCGGAACAGAACAGATCAAGCATAGAGACAGAGCGCATTTATTATAATCTGAAAACCACCGGGGAAAAACAATCCAACCGTCTCCAGGCTGCCTTCTTGTCTTTTCTGACTCATTACAAAAAACAGAACAATGCCTAAAAGCTGCTGTGTGACAAGGTGTACAGCTAACAAGCTAAAAAACCCAGAAATAAGTTTTTATAAGCTGTCGACCCCAAACAACGAATGTTTAAGGACACACAAGTGGACACAGGCAGTGAGACAGAGCGCAACGGGTCATATTACTATAAGAAAAGCATTCATTATTTTTAACCATGTCAAAGAATTATTTCACCTGTCGCCGATTACGCTTCCCTCCAATGCATTTCGCGGGGGCGTGCCCCGTTTCTTGACTCCACCCCCACGTCAAACCAGTGCCATAAAGAGAACCGCGCAGAAAAGTGCAGTGCAAAAGAAAACCGGTATCGTGAGCGCACGCTTGACTGAAACGCAGAATAAAATGAGCGTTGCAAATGATTTAGTAGGTTTGAGCATGAAAAATATGTGGCAAAGATAAAATAGGATTACAGCTGTCATTGATTTTTGTGATTGATTATATTTTTATTTTTGCACTACTTTATTTTATTTTGCAATTTATTATTTTTGTTTGCAAAACTTATTATTTTCCGCTCAATACTTTATTTTTCCTTTGCAATTCTTTATTTTTGCTTGCAAAACATTTTTTTATTGCTCAGTTCTTTTTTGTGTTTTGCAAAACTTTATTTTTGTGCAAAACTTTAAGGCATTAATTTGACTCCATAGACTAATCCTTTAATAACAATTAGTTTTTTTTGTTGGCGCCAATAGCCTCGTGGGCTATAGTGCAGTTGCGCTTCGGGTGTCTCGAGTTTGACACTGAAGACTGGAGTAGTTGCCCAAATTATGTTTTAAAATGTCTTAATATAGAAAAACGTTATTTCAAATTATAAAACAATATTGTGAGCATAAGAGACTTCTTTCAAAACATTTAAAAACTCGTACTCGTAATGTATGTACTCGTACATACATTGATGCTTGGTTCTCATTATCTTTATGCTGCATGTAAAAAATTACACTTGGTTATATAATGAAAGTGAAAATCTGGTTACATGTGAGAACATGCCTGAGATAATCTGTGGTTGCTGTGCTGTTTTGTGTACCCAGAGGATGAGAGAGGTGATAAATGAGAAGGACTTGGAGATCAAGAAGCTAAAAGAGGAAGGAAGTGCCATCCAGCAGCATGCATCTCTCCTGGGGCACCAGCTAGAGGAGGCCAAATTAGAGCTCCAGGTGCCCATGAGCTGTTTCTCACGTGTCTTTTTTTTAATTTGGGTGTTGGTTGTTCAGCATGTTTTAAGGTCATGACACAGGTTTATCTTATAAAGCTTTGTTCATATTTTGCAGACAGTGAAGGAGAGTTATGAAAAGACAAAGGACACTGAACTTAAACATCCTGCAACAGTTGCAAGCAGAATTTCCCAGCTGGCTAAGAAAGTGGATTCTCTGAGGAAACTAAGGCAAAATTATTTTTTTAGTTTTTTTTCTTTTCTTTTGTTTTCTATTTGGGCCAGATTTACTAAACGGGGCAAATTAGTGAGAGAGAGAGCGAGAGAGCAATTCCAAAAAAGTGCCAGTGGGAGTGGAAAGTTCTGCGCACGATCTACTGACAACTCGCAAATTAAAGAACACAGTAGCAGTCGGATCATTTCCATAATGCCCAACACAATCTACGAAGAGTAGTGCAAATTACTAATAAATGCCCGTAAAATTGGCTAGCGCAAACCTTACTAAATCACCTTGCATGATACGTTTAAATACTCCCCTCCCATTTTGCGTCTGAAAGGGAAACTCCTACAAATGCATATGTAAAAGCTGTCAGCAGCAAAAATAACCCTGTCCATGCCTTTTTAGTGCTAATTTTTCACTGCGTGTCTTTAGTAAATCCTGACAGTAGTTTTTTTTAATGCCAAAAGAAGGTTTGCGCTGGAGCAAGCTGTTAGTAAATCTGGATTTGCAACTGTGCTACCAAATACCCTTGAAGGTGCCCCAGAACTTCTTTTTAAAAGATGTAATATACGTCCAAGGTGTCCCCTGAATGTGTCTGTGAAGTTTCAGCTCAGAATACCCCATAGATTTTTTTTAATTAATTTTTTTTAACTGCCTATTTTGGGGCATCATTAACTATGCACCGATATATAGGTTGCGGCCCCTTTAATTCCCGTGCTCCCCTGCCCCCGGAGCTCGCGCTTGCCTTAAACAGCAAACACAAAGTTCACACAGCTAATATAACCCTAAAAATGGATCTTTACAAAATGTTTGTCATGCATGCTGCATGCATGAATTGGATCATGTGAGTATAGTATTTATTTGGATGTATTACATTTGATTCTGAATGAGTTTGAGGCTATGCTGCGTGGCTAAAGCTAACATTACACACTGTTTGAGAGATTTATAAAGAATAAAGTTGTGTTTATGAATTACACAGACTGCAAGTGTTTAAAAATGAAAATAGTGACGTCTCTCTTGTCTCCGTGAATACAGTAATAAACGATGGTAACTTTAACCACATTTAACAGTACATTAGCAACATGCTAACGAAACATTTGGAAAGACGGTTTACAAATATCACTAAAAATATCATGATATCATGGATCATGTCAGTTATTATTGCTCCATCTGCCATTTTTCGCTATTGTTTTTGCTTGCTTACCTAGTATGATAATTCAGCTGTGCACATCCAGACATCCTGCCCTTGTCTAATGCTTGAACATGAGCTGGCATATGCAAATATTGGGGGCGTACATATTAATGATCCCGACTGTTACGTAACAGTCGGTGTTATGTTGAGATTTGCCTGTTCTTCGGAGGTCTTTTAAACAAATGAGTTTTATATAAGAAGGAGGAAACAATGGAGTTTGAAACTCAGTGTATGTCTTTTCCATGTACTGAACTCTTGTTATTCAACTATGCCAATATAAATTCAATATTTAATTCTAGGACACCTTTGAGTCAAAGTAGAGAGATGTTCAGTTTTCTTCAGAAAATAAAACAAAAAATAGTGTTAAACTTCTTGTTTACAACAACATAAATGTTTTTGTTTAGTTTTTTGTTTTTGAGAAGTTATCATTGGTTTTAATGTAAAAGTGTTGGTGATTCATTATTATGGGTTTGAACCTCAGGGAGAGTAATCCATGCTCCACTGATGAAGATCACCTATTGGAGTCCATCACCATCATCATGAACTACAGGATCTCAATGCCGTTAAGCTCAGAGAGGCTGGAGCTTGCGTGGAAAGCTTATGATGAAACCTTGGCTAATCTAAGAGGCTGTCAAACCGTGAGTAAAATATACATTCTTCTGAGTTTACAGGTAAAAGAATGTCATCTCTGTGGCTCAGAAAGAGTTTGGTGTAATAACCAGCGTATGATTGAACTATTGTTATGAATCACATTTCCTGTTGTCCTTCGTTGGAAATGACATTGCTTGTAAGATGTTTGTGTGTGTTCTGTCAGATGGCAGAAATAGAGCCACTGGTGAACAGCAGGAATGAGGCCCGCGGTGCTCTCTTAGCTGCTGTAGACGACTTCCTGCAAGAGGTGGACAAACTGCCAATCAATGAACGCTTGAACAAGCTGAAGGTATGCAGTGATACACTCAATACACACTCAAGACCAGACGTACCAAAGAAGGATATAAAGCTCCAGAGGATATCCTGGCTCTTCCCAGCTTTATAATGGGAGTGAATTGTAATAGTAAGATTTTGAAGCCCAAAAAAGTGCATCCATTCATCATAAAAGTAATCCATACGGCTCTAGGGGCTTAATAAAGGCCTTCTGAAGCGAAGCAATACTTTTTTGTAAAAAAAAATATCCATAATTATTACTTTATAAACTATAATCACTAGCTTCCAGTAACGTTTGTCCGCGTGTTCACGAGAGAGTCGAGTTCTGGCGTGTGACGTAGGATGTAGGAGTAGCGTAAGTTTAGGTGAGAGTAGACGCCTCTCACAGTTCAAACAAATAGGGCTGGGCAATAAAAATTTAAGCTCCTCTGATATTTCTCTTTAAAAATTCTTATTTTAGACTTCTAATTCATGACCGGTGTTTTGTTTTGCTCTATCCTCTGTGTTTCTGCCTTCACCTATACCTCATGCGTCTTGTCAAAGTTCTCTCTTCCGGCAGAACTAGACTTTGCATACAAAGTTATAATTATGGATATTTTTCTTACAAAAATGCATGGCTTCTGAGTCGTATGCATTACTTTTATGATGGATGGATGTGCTTTTTTGGGCTTCAAAATCTCAGTTATTACTCACTCCCATTATAAAGCTTGGAAGAGCCAGGATATTTTTAATATAACTCAGATTGTGTTTGGCTGAAAGAAAAAAAGTCACATACACCTAGGATGGCTTGAGGGTGATTTTTGGGTGAACTATCCCTTTTACCCGCTTCACATGTAAAATTAAATGAATTGCTAATTACAATTGGCTACTCTTGACACTGAAAACAAGTGCCTGTACAAATCCTAGACATAGTGAAAATTGGGAATCGTGTAACATTTACACGTTTCATTTATCTATTACAACTTTTATGTAATTTTGCCTGCTTGGCAGTTCCTGTTTTAATTATTACATGACGCCAGCCAATTGCTGCATTGCTGATCATGGTTTCAAGTATCAATATATCAGCCCTTTCCAATGAACACAAGAACACGCAGTAATATCAGGCAGCTTAATATAGAGATTTTAGTAAGATCTGCAAATTATTTTGAAGAACCAAATTAGCCAGAGATCAGTTATCATAATTAGGTATTTGTCAAATCATCTCAGATTTATTTAGCGAGGTATGAAGGACTGTCTTTGACTGTGTTTTAGTTTCTTGTTTCCTGTCTAATAATGGTGTGAAACGCCCATAAATTTACAAATAAAACAAAAAAGATGTATCGGTCAAAAACTGTACATAGTAAAGATTTACCTTACAGCTTATCATTACTGCATTTTAAACTGTGTAGTCTACATCTACAGGAAGTTGCATCATCATTGACTGCAACATTTAGCTCTGTTATGGTGGTGGAGCAGATCGAAGAGTACTCTTTTGAGAAGTTCTGTGAGTGGAAGGGGCACAAACAACAGAAAATCAAAAACGTACGAAAAACTACAGATGAGGCTCTTCTTGCTCTTAGCGGCTGGGCAGCCAAGCTTAGCAAGGTATGTTAGTTCATGTAAACCTTCATGTCTCCTTTTACTGGTAGGTAATTATTTAGCATTTTGGCTTTTAATTTAGAAGGATAGGCATGAGATGCATCTCAATTCATGTACTTATGCACTATTCTATGCCATTTTGTAGTATAAATAGTGGGAGTAGTGTGTTCACATTGAACATTCCAAAAAGAAAATGTGCACTTTAAATACCCTGATGATGAGCTTAAAGGATTAGTTCACTTTTAAATAAACTTTTGCTGATAATTTACTCACCCCCATGTCATCCAAGATGTTCATGTCTTTCTTTCTTCAGTCGAAAAGAAATGAAGGTTTTTAATGAAAACATTCCAGGATTTTTCTCCATATAATGGACTTCAATGGGCACCAAATGGTTCACAGTCCAAATGACAGTTTCAGTGCAGCTTCAAAGGGCTATTTTTTTTTTTTTTTTTTTTAAATGACCAATCGATTAGCTAGATAAGACCCTTATTCATCTTCTGGTATTGTCTGGTATCGTTTAAAGCCCTTTGAAGCTGCACTGAAACTGTAATTTGGACCTTGAACCATTTGGTGCCCATTGAAGTCCTTTATATGGAGAAAAATCCTGGAATGTTTCCATCAAAAATCTTAATTTCTTTTCGACTGAAGAAAGAAAGACATGGACATTTTGGATGACATGGGGGTGAGTAAATTATCAGCAAAAGTTTATTTAAAAGTGAACTAATCCTTTAATTAACCAACAAAACAAAATTCAACTGTCGCAGCTTTAATTATGTAGCGTAGGGGGAGGCGCTATTAGACGCTGATGTTGAATGATACATAGTATGTACATTGAGTACATAAGTACATAGTGTGTAGTGACTAGTGTATCATTTGGGACAAAACTATGGTTTGTTGTATAAAGGTACTTTATTTAAAGCCATAAGATGAAGCCTTTGTTCATTTTCAGTTTTCGTGTTTGATGGAGAAATCATCAGTGACTGAAGAAGATGTTGCAGACAGTGTGGATGAGATCCTGATGAATGCTGACAATGCCTTGTGTGAAGAACTCAGTACTGAATTCTCTGTAAGAGTTTCTGTCCTGATCTACACATCTCGTTCAACTAAAGCTATGTTTCCATCCACCTATTTTTATGCGCATTTTGGGATATCGCATAAAAAAACGCCAGATGGAAATGCCAAGATGCGCATAAATTCTAAAAATGCACATAAAAAACGTATGCGCTCAAATGAGTAGGACAAATTTTTTATGCGACACAAAAACGTGCATAAACTACGATGGAAACACATTTACAGAATAAATTCCTTGATGCGCATCAAAAAATACATGTGACTTTGCAATGTAACAGCATAACTGGACCAACCAGCGGACCGATGTCGTCGCACAGCATCTGAAATGCTGTTTTTGGTCATTCTGTAATGCCTGAGCAAAGTCTGTCGTTAAAGTGGTTCGGTTTAATTCCCTCCCAGAAGCGCCTCACACTATTGTGTTCACAAATACCAGGCATTTGAATGCAAGATAACATGACAGCATTTATTGTGTTTCATCTGCACGCTCTGAGGCGCAAATAATTTATTATATATGAAAATTATTATATACAATGGCTTCTATTGCAGAAATTTTTCTTAGCGATATTTAGTGCCAGTGTATCAGGAAGTGACGCTTTTGTTGGAATGGAAACAGTGCTTTATTCGCAAATGTTTTATGTGATATTCAAAATTTGCGCAGAAGTTAAATATGCAACTTTGGATGGAAACATAGCTTATGTCTGTCTTTTCCTGTGCATTCCCTTTCTTTTGAGCAAGGGCACAATCCCCCAGGTTTTCTCCAGATTGATTTTCCTCAGTAAAATTTCAGATAAACAAAAGTGTGAAATGCAAGTTACTGTTACTGAATGGAAAATTTGTTTTCCATAGGAACAAGACAATCAAGAAAGGAAAATAGTGTTTAATGCCTTTCATAAAGCCATGAGAGACATCCAGAGAGAACAAAGTTTGTTAGAGGAGATCAAGCAAACGTATGAACTCAACACGAAGGTAAAAGATTCCCTGAGTGTCTGCTGTTCTTGGATTAATGGTGAAAAGCTGAATTTTTGGAGAGCTGATCTCCACTTTAGATGTATAAAAATATATACACTACCGTTAAAATGTTTGGGGTGTGTATGATATTTTTATATATATATATATATATATACAGGTGCTGGTCATATAATTAGAATATCATCAAAAAGTTGATTTATTTCACTAATTCCATTCAAACAGTGAAACTTGTATATTATATTCATTCATTACACACAGACTGATATATTTCAAATGTTTTTCTTTTAATTTTGATGATTATAACCGACAACTAAGGAAAATCCCAAATTCAGTATCTCAGAAAATTAGAATATTACTTAAGACCAATACAAAGAAATGATTTTTAGAAATCTTGGCCAACTGAAAAGTATGAACATGAAAAGTAGGAGCATGTACAGCACTCAATACTTAGTTGGGGCTCCTTTTGCCTGAATTACTGCATCAATGCGGCGTGGCATGGAGTCGATCAGTCTGTGGCACTGCTCAGGTGTTATGAGAGCCCAGGTTGCTCTGATAGTGGCCTTCAGCTCTTCTGCATTGTTGGGTCTGGCATATCGCATCTTCCTCTTCACAATACCCCATAGATTTTCTATGGGGTTAAGGTCAGGCGAGTTTGCTGGCCAATTAAGAACAGGGATACCATGGTCCTTAAACCAGGTACTGGTAGCTTTGGCACTGTGTGCAGGTGCCAAGTCCTGTTGGAAAATGAAATCTGCATCTCCATAAAGTTGGTCAGCGGCAGGAAGCATGAAGTGCTCTAAAACTTCCTGGTATACGGCTGCGTTGACCTTGGACCTCAGAAAACACTGTGGACCAACACCAGCAGATGACATGGCACCCCAAACCATCACTGACTGTGGAAACTTTACACTGGACCTCAAGCAACGTGGATTGTGTGCCTCTCCTCTCTTCCTCCAGACTCTGGGTCCCTGATTTCCAAAGGAAATGCAAAATTTACTTTCATCAGAGAACATAAATTTGGACCACTCAGCAGCAGTCCAGTCCTTTTTGTCTTTAGCCCAGGCGAGACGCTTCTGACGTTGTCTGTTATTCAAGAGTGGCTTGACACAAGGAATGCGGCAGCTGAAACCCATGTCTTGCATACGTCTGTGCGTAGTGGTTCTTGAAGCACTGACTCCAGCTGCAGTCCACTCTTTGTGAATCTCCCCCACATTTTTGAATGGGTTTTGTTTCACAATCCTCTCCAGGGTGCGGTTATCCCTATTGCTTGTACACTTTTTTCTACCACATCTTTTCCTTCCCTTCGCCTCT
Source organism: Megalobrama amblycephala (assembly GCF_018812025.1). NCBI lineage: Eukaryota > Metazoa > Chordata > Actinopteri > Cypriniformes > Xenocyprididae > Megalobrama > Megalobrama amblycephala. The sequence continues at coordinate 14,648,486 of NC_063056.1, forward strand.
CTATTAATGTGCTTGGACACAGAGCTCTGTGAACAGCCAGCCTCTTTTGTGTCTTGTCCTCCTTGTGCAAGGTGTCAATGGTCATCTTTTGGACAACTGTCAAGTCAGCAGTCTTCCCCATGATTGTGTAGCCTACAGAACTAGACTGAAAGACCATTTAAAAGGCTTTTGCAGATGTTTTGAGTTAATTAGCTGATTGGCACCAGGTGTCTTCAAAATTGATCCTTTTCACAATATTCTAATTTTCCGAGATACTGAATTTGGGATTTTCCTTAGTTGTCAGTTATAATCATCAAAATTAAAAGAAATAAACAATTTTTTTTTTTTTTTTTCCCGAGAGAAGCCTCTTCTGCATTAATTTAATCAAAAATACAGTAAAAACTGTAATTATGAGTAATTATGTAATTATGGTAATTATGTAATTATGGTCGGTGACAGAAACTCGAAGAAGATGAAGAGGTTCAATATGCTTCAAATAGGTAATATTGTGAAATATTATTATTGCAATTTATTCTTACAATTTAAAATAACTGTTTTCTATTTTAATATATAAAATGTAGTTTATTCCTGTGATGGCAAAGCTGAATTTTCAGCATCATTACTTCAATGTCACAACATCAGTCTTCAATGTCACATGATCCTTCATTCAAATCATGATCAAATCATTATAATATGCAGATTTGATGCTCAAGAATTTTTTTTTTTTTATTATCAATGTTTAAAACAGTTTGCTTAATATTTTTGGGGAAACCGTGATACATTTTTAAAGTATTCTTTAATTAATAAAAAGTAAAAAAAAACAGACATATAACAAAAAAAAAAACATATATATGTATATATATATTATTCGCTTGACAGCAGTACATTAAAACATGCTGAATAAAAGCATTCATTTCTTTAAAAAAATCTTTCTTACCATAAACTTTAAAACTGTAGTGTATATACTACATTGTTTATCACTTGTCACAGCTATGGCGTTTAACTGCAGTTTAAGCAGGAATTGCAGCAGTGGCAGAGCGGCCCTCCGAAAGCAGACGAGCTGTCTGCGGTGAAGAAGCGCATCCGGAGTCTGCGGTCTCAGCTGCGCTGGAAACTGGTTGAGGTCAGCTGTTTGGAGGAGGTGAGAACAGTCCTATCTAATGTGCTCTGAGAAACCACATGATGGGGCTGCAGTTCACAAAATGAACACAGCATTGGGATCTCGGATGACCAGGAGCTAAATATTGATTTATTGGTTTGATTTTGATTTGACACTAAATTATGCTGATTGGATCCAATGGAAATGATCAGTTTATCAGTTTGAGTTTCCATCAGGCAGAAGAGCTGGACCTGCCAGAGATTCTTAAGAAGAAGGAAGAGATCGCTGAGACGAGGAATGCTCTCTTTAAAGAAATCAGCCATGAAAAGAAGCAATATGTATGTTTAGATTTGTATAAAGATCATTCACATTCTTAGAAGATACTGAGCTTAGAATCTAATGCTTAAAATTGTGTGCTGATGTGCAGATAATGCTTTGTGACCTGGTAAAAAGAGGCTTTCCTGAGTTACCAATGATCTACCCTGATGCTGATATCAATGGCTATATGGTGAGTACTTGTTTTGTCAGTACCTACAAGCCTGTATTTTTGCTTAAAAATGTACAATGTTTAAAATTAGTCAGCTGCTATTTACACTAAGTGCAAATAGTGAAAGTTGCTATTTACACTAATAGAAAATAGCTGTATTTTCATTAAGTGTAAATAGTTGTAAATAAATGCTATTTATACTTAGTGCAAATAGTGGTAGGTAGGCCTACTATTTGTACCTTTTAATGCAGGGGTTTTCAAACTTCTTGGAGTCAGGTACCCCTTATAGGGTAGAAAAATTATTATAAGAGTGATTAAATCTTAATGTGGGTGAGAGTAATGAATGTTATATGCTTGTTTTATTGGTGCAAACGGTCTCCACTGTAAATGTACTTTTTAATAATAGGCTATAGCTCAGTTTTATTATTTACCGTATTTTCCAGAAAATAAGTCGCACCTGTAAGTCGAACCAGGTCAAACTTGCGTTGAGAGGAAAAAACAGATAAGTTGCAGTTTATTATTAGATTCAGAAATAATTTAAAATACTGGTAAGTAAAATGAAACGTTTACAAACTCTAAACACTGTAAACATGTGTTTTACTTCCCCTAACTCTAAATCCTTTAAATTTAATGGTAGGCCTATTCAGAACAGAGAAAAAATGAAAAAAACAAAACAAAAAACAGGCCTATGTAAAATAGAATATAGAAATAAATTATAGTGGCATTTATTATAAACAACATTTATTTGAAATGCCAAGCCTAACTAAATTATTTAAAGCTAAACTGAACCCTGCAGTGGGCTCACTTTCCTCTTATTTGGCATGAATTGTTTCCATGAATGAGTCGTTAGTCACGGTGTAACATTTGGCTGCTAAACTATTATTTACTCTATAAACAATTCTTTGTACTTCTCTCATGTCCCAGTATCCACTGAAAATGCATGCTCACGGTGACCGACACAGCTTACATATTGTACAACAGACAAATTAAATTGAGTAACTGAATAACTTTTGTATATTTAGTTATCTCATAAGAGGCTGCGATGTCAAGTTAGCAATGTAAGAAGAACTGATATGTTGTTTGTGTGCGCATGAGGTGGCAGTGCGATCGCTTGGATTATATCAGCAGAAACAAACAACTTAAAATACTTAATCAGATAAGAGTAAGTTAAGGCATCATTCAAAATGGTAAAGGGTCTATTTTTATTTGTGTACTGTACCTTCAAAATAACAGCAAAAGTCATACTTTTATAAAATAAAGAAAACAAACAAAATGCGCTTGCTGTCTCGGTCACCGTGAACTTCTTCCTGAAGCACGTAACAAAAATGAAACATTGAAACAAGATTTCTGGCTCAATGTCACACAGACATAAATATATATATATATATATATAATATATAGTCATGGACAAAATTGTTGGCACCCTTGATAAATATGATCATAGATGACTGTAAAAAATAAATCTGCATTGTTTATCATTTTGATCTTTAATTTATACAATTAGCAAAATTACAACCTTTCATTGAAGGAAAAGAATTGAAAGTGGGGGGGGGAATAACATTATGAAATAAATGTTTTTCTCCAAAACACGTTGGCCACAATTATTGGCACCCTTTTATTCAATTCTTTTTGCAATCTCCTTTTGCCAAGATAACAGCTCTGATTCTTCACCTATAATGCCTGATGAGTTTGGAGAACACCTGACAAGAGATCAGAGACCATTCCTTCATGCAGAATCTCTCCAGATCCTTCAGATTTCCAGCTCCATGTTGGTGATTCTCATCTTCAGTTCACTCCACTCATTTTCTTTAGGGTTCATTAGGGGTCATTTTGTGCTCAGTGACACATTTTTGTGCTGGTTTTGATGTTTGTTTTGGATCATTGTCCCGATGGATGATCCAACCACAGCCCATTATAAGATTTCTAGCAGAAGCGGTCAGGTTTAGATTTTTATCTGTTGGTATTTGATAGAATCCATGATACCATGTATCTGAACAAGATGTCCAGGACCTCCAGCAGAAAAATAGGCCCACAACATTAAAGATCCAGAAGTATATTTAACCGTGGGCATGGGGTACTTTTTATCCATGTGTGCACCAAACCCATTTGGTGGGTTTGCTGCTAAAAAGCTCTTTTTTTAGTTTCTTCTGACCATAGAAGCCGGTCCCGTTTGAAGTTCCAGTTGTGTCTGACAATTGAATATGCTGGAGATTGTTTCTAGATGAAAGCAGAGGATTTTTCTTGAAACCCTCCCGAACAACTTGTGGGGATGTAGGTGCTTTTGATAATTTTTTTTAGGCTTTCTGAGAGTCAAGACTCAACTAATCTCTGCAATTCTCCATCTGTGATCCTTGGAGAGTCTTTGGCTACTCAAACTTTCCTCCTCACCACGCATTAGGACGATTTAGACACATGTCCTCTTCCAGGCAGATTTGTAACATCATTAGTTGATTGGAACTTCTTAATTATTGCCCTGATGGTGGAAATGGGGATTTTCAATGCTTTAGGTATTTTCTTACTGACACTTTCTATTTTGTGAAGCTCAACAATGTTTTGCTGCACATCAGAACTATATTCTTTGGTTTTGCTCATTGTGATGAATGATTAAGGGAATTTGGCCTTTGTGTTTCCTCGTGTTTATACTCCTGTGGAACAGGAAGTCATGGCTGGACAATTTCATGTTCATGATCACCCTGGTGTAAATATGAATGGGAATATACTTCAGAGATATTTTACTTATTAAAAAATTCTAGGGGTGCCAATAATTGTGGCCAACGTGTTTTGGAGAAAAACATTTATTTCATAATGTTATTTTCCCCCACTTTCAATTATTTTCCTTCAATGAAAGGTTAGATTTTTGCTTATTTTATGAATTAAAGATCAAAAGGATAAACAATGCATATTTATTTTTAGAGTCATCTTTGATCATATTTATCAAGGGTGCCAACAATTTTGTCCATGACTGTATGTATGTATGTATGTGTGTGTGTGTGTGTGTGTATATATATATATATATATATATATATATATATATATATATATATATATATATATATATAGGTGCATCTCAATAAATTAGAAAATCATGAAAAAGTTTTTTTTCCCCTGTAATTTAATTAAAAAAGTAAAACTTAAATATATTCTAGATTTATTAGACATAAAGTAAAATATTTCCAGACTTTTTTGTTTTCATTTTGATGATAACAGCTTGCTGCTCATCAAAATAAAAAAAACAGTATCTCAAATTATTAGAATATTTAATTTCAAATTCTATTAAATTACCATTCTCAGGGTATAAATACTGGGTTTAGGTCCGTAATCCCAACAGCAGTCATGAGGAAATATGCTGACTTGACAGTTGTCCAGAAGACGATCATCAAGACCCTCTACAATGAGGGTAAGCCACAGAGGGTCACTGCTGAAAGAGCTGGCTGTTCGCAGAGTGCTGTGCCAAAGCATATTCATCGAAAGTTGACTGGAAGGAAAAGGTGTAAAGTGAAAGGAATGGCTGCAGGCTTGATAAGATTATCAGGCAAAGCCGATTTAAGAACTTAGGAGAGCTTCAAAAGGAGTGGACTGAAGCTGGAGTCAGTGCATCAAGAGCCACCGCACACAGACATCTTCAGGAAATGGGCTACAACTGTCATATTCCACGTGCCAACAAGCCACTTCTGAACCAAAGACCAGAGCCGGCCCGTTATATAGGCAGTATAGGCAAATGCTAAGGGCGCAATCTCGCTAGGGGGCGCCAAAGAGGCCGGATGCGTGGACAGGGGCGGATCTACCGGGGTGGCATCTGCCACCCTAATGCTGTGTTCACACCAAACGCGAATAGAGCGTCTGGCGCGAATGATTTCAATGTTAAGTCAATGTAAAGACGCGTTTACGTGCGTCTGGAGGTCTTGCGGCGCGAATGAGGCGTTTAGCGCGGCGCGGAAGACGCGAATTCGCCTCATTCGCGCGTCTAGTTCGCGCGAATAACGCGAATTGAGCGTTTCGCGCGTTACGCGCGAATGGTGCTTTTTGTGCATTTAGCGTTTGACGCGAATTCGCGTCTGACGCCCGAGTTGAAAAATTTGAACTTTGGCGTAAATTCGCGCCGCGTTAACCAATCAGGAGCCTGCTTGCTGCTGTGGCGGCAGGCCCGCCCGGAGTCACTCATTCAAAATGGAGGAACGACTGATATTATCAGTGAGCAGTCACCCAGAGATTTATGACACAAGTTCATACTTCAGACAGGAATAAAAAGGACCTCGCTTGGAAGAGTGTCGGTGAGGAGATTGGGCTACCTGGTAAGTTGTAAATACACATTTTACTTTTGAGTCACGTACACGTTTATCGACCCGCGGCCTTCCCGCGACGCTGACCCCTACGCCGCTGTTCTGCTCTCCAGAGCAAATACAAAGCGATAGCTCTCTCGATGAACGCACGATCAACATCAGCCATCTTGCAAACAGACAACCGCCTAGCACTTGCCCCTCCCACAAGAAGCGGATTTCGCCTCGGACGCGCGTCAATTTCGCTTCAAACGCTTGTTTTTTACGCGCGTCTATTTCGCTCTAGACGCGCGAATGCATTCAAAATGTTCAAGCGGCAAACTAGACGCGGTAGACGCGAATTTGACGCTCTATTCGCGTTTGGTGTGAAAGCAGCTCAAGAAACAGCTTTGCCACCCCAAAATTATCACAGAACAAAATATGTAGCCTAAGTAGTGTTTCAAGTACTGCTTTTCAGGAGCGGCGCATATGATGTCTAAAGAAATTGCGTAACACAAAGTGATGGCAAGAAAACACGTCTTTCAATAAACTCTGCATGATGGTTGCACGCAGCGCGCCCAGTATGCTTCATTACTCTTATGAACCAACACAGCGCAGCCAAGTTCACTTACGATTTTTTTCCCATATTTGTACGTGAATCGGAAAATTATTGCTTCCCGGCTAACTCAGAAGTCCTGTGAGAAATGTAGTCCCATCCGAATATGTCAGATTAATTTTCGTAATTTTTTGACGAGCTGATTCAGCGACCGCCCGCTTTCATCACGGATAAAGGTATTTTTGCCATCCGACGAACCAATAACATGAAATCAATACGGAGATACCGATCACAGAAACTAATAGCAGAGTTGGGGTAAGAATCTAAAGGTATTTTAGCTTTTCTCGATTGCTAACACATTAGAAGTGATTCCGTTGGCCCAGTTTCAAACCATTCGTTCAGTTATCAAAACAAAAACACATTTCTCAAAACGTTTAACAATGACTACATTAGGTAGCAAAACTGATGACACACCAGTAAAAATCTGAGAGAGCTGAATGAATAATTTACAGGGGTTTTAAACTTACACAGAACCAGTAGTCTACTTTAGATGAGGGAAATGTCACGTTGTACACCCTCAATGTTGTGATTGTCAATTTTCTTAGCCATTTGTTACATGTATAGGCCTACTGTATTTTTTGCAGCGCTGAGAAATGATTGCCTAGGTATATAGTCTTGTGTCAGAAGACCAATACACTGCTATAATACTGTACTGTAATGAAATTTAGATAAATGTGCAGAGGATGCTGAATTTACTTTTACTGCAATTGACAGTCTACTGTATTGTGGTGCATAGTGCATACCAAGTTCATACTTATTTTTCTCATGCTTTTCATCTACTGCAAGATCAATTTATAATAGTAAAATGAAAAAGAGGTATTTTTGTTACCGTGTTATATGAATTGATCTCACTAGTGTTCACTGGGCAGTGCAGTAGTCTGTGTATTTGTTATGTTTTGTGTGTCATCTGATACCAAAGTTTGATTTTGTCAGACAAGAATAAGTTTTTGACTAGAACATTTTATTTTGGCCTGGATGTTTGAGGTTTGTACAAGTTGGTGTATAGTTTTGATATTGTGTTTAGTTGTGAGAAAATGTTGAATTGTTTCATGAATTGTGCATTAGCAATCAAGAAAAACAATAGAGACTGAAAAGTTTGAAGGACAAATTTATGTTGGCTTGTCATAAACCCAACTTCAAGTCTTGTTTAAAAAATGTAAAAACTTTGGTCAGTTAGTCCAGAATATAGATGCTCTGGGTGATTGCTAAAGTGTTGCTAGGTGGTTGCTAGGAGATTCTGGGTGGTTGCTAGGCTCTTGCTATGCAGTTGCTGATGTGTTGCTAGAGTATGTGGTTGATAGGGTGTTCTGGGCGAACACACACAGACATTCCCACCTCTGTTAATAACAGAAACTCAAAAACTGTTTTGTTGCTCTTTAACTTGCACTAAAATGTGATTTATACCATTGAAGTAGCCTGTGTAATATTAATAAAACTGCTCATCTCCTTTAGTGATACAAGCTCAGACTCATTTAGAAGTTTTTCATATAGTGTTTACTTGGTGCCATGATGGATATTGAAATTTTTTTATTTATTAATTTCATACAGTATATAGATACTTTCTGGTAATGCAATGTTTGAGAACACAATTGTGTATGTAAGGCTATAAATCTCCAAAAACTATACATGAGCGCTTGCTTTGGTGTTGCCACCCCTTTGCCTCCCTATAAATAATTTTGTAGATTCGCCCCTTTGGATAAATCGCAATATAAGGGGGCGCCAAAAAAAATCTTGCCTAGGGTGCCAAAGAGGCTAGGGCCGGCACTGCCAAAGACAACGTCAGAAGCGTCTAACCTGAGCTAAGGAGAAAAAGAACTGGACTGTTGCTCAGTGGTCCAAAGTCCTATTTTCAGATGAAAGTAAATTTGCATTTCATTTGGAAATCAAGGTCCCAGAGTCTGGAGGAAGAGGGGAGAGGCACAGAAACCATGTTGCTTGAAGTCCAGTGTGAAGTTTCCACAGTCAGTGATGATTTGGGCTGTCATGTCATCTGCTGTTGTTGGTCCACTGTGTTTTCTGAAGTCCACAGTCAACGCAGCCATCTACCAGCAAATTTTAGAGCACTTCATGCTTCCTTCTGCTGGCAAGCTTTATGGAGATGCTGATTTCATTTTCCAGCAGGATTTGGTACCTGCCCACACTGCCAAAGGTACCAAAAGCTGGTTCAGTGACCATGATGTTACTGTGCTTGATTGGCCAGCAAACTCACCTGACCTGAACCCCATAGAGAATCTATGGGATATTGTCAAGAGGAAGATGAGCGACACCAGACCCAACAATGCAGATGACCTGAAGGCCGCTATCAAAGAAACCTGGGCTTCGATAACACCTGAGCAGTGCCACAGACTGATCGACTGCATGCCACACCGCATTGATGCAGTAATTCATGCAAAAGGAGGCCCAACCAAGTATTGAGAGCATAGAAATGAACATACTTTTCAGAAGCCTGACATTTCTGTTTAAAATATCCTTCTTCTTCTTTTTATTGATCTTATAAAGTATTTTGATTTATTGAGATAGTTAATTGGTGGGTTTTTGTTAAATCATCACAATTAAAAGAACCAAAGACTTAAAGTACTTCAGTGTGTGTGCATTGAATTTATTTAATACACGAGTTCCACAATTTGAGTTGAATTACTGAAATAATTTTACTTTTCCACGACATTCTAATTTATTGAGATGCACCTGTGTATATATATATATCTATAGAAACCTTGAAAGATGACCAGGATGACCAAGTGTCTACATTTTGCTTATTTGATGTTAAATGCATTATATAAGTCACTTAAGGTCTGTGAGCATTGGAACTGAGTGATATTATTTCATTCTCTGTATATGTGTGCTTTCAGAGCTCTGCAGGTCTGTTAATGAAGAGCTTGGACAGAGACATGTTTGACGCAGAGCCGATGAGAGAGCTGAGTGGGAGGAGACCTCTTCTTAGCACAGACTTCCAAGGGCAGAAAGTAGTCCTGAAGGTCAGTAACGGCCTTGAACATTCATTTGCTGTGCTTTAGTCAAGATACAGTGAGAATATATATGGTATGTACACTATATACCAAAAGTGAGAACACACATATTCCATATTTATTATTGCTATATTCCACATTTTAAAATAACGTTAACTAATAATAAAATAAAAAATGGAAGTATGTGAATTATCCCTTATTTATAAACAAACATTCAAAGGTTTGGGGTCAGTAAGATCTTTTAAAGTTTTCAAAAAACATTTTAATATACTGATTTGGTGCTCAGTAATTATCATTTATTATTATTGGTGCTCAGTTATTAATAATGGTTCTTCTATTTATCAGTGTTGAAGACAGTTTTTGTTACTTAATGTTTTGTGGAAACCGTGATGCATCTTTTCAGGATTCTTTGATGAATAGAAAGTTCAATGAACAGCATTTATTTAAAATAGAAATGTCCTTGGTAAATAAAAGTTGATTTTTTTTTTTTTGTTTAATCTTACTTGCCCCCAAATTTTTGAATGGTAATGTATCACAGTTTAAATATAAGAAATGATTCTTGAGCACCAAATCAGCATATTAGAATTTCTCAAGGATCATGTGACACTGAAGACTGGAATAATGGCTTCTGAAAATATAGCTTTGCCATCAAAGAAATAAATTATATTTTAAAATATATTTAAATAAAAAGTTATTTTAAGTTGTAAAAATATTTTACAATATTACTATTATTATTGTATTTTTGATCAAATAAATGCAGCCTTTGTGAACATAAGAGACCTCTTTCAAAAACATTAAAAAGTCTTAATTATTCCGAACCTTTAAGCAGTAGTGTGTGTGTATGTACCACTTAGCTGTCAAGAACAGAATTGCAAAAAGTACCATCCATATAATAGCATAAAATTATAAGTATGACAAATACTTTTAAGTATTTGAACAATAATTTTGAACAATACATATCTTTTTATAAATGAACCTTAAAGGGCTTTAAACTTCTTTTTGTTACTTGTTTTGCTTGGAAAGTGTGCCTGTGCTATCTTTCCTTTATCCAAACATGTTTTGTTATCATTGTACTTTGCTGAGTGTTTCTAAAGAAGTTTGGTTGTTTGCAGTGCTACGCTGTGGATGAAGAGTCAGAGGCGAAGATGCTTGAACAAGCTGCTCACTATCACAGAGCTCAGCAGCAGAATCCACCCACAGCTGTTCCTCTTCTGGCGCTGTTTTGCGGCAAAGTTCTCTTCATATTTTATTACTATACTTGTTTCTGTCTTACAGCAGTACATATTTCAGTAAAGTTACTGCGTTGTACCAACGCATGATTAAAATGTCTTCTGTTCTATCCAGTCTGATCCACTGGCATACGTCATTGTACCTCACTACTCTAATGGAAGTCTCAGGGCCATTCAGAAATCCTCCCCACTGTCCTCCTGTGTGAGTGCATCACTTTCAAATATATTTGTATGCATTGTAGACAAGTGTTAAAGTTTGTCAGATTAACATAAAATTCTTATAAAGCAAGTAAATCTTATTTTATCTTTGAAGTATTAAGAATTGGGTCATGACTATTTTTTTTAAAATATATATATATATATATATATATATATATATATATATATATATATATATATATATATATATATATTATTTAAACAAAAAGTATAGAATTTTAATATCAAGCATTAATAGGTTATCATCTGTATCAAAAATAATTATTGGCTAGAATTTTAATTTGGGTGCATCCTTATACATTTTGTGATTATTTTAAATGCATAAAGCTATTTTTATCTACTGATTTTTATTTTTTTTTGGTTGTAACGTAGGAGGTTAGGAAGGTGATGAAGGGTGTAGCTCTGGGACTGCAGAGTCTTCATGCAGCATCTGTTACTCATGCATCTTTGCATCCCAACAACGTGTTTGCCATCGGCCGAGAGAAAGGCATTGTTGGAGATTACGATCTCACAAAGACACCTGTAAGTGAAATTTTAAAAAATGCAACTTCAGTGACATTATAGATTCATTTACCTTTTGGGAAAAAAATCCAAAATGGAAACAGACCTGGTCTTAGTTATTAAACCTCAGGCATTCGTTTTTATGTGATTTATTTGGGGGTTTTTTATAGGTGCAGAGGGTGTTTGACAGCGGGATGGTGGCTGGTTCCATCAGTCTGGTGGCTCCAGAGTTGAAGCAGGGTCAGCCGCCTTCCCCTGCCACTGATATGTATGCCTTTGGAGGCATCTTGCTCTGGGTAGAACTATTACTTGCTTGCTTATTTATTAAATACAATTATAATTTATAAAAAAAATATGTAATTATACTGTATCATTTTACAGGATATACAGTTATACTAAATATGTACATTATATATAAATATGTAATTATAAGATATAAAAATATAAAAACAGTTGATATCTTTAAAGTGCCCCGTTATGCTTTTTTTGTAATGCAGCTGTTTGTGAATGTAAAAGGTCTGCAAAGTTTCAAGGATCAAAGTGAATGATAAATGGAGTTATTGTCTCCCAAAAGAACTGAATCTGAACTGCCGTTCTAGATTTACTATACGTAGGTTTATAACAAATTTGCATAATTCCAGCCTATCGTCTTCATTCGTTGCCCGCGAACAACATCTACTTTGATCCGCCTTTAAACACAGTGGTTTTAGCTGAGGCCTGGAAGAGTTTGGTTCGTGTTGTCGACATGTCAAGAAGACGCTGTTTTCTGCGCTGCGAAAGCAAATTCTCCATAGCCCCTAAAGAGATATGGTGAATAAAAAATATGAGATGGGAAAAGGGAAAAATGCTTTTGCGTTCCCCCATGAACCTTTTTCCTTCGATCTCATATTTCTTTTCCATCAACATTTCCCATATACACTTTACATGCACTTCCAAAGGATGAGGATGAGGACTCCAATTGATACGGTAAAACCGACAACATCAGAGTGCAACAGTTGGGTTCCAGAAGTAAAATCCATTTATTTTCTCCGTAGGGAAATTGAACCTTGTACCTTTTGTCTTTTTTGTCCGATTTTCAAATACAAACTTTGATTTGAAGCAAAAAAAGTAATGTTATGATTCTTCTCATAGCTGGTTGGTTTGGTTAATGGCTTATAATGTTTTTTCTGTTAAAGGGTTAGTTCACCCAAAAATGAAAATTATGTCATTTATTACTTACCCTCATGCCGTTCCACACCCGTAAGACCTTCGTTAATCTTTGGAACACAAATTAAGATATTTTTGTTAAAATCCGATGGCTCCGTGAGGCCTCCATAGCCAGCAATGTCATTTCCTCTCTCAAGATCCATTAATGTACTAAAAACATATTTAAATCAGTTCATGTGAGTACAGTGGTTCAATATTAATATTATAAAGCGACGAGAATATTTTTGGTGCGCCAAAAAAAACAAAATAACGACTTATATAGTGATGGCCGATTTCAAAACTCTGCTTCAGGAAGCATCGGAGCGTTATGAATCTTTTGTGTCGAATTAGTGATTCGGATCGCATGTCAAACCGCCAAACTGCTGAAATCACGTGACTTTGGTGCTCCAAACCGCTGATTTGATACACTGATTCATAACGCTCCGATGCTTCCTGAAGCAGTGTTTTGAAATCCGCCATCACTATATAAGTCGTTATTTTGTTTTTTTTGGCGCACTAAAAATATTCATATTAATATTGAACCACTGTACTCACATGAACTGATTTAAATATGTTTTTATTACATTAATGGATCTTGAGAGAGGAAGTGTCATTGCTGGCTATGGAGGCCTCACGGAGTCATCGGATTTCAACAAAAATATCTTAATTTGTGTTCCGAAGATTAACAAAGGTCTTACGGGTGTGGAACGGCATGAGGGTGAGTAATTAATGACATAATTTTCATTTTTTCAACTAACCCTTTAATCCCTATTGGAGAAATGAATGGAAAAAAATCTTCTAGAATCAACGCCACTGAAAAATATGGCCATTTTGTTTGACAAGTGCTGTTAGCGTGATTTTTTTTTTTTCCCCCTAAATGGTTCAGCGGAAATCCCCACCCTGCAACCAATTTCATTGGCTGAGGTTACAGTGACGGGTAGAATTAGGGATCAGAATTGGCTCCAGGGCGGGATTTCCGCTGAACTGGTTTGGTGAAAAAAATCACGCGTGCTGTTAGCAGTAGACCAATCACAGAGAGACTGAAACCTTTATTGAACCGTTTCAGACACTTAGAAAAGAAGTGATGCTACAATGTATATTATAAGAAAATTAAAATGATTTTTGACCTTGAATGCATGTAAACCTATTATAGGAGACCTCCAAAACAAAATCAGAAAAATTTAGATTAACATAATTGGGGCACTTTAAAAATAACTATTTGTATAAATCTAAGTCTTTTTCTGTCAGTAAAGTTGGTTTATTTGTTCACAGCTGCATGTTCCAGACTTCAGTGGGACTCTAGAGAATGAGCATCAGAATGTAGAGTTCACTGCTTTGGATCTGGTATGTAGAATATAAGATGATGAATATTAGTTTAATATTATTACTCCAAATTATTCAATCGTCGAATGTGTCTGTGACAGGATGCTAAATTGCTCAAGCTCCTCTCAAAGCTGCTGATTTCCTCTACAAGACTGTCTGCTTCTGAGGCCCTAAAGGATGAATACTTCATCTCAGTTGATGTGTAAAAGTGAAATGTGTTCATGTTTGCGTTCTTTGCCCTTTTTATTTTTATTTTCTTCTAAGAAAAAAAACACAATGGTGTTTGTTTGTTTGTTCCTCACACCGTGTTTCGTGTTCCTGGAATAAATAAAAATAAATATGTAAAGGCAGAATAAAGTGTGAATTTTTGTCAATACAGCACAGTATGTGCATCTGAGAAGATGGAGAAGATGCTTGGTTTTTCCATTTTGTAATGTTTTATCCTGTTCCAGACCTGATCAGCGTAACGTAAAAGGCTGTCTGCTGTAATCTCAGTCACTGACAAGACCTTACTTTGAAATTTCCCCGATTGAAAATTGTCTCTTCATTTTATCTTCTATCTTACTGTCCTTGTTTTTTTTTTCCAGGATCATCTGTGGAGTGCAGAACATTTCTGAAAAGGAGAGCAATTTGGCATGCTATTGATTTTTTTTTTTTTTTTTTTTTTAACAGGAATCACATGAGTATATAATAACTTTCTAGTGTCATCAACGAATTTTTGAGAATGTACACAGAAAATAACCAATCACCCTTCATGTTACGTCTCTGTGTGATTGTTGACCTTGGATAGGTCACCTGGTACTTCAAGTGAGGTTGCTACTCCTCTAGCCACTCTTCTTTTCTTTTTTTTTTAAACGCATCAATCCAAACATTGATGAAAGGTACAATTTACGCCACTCAAGCTCATCAGGGTGAGTTCTTAAAAGTTATGATTTTCATTGACCATGATTTTCTGTTATTGGAATCAGACCACAGAGTCATTCTACACTGGCCTGAACTGGCAGGTTAAGACACTGAACCAAGGTCATTTAATAGAACATAGCACTATACATATAGGGCTTCAGCTGTTTTTTACCAAAGAGAAAATGATGACAGTGCATTAAGTATTTAGATCCCTTCATGTTTTTGGTTATGCTAAAATACTTTAAATTATATTTTTTCCACTTTATACCCCAAAATGACAAAATACAAAACAGATTTGTAATAAGTTTATTCAAATGAAAAAAAGTATTCAGATCGTTCACCGACAAATGACACTCATGTTCCTGTATGGAAGTCAATTAATGCCAAATGTTTTTGAAGTAAAAAAAGCTTGTTGAATTGCACTAATTGAAAACAAAAAAAACATTGCCTTAACCATGCTTGCATATTTGCCTGTTGAATATTTTAGGTTGTATTTTTTAACAGACTGAATATGTAGGAAGGGAAATCTGAAGGTGTATATGAATCTTCGAATTTAACTTTAATAATGAAAATGTGTGTGAAATGTTTTGAATTGAAATATTCAAAGCTCAAATATACACTGCCCGGCCAAAAAAAAAAAAAAGTTGCTGTTTGGATTTTAGTAGGCAAATACTTAAAGGTGCTAAAGAGGATGTTTTGTTTTATACAGTTTTGCAATATTACTTGAAACTGTCTTTACTAACTGATAAAAGACTATTTATTAGGTGCAGTGAAAGGAATAATATTAATATACATAATCTGTGCACGAGGTAGGGCCTTAAAAACATCAGCCAATCGTTTACGCGATCATCGCGTAAACGATTGGCCCTCTGGCTTGTCAATCACTGCCGTGACGTTCCTTGTGAGAGACGAGCGCGGCTGCACTCTCCAGTACATTTCCACACTCTACAGGCGCCGCATGCAATGTTTTTGTCAGGAGACAGGAGTAACAACTGCAGATTATGAGTTATCCTGCGGTGAGTCCGACATAATGAATCCACTAACACGACACAGCGAAATGCCGGTGGTAAACACTCGTGTTCCAATACTTGTGCACGAGTTTTGCGAGGCGTTCCTTTGAAATGAGCTGTGAAGGAGGGGGGGTTGTTCTTACGCATGCGCTCATTTCAAAAACTCAGTAACAGTCTTTGGTTTCTCAGTCGACGAAAAGATCCTCTTTAGCACCTTTAATGATCCATTCATAGATTCTTATTACAGTGATTATTATGTTTCTAGCATGTTATATGTTTGGCAACGGAACTTTTAACTCTTAAAGATGGAGTGTGTAGCTTTTCATTTCTTAAACAACCATGTAGGAAGACACATCATGGCTCATATTCCAGGATGCCAATGTCAAGATTGTGAAAGAATGGTTCAGAGAGCACGAAGAATCATTTTCACACATGAATTGGCATCCTGAGTCCAGACCTTAATTTCATTGAAAGTCTTTGGGATGTGCTGGAGGAGACTTTACAGAGTGCTCACCTCTTGCATTGTCAATACAAGATCTTGACCAAAAATTGATGCACCTCTTAATGGAAATAACATCACAACATTTATTTCCATTGAGAGGTGCATCAATTTTTGCTCAAGATCTTGTATTGACAAAGCAAGAGGTGAGCACTCTGTAAAGTCTCCTCCAGCACATCCCAAACACTTACACTGAGGTTCAGGTCAGTGCCAATTCATGTGTGAAAATGATTCTTCATGCTCCCTCCCAACAATTCTTTCACAGTTTGAGCCTGATGAATCTTGACATTGTCATCCTGGAACATGGCCATGATACATCTTAATACATGGTTTAAGAAATGAGAAGCTACACACTCCATCTTTTAGGGTTAAAAGAATCAGTGTCAAACATATAACATGCTAGAAAAATAATAATCACTGTACGTTTGTCGTGTGTTCTGAAGTCTGTCAATCATCATTAGAGCGCCACCCTCAGGCTGAATGACGTACGGACATTAGAATTCTGCCAAAAGTGTGTCTGATGTGCGATTAGAAGAAAATAAACCTTACAAAAATGGTTATCTTAAGAATCTGCCCTACCAACTGCATATTATATATATACTATACCTTAGACATCGTGTGTAACACTGATGACACGCCAAGAGAGGCGTGCTTCAGATCTGCTATAAAACACTAGGAAGCGCCCTCAGTCCGTCAGAACACCTGAGATCACAGGAGCCGCGCTGTCAGTCAAACCCTCACAAGAAATACCGAGTCTGTCAGAGGAAGGTAAGTCAAATAAAACATTTTTGTTTTGTTTTAATCTAATGTAAGTCGTCAGTGTTAATGTGCAAGTTAAATCTCCGCTCAAAAGTAAAGTATAGCTACTAGCTATTAGGTTTTAGTCTAAAGTGTATGAGAGGTTTGGTTTCAAACACTAGTTCTAAACACTCATTTTATCTATTAAAAATATTGATACACTATTAAAATATCAGTTTCACCATAATATTTTGCTGTTGTAGGTAAACATGTGAACACAATTTTAACACTGGGAAAAATATATAATATTACACACACACACACGGTTTAACTAGCCTATATTATTAGATCAATGGTAGGCCTGTTGAGTTTTATGCGTTAT
Source organism: Megalobrama amblycephala (assembly GCF_018812025.1). Taxonomy (NCBI): domain Eukaryota; kingdom Metazoa; phylum Chordata; class Actinopteri; order Cypriniformes; family Xenocyprididae; genus Megalobrama; species Megalobrama amblycephala. The sequence continues at coordinate 14,665,878 of NC_063056.1, forward strand.
ACAATTCTTTTTATACAATTTAAATATTTTATATATATATATATATATATATATATATATATATATATATATATATACAGGGAGTGCAGAATTATTAGGCAAGTTGATTTTCTGATCATATTTTTTTCCCAAGCACATTTTACCAATTCCAATCCACATCAATCTTAATAACTACTATTAATATTGTTTTTAATCATTTATAAGTGATATATTTTTCATGAAGGCTGGAAATGAAAAATGCCTTATATTCAGGTGTGCAGAATTATTAGGCAAGTTTTCTTTTACAGGCAAAATGAGCCAAAAAAGAGATTTAACTCAGACTGAAAAGTCAAAAATTATTAAATACTCATGAGAAGGACGCAATACTAATGCAATACTAGAAATTGCAAAGTTAAAGCATGACCAAGGGACAGCAAAATGCTCATTGGGTCAGCGGGGTCAGACAACAACAGGTGGAAAAGAAAAGACACATGTTAACTGCAAAATAATTAAGAATTAAGGTGAAGAATTAAGTGTGAAACCATCAGGAACCCTTTAGTCTCCAGCGCCACCATTTTCCAGAGCTGCAACCTACCTGGAGTCTCCAGAAGTGCAAGGTTAGGATCTCAGAGACTTAGGTTAGCTAAAGAATCCTAAAAATGACCTGCACTTGATAAGAATCACAAGCTGAAGTGTTATAAAATACATGAAGACTGGGTTTTAATAGGGCTTATAGACAGACAGATTGAGAGTGACTCCTGAAGGACCAGCACCACATCCTCTTGTACCACTGTTTGAAGAATTTATCCAGAATCTGGCAGTAAGGTGTGGGAGTTTACTTTTAGTCCATCTCTTATCCTGAAATGTCTGTCTTGCAGAGATGGACTAAAATGATCTTCCAAAACTTACTGCCAGATTCTGGAAGATAAATTCTTCAAACAGTGGTACAAGAGGATGTGGTGCTGGTCCTTCAGGAGTCACTCTCAAGCTGTCTGTTTATAAGGCCTATAAAAACCCAGTCTTCATGTATTTTATAACACTTCAGCTTGTGATTCTTATCAAGTGCGGGTCATTTTTTAGGATTCTTTAGCTAACCTAAGTCTCTGAGATCCTGAGACCTTGCACTTCTGGAGACTCCAGGTAGGTTGCAGTTCTGGAAAATGGTGGCGCTGGAGACTAAAGGGTTCCTGATGGTTTCACACATAATTCTTAATTATTTTGCAGTTAACGTGTCTTTTCTTTTCCACCTGTTTTTGTCTGACCCCGCTGACCCAATGAGCATTTTGCTGTCCCTTGGTCATGCTTTAACTTTGCAATTTCTAGTATTGCATTAGTATTGCGTCCTTCTCATGAGTATTTAATAATTTTTGACTTTTCAGTCTGAGTTAAATCTCTTTTTTGGCTCATTTTGCCTGTAAAAGAAAACTTGCCTATAATTCTGCACACCTGAATATAAGGCATTTTTCTTTTCCAGCCTTCATGAACAATTATATATCACTTATAAATGATTAAAAACAATATTAATAGTAGTTATTAAGATTGATGTGGATTGGAATTGGTAAAATGTGCTTGGGAAAAAATATGATCAGAAAATCAACTTGCCTAAATTCTGCACTCCCTGTATATTATATAATATATATTATAAATATAGTATAAATATATTTTATTATAATTTATTTTATTTTAAATTTATATGCAATTGCATGAATCTTGATCCGCAGATTATGTATTACAGAGTGAGCTTTTTATTTTTATTTTCTCTGTTTTCTAGATGCACTCTCATCAGTTCATGTTCATGATCATTTCTGTGATGTGGATAGTGACAGTCACAGATGCAAATCCATACAAACCAGACACAGACATCCCTGCAGAGGACATGACCAAATACTACACCGCCCTGCGGCACTATATCAAGCTCATCACACGACAAAGGTAAGATAAAAAAAAAAAAAAGTCTAAATTAATCAGTAAAATTACAGAAAGAAGCAAGTCCTAAAGTATTTAGCAAAGTGCAAGCAAGTTGAAATCAGGGTTGCCAGGTTTTCACAACAAAACCCGATCAGTTGCTACTCAAAACTATACCAAAACTAGGGGGTCCCACAGTAAAAATCGCATTCAGGTGGGTAAAATCCACATTTTCGGCAGGATTCACCTGGTAAAAATCACATTCCTGGGCTAAATATCATGTTATTTGGGGTCGCTTCTACCCGAGGACATGAAAAACAACCCATGGCAACAGTGTAAAAGTAGCCAAATTCCACAGGAAAACTACCTTGTATATACTGTATGCACTTTTGTCATCACACACAACATCTGATCTAACTAGCATATGCAAAAGAGATCTTTACATGATACAACACAAGAACCAGTTTGGGATTTTATTTATTCTAGAGCCAAAAATAATGTTATAGGAAGACTTTTATTAAGCACTAATTTATTATCCAAAAGCCAGTCTTGTTAAATAATAAAATCAGACTGAAGAGATTGTATTTGAAGAAAATCAGAATTTGATACATATATGACAGTGTCATCAGCATAAAGTTGAACATGACAGTTTTTGAAAATTAATGGTAAATCATTAACATAAACTGAAAAAAAAGAAGTGGTTCCAATATTGAACCTTGGGGCACACCTCTTTGTTGAATCAAAAAAATCAGATTTATTCCCATTTAAGACAACACATTGTTTTCTATTATGCAGGTATGAACTAAACCACAGAAACTGCATTTTCAGTAAGACCAATAGCATGGAGTTTATTCAAAAGCAGATAACAAACAACCAAATCAAAAGCTTTAGTTAAATCAAGAAAAATTGCACCTGTGAGTTTACCATCATCTGAAGCTGACAACACATCATTAGTAAACTTAAGTAATGCAGTAGTGGTAGAATGATTGGACCTGAAACCAGATTGAAATGGTGTTAAATATTATTAATGCCTACACAGCAAAATCTCCAGAGTTAAATCAGCTCTACTCAGAGTATACATATGGTCCCTCTCTAAATAGTTTTAAATAACACTAAAGCAGAGTTAAAGTTAATTAATTGCTTAATTATCTAATTAAGTGATGATTGTGCATTAGTGATGAACACCTGCTGTTAACAAGCAGAATCACTGAAGAAAAGAAAAACACAAGAACTACAACTGACTTCAGTCACAGCCTTATTAATTGCTTAATTATCTCAATTAACTTCAGTGTTACTTTAACACTATTTAGAGAGGGACCATATGTACTCTGAGCAGAGTTGATTTAACTCTGGGGATTTTACTGTGTAGATAATTTGAAAGTTGTTTGTAAATTAATTTTTCAAAAACAATTAGATATAGATATCTTCCCATGGACTTGGAACTCGACGTTTCCCCAGGTTCCCAGATATCCATCTGTAGACCTTGTTGTCTTTATAGTCCATTGTGTCTTGCCTGAACTTGTGTGGAGTTTAAAAGTGGTCCTGAGTTGTTCCTGGTTGTTAATTTGTAGTTCATCTAATTTCTCCCTGTTATACATGGTTTCAGTTTCTTTCTCGCAGTACAGAATAGAAGATTTTATAGAAGATAAAAGCATGAAGCATGTTCAACAGCCCAAACATTTGTATTGGTTTTTATCTCCTGCTTTAAAGCTGCAGTCCGTAACTTTTTTTGGTTAAATATGATCCAAAATCAATTTTTGAGCAAGTACATAAACAGCCAGTGTTCAAAACTATCTCCTTATCTTAGCCCGATTCTCAGCGGTAATCTTGTAATAATGCGTTCTAATCCGAGTGGTACTGGTGGGTTTTTGTGGGAAATTCGAGCATGTCACCGTTCGTCATTGCGTCATTACGTCATTACGTCACGTCTCTTTACATAAAGAAGGCGTCACAGCTAGTGGGTTATATCGCATGTGAGAATGCTGCAGGCATCAGATCATTTATAGCCTTTTCTCACAGCAGCTGGAATAATTAAAATTATCATTTTGGTGGAGGATTGTATGGTATAACAAATTAACGTAAGTGATTAGACTGTACAGTAATTGAAATCTACGGGTAACGCTAATACGCGCTAAATACGCATAGTCACGCATTGCTGATGTTGTTAATATTAACAATTTGAGAACAATTATAACAATAATAATAATTTGCATGGTTTGACGTGATATAAACTAAACTATCGTTAGATTTAATCATCATTGGCAGCGCCATTTATTGTAATGCTTTTTTTTCTCTGTTGGTATATTTGTTGCTTACTTGTTCAGATGACATTTTCCGGTGAAAATTCTTAGTTTGGTCGTACTTCCAAGACTACATTCTGTGATTCCGAAGCACAGTATCCACCAATGTGGTGACTGACAGCAAACATTAGATTAATCCGAGCTGATGAGCTGTGCCGATGCACAACGCACGTAAAGATGATAATTCCGCAAATAACTGCAATTGCAGGTTTCAAACAGAGATGGCGACAAAGAGGCAAAACTTACGGACTGCAGCTTTAACTTAATAAATATTTAGAATACACAGTCAAACCAAAAATGATTCAGACATTTTTTATATTTTTGATATATTTTTACTAGTGGGTGCAGGACACTATAGTTAATTTATGTAAGGGAAGATAGAAAAATAAAGTAAACTGTGACATACACTATATTGCCAAAAGTATTGGACACCCCTCCAAATCATTGAATTCAGGTGTTCCAATCACTTCCATGGCCACATGTGTATAAAATCAAGCACCTAGGCATGCAGACTGCTTCTACAAACATTTGTGAAAGAATGGGTCACTCTCAGGAGCTCAGTGATTTCAAGCATGGTATCGTGATAGGTTGCCTCCTGTGCAATAAGTGCACTCGTGAAATTTCCTCACTACTAAATATTCCACGGTCAACTGTTAGTGATATCATAACAAAGTGGAAGCAATTGGGAACAACAGCAACTCAGCCATGAAGTGGTAGGCCACGGAAAAATCACTAACTTTCTGCAGAGTCAATAGATACAGACCTCCAAACTTCATGTGGCCTTCAGATTAGCTCAAGAACAGTGTGTAGAGAGCTTCATGGAATGGGTTTCCATCTCCGAGCAGCTGCATCCAAGCCTTACATCACCAAGTGCAATGCAAAGCATCGGATGCAGTGGTGTAAAGCTCGCAGCCACTGGACTCTAGAGCAGTGGAGACGTGCTTCTCTGGAGTGACGAATCACGCTTCTCTGTCTGGCAATCTGAATGGACGAAGTCTGGGTTTGGCGGTTGCCAGGAGAACGGTACTTGCCTGACTGCATTGTGCCAAGTGTAAAGTTGTGGTGGAGGGGGTTTATGGTGTGGGGTTGTTTTTCAGGGATTGAGCTTGGCCTCTTAGTTCCAGTGAAAGGAACTCTTAATGCTTCAGCATACCAAGACATTTTGGACAATTTCATGCTTCCCAACTTTGTGGGAACAATTTGGGGATGGCCCCTTCCTGTTCCAACATGACTGCGCACCAGTGCGCAAAGCAAGGTCCATAAAGACATGGATGAGCGAGTTTGGTGTGGAGGAACTTGACTGGCCTGCACAGATTCCTGACCTCAACCCCATAGAACACCTTTGGGATGAATTAGAGTGGAGACTGTGAGCCAGGCCTTCTCGCCAACATCAGTGCCTGACCTCACAAATGCGCTTCTAGAAGAATGGACAAACATTCCCATAAACACACTCCTACTCCTAAACCTTGTGGAAAGCCTTCCCAGAAGAGTTGAGGCTGTTATAGCTGCAAAGGGTGGGCTGACTCCATATTAAACCCTACGGATTAAGAATGGGATGTCATTAAAGTTCATGTGGACGTAAAGGCAGGCATCCCAAAACTTTTGGCAATATAGTGTATTATACCCAAACATTCTTCATACAGTAAAATTGATAAAAAAATTGGAACCAAAAATTTTCTGTCACAGTTTAACTCTGAGATCTTGTCATAATTAATTACCTTTTTCTTTTTTTTTAATTACAGTGAATAAACTGTATTAATAAAAGAAATGTTCAAGATGTCTGAATAAATTTTGGTTTGTATGCAGAGTTTTTGATTATAGAAGCTGTTTTCTGCCACTAAATAAAAATAAAATAAAAAGGTAGTTGCAACTTTTTATCTCACAATTCTGACTTTATTTTTCACAATTGCTTTATTTTCTCAGAATTGTGAGATTTAAACTTACAATTGCGAAGTTAGATAAAAAGGCGTAATTACCTTTTTTTAAATTTTTATTCCGTGGCAGAAATGAGCTTGCATGCTTGTTGTCCTAACCTCTCTCAGGTATGGGAAAAGAAACAGTCCTGAACCCATGTTCCTGAGTCTGTTGTTGAGAGAGACACCAGGAAGCATTCCTGAGCTGACATATGAGGAAGCAGACACTGAACATGACAGCATCAGGTTAGAACACTGCACATTTTTATTTAGCTGGAGACTGGATATTATCTTTTTATTAGTTGTCATACATAAAAAAGAGTTTATGAAAACTTTCACTTAAAAAGGTTTTACATAATTTCCTCTCTCTCTTTTTCATGTTATACAAAGTTACAAAGATATTGCTTTTTGATTGTGTCTTTTCAGATTCAAGGAAATGCCAGTTTGGAGATTTTTGTCACCCACCAAACGATGTCAACGATGACCAGAGAGTGGCAGTGTGCAGCTTTAAACCATTGATACTGCCTTCATTATGTTCTGTACTATTAAATTCATTAACAGTATTTGTGAATTAAAAGCATTGCAGAAATCAATATTAATAGTTGTATATTCATTAAATCACAGACACATTAATTAACCTCACAATGAAAACATTTATAATGCATGAATATAGTTTTTGGTTTTGGGCCAAAAGATACTTTTCTAGACATTTTTGAGAAATGTGAGTTTCTGAAATATATTTTAATATCAACAACAATTTAATATATTACAGTACAGTCCAAAAGTTTGGAACACTAAGATTTTTAATGTTTTTAAAAGAAGTTTCGTCTGCTCACCAAGGCAACATTTATTTAATTAAAAATACAGTAAAAAAACAGTAATATTGTGAAATATTATTACAATTTAAAATAACTGTGTACTATTTAAATATATTTGACAAAGTAATTTATTCCTGTGATGCAAAGCTGAATTTTCAGCATCGTTACTCCAGTCTTCAGTGTCACATGATCCTTCAGAAATCATTCTAATATGCTGATTTGCTGCTCAATAAACATTTATGATTATTTTCAATGTTGAAAACAGTTGTGTACTTTTTTTTCAGGATTCCTTGATGAATAGAAAGTTCAAAAGAACAGCATTTATATGAAATACAAAGCTTCTGTAGCATTATACACTACCGTTCAAAAGTTTGGGGTCAGTAAGAATTTTTATTTTTATTTTTTTGAAAAGAAATGAAAGAAATTAATAGTTTTATTCAGCAAGGATGCATTAAATCAATCAAAAGAGGCAGTAAAGACATTTATAATGTTACAAAAGATTAGATTTCAGATAAACACTGTTCTTTTGAACTTTCTATTCATCAAATAATCCTGAAAAAAAATATTGTACACAAATATTTTGTACAATTGTACACATTAAATGTTTCTTGAGCAGCAGATTAGCATATTAGAATGATTTCTGAAGGATCATGTGACACTGAAGACTGGAGTAATGATGCTGAAAATTCAGCTTTGCCATCACAGGAATAAATTACTTTGTGAAATATATTCAAATAGAAAACAGTTATTTTAAATTGTAATAATATTTCACAATATTACTGTTTTTACTGTATTTTTAATTAAATAAATGTAGCCTTGGTGAGCAGACGAAACTTCTTTTAAAAACATTAAAAATCTTAGTGGTCTGTTATATATATATATGTAATATCAATAATATAAGAGAACATAATACCTTACTATATATATATATATACATATATATATATATATATATATATATATATATATATATATATATATATATATATATGTGTGTGTGTGTTTTACATTATAAATTAAATTATATATAGAGGGAGAGAGAGAGAGAGAGAGAATGTATAATATAAAATGTATATATAATATATATATATATATATATATATATATATATATATATATATATATATATATATATATATATATATATACATATAAAATGCTTTAAATGTGTTGATGCTGCTCTCTACTGGACAACAGACGCAACATTAACATCGAGGTGACCACTGACCACCTGAACTGAAGATGTAGGCTACCTGTAAGTTCAATATTTGATTTGATTCCAGTGTCAAAACCGATCATTTTTTGTAAAAAAAACGATCATTTATTTTTGTAAAATGGTTAAAAAGTCCAAACTCCTAGTTCACTGATAGATTCTTTATAAAGGGAATTGTTAATTTAAAAAAATGTCAGAGAAACCATAACATTCATATTCAACATTTTTGCCTGGTCGTAGAACACACTTCAAACTGAGTAAGGGCGGAGAAAATCTCCTCTCACATATTTCATAAATGAGTCGCACATGCGAACACAACGGTCAGTGGGCGTGTCTTTTTGCATCCCATGCCTCTAATTGGTCATTCCACTCGGGCGTCAACGAAAGGGGCATGTCCGAACGTCTTGACTGACATATAGAGCACTAGAGAGGATAAGTGTCTTGTTCTGTCTGCCTGGGACATTCATGGGGCTTTAAATTTCTCACCGGGACACAGAGCCACCCAGGGAGGTTAGTGCGGTAAGTCTCGGGGACTGTGGGTCTCTTGTGATTGTGGCTGCGGGTGTTTTTGTGTGAGTAGGGCTCTACACGTGGCTGTCTATACAGCTGTCTCACCCTGTGGACACTTTTGATTGGAGCGCTAACCAGCTAAATCCAGTTAGCCGTCTAATAATAAACAGCTGATTGCTGCTAGCGTTTCGCGGCTACACTCTTAAAGCTAACTCTTGCAGCCAATTCAAGCCATGAATGAAAGAACTGCAAAAACGAGCCGACCGAACTCACGATGTTAACTTTATGTTGTAGGAAAAACGAGTCGGGTTTGTAAAAGCTGTACTAGCACAGCGCGAGCAATGTGCTCAGTGCGTCCCACGCGCTGCTGCGCGTTTCCTTTAAGTTGAATGGGCCGCACGTGCGCTTGTGTTGCCATCATAAAAATCTATGGCGTAGTGTTAGGTACGGTCCAGAGTGACTGGGAACGTTAACTAAAGGGGGGTTATATGCACTGGAATAGTATCTGAATAAGACGAGCCACTGCCAGGACAGTCAACTGTAGCTAGAATGCGCGAGCAAGTTGCCTGTAGCAATAAGAGCAGCTCTATTCAGGAACAGTCAGTGGCCTTTGTGACGTTATAACTCCTTTACAACGCACATTATTAAGTGCTTATCTGAATTTCATCTACATATGTTTATGACTTCTTTAGTGGGCAATTTACGTATCTACATCTCAAAACAGAAACCTGCGGTTTTTAATTTTAAGAAATTAATATTCATTATTAATAATTGTCATTATTAATATTTCCTCAAGGGTGCATTGAATTGATCAAAGTGGCAGTAGAGACTTAAGTTTACATAATCGAATCCTGTTAACAATGCATCGCGGTTTCAACATAAATATAAAGCAGCTTAAGCGTTTTTAGAAATGGGCACCAAATCAAATCCCTAACTTTATATATGTTTGCGTTTTTGTGTTTCCATCCAGTGTTTTTAAATGCAGTATCCCAACATTTGCAAACAAATATGTGAATGGAAACCCGACTATTATTGGAATAGCTTGTAAGCAATTGTTACTTGAAGGTAGGTTTTTCATAAACACTTTTTGTTGTAGCCTACTGGTTGAAGCTCTTTTCACATTCTGATAGCAATCAATAATAGAAGTGGTCCTAAATATTAAAAAACAGGACCAAAAACTGTTCATCCAATCGTTCGAATTCAGGACCGAATGCAATGATAGGATGTCCTACCTGCCTGTCAACTTAATGTGTACTTGCATATAGCACCCTGCTCGTGTAGATGACTCTGTCATCACCGTGTTGCATGATAATGCTATGCAGAGTTAGAGGGTGCTTCTCAAACATGAGGCTGTGTCCTTCCTAGTCCAGACCGTTCGGAGGCTTGTAGGCTATACTCCTCAGCAGCATTTTCACTGGCCACAATTTTGATGTTGGTAAATTACATTTTATATGATTAAAGTTGACTTTGTTATGCTTAAATTACTTTATTTTGAGTCATTTTACTTGATTTAGAAGATTTAAAACCCTTTCAAAAATAACGAATTGTGTGATTGGATTGTAATTTTGTGCTACGACGATCTTCAACGATCATTTGGCTGTAAACTGAAATTATATTCAACCCGCCAAAGTGGCTAGTGGGAGTGGCTGTCTTACCCACCACAGCTGAAATCTACCCGCATTTGGCGGGTTGGCGGGTGTTAATGTCAAGCCCTGCTCCTCAGCATTAAACACAAGATTGAGACGGTCTAGTAAGTGCGCATGGCTATCTCACGCATGTTCCCGCCCCCATGGTCGCGGCACAAGAAGTTGTGTTTACAACGTCTGGTGCGTCCAAGTCACTTTCGTTTGGAGCAACTCTTATTTAACTACACAAAAATACAGCAAGGTTTTTAACTCTTCTTCTTGAAAATGAAGAACAAAGAATGTGCATTAATTTTTCATTAATTTATGAAAAAACTGTAAACTTTATCATTACATATCATATTGTTACATAGGCGCCGATTTATGTTTCTGCCGGTGGGTGCCCAGTAACCCCCCCCCCCCCCCCTTTTTTTTTTTTTTTTTTTTTTTTTTTTTAAAGATATTATAATTTCATTCTTACAGCTACATTACAATATAAGTATCGAACTACTACTATATTTTAGACAAATCCGCATTTTGTCTTAGTATTCCCCATTGGTCTCGTGGTAGAGTTACCGTTAATACAGTCAGAAATTCTCTCGTGCTCTAATTATCAGCGGTTCGAATCCGCCCTCGCATAGTTTTTTTCTCTCATTAAGATCAAAGAAGTTTATTTATGATTGTATATCAATACCAGGGAACTCAAATGAATGTCAACTGGATGTTTCATTTGAATTCGACCCAAAACAAGCACATTCTTTTCATGAGTGTTGTCGTGCTCTCGTTGAAATCTGATGATCAGACAGTAACGTTACCTAAAGGTAGCCTACACTGTTATTTCGTCAGTCAGTCATGAAAGTCAGGTGGTTAAAAGCTTCTGTCAACTTTAAATCCAGGAAAGAAGACCATTTTAGGGACAGGGAAAGGACAGTTTTAAGTTCTGATTCTGAATCTGAGCGAGCGCGAGAGTGATGGAAATCCGAGTTGAGATTTGTGCTCGCTCAACACTGGACGCGCTCTCGACTTTTGCCATTAAAATAACGTCATTGAAACGGCCTTAATATAAGGATCGTTTCTGATAGCAATAGCAATCGATTTTTTTTTTCTTGTTAAAATCCATGGAGAATATCTCGTAATTTTCCGTGGGTGCTCGACCATTTCCACGGGATCGGCGCCTATGTATTGTTATATTACAATGCTTTTTGTGCAGGAAATAGCTTACTTAGTTGTAAATAGAAAAACCTGACAATGTCACTGCTAAATAGGGCTGCACGATTTATCGCGATTAAAACGCATGAGATTTTGCAAAGGCTGCAATTATTTAATGCGCAGCTTGTCAGAGCTGTACTGCTCTGTGATCAGTAGTAAATGCTTCTCCATCTGAAAGCCAGAGGGCGCTCTGACATTATAAGTGATTCAAACTGGCACTGCTTTCAGATGGATGAGCATTTGGAGCCATACTTCATTGACAAGCTGTGCATAAAAAAATAATCGCAGCCTTTGCGATTTCATAATCGCATTAAGAATAAGCGATAATTGCATTCAAGTTCAATGTTATTTTTAGCATTGTGCAATAAATCATGCAGCCCTACTGCTAAATACCTTTATTCCGCCATGTTTCTCACTGACACGCCCCCAACTCGTAAAGATCGGGGCTTAAAGAAAATCCAGAGCTTCCTACTCATATTTTACGACATTGTGGTGCTGTTCATGTGCTTTCAACTCGTAAATACGATCTTTCAGATATGACTTTAACGCACCAATACTAGGATGTAGCCTTCCAATTCAGAAGCACCTGAGCGATGAATACAAACAGCAGCCACATTTAACAGTTCCTCCTGAACCAAAACAATGAGATTATGCTGCGTTTAAATTGTAATTTCTAATTAAGAGATGGCAACCCTCGACGTTCTACCTGAAGTGGTTCATATCCTCAGACTCCAATTTATGCATTTCTATGGCAACACCATCAACAGTGTTGGTGAAACGTTGGTGAATAAACTGTTTGTAAGTTGAGTGTGCAGTCATATTTTTCATATATATTTGGACTTATCCTTCTTGACTGGCACCTCAGATGGAGTGCGTTTGTTTCTTCTTTTATAACACCATCAACGGTGAAATGAATCTGCAGCAGTCAGGTGGTACAAGTCAGAGCTCTGTAAGTTGATTACGTTCATTATTATTGTAATGTTCTGTGCTTTGAGATGTGAGGTAATTTAACGCTGTCTCTCGTGACGCTTTGCAGACTGTGCTCTGGCTGTGCGTGTTTGTGTTTTGGAGGAGGCGTGGCTTTGAAGTGAGGGTGGGATCTTAAGGGGTGGTCACACTGCACTTTTCGTTCCTGTGACTTCCATTCAAACATATACAAATGCATCAGTCTGGAAACGCAAGCGAAAAGCAAAGCCACTGGAAGGCAAGCCTGCAACCTTTAGCCAAAAAAGAGTAACGGCTAATGCTAACGCTCCGCCTCTGGCGGTATGCAGGGAAGGAGACCAGAGGCTGTTTTTTGAATGGATGTCAATGGATGAGAGGCTTCACTATGCTGATTAAACCGCTTTTGTGGGGAAATAGCTAATCATTTAATTAATCAACAGCCTGTTTGTTAATCTTCAGCATGTTTTATACTAAAAAATACTTTCTTTGGGAACTATATGTAGATTTTCGCTTGATAAAAATGTACGTTTTCAAGAGATGGCAGACTAGGGAATGTTGCGACTGATGTCACTGCCATTACACGATAGGCTGAGAGGTGCTGCACGTGATTAAGTTAGGCAGTAAGAGATACAGACCCTCTTATCTCCCTATTATATACAATCTCTGGCGAAAAGTGTGAAAAGTTTCACATTTTGCTGCATTCCAAAGTTCAAGTTTGGTGAACTTTGACCTGCGAATTCGCATCACGTGAAGACGTGCGACCAGTAGAAGATCGATTCGTCATGGCATGAACTCTTGACTGAATTAAAAGAATTATATTTTTTGCAGTAAGTTAAGTAGGTTGTATATTTTTACAATTTTTAATGTATTAATGTACCATAATCTTGTATGTTGAATTCTTGTTTATAAAAAAGACGTTGTAGACCATGATGTCATATCACGACCGCTGCAGCACCCGATTAAATTTTGCACGTTCAAAGTCTAGTGTGACCGCGGCTTTATGCTTTCAAAGCTAGCTTGCTATTGCTAGCCTCTCTGAAATTGCTTACACTACCTTTAACACTTTCAGGTGTTTTACTGGCAGAGATGAATGTTGTTGTTGTTGTTTTTTTATTGTTGTTAAATTGTTAATTTTTAATCCACATTGTGCACTCAAAATACACCTTATATTCCGTGTCATATTTACTTTTGGTCATAATTCAGGGTTATTTATTTGTTATTTGAATCAGAAATAAAATCTCTGGAACGTGTTAGTTTCACAGGGTTTGTAACGCATTGTGATTACTTCGAAATACTTTTTTATTTGCTTATTTATTTTTAAAGATTTTGTCATTGCCTTAATGAAAAAATACTGAGAACTGTAGCTTTGGTTTCAGATGGATGAATAATCAGATGTGTCAGAAGGGTCCTTAGTTAATGCATGGCAGGTGTTTGCAGTTAGTTTAAAACTGTAACAGTTGAGCAAACATTTCATGTGATTTTGTTTGTGCTGACTTGTTTCAGAATGTAAGTTTCTCTCACAAGCTCCTTCACTTTGAAACACCTTGGCCTAGTTACATTCTCCCCAGCCTTTTGGCCTCAAGCTATTAGTGTGTACATGCTATTTTACACCAGATTGCAACCGCACATCATGTACAATATGATTTATATCAAATCACACAAGACGGATAGTCAGCATTTGATCACTCTGATCATTTAAAATGACCAGTTTACTGGGTTTCCTGTAGCCTCTGTCCAAATGGGGCAATTGAAATCATTTAAATGTGACATTTTAGTTTCTTTAGGAGGTGCCTTCATACAAAAATGCCCCCTGTGAAGTGAGACAGGAATGCCGCTGTCTTAGCTTTCAGACGCAGCCTTGATCTCATAATGACTCACAATCAGATTAAACTTCCACGCTTGTTCTTAATCTGTTATATTCACCTGCTGCTACAATTGTGGTTGTTCAACTTCCTTAACTTAACCAATCACAGTCTTGGAACGGATATACACTGTATGACAGGTGCCTGGACTTGTGAAGACATGATTATCTTAGTGACATGATTATGATAGTATGTTTTGCTCTTTGTGTTGCCGGTGTACACTGTTGTTGTTCAAACATTTGGGGTTGGTTTTATATAATAAATATAATATATATATAATATAATATAATATAATATAATATATATATATATATATATATATATATATATATATAATAATATATATATATATATATATATATATAACACACACACACAGTGGATATAGAAAAGAATCTCCAACATATCAGAAAAAATAAATAAATAAAAACCAGGATCACTGAGTTGGAAAAAGGATCACCCCCTTCCTAAAAATGACTTGTAAATCAGGTTCAGGTTGAGGTTCAGGTCTCAATCAGATGTAGCTAAACACCTTCTCAATGCCACACAAAGTCATTTGACTTTCAACTGTGAACAGATGTGGTCATTTTGATTAGCTCAGCTTGAAAAGAGCTTTCCTGGAGCATTTCAGTCCTTGGTAGTGCAACTGAAGAAAACAATCAACTATGGACACTATCAAAAGATCTCTGGGATAAAGTTGTGGACGGGCACAAGTCAGGAGATGGATACAAAAACATTTCAAAGGCTTTATCAATGCCTAGAAGCAGAGTGAAATCTATTATTGAGGTATTTGGTACAACACAGACCCTCCCTGGATCAGGACGTTGCTCCAAACTGGATGAAAGAGCCAGGAGGAAACTGGTCAGAGAGGCTACCAAAAGGCCTATAGCAACTCTGAAGCAGTTGCAGGAATTTATGACAAAGAGTGGTCATTATGTGCATGTGACAACAATAGCACAAATTCTCCACAAATGTGGAGGGTTGCAAGAAAAAAGCCACTCCTCAAGAAAGGCCGCATGCAGTCACGACTTGAAGATTCTGAGGCCACATGGAAAAAGGTGTTATGGTCAGATGAGACTAAAATTGAATTATTGGCCCCAACACCAAATGATATGTCTGGTGGAAATCCAATAGACCAATTTGGTGTTTGCAAACAGCGATGACGTTTTTTATGGGCGGAGCCTACCTGGTTGCAGAAAATGACAGTTGAGCAGTAGCAGTCTATGGAAGCCACGAAATAAAAGAATAAAAAAAAAGTTAATTTCGAGTTTATGTCTCAGAATTCTGACTTTTATTTCTCGCAAACCTGAGTTTATATCTCACATTTCTTTCAAAGAAAAACAGAATTGTGATATATAGCCTACTCGTTATCCTGTCTTTTCTGAATTGCAATTTATCCCGCAATTCTGACATTTTTCCCCTCAGAATTGTAAAATAAACTCACAATTGCGAGTTATAATGGCCGAACTGGGAGTCATAAACACGCAAATGCAAGAAAAAAAGTCAGAATTGTGAAATAAAAATTTTATAGACTATGTTTAAAAGTTATCTATGTAAAATGTTATAGGTTTAAATATTATTTCATGCTGTAACTGCTATGTATGTATGTCCTCTGAACTGCATATGTGAATATTATGTAGACTTACTGTTTACATCAAATTCCTGCTTTAATAGTAGACTAATCCTTGCAGGTGTCATCAGTCCAGTCTGTGAAACGTCTCAGTTTAGCTTCAAAGGACGTTTTCAACGATGGTTTTCTTTAAAAATGAAGACTATATTTTTTGCATTCCGATTCCAACATCCAGAGGCACAACAAAACGTTTTTCTCTTATTCTGTGGA
The DNA here is from genome assembly GCF_018812025.1 of Megalobrama amblycephala. Classification (NCBI taxonomy): domain Eukaryota; kingdom Metazoa; phylum Chordata; class Actinopteri; order Cypriniformes; family Xenocyprididae; genus Megalobrama; species Megalobrama amblycephala. The sequence goes on from NC_063056.1 coordinate 14,681,994, forward strand.
TTTTGCACATTTTCCTCCAATTGCTACCGCTATTTTTCTGCAACCACTATGCGCGCGCAGCTGCAAGTGACGTAATTGTGACGTCTGCTCCAAAGAGGTCTATACAGCTCACCATCTAAATAACACCATTCCTACAGTAAAACATGGAGGTGGTAATATCCTGTTAAGGAGGTGTTTCTATGCAGCAGGGACTGGAGCACTTGTCAGGATGGAAAGAAAACTGAATGGGGCAAAATGGTATGAAGAAATTAGGAAAATATGCTGCCCTCTGCCAGAAAGTTGTCAATGGGAAGAAGGTTTACCTTCCAACATGATAGACTCAAAGCACACATCAGAAACTGAGAAAAATGTCAATGTCCTTGCATGGCCTAGTCAGAGCCCAGACTTAAACGCCATTGAAAATCTGTGGAATGACTTGAATACAGCAGTCCACAAATGGTCACCATCAAATTTAACTTAACTTGAGCAGTTTTGCAAAGAAGAGTAGGCAAATATTGTAAAGTCTAGATGTGCAAAATTAGTATGACAGTAGAGACATATCCCAACAGACTATAGGCTGTAATTAAAGCAAAATACTGACAGAAAGGGGTGATCCTTTTTCCAACTCAGTGACAATATAAAAGACTTCACTGGCACTTTTGATCAATTTAATGTGCCCTTGCTGAAAAAAAAGTATTAAAAAGACTTTTGAATGGTAGTGCATCTGGACTTGATTTCTTTAGTTCACTAAAAGATCTGCGTTCAGCTTAATGATGATGCACTTAATTAGAAAAAATGAAGTGTGGAGTGTTGGACACTTTATGCACATAACTGTCACAGCTTTAATCACATAGCCCTTCCCCCTCTGCTATCAGATGCCGATGTTGAATGATAAAATAACCTTATAAAGTTCATACACTATATGGTTGAGTACATAGGTCATGAGCACATAGGACATGACTGAGTGGTCTAGTCACCTTTATTTATATAGCACTTTATACAATACAGATAGTTTCAAAGCAGCTTTACAGTGAAAACAGGAAAATGATTCAGTGATGCAAGGAGTTCATTTCGGCTGTACAGCAGCTCTAAAAGAAAGTAGTGTCATTGTTCAGCTGAAGTTGGATCAGTGTTGATTCAGTTCCGTTGTAAAGATCATTAATTATTAAATTAGTTCATTTAATCTACAAAGCAGTTCTGCAGAAAAACGGTGATGTCGTCATCCAGCTCAGTTCAATTCTCATCCTGGGGGGTATTCCAGAAAGCAGATTATGTGACATGACCATAACCTCAAACTTCGGTTCCAAAAATGGAGGTAACTTTCAAGGTATTTAAAGGTGCTGTAATATAAGTCTAAGGTGTCCCCTGAATGTGTCTGTGAAGTTTCAGCTCAAAATACCCCATAGATTATTATTTTTTTTAATTCATTTTTTTAACTGCCTATTTTGGGGCATCATTAGAAATGAGCCGATTCAGGGTGTGTGGCCCTTTAATTCTCGTGCGCCATGGCCCAAGAGCTCGCGCTTGCCTTAAACAACATAAAAAAAGTTCAAACAGCTAATATAACCCTCAAAATGGATCTTTACAAAGTGTTCGTAATGCAGCATGTCTAATCGCGTAAGTACAGTGTTTATTTTGATGTTTACATTGATTCTGAATGAGTTTGATAGTTTTCCGTGGCTAACGGCTAATGCTACACTGTTGGAGAGATTTATAAAGAATGAAGTTGTGTTTATGCATTATACAGACTGCAAGTGTTTAAAAATGAAAATAGCGACGGCTCTCTTGTCTCGTGAATACAGTAAGAAACGACGGTAACTTTAACCACATTTAACAGTACATTAGCAACATGCTAACGAAACATTTAGAAAGACAATTTACAAACATCACTAAAAATATCATGTAATCATGGATCATGTCAGTTATTATTGCTCCATCTGCCATTTTTTGCTATTGTTCTTGCTTGCTTACCTAGTCTGATGATTCAGCTGTGCACATCCAGACGTTAATACTGGCTGCCCTTGTCTAATGCCTCGATCATGGGCTGGCATATGCAAATATTGGGGGCGTACACCCCGACTGTTACGTAACAGTCGGTGTTATGTTGAGATTCGCCTGTTCTTCGGAGGTCTTTCAAACAAATGAGATTTACACAAGAAGGAGGAAACAATAGAGTTTGAGACTCACTGTATGTCATTTCCATGTACTGAACTCTTGTTATTCAACTATGCCGAGGTAAATTCAATTTTTGAATCAAGGGCACCTTTAAGTATATGGTTAGGTCTGCCTTTAATGTATTGCAACGGTCACATGTTTCATCTATATTTGGGTACAGTTTAGGTTGAGAACTTTCATCTGAATCAGATTGAATCTTGCACAAGATATAATCGGTCAACAGCTTTATCCTAGGTGTCTTCGGATATGTCGATTTCAAACTCTTCTATCCATTCTGCTTCAATCTTTTCTATTGATATATTTTGGAATGACATGATCAGGTTGTATATATTTTTTTAAATGAATCCCTTAAGGTGCGAAGAGACCCTCAGAACTAAATCTAATTGTGACTCAGAGGGCATTTGAGGAAACACCGGGCAGTGGGCTTGGATGAAGTGATGAACCAAACAATATAATTCTTATTCTCAGTGAATAAAGATTACTTATTAAATGATAAGAATGAAAAAATGATTGCACAACCACCAAATAGGTGGCGACGTGCACTAAGTAGGCTAAAAGGAGGAGGAAGTAGAATGGCACGCTTTTTCTTGGCGTCTATTTCCATGGTGAATCATCGATTCGTCACTCTGTTGAGAATGTCTTGTTTGTTTAACATGAAAATACTCTGGGTTGGCTGAACATACTCCCAGATGCATTTTTGGAACCAGCATAGCTTATAAGCAAGGTTTGTGTTAATCAACTGAAAGTTCACGTGACGGTAAGTTAACCAAGTAGTGTCAGTGCAGTCAAATCAATAATTTTGTTTAATATTAAAGCTGCTGTAGGGAGTTTTTAGAAAACGTTGACTTAGCCTGAAAATTTGAACAAGCACAACTCACAGGTCACTCCCCCTTGCTCTATGCTGCGCTACAGCCCTCCCTCCACAGCTCCTCCCCATCACAACGGAGCCTGCCGTGAACGCGCAAGCTAGTAAGGCGGATAAACAGTTATGGCACATTCACTGGTACAGACGAAACATCAACAATATGATTTACATTGACTATGGCCTGCCCATACTTTGACTACAATCTTGGTCCTCAAAACATTACGTATTTTGCAATACATGTAATGTAACTATATGACGTTGCACTATTTCTATAAGTAATAAAGAGCTAGTATGATAATATAACGGTAACTAACGTTACAGTATGCAAGTAATTATTCAATTGATATGTAATGCTAAATAAGGTTTGCTAGTAACGTTACATTATTTCAGCAACATGACAAGCCAGTGAATTAGTAGGTTTCAATAGTTGCTTTGCACAGTGCGTGACATTTTATCTGTATGTTATGCGGCTAGAGTTTTGACACCGAGTCAACAGGCTCCGACGAGGAATTCACACCCAGCGACTTCGAGGAGTCAACGGGCGGGGAGAAGAGGAAGCATCAGGCAGGGGACGGGCAGGCCTGTTTTGAAATTATCTTAGTTGTGCAGTTCTTAAAAAATGAAACAAATCAAGCAGGGATACTTACTTGTCAAGCAGAAATGTGGCTGACTCTGCATCGGTTTTTAATCCTTTCAGGACACGTAGCTCCCTCAACCTCGGAAAAGTCGCTCCGATATTTACCCTCGTTTTATTTCGGGCTCTATCTAATTCTTTCTTTTTGGCTTTTTTATCATCGTCATCTGTCTTTTTCCGTTTACCCGTCTTTATTTTATGAGCAGGTGCCACTCGAGGAACTGGCAGTTTGGATTGTTTTTTTTCGCCATGAGCAAAGCTGCGGCACACCGGTAATCTTGAATTTGAACGCCTGTTTGCGCTCTGCATGAGAGGAGTGTGATCAGCGCGCACGCGAGCTTGATTGACACTGCTAAGACACTCCTCCTGGCTCTGATTGGTTGTTTCTTACCGGGAGCGGTGTATTTCTGCAAATGGCAATAGGACCACTGGGAGGAGCCAGAGGAGCTTGATTTTTTTATTTATTTATTTATTTATTTTTTTTTTTTTTTCACAGATTATCTGTCTCCTATTCTAATGTCAGGATATAATGACAGATTTAACAAATATGTAAAAAATCCATTTTTACAAAACTTACCTACTGCAGCTTTAAGTGTCTCAAATAAGCAAGCCAGAGGTGACCGTGGAAACCGTGGAACTCCATCAGGTGACAGAATGGAGAAAAAAAACCTTGGAAGAAACCAGGCTCAGTCGGGGGGCCAGTTCTCCTCTGGCCAACGAACGAACGCTGTAAGATGAGTCAAGCAGCAGCATCAAATCAGAAATCTGAGTGGATCGGTAGTGTCATGACTCATGAGTACATGGGTCACAGTGCATCATTTAGGACACAAATTTAGTTTTTAACACCATAGTCTGTGAACATGTGGAAGTATTATTATTATTATTACTTTCAGAGGAACTATACAGTGTTATTTGTAAGTGAGCTGCTCATTTTGTTTTACAGGGGATGTTGTTTATTGCTTGCATTGAGTTATTAGCTCATTTTTCCACAACAAAGCAGTGCTAATTAAATAAATGTTACATGGCAAATTTTAGTTCTTTCAATCAGATGCCAATCTCAGTCAGTATAGTGCGTATTGATGTATATAGGCCTACACGCTGGTGAGCTTTTGCAGTTTTTAGTAATGTTGGAAATATCTGACCTCTCTCGCAGGTTTTGCTGTCTCCATGAGCTCCAGGTGAGAAGAGAGTGAGCAGAGCTTCTGTGAACTGCACTGAAATTCAATTTGCAGGTGAGATATTACATATATCACCATGTATTGTTATATTCTGTTGTCACATTATTTTTTTTCTGCACTGCAGTGACATGATCATCACATTACCTCATAACGGGTAGGAGTATAATATGCAGAGATGCTTAATTAAATGTTATTGCCATATGCTGAAGTGCAACTGAGAGTTTTGCTTGTCTCTACATGAAACCAGTGTGATTCTGTAGTACACTGTGTATCCATACACACACATCGTAGGATTGGTGTTTATGTCAAAGCTATCTGGAGTATCTGCAGTCGGCAAAAACAGATCCAGGTATTGTTTGTAGAATATCTTTGAATGTGTGCCTCTGATCCTATTGTGTGTAAAGATGGTCTGTTTGTGGGTAAAGTTCCTTTTTCTTGGTTTCGCCTCATTCATAGTACAAAGGCCCTGGAAAAGAGTGGCAGTAATGCCGAGATTTCCAAGAAAAGCTCAATTGGATGACTCTGATGCACTTAGACACTGCATGACCGAAATGTTTCCGGCTTGTTTTTATTATAACCGTGTGACTTTCTCATTCTGTTTTAAATGAAAATGGGAGCGGTAGCACAGATTAATGGAGTGAATAAACATTCTGATGTGGACTTGCTTCTTCCTGTCCCCCAGGTGCATGGTTCTCATTGCTATTGAAGACAAATTTTGTCTTAGTCGTGAGCTTGCCCTGCCATATAGGAATAATGACCGTTGCCAATGCCAAGTCTGGCACAGGTAAGCACCTTAGAGCCTCTTACAGGTTTATGGGATGCTTTATACATCAGTAGGATACTCGTGGTTTTATTAATTTATTTTACATTATTTATTTTAATGCATGTATATTTATATATTCTTTAAAAAAATACATTTATTTTTCAGCTGAGTTATGTTTAAAGTTCAGAGATAATATCCTAAAATATTTACTAATTTGAATTGACATATTTTATAGAGTCCTAAAAAATGTCATTTTTGTTCAACTTTTAATAAATTGTTTAAATTGAATGAGTTTCAAAATTTCAATTAATTAGAATTGAATTTAAGCATTAAAATGGAGTCCAAAAAATTAAAATGGGGCAAAAAAATGGAATCAAGAAAATTTTGCAAATAAGTCATAAACAATTCAACTTTAATATTGCATGAGGCAGTAAAGAGTTTCAAAAACTAGGGAATACAAATCATAGATTTGGGATTTTGACTTGGGTCAGTAAGTCAAAAAAAAAAAAAAAAATTTTTTTTTTTCATTAGATTTTGACCTAGTTCACCCTATGACTGCAAGTTGATAGACCTTTTGCAGGCAGCTGCTCCTGAGTATGGGTCAGAAAGACCTCTTCAGTCCTTCCAGCCATGTCATCATAACTTTAGCAGTGTCTAATGTATCCTGCCTCTATAGAGAGAGACATGCAGCTCACTATGGAGCTAGAGAGGTTATAGAAAAGTGCTGATAAAACAGCATGTCTCAGAGCCTTAATGACCTGCATGTATGACCCACAAGCACAGTGTTTTTTCTTTCAGCTGCTTCGACTGACACAACATTTTCTCTGCTGTGTTGTGAGGTTTGATGCCTTATAGTGGGAGAGGTTTGTGTGTGGGTTTGTTCACCATGGAAATTATTGCTGTTTGCACTATGCAAATTACTCCACTTCGTGATGAATATGCCCTTTTCTAGCCTCTCAAGTTTAAAATTGTGCTTTCTGATGCAGTAATACACATGGATTGTTTTTGTCATTCTCTGGTACTGGAGAGCAGAAGGTTGCGTAGGATTGACTGTAATTAGGATCAAAAATCAGCTTCCTGCCACACCATGCAGCCAAGCTGTAGGAAGCTGTGGGAATTGTATCTGGGGAAAAAAAAATTATATATATATATATATATATATATATATATATATATATATATATATATATATATATATATATAAAATATATATATATATATATATATATATATATATATATATATATATATATATATATATATATATATATATATATATATATATATATGACAGTGTTGTTGATGCAGATTTAAAGGTGCAGTTTGTAATATTGACAGCTAGTGGTTGAAATGGGTACTGCAGTCCAAATTCAAAATATTGGAGATAGTTGTTTGCCCCGACCCCTCCTCCTCAGACTTCCAAATCGAGGACACGCAACAGGAACGAGTGCAATTGACCCTGCGACGACCCTGACAGTGTAAGTTGATGAGTTTGTTTGTTCGTGTTTTAAAATGCCTCTGGTCATAGAGCTTTTTAGATGGATTCTGAGGCTTTTTAGGTCAGGTAGAATCTGCGATCTCTGACCCAGTTTGCTGGCTTCCATGGTTGCAACATGCTGAGTTTTCTGCCAACTGGTGTAACAGACGTAGGCTAGTAAAACCTCACTCCCCTGAACTCAAGAGGCGCTAGAGACTGGTCTTTAGCCTCCTTGTTAGAGCGCCCGACTCCCATGCTAGTGGACCCAGTTTCGAGTCCACTTAGAGTGGGCGGTTCGAACAGGAGGGGTTACATTGGTGCCGTGACCCAGATGGGAGTGAGGTTTAGGGGGGTGAGTGTAACCGATGTAGGCTAGTAAGAGCTGTGTGTGTAAAACCTTACTCCCCTGAACTCAAGAGGTGTTCTAGTAACTGGCGCTAGAGACTGGGGTCTTTAGCCTCCTTGTTAGAGCGCCCGACTCCCATGCCGGCAGACCCAGGTTCGAGTCCTGCTTAGAGCGGGAGGTTTGAACAGGAGGGGTTACACTGGCAACCCAGGGTGATGAAATACTATTGGATAAATTGGCAGAGGGCGGGATCACATGGACCAAAACAAAAACAGACATTCCTAGGGCCCTATAATTTATGTCTAAAATCCATTCATAAAAACGGAATTTACTATATAACGCGTAATGTCACGGAATATGTCAAATTTTTGATGAATGAATTAAAAGTAGGTCAGTACACGTAAATCAAATTGCGATATAGACTGGTGACTGAATATTAAACCGCAAAAAGACTATTTGAACATGAATCCTGCATGCCTGTGTGCCTCTGAAATGAATGATGCGGAAGCGCAGTTTCATTTACCTCACACACAGTCGCGCAGGCGCACGCACGCTGAAGCACGTGCGACGCTCGTGGTGTTTTTGTCCTCTGTCGCCTCACTATATGAACGCACGAATTCATCTCCAGAGCTGCTCTGAAAGTCAATTCATCAGCATTTAACCGCTTCGTTTGAGAAAACTACCGTCATAAACACAGAGAAACTCAAAGCTCTAGGCAAACCGTCAAAATAAAAGTTCGATTTAACTTGACAGAAACATATTATTATTGTACAGTAGAATTTAGATAAATTAATTTAATAATTAAATTATTAAAATATATTTTAAACAATCTCAGTGTTTCTTCCATGTTTTAATTTTAACAGTAAAGCTCTGTTGTGCAGCACATTGTTTGACAAAAAAAAGTTTAATTTCATGATTAAAAGATAAATTAAATGGTATGCGTTCATTTGATTGCCAGAAAAATTTAAATACACAACAGAACTTCTGAAGAAAAAAAAAATCATAAAAATATATTTAATTAATTAATATTGTTGTTTTTAAGAATTCAATTAATTAGACATGCTTTTTCATTATTAAAATGGAATTTAAACCATTTAAAATGGAATCCAGAAAACAGAATTTGGTAAAAATAAAGTTTGAGGGGAAAGAATAAAACGTAGGTCCCTAAAAAAAAAAAAAATAATAATAATAATAATTTTTTTGTTAAACTTTTATTAAATTGTTGGTAAATTGGACAAGATTCATTATTTCAATAAATTAGACATGCTTTTTGATTACTAAAATGTAATTTAACCATTAAAATGGAGTTAAAAAATAAATAAAACGGGAAAAAAACGTAATCCAGATAAATTTAAAACGGAAAAAACGGAATTTGGGAAAAAATAAAACAGAATTTGGGAAAAAATAAAACAGGTTTTATAGGGCCCTACATTCCAAAGTAGAATAACATGGCTGTAGAAAAGTTTACATTTCTTCGAAAAACTTAACATGCTTCTTAACTGCAAACATATAATGGTATTTATTTATTTATTACTTTTAATACAGTCAAAACAATTACATAAAGCACCTTTTAAACAATATAATATTGTAGTTCCCAATGACTTTCTATGTACTATTACATAACTTTTTATTAACCAAAGCGAATAAGTAGTCACATTTGTAGCTTGAAATATAAGCAGTGTGATTATTTACTTGTATTTCAGTTACTAACCAACCGGCCAATAACTTGCCAGATTTACTAGGAAATTATTAGGGTTTTTTTTTTTTTTTTTTTTAGGTGCTTGGTGAGCACTAATATAGGGTGATGGTTGTAATGGGACAGACAGTCAGTTTGGTGTATAGAATAAACATCCATTATAGGACACCAGTTAAGTCATATTATCTTAATCACATCAAGTACATTATGGGCTATTTTACTGATGTGTGTGACCCTCAGCCATGCAGCAGGTGCTGGATAACCTCAAGGAGCTGCCGCCTTCAACAGGAGCCAAAGACATCGACCTCATCTTCCTCCGTGGCATTATGGAGAGTCCCATAGTTCGTTCCCTCGCTAAGGTATCAACTAATTCTTCATTTTAACTCTTGTTTGTCCTCTTGCTTAGCTCTAAAGCTAGAGGATATCAAGTGATTAAATATAATGTTTCATTTAAGTTATTAGTTAATAAGAGAGCTTGTATCCGGCACCTAAAATCAACACGCTGTTCACATAGTGTGCGCACATTTATACGCTGGAGGCCAGGGGTTGTTTGCTGTGTCACAGGTCATAAGAACGTGATGTACAGGGGCTCACTTCTTATTCTTAATATAGCTGTGTGAAATTGTTCAGATTGTGAGAGATACTGATTGAGCTTCACTTTGTTTGATTAGAAACTAACACTCTGTTATGAGAAACATATAGTTTGTGTTACTGTACCATCTGTTAATTTAATAGCAAGAGTTGGTCCATAATACACATGACTGACAGTTTCATCTGCTTTAGATGTCTGGTTTGACGCTGTCAATCTCCCATGAATAACACCTGTTTTCAGTCCATATTGATCTTTCTTAAACGCATTTTTCAAATATTTGAATAATTGTTACTTCATTTGTTCACTACCATTGTCTAACAATGTACCTATTCAAGTAGATTTCTCAATTGTCATTCATTTAATTTTAAAAGTCATAAAAATTCCCACCACAGTGTAATTTCTACCATGTCGTCATATGTATTTATTTATTTTTTTAAATAAAAATTAATGTTATTTTGGCTTAGTTTGACATGAAAACATGATTGCAAACAACAATATTTTATAAAAACATTCTTCAAGTAATATTTATTTTTTAGTTATTGCTATATTTCATTTCAAACATGCACATAACTGATATTGCTAAACAAGTACACTAATTTGAAGAGTAAAAAAATAAACTAGGCCAAAATTGTTCAGTGTGGTGGAAATGCTAAACTGTGGGGTCGTCTTAATTTTATAAAAGTTGATAAATAATTTATATACAATAAATATTAAAGTTTTGTTTATTTCATTCTTTGCTTAGATATAATTTAAATGTTATCATTAATATTTTTATGATGCATTTTTATAGTTTAAGATTTAAAGTCTGATCTTTTATTCACTTTTATTTAGGTCATTTGAAAAATGGTAAAAAATAAATGAAGGCATGATTTTTTTTTTTTTTTTTTTTTTTTTTTTTTTTTTTTTTTAAATAATTAAAAAAAAAAAAAAAAAATCAACCCCTGAGACACTTGATTAAATTATTTCTCTTAATGACTTTGTGTACGGTTGTTAAAACTCTGAAGTGTACCTGGCTGTGTGTTTGTTAATGCTCTGAGTCAATCTAGACGTAATCCATTAATCCGTTTCTTGGCAAGATACTCAAGCTATTTTGACTCCGCCCACTCTCTCTCAGGCACACGAGCGATTGGAGGACGTTAAGCTGGAGGCAGTGCAAAGTAATAACGTGGAGCTAGTGAGCGAGATCCTGTCTGATATGAACAGTCTGATCAGTCATGATGAATGTGCTGCAGAACTCTGTAAGATCCTGAAGGAACCGCACTTCCAGGTACAAGACTTCTTTGTGTATGTGTGTGTGTGTGTGTGTGTGTGTGTCTGTCTGTCTGTCTGACTGCCTCTTTTCATAACATTATTTTGACTGTTTATTTACAACTGTTTATTCAGCCTGTTGCTTTCTCAGTAGTAAAGCAAAGTCATCTTTAAGCACTTGAGACAACGAACAAATGAGTTGCTCATTTCCTTGTTTGGGGGAATATGATTCATTTGGTAATTTAATTCTCCAAACATAAATTTAATTCTCTTGGTAATTTCAGTCCCTGTTAGAAGCTCACGACAAGGTGGCCTCTAAGTCATATGAAGCTCCTCCCACCAGCACCAATTCCACAAGCATGACCAGCTCATCCCTCATGCCGGCTGACACGGTTCGCATGATCAGCATCCAGAAGAAGGCCGGAGAGCCTCTGGTGAGTGACAGACGTTCTCAGTTTCACAGGATTAGATCCGACAGTCGGTCAGATGTTCAGCTCCTTCAGAGTAAGTCTACAAACTACTAACAGCTTGTGTTTCAGGCAGTGCGAATAGTAATTTTTGGTTGTTCTGCTTTGGAAAGTTGAAATCAGACTTTAATATACAAGGAGGATATAAGGCCAACCAGTCTCTTGAGCAGATTTATAGTGGGCTGCCACGCAGTCTTTTAACACCTTGTAAAATAAAAAGTCATTGTGTCTCTGCCAAGGGCAGAAATTCACCAGGGTGCTTGGTTAAAAAAAACACACTGAAATTAATTATCTATCTATAATATAATATGATATAAATCAATTGATTGATTTATATTATTATTATTATTATTATTATTATTATTATTATATAAAAACAACTGAATTTATTTATTTATTTATTTTAGGGATATTGTGTTTTCTTGTATATTATATTAAAAGCCACTAAAAATAACATTATTTATTTTATTTTATTTAGGAATATTGTGTTGTCTTGTATATTATATTAAAAGCCACTGAAAATATTTATTTTGTTTTATTTAGGGATTTTGTATTATGTTATCTTATTATGCTAAAAGCCACTGAAAATGACTTATTTATTTATAGATATTATATATTATATTAAAAGCCACCGAAAATTAATTTTATTATATTATAAAAAAACAATATTTTATTTATTTAGGATACTGTATTATATATGTTAAAAGCTACTGAAAATAACATTTATTTATTTATTCTGAGATGATATTATATTATAGGAAAATATGCCCTTATAAAGTAAAAAATAAATCAAATTCTGAGAACTGGTTAAAAGGTGCAAATATCATCCCTTAATAAAAAGGTTGTCTGACTCTCTGTGCTGGCATTTCAGAGATTTATGGTGTCAACTCTTTTAGGGTGTAACATTCCGGGTGGAGGAGGGCGACCTTGTCATCGCGCGTGTTATGCATGGCAGCATGATTGACAGGCAGGGGATGCTGCACGCAGGTGATGTCATCCGAGAGGTGAACGGCCGAGAGGTGGGCAAAGACCCCATGGCGTTACAGCACATGCTGAGGGACTGCAATGGAACCATCACTCTCAAAATCCTGCCCAGCTACAGGGACACACCTCCACCCGCACAGGTCAGTGCACTGCTGATTCACAACAAATCCAATGAAATTAAGTGACACAAAATTATAAAATGTTTTTGAAGCGTTGATCATTGTAGCCAATCACAGACGTATCTGTTGAGCGTGTGAACACAATGACCAATCAGAGGTGTTTAAGTTGGACAGAATCCACTCAAAATGTTAGGGGGAAATGCTGGTATAGTCACGTTTTTAAAATTTCAGGTACCGACTTGGTACGATGTACCGGTACTTTGAAAATGCCAACCAAAACTATTCCCACCAAGTTGATGGCAAAATTGTTGTGTACAATTGAATACAATACTTAAATATAACTGAATTCATTCTTTAGTATGTAAACTATTATTAGATTTAACATCCAAAATGTTTTTTTGGAGTGTATGTTTTTCATTCAAATTCAGATTTTGATTGTCCATGCGATTTAAACATGTACTCAGTCACTTTTTGTTTGTTACTCTAGCCAATTTTATGCAGCCTTCTTGGGATTTACACTGACACTCAGCAGTGTAGATGCAGCATCATGCAGAAGTGTTCAGTTACTAATGCCATTTGTAGGAATGATCTAGTATCAATGCAGTAAACCAAGCAAAAATTAGAGAAAACTGAGATATGCTACTGATATGACTGGATACTCAGTGAGTGTACATGACTTAAACACATTTTTCAAAAGTGCCATTCTTATGTTTACATGTACAACATTAGAAATGGTTATATTCAGAGCAAATTTAAGTTTTCCAATAATTACAGGCTAGCATTTGGAGACAAACAGTTGCTTTGATGGCTTAATTTAGTCTACATTTATTTATTAATTTAGTTTGCTTTATTAACCTGTTAACTGTCACCCCCACTTTTTTTTTTTTTTTTAGACAAGAAAATGCACTATCCAAACTTAAATGGTTGTAATTCAAGAATACTTTGGAGTATAGACATAAGGCTGTTTTAAAGATGAAATTTGGCAGATTATTGTAGAAGTGAAATGACTTATGTAAGTGAAACAGAAAAAAAGTTATAGAAGTTTAAGTTTATGAAAATGTAAAATGTAAAAATATAATATTTTATATAAAATATAAAATATATATTTTACAAAACAAGTTTTACTCTAAAACTGCAAGGAAATCAAAGCCAAAAATCTGAACAAGTTGTGTTTCAAATTTCAGGTTGATATCTCAAAAAATGAGCTTTCAGTAAGATTTTGTTTGGGCGCAGTGCCACACTTTTTTTTTTTTTTCTATTAAAAACATTTTCAGACCTTTTTTTCTCAAAAAATTGAATGGATGTTATCTTTTGAACTCTTGGCATGAAAACAAACATGTTTCAACCAATCTTTAATGATTTTTCATGTTCATCGCTATTTCAAAATAAAGGTCTGAACATGCCTTATGAGTATGAAAATATGCTTGTTGCAAATTGATAAATTACTGCTCCTCTGTAATTTATTTTGAAAATCAGTCAACAAATATATAAACTAGAGATTCTAAGCTTTCAAATGATATATAGTTTGTCAAGATTAGTTTAGGTTTTGTATAGACTATTACTGTTTTAAATATGTAATGGCTGTGACAGTTAACAGGTTAAAGGACACACATTATGAACCCCCCCCCCTCCCCCATTTTTTTTTTTATGTCCGAAATTTTAGTAACAAGGTTGTGGGGTTGAGGCAAAACTAAAAATAAATGTAAAATAAACTTTTTTTCTGCAACAAGATGTGGGTTGATGTACAAGATCATCCTCATCTGAACTGCTAATGTCTTTCCCTAATAATCAGATGCTGAGAGTACAAAGCAGTCTTTTTCCCATAGTCCTGATTTTAATGCTGTATAACCTCCTGATGGGATATGGGTTAATACAGTCCTTGAGAAGGAGGAAGGAGAGACCTGGCCTCTGGGTGACTCCGTTTCAGCCTGGTGGCATTGTGAGCATGGTTATCCCTATTAATAACACAACCTGCGCTAAGTAGGGCAGTTGGGAGGAGTCGAACACTCGCGCACACCCTTACTTTCTACTCTGAGATCTGGGCCTAGAAAGAAATGGATCCTGAAAAGTAGTCCTGATCGTTGCTTTTTTTTAATAAATTTTTCGAGTTATAATGTTAGTAAAGTGTTTTGCACCAAAATGAGTCATAATTGATCCTGTCACAACCTCTGAATCTATCTTCTCTCTAACCCTTAGAATTATATGGTCCGTTTTATGCTGCTGTGCCTTTAAGAGACTCCCACTAAGACACGGGCTTATTCCTCTGCTAATGCCGTGTAAAGTCTCCGATACGTGTTTTTAAAAACTACAGTAGTCAACATTTGAAGTGGATCAAAAAAGTTAATCAAAGTTGTCCTAAGAAGAAGGTTTTAGGACAACTTTGATAGGTTTTGAATCACTTCAAATGTTGACTACTGTAGTTGTTTAGTTCAGTCCGTAAACACTGCACAGAACTTTTGTAAATGTGGTTGTCACTACAATAAGTTTTCAGGAGTTAATTCGTATTTAACTGCAGTCATTGTGTGTGTGGCCTTGGGTCTGATGAAGTTTTTAACTGTTTTTTCTATAACAAGTTATTTTGCAAAGACTGCATTAGGTTATAATAGTCAGAGCTGAAATATGCAACATGTGCAATGTTTCTAATTTGAATCACAAGAGCTAGAGAGTACATTACAAATTCATATAGTACTATAATACACAAGTTAAGCAGGTTTCTCAGGTCCACGTATATGCAAAATATTTGTTGTTTCAGACTCTGATCCAAATACATTTAGATCCCCAAACAGTCCTGTTGCTGCACATCAACCACTTCCTGAGTGTATGCATCTAAACAGGAATAGTCCTTTACCATCGTTCCTTGAATAATGTTTACAAACCTCGCACAAAGAGCAAACACCGGAGGTGAGGGTTTACAGGGTTCCATTGCTTGTGCCAAACCTAAATTTCTGTCTTCTTTCGACCTGAACTTTACTCTGTGGCCTGGTTATGTGCAGTGAATGACCGCTGTATGTTTACTGTTGGGTCCTCCTCGCTGATAAAGATCCAACACGATCCATAAATATTTCATGTGAAAACATGCTGTTGTCCTCCATAGAGAAGTCCATTTACAAAACACAACAACATGGGTTGCTTCTGATACTCTTATTTCCCCTATTTCTATTTTTAGGCCGCAGTATTCTATAGACAAATGTTGACAATGTGAAAGAGGAATCAGCCCTATCAGCATTACTGAAATCAGATGTAATGTGCACATGTTTAAGCCAATCTTAATGGTGAAGTGGTTATTTTTAGTTTTATGATAAAATACTTCTCCTTTCCCAACTTTATCATCATCAGCATTATATGTCAGCAATGATTCATTATAAAGAAGTCTATTGTCTGAGAGTGAGCTGTGACACAATTGCATTTTTAGGCTATAATTAGCAGCTTAAAATGATTAATATGTCAATAAGCTGGAGTTACACATTCTTTGCCCTTTAGGTGTATTTGAAGCCACATTTCAACTACAATCCTGACACGGATAACCTGATCCCTTGTAAAGAGGCGGGTTTGGCTTTCTCTAAAGGAGACATTCTGCATATAGTGAACAAGGAGGACCCCAACTGGTGGCAAGTGAGAAGGCATTTGGTGGCATTTTTTTTTTTTCTTTTTTTCTTTTTTTTTTCTTTCCCAGACCTTTGTTTCGGTCCGATTTCTTTTAAATGATGAAATATTTGACATATTGAAGTTCAATAGTGTTTTTTCTTTTTCTTTTCTTTTAGGCATGTAACATAAATGGAGGCCGCACTGGCCTGATCCCCAGTCAGTTTCTTGAGGAAAAGAGGAAGGCGTTTGTTAGGAGAGACCTGGATGGTTCAGGTACAGTGGATTTTAGGCATTTTTCTGTGAATTTCAGAGGATTCTGGTAATGGTTTTCCCAAGATTTTGAGGGATGTTTACACAACATCGTTTACAACTGAAAACGGAAAACTTGTGCATTTTAGCCGTTCATTTACATAACACCATTTTGGGGGCCTGAAAATGCAAACGTTTGAAAATGGGTTTCTAAATGCAAGTTTTTGAAAACAATACCATTATAGTCTGTGAAAACTGTGATGTTATGTGCATGTGTATTACGTGTTCAGTCTATAGGCGCATAGTGTTTCTTTACTAAGTGACCTCGCCAGCTACTGGCCTGGCATGCATAATAGTGTTTTCAGTCATTTTCACGGATCCGTGCGAACTGGGATAGTTTTGACAACGCTGGTGTCGAAGGAAATACTTTTCTTTTTTTTGTACATTGTTGTTGTGTAAATGTACCTTTTAGAAACTAGGTAGTGTAATTGTGGACTAAATCATATTTTATTTGAGAATCAACTGTCTAGGTTTTCTCATTAAGGTTATAGCAAAGTTCTTTCCTATTGTGTATTACAACTGTATTACAACTTTGTTTTAGGAATCCTCTGTGGGACATTAACTGGAAAAAAGAAGAAAAAGAAAATGATGTACTTAACAGCAAAAAATGCAGGTTAGAATTGCTCGGTCTCTTTTGTTATATCTGCTTCTAGTAAAATAAAATTATATAATATAATATATATATAATTATATAATTAATTATATTTATATATTTATTTATTTATTTTATACTACCGTTTAAAAGTGTTTTTTTTTTTTTTTTTTTTTTTTTTTTTTTTTCCAAGCAAGGACAGCATATCAAAAGTAACAGTAAACACATTTAAAATGTTGCAAAAGATGTATATTTCAAATAAATGCTTTTCTCATCCTCATATTAAGCAGCACAACTGTTTTCAGTTACAAATTTACAAATGTTACACATTTTTTTTTTTTTTTTTAGCACCAAATCAGTATTAGAATGATTTCTGAAGGGTCATGTGACACTGAAGACCCTCACATGAATAAATTATATTTTACAATATATTAAAATGGTTATTTAAAGTTTTAATAGTATTTCATATTACAGTTTTTACTGTAGTTTTGATCAAATAAATGCAGCCTTGGTGAGCATAAGAGACTTATTTCAAAAACATAAAAAAAAAAACTAAACTAAACTTTTTGAACGGCAGTGTACTTTTAAAAACATAAAAATTAACTTTCGAAACTTCTCTCTTTCTAATAGAATTTGATCGGCATGAATTACAGATCTATGAGGAAGTAGCAAAGATGCCTCCATTCCAGAGAAAAACTCTTGTGCTGATTGGTGCACAAGGTGTAGGCCGCCGAAGCCTCAAGAACCGTCTGATTGTGTTAAACCCACTGCGATATGGAACTACTGTACCTTGTGAGTCTATAAACAACATGAACATTAATATTTAGCTGTCACGTGTTATTTTACCAATAAAAATTCTCACTCATTGAGAATTTCATCTGTTTCTCAGTCACTTCCCGGCGTCCACGGGATGATGAAAAGGACGTCCAGTCGTACTGCTTTGTTTCCCGAGAGGAAATGGAGATGGACATCAAGGCAAGTCGCTACCTTGAGCACGGAGAATATGACGGAAATCTGTATGGAACCAAAATTGACTCTATCCATGAAGTCGTACGCACAGGACGTACTTGTATACTGGACGTCAACCCACAGGTGAGTGGGTTTGTGAATGACAGACTAGCTTAAACATTTATCCTCTAAAGTATGCATGTATACGTATAGTATGGAAGCTTGTTTCCACCCCGGAATAAAAAAATTAAGGTAATTCCGACTTTATCTTACAAATCAGACTTTTTTTTTTCTCTAAATAAAATTTAAATCGCAATGGGGAAAATGTCAGAATTGAGATAAACAGTCTCATTTTGTATTTTTTTTTTTTTTTTTTTTTTTTTTTTTTTTTTTTTTTTTGTCCGTGGCAGAAACAAGCTTGCATAATATTGTAGTAGTCTTTTGACAACTAGTGTTTTTGCTGCGGCGCCCGGGGAGTGATTGGGGGTTAGGTGCCTTGTTAGGCGCCTCAGTTGTGGGTATTGAGAAAGGAAGAGTGTGCTGTGTTCATTCACTCCCCCATCTACATTTCCTAAAGGTACTGAGACTCAATCCCGCAACCCGGGTTACAAATCCGACTCTCTAACCATTAGGTCACAACTGACCCAGTTTACAGATCTCTGATTAGCCAGCTGTACATATATGAGAATCTGCATCTTTGTGCAGAGGAAACTCACAGCTCGCTATAACGCACCTTTTCTATTACTTTATATACAGTAAGTGTGTGTGTGTGATATACATTATGTTAGTCCTAATTTTTTTTTTTTCCCCCATAAATTTAGAATAAAATTTTGAACAAAAGTTATTTAATCATCATGATTTGTTAGTGAAAATGCTCATACATTGATTTCACACACAAATTTGTGCGTATACACGGTTAAGTGAATAAGACCCAGGGCCCTATCATATACCTGGCGCAAGGCAAGTGTTTTTTGCTAGTTTCAGCCCGACGCAGTTATCATTTTCACGTCCTGCACCATGTTGTTTAAATACCAAATGCACTCTCGCCCATCTGTTTGCCCATGGTCGAATCAAATTGGCTAATTATTTGACCAATTGTGGCAATACACAGATGTATTTAAACTGACTCATCAGGTTGAGGGTGTCTATATTCCGCCATGTAAATAGCAAATCCGCAATGGTGCAAGCGCACCTGGCTTTTATAGGGAATGGGAGATGACACTCTGAAACACAAAACACACCCATGACTCATTAAGACAAACCTTTTGGATCATGCGCCTGGCGCGCCGACCATTTTTTCTGTCGTTAAACTAGCAAAAGTGGATTCAGAAACGCCCTAAGTGCACTTGCGCCATTAAAATAGGACCCCCAGTGTGTCATTTTACAAGCGATTGACAAAAAGCTTTGTTTTTCTCATCACTTGCAAAATAGAAATGTTTTTTTTTTTTCTTTATTTAATAAATGCTCTACAGGCGCTAAAGGTACTGAAGACATCAGAGTTTATGCCATTCGTGGTTTTCATCGCTGCCCCAGAGCTCGATACACTACGGGCCATGCACAAAGCTGTGGTGGATGCTGGGATCACAACCAAGCTACTGACGGTGAGCCTCATTTCTGTCTCTTCACAGTTCATGCATTCTATAGAGCGCAACAGTCAAGTTCGGAAACTAAAGTATCAAAATAGAGAAATGTTTTTTTTTTTTTTTTTAACAATACTGTAGAAATATTACAGAGCTACCATGAGCTCTGACATTCTTATGCTTCTTTAGAAACAACTAAAACATTTTGTTTTGATTTTGCAGCTTTGGTTCATGATTTACAACTCCTTACTGAAGAATTTTATTCAATCCTTATAGAGAAAATAAATGAATGGATGAAAATATTTTAGGAACCAAAGCAGTTGAACAGTCAGTTCATCTCTTCCTGTCTCTTAGGAAACGGACCTAAAGAAAACAGTGGACGAAAGCGCCAGGATCAAGCGGGCGTACAATCACTACTTTGATCTGACTATAGTTAATGACAATCTGGACAAGGCCTTTGAGAAACTGCAGGAAGCTGTGGAGCAGCTGGCCACACAACCACAATGGGTCCCTTTGAACTGGGTTTACTGAGACATACAGCCCATCATCATCATCATCACCATCACCTTCATCATCATCATCATCATCATCATCATCATCATCATCATCATCAGCGGCGGCGGCGGCACAGAACACAAGTTCACACTGAACGGACCCACCAGTCACTATGCAAATGTACACTAGCTATCCAGTCAGGACAGACATAAGGGAAGTGTACTTATTTATTAACGTGTTTTATGTTCTACTGACTAAACGTACTTTAAAGAATGTAACTTGGAGGGACAGAAACAAATAGGAATTTTTGAATGACTTGTATGGAAAATTATCATTATCATAATGACAGGTATAAGCTGTATTACAGTATTGAAAGCAGGAGTCTGTTTTCTTGCTGTAATTTTAGTGTTACTAACATTGGTTTACAGTGCAGGATTCATCTCGCATCTCTTCATCTTTCTGAACTGTGATGTCATATAGTTCAGTCACTACAGTATGTCAAATAATATAGTTTATCCAGCTATTGACTTGTTAAGACCGTCATTAGGGTCATCCTTTTAGGCTTGATTTTATTTTAGTTAAATTCAAGGAATGCTAGGAATAAGCCAATTTTAACCTTTTATAAATATGGGTGCACTTTATTTTACAGTCCTGTTATACATATATGCACTGTTTACTTACTGTAATTACTAGGTACTCACCCTGAACCTATTGCTGAAGCGCAAAGTACCTTAAAGGATTAGTTCACTTCAGAATTGAAATTTCCTGATAATTTACTCACCCCCATGTCATCCAAGATGTTTATGTATTTTCTTTCTTCATTCGAAAAGAAATTAAGGTTTTTGAGGAAAACATTCCAGGATTATTCTCCATATAGTGGATTTGAAGTCCAAATAATCACGTTGGAAAGGTCACGTGTGATGTAGATCAAAGTCCCTTTCACTCGAGTCATTTCACTCGGCGGCCATCTTTGAAACGCCTCTCGGGCATCCTGGGCATCCATGCAGCTCCTATCTATTTGATTGGGGAAACATCAAGTTCTCTAAAGCTGTTTGCCAAGCTTTTGATTAAATTTCATATTTGAAATCACCAATGAAATCTGACAACGACTGTCTCGCTCCAATCATGACAAAAAAAATGTATTTTTTAGGCTGGATCAAGCATGCGCAGCGCAGACCTAAATGCACGTCTCTTGTGCCTCATTTCGGAGGCGCGAGTCTGAGTGTTTCTATAGAAACCAGCGCTTCTAACGGCCGCTGCAGTGACGCGATGACTTTACCAGTAGGCGATTGGCTCTTATTTTGAAGGCGGGACTTATTCCGCCATATTGCACGTTACACTTTCTCCCATTCAAAACAATACGAGTGACACGTCTTGTGTTATTCTATTCTATAGTCTTTGGTAGATCTTGCTTGTAGAGCCTTTGAAGCTGCACTGAAACTGTAATTTGGACCTTCAAACCGTTGGTATCTGTTAAAGTCCACTATATGGAGAAAAATCCTGGAATGTTTTCCTCAGAAACCTTAATTTCTTTTCGACTAAAGAAAGAAAGAACATCTTGGATGACATGGGGGTGAGTAAATTATCAGGAAATTTTAATTCTGAACTGAACTAATCTCATTCTGACGCGAAAGCTTGGTCTGTGTACAGCTGAATACATCTAGTGTCTGCGCTATTTCTCTTCAAAAGTAATGACCGATTAAAAAAAGTATTTGTACTCGTCTAAACGAGAGTTTCATGTAGTAGTTTGTCGCTTTTTTTTGACAGTGTCGCCACCTTATGGACAAACTAATTACTGCAGAAAAAAATTCAAGGTGTATGCAAAAACTTGAGCATGCAGAATATGAAAAATGTAGGTGTCTGTTGTTGTTAACATCTCCAGTAGTCTGTCATTGTTGTTTCATCTCATCTGTTTCTTGTTTGACTGTGAAATAACGTGCCGGGCCAGGTTTTCCACCTTGTAGACAAACAAATTAGTGCAAAGGCTCATGTGCAAGATGAGCATACAGAATATGTGCGGCCTGAAAAATCTGGGCCTGTCCTAATACCCACAGTTGTGGTTTTGGCCACTTGAGATTGTGTGCATGGAACAGGAAGTAACTGCACAAGACTTTCCCATGTCTGAAAAATACCAAAGTGCAGTACACTTAACGCACACCAAATCAGTGTTGGAGCTGTCTTTGAGGCTAAGCGTATACCATAGTTCATCACGTTAAGGAACTTGCGTGCCCTGATTTCGTGACATGTCTAAGGACAGTGCAAGTTGAATTAGATGTTGCATATAATTTGGAGAGATGAGACTGCAGATATTATATGTATTTTGTTAAACGTTTGCAAAAGACAAGATGTTTTAGTGATTGTGGTGCTTCAATTACATTGTGTTCCATTGAGTGAACAAAAGTCTTAAAACACTTGCAGTCTTTACACCCACTTGGCCCAACATATGTAAGTAGACATGTGGTCAAGTACAGAAAGACCACAAGTGTGGGTATTGGGACAGGCCCTCTGTTTGCATGTGTATAGTTATATGTACTATGCTGATAATGAAATTAACATAATGCACGTTGGTACGCATACTGTAGCGTACGTGTAAGAACTGAAGTACACGTTGAGCCCAAACTATACTTCAGTTTTAAACACTTGGCATATGCGTACAGCAGATGTTGATTCGATGCCGTCAGGTGCTTGACCCATACATACTAGAAAGTTTCATCCTCCAACAGTTGATAGAGTCCTGTTGACTTTAAAATATCATCTTTTGTGTTCAGCAGAAGAAAGAAATTCATACAGGTTTGGAACAACTTGAGGGCAAGTAATACCATGATAACACGGCTTAAAACCTTGGCTGCTTTTCCATTCACCTGCGCCGCACCTCTGCAGCTGGATACCATTGTGTGGCATCTCGCTTTTTTAAAAGCAGAAATGTGTTCTGTGTGTACAGCCCCTAATCTCTGGGCTACTCTGGCCTACTAGGTCCACTATCCTGGAGAGTTGAGCTGCAACTCTGATCAAACTCGCATGTCTGTAGCTTTCTTGTAATCCTGAAGACCTTGATTAGCTGGTTCAGGTGTGTTTGATTAGGTTTGGAGCAAAAATCTGCAGGAAAGTGAGTGTCGTTGGTAAGTTGAAACCCATTACTTGATCCATCTCTTGTATCCTTCATTGCACGGGAAACCAAGAACGCATTTGGAGGCCGCATTTGAAAAAGCTTTCGTTGCGCAGCGGTGACTCATATGGCCTTCGAAGAATGCAGCCTCTGAATTGGGACGCAGCACTTTTTACTTGCAGTATACTTAGTACTTTCTTGTGTAAGTGCATGTACTATAAAATAAAGTGCAACCAATATCACGGTTTCAATTATATTGTTGTAGAATTATGAGCTCAGTCATTGTGCTGCTTGTATGTCATAGTATACAAAATAAGAGCTGTATTTAGCTAAATGCCTTTTACATGGGCACAAAATCACCTTTTAACATGGAATATAGACCAAGTGTGTCATGATCACAAGCTACCTGGCCTCACAGATTCATGCATATGCAAGTCTTTTTTTTTTTTTTTTTGTCTGTAGTGATGTATCTCTGTCTCTGGCAACTTGCTCCAGTGTCTTTTTCAAGGCTGTATAACTCAGATTTTTATCCAGCTTGTATTCACTTGAAAATTCTATATTTTGCAATACAGAGAGTTGTATTTTCTGAAATTAAATGGCTGTCTAATAAATTAATCTTAATTTTGAATCATTGCACTTAATCTTATGCATACCAGAATATAAAATGATTTTTTTTTTTTTTTTTTTTTTTTTTTTTTTTTTTTTTAAGAAAAAAAAAAGAGCAGGAAACCAGGTACAGTGAATTACAAAACCGGCCCAAATACGTGAATTTATTGTACATTATTTCACAGTATTGGCTATCCACTTTAAAAGATTTGATATTACAGAAGTACTTTAAAAAACAACAACAAATATATAAACATAATTACAAATAGTCAGTTTACAAAAAGACAATTTCAAAATGATTGCTGTTTTTGCTATGTCATCCACAAAACAGCTGAAAGGCCACTTAAGCATCCTTTATTATTATTTGTCATCGCAGAGAGCAGGGGCCCGTTTCAGGAAAGGAGGTTAAGTGAAAACTCTGAGTATGTTAACCTTGAAATGAGGGAAACTCTGGGTTTTCCGTTTCAGAATAGGAGGTATGTTAAACCCGAGAAAGAAGGGTAAGTCAAGCCCGTTTCTGAAAGAGAGGTAACTTATACTCAGAGTCAGTTACCATGGTAACTTACTCTGTGAACCTAACCTGGTCGCGAGCCTCATTCATGCTGCAAAAACACTTTTCTTAGAGTATTTTTTGTCTTATTTCAAGTATCTAAAAATTGTTATATAATTTTCTTAAATCAAGATGGATTTTCTATATAAGATATTTAGTCTGGTTTCCCAGGGGATCTAAATTAAGTGCATTATACTGCGTTTTTACAATACAATCAAACAGAAAACAGGATTATGCAGAGAGTCTATTACTAAGTGCGAATTTACAGTAGTTCCGTCCACAATGTCACACAATGTTAGAATCAACACGTGATTAATGGTTTCAGTGGTGTAGGCAGTAGTGTGTTGGGCGCAGAGAACTAACTTGTGACGCCGTTGACCAGGTTCGAGTCCGCCTTTTGCCTAGCTCGCTCTTCTCCCTTTTCTCATCTCTTATCACATCAGAAAGGTATTCATTTTTCAATAAAAATTAAGAAAATGTTCTAAAAGATGAAGTAAATTGCCTAACGAGTGTTTAATAATGATAAAATAATTTACTCGTATTAATTATTGCATCCTGTTAATGTACAACTATACTGAGGTGCAAATAGTATGTATCTGCCAGCATAAAATATAAATAGTAGCCTAATTACCTAAATACTTAATTAAACTTATTGCAAAGAACTGCTACTTTTAGCTTAAATAGTAAACACAACATAATTTGCAAAATAAAAAATGCACTTAAATTATTATTTTCTTTTTTTTATTTGCATGTGGGATACCATGAAAATGAATATTAGTTCAATAACTTACCGTTCTGCCAGTTTTCACCCCTGATATTATAACAGTGATAAGAATTAAACTTGCATTGACTCAGAAGTATGCGGATGTCCTTTTGTCACATGCTGTTGCCATGGTGAATCATAATATCGGAGCTCCATTGATGATGGCTTTTCATAGTCGTGGTGCACGTGCTTAACTCAGACTCAACCTACTCAGAGTCGATTGAACTAACTCAATTCAGATGTTCAGAGTTTCCCATTTCAGGGTAAGTCAACTAAGAGTTCAAGTTTTAACTCAGACTTGTTTGAACCTCCTTATTGAAACGGGCCCCAGTTCATCCACCTGCAGGCTTTAAGGCCCTTTGGTCCTTGTAAGTTAATAGCTTGTGCCAGGTTTTTTTGTTTGTTTTTGTACTCCAGTCAGACAGGGGGCACTAGAGATGCCAAACCTTTGATTGCAATGCATAGCATTAGGGGGAGGCGATCCTGTGGGTTGCTGATTTTTGTAATGAGTGAATCCTTCTCCTTAAGCAAGGTCACGTTACAAGAAGCAAAGAGTGCTGTAATCTTCTTGAAAACCTTCTCTTCCGCTAATACAGCCAGAGCAGCATCTTTCGAAAAGGATTTCTTATTTGAAGCCATATTTTGCACCTGCACAAAAATGGACACGTCACACAGGCAGAGAAAAGAAGCTCCGTTTCTTACATGTGGTACAGAACTGCTCTGTTTGTGATCATACAAGCCAGAAGATAATTGGCATGTTTAAGCCAATTATGAGGGATTAGAGATTTTCTGTGGGTTTTTACAATGATGATTCTGGATTTTTAAAAGTAAATTAAATAAATGAAGGCCTGTAGTTAACATAACTTGAGATTTTTACAATGCTTGTGAACAAAGTCATTGAGTGCTTTGTGATTATCAACAAAACGTGTTCTCAGGGGTACAAATTAACTTTTCCAGTAAGGGGCTAAAAGTTGGTAAGGGTAACTTTTATAATTGTATCTCTTCAATATTTGACAAAGAGAACAATGTAACCAATTACTTCAATAAATCAGAATACTATAGACTGTTACCAGTAAGATTTCAGGGTCCCCACGGCTCCTTAAAAGTCTTAAATTTAGTTTGATCAAATTTTAAGGTCATAAAGTCTTAAATGGTTTTACAAAAATCTTAATTCTCATTTAAAAAATATGTCTTAAGATAATTAACTTCAAAACCCTAGTGAAAAATAAGTATACTACAAATACATTTACGTATTATGTACTTAATAAAAATGGCCTACAATTGTACTTTTGATATACCAAACTGGTTTACTTAAAGTCTGCTAAATTGGAACAACTAATTTTGTACTTAATGCACTTTAACTGTATGAAAATAGTGCTAAAGTGAAACTATTGCAGGTATACTTTAAGTACACTTTAAATATCTTGCATTTAAAGATCATACAATCCTTATTAATAGTGACATTAAAACACATTATGGCCCAGTTTCCCAGACAGGGCTTAGACTAAGCCTGGATTAGGCCTTAGTTCAATTAGGACATTTAAGTAGCTTTTATAAACATATCTGAAAAAACTCTTGAAAAACATTACTGGTGTACATCTTGAGTCAAAACAATGACACTGACATATTTAAGATATGTCAGTTCTAGTTGCTTTCAGTTAAAACAGCTCAAACATGCATTTTAGTCTGGGACTAACTTGAGCCTTTTCTGTGAAACCGGAGGTATAGGTTTAAAGGTGCTTTATGTAAGAATGACAGCTAGTGGTTGAAATAGGTACTGCAGTACAAATTCAAAATATTGTTTGCCAGTTTGTTCGCTGGCTTCCAAGGCTGCGATTTGCTGCATGTGTTTTCCGCCAACTGGCAACCCGGGGTGGTGAAATACTATTGGGTAAATTGGCAACGTGCGGTCTCGCACAGACTAAAAACAAAAACAGAAATTCTGACACGGAACGCAAATTTCAAAGTAAAATAACTGGCTGTAGCAATGGTTTTCAGAGAAACAAGTATGTGAACTCAGCATGTTTCTGCAAACATGTTATGGTATTTTTATGCTTTAGTACAGTCAAAAACTTACATAGAGCACCTTTAATATTTAAGAAATGTGCATTGTGCGATAAAGAAATGCTCCAAATAAAGTTTTAATTATAACTTATCAGTAAGTCTCAAGTGTTATGTCAGTAAATGTTAATAGATTTAACAGAAAATAGAAACTAGACTTGGTATGAATTTTTTTTTAATATTTTTTTTTTATATTACATTTTACGAGGGAAGGCAGAGCAGTTCACAATCACAACGAATGAGCAATTGCTTTGATCTACCATTAATGAATTAGGACTGTTTACTTCAAGGTGTTTATATCATACCTGCAAATGCCGCCTTTCATTTTAGACCGCATTTTCTTTTCATATTACTTCCCAATGCCTAATAATAAAGTAGTTTATACAAGTGCAGTGCTGCTTTGTTTGCTGAGACAAATGGGGAAACTGCTATATTTCTGCTTTTTCATAAACGCCATCTACTGTTAAAGAGTGAATTTGCAATTTTTTTTCAGTATGTTTCTTCAGTATGTCTGCCATTTTTGCTTACACGCAGTGTTGTAAATGTGAACCTGTGGATCGATAAGAAGCTAATTTGTGTTCAAAAACTGTAGAATAATAAGGCATCTAGACTATTATACATCATTTTAAATTAATTTGTATAACCATTTGTTATTTTTTGACATCTTTTCTTAAAAAAAAAATGCTATAAAGGCAGAAATGTGAGGTTTATAGTTTTATAACTTGTTTTTGTCAAAACTTGTATTATTTATTAAATTGTTGATTTTACAGTGACGTTATGGTTTAGGATGTATGGTAAATCATGTAAACTCACATCCAAGTGGTTGTAATCTTTTAGCTGTTTGTCAACAATTGTCAAACATCAGATGTGAATGTTGAATTATCTGTGCAATTTCAAAACAACATGTGAAAGTCTCTTCAAATAATGTTTACCACAAGCCTTTTCCCTCATAAATCCAAACTTCCCACAGGAAATACCAGTGGGATCCCATGGCTAATTAGCCTTGCAAGATGTTCTGTAAATTAACGTCATGACTGAATACTTCAAAAAATATTTCTTGGTATTTTGGAGTACTGTTATGTAAGGATACTTACAAGATGGAGCAGAGATTGCAGGGTTGCATAACTGCAGCAGGATTTGAGCTCAAACAGGGCAGAGTCAGTCATCTCTACATGGACACATGAGAGTTTATGGGAACAAAGGTAAATTTGACAGCAGGTGTTTGAAAACAAACAATACTCAGGTGAATGTCATTCTGGCCTTGTGGCTGACAATAATTCATATAAAATAAACAAAATGATTACCTTTATGAACAGATAATACCTGACTCAATCTATGACCTATATCGGTCAAAATTCTGTCATTTGAACTGAACTCACCATCTAAGGAGCTGAAAAGCAGGTAGGTGGCAGTAAGAGCACTGGGTTTCATCTGCTGTCCAGTGGAGTTTGAACCAGCAGCCTTCTGTACAAGCTCCAGTGTGGCCTTCAGAGCAGGAACCTCATCTAACGCATTGGGATCAGGCTGCATCCCATTACACAGGTCCTCTAGCTGAGAGAGGGACAAACAAGTACAAAGATGTCCAACACTGAGTCTTATCTTTTTTTACTATACATTACCATTCAGAAGATTTTTTGATTGTTTTAGAAATACTTTTATTCAACAAGGATGAAATAAATTGGTCAAACATTTGTGAAAGAATGGGTCGCTCTCAGGAGCTCAGTGAATTCAAGCGTGGTATCGTGATTGGTTGCCACCTGGGCATTAAGTCCATTCGTGAAATTTCCTCACTACTAAATATTCCACAGTCAACTGTTAGTGGTATTATAACAAAGTGGAAGTAATTGGGAACAACAGAAAATCAGCCACGAAGTGGTAGGCCACGTAAAATCACAGAGCGGGGTCAGTGCATGCTGAGGCACACAGTGCGCAAAGTCACCAACTTTCTGCAGAGTCAATAGCTACAGACCTCCAAACTTCATGTGGCCTTAGCTCAAGAACAGTGTGTAGAGAGCTTCATGGAATTGGTTTCCATGGCTGAGCAGCTGCATCCAAGTCTTACATCACCAAATGCAATGCAAAGCATCGGATGCAGTGGTGTAAAGCTCGCTGCCGCTGCCACTGCACTCTGGAGCAGTGGAGACGTGTTCTCTGGAGTGACGAATCACCTTTCTCTGTCTGGCAATCCGATGGACGAGTCTGGGTTTGGTGGTTGCCAGGAGAACGGTACTTGCCTGACTGCATTGTGCCAAGTGTAAAGTTTGGTGGAAGGGGGTTTATGGTGTGGGGTTGTTTTTCATGGGTTGAGCTTGGCTCCTTAGTTCCAGTGAAAGGAACTCTTAATGCTTCAGCATACCAAGACATTTTGGACAATTTCATGCTCCCAACTTTGTGGGAACAGTTTGGGGATGGCCCCTTCCTGTTCCAACATGACTGCGCACCAGTGCACAAAGCAAGGTCCATAAAGACATGGATGAGTGAGTTTGGTGTGGAGGAACTTGACTGGCCTGCACAGAGTCCTGACCTCAACCCCATAGAACACCTTTGGGATGAATTAGAGCGGAGACTGTGAGCCAGGCCTTCTCATCAACATCAGTGCCTGACCTCACAAATGCACTTCTAGAAGAATGCAAAAATCTCAAAAAGTCGCAATTACCTTTTTTACAATTACAAGGGACTCACAAACAACTATCGCAAAACATGAAAACAGTCATTGGTCATCCAGTAATGACAGGACAGATAAGATTCAAGAGTATGTAAATTTTTGAATGGGGCATTTTTTTATAAATTCAGTTATTTTAAACTAAGTAAACATCTTTTATGTGAAATAGTTTATTCAGGACAGGACTAAATAAAAATAACATGCAATTTTTATGATCCCTCTTATTTTGTAAAATGATTAAAATGTTACATATTCTGCAAGGGGTAAGAAACTTTTAAGCAGAACTATACACACTATACACACACGCACAAACACATTTTGATATTAAATAATGGATGACACATTTATTAAATTGAATAATTCATAGTCTTTCACTTAAAAACAAACAAAATCTGATGTTTCCTGGCTCACTCACCGCGTCCTCCAGCAAGCTGATGGCTACACTGTTCTGCAGGAGCAGAGAGATCTGCTGAAATAATGAGCGGCGCGTGTTGGATGGGAGTTTAGAGAGAACTGTAAACTGCCCTTGGAGTCCTTCAAGATCTAAAGAGAGAGAAAGAGGGGGCTGTGTAAATAATGTTTATCAGCAATTTTTTTTATAGAAATAAAGTATACTCTAAAGTATTCACCAACTCTCCCTGCTCATACTCCATTAGGTCAATATAGAACTAATGTGTAATAAAAACAAACAAACTTTTTAAAGGTGATGTGCCTTAACTCCTCGTCAGTAATGTGCCTGAATAGAGTGCTGCATGGATGACGTATTTTTGTACAACCCGAATTCTGGAAACGTTGGAACGTTTTTTAAATTTGAATAAAATGAAAACTAAAAGACTTTCAAATCACATGAAGTAGTGAAGCCAATATATATATATTTTTTATTTACTATAAAATATAGATAACATAATTGTTTAAAATGAGACATTTTACACTTTTATCCACTAAATGAGCTCATTTCAAATTTGATGCCTGCTAGAGGTCTCAAAAAAGTTGGCACGGGGGCAACAAATGGCTGAAAAAGCAAGAAATTTTGAAAAGATTAAGCTGGGAGAACATCTAGCAACTAATTAAGTTAAATGATATCAGGTCTGTAACGGGTCTTTGATTAGCTATAAAAGGGATGCAATAAGGCGGGTGCACACTGTGCGATTTTGGCCACGATTTGGTCATCTGAGAAAAATTTAGAATCCTAAAAGATCTGTAGTCTTTGATCGCTAGATTGACATGTTCACATAGAGCCAATTAATGACCGTTGAGATCAAATCTTACCTCCAACAAAATTCTGGCAGAGTCAGAAGATTTGACGCACAGTCCTGCAGTGTGACTTCTATGACAAATGTCAAATTGTCTTTATTTTTCAAGACAAGCCATGATAAAAATTAATGCTAGAGATGTCTTTGTTAGCCACCATTTCAGTCCCGTGTGTAATGCAGCTCAGTGTAACTGAATGTTTGTGGGTTGATGATGTAAAACTCCGGGCAAGTTTTCAAGCACGTGTCCGTTTTTAGCGCATCTTGACTGTCGTACAGTCTGACATATAGGGCAGCTGAGATCCCACAGTGTGACATGAGGATAATGTTCGTACAGTCTGACAAGCAACAATCGTAAAGGACTATTATAAATCGCACAGTGTGAAACCGGCTTTAGAGAGGCAGAGTCTCTGCTGAAGAGTGCGTAAAAAGATCATGGAATACATCCAATGTTCCTCAACGTCAAATTGCAAAGGCTTTGCAAATCTCATCATCTATAGTGCATAACATCATCAAAAGATTCAGAGAAACTGGATAAATCTCTATGCGTAAGGGACAAGGCTGAAGACCTTTACTGGATGACCATGGTCTTCGGGCCCTCAGACGACACTGCATCACTCATTGGCATGATTGTGTCAATGACATTACTAAATGAGCCCAGGAATACTTCCAGAAACCACTGTCGGTAAACACAATCCGCCGTGCCATCTGCAGATGCCAACTAAAGCTCTATCATGCAAAAAGGAAGCCATATGTGCAGATGGTCCAGAAGTGCTGTCGTGTCCTGTGGGCCAAGGCTCATTTAAAATTGACTGTTTCAAAGTGGAAAACTGTTCTATGGTCAGACAGGTCCAAATTTGACATTCTTGTTGAAAATCACTGACGCCATGTCCTCCAGGCTGAAAAGGAGGGAGTCATCAGCGTTCAGTTCAAAAGGCAGCATCTCTGATGGTATGGGGGTGCATAAGTGCATACGGTATGGGCAGCTTGCATGTTTTAGAAGGCACTATGAATGCTGAAAGGTATATAAAAGGTTTTAGAGCAACATATGCTCCCCTCCAGACGACGTCTATTTCAGGGAAGGCCTTGTGTATTTCAGCAGGACAATGCAAAACCACATATTGCAGCTATTACAACAGCATGGCTTCATTGTAGAAGAGTCCAGGTGCTGAATTGGCCTGCCTGCAGTCTAGATCTTTCACCTTTAGAGAAAAATATGTCAAAAACGACCACAAACTCTTCAGCAGCTGGAAACCTATATCAGGCAAGAATGGGACCAAATTCCAACACCAAAACTCCAGAAACTCATTACCTCGATGCCCAGACATCTTCAAACTGTTTTGAAAAGAAGAGGAGATGCTACACCATGATAAACATGCCCCTGTCCCAACTATTTTGAGACCTGTAGCAGTCATCAAATTTGAACTGAGCTCATTTTGTGCATAAAATTGTAAAATTTCTCAGATAATATAACAAATGTTTAAACTATGTTCTATTGTGAATTAAATATTGTCTCATGTGATTTGAAAGTCTTTTAGTTTTCATTTTATTCAAATTTAAAAAACGTCCCAACATTTCCGGAATTTGGGTTGTAGGCCAACCTGGACGTTTTTCATAGGATTTGAATTATGGTAAAAAAAAATATGCCCTGTGATCAACAGTTTATGATACTTAGCTATACATTTTAGTGTGTAGATGAGTTTGCCTGTTCAGTGTGATGACATTAATGTTTCCAATAACCTCTGTAGTCCCATTTAACAACTTGTTAGCAACCGCCTTTTCTTAAAAGCTTTTTTTTAAAAAAAAACAACAACAACTTGGATATAACTGGTGTGTTTTATGTCATGGAATAAAATATGAAAATATCTTGAGCTTGACCTTATTTCAGACTTTTTACCAAAATCCTATTAAAAAAACCCATCGACTTTGGGACGATGGAACCGGAAGTGATAAAACTACAAAAATACTAGCTTACAAAAATACATGCATCACTGTATATACCTCAGTGTCATTGTTCTCAAAAACAGACAGTCCCACCCCAAGCTCACACCTTTGGTTGCTCTGTCATGCTAGTCATAATGCACAAACAAACAGTAATGTTTTGATTGTGCCACAAAGCTATGTTTACACATTTCAGGGATAATAGCTTAAAAACTACTAGTTGTCTCTGAATAATTATACTTAGATAGAAGAGGTATTTTGTTTGTCACAAAATGATTACTCATTATACTGTTACCTCTCTGCAGTTTGCTGGTTGTTTTCCCTGGTGCAGCACTAAGTGAGTTAACTTGCTTCACCTTCACTGGCCCGTCAACTTCAAAACCGCCTTTTACATTTGGCAGCAGACACAATCCTGGCAAAATGGACAATGGTACAATCATATTACTGCTTCTTTGACTCTCCAGAATAACCTTTCCCATAATGTTTTTACTTTTGTACAATTAACCATTTTGACACTTGACTTGATGTTAAAATTAAATCTTGTTTCTCAAGCAAAAACAATTGAGAATGATCTAGAACGTAATTGGTACAAAACTTTCAATGAGCTACTACAGAATGATACAACTTCGCTTTAGCAAAACATGCAGAGCGATCAATACCATATTGTCCAGTGTGCGCAACATCGAGTTCAATCACGCTGTAAGCAATAGTGGTTTTGGGGGGGATATTGATAGACACATTAGTGTCATACTCAATAAAAGACTTCCCTTTATCATTGACTGAAATCTGTGGAGAAACAAAAGAACAAGAGAGGACAGTTTGTTTTAGAAGGACAAGCACGACTGGACATGCCCACTCTGGAATGTTGTTACTTTATGATACACCCAATAGTATGTCAATTGAAAAGAGGGGTGTTTGTTTTGTTTTTTTTACCAAAGAAGAAAGCCCAACCTTTATTGTCTTATTGAAGCCCAACATTCCAGTGCAGGTACCTCCTTCCTGAACCTCCTCAGTGACGGTGCAGGGCTGAGTGGTGAAGATTCGTTCCTTCACTACCGTCAACACCTCCCTCTGCGTCTCCCGTATCTGCTGGATCAGAGAGTGCTGCAGGTCCAGAACTCTACAACCACAGCACAGATTCAAATGTGACAAGTTTGTCACATGTCTTTATTGTCCAGAATCTTTTCATCTACACGTGGCAAGAGTCTACAACTTTTCACCTAAATCAATACATCATTTTTAAATAAAGAAACTGTTGGAGTTCTTCTACTTTTTCCTATTTTTGACATAAAAAATAAACCAATTTAGTTTGTTGTTGCAGCATGAATCATATTTTTAAAAAGTTAGTTCATCCAAAAATGAAAATAATGTCATTTATTACTCGCCCTCATGCCGTTCCACACCCGTAAAACGTTTATTCATCTTCGGAACACAAATTACTATATTTTTGTTGAAATCCGATGGCTCAGTGAGGCCTGCATTGCCAGCAAATGACACTTCCTCTCTCAAGATCCATTAATGTACTAAAAACATATTTAAATCAGTTCATGTGAGTACAGTGGTTCAATATTAATATTACAAAGCGACGAGAATATTTTTGGTGCGCCAAAAAAACAAACAAAATAACAACTTCGTGATGGTTTCATTAAGCTTCGGAGCGTTATGAATCTTTTGTGTCGAATCATGATTCGGATTGCGTGTTAAACCACCAAACTGCTGAAATCACGTGACTTTGGCGCTGATTCGACACAAACGCTGCGAAGCTTCCTGAAGCAGTGTTTTGAAATCAGCTATTACCAAGCCGTTATTTTGTCTTGTTTTAGTACATTTATGTATACATTTATTCTTGAGAGAGGAAATGTCATTGCTAGCTATGCAGGCCTCACTGAGCCATCGGATTTCAACAAAAATATCTTAATTTTCATTCCGAAGATTAACAAAGTTCTTAGGGGTGTGGAAGGACATGAGGGTGAGTAATAAATTACATTATTTTCATTTTTGGGTGAACTAACCCTTTAAGTCATGCGGCAAAACATTAATGGTTTAGTGTAATTTGCTTATAATTATGCATAATTTACTGTTACTATAATAAATGTCACGTGTAACAATGACACCATATGTTCAAGTCATTTTTACATATTTTACAACTGAATGAAGTGAAAAAAGAAAAAAAAGAAGATATTTTTACTGTCAAATGCTGAAACTACTGTTTATATAACGCACAGCATTTCTGTGTCCAAAGTATGTGAATACGAGGCTATGAAATATGAGCTATTGTTTGTGCATTTTAAGCACTTTCATTTCCCTTTTTTAGTTCACCAGAGTGCCCATATCTGTCACTATGGGTGAGATTCACTTGTGTTTAAATTACATTCCACATCACAACGCTCCCTTATCTCGCCAAGCTTGAGAAGACCGCAGCTCTAGGATGTGGTCAGTCACTCACCTAGATTTGGAATCCTG
Source organism: Megalobrama amblycephala (assembly GCF_018812025.1). NCBI lineage: Eukaryota > Metazoa > Chordata > Actinopteri > Cypriniformes > Xenocyprididae > Megalobrama > Megalobrama amblycephala. Next base: position 14,717,428 of record NC_063056.1, read on the forward strand.
TAAGAGCTTCTGGACATCCACTTCCTGTTTCTTTAGGTTTCCAAACGATGACTGAAGTTTGCTGGAGCCAGACCCCCCTACATTAATACTCCCTGGCCCAATTTCCGCTGCAGCACTTCCACTTTTGTTATCCACAACTTTGCCATTATAGGTCAAAAAGTCTGTTTCAACCACAACTGTGGACAAAAATATCAATGTTCCATCAGTTCTCCCACACAAAAAAATCTCGTTAAAGGTGCAATATGTGGTTTTTCATCTGCTAGAGGTCGCCTATTCAAAACAAAGGCGTGATGACGCCACGTTTGAGCGAGGAATCTTGGGAGTCGTTGTCTTCACCTCACAGCCGGTGGAAAAGAATCGGGATCGGACTCATGGATGCGATTATTAACGTTACTTGAAGTAGTGAAGGGTCGAGTGTTGTGGGAGCTGAATGAGGCCGCTGGAGCGATTGCGCAACACATGCCTCACGAGCAGCAGAACATTTATTATGCCACAGTCGCCGGCGCTGCTTCTGCTTTTACGGTCATGAGTATGACGTAACAGCTCTGTTTATCATATTAGGTACATTTGACTGTGTTGAAAATTGTTATAACGTTACTCTGTGCGTTCGCTCAGTGGCTGCTGTGAGACACTGTTACACACTGCAGTAAGCTAGATCGATTTTAGAATATCATATTAAATGCTGGATGGTTTGTATTGATAAATGGCATGCAATTAATTATAAAACATATTGTATGATGGAGAAAATCTGTATTACTGTTACTAAAAATAAAGCTGCATCTGATTATGCTATGTTAGCCACTTCATAAAATAGTGTTTTTCTCAGAGGCACAGTACTCGCAAAAACAAATCAAGAAAATTAGATTTAAACAATAAGACTAAATGCATTGAGCTATATGACAATGATTAGTAAATTTCTGTCTATAAATGTATCAAAACAGATGTTCCCTCAGAAACCGAGGTTAATGCAGATATGATGCCATTGACAGGCGACTCCTCACATGTCCCAGAGCCTTGGTTAAAATAGCAATTTTCTCACAATTTGCAAATAGTTGGAAACATTTGGGATATTGTAAGCACTCAACTGAACAAAATATATAACACTGATCCAGTGGTTTTTGGATATTTTACTGCAAAAATATTACATATTGCACCTTTAAGCACAAAATCACCATCAACTATCACTGGTTGGTTATAAATAGTTATACAAACAATTTTTGGGAACCATTTTCACAGAGAACATAAAGTTGGATGTGTTCGTGGTACTACAGTCCCTTGAGAAAACAAAATGTTCTTAATTGTAATAAATGTGCACTTGTAGTGTACTTCAAATTTTAAAAGTTAATATTTTAAAAACTGTATGTACATATAATATTAATGAAATAAAAGGCCATTGAAGTGTACTTTCATTACTAACACTCTTAAAGGGTTAGTTCACCCAAAAATGAAAATTCTGTCATTAATTACTCACCCTCATGTCATTCACAAATAAAGATCTTTTTGATGAAATCTGAGAGCTTTCTGTCCCTCCATAGACAGACTGTGACAGATTGAAGCTTCAAAAAGTTCATAAAGAGATTGAATCCATATGAATTGAGTGGTTTAGTCTGAATTTTCTGAAGAGACATGATCACTTTATATGATGAACAGATTGAATTTAGGCTTTTATTCAAGACATTATTAATAACAGAATTTTCATTTTGGGTGAACTAACCCTTTAAGTGTGTTAAGAAAAAAGTGCACTTTGTAATAATGTCAAATTAAAAGTTTTACATTTTAAATCATTATGTTTTAATAAGCTTTTGTCGTGCTTTAAAAGAAGTACACTTACTTTGATGTGTTGACTAAAGCACGTGTAAATTAATTGATTACTGTAGCGTGTTATTCAATATATTTTATTAGAGATTTTAAATGTACTACTTCATCATTACATATATATTTAAATACTTGACATAAAGTATCAATAAAAATGACATTCATAGCTTACCATAAATCCTTAGTTCTAAGAAAATAGAATTATGAAATAACATACAAAGGTGTTGCTGAGTCAAAAAAAGTTTAGCTAATTGCATTTAATCTCAAATTTAAAGGAATACATTCTGATTTAACATGAAAATTAAGTGTGTTTCATGCATTGCATTGTGTTTCACAAAGAGTGGGCCTTCAAAGGTGATGGATTAATGATAAATTCAAGCTTTCATAGACCATATACTTTTCAGTAAAGAGTGACAGTTGCTCTGTACCTGGATTTATCGGATCTCCAACGAGAACATCATTTAGTTTGAAGTCTGATGGCTGGTACTTTGGGCCGCTGCCAAAACCAGTAGCGGTTACGCTTGATGACCAGGGACAGAGGAACCAGACCGTCCGAGTCATTCAGACGGGACATTGGGATCAGGGATCCTTCAGTGTCGAATCTCAGAGAGCACGTTCTTAGTGGCTTTAGCAAACATCTTTAATGCTGGCAGGAAGATTTTTGAGGATTAGCTGGAAAAAGCACAAGTATATTTCATTTCAAAGTATTATTTCTATCAGTGTGCATTACTAACAAAAAAACAATTCTTTGAAGCACCTTGTAAATACCAATTGCACATGGCATTCGGTAACACTTTTTTTACAGTGTCATTGTTACACGTTACATGAAGTAATAACTATAAATTATGCATAATTACATGCAATTAACCCTAAACCAAACCCTCATCCTTACCCTAACCCTATAGTAAGTACATGTAGTTAATTATTACTCAGTACTTAAATGTATAGTTACACTGTAACATGGACCTTAAAATAAAGTGTAACCCACTTTATTTTTCAGTGTCCTTGTTACACATAACATGTACTTACTACATCAGTAAATTATGTATAATACAAGCAACTAAACCATAATAAATATTAAGTCACAGTACATGTCAGTACTTAACTGCGTATCCTAATTGTACTATAACAAGGACACCTTAAAATAAGATGTAAAGGAATATTCATAAAAAAATCATACAGTACCATGGTATTACAAACAGATGCTATCTGTTCACCATGAACACTAGGTCTAGCTAACGTTGCAATACATATATAACAGGCATGTTGATTATGACACACTTGTTCAAATAACTCACTGTATTTACATAGCGACAACAATATTATGGTCTAGTTCCGTAGTTACCAACAGCCAATTCATACCTATACATAATTTAGTCTTGTACTGAAACTGTGACACTAAAAAGCCGACAGGTACTATGTAGCGACTATACATTGCAATCCTTTCTTCTCCTCAGAACATAATAGTTTTGACAAAAACGCACTAAATTAATTTTAAAGTAACCAATACAACTTGGCAGACAACAGAAAACTTATTGCGCTTACCGTCGTCTGCTCTTGACGCGTGTATGGCTGAAGACAGTCATCGACCACAACTGAAACAAAAGCCCAGCGCGTCTGTTCGCTTAGCCCCGCCTGCACGTGTGTTATTGGCTCACTCCCAGAAAAAGATTATTTCATTCGCTGCACAGATTGTCAATCAAAGAGCGGGATTTTTGTCTCTTGAGAGAGGGTGTACTTGTAAACAACCTGTAGGTTCTTTACATAATAAGTTGTCATAGAACGTATGAAATTATATACTTAATTGAATTTGCAGTGGATTTCATGTAACAATAATTTAGTGTAATAATTTAATCTATTGTAATTTATTATAGCAGGTTGTTCAAACAAGTAGCTTTTTGTCTTTCTGGGAATCAAAAACCATTAAATGTTGATCCATTATTAATTATATATCACTGTGTCAGATATCTAAATATCTATTACTATCCAAAAGAGAGGAAGATAGCTTTGAGTATCTGGTGTGGTTCACAGTAGTCAGTAAATTTCCTTTGGCATATAGAAGTGGCCCAAATAAACAGCTGAGGTGTGGCCCATTTTAGATCATGTTTGCGGCACAGATCTGACACACATCTTTTAGCCAGAACTAAACCAAAAGAGGTCCATAACTCAGTAGTTAGCCAAATAATAAAAACAGACGTGGCCCATATGTGAAACTTATATGTTATTTTTGTATGACTGAGTTCTGCAAAGGGCTGACGGCCCTTATGTGGCCCACACATGGCTGAACACACCAAATGCCATAATTTAACCACATTTACCTTACCCTTTTTTTTTTCTTAAAGAAAATTAAAATATCAAACAGTATTAAATTGGTTTGCGTGTCATTTAAAATGAAGACTACTCTAGTAACAGGCTATTTTTAGACATATAATACTTAATAATATACTTAATATTAATAAAATTACTTTTAAAACACCAAAACAGCACTTACCTGAAGCCAGTTAGAGCTTATTTGGGCAAAGGAGGTTGTTGTAAAATGAGAGCATGAGAGGGAAGTAACTGCCAGCTATCAGTCACATTTGGCACAAATGTTCTTGCTATCTAGGCGAGGGTCAGCCTGGAGTGATGAGATAATTTCAGTGAGATGGTGTTACTTTCACACTAGCTGGTAATATAAGAGTCATGAAGGAACAATCACACAAAATGTATTCTTTTGTGTTCAGCAGAAGAAAGAAATTCATACAGGTTTGGAACAACTTGAGGGTGTGTAAATGATGACAGAAGTTTCCTTTTTGGGTCAAATATCCTTTAAGCAGCAATAATGGCAACAAAAACATTTCTATCTGCTGTGGATCAGTACTGCACATTGGAGGAATGTTTGCTTGTTGGCCTCATAAACTGCTTTCTTTTCACTTTTCTTTGATTTTAACCATTCCAAAACCTTATATTTCTTCTGCTTTAAATATTAAATCTATGGTCAATCTACTTGTGATTTAGGGTGACTGTCTTGCTGCAGGACTCTCTTTCTGTGTAGTTTCAGTAAAGACTGACACCATTGGCGTAACACAGAATTCAGATTAAACCATCCTGGGCTGCGTTTGCCAAAAGCATTGTTAACACAAGTAGATATGTATAGAAGTAGTGCCATTGTTTTCTACAATCAGACTTATGATGCATTTCAGAATCTCAGCCCAAATCCAGAAGTAGCAAAGTGGCTTCATAGCAATACTGTCACCACCATTCATTACAGTTGAGTGAGGTTCCTAATTTTGAATGCAGTTTTTTTTTTATTAGTTGAGTGAGGTTCCTATATTGAATTCAGTGTTTTTCAAACGTAACACTTCTCATTTAAACCAGAAAGTACTATATTGACTAATTTACCCACAAAACATTCTTCCAGAAATTCTGTGTTTTTTGACAGGCAGCAATTTCTAAAACTAGGAAGGAAGTCTGGTGAGATTCAAAGAAGTTTATTTTGGAGGTCCTCTAAAATCCTTATTTAAAAGGCATAATATGTAAGATTTTTGGATTAAAATATCCAAAAACCACTTGAGCAATGTCATATATTTTGTTGACTTGTGTACTTACATAATCCCAAATGTCTCCAAGAATGTTTAAATCCAGAGAAATAAGCAATTTTAACCAGGACACAGACCGTGTCCGTGCGTCGCCTATCAATGACATCATACCCGCATTACTTTCGGTTCCCAGTTTTATTTTGTGGGAACCATGGAAAACTAATCATGTTATATAGCTCAACACAGTATGTTTAAATCTTGTTTTCTTGATTTACCGCGAGTACCATGTTTTTCCATGTCTAATATCGATCTATCTTACTGCAGTGTGCAACAAGTTTCTCATAGCAGCCGCCGAGCGAATGCAGAATAGCACTATAACAAATAGAGTGCCCCAGGGATGACGCGTTTTTGTAGGCCAACCCGGAAGTTAGCGCCGCACGGGTTCCCTCGGTTGAAAGCCTATGCATTTTTCCCATAGACACGTTTTGTCTATCAAGATAATCTTTACAAGTTAACACAACATTTATAGATTTTAAAGCCTAAATAAAGTCGTCAGATATAAAAGGCTAACAGTAGGCTATAAACGGACTACTGCACACCATGGTCGCGGATCAACGTCACCATCAAGCTTCCTCAAACTTTATTTAGAAAACAACTTTATTTAAAAACATGCTTGCTGATTATGATCTGCGCTGTGTATGAATACTTATCCACTTTTTCATGAGAAATGCTGTCCAAATGTCCCCTTTTTAATGATGACGTCTAAAGTCCCCGCCAAAGGAAGTAGTCCCTTTTAGCAATTTGTTAGCAACCGCCGATTTTAAGACACAGTAAAAGTTTAAAAAATCACAAGTGGGTTATAACTGGTGTGTTTTATGTCATAGATCAAAACGTGAAAGTATTTAGAGGCTTTGTTAACCACAGACCTTATTTCAGGCGTTAACCCATAAAAAAACCCATAGACGTTACGGCGTTGGAACCGGAAGTCCTAAAATGCTAACTCGCTTCCGGATTTTGCCTACAAAAATGCGTCATCCCTGAGGCACTCTATTTCAACACACAAATGTATCTAATATGATAAACAGCGCTGCGTTACCCCTCATACGCTTGACTGGAAGAAGCTCTCAAGCCATGTGTCACGCTCGTCTCTCATTAGCAGTCGCTCCAGTGGCCTCATTTCCGCTCGCACAACACTCTGCCCTGCTCTGCTTCATAACATTAAAGGGTTAGTTAAAGGGTCACCCAAAAATTATTACTCACCCTCATTTTGTTCCACACCCATAAGACCTTCGTCAGGGTTCCCACTCTTTTTCAGCAATCATTTTCCAGGACATTTTCAATTTTACAACAATGGGAATAAAAGACTGGGATTACACCCTAAAGTAATATATTGCTCTCTTTAGTCTTTAAAAGGTTTACTGTCATCTATAATCAGTTTTAAATATGAGCTCTAAATCATACATTATTATGACTACGGAAGATTGTTTCCGTTAAAAAAAAGGTAATTGCGACTTACTTTTACTTTTTATCTCACTATTCTGACTTTTTTTTCTCGCAATTGCGAGTTTATAATTGTGATTTGATATTCGCAATTGCAATTGCGTCATGGAAATGTACAATTCTGACTTTTTCTCACAATTGCAAGTTTATATCTCACAATTCTAAGAAAAGAATCACAAGATACTGTCAAATGCCAGAAAAAAGTAATAAGTGTGAGAAAAAAGGTCAGAATAGTGTGATATAAACTCGCAATTCTGACTTTTTTTCCTCGCAATTGCGAGTTCATATCAAATGTAAACTCGCAATTGTAAGAAAAATATTTAGACTTGAGAGATAAAAAGTTGCAATTAGGCCAACTTTTTTTAATTTATTATTCAGTGGAAACAAGATTCCATAGTTTATTGTCACTACTTAACTACTGATGCACACTTCTATTTTTTTGGCAGTAAGTTTTGGAAGATCATTATCTTTGCAAGGTGGACTTTTCAGGATAAAAGATGGAATAAAATTAAACTCCAACACCTTACAGCTAGATTCCGGAAGATAAATTCTTCAAACAGTGGTACAAGAGGATGTGGTGTTGGTCCTTCAAGAGTCACTCTCAATCTGTCTGTCTATAAAGCCTATATAAAAAAATCTGTCTTCTTGTATTTTACTACAATTCAGAATGTGATTCTTAAATGGGGGGCATTTTTTAGGATTCTTTACCTAATCTAAGTCTCTGAGATCCTGACATCTCGCACTCCTGGAGAATCCAGGAAAATGGTTTCTGATGGTTTCACACTTAATTCTTCACCTTAATTCTTTTGCAGTTAACTTGTCTTTTCTTCTCCACCTGTTTTTGTCTGACCCTGCTGACCCAATGAGCATTTTGCTGTCCAATGGTCATGCCTTAACTGTAATTTCTAGTATTGCATTAGTATTGCATCCTTCTCGTGGGAATTTAATCATTTTTGACCTTTCAGTCTGAGATAAATTTCTTTTTGGCTCATTTTATCTGTTAAAGAAAACAAGCCTTCATAAACTAACTTCATGACTAAATACAAAATTAATAGTAGTTATTAAGATTGATTGGCTTGGAATTGGTAAAATGTGCTTGGGAAAAATATGATCAAAAAATCTACTTGCATAATAATTAAGCAAAAAATCATGCATTTAAGCAGTTAATAACATACTATAACAATATAATAATAACTGCTGCAAGTGGCAACACAAGACTAAACATCATTGAAAAAATACTACTCTCACGTGTCAGAACTCAGCATTCCTGAACATCGCACTGTTTTAGGTCAGTGATAAACTCTTTGGTATCGACTAAAGAAAAACCCAATAACTTTTTAAAAACTAATTTTCCAGGACAACTACAAGATTTTCCAGGACATTTTACATTTTCAATGTGTTTTCCAGGACTGGAAAATTTGTCATCAATTTTCCAGGTTTTCAAGGTTTTCCAGGAGTGGGAACCCTGCTTTGTTCATCTTCGGAGCACAAATTAAGATATTTTTGATATAATCCGATGGCTCAGTGAGGCCTCCACTGACAGCAAGATAATTAACACTTACATTGCCCAGAAAGCTACTAAAGACGTATTTAAAACAGTTCATGTGACTACAGTGGTTCAACCTTAATATTATAAAGCTTTTTGTGCACCAAAAAAACAAAATAAAGACTTTCCAACAATATCTAGTGATAGCTGATTTCAAATCACTGTTTCATGAAGCTTCAAAGCTTTATGAATCTTTTGTTTCGAATCAGTGGTTCGGATCGCGTATCAAACTGCAAAAGTCACGTGAACTATTGAAATTTCGAAACACTTATGACGTAACAAAGCCTCGTTTACTGAAATCATGTGAATTTGGCGCTCCGAACCACTGATTCGAAACAAAAGATTTGTAAATCTTTGAAGCTTCATGAGACAGTGTTATGAAATCGCCCATCACTAGATATTGCTGAATAAAGTTGTTATTTTGTTTTTATTGTCATCGCTTTATAACATTAAGGTTGAACCACTGAAGTCACATGAACTGTTTTAAATATGTTTATACCTTTCTGGGCATCTGAAAGTGTTAATTATCATTCTGGCAATGGAGGCCTCACTGAGCCATCGGATTTCATCAAAAATATCTTAATTTGTGTCTTATGGGTGTGGAATGACATGAGGGTGAGTAATTAATGACATAATTTTCATTTTTGGCTGAATTAACCTTTTAATAATCTCATCCAAGAAGATAATTTCCCAAGTCCCTTCTCGATTCTTTTCCACTGGCTGTAGACGTGAAGACAACACCTCCCATGATTCCATGAAATCAAGGCGTCATTAAAGGATTAGTTCACTTTTTAATAAACTTTTGCTGATAATTTACTCACCCCCATGTCATCCAAGATGCCCATGTCTTTCTTTCTTCAGTCGAAAAGAAATTAAGGTTTTTGATGTAAACATTCCAGGATTTTTCTCCATATCATTCATTTCAATGGGCACCAAACGGTTGACGGTCCAAATGGCAGTTTCAGTGCAGCTTCAAAGGGCTTTAAACGACACCAGACGATACCAGACGATGAAAAGGGGTCTTATCTAGCGAAACGATCGGTCATTTAAAAAAAAAAAAAAAAAAAGTTTAAGTTTTATAAGCACAAATGCTGTCTTTGCTCTTTTCTCCGATGCGCGTTCGTGACGTCACGTAATACGCAATTACGTTAAAAAGGTCACGGTTGACGTAGGCGTAGCAACCACAGTTTCATTCGCTCAGGAAATCTCTGAAAAGTCACAAATTTCTGTCCTGACAAAAATTTTCTTTTAGGCTTTCTAATATTAAAACACCCGGGATACGCACACCTTTCAAGCGTTTAAAATATTCTAACTGACCGCCAGAGTGAGTTTTTTTTTAAGGCGACCCTTATTTTAGAACGTTTGCCCTTATTGTTTCCATGGCGACGCGTGCGTGTCACGAGCGCTGAACGTAGCCATTTTGTTTTTCCTTTTTTATTTAAAATATTCGCAAACTTGCTTACATGTCTTCAACTATATGATATTCCGATTCTCAAATATGTGTGAGAGTGTGTTTTGTCGTTTAAAAACCTTTATAAATGATCTTTATCTTGATCTATAATGCGAGATGGGCGCCGCCATCTTAGTTTGCACTGCAGTTCACAGAGTTCTGTCAGTCTGATTTACAGCAGGTGAATACATCATTTTCTTCTGAAATGTATGCAAGTAAGTGGCTGGTGAACTGGAAGAATAAGAGAGTAAACTTTATAGTTACACCCATTATGTGTGTCTGATATGAATAAATGTCGGCAAATTATATTTGAATTCACTGTTTATTGATGCTTCCACTGACGTCTGACATCAGTGTGTATTTTATAAACTCCAAATGTATTGTTTAATGGTGCTTATGCGTATTTAAATGTCTGAAACCTTAAAAGAAACATTATGTGGCTGAAAACACTGCATAGCTGTGATGACAAGAGAGCGCGCGTCCGTCTCGCAGCCAGAGCGCGAAAGCACAGTTTGAATCTAGCAGTTATTATGTGACGTCGCTGAACATTCTAAATCCCATATGTGGAACCGTACGCCCAGGGGCACAGAAATAAACATCCCAAATGTGGGAACGTGCCGCTCAAAGGGTTAAACAATAAACTGACACAAAGACATTTGAATATGTGTATACGATCCTCCTTCCGCACATTTGTAATGTAAACACTGACTCCATACTTCCGCCTACGTCAACCGTGGCCTTTTCAACGTAATTGCGTATTACGTGACGTCACGAATGCGCATCGGAGAAAGAGCAAGGCCAACATTTGTGCTTATAAAACTTAAAGGTCCCGTTCTTCGTGATCCCATGTTTCAAACTTTAGTTAGTGTGTAATGTTGTTGTTAGAGTATAAATAAAATTTCTGAAGGAGGGACTTCATAGAACAAGGAAGTCATCAGCCCGTTTTTATGACAGTGGAAACAGCGGTAACGTATACAGATAAGTAAATTATGTGAAAAATACTGTTTTTTTTTTACACGCGAAACATGAACACGTTATATTGCACACTATAAACACAATCAAAGCTTCAAAAAACCACGAAAAACGGGACCTTTTTTATTTATTTTTTTAAATGACCAATCGTTTCGCTAGATAAGACCCTTATTCATCGTCGTTTAAAGCCATTTGAAGCTGCACTGAAACTGCCATTTGGACCTTCAACCGTTTGGTGCCCATTGAAAACCTTCATTTCTTTTCGACTGAAGAAAGAAAGACATGGACATCTTGGATGACATAGGGGTGAGTAAATTATCAGCAAAAGTTTATTTAAAAGTGGAGTAATCCTTTAAGATACACCTTTGTTTTGAATAGGTGACCTCTAGCGGTGAAAATATACATAGTGTGCCTTTAACTGAAACATGAACCAGTGTGGTAAAAACCAGAGTTTTGGTTTATGTCATCTTTATCTTATTCATTGAAACACCCAAGTCCAGTTACTCACTTTAAACTTTCTCCATATTTACTACTGAGAAACTAAAAAGATTAGTGTATTATTTTATTTAATTGGATTCTCTTAATCTAGTTATAGGATTAGCAACACTATTTTTTTCCAACACTGCACAAGACTGTGATGAACTGCACTGGAAGAATCTCCCTATTAACTCAATGACTCATAATATCCAGTGTTGCATATGACAGGAAATACTTTGTGGGTTGTCAAGGATTTACGTCAAACACTATAAAAGCCATTAAAAAGGTCTACACAAACAGCTCAAAGATGACATTTGCATGCAAACTGATTCATAGCAGTAGCTGTGACAGAAAAAATCCCAGATCACACAATCTGAAACTTACATTACCCAGGTTCATTGCCTCAGCCAAATAAAGCCCAGCAAATGCACTCATTGTCTCAATATGAAATAAAACCAACAAAGAACAATCTTTTAAATGAGACTTTATTGAAGGACAGAGGAAACACTGCAGCGATCAACACGCAAGTAACCCAGTCCCCCAACATTTTTTGTCGTAGTGCGTAGTGAAATGAACACAGGTTACAGGTCAAACTGTGTGGAAGAAGCTTTAAAACACTGCGAGGCTCACGCTGTGATGGTACTGTTGAGCCATCTGTCAGTCTTGTGAATAAGTTAAGATGAATATAAATATTTTTGAGAACCTTAAACAGTTTGTTCATTCAAGAGTCTCAGAATAAAAGGCGGTCGAAAAATTACAATACTTTGTAACGATACATTGGTTTTGATTAAAAGTTCTAGCAAAGTAAATGTATATAATGTTATATAAGGCATTATATGTATGTATCATATATTCATAGTCTAATAAACATCATAAATTTCTCGACAATTTCATTTTAAGAGGTAGACGACGCAGTTTTGTTCTGACAACATACTATATATCTTTTTTTTTTTTTAAAAAACAAAACAATGTTTTGGGCTGCGGTCATCTGCAGTACTACATTTAGCCACAAGAGACCACAATCCAACAGTTTTTCTCTTGGTTTCTTGTGCTACGTATTGTGCACATCAACAAAACAAAAAATATGAACTGGGCCAAGATTGCATATTTCTCATACTTCCAAGGGATCCATTTGCATAAATGAAACTATACATAATGCAAGCATATTAAGGCAAGTGAACTGCTGGGACATTAAATAATGAATATTAAGAAATGATTTGAAAAGATCAGATTGTAATTCTGCGGCCATCAGTATCTCACAGCTTTATCAGTCTCTACCTCACTTTGAAAGGTTTTTGTTGTCTTTTGAATCTGTAATGTTGGTCAGAGCAGGCAACGGTGAGCAAAGATGTATGTTGGCTTCCTCTGAGTTACCAGAGGACTGGACAGTCAAGGTTAGTGAATCCAGGTTCTTTCCTTAAGTCCCAGTAAGTGTTGTTGCTCACCCAGGTGTCATCTTTGGACTTCCTGTTGGTGATAAAGCAGAAAATAGTTGTAACTTGGATTTGGACCTTTGGAATGGACTTTGTAGCTTTGCAGACCCTTTTCATGCTCACAAAGCAACATTACACACTAAAGAAAGCTGAAAATGTATAATAGGTCCTTTTTTTTAAAGATTGGTAAAGCAGGATAGTTAGTTCATACTGGAAGAATCGAGGTTGGTGTGTTATGTGGTTCTCCTCCAGGACTCTGCGTCTCTCTCGCTGCAGCTGTTCGATCCTCTGCTTCTGCACCTCTGCTGATTCAACATTCCCTTCCTCCAATAACCTGCGTGCACACACAAACAGTCTCATATGAAATTCATTTGTTCTTGCATAACCCGACGGATGCAATGATGTTAGCGTCTGGTGGCCCTAATGGTTATGTCTGGTCCTGGATGTGATACATTTATTTCTGAATAACTCCCCCTGTGGATGTCAAAATTAATGGTAATTTTGTGCAAAATTGTCAAACAAGTATGCGAGTTGCACAATTTTAAACCTTCCAATGTTAATAACTTAGCTCATGAATATTAATTTGATCATAGCTTAATATTCATGGTATATCAATTTTAATATTGGCATTTCAGGTTCTGCTGAGATATTGAAATTGAGTATTGAGAATTTCCCTGGCACTGGTATCATCTACTGCAGTGATGTTATTGTTTAGTAAAGCTATTTAAACTGTCTGAAATAAAATAAGATTAAGTTATAAAGTGCTAATTACTAAAATGACTAAAACTGAAAATAATAATAATAATATAATAAAAATGACAATGTTACATCTGCCAGCTGGAGTGCCCATGATATCCACCAGAGGGCACTCCTGACTCCTTTGCTCTCCTGGTATTTCTCCCACCTGTGGATCGTTAGTTGGTTGTGTTTGTCAGTTTAAAGGCCCGAGGGCTGTTTCATAAAAGATGCTAAGAAAAGCGAGGATTAAACTCCAAAACCTGACTTGAATTAACCTAACAAATGAGTTTGGGCTAAAACGGTTTCATAAAACGTAATTGAAGTTCACGCAGTCCCGCTAATTCGATCCAGATTCACCTAGTCAAGATAATTTCGTGTGCACGCTTTTCTTAAGCAGCCCTAGAGGTCGATCATGGATCAAATCGATCCACCATAGGAAACGGCATACATTTTGTGCTATTTTATGCGTTTGAGACATGGTGTTTTCCTTAGTGCATAACTTACTTTTCACAAGTTTATTCTCCATCTGTAAATGTTAGAAAGTAATGCAAATATTTCCATTTTGAGGCTAAACTTCACAGTGAACGAGCGCTGCTGCGCGCATGCGCGCTAAACAGACGGGACGCAATAGAAGCGCAATAATTCTAAAATATACATTTCGCTAAAATATTTGATGTTGGACATTAAATGTGCCTTATGTACACTTTCAAACCTACAGTTTGTAGTGTATTTTTATGATAGTAACTGTAAATGGACTATTGTAATGGGGTAAATCAATATACTTTGGGACAATTACTGAGTTTAGATTCATCTTCCCAATTAAAATTTAGTCTGTGCATATTAATTTTAATTTTTAATTTTGTGATTTTAATTTCTGCTCTTCTAATAACCATAAAGAGTACTACTGCCAAACAAAACCAGAGAGAAATGTATTCATATATTTTAAAACAATCTAATTAAATATTGGGCACAAAACATTTAGCCAGTAAGAAAGGAAAACCTATATATATATATATATATATATATATATATATATATATATATATATATATATTCAGGTTGATTAGGACACATTTTCCCAGTCATTTCAATAGCAAAAAGTGTCCTAATCAACCTGAATTCCATATATATATATATATATATATATATATATATATATATATATATATATATATATATATATATATATATATATGAGACCAGAGTATAGATTAAATATGGGCCTTGGAAAAGGCTAGCTGACTTTATTGTGCTTTGACTACAGTGGGTATTTTCAGTGTGGACAACAACCATGCATGCCACTTCTGCAGGCTGCATCTTACTCTGTCACTCTTTTCATAGCTTTTGCTGGCTCTGAAACACTCACTTGGTATTTCTCCTGCTCTTTGTCTAGCAAAAAATCACTCATCACTTAATGAAAGCTTACAAATGAAGGCCTGATTGTTTCAGGGGCCTTGTCACAGGTTTATTGATTTTGAATTTCTGTGTTACTTTTGCTATATTTTCACACTTAAAACAATGATTTGGTAATCCTCTTGTATTCTTCTGTGCTAAGAAATAAGTCTCCTGACAGTTCTCTCCCAAGTGCTTCCATTGTTGTCAGCATTAAGTCTGAGAATGATTTAGTGGGCTATATAACACTTAATTTTTAAGAAATTACTTCTCTTTAAATGTTTTGTTTCTCATCATACTTACTTTTAATAAAATATTAAAATAATAAAAATGTCTTAAACTTACACCAATATATATTTTTATTTAGCACAATTTAGTAAATGTGTGTATTATATATATATATATAAAATATACACACATAATAATATACACATAATATACACACACACACACTATATATATATATATATATATATATATATATATATATATATATATATATATGTTAATAAAGTCAAATAATTGTATGTGAGAGAGTCAGTTGTAATATCATTGCGTTCCTATTGGTCAGTGTTAGAGGAGCTCAGCTTAGCCTGACAGTTAGCCTGCTCCGGAGCAGGCTAGCTGCAAAGTGTAAATCTCCATAGTAACTTAATGTAGATTAATTTAGCCTCCCTTCATGCAACCGAGTCAGGGCTAAATTCAGCCAGGATAACTGGAAAATCCCAGCTTAATCCCTTATCTTGCTTTTGTGCAATACCCCCCAGAACACACCAAGCCGACGCCGACGAACTAGTGGCGACGAAAGCAGACTGCAGGGTTGGCTCACGTCGGCAGCGTCTGTGTCCAAAGTTGCCCTGACACACCAAACCGACGCTAAACATCCGTTCTGCGCCTGCGTGAGATGAAATGCCTTTCCGAACCAGTAGGGATTGCAAGGGATTTCGGATTTCGGTAGGGATTCCAAGGGATTCAAAGATTTCGGCAGTAGCTGAACAGCCAATCAGAATGATCAGATGGCCCGACGGACCGACGAGCTCCGACGCCGATTCAACATTTCGAATCGGCCGAAAAAAAGCAGACGAGGATCAACTTCAGCCAACGGTGCGGAACACACTGAGAAAACTTAGTCGGCCGACGAAGAAAAACTGCCCGACGGCCGACCATCAGCTTGGTGTGTTCCTGCCTTAAGCTGTGTTCTTCTTCGCTTTCATTGCATAGTTTTGTTAGTGTTACCACCGCATTTCTGAGCACCTGTATTCTTCTTCCCTGTTCTAGTGTTCATGTTCTCCACCTGTTTCCTATTTTATTAATTTGATTATTGTGTGTATTTGGCCATTTTCCTGTTTTTGACTACTCTTATGGATTGTCCTAATTTAAATAAATGCTGCACTTGGATCACTCATCAAGTCTCAGAGCAGTGAACCAGAACAGATAAAAACACGAAACGGAATTAATAAAACTAGTAATAAATGCTATAATGGCATATAAATAATGCTAAATTAATGGTCCAAAAACCAGTCAGTATCTGGTGTGACCACCATTTGCCTCACGCAGTGCAACACATCTCCTTCACATAGAGTTGATCAGGTTGTTGATTGTGGCCTGTGGAATGTTGGTCCACTCCTCTTCAATGGCTGCGTGAAGTTGCTGGATATTGGCAGGAACTGGAACACGCTGTCGTATACGCCGATCCAGAGCATCCCAAACATGCTCAATGGGTGACATGTCCGGTGAGTATGCTGGCCATGCAAGAACTGGGATGTTTTCAGCTTTCAGGAATTGTGTACAGATCCTTGCAACATGGGGCCGTACATTATCATGCTGCAACATGAGGTGATGGTCGTGGATGAATGGCACATCAATAGGCCTCAGGATCTCATCATGATATCTCTGCGCATTCAAAATGCCATCAATAAAATGCACCTGTGTTCGTTGTCCATAACATACACCTGCCCATACCATAACCCCACCGCCACCATGTGCCACTCGATCCACAACGTTGACATCAGCGAAACCGCTCACCCACACGACGCCATACACGCTGTCTGCTATCTGCCCTGTACAGTGAAAACCGGGATTCATCCGTGAAGAGAACACCTCTCCAAAGTGCCAGACGCCATCAAATGTGAATATCTTCCCACTCAAGTCGGTTACGATGACGAACTGCACTCAGGTCGAGACCCAGATTAGGACAGACGATGAGCATGCAGATGAGCTTCCCTGAGACGGTTTCTGGCAGTTTGTGCAGAAATTCTTTGGTTATGCAAACCGTTTGTTGCAGCAGCTGTCCGGGTGGCTGGTCTCAGACAATCTTGGAGGTGAAGATGCTGGATGTGGAAGTCCTGGGATGGTGTGGTTACATGTGGTCTGCGGTTGTGAGGCCGGTTGGATGTACTGCCAAATTCTCTGAAACGCCTTTGGAGACGGCTTATGGTAGAGAAATGAACATTCAATTCACGGGCAACAGCTCTGGTGGACATTCCTGCAGTCAGCATGCCAATTGCACACTCCCTCAAAATTTGTGACATCTGTGGCATTGTGCTGAGTGATAAAACTGCACATTTTAGAGTGGCCTTTTATTGTGGCCAGCCTAAAGCACACCTGTGCAATAATCAAGCTGTCTAATCAGCATCTTGATATGACACACCTGTGAGGTGGATGGATTATCTCGGCAAAGGAGAAGTGCTCACCAACACAGATTTAGAACAATATTTGAGAGAAATATTCCTTTTGTGTACATAGAAAAAGTCTTAGATCTTTGAGCTCAGCTCATGAAAAATGTGGGCAAAAACAAAAGTGTTGCGTTTATAATTTTGTTCAGTGTATAACCTTTCATTGGAAGCTCAACAATATGGATGTAAGTATTTACCTCTGGTCAAGTCGTAGTCTGGTGTCCGTGGGTGGAAGATGTGGTTTGGTAAGAGGGTCGAGCTCATTGAGCTCCATAGCAAACTTGGTGAATCCATAGTACTGCTCATAATCAGAAGGCATGGGATCTGTACACAAACATACAGATGAAAGCTGATGATAAATAGTTTTCATTTAAATACATTCTGAAATATTAAGCAAATGAATAAATAACTACTAAACACAAATAACTGTATCGTCTGTGAAATACATCAGATAGCATACACCAGAAAATTATGGCACATCTAAAAAAGAGGGCAGACTGCGTGTGTGTGTGTGTGTGTGTTGTTTCTTACTCGTCCTCCAGATGCAGGTAGCAGAGGGTGGGCTGCCGCAGTACATTCCCTCGTGCCATTTCCCAAACAGCTTATGGATGACTTTTCCTTTGTGGTCTGTGACAGCTCCCTCCACCTCATTCATGCTGGAGTTCCAGTACTTCGCCTGCAAAGGACATAGACATGTTTCATCAGGTCACCTCTGAACAAAGAAGTGTGTACATATTTAAATGAGACCACCTGGGTTAGGTATACTGATACTGAACAAATGAGGGAAAATACAGAATCAATTCACCATTAAGGCATCACTAATGTGGCATTATAAAGAACAGTGACATTTAACAGTAACTGCAGCAATCAGGTCAGATGAAGGAGATCACCAGTAGATGTCATACTTGAGTCAGTCAGTGAACCTAACTAATCTCATAGGGGATGAACCATGAATAATTATCTGACTTTTGCAGAATCTCATTCTGTCCTGTTTCTTGTTTGATCTTGCTCTCCTTTGCCCTAATTGATCTTTTCTGTCTTTCCTTCACCCCTCAGCAAAGCCTGACCCATTGTCCTTGAAGTCTGCTGGAAGTCTTTGAAGACCTCAGTGTCTGAGTTCAGTTATCTAAACTGTGCCACACAGATCCCTCATTACATGCTAAAGAATGTGGTGCTCTCTAAAAGGCCAGGAAGGTGTGACCGACATTTTATGTCTTATAAGTTTGTCAGGCAAGGCAGTGTTGAATCAGAATATCAACTGGCCCAATGCTATGGAAGCTCTTGCAATTGCAATTTTATATCTCAAAGTTTTTTGGTTTTTTTTAATCGCAGTTCCGACTTTATGTCTCGCAATTGTGAGATTATTTAAACTCAGAATTCTGAGAAAAAAAGTCAGAATTTCGAGTTATAAACTTTGAATTGCGTCAGAATTGGGATATATACACTCACAATTGCATGAAAAAAGTCAGTATTGCACGTATATCTCACAATTCTGACTTTTTTCTTACAATTGAGAGAGATAAACTTGCAATTGCGAGTTATAAAGTCCGAACTGCAAGATAACTTGCAATTACAACTTGCAATTCTGACTTTTTTCTTGCAATTGCAAGTTTAAATCTCGCAATTATGACTTTTTCCCAAGTTAAGATATTATATATTGTATATATATTCAGAGTTTGCGAAAAAAAAGTCAGAATTGCAAGAAAAAAAGTCAGAATTGCAAAGTTGCAGTTACCTTATTTTATTTTATCTAGTGACAGAAACAAGATTCCATATAATGCAATGTGAAGAAACCTTAAAATATAAGAAAAAAAGCATTTCAGAATGGATGGGATATAGAGGTAGCTGACCTTGATGAAGGTGACTTTACACTGGCATTTCTCACTGTTGGAGTTTTTGATGGAAATTTCGCCGTAGTGCTCGATCCAGCGCTGCCCACTCAGAATGTTGTGGATACATGATGTCACCTTATTCCACTCATAATGATCCCCAAAGCTGCAGGTGAGAGTAAACTGTGAGTGTGTGTCTACTGTAAATTTATAATATGCCTGGTTAGTCATTAGTGTTAGTTAACTAATAGTGTATAATAGTCAAATAATGGATTATATATATATATATATATATATATATATATATATATATACAGTGGGTACGGAAAGTATTCAGACCCCCCTAAATTTTTCACTCTTTGTTATATTGGAGCCATTTGCTAAAATCATTTAAGTTCATTTTTTTCCTCATTAATGTACACACAGCACCCCATATTGACAGAAAAACACAGAATTGTTGACATTTTTGCAGATTTATTAAAAAAGAAAAACTGAAATATCACATGGTCCTAAGTATTCAGACCCTTTGCTCAGTATTTAGTAGAAGCACCCATTTGATCTAATACAGCCATCTTTTTGGGAAAGATGCAACAAGTTTTTCACACCTGGATTTGGGGATCCTCTGCCATTCCTCCTTGCAGATCCTCTCCAGTTCTGTCAGGTTGGATGGTAAACGTTGGTGGACAGCCATTTTTAGGTCTCTCCAGAGATGCTCAATTGGGTTTAAGTCAGGGCTCTGGCTGGGCCATTCAAGAACAGTCACAGAGTTGTTGTGAAGCCACTCCTTCGTTATTTTAGCTGTGTGCTTTGGGTCATTGTCTTGTTGGAAGGTAAACCTTCGGCTCAGTCTGAGGTCCTGAGCACTCTGGAGAAGGTTTTCATCCAGGATATCCCTTTACTTGGCTGCATTCATCTTTCCCTCGATTGCAACCAGTCTTCCTGTCCCTGCAGCTGAAAAACACCCCCACAGCATGATGCTGCCACCACCATGCTTCACTGTTGGGACTGTATTGGACAGGTGATGAGCAGTGCCTGGTTTTCTCCACACATACCGCTTAGAATTAAGGCCAAAAAGTTCTATCTTGGTCTCATCAGACCAGAGAATCTTATTTCTCACCATCTTGGCAGACTCCATGCGGGCTTTCATGTGTCCTGCACTGAGGAGAGGCTTCCGTCGGGCCACTCTGCCATAAAGCCCCGACTTGTGGAGGGCTGCAGTGATGGTTGACTTTCTACAACTTTCTCCCATCTCCCGACTGCATCTCTGGAGCTCAGCCACAGTGATCTTTGGGTTCTTCTTTACCTCTCTCACCAAGGCTCTTCTCCCCCGATAGCTCAGTTTGGCCGGACGGCCAGCTCTAGGAAAGGTTCTGGTCATCCCAGACGTCTTCCATTTAAGGATTATGGAGGCCACTGTGCTCTTAGGAACCTTTAGTGCAGCAGAAATGTTTTTGTAACCGTGGCCAGATCTGTGCCTTGCCACAATTCTGTCTCTGAGCTCTTCAAGCAGTTCCTTTGACCTCATGATTCTCATTTGCTCTGACATGCACTGTGAGCTGTAAGGTCTTATATAGACAGGTGTGTGGCTTTCCTAATCAAGTCCAATCAGTATAATCAAACACAGCTGGACTCAAATGAAGGTGTAGAACCATCTCAAGGATGATCAGAAGAAATGGACAGCACCTGAGTTAAATATATGAGTGTCACAGCAAAGGGTCTGAATACTTAGGACCATGTGATATTTCAATTTTTCTTTTTTAATAAATCTGCAAAAATGTCAACAATTCTGTGTTTTTCTGTCAATATGGGGTGCTGTGTGTACATTAATGAGGAAAAAAAATGAACTTAAATGATTTTAGCAAATGGCTGCAATATAACAAAGAGTGAAAAATTTAAGGGGGGCTGAATACTTTCCGTACCCACTGTGTATATATGTATATATATATATATATATATATATATATATATATATATAAAATAATGAATAAATAAAATTTTTATTCAGAAAGGATGCATTAAATTGATCAAAAATGACACTAAAGATATTTATAATGTAACAAAGATTTCTATTTCAAATAAATGCTGTTGTTTTGTACTTTCTATTCATCAAAGAATCCTGAAAAAAGTATCACGTTTTCCGTAAAAAAAATAAAAATAAGCAGCACAACTGTTTTCAAATGTCAACTTTACAGTTTAGAAGTCATTGCTCAAAAATATTACAACACAGAATGCCATGATCGACCAATCAGAATGAAGTATGCCAGAGAAAGAAATTTCCAAAACATACCATAGTAAATCACCAAAACTATAACTCTTCACTACCATTTCTAACTTTTACATTATGAGCTGAGTTAGGCGGAGAAAACTGAGCTCCATTCATAGAATTGGAGGATCTGTAAAACCTGTAGAACAGTGAAAGCAACGCAACCCACTCATCACAAACAGTCCGTCATCATATGTCATCACAATGTGTGCTGCTGAGTAACTGGCTGCTGTTGTCACTGACAACTTCAACACCTCACTGCCCCAGTCTGCTGTTTCCAGGAAAGATAACTGCTCCATTGCTTAGGGAGAATAAGGACACTGACAACATCAACCACAGCTGCTGCTATAATTTGGACAGTTCCATCATTCAAGACACCAATTACCTACAATCTATTCTTACCTCTATGGTCTACTTTAGTCAAAAGTTTCAAAGCAACACTAAAGGCCCGTTCACACCAAGAATGATAACTATAACGATAACTATATTATTGTCCACACCAACAGACGTTATCTTTCTGTTTATTCTAAGCGAACACTGTAGTTATGTCATCTAGAACTTTAAATGCTCAAGCTCTTTAAAGAAGGATGGATTCTGATTGGCTGTCAATGTTTTTATTGGCTCTCAATTATTCCGACGATAGCGTTTCTCTGTGTTGTTATCATTATAGTTGCAGGGTTGGAGCTAGGGGGCTAAGGGCTTAGCTTGGCCACCTCGCTCACAATTGCTGTTTCTCTTTTTTCTTGACACAAATTGTGTTTATTTAGACATACAACCGCCTATTTACAACTACAATAAACGGGAGACTTTTTAGGTGCGCACGCCAACTTTGCCTCAGTTCTAGGCACAAGTCAAACGAGCGAGGAAAAGGTACAGGTGCTGAGGGCGCTTCAGTAGATCAACAGTGAATGGTGAACAGTAGATATACAAGATTGTGAAAGAGTTATTACAACATGATTAAATATGGAGGCAATTAAATCAGTGTCAAAACTGTGCATGCATATATGCGGGGTTAAATTGGGCTGGGGCCGTCCGGGGCTGAGCCCCGGCACATAGGCTTAACAGGGCTCGACATACGCTTATCCGGGACAAGTGGATTTTTTGATGTGAAAGTAATATATATATTGGCGGCGATAGCCTATTGCGCTGTTGAGGCGCATGTAACCTATTGAGGAGAATTCAAAACAAATTAGCTCTACTCACACAAAGAAACTCAGTTATTATGTAGCAATAAAAATTCAATATGTGGGGTTTTTATAGCTATTTAAGACATGATAAAGTTAAGCATCACACGACCGAAAGTGCTGAATTCCTGAATATCACCATGATTGAAATTGACACTAATTTCATACAACAGTTCAATAAACAAGTAGTTAATATTAATTACTTATGTTTTAGGTGCAATATTGCCTGTTTTTTGTTCTATTGTAGCAGCGAAAATAGTTCCAAACAAGGCAGAACCAGCGCATCTCACAGCTACGCTCAGCCGTTTCGAATGATTCAGCGTTTTGAACGAATCGGTTGAGTGAAGATTTAATGGCCCAGTCATAAACAACTGCTTCATTCTTGATTCAGCCTTTTGAATGAATCATTTGAATAAATGACTCATGCCCTTTATAAAGGTTAATAAAATACCCCCAGGGTAAATAACATAAATATGCAGATTTAAATATGTCACTGCTGATAAAACACTGATGAGAATATTGTTTTTTTCAGAATAAATTATATTTACAACACACAAAAAAATCCTATTAATGTCGAGCACTGTATTTTGTATTTATAGTCTCTCCTTTAATGGTAGCATCACTCTTATATTTGATACTGACACATAGGAGAAGGCACAGGCCTACAGAAAGATTTTATTGTCATCAGATGTAGCCTTGCACACTACCAGCATCTATAGAATGATTTTGATCTGCATTTTAGTGTTCATAGCAGAGGGCTCTCTCAACTTGTTATATTTTAGTTTGTCTTCACATACACATGCATCCCTGAAACCACAGAGCCCCCCCACATAACAAATCCCAATTTAACCCCTGCATATACGTATTTGTTATATGCGTCACATCTCAAATGTAAGGATTAAAATAGAGCCTACTGCTATGTGAGATCACAATTTAAGGCACAAATGATATATAATTTTTTATCTGTAATTTAATGCACAATAAATGCGAGCACTGTGCATTTGTACTAGCAAATAGGCGCCAATTTTGTGTTATTTGGTAAAATACAATCCAAATTATGAATTACATTACATTTAAATGCATAAAATAACAAATTTTACATTCTGGCATATGTGCTACATGTGTCCTGACATTTCATCCATCCATTTCATTTTTCGCTGTTGAATTGTGCAACCTACTTGTTTCAATAAGAGGTAGCAAAATCTGAAAGGGTAGTACAAATTGTCAGAACACTGGCTTCTGCCTTTGTCATATTCACATTCTTGTACACGGGGATTCAAAAGAGAACACAATTTTTCCTTTGTACTGAGTTCAATTTAGGTATAGGCTATGGAACTGTTGCAATTAATTTATTTTGACAACTAAAAGAATGTTAAACATTTGAAACAGACCTTACAGTCTCAGAATTGTTGAAGAGTTGACTAATCTTTGAACTATGTAGTCATCTGCATGTCTCATCCATGAGGATGCAGTTATGGAGAACAATCTATTGGGAGTTTGGAGAACCAGAACTAGGCTGACTGAGCAAGCTGAACTTTAGCTATAGTGTGAGATTGTTTTCTATTAATATGCCTGTAGGTGAGGAATAACACAAAAATACTTTGGACTTTGTGCTCTGCGTTTCACCCATCCAATAGTACAGACACAGCAGTGAGTACTGAACACACACATCCACCATGAACACACACCCACCGTGGGCAGCCATTTTTTGCTGCGGTGCCCGGGGAGAGATTGGGGGTTAGGTGCCTTGCTCAAGCTCCAGTTTTGGGTAATGAGAGTGGAAGAAACCACTCCCAACTACATTTCCTGCCAGTACCGAGACTCGAACCCATGACCTTCGGGTTACAAGTCCGACTCTCTAACCATTAGGCCACAACAAACCTTATTACATTTACATTCAACACTTGTTTTACTGCATCATCATGTATGTACAGCCCTGCCCTTAATGTATAAACAGACTTTCAATGTATTAATAATACATGCTTGCTTCTCTCAAGTGTGCAATAGACCTGTGGTTTTCAACCTTTTTGTCTCCAAGGTCCCACGTTGTCCACAACAATATTCAAAGAGCCCATGACTTTTGTGATTTAGTGGATAAGGATTAAGGATAAGCATTTAAAGGGAACCCCAGGTATTAAGACTTGTATGGTTTAATATAAAGCAAATGATGTCTCTTACTGAAATATGCAATAGAAAACCCATGAAAGATTTACATTATTTAAAAAAATCCTATTATCCTATATAAATATCCTATCCATATTTTGGACAATGGGGGGCGCCGTTTTGTTTATTCTATGTCGATGATGTCAAATGGTTGCATTCGGTGAGCTACTGGCGCTACCCTGTTGCTATTTTTACCACAACACAACTTGAATTATAATATTCGATGCAACATTGTGCGGCTTTTGATTGTAATTTTCAGTCAAAGGGCAACAAGAAAAGCGATGCAAGTCTTCACTGCTTTCCTAGCGATAAGAAGAGGAGAATACACTGTACACCTAAACAAAACGGCGCCCCCCACTGTCCAAAATATGTCAAGGATTTAAAAAAAAAAACATAAATCATTCATGGGTTTTCCTCTACATATTTCAGTAAGAGACATCATTTACATTATATTAAGTCATACAAAAACAGCAGACCGGATAGCATGTGAAATAAACAGAAGCACTTACCCAGGGAGAACCACATGAGTACTTCCTACAGGTACAATCTCCATGGACTTTCCCCAGAACTTATTCCTCCACCTCACATCTGAAATCAGTCACATATAACACGATTAGCTTCACTTCTGCAGACATCAGCTAATTTGTACTGACACAATAAGCCTGCATTATTACTGTGGTGTTACCTTGCCAAAAGATGAAGTTTTTAGAGTCAGCATGACATGCTGATATGGGGGGGTGATGGCTGACCTGGAGGATGAAAACAAAATTGTAATATTGCATTAAACATTTGCAAATAAAGCACCGTTTCCATCCCATATGTTCCTAGAAAATTGGCAAAAAATGTCTGGAATAAAAACGGAAGCTGTTGCAATCAGGGAAGCCATTGTGGCTCTTTTTTCATAAACTACTTGCGCCTCAGAGCATGCAGATGAAACGCAATAAGCACTGTCATGTTATCTTGCGTTCAGAGGCAGATGCCTGGTGTTTGGGAACACAATCGAGTGAGACGGTTTTGAAAGGTTATTATACCCAAACATGTTGATGACAGATTTTGGCTCAGGCATTTCAGAATGATCAAAGCAACATTTGAGATGCTGTGCAATGAAATTGGTCCCCTGGTTAGTCCAGTTTGCACTCACATTCTCTGTTTAGTCAAAAGTCACGTGAGATTTTTGTTGTGTTTCTATTATACAAACCCGGTTCCAAAAAAGTTGGGACACTGTACAAATTGTGAATAAAAACAGAATGCAATGATGTGGAAGTTTCAAATTTCAATATTTTATTCAGAATACAACATAGATGACATATCAAATGTTTAAACTGAGAAAATGTATCATTTTAAGGGAAAAATAAGTTGATTTTAAATTTAATGGCATCAACACATCTCAAAAAAGTTGGGACAAGGCCATGTTTACCACTGTGTGGCATCCCCTCTTCTTTTTATAACAGTCTGCAAACGTCTGGGGACTGAGGAGACAAGTTGTTCAAGTTAAGGAATAGGAATGTTGTCCCGTTCTTGTCTAATACAGGCTTCTAGTTGCTCAACTGTCTTAGGTCTCCTTTTTCGCATCTTCCTCTTTATGATGCGCCAAATGTTTTCTATGGGTGAAAGATCTGGACTGCAGGCTGGCCATTTCAGTACCCGGATCCTTCTTCTATGCAGCCATGATGTTGTAATTGATGCAGTATGTGGTCTGGCATTGTCATGTTGGAAAATGCAAGTTCTTCCCTGAAAGAGACGACGTCTGGATGGGAGCATATGTTGTTCTAGAACTTGGATATACCTTTCAGCATTGATGGTGCCTTTCCAGATGTGTAAGCTGCCCATGCCACACGCACTCGTGCAACCCCATACCATCAGAGATGCAGGCTTCTGAACTGAGCGCTGATAACAACTTGGGTTGGCCTTGTCCTCTTTAGTCCGGATGACATGGCGTCCCAGTTTTCCAAAAAGAACTTCAAATTTTGATTCGTCTGACCACAGAACAGTTTTCCACTTTGCCACAGCCCATTTTAAATGAGCCTTGGCCCAGAGAAAACGCCTGCGCTTCTGGATCATGTTTAGATATGGCTTCTTTTTTGAGCTATAGAGTTTTAGCCGGCGAATGGCACGGTGGATTGTGTTCACCGACAGTGTTTTCTGGAAGTATTCCTGAGCCCATGTTGTGATTTCCATTACAGTAGCATTCCTGTATGTGATGCAGTGCTGTCTAAGGGCCCGAAGATCACGGGCATCCAGTATGGTTTTCCGGCCTAGAGCCTTACGCACAGAGATTGTTCCAGATTCTCTGAATCTTTGGATGATATTATGCTCTGTAGATGATGATAACTTCAAACTCTTTGCAATTTTTCTCTGAGAAACTCCTTTTGATATTGCTCCACTATTGCTCCACGGAATTGGTGATCCTCTGCCCATCTTGACTTCTGAGAGACACTGCCACTCTGAGAAGCTCTTTTTATACCCAATCATGTTGCCAATTGAACTAATAAGTTGCAAATTGGTCCTGCAGCTGTTCCTTATATGTACATTTAACTTTTCCGGCCTCTTATTGCTACCTGTCCCAACTTTTTTGGAATGTGTAGCTCTTATGAAATCCAAAATGAGCCAATATTTGGCATGACATTTCAAAATGTCTCACTTTCAACATTTGATATGTTATCTATATTCTATTGTGAACAAAATATAAGTTTATGAGATTTGTAAATTATTGCATTCCTTTTTTATTCACAATTTGTACAGTGTCCCAACTTTTTTGGAATCGGGTTTGTAGTTTATGCGCATGTCTTCTTATCTGAAAAAAATTATACACATTTTTGGAATTTATGAGCATTTTGGCATTTCCAATCAGCATTTTTTTATGCAATAACACAAAATTCGCTTAAAAGTAGGTGGATGGAAACATAGCTATATTCACATGCCATACAAAAACACAGCTTACGTAGAGCATCCTACCTGCTCGGCAACAAAGCGAAAGCCTTTGTCTGGACGATCACACTCGTAGGTTTCGCCCAACACTGGATTAAAGGGTTTTCCTCCTGCTCTGTAGTAACT
This sequence comes from Megalobrama amblycephala, assembly GCF_018812025.1. Lineage (NCBI taxonomy): Eukaryota > Metazoa > Chordata > Actinopteri > Cypriniformes > Xenocyprididae > Megalobrama > Megalobrama amblycephala. The sequence continues at coordinate 14,745,437 of NC_063056.1, forward strand.
GGAAGCATAGCCAGACACGGCAAATGTAGCGATGTACACCTACAAACAGATCAGTGCACTCTTGGTTAGTTATGCGCTGATATATGTTGCCCATTTCTTCACACTCTTTATTAAGACTTTATTGAAATGACACTGTTTCTGATCTGTCCGGCATGTGAAATGGTATTTTATTTACATAATCTGGTGTGAAACAAAATATTCAACCAATAAAAAGATCTAGGCTGGACCTGTTTTTATCCATTGGGAAATGATTAGATCACGAAAAGTGTGTTTTTTTAGACCTGAATGTGACTTTGCATTTCATTGTGGAGGATGAATCCCTCTTCTGGAACACTGGAAGCACCTGGGAGGCTTTTTGACAGGGATGTGAATGCTGAAAATCAAGTTTACCCTCTCTAGAGCATTTCAAAGTATCCCAATGGTAACGCTTCTTCTTCAAACCTGTCTTTATTTTATTGCTGTAACCTTTGTTATATTAATGTGAACTGGCATTAAATTACTGTGATACGGATATCTAATACACCCTCATTTTCATTCAGTACCAGAAACATTTTTTAGCCAATCACCTGAGGGAAAATGTGGCCTATGAGACATCAGCCAAAAAGGAAAGTCATTTCAGAGGCAAAGTAATTTATTTTTTTCCAACTGAAGACCAGTTTTTTTTTTTTCCCCCCCAATTAAATAATGTGCAATGATGAATCATGCACAACTAGAGTAAACCGGTCAATTTTGATTTCATATTGATTTAAAATTCTTTGTCTCTTGTGATTAAACTACATCATACCTAAAAGCTACAAGACACTAAGCTACCAAGACATTAGTGCATTGGAAATTCAAAAGATGAAGCTATTATTTAAATTGAGAGAAAGGATTGCTGTCTTCCTCCAGAGACTAAGACAGAACGATGATGGGCGCTCATTGAGTGTCATTGGATACAGTAGAGTGAAGCTGACTAAAGCATATTTCCAAGCGGGTAGAATGATTTCTGAACAATAATCATGGTCTCATGATGAGCAATAATGGATCCCATGATGATTAGCCTGGATCAGACATTTTTTATCACTCTAAACAATCACATCAGGCTAATAAATTCTCATGCATTGTGACATCATAAGTCAGACTATGGAAGTGTGTGAATATTACAATATTAATAGTAAACAATAAAATTTACTATATATATATATATATATATATATATATATATATATATATATATATATATATATATTAGGGCTGACCCTGAATAGTCGACGATTCGATGCTTCGATATGAGGAGCCTGATTCGACTACCAATCTTACAGTCGAATCTTCGCAGAGGTGTTATGAAACGAGATATGGATGCGCTTAATATCTGATTTTACATAGATGTACCGGTTCTCTCCCAGTAGGTTAATATACAGCCTATTATGTTAATCCTGTAAATAAAAATGTGAAAAGAAAGAAGCTTTTAATAAATATTTTTAATGTGCGTGAATAAATCCAACCACCCCTGTGACAGATTTAAGTTTCACTTGATGAACCATGATCTGTGACCGATAGAGGAGCATCTTGGCGGCAGGAATTAAATCTTTAACAATGTCTGGGATAAGAAAATCTAAAGTGTAGTATTTGATGCTCTTTGAACCACTGTAGTCACGTGGACTATTTTAACAATGTCTTTATTACCTTTCTGGGCCTTGAAAGTGGTAATTAAATCATTGACTATGGAGTCAGAGAGCTCTAAGATTTCATCAAAAATGTCTTAATTTGTGTTCTGAAGATGAACAAAGGTCTTACAGGTGTGGAACGACATGAGGGTGAGTACTTAATGGCAGAAATTTCATTTTTGTGTGAACTAACCCTTTAACTTTGTAAGGATATGCAAATGTGAACATAAAGCAAAACCAGAACACTTTGCATTCACAAAAGTCAGAATATCTCCTGAAAATTCACATTTGCACCAGAAAGCATTTGGATGGCAGTATTTCTTTTATTTTAATGTGCAAAATAATTGTGATTTGCTAAAAATATTAACGTAGACTTAAGTCCATGCATGTTTTTAAATTCCAAATACTTTTCATATGCAAATAGGTTTGTGCAATTAAGCATGTGACCTCTGCCTACCATGCGTTCAAATGGGTCCTGTGTTTGTGCGGCCTTGTCCAGCAGTTCGCTGTACTCCAGTTCCTCACACAGCCTCTGCAGTGTGTTGAGCGGCTCATTGAGTTGAACAGGCATGGCTACTTTAGACAGGTCCTTCCCGATGTTGTTCTTCAGGATGTTCCACAGGCTGATGTTGCTGGTATTGGGACTTGGGGAGGGAAGACAAGACCGCCGCTGTTCTTGAGAACCACCGTTCTCTATGCAACCTAAAAAAACAAAAAAACATTTGTGGTTCAGGAAATGCATCTAAGATTGATCTACAGCAATTGTGTCTCTGGGATTTTCTGTTCTGGCATGCTAAAATTGCTTGTCAGTGGTCTTTCTGAGCATACCAAATCCCTCACACAGCTATAAAACAGCTGTCAAATGTATGAAATGCAGTTTGTATTTCATGTATAACACTGGAATGATAGCAAAATATCAATGACTTGAGGAAAAATGTGGCATACCAACCAATGCACCCACTAATTTTTATTTATTGTTAAGCAAAACCTTTTTCCTTTTTCATATTTCTGAATATAAGCAGTTAATTCAGAAGTTACTAAATATGAAGCACAATTTTAGGTTACCTGAGAATGTATATTATATTATATTATATTATATTATATTATATTATATTATATATATTATATATATATATTATATTATATTACAGGCAGATTTGTAACATCTTTAGTTGATTGGAACTTCTTAATTATTGCCTTGATGGTATAAATGGGGATTTTCAAAGCTTTAGCTATTTTCTTACAGCTGAAGCTCAACAATCTTTTGTTGCACATCAGAAGTATATTCTTTGGTTTTAGTCCATCATTTGGCCTTAGTGTTTCCTCATATTTATACTTCTGTGGAACAGGAAGTCATGGTGAAACTCATGTGAACCATTGAAATTTTCAAAACACTTATGATGTAACAAAGCCTCGTTTACTGAAATCACATGATTTTGTCAGTTTGATACAAGCTCCGAACCACTGATTCGAAACAAAAGATTCATAAAGCTTCAAAGCTTCATGAAGCAGTGTTTTGAAATCGCCCATCAATAGATATTGTTGAATAAAGTCGTTATTTTGTGTTTTTGGTGCACAAAAAGTATTCTTGTCACATTAAGGTTGAACCACTGTAGTCACATGAACTGTTTTAAATACATTTTTAGTAGCTTTCTGGGCATTTGAAAGTGTTAATTATCTTGCTGTCAATGCAGGCCTCACTGAGCCATCGGATTTTATCAAAAAACGGGTGTGGAATGACATGAGGGTGAGTAATTAATGACAGAATTTTCATTTTTGGGTGAACTAACCCTTTAATAAACATTTTATAGTCATCTTAACATCCCTGAAACTTACACAAAACCTGTTTAAATTGAGGTATTTTGAGTTTACACCTGTGGTGGGTGTGAAATTGTAAATACTATGTTGTGCAAATCATCTGTTATTTCCGCATCTGATCAAGTCACTCTTCTTTAAAACATGATGACTTTTTTCTCATGTCTTTGCGTTCCCCTATTGAGCTCTTTAGAACATCATTCATACAACAGGAACTGTCCATTCTTTCTATGAAACCAGTAAACCGCTTTCACCAGTTCTAAAACGGCAGCTTTTATTACTCTATAGCGTTTGACCCGAACATTGCAATGATTTCTCATTCACTAGAATACAATCAAAATGGCTTTCCCCACACATTTTGCATCTGCCTTCTGCGCAGCATTTTATGTTTTCTGCGTGGGTGCGACATCATGATCATGATCACGTACGCGTGCAACTTAGAGGGAACATTACCCACCTGTATTGAGTCTCTCATTCTCTGCTTCGTTGCTGAAGTTATCCATGGACACGTTGTCACTGATGTCACTGATATATGAGTCATCTTCCGAAGGCTAGCGGGAAACCACACATCATCATTACAGGTGTTTGGCTCTCTAACAGTATAAATGAATCAAAGGCTGTCTATTAATTATCTAGCAACTGAAACACATTAACAAATGGATCTCTCTGCACCCTCTAATAAACCACATTATCGTAACAATGAAGACTTTAGTGTGTTTGTGTGTCCATCACTCAAATGGAGCAGATGAAGGAAGTTTTTCAGGGTTCTAATTGTCAAAGAAGCCAAATTCTTCATAAGGTATTTTTAGAGAGAAGCAATTATCTCAATTTTCATATTACTTCTGCTACAGGAGACGCTTGAGCAGGTCGGCCTCAATGTGAGTCAGAAATTAAGTTAGAGAGAAAGCAGGGATGGCTGGTTCCTCTAGCTGTGGAATGTCATCCGTAGCACTTATTACATGTTTAATATAATTAGTCCCTTCCTCTGTCTCCTAATAGGGTGTTTAGTTCAATGTATGCCTTAGGTGAAGGGGAGAGCAGAGGCAGCTGGCCTCTTGAGGAAGTGCAGTAAATGAAATATTTGATGCTTTGGTAGAGCTAGGCAAAATGTATCAGTCTGTCAAGCGATTTAAAAAAACCTGAAACTATACTATAACCTACTATAGCCAAACTGTGTTATACTGGGACACTTTCAGTGTATGACTCATTTTGGTCATAGTGCCCAACTGTGATGATACTTATAGCAGCACATTTGTTGGACAGGTGAAAAGAGGGGACTTCATCCTCACCTCATTTTCTGAAGAGCTAGCTGACAGCAGCACTTCCTGTGCATCAAAGAACTCCGAAAGAGACTCTGTAATGGAAGCTCTGCTCTCATTGGACTCCTGGTGGACAAGGGGGCGGGAACCATCAGCGGAGTCTTGCTTCTGTTTGAAGAGAAATCATGGCTTTACGTCACATAGAGCCAAATGGGTGAATCTCAAAAAGCAAAATGTGGATCATATTTGTCCCTAAAATCAAACATTATATTCATAAATTTTATAAATTATTCATAATATTATATTAATATAAAAATGAAAAGATTTGTATTATATGATATGATATGATATTATATTATATTATATATTTGTGACCATTCTATTTATAATTTTTCATTATTTTCACAACAATTAGGCACACTATCCTCTAATATAGAAATGAATCATTCTGTCCATTTATATTGTTTTTGTTTTTTAAAACAATAAAATATGCATAAATTATCTCTCTTATTGCATTCAGTTCAGTTTTGACCAGGAATAAGTACATTAAAAATTCTAAAAAAAAATCTATTTTTAGTATGGGAGCTTAACTTTGGAAATGGATTAAGAATATCAAAATACATATGATTTTTTTGAAATAGATATAATCATTTAAAAATATACATTGTAACACTTCTGGGTCAATTTTAATCTAGGTTTCAACTGAGGCTTTACACATGAGTCTTTCTGGGAGACTTTTTTTATGAGTCGGGGCTGGATTTGTTTTATCTTAGCATGCTATGAAGACTCTAAAGGTATATCTTAACTAAAGTTATACCTTTTCTAGGCGTGTTCCCTGAACTATACCTAATCAGGTTGCTTAAGGTATATCTTCTTAAAGGGATAGTTCACCCAAAAATGAAAATTTGATGTTTATCTGCTTACCCCCAGAGCATCCAAGATGTAGGTGACTTTGTTTCTTCAGTAGAACACAAATGATGATTTTTAACTCCAACCGCTGCCGTCTGTCAGTGGTATAATGCAAGTCAGCGGGAACTTGGACTATAAGAGTAAATAAAACATGACAGACAAATCCAAATGAAACCCTGCGGCTCGTGACGATACATTGATGTCTTACGACACGAAACGATCGGTTTGTGCGAGAAACCGAACAGTATTTATATCATTTTTTTTACCTCTAATACACCACTATGTCCAACGGCATTCATCACTCGATTCGTGAGGTCTGATCGCACACTCTGACAACGGCAGTGATGTCTAGCACTCATTGAAGTATATGCGCGAGACATCACTGCCGCTTTCAGAGTACGAATCGAGTGATGAATGCCGTTGGACATAGTGGTGTATTAGAGGTAAAAAAAATGATATAAATACTGTTCGGTTTCTCGCACAAACCGATCGTTTCGTGTCGTAAGACATCAATGTATCGTCACGAGCCGCAGGGTTTCATTTGGATTTGTCTGTCATGTTTTATTTACTCTTATAGTCCAAGTTCCCGCTGACTTGCATTATACCACTGACAGACGGCAGCGGTTGCAGTTAAAAATCATCATTTGTGTTCTACTGAAGAAACAAAGTCACCTACATCTTGGATGCTCTGGGGGTAAGCAGATAAACATCAAATTTTCATTTTTGGGTGAACTATCCCTTTAAGTGCGATGTTATCAGGTGCTGTCCATGGCGGCGGTGCTGAATTGGTTGATATCGATGGCTCGAGAATCGATAATTCACTCTATGCCGGGCTGCTTCACTGTGTTATGTGAGAAAGCAGTGGTCTTTATAAAAGAAGCACTTCAGAAGTTGAAATTGCATGTATCAGGACTCATGTTATCTTATGAAAATAATACAAATTGCAAACTAAATCTATATTGAAATTTATCTATATTCTGGGGCCTCTATATTCTATATTGAGCCCCCAGCATGAGTTTAAGGTGATTGTTATTTTAGAACATTATTTTATAACGTATGAATTCCTCAGAGACGCGTCATGCAGCTGACAGATATGTAGGTATCGCGTTTATTTAGTTTTTCCTTTTTTATTGAAAATATTCACAATCTATATCATGAATTATATATATTCCGATTATAAAATATGTTTAAGTAAATTTTGTTGGATTTACAAAATTTTCCCCGAAATACATAAAAATAAGTGGCCGGTGAACTGGGAGAAGAATAAAGTAACCTTTATTGTTTCATACACAAAGTGTATCTGATATGAATAAAACATTTTGTCAAATTATAAAAGGATTATTATTGCAGCTTCCATAGACATCAGTGTATGGAATTTTAATTTAACAAACTGTAAATGTCTGTTTGTCAAATGTCTATTTAAATGTATGAAACCTAAAATAAACCTGGTGTGGTTGAAAACACTGAATAGTGATATATGACAAGCGCTGAGCGTGTCTGTCTCAGTGCCAAAGCACAACTGAATTTAGCAGTGACGCATTGAACGTTCTAATCACACCGGTGTGATCGTACAAGTCAAAGGGTTAAAATGTTTTGGGGGTCGAAGGCGCCGTCTTTGATTTAGCACAACTATTCGCTGTATCGCTGCCATAGTTCGACAAAACTCCCCACCACAATCATTCTCTTTAAACAGACTCCTTTAATGGATTGCCAGCTGATATACCTTTGGATAATATAATTAAAAAGTTAACAACCATCAGTGTAATGACAATTTTATTCTTTGCATGAAAATCTTTGCATTTTATTCTTTGCCATTATACTAATTGAAAATTGTGTGTATTACAACTTCGGAATTATATTCGTATAGATTGTCAACAGTGATAAGGTATAGCTAAAAGTGGTCCAGACCAACCTTACGAGCGAATGACATACAGAAGGTATACTTGACTAAGATATATACGTATTAACGTTAAGGTACAGCTTGAAGGAATAATTTAAGAACGACGTAGAGTTAACAAGGATTCAGGAAATCCAGCCCAGATTTGTCTCAAATATTTTTGTAAAATATATTAAGCCTCTTTCCCATATTTCATACACTTTTAGGACTTTTTTTTTTGTTGGTAAAATAAACAATATCAAATGAACGACAGTCCAAAGTGGATATAGTAATAACATGGTAATAATAACAGTCAATGCTTAGAAATGTTTGTGCATTCACTAATTAAGTTACTTCTCAGATAAAATATTGTTTTAGTTTTGTTTTATAAGCTCACATTCCTCCGTGTCAAAACTAAACCAGAAATGCAAAAGGTGTCGGTAGTTTTTGAATACATTAGAAGGGTTACATTCACAATATCAAATATTAGACTTAGAATTATACAAATGTACTTTATACTTTCACATTTTCACATTAGAGTAAGGTAAATGAGATTTCTACATGTCAGTTATGAGAATAAGATTTTTTACAGAGATCTGTTAAATATGCCTAATTGTCATGAAAATGCCAAAAAATCACTATGGATAAATATTATTGGCCTTAAAATAGGCTTAATTTTCTTTAAAAATACAACATTTCTTATTTGTTCCTTTTCATTTTGAGGAAAGATTTGTCCTGGATATTTCCTGCAGCTTTCATGCGATTCAACTCATTAGCTGAAATACGAAACAAACAGGATACAAGTTCCCAACAGAAGATTAAAGAAAACAAAAATGCTAAATAATAGAGAATATCAGCACAAGACCAAGTAAACATAATTAAGTAAAATAAACAATTAGCAAGCAATTTCTTTTGAATCACGACTTGTTATGAAGGAGTAAGACAAAAAGGAAAGACAGTTGGCAGAGCTTTGCAAGATAATTAGCGTAAAAGCATTATGTTGACTAGAATGTCAGTTAGGGAAGTTGGTTATTGACAAAACAATTCCACAGGAACATATCACTGATAGCATGTGAAGCGTGGGTGCAATATAAGATTGTTAGGGTGCATGCAAGTGGGTTTGGGCATATACTACCCAGAGACATGATTAACTGGCATTAGTAAGTCTGACTCAGCCTCTCCAGAGAGTATCTGTGGATTCAATTAGCATAAATCAACTTAAGCCTCAGGTTTTAACCCAAGGTGATAAAAAATATTCGGCTGACAAATCTTACGGTAATTCTTTCTACAATAACGCTACTTGTGATTAGTGAGCAATGACTAATGAAATGTAGTGTGTATGGTTGGTGGCAGCTGTAGAAATGGTCTGGTCTTGATAATGGCACTGGGGTGGTGGGTGGGTGTAATGATAGCACATTTCCCAGACCCACCTGCAGGGGGCCAGGACTGAGGTTTATATGGACAGAGGGCTCAGAGATGTGCGACTCAGCGTGAATCTTGCACAGACGCTCTCTCAGCTCAGTGTTCTGTGTTACAGCCTGCAAAAGCAACCAGCAAAAACTCACATGGAGTCCACATAGAGCTCCTAACTATTAAACATACCTTAAGCAATTAACAGAAATCAGCTCATTATTTATTCACCCTCATGTATTTTCAACCTTTACGACAAAGGCATACAGTGACTAGGACTGTCAAGCTAAGAAAAGAACACTTCGGGCCAGATTTACTCACAGCTTGCACCAGCACAAACCCTCTTCTAGCATTAAAAACCTACTGTCAGGATTTATTAAAGACAGGCAGTGAAAAATTAGTGCTGAATGGGCATGGACACAGTTATTTTTTGCAGCCAACCTTATCGCATATGCATTTGTAGGAGTTTCCCTTTCAGACGCAAAATTTATGGGGGAAGAGTATGTAAATTAATCATGCAAGGTGATTTACTAATGTTTGAGCTAGTTAATTTATTGGTATTTGCTCCATTATTTACCACCCAAAAAAGCATGTCTTAAACCAAACGCTAATTTGCGCTGCTCTTGGTAGATTGTTGTTGGTCATTATGGAAGTGATCTGACTGCGTCTTGTTCTTTAATTTGCACGTCGTCAGTAGATCATGCACAGAACTTTCCACTCCCATCTGTGCTTTTTTAGAATTGCGCTCTCTCGCTAATGTGCCCTGTTTAGTAAATCTGGCCCTTATTCAGAAAAAATGCAAATACATTCTCAAATCTCGCACTTCAAATGTGGTGTGCGAAGATTTGTTGCAATGGTTTTGATGCTGATGGCATCAAATGGCACTGATTCTTGTGTTTTTCATAAACAATCAAAGTTTTTGGATCGTAACTGCCAAGATTGAATTTAGGGTATTGCAATTATACCGGTACAGTGACGATATCCATGATAACAACTGATATTGTGTTAATATTACACATATTATAATAGCATTTATAATCCAGTACCAGTAACTATTAAGGTGCGGTACTGCTACCTACCGTTAAGGTTCAGTACAGCCATCTACTATGTTGGAGTGTCAACCAGGGCTGCGTTTCCCAAAAGCATCATGAGTCAAGTTGATCGTAGAGACTATTGGTGGCAATGGTTCTACGATCTAGTTAGGCTTCCGATGCTTTTAGGAAACGCAGCCCTGGTTGATACTCCAACATATTAGGCTAAAAAAAGGGATAAGAAGACAAAGTGGCTGCATTCCGAATGGGATATATTCAACTGCGGAGTGAGAACAATCATTGCTGCCATGTTGAAGGGTTGTTTTAACCGAAGTGCTCAAAACTGGCCACTCCAAAGAGGCCTTCGGAATGAAGGATTTCAAAGAGTACAACTGATTGACACTTTGCACCCATGATTTTTTGCACAGGCAATAGTTTTTTTTTTTTTTTTTTCTTCTACACCCTTTCAGAGCTCTCACTCACCCTTAGGGCATAGGGATGAATGGAACACAGGGAGTATGTAGCTACTACCAATCCCTCCAGGATTTCGCGATTCTGCGATCGCTGAATTTATCGCAAAATCAAGCAAACTCCACAATATTCAGAGGGGCTTTTTTTCTTTGCCGCAGATGTTCTGCAGATTTTGGGCTTAGATACATCCTGTCACATCATCGCAAGGTGCGTTCAGTGAAACAAAGGCTGTTTCTCAATTCCAAAAATGGAAAGAACAGTCTTGCATGAAGACCGATCTACAATGGCTACAATGGACAAATGAAAGGAAAGTGGAACTAATCCACGCTACTCGTTTGACTTAAACGGGCTGATCTATATCAAGCGACACCGTTAATATACAGGTGCTGGTCATATAATTAGAATATCGTGAAAAAGTTCATTTTTTTATTGTAAACTATTTTTAAAAATGAAACTTTCATTTATACTAGATTCCCTACATGTAAAGTAAAAGATTTCAATTTCAATTTTTTTTTTTTTTTATTTGTTGATTAGACAGCTCATGAAAGTCCAAAATCCAGTATCTCAAAATATTAGAATATTTACATTCGAGTTTTATTAAATGACCATCCCTACAGTATAAATTCCGGGTATCTCTTGTTCTTTGAAACCACACTAATGGGGAAGACTGCTAACTTGGCAATGGTCCAGGAGACAATCATTGACACCCTCCACAAAGAGAGTAAGTCACAGATGGTCATTACTGAATGTGGTGGCTGTTTACAGAGTGATGTGTCAAAGCATATTGAATGCAAAATTGACTGGAAGGAAGAAATTGGGTAGGCAAAGGTGCACAAGCAACAGGGATGACCACAAGCTTGAGAATACTGTCAAGTAAAGCCGATTCAGACACTTGGGAGAGCTTCAAAATAAGTCAAATGAAGCCGGAGTCAGCGCATCAAGAGTCACCACACTCAGACATCTTTAGGAAAAGGACTACCAAGCCACTTCTGAAACAGAAACAACATCAGAAGCATCTTACTTGGGCTTAGGAGAAAAAGAACTGGACAGTGAACAGTGGTTGAAAGTCCTCTTTTCAGATAATAGTAAATTTTGCATTTCATGTTGAAATCATGGTCCCAGAGTCTGAAGGAAGACTGGAGAGGCACAGAATCCAAGCTGCTTGAAGTCTAGTGTGAAGTTTCTGAAGTCAGTAATGATTTGGGGGGCCGTGACATCTGCTGTTGTTTGTCCATTGTGTTTTATCAAGTGCAAAGTCAATGCAGCCATCTTCCAGGAGATTTTGGAGCACTTTATGCTTCCATCTGCTGACAAGCTTTATGGAGATGCTGATTTCCTTTTCCAGCAGGACTTTAGCACCTGCCCACAGTGCAAAAACCACTTCCAAGTGGTTTGCTGACCATGATATTACTGTGTTTTATTGGCCAGCCAACATGCCTGACCCCTGAATCTATGGGATATTTTCAAGAGAAAGATGAGAAACAGTCGATCCAACAATATACAGATGATCTGAAGGCTCAATAGTGCACAGGCTGATCACTTCCATGCCACACTTCACTGATGCTGTAATTTGTGCTAGGAGCAAGTCATTTGCTGTAATATGTGCTGCCGACCGAGTATTGAGTGCACAAATGAACATACTTTAAAGAACTTGAACTTTTCTGTTTTGAAAATCCATTTTTTGATTGATCTTAGGAAATATTCTAATATTTTGAGATACTGGATTTTGGACTTTCATGAGCTGTACGCTCTAATCATCAAAATTTAAAAAAACAAACTTTTGGAATGTTTTACTTTACATGTAGGGAATCTAGAATATATGAAAGTTTCATTTTTAAAAATAATTCACAATATAAACTTTTTCACATATTCTTTTTCACATATTCTAATTATATGACCAGCACCTGTACAGCATTGGGAGATCCCGTTTAGAAAGAGCTTGAATTCACCACAGAATCAGTAACATTGTTGTGAAATCTTTTAAGCATTGAAATTCAGCGCATAATTTTCTGTTAAACCACAGATATCAGATCAAACAGTGCCAACTATGAAACCACAAATCGCTCAGTCCACAAATCACCAACATTCACCATGGGTTTTACTGTTGTAACACTAACAGAAACAACTTGTGGCAGAAATGGTCTAATGTTTTGTGTGCTTTTAAGTGCTTTACACAACTTTTCCCAGCATTTCAAAGCTTTAAATATTACCCAATTTGAATTGATAATGGCACCATTATTTGAGTTATTTTTAATGTGATGACCAGAACATTATTCATTTATAAAACTAAAAGTTTCACAATGTAGGAAAGCAAACACTAATTTAAAAATAAAAAGACGTTAAGTGTAGAACTTAATGGCACCGTGCTACTGCCCTCAAATGTTAGTCTGGAGCCCTGCATTGGTTCTCAGGGTCAGAAAAATAAATAGCAATTTTAGAAGAATGTAGTCTGTGGTATATTTTCACAGCAAAATAACAAGAAATGCCACAAATATTGATGAAAATTTTAGGAAAAACCACCACAAATTCAGTCATTTTAGGCAGCAAAAAAAAGAAAAAAGACCCATGAAATTCTGGAGGGACTGTACTATACTGACACACAAAATCATGTTGGTGAAGATGACAGGTAAAAACAAGACACCATATCTGCACCCAAAAAAGTTAGTTCTCCAGTGTGGGAGCTTCATGGATTCCGCCAATCTATATAGCACTAATACTATTATGGTGACTTCTTTTGGCCAGATAAACGTTAGTGTAGTAATAATGTAACAACTTGAAAGTTGAACAAGCTATATGGACTACTTTGATGGTGCTTTTACAATGATTTTTTTGTTGTTGTTGTCTTAGTTAGGCCTGGTCCTGGCCAATTTTCACTGTATGGGAAAGTGCAGCATGAACATCCTTCAAAATATTTCTCTTTATGTTGTATAAAAGAAAGCAAGTTAAATAGGATTGGATAAGGTTGAGTAAACAACTTTAAAAATTTCATTTTTGGGTGAACTATTCCTTTAAAAAACTCTCACAGAACATAAAGTTATGGAGTTCCAAGTTACTTGAAATGTGGCCAGTAAGGATGCACTGTGAATTTCAAAAAGATTCCCCAGCAGTTCTAACAGAAAGCAGATGTTTGGCGTTCTTTCTCAGAAGTGCTAAAGTAGGGGTCTACTTCACAATAACGTGACTCACTAAAGAAGATGAGTCATAATTCAGCGTTACAGAACTCGATTTAGCACAGACTGTTTTTAGCATGTAAAAATGGCTCCTTGGAGGGTCAACTCTATTGTTCACAAGATACATTAGAAGGCGGACATACTCGTTATATTACAATAGCCCTTCCACAGGTAATTCCCTGCACTTTATGAGAAAGCACATCTAAATACATTCTTTGGCCATTCATGAATTGATGATAAGAGAAGCATGTTTACATCTGCACAAAACAAGAGCTCTGCCTGAGTAGCATGCAATGCTTCAAAGAAGTATTTAGGCAAGAAACAGAACGATTGTTAGTAAACAGTGTTGAGCATGAGGAAATGCACAGAGAGGAAATGTGTGTGTGTGTGTGTGTGTGTGTGTGTTTGTGTTCTTACAGCAGTCAGGGCACTCTTTAGTCCTAGGAGCTGGGCCGAGGGGGAGGGACAAGACTCGTGCTCCAGCATCTGTTTAAGTCTCTCTTTCTCTGTAGTCAGCATGCACAGGGCTGATTTCATGGTTGTATGAACTGGAAACAAACATGTAAAAAAAAAAAGAGTTTAGCACCATTTCAGATATATACAAGGTGGACAAATCATTTACAAATCTGGTTTTGATTCTCACATCTTCATGCATGATTTATAAAACACAATCTGTTTGTAATTTGAGGGAGTATACATATGAATCATATGCCTGGAAGCAAAATGTGCATTTTAGAAGTGTCTCTGTTTCATCATAGCAGGAGTGTAAAAGCTGCTTTGGCCTCCACATGAAAACTGGCACAGATGCAAATCATACTGAGTGATTTGAAAAGGTATCTATAGGAAGGAAACAGGAAGTGTGCAGTGAAAACTTGTACTTGAGTTGATATTGATTTGATATGTTGCAGAAATAAAAAAAAAGAAAGCTTGTTGAACATGGCTTCTCCAAATTTTACTTCTTCCATATGTTCTTAGTGAATTTACATTAGTTCAATTAGATTAGATTAGATACTATAAGGTAAATAGTTAATGGTGGTTATATTTTTCTATATTAAATGTAGTTTATTCAGTTCCTTCATTTTGCGGAAAGAAAACTAAATTATATGTTATATATATATATATACTTAAGTATTTTAGTATTTTATTCTTGTTTCTCATCTAGAGAAGTTGTCCAATGAAACCTCTTGACTTGTGCTAAAGGAGCAGCTGGCAAATTTCTTTGACCATGAGAGACTGATTTTCACAATCCTCCTGAAGATAAAGTGCAACAACCATTTGCAATCAACATCTGTTGCATTCTCCAGAGATTTGTCCCTCAGCAATTTCTTCCTAATGACACATATTTTATATGCAAATAAGACATTCTGAGCCAAAAATGTAGTATTTGGGGGAGAATGATGAAGTATCATTTGTCACAAAGGACACATTCTAGATATATATTACTAAATCTAGTTGCAATCTGTTGAAGCACTCACGGTTGTTTGCGACACGGCAGAAGTCTTCCTGCAGTTTGGATACATCTATAGGCGAGTCTAGAGGTTCATGGTAACTCTTCTCATTGGTCAGGTCTACTGAAGAGAGGTTGGGATTGGATGCGTGGAGACGGATAGAACCTGCTGAAATACAGCTTGGAACCTAAAAACATCAGAGGAAGGAGAAAATACCAGGTCAGTGGTCAATGATGGTGCTATTCATTTTTGCAAAAGGAACACTGCGAGATAAATGGCCTGAGGAAAAGGTAATAGGAAATTTCTCATCCATGCAGTAATACTTAATGGTCCTTTGTGTAACAGTTAAGAGACTACAGGACGAGCCATGCGAACGAGAGTGACTTTCATTGTCACATCAGCAAATCAGCTCAATAAAACATTGCATTAACATTAAAAATGCATGGCTCTCGTGTAAACTGAAGTGAAGATTTTTTAATATCAGGTATGCAAGTAGAAGGTCACGGATCACCTGCAGGGTTGTTTTGTTGTCTTTCCCATAATTCTTGGAACGCCATTTTCTGGGATGTCTCTTCTCTTTTTTCGGGCTGTCGTAAGTTGAAGCCTACAAAAAATAAAAAATACTGAAATACCCAATACATACTGAAAACCATTCGCTAAAATGTATTCTTTGTACATATGCACAATATATCAGTACCATATCGATTATTGGCCGATATTAGACATGTTTTAATATACCACTATCGATTAATATTGGATATATAATGTTGGATATTTAATTGTTTATGCTCATTTCCCCTAGTTTTACATTTAGATAAGCTTTGCCTTCATTGAACAATCGCTTACAGTTAATCTTTAAAAACACTTATAATTTAAGGGTTCAAATTAAATATAATCTTTAGCGAATCTCTAAATAAATATCTATTTTTCATACTAAACATAATTTTCATTTACTTAATGACTGATTTTAGCTTAGTGTTTTATTGGCCATACTGTAAATACAATTCTACTGCAAAATAAGAGGATTAATTCACAACATCTCAAGGAACGAGTTCGCAATTTTCATCCATCGTTGTATTGTTACAGTGTCGGTAGTATATGTAAATGAACAACGTGTACTCTCTCTCAATGTTACCTGAACCCAGATCTCCCTGCTTATTTGTCCGCCATATGACACAAAATGAAAATCTGCGAACTTGTCCTTTAAGTACAGAGAATACATTTAAATTTGCAGCAGCTAAAGTAAACAGAAATTGTAATAAAATAAGGTGGCCCATTTGGCAGATGAAAAGGACAGCTCTCTGAATAATATCTCATCTGTTACCGCAGTTATGTGGAATAATTTGATTTATTACTGCAAATCTCATCATGGCTATCCTCTGAACTTGTGCTATCAACCGAATGACTGTTTGTCAGTTGTACCGTAGGCAAGAACATTAACAGCATCCACAGGCACAGCTGGACCACTGCCTGAGGGACTAAGATTTGCCTTTTTTGAAGGCAGCGATTTTAAAGAAGTTTTTTCTATTAAACATTTTTAAAAGTTTTCCAAGTAAAACTTTAAGTGCCCCAATTATGATATTTTAAAGGCTGTTAATTTTGTTTTGGAGGTCTGCTACAATTAGTTTACATGCATCCAAGGTCAAAAAACGCTTTCATTTTCTCATAATATACACTGCAGCATCACCTCTTTTCTTACGGCATCTGAAGCGTTCGATTAAGGATTCAAGGCGTTTCTCAATGTCAAGGAAGGATCCTCGGAAGCCAGAATTTCGAGGATGCTACGTCATCGACATCCGTCGAAGGACTGTTCCAATGTCGAGGATCCTCGGAATTTCAAACAAGGACTGAGTCCTTCATTCGAAAAATATCCCATATACAGGAAAGGATGCATATGTGTAGCCTTCGCGCTCTTCGCGCTCTAAAATCACCCACAATCCTATGTGCGCAGCTTTGCGATCTTGTTCAAAAAAAAAAAAAATGTCAGACGTTAGCGCGCAATATGCTTTCAAATGTAAGTATATTTACGTTACCAAACATTTGTTATAACTGTAGTAAATATGTCAGATAAATAAAGTTTAACATTTAAATGCCAGTACAAATTACTACCGTATTGATATTATAAATTATACAAATACAAATTGCGTTATTGATGGCTAACTGAACCGGACCGTCATTTAACAATTGTTAGCTTGGTTGCCGTCACCGGCATTTCTTTTAACTTTTCACTGACGTAACGTGCACTTGCTAGTCTGTTCCATTTACGTGTTCTCCGAATGCTAAAGAGGAGCCTCGCCTAGCATCTGAAGGAAGTGACTTGGAAGGACCAGTCCTGCCAAGGAAGTATCCTTGACATTGAGAAACGCCTTCAGTCTCTTTAAACCCCACCTTTCCGAGAGCCTGCTCTGCTCTGATTGGTCAGATGGCCCAGTCTGTTGTGATTGGTCTACTGCTTACAGCGTGTGTCGGAAAGGAAACTCCCATTACCGTATCTGAATTTCAGCTTCGAAGGCTTCCTCAGCACTTGAATATACACAGGGATACGAATGGGAACAATTGCGTTGGTTTTAATTCCAGGGCTAGCCCTCATTCTTTAGAAGTGCATGCAAAGTGGATTTGTTTTCACAGCGCAGAAAACAGCGTCTTCTCAACATCTCGACAACATGAACTCTTCCAGGCCTCAGCTACAACTACAGTGTTTGAGGGTGGGGCAAAATAGATGATGTTCACGGGCAGCCAATGAAGACCATCAGGTAGCATTATGCAAATTTGTCTTACAAACCTACATACAGGGTTATGCAGGAAGTAAGACTCATTTCAGGCAGTTGAGAATCGGTTCTTTCGTTTGGGAGACAATAACTTTATTTAAAGTTTACTTTGATCTTTAAAACTTTGCAGTCCTTTTACATTCATAAACAGCTATTCACACTATAAATCGCACATAATGGGGCACTTTAAAAAAATATAAAATAATACCAATTCACCAAAAACATCTTTACATTTGTTGGATATGTAAAACACTTAATCTAACCAAGAACAATTTCTGATATATGACTTGTGTAATTATGTTAACAAAAAAACAAAACAAAAAATATTATAAATTTGTGTGTGAATGACATGTAACCTGCAGAGCGTTGATGGCTGGGGCGGAGTAGGTGCGGTGTAACACCTCCATACTTCTTAACAAGTGATTCAGTTCCAGGAGCTGAGACTCACACACAGAGAGTTCTGAGAGAGAAAGAAAGAACATTGTGCAGTAAAAATCTGCAGACACTGCATCTTCAGTGTAAGACTGGTATGTGCGTACCTTTGGTGCACCTGTCCATGTCATCAGAAGACTGGAGCCAGGCGGTCACCTTGGCCTGGCTGGTAAAAGATACAGGCGAGTGGAGAGACGACTGCTTTGCAAGAGAGGCACGCTACATTGAGAGAGAGAGAGAGAGAGAGAGAAGCATGAAAAAATGATAGGGAGATGATAGAGACAGAAGAAAAGACAGGAAATGATTGAGAAGAGAGAGAAAGAGAAAGAAAGCTAAATGTATTAATACAACTCCAGCTAAGTAAACCAATTTTATTTTCATTAAAGTAAATTAAAGTAAATTCATTGTCATATCATATCATGTTATATATATATATATATATATATATATATATATATATATATATATATATATATATATTCTCTTTTATTTATAGATAAATGATGTTCATGACATAAACCATTTCAATATTTATTTTGTGAAATTGATTTACATCTATTTTGCAAAAACTACAACTGTCCCACAGCTGTGACATCATTTCCACCACACCAAACAATTGTAAATATTGCTTATGAATGGAATATTTTAATTGTGCAGAATTTCCAATCCATCTGTGATGGTCAAATTATGGGAAAAAAGAGATAACAATATTATTTAAAGCTGTATTATGAAAGATATTTTGATTAAATATGACTGGAATTCCATTATTGACTGAGTACATAAAATCTGTGTTCAAAACCTACAAAATAACGCTTTAAAGTTTGAGCTTGAGATTTGGTACTGTATCATATCTGCACTTTATCTGCAAAATCTTCTTACTGTCAGTGGATCTTGGTGTACTGTATAATGATCCACTCTGATATGGTAATCACTGGTAACCATGGGAATACCTCAAAGCATCAGATTCATCCGTGCAGAAGAGCATGTAACTGATGTAAGAGCTGCGAACATGCGATAGATGTCGATAGAGCGACCAAAGTGTGAATGTGCAGGTTTATTATGTGTATTTAGGACTAATACTAGCTATGAAGTTAGCCCGAGCAAAAGCCAATTTATGCCAAAATATTTAAAAAAAATGCCATTTCCATAATCATCACAGAATGATATTGAACACAATACATCATTTGTCATCAGATGTGGTGGAAATATGGTGGTAATTTTCATTACCTTCAGAAAAAAACTTGTACTGTGATAAATGTGTTTACACTGTTGGATGTTGTTAGTGGACAAAATAAATTTACTAGTGTGGAAAGTGATTTTTGAGAGGGTTTTTTTCTCTAAATGCTGTAGACTTTACAGTACAATAGTCCTTTAATGTCCTCTCAAAGTTAAAGCACTAGCACAGTCATTGTCATTTCATCTGACATTATCTTTCCATCTAAACCCTCTACATGTCCCATGGCGTTACCTTTCTGATGGACTGACTGTCGGATATCGTGGGGGAGGAGGTGAGGGGGTAATGAGGGTGGAAGAGTGTTTTCTCATGAGGGAACATTGCAATCTCATTCTGCCTGTAAAGTCTGTGGTGACGTAGCTTAGAGACCCATTCATCAAACAGCTCCTGGGACTTGATCTGCAAGCACAAGGAGACCACAGTTAAAGCTTTGGGATGAAGGAAACCTATACTCAATCAGGATTCAGAAGCTGTTTTTCTTGATGCTGTGCTGCTATTTGACTATTTGAAGGACTAGCTGCCTATTCCTAAGATCAAGAGTTCAAACTGGAGAAAAACAAATAGAAGCTGACAAAACCGATTTTGCCCCTTAAATGATTCTCTTTAAAAGAGGATCCACTACATGGGAGCAGAATTTCATTTTAAAATCAATCTCTCTCTTGAGTTTTGTAAAGCTTTCTTATATTAAAATGTTAATCTGTTTTGGGATTGTAATGATTTTCTAATAGCTTTGAACATGATATGCCAGCCTATACAACCTATAATATAATATCAGTAAAAACATGGTTGGACAAATTTTAGAATGTAAGAAGATACTGGAATTCAAAGAAATTAAACACAGGAATTTCTGAACAAAACAAATAATTTTCATTCAGACATGTATACTTATTAAGCAACTTCATATCAGATTTTAATCTATAATATATTTACTCAAAGCATTCTGGGAAATGTGTTATTCCACCATTGTTCATAAAATTAAAATTATTGAGAAAAAAATGTATCTATCTATATATAACAAGTTTCTCAATAACTTTATATTTGGAATATATATATATATATATATATATATATATATATATATATATATATATATATATACTGCGTTCCAAATTATTATGCAAGAGACAAATCAGTAAGATTTCTGTACAATAAACATTCAGATTTTAGTTTTTCTAAGAAAATGTGTGTTCGTTTATTTATCCATGTCTTTTTAGATAACTGGTATCAATCTCAGATAAAATAATTTGCCAGATCTATGGAAACCCTACTTAGAGGTTGTTCTACATTATTAAGCAAGTCACAATTCTCATGCAATATGGGGAGGAAGAAAGATCTTTTTGAAGATGAAAAGCATGAAATGGTGCAATGTTGTGCAAAAGGCATGAAAACAACTAATAGTGTGTGAAACTGAATGGAGATTATCGAATTATCATAAGATTTGTGAGTGATTTAGAGCACAGCAGAACTCGGTCAGATAAAGGCTTATTGAGGAAAGTTCCTGTCAAAAAAAAAAAGCCAGTGTTGAGCAGCAAACAGGTATTTGAAGCTGCTGGTGTCTCTGGAGTCTCAAGAAGCTCTCCATGCAGGCTGGCATTTGTGCGTAAAGATGCATTTCAGCCACTCCAAACCAAACCTCACGAAGAGAAACATTTACAGTGGGTTTAGAAATACATGAAGACTCATTTTTAAATAGTTTTATTCACTGACGAATGCCGTACTACAATGGATGATCTAAATGGATGGATTTCTGGATGGTTGGTGAATGGCCACCACGTTCCAACAAGACTGCGACGTCAGCAAGGAGCTGGTGGGTGATGATTTGGGCTGGAATATTGGGAAGTGAGATGGAGGGTATTAAAATGACTTTTTCAAGATATCTGGAGTTCATAACTGGCCATTTTCAGCTATGGTATAAAAAGGAGGATAGTGCATAGTACAATGCACTATTGTACAATGCACTATGCACTATCCCATGCTGCAAAAAAAAAACACCACAGCAATAAAACAGTTTGAAAATGTATTTCTACACCCACTGTAAATGTTTCTCTTTGTGAGGTTTGGTTAGTGGTGTCTAAAATGCATCTTTACGCACAACTGCCAGCCTGCATGGTGAGGTTCTCAAGACTCCAGAGACACCAGCAGCTTCAAATACCTGTTTGCTGCTCAACACTGGCTTTTTTATAGCTGCCCTTTTAATACAATAATTTTTTTGACAGGAACTTTCATTAATAAGCCTTTATCTGACCGAGTTCTGCTGTGCTCTAAATCCCTCACAAATCTTATGATAATTCGATAATCTCCGTTCAGTTTCACACACTATTAGTTGTTTTCATGCCTTTTGCGCAACATTGCACCATTTCATGCTTTTCATCTTCAAAAAGATCTTTCTTCCTCCCCATATTGCATGAGAACTGTGACTTGCTTAATAATGTGGAACAACCTCTAAGTAGGGTTTCCATAGATCTGGCAAATTATTTTGTCTGAGATTGAAACCAGTTATCTAAAAAGACATGGATAAATAAACAAACACACATTTTCTTAGAAAAACAAAAATCTGAATGTTTATTGTACTGAAATCTTACTGATATGTCAATTGCATAATAATTTGGAACGCAGTGTATAAGTTTGGAAACATTACTATTTTTAATGTTTTTGAAAGAAGTCTCTTATGCTCATCAAGCCTGCATTTATTTGATCAAAAATACAGAAAAAACAGTAATAATGTGAAATATTATTACAATTTAAAATAAAGGTTTTCTATTTTAATATACTTTAAAATATTTTTTTTTTCTGTAATGCAAAGCTGAATTTTCATCAGCCATTATTCCAGCCTTTTGTGTCACATAATCCTTCAGAAATCATTCTAATATTCTGATTTGATACTCAGTTATTATCATTGTTGAAAACAATTGTGTTGCATAATATTTTTTGGAAACTGTGATACTTTTTTCAGGATTAATTGATGAATAAAAGGTTAAAAAGAACAGCATTTATTCAAAATATAATTTTTTTCTAACAATATAAATCTTTACTATCACTTTTTATCAATTTAACACATCCTTGCTGAAAAAAAGTATTAATTTCTTCCAAAAAAAAAGAAAGAAAAAAAAATACTGACCCCAAACTTTTGAACAGTAGTGTATATCGTTACAAAAGATTTAATTTAAGATAAGATTTAATACGCACTTTCGTATTCTTCAAAAAAGCTTATGCTGTATGCCCTACGCCTTCCTTAATCAACTTACGGAACGAACGCGGCGCCAGTTCCATTTTTTCCGTAAGTAGAATAGGGAAGGCGTAGGACATACAGCGTAAGTTTTTTTTTAAGGATATGAAAGTGCGGTTTTGGTGGAACCACTTGGAAACCGATAATTTGTTTATATAAAGCATATACATTAACATTTTTTTTTTCGAAAATGACAGAACGTTTCGTTAGATAAGACCCTTATTCCTCGTCTGGTATTGTTTAAAGCCCTTTGAAGCTGCACTGAAACTGTAATTTTGACTTTCAATCATCTGGAGGCCATTGAAGTCCACTATAAGGAGATTAATCCTGGAATGTTTTCATCAAAAACCTTAATTTCTTTTTTAAACTGAAGAAAGAAGGACATGGACATCTTGGATGAGATGGGGGTGAGTAAATTATCAGGAAAATTTTATTTGAAAGTGAACTAATCCTTTAAAAACAAAGTTCATCCACTCTCTCCTAATTTTGGGATCAGAAGGAAGGCAATGCAAAGACTGTTTTTCCACAACTTGGCACTGCACAGCGTCTTGCTGTCTTCGGAGCCATCTTTAACGTTTAGTTTCTGGGTAGACCTGCGTATGCCTCTCTCGTTATTTACCTATTACATGCGCGAATCGGTGGGTGGGGCTAAACAGGCAGTTATGTTGAGGCAGGTGTTGATCTTCTTCTGTGGTGGCGGTGTTTAGCCACACTATTACGTAATAAAGTGGCACATTCCACAACCTGACTTTTTGGCAGATTGGCTTTCAATATAAGCAGTTTTTAGACTAACAAGAAAGTTTTGAGTTCTGAACTCAATGTTTTTATAGTACAATGACCTCTTATATGTCAAAAGATCATGAAAATTTTAATTTCTCAGTTCATGACCCCTTTAAAGGCAAAATAACCTCCTAGTGCTACTTTAATATGAGGGTAAAGAAAAAATCTACTGTTCCATCATAACGTAAAATGTTCCGGTAAAACTGCAGCAAAATTACAGTATGCATCAATCTCCACTAATGCTCCTCCTGTGACCGCAGAACATTCTGAGGTCAGTGTAATACTATAATTGTTGTGATACCTTTAAGTGATAAATGTTTTCTTCAGCATCCAGATCAATGCACTTGGCTTTCTTCTTAATGGCCATGACGGACAGCCCCACATCAATGCAGCCGTGGAGCTTGCCTTTTTCGACCTGCACACAGCAGAAGGTTTGACCTATAAATATCAGCGTTACCTCATATATCAATACAACATTGTTACTCTGTTGCAACACACTCAAATTACTACTGAGCAAATGTGTTGCTCTTGGTTTGAATAATGATTCAAATTGAATTCTTGGTTTTGTTTTTCCATAAATAATCAAATCTACTGCATCCTTTACACCAAAAATACAACAGATAGAGTGAGATAGCCCAAGTAATCCCATCTTACTGTGGCTATTTCATAGATTTGCATTAGTGACATAAAAGTAGGGGTGAGAATTGTGAAGAACTTATGGATTTGGTTCCTTAACTGTTCCATTAACAAATCTCTTTTAGTATTTATAAGGAATAAATATTTGAAAAAAGTAAAGTGATTCAGCATCATATTGTGCATTCAAAACAGTGGTTTTCACAAAAAGGTGACGAGTTTGCAGTACTGTAAAATTGTCAATGATCCATTCTCACAGGCACATTCGACTAGTGGCCTTGATTTAGAGGCTAAAAAAGCCCCAGATAAATCTGAAAGATATATAGCAGGTTAATTACGTACTTTCATTATACTTTAATGCCCTGGCCATAAGTGTCCACTTCATAATGCTGCTTAAGAGGGCAGATTGTAGTGAGGGAAGGCAAGCACGGCACGGTGGTAGTGGCATAACAGTTTCTGTTATGAAATTTACGCACTTGCAAACTATCGGCTGTCACACCCTGAGGAAATTAACCTTGATTTTACATTCCCACAGCTAGAGGCTTTATCAGCAGGAAACATGTATTGATGGAAAGATGGAGGATGAAGACCTCTGAAGATTGCTGGAGCTCTGTAAAGACTTTCATGAAGGAGAACTAACCACTAAAAGTCCTAAGTGCTTTAGTTCAATGGATTGAGTGAATGTGTGTGTATACAGTATTTATATACGTGAGGCCTTTTAGACTCACATCAGCTGCGCATTTGGCGTACTTCAAAATGCCCTTGTCCAAGTGGAAGAATCTCTGTGAAAAAAGAAGCACAAAGAGGAGAGGACAGAGGAGAAACTTGGGTCAGATTTTTTCGGTAAATGATGAATGTCCTCTCAGGGGACGCTAACACACTCTTGATGAATGAGAGGCTGTATATCACTGTGCCTCTTTTCTGTCTATTCTTGTACACACTCTTTTTGTTTGAAGGGGTATATGTGTATTTTCAAGGCAAATAAACCTTAGAATGGCATACTTAGGGTTGTATCTGCACATTGAATGGCATGAGAAAGTATTTTAGCATCAAAAAAGAAGTGTTTGTGTGCTTAAATTGAACAAAATGATGCACAGGTAGATCATTCATCAGCAACCCAGAGTCTATCAGTGTGAGCACAATGTGTTCAGACAGGTTAGCACAGATCCACTCAGCTGCTTTGAGATGTAATACTGAAAATTTCTGCAATTCCACTTTTTCCAAATATTTTGAATAAAACATTGGTAGAGGCATGACAATTTCCCACACATACCTTGTGCCAACCTTTCATGGGCCATTTTCTTTTCTTCAGCATGTAGCCGGCCTGCTTCTCTGGCTCTTGAACAATGGAAAGACCACCACGCAAGCCCTCGACGATCTCCCAGTTGTCCTGTACAATTCAGTTCAATACATATTTACACTGCACAATGAAACACAACGTTGTATATGAGTTGTCTCGAAAATATGGGTTATCAAAATACATCTTATGAAAAAATGGCAATTAAATAAAACATTTGACCATAACTGGTAGAGATGTCATTTATACTGCAGTAAATATAATTAGCTGACAATCATTAGGCAGGACTGCTTTGCATTATTTACACATGAGAATGATGAAAAAACATGCAATGTGAAAATAGTCAACCTTTCAAGACAAAGACATCACTTGCGACTGCCAAGCACCTCAACACATTAATATGAAATAAGGGTTACACTTTATTTCAAGGTGTCCTTGTTTCAGTGTAACTACAGATTTACTGAGTAATATTAATTAACCACATGTACTTTTTTATTTTTTATTTTTATAGCACATTTAAAAACAACATGAGTTGGCCAAAGTGCTTTCCATTAAAACAACATTCCAACACCATAAATAACAAAAATACAAAAACATAAAACACCAAACCAACTACTTACTATAAGGGTTACATTAGGGTTTGGTTTAGGATCATACAGGTATATGATTTTGGTCGTACCGCACTGTCCTTATTTGTGTGTGAAATAATGTAGAGATTTGTCAATTTTAATGAAGATGCATAATAAATTTACAGAAAGTGATTTAATAGGTCATGAAGGCAGCAGGCCTAGAAAATGGAGTTGATGCAAGCTTATGATTCCCCTTATTTAGGAACACAGAAAAAAAAAAAATCAATCAACTCATCCCAGTATTCAACTTATTTATAGGTTTAGAGCTCCTGCACGTATTGTCATTTCTTTAGATCACAAACTGGAAATATTTGTGAATAAAAAGCAGTGTAAAAAGAAAATACTGAATTTAGGATAAAATTCAGAACCAACACAAACCATATATACACATTACCATTGAAAAGTCTGGCATTTATTCTACAAAGATATATTAAATTAATCAAAAGTGATATTACAGAAGATATAATTTCAAATAAAAGCTGTTCTTTTGAACTGTTGGGGGGGAAAACACGGTTTCCACAAAAATATGAAGCAGCACAAATGTTTTCAACTGTGATAATAACAAGAAATATTTCTTGAGCACCAAATCAGCATATTAGAATGATTTCTGAAGGATCATGTGAAACTGATGACTGGATTATCAGCCGCTGAAAATTCAGCTTTGCCATCACAAGAACAAATTACATTTTAAACCATATTAAAATAGAAAAAAAGTTATTAACTGTAGCATTATTTCAATATATTAGTGTTTTATTGTATTTTTGATTAAAAAAATGCAGCCTTATTGAACATTAAAGGATAAAAAAATTTTACCTGATAATTTACTCACCCCCATGTCATCCAAGATGTTCATGTCTTTCTTTCTTCAGTCGAAAAGAAATTAAGGTTTTTGATGAAAACATTCCAGGATTATTCTCCTTATAGTGGACTTCAATGGCCTCCAGATGGTTGAAGGTCAAAATTACAGTTTCAGTGCAGCTTCAAAGGGCTTTAAATGATCCCAGACGAGGAATAAGGGTCTTATCTAGCGAAACGATCAGTCATTTTCGCTAAAAAATGTAAATGTATATGCTTTATATAAACAAATGATCACCTTGCATGTGCTTCCGGCAAAACCGCACTTTCGTATTCTTCAAAAAGCTTACGCTGTGTGTCCTACACCTTCTCTATTCTACTTACGCAACGAACACGACGCCAGTTCTGTTTTTTTCCGTAAGTAAGTCACCACGAAAGTGTGGTTTTAGAGGAAGCACGTGCAAGGTGATCATTTGTGTTTATAAAGCATATACAGTTATATTTTTTCGAAAATGACCGTTTGTTTCGCTAGATAAGACCGTATGTCCTACGTCTTCCCTATTCTACTTACGGATAAAAATGATTCTGGCACTGCGTTCGTTCCGTAAGTTGAATAGGGAAGGCATAGGACATACGTAAGCTTTTTAAAGAATGCGGAAAGCGGAAGCACGTGCAAGACGATAATTTGTGTTTGTTAAAGCATATACAGTTGTATTTTATTTTTTTTTAAATGACTGATCGTTTCGCTAGATAAGATCCTTATTCCTCGTCTGGTATTGTTTAAAGCCCTTGAAGCTGCACTGAAACTGTAATTTTAACTTTCAACCATTTGGAGGCCATTGAAGTCCACTATAAGGAGAATAATCCTGGAATGTTTTCATCAAAAATCTTAATTTCTTTTTGACTGAAGAAAGAAAGACATGAACATCTTGGATGACATGGGGGTGAGTAAATTATCAGGAAAATTTTATTTAAAAGTGGACTAATCCTTTAAATTTTTTCTTACAGCCACTTTCTATTTTGTGAAGCTCAACAATCTTTTGCTGCACATCAGAACTATATTCTTTGGTTTTACTCATTGTAATGAACGATTAAGGGAATTTGGCCTTTCATGATTCCTCATGTTCATATTCCTGTGGAACAGGAAGTCATGGCTGGACAATGTCATGCTCCTAGTCACCCTGGTGTGCTAAAAAAAATGTAAATATGAATGGGAATATACTTCAGAGATATTTTACTAGGGGGTAAAATATAATTTTACTATTTCTAGGGGTGCCAATAATTATGGCCAACATGTATTGGAGAAAAACATTTTTTTTTATAATGTGAGTTTCCCCCCACTTTCAATTGTTTTAATTCGATGAAAGGTTAGAATTTTGTGAATTTTTTGAATGAAAGATCAAAAGGATAAACAATGCAGATTTATTTTCACAGCCACCTTTGCTCATATTTACCAAGGGTGCCAATATTAGTGGAGGGCACTGTATAACAAATTTATGTGCATACACTGTTAGCAATCAGGTGGGAATTAGAGAAGAGAGATATTCTCTCTATTATTTAGAGCCCTGACAGACGGGACATAAATGTGGGTCTCCATTCTCCCTCTTCAGCAAACTCTGTCTCTTCCTCAAGGCAAGAGCTGCACTGCCCAAACACAATCTCAGCAATTCACTACATCAAGGACAACATTCAAAGAGACATTTCTATATTGCCAAGGACAAAACCCAAACATGCATTAAGAACCACAGAGTGAGACTAATGAAACCAACTGCTCTTACACAACATTTCAAATCAAAGAGCAAACACAACCTTCAAGGGAGTTATGACAGTGAAAGAGCCCAGCTGATCACCCTGGTGAAAAAGAAGTACACTTTAGCATACTTTTAAAAAGAGTACTTATTACAGAAATAATGTTTTATATATAAATAATATATTCTTTAGAGTGCTTTAGAGGGAAAAATGTCTGTTGTTCCCCATGTTGTGACACAAAGTATACAGTTAGTATGCAGCACTCTCAGAAAGTATTTATTTGATAGATAGTTCTGTTAATGAAGGCATCAGATCACCTGCTGGGATTTCAACCCTCTTTGCAGTATAGTTCAAACTCTACACAACATAATTCCATGATGTTGGTATTGAGAGTAACGTCTGCCACCCGAACAGTGAAACATATCTCCGCTTAGAAGGAGTAATGAGCTTTATAATGCTACCAAATGATGAGATTAGAGATTACAGCCTCATAATCAGGTCAGCGTGTTCATCTGGGGAGAAGGACACCCATCCGCCCTCCGGAGCTCAGAGCATATGAACGCACACACATGCAGGTGTACATACTGTATGCACACAGATATATTAAGCCTATACACAATATAAATAAACCTGCATGAACAAAGTGTGATTAAAGACACGCAACGGTGTCCAAAAGTCTGAGAGCACTTTTGAATCCTGCTGTATTTATCCTTCATTTCCACAGAAGATGATTAGTTTACCACTAATTCATTCACATCAAAGTATCAGGAAGTGTTTTGGGATTGAAATAAATGAAAAAAAAAAAAAAGGGGGCTGCTGAGTTTTTTTATTTATCTGGCACTCAAGGCTCATTTCATAGATCAGTGATATTCATATTTCCCACAGAGTCCTCTGACTGAGAGAAGACAGATTAATACTGTGTTTCAGAACAGCGGGTAATGAGACTGAAGAAGATAAATCAGAAAAGAATAGCCGAGAAATTTTTGGACAAAGTCCAAAAACATTTTGTCCAGTCCATTGCTTTCTGCTTTCATCTGTCATGTCCATCAAGTTTTCATTTGCTTTCAGAAAACTACAAAAAAGAACTCATTTTGAGCAATGTAAATTATTTATATGGTTTTGTTCAATATCTTTTTAAATCACGAAAAGTATCAAGAAAAGTTACGTGATGCTTGTCATCCTAAGAAGTATAAACAGAACATCAGGCATTAAGAACAAACCACAGCTGTTAAATTATAGATTCTCAT
Organism: Megalobrama amblycephala; assembly: GCF_018812025.1. Lineage (NCBI taxonomy): Eukaryota > Metazoa > Chordata > Actinopteri > Cypriniformes > Xenocyprididae > Megalobrama > Megalobrama amblycephala. The sequence continues at coordinate 14,775,262 of NC_063056.1, forward strand.
ATCTGCTATATCATATCTAACTAAAAGCTAATGTTTGTGCAGTTGATGCATGTATGCATGGAATTTTTATTTCTTGACATCAAGATTTTAGGTTCAAATTTAAATGATTATAAATACTTTCATATAAATTTATAAGGGTAAATATATTTCAGTCATGACAACCCTTAGTTTTAACATGTTAATGATTATGACAATGTCATTTTATCTGGTCTTAATGGACTAGATCTGCTAAGCATGCTTCTGCTGCTGCAGAGCAAGTACAGAGACTTGCTTCTGTCAATACGTTCACAGATATGCAGCAGCTGCACAAATATACATACATAAAATTACCCATATAGCAGATCTAGAGAGGTGGCGCTGGGGGAGGTGGAAGTTATCAGAGGAACTCTGAGAGCATACTAATGGACCGGCTTACAGAAAACTCTGAATCAGTCTATTTAAATGTTGAGCAAGCAAGCTCATTTGCTGCAGATATATCTGAGACCAATCAGCTTGTGCCATAAAGTAAACAATGTGATTGCTAGCAGATTACATGCCAAGACAGAATCAGTCTGCACCATCAAGAGTTTGCTGGTCATGTCTCAATTCCCTTAAAGAGACAGTTCACTCAAAAATGAAAATTATCCCATAATTTTACTTACCCTCAAGCCATCCTAGATGTACAGTACAGTGATCCTTCAGAAATCATTCTAATATGCTGATCTGCTGCTCAAGAAACATTTAATGTGTACAATTGTACAAAATATTTGTGTACAATATTTTTTTTCAGGATTATTTGATGAATAGAAAGTTCAAAAGAACAGTGTTTATCTGAAATCTAATCTTTTGTAACATTATAAATGTCTTTACTGCCACTTTTGATTGATTTAATGCATCCTTGCTGAATAAAAGTATTCATTTCTTTAATTTCTTTTCAAAAAAATTAAAATTAAAATTCTTACTGACCCCAAACTTTTGAACGGTAGTGTATAATGCTACAGAAGCTTTGTATTTCAGATAAATGCTGTTCTTTTGAACTTTCTATTCATCAAGGAATCCTGAAAAAAAAAAGTACACAACTGTTTTCAACATTGAAAATAATCATAAATGTTTATTGAGCAGCAAATCAGCATATTAGAATGATTTCTGAAGGATCATGTGACACTGAAGACTGGAGTAACGATGCTGAAAATTCAGCTTTGCATCACAGGAATAAATTACTTTGTCAAATATATTTAAATAGTACACAGTTATTTTAAATTGTAATAATATTTCACAATATTACTGTTTTTTACTGTATTTTTAATTAAATAAATGTAGCCTTGGTGAGCAGACGAAACTTCTTTTAAAAACATTAAAAATCTTAGTGGTTCCAAACTTTTGGACTGTACTGTACATGTCTTTCTTCTTCAAGCCAAACACAGAGTTATATTAAAAATATCCTGTCTCTTCCAAGTTTTATAATGGGAAAGAAGCCCAAAAAAGTGCATTCATCCATCCAAATGTAATCCATACTGCTCAAGGCGGTTAATAAAGGCCTTCTGAAGCGAAGCAATGTGGTTTTGTAAGAAAAATATCCAAATTTATAACTTTATAAAATATAATATCTGGCCGTAAGCGAGTTTAGTTCTGGTCAAAGAGTGAACTGTAACACGACACATGATGCACTGACGAACGCAGAAGCGCAGAGGATAGAGCAAAACAAAACACCGGTCATGAATTAGAAGTCGAAAAAGATCATTTTTAAAGAGAAATGTCAGAGGAGCTTGAGTTTGAATCGTGAGAGGCGTCTACTCTCATCTAAGCTCAAACTACACTTACATCCTGCGTTATACACCGGAACTTGACTCTCTCGTGAATGTGTGATAGTGATTACAGTTTATAAAGTTATAATAATGGATATTTTACTTACAAAAACTCACGGTGAGTTCACTTCAGAAGGCATTTATTAACCCTCTAGAGCCGGATTGGATTACTTTTGGATTACTTTTCTATGGATTACTTTTATGATGGATGAATGTGCTTTTTTGAGCTTCAAAAAATGGTACCATTCACTCCCATTATAAAGCTTGGAAAAGCCAGGATATTTTTAATATAACTTCGATTGTGTTTGACTGAAAGAAGAAAGTCATATACACCTTGGATGGCTTGAGGGTGAGTAAATCATGGGATAATTTTTGGGTGAACTATCCCTTTAACTATTGATGTTAATTACCCTTTTGCTTTAAAAAATAATTGTAAATAGTCCTGTGGTGTGGCAAATTAATCTTTAATATTTCATGTATTCTCTCAGTTACTACAAGGGCATATAAATACATGCATAATAAATATAAAAGAATGGTAGACACTCAAAAATGATTTCAAAAATGTTTTGTCTTTGCACTGTGCATTTTTTATGTACTGAATTCTGAATAAAACATTTTTTTCGAATGAACATGTGCAGGCTTTCATGCTTTTTACTATAAAAGAATCAGAAACCATCATCTTAAATGACGCATTTCATGTCACACCACAGGATGTCAATTTCCCAAAATTATTTCACGCCAACTACCTATTTACAGTATCAGCAGGACAAATATTAAACCTGGAATATCAACACTGTCTTAATTGATCTCATACACACTAATACAAAACAGCTGGAAGTCTATGTCTTGTTCATCCTCACTTCATTTGTATTTAATAGTGCTAGTTAGACTTTTTGATTGCTTTGTGCTGTTATACTAAAATTATACATTTCAGTTTTTTCCGGGTTTGGTCGTTTTATCATCCATCAGGTGAAAATCATTCTCTGATAGCTTAGAAAAGCAATACAACACCTCTCCTCAACATGCTAAATGATTTGAGGTTTCTCATCCATTCAAAGGTGCAGGATGAGTTAGATACCAATGTAGCTTATTAATTGTCAAATCACACACAAACTCACCTGTCTGCTGTCATGTTTGGAGGAGGAACTGCTATTGCTGTGAGATGGAGAGGAGATCTTCTGGGACATGGTGGAACTTTTCTCCTCTGAACTCATCTCGTGCTCTCAGTGAGATGGAGAATGTAAAAAAGAAGAGGAAGAGGAGGAACTGGAGGAGAGGAAAAGAGGGAGAACCGATAGCTCAGCAGTTGTGGGTCTCCATTTGCTTGTTCTTCCAAAGCTTTGAGCCTGTGGACAGACGAAGAGAGAAAGAAAGAGTCGATCAGGAGATTTATGAGAAAGGCAACCTCAACATGATGTCAGGCTTTCATCTGTACAGGTAATGAACACCACTCACCCACCACAGGATATCAAATAGCAGAATTATCTGAAAGCATAAAGGCTTGGTCAGCGTGATACACAATCCTAGGGTTGTGCTGAGGAAAGATGCCAGTGTGAAACACTGGACATACTATAGATGTCGTCCACAGATCGTCTCCTACTCACTCAGCTTCTTTGAATTATGATTACAGAGTTATGAAAGTGTGGGGGCTACACTGAACACACACTGACTATGAATCTGTGCTTCATTTATAGCAGAAACAGACGTCAATGATCGCTGTAGTAATCGTCCTTCCTTCCCTGTCTCATCTCGTCCAAACTGCTCTGTCTTCCTCTCAGTGTGGTTCTCACATGAATGGAGAACAAAATGCAAATACCCTCTTGCTTGTGTCTGGGTTTGTTTGAAGTCTTGTGTCACGACAGCACCATATGCATACTCGTGTTACAGCACCTGTACCTAGTGTCAAATAATGGAGTAGGTTACAGGGTGTGGTGTATAAGTCAAACACACACACACACACACACACATATAATATATGTATATAAGGGTATATAATATATATATATATATATATATATATATATATATATATATATATATATATATATATATATATATATATATATATATATATATATACACACAATTCACAAAACTCTGTCACATTAAAGGTGCAATAGGTGATTCTCTACAGAAACATTTTTTGTTATACTGGTTGAAAGTCTCATATCCTGATATTAACGGTCATACTTTTTTAAAATGGTTTTATAAGTGTATTTTAAAAAAAATATAATGTCTGTGGAAGGCGTATGACCAGAAAATGTTCATTCAATTATTATATTTGGTCCGAATTAAATAATACAATGTCCTACCTTCCTGTTAACGTATGTTTTTACATACCCTCGTGCACCCTGTTCGCGCAGACATCATACATCATCATATGCAGTTCATACAGATTACAGACAGACCTCAGTCACGGAGGACCACAAAAAAACAGCAGCCACCTTTTACAGTTCCTACTGAATCAAAACAACAAGCTTATGCTGCATTCATGCCATAACTACCATAATTAAGTGATGGCAACCCGTGACGTTCTAACCGGAGCTGTTCAGTCAGACTCAGAATTATGCGTTTCCATGTCAACAGTATCAACACTGAAATGAATCTGCAGCAATCAGGTACAAGCTCTCTAAAGCCCTGTTTACACTAGTGTGTTTTTGTTTTAAATCGCATAAGTTTTGCTACGGTTACGCCTGTCGTTTACACTACGCCGGTGTTTTCGAACCTCGAAAACTGAGACTTTCGAAAACGCTGCAGACCTGTTTTAGTTTGAAAACGCCGGGGTTGCGTTTCAGTATAAACTTACCAAAACGGAGACTTTTGAAAACGATGGAGTGGCTGCCCATTGTGCAGATAAACTCTGCATTTTTTTTAAAGGTGCTCTAAGTGATCCTGGGTGGAGTAACTTCCTGTTGACGTTCGAAGTGTTGTCAAACAAAACAGAGGCTAGCTAGACCCTCCCTCCTCCTACTCCTCCCCCTCCCCTCCGTGCTTCCTGAAACAGTCATGAACGCGCATTTAAAATCATTCTTGTCGGTTATTGGCTGGAGCATGTTTATTATGTTTCGTGGTCCAGGCTGCACCAGTTTGTTTTTGTTGCCGTTTTCGGAGCTTGTGGCGACTACAGAGACCGCGTTTTTTATACAGTGTGTTCAGGGGACAGGCAGCTAGCGGATAGTGAGGAGATGTTTGCTGTATGTGACAAAAAATGTTTTGGCCTAAAAACGTGTGACATCACTTAGAGCACCGTTAATACTACAGCTATCCAAATGAGCAAGAGGCAACTGTTTACACTTGTACTCGCATTCCCAGTGTGCATGAAAAATCACGTGACATGCATTTTCGGCCCTGTAGTGTAGACGAAGATCGTTTTTTTTTTATTTTAAAAAGCCATTTTAAAACAAAAACGCACTAGTGTAAACGGGGCCTAAGTTGTTTACGTTCATTATTATTGTAATGTTATGTGCTTTGAGACATGAGGTACTTTAACGGCGTGTTCTTGTGACGCTTTGCAGAGAGCAGCTGTGTGTGTGCGCCTTTATGTGTTTTGGAGAAGGCGTGGCTTCAGATGCCATTTTGCAGGGAGGGTGGGATCATATGTTTTCAATGCTAGCTTTTCCCAGATCACCTACTGCACATTTAAGTTTAAATACACCTATCGGTTGTGATTTAATATAAAAAATGAAGTATTATCCTCACAAATCCTAATATAGATAATGTTTTAACTTTTAAGCCTATTAAATGTTATAAAAATATTTTTGTGTATGTTTATTTGATTATTCACCAACCTACAGACTGATACATCACCAAGGCTGATATATTGGTATTTTGATAATTATTGTGTTGGCTGATTAGTTTTTAAAGGTGCCATCGAATTGAAAATTGAATTTATCTTGGCATAGTTGAATAACAAGAGTTCAGTACATGGAAATGACAAACATTGAGTCTCAAACTCCATTGTTTCCTCCTTCTTATATAAATCTCATTTGTTTAAAAGACCTCCGAAGAACAGGCGAATCTCAACATAACACTGACTGTTACGTAACAGTTGGGATAATTAATATGTACGACCCCAATATTTGCATAATGCCAGCCCATGATCGAGGCATTACACAAGGGCAGCCAGTATTAATGTCTGGATCTGTGCACAGCTGAATCATCAGACTAGGTAAACAAGCAAGAACAATAGCGAAAAATGGCAGATGGAGCGATAATAACATGATCCATGACAACATGATATTTTTAGTGATATTTGTAAATTGTCTTTATAAATGTTTCGTTAACATGTTGCTAATGTACTGTTAAATGTGGTTAAAGTTACCATCATTTCTTACTCTATTCACGGAGACAAGAGCCGTCACTATTTTCATTTTTAAACATTTGCAGTCTGTATAATGCATAAACACAACTTCATTCTTTATAAATCTCTCCAACAGTGTGTAATGTTAGCTTTAGCCACGGAGCACCATCAAACTCATTCAGAATCAAATGTAAACATCCAAATAAATACCATACTTACGCGATTCGACGTTGCATGACGAACACTTTCTAAAGATCTATTTTGAGGGTTATATTAGCTGTGTGAACTTTGTTTATGCACTGTTTAAGGCAAGCGCGGGCTCCGTGGGTGGGGAGCGTGAGCATTTAAAGGGGCCGCAGCCTAAATCCGCTCATATTTAATGATGCCCCAAAATAGGCAGTTAAAAAAATTAATAAAAAAAAATCTATGGGGTATTTTGAGCTGAAACTTCACAGACACATTCAGGGGACACCTTAGACTTATATTACATCTTTTAAAAAGACGTTCTACGGCACCTTTAAGTTTGGCCAAAAAGTGTCGGAAGCGTACTTTTATTCTGACAGCACCAGAACTTTTATTTTGGCAGCGCTGAGAAAGCAGCTTTGCAGCACCTTAGTGGAGATTCACATGAGCTCCCATTCTCTGTCTTCATACATGTACAGTCTTTGTTTATCTGTCTAATAAATTATTAAATAGAACTGTTAAACAAAGAAAGTGAATGGTATTATCACGTTCTTTTGTTTTGTTCTGTTCTGTCTAGTCTTAGTTTTCATTGTCATTGTTTGGTTTAGTCCTAGTCACTCATATGTTTTCATAGGTTCTAATTAAGTATTCACCTGTTCCCAGTTCCTGTAATTAGTCTCCCTGTGTATTTAAGCCCTTGGTTCCCTTTGTTCAGTGTTTGGACTTGTTTATGTGGTTGTGCTATTCTGTTTTCCTGTCGAGCTGCTGCATTACATTTTAGATTTATTCATTAAAAACTCCTCATTGTGCGCATTATACAGCCACAACGTTACAGAATACCCAACCTAACAAGAAATAAATCTTCCTGCGGTCAGATTGCTCTGTTTAGATGAAACCCTCGAGGACCACACGAGTGATGTTTTAGACCTGGCGTGCCTTACCACCTTCCCCGACCGCTCCCTGTGTACGTTTTTCCTCAACAGATTAAAGGTGGTTTTTCAAAAACACTGTTTGGAAGTTAGTCGGGCCGACACCAACAACAAATGTGTAACCAATCAGCATTAGGGGGCGTATGATGGTCGAGGACACAGAACGAGCAAGAGGGAGATCAGAAAGAGAGATGAAACAATATAAAAAGAGCTCAAAAGAATATCACTGGAATGAAGGTTTCTGACTGGGCAAGCGCTTTAGGACCCGCGTTAATATTAGAAAAGCGTTCCAGCGCTGGAGAGAGCCAAGCGGGAAAACCTGAAAACAGACGCGGAGGCTGCTTTGATTTCGCTTCACACGTGAGTAACACTGGGTGTGAGCGTCAGTGATTGTCTGGAGCTGCTGTGCTGTTTGCGACTAACAACAAACACTTGTTTGTATTTACTCTTGTGTACTGTACGTTCATTTTTTGCGCTTCCTTGTCGTTTGTTCATCATCTGCGCTTTATTTTCCGTGAAGCATTATTTTGTTGCGCATCAGCTGTGATAAACAGACATCCACTCTCTTGTGCAGGTAAACCACTGTGCACTGACAACCGCTAGAGAATGAGGTGTTTAGCGTCATTGTTAGTGCACTCGCCTCGCCTGCCAGCAGCGAATGGGCCAGGGTTCGAGACTGACTCAGAGCAGGGTGGTTAGGATTGGAGTGTGAGTTTTGGAGGCAGAGCAATGAAGAGAGGGGTGGGTTTTTTTGGGGTTGATTTCAAATATCAACAATGTCCAAACAGCATTTTTGAAAATCTACTTACCCCACCTTTAAATGAGCGATGTAAGGCATGCCTGCATGTGATGGCCCTTGAGGGACATTTGCTGCTTTTGTAGAGTGGCTGTTGGCTAATAACAACTTCTCTATTGGGCCTTTCAGACTGCGCTTAACCCCGGGTTATCGTCATTCTAAACACCACTTTTAACCCCAGAGTAAAGGAACGTTTCACACTTGTAACTTATAAGCGGGGTTACCCGGGGTTATGAAACCCTGCTCTGGAGCAGGTGTTAACCTTGCATTACGGTGCCAAACTTGTACAGTGTGAAACAATAGTTGCGTCCCAAACGACGCACTATACACTATGCACTTATACACTATGTACTTATGCACTATGTACTCATCCATATAGTGCGTGAATTGTATAAGGTTATTTTGTCATATAACAACGGAGTCCGATACCCCCTCCCCCTCCTCTACGTAATTAAAGCTGCGACAGTTGAGTGCACGAAGTGTCCAACATTCCACACTTCGTTTTTTCCGTTAATTTAGTGCACCATCCGGGTATTTAAAGTGCACTTTTTCTTTTTGGAATTTTCAGTGTGAACGCACTACTTGCACTATTTATACTTAAAAACATCATAGAATAGTGCACTAGTACGCGAATTGGGACGCACCTAATGTGGTTTTAGAATGTTACAGCCAGACGCTTAGCAACAGACAACCAATCGTGAACTCATATTTGCCTGCTCTGGACAGTCACAGAAACACTGCGCATTGTATAGAAACAGTAAATTCCGCGTTTGAGAGTAAGATGTCAAATGCTGAAAGAAAACGTGAAAAAGGAGACCATTTCATTCTTATCTTTATAGTCCAAAATGTCCATTCAGTATAAACTCGATAGTACGGTCGTCAATACGAGGATGCAGAATGCTAGAGCTTTATGTAAACAGATGACATGCTGCGTTCATCCAATCAATGACACTGACACCACAAATATGCAAATAAGAACATTAACCCAGGGTTTAGGTATTTACAGTGTGAAACGTCAGTTTACAAATCCCCAGGATTAATTGTTAACTCCAGGTAAAATATGAGCAGTGTGAAACGTGAAGCAAGATAACCCAGGATTCCATTTACCCGGAATTTAGAATGACCCAGGGTTAACTATTTCAATGACTGTCTGCCTCTCGGATGAGGCCAACACCAGCCCCACTCCAGACCCAGAGACCAGCCAGCCACCAACAACACCCAAAATGGACATTTTGCCTAAGCCCACCGCAGACACCGAGAGAGCGCCCAAGCAGACACCCAAGCTAAGCCTGGGTCTCCAAATCTCATGGTTCCACCGCTGTTGAGTACTTCGGACTACTAGTAGAACCGCTGACTCCACCCTGGCACCACCAACCATCGAATCCACCGTGGGCCTTCATCCTGACAGTGCTCTGGGTTCCAACCTGGCTCCTCCTGCCTTCATCTCCTCCTGCTGTAAGTGCTGTCCTGGTTTCTTCCTCCGTCATCTCCTCCCTGGCTCTTCCTTCGTCCTGGGTTGTCCCATCTACCAGTTCTGCGTCTTCCTCCAAATTAGTATTTATTAGTAATAGAAAGGCAAGCAAAATGTTCTATATTTTAGTATTGTGGCAAGGCACATATTGGCTGAGATTTCTACTGTGTATTTTGATGGCATTTTAAAAAGCATATTCTTTCTCTCTCACTTTTCATTATGAGCAGCAGCACAGGTCACAATGTGGGACAGTGAAATGCAGCAAGGTTAATTAGATTAGTTCTGCACTCCACAACCAAACCCCCCTTCATTTCCATCAGCCTGTGGAAGTCAATAAAAAAGTCTCTCACTCTCTCTCTCTTTCGGTTGTTTACTCCTACTTATTTTAGTAAAATTATACTTTCTTTTCACTTAGAGCAGGATACGACACAGGAAATTGTGAAAATGAGCAGTATGTTGCAGTATGACGACTCATCAGCTAATGATCAGCATCATGTGTCTGCTGCACAATGACATTCTGAGGTTTAATCACTTCCTGTGAGGATGGAGTAATCCACATTTTTTTTTATGCAGCAGTGTGAAGACGTGTCTTTAAAATTTACAATCAGCTTTTGTGTTAATTGTAACTGACAAGCTATGACCTGGATGACTGAACCTTCATAGACTAGAAAACATGTTGAGAGAGTGATCTGCATTGACCGCGTCCTGTCATAAAAACATCAATCTTGCATCCAAAGTGGATAGCCGAAACATGTTGCCATTTCCACCTGATATTAACATGCATTCAAAAGGGTCCCCTGTGACCAGTCAAAAATTTAATCAATGGCATTTTAGTCAATGTGTCACTACTGTACATGTTGAAAAACCACAAAATAATGCTGTTGAACTCAATGTGCTTGAATTTTACTTTCACCACAAATGTTGAAATGCTCAATGTTATTTCAGTTGAGTACCTGTTTTCAGTGATCAGATCACAAAATCATATTTACACCTGCGGTTACACAGATGGTGTGTGTTAAGCACCTCACTGATGATGACTAATAGTAATAACAATTTTAGTATTTACACTTTACACTTTTACTGGGTGCTGTTGTGACCTTTATAACACCAAGAGAGGTTTGTTGCCTATTTGTTTCTATATGCAACTTCAGGTGAAATAACAGCTGGATATTCTCATTCAACTTTCTCCATTCTATTGGAATTTGTATTTTTTTTCATCTCAGATGAGTCAAATCAGTCAGCATGAAGTTGATTGTTTGAATTGACGGCAACTTCCTAAACCTCTTACTGAGCAATCGAGGATACAAATACGGCTAATTACGGTCTCAGTATGTGGTCGCTTTAAGTAGCTGTGGCGACTGGTTTGTTCCGGTAAACAGACTCCTGGTTGTGAATAAACGGCACTCTCCACCGCCGCCTGTCTCACCTCACCCCGCGCCACTTCAGAAGCCAACAGAGAGCAGCTGCCTCAGTGTGCCGCCCCTATTATTTATTCATTCACTTTCCACTGATCACACTCAACACACACACACACACACATACACTATACATGCAGCCATACACGTAGACGCGCACACATAAGTAGTTGACATGAAATATTTGTGGGAAGTTTATATAGTCATTATAATATGACATGACTCCACCTAAAACGATTAAAACTGCATTTTCTAATTCTTTAATCGTCATGAATGCGGCTTTAATAACCTAATTTTATATGGAATATTTGTTAGTAAATAGAGTAAAAAATGTATTTCTCATGGTTATTTCATGTTAGTTAATGCACTAACTAATGTTTAACTAATGAACATTATTGTAAAGTGTTACCAATGATTAACTATTCTAAAGACAAAAGGTTGATTGAAAAAGCAAAGCATCTATAATATACATCTTTCCTAGATTTTTTTTTTCTTAAAATGTATATTTCAATATAATATATATATATATATATATATATATATATATATATACCATATTGAAAATGTTGTATATATATATATATATATATATATATATATATATATATATATATATATATATATATATATATATATATACAACATTTTCAATATGGTATATATATATATACACCAAAATGCTGCTTAAATTGGTGTTTAGTTGTTACAGTTTGCAAGGAAAACCCCTCTGTGGGTTGGAACTAAACTCTGGAGGACTGTGGCCCTCCAGGATCTGAGTTTGAAACTGGTCTGCTGCAAACAGACGATGGCTCCAACGCCTGTACTGAACTGCAATGTGTGAAGTAGCTCCTATGATGAGAAAAAACAGGTATGTTTGAGCATTCTGTCCTTTTTAGGATCTTGTGACATCACATCCTGTTTTTGGTTCATTTAGATGTCTTTGGTCCATGTTTGGTCCAATTTTCAGGGGTCTCGGTCTGCTTCTTTGGTGTGCACCAATGTTCGAATGGCAGCTTTCATACATATTTAAATGAAACGCACTAACAAAGCATTGAGAGCAATCACACCAGAGTTCATTTTAATCTAAATAAACCTGCCAAATGTGAACACACCCTTAGACACTGTTTTTAAGCATTTCACAATTTTGAAGATTACATTGAAAGTTTTAAAAATTGTGTCTCTGGACCCTGCAGACTCTCCGGACCCGTTCCATTCCCTAACGGTTCGCTAAATTCGCTATTCATCTTAGCTTGACTTGACTTTGGTCAATAGGTGCGTTTACACGGAGCATTGTAATCGGTTTAAAAGTCCAATCCGAATAAAAAAGTGCTCCATATAAACATCTCGGAATAAAAATGCCCAAATCGAATTAAACTGTAATCAGTTTGAGAGGGGTGGGATAAACCTTTCTATAAACCGAACAAAATAAAAATTCTGAGATGTAAACACGTTAAACCGATTTTAGTTTTCGTCTACGTCATCACGTCAATCGTTCAGGGGTCGTCAGAATGCAAAATGGCGGTGGCAAAATCAATCTGGAGTAAAACTGAAACAGGACATAGGCTAATGTGCGCATGTCACAAAGTCATTCCGATTGAAAGCGCCGGCGCATGTAAACACCATATCGGATTAGATAATGGTCCCTATAATACACCCGGCGCAGCGCAAGTGTGTTTGCTAGTTTGCGTCCGGCGCCGTACGCGTTTTCCCGTTCAACGCCACGTCCTTAAATTAGTAAATGCATTTGCGCCTGTTAGTGCACCCATGGGCGTGCTGGTCTAAAAGAGAGGTGTGTTCAGGCGCATTGCCGGCACATTGCTATTTTAAGGAGCTGAAAATAGACTGCGCCATAGACCAACTCAAACCTGGTCTAAAGTCTAAAGTCAAAGGCGCAATGTTTTTTTTGTTAGAGCGCGTTGGTAGAAACTGCGCCTCTGAGCGCGTCCACAGTGCGCGTTGACTTTGCTTATTACACACAGGGATGCGCATCACACAAACATGGCAAATATTAAAAACAAAAGGATTACAGTGTAAAAGAATATTATTGTGTAGGCTACATAAATATAAAAGCATTCAGCTTTTCCGCCAACAAATTCCGCCATGTAAATAGCAATCCGCCATGGCGCGAGCGCATCTCGCTCTTAAAGGGAATGGGAGATGACACTCTGATTGGTTTATTGAACGTTACGCCCATTACTCATTAAGAGAATATGGACATCCCATTTCAAAAATGCGCCCCAGCGCACGGACCGTTTTTCCGTCGTTAAAATAGCAAAAGTGGATTTGGACACGCCCTGAGTGCACCTGCGCCGTGTGCTTTACACTTTGCGTTTAGATCGTTAAAATAGGGCCCAATGTCTCATGTAAACAGTCCACCGAATCTTTCAATCGGAATGATTTTAATCGGAATGATTACGTTTATGGTACATTTCCAGATTCACATTCATCTGTTTCAGATGAAACTAAACGCTTTTAGCGCCACTCACTGAACATTTTACTATTAAAGTGATGCAAAATGTGCAAGAAACAACATAATATCGTTTTGCAGAAATGTCACCACAAGCACATTATTCCAACGAGCCTGGGTTGTAAAATCTACATTAATAAAAGAGAAAATCCATGGACATGCATTATCTAACCTTACACACAAGCAGGAATATGCAAACATATATGTGCACAGAAGCATATAAACTATGCAAACACACACACAATAACCATCTTACAAAGACCAGCAGAAGTGCAAACACACGCACACACGGCATGTAACTCTAGCTTTATGAAGCAGGCTGTTTATCTGAAGAAAATCTCTGGGCATTGAGTCACGTCCTACTGTCATGTGTGCAGTTGAATACAGCACAGGCTATTTATTTACGCCAATAAAGACACAGAGACAGAATGGTTTAAGTTGTAAATATAGATGTTGGATATCAGTTAGATATGAGCTATTTATGTTTTTCACATTCTTTCTTAGGAATCTGATGCTTAAATCCTGATTGATCCTTAAATAGCACTTTTGTTGTGTATTTGCTTCATGAGTTCATATGTTCACAAGATCCTTTTTCAGTTGCAGCTTGCCGTCTGAAATCAAGGGGCTCAAGCACTCAGCTTGAGCTTCAAAGATATAGTCCACCCAAAAATAAATATTCTAGCATCATTTACACCCCCTCATGTCATTTCAAACCCATTTAACTTTGTTCCATGGAACACATAAAGAGAAATTTGAAAGAACTTGCTCTCGATGCAATTGCAGTGAACGAAGATTGGAAGCTTTCAAGCTTCGAAATGGACACCAACGTACCATAATAGTATCATAAAATAGTCTATGCGACTCTATTACATGCCTTCTGAAGCCGTTTTTTTTTGGGAAGAACAGATTGAAATTGTCATTACACACTGACAACTTTCTTCTTTTTCAGAATTGCTGTGACCAGTCTTTGAGTTGAGCAGATCAACCCAAATCATTCAGACTGGTTTTGTGTACCAGATCAAGTCATTAATTGAAGAGATCCAACTGACAAGAATGATCATCGCTAAGTGTGCCAAGGTGTGCATTTTAAAGAGTGGATGTCAAGACTTTCAGTAAATAACATACATTTCTGTCTGTTCAGCACAGCAAGCTATAGTACGGCTTCCAAAAAACATTGGAATAAAGCACAAAAGCTGTATGGATCACAACTTTTTTGGCCAACAAATATTTTAGGGCAGTGCTGGATGATTCTAGAGGAGGCATCAGGGCCGTTTATGGTAATGATCCTTTAGCATTCCTCTAATATTTTTATATAGAGCCAAACTCGCTACGTTTATGCCCTTTCCATTCCTTGCGCATTACTTCTCTCCCCTGCTATAGACGTAAAGCTCTATAAGAGCTGCACATGACACAGTTACCGTAGAAGAAACATGGTGAGCAGCAAAATAATGTATATTTTCATTAAAATACTTCAGAAAATGAGGATGAAGCAAATAGTTATTTTTATCCGTCATACAGTATATGTCTCTGACCTTTCAAACCAGGTTTGCAACGGTTTTCATATATATATATAGATTGTTAAGAAAATTTCATGATAAACAATAATATAATTAAGAAAATTATTTGTAGATGGCAAGAAAAGACTTAAAACTATGAAATTACTTAGATAACTTTGTTTCATGTTTATAATGTTGAACAGAAAACAATAAACATTTTTTCTGTTCAAAATGCTGAACAGAGCATTTTAAACTTAGACTTACTGTACCAGACTAAGGGCCCTATCATACACCCGGCGCAATGTATTTAGCTAGTTTCAGCCCGACGCAGTTATCATTTTCATGTCCTGCACCATGTTGTTTAAACAGCAAATGCATTTGCGCCCATTTGGGCACCCATGGGCGTACTGGTCTGAAAACGAGGTGTGTTCAGGCACATTGTTGGCGCATTGCTATTTTGAGGAAACTGAAAAAGACTGCGCCATTGACCAACTGAAACCTGGTCTAAAGTCAATGGTGTAATATTTGTTTTGTTATTTAAAGGGCGCGTTAGTAATATGTGCCTAATATGTGGGTGCACAACGCGTGTACACTCTTCTTGTGACACACACAGGGACACGCACCAGCACACAAACATGCCAAATATTAAAAAGTAAAGGATTACAATGTAAAAGATTATTATTGTGTGCATAAAGGAAAAAATGCTTTGGTGGAAGCCAGCTTTTCCCGTAGATGGTCTGCTCGCATACTTTAACCTCGTGCACGAGCAGATTCGTTTCCTCACTAGAGAAGTGTTCAGTTTTTCCACTTGCAAATTCCACCATAGCGAATCCGCCATGGTGTGAGAACTGGCTTTTTAAGGGAATGGGAGATGAGACTCTGATTGGTTTATTGCACGTTACACCCAAAACTAATATTCATATCCAATTGTGCTGATGAGATATTGACTTTTTTTTAAAACTTCTCAGACGCCACTGCTTTGGCCTTTGGGACTCAATATCCTCATTTTGATGGCTATTTTGAATGTTTAGCTTTTTTCTTTTCTTTTACAAAATACTAATGCTGCCCAGATGGAAATATTTATAACTATTCCAAAAAAGTATTGTCCGGACCTCCGCTGGGAAGGAAATATAGAGACCAGTCCTCTTGTAACTTTATTTGAATACCCCTGTTCTAGAGTATTACTGCAGCCATAAAACCATATTACTGGACAAGAGCTGATGATAAGCAGGTAAGCAGCCACTTATATATCTTTGTGTTAGTATTAACAGGATTAGATTAGTTTCTTGTGAACATTTAGAAATTCACTTGCATTAGGAAAAGAGAGATGAGATGTTTATTACCAACTCGACCCTGAGGTCCAGCCGAGCAAGGTCAAAAGTTCTGGGGTACATTTCCTGTACAATGATGTAACTTGCTGTATCAAATTAGCTGAAAAGGAAATATGAATAATTAATTCTAACTAATCTTATATTTAGATCAGCCGTAAGAAATTAGGCACTACTTGATATATCAGAATTAATGCCACAATCAACTAACCAGTTCGTCCAGCAATCAAGTTACTTGTTTATTAATTCTAAGAAATGTTCATTTTTGGGGGTTATGGGAAATAACTTTCTTACTGTACAGTAACACTGTATGTAGCATGTAGCAAAAATCTACATGATTAGGGACTACAGTATGAGCATGAACCACAAACAATTTTACATGTGTCACAAACAAAACTTTATTAACTACATTAAACACTTAAACCAATCTAACATACGCATACATACGTGCATATAGTTTAGCAATGGAAAGAGAGCTGAAGCAGAATACAGGAAAGCAAGAAGTTATCACATAGTTTGAAATTCAGCACATGAACTACCTCGTGCAAACCAGTTTGAGTCAGAGGATCTTTGATGAATGGAAAGTCTCAACCGCAGCCTGTCACAAACTTAGGGGTCCTTACAGGTTATCTAGCTCAGCATCATCTTCAGGTCAGAATTTCTCAGAATCCATGTGATCTTGTGATCTTTTAAAGTGTGAAGATGTCACACCCTCAGGAGGTGGGTGAGCCAATAAGGAGTCATACATTCTGAAGGAAACCATGTCTTTGAGCATGGTGTTTTGCATATGTAATTTGATAGGGTGTTGATGGAGAAACTATTAATTGTTACCAGGGTAACCAGAGGCCTGTCCTGTATCTGAGTGTTAATTACAGTTTGGGAATACTTCACAGACACCTAATTTGTTTGTTGGGTAGGCTCTGGTTGATTATTTATGGAATATAACAACTAATTGTGTCTGATTGGTCTCAGTCACTTAACACTGCTTAACCACCATAGTACAATGCATTATTGTAGAAATTAACTAGCTAGTCACGACTGTTTCCCGAAAACATAGTAACTTTGTTGCACATCCGTCTTTCGAACCACATTGGTTCAACGATATGCATCACACAGGTGGTGGAGAAATAACATTAATCCATTCTATATCGAATTCATGTCAGATTATTACTGTAAATAAGGAACACGGCATCTGAAGACTACTTTGCTATTTTTGTTCTCCATTGTTTTGGTTTATTTCCAGATGTTTAATTTAAACACAAGTTCCCTCTTACGTCACTCTGGGGTGTGCAGCGCTTATTTTGCTCAAAAGCACAATCTATGTAAGGTCACATGTCACACTAACAAGAAACTATCCTTCTAACCACAGGTTGAGGCTCAAGAGCTGTAGTTTCAACCACACAACTTACACTGCAATACTGTTTGCAAATGTTCGTTGGAACTATGGTTTTGGGAAACACCTGAACTTCGTTGAACTGTGCTGGTAACGATGGAACTTGTGACCATAGTTCACTAACAATGCTTTTGGGAAACGCACCCCTCGTTGTTAATGTGTGAATCTCTGGTTTTTACGTCATAGAAGTGACAGACTGGGGAAATGGGCCACATCACAGCGCTCCAACCCACAGACAGCCGGTCTGAATCAAAGATTTATTAATGCTGTGGGCAATCCAAGACCCTCTCACACTACATCAATTATAGACACAGAAATAACAGATAAATACACACTCTTCATTTCACTCTTTAATCAAAACTCTGTTGAGGCAGCTGTTTTTAGTACTATTTATGACCTATTCATTATTTATTAAAGGAAGCAAGCGAAAGGGAAATGGAACAATAGACTATCTTAACAGAATCACAAGAGCAACAATCTCTGCCTTTGTATTAAAAAAGCACCTTTTCCACCACAGGAATAAATTAATGCAATTGTTTTTTTGTTTTTTTTAAACTTACAAAACAATTATGTATTAAATTGTATAAATTGTAATAATATGTTTGAAATATATATATATATATATATATATATATATATAATTTACTAAATATTTACAATGTAACATTTACTAAAATATATAATAATATTTAATATTTACTAAATATTTATATTATTACTATTACTAAAATAATTTTAATGAAATGAAAATGTAATGAAAACAATTATAAATACAGATGATAAAGAATTTCATTTATACTGATTTTAATAAACAAACAAAAAACTAACAAAAAAAAATCATTGTGCCCAGACATGATTTTTTTATTACTGTATTACAATGCTGTATTTTTTGTATCATATATATATATATATATATATATATATATATATATATATATTATTTTTTTTTTATTACAAGAGCAAGATTTTTTTGTTTGTTTGGATTATAGTGGTGTAACGGATCACAACACTCACAGTTCGAATCATATTACGGTTTTCGAGTCACAGAATGGATCATTTTTCAGATCATCAAAAAATAAATAAAAAATTTTAAGACAACTGTAACTATGCTTAACATTTAACTTAAAAAACACTTTAAGTACTTTGATACCACAGCAAAAACTCCTAACTAATAAAGTTCACACATCATTAAAGACAAGTGAACAGACAGTAAAAATAAGAATACACAAATTAAAACATAGATAAATACTATAGAACAGTTACAAATAAAGTTAGGTCTAACAGTAATATTCATGTACAAAAATGTAATAATATAAATATAATTGTAATTACACTGCAAGTGTTCACTGTATAAAGTAAATATAGAATAATCATTGTTAAAGTTGTTTTGTTGTTTGACAATTAATAACATCGCATTTTTAGACTGCTGTCATTAAATGCGTGGAACCAAGTATGAATGCACGACCGAATGCACGGAACCAATATGATGAAATGCATCCAATTTCTTTCTCAAGTTATCTCAACTGTTAAGCCCGGAACACACCAAGCTGACGGCAAAGAACTAGTGGTAACGAAAGCAGACTGTGGGGTTGGCTCATGTCGGCAACGTCTGGATCCAAAGTTGCCCTGACACACCAAACCGACACTAGACACCCAACGGCTAAGTAGCACGTCCGTTCTGCGCCTGCGTAAGAAGAAATTCCTTCCCGTACCAGCAGGTGGCAGTAGCTGAACAGCCAATCAGAATGATCAGACGGCCCGACGAGCTCCGACGGCAATTCAACATGTCGAATCGGCCGAAAAAAAGCCGGTGAGGACCAACTTCAGCCGACGGTGTGGAACACACTAAGAAAACTTAGTCGACAGGCGAACAAAAACTGTCCGACAGGTTGACGGCCGACCGCCGGCTTGGTGTGTTCCGGGCTTACGTAGCTCGATTATGTGTTCGTGCGCCATCTGAAATGCGCCTCTGTGAGCGCGCATGCTTTAAGTTTTTAAAACAACACGCAATTGCGAAATTCGACTCTTCTTGCATTTGAATTGTTTAAAAATGCTTGAGTGTTTTAAATTGGTAAACTTTCAATATATAATGGCTAAATGCAGTTAATCCACAAATCACATGCCTTCCGAACTGTGGGGCCTGGTTCGTACAGATCATGGATCAACCGCGATCTGTTACACCCCTATTGGATTACAATTATAAGGATTGTGCAGAACCAAATGTACTAACTGTTATAAAAATTATGCCAAAAAAATGCAAAACTCCTAATCCTAATGGTCATACACAGACAATTGTTATGAAGATCATAATATAAAAGTAATTATCTATGTGTATCAGCCAAACTTTCTATAAAAACAGCCCCCCCCCCCCATCTAAAACAAAAAACAAAACCATCTAAAACAAAAACAACAGGGAGACAAATTAGGATAATGCTCAGATGCAGCAAGACCTGCACTTGTTACTGCAGCGTCCGCAAAGATGAGGGAGTGACGTATTACGGTCTAGGTGAGATAGAATGACTGGCAGCTCTCTCTGTGTCTGCGGCCCTGTAATTTAATCTCTCTGTCACAGGGTGCAGCGTATTGTATGTTTCTTTTGAAAGTGAGCACGGCACACACAATGCCAAAAATAACTACCACACAAAGCTCTGACGGAAAACGAATGACAGTGGCGGTACAGGCAAGGCGGCGGCAGACGGTTGAGGTGCTATAATGTTCCAGAAAATGAGAGGGTGATGTCAAGGGGTCGCTGTAAATGTAGGATGCCCAAATCTCTCTCTCACACACAGACACACCCACACACACAAATACACCACAAATAATCGCTATAGTTTGTTCTAATATTTACGGTATAAGGTATATAAGTAAACCACAGAACGCTTAATTACTGAAAATGTAAGAGGCAGTTTCAGTTATAGACAGAGGCGTAAATGCACCAGATTGATCGTATTGGCAGATTATCATTAACCTGCAGCCTCTATCACAAGCAAGCGGGATAATCAGGGGGATTTTACAGCAGGCTAGAGTAATGGGCAGTATTACTGGAGCGATCGAGCTTGATTAAAGAGGTATACATCTTACAGCGGTAACGAGATGGTGGTTTAGCAGACTGGAGTATTTTTGAGGGGTTTATGACCAGCAGAGCTTGTTAGATTAATGGTTATGGTAAGGGATTTCTCACAACTTCTGCCTGCACAAAGTGTTGGCAAACATATCAAGCAGGCACTTTATTCTTGTGGGAGGGACCTATGGGGATAGAGACATGTTTGAGCTTGATTTGTGGCACAGGCCTGCATTTCCCTCAGGAGAAACTAGTTTAATGAAGGAAATTTAGCCGTATTAATGCAACCTCTATGACAACCGGTGCTCTTTAGAGACATTCTGGATTAATTGAATTTTAGGTTGATTAAATGTACTAGTGTGAGTGTATAGCGATAATTTGGTTGCCAAAGCTTTATTTTTCAAGTTCAAAACAACTCGAAAAGAGTTTGAAATATTTATAACTTCTTGTGAAGTTCTGATGGTTGATCACTGATTCCCCTGGTAAATGATAAAGATGAGGAAACATTATCTAAAAACATAGTTTAAAAGTGTTTCTCAAATGGTGGGTCGTCACCCAAAAGTGGGTCGCAAAGTGTGTAGTCAAAGAAACAACAACAAAAAACATCATTCTAAATGTTTTTCTGATGCAAGACTTTTATTTTGTTGACTCTTCTGTCAGACGCAGTTTAAGTAAAGTGTGCCTGAGAAAAACATGTTGTCCTGATTCATTATCTGATGTCAGATGAGATGTTGTCAGGCTATATGTCAGTGTCATTGTTCTAATGTTATTTATTTTTATAACTTGTCTCTCACCTTAGAAAAACAACTTTCCTGTCCTGTCAGATGTTATACTGTGCTTGCAGCATGAGCAAATGCGGAGCCACGTGCTGTATATCACTTCACTATAAAGAGCAAATGAAATTATGAGCATTCAACGTCATAGCTACGTTTTCAATTAGTAAGTCATGAAATTAACAAAAAGTACCAAATAAATTACATAACTGGTATGCCATGTGTTAGCTGGGAAGGACTTGCATGCAGTTATGATTTCATGTCATTCTATTCATCAGTATCATTGTCCATATGGTTTTTTTTAACAGCTCATATTGTGTATTTACCATGGTAATGTAGTTTCTGTGACCTTAAAGGGTTAGTTCACCTAAAAATGAAAATTAACCCATAATGTACTTACCCTCAAGACATCCTAGGTGTATATGACTTCTGTCAGTCAAACACAATCAGAGTTATGTTAAATAATATTCAGGCTCTTCCCAGCTTTGTAATGGCACTGAATAGTGCCCGAGTTTTTGAAACTCCAAAAAGCGCATCCATCCATCATAAAAGTAATCCATACTACTCTAGTGGGTTAATAAATGCCGCCGAGGCACTTTTTCAGCACTCATCAGCCAGCTCTGATGGCCTCGATCCCAATGCAGAAGCCCGCTCTGTGGCTTCTTTCACCCAGGACGAGGGTTTGATGCTTGAGTTATCTGTATCTGAGGATGTGCTCAGCATCGACGTGGGAGAATTTGAAGACTCACCACTCCATGATTCCATGTATGAGGAGCTTGTGGAGGTTTTCACTCGTGCTGTAGATTAATTAAATATTGACTGGCCCTGCGAGAAGCAGAGGTTGTGCTCTAGATCTGCTGTGGTTCTCTCTCAAGCATCCAGCACCCATGGGTCTGGACGCCATGGTGCAGACGTTGCCAAGGCTACGCCTGTATGCATTTCCCCCGATTGCTCTGCTCCCGGGAGTTCTAGAAAGGTCCATCGGGATGGGTCAGTATCCTTTTGGTAGCACCGTTCTGGCCAGCCCAAGTATGGTTCTCGGACATCGTGTCACTCCTGGCAGGCCCTCCTTGGGAGATTCCCATCAGGAGGGACCTGCTTTCTCAGGGTGGGGGTACAATATTTCACTGCCGTCCAGAGCTGTGGAAACTGTGGGTCTGGCCCCTGAGGGGGCTCAGTACCTAGAGGCTGGTCTCTCAGCCACAGTGGTCAAGACTATACTCTGGGTAGGCACCAGTTGGTTGTTCGTATGGAGGTCGAGGCCTACGACTCATACCAGAGTCCCAGCCTGGGATCTGGTGGTGGTTCTCGAATGGATATCCCTGGCCCCTTTTGAAACGCTTGAGTCAGCGTCTGAGAAAATTCTCACACTAAAGATAGCTTTTTTGCTGGCCATTACATCCATCAAGAGAGTTGGGGAACTTCAAGCTCTGTTTATTTCCCCTCCCTGCTTGGAATTTGCTCCTGGGAGGGTGAAGGCTATCTTACACCCTAGATCTGGCTACATGCCTAAGGTGCCTAGATTTACCATTCTTCAGGCCTTCCATCCTCCACCTCGTGTGTCGGAGGAAGAGGAGAGACTTCATTTACTCTGCCCTGTGTGGGCCCTAGAGTTGTATGTTCAGAGGTTTTTTCACTGGAGGAAGTCAGACCAGCTGTTAGTATGTTTCGGGTCGCCCAGGAAAGGATCTACGGCCTCCAAGCAGACAATCAGCAACTGGATTGTCGAGGCAATTTCTACGGCCTACCAGGTGCGCGGCATGCCTCGCAAGAAATATGTGGGCTGGGCTACCCCGCAAACGTTCATTAGATTTTATAGTCTGCATCTTCCTTCCACACCGGGCGCACAGGTCCTCTCGTCCTAAGCTGTGCCTGGACAGTTTCACACTAGGACAGACATCACTTGGCATGGCGCAGTGGGCATTACATTCCCCAAAGTGTCGTCAAGATGACACAGCGCAAGTTCCCTTAAAAAGGAAATGTCTCTCGTTACGACTGTAACCCTTGTTCCCTAACGAGGGAATGAGAAGCTGCGTCCCTTTTGCTTGCTTCGACCTATCAGAAGCTGACGCTACTGTGTGCCGGCATCTCTTTATAGCTTCCGTGCATTCCACATGCCACGTCACTGAGTATGTCACGATGCAGCACCAACCAAGATTGGTCTAGTTTCACACGTGCTTCAGATGTTTACACACCGAGGGCTTCCCCAAAATGTTGTCAAGACAACTCAGCATCTCATTCCCTTCTCAGGGAACAAGGGTTACATTCATAATCCGAGATGTTTTTCTTGTGCGACAGAGGAGTTCAGCACCGCAGCTTGACTGGGTGCTTATATGGAGAGTAAGATGATGCACCTCCATTTTTCCTGCATCTGTTTTGAAAGGTTCATCACATACATGGGTATGCCTACGTTGTTACCAAAGCAACCCATGCAGATAGGTTGGATATGACTGGACAAACAAATCTTAATTAATCCCTTATAATTAATAGTGCAGACAGTCTGTCTGAAAAGATCTGATTTGAGAAAACATCCGATTTGCCTGCAGTCTGAACATAGCCAACAAAAACCAAAAACCATGACCTAGAAACTAAAAAGAACATGACAATGAACAAAACAGAACATGACCTGAATGTGACATGCCCCTTTAGGGGTAACTTTTTTTATTTCAGTAAATGTTTATTTTATTTAAAGTAATGAAAGTAATGAAAATGTTTTTTATGGTTTTAGCTTTAGTTATCGATAATAACCCAGGTACTATATTTAACAACCTAAAATAACCTTGCATGTCATAAAAACAATATTTTAAAATTTCTAAAAGATATTTTACATATTTTAAAAGGTTAATTGACCTTGCCGCACAGTCAAGATGTTTTGCAGGAGTCCTCTCCATGATATAATTTCCTGTTTTATGTTTCTTTTTTTAATTAATTGCTGTGAGAGTAGATTAACACTGACATGAAACTCAACAAACTCAACACTTTTCTTCTTATGTTTACAGAAATGGCAGTGAGAGATATCAGTTCCTTCTCCCCAGGTCAGCGAGATCTGGGTCCAAGATGATGTGGAGGCCTGCTGGGGCTTTAAATAACTCCCTTGATCTGCGTTTTGGGGCTACATATTTTAATGCCAAGGTGCAACAGTGCAGATTATGTTGCAGAGAAATGGGTGCCAAAGTCAGACTAGATCTTACAGTTTATGTATACATCGATACATTTTGAGTATACTGTCAAATTAAACAGTAGATTAATATATGATCTTAAAGGGTTAGTTCACCCAAAAATGAAAATTATCCCATGATTTACTCACCCTCAAGCCATCCTAGGTGTATATGACTTTCGTCTTTCAGAAGAGCACAATTGGAGAAATATTTAAAAATATCCTTGCTCCTCCAAGCTTTATAATGGTAGGTAATTGGGGGGAGGGGGGCACATTTTGAAGCCAAAAAATGCATCCATCCATCATAAAAATAATCCATACGGCTCCAAAGGGTTAATAAAGGCCTTCTGATGTGAAGCGATGGGTTTTTGTAAGAAAAATATCCTTAATTAAAACTATAATAAATAGCTTCCGGCAGACGGCCGTACGTATTGATTTGTGGCAGAAGAGAAACCTCTGACCCGACACATGACACAATGATGAACGCGGAAGCAGACGATAGAGCAAAACAAAACACCGGTCACGAATTAGTCTAAAGTGATCATTTTTAAAGAGAAATGTGGGAGGACTTTGATATAAGAGGAGCTTGAGTTTGTTGCCCAGCCCTATTTGTTTGAACTGCGAGAGGAGTCTAAGCTTACCACTTAGCCCCTTCACTACCATTATAAAGCTTGGAAGAGCAAGGATATTTTTAAATATATCTCCAATTGTGTTCTTCTGAAAGAAGATATTTATGGGTTAACTATCTCTTAAACAAAATGATAAAGTCTATGCTTTATTTTATGTATTACTATTTACTGCCTTAAATTTCTTATTTTATTAATTTTAATAAAATGAGACCCAGAAATGTTATGTAAAATTCACCCTTTAAAAACATAAAAATTTTCAACAATAAAATACGAAATAATTAACTTAATAATTAACTTTTTAGTTTCAGGCTTCCTGTTGGTATTTGTGACAATTTCATGTCAGCTAATGACACTGATAATCTTCCCCTTTGCCGTAGCTCCCTATATCATGTTTACATTTTTAAACACAATGAGGATATTTGAGAACTCTGCCATAAAGGAAGATTAGCAGTAAATAACAGCTTAAATTTCAGTCTTGTTCTGCATATGAAGAGATCATATGGACTTGGAATATAACACACAAGTCATGTGAATTAATAAAAAAAAATGATAACAATACTGGGTTGGAACAACATGAGGTTGAGTAAATGCTGACCAGATTTTCATTTTTGGTCAACTGTTTCTTCAACACTCCAGCATCCATAGCATAACAGTCCAGTTTACAAAACATGTCAGTCTGAAGTCTGGTCTCTGGTTCTACATGTCAAGTAATATTACACTGGCTGACTTGAAAAAGACCTTGTTTTGAACCAGACAAGCTCTGTTACTTTGAGAGAGGATAAAACATATATGACTGCACAACGTTACACTATAAAAGTGGGGGTATCTGAGTGAATGAGCACAGACATAGAGGAAAATCGACAAAGACAGAACAGAAACACAGAGTGAGAGGAACACGAGCAAAACACACAAAGAGAAAGAGAACATAAGAACCAAACAAAGAAAAGGGAAAATGGCCAAGCCAAAAAAAAAAGGAAAAAAAAGAAAAAACATTAAAACACACACACACACACACACACACACACAAAGACACGTTTTCTCCACAAACATATATTTTAGCCTAGTTGTCAATTGAATGTGAAGAGAGAGAAAGACTGGACATTTCAAAATAATTGAAAGCATTTTCTATTGTGTTATCCTAACTGACTGTTGACTGAATGTGTAACACTTGATTGGTTGGTATCGTTCTTTTTAATGAATCATTCAAACCAAATCAGTCCAAATCAAACACAGGAGTCATTTGTCTAAATCAAATTTTGCATCACTCACTTCCTCAAAAAAAAAAAAAAAAAAAAAAAAAAAATCTAAGAATGCTTTGCTAAGGTTCCCATTAGGTTACTCAATCAAAACGTCCAGTTAATGTGAACATTAAGGAAACATTTCATTTCATCAGCTTGCAAACAATATGGAAATGTTATGTTCAGAAACAAGTAGCATTATAAAACATTAGACAAACGTCCAACTTAAACATTTCAGAAATAAAAAGTTCCATGAATGATGTGTAAATACATTTTTTTGAGCTAACATTTTGATAACACTATATTTCTGAACAAACGTTCGGAATCGTCATTACTGGAAAAATGTTTGTTGATAACTTTGAGAGAACCTTGTCAGTAAGTTACCCAAAGTTTTGAGAACGTTCCTTGTTAGCTAGGAATGAAATTGATTCATTAAAATGATTGTGTTCAAACAGAATACATAAAATAGTAACATTCATCAATATAAAAATGATAATTAAAAAGTGTAGCTTAAATCTAATGTCCAGTCTAATTACTGATTAGTTGTTCATATGACAACATCTAGTTAAAGAGTTTTAGATATTTGTTATAATAAATAATAAATAACAATTAAATGAAATTTTTCATAAATGGAAAACACACAAAACATGTTGGAAAAAATTTTGTTCGGCCCAGTTTTTTTGAAGGGGTTGGTATCCCCTGCTGCAAAATCAAAACATTGCCGTAGGCAAATCTATACAACCCATTGTCTTTTAATGTGTTTCCAATAGATTAAGTCAGGAAATCCCTACTTACTCCATTGAGAAAGCCCTGCCCAAAGAGGCTTATGCACACTGTGCCACCTCCGCTTAACAGTCAAGCCCGTGGGCAAAGCCTCAATCTAATCAGCTGGTGGGCTTGAATTATGCAGCAGATCCTGAAGACACTCAAAAACAAATGCATTGCTCTCTGATTCGCAATGAATTGCTGTGGATGAGACACAGATAGAGCTTTTATTGATACTTATGTGAGGTCTGAGGTCTTAGAGGCATGAATGACTCATAGTGTTGTGCAAGAAACATGGGAGCTTCTGCTTTGGAAGTGTTTTATAGGTGTGATGTTTATCTCTGCCGTAACAGCGTTCCTCACACCAACAGATTCAGACTGATCCAGAGGGTGAAATCGTGCCATTATCACAACTGTACTCAAGAACTAAACACAGCAATGATATAGAGATATATATATATGAACACGGTATGAACACAAAATGCCCCTGTCCCACCCAAATTACTTGAGTAGTTAAAATTACCCAAGACACACCCCTAAGATGGGTGTTGGGATTTTCATCTTTGCGGTTAAAAACAAAAAACAAAACAAGAACAATGACATTCTCACGCTTAGTGACTTCTCTAGCTTCTTCAGGACAGATAAATATCTTACCGGGATCCGTAAGGACTCAAATAATGGTATAATGACGTTAGAATCAGTACCATCTCTCATTAAGTCTATGCTGTAATACTGAGCTGCAGGCTTCAATTTCAAAGGGAAGTTCAGAAGCAGAGAGGTTGCTTTTGTGAGCAGGTTTCTCAGAGGACGTTCTATCTCAGCTGGACATCGGTCTTCATTAACTTTCACTCTGGCAGCTCTTATCATATATGTCTGCTCCAGCTTACTGTCCAACATAGAAAATTCAGCTGGTGTGTTGATCTGATCCATTACAAACTCCACTTTGCACCTCCATCTGCATTTACATTCAAATTCAAATATGCAGGTAAAATGCAAATCTTTAAAGTTTTTAGTTTCTGTGCATGCATCTTTCATTTAGAGCAGAATGTGTTCAGCATTCTTTAAATACAAATTAACATTCAGTACATTGTGCTTGTTAAATACTGCGGTGTCTGATTTTAGAATATTTAAAACAAAAGAGTTTATTCAGCTCAAGTGCTGCTGTCATAGACTTTCTGAAATTGTAAATTTCAATTCAATTATTCAGGCAAATCGTTATGCTGATAATTCCTGAGTTCACACTTGCATATAATCGAGTAAGGAGTATTTGGAGTGCTGTCCGAGGGGGAGGGCTTCAATCTTGGAATGTGGCCCAAACCCAGAGTACTCCCCTCCCCCCATCCCTGGCTGGTATGGGAACAAATAATTATGAGCAGTTGGGATGGAGGAGGGATGCTGGAAAATTGTTGTGGGACAGATGTGAGTCAGCTATTAGGCCTCCTCTTCAGCCGATTTTGTAGATTATCTGAACGTACTCCTCCTGAACTTTGTTAATAAAACATCAATATTGTAAAAATCAGATTGTCTCTCAGCAGCTTTCCTGAAAGTGTAGTGTCCTGTTGGTCTGTTCCATCTGTGTCCTTGAGCAGAACATGATGCTGTACAATATCAGACACACTAGTTGCTTTACAGACACTTTAAGAAAAGGAAACACACTAGTGTGTTGGTCAAGCATAAATTGAAGGGCTAAATTAGGGCTACTTGAATTGCATGTGGTTTGCGGGATAGCCTAAATATTATTTTAAGGTACAAGAAATTTTATATCAACATAATGGTATCTACTGTATCATAGTATAGTTATTTTTCTGTAAATTCAACTGTTTTATATATTATATAACCATGTCACAATTCATATTTCTGATAATCCAGTGAATTCCTAGAAATACTTTACAAATGGAAGGTTAAGAGGAACTTGATGGACGCAGACAAAACCAAACCACAGATAAGATTATTTATAACAAATTAATAACTCTGTCCTTTGTGCAAAAACAGTTTCACATTATATAACACTTGAGTTAAAAAAAAAAAAAAAAACAGTACAATGGATGAGTCAAGTTTGATACCATTGTTAAACAGTCGACATACACAAACTTGTGACCCGACATCAGTTCAATTATATATTAGCAGATGCTGGGTTTTCATCCAACTATGCAAATTTTCAGTTAAATAAAAACATTTGTTCTCCACATAAACTTGGCTGAGGTTGATTTTCTGGAGTTTTGCATTAAGGTAAGTTTTTTCCAAAAACTATTACTTGTTTTTAGCATTTGGGCATGTGTTTCTGCTACTTCTCACATCAAAGATGGTGACAGAGGAAGCAACACAATGGGTTGGGTATCACCTCATGACATGGTTATATATTGCGATATACCACAAAGCATTATTTCACAAGTTCACACTTACATATAATTAAGTAGAATAAAGGTTATGCGTATTTGGCGTGCTGTCCAGGGGGAGGGCTCCGAGCTCAGAAATTTGGCATTCTGCATACGGTTGTCTGCTGGAAGCTAGTTATTTGAATTTAAAAAAGTTTTAAATATGGATATTTTTCTTACAAAAACGCATCCCTTTGCTTCAGAGGGCCTTTATGAACCCCCTGGAGTCATATGGATTACTTTTTTTATGGATAGATGCATTATTGTTTACTTCAAAACGTGCCCCCCCCCCCATTCACAACCATTATAAACCATGGAAGACTAAGGATATTTTAAAATATATCTCTGATTGTGTTCGACTGAAAGAAGATAGTCATATACACATATATGGCTTGAGGGTGAGTAAATCATGAGATAATTTTCATTTTTGGGTGAACTGTCTCTTTAAAAATGATGAAAATTTGGATGGAAAAGCAGCTATATATTAATGTATAAGGTTGTGTGTTACTCAGCAAGAAAGTTCAAAAGAACCTCATTTATTTAAAATATAAATCTTTTTGTAACATTATAATGTCTTTAATCTCACTTTTGACCAAATTAATGCATTCTTGCTGAATAATAGTATTAATTTCCTTTCTTTCCTTTTAAATTCAACCCAGGTGAAAAAGTACACTTCCATAATGTAGCCTACTTAGAGTGCTCTATTTTCACACACTAATTTTGTACTTAATATACTAAAAATTCTTCTTTAGATTTTTTTAAGATTATCTTAAGAAGTACTAAGTGTACTCAACTGTGCTATTTTGTGATACCATGAATATCTTCTAGAGATAGTATGTTAAAAGCACATTTTAGTTCATATTCATGGTGTCTCAAAATAGCACAGTTGAGTACACTTACATGTTCTTAAAGTCCCTGTAAAGTCATTTTAAAGTATGTGTTTTGAGTTTGTCACACCGCAGAAAAATGTGTTATTAACTACCCTGCCAAATTTGAATGATTAAAAAAAATCTGCAAGTAAATGAAATAAGTTATCAAAATCTTGAAAAAATAGGCAGCGCTCTCTGCTCTCAAACGCTGGGGGCGTGTCCGCTGTCGGCGCTGAAACCACACCCACTCACGAGAGCTGCCGTCTCAACTGACTTGAGTCTAATGAGTCAAATACTGATGCATATAAAAATAATCATTTAGAGGGTTGCAAATTTTAGTAGAGTTACTGTGGACTACCTACTAATTATAACATAAGCAAACAAATGACGGTGCCGCGAGACAGGAGGATGAAGGCCGGGACGGGAGAGACTCTGTCCGGCCCCATATATCATCGGTTATCGTCGGGACGGTAAGAAGGCCGAGGCGGGAGGGGGGCCGAGGTCTGTTCAGTCACATTCACCAAAAACAGCGGATTATCTGTGAATCCCAGCTGTCTGATTAAAGTTTATAAATAAGGAGACCGAGCATATTGTATATTTTAACAACCATGTAATATGCATTTGCGTGATGAAGGCATTACTAGTTAAATGTGCAAAGGGCTGTATGACTGTAATGACACTCGAGATTGAGTGAGTGAACCGCTGTCGCGTTAGAGGCGGCGCCACGCTCGGTTCGTGATCGACAGTTATATAGTGTTAGGGGAGGGGCTATGCTCGGGGGACGATGTGCGTCATCAGACCCCCGTTTTAGCTCCGCCCAAAAAATCCTGAGCAGAGACTTGGTGAAAAACTGTTTAACGCTCTAACTTCACAATTAAGCATTACACAATTCACAGACTTTGTAATGTCTTTCAGCAATACATTTGTAACATTTATGTTTAGAAAGAATTCTCAGAATTGACTTTACAGGGACTTTAAGATGATCTTAAGAAGTAAAAAAAGATTTTTTAGTATATTAAGTACAATATTAGTACGCAAAAATAGAGCACTCTAAGTACATTATGGAAGTGTACTTTTTCACCTGGGAAACTTTTGAATGGTAGTGTATCACAGATTCCACAAAAAAAAAAAATTAAGCAGAAAAAATATATATATTTTAAATTCTATTTCAAATAAATGCTGATCTTTTGAATGTTCTATTCTAGTGTACACTCTACACTGAACATGAACGAAGCCATATGATGTGTTGAAATTTCTTCCATTATAATCAACAAAGTTGTCTACACAGAAAGCCTGACACTGATGTGTTTTCGAGGCTGAATTTTCCCTCCAGCATGAGAATGCACAGATGTGCTCTTTTCCTCATGAGATGCTGTAGAGTTCCATCTGAGCGCCTGCCAAACCCTGGTGCTTCAGCCTCCATGAGACCGCGCCAGCGCGCTCACATTTACAAATGTACTGGCATTAGTATTGGCACTCAGAGCGAATGTAGAATATTGAGAAACAGCTCTTCAGTGAACTGTGAAGATAACTTCTAGTTTTTCAAATGGTGTGCAGGTGGGCATGATGGGTGTTGGATTTTAGTAAAAATCTCTTAGGTTAACCAATGAGAAGGTAGAGAGAAGAATGATGAATATTACATCACTCAAATACTTCACGCACTTGACCTTCAAATTTGACATTTTCTTCGCAGCACTAGCTGAGATGGAAGAGTTAATGGTTTTGACAGAATGTGGGAGGATTCCTTGTTAATACAGTTCATGAAGTCTAGCGTTGTGAGACACTTTTCCGATTAAATGTTTCTTGAACGAACAAGCTCTGCTTCCTGTGCTTCAACCACTTCCGACCCCCATCCACCCTAGGGCCCCTCCCTTCCTCGTAAATCTCTTGACATGAATTCAGACTGTTTGAAACATGCCACATACCCTCCCTTTTCTTCAGATGACGTGATCGTGCCAAATACTGACTCATTAGAGCTGAGGGGAAAGACAACAATATCCGAGACGGGGAAAACCATCTTCTTCGACAGAGACCAAACAGATGTTTGCTCGAAATATTTCATCGACTCCTTTGATCTAGAAAGATCAGATCTCTGCAGAGACACTGTGAATGGCTACTAGAAGTCATGTATATCTTAAAATAGAGAATATTTTAGAAATGTCACACTGACTTTAGTGAGAGCAAGACTGTGTAAGAGCAGCAGAAATCCTCCTCTGGCGAGAACGCAAACAGGGCACTTCAGTCCCAGCGGACCCACAGAAGCCCAGCAGGAAAATTCTGCTCTTACTGAAGACTCCTTGTGTCAGCTCTGAGACTGAGGCCCTGACCTAATAAAACTACTGCCTTGCAGAAATACAATGTCAACAGCAGATACTTTTTAACTGCACAACCTTGAATTTATTCTTGGACTTGAAATATTTTTAAGACAAATTTTCTGAATATTAATGCATGTTAGAGGTTGGATCGATACCAACATTTTGGCTTCAGTACAATACAAAGATCTTCTACTACAGTGGTGATATTAAAGGGTTAGTTCTCCCAAAAATTGCATTCTTTCATCATTTAGTCACCCTCATGTCATGTCATAAAGAGATCATACAACTAATGCATATGAATTGAGAGGTTTTGTAGACACGATCGCATTATATGATGAACAGATTAAATTTAGGCTTTTATTCACATATAAACATTCATCAATGGATATGAGGGTGAGTAAATAATGACAGAATTGTCATTTTTTGTGTGAACTAACCCTTTAAATCAATACTGCAGGCAACAAGTAAACCACTTCAGATGACTGATAAAACAGAACATTATTTTATTAACAACAATGCATAAAACCTTGCCACTACAAAACATGTGTTTTTCATTTATTTCAACACAGAGTATCACTAGAGCAACAAGACACAATAGAATTAAAACAAAACCCTCTCACACACACGTCCCAGTGGTTTGAAAAATGAAAAATGTCTGTTTTTTGTCTACATGAATTGGATCAGTGGGGTCCAATGAAAAAAATCTGTTGAAACAATCTTCAAAAAGTTTTTGTTTAGTCTGTACACAAAGTATTGACATTTTTACATTACTTTAACTCATCAAAATAAGTTAAGCAACTTTCAACTTTTTTTATGTTATTCTTATACAATACTCAACTTTTTTATGTCAGTTTAATATCATTCAAGTTGAAATGACAAGTTGTTTGCACTTAAAAATTTAAGGTAGCAACCAAACTTAAAGCTGGAGTCAGCTTTTTTTTGGTTAAAAATGATCTAAAATCAATTTTTGAGCAAGTACATAACCAGCAAGTGTTCAAAACTATCTTCTTACCTTAGCCCGATTCACAACAGTATGCTTGTACTAATATTTTCTAATTTGAGTGGTACTGGTGGGTTTTTGCAGGAAATTCGAGCATGCCTGTCAGAACAAAAGTGGCAGATTTGTGACTTTTATGACATTCTCCAGTAAAAATTCTTATTTTGGTCACACTTCCAAGACTACAATCTGTGATTCCAAAGCACAGTATCCACACTGATGTGGTGACTGACAGCAAACATTAGATTCATCCACGCTGAGGAGCCGTGCCGATGCATAACACACATAAAGATGATAATTCCGCAAATAACTGCAATTGCAGGTTTCAAACAGAGATGGTGACAAACAGGCAAAACTTACGGACTGCAGCTTTAAATTAGTTTTTTTTTTTTAATACAGTGGCACATAATTTAAACACTCTAAAAAATGCTGGGTTGCTTCAACACATGTTTGTGTCCAATATGGCCAAACCCAACCATTGGGTTTGAAAATTTAATTTAAAAATATAAACCAATGGTGCGGTTTGCCCATATTTGACCCAAACATGGGTTGAAACAACCCAGCATTTTTAAGAATGTACACTTCGCCTTTAAAATAATTAGGGATTCTTTAAAAAGCAGCTCTGATATCAATAGCTCCATTGATTCTCCAAATAGAAATCCACATCATCAAATCACACAAACATCAGCAAAATAGCATCTCTTTTTTTTTTAATGATATTTGTAGAGAAAATGCAAGAAAGGTGAATCTGGACACCAAAGGTTCTCCTAATTTATGCATTGTAGGATTGCTAATTATCACATCGTGATAACACATTTCCTCACAAGCAAAGCAATGACAGTGAGCCAAACTTCAGCTATTTATTTTCTGTGTAGGCGTCTTTGTTTAGGAGGGCTAGTGTCTGATTCTTTTGCACAAATAAAGTGCATGTAGTGAGAATACCATTAAAAGGTTTCCATTTTGTTGCTGAAATGGAAAGATGCTGCAAACAAAGGCAACACAGGCTCACATTTCAGCGTTGCTCTGGAAAAATTTCCACCTCCTGAAATAATGTGTCTAATGTACGATAATTCACATCAGTTAGCCAGTACAGCCAGTAAGAGCTTTATCCTGCCTTCCCCATACACCCTCTGCGAATAACAGGCAAACTCTGATGCTCTAAACTCTAAAAAAACATGACATAACATATAGTAATCTAAAGCACTCTAGGAGATGCCAGAATATTAAATTCCACTCTTATTACAAACTCCAGCGCATCCAGGAAAGCACAGAAAAGCAGAGGGAGGCTAAAGTGCATAGTTTCAATCAGCGTCCATTTGATAAAACCCGATCACAGCTAGAATTGAATAAAACTCCACTTTAGACTGCAGTCTTGTGCAGAAGAATAGCCTGGTACTGTATCTTCAGCAAGGTTTATTTAATGAGGCTTGTTAGATCACAAAGGGGCCATAAACTCTTATCTCTCCACCAGAGGCCTCATTCCACAGGCTGCTGGGATGCAGATGTGCTTTGATCCATTTCTATTTAAGGCCAAAGATTTTTTTAGACCACAGCCATTTTGACCCTTTAGTTACAGGTATTTTTAAGAGGCAAGAACAGCAGGGGAACAGTGGAGGAGCATGTTGAAGCTCTTTGTTGTCTTTAATATTTATAAGGCAGAGTAGCCAATTAGTCATGACCTCTGAGCTTGACAACTCAACCGTTTCTGCAAACTGGCTCAGGTCTTTTGATTTTCTGACCTTTTTTGCTTTCTCTTCGCAAGACTTATTAGACCAGAAAACCTGTCCAGGAAGAAACACTTGCACCCTCTATGACTGCCAGGTTTTTTAATAGTCTCGAATGAGCTCTGGGTTAAAAAAAACTTCATCCCTTAAAGGTGCACAAAGTCATTTTTTGTTGATTTTGCACTGATACATTGTGCAAAAGCTACATTTTTCATTTCAAATAAATGCATTTGCAGTCGTAATTAACTTTTTGAATTTGCAGTCATGATTAATTTTTCTGTTCACAGATTTACTGAGGTAAATCGAATATTCAGCAGGTCACGTGATCTCATTATGGCACCACCATGTTTCAGTGAGGCAACCCACTCCATGTAAAATAAAACAGCTTTTATTAGGCCACCGGTACAAGGATGCTATCCTCAAAAGTACTGGACGTTCATATCCTCAAAAGTACTATGCAATTCTTTACTTGTTAAACTTAAAGTTTAAGAAGAGAATGATGGAATAAGTTGGTATGGTTACACAGCATAAATATTTTGCCGATTTCTTAAATATGTGAAAAGTTGTAGTAATGGGTTGCCCTGACACAGACATCAATCACATGTACATTATTTAAAATGTTTTGAATGGAAAAAAACATTGGAGAAAGCATTATCAAGATAAGACGAACTCCATTTATGAAACATTTGTGAGTGAGTGATGAGGTAATGTCAATTTATGTCACGTTGACTTGCCTGTTAATAGACAATGTGGAATATTATAAAAGCTAGATCGGGATGAAATAACCGGTGTGACTGGTTAGTTCAGTGGTTCTCAACCTTTTTCCCCAGTGGGCCGCACTATGATCCAAGTGCAAGTCTTGTGGGGTGCATTTCATTTACATATGACGTCACCAAGGAAAACCAATCAGATTCAATGTTATGGTATTAGCAGATAATAATATTATTATTATACCTAGATGTTGCACACAGAAGAGGCGGTGTTTTATTTCTGTCACACTCTGCAAAATCAACAAATACTAAAAGAAATTCGTTTTTGTTTCACAGTGTGTTGAAATGACTGGCAAATCTCTTCTTCAATAAACTCACAGGTCAAAGTTTGAATTAAATTGTCATATACAATATGCTAGTGCAAGTATATAACAATTAGTTCAAACTTTGACCTGTGGAGGGCAGTAATACACTTAGCAGTGTCTACACTGTTGGATTTCTAATAGAGAAGAAGAAGAAGAGAGCTAGTTCAAGACGATCAACCATGGTTAAAACCATAGACTGTAAAAAAAGATGGACGACGTGACGCCGCTTCCTTCCATTGTAATGAACTGAAGCCAAAATGGGCCGATGAATGGGCGCTGACACGTTACGCAATACGTCAAAAAAAAAAAAAAGTTTGGAGCCTGGGCATGCGCAGAAGGAATCGTCAGTGGAGTCGGAGGCGGAGTCACGGTATCAAACTTCCGCCCAGACGACTGCGTCATCATTCATGTATTTTAAATAGACTATAAAAATTATACACAATTTAAAATTCTACCTATAAAATAATAGGCCATTCTGTTTCTAGAGCAATAATATTTTTGAAACAGCAAATTCAGAAGATAAAATCAATATAATATGCCACTAGAAACAACTCTAAATCGTCAGAAACAGTCCTGCCATTTTAAATCAAGTTCAACTAACGTTACAGGAGATCGATTGCTATAATTAGAGTAAGCTATCATTAGTTTTGTCCTGCTAATTATTATTTTATACCCATAAAAATAATAAGTAACTGCCAGATAACGATCACCTGCTTTTTCCAGACATAGTTAACATTAGGTGTGTTATCTTAACTAATAACATTTATTAATTAGCTTATAACGCTCACATTTAATGTTACAGAAAAAAAGTTCAGTGATCCGTCAGATCCTGTAGGTCGGTTAGTACAGTTTACTGCTGAACAACTCATTTTGTTGGTGTTAAATAACAAAGAAATCGAAAATTAACAGTTAGTTAATACATCTTCAATCTCCCCTCGAGGCTCCGACAGTCCTCAGACAAGCTGTTAATCAACTTCGAATCATGACGACACGCCCCGTTTTTATAGCATCAAATTGCTAGCTAAAAACTAAATCATCACAAAAACGAACAATTGAATATATATCAGCGTGATAACAACTACCTTAAATAACCAAAACCATCTTTCAGAAAGTTTTATTTGAAGCAGAATTTATTTTTAAGTTTTCACTGAAGTCTCATTCGACTGCATTGAGAGGGCGGGGTTTATGACCTGTACTGCATCCAGCCTCCAGGGGGCGATCAAAGAGCCCGCAGCTTCACTTTTCAGGACATATGAGACACACCCGGTTAAAACGTAAATAATTTTTTATTTTTTTTTAGAAAATGACAGATCATTTCACTAGATAAGACCCTTTTTCCTCATCTGGTATTGTTTAAAGCCCTTTCAAGCTGCGCTGAAACTGTAAGTCCTCTATAAGTAGAATAATCCTGGAATGTTTTCATCAAAAACCTTAATTTCTAGGGCTGTAACGATATGCGATATGAAACCGAAATCGCGATACGCAGGTCCACGAACCTGTATCGCGATGTGAGAAGGCAGAATCGCGACACACCCCTTCCAACTCCCAGAGTTATCCTTCCTGTCCAGATCCAATGCTACCACATTTTTAAATTACTATAAGTATTAGGGGTGTAACGATTTATCGTAGATGGTGTGTCTCAATCAGCTCTCTAGTTCAGTAAGTGTTTCGGGCACACATTGAATCTTGCAAGCAGGTTTAAACGTTTCTCATGTCAGTCTCTTGCATGGTCGCGTGAGAAAAGTCGTGGCTTTCTTTCACCGCAGTGCACAGCAACAGCTGTGCTCACAGAAAAGCAAAAGACTAGGGATGCACCGATCCGATATTCAGATCGGTATCGGCGCCGATACTGCCATTTTTGCCGGATCGGGTATCGGCCGGACGGGACCGATCCAAAATCCGATATTGTGCGTGTACTATTCTGTTGTTGTTAAGCTCTACAAAAGGCACAAACACATTAAAAAGCACCATAAAGTTTCTGTGCACTATATTCCAAGTGCTCTGAAGCCATTCCATAGTTTAATTTGAGGTACAGATGAATATTTTAGTTGTTAAATTAAAGTTCACGTAAAGGCCTCCCTCCGCTGCGGCTGTCAGTCACTCTCCATTCAGCATTCAGACTGCGTGTCGCGTTCAGTTACGACAGTCAACACAATGAAACTCTCTCCAAGATGAATCAATGTTTCTATTATTATACTTAATCAAGATACCGGTAATACAATACGCATCAATATTTCTTCACTTTGTGCATTGAACTTTTCACTGCGGAGCGCTGCCGCTGCGCGCTGATTCCATGGTGCTTCAAGCACATCATTCTGCACACGGGATACGCATAAAAGCGCTTTGTGCCGCTCATGGGAGCCGTTCATATTATAATATTTTTGCGCAATGAAAGATTGTTTAATAGCATTTTTTTTTTGTTCTGTCCTATCTATCATATGTTGCTGCATCATTTTAATTTTTATATTTTAATTATAAGACATTTAATAGCTTCTGATTTCGTCCACATTTTCATATGTATTCACAAACGTATAAGATAAACAAATAGGCATAGGCTATGCAATTATTTATATTATGAAAAGAAAGTGTTATGAAAAGTTAAAGTCTGCGTCACTTTTCAGTTTTCATCTTACATCTCATCTCAACACTTTTTGAGGATCGTGAGTGAACGTGATCATCTCTTCTTCTTTACTACTTTACAGAAGGAAATAAACATGAATGAAAATCAAAAAATATGTTGAAAGTTGTAGTAGCTTACCGAAATCTGTATCACGTCAGTTCAATCAGTGTTGTAAACAATGTCACGTAGGAAAAGCCATTCATTGACCATAAACTTAGTCAGCAACAACAAAAATAAAAACTATTTAAAACAAAACGGAATAGAAACTTTATGTAAGCATAAGTATTATAATATAATATATAATAAAATGGACAAACTGGGTGTGTGTAATCAAAGGCATCGTTTTCATTTTATTCTGGAGACTGAACTCGCGCTCTGCTGCCACACTGGAGCACGCTCACCACCTACTGGACAGGGGTGGGAATTACAGTTAAGTTACATCAGCCTCAGTAATCTGTCAAAATGACGGACAGGCTGCAGATTTTTTCCGTCACTGCTAAAAAAATTCCATCAATGACGGAAAATTCTCGGTTAACCCGACCTTTGAGATTATATATTATATACACGCCACACTACCGCCGGTGACACTCCACGACAGCGGTGGCGCGGTTGTCATGCCGACCGTCACAGCCCTAAGTGAGGCATACAGTTTATTAGGTAATTTAGCGCTTTTCTTATTACTTGAAGATCGGATCGGATCGGTATCGGCCGATACTGAATCCCAGGTATCGGGATCGGTATCGGAAGTGAAAAAGGCGGATCGGTGCATCCCTACAAAAGACGCTTGCGATGCTTTGCTTTAAGTTAGGGGCCGTTCACATATTGCGTCTTTTCCGCGTGCAAGTCAGTTATTATTTTCAAATGTAGCCGGGCGGCAGGCGCGCTCATAATGGGATCAACGCGGTCGCGACGCGCATGCAATTCTCAACTTCTCAGAATGCCGCAAGCGCACCGCAGGTCGCGTGACAAGAATCAACCGATCAGCTATGGCCTTTCCGTAACAAAACATCAAAAGCTCAGCCGAACAGCTGATCATAGCTGTTCATGGTGGTTTTTATATCTTATCTCCATCAATATATCTCGTAGTAAAACTAATGCAAGGGCTAGAAATCATTTATCCTTTGCAGAAACATCCTGATCCTCTTGGAGAGCTCAGTTCATGGTTGCATAGCAACGACCGACGCCACAGGAGCGCAAGCGCTTTGGAAAGAAGGAGAAGCGGTGCGGCCGCGCCTTCCACGCGTTTTTAGACGCGATATGTGAACGGCCCCTATTCATAATTCTAAGTTCATGTTAAATTTAACATTTTTTTTCAGTGACAGACAGCCCTATTCAACTGTTAATTTGAATACAGAAGGTTTTTATTAAAATTTTATATTTATTTATTTTATTGAAATGTGATCTTGTATGTACAACAAGGAAAATTATTGAAATTTGTTCATGTTTTTTTAATAAATCTTGTTTGAATTTCAGTTTCATTTTGTTCAAAATATCGTGATACGCATCGTATCGTGAACTCTGTATCGAGATACGTACCGTATCGTGACCTGAGCGTATCGTTACACCCCTATTAATTTCTTTTCAACTGAAGAAAGAAGGACATGGACATCTTGGATGACATTGGGGTGAGTAAATTATCAGGAAATTTTTATTTGAAAGTGGACTAATCCTTTAATAATGCATTTCTAGGGACAAAATGCAAACAGTGGAGGAAACAGAGTGAGCTGCTGAGGGAAAGGTACGTGATCCAAGCTGCCAAAAACATGAGAATTCTCTTTTAAGCTTCAAGCTAATGCAGTAGCACAGTGTTTCTAAACCTGCAGCCTGTCATGAATGGAAATGCGGCCCACGATATGCTGACCACATTGAAAAAAACAATTCCAGTTTTACAATTTATTTTTGTTTTTAAATTAAATTAAAATGGATTAGAGGAATTTAAGTTTGAACTATAAAGGTTTTTTTGTCATATAAAATTATTTTGGTGATCATATAGGCCTATTATTTTCAGACAGACCTACTACTGATAGGCTACTCAGTTAACGAACACTTACAAGCACGCACTTTGGCAGAATTCCAATAGTAGCCATTATTTTTTGTAAATTTAGGGATTAAAATGGACAAATTTGTTATTGGAGGAGAAAAACGAAATAAGGAACATACCAATGAAGGAACACATTGCAAACAAGAAGAATCGTAGCATCAGCAGTGAAGGTAAGAAGAATTTAAGAGAAAGAATCAGTTTGCTGTCAATGAGCGAGATGGGTAGCCTTTGATAGTGTCAAAAGACATGTGAATTCGATGTGTTCTTTGATGTACTTGTATTTTAAATTGATAAAAAATATCCACATTGGTGCACCCACGAATGCTAGCGGATGCTACGCGAGGGACTGCGACGTGACAGAATGCTTGATATCATCAGAGATTGTAATTACAATGCGCTCAATGTTGTTTGTAAAAAGAGTTCAGTAGCATTTGCTTATTAAGGCACTTGTGGCCTGTATAACATTCTGTCATTGTTTGGTGACTGTTATGATGCTGTTAAAGATTTACATCCAGAGTTAAATAGTTACTTAAAATGCTTGTACACATTTTGTGTATGTTCATTGAGCATTATTATCTGATTACTGTAATACTAATGTCAGTAAGTTTTTATTTAGTGGAATAAATTGTTCTCATTTTCTGTGACATAGCCTACTGTATATCAGGGGATTGTGTAACATGAGTTTATTGAACAAGAGAGTTTCACTTTGATATGAAGAAGTCACAATGCCAGTAATTTCCACACAGTGTGAAACAAAAACAAATTTCTTTTGGTATTTGTTGATTTTGCAGAGTGTGACAGAAATAAAATACAGTATGTGGCACCAGAAAACACCACCTCTTCTGTGTGTGCAACATCTAGGTATAATAATAATATAATAATAGGTAGGTATAATATAATAATATCTGCTAATTCCATAATATTAAAGGTGCCCTAGAATTAAAAATTGAATTTATCTTGGCATAGTTAAATAACAAGAGTTCAGTACATGGAAATGACATACAGTGAGTCTCAAACACCGTTGTTTCCTCCTTCTTATATAAATCTTATTTGTTTAAAAGACCTCCGACGAACAGGCGA
This sequence comes from Megalobrama amblycephala, assembly GCF_018812025.1. Taxonomy (NCBI): domain Eukaryota; kingdom Metazoa; phylum Chordata; class Actinopteri; order Cypriniformes; family Xenocyprididae; genus Megalobrama; species Megalobrama amblycephala. The sequence continues at coordinate 14,817,543 of NC_063056.1, forward strand.
ATCTCAACATAACACCGACTGTTACGTAACAGTCGGGATCATTAATATGTACGCCCCCAATATTTGCATATGCCAGCTCATGTTCAAGCATTAGACAAGGGCAGGATGTCTGGATGTGCACAGCTGAAACATCAGACTAGGTAAGCAAGCAAGGACAATAGCGAAAAATGGCAGATGGAGCGATAATACCTGACATGATCCATTATTACATTATATTTTTAGTGATATTTGTGAATTGTCTTTCTAAATGTTTCGTTAGCATGTTGCTAATGTACTGTTATATGTTGTTAAAGTTACCATCGTTTTTTACTGTATTCACGGAGACAAGACTGTCGTTATTTTCATTTTTTAAACACTTGCAGTCTGTATAATTCATAAACACAACTTCTTTATAAATCTCTCCAACAGTGTGTAATGTTAGCTTTAGCCACGGAGCACAGCCTCAAACTCATTCAGAATCAAATGTAAACATCCAAATAAATACCATACTTACACGATTAGACATGCTGCATGACGAACACTTTGTAAAGATCCATTTTGAGGGTTATATTAGCTGTGTGAACTTTGTTTATGCTGTTAAAGGCAAGCGCGAGCTCCGTAGGCGGGGAGCGTGAGCATTTAAAGGGGCCGCAGCCTAAATCGGCTCATATTTAATGATGCCCCAAAATAGGCAGTTAAAAAAATTAATTAAAAAAAAATCTATGGGGTATTTTGAGCTGAAACTTCACAGACACATTCAGGGGACACCTTAGACTTATATTACATCTTTTAAAAAGACATTCTACGGCACCTTTAAATCTGATTGGTTTTCATTGGTGACGTCATATGTAAATGATATGTGGCCAGTGAAACTTGCACTTGGACCACAGTGTGGCCCACTGGGAAAAAAGGTTGAGAACCACTGCATTAGCCTAATGTTTAACATGGCTTGCCCTGTCATGCACTTTGACAGATGCCATATCATATGTGATATGTTTCCTCAGCGCAAAACTTTCATTTTATGGTGATAACATTATTTGTAAGTGTTACAATTTCACATATTTCCATTTGCATGAAGGCTCATCCTGACAGTCTGCGTTAAACTTCAAACTTTAGGACGCATTAGAGAGGAAGACAATTAATATTTAGCGCAAAAATATTAATTTTGCTGAAATATCTGTTGTTGGACATTAAATTTAGTTTTAAAAGTCAACATGTAATTCAAGTGTTTTATAAGAGTGGCAACTGTAATGAGATAACAGTGTGTAATATAATATAAATGATGTTTCTTACATTTACAGGATAAAGAAATGACAGTATTCTTGTCGCTCCATGATATTAAGGTTGAACTACTGTAATCACGTTGACGGTTTTAACAATGTCTTTAGCACCTTTCTGGACCTCAAAAGGTACAATGTCATTGCTGCCTATGTGTGGATCAGATACCCTCGGATTTCATCAAAAATATCTTAATTTGAGTTCAGAAGACAAACAAAGGTCTTGCAGTTTTGGGGCGACATGAGGGTGAGTACAGAAAATTCATTTTTGGGTGAACTAACCCTTTAACATACATATAATAATACATGTACTTTTCTGTGAGTTGTCCTCTTTCTACAACACAAAGAAGACAGCAATGAAATGACACCAAAGGAAAGTTGAACTGAAGCTATTGATATCAGCTGTCTACAGCACAGACTGTCTGAACAGACATAATGAGATCATGTGTCATCATTAAGGCTTAAATACGATGTTAAAGATATCAGATTTTGCCTCAATAAAGGTGAATGAAGCATGTGAAAAACAAACTGCTTTAAATAAACAACATATTAATACAGTGAAAACCAGAGAAATCTGAGACAGAATGGTGTCTTTCCATCTAGCTGTAACCTCACCCACCTGTTTAGGTTTAGAAATCACATCTTTTATGGATGATGAAGAAGGCAGACGGTGGCAACACCTGCCACTGCGCTTGAGCAGCGACAACATCTGCTCTCGAAGCCCTATACACTCTCACTCCATATCCACAACACATTTCTAACACACAGTTGAGATTGTAGAGAACTTCCCATACCTTATCAAAGAACCACAGAATCAAGCCTCTTTCACCCTCCCGAGGACTCTTATCAAACTCAACTTATTTCACCTCACACTGTGACTATGGCAACAGCGTGTGTGATTTTGTAAAACGGTCCTGAGCTCAGGATGCTGTCCTGGTGTGAAAATAAAGGTGCGTTTTCTTGTTAAAGGACACAGCTACTATGTGCAACCCCATACTGGGAAGGATTACCTGAATAGCTGCTGTCAGACATCAGGTGAAACCAAAAAGCCAAACATATGGTGGATGTCCTTAAAGAACTTAAAACTTCCCATTTCTTCCCATAAGCTCTGGCCCAGTCATTTGCCCACAGCTTAGTTTTAAGTTATTCTCCTACATGGTGTATCTAGCAGTGTTTTTCACACTCAGTGTGAAAACTAATCTGAGAGCTGCATGGGCTCTACAGTGGGAAGCAGAAAAGCTGTAGGAAGTTTCCATTTGAAGAAATGGAAAGTGCACCATAATGGCACCATAATACAATATTGATGGAAAAGGAAATTACAGCCTCTAATGCATCCTTTAGGTTTGGCCAGGCTGGGACATACCAAGCACTGAAATAGAAGCCAGAATGGATGATATGGAACTTTCTTTAAGGTTATTTTTATGAGAAAGGGCAATGGATAGAGGACCATCTCATTCCCTTGCAACTATGTATCATTTGATACAATGCACTTATTGTGTACCAGTGGCATGCAGTGGTGTTCTGAAATGAGGAGGCACAATTTTTATTTATTTATGAATCAATGTAAATTCATGTGCATTAATATTAACGATGACACATCTTCCTTGTTGAATGAACATTACATTACATCAAAAAAGAAAAAAAGAAACCAAATACAGTTCTGTTTTGTAATTTTACATTAACAATGTATTGTAATAAATGTTCTATTTATCAAAACCAAGTCAATCTCATCAAGTTAGTGTTTTAAGCATTTCTACATTCATTTCAAAATAATAACTAAAGGCAATAATAATTTAAACAATATATATTTTATTTGTGTATTGATGTTTTTCTTTTTAATAGTCAACTTGGGCTATTTTGGATCATCAGTCATGCTCCATAAACACCGTCTGTCACAGACAGGAAGATGTATTTTTAATTTCACCAAGCTGATTGCACTAAAAACCCCACAGTCATCATGTTCTCAGTCCATTTCAAGTTTGATTTTGACGTGACATAAAGCAGTGATATCTAACTGGGTGATCTGTTTACTTACTTTTCAATTAGTCTTCCCATTGATGCCATCATTTGTTCATTCAAACTGACGCCGAAACGTGCACATCAACAAGAGGTGGGATTTATCGCACAGACCAACTTTTTCAAACCAAACTCATAACCAATTTCATCCAATCATAGCGCGATGGAGACATTGCCTCCTCTCACGTGACTTTACCCCATTCATTCTCAATTACCCCCCACAAAACCCACCACACGCCGGGGGTACATGACCCACACTTAAACCTAACCAGACCACCAAACCTGTCCCTAACCTTACCCGTATCCCACCTCAATAGCAGCAAATGTGTTTGGCAATACAACATGAACACCATGTTCACCAAGTGAATAGTAGTTAAAGACACCTAATATAATGTGCGAGCCATATTTACATTATAACAATGTTATAAACATGTTTAATACTATATATATATTTTTTTGGATTAATGTAATTTAACATGATATGCTGATTAATTAATAAAATGAATTACAGTTAAATGCATAAATTCATTAATAGATAAAAGTCCTTAAAGGCACAATATGTCATTTTTCAAAACAAAGGCGTAGCTTGATGGCGCCATGATTTTGCCGAATCATGGGGGGTGTCCTCACGTCTAAGAATCATATTCATGGATGAGCTAATGTATTATAGACTTATTAGCATTACTTTAGTAGTTTGCCAGTAGTTTGTTTGCCAGCAGCCATATCACCCTGTAGCCCATGACTTGTTGCCCACTGAAGCTAAGCAGGGCTGAGCCTGGTTAGTACCTGGATGGGAGACCTCCTGGGAAAACTAGGTTGCTGCTGGAAGAGGTGTTAGTGAGGCCAGCAGGGGGTGCTCACCCTGTGGTCTGTGTGGGTCCTAACACCCCAGTATAGTGATGGGGACACTATACTGTCAAAAAGCACCGTCCTTCAGATGAGACGTTAAACCGAGGTCCTGACTCTCTGTTGTTGTTAAAAATCCCAGGATGTCCTTCGAAAAGAGTAGGGGTGTAACCCCGACATCCTGGCCAAATTTGCCCATTGGCCTCTGTCCATCATGGCCTTCTAATCATCCCCATACACTGATTGGCTTCATCACTCTGTCTCCTCTCCATCAATAAGCTAGTGTGTGGTGGGCGTTCTGGCGCAATATGGCTGCTGTCGCATCATCCAGGTGGATGCAGCACGTTGGTGGTGGTTGAGGAGATTCCCCCCTTCCATGTGTAAAGCGCTTTGAGTGCCCAGAAAAAGCACTATATAAATGTAAGGAATTATTATTATTATATTATTATTTAGTAGTAAGCAGGGTGTGGCTGAAAGCCGCTGGAGTGGAATGAAGCCGCTAGAGCGATTGCTAATGAGAGACGAGTGCAACACACGGCTCGAGAGCAGCAGATCTTTTAATATGCCTCTGTCGCCACTTCCGTTTCTTCTGGTCATGAGAATGTGGGGTAAAGCAGAGCTTTTTTTATCATATTAGATACCTTTGTGTGTTCAAAGTTGTTATAGTGCTACTCTTTGTTCACTCGGCAGCTGCTATGAGACACTTGTTGCACACTGCAGTAAGCTAGATCGATATTAGGCGTGCATGGTAAAACATGGTATTCGTGGTAAATCAAGAAAATGAGATTTAAACAATAAGACTTACTGTGTTGAGCTATTTAACATGATTAGTTTTTTGTCAATTAATGTATCCAAACAGTTGCTCATATGTCTAATAAAACACATAATACAGTTGCATGAAAAAGTATTGCAGAATCTGTGAAAATGTGAAAATTTTTAACAAAATAAGAGAGATCATACAAAATGCATGTTATTTTTTTATTTAGCACTGTCCTGAGTAAGATATTTTACATAAAAGAGGTTTACATATAAGTGAAAGTGAAAACTTTTGAACAGGATGAAATTTTTCTTATTTTGTTTAAATATCTCTTTTTTCCATTTAGTACTGCCCTTTGGAAGCAACAGAAGATACTTGCATGTTTCCCAGAAGACAAATTAAGTACAATTTACCTTCAAATTCAAAAAGTTTTCACCCCCGGGTCATCTCTCTTATTTTGTTAAAATTCTTCACATTTTCACAGATTCTGCAAGTGGTTCACATACTAAAGTGTCTTTGGTGTTTCCATGGTTTCTACAAAAGTAAAACCAGAAATCGAGGGTAATGCGGGTATGATGTCATTGATAGGCGACGCAAGGACACGATCCGTGTCCTGGTTAAAATTACTTATTTCTCTGGATTTAAACATTCTTGGAAACATTTGGGATAATGTAAGTACACAAGTCAACAAACTATATAACATTGTTCTAGTGGTTTTTGGATATTTTAATCCAAAAATCTTTAATATTGTGCCTTTAAATGAAATATTTTAAAACATTACTTCATAGGCATATGAATAAACAGATATTACAAAATGTTTTTTTTTCTTTATCATTGAACTTAAGCATCTCTGAAATTATTTTGAGTTTGCCAATATGTCTGAGGTTGACTTTCTTATATATGCATTCTTGGATTATGTCTGTTCTATTTGTCAGTCGAAATACAGTGAAACTTTCAATTTGTAACATTTTTAGTTAACAAAAATACTTTAATGTACAAACTGACACATTAGGTTGCAAACTAGGTTAAAGCTGTATTTCTCATGACATTGTGGCACTGATCTTGAGGCAGGATTAACTGCTGTCATTCATCATTTTAGATGTTATTGAAGACATCCGCAACCTGCCAGATTCATTTTCAGTCCATTCTGTTAGAAACAGCCTTTTCGCATATCACTGCAAAAATCAACTGGTGTTCAAGCTACGCAGAGGGCAATTTGACCCCCTGTTCTATCCAATCATGCTTTGATACACTGACACAGGCTGAAGAAATCTACAAACACACTCTGACTCAGCGTTAATTTGTGTCGTGTACATCAATAAAATATTGGGCTATCACTACGCACTGAATTTCACAGTGGGATATTGTGTGAAATAATCATTTTAGAAATCTCTGCAGAAATGCTCTGTCCTGTTCAACTGCGGTGTTCAGTTTTAAAAAACTGTAATGCATTGAAGTCTGCGTTTCTTGGAGTATTGTTAATAGAAAGTGGCAAATAAAGAGATAGGGAGGGAGAACATAGCTTCTACTCTAAATGGCCGTGAAGGAAGATAAAAGTCAGTCCACCCCCAATATATCTTGCTGCGAAAATATTCACAAATTGGCCACTGAGGCAGCTCAATGTCCCTTTAAATAATGTGGTAGCAAGTATTAAAAAAATGTACTTCGCTGGCACACAGTTCTGGTTAGGACTAGTACATACATAGAAAACACATTTCACAATCTGTTACCATGGTGACAGGGAAATGACAAAAGAGAGTATTTCTAATGGATACAGTGCTTCTTGTCACATTCAGATAGTGTTCAAAGTCAGACACCCAGTAGTTCACACACCCAGACCTCTCAAACACATTCTTTGACATTAACTCTTCAAACCATCATCATCACCTTCATCATCTTCACTTGCAACTACATGCCATTTCACTGAGGCAATTAGACAAGCTTGTGAGTTGTACTTTAGAGTGCTTGTTATTTAATACATGTTGAAGTGCAAGCACCAAATTTCCTACTGCAAATTTAATGAACCTATTTGCATCTAAAGAGATTAAAGTCATCAATACAGAAAGACTCTAATACTGACACATGCGTGATCACATTCTTTATTGAAGAAAGATGAAAGAATAACTTTGGCCAATAAAATTCACGTTTGATGCCTTGTGCATTCAAGAAAATAGCTCACATTAATATAATGCCATGAATTCAGTAAATAAATGTCAGCCAACCCTCAAAATTAAGATAATGTATAGCCATTAAGCAACTCTCAAACTAAAACACTGATATACTTTTCTCTTCAAAAGGGATTTTTAGTTATAGCTGCAAAAATTCCTGTCGTCCACGCCCGAGCTAAAATAGTTTCCTAATCACATCAGTTATTATAGCGTTTTTACAGTCTTGACTTGGTAAATACATTGCTTGCAATCATGCATGGACATGTTTCCGGACTGCATGGCATGCAGAACCAATAAAATTGTGAAAAGAATAAGGAATGCCATAATTACAGTAGTTGAAGAAGTTTTTAACTTACCTTTTAAACTGAAGAAACTAGTGTTAAACTGACCGCCACTTCCGGAGGATAAGAAAACTGCGGAGAGAACTACGAAATGTATCCGCGCGGCATCTTGTCGACAACACAGCGTATCAAGCGAAGAATAATAACAAACCAAATCGATTTGTGAGGAGACTGTCACCTCTTTTGAAGTTTACGATGGGTATTAGCGTAACTGACCTCCAAGCAATACAACTGGATACAGTTAAATATTGAAACAAACCGCTGTTATTCGACATGTAGAAATAAAAAGATTAAATGAGCTGAATCAAAAACGAGTCAGAAGATGCGCTGCCCTCGCGCTCACTGTGCAAATAAACGGTCTTGTGCGCGTGGGTTCTGCGAGCGGTTCACAGACGCAACTGAAAGTGACCTTATCCAATCAGCGGGGGAATTACCACGTACGTCACAAGTAGAGGCGGGGCTACACTGGGTTGACAACACCTTTCCGTGACGTCGCCGCATTCTCAGAGCTCACTAAACTTATTAATGTTTTTAAGCACCCAATTTTGTTGCTCTTTGGTTACTTTGATGAATATAAATGGTTCTTTTTAACATAATGCCTACATTTTCTAATTTATTAATACATCTTTGCTTAGCTGCTTCCCCTGGTCAGCAACATTTTAAATAGGCTATTTGGTGATGGATGTTGGTCCTTATGAAGGTCACTCCAAAGTCACTTTGTATACAGCTTTTATAATAGCCTACATAGCATCATTTTCTTAGACTTTCCTTGACCTTTGACACATTTCCAGATGGACCATAGATGGAAAAAAGACCCTCTATAAAGCACTGACATACCCACGGGTAAAGCTACCCAGTTGGATGATTTTAATGTTGTTGATTGCAATAAATGATTGCATGAAATATTAGATTAAATATTAATCTATAATAATATTACAATTATTCTAAATGTATTTAAATAGTCTAATATAACAAACCTATAATAATATTAGTCAAAAGAAGAATATATTTGCAATTATCTTTTTTTGTTTGTTTTTGTTTTTTTGTTTTTTTTTTAGGGAATTTGAGGAAAGATATAGCCTAAAGCAGTGGTTCCCAAACACATTTCTGGAGGCCCACCTACACTGCACATTTTGCATATCTCCTCCATCAAACACACCTGATTATGGTTGTCAGCTCATAGTGACTCAAAGATCTAAAATTGGTGTGTCAGACAAAGAAGACATGCAAATGTGGGAATGTGTTTGGGAACCACTGGCCGAAAGCACATGTTTGGTCATTTGTATGGATGACACTCATAGCTGAAAATGTACATTCACCAGCCAGATTTCAGAAACTAGTCATGAAAGGTTCTTCACATGTTTGCTCCTAGAACTATCAAAACCTGTGAAAGATAAACAAGCCTGGATGTCTCATTAAAAGAAAAGGTGAGAGATTTGATGAGTTTTTCTACTATGGCATTGATTTCACTGTAAAAAGATTGTAATTTTAACTAAGACTGTAAAAACTGCTAAAGTAAAAAAAAAAAAAAAAAACTGTTAATTGCTGTAATAGATGTTATAAACTGCAATACATTTCATGTAATTTTACATTTAAAAAATTCCTGCACACTATCAATGCTTACAAAATTATCAAAATTCCTTTATTTGCAACAACGTTTCGGTCCCATGACCTTCATCAGGCATATCCATCTTTTGTAAGCACTGATAGTGTGTGGGACTTTTTGTTTTTGATTTTTGACTCTTTTGGTCCTTTCTCCTACATACCTATCCATTACCTGCAGGTGTGCAAGGGTAATTGATAATTAATTGATGTAATTTCACGGTAAAATGTGGTTAATGTACCATTTTGGAAGTAAAAATAAACAAATCATCTTATAGTTAACATTAAAAAGTTATAAACTTACGTTTCTAGAATTCCCTGACACTTCACATTTTATGGTTTTTCATTTTTAGCATATGTCTCTGTTTTTTTTTTTTTTTGGTTTTTGTTTTTGTCATGCACATTAGGGTTTGTTACATCTTATGTTGTTGAATTAATGGTTATTGCATTATATTTTTGTCATAGTGTTTTTTATGTGTGTGTGTATGACACTGTTTGCACCTTCAGTATATTTTAGTACTTACCTCAGCTTTTGGTAAAAGCTACTCTAAGAAAAAAAGTAGGGTTCTGTATAGAACCCTATGGTCACAGTCTCCGTCTGTCCTGGACTCCATCTCCCATCATCCTCCCTGGCCCTCACCTGCACTCACTCCACCATCAGCTGAACACACACACCTGTTCCCCGTCAGCACCTCATCACACAGGACTATTTAAGCACACCACTCCCCTCCTTCAGTCTCGTTATTATGAAGAGGACTGTTTCATGGTAATCTCAAAGACGTCTAAGCGACTATCCTGTTCCACACCGTGTTTCCTCAGTCTCCGTGCTCCTGTGTCTCCGTGTGTGTCAACTTACTTTCTGTGTGTATCCTCACCATCACCGATCACCCATCCTCTCAAGATCCTCGCACCTGCAAGACAAAGGACAGTATTATCTCCAGTCTCTGCTTAACTACATTCTATTCACCTATTTCACTTGCCTGCATCTGTTCACTACCTGCTGTTGTTAATAAACGCCCTTCTGCATCATCTGTGTCTCTGTCCCATCTGTCCGTAACACCTATAGGGTACTTGACTCGATGTTAAAGAATATTTTGTGGCAAAAAGGTTCTATATAAGGAGAAATGTCTTAAATGATTGTATGATACTTACACGTTTAACAGTTTTTAAAATTTTGTCATTATACCTACCACAAACACTTAAATTAATCATTTGATAAAATGCGCTTGTGCACATGCATGTTTTTATATTGTACTTATATTTTTAAAAATACCTGCATGTAATTACATCTGCAGTTAAAGAGTTAGTTCACCCAAAAATGAAAATTGTCACTTATTACTCACTCATGCCGTTCCACACCCGTAAGACCTTCATTAATCTTTGTAACACAAATTAAGATATTTTAGTTGAAATCTGAAGTTCATGTGAGTACAGTGGTTCAATATTAATATTATAAATCGCTATATTTATAGTATATAGTATAATATTTATATTATATCCGCTATAGTATATTTTTGGTGTGGCAAAAAAAAAAAAAACGACTTGTATAGTGATGGCCGATTTCAAAACACTGCTTCATGAAGCTTCGGAGTGTTATGAATCGGTGTGTCGAATCAGCAGTCTGGAGCCCCAAAGTCATGTGATTTCAGACATTTGGCGGTTTGACCCACAATCCGAATCATGATTTGACACCGAAGAATCATAACACTCCAAAGCTTCCTGAAGCAGTGTTTTAAAATTGGCCATCACTATATAAGTCATGTTTTTTTTTTTTTTTTGTTTTTTTTTTTTGGCACACCAAAAATATTCTCGTCGCTTTATAATATTAATATTGAACCACTGTACTCACATGAACTGATTTAGATGTGTTTTTAGTTCATTAATGGATCTTGAGAGAGGAAATGTCATTGCTGGCTATGCAGGCCTCACTGAGCCATCGGATTTCAAGTAAAATTGCGAAGATTAACGAAGGTCTTACAGGTGTGGAACGGCATGAGGGTGAATAATGACATTATTTTCATTTTTGGGTGAACTAACCCTTTCATTTCTGTAATTACATTTGTAATTACACTGTCGTTGACCCTCTCCTTACACATTAACCCACTCTTAAACCTATCCAGACCATCAAACCTCTACCTTACCCGTATCCCACCTCAGAAGCAGCACAAATGTTTTGTAATACATCAACACAAATTTTGTAAGTATATAGTAGTTAAAGACACCTAATTTAAAGTTTCACCCATTTTTTCCTAATGATAGTGTTTGAGATGTTTAATTTTATAATATTCAAAACTGAATTAAAACAAAATTAATTAAAACTAAATCTATATTATTCCAATATGTTGTTTTTAGTTTTAAAAAGTGAATCATACTAACCCTGAACCAACCCCTAAAGCTATAACCTTAACCCATGTATTTACCTTTTATATTAACCAGTATTTTTAGGTAAGTTCACTGTAAGTATACTGTACATAAGTGCATGTACTGTAAAATAATGTGCAACCGCAATTTTGGTAATTTTCATTACAGTGCTAATGGTTTGGGTAAATGGAGTGGCACTACTCATTCAGTTGTGGAGGCACCTGACACAAAAAGGTTGGGAATCATTGTCTTTACACAAACACAAATGTATGATGTTACAGTTTGATTTATGATGTTTCCATAATGTTTTAAGGTTATTAAAAATGCATGTCATATCCTTTTTGTTATACACATCCACAGGCCCATAAATTATGTTCATGTTGTCACCATGATAACACCAGTAAGTCACCAATAAGTAAGAAGTAGACAACCCTTCAGAGAATGAACTATCAGATAATAACTGCAGAGCATTCAAGAGTGTTCAAGAGCATCCAAGCCTCTAGTTTGTATCAAAACCAATCAGCAGCAATAAAGAGAAGCCAAATAATACATGAGTAGCACAATGTATCTTTCATCAGTTTGGTGTTGCCTGTAATGGATGAGAAAGTTAAAACAGAGAAGGGATGTTGAGGGTATTGTTAGTCATAGTCGGACATGCTGTGTTATGGGGGTGTGTTCACCAAGCTGTGCATATTTTTAGCACATTCCTGGGGTATTACACACACCCTCATCATTGAGAGTGCTTATGTGTGTTAGAGGACAGTGTATTCATTCATGTGAAGTGGGTTTGTGCGTGACTGCACTGGAAATGTGTGGGCTTCCACCAGAAACTAGATGCAAACAATAATCACACAGCATTATAACAGTTTGCATCCACCATCAACCAAAAACATTTCCAAAGCACAGAGTTTGAGGAAGTTCCCATGGTGAAATGTGGTTTGTTGAGTCTTTAAAAGATTAGTTCACTTTCAAATGAAAATTTCCTGATAATTTTACTCACCCCCATGTCATCCAAGATGTCCTTGTCCTTCTCTCTTCAGTCGAAAAGAAATGAAGGTTTTTGATGAAAACATTTCAGAATTTTTCTCCTTATAGTGGACTTCAATGGCCTCCAAACAGTTGAAGGTCAAAATTACAGTTTCATTGCAGCTTCAAAACATTCTACACGATCCCAGATGAGGAATAAGGGTCTTATCTAGAGAAAACATCGCTCATTTTCTAATTTTGTTTTTTTTTAATTATTTTAAGGATCATCTTGAACTAGCTCTCTTCTTCTTCTCTATTTGAATTCCAGCAGTGTAGACACTGCTAAGTGTATTACTGCCCTCCTCAGGTCAAAGTTTGAACTAGTTGTTATATACTTGCACTAGCATATTGAATATGAAAATTTAGTTCAAACTTTGACCTGTTTGGAGGCCATTGAAGTCCACTATATGGAGAAAAATCCTGGAATGTTTTCATCAAAAACCTTCATTTCTTTTCGACAGAAGGGAAAAAAAAAAGACATGAACATCTTGAATCACATGGGGGTGAGTAAATTAACAGGAAATTTTCATTTGAAAGTGAACTAATCCTTTAATTAAGCAACATTACACCATCGATGTTTGTCTTTATTTTTGAAAATATTTATATGTACAGCGTATTAAACTACACTACATGTTGTAATTGCCTCCAGCTACAATAACGAGTAGGCAAAATAACTCTATTATTCAAATGAGTTCAGGTATAATCAACACAAATGCTCTACAGCAGTAGTTCTCAACCAGGGTGCTGGCACCCACTAGAGGGCTTCTGCTAACTTATTAAATTCAGTTATATGAACATGATCTTAATTGCTTAAATGCAATGAATAAATTACAACAGAAGAACAGGCAAATATCAGCTTAGATAGGAAAGCCTTCAAATACTGTCTTGGACAAAGAGGATGGGAGTGTTTTAAATAAAACCCACTGCTACACAGCGCTTTGTTTCAGTTGGCTGAAGATTTCTAAAGAAAGACAATGCTCCCATCTAGTGTTGGAATTAAGATACTACAAAATTGTGTTCTCATTATCTAGTGGCTAGTTTCCTAAAAGCAGTTTTGTAGAGAAACTTTGTCCAAAAAGTCCTTAGCAACGCATATCCACTCACAAAAATACATTTTTGATATATTCACAGTAGGAAATTTACAAAATATCTTCATGGAACATGATCTTTACTTAATTTCCTAATGATTTTTGGCATAAAAGAAAAATCGATAGTTTTGACCCATACAATGTATGCTGGCTATTGCTACAAATATACCCATGCGACTTATGACTGGTTTGGTGGCCCAGGGTTATGTTATGTTATGTTATGTTATGTTATGTTATGTTATGTTATGTTATGTTATGTTATGTTATGTTATGGTATGGTATGGTATGGTATGGTATGGTATGGTATGTTGTTTTATGTTATGTTGTTTTATGTTATGTTATATTATGTTATGTTATGTTATGTTATGTTATGTTATGTTATGTTATGTTATGTTATGTTATGTTATGGTATGGTATGTTATGATATGGTATGTTATGGTATGGTATGTTGTTTTATGTTATGTTGTTTTATGTTATGTTATGTTATGTTATGTTATGTTATGTTATGTTATGTTATGTTATGTTATGTTATGTTGTTTTATGTTATGTTATGTTATGTTATGTTATGTTATGTTATGTTATGTTATGTTATGTTATGTTATGTTATGGTATGGTATGGTATGTTGTTTTATGTTATGGTATGGTATGTTATGATATGTTATGTTATGTTATGTTATGTTATGTTATGTTATGTTATGTTATGTTATGTTATGTTGTTTTATGTTATGTTATGTTATGTTATGTTATGTTATGTTATGTTATGTTATGTTATGTTATGTTATGTTATGTTATGTTATGTTATGGTATGGTATGGTATGGTATGTTGTTTTATGTTATGGTATGTTATGGTATGGTATGTTATGATATGGTATGTTATGGTATGTTATGTTATGTTATGTTATGTTATGTTATGTTATGTTATGTTATGTTATGTTATGGTATGGTATGGTATGGTATGGTATGTTGTTTTATGTTATGTTATGTTATGTTATGTTATGTTATGTTATGTTATGTTATGTTATGTTATGGTATGGTATGGTATGTTATGGTATGTTGTTTTATGTTATGGTATGTTATGGTATGGTATGTTATGATATGGTATGTTATGGTATGGTATGTTGTTTTATGTTATGTTATGTTATGTTATGTTATGTTATGTTATGTTATGTTATGTTATGTTATGTTATGTTATGTTATGTTATGTTGTTATGGTGTTGTGTTGTGTTAATTTTCGTATTTCAAACTAATTGTGAGCTTTGTAATTTTGCAATATTGTCACCATAATGTGGGGCATGTTTAAATCCAGTTTAAAAACCTGACTTGTGTAATTATCAAATTTTCTGACAATAAGCATTAAACAACATTTAAAAATATAAATAATTTACATTACAAATAGGAGCCAAATTTTGATGTTCAGCAATGTTTAATTTTACCTTAGATAATGTTTAGGCCTATATTTAAAGGATTAGTTCACTTTTGAATGAAAATTTCCTGATAATTTTCTCACCCCCATGTCATCCAAGATGTTCATGTCTTTCTTTCTTCAGTCGAAAAACAAAGGTTTTTGATGAAAACATTCCAGGATTTTTCTCCATATAGTGGACTTCAATGGAGCCCAAACGGTTGAAGGTCAAAATTACAGTTTCAGTGCAGCTTCAAAGGGCTTTAAACGATACCAGACGAGGAATAAGGGTCTTATCTAACAGAACAATTGTTCATTTTCTAAAAAAAAAATTAAAAAAAATTGCGTGGCGGTTTGCAGAGCATTTGTTTAAAATGTAGTTTAATTTTTTTAATTTTATTTTTTTAGATAATGACTGATTGTTTTGCTAGATAAGACCCTTATTCCTCAGCTGGGATTGTGTAGAGCTCTTTGAAGCTGCACTGGAACTGCAATTTGGACCTTCAACCCATTGAACCCCACTGGAGTCCACTATATGGAGAAAAATCCTGGAATGTTTTCCTCAAAAACCTTAAATTCTTTTTGAGTGAAGAAAGAAAGACTTAAACATCTTGGATGACATGGGGGTGAGTAAAATTATCAGCAAATTTTCATTAAAAAGTGAACTAATCCTTTAACATATAGTTTCCACACCTAAAAACATGGGATTTGCGCCCTCTGTTGATTTAGTAGAGTCATTGATCACCAAAGTGATTCATGGAATGTACTAAATTAACTAGTCGTGTAACAAACATGAGAGAAAACATTATGAACTACTACCATAATCATTCATATGACAGTTAAACTGTAAACAGTAACAATTTTCATAGTGTCTGAAGAAGTCAACAACATTTACTGTGACATTATTATTCGCAGAACAACTTTCTTGGTAAATTAGTGACAGGAAAAACATTAGGCTTATGTATGCAAGGCCCGTAGAAGGTCATTCAAAAATACTGCAGTCTCTATTTATAAAACTCCAACAATGGCTGAAATACAGATTGCCGTCATTCTTCATCTTTCTGTATGCAGAGGTGTCGCAGGCGCTGCAGTGAAAGGATCTGTGTACCCAAGTGCTCAAGGACAACCAGTGGACCGACACACATTGCTGCTGTGAGACATGCTTTTCACTTGTTTGAAAAAGCTCCAGAAGTACAAATAAAAAAGAAAACTGTTCTCAGTCATGTCTCTTCAGAAAATGTGGGCTAAACCGCTCAATTCATATGGATTAGTTTTACGATCTCTTTACGAACTATTTGAAGCGTCAAAGTGGTAGTTGCGTAGACTGTCAATGGAGGGACACAAATCTCTCAGATTATATTAAAAATATCTTTATTTTGTGTTTGTAAGATGAATGAAAGTCTTACAGGCTTGGAAAGAGTAATTGATGACAGAATTTTTATTTTTGGGTGAACTAAGGCTGCGTCTGAAATCGCATACTCTTTTGAGTATGTATATACTTATTTTAAGTAATTATTTCATGACCACTAAAAAAGTATGTTCTATATTGTATGAATGTGTGTATGAATGTACAGTAATTCGGACGTAGGCTACTACATTCCCCATGCTGTCATTATCATGTGACCTACCAGAGTCAGTTACATCGCTTCAGTTACATACACTGCCATTCACAAATCCTCTCCAGTAGCCTCATGGGATAGTAGTCCATCGTATGCACACTTCAGAATCTCGTCGGAAGACATCCGGGTACTTTTTGCCTACTCTTTTATGCGTACTATGAATTCAGTCATACTTATTTTGTCACATAGTGCTTTGCACCTACTAGGGAAGAATGCAATTTCGGATGCAACCAACCCTTTAATATTTCTGAGTAACAGTGTACTCCCAGAGTGCATTGAGGCATGAATAAATTAAGCAATTGCTTTGCTTTTTTTTAAAGACGGCAAATACAATTTTGTAATGGCAAGAGTCTTATAACAATGTTACCACTGTTGTGTTTTGCTTGTTAAATGTTGATGTCTGTGTGTGACCCAAGCAGGTTTGCAAGATATTGGCACAACTATAGGAAATTAACCTCCTTAAGTGTCTGATGTTTCACAGTAGTATGGTTTTTATGAAATAGCTGTTAACAATTCAGTTGTAATAGACCATAATTCAACATGAAATGCATATTGGAGATTTAGCAAGAAGTTAGTTTATCTTTTAAAAGCAATGCGTTTATTATTTCTCTTCCTTTGAAACTTCAAACAACTGTGATTTCACAAGTTCACACTTACAAATAATCAGAGTATGTGTATTTGGCGTGCTGTCTGAGGGGAGGACTCCTAGCTTGGAATTTGTTCTGAATCCAGAGTTCTCCCCCCCTTACCCCTGGATGGAATAGGAACCGGCCAAGAATTTTTTATATTCAGGTGGATGCAGAAAAACTGTAGAGGAACATAGGTGAGTCAACTATGTATATAGACATCCTCTTGTGCTGATTGGGTAGATCATTTGAACGTGTTCCTACCAAACTTTGTCAATAAAACATCATTTTTGTTGCATTGCTGCATCAATAGGAAGAGAATTATGGTAATATCAATGTTCCAAAAGTTTCAAGTACCCAACCAAAGGGAACACTAATCACCATAATGGTGAATTCAAACAAAACCATTTTATGAAAATCAACATCAATTTATGAAATCAACTGTTCTCTCAAAATTTTCAGTTGTATTGACAATTCAACATTCAAGATGACTTTGGAAAATGAGTGCTTAAATAAAGTGGTAAATTCTGTTTTTGTGTGTGTGTGTGTGTGTGCAAACAAAGCACTCGCATCACTTCATAAAATTGAGGTTAAATCTTACATATTATTACATATTATGTTCGTAAATTTTACATATCGTTCTCTCTTAGTCCTGCTTATTATGCCAGCTGTTACAATATTGTGTTACTCCCTAGAAAAGTAACTAATTGTGTTACTTAGTTACTTTTTATGTGCCAACGATCAGATGTTCCACAGCGCAGCGACCCGACGACCACACCAGGTCATGGGACTGATGATGATGATGAGTTACTTTTTATAGAAAGTAATGCATTATGTTAGTTTTGCTTTACTTTTTAGCACTTTTTTTTTTTTTTTGGCAAATGTAAAGGCCTTCTCACACCAAAAGTGTAATGAATAAGCCTCAGGGCTGAAGGAAATCCAAATTCGCTCCTGTACAGTAGAGGGCGCATCTGAAACTTACCTCTCAGCTGTGCTGCCATTCTGGATCACAGAAAAAATAGGATGCTAGAGAAGAAAGTTCAACACTAACTTAAGTAATAAAAACAAAAGAATGAAACACAAATGTGATGTTTATCTAAAGTAATTTTTGCTTATTGGTATGGTTTAATTGGATCATCGAAGGTCAGCAGCAAAGACATTGGTTCATGAAGTGAGATTACATAAAAGTATATTTATATTATTTAACATTTAGGCCTAATTATTGCATGTTCGCGTATTATTTTAAGTGTGCATTTCTGTTTGAAATACTGAATCTGTTTTTGTGCAAATGTGTAAATGCATGCTCACATTTAGTTTAAACTGCAATAATCATGTTCACAGCGCACACAGCACCTTTGCACTTACTCCTGATTTCTCTCAACATGGGGACAGGAGAGGCGACAGTCAATAAATGGGAAAACAAAGTAACTTTAGTTACTGTGACGAGCAGGGCGGGCGAGAGCCGTGAGGGAATGGCGAGTCTCTCACGGAGGAGCTCCGGAGGCATAAAAGGAGGAGCGACGACCGTGAAGGACGAGAGAGGACCAGGCCTGGACTTTATTTTACGTTTTATTATGTTTGTGTGGCCGGCAGACGTCCGCGAGGGTCTGCCGGCATTACTTTCGTTTTGTTCTTTGTTTATTTTATATTAAAGTTTGGTTCAACGTTCGCCGGTTCCCGCCTCCTTCTTCCCACATCTACTAACCGTGTTACATTGGTGCCGAAACCCGGGAGGAAGGAGGGACATGCTGTCGGAGAGCCCTCGCTGCTGAGGGGGATCGCGGTGCTGCGGAGTTCGGGCAGCGCGGGAGTGTGAAGACCGCGAGAGGCTGCCCGAGGCGGTGGTGCTGAAGCCTAGTGACAGGTGGGACGGAGAGCTCGAGGCCGTGCCCCTGGGACAAGGTGGGGTGGCTGCCGTCCAAGAGGGAGCGGAGGAGTCGCCGCCGTTCGCCGTGGGCCAGAGCCTGCTGCCGTCCGCCATAAAGGGGAGGAGCAGGGAACGGGGGACTCGCTGCCGGCTGCCCTAAGTCCGGAGGAGCCATCGCCGGCCGCCAGGAGGCGGTCGAGGATCGGGCCGTCCACCGAGCGTCCAGTGCCACCGCATGGCACCGCGAGGAAGAGCCTCCCGGCTGGCTGAGGACAGAGTGGCAGTGTGTCGGGGAACCGGACCAAGAATTTTTTTTTTTTTTTCTCTTTTTTCCTCTCTCCCCTCTCTCGTCCTGTCGCTCCCCTTGCTTCCGTCTCCTTTCTCTCGTCTCGTCTGTCCTTACCCCCAGGTGCTGCGGCCGCCGAGACAGGCCCCGGGGGGGAGTAGAGCGCAGTCGGGAGTACCCCCCGGCCTGCGAGGGACGATGGGGGTATGTGACGAGCAGGGCGGGCGAGAGCCGTGAGGGAACAGCACGAGGCCGGTGGCGCGAGTGACAATGAGCATCACCTGCGAGGCGCGCCGGCCTCGAGTCTCTCACGGAGGAGCTCCGGAGGCATAAAAGGAGGAGCGACGACCGTGAAGGACGAGAGAGGACCAGGCCTGGACTTTATTTTACGTTTTATTATGTTTGTGTGGCCGGCAGACGTCCGCGAGGGTCTGCCGGCATTACTTTCGTTTTGTTCTTTGTTTATTTTATATTAAAGTTTGGTTCAACGTTCGCCGGTTCCCGCCTCCTTCTTCCCACATCTACTAACCGTGTTACAGTTACTTATTCGAAAAAGTAACTCAGATATTTTGTTGTAATTTTAAAAGTTAATATGTTACTTTACTTTGAAAAAAATAATCTGATTATGTAACTCGTGTTACTTGTAATGTAATATCCCCAGCACTGATTAGTAGGGAGATAAACTTGGGATGGTAACCATCCAGGAGAAAAGGTGTAGGCCTATTTGGTGTACTGTATTAATGCACAGTGTCATTTGTTATAATTATTATATATAGTTAAACATGAATTTGTAGATAAATAGTATATGAATACAACAATTAATGGTTGTCATGGTTTAGAAGAAGAAAACTATAGATATGGTTCACTGAAAGTATCAATAATACATCTTTCAACAGTCATAAAAATGACAGGGGAAAAAATGTCTGGTAGATTGCCCAGTGAAGGTCACTCTGTTAATTTTTTTTTTTTTTTTTTTAACATTGATTCTCCCTCTATAAACCTCCAACAATAGCTAAAATACAGATTGCTGTCATTCTTCAGCTTTCTGTATGCAGAGGTGGCACAGATGCTAGAAGAATGAAAGAATTTGTGTTTGCAAACGCTCAAGGACATTGCTTCTGTGAGACATGCTTTTCAATAGTTTGAAGAAGAAATAAAAAGAAAACCATTCTCAGTGAATCTAAGGTCATGCTGGCACCTTTTAAATAGAAAAAGAAAGGACAAACTCCGAATTCAGTGAACTCTCTGCACCTAAGAGAGCTACAGATAAATTATTTAGTTTATAATGATTCTGATTTTGGAGCAGGGGCACACATACACTATATTGCCAAAAGTTTTGGGACACCTGCCGTTACGTGCACATGAACTTTAATGACATCCCATTCTTAATCCGTAGGGTTGAATATGGAGTTGGCCCACCCTTTGCAGCTATTACAGCTTCATCTCTTCTGGGAAGGCTTTCCACAAGGTTTGGGAGTGTGTTTATGGGATATTTTGACCATTCTTCTAGAAGCGCATTTGTGAGGTCAGGCACTGATGTTGGCAAGAAGGCCTGGCTCACAGTCCCCGCTCTAATTCATCCCAAAGGTGTTCTATCGGGTTGAGGTCAGGACTCTGTGCAGGCCAGTCAAGTTCCTCCACACCAAACTCACTCATCCATGTCTTTATGGACCTTGCTTTGTGCACTGGTGCACAGTCATGCTGGAACAGGAAGGGGCCATCCCCAAACTGTTCCCACAAAGTTGGGAGCATGAAATTGTCCAAAATGTCTTGGTATGCTGAAGCATTAAGAGTTCCTTTCACTGGAACTAAGGGGCCAAGCCCAACCCATGAAAAACAACCCCACACCATAATCCCCCTCCACCAAACTTTACACTTGGCACAATGCAGTCAAGCAAGTACCGTTCTCCTGGCAACCGCCAAACCCAGACTCGTCCATCAGATTGCCAGACAGAGAAGTGTGATTGGTCACTCCAGAGAACACGTCTGCTAGAGTCCGGTGGCGGCGAGCTTTACACCACTGCATCCGACGCTTTGCATTGCACTTGGTGATGTAAGGCTTGGATGCAGCTGCACTGCCATGGAAACCCATTCCATGAAGCTCTCTACGCACTGTTCTTGAGCTAATCTGAAGGCCACACGAAGTTTGGAGGTCTGTAGCTATTGACTCTGCAGAAAGTTGGCGACTTCTGCGCACTGTGCGCCTCAGCATGCGCTGACCCCGCTCTGTGATTTTTACGTGGCCTACCACTTAGTGGCTGAGTTGCTGTTGTTCCCAATTGCTTCCACTTTGTTATGATACCACTAACAGTTGACCGTGGAATATTTAGTAGTGAGGAAATTTCACGAATGGACTTATTGCACAGGAGGCAACCTATCACGGTACCACGCTTGAATTCACTGAGCTCCTGAGAGCGACCCATTCTTTCACAAATATTTGTAGAAGCAGTCTGCATGCCTAGGTGCTTGATTTTATACACCTGTGGCCATGGAAGTGATTGGAACACCTGAATTAAATGATTTGGAGGGGTGTCCCAATACTTTTGGCAACACAGTGTATTTAAGAGACTCAATGTTCAAATGAGATGTATGTATTTTGTTTGTGAAAGGGGTTGTCTGGATTACAAAATGCATTTTGTCCACAAAATGTTTTAATACATAACATTTTTTTTGTTATTCAGCTTTTATTTTATGTTTATTTGCTCCTTTGATGATGCCGCCACACAACTACAGGAGCAGAAGCGCTGGAAGGCTGGACTGGTGGGGATCGGTATGATGGAAATATAGCGGGATACCGGGGGATGTGGGAGCTGTAAGGATGTTCCCTCGGAATATCAACTTTAATCATCTTCTTACTGTAAGAACACACACAGACACAGGATTATAAATCTTTTACAATGAAAAGATTGTTCTTTCACTCTGTCCTTGACCCATCCCTGACTGACTGCAAAACCAAAACAAAAAAACAAAAAACAAAAACAGACAGAAACATATTTCATAACTTTACCTCATGTCAATGTCCGTTGGTTTGGGAACCCTGGAAACAAACCATAATAAAATAATAAATAAATCAATAATGTTAATATCAACCTAATGTTTGATTAGTGTGTGAAATTAACAAGTGAGAGTCTCTGAAAACTTACAGCTGGTCATTCAGTCGGACATTACTCTTCTTGGTTAGGGTGAGGTCATAATATTGCTCAATGATAACAGACCTAAAGATAAACACATTAAAATTTTAGTCTGGAGTCTAAGTTGAAATCTTTTAAGGAATTTAACAGGCATTATCGGATTTTTCATGATCAGTTTTTCAATAAAACAAATGAAATTATATATATATATATATATATATATATATATATATATATATATATATATATATATATATATATAAAAGAAGAAACAAAATATTTAAAAAATTAATGTATTTAAAATAAATATATATAGATAAACACATAAAAATTTTAGTCTGGAGTCTAAGTTGAAATCTTTTAAGGAATTTAACAGGCGTTATCGGATTTTTCATGATCAGTTTTTCAATAAAACAAATGAAATATATATATATATATATATATATATATATATATATATATATATATATATATATATATATATATATATATATATATATATATATAAACAAGAAACAAAATATTTCAAAAAATTAATGTATTTAAAATAAATATAAAATATAAATAAAATATTTTTATTTTAGTTATTTTATTAATTTATTAAATTATAATGTAATATTTTATTTTACATTATTTTATTTTATTAAATTGTGTTCAATACATATCAGATATGACTTAAAAAATTAGCAATACTCACTCAGGCAACACAGATCCTCCAAAGCCGAAGTGTTGATGTCCCCTAATGACTGCAGGGATATGTTCATTCTGATAACTGAAAGTCATCTTTCTATAAGCCTGTTGGCTTTGCTGTTTATGATGCCTTTTTGGGTACACCCTGTTGTCCCTTGTGTAAAATTTAAAGACACATAGTTTAGGTCACATCACACTTAATCGTCTTTATGCTTATGTCCTCAAAACATGATAACAAAATACTCCTCTTCATTATATAGAACTAAATCTTAAATGCAGCCTCCTTGAATATTCTCACCTTGGAATATAGAGTCCAGTGATGCTTAACGGTTTCCTCAAGATGGGTGGAAGTCTGAGTGGAGAAGAGCAGGTTTCCTCTTTCATGCTTCCCTGACCAATGCTCTGGCACACAGGTTGAAAGGTGGGCAGGTGTTCAGCCTGATTCTGGTGGATCAAAGGACGGCGAATGTTGGGCAGGTCACCGCTGCCATGAAAATCGCATCTGCTCCCGTAGGCTTGGATTCCCACACTGTTCATAGTATTGAATCTACAAACAGCCACATGAAACCACAGAGTGACACTTTATCCAAGTCCAAACACCATCACTATGGAAGCTCAGCTGCGGCCTTTGTTGTGTTTAAGGGATTTGGTGATGCGAGATGCTCATTAGACCTGCCTCGCTGACAGATCGCACTTAATCCTGCCGCTAAGCCCTTAAACTCACTTATAAATTCCGAATATAATGCAAAAGTCATCTTTGAACAAATTAGGCTGATGTCAGTTCCCGTCGGTAGGTTTTAACTGTTACACTCAAAGCTAATTATGTAAATTCAAAAGTAAATGTATTCCTAATGAATAATGCAAGAAATCAATAGCCTCCAGAGAGCAATCACAGCTCCGAATGTAAAGTCTGCTGTGGCCGGGCCTCCGAGTGCAGAAAGTTCGGTGATTGTATTCAATAGATAGGCTGAAACCAGAGCAGGCTATCTGAGAAACAGAGATCTAGGCTACTGCAGAGAGTGGAAAACCATCTCTGGTTTCAGCAGCTGAATTCATAGCACATGCATCCAATGAAAAAGTAGTGCAGTTTACACATATAGGAATGTTTAAAGATGTAGTTCACCGAAAATGAAACATTTACTCACCCTCATGTGTTTCCCAAACTCATAAGTCTTTCATTAATCTTTGGAACACAGATGAAATTAACTATTTTCTCATCATTTTTGTCCATCAAGATCCGTGCAACCAAAATTTTCAAGCTACAAAACATTCATAAAGACATTAATAGTCAGTAATGAAGCGAGCGGTTTAATCCAAGTCTTCTAAAGATATACGATTGTTTTATATGATGAACCGATTTCATTTAGACTTTTATTCACGTATGAAGACCTGCAAGACCTTCGTTCATCTTCGGAACACAAATTAAGATATTTCTGATGAAATCTGAGAGGTTTTTTTCTTTATCCCTCATAGACAGCAATTTCACGTTTTTTTCATTCAAGGTCCAAAAAGGTACTAAAGACATTGTTAAAATAGTCCATGTGACTGCAGTGGTTCAACCTTAATTTTATGAAGCGACGAAAGCGACTTTTTCTGCATAAAAACAAAACAAAAATTACTTTATTTAACAATATCTTCTCTTCTGTGTCATTCTCCTATGCTATTTACGTTCAGCGCTTCCAGGTCCAGAACGCCGACTCATTAGACACAAAAATTATTCTCGTCACAATAGTTACATGGACTATTTTAAGTCACGTCGACTGTTTAACGATGTCTTTAGCACCTTTCTGGTCTATGCGGGGGATAAAAACCTCTCAGATTTCATCAAAAATATCTTAATTTGTGTTCTGTAGATAAATGAAGGTCTTACGGGTTTGGATCGACATGAGAGCAGTAATTAATGACAAAATTTTCATTTTTGGGTGAACTAACCCTTTAAAAGTGTATGCTTGACCCACAAGAACCGATGAAGTTGAGCTTCCATTCATAATTTGATGTGCTATATGAATATGAATGTTCGTCTATGTTATTTTTTGAAGCTTGAACATTTAGATTGCACGCACTTTCAATGGATAGACAAAAATGATGATAGAATATTAAAAATAACTGCATTTGTGTTTCGGAGAAGAACGAAAGTCTTATGGGTTTTGAACAATGATATTTTCATTTTCGGCTGAGGTCAAGTCATTATAGTCATTATAGTCAAGTTTTACATTGTTTTACATAATGAGTTTAAGTAGATTTAAACAAAAAGTTTCGGTTTCACTTTATTTTGACGGCCCCTTTAACACATTCTGTTGACTAAGCAACATTGCACCTAAATATCTACTAACTCTTATTAGATTGTTAGTAGAGTATTAGTAGACTGGTAGGGTTAGGGTTAGAATAAGTTGACATGTACTTGTAAATTTATTTATAGTCAGTAGAATGTCTGTTGGGGGACCATCACAATAAAGAGTTAGCAGATATTAAAGGTGCCATCGAATTGAAAATTGAATTTACCTCGGCATAGTTGAATAAAAAGAGTTCAGTACATGGAAATGACATACAGTGAGTTTCAAACTACATTGTTTCCTCCTTCTTATATAAATCTCATTTGTTTAAAATACCTCCGAAGAACAGGCGAATCTCAACATAACACAGACTGTTACGTAACAGTCAGGGTGTACGCCCCCAATATTTGCATATACCAGCTCATGTTCAAGGCATTACACAAGGGCAGCCAGTATTAACGTCTGGATCTGTGCACAGCTGAATCATCAGACTAGGTAAGCAAGTAAGAATAATAGCGAAAAATGGCAGATGGAGCGATAATAACTGACATGATCCATGATAACATTATATTTTTAGTGATATTTGTGAATTGTCTTTCTAAATGTTCCGTTAGCATGTTGCTAATGTACTGTTAAATGTGGTTAAAGTTACCATTGTTTATTACTGTATTCACGGAGACAAGAGCCGTCGCTATTTTCATTTTTAAACACTTGCAGTCTGTATAATTCATAAACACAACTTCATTCTTTATAAATCTCTTCAACAGTGTAGCATTAGCCGTTAGCTACGGAGCACAACCTCAAACTCATTCAGAATCAAATGTAAACATCCAAATAAATACCATACTTATGCGATTAGACATGCTACGTGACGAACACTTTGTAAAGATCCATTTTGGGGGTTATATTAGCTGTGTAAACTTTGTTTATGCAGTGATAGAGTCGAGAGCTCTGGGGGGGCGGAGAGCGTGAGCAATTAAAGGGGCAGCAGCCCTGAATTGGCGCATTTCTAATTATGCCCCAAAATAGGCAGTTAAAAAAATTATTAAAAAAAATTTTGAGCAGAAACTTCACAGACACATTCTGGAGACACCTTAGACTTATATTACATCTTGTAAAAAAACGTTCGATGGCACCTTTAAGCAAACAGTTAATGAGAGTATGACTTGTAGTTGCAAAGTTACTTATAGTCAGCAGAATGTTTAAAAGGGACCATTAAAGTGTTACCAAAGTTTCTTTACAGAGACTTAATACACTGTAGGAATGGATGCAGCTTTGTAAAAGTTATTTTACATTTAGCTGTATTCAAGAGACTCAAATATTCTGATAAGTTAGAAAACATTGCCTTACCCTCTCCTTAATTTTCCATCCATTGTAATATCAGCTCTCGAAAAACAGTCAGCTTAATTTATTTTGATGTTTCAAGTGATTAAAAAAGAACGTAGACCTGCATGGGCACAATAGTCACACGTCGTATGATGACATCATAATGGAAATTAGAATAGAATCTTCATTCATTCAGTTAAAATTCTTTTTAAAGGCTTGAGTAATGACTTGATATTTCTTTTAGGTTTCTAAATTGATTCCCCCCACTCATCACTGCTCTCTCCATTTAAAACAGCAGGAGTGCTGTCCGTGGTCCTGAAATGCTTCACTTCCATACATTACATTAAACATACATTTAATATACCTAGTTGTTTTTATAAATGCACACTCCTGAGGAAAAACTCCCACTCACTGTCTTAGCATGAACATTTGATCGATATACCAGACCCTGTCCGGTGGCACCGCCAACTGCTTGCCAAGCATTTCCACTGACCGGCCTTATTTATAAGGCTGCGTTGAGCAATATATTCAGTATTACACCTTTAATTGGGATCCTCTAGGGGCCTTGTCAAAGGTTTCGAGAAAAGCTGGGATTTAGCACACATGCCAAACTTAAGTTCAGTGACCAATTATCGTACTCCTCTTTGGAGGGGTTGCTGTATTACATCTCCTACTGTTGTATTATAAATGTAGTGCAGTGATCCCGCTCCCTTGGTTGCTTGTTAATACTCAACTATAGAGAAGCGGTTTCATTAGCCTGTGTCGGAATATACTGCTGCGGTCCATTAGGGGTGGTTTTAAATGTCAGGGCTGCAGCAGTACCTCATCGTACTAATGAGCATCAACTGGTATAGGCTAAAACGCACACCAGCAACCATTTAAATGCGCTTAAGTGATTAACCTATCAAGATCACCATGGAGGATTTTTATGGAGCACAAGACATGAATACTAGTAAACTTCTCCTGCATTTGCACCCTACAGTCCCAGAATCTGAGGAAATTGTTTTCTGAAGACCTGTCTGCGTTACACATCCGTAGATGAAAGATCGATGCTAATTAAAATGTATAAACACTCTCTGGGCAGATCCCCAAAATTGCAAGAGTTTAACCCTTGTGAGTCAATTAAAAAAAGTTACACAAAATGTCCATGTCCAAAAACTGTCATAAAAATTTTAAGCTTGGGAGCACAGATGCAAGTTTGGTCTCATTTTAAAGAAGACCCTTGACAGATTTTTTTTTGAAGTAAAACAAGTTTAAAAAGTGAAATAAAAAAAAATATATATATAGGAGGTTTAAGTTTATGAAAATGATTTATGAACATATTTTATATAAAATATATATTTTATGAAACATGTTGAACTCTAAAACTGCTAGAAAATCTAAATAATTTGTGTTAAAAATTTGAGGTTGATATCTCAAAAAATGAGCTTTCAGTAAGATTTAGTTTGGGCGCAGTACCAAATTTTCCCCATTAGATGCCAGCAAAGTTCTGTTGGTACACACAGTGGTTGTGTGCGCACACACACACACACACACACACACACAATTTTAATACACACATATAAACCACAGTCTGACATCCATACCAACAAACAATTATAGCTGCATAATTTATCCAATTGGCTATAATATAATATGCAGAAGCAGAAAACAGGAATAAAGCAAGTATTTGCTTTATAGGCCAAACCTGAGAAAATTGTACCATTTTGTAAAAAATAGTAAGATTTTAATTTTGAAACCTTGCCAACAAAATGAAAGCCTGTTAACAAAGACTGCATAATTCTATAGTTAAATGGCCTTGGGATTAAAAATTGCAGTTTCAATGGTTTTTAATGGAGATTTTTTTGTCCTTAAGGTACTGAGTGTTTTTATTTTGTGTAACATGTAAAATAGATTTATTAAAGGAAATGGGGGTGAAATAGTAAAATTCCAATAAAAATACACACCTGAGCCAAAATTTATGCAGTTGGCATTAACACAAGAAAAATTATCAAAAAAACAAAACAAAACTGAAAAAGACAAAAATGTCCATAAGGCTCACAAGGGTTAAGGTAAGGTTCAACATGTTTCATAAAATATAGATTTTATTTGAAATAATGTTCATAAATCATTAAATATATATATATATATATATATATATATATATATATATATATATATATATATGATTTATGAACATTATTTTAAATAAAATCTATATCTATTAAATAAAATCTATATTTTATGAAACATGTCTTCACTATATTACTATATTATATATATGTATGTATGTATGTACATATGTATATATATGTATGGTTTGGCATCATGACCAAGAGTAGAAAGCTTTTATCAGTGCTTCATTGCAAATTTACACACACAAAAAAATTGTGTTAAGGTATTTTAATGGTCCGCACTTTTAAATAATATATGATTTTTATGAAAATTATTGTTTTATGATGTTATACAATGCATCTTTTTTTTAATGATTTCTCAGTATTCCTGTATTTCAAACAGTAGAGCAATGCCAATGAGATGAGATTTCCAGTGAATGAATGAACTGATAAAATATACACCTCATTGCTATAGGCTTGTCACTTTGGCATCTGCCAAACATGTCAATGTGCATTATTATTTACTGCTCTAATTTTCATAATGATTTGAAGGAGCATAAGAATGTATTGTGTGTGTACTTCACCATATAGAGTCCAAGACAAATTGCCCTTCAGTGACAATAAAGCAATACAAAGTTCAATTCACATTATATATATATATATATATATATATATATATATATATATATATATATGTGAAGTGAATAACACTGATTATCTCTTCATCACGGCACCTGTTAGTGTGTGGGATATATTAGGCAACAAGTGAACATTTTATTCTCAAAGTTGATGCATTAGAAGCAGGCAAAATGGGCAAGCGTAAGGATTTGAGTTTGATAAGGGCCAAATTGTAATGGCTAGATAACTGGGTCAGAGCATCTCCAAAACTACAGCTCTTGTGGGGTGTTCCCAGTCTGCAGTGGTCAGTATCTATCAAAAGTGGTCCAAGGAAGGTACTGTGGTGATCTGGCGACAGGGTCATAGGCGGCCAAGGCTCATTGATGCACGTGGGGAGCGAAGGCTGGCCCGTGTGGTCCGATCCAACAGACGAGCTCCTGTAGCTCAAATTGCTCAAGAAGTTAATGCTGGTTCTGATAGAAAGGTGTCACAATACACAGTGCATCACAGTTTGTTGCGAATGGGGCTGCATAGCTGCAGACCAGTCAGGGTGCCCATGCTGACCCCTGTCCACCGCTGAAAGCACCAACAGTGAGCATGTGAACATCAGAACTGGACCACAGAGCAATGGAAGAAGGTGGCCTGGTCTGATGAATCACGTTTTCTTTTACATCACATGGATGGCCGGGTGCGTGTGCGTCGCTTACCTGGGGAACACATGGCACCAGGATGCACTATGGGAAGAAGGCAAGCCGGCGGAGGCAGTGTGATGCTTTGGGCAATGTTCTGCTGGGAAACCTTGGGTCCTGCCATGTTACTTTGACATGTACCACCTACCTAAGCATTGTTGCAGACCATGTACACCCTTTCATGGAAACAATATTCCCTGGTGGCTGTGGCCTCTTTCAGCAGGATAATGCTCCCTAATACAAAGCAAAAATGATTCAGGAATGGTTTGAGGAGCACAATGAGTTTGAGGTGTTGACTTGGCTCCAGATTCCCCAGATCTCAATCCAAATGAGCATCTGTGGGATATGCTGAACAAACAACTTCGATCCATAGAGGCCCCACCTCACAACTTACAGGACTTAAAGGATCTGCTGTTATCTTGATAACAGATACCACAGCACACCTTCAGGGGTCTAGTGGAGTCCATGCCTCGACAGGTCAGGGCTGTTTTGACAGCAAAAGGGGGACCGACACAATATTAGGAAGGTGGTCATAATGTTATGCCTGATCAGTGTATATTAAATTCATAATGACCGTTCTCTGTGCAAACAGGAAACAATGAGCCATTAATCCTGTTGGAATATACATATTGTGGACAGACTTAGATTAAAGGGATTCTTTAATGACAAATGAAAGCAGTCATGATTTTCAGACTGGGGCTACTTCAAAAGCCTTTAGCTCATTAGTGCTTAATGAAATAAAAGAAGGTAGACTATTGGAAAATAATTTTTCTCTCTCTGTCTCTCTCTCTCTCTCTCACACACACACACACACACACACACACATATATATTTAAGCAAGTGTGGTGAAGCCACACCGCATCAAAGGAGCTTCACAAAACAAAAACAGAGATCTTTAAACTACTAGACACACAAAATAAACATCCATTTTCAGTCACACTCACAGACACAGTGAACTAGTTTGCTTTTAAGTTTATTTAGGTCCTTCCCAGAGGAGATCTGCGTCTTACCCGCCAAACTGCTTAAATTGCTTATTATTTTTCAGCGTCGTCGCGCAGCAGTCACATTTAATTGTTTATTTCACTCCTCAAGTCCACGAGCTTCATAAAAGACCCGTGTGAGGAGGAAGGCTGGAGAGCAGTGATATGTAAATGACAGCTGGATGTGTGAAGTGTGTGCAGCAGTATACAGTGAGCTGAGCGGTACTGTAGACGAATTCAGAACACTTTGGCTGTGGCATTTTTGGCAATATCGACATGACAACTTTTGATTTTTCCGACGTGGAGGCATTTTTGGATTGCCATCCGGAGCTTTTTGAGGAATATCTCGTCAGGAAGGGGAAATGTGACACCCTGAGCAGGTGGATCAAAGAGCATCAGCCGTCCAAAACGTCTCCGGTGGAGGAGAAACGCGGGGTCGCGAGGGACCCATTCTGGCCCACGAACCCTGATGGACTGAAGCGCAGATCATCCCACATGGAGCTCCGCAGGAACTTCGCCCGGTCCAAAGCGATGACGGCGCACCGGACCTACGACGAGCACGTCAGTCTCACGGCTCACGAGTCCCAGTCAAGTATGCGACGGCGCGCGCTCTTGCGGAAAGCCAGCTCGTTACCGCCGACCACCGCGCACATCTTGAGCGCGCTGCTAGAGTCCCGGGTGAACGTGCCTCAATATGCCTCCAGCGCCATTGACTACAAATACAGACTCAAAGAGTCCAACGAGAGGGAGTTCTTCCTCGAGCTGGTTAAGGACATTTCTAACGAACTTGACATGACAAACCTCAGTTACAAGATTCTTATCAATGTGTGCATCATGGTGAACGCAGACAGGTGTTCGCTTTTCCTAGTGGAGGGACCGTCTCATAAGAGGACACTCGTGTCCAAGTTTTTTGATGTACACTCGGGTACGACGGTGCGACCCTCTTCGAGCACTTTGGACTCAAACGAGGTGCAGGTTCCGTGGGGAAAAGGCATCATAGGTTATGTAGCAGAACACGGAGAAACCGTCAACATCCCGAACGCATACGAGGTAGAACTGCAACTAATAATACAGACAATTCAGCGGTCAGGTTTGCGAATTATTGGGGGTTTGAGAGTTTTTTCTAAAGGAAGTCAAAATAAAAGCTCATGGGTTAAGGGTTTTGCTTACAAGTTAGTAACTGCGTATTTTCTGCCAGAAGACGTTAACTAAAAGAAGTTTCATTCGCCAGAGGTAACCATAACAACAGTAACCTCTAGCGACTGCGGTCAATTTTGTTTTTGACTTTATTATAAACTTACACATCAACAAATACATAACCAAAACCGACGTTTTTTAAAAGTCATTCAGATAACTGACGTTTAGCTAATTGTCCGAGTGGCTCCAAATTACAAATTTGCGTTGCGCAAGACAAATTGCGCCTGGAAAAATTCATTTACATTTCATAACAAACGTTCAGAATTTATTTTAATACACTATACATGAAAAATAGGGACCGGGGCTAGTTGTTACAGTGAATCTTAAACAGTGAATATTAAATTCAAAGAGTAAAATATTATGAAACAAAACTAGTTATGAAACAGCAACATTGCAAGAGGTGACACAAAAATATCAAATCATTGTTTTGGCTAACACATAACATTTAAAAAAGACACATACTGTCAAAACTTGCCCCAAGTTCAATCTCTTGTAAAAGCCTTCCCTGGATGTATATCTGTGTGGTTTTGTGTTCTCTTGTTTACTCAACAGCTAGAGCAAAAATATTAAATTTTATAGGGGATAGAATAGACTTGGGTTATGTGAAGAGTTGCCTACACAAATGTGATTTCTACAGTCTCTACAGCCAAGGCTTGGAATTGCTGAATATTTTGATTCTATAAATTCAAGAACTCAAGTCTTCATGTGAAGAAATCTCGATTACTACGTTGCCCGTTTCCCCATCTTCAAATACACACTACCAGTTGAGCATACACATCATTATATCATGGCCACAGGCAAGCCTTCCCCAGTATAGGTCAGAGGAGATCCATTAATGCAGTGCAGTGAGTCTGCCACTGTCTCATAGCAGTCAGTTGGAATTGCAGACTTTTTTTACTTAAAGGTTGGTGGAAATAAAGCTTGTTCCCATAAAGCAAACTACTATCTATGTCAAGTCAAGTCAAGTCACCTTTATTTATATAGCGCTTTTTACAATGCAAATTGTGTCAAAGCAGCTTTACATTGATAACTGGTACATAATTTGGCTGCACAGCAGCTCTTAAATAATAGTGTCAATGCAGGCAGATCAAAGCACTGTTGAATAAATGTCAAGAATACTATTGAATATCAAATGTCAAGTGTCCCCAACTAAGCAAGCCAAAGGCGACAACGGCAAGGAACCCAAACTCCATCAGGTGACATCAGGTGGCAAACAAGTGGCAAATAGGTGTTAAAATGGAGAAAAAAAAAACCTTGGGAGAAACCAGGCTTAGTCGGGGGGCCAGTTCTCCTCTGGCGATCAGTGCTTTGTTACAATCAGGTTGCTATCATAAGTCTGATAGGATGCTAGAAGATTGATCTGAAAGACAACACATAGTTTTTCCTCTTCCTCATTTCTATAGTCAAGTGTGAAGCTGGAACAATTAGCATCATTTTCCAAATCATCTTGATTGTTAGAATTGAATTAGGTAAAGTCTGTAAGTGTAGTTTGAAATAAAAGAAAATAAACTTTTCTTTATTGGAATTTAGCAAAAGTAATTATTAAAAATGACACAGTAAATCAAAATATATCCCAATTTGCAGGAAATGTTCTGAAAAATCATTTTCTATAATAATACACTCTTAGGGTACATGTCAACGATGTACTAAAAAAGGAAGTTTTTCCTTTGCAGTTTTCTCATACAGACGTTGACAACGTCAAAACGATCCCCGATCACACTGATCCACTAAAAAGTCTAAAAACACTGTATTATGCTGCCAGGACAGTAGTTGGCGATGTCACTTTGTAAAGAAACACTATGTGCCTATAGACTGAACATATGCATGCACGTGACGTCAACGTTTTCACAAATTCGAGTTTTGTAGACGATAAAGGTTTCGTTTTAAAAACGTGCACTTTGAACCCTGTTTTCAAAAGTTTGCATTTTTAGGCCCCTAAAACACAGTTGTCATGTAATCGAACAGCGAAAACACATAAAACGTTTTTAGTTGAAAATGGTGTAGTGTAAACAACTCCTTAGGCCCCGTTTACACTAGTGCATTTTTGTTTTAAAACGCATAAATTTGACTATGGTTACGCCTGTGTTTTCGAACCTCGAAAATGGAGACTTTTGAAAATGCTACAGACCCCGTTTTAGTTTGAAAACGCCGGGGTTGCGATTCAGTATAAATGGACCAAAACGGAGACTTTTGAAAACGATAGCGTGGCTGCCCACGTTCACTCTGCGTATCCTTGACGACCGTGTTAACAATAACATGGAGACTGAAAGGGTTAGTTCACCCAAAAATGAAAATAATGTAATTTATTACTTACCCTCATGCCGTTCCACAACTGTAAGACCTTTGTTCACAACAAAAATCAAGATATTTTTGTTGAAATCCGATGGCTCAGTGAGGCCTGCATAGCCAGCAATGACATTTCCTCTCTCAAGATCCATTAATGTACTAAAAACATATTTAAATCAGTTCATGTGAGTACAGTGGCTCAATATTAATATTATAAAGTGACGAGAATATTTTTGGTGTGCCAAAAAAACAAAATAATGACTTATATAGTGATGGCTGATTTCAAAACACTGCTTCAGGAAGCTTCCGAGCATAATGAATCAGCGTGTCGAATCATGATTCGGATCAAACCGGCAAACTGCTGAAATCACGCTGAGAACTCTATATATAAAACCCATTGAGCCCTTTTTTCAAGAGTGCTGTGCCTCTTGTGTATTGTGTAGGACCATCGGTTCAGTGATGAGATTGACAAACTGACGGGCTATAAGACTCAGTCCATTCTGTGCATGGCCATCCGCAACAGTGACGGTGAAGTCATCGGCGTAGTGCAGGCCATCAACAAGAACCCCAGCGGAACTCCATTCACTGAGGACGATGAGAAGGTAAGCTCTGTTCTCCTTTTCACTTAAAGGGTTAGTTCACCCAAAAATGAAAATTCTGTCATGAATTACTCACCCTCATGTCGTTCCACACCTGTAAGACCTTCGTTCATCTTCAGAACACAAAGTAATTAATGACAGAATTTTCATTTTTGGGTGAACTAACCCTTTAACTTCATGCTGATATTGTATTCTAAAGATCTGTTCCATCTACTGGATTTATAGCCTGTTACATTCCCTTGATGCCTATTACTATAGTGCCCAAACTTTTGCTGGTAATGAAACTCTAGAGTGCAAAGATAATTGCTGTGCTAAATCAAAAGATGAATTAACACCTTAGCGAATATCCTGCCATGCTGGAATAGTTATAGTTAAAATTAGTTATTCATATAAGAAGATTTATTCTTTACATTCATAACCTAAGAAACCCTGTGGTCGTTTTGCACATGTACTAAGCGACTGCATAAATCAAAGCTAGTTCTGATACTTTGTTGCTCTTATAATTTCTTAAAAGTGTTCACACTCCCAAATTATAAGGTTAGTTCACCCAAAAATGAAAATTCTGTCATCACTTATTCACCCTCATATTGTTCCAAACCCGTAAGACTTTCATTCATCTTCGAAATACAAAGATATTTTAAATGAAATCTGAGAGATTCTGTCGTCTTTCGCAACTACCACTTTCATAAAGAGATCGTAAAACTAATCCCTATGAATTGAGCGGTTTAGTCAAAATTTTCTGAAGAGACTCGATCGCCTTATATGGTGAACAGATTGAATTTAGGCTTTTATTCCCATATAAACATTCATCAACTCGCACATCAGTTGTGGTAAACAGAAGCTCAAGCATGTTTACTTGACGTACGAGAACCAATGAGGTTCTTTTTCGTGTGTGAATCAGGTATGGTTGAGCTTCTGTTTATGTTTGCTGAACAATGTTTATATGTGAATAAAACCCTATATTCAATCTGTTCTACATATAAAGCGATGTACTGATAGTTGTGTGGACTGTCAATGGAGGGACAGAAATCTCCGATTATATTTAAAATATCTTCATTTGTGTTTCGAAGATGAACAAAAGTCTTACGGGCTTGGAGCATCATGAGGGTGAGTAATTAATGACAATTTTTCCATTGGGTGAACTAACACTTTAAGCTGTGACGAGAGGTCATTATTGTCATTGACTAAATCAGCACATATGACATACCTCAGAATCAATAGAAAATTTCATTCTCTGAGCACAAATCAGCCTGTACCTGTGCATCTCATTCCTTTACTGTCATCGCTGCTTCAAAACATCTTTCTATAGATCGTAATTAATAGCACAGAAAGTCTCTTTAGAATTATTTATGCCAAACAGCACTGAAAGCAGAAAGCAGGCTGTGCTGTTATAAATGCCCTAGAAATACAAAGAAGCAGAACTGATGTGATGCCTCCAGTTCTTTTTCCCTCTCAATATCTCACCGTCATGCATCAATCTGGCTGAAGCTTTGAAAGCATCAAACTTCTTTCTACAGGTGCTGCAAATGTATTTACCATTCTGCGGAATATCGATCTCCAATGCCAAACTCTTCTCCGAATCCCGCAAGGAGTATGAGAGGAGCAGGGTGAGTCAAAACCTGCAGAAATGTTGCTGAATAAAACTCTTCAGAATGTTTTAAAATATGCCTTCAGGTTTCTAGACGTCTCAGACAGTGTAGCTTGTAAGCTTGTTTACAATCCTCAGGTCTCAAGGTTTAAAATATTTAATAATCCTGTCCAAAGCTTGAAGGCCTGCGTTATCTGAATACATTTCGAGCTGCTGCTGTTGTTTCTCAAGGCCCTGCTGGAGGTGGTGAATGATCTGTTTGAGGAGCAGACGGACCTGGAGAAGATTGTGAGAAAGATCATGCAGCGTGCGCTGACATTGCTGCAGTGTGAGCGCTGCTCCGTCCTTCTGCTTGAAGACATCCACTCCCCTGTGAGATCACTTTTCAGTCCTCCTTTTCTCTTTTCTGTCATGATTTGGTTTATCCTTATTTTTTGTCTTTTCTTGTTTTTCTTTATACTTTCCACCTTTCTTAACTAATTCACCTGCACATCCTCTCATTGCCTTCACATAAGCCTTTATTTTCTACGCTCTTGGTCTTAGGGCCCTATCAAACACCCAGTGCAATGCGATGGCAGGAACGACACAAGTGTTTTTTGCTAGTTTCAGCCATCATTTTCACGTCCAGCGCTGACGTTGTATGAATAGCAAATGCACTCATGCCCATCTGTTCGCCCATTGGTGTTCTTGTCTGAAAATGAGGTGTGTTCAGGTGCATTGTTGGCGTGTTGCTATTTTGAGGCAACTGAAAAAGACTGCGCCATTGACTGACTGCAACCTGGTCTAAATGGCGTAATGGTGCAATATTTATTTTGTTATTTAACAATATGTAATTAGTAATATGCACCTATAGGCAGGAGCACAACGCCGACCTTTTTTTTTTTACGTAGTTCAACTATCAAAAGTGGATTTGGATTTCATTTTAGGTTTAGGGCCGGATAGGAAAAAATTTAACCATGCGTGGACCGAATTATCTTTTTTTAAACCTTAGTGCTCTGACAGTTACATTAATATTAGCCAAACAAACTACAATTTAATTTGCAAGAAAAACTAGAAAAAGATACTGCTCTTTGAACGGCATTTGTTTTTACAGCGAAAAGACTTTATTACATTTTTTTAAAATGTTTTATTTAATATTTTTTATGAGGTGGCGCTTGTGGAACAGCAGCGATATAGCGTTTCCTTGGTTACCGCTGTACACTAAGCAGCTCTGCACTTGAAAACACAACTTTATACGAAGATAAAGAGGAGAAGAAAATGCCATCGAAACTTCTGAAGAGAGTCAGTTCCCTTCAGAGATACATTCATATAAATTCAATATTATTTGTTTTCTTCCCATGCCTCATACAGTTTTTTTGGCACATCTGTGTTCTCCTCTTTGTGTCCGTATTCAGTGTGCACCTGTTTTAACATCCTGTTTACAGACTTCGTAAAATTTCCACACAAATTACAGTCTGGGAAATGATTGCAAAGCAGTTTGTTTGCAAGTCCAGAATAGAGATTGGCCAAAATAAAACTAAAAGCCACTCGGATTTATGGCTGGTGGACCATGCGTCTCTATTTTTTTTTTTATTATTATTATTCTTCAAATCATCCCCCGGGCCAGATTGGACACCTTTGTGGGCCGTATGTTTGACACCCCTGCCCTAAGTGCACCTGTGCTTAGATTGTTAAAATAGGGCCCTTGGTGCTTGCCAAAGAGAGCATCAATATTGCTCATTCTTAAAAAAAAGATAATTGCGACTTTTTATCTCACAATTTTGACTGTTTCTCTCAGAATTGCATGATATAGTCGCAATTGCGAGTTATAAAGTCAGAATATGAAGTCGTATTTGAGAGTTATAAATTCAGAATTGTGTGATATAAAGTCACAATTGTGAGAAAAAAAGTCACAGTTGTGAGAAAAAAAGTCAGAATTGTGAGATAAAAAGTTGCAATTCCCTTTCTTTTTTTTTTTTTAATTACCAAATTTTTTATTCAGTGGCAGAAACAACCTTCCATAGTTTGTGCTATGGACATGAATGATATTCAAGTTAGGAGTGTGCAGCCAAACTATTATCAGTATTCTGTGTAGATCTGACTTTGGGTGGGGCTTAAAGCGGGAGTACGACAAAATTAAAAGCTATGTTTTATGTAACTGTTCCATTTTTAGCTTCAATTTAGCAAATGTGATTTGTTTAATTCATACAATTATTTATTCTATTTTTATTACATTTATTTAAAATATGCTATTTAAAAAAAAAAGGAAAAAAAGCTCTTAATCAGTAATATAATGACAATGGAGTGTTGCAGGGATGACATATTTTTGTTAGCCAAAACCTG
Source organism: Megalobrama amblycephala (assembly GCF_018812025.1). NCBI lineage: Eukaryota > Metazoa > Chordata > Actinopteri > Cypriniformes > Xenocyprididae > Megalobrama > Megalobrama amblycephala. The sequence goes on from NC_063056.1 coordinate 14,856,596, forward strand.
GAAACGAGTTAGCATTTTAGCACTTCCGGTTCCATCGTCCCAAAGTCAGTGGGTTTTTTTGGTTAAATGCCTGAAATAAGGTCTGTGGTTAATACAAGCTCAATATATTTTCACATTTTATTCTATGACATAAAATACATCCGTAATACCCTCTTGTGATTTAAAAGCTTTTATTTGTCTTAAAAATGGGACAACAGCTGTGCTAACCTCTAGAGGTTCTCGCGGACATTAAAGTCATCACACCAAACAGTAAATCTCATCTACTCACTAGTTTGCTTTTACAGCCTTGTTGTGTTTATTGTCACACTCTTGCGAACTTTTCTAACTCAAACTTTCAGGGAAAATAAAGATTGAAAGTGTTGTCAGAAGCTTAGTGATGGTGACCGTGACGTTGAAGTCATTTAATCATGATGTAGTTAATTTATAGCTTATGTTTAGCTTTCTACTTGTGCCAAATGTATTTAGGCTTCAAAATTCATAAAAGTTGTGTTTATTTTATTTTTTTTAAACTATCACAGTGTACAAAACATGTAAGAATCATAAACTTTTATTGCTCAGGGTAATGCTAACTTCCAGGTTGGCCTACAAAATTACATCATCACTCTGTGTCTCTGTAGCATTACTTCTTAAAGGAACAAAAGTCTGTGATTTTTCTTTGCAGGTGACTTGTATTCCATGCATATTTGTCACTGACTGCATATATCATTCAGCCAGTAGAGGGCACCGTGTTTCAGCACTTGATAGTCCAGAGTTAACGTAGAAGAAGTAAAGAAAATAGGGATAAAAAGATGATTCTCACTGCCTGCATATTGAATGTGACATTACAGTGACTCTCTGCTTTGTTTTAGAAACAAAATTGCTGTCATTTGTCCATTTTTTAATTTTATTATGTTCAACAATATCACTTTATCATTCTGCTTGTTACATAATCAGTCTAACAAACATATTTGATATTATTTGGTCAAATCCGTTACTCTTTTTTAAATTATTTGTGCCTTTTCAAACAGTGTATTCAGCATCGATCACAATTCTACCTCAAATCATGCATATCTAGGCAATTGGACTTACAATGCCTGACAAACAATAAAACAGAGCCATAAATATGTACCAGAATATCACAATATATCAGACTTTAGACTGGTAAGCAAACACCGCTCAGAACACCTTAGCAATGTCCTGGAAATCACCCTAGCATTGTAGCAGCAAGTTTTGTACAGCAAACATTGCTCACTGCACACATTGTCTTCAGAGAATGCAAAAATCTTTTTTAATGTGTTCTCAGGTAGTGAAGTTCTCCCAGACATTTGAGCTTATGTCTCCACTGTGCAGCGTCGATCATGACATCAGGTGAGAAAAACAGGACTATTAATAATATAACACACTGTTACATGTGTGTTTATAGTGTGGGCAGCATGTCAATTAAAGTCGGCATGAAACAGAAGTTGCGATATTCTTTTCTTCGCTATTTTGACGTATATCCGAGTGAAACGGATATATTTGAAAGGAGAAAAAAATGTAGGATGGGACTTAATTTTGCTCTTGGGAATTGATTAATTGATCCTAGGAAGTTGGGTGTTGCTAACTAAACGGAGGTATATTTGAAAGTCATTTTGCAGTCAGTTGTGGAGGATATTAATGCTGCCTTCATGTGCTATCGGAATTATTGTAAATATGAGTTTTCTAGTTAAAAATTGGACATGAAGGCCCTCTCAAGTCGTATTTGCCAGTGGGAAGCTAAGGGATGATTTTGATATCAAAGTTCCCGAGTTGGGCATGCCATAAACTTTAAACATGGCGGAGGGGAGAATGATGGCTGCTGTGACTGGTATTCTTTATTAGTTTATATTAGTTCTTTATTAGTTTTTTCACAACAGCTATATCACCTTGTCTTGTCATTAAAGTAGTGCATATTTACATACAGTATATGAATCATTTGAAGCATGTTGTATATTTTGTAGACAGCGAAAATAGCCTGTATTTGACTGAAATTTCAGAATTGTCAGCAAGCTGACTATCTAGATTACGCAGTGAGTGTTTATATTGTTGTAAATCAATGAGACACTACATATAATTTTGGCTTTAATAAGAGTTTCCCAATAAAAAGGCAAAAAATAAACCTGGTGACCTCCATGATTCCTGTTCTATTCGACAATAAAGCACTTGAATGCGACAAACTCGTAATCACAACTTCAGAAGTGGGAAGTAGGAAATGGCAGGTGAAGGCAGCATAAGTCCCACCCTCCGTCAAGACATACGTTATGAAGAGAGCAGATGCCGTTTCGAGGGGTTAATGTTTTTGATTAAAGATTATGAGTGCACATTAAACTTTTATAATAAACACAGCAAACATTCTGTAAAAAAAAACAAGGCCTGGTTTCACAGACAGGGCTTAGATTAAGCCAGGATTAGGCCTTAGCTTAATTAGGACATTTAAGTAGATTTTTTAAACATTTCTTAGGAAAAAACAACATCTTGTTCATCTTGAGACAAAACAATGGTTACTTGACTTGTTTTTCTTTCAATTAAAACAGCTCAAACATGCATTTTAGTTTAAGACTAGCTTAAGCCGGTCTGTGAAACCAGGGGAAGAATTGTCCATTTTGATTTCATAGTGACTTAAATGTATACTATACTCAGTATGTGTGTTTGTGTGTATGTGTGTGCATTTGACAAAGTCAGCATGGAGAAGGTGTCTTGCTCGGACTGGCTAATCAATAACAGCATTGCTGAGTTGGTTGCATCAACCGGCCTGCCTGTTAACATTAGTGACGTCTGTCAGGATCCCCGCTTTGATGCTGAGGTGAGCAGTACACACCCTCTCAGACTCGATTTGATTGCTTGACTCACACAAATGTTTGTTTCCACACCAGCAACAGTGGTAAACAGATGCTGCTAGCATGCTAGTTCAGACCCAACTGACACCATGTGAAGAGACATGCAGAAAACAGCCAGTTGGGTCTGAACTAGCATGCTAGCAGCATCTGTTTACCACTGTTGCTAGATAAGAACTCAGGTGATGACATTGTGAACTAGTGCCCTTGTCAAAAATAAGTACACTTTAGCATACTTACTCAAAAAGAGTACTTATTTTGGAAAACAAATCTACTTTAAAAACTTACTGTAATGCTTTTGGACACTAAATTGCATGTTATTTACAATTAAATGAAACTGTATTAGTTTAAATTTCTATTAAATGCAATTAGTTGAAATTGTTGAAATGGTTAACTAAGTAATTAATTACTAGATACTAATTACATATTCAGTGTAAATCATCAACAGTGTAATTAGATTACTAATTAATCTCGCTAAAAAGTATTGCATTACTTATTACTTTCTAAATCCTATATCAACCTCAACCAGTTGAACAGTAAGGATATAAACGAAATAATATAAAACCGTGTTGTGGCAAAAATCATCAGGACTCTTACTGCATAAGAGATAAACCATATTCAGTTGTCTTTTGAAAGTTTATATAAAAATAATTTTTATATATCTAACCTCCTTAAGAATGTTTTTCCACTTAGTTTTTCCACCCTAAGAATGCATACTTAAGCACTTCTGAGAAAAACAAAATCATTTAACCATAAGCACATAAGTAAAATCATATGGAAATTATACAGAAACTCAAAATTTCTGAACTGTGTATATACATACACCCAAGTGTACTCAAACACACACTTGTATCATGCAAGCAATGTGTTTCAGGCGGACCAGGCTTCTGGTTTTCATATCAGATCAGTTTTATGCGTCCCCATCTGGAATCGGACACATCAGATTATTGGTGAGTTTCCCTACACAAATGCTTAACTGCTTAAGCACAAACTCACAGAAACAGCAATTAAAAAAATTTCTTACATTCATTAGGTGTTGCCCAGATTCTGAATCGCTTGGACAGGAAGACATTTAATGATGCCGATCAAAGGTTATTTGAGGTGTGACTTTATTTCGAATTTTTGATGTTGCAATAAAATGATCAATCAGTATTCTATAAGTGAATTAGAGCCAATTAGAGCCACTACTAATTCTTTCATAAATCATATACGCATGAGTAATTTTCATTTCCATTGATCCTCACAGGCATTTGTTATTTTCTGTGGTCTGGGTATTAACAACACAATGATGTATAACCAGGTGAAGAAGACTTGGGCCAAGCAGTCTGTGGCTCTAGATGTGAGTAATATCTCTTATCGGTATTTTCTTCATCTGTTTTAAACTGCTCATAAACATAACAGCTATAATCTTGCCTGCATATAAATATCATGAGAACAGATGGTGTGCATAATCTGTGTGGGTATTGAAAAAGACTTTGTGTGCATAGTGTATTGTTGTTTCTGTCTTTTCCCAGATGCTGTCCTATCATGCTACGTGCTCTAAGGCAGAGGTTGATCGACTGAAAGTAAGTCTAGTCAAACTAGACATAAAATATGGTAATTAACTACATACTTAGTTTTAAATTCATTATTTATATCTAAAACAAAATTGTAGATGTTCTCTGTGAATGCAAATTGATCAAAAGTGACAGTAAAAACATTTATAATGTTACAAAAGCTTTCCATTTCAAATAAAAGCTATTCATCAAAGAATCCTGAAAAAAAAAGATATTACAAAAATATGAAGCAGCTCAACTGTTTGACATTGATAATAATAAGAAATGTAACCCGAGCACAAAATCAGCATATTCAAATGATTTCTGAAGGATCATGTGACACTGAACACTGTAGTAATGAGCGTTGTCGTCACAAGAATAAATAGCATTTTTAACATTTTCACTGTAATATTTCTTAATATTACTGTGTTACTGTATTATTTTGATACTGTTTTATTGTATATAGAGCATCACTTCTTTTAAAAACAATAAAAAATTGTTTTTGTAAATAAAAATAAAAAATGTCAAAGGAACAACAAAATCCCATTATAGAATATAATATAACTTTTTATAATTTGTTTATTCAATTTATCTGTTATAGATTCATTGAAAACATTAGAAATGCTTTGCCAGTACACTGTAATGCCTGTCATGCACATTTGAAATGAATATCAAAAATATCAAACTTACTGTATTGTTTGACCAGTGCAGTACTATCTTTACAGAATGATAAAGCTTTATTCTGTAGTGTTGCAAACACACTCTTAAAGGGCCGGTACAAGATTCAGAGATCAGTAGAATATAGAATGTTTAAAACTTTCCTCCAGAGAGACATGATGAAAACTTCAAATTAAACTCATACATTAGAGAGATAGATGAGCAAAAAAACATCTCAGCCCCCTGCGTTTCCTAGAAATTTATAGTTGGTGGGTCCTAGACTTGAGAAAGCTAAAGCATTAATAATTGAAATGGCAGAGTGTAATATACTCTTTCTGTTTGAGCCCTCAGTGGACCAGGCTCTGCTCTGGTATTTAATTGCCTTGCTACCAGAGTCGCTGAGATTGTCCCCTCTTCTCTCTCAGGCTGCTAAGATTCCCCTAAGCAGTGAGCTCGGGATCGATGAGTTCCACTTTAATGACTTTTCTCTGGACAACGACGCCATGATCACTGCCTCCCTGCGGATGTTTTTGGAGCTTGGTGTCGTGCAGAAATTCAAAATTGATTATGAGGTGAGGCAGTCACTATGAGAGAGGGGGCGAAACGCCAACCATACTGACTGGAAGAGTGAAATGCTGCTTACATATGTATGCTGTGTTGAGTGTGGATCGCTGGGTTATAGATCGGTGAGATGCTGTGCTGCAGGCTGGTTCCTGGAACACTGTGGTGTCTGGAGCTACTGTACGGTTTGTGAATACTACAGCGTTCGTTTCTTTTTCTGCTCAGGTGCTGTGCCGCTGGCTGCTTACCGTGAGGAAGAACTACCGCACCGTAGCCTACCACAACTGGAGGCACGCCTTCAACGTCTCGCAGTGCATGTTTGTTATGATCACTGTAAGTCACCAAGCACAGATGCTGATCGAAGTGGCCTTCTCGACTGATACTATGTGATTTGATTTTGATAGTTCAGTCATTATTTACTCCCCCCCATGTCGCTCTTCCATGGAGCACAAAAATAGTAGAATGTCTAAGCTGCTGTTTTCCATATACATTGAAAGTGAATGGTGACGATGACTGTCAAAATAGACTTTCAACCCTTCTGAAAAAAATTGTGCTTAATTGTATTGAATGTGGACTTGTAGTGTACTTCAAAAGAATATTTAAAAAAAAAAAAAACTGTACTAGCAGATATAAGGCCAATTAAATGTTTAAAGAGAGTATACTTTCATGTTAACAGGCTTTAGTACACTTTCATTTCGTCAAAGAATCCTGAAAAAAAAGTATCACAGTTTCCACAAAAAAATTCAGCAGCAAAATATTAAGCAGTTTTCAACATTGATGTTTCTTGAGCACCAAATCAGCATATTAGAATGAATTCTGAAGGATCATTTGAAAAGTCATCATTTACTCACCGTCATGTTACTATGACTGTTAACACACTTAAGTACACTTTTAAAAATTGCACTTTGTAATAATGTCAAACTAAAAGATTTCCTTTAAAGTATTTTTTAAATCATTACGTTTTAATAATCTTTACACTTATATTGATGTGCTGACTAACATACTAAAGCACATGTAAAATATATGATTATAATTTTAACTGTAGTGTGTTATTCAATATTACAATTAAAATATATCAATTTTAAATGAATACCACACTACAGTTAAAATCGCAACTTAAAGGGTTAGTTCACTCAAAAATGAAAATTCTGTCATTAATTACGCACCCTCATGTCGTTCTACACCCGTAAGACCTTCGTTCATCTTCTGAACAAAAATTAAGATATTTTTGCTGAAATCCGATGGCTCAGTGAGGCCTCTATTGCCAGCAAGATAATTACTAAAGACATATTTAAAACAGTTCATATGAGTACAGTGGCTCAACCTTATTGTTATGAAGTGACAAGAATACTTTTTGTGTGATATTGTAGATATTGTTGACTTTATTCAACAATATCTAGTGATGGGTGATTTCAAAACACTGCTTCATGAAGCTTTACGAATCTTTGGCTTCGAATCAGTGGTTCGGAGCGTGTATCAAACTGCCAAAGTCACATGATTTCAGTAAACTAAACTTTGTTACATCATAAGTGTTTCTAAATTTCAATGGTTTACCACTGGGGGGTGTGACTTTGGCAGTTTGATACACGCTCCGAACCACTGATTCGAAACAAAAGATTCGTAAAGCTTCGAAGCTTCATGAAGCAGTGTTTTGAAATCAGCCATCACTGGATATTGTTGAATAAAGTCGTTATTTAGTTTTTTTTTGGCACAAAAAGTATTCTCGTTGCTTCATAACATTAAGGTTGAATCATTGAAGTCACATGAACTGTTTTTCAAAAACAATAGAACTAATTATTAAATTACATATAAAGATGTATCTAAGTCCTAGTGGGTCAAAAAGCACTCTATATTTCAGCTAATTGCATTTTAATTAATGAATACATTTTAAATACATTACATTTTCATTTCATTGCAATCAACATGCAATTAAGTGTCCAAATATATTATAAAAATATATATAATATATTTTTTAATGACTTGAATTTGCAAAGCTGTTGTGTGACTTGAATATAATTCACAAGTCATATAAAGTATTTTTATAATGGTTTTAAGGTGATTTTTTTTTTTGGAGTTTGACCACCCCTAGTCCCTCATCCACTTCCATTGTTTGGAAGAGATAAACACCTTCAGTGTTCAACAGAAAAAAGAAAGTCATACAAGTTTGAAACAAAATAAGTGTCAGTAAATGATGGCAGGGCATTAATTTTCGTGTGAACTATTCCTCTAATGATTTTCTGATGTAAAGGCTGTAAATGCACATAGTTTAAATCAATAATGTTCTTTCAGGCCATAATTTAATCACTGAATTGGAGGATTTGTGTCACTGGGTTGACCACAGTAGTAGATTTCTCTGTTGTGGATTTCAGACTGCTGGGTTCCAGGAGGTGCTGACAGACTCAGAGATTCTCGCACTTATGGTTGGGTGTTTCTGCCATGACCTGGACCATCGGGGCACAAATAATGCCTTTCAGGCAAAGTAAGTCAAAAGTTTGTTAATGTAAATTGCAGTGGTTGTTTATGGTGCTCAAGGATGATGTCATGCAGCCTGTCAATGTTGGCATGTATCTAATATGACTAGCTTCTAATAACTGACAGATTTGTGCCAATACTGTGGATTTTGATAATCAACATCAAAATATATGGCAGTTTCTTTTTCCTTCCTTGTAAAAGTTGATTAATCGTCTTATTTTGCTATCCTAATTATGCATGTTTACATGGTTAGATCATTTATTATAGCTTGTCAAGTTTGCCCCTATTTGGGTGTGAGCAAAAACACTGCGTTTTTGTGTGTCCCCCTTAAAATGCAAATGAGGTGATGCTTCCGGTCCGCTTTCCAGAAGAGAGCTGAGCTTTAACAGCTTGTGCTTCAGTTGCTCAACAACAGCAAAGCTGGAGAATCTCACGCAGCCAAAAAGACTGTCAGTGTCGCTGTTCAGCCTTACGTTGTTCAAACTGGAGTCAAACGCTGATGGAGAGACTCAGGAAGAAGTTACAACTTTTAGTTACAACTTTTGGTAACAACACTAAAGCAGCACAACATGGCCTCACCCCCTTTGTTGTGTGTTACCGGGGGCAGAGTTCATGTAAATGTTGGGGTTTGTGATGTCTCCAACCCCGGAAGAAGCTTGGTGTAGTTTGCTTTGAACTTTGAGCATCACAACTTTGCAGATGTTGTTTATGCTCAAACAGCAACATTACACACTAACTAAAGTTAAAAAAGTGAAACCATAATAAAGGACCCCTTTAAAGGTGCCCTCGAATGAAAAATTGAATTTATCTTGGCATAGTTAAATAAGAGTTCAGTACATGGAAATGACATACAGTGAGTCTCAAACACCATTGTTTCCTCCTTATATAAATCTCATTTGTTTAAAATACCTCCGAAGAACAGGCGAATCTCAACATAACACCGACTGTTACGTAACAGTCGGGGTGTACGTAGGGATGGGTACCGAAACCCGGTATTAAATTGACCCCGGGGCTAAATTTTGAAAGACCGATGTATCGATAAGCTCTGACATTAACGGTTCTGCTATCGGTACTAGAGAAATTATGAATAAAATGCACGTGCATTTATTATTGCTATATAGACATTATCTTGCAGATTCCATCTCGCCAGAGTCGCCAGCTGTTTCTATATGCAATAATATTAGGACATTTGTCTGATGCATTTTTGCTTTCGCATGAAAAGAGATCGCGCTCACGCAGCGGAGTTACAGCACGCGCAGCCGCTCACATGAAATCCCTGTTTAATGGTGACGATGGAGGACAGATCTAAACAACTAAATGACAACTTACACTTTAGGCCTGTGCTTTGATATTAAGCTAGTTTTATTTTTGATTTCGATTGTGGCTTCTAAGGATCAGAAAGAACATATCTGAGGTAAAACTATTAAAAACTAGCCACGTTTCGTCTAGCACACCTTCATTCTCTTCACAGCTGTGCGCTTTCGTTCCTCCCTAAACTCAAACTTAACGTCAGATTTAGCACAATCGGCGATTGTTGTAAAATGCAGTCTTTACTGTTGCTAAATTGCAGTAAAGGTTTGATAATTATCATCAACGTTTAAAACGTTGAAAGCACAATAATCCACGCAAGAGACGCTGTTCCTCAGGCTGAATTGCGGCGCGCTCTTCAAAACGGATCGCAAATAGACAAACAAATTACACGTTGTGCTTCAGGTGCACGTCCAAACGATCAAATATACACAATAGTATGTTAAAATGACCGGATTGGAGTGTGTTTAGCTACTTAAACGCAGTTTACATCGTAAGTGTACATGAACAGCTGGGAGAAAATCCGATGTGTGTTAATATATTGTCTTAAAGTGACAGCAGTCATCTTCTGACGCCCATCAGTGTTAAACAACAGAATGCAAAGAGAAAAACACTCACAGCACTTCTTCTGAATATAGTTAGCTTTAATAAGATTTAATATGTTAATTTATACTGTGAAAACCATGCAATGTTATTTTACATTTGGTTACTTAGATTTCTTTTATAGGCTAGGCCTATATTACTTACATGAGCACAAGAACAAATGAAAGCACTTTATTTCATTTGTGTCTTTGTTTTATTGTATTTGGCAGTTTGTTTCTTTGTTCATGTTCTTACTGTATCTTATATAAAACACCATAAATGCCAGACACTATATAATATAAAGCAAAGTTAATTAAGCTCTTATAGGCTATAATATATATATATATATATATATATATATATATATATATATATATATATATATATATATATATATATATATATATATATATATAAACAAAAAGTACCGATAAGAATACCGTTAAAGTACCGGATCGATAAGCAGTATCGGTAAGAGTAGTAATACCGTTAAAACCTTAATGATACCCATCCCTAGGTGTACGCCCCCAATATTTGCATATGCCAGCCCATGATCCCAACATTATGAAAGGCATTAGACAAGGGCAGCCAGTAACGTCTGGATGTGCACAACTGAATCATCAGACTAGGTAAGCAAGCAAGAACAATAGCGAAAAATGGCAGATGGAGCAATAATAACTGACATGATCCATGATAACATGATATTTTTAGTGATATTTGTAAATTGTCTTTCTAAATGTTTCGTTAGCATGTTGCTAATGTACTGTTAAATGTGGTTAAAGTTACCATCATTTCTTACTGTATTCACGGAGACAAGAGCCATCGCTATTTTCATTATTAAACACGTGCAGTCTGTATAATTCATAAACAACTTCATTCTTTATAAATCTCTCCAACAGTGTAGCATTAGCCGTTAGCTACGGAGCATAGCCTCAAATTCTTTCAGAATCAAATGTAAACAATATAACAGTATACAATACTCACATAATCCGACGCATGCATGCCGAACACTTTGTAAAGATCCATTTGAGGGTTATATTAGCTGTGTAAACTTTGTTTATGCACTGTTCAAGGCAAACGTGAGCTCCGTGGGCCTGGAGCACGAGAATTAAAGGGCCAGTAGCCCTGATTCGACTCATTTATAATGATGCCCCAAAATAGGCAGTTAAAAAAATGAATTAAAAAAAATCTATGGGGTATTTTGAGCTGAAACTTCACAGACACATTCAGGGGACACCTTAGACTTATATTACATCATTTTAAAAAACGTTCTAGGGCACCTTTAACATTCTTAAAACAAGAAACATTTACTACCGTTCAAAAGTTTAGGGTCGGTAAGACCTCTTATCAAGGCTGCATTTATTTGATTAAAATACAGTAAGAACAGTAATATTGTGAAATATTATTACAAATTAAAATAATTGTTTTCTATGTTAATATATTTTAAAATGTAATTTATTCCTGTGATGCAAAGCTGAATTTTCAGCATCATTAATCCAGTCTTCAGTGTCACATGATCCTTCAGAAATCATTCTAATATGCTGATTTGCTGCTCAAGAAACATTTCTTATGTATATTTTGTAGTGCAGTCCTTTAAATAAGAAATTAGCTCTATGTAGTGTGTCCTGTATGTGTGTACAGCAACATAATGTTCTTATTGTACTGTAGCTTATCTCTATTGTGTTCCCAAAGGTCTGGGTCAGCACTGGCGCTGCTGTACGGAACATCTGCCACACTTGAGCATCATCATTTCAACCATGCTGTCATGATCCTGCAGAGTGAGGTGAGTAATGTTTAAATGACATGAACTAGCATGTCTGTCAGGTCACAGTACTGTCAGCAGTAGAGATGACAGAGCAGTGAGCAGTAACAAGATAAAGCACTGAATTGTATTTTTATGAGGATTATACAGTTCAAGGTAAATCCACTACTATTCACACTTGAATTGAAGTTACTCATACATTTGGACAAAGATCAGAACACAAAGAACATTGTCAAAGCGATGGACTAATACCGTGTCCCTCTCACACCTCTCTTGTAATGAATTTGCAGAAGTAACCCATTTTACCCCTGTCCACATTTGCATGTCTCAGTGGATGGAAAGAATGCAAATGGCTGTCAGCGTTTGATTAAGTGGCTGATTTAGCTCTGAGCTGTTTAATCATGACCAAGCTCTATATCGATTTCCTGTAGACATCCATTGAGCTTTTTTAACCAACACCAATTAACTGTGCTAAGGAGATTCCCCTCTTGGGTCAGCTGCACTGAAGCAAAGAGAGAAAGAAATTGCTTTCTATCGCAGAGACTGAACAAGCGTAGAGAACTTTGGAGACACACTCTTTATGAATGATACTCAGGGGTGTGGAGTGATTCCTGGTTTCGTGATTGGCTTTATTTCAGAGGAAAAGACAGGGCTTTGTATGAATAATAGAACTTGGGACAAGGGATGTGCTTTCCACAAACCTCACTTAGACCTTAGGAGAGTGGGGTCACATTTTACGTGCGCTATAAATCCTACTGTATCATATTTGATACGCAAATTTCCAAGGACTCTAAATTATCAACATGATCAAAACTTTGCTGAAAAAACTATTGTGAACAATCTATAACATGTCTTCTTTCCTCTGACTGTCAGTTTATACTTTTGATTACACTTTATTTTAAGGTGTCCATGTTTAAGTGTAATTATACATTTAAGTACTGAGTAATATTAATTAGCTATATGTAATAAAGGATTAGGTTTGGTTAAGGGGTTAGTTACATGTAATTATGCATAATTTATAGTTATTACTATAGTAACTACATGTAACATGAGTAACAAGGACACTAAAATAAAGTGTTACCATACTTTTTAGCAAGTAAAAGACATTTTAGTACAATTCTAAAAATGCCCCTTTTAGGTTGTGGTACACACTTCTTTTTGCTGTGCAATCTTTAATGATTTTAAATATATATTTGATATTGTTAGTAATATTTCAAGATCAACATTTACTGGACTGAAGCAGCTTAGGTTTATTTGATTATTCGTACATCATTTTCATGAAAACATGATTAAATATGAATATTAAATGCGATACATCAGGCTTCCCAGGTGAAAAAAAAAGTACATTTCTATAATGTACTTAAAGTGCTCTATTTTTGTGCACTAATTTCGTACTTACTATACTAAAAATTCTTCTTTAGTACTTCATAAGATCATCTTAAGAACATGTAAGTGTACTCAACTGTGCTCTTTTTTGAGACACCATGAAAATGAACTAAAATGTACTTTTAATATACTATCTCTGTATTTAAAAAATGTATATAGTTAACACTTATAGTACACTATGGGTTCAAATGTATTATAAGTAGTATCTAAATAAATTTTTTTAAAATACAGAGATAGTATATTAAAAGCAAAAATATATTAAAATTTAAGTTCATATTCATGGTGTCTCAAAATAGCACAGTTGAGTACACTTACATGTTCTTAAGATGATCTTAAGAAGTAAAAAAAGATTTTTTTAGTATATTAAGTAAAATATTAGTGCACGAAAATAGAGCACTTTAAGTATTGAAATGTACTTTTTTTCACCTGGGTTTTGAAGAAGGTTTATTTGTACATCTCTCAATCATCATTGAATTGCATTGAAATATTTATTTTGCTCAAAATGAAAATTCTGTCATTAATTACTCACCCTCGTGTTGTTCCAAACCCATAAGGCCTTCGTTCATCTTCGGAAGAAAATGAAGATCTTTTTGATCACACAGTGCTGTCAGATTTCCTTCCATAGACTGGCATGCAGCATGTCTAATCGCTTAAGTATTGTATTTATTTGGATGTTTATATTTGATTCTGAATGGGTTTGATGGTGCTCCGTGGCTAAAGCTAACATTACACACTGTTGGAGAGATTTATAAAGAATGAAGTTGTGTTTATGAATTCAATTCAATACAGACTGCAAGTGTTTAAAAATGAAAATAGTGACGACTCTTGTCTCCGTGAATACAGTAAGAAACAATGGTAACTTTAACCACATTTAACAGTACATTAGCAACATGCTAACGAAACATTTAGAAAGACAATTCACAAATATCACTAAAAATATCATGTTATCATGGATCATGACAGTTATTATTGCTCCATCTGCCATTTTTTGCTATTGTCCTTGTGTGCTTACCTAGTCTGATGATTCAGCTGTGCACAGATCCAGATGTTAATTCTGGCTGCCCTTGTCTAATGGCTTGAACATGGGCTGGCATATGCAAATATTGGGGGCGTACATATTAATGATCCCGACTGTTACGTAACAGTCTGTGTTATGTTGAGATTCGCCTGTTCGTCGGAGGTCTTTTAAACAAATGAGATTTATATAAGAAGGAGGAAACAATGGAGTTTGAGACTCACTGTATGTCTTTTCCATGTACTGAACTCTTGTTATTCAACTATGCCAAGGTAAATTCAATATTTAATTCTAGGGCACCTTTAAATATTATATTACTAAGATATAGATTGACAAGCTATCAGAATTTCATCTTACTTTTTGGCCATATCAATATCAGAAACTTCACTTAGTTTTGCTCAGTTTTGGCCTCTGAATAAAATATAGGTGTTTTTTTCTTCCATGAGTGTGAGCCTCAAATTCTCACTATATCATATTAAAAAACCTGATGAAGATTTAATAAACTCTTCCATTTTTAAATAGGTTGTTCAGACTATTATTCATTTGTCAGACTTTACATTGTTAAGTTGACAAAGTCAAATACGACTTTGTCATCATTTTCTCGTTGATTTCTGAATAATGTCTAACCTTCAACAGGGTCACAACATTTTTGCTAATCTATGCTCCAAGGAGTACAGCAACATGATGCAGCTACTGAAACAGGCCATTCTGTCCACAGATCTCACCTTGTATTTCAAGTAAGTAATAGTGTCAAGTGGAAATTTTTGTTTAAATAGATATTTAAAGGGGTAGTGGTCTTCAGCTTCAAACAGCTCTAAATATTCCACCAGGTGCATGTAATTCATGTTTATGCCACAATGAGGCACCCTTTGAATGGAGGCAGAAGAGGTGATATTAAGCCTCATTGATGGCTTTTGTTCAGATCCTAAAAGCCTGGTGAAGATCTGCAAGATCTTCACTATAAGGAACATTAAGTAAAATGAACTTGAACACAGTGAAAGAACCTTAAGTGTTTTTTTCCCCCCATTGGACATAAAAGAAGAAGAACCAAGTTCTTTGAGGTTGTTCTATCTGGACAGTTCAGTTGGAGTAATGAAGAACATAGAGACATGTTCAGGTGAGTGAATACAACTTTGATAACAGAAATGCCTGGAGCTGTTGTAATGTTCTAAATATTTAAACATACTAGGTCTATGCTGATGACTGCCTGCGACTTGGGTGCAGTGACTCGACCATGGGAGATCTCAAAACAGGTTAGACAGACCTTGCAAAAAAACCTTGCTTGTTTTCTAGTACAAATACCATTTTTTTGAGAAGCAAAATTGCGTAAGATAATAAGACTTGTTTTCAGAGAGCAGCATTTGTTGGGATAATACCATAGTGTACATTAAAATAATGTTATATCTCTGTTTCTAATTCCAGGTGGCTGAACTAGTGACGAGTGAATTCTTTGAACAAGGTGACAGAGAGAGATCAGAGCTGAAGTTGACACCAGCTGTACGTATTCTCTCACCAACAGATACCTCTGATTTTTAAAGTAAAATTTGCTGATTTTTCACTAAAATTGATTTTATTTTGCTCTTGTTTATTTTGTTTTCAGGCCATTTTTGATCGTAATCGTAAAGATGAGCTCCCTGTTCTTCAGCTGGAATGGATTGATGGAATTTGTAAGCCACTATATGAGGTAAAACAAGTAAATAAACTAAAATGAAATAACTCAGGCTAATTAACTTTTATACAGTGATGATAATGTATTTTACAGGCTCTTGTGAAGTTGAATAGGAAGCTTCAACCGATGGCAGATGGAATTGATGCCAACCGAAAGAAGTGGGAGGAGCTTTGTCTGTCCTATCAGCAAACACGCAGAGCCTCTGAGTGTATCTCCAGTCTAAAGGCAGGGGAGATAGAATCCTCTCAGAGTTCAGACTCCACCCACGAGACAGAATCAAGTCAGGGTGAAGCAACCAATCAGAGCAAAGACTCCACCCACTGTGTGGAGCCAAATCATACCCCAGTAGCCAATTACAAATAAGAGGCATGATGTGGCAATTAAAGGACGGCCCACTGAGTAATTAGGACTTTGACAGCTTTACTATGTTTACATACAAAAAAAAACATGTTAACCAACTTTTTTTTTTTCCTTTCTTTTTTTACATAGATTTCTTTGAGATTGACAGTATTTCTATTGAAATTAAAGACATAGTCCATCCAAAAATGAAAATTCTGTAATTTACTCACCCTCATGTTGTTCTGTGGAACATAAAATAGATATTTTGAAGAATGTCGGTAACCGGTTTCGGCTCCCGTTGACTTAAACTGTATGGACAAAAAAATATAATGGAAGTCAACTGGAACCGAAACCGTTTGATTGACAACATTTTTCACACCGTGCTTCTTTTGTGTTCTGAAGAGATAAGAAAGAGCAGGTTTGGAACAACATGAGTGAGCAAATGCTGACAGAATTTTCATTTTTTTGTGGACTATCCCTTTAAATCAGGCACTTGCACTTGCAGCATAATTTAAAACATTAAACAATGACTATGGTTTTAAAATGAAAGTTTAACAACCCATATTTTTGAGATTATAATGGCATATGTGACAAAACTGTGAAAATTCAGGTGCACAAAAAATTGAATGTCAGAATTTGTAATGTGTCTAATGCTCAGAGCTGCTATATTGCAAGTTACAAGTTTGCTTTTACAAAGCCTGGAATTACATAAATATAAAACAGAGTTGCTGATAGGATTCCTATATTGAGATGCAGAAACTGAGCACTGATTTGATGAATGTATAAATTAATATCACTGTGATTTTTTGCTGTTGTCTCTTCAGACTTGCATGGAACCACTGGGACAACTGCTGATTGTGTTATAATTTTATATTGAACAGCACTGCATACAAATTGTTTAATGTTTGTGTATGCATCCTTAGCCTCATGTACCTTTCAATCATAAAATAGTATAGCTACATTACTACAACTTTTACCGCAAAGATACAGTATACATTGTCGTGCACATGATTGCATACCAACTGTTCACATGGCAAACAGAAGATTATCCAGAATGAATGTGAATCAGGGATACGTCCTTGAAAGTTGATTTCTAAGATGAACCAAAGTCAATTATCACAGTATTTAAAAAGTGAATTTGTTGCATGCAAAAACAGACATCTGTTCTTGGCATGTGAGTTTCAGTGTTTATTTTTGTCATGTTTAAATTTAGTATGTGAAATTTATTGTATTTTTTTGAATGCACTAGGAATGCCATGAAATGCATGCTGCATAGATTCGACAAAAGCAACTTTCTGCTTTAAATGAGAGTTAAACTCTCGGGTTGTGTTGCAGTCTTGCTACTAATGTTTATCAGTGTGCACACAGTCAGATTATGCTCTTCAGTTCAGTTTGTCTGCCTTATTAAAGTGAAATGTACCTATTTTTGCATTTATTATGATTCGACATTTCAAAGAAAAGAGAAAGAATGCATTTATATTCATACCGTGAAAAAGAAGGCCAGAAATAGCTTTTATATTTTATTAGCTATAACATAAAATGTTCATATATCATACTTGGTGCCTCAGCGTGTCTCTTTTAGAGAGATTCTCATGCTGTATTTCAATGGATCATATATCCATCAAATGCCACATGAATGAATATGATATACTGTGCAGTTTGTAAGAGGTAAACAGGGTTTTTTCTTGCCAGACTGATTGCTGGTCATTTTCCTCAGGCTGTTTTGTAAATAAAGATCACTGTGATGCACGCGAGTGTGGTGATCCGTGATTGGTTGCATGAAGCCCTGCTTAAATAATTAGACTTCTTGTGTAAATGTCTCATAAGTCATATTATCATTCAGAAACATAATTTGCAGAACTCATTTCCCAGCCTAACCTTTCGTGCATATGAGTTTTGCATAACAGATATGCTGTAATTTGCAACAAGCCAAGAACGCAAACAGCAAGCATAGCTTATGTAAAACAGCATATGCATAAATATTTGGCCTGGGTGAAAGTGTGAGCACTGATGAAAGCGAGCGTTTGAAGTTGTAGCTGCAGAGAGAGAGAGGCTTTGTGCCGGACAAGCCGACTGATACAAAAGCAGCGTGGCCGGCTGCAACCAGCTCTGCTCTCTGTAATCTATTATTCAGCAGGGACTCGGCTGCCTTCCTGAGGCTTTAAAACCAAGAGAAAACAGGAATGAGACAGAATAACTTCAGTTCTGTGTGTTTCAGCACACAATCTATGCCTGACTCAGAACCAACTAACAATTCCCATATTGTATTATATATAAAAGAACCAAAGCTCAGAATTAAATGTTACATACTTAAAAAAAAAAAAAAAAAAAAATCAATAGCACAAATATGCTGTTTAATTTCACATTGTAATATCTTACACAGATATTGTTTGCAGCAATATAGCTATGTGCCAGATTTACACACTGTCCATGTGTGATTTTGGACTCTTTATTTTGGTGTGGACAGGACTATATTTAAAACATTTTGGACAAAAGCTGGATCCTTGTTGTAGTTATGTTTTTGGCAATTTCCAGACTTGTTTCCACATGGTTCTCTTGGAATAATCCCCAAATGCCTGGATATTGCTCTCATTCATTAAATTGTTTTATTATATCTCTTCTTTCTTTTACTCACAGCTATCCTTCAGGCCTCAAAGATCCCTTAAAACTGTGTTTTTATCCTTAAAATGTTATTTTATGTTTTATTTTTGAACTATATTATATTATATATTATATACAAAAAATAGCATATTTAAGTAATTATATATTAAATAATTTATATGTAAACTTATTATTTATAATTTAAAAAATAAGATCATTTTTAATAGGGATTTCAATACCTTTTTAAGACACTATGTATATTCCATGAAATCTAACTTCTTTATCACAGTTCATTTACACTGTAAACCTGAATAAGTTGGCAAAACTCAAAAAATTTGAGGCAATCGGTTGCCTTTTTATTAGCCTAAAATTAGCTAGTAACAAGCTAATTCAGAAAAGGCTAACTTGTTCATTTGCTAACATGTTAAAGCATTTGCTGAATGAGTACAGCACTATAATCAATTTAACACACAGTATCTCACAGCAGTGAGTACACCTCTCACATTTTAGTAAATATTTTATATCTTTTCATGTGACAACACTGAAGAAATGACACTTTGCTACAATGTAAAGTAGTGAGTGTACAGCTTGTATAACAGTGTAAATTTGCTGTCCCCTCATAATAACTCAACACACAGCCATTAATGTCTAAACCGCTGGCCACAAAAGTGAGTACACCCCTAAGTGAACATGTCCATATTGGGCCCAATTAGCCATTTTCTCTCCCCAGTGTCATGTGACTCGTTGTGTTACAAGGTCTCAGGTGTGAATGGGGAGCAGGTGTGTTAAATTTGGTGTTATCACTCTCACTCTCTCATACTGATCACTGGAAGTTCAACATGGCACCTCATGGCAAAGAACTCTCTGAGGATCTGAAAAAACAATTGTTGCTCTACATAAAGATGGCGTAGGCTATAAGAAGATTGCCAAGACCCTGAAACTGAGCTGCAGCACGGTGGCCAAGACCATACAGCGGTTTAACAGGACAGGTTCCACTCAGGACAGGCCTCACCATGGTCGACCAAAGAAGTTGAGTGTACATGCTCAGCATCATATCCAGAGGTTGTGTTTGGGAAATAGACATATGAGTGCTGCTAGCATTGCTGCAGAGGTTAAAGGGGTGGGGGGTCAGCCTGTCAGTGCTCAGACCGTATGCCGCACACTGCATCAAATTGGTCTGCATTGCTGTCTTCCCAGAAGGAAGCCTCTTCTAAAGATGATGCACAAGAAAGCCCGCAAACAGTTTGCTGAAGACAAGCAGACTAAGCACATGGATTACTGGAACCATGTCCTGTGGTCTGATGAGACCAAGATAAACTTATTTGGTTCAGATGGTGTCAAGTGTGTGTGGCGGCAACCAGGTGAGGAGTACAAAGACAAGTGTTTCTTGCCTACAGTCAAGCATAGTGGTGGGAGTGTCATGGTCTGGGGCTGCATGAGTGCTGCCGGCACTGGGGAGCTACAGTTCATTGAGGGAACCATAAATGCGAACATGTACTGTGACATACTGAAGCAGAGCATGATCCCCTCCCTTCGGAGACTGAGCCGCAGGGCAGTATTTCAACATGATAACAACCCCAAACACACCTCCAAGATGACCACTGCCTTGCTAAAGAAGCTGAGGGTAAAGGTGATGGACTGGCCAAGCATGTCTCCAGACCTAAACCCTATTGAGCATCTGTGGGGCATCCTAAAACGGAAGGTGGAGGAGCGCAAGGTCTCTAACATCCACCAGCTCTGTGATGTCATCATGAAGGAGTGGAAGAGGACTCCAGTGGCAACCTGTGAAGCTCTGGTGAACTCCATGCCCAAGAGGGTTAAGGCAGTGCTGGAAAATAATGGTGGCCACACAAAATATTGACACTTTGGTCCCAATTTGGACATTTTCACTTAGGGGTGTACTCACTTTTGTGGCCAGCGGTTTAGACATTAATGGCTGTGTGTTGAGTTATTTTGAGGGGACAGCAAATTTACACTGTTATACAAGCTGTACACTCACTACTTTACATTGTAGCAAAGTGTCATTTCTTCAGTGTTGTCACATGAAAAGATATAATAAAAAATTTACAAAAATGGGATACCGTGAGATACCGTACTTGCTCTCAAACCAAGTTTGCACCACTTGTCACCAACTCTCCAAAAACCAATATTAACAGAAACTCTTCTAAATTAGCATAACAAAACATGAATCACTATTAAATCCCCCACTTTACATTAATCTTGCACAAAAAAACATTATATAACAATTTTAGCATGTACTCTCCCTTTCGAGTGCCATGGGCAAAGCATGCTGGGAAATCTCAGCCCATTTTCAGTTTTTCATCTAAATTAAAAGATATAAGTTCATAAAACTCAAAACAATTAAACAGTTCAGTTTACTTAAAATATGTCAGTTCTGTGAACTTGAAAGAAAAAGACAGTGCTAAATACACATAAAAGTTCATTTGACTGAACTGATTTGTTTAATTTAAGTTTGTCCTACTCAAACCATATTCCAGGCAACAATTAAGATAGATTAGTGAAATATAACATCTAACAACTAACAGCAATGTACTCTTAAAAAAGCGAAACTGCTTCTTGAGAAATTGCAAAGGCCTTCATCACAGAAAAAATAACCAATAGAGGCTGAGGGAGATGAAAATTATAATGTTATGAGGCTATTAATAACAATAACAGTGTTGGAATAACAATTAAATTCACCAGAAATATAGAAAAGCTCCAATTTATCTTATGAGACTGAATCAATTTGAAGAACTGAAACTAGAGGCAGTATGAAATAAATAGGCTATTAACATTAATGTATGCATATTTGCACCGGAAACCTGACAATGACAAGTTAATTTTGCATAGAAATTGTTCATTTCTATGTCTAGATTTCTATGATAATAACTTTGGGCTTTGCTAAACACATAATAAAGAATCTTATATTAATTATTCATTTTGTTGCCACAGTGCAACAATGAATAGGAACATTGGTAGTTTGCACAAGTACATCTTGATGACAACCAGAAGTAAATGCATTCTGCTTATGTCTTAAATATTCTTTATTTAACAATATAATAGATGAGGGTCATGAGTCTGGATTTGAAAGCAAGTGTTTACAGCAGTTACTGTATGTATAGCTATTGAGTAAACTGCCATGGTTCAATGTTGTGCTCTTTTTTACAATTAAGTTGAACACATGGCTCAGAGTTTGTTTTAGAGTGTAAAAGACTAAGGATGTGTCCAAATAGGTAACTTGTCACATTTAATTCTTTGTTGTATTGAAAGTCCAAGAGCCTAAGGCCAAACATTTAAATTGAAAGGTCAAGAGTGATTTAATAACTTTGTATCTAGAGGTTTACATCGTTATTTCCAACTGTTTTTAGTTCAACATTTTGCCACAAGTGATTGAGAATGTAAAGCAATGCCTTTCTGAGCTCATAAGCCTCTAAAAGTCATTTTTATGTGCATCTTCAAATCCCTGTGGTTTGAAAAAAATACAGTGCATCAAATAAATACAAGCTCTGTTTTCACAGTACAAGCTGAGATTTATAACCGCACACATGAAAGTCAAAAAGCGCATTCTAGAATTCCCAGTAAAGTTCAGTGTTTTCTGTAGGGCGCTACGGCTTCAGCTTGAGTGCTGACAGTGTAGTGCATCCAACCCTGTCTACTCTTAACCTTCCTGACAGAAAACTCTTTATTAATTGGCCCAAGCTGCCAGTGTCAGGTTTGAGTTCAGTGATTATTTATACTGAAACAATACATCTGATTCTTCTAGCTTATATAAGTACATTCATGCTTTTCCCTTAAGGATGAAAACTTGCATTAAACCCAACTCCCTGCTATTCACGCCAGCCTCCACGGCTCAATGGCCTTTGTGTTAATGCCAAAACTACTGTAGATGTTTTTATGAAGATGCTCCAGTCCACAAATCAATTATGGGTGGGAAAAGCTTGCGCGTGCCTGTCTCCCTTCACCGTTCTCCATCGTTTTCTATCTGCATGCCGCCCACAATCAAAGAGATCTCAACGCTTTGACTTGTTGGTGAAAAATTAATGTGAGAGAAGTTACGCAACTCTAGCTTTGAATCTGCTCTTCAGTGCATTTAAAAACAGGCTTAAACAAAGACCCAGAGAGAAATGATATTATAGGGACTGGAAACTATACTCCTCTATCTCCCTTTGTCTGTCTCTCTCTTTTTATATACAATTGGTTAGTAGCCCAATGTTACATAAGACTTCATAGGAGAGTATAGGAATTGTAAACCTTTGAGTTATTTTTGGATTATACACACTACAATGGCTTTAGAACTTCACTGCAGACTCCAGGAAAATAGTTTTGTACAGTAGTTTTCTATTTATAATTGTTTTTTTGTTTTTTCTACCATGTTTCTTTTTAGCAGATCAGTCAAATCTACAAATGGCATATGATAGCCTATGGCTGGAGCCACTCTAAAATCTTTTAACCTATTCTTTGAAAAGATTTCCATTATTGAGTGAGTACATAAAAAGTGTTCTTTTGAGCAGGCCGGTCGGATTTGACGGGAAATTTTGCATCACTGGCCCTTGCAGATTGCGACTGTTTACGACATAAAAACAATGGCTGCATCCGAAAGCTTAGGCAGCTGACTTGTTGCCGTTTGAGCACGATACTGAATGAAACTGATGATGCGTTTACACCATGTCGTAATTACCTTAAATAAGAGAAAACAACACGCGACGCTGGAGTTGTTTACGTCCTCGCACCAGAGAAACAAGCACGCCGCAATCTTTATAATATTGTCTTTGAACTTCAGTTTTTGCGGTATAACTCCTATATTTCTATGGCATCGCTGTTGTTACTTTCTCCGCTTCGCCCATTCACAGCGGGGTGTAACAGCTAACTTAGTTAGTTCGCGTTCGGGCAATGATGAGTGAAACAAAGTTTACCAATATGCAATTTTACTGATTCTTGCAGGGTAAAGTTGTCAAGGTTACAGTTCACAATAACTCCTGGGTGGATCGACTTCAATGAACTAACAGAGAAACAACAGAGAATCTTCCTTTTTGCACAGCACAGCGAGAGACTATTTCATCACACGAGCACGCTTGATCTGAACTACATTACCCATGAAGCATTTCGCTAGGGACTAAAAGCGATATCTCTTATGCCACGTTCCAGGCAACCCGTAACCCGTGTTTTTCCAACCTTCTACCCGTGAAAGTGCACTGGAACAGCAGTCAAAGCCGTGACTTCCCACCCGTGAACTCGTACCAGATCAATGTAGCTACTCCCAGTTACGAGTTCTAACGTCACATAGCCCGTGGAACAACAATGGCAGCCCCTATGGATGCCGTGTTTATGCAAGTGCACGGTAAAATAAAAGGTATAACAGCTTCTCTTGCCTTATGCGCCGTTTTCCTCCTCTGTTTCCCTTAAATAAGCAAGGAGTAAGCACCTTTGGCGATAGAAATAATTAATGACCATAACACCGTACGGTCCGCCATGTTGGTTTGTTTACACTTTTACGCAGTTTGGCGTGACTTTCCTGGAACGCTACAAAGTCGTGAGTCGTGATTTGAAATCGTGACTTACGGGCTCAAAAACCTGCCTGGAACGCAGCATAATTTCCCCTCTCCCGCAACACTGTCAATGAATAATAGCTCTTTGTTGTGTCGTGACAGATTGCTGTAGCACCTCAGCTCAAGCGTCTCGTGAACTAATGATCTCTTCCTACTAGTTAGTTTATAGCATCAAATAAACATGAATGAACATGAGAAGGAATGTTGTTTCAAATGTGGAAAGAAGTAAATACGGACCATTTTTCAAGTTCAAGTCTGCCGAGGTTAGTCTTAACTCCTGACTGCTTTGTCGGACAAAATGGCGGATTCGGCGTTATGATTGGTTAGATCGCTTAATCAAACTCTAGGCCAGTGTTTCTCAACCCTGGTCCTGAACCCCCAACACTGCAGGTTTTGTCTTTCTCCCTAATTAAACACACCTGATTCAACTCATCAGCTCATTAGAAGAAACTCCACTACCTGAAATGAGTGTGTCAGACAGAGGAGACTTTCAAAATGTGCAGTGTTGGGGGTCCTCCAGGACCAGGGTTGAGAAACACTGCTCTAGGTGAAGGGTCAACTGCGTGATATAAAGTGACAATTCTAAGATATAAACTCGTAATTGCATGATATAAAGTCACAACCTGAGATATAAACGTCAGAATTGCAAGAAAAATGTTTCACACAATTTTGAGTTTATATCTTGCAATTGTGAGAAAAAAAGTAAGAATTGCGAGGAAAAAAGTCAGAATTGTGACTTTATATCACGCAATTGCGAGTTTATATCTCAGAATTCTGACTTTATAAACTCGTAATTGCATGATATAAAGTCACAACCTGAGATATAAACGTCAGAATTGCAAGAAAAATATTTCACACAATTTTGAGTTTATATCTCGCAATTGTGAGAAAAAAAGTAAGAATTGCGAGGAAAAAAGTCAGAATTGTGACTTTATATCACGCAATTGCGAGTTTATATCTCAGAATTCTGACTTTATAACTCGCAATTGTGAGAAAAAGTCAGAATTGCAAGAAAAAAGTCAGAATTTTGACGTTATATCAAGCAATTGCGAGTTTATATCTCAGAATTCTGACTTTTTTCCTCACAATTGCAAGTTATAAAGTCAGAATTGCGATTGCAATTACGGTTTTTATTTTTTTATTTAGTGGCGGAAACGGGCTTCCATATCTTCAGAACCAATCTTCAGTGGGTTGTACTATTATTTAATGTGTTTTTGGATTGTTCTGCTGATGAAACACTGCAAAATGATCTTTCCAAGAAATCTCAGTAGACCTGAGCTGTGGAAAATTATGAGTGGTCTTGGAGCTACAGCCTTTTTACAGCGGATGCCATTGAAATCACAAAAGTCTATACCTCATAGCCTTGCTTTCATACACTGCTCTGAATAATGTCTATTAACTCTGCATTCACGCCATGTCATAATTACCATAAATAAAGCTCCATATGCTTTCTAATCACTCTTGCTGTACTCGTCGTCATACACTGATCGGTCTGATCAGCGTGTTTCCAGTCAAACACACCTTAAATCTGCAGCGGTCAGGTGGTACAGTGGCCACGTGGTACAAGGTCATATACTGCATTCACCCCATGTCGTAATTACTGCGTAATTATGCATTTCTATGGAACCATTATCAACACCTAAATGAATCTGCAGCAGTCAGGTGGTACAGCAGTCATGTGGTACAAGTAGGAGCTCTCAAACAATTCCATCTTACAAGCTGTAATTATGAGCTCTACAAGATGTGAATGTAAAGTTCAAATCACATAATTGCGGTAATTACAACATGGCCTAGATCTTTCAGAAAATTACGAGTTTACATCTACAATTGCATAAATGCTTTTTACAAGTCAGAATAGTTACAGTAATTACAAAATGCCATGAACACACCTTAATTTCGGACAGACTTCTGAGGCAGCATAACGATTTAATGATCTACAACAAAATAGAGCGAGCTTTGGTGATAACTAAGTGAATACTTGATTACAATACTAATTTCTTTCTAGAAATGACATCAAAAGTGGAAAACGTTGGTCAGAAATGTACATACAAACTGACCACCAACTGCAACTTTCAGATGGCATCTTTATTTTTAAGCTAGCTGTCAGGAAATGGAATGCACAGACTTGTGGGATATCAAAGGCAGTGAAGGACACATCTATGCTGCTTTCAAAAATCAGAAGAAGGTATCTCAGGAGACATGATGTGAAGCTAACATTGGATTTGGATGTGCCTTGATCCCTTCCTACCTTGGAATGCATCCTCTGAAGGCAGCATTTTTAAGCTTTCAGCCACAGCCAACAACTCTGCAATTAAGTTGTAATTTAATGTTCCAACCACAGATGACGATAGAGATGCCATGTGTAGCATATAAACAATAGTTTTACGCCACCTGTTATTTATACAGTTGGGAATTGGGAGATCTTGATGCTTGATGTAAGATGCTGTAATCTACTTTAATTTGAAACAGATAAATATTGAGTTAAGAAAATGTTAACTTACAATACTTCTTCCCTTGAATCTTTGAAATAGGTTGTTGACAGAACGATCTGCTTTGGTGTGGAAAGTTTCTTGACATTTCACACACACAACACACTCATTACAGAACACTGATGTTTTTTTTTTGCTTTTTGCTTTTTTGTTATTCACCAGCAGTGTTATAGATGATTTATTTCATGGTCGCCGATTCTCAACATACTCAACATGAGTGTATGAGGCTTACACATATATTGAGCTGTCATCTTCTCATGGATGATGACACCTGAAACAATTTTCAATAGAGGGGTATGAAATGATATACCAGATGAAAGAAGCACTTCACACAGTAGCTTTGTAGTGATAATGTAAACATAATTCAGTTCCAAGCCCTGACCCTAAAGCACCTGCAAAATTAGAGCGCTGCCCTCATTTTGATGGAAATTGCATTATTATTTCCATCTGTACGATTCAGAGCAAGCCTCAGCAGAACTCCTCTTATGTTGATGAAACTGCAAGTGTAAGTCTTTTTTTTTTTTTACACTATAATGAATGACATCAGACAGATTCACTATAACTCTGGGTTATGCTTTTCTCCTAAAATAAAGAAGAAAAACTCTTTGAAAGAGGAAATGCAAGCACTATATCTTAAATTCTGTGTTCACATTCACAGATATTGATGAATAAGTCACACCCTTTAAATATGATTCCAGTTGTTTTTTTAAAAGTGCCAATATTTATCAATTAATATAAATGGCAAGGCAAGTTTGACAACTCGCCATATAAATGTCAGAACAATTTCCCCCCTTTTGTTACAACTGTTTTGACTGATACATAAAAACTTGCAGTTGCTATGTAATAAAAATGCCTAAAAAGTTCTTTTATCTGCAGTAACCAAAAATAAGCTTCATAAAATTGCAACATCAATAGTCTTCAAAACACCATTTTAGTAAGTAATAAAAAAAGATAATTTTCATTTGCTGTACAGTAGTGTCCTCCAGTGGTAAAAATGTAAAATTGAGAACATAATTTCTGATTTATGTTCTGTTCAGTTATGTTCTATTCCTCCTGTGTGTGAGGAAGAGGAGTAGGAATAAGATGAAGGAGGAGGACGGCCAAATGAAAATGACAAAAAACCTCTTTCAAACAGACTAACTCCTTCCTTTTAACATTTGTTGCGGATAAGAGCAGTGCAAGAGTTACACTGAGTTTCAAAATGATCTACTCATGGGATCTTAGAGTTTTCTCTTTCAGGATAATTTACCGCTGCAGGGCCATGTCACCATGACAGCTGACCCCGCCTCTCTGTCCTGACAGGCTAGTTTTGGATTCTTTCAATAAAAGCCCTTTGATTGCGCACTGGGGCACCTCAGGGTTCCCTGAATGGCTGTCAGAGCTGTCAGAGTGATAGACGGGTGGGTATTTTACCTCAGAAAGTAACAAGCGAGGCGTTAACTCTACAAGTGTAAGACCTCTGCCATTCAAATGGTAACCTCTCTCAGGCAGATACATTCACTGCTTGAAACCAGACAGCTGAACAAAAGTGGATTGAGATATACCCATCTATAGCATCACTCTAAAATTCACCATAAATGAAGAATTCTTTTATAAGCCATACTCAAAATATTTAAATTCAGATTGGGTAATCTGTTTAAGTTGATATATGAGTGGTACGTAAAGAAAAGGTGTCAGACAGACATCACATTTTCTTACTAAAGCCGTATACCACGCTGTTATGCAAAAGACAAGACTCAAGCACTTACTTATAATGTAAAAAATTGGATGTTGGAATCAGCATTGAAGCTGAATAATGACACTATTGCATTTTGTATATCTGCTTATAGCGGAATTGAACTTCTCTTATATTGATGAACTGTGCATCAATTGACTGAACTGAATCGAAACAACATTGAGCTAAATTGAGTTGAATAATGACACTATTATCTTCTATTGAGCTACTTTACAGCTGAAACTGAATTTGTTTCATAATTGATGAATTTTAACATTGTTATTTTGCTGTGTATTAGCTGCTTTAAAACAATCTGTATTGTATAAAGCACTATGTGACTATAAAGTGTAGCTTATAATTTAATAAAAATAAACAAGCCATTTCACTATCTTGGAATTATAAGGTTTTACCTGCATTCTGAGCAGTTTTGAAATATTGAGCTTCAAAAAGTTTTTGAATTCCATATGCCTTTATGGATAGACCCTTTCTGTTTAAAAAAAAAAAAAAGTCCCAAAATGTACAAAACTTAAAAATAAGAATGTGTGAATAACTAAATTTTGACAAAAATGTCAGATAGAACTTTATAATTGCAAGGGGATGATTTGGAAGAAAAACACAAAGAGAAAGTAAAGGGCATAAAAGCCAAGGAGTCTCATAGTCTGCAGATGTCCAATGGGCCGTATTAGAAGCTCAAGCTATATGGACAGTGATTGGCCAGATATAGACCCGGGTCCGGTGATGGTCTGTTTCATGTCATCTGTGGAAGATTATCTTTCTGTTGTATATGAATATTTTAACAAGGTCAAAAGACAAAGGGCACTTAATGACCCTTAATGCATTTTACTTATTGATCTACATACTGCACAGACAAACATAAGCTGAGCGCTATATTCATTACATGCATAATAACTGATTTGTGAAGAGAGAAAATTTTGACAAAGCCTGATAGATTTACCACTGTGGGAGCTATAAAGAAAAATGGACCTTGTGTACTGAAGTATAAATCATAAACTCTGAATAACGTACATATATATGTCTGCGAACGAGTCAGCGGCCAGCTTTATTCCTGTGTTCCTTTCAGTGGAGGTGAAAAGCACCATTTGGATTAGAGTGAACTCACCACAAAAGAGCGAGCTGTTGTGTTTGATTTCCGCCAGCAGCTGCCGTTCTGTTTTCAACGCAATGCATGTCTGTTTTGTGTTTCACACAGAGTCGCAGTTCAAGGTAACATGAAGCGGCCCTCGGCTCCCAGCAGCCTCATTAGTTCTCTAATGCTCTAATCTGTATGGTTTGTGAGACTGGCCACTCAATAAGGCTGATTTATCTGGGTCTAACATATGGCTGTCCCTGTGCTAACATTTGGACAGAGAAGAGACAAAATGTTTTAGTAGTTCATGTGCCGGATCAAAGAACGACACTCAGAGGCCTCCAGCCTCAGTGAAGAAAAATAGAGAGCTGACTAACCATGCATGAAAAGGCAGCATTTCTATTCCATGCTGCAATGTACTAGTGTTGCCAAATAACCCTGAATAGAGAACATTAGAAGACCATCTGCATGAAAAGATTGTTGGACACAACAAGTCAAAAAAAAAAACTAATTAAACTAAAAAAAAGGAATATTCTGGACTAATTAAAGGAATATTCTGGGTTCAGTTCAAGTTAAGCTCAGTTGGCATGCATTTGTGGCATAATGTTGATTACCACAAAAATTAATTTCCACTTGCCTCTCCTTTCCTTAAGAAAAGCACACACACACACACACACACACACACACACACACACAAAATGTTACAGTGAGGCAATATGGAAATAAATGGGGCCAATTCATGAGCATGAAAATGCTCATTGTTTCAAAAGTATAGTCACAAGACACAATCAATATGCATGTTAACATGATTTTAGTACGGTGGCTGAAAGAGGTCAACATGCTGCAACTGAAGAAAATGTGCAAATATAAAAAAAAAAAACAGCAGCTAATTAAGGAAACATCTTCATCAGTTTGATAGCACATGTGCTGCAATTCTCATGCTAACTAAATACAGAAACACACTGCACATACTCACAACGCAACCAAATACAGAATTTCTCTGCAAATACTCACAACGCAACCAAATAAAGAAATGCACTGCAAATACTCACAATGCAGACAATGCAACCAAATACAGAAACGCACTGCAAATACTCACAATGCAGACAATGCACCCAAATACAGAAACACGCTGCAAATACTCACAACGCAACCAAATACAGAAACCCACTCCAAATATTCACAACACAACCAAATACAGAAACGCGCTGCAAATACTGACAATGCAACAAAATAAAGAAACGCACTGCAAATACTCACAATTCAGACAATGCAACCAAATACAGAAACGCACCAAATACTCACAACACAACCAAATACAGAGACACACTGCAAATACTCACAACACAACCAAATACAGAAACGCACTGCAAATACTCACAATGCAGACAATGCACCCAAATACAGAAACACGCTGCAAATACTCACAACGCAACCAAATACAGAAACCCACTCCAAATATTCACAACACAACCAAATACAGAAACGCGCTGCAAATACTGACAATGCAACAAAATAAAGAAACGCACTGCAAATACTCACAATTCAGACAATGCAACCAAATACAGAAACGCACCAAATACTCACAACACAACCAAATACAGAGACACGCTGCAAATACTCACAACACAACCAAATACAGAAACGCGCTGCAAATACTCACAATGCAGACAATGCAACCAAATACAGAAACGCACTGCAAATACTCACAATGCAGACAATGCAACCAAATACAGAAACACGCTGCAAATATTCACAACGCAACCAAATACAGAAACCCACTCCAAATATTCACAACACAACCAAATACAGAAACGCGCTGCAAATACTCACAACACAACCAAATACAGAAACGCGCTGCAAATACTCACAACGCAACCAAATACAGAAACCCACTCCAAATACTCACAACACAACCAAATACAGAAACGCGCTGCAAATACTCACAACACAACCAAATACAGAAACACGCTGCAAATACTCACAACGCAACCAAATACAGAAACGCACTGCAAATACTCTCAACGCAACCAAATACAGAAACCCACTCCAAATACTCACAACACAACCAACTATAGAAACACGCTGCAAATACTCACAATGCAACCAAATACAGAAACACACTCCAAAAAAACACGTCTCCGTGTGGACGGGGCCTTAAAGGGAGTGCTATTGACAATAAACAGGTGCAGGGAATCCAGGAGAAGCGGGAAGGTTGATGAGGGAAGTGAGTTCAGGAGTGAAGACAAAGAGGATCGTGGGAACTGGAGTCCGGGAAGGCGTGACTGTGACATTACCTCCTCCTCCCCGGTAGGCGTGTCCACGCGCCTCAGATGTACAAAGGGGGAGGGGGGGTGGGCACCCTGGGTGCAGAGGTCTCCAGGGCGGTTATAGGACCTCGGGCCGTCACGGCCGGTCAGGAGTCTCGGGCAGCCATAGTGGGTCAGGAGCCGTGGACGGCCATGGCGGGTCAGGAGTCGTAGGCGGCCATGGCAGGTCTGGAGCTGTGGGCGGCCATGGCAGGTTTCGAGCCCCACCCACATGTGTGTCCCCCACATGTTTCCCACCCACAGGTGCATAGCATAAAATTTTTTGGGAGACTTGGGGAAGGCTGGAAGGGCTCGTGGCCCAGCGTGGGTTCGTGGGCTGGAGTGGGCTCATGGACTGCTGGAGCTGGCTGGTCGGCTGCTAGAGCTGGCCCATCGACTGCTGGAGCTGGCTCGGGGACTGCTGGAGCTGACTTGGGAACACTTGGAACAGACTTGTTGGCAGTCGGGGGGATCGTTGGCAGCAGGGGCGGACTCATTGGCAGCCGGAGTGGACTCGTTGGCAGCCGGAGCGGACTCGTTGGCAGCCAGGACTGGATCTGGCTCGGCGAGGGCTGGAGCGGGCACGTGGAAGCCCGGAGCGGGCACGTGGAAGCCCGAAGCAGGCTTGCTGAAGCCTGGAGCGGGCTCGTTGAAACATAGAGCGGGCTCGGAGAAACATGGAGCGGGCTTGTGGAAATACGGAGCGGGCTCGGTGAAGGCTGGAGCAAGGTCGAGAGGACTGGGAGCTGGTTCAGCCCAAAAGTCTATTAGCCAGTCCTCCCTCTCAATGACTGGTGCCTTGGGCTGCTCAGCGGGCTGCACAAAGGCAGAAAACTTAGGAGACTGGGGCTGCACGGAGGCAGAAAACTCAGGAGACTGGGGCTGCATGGAGGCAGAAAACTTAGGATACAGGGGCTGCACGCCTTTCTCTTCTTTTCCCTTGGCCATTTCGGCCCAGCAGAGGATCTTTCTTTGGCCATTCTGGGTTTTGGGTTTGGCAGGACACCAGGGGAATGCCCACTGGAGGGGCAGGCGGAGGAAAGCGGCGATTGGCGAACTGGCCAGGCCGCCTGTGTTTCTGCGGAGACTGGACAAGGATTACACGATTTATCAAGAACCTCCTCAATGACAAAATCAGAACAATTTAGAAACAAAATCAGATTAATTGCTTCGACTAGGGAAAAACAACAGGCAGTTTCTTTAAAACGGATCGTGTCCTCGTCCAGCCCCGCCAGAAAACAGGCGTACAACGGGGCATCCGGCCAATTCGCCAAATAAGCAAGCTCAACAAATTCCTCCACATACCTCTCCAGCGAGCGACCATCCTGCCGGAACCCACACAGGCGATCCTCTGCTGGAGTTAGCTGGGGAGACACAGGAGACACTGGAACCAGGAATAATCCCATCCTTTTGTGGATTTCCAGTGGTTTGGTCCGTTCTTCTGTTACATGTAGGTGTTGTAGAGACGAGGAGAATACGAAAATCCACAATGAATGAGTGTTTTATTAAACAACGTAGGAGCAGACAACCAACCATACACATTAACATAACAATAGAACGGACAGGGAGTGCTAGGATTGAGTCCAACTTAAAGGGAATGCTAATGACAATAAACAGGTGCAGGGAATCCAGGAGAAGCGGGAAGGCTGATGAGGGAAGTGAGTTCAGGAGTGAAGACAAAGAGGATCGTGGGAGCTGGAGTCCGGGAAGGCATGACTGTGACAATTCTCTGAAATTTTAATGATACATTATATAGTATTATTACATAATATACATACATATAGGTTACACTTTATTTTAAGGTGTCAGTATTACAGTGTAATTATACTTTTAAGTACTAAGTAATAATAATTAACCTCATGTACTTACTATAGGTTTAGGGTAAGGATGAGGGTTTGGTTTAGGATTAATCGCGTATAATTTTGCAGAATTTCTAGTTATTACTACAGTAACTACATGTAATTTGTAACAATGACACCTACATATACATACAGTATTATGACATATTATTACAGTAATTTATTATACATCTTAATACATTATACATGGTAGCAAGTAAATTAATATTAAATGATTTTCAGCAAATTCGACAAAAGAGTTTGCATTCACTGTGCTTTGTATTTGTACAATAAAGCGTAAAGCCCAAAAATAACATTAAACCAAAGAATGGTTTGGAAGTTTCCCAAAAAAATGGACACTTCCTCTGCAAGTGTACCATTCTAAATCATCCCATCTGTACTGTCTTTTTCACCATGAACTGAGGCGTCATCCAAACATTACTTTGAACTGAAAGGATTTCACTTGCATTTCATCATCTCTTTGCCTGGCAAGGACATGGAGGGAGAAAGGACAAAAGATGTGTCTTCCTCTAGTAAGGGAGGACCTCCACTCCTCAACTAATGTGTCTATGATTAAGAGCTCACCCCAGCACCTCCTTTTTTGTCAAATGGACATCAACATATAACTCACTTTGCTGGACAAACAAGGACAAGATCTGAGCAGCATCTAGGCAACCTAAAGCACGTCCTCCTCCTCCACCGGGAGGATCTAAAAGACGTTCCGTCGCAGGGTTGGGCTGATTGTGCCCACAGTGGGAGATTACACTGAAGATTCAGAGTGATTCATGGGAGGTGTAGAGGCTGGAGAATGTGTAGATAGAGCAGCGTTATTTACATTAGTGCACCATCTGAGGCATTCAGTTGTTGAATCCTCCCTACAATACACGTATCTGACCTTCAACACATACACAGAGAGAGAGAGAGAGAGAGAGAGAGAGGGCTGTGTAACAAAAGAAAGATGCCTTCATTCAAATGTCTAGAAGACTTCCTTCACCCCTTTTCACTTCTTTCTTTCTCTGTCTTCTTTCTTTCTCTATCTTTGTTCTTCTGACTCTTCTGTTAACATAGAGATCTACTAAAAACAGTGTATACATTTTTGGATTTATTTATTTAAAATTTTTATTCTTTTAAAATTCTAACTTAAAATGTTCACAATTTTAACAGAAAAGAATGTTAACTTACAATGTTACAGAAAACACTTTAAAAACCTGATAACTGTGAACAGATACATCACTATGAAAAATGATTATAAAAATATGTTTTTGTGCTAAAATACTGTAATATATAGCCATATAACATTATGACCACTGACAGGTGAAGTGAATAACACTGATAATCTCTTCATCACGGCACCTGTTAGTGGGTGGGATATATTAGGCAGCAAGTGAACATTTTGTCCTCAAAGTTGATGTGTTAGAAGCAGGAAAAATGGACAAGTGTAAGGATTTGAGCGAGTTTGACAAGGGTTGGTCCGATCCAACAAGCAAGCTACTGTAGTTCAAATTGCTCAAGAAGTTAATGCTGATTCTTATAGAAAGGTGTCAGAATACACAGTGCATCACAGTTTGTTGCGTATGGGGCTGCATAGACACCGACCAGTCAGGGTGCCCATGCTGACCCCTGTCCACTGTTTTGGGCAATGTTCTGCTGGGAAACCTTGGGTCCTGCCATCTATGTGGATGTTACTTTGACTTACGGGACTTGTACGGTACTCGCTATTGCCAATACATACACAACAGGCTGCCGTGAGCAAGTACGACATGCTGCTGCTGTACAATATAGCGTACATAAATTACCCGTAGCAGATCTATACAGGTGGAGCTGGGGAAGGTGGAGGGTTTCTGAAGCGCATTGCACTGCTAAGGCAATGCTACCAAAGTATTTTGAAGGTCATTGGCTACTGATACAGCAGGAACCAATCAGCTGTGCCCTATAGATAACGACTTAATTAAGAGCAGGTTGAGTTAAAGGACCTATTAGCCTGCGCCATCTAGAGTTTCATGACAGAACTTTGTATTAAAATGACATTTTTATTTATCCTATGTAAATTTTTTAATCTTATTTTTGTCATCTGTTATTAACATTAGAGTATATTATGTTACATTATTTACTTTGATGGTCTTTATGTTTTTGTCAGTAACTGATTAGTCATTGTAAAGGCCTTTAGTCATTGTGTAGCCTTCTATTTTACCACCTCCATATATGCTGATCATCAGTGTATTTTTAAGTACAAAGCAAATCTAAGTAGGCTGAGATGTTATTATTGTAATTTGATGACAGTTTATGAAATTATGATGGTGAATTTCTGGCAAACACACCATTTGTTTTTTACTGTATATTTTTTTTTTATTTTTTTTTTTTAAGAGTACTTTTTTTTTTTTGGAAAGAAAAAAAAAAATCCTTGCAAGATACCAGAGATATTTCCATCATCATTCCTTCAGGACAATGCATTCTGCTGGCTGTGGTCAAGGGACCGGGGATGCCTGAGCTCTCTAGATGTTTCTCTGCTCCCTCTCTCTCTCTGACCTTAAACAATCAGAGTAAACACACAGAGGCCCCTGAGAGAGCCCAGACCCCTACTGTGTCCTCAAAACCTGCACTCTCCAGCGTGCAGCCTTAATCAAACATACTGTCATGCTGTTTACTAGAACACACGGGGGAAACAAAGTGTAGGAGCCCCCAAGTCTCAGCGTTAACCAGGACCATCTGAGCGTGTGTGTTTGTGTGAGTGTTTTAGAACACAGTGTAGTCTGCTGGGTATTTACTGTGTATATATTATAAGGCATCCTAAATCCTTTTATATTTGATATCTTTTTTGTGTTCAATACATATTTGTGTGTTTGAACAAAAACAGAAGACTGTCTGTATGCGACTGATTCATTTCCTTTCCAGAAAGTCTGTTTCCTGAACTGTGTGGAGCCCAAATGTGGCTCCTCGCAGAGGGAATTCAGAAAAGGATCAATTGCACTTGTTATATCTCAGGTTTCCCTCTCCCCACCCCCCTTACTTCACTCACACAGGACTGAATTCTCAGCTGCAAGCAATTACTGCAAGGACTCACTGACTAACAGTTTCCAGATTGCCTCTTGATGGCCCCCAAATTGAGAAAGACAGTCTGGAGTATGGACAATGTAAATCCATTTCTGGTTTTGTCAGTTCCAGACAGCTGGTCGGGCAGACCAAAGGCTGTGGCTTTGAGAACTCAGTGGCAATCTTAACATGGAGACAAATTTTCATCCCCAGCAACCTTTCCATCTCAGAGTAAGGTCATTTTCTCTGAATTGCAAATATTGTTCAGCCAAGAAAATATCTGGCTGTTTCTCGAGACGCTGTGTTCAAGCAGGGGCTGACAAGTGGAACATATAACAGTTTTGGCTCTACTGTTCAGTGTTAATGTGTCATTCACACTGATTGCTTGATGTATTTATGAGTAAACAAATCAGACACACTGTTAAAAAAAAAAGCTCAATTTTTCTGCCTTAAAGTGTAGTGCAAAAAGTGGAAGCTGTGCACTAGTAACTTCATTCCAGAATGTGATTTCCACATCTTGATTACATATCCAGTGTTGTTTTGTTCCATAAATCTACTTGAAACAGTTTTACTCCTGATTAGTTTAATCTTTGATGGGATTTTACAGATGTTCTATGGACTGTTGAACTCTTATTATTGTTGGCTTGTTTGTTTACAGGCTCCAGAAAGAGCAGAAGTAAGACTATCCATTGACAATGTGATGACTGGAGTCCTGCCATATTGCTGGAAGCAGTCATGAGGACGGAAAGTTTTCTCAAAACGCATGAGAGAAGGAATGGCCTGCAGCCGACGGCTGTCTTGTTCAATTAGCGAGTCAGAGGAGGGACTGTCAGAGGAAAAACATGGCGCTGTGGTTTTGTCATGTGCTTAAGACAAATGAGTGCCAGACAAACGCTTGTTTTAGTTTTAGCAGAGCCCAAATTTGACATGCATTCTATAGAGAATCTTTAGAAAAAATATTTTAATTTCCCCAATTCATTATTTATTTTAAATAAATGGTAAAGTGGTGGATTGCCATAGCAAGACTGGAAGCAGATAGAGTACAAAATAGCTGCAGTGTTCACAGTTGATACCTTGATACCAGTTGATACACTTTATTTCGATGGTCCACTTTAGACATTCTACTAACTATAAGTAACTTTGCAACTACATGTCAACTAGCTCTCTTTAGAGTATTAGTAGACTGTAGTAGACTGTTAGTAGACTACAAAGTTATGGATAGGTGTTAGAGTTCAGGTTAGTAATAAGTTGACATGTTAAAAAATAGTTAAAAAGTTACTTATAGTCAGTAGAATGTCTGTTGGTGGACCATCAATATAAAGCGTTAGACAATATCAAGCAGACATTCTGCTAATTCTTTAAAGACTGGTAGTAGACATGTAGTTGCAAGTATAATTGTAATGTTAGTAGAATGTCTAAAGTGGACCATCGAAATAAAGTGTTACCCTGGTTTCTTGCTGATCCACGCTGGTCATTAGCTGGTAGGTAGACCGTTGTGGACCGGCAACAACAAAAAAAAAGGCTGGTAATGCCATTTTAAGGTAGTCAAGCTAGTTTTTGAAAAAGCAAACTAGCAAATGACCAACTTGGACCAACTAATGTCTGGACCAGCTATTGTCCAGTTTAGACCAGTTAATGACATTCAGTGACAGCTAGTGACCAGCTTGAAGCATTATTAACCAGTTTGAACCAGCCAGTGACCAACTTAAACCAGCTAATAAGCAGCTTATGACCAATTTAGATCAGCTAATAACCAGCTTGGAGCAGCTAACAACCGGTTTAGATCAGCTATAATAACAAGCTTGGAGCAGCTAACAACCGGTTTAGATCAGCTATAATAACAAGCTTGGAGCAGTTAACAACCGGTTTAGATCAGCTATAATAACCAACTTAGAGCAACTAATGACCAGTTTAGATCAGCTAATAACCAGCTTGGAGCAGTTAACAACCGGTTTAGATCAGCTATAATAACCAACTTAGAGCAACTAACGACCAGTTTAGATCAGCTAATAACCAGCTTGGAGCAGTTAACAACCGGTTTAGATCGGCTATAATAACCAGCTTGGAGCAGTTAACAACCGGTTTAGATCGGCTAAAATAACCAGCTTGGAGCAGTTAACAACCGGTTTAGATCGGCTATAATAACCAGCTTGGAGCAGTTAACAACCGGTTTAGATCGGCTATAATAACCAGCTTGGAGCAGTTAACAACCGGTTTAGATCGGCTATAATAACCAGCTTGGAGCAGTTAACAACCGGTTTAGATCGGCTATAATAACCAGCTTGGAGCAGTTAACAACCGGTTTAGATCGGCTATAATAACAAGCTTGGAGCAGTTAACAACCGGTTTAGATCGGCTATAATAACCAGCTTGGAGCAGTTAACAACCGGTTTAGATCGGCTATAATAACCAGCTTGGAGCAGTTAACAACCGGTTTAGATCGGCTATAATAACCAGCTTGGAGCAGTTAACAACCGGTTTAGATCAGCTATAATAACCAACTTAGAGCAACTAACGACCAGCTTAGATCAGCTAATAACCAGCTTAGAGAAGCTAATGACCAGTTTAGATGAGTGCATAACCAGCTAATGATCATCTTGGACCACCTAATGATCAATTTAGACTATATAATGAGCAGCTTGTACCAGCTAATAACCACCTTAGGCCAGTTAAAAGGGACCCATTATGGCCTTTTTCAAAATCCTGACTTTGTTTTTGGGGTCTACTAGAATAGATTTTCATGCTTAAAAGTGACCTCTCTTCCCAGTCTGTCAGTAAAAAATCTGTTTAGTTCTCTATGAAGTCCCTCCTTCTGAAAAGCACAATGTGCTCTGATTGGTCGGCTGGACCAGTGTGTTGTAATTGGCCAACTGCTTCGAGCACATTTCGGAAATCTCACCGCCCTTACCATAACCGCGAGTTATGGTAAGTTAGTGAGTTAAGGCCTCTGCCTTTTATTTTGCATATGCCTTGGGGAGAAATATTTAAATAAGGAATATTGTGATTGTGTATGTTCCAAGAAAAAACCTACAATCGAAGCTTTTCATGGAGTTCAGGGAGAAAAAGTGCCTACTGATATAGAGAATAACTCCCTTTAGAGTGGACTTTCTGCTTGTAACTTTACATATCTTCTTCATGCAGCAGCAACATTACACACTAAAGAAAGCTGAAAATGTAAAAAAGCATAATCCTTTAATGATCTGCTTGTACCAATTAATGATCTGTTTAAACTAGCAAATGACCATTTTTGGCCAGATAACAACCAGATTATACCAGCTAATGACCAGCTTTTATTTTTGATTTTTTTATATTAGCTTGTCCACTTTAAGGTAGTTGCTCTAACTTATTGCTGGTCCACAATGGTCTACCAGCTTGGATCAGCTAATGAACAGCTTGGACCAGCTAGAAACTTGCCATCATGTTCCAAAACACATAAGCTAGCTTAATCTACATTGTACAGTATGTTGCATGGCTGTGAAAGCAATTCACCATAATATCAATTCTTTGCTTTAAATTAAATAGAGCTGAATATATTACAGCAAAAAGAGTACAGCCAGCTAATGACCTACTGACCAGGGGTGCGTTTCCCAAAGCCAACTATGGCCGCAAGTTCCGTCATTACCAATGGAGTTCAATGGAATTTGCTTTCCATAGATAGCTAACGATACTTTTGGGAAACACACCCAAGTTTAGTCCAACTAATGCTTGGACCAGCTAGTAACTAGCTTGGACCACCTAATGATCGGTTTAGACCAGTTAATGCCCAGCTTGGACCAGCTAATAACTAGCTTGGACCACCTAATGATCGGTTTAGACCAGTTAATGCCCAGCTTGGACCAGCTAATAACTAGCTTGGACCACCTAATGATCGGTTTAGACCAGTTAATGCTCAGCTTGGACCAGCTAATAACTAGCTTGGACCACCTAATGATCGGTTTAGACCAGTTAATGCCCAGCTTGGACCAGCTAATAATTAGCTTGGACCACCTAATGATCGGTTTAGACCAGTTAATGCCCAGCTTGGACCAGCTAATAATTAGCTTGGACCACCTAATGATCGGTTTAGACCAGTTAATGCCCAGCTTGGACCAGCTAATAACTCATTTGGACCAGCCAATGGCCATCTTGGACCAGCTATAACCTGCCTGGACTAGTTAATATCCAGTTTGACAAGCTAATGGCCATCCTGGACCAGCTATAACCAGCCTGGACTAGTTAATATCCAGTTCGACCAGCTAATGACCATCTTAGACCAGCAAATAACTGGAGTGGGGTTGAGAACCACTGGTTTAGACTAGCTAATAACCAGCCAGCTAAACCACTGCTAAGACCAAACGGGTAGTTGGTTTGTTTCTGGTCCATACCAACTTGACCAGCTTGGACCAGTTAGAAACTTTCCACAATGTTCCAAAACACATCAACTAAAGCTTAATCTACATTTTACAGTTTGTTACACGACTGCCAAAGCAGTTCACCAGCATCAGATCAGTTCTTTGTTTTAAATTAAATAGAGCTCCATGAGAACATGAAACCCTTTGACAGCACTGCATGATTATAAATCAAACAAAAAGAGCGCAACCCAGTTATAAGCATATACATTTCACATATATAGGAAGACATTTGAA
This sequence comes from Megalobrama amblycephala, assembly GCF_018812025.1. Taxonomy (NCBI): domain Eukaryota; kingdom Metazoa; phylum Chordata; class Actinopteri; order Cypriniformes; family Xenocyprididae; genus Megalobrama; species Megalobrama amblycephala. The sequence continues at coordinate 14,897,952 of NC_063056.1, forward strand.
GCTAACACTGAACATGGACATTTCTCATCTTTAAAGACACAGTAACGATTGCCGGAGAGAGAAGAACAGCCCGTGAAGGCTTTCTGTTTGGAGCCAAACCACAAGCTGCCTGTATAATGACTGTTTCTCTAATTCTTGACCAGCATATCCAATCTCATTGCCCAAAAAGCCTGATCACACAGAACAGCTTGTGAGGCCTGAGGGTGAAAGAACTGAAAACAGAGCTTGGCCCTGATTGCTTCTAACACACCGATTTCGGGTTCAAAGCGCACAGCTGTGAGAGAGAAACAGAGCCCCGAGCCTGGAAGGTCAACAGACAGTGTTCGAGGGGCTGGGGCACGAAGCGATCCACCCGGAGACAGCCAGCAGCTGCGGAGTGACAGCGTGAGCTGGCTGGACCGCACTCCTCTCTCACCATACAAAGACATCATGCCACATCGCTGTCATGGCTGTCAGCGCACCGACCAGCTCGTTAACAAAAGAAGAGCCAATCAGAGCTCTGATGCACGAGATATTGACAAGAGTGTGAAGTCTTTGAGTCCTTAAGTAGCCAATCAACAAGGCAGACAGGACAGAAGTTAATTAAGCAGAATTCTGTGAAAGGGGATAAAGTGATAGTGACATCAACACAAAGGCAAATGAAAGATTGAGTTGCTTAATAAGGGACGTGATTTAGCATTCACACAAAGGAAGCAGCTTATGATGACATATAATGTGCTTGCTGGAGTTTTGTCTAGAAATGTGATGTTAAAACTTACAGCATGTGCTTCACCATCCCCCATCCTGCCTTGTTTTCACTGTGAGGGCAATGAGAGTTTAAGCACGCAGTCTTTGAAAAATAATGTTTGTGTGTTTTTCATGCGCTGAGCGTAAATATCGAGTTTTTCTGACGTTTGCACAATATTTATTTGTGGAGGGAAAAGGTTGACATGTTGTGGACGTTGAGCTCATAAAAGAACTCACTCAGGTCCTGTCCCCGAGTGCGGTCCCGCCGTGAGCTTCTTGACGTAAATTATTCCCGGCAAGTGAAGAAATACTTGAATCATTTCATGCAAAATATTGCCTCTGGCCTCTGGGTTGTGTACAGTAATAAATTCTGTTTGGAGCAGGCAATGTTTTTTATCCAAAATGTCGCAGTGACAGTTTAAAGACTCTGAAATTACAGTTAATTAAAGAGACCTTATAGTGAACTTCAATGTGATTGGCAGGAAAAAGCTTGAGAATCATTTGCTGAGCTTCCGCCTTTCAGCTCAAAATCATCTGACAGAACCAACAAAATATTTATGTCATAATATTTGTGGCATATGAATTCAAAGGCTGCAAGTCCACTAACCCTAAGTATAAAAAAAGAATAGAAATCTGTGGTCAGTGACAAACTGTGTGTCAAGAGCTTAGAAATATAGTCTTTGTATTCATTTTGGTTTTATATGGTTTTGAAAAACTTTTAGATAATTATGAAGAAAAGACAGACTAAAAGTGTTATGTGGTGTGACCATCACATAAAATGTAACAACATATTTTCCTTACGCCTTGAATTCATTGGAGTCTTATTATATTTATTATAATTTTCAAGCAAAACATCATTTTAATTGTTTAAGACTTTAATTCATAAATATCATTAGATTTTTGGGGGATTCGCACTACATGACATTTTACAAGATGAATTAACTTTGCAATTTCATAAAAAGGTCAAATTATTAATATTTTAAGATACTTATTGGCCTTAAAACACAGTATGGATGAACTGAATATAATTTCCTATGAGATCATTTGAAGTGTGTAATGAATTTTTTTGTTTGTTTTTAATATTAGCCACAATACATGATCTTGAATTGGTGGTCAAAAGTTTTTAATAAGCAGTTTTGTTAAATATATTTTTTTCAAAGAAAACTTCATAAGGTTTTATATTATTTATATTATATTTTCTTCCTTAAGTCATCAGGACAGTTGTATTTCCCAGAAATTTTTGACTTTATGCCACCTAAAATATATAAAAAAAATTCAATATGAACTTTAATTCTGTAAATAAACAATTCTCTTCCTTGAAGATGTCTTCAAATCTTTGTATGTATGAATTGCATTTTTAATGTATTTTTGAATAAATGTATAAATCCGGACAAAAAAAAATAGTCATTGAACTCTATTGAGAATGTAACAAAGTGGAGGCAAAATAAAAAAATAAATGCCTATTTACAAAAATTCCAGAATATTCAAAGCCTCATTCTAAATAGAACCATAAAAAGAGTATTCAAAGTTGGTAGCAAGTTGGTTCTGGTCGGGCTGTGTTGTCCTCAGTGGTGTTTGAGCTTCAGAGTCACGCATGTCTCAGGCTGTGAGGGCACACATCTCTCCCATTCCCAGGGTTTATTATTACAAATAACCACTTCCATCTGCACGCTGACACTCAGTGGGGCACGGAGCCAGAGCAGATGCATACCAGTCTGTCCCTCTTCCAGTGAGAGAAGGTCTGTCAGCAGACCCTCTCCCCAGACCCTCAGTTTAAAACCACCATGGACATGGTGATGAAAAATAAGAAATGGACTGGCGAAATCTGGAGGAATTTAGTTTTTGATAGTCTTGCTTCTCTCTTCTCTGTCTCTCTTTCTGTCATTCTGTCCTCTGTTACTAGCCTGACCCTCACCTTCCACCCTGTGCCTCTTATCTGTCAGTGATCCTTCATTCTCCTGACTGTGATTGGCAGGCTTTATAGGAAGCTCTCCAACCAGAGTGGAGGAGGTCCCGGCACAAAAGAAAGTCATGACAAAACAAACAATCTGATGAGAATGTGGCGTTTCGCTAAATCACTAATGAGTCCAACAAAGGCATGAGAACTGCGTATGGGAGTTTACAAGTAAATGTTAACATGATTTTTACTTAAAGGTGAAGTAACATTTTTTAAAAATTAAAATACTTTCTCCTTTCCCAGGTTACAGACAATGGTAAAACATTCATAGGTTGCTTACCCCCAAAATTTAAACACTGTGGATCTATTTTGCAATCAAAACATTTTCTTTTTTTTTTGTTTGAGCACCACCAGCCAACATCAGCTCAACCAATGGCGTGAGTTTGGGGTCAGGACTATCGGATTGGCCAACCAATGGCAGATGAGGTGACTGTGAGTATCCAGATAACATGATCTTTGCAATTCTATTGGCGATGCTAATGGCACAAAAATGAAACTTAAAGCACTATATTATATATATATATATATTTCTTTGTTAAACATCCCAGTGCTTGAAGTGAGAGTGTATATATATATATATATATATATTATTATTAAAGAAAGTTTCTGCTGTTTACCAAGGAATCATTTATAATTTTATGATTTTTTTTTTTCCTTCCGTAAACCACAAAATGAGACGTTACAGTTTGGGTCTGTCACAAAAAAATGAAGCATCGGACAGTTATGAAAGTGGTCCAGATGATTTGTGTGCTATATTCCTCTATATGTCCTCTAAAGACATCATGATTTGTTACAAGACACACAAGAGGAATCATGTATTTTCAAATTATGACATGTAACCTGGCATTGTATGTAATTATGTGAGTAATATCAACTTAAATTTTGTTATTTTCCTCATGCAAAGCTATTTAGAAGACTTGGAAAGTCAGACGGATTACTTTTATAATGCTTTTCTTTATATTTTGAGCTTGACAAATCTTGGTCATCATTCACTTTCATTGTACTGTCACTGTAAAAACAAATAACTGTAAAACAACAAAACAAATTTACACAGTAAAATACCCTTTTCCATTGAAACAGCAATATACTATAAAAATAATCCATTCTGGGTATTTTTTTCATTTTAAGAAAAGAGGCCTATAGGCTACTTTCTCAAAAACGACAAATAATATTACCCAGAATTAATTGTTTTTACGGTATATTACTGTTTCAGTGGAAAATGCTATTTACTATGTAAATTTGTTTAGTTTTTTTAGTTATTTTTTAGAGTGCATGTAAAAGATATGTGTCAACAAAGTCCTACAGCTTTGGAACAACATGAAGGTAACAGAATTCGTGACAGAATTATCTTCTTTTTACATAACATTACTCTAAACACCTTTATGTTATAGTCACTATACTTCCCATATAATTTGCTCTTGTAGTTGAATGCTATATGAGTTACTCTGCCATGGGCTGAGTATTCAATAACTCATTTCAGCTTTGTGGAATAGTTGTGAGTGGCCTGCCAGTGACCCTTTGCTCTTGAGGTGAGGTCAGGCTCTCCTGTAGGCCTCCCAGCTGTCTCTCTCCCTACACCCACACGTCCCTCTCCGCTTGCCCTCTGATTTCTCTCTCTCCTTCACTCCCCCGGTTTTTCCTCTCCCTCTTCCAGAAGGGTTGACAGCTCCAAACAAAACAGGGCCTGTGAGCTGACTGACACATTCTGCCTCTGAAAGGAGAGCATTTAACACGCCTCACACCCTGCACTGCCCACCACACACACACACACCCTTAGCCAGCCGAAACAAAACGCCAGCATAGAGAAAAGAGTGGATCGGCCAGAGTTTGGGGGGGAATCTGCACCTTGAAGAAGAGAAAAGGGGGAGAAAAGATTTGAGAGAGGGAGGAAAAAGAGTTTTTTCAGGTTCAAAGACAGTCTATTCTCCCGCCTGCACCCTGTCACTCATCCTGAGCGGGTTGCCCGGAGGATAGCGCTCCTTTTTCATTGGTGTCATTCATCCATCCGTCAGGCTGATGTGCACTCCAATGGGTTTGGTGGAGAGCTGCGGAAACTTCCTGTCAGGGCCTGCCGTGAGATCAACACCTGTTGGAGTGAGACGGAGGAGCCACTGAGTCCCGACTGAAGTGCCGCTTTCCAGCCCGCACGCTAAATCCACATATAAACACACGTTCAACAAACACAAACAAACCATACTATCTCCTTCCTCACAACTCTATCAGCTACATTTATGCTGGTGTTAAAAGCCAATCTACATTTATCAGTATAAAACCAGTTATGTTTGGCTTTATGATGGCAGTGAAGATTTGGCATTGCGCAGTCTGAATTTGAAAAAAAGTCTATTATTTATTTTTGAAAGAAGCTTATAGGACTAATTTTTTTTTTTTTTTTTTTTTTTTTTTAAAGGTTATTTTATATAATATTTTTCAAAAAATATATAATATAAAAATAAAACTATATTAAATAAAATATAATAAAATTAATTTTTAAAAAAATCTAAATAATATTAAATAAAGGATTAATAATAAAATGGCAAATAAAATACACATATTGATAAAAAAAAAAAAAAAAAAAAAAAAAAAAAAAAAGGACAATAAGTATTACTGAATCTGATAGCAAATAATTGTTTGAAAAAGTTTAAATCGATTCATTGAGTGTTTGGCTGGCCAGTAAAAAAATTATATATATATATATATATATATATATATATATATATATATATATATATATATATATATATATATATATATATATATATTAATACATTGTACATTGTATAGGTCAAAATTATCCATTTTTCTTTTATGCCAAAAATCCTTAGGATATTAAGTAAAGATCATGTTCCATGAAGATATTTTGTAAATTTCCTACCATAAATATATAAAAAAAATTATTTTTGTGAGTGTATATGCATTGCTAAGGACTTCATTTGGACAACTTTAAAGGCGATTTTCTCAATATTTTAATTTTTTTGCAACCTCAGATTCCAAATTTTCAAATAGTTTTATCTCGGCCAAATATTGTCCTATCATAACAAACCATACATCAATGGAAAGCTTATTTATTATAGCTTATTGCTTTCAGATGATGTTTAAATCTCAATTTCATATATATATATAAAATTTAATCAGTTAATTTGGTTGAAATCAGTCTATCACTACTTTAAACAATTCAAAAATTGGTCTAGCTTTCAAATAAAAAACAAAACAAAAAAAAAAAAAACGTCATTTTAAAATATTTCAAGTATGAAGGAGTCCAAAGGCAGTTTTGTAAAATATTGCCATACATGTTATTTTCTTTATTTTGAATCAAATATCTTACTCATACTTTACTCATGACTTTTAATTCACCACAGTTTCTCAGAGCGAACCATTACTTAAACTTCACTCTCACGTCTCTGCTTTTCCCGGCTGTATGCAGCCAGCAATCTGAGCCATGCATGTTGTCATGAAGCTGGATGCCAGGGGTGCCGTGATGCTAAATGAACTGACCACAGTCCTGCTATCAGGTACATTCTCATGGATACCATTAGTGCTGCTGTCCCCTGAGGCAGGCCTTTGAATAATGCATGTGAGAGCTCAGGCTCACAGTGGCCTGAGGCATATCCACCGCTCTTGTTACCTCTCATGGCATATCCTGTCAGAGTCACAGGTCAACATGTCGCCTGCTGGACTGTGTTACACACGGCTCAAACCACCACAGACAGATTCTGGTTTCAAAAGCAGAGCAGAGCAACGAAAGTAAATCACAGACTTTTTTAAAGAACTCTTGGAGAAAACGTAATAGGTGCTGGTGGACAATGACTTTACTTTTTCACAGATTCTGTTCACTTTTTTTCTTCTAAATCCATTTAGCATTACCTGAAGGATGTAAGAAACTGAGTTACTTATGAGACAGAGATCTGAGAGGTGATCTGAGCTGTATCTGGAGAGCAGAATCCAGCTTCCAGAGAGCCATGCATCTGTGTTATACATATACATACATATATATATATATATATATATATATATATATATATATATATATATATATATATATATATATATATATATATATATATATATATATATATATATATATATATATATATATATATATATATATATATATATAGCAGGATTTATTTTATTTTGTTCAAATGAAGTAAAAATAGTAATACTGTGAAATATAACAGTTCAAAACTGTTTTCTATACATTTGAATTTATTTTAAAATGTAATTCATTCTTGCGATGCAAAGCTGAATTTTCAGCGTCATTACTCCAGTCTTCAGTGTCACATGATCCTTCAGAAATCATTCTAATATGCTGATTTGCTGCTCAAGAAACATTTATTATTATTATTATTATTATTATTATTATCATCAATGTTGAAAACAAAGCAAATTGCTAACGTTTTTGTGAAAACAGTGATTTTTTTTTCCAGGATTCTTTGATGAATTGAACGTTCAAACGAACAGCATTTATTTGAAATATGAAACTTTTGTAATATTATAAATGTCTTTACTGACACTTTTGATCAATTTAATGCATCCTTGCTGAATAAAAGTATTGTGTCTTCATTCATTTGTGACCCAGATTTTACACTGGAAAATAGTGCCAAAATTGTTTATGCAAAAAAATCCCCTTAAAATCAAACATTTATAGAAGTAGTTGTATGCCCAACAATTCACAATATTATTAATACAACATTTACTGAATAGGAAAATTTACCATTTTTTAAATACATAAACAATTTTATTGTTTGAGTATTTGGTTGAATTTTGATGGTTTCATGCTTTCAGACAATAATTTGTATGAAACATTGTGGTTTGTGAACCTGTATTTATTGTAGACCCATATTTTCCTTTACCTTGCATAGTTTTGTTCATGGTTTCCAAGGATGAAGTCACACCTTGCAAACTGTCCATGTTGACTCCTGCTTAATTTGGCAAGCTTCTACCAAGTGAGGCGAACCTGTGCCAAAATACAGTAGAGGTTGATTGGACACATGACATACACAAGAAAATATACAGAACAGAAAGCATTTTTTTTTTCCTTTTAAATGTTGATAATCCTATTTATTATTCAGTCCTAATTTTACATGATTCCATAGTTGCAGTTAATTGTTTGCAGGTTTTTGCTTTCATGATCTTTCTGAGATATCTGGTAAGAAACAAACTGGAACTAACACATCTGAATCTTTTTCTTTTTAGATATAGAAACGCACGCAGTGTTCAGTCTTAATTAGAGTGAATGAAAGGATTGTGTGTGGGCTGGAGGAGGGAAATGAGTGTAGTGCTCTGCTGCTGAAAGTGATCCCTGTCACACACAGGATGTCTGCTCACTCTCTCAAAAGCCTCCATCTCACACACACACACACACACACACACACACACACACACACACACACACACACACACACACACACACACACACACACACACAATATATATATCTATATATTAAGGAACTGAGGACCTAAGAGAGAGACATCAAAATAGAGAGAGTGAGACAGCTGCCGATTCCCACAAAGTCTGTTGTTGCGGGAAGAGCGGACTGGAATTCCCCATTCATGTATGTAAAGGCACCCGCAGTCCCTGTAATGACTCGCAATGACCATGAAGCCTTTAGAAGACTTCACTACATCAACAATCTCTCACTGTTGCCATTCTGCACACATTCATGCAAGCCATTGAGGCATTTCTCTTCTCCAAAAGACAATTCTTTCAGAACAACACTCACATATACATGGAGAGAATAATAAAGGGATTGTTGACTCAAAAATGACAATTCTGTCATCATTTACTCACTCTCATGTCATTCCAAACTTGTATGATATTCTTTTTTCTTCCGTGGAACCAAAAATAAGACATTTTCAATTATTTTATTTTTATTTTATTTATTTTTTTGGTGTACAATGTTGTTTGGGCCACAAAAAATTATATAACATGTTTTGGGTAAACTATCCCTTGTCACATTTTTCATACAATGTATCACCCTAATGTCCTATTTTAAGAATGTTTTGCTAATGTTCCCATTAAGTTATGAAAAGGTTATTTCTGAATCTTCTCTAAATGTTCAAAACGTCAAGTTTTTTTTTAAAGTGGTTTAAAAATGTGAGAGAAAACATTAAGGGAATGTTATAATTTTGCAAACATTATTTTTTGAATGTTCTCTTTTGTAGTAATATTTAAAAATGTTAGGTGAATTTCCAAATAAAATGTTTAAAAAAAAAAATCCACATACAATGTATAAATAACATTGTGTGAATGTTATTAAAGACAGACAACTTTGAACGAACGTTCTATTAATGTTACTGGAAGAACGTTTGTTTATAACACTAGCCAAAGTTCTGAGAATGTTAAAGGTTAGAATTCCCTGTTAAAGGTGAGAATGTTCCTGTCCGCTAGAGGTCGCTAGAGGCCTATTCAAAACAAAGGTGTAGCTTGATGACGCCACGTTTGAGCGCGGAATCTTCACCTCAACGGACGGTGGAATAGAATTGGGATAGGACTCGGGAAGAAATCATGTTCATGGATGCGATTATTAACGTTACTGTAGTAAGAAGCAGAGCGGGACCGAGTGTTATGGGAGCTGAACGAGGCCGCTGGAGCGATTGCGCAACACACGCGAGCAGTGGAACTTTTATTATGCCACAGTCGCCGGCGCCGCTTCCGCTTTTACGGTCATGAGTATGAGGTAACGCAGCTCTGTTTATCATATTAGATACATTTGAGTGTGTTGAAAATGATGTTATAATGTTACTCTGTGCATTCACTCGGTGGCTGCTGTGAGACACTGTTGCACACTGCAGTAAGATAGATCGATTTTAGAATATCATATTAAATGCTGGATGGCTTTTGTTGATAAATGGCATGCAATTAATTTTAAAATGTATTGTATGATGGAGAAAATGCTGTATTACTGTTAATAAAAATAAAGCTGCATCTGATTATGCTCTGTTAGCTACTTCACAAAATAGGTTTTTTTCTCTGAGGCATGGTAAAGCATGGTACTCGCAAAAAAAAAAAAAAAAAAAAAAAAAAAAAAAAAAAAAAAAATCAAGAAAATTAGATTTAGCCTAAACAATAAGTCTAAACGTGTTGAGCTATATAACAATAATTCGTTTTCTGTCTATAAATATATCAAAACAGTTGTTTCCTTTTCTATTAAAACATGTAAATATTAAAGCGTTTTTGTTGTTTCCATGGTTTCTACAAAATAAAACCGGAAACCGAGGGTAATGCGGGTATGACGCAATTGACAGGCGACTCCTCACACGTCCCGGAGCCTTGGTTAAAACTGCAATTTTCTCACGATTTACAAATAGTTGCAAACATTTGGGATATTGTAAGTACTCAAGTGAACAAAATATATAACACTGGCCTAATGGTTTTTGGATATTTTACTGCAAAAATCGTACATATTGCACCTTTAAGACCCGTTCACACCAAGGGTGATAACGATGGCAACACAGAGAAACGATATCATTGGAATCACTTTCAGGACATTTATTTCCCTGCTGATGAACGCTAAAAATATTGACAGCCAATCAGAATCCATCCTGCTTTGAAGCGCTTGAGCATTTAAAGCAGCAGACGACGTAAATGCAGCATGCGCTTATAATAAACAGAAGGATATTGTGCGTTGGTTTGGGCGCCAATATAGTAATCATTATAATTAGTTATCTTTAAAATTATCATTCTTGGTGTGAACAGACCTTTAGCTGGGACAGCCTTTCAGTATCATCATTAAATGAAAGGGATTCTGTGTTTACTGGGAAAAAAATGCAGTTGTAAACAAATGGAAAATAATGCTGTAGAATTATTAGGATTATAAAATGATAAGTTTGTCAGTGAACAATCTGAATCAGCTTAATCAAACTACTAAAACTGAAGACGTTCACAAAAGTTTTGGCACTGTTTTAGCACTTAGTACAAGACTGTGAAATGGAGCAAGAGGGAGAATATTATTCCAAGGTGTTTTGGCACCAGAGGACAGCTCTATGAAAGGTTACCCAGGTGGTCTTTCCTCAACTCCTCCGTCTCTCCCCCAGCAGAATGTCAGTTTCAATTCCCTGGCTCAATTCCCCAGTCCCTTACCCAAATCATCATGTGAACCTCAGATTGCTTAAATATGGGTCTGTGAATCTGATACTCTGTTGGGTTTTGAGTCTTGACGGAGGTGCTGAGAGCCGGCTGATGAGGGGGCCCAGCCGTCCGCCATATTGCCGCCCAGTATGCCGTGTCATGTTCTCTGAACAATCGCCCGTGTCCCTCTAGTTGGGTAAACAACAGAGGCTGTCAGCCGGTGTCAGGTTTGGGCTTTTCAAAGCAAAAGAAGGAGAATGACAGATGACTGCTCTGAGTGTAGCCGACACTTCGCTGATAATGGCGATCTGAGTGCTGATACGGAGAGGCAGAGTGTGATGGCTGAGCGAGATATACCCGGTAAAACATACAGAACCCACAGTTTTGACAAACACACTGCTGGGAAAGACTGCGAGGCGCTTTCAGTGAGATTCCCTGGCTTGCTCGATTCTCTGATTCATCTGTGGTGGAATTTGACATGTGTTGAGGTTGAATCGCATCCACAATAGTGAGTTCGCAATGAATTCAAGCCTCGTTGAACCACATGAAAATTAGAATAAATAAATGGAAGGAGTAATTGGATAGAATGGATATAAGCCAAAGTAGAAGCAAGCCAATGATAAGTATTAACAGTAATAATATTTGTTCAGATAATAAGATGAAAGATACCTTAAGAAAATGTAATATTTTAGTAATTTAATTTGAATGTGATTCACATAAAGTGTTAAAACAAATGTGAATGAACCCTTAAAAAGTGCAAATATTTGTCCATTACATTTAATTTTCAGGACTAAAAAGAATACTTTTGTGGGAATTAAGTTTTTTGGGGAAAATAATGAGTGATTTATTGTGTGCCAGAGTAGGAGTGAGCAACAATAAGTAATAAAAATAACATTTGTTCAAATAAAAATATGAAAGATGCCTTTTCTTGTTAGCAAAATTAAATATTTTAGTGATTTAATTTTAAAGTGGTTCTCATAAAGTGTTGATTTACATTTTCTTTTAAATAAATAATTAAATGTGAATTAATACAAGTAATAATAATATTTTTAGTTGAAATAATAAGGTGAAAGATGCTTTTTTTTTTTTTTTTTTATTTAATTTTAAGATGGTTCACACATAAAAAATTTTTTAATGAAAAACTTTTTTCACTGTCCATCAGGTTAAAAAAATCAGGACTAAATTATAGAATACGTTATGTTAAATATGTTTTATGAAAAAAAAAAATGTAAGTGATAGAAAATCTGGTCAGCGTCAGCTGTGAGATGCACAGATGAAGGGAGCGTATTTAATGTCAGCCTTTCGGATTCCTTGGTGTAAATCAGCTGACCCTTTCACAAACTGCTCGATGAATTAAGCTCCACAGAACACTTTCATTATATTGAACTCAAACTAATCTGTTCAGGGTTCATGGGGTTGACAAGCCACAAAAAAACAACATGTCTGACACGGCCGGCACGAGCGTACCTGTAACCTGAGCCGAGGGACGGTGGCGTGCCAAAACTCGGCAACCCGCATGCTGAGAAAGAGTCCAGTTAGACCGGATCCCCACCCCACACATCAGCTCTCCTCACCCCTCGAGTGCTGGCCAGGCCTGCACAGTGGGGTCCCTCCATCTGGACACATTTCTACCCTGACAGGAGCCATGGCTGCATTAATGAACGCATTCACATACGGCCCACTCAGGACTGTCACTGCTGGAGATGGAGAGCAGACTGGAGGACTGGACTGTGCAAAGAGAGAGAGAGAGAGATCTGTGATTTCCCTTAAAAAGTGCAGAACTCTCGTTCTATAGCCCATCTGTCAACCATTATGGACCCGGGCCCTCAGCTGAAAAACTGAGCTCCTCCTACACATGGAATGTACAGAGAGGATAGTTTGTTCAAAATAAAGAAAAGTAAAACATTATGCAGATGAAATTACTAAAGATGTATTCTGAATTAATAAATCTAACTACTGTTTATATGACATGAAGCATTTTTCATATATCATTCTAGACAACATGTCGCAGGTCAAACGACAAATTTGAGGTGTAACATAATGGTTTAATTTACTTAATATGCAGCACATGATAAAATGCCATTTTCATGTGCAGTGATGAATTACAAAAGTAAGTGAATGATTTTTTGGGGGCTAAAAGTCGTTTTAATCCTGACATGAAGCATTTTTCAAATGCATTCATTCAGGTCCAATTCACAAATTCGAAGTCTAACATACGTACTTTCCTTAATACATGATAAAATGCTATTTTGATGTGCAGTGAAGTCATTTTAATCCTAAATTAAGAATCGTTTATTAAATATTGTCAGGCTTAAAAAAAAAAAAAAAAAAAAAACTTGCCTTGACTTCGTTCAAACCTCATAAAAACTTGCTTTTGAACAAGAGTCGGTAAGTTATTGCACATCATGTCAAAGGAGAAATACAGTTAATAAAGAAGCCATAAAGTAAATAAAGTACACGTAGCACATGTTAAATGTACATTAATAAACGTATTTAAACATTTTGCAAGTTTTCTCGTAAAAATAAACTTTTTTTTATGAGCAACAAAACAACAAGCCTACTGAAAATGGCGATGAAGAGATTTATGGAGGGATAATAGCGACCTCTTGTGGGCCCACTAAGAAGTGGCAGTGTTTGACATCAAATATAACATTTATTTTTAAAAAGTCCAGATTTTATGTCTTCCTTTCGTCTACATATGAAATATTAAGTAGGCTCAAATGTAAAAGTAATGAAGGTAAAATATAAATGTTGGTGAAAGTTAAAAATGTTTGTTGTGGTATTCCACCAAATGTTTCTTTAATTTTTTATCTATAATGCAATTGGGTGAACAACTGAACCAATCCTATTCAACCTTCTCTCTGATTGGAAGGTGGAAACCTGTCAATCAATTCGACAACGGGAGGAGCCAAAGTTCTACACTGAAACCTGCGGTCAGTTTCATGAAAGCGTCCTAAAGTAAAGAGCTCCGTATGATTGCCAAAAACTACCTCATGCAATCCTCGATTAATATTACCATAATTATTCATTTAATTTATTTTTGCATAAAAGTGTATTTATAGTAATTTGACGCAGTAATTATTTCTGAGCTATTTTACACTATTGTAACAGTAAAAAGAAAATATTCCAAAAGGATTTCCTATGATAAAGTCCATCTAAAGTTACGCATTAATACTAATATTCTATATCCGCATGATATTTTGTGGCACAATTCAGTTACAGACTAATTTAAAGTCTAATAAACCAGATATTGTGCATACAGCGTAAAATACGAACGCACAGAATGAGTGGCGCATGCGCCCTCCAGCGTCCTTTGACGATATTACATTCGTGACGTCAACACAAAACAACATGTAGGTATTTTCCCAATGCATCCACAGCTTTCCTAAACCGAGACGCAAAAGAAGTCTCTATAAACAATAAATCACGAAAATTCTTTATAAACGTACAAAAACTGGATTCAAAACTGCACTGTTGCCAATATAAGTGCATATTAATCCAAGTATATTATTACCTGCTCGTCTAATTCACCTCTGAAGGCGTTTTGCGCTAAATTATCTTGTGTCAGATTAAACCCACCCCTAAAAAAACGTTCATGTGTGCAGAGAAATTCAGCCAGGTCTTGCTCTCGGGATGCGCCTTTAAGGATTCCTCCCCCGGCTTTCCTGAACTGACCTCTTCCCTTTGAAACCACTTCCTCCCCTTCCTCCCCTCTCCCAATCGGCCATGTTTAATTTGACTCATTCATGAAAAGTTATGTAAACACAACAGTAAAGCCATGATCGTGAAGGCGACATAGTAAGCGATGCTAGATTACTGAACAGCGTTGTGATCTTCCGTGTGGATGCACCGCGTTGTTTACAAACTGAGCATTAAATCACCAGCAGTGGGAATAAAAGAAAAGCGCGTGAACTGCGCGTGAGGCATCGGCAGGTGGGCACGCGCACTTAACAAATGAACACCAGTGGCGTAGGAAGAATATAACGTTAATTGAATACAACAAACCACCATTCATAATAATAACTTGCTCGGTCAGTGACTGTGAAAGTTTATCTAGTGGGAAATTATACGTTAAATCATACATATAAACGGTGACTTCCCTGGCAGCGACGACGGATTGTTGCCATTGTTTATTTAAGGAATACCTGGTATTCCTTCATGTTAGGTGCAACATTGCTTGATACTTTAACAGTAAACTAACAAATACATAAGTATGAAGTGGAAAATTATTTTTAAATTCCTCCTACTTTATTGTTAAACGATAATTCTGTGTGAGTTTTGTATATTCTGTAAATCATCGTCACTGACCAATTTCCTTAAAAAGTCTCTTCATGTCAAACTATTCTATTTTATTAGTTAAATATCTGCTAAGCCTAATATAAGTGCTTTATAATAGATTTTGAAATGCTTAAGCCTTTGAGCATATTATTAAATGGTGTGTTGTTTATAGGAAATCATGAGGAAAAAGCAGAATGTGAAAAACAGGAAAGCAGAAGAGACAACAGTTGTCCAAGAGTTTGCAGTGGAAAAAATCATCCGCAGAAGAGTCAACGAGGGAAAAGTTGAATACTATCTAAAGTGGAAAGGCTTTACAGAGTGAGTCTCTGGAACAATGTTGCCTGTTTGTTAAATATTTATTTTATAGATATCTACCATATGACAGGTCTGTCGTACTTTCCGCAGTGCAGAGAATACCTGGGAGCCAGAGGACAACCTGGATTGTCCTGAGCTGATAGAGGAGTTTCTCAGAAACCTAAGTGTCTCAGGAGAGACGGATGAAGAGGGATGTCAATCTCTAGCCCATGAGGTCCAGCCCAAGCAAGAGTTAACTGAGCTAGATGCTGATACGGTTAGTGTCTTTATATGCTGTGCTGTTCACTTTCACTCCTTACAGGTAATACTGCACTACAGTGTTTCAAGATAAGCATTCAAATTCCTGCAAATCAATACATTTAATTGCATTAGATAACTAAACTGCTAATTACTTGCCATAATATGCTGATTCGTTTTTTTGTAATCCTGGATCCAGAAGGCTTCATTCCTGCAGAGTTCAGCTCCAACCCTAATCAAACACACCTAAACCAGCTAATCAAGGTTTTCAGGATTGTTGGAGCAGGGTGGAGCTAAACTTCGCTGAAGGGTAGCTCTTCAGGAAAAGGATTGCACACCTTTAGTATAGAGTTCTAGTTATTTCCAAAACCTAGGTTTATTGCTTTTGCTATGTGATATATAACTCATCCCTCTCGTCAGGCCTTATGATAGTTTAGTTCTGTGTCTGGAATCATGCAGGCTCACCAGCAGCCTCAGGAGGACCTCATTGAGAGGGGTAATGAGGAGGTTGGTGATCACAGCGCTGAGATCCCAGCAGGCCAGTCCAGCCACCCAGAGCCAGACTGTATCATCGGATGCACAGACCAAAAAGGAGAGCTCATGTTCCTCATCAAGTGGTAATATTTCTACACTGGACCATTTGTGGAGATTCTTGTTATTCTATACTGCTTTGTTTATTTTAAATGCAAAAAATATTATAATCTTGATTATTAAGTTCTGTTTTATGCTTCACATCACATTGACTGAATTGGGAAACTGTTTAGAACTGTTTAGCAGCACATTGTTTTCAGGTGTTAACTAAAAATAAATATAAATATAGTTAACTAAAACTGGAAATATATATATATATATATATATATATATATATATATATATATATATATATATATATATATATATATATATATATATATATTCTACAGTATATAGACATATTAAAAAAGCATAACTAATAAAAATGACAAACACACACAACAAAATTACTAAAATTTTAATAAAATGAAAATAAAAAATATTAAATATACTAAAAAATATATATATAAAATAAAAAATTAACTATGATATTATCTCAGTGATACTAAAATAATATTGGCACCATACTCTTTGAGTGTTATTTTAGTATTGATTAAATACTTTTTTTACTAGTTAAGGTTTTAGTGATTTATCATTTTAGTTTTTGGGTTTTATATTAAATATTTATATTTAAACTTAAAGGATTAGTTCACTTTCAAATGAAAATTAGCCCAAGCTTTACTCACCCTCAAGCCATCCTAGGTGTATATGAATTTCTTCTTTCTGATGAACTCAATCGGAGAAATATTAATAAATATCTTGATGCATCAAAGCTTTACAATGGCAGTGAACAGGGATCAATGAGTATGAGCTGAAGAAAGTGACTCCATCCATCATAAACATACTCCACATGGCTCCAGGTGGTTAATAAAGGCCTTCTGAAGTGAAGTGATGCTTTGTGTAAGAAAAATATCCATATTTAACAAGTTATAAAGTAAAATATCTAGCTTCCGTATTCAACGTACAAAGAAAGTGCAAAAGTGCAAAACTCTCCTTAACTGCCATTATAAAGCTTAAATGCGCCAGGATATTTATTACTATAACTACGATTGTGTTCATCATAAAGAAGAAAGTCATATACACCTAGGATGGCTTAAGGGTGAGAAAAGCTTGGGGTGATTTTCATTTTAAAGTGAACTAATCCTTTAATTTGTATTACTTGTTTTATTTTAGTTACTTTCCAAGGTTTTTTTTTTACATTTAATTTTATTTCAGCTTTATTTAACTTAACATTTTAAATTATTTTAGTCAACAATAACAATACTGTACTGTACGGAAGAGGATTAGGGCCAAGCAATAATAAAAAAATAAAACCATCTTGAGATTAAAGTTGATAAATTTAGAGAAAAAACTCGTTAAATTTCGAGAAAAAAGTCGAGATAAAATGTTGAGAATAAAGTCATTAAATTACGAGAAAAAAGTCGTTAAATTACGAGAACAAATTTGTTAAATTATGAGAAAAATGTTGATAAATTTCGAGAAAAAAGTCGAGATAAAATGTTGAGAATAAAGTCATTAAATTACGAGAAAAATGTTGTTAAATTTCGAGAAAAAAGTCGAGATAAAATGTTGAGAATAAGATCATTAAATTATGAGAAAAAAGTCGTTAAATTATGAGAACAAATTCGTAATTTAACGAATTTGTTCTCGTAATTTAACAAATTTGTTCTCGTAATTTAACGACTTTTTTCTCATAATTTAATGAGCTTATTCTCAACATTTTATCTCGACTGTTTTCTCGAAATTTAACAACATTTTTCTCATAATTTAACGAATTTGTTCTCGTAATTTAACAACTTTTTTCTCGTAATTTAATGACTTTATTCTCAACATTTTATCTCGACTTTTTTCTCGAAATTTATCAACATTTTTCTCATAATTTAACAAATTTTTTCTCGTAATTTAATGACTTTATTCTCAACATTTTATCTCGACTTTTTTCTCGAAATTTAACAAGTTTTTTCTCTAAATTTATCAACTTTAATCTCGAGATGGTTTTATTTTTTTATTATTGCTTGGCCCTAATCCTCTTCCGTAGTACTGCATTTAGTTTTAGAACTGATACCAAGAAATTCCTTTCGCTTCATGTCCATGCTCTTCTTCATCACAAATGGAGAGGAAGATCAAAAGCAACCTCGCAGCAAAAAGTTGCCGTAGTTTACAATTCTGTTGCCATTAATCTGCAGCTGGTGATTATGTGCTTTTAATTTGCTGTGTTTGTCCATTAACACTGATCATTATTTCTTTATTTCATCTCAGGAAAAACACAGATGAGGTAGCTTTACTATCAGCCGGGGAGGCCAGTAAAAAGTGGCCCCAGATGGTAATCCGCTTTTACGAGGACAAGCTGACCTGGCATGGTGAAGACGAGCAGTGAGAGAGAGAAATATGTAGCAGTGGATACTACTGTACCTCCTGGCAGCTTTACACATACACAAACACTGTGGCATAAGTTTACTGTTTGACGTACCGTATAGTGTGTGAATCCACACCCCAATGTGAAGCTCTTCCTAACACACTAACCTGTAGAAATGTGAGTGGAGTATTAGAGTGCTACTGTTGTGTACAAGTGGTTTATTAGTCGAATGTTGTTGTATCTCTTGGTCTGTTGTTTGAAAATTCACTAGTGATGTTCATCCTTCTGTCCTCTTTGTTACTATGATCTGAACTGTGATTTAACATAGGAGATGACGACAGATGGTACAATAACTGCTGGAGAGGAACTGTTTGATGTGTAGATGTACTATAAAACCCCTGGTTACGCACTTACTCGAGTTATACTGTGATGAATCCCGTGATCTGTGAGGGCGTATAGTGTGGCTCACGCGTAGATTTGCACAAAACAGATTCTAGAATGTAGCCTATACAATCACATTTTTGTGAACATCAACACGCTTGTTGGTTAGTGTCACTTTCATAGCGGTAGTGTGATTAGGCCATTTAGGTTTCGAGGTTTTGTGTTTAAGACCTTTGTCTTATAGTTTCACTCTCCTGGCTTCCTGTTTTCTGTAAAAATCACTGTTAACATTAAATCTCAAGTGAGCAATCTCTATAGGTGCTTTAAATAAACACAAAATTACCTCAGAAGTGTTGTGATCATTCTTATGTTCATTTGCAGTCATCTTTAAAAGGCGCTTTAAAATATTAAAATGCTTAATTAAATTTAAAAATAACCAGTCTGTAATATTAAGAGGTTTGAAAAACTACAAGCAGGGTCTAAAACTAACTTTTTGCCAAACCTGCCAGTGGTCAGTGACTTAAAATTTATCGGCCATATTTTTTTACCAGCCGTTAAACATAGATTAATCAGGGCTCCAGACTAACGCTTGAGAGCAGTGAAGCTGGTGCTACTTATTTATTGGAAATTGGACAGTAAAGCACTGAGCTTGAATTGAGATGCAGATAAAATTAACTTAGTAACTGTAAAAATGTAAATATTCTACTCTTATTAAATGTACCATACTGAACTGACAGCTTCAGTGATTAAAAGGAGTGCTCTTTACTTGCTTTCTGTGTAATTCAGTCACCATTTGAAGAAGTTTTTGTTTTTCATGAGACTTTGGCTGCGTCCGAAAACTGGAAAATGCTGCCTTCTGAGGACACATTTCAAGGTAGGAAGGCATCAAGGCACGTCCGAATCCAATGTTAGCTTCACTTCCTGTCTCATGAGATACCTTCATCTGATCGAATTTTGAAGGAAGCATGAATCCTTCGCTCCCTTTGATATCCCACAATCCTGTGCTTTCCGTTCTGTGACAGTTGAGCTAAAAAAATAAAGATGGCTTCCGAAAGTTGCGTTTGCTGCTCGGTTTGTGAATAAATGTACGATTTTGACCAACATAATTCAATTTTGATATAATTTCTATAGATAAGTTACTACTGTAGTAATTAAATATTTGTTTAGTTCTCACCAAATCTCGCGCTATATTGCTGTAGATCATTAAACTGTTACAATGCCTCAGAAGTCTGTCCGAAATCAATTTCGTGAGGTACCTTCATGCACAAACACTGCCGTACAAGTCATTCTCTTATAAGACAGCGAGGCAGCAAGACAGCTACCTAGGTTTTCGGACGCAGCCTTTGTGTCTCCCATTTATTAGGGAGTCAATAAGTGCTCCTCTGCTGCCATCTAGCGGTAATGTCATCTTTAAACTTTTAGTTTTACAAATCATCGCATTAAAAATAACATTAAAATTGGATAATGTTTAGAGTTTTGAAGTGCAGGAAAAAGTGTGAAGCACTTTAAAAAGTGCTCAAATTTCACTATTTGATCTGATATCTGTGGTTTAAAGCAGAGAATTTGTATGAGAATTTGCGCTGTATTTGAATGCTTCCCACTAGATCTTGCAGCGATGTTATTAATTCCACAGTGAATTTAAATGCTTTCTCACTGAATCTCCCAACTCTGTGAAGTAACGGTGTCGCGTACTTGAGCTTGCGCTGCGCTGCGTATTATTGCTGCAAGCTGATAAACGATCCGTGATGCACAGCTCAAACGCGTAGCGCTGTTTCGTTTCACTTTCGTTTCATTTGCCATTTGATGTTTCTCATATGAAACAGAAATGGCAGCTCTTATCAGTTGTGCAATGTGGTGGTTGCACCAATGCGACCTCTAACAAAATTTGGTCGCACCAACAGGAAAAAAGGTCGCAAAATCCAGTCTAGATCCCTGTTAAGCCTTATTAAAGTTACAGGAGTTATTCAGTCAAGAGCAATGAGTGATTGTCTTTGGTTGTTTGGTTAACATTAAAAACACAGAAGCAGGAAATTATGCTGCTGTCACTTTAAGAGCAAATCCAATTTACACATGCAATTTTATTTCGTTCAGTTAAAGGTACAATTTGTAAGATATTTGCAGTAAAATATCCAAAAACCACTAGGCTAGTGTTATATATTTTGTCCAGCTGATTACTAACAATATCTCTAATGTTTTCAACTACTTGTAAATCATGAGAAAATTCCCATTCTAAACAGTGACACGGGGCAGTGCAGTCGCCTGTCAATGACGTCAGTTACCCTTTGTTACTGCCTTTACTGACGTAGAAACCACATGACAACAGTGTCGTGGACAAATGCGGAAGTAGTGTCTAGCGTCCAGCAAACCACTAGCTTGCTTCAAGCAGATCCTTATTTACTTCTTGCACATTTTATGGTGGATTGTGTTACTTATTTATGGAACATAATTACTGTTTACCATCTGCCGCTGGTTCTGTCGACAAGGACAGCTCCCGTAAACGTAAGCGTACGGGCCAACCAAACGACCCAAGAAGAGTTTGGGACAAGAGGAGAGAAAGAGCGAGGATCAATATCGGTGTTGCATTTTCTAGATAGAGAGAGCTTCGCGACAAACTTCACCTAGAAAGAGATGCCGATCTCGCTTGTGTTTTACTCGACAGGTGAGTTGTTTTGATTCGTATCTTTACAGAAAACGTATGCCATTATAACGATCAACACGATTAGTATTATGGGGCATACACGCCAAACGCAGGGCATCGCGTCTCTAGACCCACGCGAGGACGCGTCTGATCCATAGTCTGATCGCGTCTTTGCATTGACTTAGTATGTAATCTACGCAAATCGTTGAACTCGCGTTTGCTATGTATGCCCAATTATTGTGTTTGAATGTACACGAGTGTATATATTTGTTGAACAAGTGATAATCGTTTTCATATCATCTGACTAAACAGTAATCAATTAGTTTGATAATTTACTGTCAAACTATATTTGCTGTATTGTATTGCAATTTAGCATGACTTCATCAAACCACGCGATTGTTATTGTTTTGGTAGTGCGCCCTCTAGTGGCAGGTCCTACAACCTGTACCTTTAAGACAAAACTGACTGTTATGTTTATAAGGATACTTGCAAAGACGCATTTTGACATAATTTTGTTTGAATATGTCCGTTCAAGCACAAGAAGGCATGAAAGAGAGCTCAATTTTGTATTCACTGAGATGTGGATTTCTGGGCGCACACGTCGGATGTTTGCGTACAGAAAACTTCACACACAGCGTGTGAGTAATGAATTGAGTTCCCATTTGTGTCTTCTTGAGCTTGAATATTTAAATTGGCAAGGCTTAAACTTTCATGACGATAGAGCGCTGACCTGTCAAATGTCCCAAGTGTCATTCACGTTCATGTTCTCACAACGTTGCACAATGTTGTTAGAATTTATAAAAATGTTAACGGCCAACTGCCTATTGACACCGTTTCATATACTCCACAACACCGATTTTTACTCACATTTGGTGCTTGGCGAGTGTTAATTTAGGCCCTGGCTGCAAATCAACTGTACTTGAATAACTGTTTAAGTACTGCAAGTTGTTTCAGACATGCAGGTGTTATGATTATGGTACCATTTTTTCCAGCTGCTTTTTCCTGCTCCTTTTATTTTTTATGACGCTGCTAGTCTGCTATGTCTCTGGTGGCTGGTAAAAATGAAGCACCGCTGTCAGTCAGAGACACAAAATGAGCTCTAATGTTTTTCCCCAGTCTACAGTTCCCATGAATCAGCCCCAGTTGGTCAACAAGACCAATGTCTCATGAAAATACTTCCTCATTTATTCTTCCTATTTTTTAAACCTCAGTGTACTGGCTATGTGTCCATGTCCAGTGTGAGTTTGTGAGCATATGCGTCAGGTCTTTTCCACATTTGGACATATGCAGGAATTCACTGGCGTGTGGGTGAGGGATCCTCGCATTCAGAAGGAAGATTTCTGGCATGCCTACATGGATTACGAAATCTGTATACATGTAAGTGCAATAGAAATATATAGAGGACACAAAGGATACAATGTAATCAAACAAGAAGGCAGAAACTCCCTGATCATTCTCTATATTTCATGTTTACGTAGACAAACAGTTTGGCTTTCACTAAGAAGACCTCCTGTGTGCGGCGGAGATACAGCGAGTTTGTGTGGCTAAGAAAAAAGCTACAGGAAAATGCCATGCTCATGTATGTAAGCACTGAATCATGTTCATGTTATTTACTTTGTTCAGTAATTGTAACAGTTATTGGTTTTTAATAGGGTTAATGATGTATAACAGTGTCCATGATAAAGGGTGGGGGGTGGTTGGGCGGGGGGGATAAAATCGTGTTTAAAATATGCCAAGTTCATATATTTGTATCCATGTTGGTTTCTTGAGGATTTATACCATTTTCAAAGAAAGACTACAAATCAAATTATATATTTGTCACACATGTGTACACAAGTTTATATCTATATCTATCTATAATATATATATATATATCACAGTACAGTCCAAAAGTTTGGAACCACTAAGATTTTTAATGTTTTTAAAAGAAGTTTCGTCTGCTCACCAAGGCTACATTTATTTAATTAAAAATACAGTAAAAAACAGTAATATTGTGAAATATTATTACAATTTAAAATAACTGTGTACTATTTAAATATATTTGACAAAGTAATTTATTCTGTGATGCAAAGCTGAATTTTCAGCATCGTTACTCCAGTCTTCAGTGTCACATGATCCTTCAGAAATCATCTAATATGCTGATTTGCTGCTCAATAAACATTTATGATTATTTTCAATGTTGAAAACAGTTGTGTACTTTTTTTTTTCAGGATTCCTTGATGAATAGAAAGTTCAAAAGAACAGCATTTATCTGAAATACAAAGCTTCTGTAGCATTATACACTACCGTTCAAAAGTTTGGGGTCAGTAAGAATTTTTATTTTTATTTTTTTGAAAAGAAATTAAAGAAATGAATACTTTTATTCAGCAAGGATGCATTAAATCAAAAGTGGCAGTAAAGACATTTATAATGTTACAAAAGATTAGATTTCAGATAAACACTGTTCTTTTGAACTTTCTATTCATCAAATAATCCTGAAAAAAAATATTGTACACAAATATTTTGTACAATTGTACACATTAAATGTTTCTTGAGCAGCAAATCAGCATATTAGAATGATTTCTGAAGGATCATGTGACACTGAAGACTGGAGTAATGATGCTGAAAATTCAGCTTTGCCATCACAGGAATAAATTACTTTTTGAAATATATTCAAATAGAAAACAGTTATTTTAAATTGTAATAATATTTCACAATATTACTGTTTTTACTGTATTTTTAATTAAATAAATGTAGCCTTGGTGAGCAGACGAAACTTCTTTTAAAAACATTAAAAATCTTAGTGGTTCCAAAATTTTGGACTGTACTGTATATATATATATATATATATATATATATATATATATATACACACACACACACACACACACACACACACAAAACAGTTCTTTCTGGTTCTCAAATCTGATTGGCTGATAGCCGTGCGATATTCAGTGATAACAGCACTCCTACCTTTTCAATGTGTGTATCATGGCAGCCGAGCAATTCCACCATATTTTTTGTGAATATACACTTGTTGTACCACAAACTGTAGTTTTAAGAGTTTTTTAGGCGAGAATGTAGTTGTTTAGACCTGAAATATGTGACCCATATTTAACCATAGCATTTTAGTTCTATCACACTGACATTTTTGAATTTTCATACAGAAATTAAAAACATGATCATCTAGAAGAGGTGTATGACAGTCATTGAATATGTGTGAAATACATAGTTAATATATTTTTTTAATAAATTACTGAGCGTCACATCACTGACCCAATATACATCTCAATTCATTCAAATATAATGTATTATTATTTACAAATTACTAATTGTTGCTAATTACAGGGATTAATTTACGCTTATATTTTAGAATTTATTAATATTTTGAATTAGCTTTCATTTTTATATTTTCATTTTTAATTTAAGTTTTAGCAATTTTGTTGTAATTTTAGTACTTCAATTTATTGCCAAGAGAACAGTTTTTTTTTAAGTTTAGTTTTTTCATCTAATACTTTAATCTTGCTTAATTTTTAGCTGTATTGGAGACATATTAAAGTTTCAGTCATTGGGCAACTTTCCGTGTGACACATGTAAATTGAATCTTTGTGGTTGTCAATGAATTGCAGAACACATATACCCAAACTTCCTCCAAAAAACCCGTTCTTCAGTCTCAACAATGCCAGAGAAATTGGAGCCCGTATGGAGGGACTCAGAAAATTTCTAGAGGCGTAAGTAGCAGAATAGCCCTAAAGAACATGTTAGATTAAAACATAAAACCATGACTGAAAGAATGCATTTAGCTTGAGAACATGTGACATATCTCAAGTCGAATCATAAAAAGTACAGTAATTGTAAAGGTGATCAGTTATATGCTTACATCCTCCAGTGTGGTACACAGTCCAGTTCTGCTGTCGGACAGTTGCTTGCACCTCTTCCTCCAGTCCCAACTGAGTGTGAAAAAAATGGAGGCCTGTGCAAAAGGCAGGAGTCGCTACACTGTGTCTGAGGCCATTCACAGTTTTGGTTCAGGAAACAAACGCTTTGGTTCTCAATCTGAAGAGAACATGGAAGAAGAGGAAGATATGCACTGTGAATCAGAGTGATTGACTATTTCTTGGAAAGCCAGTAGGTATGCTATTAAATTTACAAAGGCATTGCTGAAGAAGAATATAGTGAAGATTACAACCCATGCTTGAAGAGGGACAATGAAACATGAAAAAAGTTACTGCCATTGTTGAGTGAAACAGTGTTGTTTTGTCTCTGTACTGATGAATCTGTGTTTATGAAGATATCCTAATAAATTAAATTATTTAAACCACAGTTGTGCACACATTAATGTCTTACTTGGCAATCAAATGAATGTATAAAAGCATAATGTGGCCAGTGTGGACGACAGTTTGTTGTTAAAACTACAGATGTGCGTTGAGAGGTTTACGAGAGGGAATTTATGCTTGTGTGTGAAGTCCCTTAAACGCAATAACCCCATCCTAATAAGCAAATACAGAGCATTAGGACATTACGTGATTTAAACCCGACCTCACAGAGCTAAATCCCAATAATAATCTTTACTCAAACAATTTTATTGCCATACTTAGCCATAAAAGATCATTGTCTGGATGTCATACAAATTGTGCCTTCTCATAAATATTTAACAATCGTGTGAGGCCATACTTGACCGGCAGATGGCGCCGCTGCTCTTCTGTCTTTCATGACTGACGGTCTCATCACTGCACAATCATAAACATTTCATCAAAGAGTAAAAGACCTCAAAGCAAGCAGTATTTTCCCTTTTCAGATCATCCACTGCTTTCACAGTCTTTGACTGGGACATCAAATCACCAAGACATTTTAGAACAGGAGGATAAAGGAATTCTCTCGCCCAAAGCACATAACACCATCAAAATAAGGGCCGCGAGCAATAGTCAGTAGCCTAAACTAAAGTAGCCTATAGGCCTACCTGAAATCATCAAAGCAAAAATACATTTTACAAGGGGTGAAGGGTTGGTTGGATAGTATGGTCCCGTCAGAGACAGGCAGGTTACAATCATCAAAAAATGAATGTGAGAAATTGTAGCGCTCAATACGGCAACTAGCCTATAGTCCCGCCTTACACTTTAAAAAGGAAGTCAATCAATTTTTTGATAGAAGAATAATGCTTTCACGTGCTATTGATAATTCCCATTTCTGAAGTCGTGATTACGATCTCATTGCATTCAACTTTCGAAACTGGAGCGCGTTCATGTGCAATTTTTACATAGGAAACTACTATTTACGATAATTCCGAGAACAATGCAGCATTCAAAGGTTAATTCACCCAAAAATGAAATTTATGTCATTTATCAAAATTATGTCCTAAGCTGGTCCTGGACCAGCATAAACCAGCTTCAAAACCTACCTTACCAGCATATTGGCCTCTATTGCCAGCAATGTCACTGAACCTCTCAAGATCCAGAAAGCTACTAAAGACATAGCCTATTTAAAACAGTTAATGTAAGTACAGTGGTTCAACCTTAATATTATAAAGCGACGAGAATACTTTTTGTGTGCCAAAAAACAACAATATCTAGTGATGGGCGATTTCAAAACACTGCTTCATGAAGCTTTATGAATCTTTTGTTTTGAATCAGTGGTTCGGAGCGAAAAGTCACGTGATTTCAGTAAAGGAGGCTTCCTTTACGCGATCCGAATCATTAATTCGAAACAAAAGATTTGTAAAGTTATGAAGCAGTGTTTTGAAATCGCCCATCTCTAGATATTATCTAAAGTATACAATACAAAAAGTATTCTTGTCACTTTATGATATTAAGGTTGAACCACTGTACTCGCATGAACTGTTTTACATAATGTTTTTAATACCTTTCTGGATCTTGAGAAGTTCAGTGACATTGCTGGCAATAGAGGCCTCACTGTACCATCGGATTTCATCAAAAATATCTTAATTTGTGTTCTGAAGATGAACGAAGGTCTTTACAGGTGTGGAACGACATGAGGGTGAGTAATTAATGGCATTATTTTCATTTTTGGGTGAACTAACCCTTTAATGCTGCCTTCATATGCTCTCGGAAGCATCATAAATACTAGTATCCTTGGTAAAAATTGCACATGAACGCCCACTTCGAAACTTGAATGCGATGAACTCGTAATGACGACTTCAGACGTGGGAATTATCAAATGTATATAAATGTATATGCTTTATATAAACAAATGATCACCTTCCAAGTTATTCCACCAAAATTGCACTTTCGTATTCTTCAAAAAGTTTACGCTGTACTTCCTACGCCTTCCCTATTCTACTTACAGAAAAAACAGAAGTGGCGCTGTGTTCGTTCCGTAAGTAGAATAGGCAAGGTGTAGGACATACAGCGTAAGCTTTTTGAAGGATACGGAAGTGTATAAAGCATATACAGTTGTATTTTTTTTCGAAAATGACCGATCGTTTCGCTAGATGAGACCCTTATTCCTCGTCTGGTATCGTTTAAAGCCCTTTGAAGCTGCACTGAAACTGTAATTTTGACCTTCAACCGTCTGGAGGCCACTGAAGTCCACTATAAGGAGAATAATCCTGGAATGTTTTCATCAAAAACCTTAATTTCTTTTCGACTGAAGAAAGAAGGACATGGACATCTTGGATGACATGGGGGTGAGTAAATTATCAGGAAAATTTTATTTGAAAGTGAAACATCCTTAATCATTATTCATTATTATGAGTTTATTTACTAGTGAGATTTGGAACAACTAATGGTGGGAGTTTGAGGTGGAAAACCTGTTTGGAAACCATCATTTTTGCAATTCCGTTGGGTGATGCTAGAGGCACAGAAATCACACACTTCAGCTTTAAGCAAGACTGAGATTTTCACTAAAAGGAGATTCCCTTGCCCCATCTCTTCCTGCCTTGCTTGTACCTTTCAAACTCCAGGCAAAGGTTCATATGTGAAGACTCGCCCAACAGGTTGAAATGTTCCTCTAATCGCCTGCCCCCTGAACATCACTCGCCACGGCTCCCTTAAGAACCCTGACGGCCAGCTGCTGCTGTCTCTCTAACGATGGAGACCGTCTTAATAGGCTCTGCACACACTCAGCTGCCTGATAGCAGTGCTGGCAGCACCAGGCCTGAGGCTCCCACTGGACGCACATACCAGTAAAAGAGACCGGAGGTGTGTATGCGTCAAACAGACAAGCCGCTTCTACGATTGTATGGGGGCAATACAACGTTGACAGGCAGAGTCCCAGTGCAGGCTGCTGTGTTGGTTAATGTCAGCGGCCTGTCATTCTGTCCACCTTCCAAGATGACGTGCTTGGCCCTTGCTGTGACATCTTCATGAGGTGTATTATTTATTCAGCAGGCCAGTCAGAACAACTGAAAGGTGACATTTGAATTATACTGTAACATCTAAAGCATCTGTTTTTCCGTGAGCTCCTTCAGCTGTTTAATCCAGTGGTGAATCATACTTGTACACCAGATAAGGACACCAGATAATAACCAAAAATGCCTATTGAGTCAGGTTATTAAAAAAAAAAGAGAGAGAAAGAAAAACAAAGTATTTTAAGAAACAAACTTTATGATTCCATTCATCTTATCATTTATTGCTAATTTGAAAGATGTTATTAAAATGTGATTTTGGAAAGCAGCTTTTTGAGATTTTGATTTTTCCTCATTTAATTAGACAGGGGCTGTACTTGCATGAATGAAAATAGCCCGATTACATTTTCAAGATGGCCGCCATGTGTACTAATTTGCCTATTCCTTTGTAAAGAAGTGGGCTTTGAATGTGCACTTGTAATGTACTAAAACTGTACTAATGTACTTTTGAAAAACTGCTTGCTGATAATATAAGTGAAATAAAATTCCACTTAAGGTCAAAGTTTGAACTAAATTGTCATATACAATATGCTAGTGCAAGTATATAGTTCAAACTTTGACCTGAGGAGGGCAGTAATACACTTAGCAGTGTCTACACTGCTGGAATTCAAATAGAGAAAAAGAAGAAGAGAGCTCTTTCAAGATGAGCATTTATGGTTAAAACGTATACAATTTAAAAATTTTTTTAGAAAATGAGCGATGGTTTCTCTAGATAAGACCTTTATTTCTCGTCTGGGATCGTGTAGAACGCTTTGAAGCTGCAATGAAACTGTAATTTTGACCTTCAGCTGTTTGGAGGCCATTGAAGTCCACTATAGAGAATAATCCTGCAATGTTTTCATCAAAAACCTTAATTTCTTTTTTGAAGAGAGAAGGACATGGAGATCTTGGATGACATGGGGGTGAGTAAATTATAAGGAAATTTTAATTTGAAAGTGAACTAATCCTTTACCCCAATTAAGTACGCTCAAAGAATTTATATACAAAGAAACCTTATTTCAATGACAATAGAATTATGAAATTATATGTAAAGATGTACTTAAGTCCTATTTAAAAAGCACAAAAGCACTCTAAAGTTCAGCTAATTTGCACTGAATATAAATTTAAACTATAATATATTTTCATTGAATTGCCCAAAATGAAATCACCCAAAAATGAAAATTCTGGCATCATTTACTCACCCTTAAGTTGTTCCAAAGAAAGATATTTGGAAGAATGTTTGTAACCAAGCAGATCTCGCACCCCATTGACTACCAAAGTACGAAATAAAAATACTATGGCTGTCAATGGGGGGGCGAGATCTGCTTGGTTACAAACATTTTTCCAAATATCTTCCTTTGTGTACAGCAGAACAAAGAAATTTATACAGATTTGGAACAACTTGGGGGGGGGGGGGGGGGAGTAAATGATGACAGAAGTTTCATTTTTGGGTCAAATATCCCTTCAACGTGCAATTACGTGTCCAAGAACTTTACATTCAGTTCACATTTAAGTATATTATTTCTGTCATAAATACTCTTTTTACAAGGTATGCTGAAGTGCACTTCTTTTTTACAATGGTGTACACACTGAACATGAAAACATTGTGCGATGCAGACATACTACTTTTTGACATTCTGTTTTCCAATAGCACGAAGCAAGTTAACGACAAAATGCAGTATTGCTGTTGCGACTGATTAGCACAAAATCTCAGATTAACATGGAAGAGATATGCTGCTTATTGTATCATGTGTGGGTGAGACAGTGTAACAGTAAATCTATTTTAAGGTCATATTAAGTACTGAAATGAGGAAAAAGTGATTTTTATGGAACTGTAAGTCTTGTTCACCATCTGTAAAAACTGCTGCAAAAGGAAGCTATATGCTATGCTAATGTCATATGCCGTTAGCTAGAACACGTCTGACACATTTGCTACATTAATTAGATTACTGTGTCGTCCGGAGGTGAGGGTGATATTCATTATAAATTCATAATCGGGGAAACAAAGGGCTCCCGACTGCATGACTGACAGGTAAAGTCACCTTTGGACCTCCTCTACTCAGCATAGACCAGCGAGGGCAGCAGGGAGCACACCAAATTGGGGTTGAGAGGACACACTGCTGAAGCTGTCTTATTAAACCACACAGGGTTTGTTGAGTTGTCTGAGATGTGCGAGAGAGAGAGAAAGAAAGAGAGAGAGAGATCGTGGGTGTATGCGTGTGAAGGCAGAGAGGACTGTGGGCATGAGTGTATGCATTACCCCTCCCGTCACTTTCACACATGGCGGTAATGAAGCTGTCATGGCCGCCAGCGTGTGGACATGGTTGATATTCAAATGAGAGAGCCATTTACCTGCTGAAGACAGACCAGTCCAATTACGGGCTCAGGGCAGAGACCAGGTCCAGGAATAGGGCAGATGCACTGTTTTACTGCCGTTATTTCCAGTCTGGAAAATAATTTTATGGGAAAATCACCTCGCATGGTGTTTAGAACACTATGGATAATGGATATTCTTATGGCTATTCAGTACTGCACTATTTTTACGTTTCTAAAATTTAAAGGTCCAGTCATTTTTGTTTATGTCGCACTTTATGATATAACTGTGATCTCAGGCATTATACTGACACCTAGTGGTGTGGATGTACAGAATCGCCACACAAAAGCAACTGTTTTACAGTACATTTGCTATCGTAGACTCTATTCACAGGCATATTTATCACCAATGAATTTGTTTCACAACTGAAAGTTACCACTAATTGGACGGGTTACAGAGATACAGTATTTAGTGATCTCAATATGGCAGCCTCCATGAGATGGCCTACTACATGCTTATTAAAACAGCTTTTTCTAGATCACTGAAATAACTGGAATCTTCACCTCATGTTAATGTACATCATTTTACAAATCTGTCAGTTCACTTCTTAGGAACTTTTTAATGAGGGAAAAAATGACTGATTGCACCTTTAAGGAATAGTCAATCCCAGACCCAATGGACCTCTTTTGCTGTCTCCTAAATGAGAGGAGTATTGTGACAGTAAATTTCTTTTTAGCCATTTCAGATGCTGCTATTGACTTCAGCGGTATACTATAGTGCTCCAGTCTGAGAGAGCTATTGACTAGTCTGTAATTGTCTGTTTCCCTCTTCTACAGACTGTTAACCTTGAGCTGCCACAGGGGGAAGAGGAGCAGGAATGGCCATGGCTGTCAGTCCCGCTCCACTGTCCTGACAGCACTAAAACCTGAACAGACCTTCACCTTCTCCAAGTTTGAAGCAAACACTGTCTTATATCTAATGCTAGGGTTTTCAACAAGGGGTCCTCCAGGGGGATCTATATAATAGAAATTTCTCACTTTTCTAATTCATGACAATTTTTTCTAAATTTTACAGTGCAGTAATGTGTTATGGGTATGAGGGTTTTACCTTGATACAATAAATTAAGACAAAATCTTTAGATCTACAAGTCTATTTAAATGAAAATCAAGAGCTAATGAGGGTTCAGGGAAAAAATACCAGTGAAAGGGTCTAAAGGTCCCCGAAAAATCTCAATGTAGCACTTCTCACCAAATTAATTCTTGTATTGTTTTGGACATAATATATATTTCTGATATATTTCTTAATATTGTATTTCAGGCTTAGTTATAAATATACTGTATTATGGCTTATAAAACGGTTAGTTCCTGTCCTTGATTCTGATTGGTCGATAGCTGTGTCTTATTCACGATAAAACACGGCTATGACCGCTTCACCCAACAGTTCTGTGTATCACTACACAACACCCTTAGCAACCACTCTTAGCAACGTAAACTGTGTGTTCTCAATTGATATTGTTCATTGAAGCTAACTGTATTATGTAGAAGAGTATTGTGAGAAAGAGTTTATTACCTGCATTCAGATTTAGCATTTTCCTTCAGGTCAGTCTTAAGTTCATAATAAAACATCTGTTTAAATGTCTGCTGCAATATCTTGTCCTTTTAAAAGTTAAGGGGTTTTCCCGTGACTGACAGCGCTAGTCAAATCATTTGTCAGTTGCGTCTTGTTCCGTGTTCACAACAATTCAGTCTTTTCAATGTAAAAGTCATTGCTACTGACTGACACACTCATAAAAACAGTCTTTGCTGCCATCTAATGGTGTAATAAAGTAACTTCTGTTGCTGTTGACTATTTTTTCGGGCGGAAGGAAAGCTTTTGGTGAAATTTTAATTCATGAAAGTTGCATTGATACATTTTGGCTTTAATATTTGTATTGTGTGGTAACCATTTTATAAAAGCAATAAGGTACTCGAGGCTAGTGCTGTATTGTGAATAAGTCACGGCTGAAGGTGTTGCAGGCACTCCGCTTTGACTTATTCACAATACAGCACAGCCTCGAGTACCTTATTGCTTACATAAAATGTGACATGATTCTGATTTAATAGGTAATAAGTTCTCAATCTAATTTATCCGATTGGGAATTTATGTTAAGGAATTGACTACATTGTAGTACTTTACATAAAAATTGTTAGAACAAAATCTGTCCTCATAAAAAAAAAAAAAGAAAATCAACCAGGGAGCAAACATTGTCCCTTAGTGTAAATGTTAATTTCTGACGCTGCTGATGATTCTGTTGTGTGTGTATTTCTGTGTTCATCACAGTGTGTGGAGGTCATCTGTTCATGCTGAATGAGCAGAATGAATTCTCCACAAACAGAAGCTGCAAAAGGTGACAGAGAGGGGAATGACTCCACAGGGGACACCACCATCTGCTTCAGGGCTTGTCAGCACTTTTTATGATACCAACTGCATATTGTCTCACATGTCTAACTCATACACAGGTTAAAGTCATATTTAACATTATTTAGTTTGTATTTGACCTTTATTGTGCTTTTGCTTATAGTGGATCAATATCAAAAGTGACAATTTCCATACAGCCCAGAAATCACATCAAGATAAGTGATTGTTGTACAATTAACATCTAATGGAGCAAGTTGATGTTTAGAATTGACATTGTACATGACAGTAAAATGACCTAGATTGGAGAGTATAAAAGATTCACATTCTATCATCTGGATTTTGAATGCAACTTACCAAAACTGTATATTTGAAAACTTAGATAACAATTAATATTGTTTGAAACTCGTATGAACCTTTATCTGTCAAAGTTGCGCTTACAAAGAAAATTTATGGTTCCTTTCTTCTAAGAATGTATCTTATCTAGTGCACCAACTGGTGCCCCCTTCAAAAAAAGAGGTTCATTATGCCCCCTTATGAAAGATAGCAGGTTGTTGGATAAGGTCCTACAAACTGTTGTAATAGGATGCCAACAAACACACATGCCATCTTGCTGTGAAATTGAATTACAAACATACAGACGTGGGTACAGTGATCTACAAGCAAGATCCTCTTCAAAGGCTTCTTGTGTCTTTCATACAATATCTACGCTCTATCACCTTGCAATAACTCATTGTCTTCCATCAGAATGTGGGCTGCAGTGAAGGGGAGGGGACTCGTCTATGTGTCCTGTCTCAACATTAAGCCCCATCTGAAAAACAGCCCTCCATGCCACCGCTGCCAGTGCCAGACATCTTCCCCGTCACTCACTTGTCGGTAGGGAAATGAATCTGGATGCAGCGTGTCCCCCATTCATCAGCCTTGACAGGCTACCTTTGCCTGGTTCCGCTCGGATGGGGTCCCCGTCACTGCGGGCGGGAGAGCATATTTCTGCTGCAGATGAAGAAATTACTTTGTGTGCAGCGCTGTGAAGTGACTCGTGAGTGGAGTGTCATTTGGCTGGGTATTAAACGGCATCAGTTGCCCTCATCTCACAAATACTTCTAGAGGGCAAATTCAAAGATACACGTTTTATATGGCAATTTTTTTTTCAAATTCTTTTGAAGATATAACATCCTCCTGAGAGTAAATGCCTTTTGAATGAAAGGTACTGAAGAAATATGTACTCTAAAAGAGTATCTTCACAGTCATATTTAACCAATATCACACAAACAAGTCTGCTGTTGTTCCTGAATATCAGCAGTGCCATTTGTAAAAACAGCATGATTGTTATATTGTTTTTATAAAACAGTTCAGTAAACGAAAAGTTAATACTACGTAAATTACATTTTAGACACAATATTGCCAGTTACTTTGTCTTACCTTGTTTTTACTCTGTCAACAAAATTGTTTCAAACAAAACAAACATTAGGTGGTATAAAACACATTTGGTGGATTTTTGTAAATTTGCTCCTTCCTGAATGAATCAGCCTTTTTGAACAAAATGGTTGAGTTAATGATTCAATGACTCATTCATTGAGACATTGGCTGCATCATAAACTGCATATTTTTCTACTATATGTGAAAAAGTAGTAATATATGAAAGAGTAGAATGTATTCATGAAACAGTGAGCAAAAACTACCTGGGTGACCTACTACGTCCGTGAGGTGTGCATTTGTTGGGCACTTTACTATACTACTTAGCCAGGGTAACACCATATTTAATTTTTGATAGGAATGAAAAGGAATGAGGGATAGAAATACGGTGTGTTCAATGGACTGCGATTTTGTATGCCATTTTAAAGGTGCCCTAGAATTAAAAATTGAACTTTATCTTGGCATCGTTAAATAACAAGAGTTCAGTACATGGAAATGACATACAGTGAGTCTCAAACTCCATTGTTTCCTCCTTCTTATATAAATCTCATTTGTTTAAAAGACCTCCGACGAACAGGCGAATCTCAACATAACACCGACTGTTACGTAACAGTCTGGATCATTAATATGTACGCCCCCAATATTTGCATATGCCAGCTCATGTTCAAACATTACACAAGGGCAGCCAGTATTAATGTCTGGATGTGCACAGCTGAATCATCAGACTAGGTAAGCAAGCAAGGACAACAGCGAAAAATGGCAGATGGCGCAATAATAACTGACATGATCCATGATATCATGATATCATGATATTTTTAGTGATATTTGTAAATTGTCTTTCTAAAGGTTTCGTTAACATGTTGCTAATGTACTGTTAAATGTGGTTAAAGTTACCATAGTTTCTTACTGTATTCACGGAGACAAGAGCCATTGTTATTTTCATTTTTTAAACCCTTGCAGTCTGTATAATTCATAAACACAACTTCATTCTTTATAAATCTCTCCAACAGTGTGTAATGTTAGCTTTAGCCACAGAGCACCATCAAACCCATTCAGAATCAAATGTAAACATGTTGCATGACGAACACTTTGTAAAGATCCATTTTGAGGGTTATATTAGCTGTGTGAACTTTGTTTATGCACTGTTTAAGGCAAGCGTGAGCTCCGTGGGTGGGGAGCGTGAGCATTTAAAGGGGCCGCAGCCTAAATTGGCTCATATTTAATGATGCCCCAAAATAGGCAGTTAAAAAAATGAATTTAAAAAAAAATCTATAGGGTATTTTGAGCTGAAACTTCACAGACACATTCAGGGGACACCTTAGACTTATATTACATCTTTTAAAAAGACATTCTACGGCACCTTTAAAGGCAGCCTGTCATTTGAACAAACTGGTTGAATGAATCCGTTCAATGCATTAAAGCTGCAGTAGGGAGTTTTTAGAAAACGTTGACTTAGCCTGAAGATTTGAACAAGCACAACTCACAGGTCACTCCCCCTTGCTCTATGCTGCGCTACAGCCCTCCATCCACAGCTCCTCCCCATCACAACGGAGCCTGCCGTGAACGCGCAGGCTAGTAGCAGGCGGATAAACAGTTATGGCACATTCACTTGTACAGACGAAACATCAACAATATGATTTACACTATGGCCTGCCCATACTTTGACTACAATCTTGGTCCTCAAAACATTACGTATTTTGCAATACATGTAATGTAACTATATGACGTTGCACTATTTATATAAGTAATAAATAGCTAGTATGATAATATAACGGTAACTAACGTTACAGTATGCAAGTAATTATCCTATCGATATGTAATGCTAAATAAGGTTTGCTAGTACATTATTTCAGCAACATGACAAGCCAGTGAATTAGTAGGTTTCAATAGTTGCTTTAAACAGTGCGTGACATTTTATCTGTATGTTATGCGGCTAGAGTTTTGACACCGAGTCAATGGGCTCCGACGAGGAATTCACACCCAGCGACTTCGAGGAGTCAACGGGCGGGGAGAAGAGGAAGCATCAGGCAGGGGACGGGCAGGCCTGTTTTGAAATTATCTTAGTTGTGTAGTTCTTAAAAAATGAAACAAATCAAGCAGGGATACTTACTTGTCAAGCAGAAATGTGGCTAACTCTGCATCGGTTTTTAATCCTTTCAGGACACGTAGCTCCCTCCACCTCGGAAAAGCCGCTCCGATATTTACCCTCGTTTTATTTCGGGCTCTATCTAATTCTTTCTTTTTGGCTTTTTTATCATCGTTATCTGTCTTTTTCCGTTTACCCGTCTTTATTTTATGAGCAGGTGCCACTCGAGGAATTGGCAGTTTGGATTGTTTGTCCGGCATAAGCAAAGCTGCGGCACACCGGTAATCTTGAATTTGAACGCCTGTACGCGCTCTGCATGAGAGGAGTGTGATCAGTGCGCACGCGAGCTTGATTGACACTGCTAAGACACTCCTCCTGGCTATGATTGGTTGTTTCTTACCGGGAGCGGTGTATTTCTGCAAATGGCAATAGGACCACTGGGAGGAGCCAGAGGAACTTGATTTTTTCACAGATTATCTGTCTCATATTCTACTGTCAGGACATAATGACAGATTTAACAAATATGTAAAAAATACATTTTTACAAAAGTTACCTACTGCAGCTTTAAAGAGGTTATCTCATGAAAATCTGACTTTTTTCTGTGTTTAAGTGCTAAAATCGGGTGCCCGGTGCATCTACCAACTCAGAAAACGTGAAAAAGGACAACCCAGTAACTTTGTTTTGACAAGCCTTTCTCTGCAAACATGTGAAAAACAAGCCGCTCAGATTTCGCTCCCCTTGTGATGTATAGGAAGGGGATCTTATTATAATATTACCCCCCCTTAATCTGCACGTTTTCACCCATAGTGCCGTCATTTTGTTTTCACAAGAGAAAATAGTGTACCAGTTCTAAGGCCATGGCAAAAGTTTGAGCAAAGCATGCTAACTGTTCTGTCGTTGGCTGCACAGACGAGCACAGAACACTATTTAGAGTCTCTTTAGCTTGGATAGCCTGCAAGTTGACCCTGGCAAGCTTGATTGCTAAAAAAAGAGCATTTCTGTCCAAGTGATATTTTGGAAAAAATATTAGACCACAGCATTTGATAGCAATCATAAACGTTAGCCTGGCGTGTATGACTCTGTTTGGCAAACAGGTACGCTTATGGGTTTGCACAAAAGCATGACGGCACATGCTAGTCGATGAGTTGAATCAACTCCACAGCAACTACATAAATTTATCCACTAACTATTCAGGAACGTCCAGATGCATTCTCTAAGTTGTAACTTCTTCCTGAGTCTCTCCATCAGTGTCCGACTCCAGTTTGAACAATGTAAGGCTGAACACCGTTACTGACAATCATCATTTTGGCTGTGTAAGATTCTCCAGCTTTGTTGTTGTTGAGTAACCAAAGTGCAAGCTGTTAAAGCTCCGCCCTCCTTTGGAAAGTGGGCGAGAGCAGCAGCTCATTTGCATTTAAAGGGACACACACAAAAATGGCATGTTTTTGCTCACACCCAAATAGGGGCATATTTGACAAGCTATAATAAATGATCTGTGGGGTATTTTGAGCTGAAACTTCGTAGACATATTCTGGGGACACCAGAGACTTATATTACATCTTGTAAAAAGGGGCATTAACAGCTCCCTTTAAGACAATCTCTTGTTGCAAACTACTGGCGTATCACTGTAACCTGCACAAAGAGTCACTGAATAAGTCCACTACAAATACACAAAGACTTGAAACACAGATAAGTAACGAATGTGGAAGATTTCTATTAATCAGAATATGAATCAAACAAGTATAATTAATGTGAATATATTATTAAACTATCATAGTCAACTGTGTGTGTGATGATCTTGTGCTCAGCTGTACATAATTTGCCATATACAATGATCAAATATGAAGAACTGAAGACTCTTTGTGCTACTATCATGTGAGAAAACTTGATGAACTGAGACTTCTTGTTTTACTTAATACAGTTTGGGATATAAAATTGTGGAATATTTGAAATGCATTGACTCCACCTTGGATTGGAGTTGATGGAAATGGAGTTTATGTATTAGACTGTCAGAGACAACATTCTGGAGTTGCTTTGCAAACCGACTCAGCTTTATATTTCTGATAATAAAGTCTATCTTCTGGCATCAAAACCCCAAGACTTTGAGAGTGATTTTCACAGAGGCCGCAGAAGCCACAACACAAACAGTGGAAATTCCCACTGTTGTTGAACTGTTGTATCAGCATTCACTCTTCGACCAATCAGATTTATGCACTCAGTTGTATACATTGTTTGATTAGCACTCAATAACTGGCTTTGAATCATTACAAACTATGTTTTTTTTCTTTACACATATAGCTCACATTCATTACAATACATTTTAACTGACTCTTAACCTGTAGCTATTCATCTATAGCCCATTGTATCACGCTTATTGAGACAAAGAGCCCCTTTGAGGGGAAACCAAGCACTCAAAACTCAAAATGGCATCATTGTAACCTGTTCCAGAATGAATGGGCATAACCGATTTCCGCAGACACATTTTAAATAATCATGTGCAGTGCTTAAAAGCACACTGTTTCACACAGCCCCCATGACGTGACGGATAACAGTGCCAGTATTGCGCCAATCTAATATCTTGTTAGAGGAAGAAAAGGGAAGTGTCCAATGGGTGAGCGCTGTCTGTGTGTGTGTGTATGTGTGTGAACGTGGAGCTTTGGGAGGGAGGGCCTGGTCTCTTGAGGGTCCCTTGTATCCATGCCAGACCATATAAATCAGCACGTGGCCCACGGCCGCAATAAGCTAGAAAATAAAAAAAACATAAAAGTGTCGGAGTGAAATAGAGGAAGGGAGAATTCTTTTATGATGAAACTAAATTCTCCTTACTCTGCAGTAGATCCACTTCCCTCGGTCTGATTGTTTACTCCTGACACCATTCATCATTACGCTGCCACAAATGACTCAAATTACCACACCTGCTACTCGTATAATACCCACACAATCAGGGCTTAACACTCAGGTAATTGTTTCAGAAGGAATTCCTCCAGAAAGAACTGAAGTGACGTTGTGTACATGTGGGAGAGAAATTAAATCCACACATTTTGGACCTGTGGTGTTGAATGTGGCTACAGTGACATTCATGTTGATGTAGTAATCTAGAGTGGTCAAGAAACCAATTTTAGATAAATGTATTTTAAAATAAGGGTCAGTGTATCTTTACTGTATTTTATTATTCATTTGTTAAGGTCATTATAGATAGATTGAAGTTGCATAAATAAAGTGACCATGTAGACAACATGTGAAAACCATATAAACCATTTGAAATACCCCAATGTGAAAATTCTAGGCTATACATACAGATATGGCTGATAACAAACAAAATAAAAATTCTATACTATTTTGTCTAAATAAATTAAAAACAAAACAAATAATCAGAATGCTTTGATAGCGCTAGTTTTATCAAATTTTCGGAACATTCGCTGCTAGCTTTAGCCCGTTAGCATCACTAGCGTGTTCCCGGCTACCGCTTGTCTTGTTTACACACTGTAATGTATCGGATGTGCGTCTACCTTTGAGTGCAGATGAGGACAAGCTGTACACAGTGCAGATGGAGCTGGAGGCCGTGGAAAAGCAGATCTGCAGGCTATTAGAAAAGCAGACCCAGCTGCAAGAGCGGAGAACCGCGCTGGAACCGCACCTCTACTCCATATGTTTCTCTGAACAGGGCCTGTGCACCCCGGACGTGATCATCCCAGGTCACCTTCAGTCCATGCCATCACACCATGGTACCTGGAAGGACTGAGCCAGGCCCTGGACAAAGACATTTCCCCCTCCACCAAGCCCGGTCTTCAAGACCTCCAACCGAAACCACTTTGCCCCCTACGCGACGCTGTGGTCATCGGAGACTCAATCGTCCAGCACGTCCACGCCACCTCAGCAAAAGGTAAGGTGCACAGTCACTGCTTTTCTGGTGCTCTCGATGTAGCTGCGCAGGTACCCAAAATCCTAAAGGGTGACGAGAGCATCAGAGACTATTCTGAATAGGGACTTCAGGAGCCTGATCAAGGA
The DNA here is from genome assembly GCF_018812025.1 of Megalobrama amblycephala. Lineage (NCBI taxonomy): Eukaryota > Metazoa > Chordata > Actinopteri > Cypriniformes > Xenocyprididae > Megalobrama > Megalobrama amblycephala. The sequence goes on from NC_063056.1 coordinate 14,939,022, forward strand.
GGTATGCAGCACATCGCCCATGATGAGGAACATCATGTCCAGACCACTTCCCATGTACCGACGAGGACATGAAAGGTTCAGTAGATCCAACTATTTGCTGTAAATGAATGGTTAATGTCATGGTGTAATGAACAGAAACTGCTCTTTGTAAATAAATGAAATCTTTATTGGGAGCGACCTAGGCTCTTCTGCACTCCAGCAGAATCTGAGTGGATTTTCTGTCGGACAACATATCCAAGATGCTACGCACCATATGACTACTAAGTCAAACCTCATATCACAGCCTTTGTTGTTCTTCCCACTTAATTCTCCACCAGGTTACTATTGTAAGCCCCATCTGATTAGTCGTGGCGGTGGTGTTGCAACAGTCTATAGAGTAGACTAGCAGAATGGGCACTATCTTCTCTAGTACATTGGAAACTGTTGCATCCATCAGATTAAAAAAAAGGTTAGAGAGAAAAGTACTGCACCATGGTACAACAGTATTACCCAGGCTATCAAGAGAGAAACTCATAACCTTGAGCACAAATGGAAACAAACTCATGTAGTGGTCTTTAGAATCATGTGGAAAGACAGTATGTCCCGCTATAAAAAGGATCTTAAAGCAGCCAGGGCCAAGCATCACTGCAAACTCATTGAAAATAACCAAAACAATTAAAGGTTTTTATTTAGTACAGTGGCTAGATTAGCAAATAAACAGACATCACCTGAACTGTATATTCCAACACAGTTTAATAGTAATGACTTTATGCATTTTTTTACTGAGAAAATGGAAAGCATCAGAAATACAATTGTAAATGTACAACATATGATTCAGCCTCAATTATCACCCCTCAAAAACAATTGCAGTGCTTTACAACAATAGGACAGGAAGAGCTCAATAAATTTATCATTAAATCAAAACCAGCAACATGTTTATTAGATCCAATACCCACTAAATTACTGAAAGAGTTGTTACTTTTAGATTATGACATACTCTTAGATCTATTACAAAATTACAATGGTATTCAGGGACAGGCATTAAGATCGTTTACCATTTTGTTTATTTAATGGGGAATTATCCAAGTTAGCATCAGTAAATGATGGTGTGCAGCAAGGGTCTGTTTTGGGCCCTCTGCTATTTTCAATACACATGCTGCCCCTTGGTAATATTATAACAAAACATGGAATTAGTTTCCACTGTTATGGTGATGATACAGATATTCAGACGAAATCTCTAAATTATACAAGTTGACAGAGTGTGTTAAAGAACATTGGATGACATTTTCTTCTATTAAATTTGGATAAGACTGAGGTATTACTTGTTGGAACAAAAACATACACACAATATCTTAGAAATAGAATACAATTTGCATCTAAAAGGATGTACTGTTACTTCATCCTCTACAATTAAAGACCTGGGTGTTATCGTAGACAGTCACTTGTCTTTCGAAAATCATATTTCATGTTACAAAAACAGCCTTCTTCAACCTCAGAAACATTGCTAAGCTACGAAACATCTGTTTCTGATGTATTTTCTGTAAAGCTACTTTAAAACAATATGTATTGTGAAAAGCGCTATAGAAATAAATGTGAATTGAACTGAATTTTAGATTACATGGTTTTCTTAAATTAATGTCTTTAAAGTTTCATTTTAAGTGAGTGTTATATGACAACAAAGCTAATCTAAATGTAAAAATAGGGTAAATAAGTGATAAATTTAAAAAACTCTAATATTGGCCAATAACTGATATGTTTTTGTTTTTGTTAATATTACATAGGCATATATGGCAGTTGTATTGAACATATACTGACTCCTAGTGGTGTGGATGTAGCATCACACAAAAGAAAAAGTTTTGTAAGCAATGCCAATGCAGAAATGTGCTTTTCACAGTCAGCCATGGCTAATTTATTATGAGATGTAAAAAATATCCAGTAACAAGAAGGTTACTGAAATAAGTAGTTATCAGCTGGTCATGTGATCGCAACATGGCAGCCACCATGAGCCGACCATCCTACATACAATAAAGCTCTTTTATTAGGCTACTGATACGACTGGAGTCTTCATTTCATGTGTGTGTACAGTATTTTAAATATATTTTTTCAAAAGCATTATTCCTTTCTTTATTTGTAAAACATTTCAATGATGGAAAAAATGAAGGCGTGCATTCCTTTAAAACATTGCCTCTTTTTCATAATTTATATGTTTTAACTGGGAAATGATCTGCTTGACTTCTCCTGACTCAGTCAGACATCTGAGAGGCATTCACAGAGTCACAGAGTGATATCAAAGAACGCAACATGTCCACGACCTCTCCGTGGCATAAGTCACATGCCAGCACCTCTCCAGCAACCCTTGACAGATGTGAGCACCCTCTTGGGCTTGAGGTGCTAAATCACTTCAGGGACACTTTGGCAGCTTCTCAGAGAACACAACCCAACCATGAATGACCAGTCGTTCCTCAGTGACACTTTTAAGCTTTTCCAACCTGATCAAAATACACATTCCTGACTTATTCTAAATGCTCACTTACTCAACCCAAATCCCAGCTGTACTGTGAATCACAACACTGAGCTTGATAGTTAAAAATGTGTGTGGGTCTGGATGCTGTAACATCGACCAGTCCAAACAGAGTTTGGCAGCTGCATCTGGTCTCAGATGACTATAGTATCAGATGGCTGGTTTGTCTTCTCATTGGCTAGCTCACACTACGAACACACAGGACCATCAGTCACGCGCTAACAAGCGTTAGCATGCCAAGCTGGACACTTTTCTGGCAATCAGAGTCAGGTGTGCCATTGCAGTAAACAGGGGAGCAGCCCTGTAAATATTCTGCAGCGCTGGGACAGACGAGCGTGTGGGAGAGATGTTTATAGCAGGTGGAAAAACGCTTGTCATGCTGATGGCCCTGATTTATTCTGGGAGAAAATTTGGCACATATATCACCTCTGATGGCCAAGCAAGGATTCATTCTTACACATGCACGCACACACACAGGCATTCTCTCTCAATGCTATTTGCTCTCTCTCTCTCTCTCTCTCTCTCTCTCTCTCTCTGTCTCTCTATTAGTCATCCAAATACTGGGGGGTCTTAAACATGACACCAGGCACTGGGATAATGACACCTACCCTGCCTGAGAAAAAAATTCTCTCCAACCACACAGTGTAAATGCAGAGTAGGGCTGCACGATTATGACAAAAATCATAACTGTCGATTATTCCCTTGAAATTGCGATTATTAATTACGATTATCACAATTTACATTGAATAATGTTTTGAATAGTATTATACCTTTAATTGAAGCAACTGCATGCCATATTTTTATATGAAATAATCTGAAAACTATATAGCATTAAGCCTCAAATGTCAACTACACATTGGTTTGGTTTCTTAAAAAAAAAAAAAGCCAAAACAAACAAACAAACAAACAAACTGGCATGGTATTTTAATGTAATAAATTTTTTTTGTTGTTGTAGAGTTTTACTTCATTTTAGATCCAGTTACATGGCACTACCAACTACAAAGATATGATTTAAGAAGAAAGGCCAAGACCAAAACCATTTTCTTAATCTTTTTTTTTTTTTTTTTTTTTTTACTATTTTTACTATTTTTGTTATTCTGTTAACTATAATGTTTCCAGCAACTGAAATAAAGCTGAAATAAAAGCTGAAAGCATTTTTTACCAAAATTTGGTGGAGACCCTCCATATAATTTGATTCAATTCGAGTACTGGTCTTGTACTACTGATGACTGATGGTCAATGGCCGAAAGCCTTGATTTGCCCTCCTGGTGGGCATTCGGGTATGATGTCACGTGAAAACTATGAATAGTGTTTTTGGTCACACTTTAGATTATTGTCTAATTCTCACTATTAATGGGTTAGTTCACCCAAAAAATGAAAATTCTGTCATTTATTACTCACCCTCATGTTGTTCCACACCTGAAAGACCTTCGTTCATCTTCAAAACACAAATTAAGATATTTTTGCATGGTATTTTAATGTAATACATTTTTTTTGTTGTTGTAGAGTTTTACTTCATTTTAGATCCAGTTACATGGCACTACCAACTACAAAGATATGATTTAAGAAGAAAGGCCAATAACTGAAAAAGAAAAAAAGTTTAAGTAAGTATAATAAGATTAAGTATAAAAATTACTAAAACTGACAAAAGCACATTAAACAATACTTCAACTACACTCTAAAAAATGCTGGGTTGTTTCAACCCATGGGTTAAAAATGGCCAAACCCAACCGTTGGGTTAAATTTTTTATCCCAACAGTTGGGTTTGTTCATTTTTTACCAAAATTTGGTGGAGACCCTCCATATAACTTGATTCAATTAGAGTACTGGTCTTGTACTACTGATGACTGATGGTCAATGGCGGAAAGCCTTGTTTTGCCCTCCTGGTGGGCATTCGGGTGTGATGTCACGTGAAAACTATGAATAGTGTTTTTGGTCACACTTTAGATTATTGTCCAATTCTCAATATTAAAGGGTTAGTTCACCCAAAAAAAAATGAAAATTCTGTCATTTATTACTCACCCTCATGTTGTTCCACACCTGAAAGACCTTCGTTCATCTTCAAAACAAAAATTAAGATATTTTTGATAAAATCTGATGGCTCAGTGAGGCCTCCATTGCTAGCAATATAATTAACACTTTCAGATTCCCAGAAAGGTACTAAAGACATATTTAAAACAGTTCATGTGACTACAGTGGTTCAACCTTAATGTTTTGAAGTGACAAGAATACTTTTTGTGCGCCAAAACCCCCCCAAAATAATGACTTTATTCAACAATATCTGGTGAAGGGCCATTTCAAAACACTGCTTCACAAATGTTTTGTTTCGAATCAGTGGTTCGGAGCGTGTCACAAACTGCCAAAGTCACACCCTCCAGTGGTGAACCACTGAAATTTCAAAACACCTATGACATAACGAAGACTTGTTTACTGAAATCATTTGACTTTGGCAGTCTGATACACGCTGATTCGAAACAAAACATTCGTAAAGCTTCGAAGCTTCATGATTTTATCCATCCATCAGATTTTATCAAAAATATCTTAATTTGTGTTCTGAAGATGAACGAAGGTCTTTCAGGTGTGGAACGACATGAGGGTGAGTAATTAATGACAGAATTTTCATTTTTGGGTGAACTAACCCTTTAACTATGACTTTTGCCTCAATAAACTCCTAATTACTGCTTATTAATAGTTAGTAAGGTAGTTAAGTTTAGGTAATGGGAAGGAATTGGGTAGGATTAAAGGGATAGTTCACCCAAAAATTAAAATTTGATGTTTATCTGCTTACCCCCAGGGCATTCAAGATGTAAGTGACTTTGTTTCTTCAGTAGAACACAAATGATGTCAGCCATCTGTCAGTCAAATAATGAGAGTGAATGGGAACTCGAACAATAAGAGTCGAAAAAACTTGCATAGACAAATTCAAATTAAACCCTGCGGCTCGTGACGACACATTGATGTCCTAAGATACAAAACGATTGGTTTGTATGAGAAACCGAACAGTATTTATATAATTTTTTCCCTCTCATACACCACTATGTCCAACTGCGTTCAGCACTCGGTTAGTGAGGTCTGTTGTCAGAGCGCGATCAGACCTCACTAAGCGAGTGCTGAATGCAGTTGGACATAGTGGTGTATGAGAGGGAAAAAATGCAGCGGTTGGAGTTAAAAATCATCATTTGTGTTCTACTGAAAAAACAAAGACACCTACATCTTGGATGCGGGTAAGCAGATAAACATCAAATTTTCATTTTTGGGTGAACTATCCCTTTAAGGCATGTAGAATATGGTCATGCAGAATAAGGCATTAATATGTACTTTATAAGTACTAATAAACAGCCAATATCCAAGTAATATGCATGCAAATAAGCAAATCGTTAATAGTGAGAATTAGACCCTAAACTAAAGTGTTACCATGTTTTCTATGTCTTGACAAAAGAGGAGAAAAATTAAGAGACTGATTACGTTGGTCAGACAAGAGAAATATGTCAAATTTGCTGTCACTCCCTCAGCTGTTGTATTAGAAACACTCATGCAGCAACGTTAACTAGTTTCCTGTAATTTAATGCCAAGCTATAGTATGTACATGAGGTATATTTAAAAAACTAAAAATATAAAATCTTTGCTACATTTACGATGTTAATAATGAAAAAAAAAGTGCATCATCACAGTGTGAAGAGTCCAATAATACTGTAACACGGTTAGTAGATGTGGGAAGAAGGAGGCGGGAACCAGCGAACGTTCAACAAAAGTTTAATCTCAAAATAAACAAAGAACAAAACGAAAGTAATGCCGGCAGACCCTCGCGGACGTCTGCCGGCCACACAAACATAATAAAACATAAAATAAAGTCCAGGCCTGGTCCTCTCTCGTCCTTCACTGATGTCGCTCCTCCTTTTATGCCTCCGGAGCTCCTCCGTGAGAGACTCGAGGCCGGCACGCCTCGCAGGTGACGCTCATTATCACTCGCGTCACCGGCCTCGCGCCGTTCCCTCACGGCTCTCGCCCGCCCTGCTCGTCACAAATACTTTCTTTGTTGTTGTTTTAAAGGATTAGTCCACTTTTAAATAAACTTTTCCTAATAATTTACTCACCCCCAAGTCATCCAAGATGTTCATGTCTTTCTTTCGTCAGTTGAAAAGAAATTAAGGTTTTTGATGAAAACATTCCAGGATTTTTCTCCTTATAGTGGACTTCAATGGCCTCCAAATGGTTGAAGGTCAAAATTATTTTCAGTGCAGCTTCAAAGGGCTTTAAATGATGCTTATGCTGTACATAGGAAGTACGTTCAAGGCGATCATTTGTGTTTATAAAGCCTATACAGTTGTATTTTTTTCGAAAATGACCAATCGTTTTGCTAGATAAGACCCTTACTCCTCGTCTGGTATCATTTAAAGCCCTTTGAAGCTGCACTGAAACTGTAATTTTGACCTTCAACCGTCTGGAGGCCATTGAAGTCCACTATAAGGAGAATAATCCTGGAATGTTTTCATCAAAAACCTTAATTTCTTTTCGACTGAAGAAAGAAGGACATGAACATCTTGGATGACATGGGGGTGAATAAATTATCAGGAAAAGTTTATTTAAAAGTGGACTAATCCTTTAAGCATAAACCTCACTAAATTTTCCTATTAAAACAAGAATATTAATAATATTTGGTTTAATTTTGCTTCTCACGTGAACTGACAAAAACAAATACTGATTAAGGAAATTATTTTTGCAGAGTAATATCATTTTAAAAAACTTGGTGAAACCAGATTTTATTTATTCTCCTATTTAGAGTTGATCATATTTATTTAAACTGATTTAATCAGTGGTTTTGATCGCATTTCACATGTAAAACTTTGATAGAACCTTTTGAAAAGTCATTGGAGGGATCTCTCTGTTCCTCTGATAAAGGAGACCTGGCTGTACACTGCCATCACCACCGCCAAATTAACAAGCAGCATGACAAACAACAATTAATAATGGCCTGGGGTCTGCCGGGCACAGTGCTTTTAATTAATTACCCATTCCTTTTCTGCAGTCTTGTCTCTGATTTAACTCAAAGCAGCTGATTGCAGACAACACCTCATAAAACGTGTTCCTCAAATCACCCTGATACTGCAAATGGAGGAAGTCAAATTTGACTCTCATTCTTCCAAGGTCACTGTAAGTGTTAAAGGAATGGTGCAGTTATAAAAGTTGTGAGTGCTAAATAATGGCACTTTCCACATGTGGGAAAATAAACCCTCCAAAAATAATTTGTCACAGTTAAAATATCTACTATAATACAAAGAAATAAATTTATATGTTGTTGCACCAGGCGTGATGCTAGTGTTTTTTGCTAGTTTCAGCCTGACGCAGTTATCATATTCATGTCCTGCGCCACGTTTAAATACCAAATGCATTTGTGCCCATTTGTGCGCCCATGGGCGTGCTGGTCTGAAAACCAGGTGTGTTCAAGTGCATTGTTGGCGCATTGCTATTTTGAGGCAACTGAAATAGACTGTGCCATTGACCAACTGAAACCTGGTCTAAAGTGAATGGCGCAATATTTTTTTATTTAAAGAGCGCGTTAGTGACATGCGCTTATAGGCAGGTGCACAATGCGGGTACACTCTGCTTATTACACACACAAATATGCCAAATATTAAAAATAAAAGGATTACAATGTAAAAGATGTTTAATAAAGATTAAAATGCTTTGATGGACTCTTTAACCTCATTCAAGAGCAGATCCGTTTCCTCGCTAGAGAAGAGTTCAGTTTTTCTGCTTGCAAATTCCGGCATGTAAATAGTGAATCCACCATGGTGTGAGCACAACTGGCTTTAAAGGGAATGGAAGATGAGACTCTGATTGATGTATTGCATGTTACGCTCAAAACACACCCATTACTCATTAAGAGAATAGGGACAACCCTTTTAGACAACCCACCTGGGGTGCCAAAGACTTTTTAAAATCCCTTTGGCAAAAATGAAAGGAAAAGTACAATAAAAAGTAGGCAGGCAATAATTCATTCTTGTGCCCAGTAGGCCCGCCCACTTTTTAATGTACTTTTCCATACATTTTTGCCAAAGGGATTTAAAAAAAAATCTTCATTATAAGCCATTAAACAAAACAAAACAAAAAAAACAGTAACGTGAATCACAATATTACAAATTTTATATGAAGCAAAAAGTATTTTAAAAAGGACAAAAAAACTAGACTGTGTATTTGATGGCTTTAGTGAGGGAAAGAACACCATCCCATGAAGCACTGCGAATGACACAATCCAATTAAAAACAATGGAGAAATGTTAAACTATTCATTTGAATTTGTCGATTAGAAACAATATATTTTAAGTTTATTGCAATATTATATACACCCTAACTCTCTCTCTCTCATATATACAGTACAGTCCAAAAGTTTGGAACCACTAAGATTTTTAATGTTTTTAAAAGAAGTATCTTCTGCTCACCAAGGCTACATTTATTTAATTAAAAATACAGTAAAAAACAGTAATATTGTGAAATATTATTACAATTTAAAATAACTGTGTACTATTTAAATATATTTGACAAAGTAATTTATTCCTGTGATGCAAAGCTGAATTTTCAGCATCGTTACTCCAGTCTTCAGTGTCACATGATCCTTCAGAAATCATTCTAATATGCTGATTTGCTGCTCAATAAACATTTATGATTATTTTCAATGTTGAAAACAGTTGTGTACTTTTTTTTTCAGGATTCCTTGATGAATAGAAAGTTCAAAAGAACAGCATTTATATGAAATACAAAGCTTCTGTAGCATTATACACTACCGTTCAAAAGTTTGGGGTCAGTAAGAATTTTTATTTTTATTTTTTTGAAAAGAAATTAAAGAAATGAATACTTTTATTCAGCAAGGATGCATTAAATCAATCAAAAGTGGCAGTAAAGACATTTATAATGTTACAAAAGATTACATTTCAGATAAACACTGTTCTTTTGAACTTTCTATTCATCAAATAATCCTGAAAAAAAATATTGTACACAAATATTTTGTACAATTGTACACATTAAATGTTTCTTGAGCAGCAGATTAGCATATTAGAATGATTTCTGAAGGATCATGTGACACTGAAGACTGGAGTAATGATGCTGAAAATTCAGCTTTGCCATCACAGGAATAAATTACTTTGTGAAATATATTCAAATAGAAAACAGTTACTTTAAATTGTAATAATATTTCACAATATTACTGTTTTTTTACTGTATTTTTAATTAAATAAATGTAGCCTTGGTGAGCAGATGAAACTTCTTTTAAAAACATTAAAAAATCTTAGTGGTTCCAAACTTTTGGACTGTACTGTATATATATATATATATATATATACACAAATACATACACACAAATATTATTATTTGTATTACTATCAAGTATTTTGACAGAATAGCAAGGCCACAAAGTGGGCATTCCTTACAAGCTCTTTTGACAAGATTTGCTCACAGTGACAGATTGGTGGAGTTTCTGTACAGCATCATAAGTAATGTAGTTTATCACAATGAATTCCATTGTCAAACATGTTTATTTTAAAAATTATGTTGAAATAATGCAAATGAATGGCTTCAGCAATAGCATGTAACATCAATTAACAACCTTTAAACGCTTTTAACTTTTAAACGTCTTTAAAAGTTATTTTTAAAAAATCTATTATGGAGAAAATGAAGCTTTTACTTCTGGAACCCGACTGTTGCTCTCTATTCTGCAGAAATTCTATCAACAAAATGTCCTGGCAGTCGTAACTAGTTAGGACAAATATTCAGATTTACATAGAAAACAATTTTTATATGTTTTTTTTTCGTATATTGCTTTATCACGTCTGGTTAGGTGCTACAGTCTATCAGGTGAGTAACACAAATGCCCTCTTGTGACTGTGCAACTTAATCGGGTCAGTCCGAGGCAGTTACACGGGTCTAAAGCTAAATTCTCTGTGGCACTAGGGTACCATCACAGCATTTCCTTTAATTGATAAAACACTTGCCTGGTAAAATATGAAGGCCAAGCTCTGCAACCATTATGAATCATCGCAGCCATAGCCAGCATACATGGAAAATGTGAGGCGTCAGCACCCTGCTCTGTAATGCCACGGGTCCACAAAGGTACTTTACATTAGACGCCTGCATGAGTTGCATCTGCTGCGACTGACCCCAATTAATATTTGCTTACATTTCAGTGGTGTCTGCATCAGATTTAGAGGTGTAAAATGAAGACAGGGCCTTAATGGGATGCTGACAGGAGGCCAGTAAGAGAAGTAGTATATTTCCCTGAGGAACGCCTGGGGATACCACATAAATAAGCCCCTGTTATTTCCAAGAGAGTTAGTGAGGTGTGCCTTTCTGTAAGTGTGTGTGTGTGTGTGTGTGTGTGTGGAAGGTGAAATAGAGAGAAAAAAAGGGGGCAAGTAATAAAGGTGTGAATAGTTCTGGATAAATGAGCAAAGAGGTCTTAAAACACCACAATGCTCTTCAGTTATACGGTAATAAATCATATGTACACAATTTAAATTGATATTTAAAGGTATGACTTTTGTTTGACTTTATTAATTCTGTAGAACACAAAATAAGAAATTTTGAAAATGGGCCACAAAACAACATTTCACATATGGACTTTCATTATATAACAGCTGAAATGCTGTTCAAAATATCTTTTTGTGTGTTTCACAGAAAGAAAATGCAGGTTAGGAAAGAAATGACAGAGAGTAAATGTTCTTGTGAAAGAAAAGTGTGAGTAATTGTATTAAATGTGCACTTCAAATCTTAAAAGTAATCTTAAAATGCTTTACTGCAAGGACGGTAAAAACTGTAATTGCAGACAATATTTTAATGAAATAAAAGGCCACTTAAGTGTACTTAAAGAGAGTAAACATTCATGACTGTTTCTTAACACACATAAGTACACTTTTAAAAAGCACACTTTATAGAAATATCAAATTACCTTTCACATTTTAAATCATTGTTTTCATAATCTTTTGTTGTGTTTTTGTCGTACACTTATTTTGATGTGCTGACTAACATACTAAAAAAGAAAAGTAAAGTACTTGATTATCATTTTAACTGTAGTGTGTTATTTGATATTACATTAAAAATTTATATATTTTAAATGTACCAAATTGCAACTTCATCAAAATGTTTAATTACAAATATATTTAAATACATGACAATTAAGTGTCCAAAAACATTACATTGTTCGCATTTATGAATATTCTTTTAAAGCATATTATTTCCATAACAAGTACTCTTTTTAAAAGTAGCCTATGCTAAAGAGCAATTGAAGCGTGATTGAAAATATGCTTTTAATATCTTAATCCATATCATACGTAAAACAAATTCATTATAATTCCCCTAAATCCTGAGCACGTTCTGCGGATGTGTTCAACACAAATAACGACTTAATCCATCTGTGAACGGTCATTTTCTTTTACAGTGTTAGCTCATATAAACGGCATCATTACCGAATTGAGCAGTTAAACCAGAAGGGCACCTGCTCTCCACTTTGCACTCTCTGCACTTTGTGCAAACTTGAAGCATCAAACTTCTTTTCCAGTTGCCCGTTTTAATTATTAGCGTTTTAGCATCATTACTAGAATTTAATGCGCTCCAGATTAATTGTTCTGTGGCATTTACTTATGAAACCTATATTTTTCCGACAAATTGTAATAAAGGATACGCAGCTGTCCGAAGCAGAGCAGGGGAAGGAGTGCAGATCCATTAACCAAATCATTTATTAGCCTATAAAATCAAATGGTAATATTTAGCAAAACGGCCCTCGACGACAGCCAGTACGGTAGCTCTTTCACCACCGGATAAATTTTGCTGAAAGACAAAAAGATGGAAAGATTGCCCCCTGTCTGCAGGGTGTTTGCCAAACTCTGTAAAAAATAAATAAATAAATAAGATTTTTCAATGTTAAGATGTACTAAAAACGGACACATTTTTCTTTTGCGTTTTTCACGTGCAGACAACAACGTTGTTGAAACTATTATACTAATCCACAAAAACTGCTGTATTATGCATGCCAGGCCAGTAGATGGCAACTGAACACGTAATATGCATGTGCACGACGTCACTACTTTCACAAATTCGCGTTTTTGTAGTTTACTTTGCAGAAACTTTAATTTGGCTACTTTTACACTGTTACCGCAGGTTGTTATTCATGTCCGCGGGTTGAAGCGCCCCACATAACATGATATTTAGCCACTGGAATGCGAATTTTACCAGGGGAACCCCGCCAAAAACACAGATTTTACCCCCCGGTATGCGATTTCCCCCAAAATGCGACTGTGCTAGTTTTGGCCAGTGTTTCCAAGTCCGCGGTTTTCCACTGGAATGCAAATTTTACCAAGGGAGCCCATCCAAAAACGCAAATTTTACCCCCCGGAATGCAATTTTTTTTTTACCATGGGACCCCCCCCCTGAAATGCAATTGGGCTAGTTTTGGGCTAGTTTTCAGGAGTAATTGGGCAGGTTTTGTTGTGAAAACCTGGCAACCCTGGATTTGGGCTAGTTTTGAGTAGCAATTTTGTAGGTTTTGTCATGACAACCTGGCAACCCTGATTATGGTATTGTTTATCAAAAACGTGTACTTTGAAAGCCATTTTCAAATGTTTGCATTTTCAGGCCCCCAAAACGCTGCTATCCTGTAAATGAACGTCCAAAACACATACAAATTTTCCATTTTTAGTTGAAAAGTATGTTGTGTAAACATCCCCAAAGTTTACTGGAGCAGAAAATGTGTTTCTTGCCATTTCTGTGTAATCATTTGTGAAATTTTCTCAGTGAAATTTAGTGTAATGCAATTTTTTTTGTAGCCAACAGAAGTAGCCTGATCTAGGAATAAAATCCTCTGAGGGGATTTTAGTGGGGGGAAAAAACACACCAGATTATGCCCTAATAAACCTTTTGGGTTTGAAACTTAAAATCAGACAGCAGAACACAACACATCTGATCTCTGATTAGACAACTGGGGAAACTTCCAGTGAAATCTCTGCTTTCAACGAACACAGATTTCTGTCCCCCATGATGGACTGCTCCCTGCGGCACACACACCTCCCGTTTAATGTAAAACCGCCTATGACTAATTATGGTAATTCATTACATCTCCAATTAGGTTGTGGGATTTATGGCAAACTGGCCCCATAAAGAGCAGGATTTATGGAGCCTTTGAATGTCACCCAGAGGACAGAGGGTTGGCTTCATATCATTCTGCTCTGAGCCTCCAGCTCACTATATCATCGGCACAAGAGACAAAGACACTCCACCCTGCTTTGTTCAACCACAAATGCTGCCCATCATTTTGGTAAAAACCAAGGCCTAGATGTCTCTACACTCACATATAGTTTTACCATATAAAACTGTAATTAAAGTGTGACCTCATTAACCTGAGCTTTTATCTTCAAATGTGTGATCAATAGTGACCAGTCTATTTGGACCAGCCTATACTTCAATATCTGCAGTGCAGTCCGCAGAAACTTTCCACATACGGCCCTGCCATCTGCAGCTCTAGTGTTGATTTTTATCATCTGCGAGTACAACTGGCTTGTAAACACTGACAGCCAGGCAGTCCTAAAACGTGAGGACCCTTTGTGCCCTTGGCTGGGCCCTGCTTTTTTTCCTCCGAGCAGAGTCGTGTTCCCTGCAGCAGAGCCGCGGGAAGGCTGATTTGTTCCCTGGCTGGAGCTGACAGGAGCTGGTGATGTTGTTACGAGTCGGCTCCAGCTTCTGTGTTTCAATCAGGCACACAGCGGGACAGCCCATCTGCTGCCGCAAACCTCCCAGCCGCTACAAAACAGGACCTGAATGGAAACTAGTGTTCTTTCAGTATCCTAGAACACGACGTACATGTTAACGTTCTACTGTAATCTTGCACTTACTGTGTTTCGCTGAAGTGAGTTGATCAGTTTTACCTTTGTTGTTGACAGGAATACTTAAAGGGATAGTTCACTCAAAAATATCAGTATGTCTTTCTTTCTTCTGTGAAACAGTGAAAGTCAGTGGGGTCTAGTGTCAAATCTTGTTTTGTTTTAGTATTATTTGTTTACTATTATAGAATGTATTAATAGCTTTTATTTTTATAGTTTTCAATTTTAATTTTAATTTTAGTTTAATTATTAATAACTGTATTTTTGTCATTTTTATTTGTTTTTATATTTTTTATTAAGCTTTAATTTTATTTATGTTTTAGTTTTATTAATTTTAGTACTTCAGCTTAAACTCATTTTGTATTTCAATTAAAGTTGCAATTTTTCATTGCATTTCAATCTTTCATTTAAGTTTTTCATCTAATATTTATGTTATTTTATTTACGGCTTATTTTAAGTATCTTATTTTTAAAATATCTTATTTTAAATATCTACATTTGCAAAAGAAATAAAGTCATACAAGTTTGGAATGACATGAACGTAAGTAAATGATGACTTTTTTTTTTGTGAGAACTACCCCTTAAAGTTCACTGACAGGAAGCCATTATTAAAGGGTTCCTTGATTATGATTTCACATTTTTAATTTTAGTTAGTGTGTAATGTTGCTGTTTGAGCATAAACAATATCTGCAAAGTTATGACGCTCAAAGTTCAATGCAAAGGGAGATATTTTCTTTTACAGGAATCGCTTTTTAAGGACCACAACAAATGACTGGTAGGGACTACAAGGAGTTTCTTCTCGGGTTTGTGACATCACAAACCCCAAAATTTACATAAACCCTGTCCCCGAGAACATGCAACAAAGGGGGTAAGGCCATGTTGGGCTGCTTTAGAGAAGAGGAAGAGTTGTTGTAGTAGAGTGTTGTTGCCATGCCAGACTGCTTCACAAACGAGGGTCAATTCAATGCTGGATGCCACATGCTAGTTGATGAGCTGAATCAACTCCACAGCAACTACATAAATGTATCCACTAACCATTCAGAAACATGCAGTTGCATTCTGAAAGTTGTAACTTCTTCCTGAGTCTCTCCATCAGTATCCGACTCCGGTTTAAACAATGTAAGGCTGAACAATCGTCATTTTAGCTGCGTGAGATTCTCCAGCTTTGTTGTTGTTGTTGTTGTTGAGCAACCGAAGCACAAACTGTTAAAGCTCTGCCCTTTTCTGGAAAGGGGGCTGGGAGAAGCAGCTAATTTGCATTTAAAGGGACACACACAAAACGGCATGTTTTTGTTCACACCCAAATAGGGGCAAATTTGACAAGCTATAATAAATGATCTGTGGTATATTTTGAGCTGAAACTTCACAGACACATTCTGGGGACACCAGAGACTTATATTACATCTTGTAAAAGGGACAACTCACAGAGGAGAAAATTCAAAGGCTGCACGAAAATCTTTGCTGATTTTCATGCAGTTGTACGCTCCATTCGGCCGAACTTCCTCATCTACGACCAGAGGCAGCCTTTGCAAATCGGAATCAAACGATTCGTTCAAAAAGTGGATACATTCAATAATGAAACATCACTTTGTTGCTCAGAGACACACAATGGCTCTGTGGATTTGTTTGGAACCATTTTCTTTGGTGAAATAGAACAAAAACAGAAAATGTTCTAAGTCTAAAATAAAAGTCACCTACACAGCAAAATCCCCAGAGTTAAATCAACTCTGCTCAGAAAACATATGGTCCCTCTCTACATAGAGTTAAAATAACACTGAAGCAGAGTTAAAGTTTATGAGATAATATGCTGTTTGTGGAGTCGTTTAATCAGATCTTGAGAGATTTAATGTCTTTTATTTTAAGTTCATTTAATCTAAGGCTGATTATGCTTGTTAACAGCAGGTGTTCATCACTAATGCTCAATCATAACTTAATCACTTAATTATGTCATTAACTTTAACTCTGCTTCAGTGTTACTTTAACACTATATAGAGAGGGACCAAATATAATCTGAGCAGAGTTGATTTAACTCTGGGGATTTTGCTGTGTAACATTAACTTCTTGTTTATTGAACTGTTGTATGAAATCAATAGGCTATCACATTTGCAATCGTGCTGATAATCGGGAAAACAGTCCTCAATATATCTTGAATTTTGGGGGCCATTTTTATTAATTTTGGTGGCATTTTTGCTCCTAGCTACCATTTATTTCCTTGATGGCGGGGGGCATGGCTCTTTTTCGAGTGCAAGCAGAGAACTCTTCTGTTGTTCTCATTTCAAGTGAAACGGGTAAAAACACAGCAAAGGCCGCTACTGTCTTTGACATCACACTCCTCTCTGTTTCAGCCATCTCTGTATATCTCTGTGGAAGAGACGAATCGTGCCCCTCCTCTTTCCGCTCTGCTTAGGAACTGGTGGGAAATGTATAATGAATACTAATGAATCCCCACCTCCCTCGACAGGTGTCTTACCTCCACCCCTCTCACAACTAACATCCTGTCCTCTCCTCTCCTCTCTTCTCCTTTCTCTCCTTCCCTGACAGAGAGGAGTGAGCTGCTGACATGTGATGTGAATTTAACACACACAAGGCTCAGTGGAAACATCCTCTCCACCCTGAGCTCCTTCATTAGTGCTGATTCTTTAACAGACTGGACGAGTTCAATCAGGAAAAAGTCACTGTGTTCCAGATTTCACCCTTCCAAGAAATTATCAGGAAACAGAGCTAAAGAGTGAAGAAATAGTACACCTATTGTACAGAATTTATTCTGCTAATGGAATAAATGTAAATTCTTAATTAATACTGCTTTGTTTTTAATTCATTTCATTATTAGGCTAAATAGAAAACAATTAGAAATCCAAAAGGTATAATATAAAAATTAAAATATATAATTAATATTAATATAATATAATAGACTATATTTTTAGTACCAAGAAAAAAAAATTATTAAAAAGAGCAAATATATTAAATTATAAATATGCATTCTGGCATATTTATGACAAATAAACGCACCCAATTCAGTCAGTAGCCTAATGTAATACAAAATTAAATCTTATTTTCACTATTTTAATGTGTTTTTTCAATTAAAGTAACCTACTCATTATGACACTATTTGATGTATTACATTTATTTTATATTTTACTTTTGAAAGACTGATTTCATTTAAAGAATTAATTCACTTTCAAATGAAAATTAGCCCAAGCTTTACTCACCCTCAAGCCATCCTAGGTGACTTTCTTCTTTCTGATGAACACAATCGGAGAAATATTAATAAATATCCTGAAGCATCCAAGCTTTATAATGGCAGTAAGCGTTACCAAACGAGTATGAGCTGAAGAAAATGTTTCCATCCACATCCATCCATCATAAACATATTCCACTCAGCTCTGGGGGATTAATAAAGGCCTTCTGAAACAAAGCAATGCGTTTGTGTAAAAAAAATATCCATATTTAACAAGTTATGAAGCAAAATAGCGCCTTCTGTATTCAACGTATGAAGAAAGTGTAACTGACGCGACACCAGTTTACACTTTCTTCGTAACGTGAATATGGAAGGCGGTCTGGCGGAAGCTAGATATTTTACTTCATAACTGGTTAAATATGGATTTTTTTATGGATTCACTTCAGAAGGCCTTTATTGTAAAATGAGAATCTCAGATTTAGAGGATTTGTAATATAAAATAGCTATAATTATTTAATAATTTCTTATGATTTTGGTATGAAATACGACAAATATCTCTGTGAGATTCTAGTTTTCTCCAGATCGTGCTAATGTTGTAAAAGATTTATATATTAAACATGGTGTCAACATTTGATTTAAATTAAATTTTAATTACCCTTAACAACAGGTCCAAGTCTAATTGTTTATCAACTGGTATATAAAACAGTATTATATAATGATCAAATTAAAATGTCTTTAGTATTTATTGTGTGAAGCTTGACTGAGCAAGTTAATATGCTAATAGTAACACTTGGTTTGGATACATTCTTCCTGGCAGAGAAGGTAACGGCCTGACATGTGTTTTAATTAAGTTTCTCACTTCAGTGCCCAGATATTTGTGGATGTCAACGCAGCGGTCCATGAAGATACGATCCGATATGCCAAACAGTTCTCCTACAGCAGATAATTAATTCCACATCTGAATAACTGCTATTTGATTTGTTTGTTATGTTCTGCATAAAAAGGTCAGAGATTTTGTTTCCCATCATTTCGTTACGTACAGCTACATTGTGATCGTACAAACAGCACTTACAGCCTGTGTAGAAACCTGTCTTGTGTTGTCTGTTCCTACAGAGGAATCAAATGGAGTCGCAAATGAAGACATTCCACATCTGCCCTGAAATATTGTGACGCAATCTCATTGCAAAGAACCTTATACGCTGCTGCCACCTGGTGGCTACAACCCAAACTGCTACAAAAAAGACTCCAGAACATTGTATGATAACGTTAACATGGAAGCTTTATTTCATATAGCTTTTTGCTTAGAACACCATATATTTGAAAGACGAAAAAAAAAAAGAGATTTACATTCAATCAACAATTCCTATTAAATATTAGAGCAAGTTAATTAAATAATTAGAGAAAAGCATCACATCCTTCACTGAACATACAATCAATTGTGCTTTTGAACAGGCAGTTTGCTTTACATAGTACATAAAATATTAGAAACACACAGAATGAGATGGCAACTTGTAGAACATGAAGCTACAGAGATTCCTAGAAATGAACAAAAATGAAAAATGTTTGATGTAGTATTTACTTTGATACATTGACAGAAATGCAACAAGCAACACATTGCATTAAAAGTGATATTTCGAAGTAGAGATCCTAGTATTTTATTGTCAAACATACTCTAATAATCTGTTTTATATTCAACTTTGAAAAAAATTTTTTTTACAGTGTAATAAAACATATAGAAATTAACAGATATATCAGTGATGAAAAACAAGGCATATGGGCTGCCATTCATTTACTCACTTCAGACCTCTTACAGCGCATACAGCTCCATGAGATACTCCTTAGGCACAATTCCGATGAGCCCTTTCATCTCCCCCACCCACCAACCAAACATGTCGTATTCCTGTGGAAAAAAAGCAAACAAACAGAAAAACCGATAACCGGCGTTCATTAAACTCACTCACTGTTGAGGCCAATCAGAGCAGTGACACAATCGGCGAGGTCAAATCTCATAGGTCAGCGCTCGGGGGATGAAATCTGTCGATATATATAGACAATTTACCCGTTCATCTTCGGGTTTCGCCTCATTTTCTTCTCATACTGTCTCTAACTGTACATCCCTACCCCCCATTCTTTCCACACCCCTCCCAATCTCCTGCATTCTGTCTATCTTTCCAAGGCCAATTCAAGGACACAAGGCCCCTAGGACCTATAAAGATTACACAAGAGAATGTGAACGGGCGATATATTTCGTATGAAGCACAACAGATCTGTGAGCCCGAGGACAGAGTCCTTTTCTTTACCTATAGAGACAGATCAGCTCTTCTCCAGCTCATGGAAAAGATAACCATAAAGATAAGAACCAGATAAGATCCGTCCATCCGTCTCTCTTTCTTTATTCCATAATTACAAACAGATCACATGGTGCCATTCACTTCAAAGCTACTAAACCCTGTGTTTTTTTTCCACGTCCACGATACTCCGTTTCTCACAGATGCCTTCTAAACTTTGGGGTTATACTGAGGCGGATCTGTCAGGCCACATCGAGTTTGCTTTCAAAAAGGAGAATGTAGGGAGGCAGTGAGAGCAGACTGGACTGAAATAGACATTAGATGCACTGAAAGTATGTCTGACCAAAGTCCCTTTAAGACAAGTCATTTCATTCGGCGGCCATCTTTGAAACGCCTCTCGGGCATGCAAGTGCATCTCTTTGAAACCAAGCTTTCGATTAAATTTCATATTTGAAATCACCAATGAAATCTGACAACAGCTGTCTTATAAAATTTGTTTCCAAGTGCTCGATTCATGACGAAAAACTCAATTTTTCAGGCTGGATCAAGCTACTGCGCTGGCACTTGTCTCTACAGGAAGCACGCATCTGACTGTTTCTATAGGAACCAGAGCTTCTAACGGCCGCCGCGGTGACGTGATGACTTTACCAATCAGCGATTGGCTCTTATTTAGAAAGCAAGACTATTTTTTGCCATATAGTGAGTTGCACTTTCTCCCATTCATAATAATATGAGTGCACCATCTTTCTCCATATAAAACAGTCTTTGGTCTGACCTCCATATAAAACTCCAGAAAACTCCACTTCCTAGCAGGCCTTTGGAAGAGCCGGACAAAATGGGGTCCATGGACCCCCACTGAACTGCAAGGGGATGCTGGTGGGTGTTTTAAGGCTGTCAAAGTTAACGTGTGCATATAATATTGTTTCCCAAATGATATTTAACCTTTTAGATTTAGCACAATGACAATAAAAAAGCCAATTACCATATATAGACTACAGTTGTATATTGTTTGTGGTCAGAAAATGTTTTAATGTTTTTGAAATAAATTTTTTTTATCCTCATCGAAGCTGCATTTATCTGATAAAAATACAGTAAAAGCAGGAATATTGTGAAATATTATTACAATTTAAAGGTGCCATCAAACGTTTTTTTACAAGATGTAATATAAGTCTAAGGTGTCCCCTGAATGTGTCTGTGGAGTTGCAGCTCAAAATACCCCATATATTTTTTTTTAATGAATTTTTTTAACTGCCTATTTTGAGGCATAATTAGAAATGCGCTGATTCAGGCTGTGGCCCCTTTAATTGCTCTCGCTCTCCACCCCCTCCCGAGCTCTCGACTCTATCATTGCATAAACAAAGTTCACACAGCTAATATAACCCTCAAAATGGATCTTTACAAAGTGTTCGTCATGCATGCTGAATGCATACATTGGATCACGTGAGTATTGTATTTATTTGGATGTTTACATTGATTCTGAATGAGTTTGATAGTGCTCCGTGGCTAACGGCTAAAGCTACACTGTTGGAGAGATTTATAAAGAATGAAGATGTGTTTATGCATTATACAGACTGCAAGTGTTTAATAATGAAAATAGCGACGGCTCTTGTCTCCGTGAATACAGTAAGAAACGATGGTAACTTTAACCACATTTAACAGTACATTAACAACATGCTAACGAAACATTTAGAAAGACAATTTACAAATATCACCAAAAATATCATGTTATCATGGATCAGTTATTATTGCTCCATCTGCCATTTTGTTTTTGCTTGCTTACCTAGTCTGATGATTCAGCTGTGCACAGATCCAGACGTTAATACTGGCTGCCCTTGTCTGATGCCTTGAACATGAGCTGGCATATGCAAATATTGGGGTCGTACACCCCGACTGTTACGTAACAGTCGGTGTTATGTTGAGATTCGCCTGTTCTTCGGAGGTCTTTTATACAAATGAGATTTATTTAAGAAGGAGGAAACAATGGAGTTTGAGACTCACTGTATGTCATTTCCATGTACTGAACTCTTGTTATTTAACTACCAAGGTAAATTCAATTTTTAATTCTAGGGCACCTTTAAAAGAATTGTTTTCTATTTTAATATATTTTAAAATGTAATTTATTCCTGTGATGTCAAAGCTGAATTTTCAGCATCAATACTCCATCTTCAGTGACACATGATCCTTCAGAACAAAATCTTACTGACCCAATACTTTTTGAACAGTAGTGTAATTTCAGAAACAATTATTTTGTTAATTTTGTTAAAATCACACTTAATGTTTCTCCTATAATCTGGTTTATATGCTTTAAAATGTCTTTATATTTTATAGGAAGGGGGGTCCCATAAAAGGCCTTCATTATATTTGGAGTACTCAGCATTAAAAAAAAAAAAAAATGAAAATCCCAGGGTTATTACTATACTACATTGCAAAGACAGAACGCGGAAACACATTTTGTCAAAACTGAGTTATGATTGGAATGGGGTCTCTTAAACTATGATCTGTCCTGAGACAGACATGGCCTAGATCACAGGGTTTGTTTTGATTCTGTGTGTGAATTTTAGTTTTAGTTTTGGTGTAGTTACTGTGCTTTGCCTTTGCAGGGCAGTATAGAGAAATCGAGAAGGCCCAGACTGCAAATCAGCAACATCAATTGTGTTTCTGAAAAAGTTCCCACATAAACACAGTCTCTCATTTGTTGCTTTTGAAAAGAATGATTAGCTATAGTGAAGCCCTGAAACATCTCAATCCAGGGTCTTCTGACTGACATTTATAGCTTTTTTCTCTCTGACATTCAAGTCTTTGATCTCCCCAAAGCTGACAAGACACTCACTGCTCGTCTACCTTCATCCTTCACCTCACTGTCATAGAAAAAAACCTCTCTCTGTATGGTTCAGAAAGAG